>NC_090443.1:165492184-167992184 GCF_031143425.1 Pleurodeles waltl | reverse complement strand
CAAAGTTAACTTATGGTCCTGAAATCGATAATTGGGAGTCACCCTCTGCAATTCAATGGCCTTGGGACCTACAATCAGCCAAGGATATATTTAGCCCAGGGGACATTGTCTATGCCCGGGAGGACCGTAGTTACTGGGAGGTTGATTAAGTTACCTAGAATGGTCATTGACACTTATGAAACTTGTTCCTGGATTCTGATATTTATCTACTTTTATCCCAAAAAATCTCCTCTTAGCTAGCAAATAAGTGCCTGATGGCACGGGAGGTAAATTTTATGGGTCTTACAAATGAAATACTGTAATCGACTTTTATTTATTGTCTTTAAGACCAACATCAGATAACTTGTTTCTAGTAGTTAAGTGACTATTAGCTGCTGCTAGAACAATGTGCCTTTTGCATTACTTGATCGTATATGGCTTCTAAGTAATATAGGCACGCAAGAAAGAAAGGAACCGTTGGGCCCTAGGGATTGTCAATCATCTCCTAAAAATTAGTCAAATAACCCCTCACGTGATGATGGTATCTATATTGCAAAGATTGTAGAGGCAATTTGACATGCTAGAGGCAAATAATCTTTCAAAAGCATATATCCTATTTTTACAATGGTCACTTTTTGAGCTAGTCCATAGTTAATGCTACTATTAGTGAGATAGCAATCTTAACTGTTTTTTGTATAAAGATTTATATTTTAGGGGTATTTTATAAAATTTTATAATATTTATATGGTGATTTGCATGATGATGTGTACTGTATATTTTATAGTGTTTTACTGATTAATTGTTGACTTTTAATAACATTTATACCCATAACTTGCCTATTTGTATTGTATGGCCCTGAGGGAGCTCTGGTCTCGATCTGTTTTTAGTGTTTTTTTTTCCTTCTTAAAAAGTGTTTTTGTTCCTTTTAGAAATGTAAAAATTTTGCCAGTATGCTTTTATGGAATTGTTTTACCGAAATAAAGCTGAAACTGAGAACTGAGAACTGATGAACCTACAAGCTCTATATATCCCCACAACCAGAAAGGCCCAGCAGACATAACGGTATATTGCTTTAAAAAATCTGACATCGCAGGAAAAAGTTACAGAGTAAAACGTTGAGAAAAATGGCTGTTTTTTTCACCTCAATTTCAATTTTTTTTTTATTTCAGCTGTTATTTCCTGTAGAAAGCCCTTGTAGGAACTACACAAAGTCCCCCTTGCTGAATTTAGAATGTTGTCTACTTTTCAGAAATGTTTAGCTTTCTGGGATCCAGCATTGGTTTCACAGCCATTTCTGTCACTAACTGGAAGGAGGCTGAAAGTACAAAATAAATAGTAAAAATGGGGTATGTCACAGTAAAATGCCACAATTGTGTTGAAAAATTGGGTTTTCGGATTCAAGTGTGCTGTTTATGAAAGCTGGGAAGATGGTGATTTTAGCACTGCAAACCCTTTGTTGATGCCATTTTCAGGCGAAAAACCACAAGCCTTTTTCTGCAGCCCTTTTTTCCAATTGTTCTGAAAAAAACGAAATGTTCACTGTATTTCGGCTAATTTTTTGGTCTCCTTCAGGGGAACCCACAATGTATGGGTACCTATAAAATCCCTAGGATGTTGAAAAAAAGGATGTAAAGTTGGCATGGGTAGCTTATGTGGACAAAACATTATGAGGGCCTAAGCTCGAACTGCCCCAAACAGCCAAAAAAAGGCTCGCACCTGAGGGGGAAAAGGCCGGGCAGCGAAGGGGTTAATATCATATAATCCATCTACCCCAATGTTCAAAGCATGGCAGTCTTGTGCTGAAGTCTCTAGATGTCAGACATGTTTATCAGTGTAAGATACAGAAGGTTCTTAAGTATAAAAGTGGCCTGATGCTGGTGGAATTTGGCCTGCTGGTAGCAATGACCGTCTCTGCGTAGAGCTTTGATTGGCTTCAGGCAAATGGGTACTTCGTTTAGCTACTCTCAAGCACAAAGCATCCTTCTGAGATGGGAAGAGGGGGCACTGCAGTGAGGGGGAGACAGGTGAGTAGGACTACATTCCAGCCGAGGGGGTGAACTGCCGGCTGCATATTTCGGAGCGGTCTACAATCTTGTGCCGACGCATGGTCGGCATGGCAGAACCTCACACAGCCGGGGTCTGCCATGTCCGATTTCATCAGGTGCCCAAGAAATAGAACAGGGCAACGACATCCGCGGTCTGCTGCAGCACCTACTTCCCCATGTCCCCAATGGAAGCACTCTCAGCAGTAGCAGTGAGAAGGCAATTCACAGCCCAAAGAACATTGCATGCTTCCTCTGGCATGAATATGCCCAACAGGTCCTTTCGGTGGCCTTGATACACGGCCTCTAAGACCTAGAGGGACACAAGATCCAGATAACTGCAGATTTCTCAACCAAATGGAAGGTGTTCCTGGCACTGCGGCCCCAGTTATGTAAATGGAACATTAATTAAGGACTCTTTGAACCTGCAACCATGTGGATAACGATGAATGGTAACTCACTAGACTACACTGAAATGGAGGGCCGGGTTGTCTTCTTGGACAGCCTGAAGACAGACTGGAGGTCCACATAATTGACCTGACACCCCACTTCCATCGGCCAGAGAGAGCAGTGCTAGGCAATGGGGCAGGGCACCCCTGTCTCCCACTGCAAGAGCTGTGCCCCGACTGAGTTTTTCCCAAGCAGGATGACCACGATTGAGCTATCAAACAAGTGACTGAACTCATGCAGGACAATCCCAGAGACAAATGAAGTCGAAGCAGGGGTTGGCACTGCCCCTCCTGCACAGCGGCCTGTTGGTGAAGGTCGCTGAGTAGTGCCAATTTTTGCCAACTTCTATTTTTTTCCCAGCAGCTCTGTTGCATTATGTGCTTGCTGTGTTATATGCTACATTTGTGCTTTTCTTGATTGTTGTTGTACCCTCCTGCTAACTTTCTTTCTCCGCCAGAGCATTGCTACACTAGCTCTGGGTCAGCCTCACCCCCAGCGCTCTCATGTTGTGAGCAGCCTGTCAGATGTGCCCTGTTCCACATCTCCCTGTCTTTCTTCCTCCTTCCTGGATGCCTGCACTCCCATCCCAGACAAATAAAGCAGTCTAGGCACCTGTAGCAAATATATACATCCTAAGGCCTCCTTACCCCTCATGGCAGGTGGCTCTGTCTGAGGTTTAGAATCCCCAATAAAAGTTGGTATTATCTAGACTGCTCTTTGAGCAACCCAGGATTGTCTTACCCTTCTAAATCCTCATCCCCCTACTCACTACTCCCTTCACCATTCCCAACCCTGTAGTTTCCAATCCAGCATAGGTGCATGGCGAGTGAAAACACATTCTTTGACCCGTTTCAGGGCGCAGTCTCTCCCCCACCACTCTTCTCCCATCCCTCCCTGTTCACTGATACCTTTTCATTGCTCTTCCCTCCTACCCTCCTCCTACCATCATCTGCTAAGCTGCTGGATAGCCTGAAAGACCTCAATCTGCTTTATTCTCCCTTCCAGGGATTGTCTCACTGCCCTGTGGTGTTACCTATACCAGTGACCATCCCCTCTAAACCTTGCCTGCTCTGCATCATATCCCTTAATGTCAAAGGTCTGACCCATTATATCAAACAACAAAAGGATCTCTCTAACCAGGCCTCCTATTGGGCAGATATCACTCTTCTCTGAGAGATGCACCTCTTCCCCGCCAAAGCCTCCGAACTCCCTCCCCTCCCCCACCAATCAGATGCCAGATCCTGGGAACTCCAGGAAATGTGGGGTCGCTATTGTGATACCAAAAATCACTCCCTTTGCTCAGTGCTTCACTCCTGAACCGACAGGGAGGAGAGATATGTCCTTGCTAAACATAGGGTTATTGGGACTGTTTTTAGTGTGGGTTCTATTTATGATCTGAACAGGTCTCTGGAGACTTTCCTTCTACAACTTTATAGAGTCTTGATGGACTTAGGGCCTGATTCCGGGTCGGCGGGAGCACCGCCAACAGGCTGGCGGTGCTCCACAGGGTATTCTGACCGCAGCGGTTCAGCCGCGGCCAGAAAGGGAAAACCGGCGGTCTCCTGCCGGTTTTCCGCTGCCCTGTAGAATCCTCCATGGTGGCGCAGCTTGCTGCGCCGCCATGGGGATTCTGACCCCCATACCGCCATCCTGTTCCTGGCGGCTTCGGCCGCCAGGAACAGGATGGCGGTATGGGGTGTCGTGGGGCCCCTGGGGGCCCCTGCAGTGCCCATGCCAAGGGCATGGGCACTGCAGGGGCCCCCGTAAGAGGGCCCCACCCTGAATTTCAGTGTCTGCTTAGTAGACACTGAAATTCGCGACGGGTGCTAGTGCACCCGTCGCACATCCTCCACTCCGCCGGCTCCATTCGGAGCCGGCATCCTCATGGAGGGGTGTTTCACACTGGGCTGGCGGGCGGCCTGTTGGCAGTCGCCCGCCAGCCCAGTGGGAAACCCAGAATACCCGCGGCGGTCTTTTGACCGCGCAGCGGTATTCTGGCGGTTCCCTCCAGGCGGGCGGCTCCCGCCGCCCGCCGGGGTCAGAATGACCCCCTTAGTGTCCACTCGCATAATTCTGAGGGACACTGGAACCTGGCACCTGACATGGTACTTGACCGGACAGTTGTGTGGGACTCCTTTCAGAGGATTTTATTACAAAAGTTAAATGGCTCTACACTGGTCCCAAAGCACAGTTCAACTGTGACGGGTTTCTATCTGACTCCTTTCAGTGCTACAGGGTACACATCAAAGCTGCCTCCTTTTGCTCCTGCTAGTTTTGATTGTGTCGGAGCTGCTAGAGATGGCCATTAGACAAAACAGCCATATAATATGTGTCCCCACTCCAGCAGGGCTCTCAAAAATCCCCCTGTATGTGGATGACATCTTGCCTTATCAGACTTGGCCAACTAGCTCCCTCAATTGATGTCTGTCATTATACTCCTCTCCGGCATCCCAGGTTACAAAATTAATTGGGATAAGAATGAAGCACTGCCTCTGTCCCAACTCACGACAAAGGCGGCAGTGATGTCCCATCACTTTCAATGGTGTTCAGACTGCCTCAGATATTTGGGGATCTACATAACCAGTGGTCTTGACAAACTAGCTGTGGTTAACCAACAATCACTGGTGAGAAAAATCAAAACAAACTACAGTAAATGATTCAGCTGGGTCAGAATGGAATCAGTCAAGATGGTCATGGTCCCTCAATTCACCTATGTTCTAGGGATTCTGCTGGATGTCGACTGCAGGATTAAATGATTAATATGTGGAACGCTATGGCTGTCCTCACTGCTCACCCAAAGACATTGGGAGAGCTGAGTCTCCTTCACCATTCCATTGCGCTCTTTCAGTCAAAATTGATTAACTATTTGCTAAGGCACAAAGATCACAGCTCTGTGTGTCCACTGAACAACGGTGCACAGTGGCCCCAGCCTCCATCTGATATATGGTCCGAGTCCAACCCACCTGCAGTACAGCAGTCTGATGCATGGCATGGCGGCATTCTCACAAACTGTTTCATAAGGATACTAGCATTATATTGGCAAGAGTGTCCCAATCTGGCACGATGCCAGATTACTTGTACGAAACTGACACCATAGTTTGTTGGAAGGTATGGTGTTCCAGAGTAATATTGGCGATTGACTAGCTTCTTTTGGCAGGGACACTGAAGTTCTTTCCATCTCTGTGGGACGAGTTCCTTCTCCTTCAGGCCCAAAAGCGGTGATAAGTCCCCATAAGAGATATCTCTGATTTCCCCATTGTTCAATACCTGAAACAGTGGGGCCAGTTTAAAGGCGGGATCTCTGGTGTCTACAGCCTGATAACGCACCACCTGCACTTCCAACCCCTCTTGACCCACTTGAGCGTTAAATGATTATTTGAAAGAGGATTGGAGAGATAATATTGGGAAATTAGAAATGGAAGTACAGGAATACAGTATGAAACTCACCCTCCTCAAGACACTTTAAGATTGTACTGGACACCCAAGAAACACTATTCTGCAAGTGCGAGAAAGTAGCCTCTTTCTAGCATGGTTACCCCCACTTTTGGCCAGTTTGTGAGTGTGTGACAGTGTGTTTTTACTGTCTCACTGGGATCCTGCTAGCCAGGACCCCAGTGCTCATAGTTTGTGGCGTAATGTATTTGTTGTCAGCAGTGCTTACCTGTGTCACTGAAGTTCTGCTAACCAGAACTCCAGTGCTTATACTCTCTCTGCTTCCAAATTAGTTGCTATAGTTTAGTGACTTCATATTCTAATTCCAATTGACACACTGGATCCCCCTTATAAGTACCTAGTAAATGGTACATAGGTACCTAGGGTATTGGGGTTCCTGGAGATCCTTCTGGGCTGCAACATTTCTTTTGCCACCAATAAGGAGCTCAGACAAACCCGTCTTCAGGACTGCCACTGCAGCCTGCGTGAAATAGTGCACAAACTATTTCACAGCCATTTTCACTGCACTTAATTAACTTATAAGTCACCTATATGTCTAACCATCATTTACTGAAGGCTAGGTGCAAAGTTACTAAGTGTAAGGGCACTCTTGCACTAGCAAAGGTACCCCCATGCTGTCCAGGGCCAATTTCCCGAACGTTGTGAGTGCGGGGATACCATTACATGCGTGCACGCCATATAGGTCAATACCTATATGTAGCTTCACAATGGTAACTCCGAATATGGGCACGTACAGTGTCTATAATCATGGAATTGTCCCCCATTCCAAATCTGGTATTGGGGAGGCAATCCCATGCAGCCTGGAGGCTCCACCATGGACCCCAGTACTGCCAAACCAGCTCTCTGAGGTTTGCACTACAGCTACAGCTGCTGCCACCTCACAGACAGGGTTCTGCTCTCCTGGGGTCTGAGTAGCTCAGTTCCAGAAAGGCAGAACAATGCATTTCCTTTGGGAGGAGGGTGTTACACGCTCTCCCTTTGGAAATAGGTGTTATAGGCTTCGGAGGGGTAGCCTCCCAGAGCCTCTGGAAATGCTTTGAAGGGCACAGATGGTGCCCTCCTTGCATAAGCCAGTCTACACCGGTTCAGGCACCCCCTGTCCCTGCTCTGGGGTGAAACTGACAAAGGAAAGGGGAGTGACCACTACTCTGTCCATCACCACCCCAGGGGTGGTGCCCAGAGCTCCTCTAGTGTGTCCCCGGCGTTAGCCATCTTGTTTTCCAAGGTGTGGGGACACTCTGGAGATCTCTGAGTGGCCAGTGCCAGCCTGTGATGTCAGAGACCCCTCCTGATAGGTGCCTACCTGGGTAGGTAGCCAATCCCCCTCACAAGGCTATTTAGGGTGTCTCCTGTGGGTTCCTCTTCAGATTCAGTTTGCAAGTTTCCCCAGGAATTCTCTGCAACCTCAGATTCAACTTCTGACCGTCGGATCAACTGCAGACTGCTCCGGGAACCGCAGATGTAACTGCAACAAAGTATCCAGAAAGGCTACTGTGACCCTGCAACTTCAGCTCCAGTCAGCAACTGCAACAGTTTCCAAGGTGTGCACGCTCTGAGGACTCCCGGCCTTCACCCTGCACCAGAAGAACCTAAGGAATCTCCTGTGGAGTAACAAAGTCACTTCCCTGCTCCTGCAGGCACCTTCAAAGACAAGGACCGGTTCTCTGGGACTCCTCTCCTGATGTCGAGCATGCTCCCTGGAACACAGGTGTTGGACCCCTTCGACCCAGACTGTCTTAAGGTCTACCTGTCCAAATTTGGCAGAGGAAAGAGCTTGCCTTCCCGGTTTGCGACAGTACCCCTGTGCACGGCGTCATCTCTAGCTCCTTGGGCTTCTGTACACTTCTTCCAAGAATCCTTTGTACACAGTGCAGCCCAGGTCCCCAGTACTCCATCCTGCAACGCACAACTCGCTGAGTTGTTCTCCGGCGGCGTGGGACCTTCTTTTGTTGTGCTGCACCCACCGCAATTTGCACCTTCTTTGTCCCCATGTTCTGGGATGCTGACTGGTCATCTGTGGGCTCTCCCCAGTGTTGGGAGCCCCCTCTCCCTCCTCAGTCTGAGTTGAGGGCCCCCAGGTCCCTCCTGGGTCCAGGCAGCGCCATTTTGACGCAAACCGCGACCTTGCTTGAACCAAGGGTTTTTGGAAGACTCCAGAGACCCAAACTGCCTGCATCCAACTTCTCGACGTGGGACATCTCCTGCACCACGCAGGAACCCGCAGCCATCTTCATTAGTGCTCTTCTGCAGACTTCTTCTAACAGGAAAATCCTCTTTTGCACCATCTACTAGGTTGGCATGGGCTCCTGTCCTTCCTGGAATCTTCTGAGACTTCTGGACTTGGACTTCTCTCTTCACAGGTCTTCAGGTCCAGGAATCCACCATTTGTTGCTTGCAGTCTTGCTTGGTTCTTGCAATAACTCTGAAAAAACTTGCAGTACTTTACTCCTACTTTCCTGGGCTCCGGGGTGGGGTATTTTACTTACCTTTGGTGTTTTCTTACACTTCCAGTGCCCCTCTACACACTACACTTGCCTCGCATTCCACTTTCTTAGCATATGGTTTGTGTTGCCCCTAAGTCTATTGCATTCTATTGTATTTTCTACTGTTGCACTATTCTATGACTATTCACTTACCTGATTTTGGTCTCTAGTATATATATTGTGTATAATACTTACCTTCAGAAGGAGTAATGCCTCTAAGATATTTTTGGCCTTGTGTCACTGAAATAAAGTACCTTTATTTTTTGTAACTCTGAGTATTGTCTTTTGTTGTGTATAGGTACTGTGTAACTATAGAGGTATTGCAGGAGCTTTGCATGTCTCCTAGTTCAGCCTAAGCTGCTCTGCTACGGCTACCTTTAGACAACCTAAGCTGCTAGAACACTGACTACATTTCACTAATAAGGGATAACTGGACCTGGTATCAGGTGTAAGTACCTAGGGTACCCAATACAAACCAGGCCAGCCTCCTACAGCAAGTCTCCTACACTATGCTGACTGCTGGAGATGCCACAGTTTGGACTGTGACACTCTCCATATCATCTACCTCTGCCTGGATCTGGGGTCCTTTTGGTCTGCAATTCGAGCCACCCTGGCTAATGCCATTGACACACCCATCACCCTACCTGAGAAACTGGTCAATTTACACTGCACGGTCGATCTGCCAGCGATGCCTAACTCATCAGGACACTTGTTGTCGACGACCATTACAGCCCCAAAGATTTGCATCCGGTGCCTTTGGTTCTCTCCCCAAAGGCTGACCTACTTGGATTGGTTAATGGCAATGCACAAAATTGCGACTTATGAGTGACTTATCTATAGGGTTCTAAACAGAATGGAGACGTTTACTCAGATATGGGCATTATTCCTTGATGCACCCAAGAGTGACCACTGCCGAGAGGATGAGGGTGTCTGTATGCGGGCGGGAATCTGGGTCAAGCAATGCCCAGGGGCAGCCCCTCCATTTTAGCGGAGGAGTGTCACCCCGCCAAAAAAAATTCCCCAATAATGGAATATTAAAATGGTAATAAAGTTTGTTTATTAACATTTTATTTATCAGCGCCCCGTCCTGAACTGAGTGTCAGGACGGGGCAGGACAATTGCTGCTGAGTGTCATGCCTTGCCACTGCTAGCCAGTTATGCGCACTTTAAACATCTCTAACCCAGATGCCTTATGACGGCTGAGTTTGAGAAAGTAGAGGCCTCCAGCGCTCTTGTGAGTGCAGAGAGAGCTCGCTCTCACCAATTTTACTTGGCTGTCTAGTGACTCCATTTCATTTCCAAAAGAAGCTTGCTTTTCCCTTCGCATGTACACTTGTGTGTGTGTTTGTTATATCACTTTTGTGTGAAGAAAGCGTACATTGCTGCTTCTTCCTGTGCCACACATAGTGTATGGAAGTGGGCGTATCTTGCACCTCTGCTGACAGTTCTGTGCCTATTCTGTGTACACAATAGCACATTGCCCTCCTGCTGCCCATGCGGTAATGGTTGTGTGTGGGACGAAGCATTCACTTCTGCTACATATTGCTTTACTTTTATTTGTTTGCATGGAAAGCTTTCATTGTGGCCGCACTTAATCTCGTTGTGTTTGGGATTGAGGGGAAACATGCACTGCTGATACATGTGCAGTACCTTTTTAACCCGTATGTAAGGGACACTTGCACTGTTGGTATTGTGGCCATCTGTTGGATATCTGGTATTTACGTAGGAGAAATGTGTACAGCTGCTGCTGCCTGTAGCCTATCTCTGAAGCCTGTAAACATGTTTCCCTTTCACAAGTGCAAAAATGATTGCCAATGTCAGGGTTTTATGTTATAGTGGGTGTTTTTTAAGGACTTAATATAATCTAAAATTACTTTACAAAAAATGTTACCTGACTCTGGAAATCTGTCTCTGAAGGGTTAAAGCATCAGGGCGTCGGCTGTCTGTAGGTAGATATGGAGGATTGCACCTGCGACCCCTATCCCCAAGCATCCCTGCTCATTTTTTTGAGCACAGCTACTGGCAGTATTACCCTTTAACCAGGTGATAACAGATATCAGCATGGTACCGTAAACCCCGCCATAGTCACCTACAGTATTATATTGTAGGACTTGTCTAGCGCTTACTACCTGAATGTGGGGTAGTGACAAGGTTATCCACTTAGATCGCAAGCTACGTGGTGTAGAGTGTGTGATTGGAAGGGCGTTGTTTTGAGCCCATGTGGGAAGTATTTTCAGGACCACCAAGGTGCGGTTATTGTACTATGGGATGCAGTGCCTGGTGATGTGATGAGTTAGAGCCTGTGAGAGATAGACGTTCAAATTATAATCGTAACAAGGACTAAAATATTTAGGTTAACATTTATAGCCTCAGCCTGGCCAGAGGGGCACTAGGATGTTTAGTATGTGTACAGCAAAAAACGAGTTATATAAGGTTCAGTAATCCAGAATGCAGCATGCACTAGGCAGAGATGGTGTTGAATGCGTAAAAGGATGCCAAAAGCATTAGAAGTGAAATAGGGTACATTTGCAACAACTGTGCACTTTTTGTAAAGGCAGGGGTCTGGCTTACCACTGAACCAATACATACCATGAACAAAGAAGGAAGCAGAAGAGCACTTGAGGCTAGCAACTTCAGCAGAAAATACCCAGGAGCATATTTAAGAGCCCCTAGCGCCATTCCAATGCCACATTAGCATCATTTTTTGACGCTAGTATGGCGTTAGAAGACCAAAAACATTGCACCGTATTTACAAAGTGGAAGAATGCATGCAGTGCTCCACTTTGTACCCCTTTGAGCTACATTATGCCTGCGCCAGGCATAATGTATACAAACAGGGCTTTCCCACGTTAGCGGGGGCAAAAAAAGGCACAAGGAAATCTAAGAGCAGGCGTTAAAAGGAGGTTTCCATTGTTTACAGTGAAACTCTGGGTGCTTTTCAGGATTAGTGTCAATTATTTTTGATGCTAATCCTCAAAGCTCCGGACTAGTGTAAAAAAGTTTGATGCTAGTCCCCTAACTACCACCAAGTCTGCAGGATTAGATTACTTTGGAACAGGTCCTTCTCAAACACATATTGGTAAATTTAGAAACCTGGGGGTTTATTCTTGCCAGAGCAGAGAAAATCTGACAAAATTAAAGACAAGTTTACAGATGTCATTCATCTCATGGGTTACACTTGATTCTGAGGCCTCTGTGTTCGGATTCTTTCCTTTAGTTCTACAAACCGATAGAACTACTATACCTCCAGAACAACATCAGGGCAGCCCTGCAAGACCTCCATTGGCTATTCTGGGCCAGATGCTCCTCCTTCAAAGCAAGCTGACCATTTATGATACTTGATAGCACCTCATTCACGAGAAACTCCACAGGTTCTTGCAGAACAATCCCCTGTATATGGGCTCCCCAACTCACTGTTCGCCCAGTAAGAAGTCATGCATCAGTGCAATCCTTCCAATTCCCAGCATCAAGACTCTGGATTATCCTCTGCCCAATTATTAAAACATCCAGTGGTGCCTGGAATTCAGAGAAGCTTAATTCTATGCTGCTGAATGGGAACTTCATTGTCTTAGAAAGTGACAAGAGCTGCCTTCTTGACAATAGACACTGCAAGCACCAAAAAACTTCTCAGGTAAGCCACACTTGAATTCGTGCCCTCCAACAACACATAATGATGGTATTTAGGGTTCAACAATTCAGTCAATCCTCCTTGCTTGACTCATCACTCAAATGC
The DNA here is from genome assembly GCF_031143425.1 of Pleurodeles waltl. Classification (NCBI taxonomy): domain Eukaryota; kingdom Metazoa; phylum Chordata; class Amphibia; order Caudata; family Salamandridae; genus Pleurodeles; species Pleurodeles waltl. Next base: position 167,980,044 of record NC_090443.1, on the reverse strand, counting down.
AGATATGTATAACACTGTAGTAGCACCTCTCTGGTCATCACACAAGGCACCAAAACACTCTTGCCATTCGCCAGAATATACCAGCCAAGCACAACAATTGGAGTGGTATGATACCCATATAAAAAACACACTGACATATAATCAGGGATATGAATTGCTATATGAATGCAACCAGAAGACACCAGTCTACAAATTGCTTGAAAAAACAGTCATGCCCAACATTGGATTATTTGTAAAAGTAATATACATACACGTGATGTCAGTTACTTGTCAGGGGGCAGGCACGTTGGCGTAGCTCTCTGGGAGGGAAGATGCAAGGATTAGGGCCGTATATTAATATATCTTTCAACCTCTGACAGGGTGTTTGGGGCACAGTGGCCCAGCCAACTTAAATTTGCAATGTCAGAGCGCTTAGAAAGTGAAACTTGAGGAGTGTCTATAACTGATACTGGAAAGAATCACTTAGTGATTGGGCTGTCAGTCGCTCCTAGTTGGGTATACTGGAAACGCCCCCTGCAAGTGAAATTCTATAACATCTGGTTGGGAAAGCGGCCCAGTAAGTTCTTGCATGGGGAAAAAGTTTCCTTTAAAAATGACATGTATATTACCAGAAGAGTTGTAGGATATGTAGTCCCTTGTTCCCAAGTTTGCAGAGTCCCATGCAGTGGGAATGTGGCTTGTGCTATGTAGCGTCTAGTTGGGGCCCACCTCCTTCCAGGTGGTCACAAAGGGTCCAGAAGGATTGTGGCTTATGTAGTCCATTGCTCCGTCACATTTGTAGAGAGAGATGCAATCAATACCCAAGACCCATGCTTCTCCACCACTCTACCTTGTTAGAATGAGGTGATGAGTACTGCCCCTCTCTTCTAACATGGTGTAGGTCGGACAGGGCAAGGGACCCTGCAATTTGATTAGTGACAACCTCTCCTCTGCTCCCACTTTGTAACTGATATCTAGAAAGTCGGTGGAAGAACATTTGTTGAGGGATGCTAGGGTCTCCCTACACCAACGTTAAATTGGAGGCCTTTTTGTGAATGGCTATGCCATGCATTAGGCTAATGAGTGTGAAAGTTGTTTGCTGGTATAGTATAATGGTTCAGGTTTGCGTGCCGGTCCGCACTGTGGACCAGTTAGGGGCCTGTGAAAAATGCCTCCTGAGGGCGTGTCCAACTTGTCAAGGAAGGCCTAAGCCTGCAAAATCAAGTATTGCTGATTGGCTGGCATGCTTCAAACCAGCCAATCACATGTGAGGGCCATAGTCTACAAAGCGCATAAAGGGGGTTCAAGATGGAAACAGGAACATACCAACTGCCACCATCGAGGGACTACCGGTGTTGTGAACATATCCGGAGCAGGAGGAATTGCTGCTATCCCTACCTCTTTGAACTGCACAGCTTTTGCTGGAGTGAACTCGGGAGAGCCGGTGGGTCTTTATGCATCTTATTGGACGGTCTTAACTCCTGGATGGCCTTAGAGCTGCCAGCAGCCCCTCTTCCCCAAGGGCTGCAAGCACAGGATGCAAAAGAGCTGCAGCACCATCGGGCCGTCTAGAGGCAGGCCCATGGGCGGGTAGCATGGGTTCATAGCCCCAGCAACCCTACCCTATGTCACCCACCCCCAGGCAGCCAATGGTGGGATTGGCAATGCCCTGGACCATCCCCTGGGCTACACACCCTTTTTATGGCAAGGTATGGTTCCTTGGCAAGAACAGGCTGTGGGTGGGGGGCACCAGTGAGCACTCCTTGGGGCTGGGCAAGATTACTGAGGTAGATTCAGGGCAACAAATGCTAAGCATAACCAGAACCAGACTCATGGGGGCAAGCAGAGCGCTGAGCAGTTTAATAATCCAAAGGAAGGGCAGGAGGCGTCACAAGCGATCAACCCTCTAAGGGAACTGACCCCACAAAGGCGTGGCTACGGGAGGCGAACCAGGGGCTGAGCGCAGGAAAGCCACTGAGTTAATACATACAACGATCCCCAGGCAACCCACCCATAATGCCCAGGTAGACGTGCCTTGCTAGACAGATCCCCTTGGCATTGAAGGAGAGGATCTGGAGGAAAGAGTTTATAGATAGTTTCTCCCTCTTTGAGGCCCAGCAGGTGATGTTGGTTCTGGCCACGCATGACAAAAAGGATGAGGATAGGAGGGAAAAGCACCCGCCAAGTGTAGAAATGTCTTTTGAAAACTGCCTCTGAGGTTTCGCACCTTGGCCTGCGTATTCGTAGAAAAATTCCCAGAAAGCGCAGCGGGCTATTCCTTCATGAGCAAAGGGTGCATGCAGCTCACTTAAAGTACAAGGGCGAGGTGTGGCTAAAATTGGGAGACAATGCAAACATGGCCTAGCATTGAATGGGATCAACAGGCTGTGGAAGGCTTCACCATTCACATGGTGGCAGCCGGAGAGGGCGTAAGCACGCAAGAGCATAATTTTTGCCCCTTCAGGGGAAAGGACAAATAAAATGGGTACACCAAAGGCTGCAGGGTGAGACACCAGCCAGGGGGTAAATCAGGCAAGCCCCGCTCAACAATCTGCTATTAATATGGGAAAAATGAATGTAAATGAGAACAAGCCTGTACATTTAAGCACAACTGCAGAAACTGTGGCGGATGCTCATCCAGCAGCTGAGTGTAGGAAGGGTAGAGGACCTGGCGACAAGGTCATACGCAGCAGGAAGTAGGTCATGTGGGTGAGGGGCGGGGTGGGAGAGGCCCCAGGGGCCTCAAACCTTTTTCTATCCCCAAACAGATAACCTGGTTGCTGCACTGTTCAGCAGACACCCCCAAAAAAGGAAGGGCAATAACTGGCAAAAGGGCTCACTTTGGTGTTCCCCATCCTTTAATAGGGCCCCCAGGGTCACCTCATGTCCGGGAACTTGAAATCAGTAGTGGAAAACCTGACTGTGGCAAGGCAGAAAGTAGCGGAGGAACTGTCCATGAGAAGGGTAGCAGGCCCCTTTCTAGCCCCTTCACCCCACAACACTTCATTGGGTGGGTCCTAAAAAAGAGAAGGGTAAATTTAGATTGAACCATCACTTGTCCTATCTACCGGGTAGTTTGGTGAACAATGGACTTAACTCCGGCAGTTGCTCCGTGTTCTATGTCACAGTAGACGATGCAGTGCATCAGATCAAAGCATCAGGGAAGGGAGCATGGTTCACGAAGACCGACATTGAATCCACTTTTCCCCTCCTTCTCGTCCACCCAGATAACTCTCACCTGTTGGGTTTTTACCGGGATGACTAGTTATATTATGACAAATGCTTGCCAATGGGCTGCGCCATATCTTGCACGTATTTTGAGGCATTCAGTTCCTTCCTGATTGGGAACTCAGAAGGAGGTCCCCCTGTGGGAATGTACACATGATCTGGATGACTTCCTCTTTGTAGGAAAAGCAGGCACCAACTAGTGCGAGGCACTGTTGCGGGCTTTTGAGACACTAGCGGAGGAGCTGAAAGTGCCTCTGTTGGGAAAAAAAACAGATGGCCCTTTCCCATGCTTTTCCTTCCTGAGCATAGAGCTGGACACCATGAAGGGAGTATGCAAGTTGCGCCAAGCTAAAGTAATGGAGCAACAGTGGGACATCAAGGCCATGCTAGCTCAGAAGAAAGTGACACTGGGCGAAATCCAGCAGGCTGGCAGGCCTTTTGCCAGATGCTTAGCATGGTTGAACAAGGTCCTCAAGGGGAAGCACTACAGGGTGCACCTTACACAAGGGTTCAGGGAGGACCTGGAGCAGTGGCTAGGTTTCCTGGTGAGCTTCAATCAGACACTAATATCGAGGGAACCCTGAGTATCTGCTAGACAACTCAAATTATTCACACATGCAGCAGGCAGCGTGCGTTTTGGGGCAGTCCTAAGTTCAGCATGGAATACCTCCCACTGGCCAGTTGCAGGGCACACTAGTGGGGTCACCAAGAACATCACCATGTTCCCCATAGTTGTTGCCTTCGCCATATGGGAGGGCAGACTAGTAAATAAGCAGAACACACGATGGTCTGACAATCATGCAATAGTACAGGCACTAAATTTTGGGACAGCCCGGTGCCCTATAGTAGTACATCTCCTTCGCCACCTAACGGGATGTCAGCTAAGGGGCAACATTGCAGTCAGAGCTAGGCATAATCTCGGCTGCAACAATTCAGTGGCCGACACGCTGTCTTGTTTCCAATGGCAGAGGTTCAGGGAGCTGGTTCCTTGGGCACACCCATGTATGACGTGTGACGCTGATATCCGGACAGCTGTGGGAGCTTCTTGGCCACCTCTGATGATGTTGGTGGACAACGCATTGGCCCTTAAGATGGTGGTGAGATACAGTAAACGCTGGAAGGTTTTCCAGGAGGTCACCAGCTCTTCAGGATGGGGCAAGGTCACTTCGGAGGATGTGCATAGGTTCATACACTTGGCTTTCACATGGGGCAAGAACAGATCATGGGCGCAGGCTCACCTCACCACAATTGCATATTATATGAAATTATCCTCTGGTACGGACTCCACCAACTCCTTTTACTGCAGGACAGCAATGAAGAGATGGGCCAGGCTGCAATCCAAGTGGCAGGACTTACTCTTACCCATTGACATCTCGATGTTAGGACGGTAACTAGCAGCCCTGCCACACATATGCAAAATAGAACACGAGAATGTGCTATTCAAAGCAGCCTTCACGCACGCTGGTGTTCTTCGGGGCCTATTGTGTCAGTGAACTTGTGGCCCCCTCCAGGTCACATCCCAGGGTAGCGTGCCTACAGGAGCAGGAGGTTCTGATTGGGGACCTATGACGATCCATCTGTGCAGGTCAAAGATTGACCAAGGGGGGAATGGGAAGTATTCTTGTCATCATTGCCTGGACGAGGACGCACTGTGCCCTGTGTGCTGTATGCAGGATTACTTGAGACCCAACATCCAAATAGGCCTACGTCAGTGCACACACCACCAGGTTGGCAACTCTGGGTCCTTACAATTCTAAGAAAACCTGAGAAGCAATTGAGCTGTGTTCAAAAAGCACATATGTTTGAATTAATTAATAAGGAAACCTCTTAAAAAAGGTAGAGGTGTGTATGTCTTTGTTGGACCACATTTTTGTATAAGCACCACCCATCTGTCAGACATGGATTTAGGACTTGAAGCATTAGATCACAGAATGTCACTGAATGTTATTTGTAGAGGCTAAATCCAATCCCTGTTCACGAGGTTTTATAAATAGAACAGTACTTAAGAAGGCATCGTTATTCTTTCTGTTTCAGTGAGTAAGCTAAATTCATGCTTCATTTACACAATACCTCTTAAGGAAAATTACATTGAAAGAGACCTTGAATTTTCTGATTGCTTAGTAAATAAATGTGCATATTTTGCTCAAAGCCTGGCTGTCAGCAATGTGTGCCACAACTTACTTAAGAAGTCCTGTTCCTGTGTCCTGCCTCAGGATACCGGAATGGCAGAAAACAAAGTATCAGCAGACGGCTTGTATTATAACTTCAGACTCCAAACACAGGGGGCAAGTTATGGAGATAACAAAGAGATCACTTTCTATTTTTCGTTCCTTGCCCCTAGTCTTGGAAAGACCCATTGACCCCTCACTGCCTATTGCTATTCAAGGATTAATAGAGGTTCTAGGGGAAGTGGCCACTGTGGGTCTGGGCAACCTGGTTGCCAAGAGGGCCTGGATCTCTGCCGACCTGCCCTCAATGAAGGCTTGGCGGGGGCGACGGACAGGTGTGCCAAAATGGAGGAGCCAATTTATGAAGTGTGAAGCTGCCCCCAAAATCACAAGACAATCCGGGGCAAATGGTGAACTATTATGGACTGGTATGATTGGCATGGAGCTATGCATTGCTTGTTCACTGATTGTACTGCATTTGGCTGCTTGCACTGCAAGATGTGTTGTTCAAATCTCTAAAATCCATAACATTTGATTTATAAAACAAGAGATCAATTGGGTACATGATATATTTTTTCATCAAACGGTAATCACCAGGCATAGTTTGCTGTTTGGTATATATTTGTAGACATTTATTGCTCTGAGTTATTGTTGTAAATGTACTTGCAGGTGATAGACTCACATGTTAGCTACATATCCTGCTGGTAAGTACAGCACTCTGCTGACCTTAGGCATAAGGGTTCAGTGTTTAAACACTCCTCAATAAACTAAAGGTAGTGCTCCCCCCCCCAACAAAATAGGCATGGGCATCGATTCACCAAAATGACAGGGGTAGCGCAAGTAACAGCACATAACATTTGACCTCACTGAAATCACAGGAAGTAACATCATGTGACCCTGACCCTGATTTTTCAGGAAGGCAAGTTACATGACCTCACATCACAGCAATTGAGGATTTGTATTGGATAGTATTACAAAGTAACGTAAAGTTGTGCTATGTAAGGGGCGTTCCACAGATGGCACATTGGGTTCCCATGCAAAAACCTATAGGTATTGACGCAAATCCCTATCTACACATTGGCAGAGAGGAATTTGCACCAAAATCCTAAGCCTCCTCTAGGCAGGCATAACAAGGAGAAATGTTTTCATTTCTTCTTGTTTTTCTAACTTTGTATGTGGGCTGTATTGTACATCACATATATACAAAATGGGAAATGTCTTAAAGAATAGTTTTTGTAATAGAAGGGACCCTTTCCAGTATAAAACCTATGCTCCAGAGAATGCACACACCTTGCACTCTGGCACAAGGGTGCTGGATTTCAGTTTTAGACTGTTGTGTTCATGTTTGCACGTAGAAGAATAAAGACGTGCAAGACTAGGTTCCATGTGTTGCATGTTCATTTAAGAGTACCCAGGCTAGGGGATACGTAACCCAAAGCACCACACTGCTTTCCCAGAGAGTTTGCCGTGGTCCAGAAAACTACTCATGCATACCACACCCACCTCAGTCGAAGTGAAGATTGATGTTTGACGTATGTGGAGTCAAAGCGCCTCCCCAGCAAGTGCTGAGCTTTCCAGGAAGACAAAGGCTTTACAGAGAAATGTATGAAATATTGTCCGACAACATGCTGGTAAAACTGTAAAAAAGGTACCGCGCCACAACTCAACACAGAACTATAAGATACACGGAACAATAAAGCTAAAGGCAGTGATCACCAGCTACAGAGAGGCACCAGAGGCAGCGATAGGTAAATGCAAATGAGTGCTAAAAGCAGTGGTAGTCTGATCAAAGAAACACTAAAGGCTGTGAAAAACAAGTATATTACATACAATGTAAAAAAGGACAGACAGGTGAAGAACCTGTGCAAGAAACAAAGCCACTACTCACTGTTAAAGAAGAAGATAGTGCCTCAAAGAGAGAGTGGGCAAAAATCTCCTGAGACCAGCATGTCACAGGGCCTGACCAATAGTATGCATGGAACAGGTCCTGGTGGACAGCAGATGATGATGGAGAGAACTCGATATCAATGTCAGTAAGTTCCACACATGGTTATAATGCTGCTTCCTTCTTAAAACCACCACTTCCATTCAATGCTGCCATAAAGCAAAATATTGGCAATAGATGAACTGCCTGGATGAAGACTTTTGATGATTTCATTGATGTACTGGTAGAAACAGATGACAAAAAGATTATCAAATATCCTTACAATCTTGTAGGTGAAGGTGTAAAGGAAGTAATAAAGAAAATAGCAAAGCACATGCTAATAGAGCCTCCTACCTTCAGATCAAAGAAGTGCTGAGTGTTAAATCCAGTTCAGTGCTGAATGTTGATGATGAAAGATATATTTTCAGTCAAGGAATACATATAGCTGTTGAAGCAGTTGACAAATTTGTTGAGAGACTTGATATACTAATCAAACATTTTAAGTTCCACTGATTCAATGAGGAAGATGCCATATGCCTTAAAGTCACAGATGGTGGTTTGTCAGATTATTTCAGATTATGAATGTTGATAGAAATAATTAATCAGTAGCAAGAATTTATGGCTGCCAGAGCTGAGGAACATGCAGAATGACAAGCTGACATGGGTACCGGAGGTATTCAAAGAAAGACATACACAAAAAAGGAGGGAGAGGGAGCACATAAAGGTCCAGCATACATGCTCCAAGTACCTCTAAAGTGACAAATGAGGGGTATGCAGTTCCTTAACAGAGAAAAGAAAAGTGGAGACAGGCAGAGAGCAGGATGGATTAGAACCTAAAGAGTGAGACACGGGGTGTCCGATTGCTCAGCAACAAAAGGCAACACACACCCAGATGTATGTCATGCTTCATCATAGGGCATGCTCCTCAGCAGGCTGTCACTGATATGCCCGATGGGCTCCCTAAAGGGGGCTCTTTGCCAGAGATCTTTTAGTTGTATGCCATATGTGAAATGTGAGTTTTGGTGTATGGTTTCTTGAGTGTGGGCTGGTACAAATTAATGTGGATTAAAATAAGCTAATAGGACTCCTGACAATTTTGATATGTGGGTCCTCTTGTCTAAATTAATAACTATTTGGGCAGCTGGGAACTGAGATAATGATCCGTATCAGCTGAAAAGATTGTGTATAGGTGGGTCAACATGTTTCATGCCATGAGTAGTCATTAGCCATCAAAGGCAATTCATTAGGAACAGGATTCCTAATTTACAGAGTGGTTGGGAAAGTGTTTGGAAAACTGGTGAACAGTACCCAGCCACTACCAATACCTAAGAAGAACTGTATTGGATCACACCTTCAGGTAATGGTATTGAGACTGACCTGCAGCAAAAGGGAGGAGAGTATAAAACATGAACATGATCATCACAGAAACTCTCATGTGCTTAAGAGTGTAGGCATGCCTAGCACATCAAAAGCATGTCACAGTGGCTCCACCCTGATGGTGCAAGGTTAACAGTACAGGCAAACAAACACATAAAACCATTAAAACACATAAGGTTACACACCAGTGAACACACCATATAACATAAATATTGTGGCATGCAATAAGACTCAACCCAGTAAGGCTGGTGTACGGTTCCCCATGGGTGAAAACAGAGGCCACACTAATTTTAGCTGGCTCACGTCACTACTTAAAAAATCATAGGAGTGGATCAATAGCAGCATATCTATATCGCTAGGGTCTAAAGGTCATATACAGTGTGGACAAACAAGTCAATACTCACTGTTTCGTGACGCGAAGTACGTTCAGTAACCTACCCCGTCTCTTACACCGTGGAGGTAGCGGAACAGGGACCAGGACTGCAATGTGCTGTGCTGCTACAGGAGCCACACTAGGTGGGTTTGTCGGTGCCATATTGGAGTGGTGATAGCCTCACCCCAGGAGTAACAGTCAGGTGACTGTACTGAGGAAGGGTACGGCAGCACTTGTGTTGATCTTAGAGATGCATGTATCAATGCCATATTGGAGTGATGGAGGCATAGTTTCTTACATAAAAACAGAAAGATGCTGAACAGGTTGCGGATGGAGCCCCTGTTCTGATTATTGGCACCATCTTAGAGTGAGGGGGCACGACCCACAAAAATAAACTCTAGCATAATGAGAAAGGGCAGTTAATAAACAGTTTTCCAGTGTGCTCAATAAGTCTGCGTGGTACTACCCCAAGGTGTCTGAATGCTTAGATGAACAGACTATCTTCATTCAGTTCAATGGACTAGTGCCTTGGATCGAAAATGACATACACTTTCCAGGTATTTTGCAACTGAGAAAACAGTGTAAGGGGTAGTGTATGGCCTACAAATTCTCAGCGCTTCCCATGGCTGGTGTATACCTAAGGCTCAAAATACTGGGACAATCCATTGTTTTTTCAGTCTGATGTACTTGGGACAGAAGAACAAGAAATGCTCAGCAGATGCCTCCTGCTTTATACAAGCTAGGCATAGTTTATCACCCTCTACTGGATCCCTCCAGTTAGAAGTAAAGATACAAGTGGGAGGGTACCCAGCCTACATTTTATGTAGAGAGCCTTGGTCTAGTCTATAAAATTCAAATCGAGGTGTGAATTTCATCTTGAGAAAACTCGTTGTTAATGAGGCAGATGTTAGTGGCTGGGTCAAGGTCCTCCAGCCTTTCTCCCAAAAGACTCCTCATCAGAGTGACTGAAAAAGTTGAGATCGACTTTGGGTTAGACCCAAAGCGGGTCAGGCCAAAGGAGATTAACATTTTGTTTACTACTTCAGCCATGGGAGCGTCACCACTACCTTTTGCCAGTCTAGGATGTCTTTCAAACCAGCTCTATATCATTCCAGCTCAAGTGTCAGCCAAATCCTTGACTGATATAACATTAGCTTCAGCCTCACTGTAGCGATGATAGCTTGGATATCCAGGTTGAGTTTAAAAACTATTGGTGTACTTTAAGGAAGTTTGAGGGTTGCACTCAGGAATTTATTTTCAGCCACCCAAGGCATCAATGTTACAATATCTCCACAATGAAGCTCCATAAACTTTGGCTGTGTGGCTTGCGCGCTCAATATTTCCAATAGAGGAGATACAAGATGGAGGGTGGTCTGTTTTGCAAAGCGCAAAGTGACTGTCACCCTATGGTTAAGTAGGAGTGGCTCTTCAAAGTCTTGCTGGCCCAAGAGCTACAACTAGATAGTCAGATTCCCAAGTAGTCAAAGTCAATAACTCTCTCAAATCTGACGCCCACTAAGGTTACGACCTCTCTCAAATGCCTGTGAGGGTGGAGTGCCATAAACTTAGTTTTCTTAGTGTTGATATCCAGACCATGATAGGATCAGAACAATTTAAACCTGACTGAGAGAGTATCAATCCTTTGTGATGTTTTTGACACTGGGCGGATATCATATGTGAACAATAGTGCTGGGATTTTTATACCTCCTAGAGCTGGGGAGTCAGTATTGCAGTTCAGTTAGAAATCCACACAACAATTTATAAAGAGGAGAAACAGCATTGGTGAAGCCAAGGACACAGAGTGTAAGCGCAGTATGACATCTAGCAGTGGGGCAGGAAGGCCTAGCTCTTTAAGGACCTGCCACAATCTATCTCTGGGGACCATATCAAAGGTAGCCCTTAGGCCAACAAATTCCATGTAAAGGCTACCCTTGTTAAGATCCACCTCCTTCTACCGTATTAACTGGAATCCAAATAACTGGTCTGCTGTGCTCCTTTTTTAATGAAACCCCACTTGAAATTGTGAACACATTTTGTTGTCCTTAATCCAGTCTAGCAGATGGTCTAAAATATGCCTGCTGTAAATTTTCTGCCCTTCGTCGATCAGTCATATTGGGCGATCATTTGATGGACCATAATCAGACCCTTCTTAAAGATAGGAACTATATCAGCACCTTCCTAAGTAGAAGGGATTTGGGCACCTGCCATGATGGCATTGGCAATATTATTTAAGCAGGGTGCCCAGGCAGTAGGTTCAGACTTAAACAGATCCACAGGGATCTTGTCTGGCCCAGGTGCCTTGCCTGCTTTCTGCATTCAGATTGCACAGTGATTTTCGGATAAAGAGAAGTAACCTGACAGATCATCTCTATCATGCCTATTGGAAGAATATTCACTCAATGCTCACTAGTGTTAGAATTGGAAAAATCATTGGAACCTTGACGGGAGGCATCAGGGTCTCATGGCACACTTGCACAAGGTTGCCATAATTTTTTACTTTGTGTTCCCATTTTACATTCCTTCGGTTGTTAATGAAACTTATGCTGCAAGGCAGCCTAGGTTAACAATCACGATCTAGCCAGGTCCCCTAAGTGTGCTTTATAAAGGGTCATTACCGCTTTCTGATCTCACTATTACCTCCATGTCAATAAGGTTCGACCAAGAGTGTGTATTCAGAAGAAAAGTTTCAATATTACAATTATAGGATTTCAGAAGGTTGGGCATCTGTCCTAGTTAGAGGCAGCTCAGCCATTGCAGGCTCTCAGGTTGCAACGTAGAAGGAGGTCTACCATTTGCAAGGCAACCTTGCCGGCTGATGTGATATATGAACCAACGGGCTGAGCAATCCCCTTGTTTGGTCTTCTTCACCAGGGCCAAAGATTAAAAGACTACATTAAAGTCCCCACCAACGACCACATTGGCCTCTTTGAATATCATTTTAATGATCTCTTTAAATAAGGTTAGGAGTCCTGATTCTGGGGATTTTGGGACAGTTCTACTATATACATTGTATAAAATAATTTTTTATCCCATTGCCAGTATGCACCTTAAGACCCAAAAGGTCAGACGAGTTGATGTTTAACTGCTTCACACAGCATCCTGGAGATATATGTTGAGCTATGTTGCCAGACCACCTGAAGATCTACCAGGCTTGGACTTTTTAGTTGGAACACAGAAGGATTTGAGACCTTGCCTGTGGGATGGTTCTATTTCCCAAGTCTGTTGGAACATGAAAACATTGCCCCTATCAATAAAGGCTCCCTCACCCCCATTCAGGCTGTGTCTTTTTGCTTTTTACGCTGCTATGTTCTAAGAGATTATTGCTACTCTACTGCTAGCAATTGATGGTACAACCCTTTGGATTTGATGAAGTGTTATAGTCTCCTGATGTACTAGTGGAGTAGGAGTTTTCACAGGTAATAAATCAGTCACCGGGCCACTACTTGCGCCAGGATGCTAAGTGTGGGAGGCTAAAGTGTAGACAAATTATCAGAGATTAGGGCAGGACCCAATATTGAAGATTCTGTTGGGGGTCCCTGAATTACAATTGTGAAAGTAGCTTTCAATTACAGTGATGACATATTGGTTTATGGGGCACATTACTAGAACATGATAAAACTCTTACACAAGTTTGTTGACTAATTGCTGATGCAGATTTAACCTTGAATGCAGAAAAGTGTGAATTCCACAAAACAAAACTCCAATTCTCTTTCTATATCTTTTCTGATGGGGTATGACGGCAAAGCTATCAAAGGTACAAGCATTATTGGCTACTAATACCCCACAAGATATTGCCATGTTACGTTCACTCCTTAGCATGGGTAGTTACTGTTCTAGATATATATGCATATTTATCACTGTAAGTGCTCCCTTAAGAGAATTAACAGAAAACAATGTTCCATTTTACTGGTCACATGAATGAGCACAAAGTTTTAATAAAATCAACCATGCAAATGAGAATGCCACTGAAATGCCCTAAATTGATCCAAAGCTACAAACAGAGGTTGCTGTTGATGCAAGCCCAATCGGAGTGGGTGTGATCCTTGCGCAACACAATGGACACCCAAATGCCTGAAGATCATATTGTGGTCTATGCAAGCAGAAGTTTGTCACAAACTGAACGTGCCTACTCACAACCTGAAAAATAGAGTTGAACAGAAGTCTGGGCGTGTGAACATTCCCACATATTCTTTTATGTCAAACCTTTCACTCTTGTAACTGATCATCAAGCATTGCTTACCATCTTTGTAGATCCAAATCCAAGATACTTCCCAGAATTGAATGTTGGGGTTTGCAAATACAAGAATATGACTACACTATTGTGCATTGACCAGGGAAGGATCAAAACCCTGGTGACTACTTTTATGGAGTGCCAGTAGAGTGTCAGGGTCCCCCTCCAAAAGCTTATGAAGCCTACATTAACTTGACATTAACTTAAAGTCAAATACTCCTGCTGCTATTTCTTTGGAACAAATTATTTCTGAAACAAGCAAAGATAGTGACATGCTGATAATAAAAGATATCATTTCACATCAGTCACGGAGACAGCACACCCGTCCTCTCACACATGACAGTGAATATCAGAAGTTCAAGAATGTAAAAATGGAACTATCAGTTACTCAAGAATGCTTTGTTTTACAGAGGCCAACAATTGTCATACCAGCGAGTCTGTGACAACAAGTAATTTAAATGATCCATGAAGGAAACTGTGGAATTGTTGCTACCTAACGAGCTCTTAGAGACCACGTTTGGTTTCCTCATCTTGATGAGAGTCGAGAAAGAATTGAAATGCTGTCATTTGTGGAATTGCTTATTTCCCAAAGTCACTCCAACTCCAGTGAATATGTCAGACTTGCCAAACCATGTATGCAAGAGAGTTGCTATGGACTTCTTTGGGCCTCTTGACAATGGACATCATCTAATGTTGATTATCAATGAGTATTCACATTTTCTACTTGTCAAAGATCTTTCATCGATTACTCAAAAGTCATTGAAAGATTAGATGGAATCTTTACATTATGGGGTGTTCCCTCAATTTTGAAATCTGACAATGGTCCACCTTTCAACAGTTAAGAAATGAGAAACTTTCCTACACAACTCAATGTGAAACATCAGAAAATCACATCTCTTTGGCCCCAAGCCAATGGTGTTGTCAAACTCGTTATGAGTACTTTGAATAGGACTGTACAACATGCAAAATGTGGTGCAATGGTTTACAAAGTGCTGCAATGCAACCATTGCAGCACTTTGTAAATCCAGTGTGGGAGAAAGGCCCCCTTAACACCACCTTAGCATAATAAAATAGTGCTAGGGCAGTGCTAGGACAGCACAAGGTAGCGCTAGGGGCTTGTAAATGTGTCCCTTAAATTGAAGTCAGCTCTCCTTGCTACTCTTTAAGCATACAGCTCAACTCCTCATTCAACAACAGGTGAATATCCAGCCACCCTGATGTTTGGGAAAGCCATGACAACCAAGTTACCACAATGGACCAACAGAAGATCTACCACTGATGGTGAACTTCATCAGAAACACTTGGGGTGTAAACAAAAGATGAAAGTATATGCTGTCAAACATAGAGATGCCAAGAACATTGCTTTTCAGGAAGTTGATCGAGTGTTGATGCTACAAAAGAGAAACTGTAAATCTAATGCTCCCTTTGATGCAAACTGTTTGAAGTCATAACTAATAAGGGACATGTGGTGACTGCTCGCCCTCCTGGGAAGTCCATTACGCAAGACTCTTGCCACTTCAGACCTTGGTCTCAACCTTCATCAGTTCCTAATGTCTTCCCAGGTCAAAGGACATGACTGAAGAGATGTAATGTACATATATATTTGTATAAAAAAGTGCAGTGTAGTTTGTTTAACAAGGTGAGATGTATTGTAGTATGAGTAGTAATGGTGAGACCCTCTTTGTCCCTGAAGGACTTCGTAGAAATGTGACATGAGTTTTTTGATGTGGTGACTGATTTTCAGTTTTAGAATGCTGAGTCTGCGATTGAATGCAGAAGAATAGAGACATGTAAGTTCAAGCTCTGTGTGTTCCCAGGCTGAGGAGGATGCTACAAATAGCAAATCTGGACCTCAGTCTCACACAATGGTACTCACTATCTGTCACTTGACTCTCATTCACTTACACACACACACATACTAACTTAGCTAGAAACATTTTCTCGAATATATACATGCTCTCTCTCAATTAAACATGCTCTCACCCTCAAGCATGCATACAACATACATTTAAAACCATTTGTACTTACCACGGCTGCCACAATAGGTCCTAGGAGTGCTCAATTTTTCATTACGCTAATTGTGAATAATAGAATAATATACACTATTAGAATAATGAAAACAGGCAGACAACGAGAGATGCTGAGCCCCAGCGTGTTTTTGCCACTGATTTTGCCACCCTTGATGCCAGGGGTCTCAAAAGCAGTACCAGGGGTCACAATGGGCAAGCTACGAGTTGCAGCTGTGGGCCCTAAATCACATCCATGAATTTAGCGTCCATGTTCACACCAACCAAACTTGAGGGCACATAAAGACCCTCACACCACAAGGGAGACTCTCAGAAAACATCCTTTCCACCCCAAAACACTATCAGCAAAAGCCTGTGTGTCTTCTAGGTGGCAATTCACCCTCCAACATTGATACTGTAATACTAAAAAGTACTATTTTGCCAGCAGTGAAAAGGGAGGGATCATTTCCACTGTTCACTTCCACTGATGTTATTTGACAAGAATCAACATTTTGTTTATTAGGGACTGGTGCCAGGATTGAAACCCATTCCATGGGGTACTAGATTCAGCTTATTTATTAACAAACACATCTCCTAGCCATAAACATGTGAAATACTGGATTTTGCAGTGAATTAAAGGGGCACATCTTATATTCCCCCACGTGAACTTGCTAGTTCAAACCATGACATAAATCAGATGTGTAAAAAATTAAAAGCAAACATAGAATCTGAATAAATGGTTGCTTAAAAATAGCATGTGTTACATTTTGCACATATTGAAGTGTCCTAACATATATTTATGTTGCAATTTAATTTTCATATGTAATATCAGTGGTGGTTTCTTTATTGGGTGTGGGGTGTCACCTCCCCCTGTTTGATTTGTTGCCCCCGGTAGCCTCATACGTGTGTTACCTGATTCAATTTAGCCCATCGTCATGACCCCGCAGAGTTCTCCTTTTTAGAGAGAGGGTGGGGCTTATATCATGATTGACAGGCATTCTAGCTGGGCCGGGGGGTGAAGTGTGCATGTCAGGTTGGATGGGTGCTTTGCCCTGACCAGCTCGACATGCGCACTCGAACCCTCGCCAGGCTGCGCAATGTTAGGAGAACAAGGGTTTACCGCTGCAGCCCCCAAGTCTCCTAAGAAGCGCTGGAAGCACCTGACAGATCCAATCTTCACGCTGCTATCAAGCTGTGTACTAGCTTAAACAGTGGGAGAGCAGCACGAGAATTGGATCAGCAGATTCAGGGGGGGAGGACTAAGGAGCTGGTCGTCACCTCACAACTCCATGCACGGCTGAATGCAGCGAGGCACAATGAGGGATCTTCTCTGTGAGGACACTGGCGAGTGAGAGATTTATGTGTATGATTTATTTTCTGTTACCTTGAACTAGTGCCTTAGCTCAAACGACGATGTTGAAGGACAGGGCCATGTGTAAAGTGTCAGGCTCGGAGGAACCAGACACTGGTGCATTAAACAGCAACATATTGTCCCCCAAAAGTGTCTCTTACTAAAATGCCACTTTTTTCACAACATTCATTTGATTGCCGGGATGAATGCCTGTTGTTCCGCACTAGCCTCCATCATTGCATTAGGAGTCCTTGACAAGAATTTACAGAAGGCATTTTTATTAATCAGACCGGGGTTGATTGTGCAATCCTTACTAATGTCCTTTTGCACAATATCGGAGTATTTTGTCCAGCGCAGCACAAAAAAGCAATACTGCAATCTCATGTTCTGACTTTTCTGAGTGCGTTGCTGCCTCACTATTCTGAGTAAATACCAAATGCTTTCCTCCGTTCTGAGCTTCAAATGTGACATATTTTCCCTGCACAAATTCTGTAAGAAATTAGTGTGAGAACAAAGTTATTTGTGCAAACACACAAGCCCTCATTACCAGTGTGGCGGTCCAACAGCCACATTATGACCGCGGTGGAGCCGTCACAGTCCGACCTCGTCACCGCCAAGTTGCCACCAGTCAAGATCCTGGCGGTCTCGGCGATCGTAATCCACCAGGGCAGCGCTGCAAACAGCTCTGCCCTCTGGATTACAAGTCCCCTTTTTGCCATCCTTTGCATGGCGGTCAGACCATAATGCAAAGGCTGGAGGAAAGGGGGTGTCGGAGCCCCATGGGGACCCCTGCACTTCCCATGCACTTGCCATGGGCAGTGCAGCCCCGTCATGCTTTTCACTGCCCGAATTATGGGTAGTGAAAAGCGCGACCGGTGCTGTTGCACCTGACGCACCGCAACATTGCCACTGGCTTGATTACGAGCTCGCATCAATGTTGTGGTGAGTTTCCCGCTGGGTCGGTGGGCAGAAACACTGTTTCCACCCTCCGGCCCAGCGGGAAACTTGTAATAGGGCCTGTGGAGGGACAGCCGCATAAGTGATCATCCCGTCGCAGGACTTCCTCCTGCCGAAGCCGTAATGAGTTCCACAGTCTGTAACCCCCCAATTTAGTACTAGTTTCAGTTTCCACCCAAATCCGTTGTGCCCCCCCCCCAGTCTTGTGCTTTACTTCTCAGAGAAGAGTGTTTATTTGAAATTAACCTTTGTACACCTACTCTGAAAACGGGTGTCTTTCGTCCAGTTTCCCTTGGTGAACCTTAAAGTGCTTTGCTGCAACAGGAAATATGTCCATGTTACAAATATGTTTTCGATGCCAGTCACGTCAGAAGCTGCCCATCAAACTGTTTTAAAGGCGCAAACATTGATTTGTGGGGGAGACTGGGCCTGCTGGGTGTTCTTTCTGCAGGATCAGGCTGATCTAACGCTACAGGCAATCTGGCAGTGCCCATTGGGCTGGTCCGACAGGTCAGTGTGTGGGCCTTTTTTATGGCTGTATGTTAGCCTGTTTTGTGTGATGCTGCTACCTGGTTTCAGGTTTACTGTTGTTTTTCCTGATCATATTTCCACAAACACTGACTACAGCAAAAACACAAATGCATGCAGTCTACCGTTCCATACCTTGTAAGATAACTATACACTGTCACTGTGGCCCTCATTTCAACCTCGGCGGTCTCATTAAAGACCGCCAAGGTACCGCCGTGCTGAAGATCGCCAGTGCAGGCGGTTTTCTGCGCAGCGTATTATGACTGCTGGCAGCCCTCTGTCCTTTTTCAGACGGAGAGCTGCCAGCAGCCATACTGGCAGTCGGCGGGGAAGTGGAGGCGGCTCCACCTCCACTGCCCGTCATCAGAACACTGCCCACCGAATCGCGCCCCATGATTCGGTGTGGCGGTGTTCTGGTGACGGGGTGCTGGCGGCAGAGCAGCCCCCATAGATCCCGTCCCCTCCCGGAGGATCAACGGACAAGGTAAGTTGATTGTCCGTTAGGGGAGGCGGGTGGGGGGTGTTGTGTGCGTGCATGGGGGTGTGCTTGTGAGTATGTAGAGGAGATGTGTGAGTGCATGTATGCATGCGGGGGGTTGTGTGTATGGGAAATGTGTGCGGGTCGGTCTGTGTGCATGTCTGTATGTGTGCGGGTATGTGTTGTTGTAGTGTATGTGTGGGTGTAGGTGTGTGTGTATGTTGGGAGTGGGGTGGGGGGGTGTGTATGTGCATGTTGGGAGTGGGGGTAGGGAGGGTGTGTGTGTATGTGCATGTTGGGTTTGGGGAAGGACTCGAGGGTGGGGGAGTCTGGCAGGGGAGGGGGGCAGGGGGACCCCTATCAGTGCCAGGGAAGGAATTCTCTGGCACTGATAGTGCCTACTGCCATGGATTTCATGGTGGTTCCAAACCACCCGAAATCCATGGCGGTACGCAGGGTTCTGATACCGCTGGCGGTCTGGTGACGGCCGCCGGGCTGGAGACCGAAGTCTCCAGCCCAGTGGTCATCACCGCCCTGGCGGTCGGAGTGGAGAAGTGGCAGATGACCATGGCGGTAACCGCCATAGTCATAATTCAACTTTTTTCTCCGCAGGCCTGTTGGCGGTATTACCGCCACTTCTCCCCCGTCCACCAGGGTCGTAATGAGGGCCTGTGTCTTTACAGGTTAAAATGTGCCCAATTTGCAAATGTCTTCATGTGGGCTGTTTTTTAGTTATCTAGGGTCTGCTTTTATTTAGGTGTCTTTGGTGGAGCTTATTTTGTTTTCTGGGCAATCTGAGGCTGACCCTGATGTTCTGGATGTTATTTTAAAATAGACGTGACGTGACGTGAAACTGCTTAATAACTTAATAATGGTAATAAAATGTACAAGATCAGGGAAGCCGCCGCCCTCTCAGTGCTGACAAATGAGGGTTGCAATGCACAGCTGCATACACTAATGATTGTTTCGTGGGACAAGTGACAAATAGTCTTTACGTTGGTCGGATGCATGGGCTGCAATCCATTTCCAGGACAGAAGGCTCTGACAGAGGAAAAACCAGCCCTGATCTGAAAGATAATAATAATGATGATGGAAGCATTATGTAGTGCACCCTTAGAGTGTCCCAGAACATAATAGCCACGTCTTAAGCTGTTTTTAAAACATTGCAGCATTGCTTAGAGCTCGAAGCTCCAGTTGCAGTTTATTCCATTCCACTGCACCTTGGTATGCTTGGTATAATATATTTCGGTATTTTTATTGTGTAGCATACTTCTCTTGTACAGTGCATGCTTTGAACTGAGTCACCTTCAAGTATTTTTAACAGGCCACCATTGAGAGCTCTACAGGCTAAAGGCAGCGTGAATTTCTCACGGTGCCTGTCAGTGGGTCAAAAAAGGGGTTCAGAACACTTGGCCATACAATCCTTGACCTCTCTGGTGAACAAACAGGGCAATGGTAATTTATTCCAGTTGCAAATGTGATTCTGTAGGTCATTTATTCCAGTTGCAAATGTGATTCTGTACAACTGTATGTAAAGGAGGTACACAGTTGCCAAAATATTGAGAAGGCAGAAGCAAATAAAAATACAGTGCTTACAGGTGAGCCAGTGTGTTGTGTGTTTGGGGGGTTGTGAAGTGCTCTGGTTATGCTGAATAAGCAGCTACCTATGTCATTATCATATGAACCTCTTTATTGATGTCATAACTACACTTTCACAATTGCTTTATTATCCTTCTTGCTTTCTCAGATTTGCTTGAAAATGCACCATTCATCCCCTGTTTTCAGAATGTTCCCCCGCCTCCCCCCCGCACACCCCTTATGACAATAGGGCTCACTTGCAACATTCATTCGCCACAGGGCACTCATCACATACTTTTATGCCCCCCCCCCCCACTTTTAAAAGTGACCAGCCGTAACTGTGTAATATAACTTGAGACTTTTATACCAATGTCCTCGATCACAATATGGGTGCAGCATGAAATGCAAATGTAAAATTATGTCAGTTTGAGTAACCGAAAATAGTGTGTGGAGGAAACCGCTGGGCTCCTGCCTGCTGCCTCATAACCCTGGATTTCCTTCCTCTGGAGACAGAAAAGTGAGATTACCCAGAGCTCCATCACATGTGAATTTGTGATTGCTAGCAACTTGACATCAAAAACTCATGGTGAGTAACTCAGTATGCCCGGTATTTGGAATAACATCTCCAAAGCCCTACAAGAGCCTAGTCCCTTACATCGGTTAGCAGTGGTTAATTTGAGCTGGTGATTGCAATTGAGGACCCCAGCACTCATTTTGGGGGAAAGAGACATATTTTACAATATTGGACTTTGACAGAGCAAGAGATAAATACAGAAAAGTGATAAAGAAGAAGAAAGAGAAACACGGAAAACAGTGATGAAGGAAGAAAAGCAGGGATTGAGCAGCAAGAGTTATTAGTGAACTAAGAGCAGGGCACTGGAATTATGTGACAGGAAAGGACCAAATTAGGCAACAGGGCATACTAACTTGTGAAACAAGAAAAGGCAAATTATGGTGCATTATGTGGAACATTTTGTGAGAGCATGACCTCATTATTAGTCATTTTTATCCTGGTATTACTATCTAGGCAAAAGTTTCATCTCATTAGTACCAGTATGTTACCCAAATATAACAATAAGCAACAGAATGATGAGCAGTCAACCTTTGAAAATAACTTTTCCACTGTTCAGCAACAAGTGTTACTGTGTTTTTAGTAACTTTTTTTCAGTTTTTTATCACTTTCAGCTACAAACCGAAATCATTTTATTTTTTGTTAAAGGCTGCATATTATGCAGGGGATGGTCTATGTGGTGAATCCATACATTTGAAGAAAAGGCTGAGATCGAAACAAATCACATAATTTCAGTGGACCTGATTAAGAGGCATGTCAGGGTTCATGTGTATCCAGTATGTGGACTAGATTCTTATTAAACATGGAGCAAAATTATAGTCCACTAATAAAACACAAGAAGTGTTGTACAGCACACATCCTGACTGTATGTATTTGAAAGTGCTTTGATATATGATAATGAGCAAAATGAAGGTTAGTGAAATAAAGCATTTGCCTAGGATCACACAATTTGGTCAAGCAGGGAAGCTGGGATTGCTCCTAGATTTTCCAGTTTCTTACTGTGCAATTCATTAATGGTATTAAAGCTTAATGATTTGTCTTTTATTCTTGGGGGATACGAATAGAGAGCCTGTGTTACAGGCAGAGTCTATTGCATTTTTGGCAGCTTTACATGGCACAAACCGTGGTCATGTGCATAGGAATGCTTTACTATCATATGGTTTGGAGATGTCCCATTGTTCAGCAGTACTGGCAGTCCATAGTCACAACCCTGTCAGCGGTACTGGATATGAGCCTGGAGTCCTCCCCCAGTGTCATGCTGCTTGGCCTCATGGATGACTTGGGGGGAAGGGGCTAAGAGGAGACTGCAGTCTGGTGGTATTAGGTATGTTACTAGCTAAGAGAGATGTAGCTAAATACTGGAAATCTCAAGCGGCTGCACCATTGAGGGAATAGACGGTGGGCATGGACCAATCTGTGAAGCTGAAGGAACCTATTTACGTTGCCCGAGGATGCCCCAAGAAACATCAGAAGATAGGGGGGAAAAAGGTGGGTGTACTATGGACTGGGTGCCACAGATGCATGCACTCAAGGGGTGGGACGTGCAGGCTGCAGCTAATGGGATCCTTTGAATGGGGCTTTATTGTCAGTTAATACTCTGTGCCTTACCAAAAATAATAAATAAATACATTTACAACAGACACAAATTATGTTAATATTTTTTTTTCCAGCATGAAGATTTGTCCAGCTTCACAGGATGCTGAGCCGAGGCCAGAATTCCCAGAATTCCAGCTGGCCCTCCATGATATAAGGTGGATAGCTGTAACCACTAGGCCGCATTGCCTCCTGTGAAAGCTTGACTCAGTTTGGGCTCAAGGTTCTAAGAAGACCTTGAGCTGATTAAATCCAGGCCTCTGGCTCTAGTTGTCAGTGGTTTGCCCACCTATAATAGCATGCAAAAGAGAAGAGTGATAGAGAGTAGCATATTGAAGGACGATGTGGATGTAAGAGGAGAAGGACCAGAAAGAAGAGGCTGGTGAAAACTGTGAGGTTTAAGTAAAGGGGACAGAACCAGTGAAAAAAGTTGAGACAAGAGAAAGTGAGAAGATCCAGGATAGAAGGGCAGAGATTAATGCAGTGGAGGGGAACTGTTGAAAGATGAGGCTAGAGGGAGAAGAGGGATAAAAAGCAGTGGACTGAATGAAGATGTGGATGTAAGGGGCAGAACCAACAAAGAGAGACAGGTCTAAAGGGAGAGGTTAAAGAAAAGAGCATTGAGGAGAAGGATGGACATAAGAAGGGCAGAATCAGAGACATAAAGTAAGATGTTTGGGGAGGGATGAGAGGTGAAGAGGAAATAATACAGGCAAAAAGTTGATTTAAAAGGAGACTGAACTAGAAAGAGTAGATTATAGGTTGGAAAGAGGTGCGGTGAAAAGTAGAGCATGGAGGCTAGATATGCATGTAAGTGGGCATAATCAGCAAAAGGTAACAGGTAAAAATGTATTTGAACCATTGTGTGCTACTCAGTCAGATAAACTTTCTTCCAAAGTTTACAATTCTCTGTCTCTTTATTTTCTATGTAAAAAATGTGAAAAAAGTCTTAGATTTGAGATGCATGTACCATCCTTCCCAAATGTTTGTGATCTTGAACAACCCTTAATGTGTCTGCTGAGTTTCAGCCAGCTCTCTGTGTACTCTATTACTCCTCTTTACCTTTCTGTTAAATCTCTCTCTCAATGGAACCCTTTCCTGCACATGCCATTACCAGGGGTGGCTGCTGACCTTGAGCATGGGGGCTGCATCCTTCCAATTTCCCTGGATTATTTATCACAAATGTCAATCCCAATGCGACATAGAGCCTTTATGTAATTATGTACCATCCGGATACACATTTGTGATATTATTAAAGAACTGCAATAAACATAGTATTGCAAAGTCAGCTGTTTTCATGTGCCTTGATGTCATGCTCTGATTCTCGTTTACGTGATGCTCAGGCAGTAACCTGGCACTTTAAAAAGATGTGTGGACTGGTGCACACGTGCCCACCATTGTGGAGGTGGAAGGGCTTACCTTACATCAGCCCTGGCCTTTCATGATCAGGGGCTTTTGGGGTATACCCCCATATGACTGGTAATGCCTCTGGCTGCTAATCAAACATTGCTGCTCCTACTCTTTCCTAAGTCATCACAGGGTGGGTAGGGTGTTAAAAGCAAACATCATTGACCCTGCTCTGTGATGAGTTAGTAGAGGGTGGGATTACAGTGAGTGCACAGGGTGAGGCTTCCTATGTAAGAGTCGTGGGCAGAGGCAAGTGTGAGCAAGTTATCCAATGGAGGCAAAGCTGGAACAAAAGCCTGTTAGCCTCTAAGTAACAAAGCTATAGCCTTGAAATGAAAACATCCCTTCCTAAGAGGAGCGACTCTCAAACAGGATGTCCAGCGCAAAGAAAGAAGAGGATGTGGTGTAATAGTCAGAGCTGCAGACTTAGGGGTGGGAATCACTTAGGGGGTCATTATTAACATGGCGGGAAAGACCGCACTGCTGGCGGTTGCTGTAACTACCGCCAACAGGCTGGCAGTCTGGACTGCCAAATAATGAAGCACGTGAAAAACAGCCAGCGTGAAAACCACTTACCGCCAGCAGAGGAGTGCCGTCATCGACGGAAGAGGCCACCACAGGCCGACGGAAAGGCCCCACCCACCCAAGAAATAATGAAGCACAAGACCGCCGTCAGTTCCGGCACAGAAACCACCGCCACCCGAAGTCTGGAGGAAATTAACCAAATAAAAGGAGACACTCACCGGAGGCACACTCAACACGCCAAAGCAGACATGGAGAGAGAATTGGAAATCATGCCTGTGCTGCCCCTTGCCATATACCTCCACGACCATGACCACTGACGAAGACGATGACAGTAAGTACCGCAACCTACTAAACAAGGGAAGAATGGGCACAGTTACAAACCCACACACCCTGCAATGCACTCCCAATCCCCGCACCATCACAAGCCACACACACCAGAACATGAGTTACTTACCCAACACAAGGCCAGTACAACCTTCCCAAAGTACACACATATGCACACCACACCCCCACAATGAAACGATGAACCACATCTCCAGAGTATGCCAACAGCAACATTGGGCACACAAAATTTAACAGATTTTGAAAATGCAATGTTCAAAGAAGGTGATTGGCCAGTCCAACATAAAAAGGCTGAAGGGCCCAAATGGGCCGAACTTGACTCCCACTTGTGCACATGGTACTCCACCATAAAGGGACATCAGTGGGGCAGCCAGGCAACTCTGGGTACAGGGGCAGGGAGTGGCGGGGTGGGGACTTACATCTGCGGGGGCTTGGGCTTACGTTTGGGAGGTAGTGGGGGCTTGGGTTTAGCCTTGGAAGGTAGGAGAGCAGGCTTGGACCGGGGGGGGGTGGCAGATGGACCAGGGCCAGCACAGGGCTTTTTGCTCACTGGGGAAGGGGCACGAGAATGGGAAGGGCGGACTTAGATGTAGAAGGAATGGACAGGGCAAGGAGGTGGGCACGTTTAGGGCCGAGAGGGGGTGGGCCAGTGGGTTCGAAAAGGTCAACACGGGACAGGAAAAGTTTTTTAGGAGCAGTTGGGGTGGAAACAGAGGAAGGTGTGGGAGTGGAGGTAGAGGGAATGTTTGTAGGTGTGCTGGATGTGGATGCTGGTG
Organism: Pleurodeles waltl; assembly: GCF_031143425.1. Classification (NCBI taxonomy): domain Eukaryota; kingdom Metazoa; phylum Chordata; class Amphibia; order Caudata; family Salamandridae; genus Pleurodeles; species Pleurodeles waltl. Next base: position 167,954,652 of record NC_090443.1, on the reverse strand, counting down.
CCTGTACAGTATGCTGAGGTGTGGTGGATGTGTGTTGGGTGGGTGTCTGGGAACATTTGAATGTTTTGGGGGGATGGACACAGTGGGACAAGACAGGCTGCCAGTGTACATGAATGCTGTCTGGGTGTCTGCAGGTCTGGTGAGTGTGCTGCATGTGTCAGTCAATGTCGCTGTGGTGAGTACAGGGTTGTGGTGTCAGGTGTTCATGACTGGATGTCTGATGTTGTGGTGACTGCTAGAATGGGGTCAGCAACAGTGAATGATGGTGCAGTGCTTGTGGGTGTTCATGTAGAGGTGACAGGCAGGGAGGCAGGAGAGGTGGACACACGGGGGGAAGTGGATGTTGTCCTGTGTGCCTTTGTATGTTGGCTGTGTGTATGCCTGTGGTGGGAAGTGTAGTGCTCGTGTTTCTGTGTATTTCTTTTGTGTGTTGAGTTGTGTGCATGGCTGTCTGAACATGTGCTTGGGATGCGTGAAGGGAGTGGGGTGCTGGAATGGGTAGAGGTGGTTGGAGGGGGGACGAAAGGCCAAGGATACTGGCTGCTGTCTAAGAGGAGGCCAGAGCCTAAAAAGATCTCTGTAGGCCAGACATGGCACCGTCAATGCCTTCCAGGTATGCATTGCACTGCTGCATCTGGGATGCTAGCCCCTGAATGGCATTCACAATGGTTGTCTGCCCTACAGAGATGGTCTTCAAGAGGTCAATAGCCTCCTCTGTGAGGGCAGCAGGGCTGACTGGGGCAGGGGATGAGGTGACTGGGGCGAAGGAGATGCCCACCCTTCTAGGTGAGCGGGCAAGGGCAATTGGGTGGGGAAGAACTGGGAGGGCGGTGATGGTATGGGGGTGGCAGAAGATGACACAGAATGGGTGGGCCCACTAGGGTCCGCCACTACCAGGGAGCTCCCATTGGAAGAGGTGTCAGAGTCACTACCACCAGTGGTAGTAGCCTTCCCCGTGGTACTCCCCTTGCCCTCCAACCCACTGGTCCCGTTGGCGTCGGTAGACTCTGCCTCCTTGGAACCATGGACTGCTATATCCCCACTCACCGGTGCCACTGCTCCCTCACCAGATTATGCTAATGTACACAGACATCACAAGAGTACAGGAGTGGGGAGACAAAACATGAGAGATATCTGTAAATACATGAATGGATGTACAAACTTGGTGCACACACACTCCCACCCAGCTTACACACCTTCACGCAGCACCTACAACTATAGTAATGCCTATGCCCCTGACTAGTGGCTGCCACAACCCTAGCATACAACTCTTCTCCCACATGACACAAGGACCTGATGAACTGCAGACCTGCCCCTAAATATCTCTGTGCCCATGGGCCCCGGATTGCTGTAAGACACCTGCCAGAGTTCCTGACACTAGATAGCATACATCTGACAGCACCCTCAGACATCCATCAAAGAGGCATGATAATATGTTGGTACTCATCCCCTTGTGGCTGCTGTGCAGCCTTCAACCGCCTATCCAAGTCTGGATATGCCACCACCAGAATGCGGTGCATTAGGGGGGTCAGGGCCCGACGGGCACCCCTTCCTCGTTGGGAGGACTTCCCTAGCTGGACCCCGCAGGTCTTCCTGGCCCAGCGTCGCAGGTCCTCCCACCTCTTCCTGCAGTGGGTGCTCCGCCGGGTGTAGACATCCAGGGTCTGCACCTCCCTGGTGATGGCCTGCCAGAGTGCCCTCTTCTGATGGGCGCTGACCTGTAGGGTACACACAGAAAAGAGAAACAGAGTTCATAATATGGCTATGTGATACCGCTGACTATACGTCCCCTAGGGGACAGACACTTCACAATATCATTTCACCACTTCAATCACGGTACTTGCTACACATTCTACGTCTGTGCAGGTACATACAGACCACACATGCATACAGTCATCTGCCAACATCACACACATCCACGCACGTCAACCGCCTACACACCTGCACCTGTGGTCGCCCATATAACTTGGCATACAGGGGTAGGACCCCGTCCACCAGCTTCTCCAGCTCCTCCATGGAGAAGTTCGGGGCCCTTTCCCCTGTGACTTGTGCCATTTGAGTAACCAGAGTCAGGACACAGCAGCACACTCAGTGGAGTACTTCCATGCACGGGATCCGGGAGTCAAGTGAACCTGGTGTGACGACATGGCGTACACTCCACGGCGGTGTGCACCGTCACCGCCGCCGGCGATCATGATAGGCCCAGATTCCCTATTGACAACCATATTAACCAATGAATGGGTGCACGGCGGAGAACACCGCCTTACGCCATAGCACCAACCGCCAGCGAAATTAGGTCACTTCCACTGCTACATATCTGGATGGCAGGGGTTGCCATTTTGCTAGCACAATGCAGATATTTTATTGTAATGGGTCCCATGCGGCCCCTATGGACCCCATTCCTTAGTCGCATGCACGCATGACTATTTTCTCCCCATTACAGTCCAGACGTATCACCTCATACATGTCCCTACAGTTGTACATCATACATCGCTTGTGTGTAACCTACATATTGTACAGCAGTTATTCATACACAACATGTTGTGCATATGTATATGTGTCCCTGACATGTTTTCTTCACTTTCTCTAGGTACAGACCCATGTGGCGAGGGAGTGCCCCATCTGTGTACAGACCTCTTGTTGTTTTGGAGACCATGGTGGAACATCACATCATTATCAACTATAGACTCAATCATGCTACAATCCATGATCTGGATACAATACATGCTACAATTACTGGATCTAGTACTGAGACCGGCTAATCAGAACAGCATGCCATCCCTAATGAAGTGAAAGTGCTATCTGTACTCCATTTTCTGCCCACGAGCTCATTTCAGGAGACAGTGGGCATGGGTGCAGGGTTCTCACAGCCAATGTTTAGCCTCATCCTGTCCAAATTCCTGGACGCTTTTGTACTACACCTGCAGACATATGTGAAGTTTCCCCAAAGGGCTGATCTCCCTGCCATCAAGTCTGAATTTTATGCCTTTGCTAACATACCCCATTGTTGGAAAATGGGTTATTGGTAAGGGCAGGTAGGTACCTACACTTAGCAATAGGCCACTAACCTCCACTTAGGTCCAGTTAGGTCTCAGTAAATTAAAACCAACTCAACCCTTGGTAGCTTGGCAACGAGCGACAAGGCTTAACTTAGGAGACAGAAGGTAAAGCATTCAATTATCACAAACCTATAATTAAATAAAACACAGGAAACAGTTTAAAAATCCAAAACCAATTCATAAAAATAGATTATATTTTTATCTTTAAAATGACACAAAAACGAATAAAATCAGATAAGGGGAACCGGAGATATGAATTTTAAAAGAATTATTATTTTCTAGCACCGAGAAACAAAAAGCGCCAATCTGTTCATCTGGTCACACTTCGACCGGGGCAAAGTCAAAGTTTAAGGCCGACTGCGATGGAGCCCAGCTCGGCTACAGCCCGCGGGAGGCCTCGGTCAAAAGGTTACCTTCGGACTTTGTCTCTTTTCTGATGATTTTCTTCAGCGGGACGAACCTGCCAGTCCAATCCGACCTCCTGGAATTCTTCTCCGGATACGCATTGCGGGAGCCCTCGGTGGAGATTTTTATCTTTGGACTTAGTCGTTTTTGTGAGGTGAAAATCCTTCGACCGGGGCAAACCTGAATCTTGATCCGACGTCCTTGGAGCCTTCCTCGGATGGGCAGTTGGTGGCAGTGGGTATAGGTCCATCTGTCCCTTGCAAGTTGTTATGTTTCTAGTGGCGGGTGAGGATGGTGGCACAGTGGCACGCTTGGGAGACAGTCAATGTCAGAGTCACTTCTTGGTGGGGGCCTTGGTCTTGGCAGGTGTTCCTGTGCCATATCTGGACCTGAGGGACTGGTTGAGGGTCTGGTGCTGGGTTGCACAGGTAGGGGTGCTGGTCTCCTGTGTGTCCTTTGCCAGTGCCACCAGTTAAGTTTCTGCTGCAGATTTAGATGGCTAGTCTGTGTCCTGGTCAGTGGTAGGGGCTTCTTGGTTTGTGGGGGTCTCAGGCTGGCTTGGGTAGTTGTGCTGCAGCACCACTGCAATGGTGGCCATGGTTGCATGCAGTTGTTTTCACTGCTCCATGGTCTCTTGATGTTGGGCTATCTGCAACCTTTCACTCTAATCCACGGTGGCCAAGATCTGGCCCATCCTGTCTTGGGTATGGTGGTATGCTCCAAGGACCTCAGAGATCACCTCCTGGGCTGCAGCATCCATCCTTTGGCCTCCCCCCTGGGCCACTGATGCCCTTCCACCGGGCCTTGCCCCCTGTGGCTGTGTCCCCTGCACAGGTCTGGCAGTACCACTTGTACTGGGGCCATCGTCATCCTGCCTGTTAGTAGGTGGAGACTCTGGCCTCTGTACTTGTTTTCAACCAGTCTGTGACCTGGATCCATTGGTGTGGGGTTGTTTGGCCAGAGCTGATGTTGATGGCTGGGTGGTAGAGGTGTCAGTGGTATCCTGGGTGGGGCTGCTGGAGGGGTCCAGGACTGTGTGACGGGCCAGGGTATTCCTCACTGTCCACACTTCCCTCTCCAGCTTCCTGAGTTGGGCCTCTGTCTCCATGTGGGGCCCTGACACTCCTTGGCCTTTCTGTCAGAGTGGCATGGGTGGTGGTGCCTGTGGGGGGAATGGACATGGAGGTTACATTTCCTAAATCGGATGAGGATGCACAGCTCCGCCCTATTTTGGGCAGTTTTTTCCCCAATTGTGCCATGCAGGGACCTATAGTGGGGTTGCATTGCATTTTGCATGGGGTGTGGCGGTGCCTTGTGGGTGGTGTTGTGCCATTGTGATTCCTTGCAGGGGTGGGTGGCTGTGAACTGGGGGAGGGATGTGGACCTGTTAGTGGGTTTGTGGGCATGCAGGGTGATTGGATGTAGTGATTGAGCCCTGGGTGGGGTAGTGGTCCTGGTGGTAGTTGGAGGGGTGGTAAATGCATTACAGGTGTGGTGGATATGAGGTAATTGTAGATGACTTACCTGAGTCCATTCCTCCAGTGAGTCCAGTGAGGTCCTCATGGTGCAGGATGGCTGTAGGAGGCTGGTCTGGCTTACAGTGGGTACCTTGTGGTACTTACACCCTGTGCCAGGTCAAGTTATCCCTTATTAGTAGAATAGAGGTGTTTCTAGCACCTTAGGCTGATAGAAGGTAGCTATGGCAAAGCAGCTTAGGCTGAACTAGGAGACATGCAAAGCTCCTACTATACCACTTACATCATATAGCAAAATGTCATAACAAAAAACAATACTCAGAGTTACTAAAAATAAAGGTACTTTATTTTTAGGACAATATGCCAAAAGTATCTCAGTGAGTACCCTCAGTTAGAAGGTAAGTAATATACACAAGTTATAAGTACACAAACCCAAAACAGGTAAGTAACAGTAAGAAAAGTAGTGCAAACAATGTAGAATCACAATAGGATGCAATAGGTGAACATAGGTCTAGGGGCAATACAAACCATATACTCCAAAAGTGGAATGCGAATCACGAATGGACCCCAAGCCTATTGGAGCTTGTAGAGGGTCACTGGGACTGTAAGAAAACAGTCAGGGTGTCCAAGATACCCCACCCCAAGACCCTGAAAAGTAGGAGTAAAGTTCCCCTACTACCTCAAAAGGACACATTAGTCGTGATAGGGGGATTCTGCAAGAACCACAAACACCAACAAAGCACTGAAGACGGATTCCTGGACCTGCGGACCTGCAAGGCAAGGGGACCAAGTCCAAGAGTTGCAATAGTGTCCAGGGGGGCAGGAACCCAGGAAACCCCGGATGAAGGTGATAAAGGGCTGCCTCCGGGTGGAAGAAGCTGAAGATTCTGCAACAACGAAAAGGGCTAGGAACTTCTCCTTTGGATGAAAGATGTCCCACGGCGTGCTGGATGTTGTAAAAGAAATACCGCAAACAAGCCTTGCTAGCTGCAAGGGTCGCGGTAGAGGTTTTTGGGTGCTGCTGGGGACCAGGAAGGACCAGAATGCCGCCCCTTGGAGGAGGAGACAGAGGGGGCGCTCAGCAACTCAGAGAGCCCCCGCAGAAGCAGGCAGCACCCGCAGAAGTACCGGAGCAGGCACGTAGAAGATTGGTGTAACTGGAGTCACAAAAGGAGGGTCCCACGACGTCGGAGTCCAACTCAGAGGGTTGAGCACTGCAGGACGGAGTGCTGGGGACCCAGGCTAGGGTGCGCACAAAGGAATCCTTGGAGAAGTGCACAGAAGCCAGAGCAGCTGCAAATCACGCAGTACACAGGTTTGGAGTCTAGCGTGGGGAGGCAAGGACTTACCTCCACCAAACTTGGACTGAAGGATCACTGGACTGTGGGGGTCACTTGGATCTAGCTCCTGTGTTCCAGGGACCACGCTCGTCAGGATGAGAGGGGACCCAGAGGACAGGTGATGTAGTCTTTTGGTGCCTGCGTTAGCAGGGGGAAGATTTCATCGACCCACTGGAGATTTCTTCTTGGCTTCCAGTGCAGGGTGAAGGCAGACAGCCCCCAGAGCATGCACCACCAGGAAACAGTCGAGAAAGCTGGCAGGATGAGGCGCTACAATGTTGCTGGTAGTCGTCTTGGTACTTTGTTGCGGTTTTGCAGGTGTCCTGGAGCAGTCAGAGGTCGATCCTTGGCAGAAGTCGAAGAGGGAAGTGCATAGGAACTCTGGTTGAGCGCTTGCATTTGTTATCTGAAGAATATCCCAGAGGAGAGACCCTAAATAGCCAGAAAAGGAGGTTTGGCTACCAAGAAAGGAGGTTTGGCTACCAAGAGAGGTAAGAGCCTATCAGAAGGGGTCTCTGACGTCACCTGCGGGCACTGGCCACTCAGAGCAGTCCAGTGTGCCCCCAACACCTCTGAATCCAAGATTGCAGAGGTCTGGGACACACTGGAGGAGCTCTGGGCACCTCGCCTGGAGGTACTGGTCAGGGGAGTGGTCACTCCCCTTTCCTTTGTCCAGTTTCATGCCAGAGCAGGGCTGGGGGATCCCTGAACCGGTGTAGACTGGCTTATGCAGAGATGGGCATCATCTGTGCCCAACAAAGCATTTCCAGAGGCTGGGGGAGGCTACTCCTCCCCAGCCCTTCACACCTATTTCCAAAGGGAGAGGGTGTAACACCCTCTCTCAGAAGAAATCCTTTGTTCTGCCTTCCTGGGCCTGGGCTGCCCCGACCCCAGGAGGGCAGAATCCTGTCTGAGGGGTTGGCAGCAGCAGCTGCAGTGGAAACCCCGGAAAGGCAGTTTGGCAGTACCCGGGTTCTGTGCTAGAGACCCAGGGGATCATGGCATTGTCCCCCCAATACCAGAATGGTATTGGGTGACAATTCCATGATCTTAGACATGCTACATGGCCATGTTCGGAGTTACCATTGTGACGCTATACATAGGTAGTGACCTATGTAAAGTGCACATGTGTAATGGTGTCCCCGCACTCACAAAGTTCGGGGAATTCACCAAGTGAGGGTTAGACATATAGGTGACTTATAAGTTACTTATGTGCAGTGAAAAATGGCTGTGAGATAACGTGGACCTTATTTCACTCAGGCTGCATGGCAGGCCTGTGTAAGAATTGTCTGAGCTCCCTATGGGTGGCAAAAGAAATGCAGCAGCCCATAGGGATCTCCTGAAACCCCAATACCCTGGGTGCCTAAGGACCATATACAAGGGAATTATATGGGTGTACCAGTGTGCCAATGAGAATTGGGAAATTTAGTCAATAGCCTGTAATCACAAATTTAGAAAGCAGAGAGAGCCTAAACACTGAGGTTCTGGTTAGCAGAGCCTCAGTGATACAGTTAGGCACCACACAGGGAACACATACAGGGCACATACTATGAGCACTGGGGTCCTGCCTGGCAGGATCCCAGTGACACAAGGGCTAAAACAAACATACATACAGTGAAAAATGGGGATAACATGCCAGGCAAGATGGTACTTTCCTACAATGCCCAGTACCTTTTCCTCCCACTCGGTGTAGTCGGGGTGTAGGTGGGGGTCGTCCCCCAATCTTCTGTACCGCAATCTTGTGCCTGGATGCCATGGACCTCACCTTCCAACGCAGGTCGTTCCATCTCTTGCGGATGTCGTCCCTCTTGCATGGATGGCTTCCCACTGCATTGACCTTGTTCACTGTTGTCTATCATAACTCCATGGACCTTGAGTATTTCGTCCACCATTTGTTCTTAGCTACCTATCTGTGAAGCGTGGGTGCTTAGGGGGTGCCATGGTGTGTGTTGTGGGTGGTGTGTTGTGTGGATATTGGTAAGGGTGCTGTTGGGTGTGTGACTTGTGTGATGTTGCGTTCAGTGCATGCTTGTTTTGTTGTCAAAATCTGTCGTGCTATTGGCGTTGCAATTGTGTGGTGTGTCTGTGAGTGTTTTATAGTGTTGTGGATATGTGTCAGGTGTGTGGGCTTCAAACTTGCCAATGTGTGCATTTCTTGCTGTTGGGTCCCATTGCTGGCGGTCTGCACCGCCAATGGTCATTCGACATCCATTATCCGTCGCTGTGATTTGTACATCATTATTTGGAGGGTGGGGGATTTGTCTGCTTGGAGGTGGCGGGGTGGGGTGTGCTGCCTTTCTGCCGACAAGGGCCCTGGCGGTGGAGGTAGCAGACTTTTTGCCGGATTCAGTTTTTGGCATCATTATATGGCGGGTTTCTGTTCACCGCCAATGGCGGTCTTCTGTTCACTGTTGCAACGGCGTCTGACGGTGTTTACTGCTATGTTCATAATGAGGGCCTTAATCTCCCTTTGCCTAAAACTCAAAAATGTCAGTGGCCTTGTGTAATATAACTGGTGCTTGTGTAAAGTGCTCCAGTACTATTGGGTTGAGTTGACACTATGTAAAACTATAAAGCCATTTCAAAAAGTGAAACATTTTCACACTAAAATATCTGCACTGAAAACACATTCACCTAACAGGTTAACAGGTGCTAAGGCATTCTCAGCATCCAGGTGAGATTTCATCGGACTGTTGACAGAAATATAATCATGAACAGCATCTCTGAAAATGAGCAATCAGCCAAAATGTGGTGCAAACGCACTGGGAGATAGGCTGTGCTCAGTACGTTTTTGCTTTCTCACACTGAATGGCATGGAAAAAATAAAATTCAGTCAGCAGTTCCTTTATTTGGTTTCAATAATGTACTTCAACATGGTCGCTCACATGAATGCAAATACCGACAGAGAAAATAAATACACAAAAAAGAAAGGTGGGCGAGCCACTGAAAGCTTGAGCCTCCTCAAGGTCCTCTGAGAAACCTACAGGCATATTTACAAGAAATCGGGAGCGATGCGCCACTTTTCTTGCATCCCCCTACTGCCACCTAACGACACCACGGCTGCGCTGTGTTTATAATACGGCACACCATGGCAGTCGTTGGCACAATATCATCATAATTTTTTACACCATTTTGGCGCTTTTCTGCACTAGCATCAAAAATGTTGATAGTAGTGCAGAAAAGGACAGGGAGGCTGCCTAAGTTACTATGGGTGTGCCATTTAAACAACTGCCTGGATCAGGCATTAAAAATGATGGAAAATGGCTCATTGAAGTGTTGTAAATTTCACTGTACCATTTTTTCGGGCCTCCCTGCGTCAGAACACTCCCCTTACATACATTATGCCTAACACCAGCATAATGTGGCGCAAGGGGTTGCAAAGTGAAAACTGGTGTAGGGAAAAGGCCACCCTAGCGCTGCCTTAGTGTAAAAAAAATATGATGCTAGGGTGGTGCAAGGGCTTGTAAATATGCCCCTTAATCCCAAATCCAAATCTTTAATGGGGGAGATGTTCCGTAGTGGCAAGAGCAAATGTCAGCCTCACCTCAACACCACGTGACTCACCGGATCTGTGTGCTGAAACAATGTGTAAGGTAGTCTATTGTGAAGTGCGATTGTGCCAGATTTCTGCTATTCAAAACTGTCAAAAATGTGAGTTCTGTCTGTCACCTTGTACACCATGAATTAAAAAGAAAGGATTAACCTTTGATGAAGTCATCCACATCTACGGGCTGTATTGCACAATGTGAAACCTGAAAACTTGGGCTTAATACCACCTTCCCTGCTTTAACAAAATGTGTGGTCCTAAGCGAATACTGTATTTCACTGCACCTCTTTTGACATTTTCACATATGACAGCACCTTGATACCAGTTACACTGTGCGTGCTTCTGTGCGCAAAAGTGTGGATCTGTTTAGAGCAGTTCATATTGAGCATCTGTGAGTTTAAGATTGGACTGCAAATATTATATTGAGGTGTCTGTTGGACCCCTAGAATCAGCATCACCCAGCCAGGTTATATCAGCAAGACATCAGCCCCTCACCATGGGAAAGAGACAACACAAAACTAGGAGCAGAAGACTGCCATTGCCTGTTGTTGGCCTGACTCTCGTCTTCCCTGGTAAGCACTGAGCAGCACGCTCAGTGCCTACCAGGGAATTATGGAATAAGTATGGAAACTGTGATCCAGAGTGCAACTTGGGGAGGAATGGATCCTTGAGTGCAGGTATGAATGTGGTGATGTGGCAGAAGACGTGATAAAAAGGACACAATATTCTGCAGCTTTTTTGTTGGCCTTTCACTACTAAGTAAATACATTTAAAACAAACACATAAAACGAAATTGCATTCCATTTAAAAACAATAACATTGGGAATTGCAGTCTCACATTGTGGCAGCTCAGTCAGCATATATGTCAGCTTGTGTAATCAACCAGTCTCAGAATTAAATCCTGTTTGGCCCAGTGTGGGAATAAATAGTGACATGCGTATTTATAGTGCTGTGAAGACCCAGTCTGTGACTAAGGGCCTGAGTTTGATTTTGGCAGAGGGGTTACTCCATCCCAACGTTGACTGATATCCTGTCCGCCGAAATATAAATCCCATAATTTCCCATGGGATTTATTTTTCAACAGACTGGATATCCGTCACCATTGTAATGGAGTAATCTGTGCTCCACAATCTAAACTAGGCCCTTAAAGTGCAGTGAATATGTAAGCCATTGTTTTAAATTTGTATTATCCAAAGTATAATGGTGCAGCTTTAATTGATGAAGTAATTTGAGACTTCGTGGAGTCAAAGTTGTAGAGCTGAGTTTAGCAGTGTGTCCTCATAAAAAGGAATTTAGAAAAAAGGTGTGCACTAGGGACAATCTGTTTGACATTTACCAAAAATAAATATTTTGAAAGCACTTGTTTTATTTCAAACACTACATCTTTGGTAGCGTCCTCTCCCACTAAATGACTAATCTATGGTGAGTTGATTACACCAGGCCTATGCATTTTAGTTGAACCTAAAATGTTTGTCTGAAGGGGGGTGAGGGCTAATGGTAAATTGACTCTTTGGGGTGCAGACACAGTGATGGCCAAGCAACCAAGGTGTCTGACCCACTACCTGCTCTTCAAGGAACCAGAAAGCAGAATATACTGTAGAAGACAGGCTGCAAGAAGAAATCTGTCAATTCAAAGTACATGGACGTATCACCTCCTGGAACCACAACAGAGCTTCAAGTTTTATTGTATTTTATTTCACAAGCTCTCCCAGTACTCCATTTACAACCTACAGAGTTCAATTACCACCAGTCCCCCTCTTCAAACAAACTTTTGGAGCATCTAAAGTGCCTAAGCCCGGTCCATCCATTTCACACAGATCAAAAGTCTTGGGTGAGAGGGATGCCTTGCCAATTTAGAATAGAAACTGCGCTAGAAAAAGGACGATTTTACTCCAGTTTATGATTTTATTCTGGAGGGGGAGCTTCCCTGTACACTCTCGTGCATGCCAATGTTCTTTAGTTGGTCTTACGCCCCACCATTTTCAAATTGCACCATCCTCCACTGGCCCTGACCAGAGATTTAGAGATCACAGCCTTTTCTTTGGGTCAGGAGCAAGTGGTGGCATCTGAGGAGGATACTGTTGTTTTTGACTGCTGTTTCAGAACTGACTGTTTAATTTCTTTTGGATAATAGTTATTCCTTTTAGAAACTTTGTTGTAGTTCACGATGAAAGCATGCTTAACATGTTAGCATGTATGTTTGAGTGTTTATTTAAACATGCGTACATCCCAGAAAGCCGCCGCTGATGCGTCTCTCTGCCCTCAGCCCGACACGTTCAAACCGCTCTCCGTCGAACGCTCGGAAGCTGGGCAGCTCGCGACAGTATTCAACGGTATCCCAGATACACAGCTACAGAACACAACATATTATCTCCTTCTTTTTTTTTTTTTAGATGTAATATTTTCACTATAGAGATAACCCAACAACATCAAACAACAAAAAAAGATAATCAGTACAAAAATAAATCAATATATCTATGCACTAATACAATAACATCTCTGCTACTACTAATGACAGTCCATTAGTTTGAGCAGTAACCGTTTTACTACCAATGACATTCCATGAGTTTAAATGGTACACATTTTTTGCGGTCAGATCTCCGCAGAGTGTGAGGTTCCAACTTGTTGGTGTCTGACACACTGTGTTCAAGGTCCACACAATCAGACAACGACCTATCACCCCTTTTCACACCATTGCCAATAACATCTTTGACCTTCACAACCTTCCCTGCATTCCACCACTGACCACCCTCAACTATAACAGCATTACCACACACTTCCCTCACCATCACCAGACTCCCTTAGATGGCATACCACATCTCCAGGTTGAATTGAGGGTTTGTTTGTAGAGTTTTTCTGATCATTCCTAGCCTTCACCTTTTCCTGATTTTTTTTTACTTCTCCCACCAACATGTCCTTGTCCACTGTATTTGTAAGTTTACCGGCCACAACATTTGCTAACCAAGCCGGAAAAGTCTAGACGTACTATGTCTACCCTTGAGAAGTTCAAAAGGAGATATTTTAGTTACAGAATGTGGGGTGATACGATAAAACCACAACATAGAGTTCACAGCCTCTTCCACATCAAATTTGCTCGCTTTAGGCCACTTAATACACTCTACAACCACTCTATTCATTCTCTCTACCAAACCATTTGTTTGAGGATGGTACAGAGAACTTTTCAAATGTTTCACACCATACTCAACCAGAAACGTTTCCATTTCATTACTAACAAATTGGACCCCATTATCAGTGATTATAAACTCCGGAAACCCTTCCCTCCAAATAATTTCCTTGAGGAACCGTATGGCACTACCAGCTGTGGGCTTAGCAAAAAAATGCACTTCTGACCATTTACTGTAGTAATCCATCTGGACAAAAGCATAGTGCATCTGACTTGGGAGAAAGCTGAACGGCCCTACCATATCAATACCCACTTTAACCCCAGCTCTGTCTGGTATAGATATGGGTTGCAATGGTGGTTTCATGACCTTTAACCCCTTTTCAGCATTGTTACATATGACACATTCACTCATAGCCCTTTCCACCTCTTTGTCCATAGAGGGCCACCAATAATAAGCCCTGATACATCTCTTTGTCATTGTGCCACCTAAATGCCCCTCATGCGCATGGTCCACCAGCCTTGAACAAACCTCACAAGGGGGTACACACTTGTCATTCCTCAATACAATACCATCTTCAAGTGACAATTCATCACTCACTTTAGCATACGGTTGTACCTCTGAATTCAAATTCCTTTCCTTTGGTCAGCCATTGATTATGTGCTGCTTAACAATGCCCAACACCACATCACTGCTCTCAGCCATGCTCCACACCGTTTCCATGCACACCTTGGATTCATCTACATCTACTGGTGCTATGAAACAATCTTCCATATCATCCCCCAAGTCGATAGAATTCTGCTTGTTAATAGGTAACCGAGAGAGAAAGTCTCCTTTAAAATGTTCCTTTCCTGGAATGTACCTGACCTGGAAATTATATTGTAACAATTTTGTGGTGAGACGTGCAATGCGGGCCGTTGTGTAATTGATTTTGTCACCATTTAAAATGTACATCAAAGGCTTATGATCCGTTTGAATCACATAGTTCCTGCTCCAGACATAGCTTCTAAATTTCTCACTCGCCCAGTAGCATGCCAGTAACTCTTCGATTTCTGAGTAGTTTAGCTCTGGTTCACGTAAAAATCTTGAGGCATAACTAATAACCTTCTCATTTTCCCCCACACCTTGGGACAACACTGCCCCCAAGCCATACCTACTAGCATCAACCGTAATGATGCACAACTGGCTGGGGTCATATGGACTCAATGTTCTAGCATCAACCAATTCCTGCTTTACTTTGTCGAATGCAGTTTGACACTCACTGTCCCATACAAACGGGACTTTGTTCTTAAGCATATTGGACAACACTTTCACTTTACTAGGATAATTGGGAATGAACCTAGAGTAATATTCGCACATGCCAATAAACAATCGTAATTAATCTTTGTCCTTGGGGTTTGGAGATTCTAGGACTGCCTTTACCAACCCGGGCCACGGTGCTACCCCTTTCCTGGACACACAGTGCCCCAAAAATCCGATCTCTCTCTTGAAAAATTCACATTTTTCTTTCTTCACACAGAAACAGATCTAATTTTATATTTGTGGTCTTCTAAATCCCTAGCATGAATCAAAGCATCATCTTGGAAAATTAGAACCCCTTGGACATCACCTAACAGCTTGTGCATAATACGTTGAAAAGCTGACGCTGCAGAGGCCAACCCAAATGCCATCCTGCAAAACTGGAACGTGCCAAACGTGGAATTAGAGGCTGTGTAATGGCGTGATTCCTCATCTAACAGCACCTGGTGATAAGCAGATGCTAGATCAATCTTGGAAAACCACTCAGAGCCTCTAAGTTCTTCAAGTAGGTCAATGATTTTGGGTAGAGGATATGAATCAACCCAAATTTCTTTATTGAGACTCCTCAAGTCCACACATAAGCGTGTGTCCCCATTCCGTTTTCGGGCAACCACCAGTGGTGAAAGCCACAAAATAGACTCAATTGGGTCAATAACGCCATTCTCTTGAAGCCTGTTTAACTCAGCTTTGAGATCCTCCCTCAAACTAAACGGTACAGTCCTGATCTTATGTTTCACAGGAATGGCCTTATCTTTTATTTTTATCCTGTGCTTGAAACCTGCAATTTTTCCCAAACCCTGGGCAAAAACACTAGGAAACTGATCCTCAAACGGTACCATTTCTTTGAGTCTTCGACAACCAGGACTTGTTCCTTCATTCTGGGCTTCAACACCATACCAAACAACCCTTGGTGGTACCAACCCAGAATGTTCAAACCTTTGTATGCCACATAAACGTTCCCAAAAATCTTACGACCCTAGAACTCTAGACTGTTAATCTATTTTCCTGCCCTCATAAGAGAGAGGTGATCTATCCGGTGGCAACAATTTTCTATCACCCCATGTGTTGTGGAACAATTCAGACTTCATCATTGTAATGCACGCCCCTGAGTCAACCAACAAGCGTAACCATTTTTCTCCTACCCGAATATCCACCAGGGGACCGATACATTGGTTCTGGTCTCTAACTCCCAAAACATTATCTGTGACCACAACAATCATGTCCTGAAATGCCTTTGCCAAAAGCTCCTCCCTGTTGCCATCATCTTCTTCCACTACACTACTTACTTTAGCTTGCTTATTGGTCATAGATTGACAAACTTTCGCAAAATGGCCTAGTTTACCACATTTCCTCCATACAACATTTTTCGCAGGACAACTTTTACCATCCTTGTAGTGGGGTGCATACTCACATCTAAAACATATGTTCGAACACCTAAAAAAAGGGTTGTCAGATTTCTTCAGGTCACCTTTCTTAACCACCCAGGTTTTTGCAACAACATTAACTTGAAGTTGTTCAGTGTCTTTCGCAACAGCACTAGCTGTGAGTTCCTTCAGTGAAATCTGCGCCAGTTCAATACTCTTGTCTACTTTGATGACATCTTCCAGTGTTGGATCACCCATGCTTGTCCGAGCAATGGCCAATAAACTGGTCCCTTATCAACTGGTCTTGAAAATCTATAAATTCACACTTGGAAGACAATTGTCTAAGCGCACTGATGTATGCATCGACATCTTCACTTTAGAGTTGACACGCTTGAAAACCAGACTCAGTAGTACATTGAACCTTGTGGATAATTTCTTAGTAGCAACCTGATAGTAATCAAGCGCTTCTTCATTTTGCACCACATCTGGTAGGTGTTTAAAGATCTCTCTCCCTTCATATCCCAGAGAATGTAGTAGCAAACACTTTTTCCATTCTGGTCTAAAACGAGAGGCCCCTATAGCCCCAAGGTAAGTCTTGAATCCATCAAACCATTGCCTCCATGGGATGGTGGGCGCACCTGGCGACTCTAAGAAAGGTGGTGGAGGATTAACCGACTGCATTGTTCAACCAGGGAGACAGCAGCTACAAGTATGCCCTTTTCCAGTTTCTCAAATAGATAGAAATATTGTCTTTTCCTTAAAAAAACAAAAAGTTTCATGAACAACTAATGGCTGTGTGTTCATTCAGTACCACTGTACAGTTCAACCAGTGGCAATACTGTTAAGGTTTCAATAGAGCATTAAACTGGAAACCCATCCAAGATGGCACCTGTAACTGCCATGCACAGCTTGTGAATACCTGGTTTCAGTGTTATCTCCGCCTCCCGAAATCATATGGTCCTTTCCTCCACCTTATTGTACCAATCACAGAGCTGCAAATATTCACTTGTTTCCTGTGAAGTCCAGGAAGCAGAGACGCGTCGAGAAAGGACCAGAAAATGTGCCCTCATCTTTGTGCGAAGTAAGAATTGCATGGCTAAAGTTGAGGCGGCCTCCTGGCTCCTCATCGCCAAAAATGATGTTGTAGTTCACGGTGAAAGCACGCTTAACACGTTAGCATATATGTTTGCACGTTTATTTGAACATGCGTATATCCCAGAAAGCCGCCGCTGATGCGTCTCTCTGCTCTCAGTCCCGGTGAGTTCAAACCGCTTTCCGTCGACCGCTTGAGGGCCGAGCAGCTCACAACAGTATCCTAGATACACAGCTACAGAACACAACATATTAGTCTCTCCAAAAGGTAGCAATAGTGAGAACTCAACGTTTACTCCAGGAGGAGGTAAAGTTTTGGAACTCAAAGACAGTATGTCATATTAATCGCACCAGACTAACACCTTATTCAGCTTTATCTTTTAAAGGGGACTGATTTAGAGCAGGTGGTTATGGAATGCAACACCAAAAAAAGTGCTTTGCAACTAATAGTCTCCCAATACCCACAAACATCTTTCAATATCCCTGTGTCTGCAAAGTGTCCTGCAAAGTGATAATGGACAATAGTCTACCCTACAAGACTTAAGTGCTGCGAGGCCCAAAGTGGGGCTAGGTTCAGGTATGAAGGCAGAGAATCCAAAGTTGACTGGCTGGCCGATGGCCGGGCCACTTGGTGAGATGATTGTTTTTATTACTATGGATAAACAGGGCTCCTTGCTTGAGCTGGGTTGGCCACTGGAGCACAACCTAAAAGGCTGCTGCAGCCTTAAGGTTTGTGTGCACAAAATCAGTTTGACTGTGCTCACAAAGTTAGTCAGCTCATTGGTATGTGCAGAATGACAATGGGCTGGCCAGGGCAAGCCTAGTCCGTTGTGCGCTCCGCCAACAACAAGCAATCCCAGGCCTCAGGGATTGACAGCAAGGATTAGGAAAATAGCTGCTTCTCAAGAGCAGGGTTGGAATTTGACACTTGTGGGAGGTGAGGGAAAGAAGGGCGTGTACAGGAGATGAAGGCTGCGGAGGAGAGGGGCAGCTCAGAAGTGAGGGGGCATTACAGAGTACATCAATGCTCATGGAGTGATATGCCAAATACGGAGCCTATGTGAGAATATAACGTGTAGGTTTGAGGAGGAAGATATTGCTTTTGGAGGTTTTCAGACCAAAAGTGTTTGGTTAGGTACCTGGGAAGTTGCTGGAGAGACTTGTGGATCATGGAAATGGTCTCACATTCAATTATCTATTTAACTAAGATCTCATGGATTTACCTGAGGGCAGACAGAATTTGGTTATTTTTTTCTTAAGCTAAATATGAGTTGGAGCATGGTTCTGGTCCCTTTGAAATTTTGCGGGTGTCTTTTCAGATATTAGGGACTTGTGACTTTTTTTTTTTTAACTGTAATTCTCTGATACTACTTTACAGTTATTTTCCACGTCAAGCACCCCCTCCCCTCAACCTACCTATTACATGTTGCTACACTTCCTTTCTGTATAGCTGTAACCTACACAGCTTACTATAGAAAGCTAATTTTCTTTTTTTTGTTTTAATGTATATCTTTAGTGACTGGCTCCGTTGGGTCTGACTGGGGAGAGGTAAATTCCAATCCTCCTCTTTACCAAAAAACTCGACATTTTGAACCCTGTGCTGAAACCTCACTCTTGCGAGTTTCCGTTGATCAGTTTACTTGGCAAAAACATATTAATATCTGATTATCTGATAGCGGGTGAGTAGTGCGCTTTACAAATGTCTGATTTATTGATTGATTGATTGATTGATACATGTGGAATTTGGTTTGGAAAACCCCAGTGAATAATATCTAATTTTCCTGAGGAATGCCCAGAGTAGGCATTATTGGAATTGTGTGCTGCAAATGGCAGTGGTAAAGTAAAATTGTTCTTCCAAAATAGCTGGTAACTGTCCTAGACGCAAACAGGTTTCCTTTGATAAAAACGTTTTATTAAAATAATTTAATTTTGTGTTTCGTTGAGAAATTCGGTTTCTTTTACATGCTGTGCTTCAAGGTGTTACTAATTGCCCATGTAAATGAAAATCAAGTTAACAACTTCGGAAGAATGGCAGGATGTATTCAACTTGCTGGCTTTCATACTTGTGACCTCCTTCTACCAGAAGATGTCAGCAGCAAGGCACTTTGCTATCATTTGGTGGTCAACTTTTGCAGCCAGTGTTCATGGCTCACTCCTGTCCATAAAGTTCTCATTAGGAGAATGTATTATAGGGTTGTTCACCAAATATCAATTTTAGTGTGAACATTTTTGTCTATGAAATCGATGAAGTATAGGTAAAGAGATTTTTAGGGCATTATTGCTGAAACTTTACTCTTGAGTCCCACTGTAAAGAGAGTGGTACTCCTTGGTTTTTTGTAGGTAGTGCCGCTCTGTTATGAAGAAATACAATGATTGCCAATTAGAGTTTAGAAGGACATTAAAGGTGAGACGGATTCAGGTTACCTACATAAACGCTCTCTGTAACTGTTAACGTTGAATTTATTAAGGCTTATTCATGTATCCTGAGTGTTGAATTTGCATAGAAAATATATTAATGTAGAGAAAAATATTACACACATTTGATGATGTGCCCACCTGAGAGGCCATCAATATTCATGAAGTGTACTTATTAATAACTTATTCATGTAAAATGTTGAGCTTATGTTTGATTAATATAATAGTATTTAATATTAAGGTTTATGCATTGTCTATTAGCTTTATTAAGCGTAGGCCTTAACCTAGCGAGGTCTTGGCCTAGCTGCATGGCCTCATGTCAAGCTGCATTTCTTAATCGACTTATAAAATGACTGTTTAGAGAATTAAGTTGTGATATTCCACTGTGCTGACCAAGTGCTCGTAGCTAAAAGTCTTTCTCATGAGCACTGCTTGCTAGTGAAGATGATGTACTAGCTAGGATACTTTGTTTATTGTAAAATGTGTAAGACTGACCTACCCAGGAGAAGACAATGGATGCACTGACTGGAGTATAAGTTGCAACAATATTGATACCTGACAAGCCAAATGATTGGAATAGGAGACGAGGAGCCAATCATTGACATGTGAACCATATGGTAGTTGAAGTGTAGATTTGGGGTTTTGTTTTCATTTGAATACATGCAAACATGTGATTCTTCAACCAAAAGGGACATGGCAAATAGTTTTAGGAAATTTAACTTAGCTCTTCTGCACTGAGAGGAAAGCTCTAGTTTTGTCCATTTTTCAGGAGAAGAGACGTGCTTAAATATTTTGCTTAAAGGGAATTTGCTTTTCTGAACTTTTTGAGGACAGGTATAAAGACTATATAACTGATGGTCATGTCTATTTGCTATTGTTTCTAGGTTGCATTTGATAGAGTCATAGTTAGATGTTTTTCCAAATTTGTGTTGACTAAATTGTTTTGCGTGACGTCCAAACAAACTATTCTAATCTGATGTTAGTTAGAGTTCTCACTGATGATGCTCGCTACATGTTATAACAGTTGATGTATTTTCTTTGCTGAATTCTAAATGTATGTTATTAAGTTTGAGCAGTTATTCTTGCTATTAATTTGTACTGTAACCTTAGAATGTGTAGTAGCTCAAGCTTTGATTAAATTGCGATTCTTTTACCGCTTTGGTCAGCCAGTATTGTTTTGGTGTGCTTATGATTTGATCTTGAGACTAAGTTACATGACATTAGCATTGTTAATATAGGGCAATACATTTTCTAACTTTTACATAAAGGTGTGGTTATTCATGGCCGCGAGGTCATGGTGTGTGTAAATTACTGACTCCTATTGATTATTGATGTTACTGATTGTTATTGCCATTGATTTGCATTGGTACAGGGTTACATAGTGGGAAAAACTAAAAGTGCAGCCAAAAGGTCCATTGGCCCATTCGCGTCTCCTTGTAAGCTTACTTATTAAGGTCTGACGCTCTAACATAACCATTATTGAAAAATTAGTTATGGAAACACATTTTGGTTGTCTCAGTGGAAACCTTTCTGAGCATCAGAACAAGATGCTATGGAGTTGACATTTTCGTGAAGGCTGGGGTGCCCTCTCCATTTGCTTGCCTTTGAAGTACCCTTTGGCAGTGGGTTTGTGATTTGCCAAATTCCTTGAGGAAGCAGTCAAATAGAAGAGAGAAGTTATGGATGAGCTTGTCCAATGGAGGCATCTGATCTTGAAAGGGTGTACTCCAAATGTTCATGGAAGAGGACTCAGGCAAACCAGACATGCAGCATGATTTCCTGCAAAAGAAAGCATCAATGTTGTCTATGCCATGCTATTGGGAACATTAGAGGAAAATTAATTGTGTTGTGCTCTGTATGAGTCTTGGGTATTTTGTATGGAAGTGGGATGCTACTGTTTTGCACAGCGGTTATGAGTTGGTAGTGTCCTCCGTGGTTGCATCTGGATTCCTACCTTCAGCAATGATCTTCTGGCTATCCTGGACTGGCTGGATGATTTACATGTATATTTTGAGTAGTATTTTCTCCCATGTTACTGATGCTTGCATTGTATTCATTGGAGTGTGGCTGGCTTTAGGGCGGTGAGATCGGTGCGGCCGCACTGGGCACTGACCTGTGGAGGGGCACTAACCTTGGGGGGGCGGGAGGGGGAGAGGGCACTGTGTTTAGCAATACTGTAAATTCAGGCAGCAAATATAACTTTGGCAGCAATAAAAATGTCATGATAATGTCATGATTAATGTTCCTGCCAGAGAGAAAGCTCAAAGTTTTGTCTAGTGGAAGTTGTTACTTGCCATAAAGTAGCACAAAGGGTTAATACACCTGCTGCAAAGAACATATCTGTATTTTAAGTGGCAAAGAACGGATCTGTATTTTAGGTGGAAAGCTGAGTAGATTAGTAAGCCCAGCTTTACCAGTGTTTTAAAACAAACAAAATGTATTTGAGAGAGGGGCTATGGAGAGGTAAGGGGCATTTTGCCTGGGTGGTAGGGAGGGGATCCGAGGAGGAGGAGGTCATATGAGGGGGGCATCCAACAAGATTATCACACTGGGCGCCACCAGCGCTAAAGTCAGCCCTGGATGACAGTGGTAAGGTTTGCTAACTTTGTTATATCCTTTCTATACGAGAGTCCTCCCCAACCAGCATAGGTCACTCCAAAAGGCTCTGCTTTGTCAGGAGGACATTCCTGGCTGCTCCCTGCTCCATCTGACAGATGTACTTGGACATTCCTGGTGGCCTCTGTCTTTCATGCAGTGCCCTGCCATTGTGGCTACAAGGGAAGATTCCATAGTTATGTCCCCCTAAACTGCTTTCAACCTATGGAGCTCAGTCAACAAAGCAGCCACAGAAATCATGTCCTGCTTTCCTTTGCCTGACACTTACAGCTCTTCACCCTAAAGGGAATCTATGAGGGCAGGGCTTGCAGGCCAACTTAAACAAAGCCCTCCTGTCTTGCACAGTCTCCTGAGGCAGCTGATAACCCGTCCTTTGCTCTCTCGAGCCTCATCTTACTTCATTTGGTTTAGCCAGACACTCTCACACCGAAACATGAAATACCTGCTGGAACCTTTAGTGATTAAATTTTCATCCCCTCACAGGATCCCCTAGTCTCCTAACCAAAGGAAATGTGTTGGCCAGTGCCCCAGCCATGGTTAAGGGAGGAACAAGGAAAGCAGAGATCATAGTAGAGGAAAGCACCCAGGTAGGCATTGCAATGCAGTGAACAAAGGCCTCTATTTAGAGAAATCCTGAATCAAGAAAATAGGGAAATCCATACCACCTTCTAGCTAACCAATGAGGGTAGAGGGTGGGCTATAAAAGGGAAGCTGTTGGTAACTCCAGGGTGTATGTTCTTTGCTTCACCTTTGTGTAGCAACCTTAAAACACACTCTAGGACCCATTGGAGAAGAAACCCTTGTCACCAAACCTATGGGCTCATGATCAATAACTTTGCCTATGCCCATCTCATTTGACTGGAGTCCCATTCACAAGTGCTGTAGTAAATTTTACCTGAGAAAAAGACAAAAACAACTTTGACACTCCTCCTTAGTCTGTTATTTTTATTTTTTTATGAATGAATGAATAATAATTTATTGTACAGATAATAAAATCCAATACAAAAAAAGCAAAAAAGCAATTGAGAATAAATACCCTCAGAGACTAAATTCATGCTAAAAACACACCATAAATTAGACACACATGACATATTAAAAAAATACATTCCTGCCCAAAAGTGTAAGACATCCTGAGATATAAAAATAAAACAAACCACCTAACCCGGAGCCCCACATAGTACACAAAGACAAAATGCATAGGCACAGCCCTAAAGTGCTTGGTGCATTAAATAGTGATTGCACTAAACATCAACATATGCCATTAGAACTCCTCAACCTAACCAATAAAAGGCAATGTGGCAAGAGCGTGAAAAGATTCTGATTATACCTGTTCGTTACTCGCAGTGCCATTAAATTTAGATTGTGCAATTTTAATAAATATAGTCAATTACACATTTAGCATTGGGTTGCCTGGGTCCAAAGACTGGATGATAGCCTGTCGACAGGAGCGGATTCCCAGTTCATTCCATTTGCTCTGAAGCAAAAATCTATGCTCCTTTAATAAAGCTGGGCACAGGCAAACCACATGATCAATGGTTTCATCTGCTTTACTACAGCCTCTACATGTCACACCATCCCTGGGGGGTAGCTGTCATTGGGGCAGATTTTTTTTTTTTTAAACAATCGCCCATCCTTAAGGCCATGTAGGCCTTTTTCAACCAGAACCCATAAGGGCAAGAGAAAAAAACTAGAAGACATATCTGGCTTAAAGGAATTGATTACTGACCAGGCATGCTTCTGTTGAATGAGGAGGAACAGTCTAAATGATAGGAGTACAATTGAATAAGCCTTTTAATATCTTGTTTAAACAGAGAGTGGGGGGGGGTTACTTGACCAAAGATCACCACCATCTAGTCGCCGTTTACATTCAACCAAGAAATTAAAATTAGTACACTTCGATTTCGACTCACTAATTTCTTGCCACTAGACTGCCTCCAAGTGGCCATCCGTGGCCTGATGCAATTTATAGCAAAGCTGTAAAAAAGCACCAGCACCAACTGCCACCAAATCCGGAAACCCAAATTCCAACCGTACCTGAGCGGGTGAAGCCAGGCACGGTACATGAAAGACTCTCTTGTAGATTTTATTGACCAGACTATTTAGTAGGCAAGAGCCTTTGCCCAACAAAATTTCTTGGCCATAGGCCAGCGAAGGGATAATCTTTACTCTCATAACTTCCATTAGGGGAAGAAGGGTCGGCCCCTTTAAACCTTTAGATAGTTTAGAGAAGGCCACCTGCAATGCCACAGCTTTAAGTTCAATTTCCTTCTTATGTTTAACAAAACTGCCCCTGGAATTGAAATGTACCCCTAAATATTTATAAGACTGGTCAAAGACAAGTTTACAGCTTTTATAATACCAACTAAAGCCAGAGTGTTTTTTTCTCCCAAAGGAGACCACTTTTGATTTAAGCAAATTGACTTCCAATTGATTAGCGGAAGTATAAGGTGCAAGTTGGTTAAGCAGCCGTTGGTGGCCAATCTTAGTGCAACTAAATAGCGCAAGATCATCAGCATAAAGCAGATGACTAAGCCTAAGGCCACCAATCTTGTGGGGGATGGGAGTTAACGGCATCAAGAGACGTTGACATGTCTGCAATAAACAGATTAAAAAGAAGGGGAGCAAGTACACAACCTTGTTTCACACCACAGGTGGTGGGAATTTTCCTAGAGAGGGAGCACCCATCACCAAGCTTAATACGGACCCAGGTGTTTGTATGGAGTTCTATGATAGCACCCAAGAGTACTCGGGGGATGCCCCAGTTTTGTAGTTTAGCCCACAGGGCACTCCGGGGGATCCAATTGAATGCCGCCTTAAAATCCTCAAAACAACAATTCAGCATCAGACCTGACAAAATCGCCCTGTTGATCAGAATAGAAAGTGCTAATAGATTGGCCGAAGTGCCTGAGCCAGCAGAAAACACTGTTTGGACAATGGGAATTAAAGCCTTTGATTCAGCCCAGGCACGGAGATCTTGCAGCAAAAGACTAGCATAGAACTTAGCCTCATTGTTCAGCAGTGCTCTCATCCTAAAGTTGTCGGTTCTGACATTGAACAACTTTTATATAGGGGATGAAGGATGGCACCATGCCAGGACTCAGGTATTGTTGAAGTCAAGAGGCAGTGCTCGAACAAATGTGCAAGATGGTTGGACCAAAAGAGAGGATCCTATTTAAATAGTGCGTAAGGAAGGCCATTGGGACCCGGGGCTCCAAATTGCTTAGCTCTCGAGATGATATGGGGAGACTTAATTGAAAGAACTTCCTCACTCCCTGCGAGGGAATTAAAGACCCTTTAAACAAGGGACACATATTAAACAAAGCAAGAGTAGATCTATGGGCCCCCTCATCCAGCAGTTTCCCATCCTGCTCGCTAGCGGAAAAGTGGATAGTCAAGTAAGACGACCAAGCTCCTTCTGAAATGTCAACAACGCCAGTGGCCGTTTGGTTGCTATTTAAATTGTTGATAAGTGTCCAAAATTTCATGGGGTTTGGATCTTTGCTTGCACTTAAAAGTTTAGCCCAAAACTGACTAAGATAGGTCTGGTAGTCATCATAAACAGCCTTCCTGTAATCTTTCCTCAGTTGTTTGTATTCAATGAATAAACACTCAGAATCTGGACTTTTTCTAATTGCCCTTGCTAGCCTATTATGCGCTTTCTTTAGATTCCTGGTTTCCCTAGAGATGGCAATGGACTGGGATGGAGCACAATTACTTCCTTAGTCTGTTACTTTTGTCACCATCCTTCGTTGTGAACAATTTCTTATGTCAATGTTGGAACAGGAATGACAGGAATGTTCCATGCATTGTAAATGGGGTGTAACCCTGCCCTGGGTGCCAAACTGCACATGAAACTGGCATCCTGACTTTTTGTTTGGTCCCGTACTCATGCTAGTTTAGTGTATACACAGAGGTCTAAGCCTGTCCATGGTAGTGTGAAGTCTAGTGCCTATACTGTGACCTTCGAGGGTCCACCAAGTGAGCTGGTTTAGGACTACTGTCTACTGGCTGAGTTGCATTAAGTGGCAGCGCACAGTTATTGTGAATCCTTAGTTATAAGAGGATTTTGCTTTAGACTGTCAACGTAACATGTCATCTCCAGTATCAAAACACAGTACTGCTGTACCACAATCCCTATTTTTAAAAATGTCGCTTATGACTGACTGGGTGTTGAGATTAGCTCTACATAAAAGCAAATAATATATGTGTAAATAAGTCTCTATAATACTGACATCATGAAGATGGCTTCCCGAGGACCACTTGCAAAGATAACTGGAAAAAGATGTCTCTTTAGGTAAAGTAAATATACACAGTGGGCGAGATTCACAATATCCATACTGGAAAAGGTATCACTCTACTATCCAGGGCTTCCTTCTGGGTTTGGACTAGATATCTGTTTTTTTTTTAAATTCACAATAAACCTTGTAGTGTTCCCATTTAAAAAATGAACATGTGGATTGTCCAATAAATATAAACTAATGTAATCAACCTGAACCCAATCCTACAACCAGATGACATGCAATCTGCTTCCCTGCTCTCTCGATTGGACTTTGCCAATGCATTTATAGCAGAGGCTTCTCGAGATGCCCATATGCCACTAACAGTCGCCGTACATGTTGTAGGCAGCCTACTCTTCTCTTTCAAGAAGTTCGACCACCTCTACCCATAGTCACCGAACTGCACCCACCTGGGCTAGAATCAGTTTCAAGCCAGGCTGTCTAGTCTTCATCTGTGGGGGTGTTACTGTGTATCTAAGCAGTGTGATCAAGTATTACTATTTTTTTTCTTGCTTTCAAATAATATACACTATAATTGAAGGAGTAGGGTATACTGTGCAGTGCCATTTATTATTGTGCCATTAAAGTTGCGCTAAATCAAAGTGCAACATGATGCAACTAAATGTAAGCAGGTTTCTGCACAAGTAGAGTTAACTAGAACTTAACAGGTTCAGTGCTCTACATTTATGAAGTGTGCTCCGGACATATTTCTGTAATCCTATGTTTTTTTATAACTATACTGACTGCTAAAACCTCATTAATTGCCTTTTTGTAAAGGCCTCACAAGCTAGAGAAATCGAGTAGGAGGAGAGTGTGTCTGTGGGTGAGGGAGAGAGAGAGAGCTAAAAAAATGTGCTTATCTAGCTGTCCTTCCTGATGTTCACCACATCAGGATCAACTTGTTCTGAGAAATATAGAAAGCTTCTGCCTCTCTTGGTACTGTTAAAGGGGGCGCTGAAGGTAAGTCAGTAAGCGTCAGCGGCTGAGTAGTTCTTGAGACTGGGCCAGAGCTGTGTTGGGTGAGTACAGCCTACTCAAGCGGTTAGCCAGTGTCTTACGTTCTAATGCCACGGAGTGCATTAATGGGTTTGGGGTTGTTTGCTGCACTAGGACCTTGTGGCTGCGTTCAAGTTTGTGCTTTTGCAGCTTTACCCTCTGGTATCTAAAGACAGAAAAGTTCTCCTTTGTCAATGTAAGTGTCTGGTTTGATATTAAAGTGGTAGTGCCTGGCTTAAAGAAAGGATAATGGAGAGTAAGTGAGCTAGCATTGTATATGCAAGTGCAGTATCATACAGAACAAAATAAGCAGTATTATATGTGTGTGCAGTAAGATTCAGTGTTTTCAGGACTGGTGTGTGTCTATGTGGATTAAGGCGCTGTGTAGCTGCAGCAATATTGAATCTGTGTGTTGTACGATAGAAGATAACAGATCCAGCATATTGTAGATGTGCAGTAACAACTAGTAGTCACTAGGCCTCCTTCGTGTGATTTTACCATATTGCACAAATGGAACCCCTTGCTTCTTCGTTTTGTTAAACAAGTACAATTGAAAAAAACATGTATGCAGCTATGCAGAGTGTAATATATTATTTATCATTATCATTGAGAAAGTGGAAGGGCAATATGACTCACTTGTGGCTTTACAATCACATGTTTGCATTTGTCCTGAAATGGCATTGCACCTGAAGACATATGACACTGCCCTAATTTGGGCTGCAGCATACATGAGGGAGTATTTTATCAACATGCAACGTGGTGTAGTTTAATTGCAGAACTTTGACACTCATCTACCGTTTAATGTTGTGCAGCTAACCAAGTTTTGCAAGATGCTTTCTAATTGCCCTCAAATTGAGTCAGTGATCAAATCTTCAATCCATCAACTGTAATTGGTCAATTAAACGTTACCAATTCATACCCAAAGAACACCACTCCTTGATAGCCGAGCTCTATTAAATTCCCTGTTAAAGTACTGCAAATTCCTATACTTTGGCTTTCCTGCCTACAGAATTAACTTTAAAAAGCCCTCCTTCGGTCTTACATGTGGTCTGGGCAAAGCCCAACATCACTCAGTGTCGCAGAAACTTCCACTGGCTAGTGTTAGAGGACAGGGTTACAGTCAAAGGACTCTGCATCACATTCAGTGCGTTATTGGCCCAGCACCTAAACACCTACAGAAAAATAAACAAATAACCCAATCTAGACCACTCTACTCCAATAACTGCAACTTTCTTGTGGCCCATTAAGCAAACTACAAGTCACAAAGAGACAAGCTCTTCCTAATGGCTAAACCTTGTCCAAGGAACGAGCAACCTGCCTCAGAACTTACGTAACTACAACAATCGCCTGAGATTTTGAAAACAACAGAAAAACTTCCTTTTTTGACTGACACTTTATTTGGTCTGATTCACCCTTCGGTCTCTAGCCAGCACCTAAAAGCAATTCAGTTATGGAATATGCACCATGCAAAATATATAAACAAAATCAATCCTAAAATTAACTGAAGTAGTATTCTATATTTATCAAGTGTGATATGTTAGTAAAGTGGTTCTGTATACCTCTGTAATGTAATGCAATTGACCATTAACTCCTATCTGTAGAGAGTACCACATAAATAAATTATGAATATGTATCCGAAGAGTACGGTTCTGTTGCATATAAGCTGAAGTATAATGTAGCATTAACACAAGGAGTTTGAATTCATCCTAACCTGGAACTGCTCAGATTTGTAGACAATAGTAGCCATCTTGAATCCAGTGCAGGTGAGAGAGATAGACTCTGTAATGCTAGCCATGTTTTTTTTATTGCTTTTGGTACCATACCACCCACAGTGAGTGTGGTGCTTGTGGTCTTCGCATACTGTAAATATTACCTAGAGAGACTAGATGGAACAATTTTCAAATTCGACAACGAACACATTTTTGCTGGCACACGAGAAAAAACTGCAGCTTCTTCCAACTTCTAAGCAAATGGTAGCAGACAGGGTGTTCGCGGCAAGGACTACATCCCATATACATTCTTTGAGGGTGTAATAAGAGGAGTTTCCTCCCCTTCAATCGCTAAAGAAGAGCTAATGCTATGAAAGTTGGAAAGAAAGGGGGGGTAAAACTCACAGCAGTTCTCATATACCGTTTTTCGTTCCCACGTAAAAGGGTTTGACCTAAATCACCCAGAAGTTGCATTACACCTTCACCTGACTTTAAGAAAGGATCACCAAATTAGACAAGGAGAGGGGATAATGGATGAGCAACCCAACAGCTAGCCTGGATAATTGCTCCAAAAGAGAAACAGAGAGAGAACTATAAATGAAGAACCTCGTTCTGAAGCACAGACATATGTGGCACAGCCAGAGAGAGCCTTGTGTGGCACAGTCGGCGCTGAGTAGGAGTGCCAGGATTCCAAAACGTCAGTGTGCCGTATAATGTCGCCCATAATACAATAAACCAATTCTTTTTTTACTTTGATATGAGCATAAGAGGACTATAGAACCTGAACACTTCAGTGCATAACCCAAACAAAAGAAATATATATTAAGCAAATAAAACAGAATAAAAGGAAGCAGAGCTACATATAGAGCGGCATTCAACACCCAACATCAATTATAGGACCTGCCTAACGGAAAAGAACAAATAGTACTTCTGGACAAATGGTTGCTCTCCTCTTTAACAAGATGAAAGACTGAAATATTTCTTAATTTTTGAAAGCCTAGCACGGTCACCTGTTTGCAGCACACAACTCACCCTCATAACGTAAGGACTGTGATGAGGAAGGAGGATGTATTTGAAATACTCTAGTTTGATTACCGTGGAGATGGGTCCTAGAATTTAGGGCCAGATGTAGCAAAGGTTTAGCGACTCGCAAACGGCGAAAAACGCCGTTTGCGAGTCGCTAAAGCCACTTTGCTATGTTGAAATGCATTTTGCGAGTCGGAACCGACTCGCAAAATGCATTTCCGACTCGCAAATAGGAAGGGATGTTCCCTTCCTATTTGCGACTCGCAATGCGATGTATTTCGCGGTCGCAAATGGACTCGCAGTTACCATCCACTTGAAGTGGATGGTAACCCAGTCGCAAACGGGAAGGGGTCCCCATGGGACCCCTTCCCCTTTGTGTCTGGCATACAAAATAATTTTTCAGAGCAGGCAGTGGTCCAATGGACCACTACCTGCCCTGAAAAATACCGAAACTAAAGGTTTCGGTTTATTTTTCAAAGTGCAACTCGTTTTCCTTTAAGGAAAACGTGTTGCATTTTGAAAAAAAAAAAACTGCTTTAAAAGCAGTCACGGACATGGAGGTCTGCTGACTACAGCAGGCCTCCATCCCCGTGAGTGCCCTGAATCGCTATGGGGTCGCAAATCGCGACCCACCTCATTAATATTAATGAGGTGGGTCTTTGCGACCCCATAGCGACTCGCAGACGGTATCTGAGACACCGTTCTGCATAGCAAATTGCGAGTTGCAATTTGTGAGTCGGAAGGACTCGCAAATTGCAACTCGCAATTTGCCAACTACCCACATCTGGCCCTTAGTCACTTAAGTCCAATACATTCTACAGTGTTTCAAAGTGCACAGTTGATTAAATTCAAGACGGACGAGTCTCTGGATAAAGTATATACTACATACGAATGATTTAACCACTTATACCCTTAGCAAGGCTACTGTAGTATTTTTATTGTGTGTGTAGTATTCTTATTGTTGCATACACTGCAACACTGATGATGCAACATCAGCATTTTTGCGTAGATCATGCTGGAATGTTGAGGGAGTTGGGCAGATGAGCCAGGTCGACTATTGGTGGCTGAGGCGTTGTACTTCTCCAACTTCAATAAAGGTGTTGAGAAGACCAACTGCAAGCGTTTGTGTATTTATATGGAGATACTACCTTATTACACTGGTGACGGGCTGGTCTTCAGAAGAAAAGAAAACCCACATACTCAGGTTTTCTTCACCACCTCAACACCTCAATATCTGAATCCTTTCCTATACCTATCTTTTGCAACATTGGAATCCTTTGAAAGATATTTGTAGGACTTTCTGCTGCGATATTGCCCTTTTCTTTATTTGGCCTACATTTTATGGTGTAACTGGGGTGCTTAATGGCAATGGAACACCCCTCACTGCTTTAAATGCAAAGATGCTGTGCCTTCTCAGCCCAGCTGCCTCAACATTCTAACATGACCTATCTAACATTCCTGATATTGCACCTTCACCACTAAATTGTACACATCAATAAGAATACCACACACACAATACGAATGCGTATCTAGTTGAGACAGCATCTCGGCAATGTTAGGAAGAGGACATCTGTTCACCCCTACAACTCTACTCAAACCTCTGAAAAGTATTTTAATATTTTGCCAATAACAAAATAAATTGTGTCTGAATAGTCAAAAACAATCTAAAAGCATCAGAACAAAACGATATTGCAGTAAAATGGCAAAAAATATATATGTTATCGTTTGCAAACCTGTGGTCTATTTCCCTAGAGCGTAGAGCCACAGCTGAGAGGTGTCTGTCCCACTTTCAATCAGTCCCTGTAAAAAATATTTTATTAGAATCAAAAGCCAGTGGCACGTTAATGGAACTTTATACTGTATTTGCCCCACTTTTGCTTCTTGTTTAAATTAGAATGGTCACACCACGTGTGTCACACAGAGCAGGCAGATTATATACTAACCTGGATAATGTAGAAAATGCAATTTGTTCACTTTCCAAAGTGAACAATAGTACTAGACTAGAGATAATATCAGTGTGTTCTATTTAGATATATATCTGGAAACTGACTGTATTTAATTTAAAAGTGCTAGTGCCTGGTCCTTAGTAAGCAAAATTACAAGGGGACGCGTATAGGCCGATGAACCTTTTGGATCGCATGGAGTACCCTAGCTATGAAGTAATCGGTGAACATCAATTATCTATGTAATCAATCAATAACCACTATGAGAATCACTAAGCATGAGACAATATATCAACATTTCGTGAATAACCGCAACTCAAATATACGTTTTATCAATTTTATTTCCCTATTGATTACAATACTAAGTCATGAGGTTAATTCAAACTTTATTCAACCAGCTCAAAGTTAATTTATTAGAGACCAGCTATTAGACATGGGTTCTTTGGTTGACAGTCATGTTACCCCCTGTCCAAGCAAGGAACCTCACTCTAGTCGGGGTAAGTCACACACAATCCAAATTAACCTGTGCCCACCCTCTGGTAGCTTGGTACTGAGCAGCCAGGCTTAACTTAGAAGGCAATGTGTAAAGTATTTGTGCAATAAATCATACAATAACACCATATAGCACCACAAAAATACACCACACAGTGTTTGGAAAAATATATAATATTTATCTGGATATTTGTAGGTCAAAACGATCAAAGATGCAAAAAGTAAATGTATAGATATCACTGAAAAGTGACATAAAGTGTCTTAAATCTTTTAAAAGCAAAGGAAGTCTCTTTCAAGAACAAAGTACCTGGTTTGTGTGAAAGATCTCCACAAAGGGCCGCAGAGGAGGAGAAGTGTGGAAACAAAGGGGTGGCGTCGATTTCTCGGGCTGCACACGGAGATGCGTTGCTTAGTTTCCACGCAGGGACGGCTGTGCATCGATTTCTGGTGCTCGGTCATGGATCCCCTTTGGGTTGTGGGGTTTTCAGATGCCCTGCGGTTTGTTCGTGGAATCCTGGGCTACGGAGCGAAGTCACAAGCGCTGCATCGATCTGGTGGGCGTTGCGTGGCATTTTCTAACGCATGGCAGGCGCTGCACCGATTCCTCTTGGCAAGTTGGGCTGCATCGTCCCAGGTCTCCTGTGCGTCGATCCGGTAGGCCGTGCGTCGATGTTCCGGTCGCACCGCAGGTGCCATGTCGATCTTCTCCTTGCGAAGTCACGCTGCGTCGTTCCTGTTCGGCGTGCAGTGAATTTCTCACTGTGGGCAGGCTGAGCGTCATTCTTAGCAGGCTGTGCGTTAAATGTTCGCCGCACAAGGAGTCCAGTTGCAAGAGTGAAGTCTTTTTGGTCCTGAGACTTAAGGGAACAGGAGGCAAGCTCTATCCAATCCCTTGGAGAGCACTTCTTCACCACAGCCAGAGAGCAGCAAGGCAGCAAGGCAACAGCAAGGCAGCAGTCCTTCACAGAAAGCAGTCAGGTGATTGCTTTCGGCAGCCAGGCAGTTCTTCTTGGCAGGATGCAGGTTCTGGTTCCAGTTTTCTTCTCCAGGAAGTGTCTGAGTTGGAAGGGGCAGAGACCCTGTTTATATACCCAAATGTGCCTTTGAAGGGGGGGAGACTTCAAAGAGTAGCTTAGAAGTGCACCAGGTCCCCTTTCAGTTCAATCCTGTCTGCCAGGGTCCCAGTAGGGGGTGTGGCAGTCCTTTGTGAGAGAGCAGGCCCTCCACCCTCCCAGCCCAGGAAGACCCATTTAAAAAGCAGATGTATGCAAGTGAGGCTGAGTATCCTGTGTTTAAGGTGTGTCTGGGTGAATGCACAAGGAGCTGTCAACTAAACCCAGCCAGACGTGGATTGTACGGCACAGAAAGATTTAAGTGCAGAGAAATGCTCACTTTCTAAAAGTGGCATTTCTAAAATAGTAATATTAAATCCAACTATGCCAGTCAGCAGGATTTTATATCACCATTCTTGCCATACTAAATATGACCTTCCTACTCCTTTCAGATCAGCAGCTACCACTCAAACAATGTATGAGGGCAGCCCCAATGTTAGCCTATGAAGGAAGCAGGCCTCACAGCAGTGTAAAAACGAATTTAGGAGTTTTACACTACCAGGACATGTAAACTACCTAGGTACACATCCTGCCTTTTGCCTACACAGCACCCTGTCGTATGGGTTACCTAGGGCATACCTTAGAGGTGTCTTATATGTAGAAAATGGGGAGTTTTAGGCTTGGCAAGTACTTTTAAATGCCAAGTGTAATTGGCAGTGAAACTGCACACACATGCCTTGCAATGGCAGGCCTGAGATAAGGTTAAGGGGCTACTGAAGTGGGTGGCACAATCAGTGCTGCAGGCCCACTAGTAGCATTTAATCTACAGGCCCTGGGCACACATAATGCACTATACTAGGGACTTATAAGTAAATTAAATAGTCCAATTGGGTGTGATCCAATGTTACCATGTTTAAAGGGAGAGAACATATGCACTTTCACACTGGTTAGCAGTGGTAAAGTGCGCAGAGTCTAAAAACCAGCAAAAACGTTGTCCAAAAAGTGGAGGGAGGTATGCAAAAAGTTAGGGGTGACTACCCTAAGGCTGTCAGGTCTAACACCACCAATAACATCATCTAATCAGAACTTGAGAAAACATATACTCCAGTGCTTCAGCATATGCCAACAAAGATGAAAACATCGATATTAATAGCAGAGTTCAGCAATCACTCTGTCAATCATTTGTCACTGTCGGCGTCACCCAAAGAATCCTTACCTAACCCAGATTAGCATTTAGCATGTGGGACCTCATGCGAAAAAAATTTAGAAACATGAATTTGGAAAACATCTAATTAAAGAAAAACTATTAACCAGCGCAGTTGGTATCTAGAAAAAAAGGCACAAAAGTTAATCAGTCACATTGTCATAGCTACCTATCCACGAAATGGATTAGCAACAAAGTCAGTCTTCGTCTTCAGGTCCTCAATGGATCAGCAACGCATCAGGCTCTCAAGAGCATGAGCCCAATGACGTAATCCCGAATCGCGTCTTCTAGCATCATCAATTCTCCCCTCGCATCTGAAGATTAAGCCCCTTGTCATGACTTTTTATTAGTTTTTCAGTTCATCCCCCTAATTCCTAATTGGTCAGTCAATCAGCATTTGTGACTCTAATCTATAATATTAATTTTACAAATCTATGAATTCTAATATTTCCCCGTCCCCAATTCGTTGACAGGTTCACTGTCCGATGTCCTCATCATCCGGCTCATCAGGTATCGAAAATGTTGCATCTTCTTCTCTAGTCAGTGCTTCTATTGTTCATGTCCTGGGAAAGTACATCAAGTCTGCCTTACACCAAACTTGTTACATTTCCTAGTCCCTCATCTCCTGTTCGTCGGCACATTGCAGAAAATTCTAGCTAAGCAGATTTTATAAACGTATGCAGTTCAGGGACAGTTCAACGCACCAGTTTCTCTGCAGTGTGCTAGAAATTCAGCTTCTGTATGAGGCCTGGCAACTAGGCCACAACTTCGGACAAGTTAACTCTATAATATAATGCAAAGCATAGGTTATACATCTTAATATGATATACTACTACATTATTAATATACATTTTCATAATTTCACGCATTTTTTTATTCATTTTAGTACAAGTTCGTATAAGTGGCTGCCATTCCCCGTGGGCACATTTTCAAACGTGCAAATTAATTTTTTTCTACGATTAATTTCTCTATGAACTTTTATAAACCATAACATATAAGTATTTATTAATAATTTCTAATTAGCATATCTGCTTCAACATTCCCTCCTCTGATGACTAAATATGTCATCACATCATTCTTTACCAACATTTCACAATTCAGTTTCTGCTGTATTTTGTCTCCTTCTCAAATTTTCCCTATAAAGTTCTTCCTTCCTCTGATTATTTTTAGATCATTTCAATCTTATCTTCTGACATAATTTACATGAACCCCATATTCCTAATATGCAAGCAATCACAATTAATATTCCCTGTATGATTTTTAATAATACCATATTCCAAATTTGACTAAGTCAATTTCTAACTGAAGCAAGTCCTTTTCCAACATTTTCCCAAACACCTGGCTCCTTTAATTCTTTCAAATCCTTATGTGAGTTAGTCAGATTAGTGAGTAAGTCTCTTAACTCTCTATCATTGTCCAGTATGTAGGAACAACATTGTCTAGCATTAATCATCTTACAGAGTCTGCCGTCTTTCTCTAAAAGAATGTCTAAAGCAAGACTATTTTGAAGCGTCATAGCTCTACCCGTGGCTAATTCAGGATCTATCAGGAGTATTGTCCCTGTAAAATTTGTCAGCATGTTATCCACAATAGTAGACAACTTTCATATCTTGATCGAATTCAGAATGACTCCCACTGAAGGAATTACTGCGCCAAAGATATCTCCCACAATTGCAGAAGAGGTTTCCCTCCTCTGTCGCTTATGAAGTTATTCAGTCAATTTCGGAAACTTCTTTAAGTCATCTATCTGGTAAATTTTAGGGAAAACTATCCCCAAATAACATGTCCCATACCACCCTCTTGGAAGATGGTAATAAGCATTAAGTCCACATTATAATACATCCCAGGATTCGCATAAACGTCCACTTACTCTGAAAGAAAAACACATGCCTACATTCACTCGTTCCCACAAATAAAGTGTCAGTGCTTGATTTTGGCCTATATATACAAAGCTTGGCTACATGTAGTGCAACTAAGGCTAATTTCCCTTGTGTTTTAATAGCAGTGTAAGCATAATCATTCTTGTAAGTCCTCTTCTCTAAACCCTTTTCTAATTTCTCTTTTAGTGCCTTTCTCCTGTCATCAGTATGCGCTATAAAGCTCTTTTCTAAAGGTGTAAGCAAGCATGTGAGATTATTTTGATGCGCATAGGCTGTTTCAAAGGTTAATGTAGGCTCAAAGAATCCTCTAACTAGCACTATATCATGCTCTTCAGCTATTTTACTCAGGTATCTAATAATAGGAACAATCGAAAACACAACATAATGGTTAGAATAAAAATATTGTATATACTCTTGGTTATAGAACCTTGTTAGTAGCAAACTACAGCTTACTCCATAGGTTAATGGTAAACTATGGTACGTAACTCCTTCCTCTACTGACGAAGGAATTTGCGTACACAGAAGACAATTCTTCGCATCCATTGTTTCAACATACTCACTTAACTAGCGATAGAAAACATTAGAAGAAAGCTCTCCCTGAGCATTAGTATAGTCATGTAAATATTTCTCATCTAGCTTAAACCTCTCTAAAGCTGTTAGTGTAGTAGTTTCAGGATCAGAAGTAATGGTAGCTCTTTTCATATCATGAACAGACATTCCCACAATCATTGCTATAAACATTATTCCACACATAACTGCCAATTCAACACTCATGTAAAAACAGCGCTTAGCAATTCTATCCCGATTATTTAGCTCAGCCATGATATGTAAGAATCAGAAAGCAGAAGTAACTCTTATATTAAGTTTGGTAAAGATCAAAAATGAAGAAAAATTCTTCTCTCACAGCTCAGTTTCACACCCAGGAACCCTTTTCCTTTGTCAAATCGATTAGCAGCTTGTCACATTCGGTTTTATGTCAAATCAGGTTGTCAATGTCCCTTACAGTTTATGTTCAGCAGTCTCTTTTAGGTTTCTCAGATTAGCTCAGCAAATCAGCTTCTTGCTTCCTTTCAGGTTACATCAAAGTACTGACTCAGAACTTTTCTATCAAAACAAAAAGACATAAACTTGTGTTGCCATTCATTAGTAGTTACATACGCCCATTCAGGACCTGCGTACCGTCGACTTACTATTCTCTTTCTTTTCAACCTTCGATCACCACTTAGTTCTCCCTCACTCATTTCTTCTTTTCTCATAGTATCCACTTCTTCTTCTATTACTTCATTTATGACCAGTTCCATTTTCTTCACTATCTGTGATTCAGGCCAATGATCTCCTTTTCTCAATCCTTCTGTTAATATTCTTCTCAAAATTGGACTCTTCTCCTTCTCTTTCTCTATGGTGTTTTCTCTTGATGGACCTGCAGCTGGCTCAGGAGGAGTTGGATCACTTTGACTTTGATTCGTCTCAACTCTTTCCCCCTCTTGGTCTGGCACTTGCTCTGTCTGCTTTTCAGCACCGTCTGCTTCTGGGAGAACCTCTGCTGAGCTAGGCTCTCCTGCTGTATCCGTCGAGATTGTTTGCTGCTCACCTTCCTGTAATTCTTCACTTTCGTCTCTTACAGGGGTAATAGAAACATCTTCCACAAGCTCTGGTTCAACTTCAGGCTCTATTGGTTCTTTTTCCAGTTCAGGTACAGCAACCTGTTTCGCTGTTGTTGGTGCTTTCAACAATGCTTTTTCATGGTCTGGTGGACACACCACTTTCTTTGTATAGCTTATGTGTATCCAGTTTGGAAGTCCTGCACGCTTCACAGCTGTTGTAGTTGTTAACACCACCTGATAAGGACCCTTCCAACGTGGTTCCAAACAGGTCTTGTGAACATGCTTTCTGACAACAACCCAATCACCGGCTCTCAGCTTGTGCCCTGGATCATGGATGGGTGGCAGGGTAGTGACCTGCACCTGCTGAGAGAAAGAGCGAACCACATCAGCCAGACCCTTGCAGTAGTCCAACACCATATCATCTGTAATGTTTACAAGTGCATTGGCTGGAACTGATGATAATCTCATTGCTCTACACATGAGGATCTCATGAGGTGACAGCCCTGACTTCCTGTCAGGTGTGTTTCTCATTGACATCAACACCAAAGGCAATGCATCTGGCCATTTCAGATTCGTAGCTGCACACATCTTTGCAATTCTTGATTTCAAGGTACCATTCATCTGTTCCACTAATTCTGATGCTTCAGGGCGGTAACTACAATGCAACTTTTGCTTGATGTTTAGTGCTGCACATAAGAGTTTAATCACCTTGTTATTGAAGTGAGTTTCTCTATCTGATTCTAAAGAGATCGGGAACCTGAAATGTGGTATCAACTCCCTAAGTGCCAACTTTGCTACTGTGAGACTGTCATTACTTCTGGTAGGGTATGCTTCAATCCAGTGACTAAAAACACACACAATTAACAACACGTACTTCAAACCTCCACACCCAGACATCTCAATGAAATCCGACCTCATTCTGCTTAATGGACCTCCTGTTCTTTCAATGTGGCTCAAATTCACCACTATCCCTTCTCCTACATTTAGCTGCTGACAGACATACCGCCTCTGCTGCCTGCCTAAACTTAGGGTTAAACCAGTCGATTTTGAACAACCTAACCATGGCATCCCTCTCAATGTGTGCCTGGCCATGATAATATTTGGCCATTTGCGACAGTAAACTATTGGGCAGGACCATCTGACCCTCCTCTGAAACCCAAATCTCATCAGGACATTGGACACATTTCAATTTGGCCCAGAGACGTTTCTCTTCTTTGTCAACATTACTTTGCAATGTTTTCAACTCTTCCAGAGTATCAATCACTTTCAATCCATAAATTGTACATGTATTATCTTCTTCTGACATCAATTCCAATTTGTCTTTAAACTATATATAGTTCAATGCGCAAAACCTTTTGACTTGATCTGCATATCCATTTCCCAGTGAGATGTAATCCTGTGCCTTTTGATGTGCACTGCAGTTCACCACAGCAATTTATTCAGGTAACTCGACATTTCTTACTGGTGTATCAGTAGATGTCAGGAAACCTCTTTGAGACCACAAATGACCAAAATCATGAACAATTCCAAATACATGTTGTCTGTCAGTATAGATTGTGACCCTCAGTCTTGCAGAAACATGGCATGCTCTAGTAAGAGCTACCAATTCTGCTACCTGTGCAGAATATACACCTCAAAGCCAGGGAGCTTCTAAGGTACCTGTGATTGTGCATACAGCATATCCTGCTCTCTATGTCCCTGTACCATCTCTGAGACATGAGCCATCAACAAAGACAATTTGGTAATTTTCTTCCAATCAATTATCTCTGATATCACGCCTTGGTTTTGTACACAGTTCAGTTACCTCAAGACAATAAGGCTCGATGGCTTCCTCTTTTTCAATTTCAACAGTATCGCTTGGAAGTAATGTTTCCGGGTTCAACACTATACATCTTTTCAATGTTACATTTGGAGATCCTAGTATGCTCGTCTCATACCTTGTCAATCTTGCACCAGTCAAGTACTGTGTTTTCGTCCTTGTCAGTAAAATCTCAAAAGAGTGAGGTACCATTACCATCAAAGGGTATCCCATCACTACTCCCTCACATTGTGAAAGGCTTTGACCAACTGTGGCAACAGCACGCAGACAACCTGGTAAAGCTGCTGCGACTGAGTCCAAGGTAGCTGAAAAATAGGCTACTGGGAGATAAGCACCTCCATGGACCTGCGTCATAAAAGACAAAGAACAAGGATCATGTTCATGACAAAACAATGTCAATGGCTTCATGTAATCAAGCATTTCCAATGCTGGAGCTCTGCACAAACTCTCTCCCAACTCAGTGAACGCTTTCATCTGATCCTCATCTAAAGTTATGGGGTCTGTAAAGATCTTTGTTTGTCAGCTGCTGCAATGGTTTGGCAACCTCAGCAAAATTTGGAATCCACTGATGACAATAACCTACCATTCCCAGAAACATTCTGACATCTCTCTGTGAAGTCAGAGGACTTCTCTGCAGTATCATTGTAATCCTCTCTCTGGAGATTCTCCTTGACCCTTTCTAAATCAGATGTCCCAAGTATTTCACTGACTTCTGAGAGTACTGCAATTTCAAAAGTGACACTTTATGTCCAAATTTTCCCAAATGATTTAACAGGGCAATCGAGTCATATTTACACTCGTCCCTTGTCTTGGATGCAATCAGCAAATCATCAATGTACTGCACTAGAGTCGATTGGTAAGGTAGTTCCAATTACTCCAAATTATTTTTCAGGATCTGATTGAACCGTGACTCCGTGTACCCTTGTAGGAGTCTGCACCAGCTGTAGACTCTGTCTAGGAATTTGAAATTAAAAAGAAACTGACTATCCTCATGAAGTGGCACTGAAAAGAAAGCTTGTGACAAGTCAACCACTGTGAACCACTTAGCATCGCAAGGAATCTGAAACAGTATCACTGCTGGGTTTGGCACTACAGGACAAAACTTGACCACCATGTCATTCACTTTTCACAAATCCCGCACAATTCGTACTTTCCCACAAGGCTTCCTTAAGTCCATTATCGGTGAATTACATGGACTGCTCAACACTTCTTTTAAAACTCCTTGTTTCAGGAAATCTCCAATTATCTGCGCCACTTTCATCAGAACATCTTGTGCCATGTTATACTGTGGAAGGTGCTGAAACACTACATTCGGCTTCAAAGTAATCTTAATCGGTTCCACTCCCTTGATCAAACCCACTTCTTTACCTGACACATCCCATACGTTCTCCTGTACCGCAAGTCTGCATGCAATTCTTTCACAGTAAACATCGGGAAAAACTCAATCAGTGGATACTCTTCATTAATATTTTCCTTCTCAGTTTCAGGTGCCTGTTCTTCCTCATCATCACTATTCCTGCAGTCGAACAACTAATTGAACATCTGGTCTTGCACAACAAGTCCCTTCCCAGAAGAGATACTGGACTTGAGTCACAGTCTACAAACTTATGCAGTCCCTGGAAG
Organism: Pleurodeles waltl; assembly: GCF_031143425.1. Taxonomy (NCBI): domain Eukaryota; kingdom Metazoa; phylum Chordata; class Amphibia; order Caudata; family Salamandridae; genus Pleurodeles; species Pleurodeles waltl. Next base: position 167,913,293 of record NC_090443.1, on the reverse strand, counting down.
TTGCCAATCTCAACCTGTACTGGATCTGTGATCGGATTTGTCAATTGTCCGTTTGCTACTCCCACAACCTGAACTGTTCTGCCCAAAAGAGGTAAGTTCGGAACTTCTGCACTTCTCACTGCCTGTGTCCACTAAAAATGAGACTCTGTGACCCATCAACTTTCCCTTCATAAAAGGTCCTCTTTGATCTACCTCTAAGGACGCTGCAAGCATACATGGCTCTTCATCTGAACGAATACTCATTCATTCATCGTTTATTTCATTCTCGCTATGTAATGGGAATTGCTGTACTGTGTAGTTACTTCTGTCTTGTCTCTGACCTGTGACCTGCGGAGTAAGCATCATCTGTTGCTGTTCCATCGAGGCTTGAGGTATCTGCATTTGATGTCTAGGTACCTGCTGCTGCATTGGTTGCAACTATGTCACTTGTGCACGTGGCACTTGCACCTGCTGCATGGGTTAAAAATTCTGCAGTTGATTCTGCAAATTCGGATTAAGTCCTCTCATTCTAGGGACTTTCACAGTTTGAAATGTATTGACATCACCACTTTGCTGAACAATACCATCCTGCACCATCAACGGACACTCCTGATTCCAGTGTCTCACGTTTCCGCACAGATGACACAGTAACATCTTTTTCATCCTTAGCATATCGTTCTGGACCACAACAGTACTCAAATCTGGACCACAATTCATATTGACTCCACGACCCCTACCTCTTATCTGAGGTTGGAACATGACAGGTCCCTGCTCCTGTGGTGTTGTGTAGCCATTTTAGTTATAGCTCGATGCACGTTATTTTAACGCACTAGGCCGCTGTGCACTTTAACCTAGATATATTTTATTTGGCTTTGCATTGTTATTATTACAATAACCATTTTTACGGTCTTGTTTTATTTTCATCTATCTAACTGTTTTTGCCTAGCCCAGCACTCTGTTCTCAAACAAGACATTCTTGATCACTCTGTGCTTCATTAAAGGCTACAGTTCGGTACATTGCCAGCTAACGTGGTAGAAGTTTAGACTCCAACATTCATAGAAAATACACATCCTTACGTAGGGAAATTTTCTCGGAACATCAATTGTGTTATTATATAAACACTTCCTTGTCCCTTACACGTTAGAGGGAGATTCCAGCCAGGGAACCACGACTGAATGCTGGTTGCTGAATGCTTCGCTACAGATGCTAACGCAGACCACAGGCCTTTGCTCAGGTATGAGGGTTGATGTCTTCCCAGGGGAACCTGAAAGGCAGAATTTGAGCTTAACATGCTGTGCTCAAATTATAACTTAGATAGGAAATAGTCCATCGATCATAGAGACAATATGATAGCGTTGTTTTTATGCTTCACTCTTCTCGTCACCATTTTAATACTGTCATGTTGTGTCGTCCTGGTTATTGCAGCTCACGCTTTGATATCTAAGATGCAGTTGTTTTATTGAACTCATTATTGGAACATATACTGCCTCTGTTTGTCATTTATAAATTAGACTGAATTGTAAATGAGAGAACCGCATGCGACCTGAGTGACCACGACTTCCCTGAGAAGCCTAGTATGTCATGCGCTTGGCTGCCCAATCATCACTATCCTCTGGTAGAGATGAGGCACTGCTAGTTGGCTGGAGCACAATCCGGGTTTTAGAGCGACAGGTGTCACCCGCAGTGGGTTGGACTCAGTCTCCCACACCATGGACAATTCTGCTGCTCAAAATCCAGTAGTCTCATTAGAATAATGAGAGCCTACGTGACAGTGGTATCTGTTGCACTAAAGCTCCTTGCACTCCTGTCTGCCCTGCCTTGATTTGCATCACCATCGCCTTCTCCTTAAACTTTTTCTGCTTCAACTCAATTTCATCACTACAGATACTGCAATACCTCATCAATAGGTTTCGGTTCCCAACAGATCAAATGACTCTTAATCGTCTGCCCCATTTCAGGTCCCAATCCTTCGACGAACATAAACACAAAGTGCTACATGTCTTTCGGCTCAATTGCTTCTTTACCACTGTACTCTTTGAACACTTTCAGCAATCTTTCACAGTAGGTATGCATTGACTCTTTCACCTCCTGCACTGTCCTGTCAATCCTCTGCCAGTCAATGTTTTTAGGTGAGATTCTCGTTTTCAGGAACTCAATCACCTTATAATAATGTTTCATCACTTCAGGTGAGGGTGCACCTCTAACTCTATCCCTTTCCGGTTCACTTGTTGGCCAATCCACTGCTCTCTTACATTCAACGCACAAGTCGGCTGGAACCACTATTTCCAACAAGGTATTCAAGTCTTCCTACAAACATTTAGAAAGCTTCACAAATCTATCTGTCTGCTGGTACCACTCAACTGGTTTCTCTCTCAGTTTTGGATAATCATTTGTGAATCTCAGAATATCACTCCTGTGCCATGGAACATGAACAAACTGCCCTCCTGTAATTTCCCTCATCTGTAAAGTTTTTACTGGATCCTTCTCTTTCTGAACACTTTCAGACCCTTCTTGTGAATCACGTTTCAGTTTATCCTTCTTTGAAAAACTGCCTTCCCACTTCTCTAATGCTCCCCAAATCTGAGCACTTCGCAGTAATTCTTTAAGGTGTACCTTCATCCCTGCTCACCTCATGTGTTCAAAATCTTTTGTCTCGAAATCTAACCTGTAGCTTTGTTTCAAGTGCTTTGTTTTCTCAATTTCTATGTTGTGTTTATCTGCCAGATCTGACAATTTCTGATGTATCTTGCCCACTTCTCTTGTGATCCTCAGACACAAGTACCTTAGTTCTTCTTCTGATTAGGATTCTAATCTAATCACTCCCATCGTTCCCTCGACTAGCTCAGTTATCTCGGTAGCCAGCCTTACACGATTTATCTACTCTTCTTCCTTGGATGCATTTCAAGGAGTATTCAAACTATCCAACCACTCATTCAATTGCTGTGCTGTCAATCCCTGTAATGAGATATTACTTGCATTCGGCACTGGCACCTGCTGTACAACTGCACCTGGAGAATGTGGTGTCAAAAGCTTCAGGCTCTGACTTACACTCGGGCCATTTGCCGCATCTGGAAGCGCAACAAGTGGACTAAGATCCATTGACGGTCTAGATCCATCAAAGGTCTGACCCATAGACGATACCACCTGCACATGATCACTCACTCCCCTCCTCACGAGGCTCTGTGGCATTTCACCCTGTTCTCCTGCAATCTTTTTTTTTGCGCAAACAATGGTACAGCTGGACCAACAGTAATCAGCAGCGATATTGCATCTGTTGCTGCTCTGACACTCGCAAAGGCTACTCCCATACTCTGATTCATCACCGGTGTCACATCTGACTGTGTCCCTGTCATTGGCATGAACTTCAGCAAACCCTGTGTCTGGGCCTGAGGCAACAACATTGGAGTCGGCTCAGTCTGAACTAGCATTGGCCTCGGAACCACTTGCTCCGATGGCACCACTAAGTTCGAAGCTGTCTCAAGAACTGGTACATCTGGATACATTCTCTGTATCAATGGTGGGTGCATCTGCACTTGGACCACGGAAGTAGTCACTGCATTAGGAGTACTCTGCACTACCCCTTGTATCTGTCCATTATCTGTCTGCACTGGTCCCATCGTGCCCATCGCTTGAGCAGTCAGAACAGAACTAGTACTTGGACCCCCTTCATGCGCCGCATATGGCGGAGGTTGATCCCTCAATATCTGTGTGATAAGATCCTCAACAATTGAATCTTCTACGTCTACATAAGTCTTTTTCTTCTTCTTATCTCCTGAACCCTTATCACTCTTATCAGCATCCTCTTTTTCTTCTGACTCATCTTCCTCTGCAATAGCAGGAAACAATTTAACGCCCTGCTGCGTTTCATTCTCCACTTCTTCTGTTCCCAATCCCACCTTGCTTCTGCTAAGGATTTCTCTACCTTCCATACTCTCCTTTGGAACTTCATCTCTTGATGCTGTCTGGCTACGAGCTCCTAAACCACTAAAGCCTCAAACTGTGTTGGCCTCGGAAGGGGCTTCATCTCATATAATGTCCTTTGCAACTGATCCAAAGTTCTCAAATTAAACGTTCCATGCGCTGGAAACACTAACGCTCCCTGTTTCTCTGTCAATTTGCACCACTGCCTTAACCAAAGACATGGCGTGTCACCTCACTCCTCCATCACAATACATGCTGGAGAATTTTCCGGTGGGGTAGGCTCCCCAACAGTCGCCTTAATGTAAGAATCACCCTTCATGGCACTTCTGAACACTTTGAAAAACTTCATCTTCTCTTGTTGTATTTATTTTGATTCAATAAGTAAATTACTTTTGCTCCCAAGATTCCTTTCACCCGCTTACTCAACCAATTGCCTCTTATGGACTGCTGCCAATCCGCTCGCGACTCTTCTCACTAGCCAACCAATCCCAGCGCTGATCACTCTGACTTCACACTCACACACTGCGGCTGACAAAGTCTTGCGGCTTGTCCTCCTAAACTCCAATTCACACAAACTAATGCAAAACTATTGCGAGCACTAACTAAAAACCTATAACCAAAAACAAACCTGCTGGTTTACTACAGGAAGGTACACAATCGCTTCAGAGACCTTACGGATTTTCACTAATTGGCCTTTTCGCTCATGTAGCTATTCCTCTTTCTCAGTCTCCCACATTCACAAGCAAATTCGACCCGCAAATTTCACTCTCAACTGATCAATGGGTCTGTCTTGGTGCACATAGGACTCGCCAAATCTCAGTCGAAAAATGTCTCTTACTCACTTAACTTACACACCAACTCGTTGACCACGCCTGATCAACCTACTAAATCAGACAGATAAACACATATAATCAAGTGTCTCCTACACTTGTCAATATACTCCTGAGTCTTAGACCATGCAGGGTTCGTACATCACCAACAACCACGTGGACAATTTTTGAGCACAAGGCACAACACACATATGAAGTTCGACGACTTCCCTACTCTCATACTGCGGAGTACGCACACTCCTACTAAACCTCAACTGGAGTAGGCAAACTCCCTACTTCCATCACATACATCACAATTCACCTGCGATTTGCATAAGCCTTTGCAAGCGCAATCCTACCACTTTCATACTATCACAAATACGCGAGAACATACCCATCTTTACTAGCGGGATCCAGGATCTGCGAAAGTCATTTCTGGGCTTAAGGGGACATCATCTTTGCTACAATTGCCATTTCACAAAAACACAATTCAAGCCTCATAAAAAGAACAACTAACCCTAACTTAAACTACCACCATAACCACCAACCACCACATAACTAGTTCTCCAAGGAAACTAACCGTCAAGCTGCTACCACAAGCTGCTAGCGCGCCTTGTCCTTAGTAAGTAAACTTACAAGGGGACACGTATAGGCTGATGAACCTTTTGGATCGCATGGAGTATCCTAGTTATGTAGTAATCGGTGAACATCAATTATCTATAAATCAATCAATAACCACTATGAGAATCATTAAGCATGAGACAATATATCAACATTTCGTGAATAACCACAACTCAGATATACGTTTTATCAATTTTATTTCCCTATTGGTTACAATACTAAGTCATGAGGTTAATTCAAACTCTATTCAACCAGCTCAGAGTTAATTTATTAATGACCACCAATAACATCATCTAATCAGAACTTGAGAAAACATATACTCTAGTGCTTCAGCATAAGCCAACAAAGATGAATATGTCAACATTAATAGCAGAGTTCAGCAATCAGTCCGTCAATCATTTGTCACTGTCAGCGTCACCCAAAGAATCCTTACCTAACCCAGATTAGCATTTAGCATGTGGGACTTCATGCGAAAACAGTTTAGAAACATGAATTTGGAAAACATCTAACTAAAGAAAAACTACTTAAACAGCGCAGTTGGTACCTAGACAGAAAGGCACAAAAGTTAACATTGTCATGGCTACCTATCCACAAAATGGATCAGCAACAAAGACAGTCTTCGTCTTCAGGACATCAATCGATCAGCAACGCATCAGGCTCTCAAGGGCATGAGCCCAATGACATAATCTCGAATCGCGTCTTCTGGCATCATCAATTCTCCCCTCGCATATGAGGTTTTAACCCCTTGTCATGACTTTTTATTAGAGTTTGTCAGTCTATCCCCCTAATTTGTAATTGGTCAGTCAATCAGCATTTGTGACTCTAACCTAAAGTATTAATTTTACAAATCCATGATTTCTAATATTTCCCCGTCCCCAATTCGTTGATTGGATCACTGTACAATGTCCACATCATCTGTCTCATCAGTTATCAATAATGTTGCATCTTCTTCTCCAGTCAGTGCTTCTATTGTTCATGTCCTGGGAGAGTACATCGAGTCTGCCTTACACCAAACTTGTTACATTTCCTAGTCCCTCATCTCCTGTTCGTTGGTACATTGCAGAAGATTCTAGCTCACCAGATTTTATTAATGTACGCAGTTCAGGGACAGTTCAACGCACCAGCTTCTCTGCAGTGTGCTAGAAATTCAGCTTCTGTATGATGCCTGGCAACTAGGCCACAACTTCGGCTAAGTTAACTATACAAAATAATGCAAAACATAGATTATACATCTTAATTTGACATACTACTACATTATTATTATTATACATTTTCATTATTTAGTAATTTTAGTACAAGTTTGTATAAGTGGCTGCCATTCCCGTGGGCACATTTTCAAACGTGCACATTAATTTTTCTCTACGATTAATTTCTCTGTGAACTTTTATAAACCATAACATATAAGCATTAATTAATAATTTCTAATTAGCATATCTGCTTCAACAAAAGTCTATTCAGAGAACAATACTAAGGACTTCATATTAAGAATTACAGGCCAGCCACGAGGCAGTTGGGGCAAGGGAGAGAGTGGCAAATTAAAATTGTCCTCCTTTTCACTGAAAGCGCACCTAGCTATACAAGTGGAGCACTGCAGACGAAAGGGGACAGTGCAAACATGTTTTTAACGATCTTCAAATTGGGTTTGCTTTTGTAATATGTATAGACAATAATGTCCTTGATGCACTGTAAGGGGCTCATTTACTAGCCCCTTTCCCCACTGTGACGTAATTTTTTTAATGCTACAGCAACGCAGAACAGTCCCCCACCCCACGCCATATTAACAAACTGGCGCAATGGCACCATTGTGCCAGTTTGGAAACCTTTGCACCACATTATGCCTGTGCCATGTATATTATATGCAAAGGAGGTGTTCCCCCCCAGGAGGCCCGCAGGAATGCCCAGTGAAATCTACAGTAATGGCACAGTGAAATCTACAAGATTTTACTGTGTCATTCTAGAATCATTTTTTAATGCCTGCTCAAGGGCAGGCGTTAAAGTGAAACGTCTAGCGGCCCCAGCTGGGAAAGGGGTGACCAGCTCAACTACTTTATCACAGTGGATTTAGCCACATGAACTCTTGGAAGAAGACAATACTAACCCCACAGCAGTACAGCCTGAAATTGATGCCAGCCCCTCTCAGGTCAGTGCTATTACCTGCAATAATAGACTGTAGCTCTAGAAAACTCTCCACAGGCTACCACAAGTGACGCAATTCTTAAACCTAATTAGGGGGCTACCCCTGCCGTGGTCGAAAAGGGAGGGATCCGCATCCTGCATGTGCATGCACACAACATAAGCAAAAACATATTGCCACTTCAGTACATAGAGGGCACGAGGTATAACGGAGGGGTAGCACCTGCACAGCTGTATGATGGCGAAGGCCTCAGGATATATGGGGGTAGTTATGAAGCCACTGCTCCCAGACTGGTCAAGGGAATCGAACCTGGACAGGGCGAGGTTGCGGAGAACATTTTTTCACTATCAGACCAATCCAGGGATGGCGATGACTTCAGCTCGTCAACAGAGCCGGATTTCAACAGTAGCTCTACCGCCTCCATTGCGGGGGTTAGCGAGACAGCATCCAAAAAAGTATCTAAGAAAGCTGACTTCAGGAAAAGAGACAAGGATAAAGCTGAGAAGGAAAATAAAAAGTCTGCAAGAGGTACAAGAGTGATGTCATGGGATTATACAGCGACCCAGCAACTTCACGATAATTCAGATGATCCATTTAAGGGCCCCACAGACCTCGTCCCTTGTCTTGCAGAACCCCTTGAACCTTCTTCTTTGCACCTTATATATTGGAAAATGATGCTACAACATAAACTGACTCAGAGAGACAGCAAGAAGGCCAGGGTTGCTATCAAGCAGCTCCAAGTGTCAGTAAGAAAGACTGCAACGACCTAATCGGAGATCGGAGAACGTATTTCTGTGATGGAGACCAGTACTAGCGTGTTAGAGACTGACATGGGCGCAGTGGTACAACAATCAGCTATGCATGAGTCACAGATTATGGATATTTAGTGGAAGATGGAAGATTTTGAAAATTGCCAACAACGCAATAATTTGCGAATTCTAGATATTAAAGAAGGGGTGGAAGGCCAAGACATGCAGGCCTTTCCTGAACTAGAAAGCTGGGATTGGGAGTGGGAGATACAGAGAACCCATCGGTTTCCACTGCACCTGAAAAAACAAAGAGAAGAGTTCACGGATAATCAGTCACAACCCAGGGCTGTAATTGTCTATTTTGGTAACTATTTACTGAGGCAGGTGTTTTTTTTAGAAAGCCCGCCCTACTCAAAAATAGATTGTGGGGGTGTCTCCTTCTTTACTCACCCTGATTACTGTCATGCCAGTGTTGAACGGCGCTGGCGTTTGAGGCAAATTATAAGCCCCTTCCAGGAGAGAGGGGCGGAAGCATATTTACTGAATGCTGCCTGCCTAAAATCTGTGTACAAGGGTACTGCACGGGTATTTTCTACAGAAATTAAAGCCAAAGAGTACCTGGAAAAAACGGACTTATTTATAGACAGTTAATGGTACAAGAGTATTGGACTACTGGGCATGGGAGGAGGGCTGTTATTATTACACTGCAGTGATTATCTTTCTCTCTCTCCTGGGAGTTTTATATAAAAAGCTAACTGGGAACTAGGATTCTAGGATTGCAAGAAGCCACCTGGTCGGTGGGGGGGAGGGGGCAACCTATCAATCTTACAGACCTAGCAGTCTGGCTGTCTCTTTAGGTATGATTGGGGGGAGGGTTTGGTTGGGAGGGGTCTATGAGTTATGGTGCAGGCTTAGGGGTGCCAAGGGGGGGGTGGAGTGGACCGGGGAGGATAGGGAGTGGGGGATGCACAGAATGTCAATGGTTCAAATTTGGCGCATTTACAAATGGAGTTGAAGTGATACATGTAGGAGGCTGGCCTGGTTTGTAGTGGGTACCAAAGGTAGTTACACCTTATACCAGGTTCAGTTATCCCTTATTAGTGAAATGTAGTCAGTGTCTAGAAGCCAGGCTGTCTAGAGGCAGCTGTAGGCAGAGCAGCCAAGGCTGAACTAGGAGACATGCAAAGCTCTTGCAATACCACTGTAGTCACAAAGTACTCAGTCACGTGAAAGCTAATACTCAGTGTTACCAAAAATATAGGCCAAAAATACTTGGAGACTATACTACTTTAGGAGGTAAGTAAATCACACAATATATACACTAATAACCAAAAAGTAAACAGTTAGAAAATAGTGTAAACAGTGAAAATCACAATAGGTTGCTATGGGCCTAGAGGGGACACAAAACCATCTAATAAAATAGAGGAATGCGGAATTTGGTTTCCCACCTAGGCAAGTGTAGTGTGCAGAGGGGTGCTGGGAGTGTAAGAAAACGCCAAAGGTAAGTAAAATACCCCACCTCAGAGCACGGAAAAGCAGAAGTAAAACATAGCAACTTTCCTAAAGCACACTAGAAGTCGTGATAGAAGACAGTGCAAGACCCAGAAGAGACTGCAAGACACCAATGATGTATTCCTGGACCTGAAGTCCTGTGGAAGCAGGGACCAAGTCCAAGATGCACTGAAGAGTCCAGGGAGAACAGGAGTGCTTGCTAACCCCGATGAAGGTACAAAAGAAGAACCACCGGTGAGAAGACAAAGTCAGTATTGCACCAATGAACATAGATGCGGGTTCCTCGTTGGTGCAGAAGATGTCCCACGCCGGATCGATTAATGCAGTCTGGTTGGCGTCGCTGAATTCCACCAACAAGCCTTGGTAAATGCAAAGCTTGCAGTTCGCGGAAAATGGTGCTGCCCGGGCCCAGGGAGGATCAGGTTGCCTCTAACCAGGAGGGGGAGACAGAGATGGCTCTCAGCAACTCAGAGAGTTCTCAGAAGACCAGGCAGCATGCACAGGAGTCCCACAGCACGGGGACAAAGAAGGTGCAAATGGAGGCCCACGCAGCACGACACAAAAGATCCCACGCCGCCGGACAACCACTCAGGGAGCTGTGAGTCGCAGGATGGAGTGCTGGGGGCCTAAGCTGTGCTGTGCACGAAGGACTTCTTGGAAGGTTGCACACAAGCACGGCAACTGCAAGTCATGCAGTGCATGGGGGTACTCTCTTGCATGGGAGGCAAACTCTTACCTCCACCAAAATTGGACAGCTGGATGTTGGACCATCGGGGTCACTTTAGTCTACCACCTGTGTCACTGGATCCACGCCTGTCATGAGGAGAGGGGACCTAAGCCACCAGTCTTCGCTGCAGAGAGGTGCCTGCTGAAGCAGTGAAGTGACTCCGTCACTCCACGGGAGATTCCTTTGGTTCTTCAGGTGTAGGCTGAAGACAGGCAGTCCTCAGAGGATGCATGACCTGGAAACTGTTGGAGTTGCTGGCAGGAGTTGAAGATACAAGGTTGCATAAGTCATCTTTGCTTCTTTGTTGCAGTTTGTAGAGTTCCTGGAGCAGTCAGCGGTTGATCTGTCAGTAGAAGATAAAGTAAAGGATGCAGAGGATTCCTACTGTAGTCTTGCAATCCGAATCTGAAGAAATACTCAGAGAAGAGTCCCAAAATAGCCCTGAGAAGGGGATTGGTCACCTAACCAGGTAAGCGCCTATCAGGAGGGGTCTCTGATGACATCACATGCTGGCACTGGCCACTCAGATGCTCCCAGAGTTCCCTGACCATCCTGAAACCAAGATGGCAAATCCCAGGGACACCTTGGAAGAGCTCTGGGCACCACCCCTGGGGTAGTGATGGACAGTGGAGTGGTCACTCCCTTTTCCTTTGTCCAGTTTTGTGCCAGAGCCTGGACTGGGGGTCCCTGAACCGGTGTAGACTGGATTATGCAAGGACCATCTGTGCCCTTCAAAGCATTTCCAGAGACTCTGGGAGAAAACCGCTCCCATGCCTGTAACATCTATTTCCAAGGGGAGAGGGTGTAACACCCCTCTCCTAAAGGAAATTCATTGTTCTGCCTTCCTGGGATTGAGCTGCTCAAGCCCCAGCAGGGCAGAAGCCTGTCTGTTAGGTGGGAGCAGCTGGAGCTGCAGTGAAAGCCTCAGAGGACTGGTATGGCAGTACTTGGGGGTCGTAGTGGAGCCCCCAGGGTGCATGGGATTGTGCAACCAATACTGGAATCAGTATTAGGGTACAATTTCCAGTTGTTAGACACCTCACATGGCCATATTTGGGTTAACATTGTGAAGCTACATATATGTATTGACCTGTATGTAGTGAACCCTTATAATTGTGCCCCTGCACTCACAAAGTCCAAGAAAATGGTCCTGGACTACGTGGGGGCACCTCTGCTAGTGCAGGGATGCTCTCACACACAGATACTTTGCACCCAGCCTTCAGGGTCTGAAGGCCTGACATATATGTGACTTAAAAGGGACCTGGTGCAGTGCAAATGGCTGTGAAATAGTGCATGCACTATTTCAGACAGGCTGCAATGGCAGTCCTGTCGAAGCCTTTGTATGGGCTCCTTATGGGTGGCAAAAGAAATGCTGCAGCCCATAAGGATCCCCTGGATCCCTGGGTACCTATGTACCTGTACTAGGGACTTATAAGGGGGTCCAGTAAGCCAATTTGGAGTGAAATACTGAGTCACTAGTATGTAGTGACACATTTAGAAACAGAGAGAGCATAAGCAGTGGAGCTCTGATTAGCAGGACTCCAGTGACAATTTAGAAAACAGTAAAACACACTGACAAGCAGGCCACAAACCATAAGCACTGGGGTCCTGACTAGCAGGATCCTAGTGACACAGTCAAAAACACACTAACATCAGGCAGAACTTGGGGGTAACTTACTAAATAGAGGGTACTTTCCTACTTTACAGGTGTACGCAAACATTGATTTAGATGAGTTATGGTAGTAATCTGCGTATTGGCACGCTAAACATTAGTAGGCTAAATGATGGTAGAAAAATATGTTTTGTAACTGAAGGTTTAAAAACACTTAGGCCCATATTTATACTTTTTTTGCGCCGCATTTGCGTCATTTTTTTACACGAAAGAATCTCAAACTAACAAAATATAATTGTATTTTGTACGTTTGCACCGCTTTTGTGCAACAAATGACGCAAATGCAGCGCAAGAAAAGTATAAATATGGGCCTTATGGTGGATATTATTTGTATGCAGGAGACACTTATTATTGGCTCCAAATAACACCTGTTGGAATTCCCTGGGAATCAACTGTTGGCCCATACTACACAGGGAACAACAACGAAGGGAGTAGCAGTATTGGCACTTAACAAAATGATAGTAGTCGCCAAGAGATCTATGGATAAACTGGACTGCTGGGTGATTTTAGAGTGTATAACAGGCAGAACTAGATTTACATTGTGCTCAATTTATGAATCTCACCTTGACGAACTGGAAGTAATTGACTTCATTAATATCGAACTAGCAGCTTGAGTTTTACCGATTATTATTTGTGGAGATTTGAATATACATAGTGAAAGTAACTTGCCCTGTCAAAATCAGGGACGGTATATGAGGAGAAAACTGAAAGTATTCCAGGCTTTGCAAACTCTGGTGCTGAGCCATGGACTGGCTGATACTTGGCAGCAGGGTAAGTCCTCGACCCTGGGTTTACTTAATTTTCCTATCCCCACAGGAAATCTGTCAGGCTAGACTACTTTCTGTTAACAGCTTTATTATGTGAGTGATTAACAGTTGAAATGCACCCAATAATTATGTCTGACCACAACCCCCCCTAAGACATGGTCATTTGACAGGGGATAAATTACACATATGAAGAAGTGGATACCAGATTTCTTGGAAATTACTCGAGGGTCCGCCCCCATTGGGGTGGTTTGGGATGCCTTAAAGACAGGAATTTGAGAGGAGACCCTAAGCTACAGTTTAAGCAAGGAGAAACTGCGCTACAAATTTATAAGCGCAGCCCAGGCGGCGCTGGTAACTCTGCAATCTCAGATAGTGAAGGCGGCTAGTAACAACCTACCTTTGCAAGAGATCCTAAACTAAATTGCTGCGGTAAGGTCTATGTAGCAAAGACTCAGACGTGCCGACAGGAATGTTATGAATTCAGTGAAAAGGTCGGCAGGCTACTGGCCTTTAAAAGTAGACAAAAGATGTTGCGAGGTCTCATTAGCGCAGTCAAAGATAAAAATCGACAGACAGTGAAAGGAAACGTGGCAGTTCTAAGGATGTTTAGAGAATATTATCACACGTTATATCAGCAGGAGGCCCAGGATGCCCATATATTAGAACACAAGATTAACCAATATCTGGGCGAACATTATTTAAGGCGTGCAAGACGGAGAACATGCTCCGGTATGGCTGCCAGCAAATATTATAGTCCTTTTGAAAAAAGAAAAAGACCCTTTATTGACGGGCTCCTACCGTCCTATTTCTTTATATAATGGGGATGCTAAACTCTACGCTAAGGTCCTCGCCACTAGGCTGAGCCTGGCGATTAGCAAACTTGTATCCCGCTGGCAGCCCGGCTTTATCCCTGGGAGGGGTACCACCGATCATGTGAGGCGGGTCATAGCCATGATAGATGCAACTCAGGCTGAAAGGACACCTATATCACTGATCCTACTAGACGCAGAGAAGGCTTTTGACCGCGTGAACTGGGCATACTTATGGGCGGTACTCCTCAAATACAACATAGATCCTGGTTTATTAGGGCCATTCAAGGGCTGTATCAGAACCCACCTGCATGATTATAAATTGCGGGGTAGGATCTGTAGGAGGCTGGCCTGGTTTGTAGTGGGTACCCTAGGTACTTACAACACCTTATACAAGGTCCAGTTATCCCTTATTAGTGAAATGTAGTCCGTGTTCTAGAAGGTTAGGCTGACTAGAGGTAGCTGTAGCAGAGCAGCTTAGGCTGAACTAGGAGACATGCAAAGTTCCTGCAATACCACTATAGTTACACAGTTAATTATACACTATAAAAGACAAGTGTTACCAAAAATAAAGATACTTTATTTTAGTGACACAAGGCCAAAAATATCTTAGAGGCAATACTCCTTCTGGAAGCAAGATTTATACACAATATATATACTAGAGACCAAAATTAGGTAAGTAAATAGTCACAGAATAGTGCAAACAATAGAAAATACCATAGAATGCAATATGAAGATATAGGCTAGGGGCAACACAAACCATATAGAAAGAAAGTGGAATGTGAATCATGAATTCCCCCCTAGGCAAGTGTAGTGTTTAGAAGAGTAATGGCAAGGTAAGAAACCACAAAGGTGAGTAAAATACCCCACCACAGAGCCCAGGAAAATAGGAATAAAGTACTACAAGTTTCCTCAGGACACACTACAAGTCGTGATTAGAGTTATTGAAAGAACCAAACAAGACTGCAAGCAACAAATGGTAGATTCCTGGACCTGAAGACCTGTGAAGAGAGGAGACCAAGTTCAGAAGTTGCAAAAGATTCCAGGAAGGACAGGGCCCCCTGCCACCCTAGAAGATGGTACAAAAGAGGATTCTCCGGTTGGAAAAAGTCTGCGGAAGAGCACCAAAGAAAATGGCTGTGGGTTCTTGCTTGATGGAAAGGATGTCCCACGTTGATATGTTGGATGCAGTCGAGTTGCAGCACTGGATTCGTCCAACAAGCCTTGGTTCAAGCAATGTTGCGGTTTGCGTCACAATGGTGCTGCCTGGACCCAGGAGGGACCTGGGGGCCTCAACTTGGACTGAGGAGGCAGAGGGGGCTCCCAAAACTATAGGGACCCCACAGATGACCAGGCAGCACCCACAAGAGTCCCAGGACACGGGGACAAAAGAGGTGCAAATTGCGGATGCTGCAGCACTACAAAAAAGGTCCCACACTTCCGGAGAACAACTCATCGAGTTGAGCCTCACAGGATAGAGTGCTAGAGGCCTGGGCCAGGCTGTGCACGAATGATTCCTGAAAATGGTGCACAGAGGCCTCAAGAGGTAGATATGGCACAGTGCACAGGGGTACTGTCGCAAAAGGGGAAGGCAAGCTCATACCTCTGCAAAATTTGGACAGCTGGACCTTAGGACAGTCTGTGTCGAAGGAGTCCACCACCCATGTTCCAGGAAACATGCTCGTCACCAGGAGAGGAGTCCCAGAGAACCGGTTGTCATCTTAGAAGGTGCCTGCAGGAGCAGGGAAGTGACTCTGTCACTCCACTGGAGATTTCTTCGGTCCTTCTGGTGCAGGGTGAAGACAGGGAGTCCTCAGAGTGTGCACATCTTGGAAACTGTTGTAGTTGCTGGCTGAAGCTGAAGTTGCAGAGTCACAGTAGCCTTCTTGGATACTTTGTTGCAGTTACAGCGGTTTCTGGAGCAGTCTGCGGTGGATACGATGATCAGAGGATGAAGCAGGAGTTGCAGAGGATTGCTGGTGGAAACTTGCAAGCCAAAATCTGAAGAGTAACCCACAGGAAAGACCCTAAATAGCCCTGGGAGGGGGATTGGCTACCTAACCAGGTATGCACCTTCTGGAGGGGTCTCTGACGTCACCTGCTGGCACTGGCCACTCAGAGGTCTCCAGAGTGTCCTCACACCTTGAACAGCAAGATGGCTATTGCCAGGGACACACTGGAGGAGCTCTGGGCACCACCCCTGGGGTGGTGATGGACAGGGGAGCGGTCACTCCCCTTTCCTTTGTCCAGTTTCACTCCAGAGCAGGGATTGGGGGTCTCTGAACCGGTGTAGACTGGCTTATACAAGGAGGGCACCGTCTTTGCCCTTTAAAGCATTGCCAGAGGCTCTGGGAGGCTGCCCCTCCCAAGCCTGTAACACCTATTTTCAAAGGGACAGGGTGTAACACCCTCCTCCCAAAGGAAATGCGTGTTCTGCCTTCCTGGGACTGAGCTGCTCAGACCCCACTAGGGCAGAACTCTGTCTGTCAGGTGGCAGCAGCTGTAGCTGCAGTGCAAGCCTCAGAGAGCTGGTTTGGCAGTACTGCGGAGTCCATGGTGGAACCCCCAGGATGCATGGGTTTGGCCCCCCAATACCAGATTTGGAATGGGGGACAATTCCATCATCTTAGACACCTTACATGGCCATATTCAGTTACCATTGTGAAGCTGCATATAGGTATTGACCTATATGTAGTGCACACATGTAATGGTATCCCCGCTCTCACGAAGTCTGGGGAATTGGCCCTGGAAAGTGTGGGGACACCTTTGCTAGTGCAAGGGTGCCCTCACACTTAGTAACTTTGCACCTAGCCTTCAGTAAATGAAGGTTAGACATATAGGTGACTTATAAGTTACTTAAGGGCAGTGAAAATGGCTGTGAAATAGTGTGTGCACTATTTCACGCAGGCTGCAGTGGCATTCCTGTGAAAGGGTTTGTCTGAGCTCCTTATGGGTAACAAAAGAAATGCTGCAGCCCAATAAGGATCTCCTGGAATCTCAATGCCCTGGATACCTAGGTACCAAATACTAGGGACTTATAAGTGGAGTCCAGTGGGCTAATTGGAATTGGTAAATGAAGTCACTCAACAATAGTGAATAATTTGGAAGCAGAGGGAGCATAAACACTGAAGTTCTGGTTAGCAGAACTTCAGTGACACAGTTAAGCACTACTGACAACACAGACATTAGGCTACAAACTATGAGCACTGGGGTCCTGGCTAGCACGATCCCAGTGAGACAGGCAAAATACACTGACAAATACGGTTTTCACTAGGAGCACTGGGGTCCTGGCTAGCAGGATCCCAGTGAGACGGTAAAAACACACTGACACACATTAACAAACAGGCCAAATGTGGGGGTAAGTATGCTAGAAAGAGGCTACTTTCTCACAGGATCCGAGGCTATTTTCATTACAAGGGACATAAGGCTCTTTGCACTTTACATCGACCCATTCATAAGAAGGTTGCTAGACAATAAGTTAATTGCTCCAATGGAAATGACCTAGGGGAACGTCAAAACGTTGGCATATGCAGATGATATTGCTATATCGTCAGCCCCAGGGACATCGCTATTAGCAATAGGGAAAGAAACGTCCAAATTTGACGAGGTGTCGGGTTATGTATTAAACAAGGCTAAGTGTCAAATAATGGTTAATGAATGGGCAACTCTAGAGGGCGAGAGGAAGGCAGCACAAGTGACTTACTTGGGGGTGAGGCTAACAGCTAATCTTGATATTATTGTTGAAAATAATCTCGCCCTAGTGTTAGCTAAGACTAAAAAGAACTACAACGTATGAACAACCTGTACCTCTTGATAGTAGGACGGTGTAATGTTATTAAAATGTTCATCCTTCCCCAGGTTCTGTACTTTTCCAGGACCATTCCACTGGAATTTGGTATGAACTGGTTCAAACGAATGTAAGAATTAGCCAGCAGCTTCACATGGCCCTTTTTTAGATCTCACCAAGTTTTTAGGTACTTAGCACTCCCAAGTGCAAGACGTGGATGGGAAGTCCCCAACTTCCGCCTATGTAACTGTGCTGCCATCCTGCAATACATTCAGCCATTAATTCTACACAATGACCTTAGTAAATCACTAGGGGAAATATGTCTAACTATATTTATAGTATGATTTGGGTCAGCACAGCAAACGCTAATTTTTTTTTAGAATAGTGGAGCCAAGCTACTTCAAAAAGCCAAATTTAAGACAACGCGGTCTGCGCTTAAAGTGTGGTCTCACTTTAAGCGCAGAATAGTAATTGATCGGCTGAGCTATTGTACTCCAGTTCGGAACATGCCAACCTCCCTGAGATTTTTGAGGATAAATGGTGTGATAAATGGGTACAGGGAGGTGCTTGAAAATTAGGCGATTTTTACAATGGAAATCAAATAAAATCATTTAGCGATTTAAAGGAGGGCTTTTCTCTTGGGAGTAAAGACTTTTTTACGTTTTTGCAAATTAGAGACTTCTTGCTGTCCTCATCCAGAGAAGGCTCACTTGGGAAGAAGATTCCAATCATGGAGGTGCTTGAGAAAACAGCTGACTGTGATATATGAAAGCTTTACCCGCTTTTAGTGGACCTTATGCAAGATGGTTTGGGGAAGCATACAGAGATGGGGTCGATGTATAATGTAGGAAAGTACCATCTTGTCTGGCATGTTGCCCCCTTTTTTACTGTATGTATGTTTGTTTTTGCCTATGTGTCACTGGGATCCTGCTAGTCAGGACCCCAGTGCCCTTAATGCATGCCCTGTATGTGTTCCCTATGTGGTGCCTAACTTTATCACTGAGGCTCTGCTAACCAGAACCTCAGTGTTCATGCTCTCTCTGCTTTTTAAATTTGTCACTGCAGGCTAGTGACTAATTTCACCAATTCTGATTGGCACACTGGAACAGCCTTATAATTCCCTTGTATATGGTACCTAGGTACCCAGGGTATTGGGGTTTCAGGAGATCCCTATGGGCTGCAGCATTTCTTTTGCCACCCATAGGGAGCTCAGACAGTTCTTAAACAGGAGTGCAACTGTAGCCTGAATGAAATAACGTCCACGTTATTTCACAGCCATTTTACACTGCACTTAAGTAACTTATAAGTCACCTATATGTCCAACCCTCACTTAGTGAAGGTTAGGTACAAAGTTACTTAGTGTGTGGGCACCCTGGCACTAGCCAAGGTGCCCCCACATTGTTCAGGGCAAATTCCTCGGACTTTGTGAGTGCGGGGACACCATTACACGCGTGCACTACATATAGGTCAATACCTATATGTAGCGTCACCATGGTAACTCCGAACATGGCCATGTAACATGTCTAGGATCATGGAATTGTTACCCCAATACCATTCTGGTATTGGTGGACAATTCCATGCATCCCCGGGTCTCCAGCATAGAGCCCGGGTACTGCCAAACTAACTTTCCGGGGTCTCCTCTGCAGCTACTGCTGCTGCCAACCCCTCCGACAGGTTTCTGCCCCCCTGGGGCCTGGGCAGCCTGGTCCCAGGAAGGCAGAACAAAGGATTTCCTCTGAGAGAGGGTGTTCCACCCTCTCCCTTTGGAAATAGGTGTGAAGGGCCTGGGAGGAGTAGCCTATCCTGGCCTCTGGAAATGCTTTGACGGGCACAGATGGTGCCTTCCTTGCATAAGCCAGTCTACACCGGTTCAAGGATCCCTCCCAGCCCTGCTCTGGCGCGAAACTGGACAAAGGAAAGGGGAGTGACCCTCCCCTGACCAGCACCTCCCAGGGGAGGTTCCCAGAGCTCCTCCAGTGTGTCCCAGACCTCTGTCATCTTGGATGCAGAGGTGTGAGGGCACAATGGACAGCTCTGAGTGGCCAGTGCCAGCAGGTGACGTCAGAGAACCCTCCTAATAGGTGCTTACCATTCTCTGTAGCCAATCCTCCTCTGAGGGCTAATTAGGGTCTCTCCTGTGGGAATCTCACCAGATAACGAATGCAAGAGCTCACCAGAGTTCACCTGCACTTCCCTCTTCGACTTCTGCCAAGGTCGACCGCTGACTGCTCCAGGACGCCTGCATAACCGCAACAAAGTAGCTAGAAGACTACCAGCAACATCGTAGCACCTCATCCTGCCGGCTTTCTTGACTGTTTACTGGTGGTGCATGCTCCGGGGGGGATGTCTGCCTTCACCCTGCACCGGAAGACAAGAAGAAATCTCCCGTGGGTCGACGGAATCGTCCCCCTGCCAATGCAGGAACAAAACTTCTGCATCACCGGTCCTCTGGGTCCCCTCTCATCCTGACGAGCGTGGTCCCTGGAACATAGGAGCTGGGTCCAAGTGTCATCGACAGTCCAGTGGCCTTTCTGTCCAAATTTGGTGGAGGTAACTCTTTGCCTCCCCACACCAGACAGTAAACCTGTGTACTGCGTGAACTGCAGCTGCTCGGGTTTCTGTGCACTTTTGCAAGACTTCCTTTGTGCACAGCTTAGCCCAGATCCCCATCACTCCATCCTGCATTGCCCAACTCGCTGAGTTTGACTCCGACGTCATGGGACCCTACTTTGTTGCTCTGAGTCGACCGTCGTCCTCAGATCTTCTAAGTGCCTGTTCAGGTACTTCTGCGGGTGCTGCCTGCTTCTGCATGGGCTCTCTGTATTGCTGAGCGTATCCTCTGTCTCCTTCTCCAAGAGGCAACCTCCTGGTCCTTCCTGGGCCCTGGCAGCACCCAAAATCCTCAACCGCGACTCTTGCAGCTAGCAAGGCTTGTTTGCGGTCTTTCTGCATGGAATCAACTCTGCTTCCTCCAGCACGCCGTGGGACATCTTCTGACCAAAGGAGAAGTTCCTGGCACCTTCCATTGTTGCAGAATTTTTGGCTTCTTACACCCAGAGGCAGCCCTTTTGCACCTTCATCCAGGGTTTAGTGGGCTCCTGCCCCCCCCTGGACACTTGTGTGACTCTTGGACTTGGTCCCCTTCCTTTACAGGTCCTCAGGTCCAGGAATCCATCTTCAGTGTTTTGCAGTCAGTTGTTGTCCTTGCAGAATCCCCTATCTCGACTTTACTGTCTTTTTGGGGTAGTAAGGTAACTTTACTCCTACGTTTCAGGGTCTTGGGGTAGGGTATCTTGGACACCCTTAGTGTTTTCTTAAACTCCCAGCAACCCTCTACACACTACAGTAGGCCTGGGGTCCATTTGTGGTTCGCATTCCACTTTTGGAGTATATGGTTTGTGTTGCCCCTAGGCCTATTGTCTCCTATTGCATTCTATTGTGTTCTACATTATTTGCAATACTTTTCTAACTGTTACTTACCTGCTTTTGGTTTGTGTGTGTATATTTTGTGTATATTACTTACCTCCTAAGGGAGTATATCCTCTGAGATACTTTTGGCATATTGTCACTAAAATAAAGTACCTTTATTTTTAGTAACTCCGAGTATTGTGTTTTCTTATGATATAGTGCTAAGTGATATAAGTGGTATAGTAGGAGATTTGCATGTCTCCTGGTTCAGCCTAAGCTGCTCTGCTATAGCTATCTCTATCAGCCTAAGCTGCTAGAACACCTCCAATCTACTAATAAGGGATAACTGGACCTGGCACTAGGTGTAAGTACCACAAGGTACCCACTATAAGCCAGGCCAGCCTCCTACACATAGGGGCCTCAGAAGCAGCTTTCTTAGTTTCTTTGGAAATGACTCAACGTATAATACTCTTTGCCGGACCTCAAACTCAACATTAGAAGACAATATTCAATTTATATTATACCCCAGCTAGAATATCTAAATGGGGAAAGTCAACTGGGATTTTTTGTCTCCGGTGCAATAGTACAGCAGCTGATTTAGTCCATATGTTTTTTAGCTGTGACAGGCTTGAAACTTTCTATCCAACACCGCAAAGTTCTTGACAATGATAACACAGAGACAATTGATTTAACACCTCAACTTGTATTATTAGGGATTGATGAAGAGGTATGTACAGGCCAATCTCAATGTTTTGTGTTCCTGGCTATGGCTGTAATGCGGAGCGGTGTCGCCTCAGACTGGCTAAAGTCTGAATCGCCAATGTATAATCAGTGGTTGGCTTGTATGCTTTCTATGTATTATTTGGAGATTGGCTTGTATGCAGTTAAGGCCAAGCCCTTAGAAAGAGGGGTATGAAAAGTTGGGACCCCTTGTCTCAATGGCTAAGTAGAATATAGGTGGCAATTAATTGCATGCTGTTTGCTATGAATGAGAAAACCCCTATAACATAATGACGGTATTTTAACTCTTCAAAGCCATGAATATTGCTGTGTTGTTTCTTTTTTTCTTTTCTTTTTCTTTTTTCTTCATTGGTGAGAAAGAACTGGCTTCTATGTTCCTTACTGTGCGCTGTTTTAAAACTTACAAATTCAATTAAAAAAAGACAAAGGTTAGAACCAGAATAAAACTGAAGTAAATGAGCTTCGATTCCATTGCTAAACAATTGCTTGACATGTTTTGTCCTTAAAACACGTTAGTTCCAAATGTGTCATGTCCATTTTTAGCACGTGGATCCATTAAGTATTGCGCAGTCAGTAAAATATTGCCTATTAGAACATTAGAACGCTGGCAGATCCATTGAAAACAATGGAGTGCTGCGGGCTTTTACTGGCCGGTAAAAGCCCGCAGCGCCAACATTCCAATGTTCACTTTGTTCACAGCTACAGCTGTGAACAAAGCCTCACGGAGCCCGAGGGGATTTTAATCCCCTCGGGCTCCATGAGCAATTTGTTTTTTTTAATAGAACATTCTGCCCTGAGCGGCAGAATGTTTTAATGGCCTTAGAACCCGCCGTAGCGGGCTCTACCTGGCTATTAAAGGCCCTTTCCCTTGTTAATGCGGGAGCGGGCCTTTAATAGCCGGTAGAGCCCGCTACGGCGGGTTCTAAGGCTATATTGTATTTGTCCTTTAGTTGGCACCTATACAACATTCACGACATGTCTGGATCAGTAGTTAGGCAAGGTCCTGACATTGTAAAAGTTTAAATTGCACACACATTTTAAAGAACTTCCCTTGAAACACTGAACCAGCTACATAATTTTAGCATAAGGCAGCACAAAAAGTAGGCCAAACCTTGAAATACCTTCAGCATTTGTGCTTTGTTCAAGTTTGAGGTTCTAGGTAAATCCTCTAGGTCACTGGTAATTCAATACTTAGAGGCCGAAATGTGTCATGAAAAAATACTTCTGACTCAGTCTTAGTGCCTTAAAGGGGCAAGATGCGTTTATATATTATTAATTTAACAAATATGCAGAAATCCAGAATCTTTATGTGGTGCAGAAACCAGGGTGTGACAATATTGCTGGCTGTGTAAGACTGAAGGAGGCAAAAACCAAGTCAAAAATTAGATAATAATTTGTGGATCCATTGCTAAAAGAAGTTGTAGTTGTTTTGCCTCTAAATCTTTTATCAAGTATCAAATTGACTTTAACAGAGGAATCACAATCCTAGAACAACCCTTGAAAACTAAATAGAGCAAACTGATATTGGGGAGTTTTTGGGCAATTTTGTAATAAAATAGAACAAACTGGTTTTGCCTCAGAGTTGTCTGTCACATTGAAAGAATCAGTAAAAAGAATGTGAAATCTGTTCATGCAATGTTTGCCTCAGTGTAAATATAATTATCACTATTCTCTATTACACAAGGGGTAAAAAATATTTGCATATTAATTTTCTTTTTTTCTCTAAAACGTCACAATGAACTTTTATAAACATTGATGAGTGGTAATGTAGATCATAGTGTCAGGCAAATATATATATATATATATATATATATATATATACATACACACACATATACACATATACATTCACCCTGGCAGCAATGAAACAGTGTAGCTCGTTTTTTAGATGACACTTTCCAAGCACCAGTAAATTAGTACTTTCATGGTGACTTGGGTAAGGAGATTTTAATTTGCCAGAGGTGCGCTGTTTATGATTTTCAAGCATGCCTCGATTTATTTGGGTCTTTAGCTTTTCTCTTTGAAGGGTAAACATATTCCTTTTGTATGATTTTTAATTAAAAATCAAGGTACTGTGGTGTATCTGATTCTTATTTTTGGTTAGTAATATTGTATTTCATCCATACCTAAATGCTGAGGCCTTTAATGACCACTCTGAAAGTAACTGTATATTCCTTGCTAACATGCACCATAAACTGAATCTTATCACAACACTGGGGAAATAAAACTACAGGCTTATTCACAAGCTCCATGCACCACAGATGCAGCACTTTTTATGACGCTTCGGCAGCGCAGAGTGAAGACCCATATCTAAAAGGCCACTCAAAGCCACTTGGTGTCGCTTTTCAAGGGCTTATAGATATGGTATAAGGCAATGAAGCGCAAATCACCATGTTGTCTTACACTGCATGTGGGAGGCATTCCATGGGTGTTGCAGGGAGGTTTCCCAAGCAACATCCATGGGTTTTGATGCATTCCCAGATTTACAGGATCTGTAAACCTGGGAATGCGTCAAAACTGTATGTCTCCCCAGTGGAGCAATAACGAGGAGAAATATATTTTTTTCCTCCTTGTTCTGTTCTCTTTTTACATGTACTGCATTCTGCAGCACATATAGAAATAGGAAAATGCCTCCATGGATTGTTTGTGTGCAGGAAGGTGTCCCTTCCTGCACAAAAACAATCCTGCCAGCAATGCAGACACCCTTGCATCATGGTGCAGCGTTGCCTGTGTTGGTGATAGGCAGCACATTGTGCGCCAGTGCTGATTGAAAAGACAGGAATGCCCTGTATCTCATAAATACGGTGTATTCCTGTCCTTTTGACTTGGTGTAGGACTGCACAACAAAAAGACTTGCAGCTCTGCCCTACGCCAATTAATTGTAAATATCCCCCCAGGTATCTAGGAGTGATGCAGAAATCCATCTGAGGCACAATATTTCTAATGATAACTAGCTGCTTGGAGGTGTCCAAGCAAGAACTGAAGACAACCCAGAGGCCAGAACCCTAGACAGAGTGCATCTTGTTTGTCAGGAAGGAAGAGCATTCCTTAGGACAGAGAATATATTTCTATTGATGATGAGCAAGTATGTTATTGCTGATGTTCATGGCAGGGAACATGGACCTGCGCCTGATGAGAAGAGTGTTATTGAGACATCAGGCCGTATAACATGCTTCTCTTTAAGATCAACAACTGTTCTACAGCTGAGAATCTCTGTCCGTGAATGTGCTATCATTCATGGTGGGAGTGCTTTACCGAACCGAGGGACCTTGGTAGAGATAATTTCCTTGCTGAGTACTGACAAGCTTTGAGGACACTGGAGTGACCATGTTCTCATTCTTAAAGGAAAACAGTTTTAGGGGTGGGGGCTCTTGTCATAGTCTTTAAGATTTCAAGATAGAACAGTATTGCAAAGCTGAAGGCAAACAGCAGGAAATTGGTTCTCTTCCTTGATTCCATGAAACACATTAAAGTTTATGGAAAATTTCATACATCTAGCGCGCTCTAAAACCCTTACGGGGCCTGCTCCCTGATTAAAAAAAACACTAAAACTAGTAAGCACTGACAAAGCAAATGGGTTTTATGTTTCTATGGAGACTGCATAAATGCACAAGATGTGTAGTAGCAGGTGTGACTATCCAAGTGAACAGCTATGGTTTAATCTATGCTGGAATTCGTGCATGTGTCCTCAGTGACACACATGCACATATTGGCTGTAACTGCCCAGCCCAATCACTTTTCTTATGCATAAAAAAGAAGTTTGCACTATTTGAATACTTTTTTTAGTATTACAAGGCTGATCAAATGGCAACCGACAAATCAAAGACCAGAATTTCCCATGCCAGGTTTAAGCATCTTATCCTGTGGCGTTTTTTGATTTACAGATTTGTAATCAACAAGGGCTGGTTCACCTGCTCTGACCTGACATCAGGAGAATGAAGTTATGTGATGAAAATCGCTGGATTGTTGTGTTATAAAGAATATTGCGAGAGATGCAAGCAACATTCTTAACGTATCAATCCTTTATGCTGGTAACTGACATTAGGTAAAGTCAACGCTGTGTAGAAAGTGTTCATTCTTGTCTTTGAAAGGAAAAACGTGCGCTGCTGTGGACCAGTCATTACGTTGTTAGTGTTAACAGCAGTCTTTTAGACATGTCCAGTGATTTGCAAGATTTGCTTTCGGTGTGACGCTTGTCCCGTTGCTCACTACTGTCTGAGACCTCTGGCAGTGACAGGTTCCTGCTCACCCTTTTAATATGGAGACTGGTGTTTACTTTTCCTTTCTCTGTCTTCTTTGGGAGGGAAATGTGCATTATGATCAAAAGGAAAATCTTGCTGCCATACAGGAAGTATTAAAGGAAAGGGTAGGATTTCAAAAGCTTTGTAACTTACAACATTGACATAATTGTAAATTAACTATACAAATATTGCAAAGTATTTCAGGAGCAAGAAACACAAAAGAGGCTTGGTGGAGCTCCCTATAATTTTGAAGTGTGATGGAAACAAACATTTTAGTAGGATCAAAGCAAGCCAACATACTTTACTTGTGTGATACTCAAATAATAATTATGCCCTGAAACCCGATTTCCACGTTATCCTTTGTGCTAACCACATTTATATATGAAGCTGTAAAAGTTCATGTCTGATACAAGTTAGTGGCAATTTCAAGTGGTCATTTGAATGAAAATGTCCTCTTTGGAAATGGCAGTACTCTACCACATCAAGATTTAGTCATATATTCGGGTCACAAAGTTCCAAAAATGTAACACAATTGAGTGACGAATGGTGCAAGCTGCAAGCAGGAGAGGGGTGATGTATGAGGAAGGTTTAGAAAATGAAAGATCACATATTTGCTGATGGCAGTGTCGCAAGTGTGATTCCTGGTGCTGAAGTTTGCCTCAGAAGCTACTCTGGTGCTAAGCGCTTTTAATTTGGTTGCAGGTTTACAACCTGTGTGACACCTTAATTAAATCTTTTAGCATATATGAATAGGCAAAATTCCGTCATTAGCAAAGCCTCCCGCTGCAACCTCCCAATGGTGTCATGTGGGTCAGCCCAAAAAGTGATTGACAGCCAATGCCGAAGGGGGTTGACCCATTTTATGTATGCTGCCTTGTGGTTGTAAATGGCACTTTGACAAACAAATGGGAAGAAATGACAGAAGGGAGCTGACCTCGAGTTGTTACTGTATTTATTATGATGCAAGCACCATTACATTTAAAACCTTAAAAAATGATTGGAAAAAGAGATAAATGTATCCTCGCCTTTACTGTAAAGTCGGAATGATCTGTATAAAGGAACGTGATGCACATCTTCTGCTGTCCCCGTATGAAATAAAACAAGCATGCAAAAATGGCGTAAAAAGAGTCTAAACTATATTACCGTTAATATCTTTTTTTTGGACCTCACTCAAGAGCAAAACATATTTTCTTCTATCTGCATGTACCGCAAGCCCTTTGGCGCCAGACTTGCATGCAGCGGTTTGAAATCTGATTTTTTTTTGAAGAGCAGTGGAATGCTCCGCTCTTCATTTAAACAAAGCACATCTTGCATTAGCTGATGTTTAAAGTACGATAGGGATCCTCATTTACAGCTTCTAAGAAAACTCCAGTTGTATTCATCTGTTGACATTTGTAAAGTTCAAATATTCACCTCCAAAACATCCGAAGTCTCTTTCAAAGAACACTGCATTTTTAAACCCAAATCTCAGGTGTCCCAGTGAAGTATATCCTTCAAAACATCATAATAGTTTTACTGTTCCTACGCCAGTTAATAAAACTGTACATTATTTATATAGCAGCACTACCAATTAAGGCTTACTAAACAGAAGATACATTCTTGTAAGTTTTCAGTAGTCATTTAATGGGATATTCAAAGCTGGTAAACATACGCTGGTCACGTGAAAGATTTTATAAATCTCCCATGGGACAGAGTTATGTACAGGGATTTCTGTTCACAAATCGTGGCAACTCATTTATGGGTCAGGAAAAATGCTCAGCACTTTAATTTGTTTGCAATTGTATGTGTGCATATTCACAGCTTGGTCATGCCAGCACAGACTATACTTAATTTGTTAATATTTTTTTTTTTTTAAGTTGAGGGAGTAGAAAGATTTTGTTAGGAACACAGCATTGTTGAATGTCAAAGTTGCATAGTCCTTATTCTGCCTCATGTATCTTTGTTCCACCACCTTTACACTTTATCTGCTTCCTCGTCTCACTCTTGCTGGTCTCCTTCATCCATTCATTCTCCAACTGTCACTGCTTTTCTGCCTTTCACTTCCTCATTCCTTCTCCCTTGTTAGACTATGTAGGGATGGGGTGTCTTCTACGTTGCTCTTTCGAGAGTGCTTCCCTCCTCTGGCTTGGTCTCCTGGCAAGTCACTGGAAAGTTGACGTAGGGTTGTTTTGTGGTCTCTGCCTAAGTGAACATGACAATCACGCGTGTCCACTGAGAGCTTCCATGTTTACATGGTTTGAGATCCTAGAGCTTGTCTCTGAGGACGAGGGAGCATGCATAGTGCACCCCTCTTTTAAAGAGAGTAACTACTCTTTACCCAGACTGTGATAGACTGATAATGGTGGCAGCATTAATTTGTGCTCAGGATTACCTGTACCCCTATACCCTTAAAGAGGGCTGCCTACCGGCTTCCTCTTGGTAAAGACTGTGCACCCTCACTTACCCGGTTCTTTTTGTCTCGGTCTTACCTGGGATGTGTGCTTTGGGAGCCGATGCATTAACTGGTTGAAGATGGCGAACAATAATTTCTTTTAATATGAGTCAAGCTGGCATCTGTTTTTCTGGACATTCCAGTTCCCCCCTACTCCTTGCAGGAATGCAGTGGATTAGGAAGGCACTAGCTCTTAACTGTATTTGGCTCAGACTTGTTTTGCTTGGACTATCCAATCTCAATCTGATGGTCAGGGCTTCTGGTCTGCCGGTAATTACATTTCCTCTCTGAGGGATAGGGCAGACAAGTACCAAAAGACTGGGAAGAAGCACAACAGGTCCTCTTCCCTCACTGATCATGCAGTGAATACACAGGAATTATGCCCCAGGATTGGAATGTATTATCTGTCAGGGAATGATAAAAGCCTGCCCTCCATGGCCTGTTGTTTGTTCAAGACTCTTCTATTTATTCTGGCCGGGCAACTTACCAGGGTTGTTGAGGAAGCTGAAATACTTGAGTAGAATCAAGAGGAGTTGGAGTGCAGTTTTCCTTTGCAGTACTGGGAACAGGGTTTGGACTTGAAAGGTGTTTCTGTGACACATCTTCCGTGAAAGGAATTTGCCAGTCTGACAGTAGGTGCTGGCTTTCAGGTCACCATGAGGCATTGCAGCTGAGAACTAGATATCTGTGATACTTGTGGAGGCGAATGGTACTTTGAAACACAAGGAGTCTACAGACAGCTGCTCAAGATAAGGAAACAAGCTGCACATTAACATTGAGGGAGACTTTGGAAGCATTATACTGTCATGAAAGGTAAAAATGCTTCACTTCGGACCACTGTCCTCTGCTGTGGGAGCCTATGGTTGTTTCTAGGTATCATCTGTAACTAGGAGAAGAGAGCACGGTTAAAAAAAACCTATCACTTGAACCCTTAGGGGCATATTTAAGAGCCCCTAGTGCCACTTTTTTTGCACTGCTCAATATTTACAAGGAGGAGTGGCACCACTTTTTGTGGTGTTATGCCTCCTTGTAAATTTTCTGCATTAGAGGAGTGTGCAACGGGTGTTGTGGTGCACGTTCCACTGCAGCACTCATTGCTTTTGATACTACCTCAGATTTATGAGTTGTCATAAACCATGAGGCCACGCCAAAAACTAACACCGTGGCTCATTTTGCCATGGCGTTAGCATGGCAAAACGAGGAGAAATGCTTTTATTCCTCCTCGTTTTTTGCTTTTTCCATGTGTGCTGCATTCTGCAGCACACATAGAAGAAGTGAAATGCCATGGACAATTGTTTACGTGAAGGGTGGGACACCTTCCTGCACATAAACAATCATTCAAAATGATGGTTTGGTACTTCTATGTGTGCTGCATTTTGCAGCTCACATAGACGTGCCAAATCACCATTATGGATTGGTTATGTGCAGAAAGGGACATCTTCCAGCACATAAAAAATCTATCCCCTCAATGCAGACACCCTTGCTCTATGGTGCAAGGATGCCTGTGTTGGTGCTAGGCAGCTTAATACAGCACCAGCACAGGGGGAAAAGCAGGGGCGCAATGTATTCCTCTAAATACGGTGCACTTCTGAGTTTCTTAAGTGGGGCAGCGCGGCACTGCTATTTTTGGCGCAGCACCACACTGTGCTTGTCCTGCGCTAATAGCAGTAGATCCATCCCTGTGGGTGCCCTGCTATTAGGAAATCGAGACTGTGGCCAGTGGGCTCTATGGTGCAGGGCCCCACCCCCTTTTTGTCATCAGAGGGTATCAGAGTGGACTGGCATCCTGGCAGTGACATCCCTCCTACGGCCCTCTGACAACTAGACTAGCGGGACTCCAGTAACTGTGGCATGACACAAGGCATCCGTACCCAGGCCCCTGACACCACCAGAGTAGTGTCCTGACCAAGGAAGGTTGGACCCTTGGGTCGGTTTGGGTAGTGGAACACTGGGTGAACCAGGAATATTTGACTTATTCTCAGCTCCTGAAACCACATTACTGCAATACATGGTAACACTGCTCTAGTTTTGGAAAGTAACCCAGTGCAACGTTGTCTGTATATTGCGATGTTAACTGTGTTCTTTATAATGCTTAGGATGTAGGTGCTACAATACTGCTTGAGGTCAGAAATCTGGCACAGAGGATAATAGAATCTTCAGGTTTTCTCTGTGTATTTTAGTTGTATGTGAAGTATGATTTTCCTTTTCTTGTGTGCATTAAAGTACTTTTCTTTCATAAAGTAAAGCCCTGACTGAACATTGAGCTTAATAGCTGATATTACAGTGCAAATTGTATTCTGCATATCCAACACACACCGCTTCCTTGAATACGCCTTGCATTGCTCTCACTACCCTGACAGAGTCAAGTGCTGTATAGAAGTGCTTGGTTTGCCAGCTTGGGGGCCAGTAGTAATGTGGCCACGGGACACCAGTGGTGAACAACTCTAGGTGATGCAACTGAAGCTTAGTAACCCCTGACTGCTGTGGTGACCCATGAAGCTGCTCCTCACTGACCCACTGTCTATTCCTCCGGGTCAAAGCATGATGATGAAAAATAAGTCCCAGTTACTACTTTGGTCGTTATGCATGTGAGAGTACCGGGAAGGTGCCTCCCAGCTCAGATATACATTAACTCTCATAGTCAAGTGGGTAGGGTGATGGACGCCTATTGATGTTATCATTCTGCTGCCTCTTTGACCATGTTACCCACTGAAAGTTAGACGCTTGTAAACTCGATTTGTTCAATTACGTTTCTTCTGTTAGAGTAGGGGTCGCAGTTTAACTCTGTACTGTGCACTCTTCCATAACCAATGGGGAACGCTGGACTTATAAATCAGGGAGATGCTATTTTTGACTCCTGTCAACCCAGCACAATCCTCTGTGACAAATTAGCTCTAGCATAGGGGCATGGGATGTGTTTCAGACACACTTCATACTACATCCAATTCCCAATCTAGAATTCATTGAAAACTTCACCTCCCCCACTTCTGGTCCTGCCTGCGAGGGCACAGTTGCACCTCAGTACACTGGCTGGCCATTCACTCAATCTAGCTAATGCCAGAATGACGACTTTAGGGCTGGTTATCTGCTGGTTTGGGCCTGGCACCTATCTGGCTTCAGACTGCCTCACTGCTGGTGTTCATATTGCTCCATCACATCCCACTGTGCTGTAGTAACAGGTGGTGTCTCGTAAATCCTTCAACAGATCTGTTTGTTCATCTTCCTTCCTTTCTAGGCCTTAATGCAGCCCTGAGCGAGTTCTGCTATATACAGTAACCGCCTGGCACCATGGAAGACCCATCCTCCTCCAGCCGCTCCGCGGATAAAAGAAGAGCCTGGGCACGGCGAACCCGACACTGGCACACTACAGTGGATGAGACGGATGCAGATGCAGCCATGCAGGATGTGCCAGAACTGCCACAGCGGCAGCTGGATGACGTCTTCCTGGACGGTGAGAGGAGACCCGCGCTCTGCTGACCTCGTCTTAGTACTCTGTGCATGCAAAAGTGGCAACAGCGCTTTCACTGATCAATATGTTTTAATATCAGCAAATTAAAAGTTAGCCTTGTTGCAGACGTTGACTAAACACAAGGTGAGGGACATAAACTGATTTTCCATTTCCTAAGTAATCTCTAAACATAAGAACATTAATGAAGAGTGCTGCCCTGTCTGCTTTGCAATAAGACGGAGCATCACAAGAAATGTGTTGTGAACAGAGTACACAGGCGGTTAAACAGAGTAGGGAGAACGACTGGAGGATATTTAGTGTATTCTATCATCATCTTTGTATATAGATGGTCATGGTACGTACATGTAGAGTTAAGGATAAGAAAATTCATTTTGCATAAATGTATATATATATATATATATATATATATATATATATATATATATATACTTACCTGTAAACGCTTTGGTCTTCTATATTTTTGGCAACAATATTATGGTAATTCTATTTCCCCTGTTCAGTATTTTGCGCCTCCACCTGTTTGTTATATAACGTTAAAGCAACGTGGGACAGCATGTGTAGTTATTACTGCAATCACTGAGCAAATGTATCTTT
Organism: Pleurodeles waltl; assembly: GCF_031143425.1. NCBI lineage: Eukaryota > Metazoa > Chordata > Amphibia > Caudata > Salamandridae > Pleurodeles > Pleurodeles waltl. The sequence continues at coordinate 167,880,921 of NC_090443.1, read as the reverse complement.
TAAAACATTGTTAGTTGAAAAACTAGTCATTAATTCACATCCAGTATTGAGACTTTGCACAGACAAATGATAAACTGAATTGTTCAAATCATGCTGATATTTGGAGACATCAAAACCAATCTGGGTCTTGGCGGGGAAAGTTCAAACCTTCATTGCAATATTTCACTGGAAGATTGTGACCAACTCTGCAGAGGAAATATGTCCGTGCTGGTAGTCTTTGCTATTTTCCAGATGATTTGGTAATAGGCAAAGTAAAGTGGGGTTTGTATCATAATGGGCTTGCCTTTTCTGTAACTTGTGTACTAAGCAAACCTTAGTAAAGGATTCATTCAAATACATATCAAATTGTAACAAGAGTGTCTGTTTTCAATAAGGCTCATAAGCCTAAGCTGAAGTTCTGCTTTCCCATATCTATTATCGGTTCATATTTAAAGTTATTTGCCAAATAATTTACTGGCTCACTTTCAGGATTGGACTATTAGGAGTTACAAACCTATGATTGTCATGTTCACTTAGGTAGAAACCTGTTTTAGGAACATGTTGATATTATGTTGGGTCTGAGTACCATGGAACCATCTTTTAATGATATCTATTGATTAGCAAGAAGATACTTATTTAATTCTGTAGAGTGTAAAACTACTTTTGAGTGAGTCAAATATAGGTGGTAAGCAGCAACAAATCATCAACATATAAGGCAAAACGTAACCTCCCTCATAAATGTTATGGATATTACAAGTAAAATAGGAGTTTAGAGACCTACAGAAGAACAGGGCCAAAGGACGACTTTGTGTGTAATGTTGTGGATCTTCAAGGAGACTTGCAAGATCTTTGTACCTTAAAATGTGAAGTACTGTATTCCTTATAATACGCGTCACTGAAGCCCATCGCACCCTGCAGCACAGTAAACAAGTACTATTTGAGGCTGAGCATAACATGAACCACAATTATTTCAATCCTTCGTTTTGTGCCTTTTTGTGGTTATAGAAATATTGAATAGAAAAATAAAAAAATGCAGTTTGAAATTGGTCACAAAATATATGTTAAGCAGCATTATACAAGTAACTTGCAAAAATGTCTTCAGTTCAGAATAGGCACATATTTTTACTACATTCTTATATTTAACTCAAGCATTCCAGTAAATATACTGCTATACATGTCTAATCAAATAATGAATGCACTGTCAGAGAACAAAATGCACAAATGTGCTGAATATCTAGTTATCCATCTAATTGAGTAAACCAGTGGTTCCCAAACTTTTGTGGACCCCTGTAGGAGGCTGGCCTGGTTTGTAGTGGGCATCAAAGGTAGTTACACCTTATACCAGGCCCATTTATCCCTGATTAGTGAAATGTAGTCAGTGTCTAGAAGCCAGGCTGCCTAGAGGCAGCTGTAGCTAGAGCAGCCAAGGCTGAACCAGGAGAGATGCAAAGCTCTTGCAATAACACTGTAGTCACACAGTACTCACACACATGAAATACAATACTCAGTGTTACAAAAATAAAGGTACTTTACTTTAGTAACACAATGCCAAAAATACTTTGGAGACTATACTCCCTTAGGAGGTAAGTAAATTACACAATATATACACTAGTAACCAAAACCAGGGAAGCACACAGTAGGAAAACAGTGCAAATAATGAAAATCACAATAGGTTGCAATATGTCTAGGAGGAATACAAACCATACACTAAAAAAGTGGAATGCGAAAGTGGGTTTCCCACCTAGGCAAGTGTAGTGTGAGGAGGGGACCTGGGAGTGCAAGAAAACACCCCAGAGCCCAGGAAAGCAGGAGTAAAACCCAGCAAGTTTCCTAAAACACACTAGAAGTCGTGATAGAAGATAATGCAAGAACCAGAAGAGGCTGCAAGACACCAGCAATGGATTTCTGGACCTGAAGACCTGTGGAAGCAGGGGACCAACTCCATGAAGCACGGAAGAGTCCAAGGAGAACAGGAGCCCCTGCTAACCCAGACAAAGGTACAAAAGAAGAACCACCAGTGAGAAGACAAGGTCAGTATTGCATCAAAGAAGACAGATGCAGGTTCTTGGTTGGTGCAGAAGATGTCCCACGTCGGATGGATGAATGCAGTCTGGTTTGCATTGCTGGGTTCCACCAACAAGCCTTGGCACACGCAAAGCTCGTGGTTAGCCGAAAATGGCATTGCCCGGGACCAGGCGGTAACTGGTGGTCTCTACCCAGGAGGGGGAAACAGAGGGGGCTCTGAGCAACTCGGAGAGCCCTCAGAAGACCAGGCAGCACACATGGGAGTCCCACAGCACGGGGACAAAGAAGGTGCAAATAGAGGCCCATACAGCACGAAACAAAGGATTCCCACGCCACCGGAGAACCACTGAGGAAGCTGTGCATTGCAAGATGGAGTCCTGGGGCCTAAGCTGTGCTGTGCATGAAGAACTTCTTGGAAGGTTGCACACAAGTCCTGGCAACTGCAAGACACGTGATGCATGGGAGTACTGTCTTGTGCGGGAAGGCGAGCCCTTACCTCCACAAAAGTTGGACAGTTGGATGTTGGGACTGCCGGAGTCACTTTAGTCCACCACCTGTGTTGCTGGATCCACGCCTGTCGTCTGAAGCGGGGACCCAAGCCACCGGTCGTCACTGCAGAGAGGTGTCTGCTAAAGCAGGGAAGTGACTCTGTCACTCCACAGGAGATTCCTTCAGTATTTCTGCTGCAGGCTGAAGACAGGCAGTCCTCGGAGGATGGATGACCTAGAAACTGTTGCAGGTGCTGGCAGGAGCAAAGATACAATGTTGCAGAAGTCGTCTTAGCTTCTTTGTTGCAGTTTTGTAGAGTTCCTGGAGCAGTCGGCGGTTGATCCGTCGGTAGAAGATGAAGTAAAGGATGCAGAGGATTCCTGCTGGAGTATTGTAATTTGAATCTGAAGAAACACCCAGAGGAGAGCCCCTAAATAGCCCTGAGAGGGGGATTTGTCACTTAACCAGGTAGGCACCTATCAGGAGGGGTCTCTGACATCACCTGCTGGCACTGGCCACTCAGATGCTCCCAGAGTGCCCCACAACCATATAATCCAAGATGGCGAAACACAGGGACACTCCGGAGGAGCTCTGGGCACCACCCCTGGGGTGGTGATGGACAGGGGAGTGGTCACTTCCCTTTCCTTTGTCCAGTTTTGCACCAGAGCAGGGACTGGGCATCCCTGAACCGGTGTAGACTGGATTATGCAAGGAGGGCACCATCTGTGCCCTTCAAAGCATTTCAAGAGGCTCGGTGAGGATACCCTCCCATGCCTGTAACACCTATTTCCAAAGGGACTAGGTGTAACTCCGTCCTCTCCCACAGGAAATGCTTTGTCCTACCTTCCTGGGATTGAGCTGCTCAAGTCTCAGGAGGGCAGAAGTCTGTCTGTGAGGTTGCAGCAGCTGGGGCTGCCTGGAAAGCCTCAGAAGGCTGGTATGGCAGTACTGGGGGTCCACTGTGGAGCCCCAGAGTGCATGGGATTGTGCAACTAATACTGGAATCAGTATGGGGTACAATTCCCAGTTGTGAGACATCTTACATGGCCATATTCAGAGTTACCATTGTGAAACTGGACATAGGTATTGACCTATGTCCAATGCACACTTAAAATGGTGTCCCCGCACTCACGAAGTCCAGGAACATTGGTCTGGATGATGTGGGGGCACCTCTGCTAGTGCGGGGGTGCCCTCACACACAGGTACTTTGCATCCAGCCTTCAGGGTCCGATGGTCTGACATAATTGTGACTCATAAGTGACCTGGTGCAGTGAAAATGGCTGTGAAAAAGTGCATGCAGTATTTCACACATGCTATAATGGCAGTCCTGTAGAAGCCTTTGCATGGGCTCCTTAAGTGTGACAAAAGAAATGCTGCAGTTCATAGGGATCACCTGGAACCCCAATGCCCTGAGTACATAGGTACCATATAATAGGGACTTATAAGGAGGGTCCAATATGCCAATTTGGAGTGAAATACTGGGTTACCAGTATGTAAGGACAACTTTGGAACCAGAGAGAGCATAAGCACTGGGGTCCTGGTTAGCAGGATCCGAGTGACGCAGTAAAGCATGCTCGCTAAACCAGTGAAACATACTGACAAGCAGGCCACAAACCATAAGCACTGGGGTCCTGACTAGCAAGATCCCAGTGACAGAGTCAAAACACACTGACAAACAGGCCAACAATGAGGGTAACCATGCTAGAACGAGGCTACTTTCTCACAACCCCTACTTTATCATTACTGGAAAATGGGGACCCCCACAGAATCATTATTGGAATCTGGGGAACCCCACTCAGTCATTACTGGAAGCTGGAGTCCCCAGCTCAAACATTTTCGATGATTTGAAACTTAAAACAATACACAAAAAATACAAAAACAAGCATTCATCAAACATGCACACAAATGGTAACATTTTATTTCATTTGTAAGTGTAAATAAAAAAATTGAAAAAAATAATTTCAATTGGAAGGTAGAAGGTTTTTTTAATTCAATTGAAGCCACACATCGTCCATACTATCTTCTGTTTGATGCACCTGCACTGCTCCCACGAATCAATCTGAGGATTAATTTTTAGCCTCCAATTTCAAATTTATCATTTCTAGTTAAGTGAGCATCTTGGTGACAAATAACATCCTGTGTGTGTTTCCAGCAAATGTCTCCAAAAGTCATTTTCACTCGTGCATGTTTCCCCCTACACTGAGGTATTAAATAATAACCATATGGTTACTCTACAAACATATGCATGTGGTGTCTCCAAACAAAGCAAAGGTCCTCTCCTTGCCCCCCTCAATCAATCAGTTGATGCAAGGCCATTAGTTCATGCACCAACAATTGTTCCCAGTGCCACTGAATCGCATCACACCCTGCAGCACAGTAAACAAATAATATTCGAAAATGAGCATAACATGAACAATAATTTCAATCCCAGACCCAAGGAGTAAACTGGGGAAAAACTCCACATAATTCAGACCGTTATAGACTCTAAGCCGGGTTCCGCTCCCATAGATATTTGAGAGAGTGCTTGCAAACAATGGAAAATGGAGGTAGACTCTTTCCCACCACCTCATGTCTAACAATCAGATAAGGTAGTTGAAGTAGCATTGTTGCCAGTCAATCTCACATTATATTGTAGGAAGATCCCAAAAGCACCGGGCCTTATTTCGACAAAAAGGAAAAAAATTGCCTTAAGACTAATTCAATTCAATTCAAGGCATTTCTAGAGTGCGCAGCTGCCTCAGAAGAGGTGTTTTTGTGCTAGCGGTAAGCTCAGGGGAAAAGGAAAGCCTGGAAAGGGTCAGAACCAATTAGCCTACTAGGCAGGAGTCAAAAAGCAGGGTCTTGAGACCCTGTCTGACGCAGGATTCAGAAGGGCTGCACTACAGACTAAGTGGCAGTGCATTCCATAGTTTGGTAGCCATGTGTGTTAAAGGACTACCATCACTTTTAGCTCTGTAAATGAGAGGGACTTGGGGCAGTTTCAGATTATTAGATCGTAAGGATCTGGTTTGAGAATAGAGCTTCAGTCTTGTCCTGAGGTAAAGAGGACCTTTATGAGTAAAGGCTCTATAGGCAAAGGAGACAACCTCAAAATGAATACTCTTAAATACAGGGAGCCAATGAAGATGCCAGAGGAGAAGAGAAACTGGCGCATGGTGGGGAGTCTTCAGGATAAGGCTTACAGTGGAGTTTTGGATAGTTTGGAGCCATTGAATTAGAGAAGCAGGCAGGCATAAATACAGGCTATTGGCGTAGTCCATTCTGGATATAACAAAGGCATGGGCAATTGTTTTCTGACAATCCTCCGGAATCAGGTAGAGCATCCTCTGGAGAACCATGAAGGTGGTAAAGCAAGTGCAGGGTAAAGAATTAATTTGAGGCTCACAAGTGAGATTGGAATCAAGTTTTATCCCATGGTTAATTTCAACCGGAGCCGGGGAGGGAGGTCCCCATAATTCCCATGGCCACCAAATGTTAGTGTCAGGAAAGGACCTGGTGCTAAAAAAGAGAATCTCAGTATTACCAGAATTACATTTCAGACAACTTCCATTCATCCATTCCTGAAAAGGCCTTGAAGGAGCTCAAGGTTGCTGGTGCATTTTCATAAAAAGCCAGGAGGAGCTGGGTGTCATCCATGTAGGAGACCAACCGCATCCCCCAGGACTCAGCAAGTTAAGCAAGAAGCTTCAGGTAGATATTGAAAAGGGTGGAGCTGAATGCCGAGCCCTGGGGCACTCCACACTCTAGAGACTTAGATGATGAGGTGAAAGAAGGCAGAAAGACTGCTTGAGAGCACTCTTTTAAGAAATAATGGATTCAGGACAAAGCCTGGTCTATAATTTAAATTTTCACAAGTCTGTCTAACAAGATAGCATGGGAAACAGCTTCGAACACCGAGGACCAATGCAAAAGCATGACCATAACTGGCATGCTTCAGTCAAGATTTTCCTTTATAATTTCTTAAACATTGAGTAGGTCAGATTCAGTACTATAATCCACACAAAAACCCGATTGTGAGTCTTGCAGAAGGAGGTTAGACTCGAGAAAGTGAGATAAATGCCTGTTGACCCTTTTCTCCAAAATTTTAACAATTATGGGGAGAGGAGAAATCGACCTGAAGTTGCTTAAGACTTTTGGGTAGGCAGACAGCTTTTTGAATAGATGAAGCGATTACGCTTGTCTCCAATTTTTAGGAACCACTACTGATTCAAGAGAAGTATTCATGAATTTATTAAGGACGGGGTTGACCACATCAGTGGCGTGGTTCAAAATCACAGGGGGGGAGCAGGGATCCAGAGGGGTGCTATATTTGCATAGTGCATGTTCAGCGGTTAATTCTTTCAGGGAAATCAGGTCAAACACTGTGAGAATAAGGCCAGGTTGAGTAAGAACGAATCCCCAAACCATGGAGGGACCTGCCTAGTGAATTGCTTGTAGATGTTCTGGATTTTCTTGAAGACGAACTTGGACAGCTCTTGACATAGCTCCGCCGAAGGGAAGGGATCTTTTTATTTGGTGGTGGATGAGAGGAAGGAATTAACTATTTTTCAAAGCTCACAATGTTATCAGCTGACTCATAAATGGAGTAGGCAATGAGTGTTTTTTGCACTTTCTGTATGGTGGTGTGGTAGCTTTTCAGTGCTGCCTGATATATTGCTTTAGCCTCTATATCATTAGGCAGCCTCCATCTCTGCTCTAGCCTTTTGCAACAGGATTATCCCACCTTAAGTGACTCAGAAAACCATGGTGCAGACGGTTTAGATCTGTTAAACCTGAGGATTTTTTGGTGAGAAATATTATCCAGTGTATCAACTGGCAAGTTATTAAGGCAGGTAGTGTCTAATTCCATATTTCCACTACACTAAAAAGGGCTAAACTGTAGCGTCTCTACAAGAAGTAGGAGGAGCAGGGGTAGGAACGCTGAAAGGAACCAAAAAAATGATCTGACCAAGTTAAGTTAATTGCAGAACCAACCCTAACTGTAGAGGGGGTTAGAAAGAATAAGATCAGGAGTGTGACCTGCTTTGTGGGTGAGCTCCATTGCAAGTTATTCTAAATCAAAACCTTCAAGTGAGCTCAGGAATCGCTGCGCTAGTCTTTTATTCTAGTCATCCACATGCAAATAAAAGTCCCCAAGAACCACAAAATTGGCATGCAAAGGAGACAGTCGCCCATAGCTTCGGAAAGTAATTTTAAAGAGTCAACCAAAGCGTTGGGGGGTTATAGATGAGAGCTCCAAATAGGGCAAAAGAGGGGGTTAGGATGATAGTGAAGGTCATCCCTTCAATATTATTGATGTTCATAAATGTAGAAATGGAGCAAGAGTAAGAGGAGTGATGTATAATTGCCAGCCCATCCTCATTTTCTGGAGACTGGTCAATGTGTTTAATAGAGAAGTCAGGGGGTATAGCCAAGGCATTGTGTGCAGCCGACCAATCCTTGAGCCAAATTTCAGTAAGAAACATCAGGTCCCGAAGGTTCTCATCAAGTAGGTCAAAAACATCTAGCACATGCCTGGGTAGGTATCGACAGTTTATAAGGCAGGCAGTAAAAGAAGGGCTGAGGGGTGCAGAAGCCATGGTATCTAAAGCATTTCAGTGGGTGGTGTCACCATCACCCAAGGGGACCAACTGGACCTCCCAAAAGTGAGAAGGGTGAAACCACAGGCAGGGCATACGAATCCATCCTGCTCATCCGCCCACATCAACTCACAGGCAGAATTATAGTTGGTAGTCTGGAGTTTAAGAAACTCACCCCTAGTATAAGATAAGGAGGAGGAATTGTGGCATAGCTTACCTGCAGTGTGGCTGGTGCTGGTTCAGCTCCAGACACAGACGGGCGCAGACGGGCTACGCTACGTGCGTTTGCTGCTTGTCTGGAGCATTAATGGTATTTCTAGGAAGTGAGGAGAGTGATTCCATAACACTAGAGCATGCTGCAAACAAAAAATGCTGCTCACAGTGGGATCGGTAAATGGAATGCGATAGTGGGAGCGGGATCAACGAAGCACTGAAAAGGATTAAAGCAGCCAGAAACAAAGGACTGCCAAAACATAAATCTAAAATTGAATAAGGCTTATAGTAAAGCCGCAACAACTCCTAAGTTAATGCAACAGCCCCCAAGTTAGTGCACGTTATTGCAATTAGGCAGTTAGATCAACATAAACAACCCTAGGAATTGATTATAACCATCATGCATCAGTCGCAGCTGTTTCCTTCTCGCTTCTCTTCTTTTTCTATGAGCTCTTGTTTTCAGCCAAGGATCACATCCGAAACAACCAGCCAAGTGCTGCATGGTAGAACTGTCCATCTTCTCTCCAAGAGTGGCAGTGTCCTATAGTTCAACCTTCAAGAAGGCCACAGCCTTCCTCCAGTCAGTGGAGTGAACCAACTTATTACTTCAACAAAAGGTGATGCCAAAAGAAAAGTACGTTTGTAACAAATTCTGTCTTTGCACAGCTTGTCAGTAAAAGGTTTGAAGAACCTCCTGTTCAGCAGTGTGGTCACTGATCTATCCTGAAAGATCTAGCATCTATGTTGTGGAAAGAGTTATACCCTTTATATTTCACAGATCTCAATATCTATACCTCCTTACTGAAATAATGGAACTTGGCTACAATGTCTCTTGTTCTGCCATCGTGATCTGGCTCTCTTGGTCCCACACTGCGCACTGTGTCAAGTCTTTCTCACCTCACAGCGTGGAGAACATGCCATTTATGAAAGCTTCTAGGCTTCGGCCCTCTGTATCCTCTGCCAGCCCACAAATTTGTGAATTTGTCTCTTTGGGACTGGCTCTCCAGTTCCTGGCCTTGCATCAGTGCCTTTTGTGTTTCATTTTGCACTGAATCCTTTCACTAAGCATGCCAAAATCCTCAAGTTGTGAATGTTAAAACCTAAATCATCTTTTTGATCTTAAATACTTTATTGCAGGTCTGCTCATTGGTTACCTCTGACTCTTTTTTATAAAAGATGCCAAAGCTTCCTTTAAGTCTTTTTTTAGTGAGCGCCTTCACCACATATCCTTCTTTGCTTCGGGGAAGTATTGTGCTAGTAAGTGCCGAAGATGCAATGCTCAAGATGTGTTGTTTCATTTGAACGTTTCCTGGGTTCTGCCACTTCTCCCATGCTCATTCAGGGGCACAGTCCTATGTACTTCAGGCACAAGACTCTATGGAAGATGCACACAGGGGTTCCTGGTTCAAAGACCTCTGGTGAACGAGCCAATAAAACGTCAAGCAGTCAATTCAATTCAAATCAATCTTTATTCGGATTTTACTCCATAAAAGATAAACGATCTCTTTAAAAAATGATAATAGTATACAATAAAATACTTCCAAAGAAAAAAGAAAACATTACTAATAAATAAATGAATAAAACCTTTGCTACAACGAATTGGGCGATTATTCATTCTCATAACAGAGGTTTTCTAAATACGACAGCTTTTTTCTTTGTTCTATGGCACATAGGGTAAATTATATCACTGCATCACATTTCTCATTAGTATCCAATTAACATAAATAAATAAAAGCTTCTCTACAATAAAATAATTTGTTAATAACAAATAAAGGTTTTAAAAAATGTTTCCTAATGTCATGATAAAATTTACAAGATATAATAAAGTGCATTGTAGATTGTGCAAATCGTCCCACACAGGGGCACTTTGGTAGGCTTTTGCTCCAAATCCTCACCTTTGGGAAAGCTACTAAATAGTGCAACATTCTAAAGCGCTTTCGAGTCAAATAAAATCTATCCTGAGTATTTGCAACTGTCAGTAAGTAATTTGGCATTACCTCGTTAGTTTCAATCATATAAAGTGCTACTGTTGATTTCCTACATTCTCTATTATCTCTATCGCTATCCCTCCATGTCATTAGTTGGTTTTTCAATTCTTTCTTGCTAAATTGGAGGACTATAACTGGATTGCCCAAATTTGGAGCTAGATTTATGCCTTTCAACAAATCTTTTAAATGCACGATTCATGGAATTGTATCCCGATATTCTAATGTAAGGCAATCTTTAATAATCTTTTGGGTAAATTGCGTCCCTTCTTTGGAACAGATGCTATGCCAAGCCAACAGCGCATTGGTATATATTAGATCTTCCACATAAGGGCAGCCCAGTTCCTTATGTACCATAAATGTGGAGGTGGTAATTGGCACTGCAAGTAGTCTACAAAAAAAATTGTTCTCTAGCACTTGTAATGAATGGATCTCGGGCATTAAACCCCAAAGGGCAGAACCATACATAATGCTGCTAATTGATTTACTTTTGTAAATTTGCAACATTTCCCTAAGGGGTTTATTACCAATTTTTTTTGAAAAGCTAAAAACAACCTCAGTTGTCCTAATATACTTCATCTTGGTAATTTCTAGAAGTTGTTTCCAATGACAAATATTAGAAAACTGTATACCCAAACATGTAAATCTATTCACCTCTTCACATTTATGGCCCTTAATAAAATAAGTTTTCTTCCTGGCCTTTCCCTGTCCACAAGTCATTACAACAGTTTTGCTCATATTCAACAACATATCTCTTTCCTCCATAAATTCCACAAAGCCCTCGATTAGCCGCTGTAACCCATTTGCAGTTCGTGACAGCAGTACTGCATCATCTGCATATAAAAGGACTGGGATAGGACATTATCCTATTTTAGGGGTATCAATTTCTATATTTTTTAGGTGGGCATCTACTCCATTTATATAAAGGGAAAATAGAAGGGGAGCCAAAACACAACCTTGATGTATTCCTCTCCCTATCCTAAAACCTGGGGTACACTCGCCATTTCTTCAATATCTCACCCGCGCTGTTAGGTGGTTATATAATTGCGCCAAGAAGCTAATTATATCTAAGGGCGCACCCATATCTGTTAAGAATTTCCACAGCTTTTCATGGTTCACCAAATCAAAAGCGCTGCTAAGATCTGCAAAACAAAGGAACACATGACCCTTCCTTGCTATTGTATATTTACTTATTATTAAGTTAAGGTTTATACATTGTTCCAGAGTACCAACCCCAGGTCTAAATCCCAATTGAGCCTCTGTGAGTATATGATTGTTGGTTACCCATAACTCTAGTCTTTCTAGGAGTACTCTTCCCAGCAATTTAACAGAGATATCTAAAAGGGAAATAGGTCGATAGCATTTGGGGTCACCTCTATCTCCCTTTTTAAAAATAGGAACAATTATACTTTCAGTCCATGATGTTAAAATATATCCCTTTGTCACACTCAAAAAAACTTGGGTCAAAATAGGGCACCATAGATCGACGTGTGTCAAATAGGCATCTACTGACACCCCGTTGGGGCCCGGTGCCTTCCCTTTCAAGCATCTTCCCATAGCAGATTTCACTTCCCCTAAACTAACTGGTTTCAAGAAGGGTGGCTTGATTCCAATTATCCCAGTATTTGATAAATTAATCGTCAGATTATCTGGGTTGAAAATCGAGCCAAAATGAGAAAGCCATTCCAATGATGGGATGTGTACAATTATTTCAAGTGCATCACTATTTTTTAGGAATGGTTGGTTAATTGTTTTCCAGAATAGAGTACTATCTCTTAGTATCGTTGCTTGTTCAAGATTAACCCATGCCCTGGCTCTCAGTTGTGCCTTCCTGGTCTTTAGTGCATGTTTGTAGCTAGAGCGTTTAATAATTACTTCTTCCCTATTTCTTGGTCGAGCCTGCAGGGCTTCTTTTAATTCCTGGCTTGCTAGTGAACAATTATGATCAAACCACCCCACTTTTTCTCTCTTTTTATTCCCCGATGTTCTCACTAGGCTTCCTGTGATGGCGTTTCTAAGCTGGTTAAAAGATTCTAAAATCTCGTATGGACTTTGATTATATTCTGTACATGTGAAATTTTCTTGGCTGTGTCGTGTCACAACTTTTGTCATCACATCTATTTCATTTACCCCAGTCCATTTAAGTGCAATTCCATTTGCCCTTCTTATTCCTATATTTGTTGCCAATCGTTCACCTATGTTAAAGGGTTTAGCTAATCTCATAGTAAGTAACAAGGGGTGATGATCACTATAGATAGTTGGCTCAGTCTTCAGAGATTCAACCATATCTATATTATTCTTAGAAATGAATATATGGTCGATTAATGAAAAATGTCCTCTTCCTATAAACGTTGGAAGCTTCATTCCTTGAAGCCCATCTTGTTCCGTCAATTCAAAATCATATCTAGATATTGTTTCATTCAGTACAGTTCCATAATTATTATGCAAAAAATGCGATTGGGCGCTTCCCCCATCATCCGTAAATCCACATGTCTTTCCTATACTATTCTGGCATGTCCCAGTATTAAAATCTCCAGCCCATAATATTGTAAAACTAGAAGTTATATCATTTATAAAGATCTGTAGATCATCCTGGAGGGTCGATGCCACTACTCTATTGGTGCCATCAAATTTATTATTATAATAGTTTATTAATACAATTCCTAAAATTACTTTTATCCGGAAATATAGAAACTGATAGTAAAGGGAATCAAGGGAGGATTTCACCAATATATACGGTACCAATGTTGAAATTAGTATTGCTAATCCTCCCTTTGCCCTACCACTAGCTGGGGCAGAAGCTGGTGTGGAGAATATGGCATATCCTTCAATGAAAAAGGATCCCGTATGCCACGTCTCTTGTAGGCAGATTATATGTGATGAACTTATTATGGTCTGCCATTCCTTCTCAACCATTTTCGTTTTTACTCCAGCTATATTCCACGACATGAGTATAATTGAGTCTCATGCTAGGGACCTCCCATCTGACTCTACATCACCATTACAGCTTAAAGATTTTAATTTGGGCACTACAGTAATAGATTGTATTTTGTCAGGTAGCAAGATCCCTTTTCTATTCATGTCCTCCTGCTGTCAGTCCAAATCCTCCATATTACTCAGGGGAGCGAATCGATTGGAACACTCTACTTTATTATGCCTATCCAAATTACTGGGTATATTCCTTGTAGACCCTATGTCTCTTGTACCGGAGATATTCATCATTCTATAAAAATATCCTAGGGGAACAGACATAGGGGCTTATTCTGAGCCCGGCGGGCGGCGGGAGCCGCCCGCCTGGAGGGAGCCGCCAAATGACCGCACCGCAGTCAAAAGACCGCGGCGCCCATTCAGACATTTCCTCTGGGCCGGCGGGCGCTCTCCAAAAGAGCGCCCGGCGGCCCAGAGGAAATGCCCCTGCAACGAGGACGCCGGCTCAGAATTGAGCCGGCGTAGTTGCAGGGGTGCGACGGGTGCAGTTTGCACCCGTCGCGTATTTCAGTGTCTGCATTGCAGACACTGAAATACACTGTGGGGCCCTCTTACAGGGGCCCCTGCAGTGCCCATGCCATTGGCATGGGCACTGCAGGGGCCCCCAGGGGCCCCTCGGCACCCCCTACCACCATCCTGTTCCTGGCGGGAGACCCGCCAGGAACAGGATGGCGGTAAGGGGTGTCAGAATCCCCATGGCGGCGGAGCGCCCTCCGCCGCCATGGAGGATTCCCCCGAGCAGCGGGAAGTCGGCGGGAGACCGCCGACTTTCCGCTTCTGACCGCGGCTGAACCGCCGCGGTCAGAATGCTCGTGGGAGCACCGCCAGCCTGTTGGCGGTGCTCCCGTGGTCGGTGGCCCTGGCGGGCACCGGCCGCCAGGGTCAGAATGACCCCCATAATCTCCCTTCTCAAATTTTTACAAGTTCGATGTCTTATATCCAAGTCCACTAATAGTTGACCCACAAAACGAGGATTACGGAAATTGACCACAATGCAATCTCCCTCTTCTTCCTCCAAATATCCCACCCAATCGACTCTCCTTGCGTATAAAATTTTGCAAAATAGTATATCTGGTGTACATATATTCTCTGACATCCAGTGTACTACTTTGTTATGTAAATCTGGCCAGGTCTCAATGATGTTTGGTCCCAATTTAGGAACATTTTTAAGAATGATTGTGTATGGAGTAGCATCTGGCGGTAGTTGGAATACCTATTTCACAGATGTATTTCTAATCAAGGACTGGCATCTATGATTTCTATCCGATTGCTCTATTTGATTAGTCATAAGTACCTTAGACTGGGGAATTTCTTCCTGTATGGGGTACTGGCATTCCTTACTTCTTTTATTAGGATCTGCTTTCCCTGTTATTGCACTGTTCCTTAAATCTACAGCCACTTGACTCTCATTTGATATAGTATCACTAGCAAGGGACAAAATTTGCACTTTAGTCACTGAATTAAAACTTACTTCTATCTTAGTTATGTGTTCTTTTATCTCCTTGAATTCTAACAATACTTTTGACTCTATATGGTCTAGCTTGCCATGCAATTTCTTGAGAAGAGTTTCCATACGTTTTTGTAAGGGACCATTGTTACCTGATGGTAATACTACCGAATGACCCCCATGCATTTCAGTAATTATTTTGTTGCCCTTAGGGGACTGTGGAGGTGGTAACATAAACTTAGATTTGGTGGTCTGACTACTTCTTTTTTTCTTGGGTGGTGGAGGAATTTGGTCATCTGTACTGTTCGATGGATCGATTTCTTCTATTGTGTCTGTAGGTAATGAAGGGCCTAAGGAAAATCTAGGATCCACCCCAGTAAATTTTTCCTTTGGGGATTTTAATTCATTAATTAAACCTACATCCTCAGTGCTCACTTCAGTGATGACCTCATGTAAGACATTTTTTGTTGCCACTAAACGTGCTTCAACATGAATAATTTCTTCATTAATTTTCCCCATTGCATCTGTAAGATAATTGCTAATCGTATTGGTGCTTCTCAGGGTTTTTGTGTTGATACCGTTCCCCATTTGATTTGCTTTCTTTTCTCCATTGTAAATGTGAGGTTACTATATTAGATACTCTTTGCTAGTCACGGCAAAGTATATGCAGATCTCTAAATCAGATATCAACAGGGTATGCCCAGCCCAGCCTCGTCTGGGCTCTGACGGGCGCAGACAGGCCCGCTCTTTGCCCGGCCTTGGCCCAGGCGAGGCACGCGCGCCCGCAGGGCGGGAGCGCTACAATGTTTTTGAAGAGGGCTCCTGCCCTGTGAGTGGCCCAGCAGCAGCGGAGGTGATTAGCGCGTCTCGCGAGGCGGTAGTGCTACAATGTTTTTAAAGAGGGCTCCTGCCCTGTGAGTGGCCCAGCAGCAGTGGCGGTGATTATCGCGTCCCGCAAGGCGGGATCACTACAATGTTTTTAAAGAGGGATCCTGCCCTGTGAGTGACCCAGCAGCAGCGGCTGTGATTAGCGTGTCAAGCAGTCACCCGGCATGAAGGAGAGGATGTGGCGCTACAACCAAAGCTGCCAACTTTGGAAATGTGATTCGAGTCTCAGTGTCAGCTCAAAATATGTGAATCACTTAATCTACCTGTACCTAAAACAAAAAAGAAACAGACCATGTGTAAGTCAACTGGTGCTCACGAAAAGTGCTCCAATACCTTCAGGTCGAGTTTGCACTTTATAAAACTGCAGAAAAAAATTAAAATGGGGCACACCACCTCACAATGGTCTGCTTCTGGAGTCCTTCCGCCCACCTCATAGATGGCAGGCTCTCTTCCAAACTCAGGAGTTAGGGAAGTCCACAGGAAAATGTAGAATTGCAACTATGTAGGAATGCACCAAGTTTGGGCTCTACCGCCCCTGCCAATTTGTGCGCATTAGCATGTATTGGTGAGTCTCCTTTGCAGTTTGGGGCCAGTCAGTTCCTCTGTGTCATTTTCTCCCGCATTCACAGGCCGCCTCCTCCTAAGCACCAAGTTGACTCACTGTGGCCCACAATCAATATTCACCCTGCCACTGAAGTAACATAAGAAAAGAGGGGCCTAGGCCCAGTAAGGCAGCCTGTTCACTCTGAAGGACTGAGGGCTTTTGCATGCTGCTGGAGGGCTTATGCCTCCTTCACTAATGTCCTGGGCCACGAGGAGATGAAAAATAGTTGCTGGCACCCACCCATCACTGGAAATCATTTGTCTCCACACGTGTTCCGAAATGCTGGCTGTTTTTCCAGTGGTGCTAAACTGTTGGCAGTATAGGTTTGTATTATATTTCAACGTCATATTGGCCAAGGTTCAGCTACTTGGCATTGTGCAAGGGGAAAAAGTACTAAGTAAACAGAACACCGTAAAGTGAACAGTAAATTATGTGTCCTGGAAGCTTTTGTCTTTATATATTTATTACTGCCTTGGATACACAAATAGATTTAGTCCCATTGGACACTCCCAAATTGAGAACAAGTACGTAGCCCTCCACCTATATGCAGAAGACATGTTTAATTGCACGGACAATGGATAGTCTGATAAATGATAGGCTACTTGAGGTGTCTGGGAGTTTACCAGCAGTAATAGGTAAAATCATTTTGTAAGGCACCATACCCAAGAAATGAAAGCCAATAACAGAGCCTTTTATTCCTTGCCAAAGTCAATCTTTTCACCTTAATGTACTAAACCTATTAAACTGATAATATATATATGTATATATACATCTGGCGATAATGTGTAGTTATTAGTTAGGACCTCGTTTCTAGAATGTTTTTTTTTTGCTTTTTTTTTTTACTTTGGCGCTGGTTGATCAGTCTTCATACATTTTTTTAAAAATATGATGCTCACGTCAGCTGCTGGCTGAAAAGTTTTGGAGTGATCTGTGATGCGGGGTCGAGAAAAAGGGGGTCCCAAAACATGTTTTCTCCATGTTAATTTCCAAAAGGATTTTGAACAGGAATAGGGACTGGACAATTTGCCCGAAATTTGGCAGAAAGCTAGCACTTGGTCCAGAAAGAGCCCTTTTTATTATTTGGTGTTAAACTGTCCAGTAGTTTTAGAAATATTAAAGAAAAAGCATATTTGTATATATAGGGATGCAAAGGCTCAGCGCACCCTCCTGATCTTGTGCTGGGGTCTGATGGTCTGCCAACACTTCAACAAGGAAGTGTTGGCAGCCCTCTTGGGACTCGGCTTCAGCCTAGTCTTAGAAAAAAAGAGAAAAAATGAGAAAAGGGACTAGAGTAGGGACGCCCTGACCCCTTAGCTTTGGTGCGGTAGTCCCAGAGGAACCCCTGTGAGAAGCTGGCCTGGTTTGTAATGGGTATCAGAGGTACTTACACCTTATACCAGGTCCAGTGATCCACCTTAGTGAAATGTAGGCAGTGCCTAGCAGCTTAGGCTGTCTAAAGGTAGCTGTAGCAGAGAAGCCAAGGCTGAACTAGGAGACATGCAAAGCTCTTGCAATACCACTATAGTCACACAGTACTTATACACAAGAAAGACAAATACTCAGTGTTACCAAAAATAAAGGTACTTTATTTTAGTGACACAAGGCCCAAAATATCTTAGAGCCAATACTCCTACTGGAGGTAAGTATTATATACAATATATACACTAGTAACCCAAACCAGGTAAGTACACAGTAAGAAAATAGTGCAAACAGTGAAAAACACAATAGGTTGCAATGGACCTGGGGGCAACACAAACAATATCCTAAAATAGTGGAATGCAAATGTCAATTCCCCCCCTAGGCAAGTGTAGTGTGTAGAGGGGCACAGGGAGTGTGAGAAAACACCAAAGGTACGTAAAATACCCCACCCAGAGCCTAGGAAAACAGGAGTAAAGTACAGCAAGTTTCCTCAGAACACACTAGGAGTCGTGATAAAGGATTTTGCAAAGACAAAGCAAGACTGCAAGAAACTAACAATGGATTCCTGGACCCAAAGACCTGTGGAGAGAGGAGCCCAAGTCCAGAAGTCAATGAAGAGTCCAGGAAGAACAGGAGCCCCTGCCAAGCTGGATGAAGGTGAAAAAGTGGATTCTCCGGTTAGAAGAAAAGTACAGAAATGCACCAAAGAAGACAGCTGTGGGTGCCTACTTGGTGCAAGAGATGTCCCATGTTGAGTCGTTGGATGTAGGCTGTTTTTGTCACTGGATTCCACCAACAAGCCTTGGTTCACGCAAGAATGCGTTTTGCGTCAAAGAGGCGCTGACCGGGCACAGGGGGGACCTGGGGGTCTCAACTCAGACTGAGGAGACAGAGGGTGCTCTCAGCACTTCAGAGAGCCCTCAGAAGACCAGGCAGCACCTACAGGAGTTCCAGAACACGGGGACAAAATAGTTGCAAAGTGCGGTCGTTGAAGCACTGAACAAAGGGATCCCACGCCGACGGAGAACAACTCAGGGAGCTGAGCATCACAGGATAGAGTGCTGGGGACCTTGGCTATGCTGTCCATGAAGAACGTTTGGAAGAAGTGCACAGAAACCCAGGGAGCTGCAGAAGATGCAATGCACAGGAGTACTGTCTGGCACGGGGAGGCAAGCCCTTACCTCCATCAAATTTGGACAGATGCACCTTTGGACAGTCAGACTCACTTCGGTTCACCACCTGTGTTCCAGGGATCACGCTCGTCGACAGGAGTGGATTCCCAGAGTACTGGTCGTTGTTGCAGAGAGGTGGATCCTGAAGCAGGGAAGTGAGCCTGTCACTCCAAGGGAGATTCGTTCAGTTCTTCTGGTGCAGAATGAAGACAGGCATTCCTCAGAGCATGCACAACCTGGAAACCGTTGCAGTTGCTGGCTTGAGCTGAAGTTGCAGGGTCACAGTAGCTTCTTGGATACTGTGTTGCAGGTACAGCGGTTCCTGGAGCAGTCTGCCGTTGATCTGACAGTCAGAAGCTGAAGCAGAGGATGCAGAGGAGTCCTGGTGGAGTTTTGCAAACCGAATCTGAGGAACCACCCAGAGGAGAGACCTTAAATAGCCCTGAGAGGGGCATTGGCTACCTACCCCGGTATGCACCTATCAGGAGGGGTCTCTGACCTCACCTGATGGCACTGGCCATTCCAATGCTCCCAAAGGGTCCCCACACCTTGGAATCCAAGACGGCTAACGCCAGGGACACTCTGGAGGAGCTCTGGGCACCACCCTGGGGTGGTGATGGACAGGGGAGTGGTCACTCCCCTTTCCTTTGTCCAGTTTGCGCCAGAGCAGGGACTGGGGGTCCCTGAACCGGTGTAGACTGGATTAAGTAAGGAGGGCACCGTCTGTGCACTTCAAAGCATTTCCAGAGGCTCTCCCATGCCTCTAACACCTATTTCCAATGATAGAGGGTGGAACACCCCTCTCCTAAAGGAAATGCATTGTTCTGCCTTCCTGGGATTGAGCTGCTGTCTGTGAGGTGGCAGCAGCTGGGGCTGCTGTGGAAACCTCAGAGAGCTGGTTTGGCAGTACTGGGGTTCCATGGTGGAGCCCCTAGAGCTGTCAAACGGCTCTCACTTGCTGGAAGCAGAAGTTTCCTCTGTTTCCTTGCTTCCAGACAAGCAGCTCCCAGTCTGTGATAGCAATTCCGTCTCCCACAGAAGGTGGAGACCCAGTTGGAACCCACCCCCAAAAAACGTTTTTTAAGGCCGGCCCCAGGGATAGGGTCCTTGAGGCTGCAATCAGCCGGGGGAGAGGGGCCACGCAGCCCCCCTCCCACACACTGGCCATTCACCCAATGAGGTAGTACTTACTAACTAACCAGTAGAAAGTGCTCCCTCTTACACCCACTCTCACACCCAGAAACTCTCACAGCCACTCACATGTAGAGACACCCTCTCATACCTATTCTCACACACAGAGAGACAGGACCTGTGGCCAAGTCCCGCTGCACATGGCCAAAGGTCATGTGCAGCATGGGGTTGGGTGGTTAGAGGGGTTGGCCGCAGGGTCTAGCTGCAGGTTAGGTTGGATTAACGTATAGTAATTAAAATTACTTTACATTTAACAAAACTTAGAAATTCACTGAAAAAAACAAAGGTTGCAGGTACGTAATAGTTAGAAAACTAAATTAAAAAAGCCCTAGAAATTTGCTTATAAGACCAAAGGTTACAAGGACATTATAGTTGGGTTCCAAATTTGCTTGCACCAATACAGACAAATTCAGTAGTTATAGTTAGAGTTATTTCAAGTTACTGTAACTCGCGGCCCAAGGTAACTATGACTTGCGCCATCGCCATGCACTGCTAATTACCGCACATATTGCATCACTTTTGTCATCTTTGATAGCATCACTGATAATATCACTGTAATGTTTGCAGTAAAGTTTTTGAGGAAAAAACTGTGCATTGCTGGGGCACGAGTTATAGTAATGTGAAAGGGCTATTACAGGAAGAGTGGGTTTATAATGTAGCATCAGAGTTGGCTCACAGAATTCCACTCCTGAGTCTCATTAGGCAACAGTTATTGCCATATTGAGACTCCAGCTTCCCAGTCTGGAAGCCGCTTATAAAAATTAAAAAAAGGATATAATCATGGATGAGTAGAGAAGATGCTCTGAATCCCTGTGATTTGTAGTTTATCTAGTCTAAAGTTGGCGGAATGCCATGGAGAAAAACAGTCAGAACAGGCACAACTGTTGTAGCCCGAAGGGCAAGGAAAGACAAAGGACAGCAAAGTGATGTTGGCCAGGCCCAGTCTGAAAATACCTCAGGGAACAGATTAGAAAAATTGTCTTAAAGGGAATAAGCAACTAAAGTAAAGCAATAGCTGCTGAAATAGAACAATCTAAGATGTCTCCCCTGGTAAAATCCATAAAAAACTTTGTTGGAAAACATATGAAGAATAGAACGGTAAGGAATGAATGCACAAAAATATATTTCCACTTCAAAAGCCATAATGATATATCCCTATTTGTTCTGGACAAGGCAGAGATACAAGATACAGTGGAGCCAGATATGCAAAGCTTGGAGTCGAGATTGTCATTCTCACCCTGTCTGTTTAGGGAGCTAATGGGGGACATCCCAGAAGGCAACATACAGGACAGTAGTATCATTGATTTATGTACTGTACAGGAGAATTAAAACTCACAAGGGATTTGCTTTATGCCAAAGAATGCCCTGAACGTTATCCCTGTGAACCAAGGGAAGAATCTAATATGTCTGCAAGTACTGCAAGTATTTTCCTATAAAAACTACCCCTTAATTTGGATATTGATCTGAAAATGTCACCTAGCTCATCTTGTTCCACGCTGGAAATAATGGTCCTGATGAGAAAAACATTGCAAGGCATCTTCAAGGCCATAGTTCTAAATACTGAGAATTTAAAAACCCACAAGTCCTATTTGCTAGCCAAAGCTGTTGAATTACAATAAATAGTTGCACTACCAAGCCTGGTAAGACCAGTGGAAAGTGTGGAGAAAAAGACTGAGCCAGTGGAAAGGGGAATTGAGGGTAGTAACCACCATTAAAGCTACAGCCACCTCTGAAGTATTACCCCCAGTATACATATCCAAACGTCTGATGTTAATAAAAAGGTGGTGATGCCACTTGCTTTACTTCCCTACTAGCGAGATTAAGGCAGAATGAAAAAAGGGGGCAATAGGGAATGAGTAACTGGGTCAGGAAAAAAACAAGATAAAAGTTAAATATTATTAAAGCCAGAGAAGGATGATCGATGGTAAAGAGGGAGAACTTAGAAAAATGAACAGCATAAGGAGAAACTGTACCAACAACCCAGGCACATACCCAAGGATGGACAGCGAGAGAGCAACCTAGAAAGAGGTGCAAAATCAAAAATAATGAAGTCCCCATGTGACAGTGAGAGGGAAATGGAAAGGGTAAGAAAAATTAATAACATGCAAAGTGGAAAATGGAGGGAAGCTGGTAACCCCAATGGTGGTGGGCTGGGTGAAAGGAGGGGTGGGAGTGATCTCAGGATAAAAGAAACTGCTTTAGACCCCCCAAACCCTTGTAAAACTA
The DNA here is from genome assembly GCF_031143425.1 of Pleurodeles waltl. Taxonomy (NCBI): domain Eukaryota; kingdom Metazoa; phylum Chordata; class Amphibia; order Caudata; family Salamandridae; genus Pleurodeles; species Pleurodeles waltl. The sequence goes on along the minus strand of NC_090443.1, from coordinate 167,858,716 downwards.
AGATAACTCAAGTTTGGCCAGGTGCCGTAAAACCAATCCACCTGTAATGTCTACAGGAAATATAACACAAAGTAAGGATGTAAGTAGCCTATGGGTATTTGTGGAATCTGACCTAGAAAGCAAGAGTGACAAAAGGTGCAGAAAGATAATTCCCCTCAGTTGGGCTAGATTGCTCCAGATATTCTCAAAAGGTCCTAGTCTCCATTCAATATCATCTAATGACTTGAAGCAAGTAGTTTTTTGTTTTTTTAAGTAAACAGGTGCAGAGGTGACAAAGATTTCACTGTTTTGGTATTTGTAAAAATACCCTGTTGAAAGCTGAAAGAGAATTAAAAACCCAAGGAATAAAAATCTCATCATATGAGGAGCTTGAATACAATGAATCTCCCAGGGTCGTCTTTTTACGATGCCACGGTGGTCTTCAAGTAAATCAAGTTAGACTGGACCACAATGGTTCTCAGCATAGCTCTAGGCACATCAAATAGCATAGCTCTTCAGCGTATATGAGAACATACAAGCAAGTTAACCTAAAAAATAATGCCAATATCACACTGCATTCACATATATCACTGCAAGGAAAAATGTAAATCAAACAGTGTCTTAAAGCCAACCGGAGTCCCCCATTTAACAAATCTTTATTAAAGATTTTTTATATATTTTTTGTGTGTTTACTGTGCAAAAATGATGTGCTACTCATTCAATTTTCCTTAACATATGTGAGTATCGTTCTTATTTGTAGGCAGATTCATGCATATAAAAGTCATGGAATTTTAAGTCAGAACTTTTTAAACATTTGTTAAATGTCCCGAGGAAGGTGGTCTTTTTAATTCCATCCATTGAAACGCATCAACAATTGAAATAAGCATATTTCTTCCGACTCTGGAGTTTAGAAAGCTTCAGAAATATATATAAATCTTATATCAGATAATGATATTGTATATTATGATATGTGTATAATTTTTGTTTTCTTCATATGTGTTTATAATTTCTCATATGTGTTTATATTTAATGAACGATATACTTTTTGTATTTGTTAGTGTGTAGTATGTTTGTGCAGGGCTTAAACATATGGGGTTCTTTATTTTTGTGTCCAGGGGAATTTTACTGTTTGCCTAATTGACGTCGTAGCTACTGAGAACAGAAAGGTCTAGAGCGTGATAAGTAAAGGTTTGAAGGTGGAGAAAGTGAAGTTCTCAGACAGAAAGAACAGTTGGTGCTATTCCAGTATGAGGTGCTGGTACTTAACATAAAGGAAAGTATTATGTATCAGAAGTATAGCAGAGTACGTTAGTCAGTGAATGAGGTGCAGGACGGGAGCAATTGCACAGTAAGCACATAGTAAAGATGGAAGGGGAATTATGATAGATAGTTGACTGAACTATCGCAAGGATTTTTGGTTCCCTAGGAAAAATCTAATTTTTCTGTTCCCTGCCCCTCCCCAACCTTGTCAGTGCTATCACATTTGCTGGCTGTTGGAAAATGTAGTGTCCTTGTGAAAGTAGAGCATTGCACAGTTGCCTTTTATTGCCTTACTTTAAAAACAGGCCTGGTGGATGGGGTGAGTAAATTGCAGTGCATTGTTGGAGTTATTGCCTGTTGGTTGTTCAGAGGGTTTGGATGGTAGGTTGATGAGGTGTAAGATAGAATCCTGGTTTTGATCAAAATAGACCAGTACTTAGGGCCTTATTTAGATCTTGGCGGACTGGTTACTCGATATCACGTCTGCTGAAATGTAAATCCCAATTATATGCTATGGGATTTATATTTCACTGGACAGGATATCCGTCACTGTTGTGCTAGAGTAACCCGTCCACCGAGATCTAATTCAGGCCATTAATATGAGCAGGTGGGTGCTGGTGGGGGCCACTGGCACTTATGTTTACGGATTGGCACTTATTTTTCCTCATTGTACACCTCAAGAGTGCAAAGAGGAAAGAAAGAAGAAAAGACAGGGGGAAAAATCGTGACCATGGGATAAAGCAAGAAGCTGCGGAAGTGGGTTACAAAATATTAGTCCGAGCTCTGTCCGTCCCGCCCCGGGACCCATGCAACCAGAGCTGCGGTGCCTTGTAGTAGTTTTAGGCTAATCATCAGCCCACCTTTAAAGTTTTAAAGGCACCTTAGATATACATGGAGATCCATGGTAGGTGGCCTATGGAGGATATTTCTACAAAGGTTTCTAAAACAAATTAGAAAGTTCTTAATTAGTTTACAAATTTGAAATCGGGAAGCCTGGCTGACATAGATCAGTATGAAAAAGTACTAAGACATAGGTCTAAAAATGTAATTGAACCTTTGTGCTCTGTTTATAAGGAACAGGGGTGGTCACATTACTGCAGCAATGGACGTTATGTGACGTGAACAGTTATAAGTGAGGTGTGAGTCCACTTCTGGTCTCAAGCCGGTATTTCATATATTCTATGAATTATATTCTTGCTTCGTTTTTTATTATTAGTTGGATTCCCTCATTAACCCTTGTTGAACAGAGGGTATTGAATATGAATAGCATTAGTGTCTTACTCATGAAACTAGGAAAACATGTTTCCACTTAAAAACTCTGCGTACTCGAAAAAGCTTACCTAAAAGAAAGAAACGTTATCACCCGCGCATTGGCAATGAGTTGCGTGTGTTGCTTATCTCTTCGAACTCTGAACCTTAGCTTTCCATTCTCTCACGCAGAAACACCCTCCAAGAAGATCCAGAACTGGCTACTGGACTGCGGGTAAGTTCCTGTTTCTGAAGCTTTGAATTGGCTGTAAATCTGCCGAGTTCTGGGTTTTTAAAACACTGAAAAAGCCACAATAATAGGCCACATTGTCTTTTTAAAAGGGGAGACTTTAGAATAAGGTAGTGACTATTAGAATATGTTTCTTTTAGATCAAAACAGGACCTCACATATGAGAAATGGGAGGGTGTCAAAGAGATTATTTGCAATAATATTAGTGAGCAGCTGCTGTGTTACAATATTGAAAACACACGTCTCTATCCATGAATGGTAGATGTAAACACAGTTAGCATTTGGACGAGTGTGCCTGTGCACTGGCAGTGACATGGCCAACGAGGGCAGAATAGAGCTGAAATTGGATCATAAATTCAAAATTGTTCTGAACAAAATCCTTAAGCTGTCCCTGGTAATAACTACGGATGTGCTAAATTCATTTTCCCCCACGCATAATCGAGGTAATACTGGCTGCAAGTCAAGTTGTGCATACTCTTTGCAACTTCTCAAAGTGACAGTATTGTGAGCTTGTATTAGAACGTATGCATGCCCTCTCAATTTGTAATTTTCAGATTTAACAAATGGCTCACTCAGACACCAGCTGCTGTACATTTCACAAAACACTTTTGGCTTTATTTACAAGAAACTGAACCATTGTCATTGATTCATTGTTGCAGCTGCCACACATGCCCTTTCGACCCACGGATGCACTGTACTTACAATACAGAGCTCTATGGCACGTTTTCACAGATGCATCAGAAATGTTGACGCATCTGTTAGTACTAAAGTGACGCATTGCCTGAGGTGCGTCGTTAAACTAACGTAAGTCCAGCAACGCTAGGAGAGTCCCACTGGAAAAAGCCCTGCATCAACTTTACTCCTGGTCTGAGCAGGGGGTAAAATTTTGATGTAGTGAAGTCAGAGTAACGCAGTGAAAAATTGTTAATTTCACAGTGTCAGTTCTATGCAGCTTTTTCTGTAGGAAAGACTACCCTGCATGCATTATACCTGGTGAAGGTATAATGTGGCACAGGGCTTTGCAAACTGACGCATTGGGCCCAAAGCGTCAGCTTGTAAATAGGAAGCAGTGTTGTGCACTGCTAGCACAGCCATTGGATAAAAAAAAATGATGCAGCGGTGGCGGAAAGGGCTTGTAAACGAGGCCCCTTGTTTCTGTGAAAGGTTGCCTTTTCTCTTTTAGCAAAATCAGTGTGAATGTTTAAAAACTTCTCCTTCCAAAATGTCAGTGCATGTCTTTATAAAATACACATAGTGAATCTCCTGTTTATTAAAAAAAAAACTGCAATCATTTAATTGTGTTTGATTGCCATTTACAAACTAAGCTTTGCAGGGTTTGTTGTCTCCTCTCTTTGGGGCACTATTATAAATACAATATATTTTGGCTACAAATCGAATAGCTTAAGAGCTTAAGAAAAGGTTCTTATTAAATGTTACACTTGCACAGAGCCTATTCTTTCTTATTTGAAAAAGAGATTATTTTGAAAAAAAAGAACTAAACAGAAGTGTGAAATTCCTAGAGCCCAATGACCAGGACATATTGTTTGGTCTCAATGGCAACAAGTTTTCATTTTCGTTTTGTCCCTGGGACAAGCAGACCCAACCCTGAGCAGTACAAACCCTTTGGCTGCCAGTGTACAGTAAATTATGGATAAGGAAAGGAGGATAGTCTGCAGTTAAGGTAACATTTGTGTCTATGTGTTAATACTGTTCCAACTTGTATTTATGGTCCATTAAATCAAAGTCTTTATTATTAGGTTAAGCGCTCTAAAGAAATGTTGTAAGTTTGGACTGCACTACTGACACTTATTCCAGTATAAAATATGTACACAATTTGTAAAGTTTAACAATATGAGGCTACGTATAATACTCCCAGTATGCTCTGTGGTTCAATGCAAATATTTGCAGAAGGCTGAAGGAAAAATTGGTGAGTGTTTGATTTCAGAATAAAATATTCACAAAGAAATGCAAGTAGGGACAAAATGTTTTGCTAAACTACTGTGAAATGTAGGTACCATTTCTTTAATGCATCATTGAGTAAAATGCGTCGATACCTGCTAGTATTTAAACAAAATCATAATGGAAAAATCAGTGTAACCAGTTCCAAAAAGATTATGAGAAACAAAAAAGATAAACAAGCATTAACAAACCTAATAGTTCTGACATTTATGGTCAGCGTTATAGTTTTGTCGATATGTGTTTTGTTTTGACATGGTTTTATATAACTTTATTGTTGTGGGAGCTGTTAGACCCTCACCATCAAAACAAACATTGGCAAAGAGCAAACATATTTTTGGTCTCAAAAAGCACACCTTGCCACTGTAGTTCAGGGCACTGAACAAAATTATTTTGCTTGTCAATATGCTCCTTGTGAAAGAGTAGAATGCTGTCTCTCTCAGTGAAGCCAACCAATAAACAGGGAGAGAGAGGGAGATAGAATTTTAACACACCCAAAAGGTCTTGGATAATTAATTGGGGGCCCAAATCTTAAAGAAAATCACAGAAATGCACGCATAGTATATGTCCTTGCTTTAGTGTAGATTTACTGCCTTCATGAATTCACAATAATTTACAGATGTAGGCCAGGGAATCGTACTCCTAGAACATATTTGTGAACTGTAGTTTAGCACGAGCAAATATGCATGGGTAGACTTGCTCATGCAAAAATCTGTTGAGCATTTACAAGCTCACTTTCCCTCCAATCACTTTTTCCCAACCTTGGAGGAAGTTTTACTTCTGCCCTTGTCACGAGTGAATTTCCAACTTTTCTCTGCATGGCAAAAGATTAGAGAAGAGCAGGTAAAAACCCCTAAAACATGCAAGTTAGTAGGTTTGCACGGACTCAAAAAGATATTTAAACCCTAGAACTATTGCTTAACCCTATCTCCAGGCTCAGGATGCTGAAAGTTGCCAAAAAAAGGAAATTGCTAATATCCAAGCCCTACTATAGTTAGAGGCCTGGTATAATCAGAGACACTATTATTATAGGTGTTATATAATGAGATTGCTGTGATAATTTATCGCCGCACTACATGGCACCAAAGGGATACGTGGATTTTTTACAGGACAAGTAGATTTACAAAACAATCTGTCCTAAGGACAAGTAGATATGTTATAAAATTCCACACCCCAGCCTAAAGATGACGGGGAGTTATGAGTGACAGGTATGAAACACCGTGCTCATTTAAACTTTACTCCCACCGCCACTATAATTTGTGGAGTATGTAAAGTAGCGGTGGGCGTAACTTGCATAAAATTCAGTGTATCATAACCATGCAGAATTACCTAAAAATTCTGTGAAATTAATCATATATAAGCGAGAGGAGTAATTTTGTATATAGCGCTAGCCAGACCCAAACCTTCCATTTTTATACATGTAAGACACCCCTAAGGTAGGCCCTAGGTAGCCCCATGGGCAGGGTGCAATGTATGTTAAAGGTGGCACAACTACTGATGCGTTTTATATGACCTAAAAGTGAAATACTACCAAATTCGGTTTTCACTGTTGCAAGGCCTATCTCTCTCATAGGTTCACATAGGGGCTGCCTTTAAATATTCCTAAAGTGTAGTTTCCCTTTGACATAAGATAGAGGTTTGGAGATTGGGGTCTTTGAACTCACAATCTAAAAATACAAGTTGGTTTTTAGATTGTTAGTTTGAAAATGGCACTTTTAGAAAGTAGGCATTTTTTTGCCTTAACCATTCTGTGACTCTGTCTGTTTGTGGATTCACTGTCTTGGTCAGACTGACTGTTGGGCTGTTTGTGAATCTCCTCTAGACAGTGATACAAAGGGATCTAGGGTGTAGCCTGCATATCCTGATGAGCCATCTGGGCTAGAGTGGAGGGAGGAGTGGTCACTCAAACCTGAATGGGCTGTGCCTGGACCTCACACAATACATTCTCCAGCCCCCTGGTGTATTTCTGGGGCCAGACCTGGGCAAGGCAGGATCATGTAAACAACAGAGACTTTTCTTTGAAGTAGGACAACTGCAAAGGCAGTAAGGGGTATAAGTAGTGGAACCAAAACCCCAGCTTTTTAGATTTCCTCAATATTTGCTTCTGGAACCAGGAGGAACCTCTGCCAAGGAGAAGAGCCCCTGCCTTTGAGAGTGCTTTGGGCTATCCTGCAGTTGCTGTTTCTACCTGTGAAAGGGGACAAAGACCGGACTTTGGGGTATATCCCTGCTTGAAAAGAATCTCCAAGGGCTTGGACTGAGCTTGCCCCTGAAGTCTCAGGGCCATCAAATACTTCCTCTACCAGCACCTGGCCTCTCTGCTGAGACTCCTACCCTGCCAAGTGGTGCCTAATCCAGTCCATGGGCCCTTGAAAGAAGAAGCTGGTGGAAAAACCAAGAAAAAACAAGGAAACTGACTTTGGACGACTCTGTACTGACACGGCTGCCGCATTCTGGGACGCCGTCTGCAACCAAAGCCATGATTCTCACTGGAGTGCAATGGCCCCGCAGGCCTAACACTGCTGCAGCCTCGCTGAAGTCTCCATGGAAGTTGCTGCACCACCTCGTGACAGCTGGATACCGACTCCACCTGGATGTGTGCAGATCCATCACTTTACACCGAAGACGCCTTACCTCCACCGCTCCTCAGCAAGGACCGGACGCCTCTTCGTGAAGCCTCCGTTCTTCCACAGCACCAGAAATGATGCCGCCTTGGACCCAGCGACGCCGTGATCCCCGACTCAGTGCACCAGCATGTCTCTTCATTTCACAAGGTACTATACGTGGAGGTCTGTGTGACTCCGTGATCGTTGCCTTTGGCATTAGATTGTGGGGAACGACTCCGTCACGATGCCGTGATATCACCATAATCGAAGATTATGTGTTTCTAAGAACTATATTGAAGTTTTATCTTTTAAAAATTCTTAATTTTGCTTGTGTATGTTGGATGTATGTCATTTTGCTCAGATAAATATTGGCTATTTTTCTAACCTGGCATTGAGTCATTTTGTAGTTTTTGTACTGTATTATGTGAGTGTTGGTACAAGTACTTTGTACATTCTCTCTGAGTTAAGCCTTTCTGCTCGTGCCAAGCTACCAAGGGGGTGAGGGGGACTTAACCAGGTGTGTTTCTCCTTTGCCCTGACTAGAGTTGGGGTCCTTGCCAGGACAGGGGTCAACCTACCTGCCAACCAAGTACCTCATATCTAACAGCAATCAACATCTTTGCTTTAAAAAAAACATAAACATTTACTGAAAAAAAAACAAAGGTTAAGGTGACGTTCTAGTGAGGAACTGTATTATTATGTTACATTACATTTAAAAAGACACCAAAATTTCACTAAAAACAAAGGTTGAATTGACGTTATATTTAGGTCAAAATGTCAGTTAAAACATATCATTTTAAATTATCAAAACAACTGAAATTCATCAGTTATATTTGTGTATAATTATCTCAAGTAATTTTCTCAAGTACCTATAGCTCATGTACCACTAAGTACTAACCCTGAAGTAACTATAAATCATTCCCCCACCAAGCACTGCTTATACATTGTAATCGTGCATTAGCTAATGCTAACATTACATCACTCATGACATGTTCTATGACATCTTTGATAACATCACTTCAACATCTGAAATGACATAATTGATGATAACTCTGTTCATGGAGGGGACACAACCTTAGTTACAAAATGCACTTCTCTGAAAGTTAATAAATTGTACTTTTGTAAAATGTATTGATATTTTTAGACTTAGTTTCATTCTTTGTGCCAAAGTATGCTATGATCAATTTGGTTTAAAGTGTTAAAGGAAAGGAATGGCATTGTAAAATATGTTTTTGAGAAGTAATTTTTATAAACTATGTTTTGTAAAAACAAAGTTATCACATGCTACCTCGTTGAAGTATCAACTCTGTTGAAGCAGAATTCCATTCCGCAGTGTAAAACAGCCTGTTCAACTTGCCTGAGAGCGGGGACCAAGTCCCCTTTGCTATAACATACCAGCCTTAGATTGGTAGTTCGTTCTGCACCAAACTTGCATGAATTTATGCTCGAAAGACTGCATCCCGTATTGGAAGTCCATTAATATGCATGTAAATAATATTTCCTCCCGTCCCTCCCTCGCCTTCCTTTCCCAACCAATGAGGCTCCTTGCCTCCCCTAGAACGCTCCCTTCCCCTTTAAAAAGTACCCCCCCCCCCCCACTCCCACCACCTCCTGTAATTTTTGTCTAGCCCAGTGGTGCCCAACCTTTTGACTCCTGAGGACCCCCAATGAATCATTACTGGAAGCCGGGGACCCCCAGCAATTTGTAAGATTTAATTTTCCAACATTAAAGCAGTAATTCGCAAAAAATATAACAAGTACACACCAAACAAATACTCAAATTACTAAAGATAAAATTAAAATTCTTTTTATATTGAAAAAATATGCAAAAATCAAAACATTTTATTGGGAAGGTTGGCGCTGCATTTCGGCAACTACGTTTTCAATGTTTGGTTTTATTTAGGAAAGGTGAATCCTCCGGAGCGATTTCTGTTTTTATTTTTTAGGTATGCAAGATTTGAGAAAGCTTTTTCACATAAATAAGTGAAGGGGAAAGGAAGTAAACCATAAGGGCCTTTCATCTCTCCCTAGCCTCTCTGTCACATGTACTTCATTTGTTTGATTGCACCTCTCATACCACTGTAGGGTGTCAGGGCACTTTACAGGGGACTACAAGGTGTAGGATTCACATCTCATCCACACTGGTAGGCATTTTCTAAGAGTGCTTGGTCTGGAGAAGCACAAACTTAGGATTCAGAACACAGCACAGTGATTAGTGATGACGTTAGCACAGTGCTTAATTTGTAAATATAAACGTGCCAGTGCCAGAAGCTCTCCTCTTAAACATGTGGGTACTGCAATTAAATGTGGGAACACGGAATACTGAGGCAGCGTAAGCCTGAAGCCATCCTGGGCCTCTTCAATCCATATAAAGCCACTCCCTGCCACGTCAGCTCACTCTAGCAGCTTTCTACTTTCTCTCTTGCTTTTTTTTCCCTTCCTCCGTCTTTCCCATATGTGTCTTTTGCTCGCAGAAAATGCTTGAGGCAGAAGAATAAGCCCAGGCCCTCAAAAATAACTGCTGCTGCTCAGCACTGGAAACAACAAGCACAAATGAAGCACTGCGTTAGCAATAAGAATGTATTTCTACAAAGCAAACCCTTTTTAGCAGCATAAGGAAAATGAAATACTAGGAAAAACCAACTTTCTAATTTGTGCTACGCGGTATGCATGTGGCTCTTTAATGTCAGTTCACAGCTCACTGTGCTAGATTACGATTATGAACTGCACGGTAACAAAAGAATCTCTGTGACAAAAGCAGTAACACACTGTGCTATGCACATAAAATACTGTTCTTTGCATGATACATGTTCTTTGCAGTAGGCATATTAACCATCTGCGCTACCTTTGAGTCGAAACTGCCACTGCACAAAACTCCGATCTCTCTCCAGCAGATACATTAATCACTTGAGTTAAGTTGATGGTTTTATTTTTGTAGTACAAGGAGCTTTGCAGTGCGTTTAAAAATGCTCAACAAAGGAAGAAATAAATATGAAAACATGCACGCTTGTGTTTGTCAGAGCCCCCAGCTGGAGAAGTGCCTTCCTCCCAGCCCAGGCCTGCGGACCCCCTGGGAATGTGTCACAGACCCCTGGGGGTCCACGGACCTCAGGTTGGGAACCACTGGTCTCGCCTGTTAGACTAACCTTCTCTTACTCTTCCATGGCGGGGCCTGGGGGTGCCTCGTGTTGACTCTCGGCGGGTGCAGTGCTCCTCGTGGTGGGTTCCCAGCGGTTGTGTCTTCCTAGAGGTCGGCGGGGCTGCCTTGGGGGAAACTGCTTCCAGGTCGGCTGACTGAGTCGGCTGGCTCTCTGGTGGCTGGGGCTGCAAGTCCGGGTCTTCACCTCACATGTGCTGGGCTGCTTCTCCGGTCGTGTGAATCTTCCTGGGATGCTGTAGGGCAGGCGTTTCTGCCCGCGTTTTTCTTGTTTTTTGCTTAATTAATGCGCTGTTTCCATTTGCTGCTTGTAGGGGGGGAGTTTCTCCCTTATTTTAGTGGCTGCTGTTAGCTTCTTGTTTGCATTTTTGCTTGGATCATGTTGAGGCAGGGTCCTTCCAAACAGCGCAGGATTGTATCTTCCTCTTCGGAGGGGGAGGATGTTGAGGTTCCCCTTAAGACTCCTGGTGGACACCAGCTTGCGCTGGGGGTTCCTACGCCTCTCATGTCCAGGGAGGAAGTTCAGGACATGATTGAGGTAGCTGTGTCTAAAGCCCTTCAGGCTGGGACACCTCGGCCTGGACGTTCTTCTGCCTCCTGTCATTCGGGGGTGGCGGAGGGATCTTCTTCCTCGGATGATACTGCTCCTTCTACGTCTTCTGGTGGGAAGTATGTCTCCAGGGAGGAGATGTGGGATGTTCTGGCACATGTTCGGGACAATTTGGGGTTTCCTGTTTTTCAGCCTTCTGAGGCTGATTCCCACTTGTTTCCACAGTATATGACGCCTTTGCGGTTTGTCATGCCTTTCCAGGGCCCAGTTAAGGATTGGTTTTCCATGAGTGGAAGGATGTGGACAAGTCTCAAGTTCCTCGCTTTCTTAAGAAGCTGTAGATGCTGGAGGGGTAGGAGGTGTTGCTTCCTTCTGTTAAACTGGATTCCATTTTAGCTACTTTAATTGGCAAGACTGTGGTCAATCCTGAGGACTGCATTGCTACTGATGCCAATGACAGGAAGGTGGATTCAGGTCTGAAGAGGGCCTTTGCGGCGGAGAATTTGGCCCTCAGGGCTGGTATTATTTCTGTGTATTGTGCCCAATCCTTGGTTCAGGACTTTGACAAACTTGCAGTGGCTGTTCAGGAGGGTTCTGTATGTTCAGAGCTGCTTGTGGTTATGGAACAACAGGCCAGGTTGTCTTCTGATGTGGTCTGCACTTCGGCTATGGCTTCTGGGGCTTTGAATGGGGCCCAACGGTCTCTCTGGTTGAGGATGTGAAGGCTAATCCGGGGGAGAAGTCTGCTCTTCTGTGGCTTCCTTTTGAAGGTCACACTTTGTTTGAGGATCAGTTGCCTTCCATGATTTCAAAAGCTTTTAAGGAGAGGAAGCATGCCTTGCCTTAGAAAGGTGGCTCTTCTTCTGGCAAGGGTTGGCAGAAGCATTCTCGCTCTTCTCCCAAGTTTGATTCCAAGTCTTTTTCTTCCAGGAAACGTTGTTTTCAGCCCCATTTTTCACCTAAGAAATCTGGTCCTTCTGGTCGGGGGGGACTCAAGAAGGGTTCCTGACAATCACTGTGGGCCTGGAAGTTGACCATTTGGGGGTCATCTGAGGCACTTTCTTCACGTTTGGCAGGGGGATGTCACCAATTGCTGGGTGCTGGACATTGTGGAAAATGGCTACGCCATAGACTTCGAAGTGGTTCCTCCAGATACAGGAGTTCTTCCTACGACCCTGCCTGCGGACAGTGCCCAAAGGGAGGCATTGATGGAGGGTGTCTGGGACTTGCTGTTGAAAGGGGCCATCTCCTGAGTTCCTGTGAGGGAAAGGGGACATGGTGCTTATTCCATTTTGTTCCTGGTTCCAAAGGTGTTGGGGTTTTTTCGTCCAATGCTGAATCTCAAGTGGGTGAATTCCTGGATAAAGACTGTGCATTTCCGGATGCTGTCTATTCAGATGCTTTTTCCTCTGATCAGCCTGGGGGGTTTCCTGGGGTCTCTGGATCTGCAGGATGCTTACCTGAATGTTCCCGTAGCCTTGTCGTCTCAGAGGTTCCTCCACTTTGCAGTAGGCCGGGACCAATTTCAAATACTGTGTTCTTCTTTTTGGCCTAAAGTCCTCTCCCAGGATTTTCACCAAGGTGCTGGCTCCTCTGGTGGCTCTTCTCCATTCCGAGAGAGTGTTTGCCCATCCGTATTTGGACGATATTCTGATTCAGGTTCCCAGCAGGATTCTGTTGGGGCGTCATGTGGCACGGGTGCTGTTGGGCCTGCAAGGTCACAGGTTTTTGGTCAACTGGGGGAAGTCAGATTTGGTTCCTTCCCAGGATCTGGTTTTCATCGGGGCCTGCTTTCTCAATCTCTGAGGCTTGGTGACTGTGTCGGAGAAGAGGTTGTTGTGCCTCCAGTCACAGGTGTTGTTGGTCTTGTTGCAGAGTGCTCCAGAGTTTTTCAGTGGTTGCGTCTACAGGGTTATTTGGCGTCGGTAATTTTTCTGGTGCCTTGGGCGCGGTTTAATCTTCTTTGCCTGATGAACTGGTTTCTCGCTCGTTAGTCTCCGGCTCCAGGCTCTCTTCGGTCACGGATTCCTGTGTTGGGATTCGTTTGCACAGAGTTGGGTTGGTAGCTGGTGTCTGCTCATCTTCGATTGGGGGTGCCTTTGACTCCTCCCCGGCCTGTTGTAGTGATGACCGATGCAAGTCTGTCCGGATGAAGCGCATGGCTGGGGTCGGAACAGGCCCAGGGGTTTTGGTCTCTTCGGGAGTCAGGCCGCTCCTCCAATTGGAGGGAGTTAAAGGTGGTTCTTCTGGCTCTGGTCCATTTTCAGGGGTCCCTGAAGGGCTTGGATGTTCTTCTCCGGACGGACAACTTGGTGGCCAAATCGTATGTGAACAGGCAGGGTGGGACCAGGTCTCGGTCTCTGCTTCGGATTGCGAGGGACATTTTCGTTTGTGCTCAGGAGTGGGTTCTGTCTCTTCGGGCCATGTACATTCAAGGGGTGGTCAATGTTCGGGCGGATCTGTTGATCCGGGTCATTCCTTCATTCTAGATTTTTTCCCACTGACTGTCTGTGTTCCATCTTCTGGTTCGCATGTGGGGTCTTCCAGTGTTGGATTTGTTTGCCTCCCAAGAGAATGCGAAGGTGAGGCGCTTTTGCTCCCGGTGTCGTTGCCCTCTGGCTTGGGCGGTGAACGGGATGTTGTGTCCTTGGCCTCAGGGTTTCTTTATGCATTCCCGCCCTTCCAGTTGATCTGTGCTTTTCTGGTGAGGGTGCGTCTACCGAGGGCAAGGGTTCTCTTGATTGCTCAGCATTGGTCGTGGGCGAATTTGTTTCTGTTGCTTCGGTTGTTGGCCTCTGGTCACATGTGGGTTCTCCCTCTCTGTCCCTCTCCTCTGGCGTTTCCTTGCCTCCCTCTGGGGTCATTGCGGCGGTTGCACTTGACGGCTTGGAGATTGAACGGAGGGGGTTGACAGGCTTGGGGTTTCTGGTCCCTTTGACTCCGACTTTGCTGGCGTCCTGGCGTTGTTTCACGTTACTGTCTTATGGTCGGCAGTGGACAGTATTTTCTGCCTGGTGTTTGCGCCATCTCGTGGATCCTACGGAGGAGTCTCTGTTTGAGGTGATGACGTTTTTGCAAGATGGGGCCCAGTTGGGTTTGTCTGTGGCTTCTCTGCGGGTGCAGTGGGTGGCTATTCAGGCTTTTCGGGGTCCGTTGTGTAATCCTTCTGATGAGGGTCATTTGATGCCTAGATTTTTTCAGTGCCTTCTTAACTAGTTTTCTCGTCCGGTGCGGTCCTTTCCTTCGTGGGATCTTGGATCATGGAGGTCTTGAGTGGTCCTCCCTTTGAGCGTCTGGAGTCTTGCGATTTGCATCATCTGACGTTGAAAACCTTTTTTCTGGTGGCCATCACTTCGACCCGGCATTTGGGGGAGTTGGGGCTTTGGCCTGCTCTTTTCCTTTTTGTAAGATTTTACCTGATCAGGTTGTTCTTGTGCCTGTTCCCTCGTTTGTTCCCAAAGTGAATTCCGCTTTCCATGCTCGGCAGGTGGTTATCCTGCCTGCTTTTTGTCCTGACCCTTCCTCGGCTGAGAAGGTTCGGTTTCATTCTTTGAATGTGCGTAGGGCATTGTTGGAATACCTGCGGGTGGTTGCTCCTTTTCGGAAAGGGGATTCGCTGTTTGTTAATTTTGGTCCGGCTTGGAAGGGGGAGAAACCGTCCACTGCTTCTTTGAGTCATTGGGTCCGCTCTACAGTATGGTTTTGATGGCTTATTCTTTGAAAGGGGTTGTGCCTCCTCCGGGTATCCAGGGACGTTCTACCTGGGGTATGGCTGCTACGGTAGCTGAGTTACAGGGCACTTCTGTGGTGGAAATGTGCAGGGCGGCTACTTGGGCCTCTCCTTCCACTTTTGTTCGTCATTACAGACTTGCGGACTTGGGGTGTTTGGAGTCCGTATTGGGTCACTGTGTGTTGTCCTCTATGAAGCAATAGGGGGGTTCTTTTCTGGTGTCCTGATGTGTTGTGATTAAAATTGTTGCAACTCAGTACCCGTCTCCTGTGTTTCTCTTGCTATGTCTCATTACTTGGGAAAGGAAGGCGAGGGAGGGACGAGAGGTAATGTGTCCATTACTTACCGGTAATGGCATTACTCCTAGTCCTACTCCCTCGCCTTCCTTTCCGTTCCCTCCCGCCCTCCTGGTACGGGACGCCTGAGTTGCTGTTTTGGGCTTGTTTCTGTACAGGACGTGGTGTGGGCGGGGGGACTTTTTAAGGGGGAAGGGAGGGGTCTAGGGGAGGCAAGGAGCCTCATTGTTTGGGAAAGGAAGGCGAGGGAGTAGGACTAGGAGTAATGCCATTACCGGTAAGTAATGGATGCATAAATGATCCTTAAGGGATACGCTGGGTAGTCTTCCTCACTTTCTCTGTTTTGTTGTGGACTGCTATCACCAAGGAAAACTCACAGAAGGCTATTTGCTGGGGTCTTATTAATTGGTTAAGAAATGACTGAGTCCTTGATCGCCCATAAGTCATTGTGATGAAACGCCTCAATTTTGACTGACAGATAAAAATCTAATCTTTGCAGTGTTGCTCAGATGAGACCTAGGAATCCGTAGTTCTGGGAGGATTGGTAAATTTGGGAAAAGTATTAAAGATATATTTTGAGGTGCTGTCTGCTTCGAAGATATAAGTCAGCTAGTACAACATTGCTCTAAGCAAGGTCTTTTATATCCACTACTGTGCGTGTGGGAGCTTACCCATTTTTAGGGTCGAGTCTGAGATAGCATGCGCTAGCACATGCGTATCGCTTGCGAGACGCTGTTGCAGTTAGAAAAAGGCTTGGAGCTCGCCTGTCGCTCACCATTTGTTGGCTTTAGTGGCACTATTCTTTACAGTCTAGTAATTTGTCAACTTCAGGCTGGCATCATTTCAGGTCCTGTACTTGGAGCAGGGATCAAGGACTGATTAATTTGTAGTGTTGTGCCACGTCCTCGCGTCTCGCGTTCGATGGCGCGCTCAAGACTTTACGAGTCGTGAGGACACGGCACAATACTACATTATCCTCTTCCTGTATAAAATAGCAAACACATTTTTTGGTTTTTTTTAAACATTGCACATTACTCGTCAAGCAAAAAATCTACAAGAGAAAAATAATAAAAAATATAAAAAAATAAAGAATACAGAACATTGGAGGAAAATAAAACACAAAATCATAACACAACTAATACATTTAATCAGAAATGTAACACAATGGATGGATTCACAAGGTTAACGGTATGTCAAGGGTTTCACCCTTTGTCTGCCGCTTCTGCATACATAACGTTCAAGATCATATTTATCAATCTGATCACTTTGTTAGGAATATCCTTGACCTTAACCACCCTGTCAACATTCCACCACTTTTGCAAATTTACTCTAGCAGCATTACCACATATTTTGTCAATTACCATAAGTTCTGAAAATCTCTTTTCTCCTTTCTTCCTGTGACCAGGTAATTTGATTCTAATCTTATCCCCTACTTCAAACTGATGGGGATAGACCTTCTCTGATGAATCAAAATATTCCTTTTGCTTCGTCTGTGCCATCTGGAAATTATTCCTGACTTCATCAATCACACTCAAATCCCTTTGTTTAACCCACTTGGACATCCAACCAGGACAGATCTTAGAAGATGGTTTCCTTCCACGCAACAGTTTGAAAGGAGAAACACCTGTAGAAGAATGGGGGGGGGGGGGGTTTGCGATAAAACCAAAGCATAGTCCGTACAGAAACTTGAACATTTGACTTGTTGGCAATAGCTCATTGCACACAATTCTCCAACACTCGATTCATGCGCTTCACAAGGCCATTAGTTTGAGTATGATATAGTGAACTTTTTATACGTTTGACATCAGCTTCTAGTAAAAATTCTTTAAACTCATGACTAACAAATTGCACACCATTGTCAGAGACAATAGCCGAAGGGAACCCCTCATGTAGAAATACATCTCTCAAAAATTCAATAACATTCTGTGATGAGGGATCACTTATAAATTTGATTTCAGGCCACTTAGAGCAGTAGTCAATTAAGACTACAGCAAACCTCAATGAAACTGGTAAGGCATTGAAAGGACCAATAAGATCAATTCCCAGCTTTTCCCAAGCTCTAGAGGGTAACTCAATAGGTTGTAATGGTGGGGTCCTCAACTTGAACCCCTTCTCAGAACTGTTGCAGGAAAGAGGAGTGGACCTTAGGAGTGAGAAATGCCAATATTTGCGTAATAGATTTGAATATTTAGGACATGTTGTTTCCGAACAAGGAATTGAACCCAAACCAGGGTTAGTCAAAGCGATTAAGGATGCATCTCCACCGTCTGACAAAACAGGGTTGAAGTCCTTCATTGGTTTGTGTGAATTTTATTCACTCTTCATGAGGGAATTTGTTAAAGAAAAATGTTGGTTTTGATTGGAGTAAGGATTGTCAGGAGGCTTTTGAGTAGGTCAAGTCGCAATTAGTTGGACCTAGAATTTTGAAATCTTTTGATCCAGATGTGCAGTGTATTACAACTGTGGACGCTAGCAGTTTCGGTGTGGGTGTGGTGTTGACTCAAGCGGAAGAAGATGTGGAAAATTCTTTGAGATATGCATCAAGGGTTTTGAGAGGGTCTGAATTAAACTTTTCTGTTATTGAAAAATAATTGTTGGCATGTTGGTGGGCTATAAGGAAGTTTCATCCATATGCCTGGGGAAACAAGTTTGTGTTGTGCACAGATCATAGTCCCCTTGTTTCTATTTTGACTAGAGGCAAAATCAGAGAACTAAAACCTCATATTTCTAGATTAGTCACAATGTAGTATTGTGCCGCGTCCTCACGACTCGTAACGTCTTGAGCGTGCTATCGAACGCGAGACACGAGGACGCAGCACAATACTACATATTTTAACTTAATATGTGCCCGTCCGCTGCTCCCAAGTTATTGCAGTACTCTTTTCTTCCCCTCGCCCTCCCATTGCCTGCTTCTCCCTCTTTAGGGTTTTTTAAGTGCTTGTCATTCATCATAAGTGTGCACTATGAGCTTTTGTGTATGTGTTGTGCGTGCCATACATGTATGTGCTGGGCGAGTATGAATGTGTTTCTGTGTGCTTGGATGTGCCCTCTGTGCTCGTTGCTAATGGCACTGATACACAGAAACAATTATCAGCAAAATAACATGGCAGACAAGCACGAGTTATGTTGTGGGTTTGTATTAAAAACATAGCTGGCAAATTTCAGTATTTATAAGCTTTTGAGGCCCAATCAGAGCTCTGTTTTTAACTGCGAGACCATCAGAATTAATGTTTTTGTACAGACAAACTTGTTTTTTATGTTGTTTCTTAGACCACAGTTCCATCATTTTTAAGCGCTGCATATAACAATATAATGTAATGGTACACATTGTAGTTTACTACTGCTGAATTTACAGACCTAGGAAGGACGAATGGCTGGGTTGTGATTGTCATGCTTTGCGGTTGTGATCCACTGCTTTTACCACACGTCTCAGCAGAGAGCGTTAAACTGGTTGAACCATTATTCCAACACTATAGGGCATCTGAATGTCATGAGGGTGCTGATAATAAAAGTGTGTTGACTTTAAGGCAGGGTGTTGCAAGGAAGGTCGGGGGTGGTTGGGATATGGTGCAATGGCCAGAGTCACTGACCGTGGAGCTGGGGAACCGGGCCCGAGCCCCAGCATTACCTCAACATCCTGTCATTCTGGGCAAATAACTTACCGTTGGTGCTATATAAAACCGCCAAAATAATATATTTTTATGAGGGGGTGCAGGGCATCATCGTAACCATAAACCGGTGTTGGGGGGGTCAAGCTTCTTGCACTAGGGGGCAGGTGTCAAGGTGTCAAGGTGGTGCATAAATGCAGCCATTTCATTACTCCCATTGGGATTGAAGTCTCTCAGATGAGTCATGTGAAAATCATCACAAGGCTCAGGTATGCAGAGGGATAATGGGGGCCTCCATCCTGCGGGCTCTCGTGGCCCAAATAATGCCTGGTATATCACTCTCAACACGGTTCTCAGTGTCCAGGAGATTCGGGATATTAATTTCTTTTAAAAGAATATTTGCTGTGATTTTTTGTTACACGTGCTCGAAGGCAATGGAAGCAAACTTCAATTGAATTGTAAACTCAGTTCACACAAAATTAGGCTGTCGGTAAAATAATTTTTTGGTGTCTAATAGGTTACGATTTTCATCTCATCAGAGAATATCCGTGGATCTCGTTAAAAGGCAAAATATTTGTAGTTGTACATTGCAAGTTCTACTTACGTTTATATGCAGATTGCAAATATAAAACAGAAATGCATTATTTTCTGTATAAACATAGTCTCGGTTAGAAATAATTGGCCTTGCAGTCTTCTGGATTTTAGCCTGCTAGTGCAAGTAATGCAGAATTGTTCAGTGTCTCACCTGGGTCTGGAAAGCAAAGCAGGTTGCAGTTTTGGTAGCCCCAGAAATGATGCCATACCATGAGATTGGGGGTGTATGGGAGGAGGGGCGTATATATGAATGTTCGATTTACCTTTTAGGTCTGGCCGAGAGACACCTTTATTGGTTTGTGAGCCTTGTGATTTCAAATTAACTTAAAATTAAACATACATAGACGTAGATACTTAAACATACTTTCTGGTCTGTTCAAGTGTCGTTCACATTTTGATTTCACCCACCACAGCATACAGAATGAGACAAGAGGGTAAGCCTTCTTCATCCATTGGCTGTCTGTACTGTGAGCGATGCCATTACCTCTTTTCAAAAGTGCACATCCACTTGAAATGGAGTGTGCTTCTAGCACAACTGGTGGCCCTAGGGTGCATAGCGCATTTATTTTTATATTTTTGTACTTTTCTATATTAAGAAATAATAAATAAATTACTGCCTACGCAAGGTTTGGCTTTCCCAATGCTTACATTTATATTCTGAAACATTCTTTGAAACTTAAATGAGAATAAGAACCTCCCTCTCCTCTGAAAACAATCCGTAAATTCTGCAGGTATATTTGTGGTTTTTTTTTCATTCTGTTGTGCTTTCCACCCCAAAGCACGTTTTTCCATATGCCAGCGTACACCACCTTGTTTGTACAGCATGCTTTCTGAACAGGATCAAAGGCTCTGTTGTGTGAATTTGATGTATTTTGCAGTTGTATATAGTGCTAGCTAGACTCCATGGGTGTCAGAGCGTTTTTCATAAGAACAGTTACTTACATAAGTAAATTTGTTTTGTTAATTTTTGCTACTGAGAAGCTTGAAAATACACCCTAAAAGTCATCTCTGGGTCCCCACACTAGGTTAGTGGGGATCCCAAAAGAATAACCCCTCCCACCATTCAGTGTCTTCTTAAGTTCTGTCAAGGCTGGAACTTTTGTTTTACAGCTGGGAGTAGTTTGCATTTTAAGATCCTTGTTTTGTTTATAATAGTATTGCAGTAGACTTGCTAGACCTGAAAATGTGTAAGGTACTACATTCTCTAGGGACTACATATATGGTTACAATGCATTACTTTCTGCCATTCTGTTTTCATGTGGTTATGTCCCTTATGGGTTAGCTATATTGTTACATGTCCATGTTTCTTCCATATGCTATCTCTAGGGTCTGTTCTGAGCATTAGAGGCAACATACTACAATATTGGCATCACTCTGAAACTTGCCCAATAATGCTTTGCAGGGCATTCTTTTTACAAGGCATTTTTGCTCATAACTCAGCCTGTGGTGGTCCTAGGACAATGGGACCACTACCAAAACGTTCAGCACAACACAATCTTTCTGGTTAAGTCAACTCTGGGTCCCCATACACGCTTAGTGGGGACCCCAAAATAATAACCTCTCCCATAACACAGGCCTTTTTTAAGCTCTCTCATGTCTGGAACTTTTGTTTTCCAGGTGAGAGCAGTTTGTGTCTTAAGGGCCTTGTTTGTAATAGTATTACAATAGGCCTGCTGCCCTAAAATTGTGTAATGTGCTAGGTTATCTAGGAGCTAAATATAGCATTACTCTTCATTACTTTCTGCCATTTTTTTTTTACAGTTGTTATGCTCTCCAGCGGCTAATTATATGGTTACATGACCATGGCTCACATTTAAGAGGGCCTAGCGCCATTCCAATGCCACAAACGCTGTATCATATTTACAAAGTGGTAAAATGCATCCATTGTGCTACTTTGTAACCACATTTAACCATATTATGCCTGTGCCAGGCATAATGTATGCAAGGGGGCGTTCCAGCGCAAGGAGGGGCGAAAAAATGGTGCAACGTAATCTAGGAGATTTCTTTGCATCATTTGTATCGGCATTGTTAATGCCTTCTAAGAGCAGGCGTTAAAGGGGGGCTCTCATTCTTTTCAATGGGCCTCTGGGTGCTTCGCAGATTAGTGTCAACATTTTTGACGCTAATCCTGCAAAGCCCCGGACTAGTGTCAACAATTATGGCCCTAGTATCTCTGACTACTGCCATGGTGTGCCATATTTTAAATAAAGCCCACACATGGTGGCATTAGGGGGGCGCTAAGGGGCACAAGAAAAGTGAAGCTGTACTAGGTGCAGCCCACTTTTTCATAAATCTGCCCCATGTTTCTCACAAATGCTATTTTTACTGTGGTGTCCTCCAGGGGCTGTTCTGAACATTACAGTCTAATGCCAAAAGTTCATTTCTGATAAAGGTTTTTATTGGGTTTGTATGATAATTGTATATGTTTTATTAATCCCTCCTTATTGCAATTGTGACCATGATTCAGGCCAACTTAATATCCTCATCACACTTTGATTGTTTGAACACTCTTGGTAAATTTGGGTGACCCTTCTAATTTATTTCTCTCATTACTCCTCCGTGGCTGTCTTGTGTCTTTTTTGGGGGAATTGGTGGGGTGGTAAAAGTGGTGTTCTATTGGAATTAGCATGGCAGATTTAAATTAGGATTCTAAATGGCAACATTTTCATTTTTCTCTGCAGATAGAGGAAGAAGGGAAATGGAAGTGCTTTAGTCATATTGAGGGCCACAAAAATTATGTGTCAGGAAAAAAACAAATGATGAGACAGGGTTGACCAATATATGTGGCATGAAAAGTCCAGTTATGAATTTATATCCCCAATAGACGTAACTCAAGCAAATGTGAGACCCATTTCATTGCAAATTCTTGTTTCCCTCAGCTTTCCAGTGCACACCTGCATAATTTCATGCTTGCCAGTGGTCAGAGTACGATTTATTGCTAGCCTGAGATTTTGCCGATTCTGTCTCTTTTTAACCTTGATATTCCATAGATTAGCATGTACGGACTATAGAAAAATGCTGGATCTGAGGCATTTGAGTTTTCTAAACCATATTAATTTCCATTACATCTTCAGTTAAGGTAACTCGGAACTGTATAAATTAAACCCATGGGGAGCATGAATTTACTATTCAGAAACGAAGGTGTTAACTGCATGCTGCTAGCCTTGATTAAGGATAAGTATAAACTATTAAAAATGTCCATGTCCACCATGGGTGTATGAACTGGGAGGAATAAGGGATATGCATTCTCCAAACCCTCCACCATCCACCCCGGATTTTGGAGGTGGATGGACGCAGTGGACAATATCCCCCAAGATGATTTTTCAAACAGTTGGAGACTGTTTCTCTGAAGCCATGCTACGCAACACTAACGTCTCCTTCCAGGGCTGTAACTTGAACAGCAAACTATGAGGGGGATCTATGACCTCCTTCTTTTGATAAATATATAAGCAAGGCTCAACACCTCAAATACCGCAGTGAAATATTTAAAAAACATTGAGGTGTCAGATCCTCCAAGTATTTTGCTCCTGCAGCACAAAATCAGAAAGGAATGTTCTGTCACTTTTTGATCTTCAGTATCTATGACAACATTTCAAATATAAAAGCCCACCTTTAAATCTTATGACTGTGCATATGTATATATGGGTACTCATAGTCTCAGTTTTATATGAGGTGTGATGTGTATTTATTGAACTCCATCTACTGACACTAATTGAATAACATGAATTCAATAACTGAAAACAAGGCAATTATCTTTGGAGTTAAACGGAAGAGTGAAAGAGGTCTCTAAACTGTACTATATGCAGTCCTGGAAGTAAATGTTAGCTTTCCCACTAGACCAAATTGTGTTATCCCGGTTATATGTTGAAACAACGAGTGCTTCAACAACCCATGGCTCAACAACGAGGTTGGAACAACGACCTTGTTGTTATCACTAATTCCTTTACCACGAATGCCTTAACAAGGATTTTTCGTTGTAAAGGCATTAGTGATCAGCATGCACGGTTTCAGCATGCGTCCCCCCTGGCCTCCCACCCTTGAAAATTACTCCGACGCCCCCACCCCCACAACCACCCCAACCCCCACCCCCAAAATTACCACAACCCCAAACCCCCTCCCCTAAAACCTAAAGCACCCCAACCCCCCTAAAACGTGAACCCTGACCCCCCCTCCCCCACCCCTAAACCCTAATCACCCCGAGCCCCCACCCCTAAAAACTTAAAATACCAGACTCCCCACCCTGCCCCTAAAACCTAAAGCACCCCAAACCCACCCCTAAAACCTAAACCCTGACCCTCCCTCCCCCGCCCCTAAACCCTAATCACCCCGAGCCCCCACCCCACCCCCCAAAAAACAGGCCCAGTCCCAGCCCAGCTTACCTCCTCCTTGACCGCGTCGACTCCCTTCTTCTGTGCCTTGACCACGCATGTACGTGGTTCACACATGCGTGGTTAAGGCCCTAAAACAAGGAAGTCATGGAAAACGAAACCGTTGTTCCGCTTTAGTTATCCACGATTTTGTGGTTTAGGACTCATTGTTCCGGGTGTTTCCCCGTTATCACAGTCCATTGCTTTACTTCACTATGTATCATTTTCCATAACCATCTACTTTGAGAGCACATTGATGTAATTCAGTTAGGAATCTGCACTCTACAAAACCCAACGTATATACTGTTAATATGTCACATCTATTAACATAGGTTACATGACTAGTATGATAAACTGACACATTAGGGTAACTCATGGTACTGTCATCAGGGCATGGAGGTATTCTTAAATGTTTCATTTAAAACAATATACTCTCTCAACTCAATTCAGTGATTTATTCAGTCAGTCAAACCCTTTTATTGAATTAAGAAACTTGATCATAAAAGCACATAAGACATTAAAATGAATTAAAAAAAATACATATTGCATTGCAGTCACCAATTTGTGGCATCGAATAATGCTTTTTAAGGAGGAAATAACAACAAAGAAATTGCTGGATCCACAAGAGACTGAAAGGAAAAAAAAGCTGCATACATTGCCTGAAATTGTAAGCTTTCAAGAGTGGGAGTAGAAACTTCTTAGTAACCTTGATATAAAAATTACAAATGAAGGTCAAATGAATTAAAGTTTGATTAGGGACATCATCACGCCACCAGTCAAGGTGAGTACCCCTCCCAAAGTGTCCTAGTGACAAGCATTGTAAAATACAGATGGAACATGTTCTAAACCTCACCAATAGAGACCTCTCCCATTGATTAGAGGTATAAAGCAAAGACAAGTTCAATGCCTACGGTAGTCATTATGGAAAGATATTCTTAATTTACCACATTTCTAAGTTCCCTAAGGCAATGTCGGTCTGTGACAGAAAATGGACCCATGCACAAAATAAAAGTGCCCCCATTAGTGAATTAAATTTACCCAGGTTTGCAAATTGGGGGGGTTTGATCATAGATAGGCACTCTATTTATTTTTTTGCAAGGCATAGGAGAGTGCATACATTTGTGCTTGCTGCAGGAAATGTTTTTGCTCATGCTAGGGAAATCAACAGTAAAAATAACAGCCAGCAAACCATAAAACAAGCCCACACGAAGCCACAAAACTGGCCCACATACTGACCTATTAGACCAGCCAATCTGGCACTGCCTGATTGCCGTGTAGGACAGTCTTACCTTGCCCTAAGGTCTTTTTGAGGACGCTTAGCTTCCATAAAAGTTCACATTGTCAGAGTTAGTAACAACAGATGGCCCTCAAAAGTGAAACACTAAGGTAATCCAGGGAATGTTCATCCCTGGTCACATTCAAGGCAGTCTGCAATCACTTCTTGATTAAAAATTGCCTGAGGTTTACACCATATTGACAGGAAGAACATCAGAGTTGAAAGCGTAATAAGGTCTCCAGATTGGTGAGTCCTAATTCCTCATGGCAACCAAAGTGTGGACAGCTATGGGGCTCAGATAGAAATCTACTGCAAAAGTGATTTTCTTTTTTACGGATAATGTCTACATTTCTCATACACCTGCACCTTACCTACCGTCAGGAGCACATTGAGTTTTATCGATAGTTAAAAAAGGTGCTACTGGTTTGCCCTCTCTCAAAGAACACAAGTTAATAACTGCTTCTTTACACTGGATACATTTCAGCCACCTAGTAGACGGATTGGCATGCTAAAGACCGGAGGAAGCACAACAGATTCCCAAATATGGAAAGCTTGAGACCGTAGATGCCATGTTGGAGTTCATGTGGGCTGGACTTAATCTTTACCTCTTAGATCCATATGGCATGATATGGGACTTAGAATACTTAATATACATATCTAATTTGCTCATAAAATTGAAAACCCAATTACAGTTGTGATACACTTAATGGGGTATGAGCCATCAATATTGCATCATCAGCATAGGGTGTTGTTAGTACTTGCAGATTACTTATCAGCAGTACATCCTATCCGCAGGAAGTCAGATGATTACTCAAATTGTTAATGTATAAAATAAATAAAATGGGTACTAAAATGCATCCCTGTCAGTCTCCCCTCTCCAGAGCAAAAGACTCTGTACATTCTTCATTTGTGCCAAACCTCCCTCTGGCAGCTACAATATGATAGAAAAATAACAAAAGGTTTACCAGAGTTGGATGCATACCTTTACCAATTAACATTGGCGAGGACGTAGACCTCACTACACAGCTGAAAGTGCTGGATCAATCCAGGAAGGTCAGGTACAATGGGCTGTTTCTAGCTACTCCCTATTTGCCAATAATCAATTCAGGGTGGAGACAAATCTCCACTGTCCCAAGGTGCTCTTTGAATCCATACTGGTAAAAACTAAAGATATTCTGATTGTTGCCCCAAGTTCTAATTTGATTAAAGATTACTCACTCAAAACTTCAGCTGTTGAGTGAATAAGGGGGGGGGAGTCGGACGATAACAGCATGGATCTGATCCATCCCCTTCATAAAGATGGGTATGATCAGGGAAGAGTACCATGAGGAAGATAAAAATGCATAATTCAATTGATTAAAGATATTTGTTAGCAGAGGAGTCCAGATGTCAAGGTTACATTTAGGTAAGTTATTTGGTACGCCATCTGTGCCAGGTACTTTATTAAGGGGACAGCCTTGAAGAGCTCAAATAAATACCTTCAAGTTGATTTGTAAACCAGTACTTACATTTATTTTGATCACTACCCTCCTCCTGTTTTACATGTACGTCCTCATTATGATTAAAACAATAAACACTAGAAAGGTGCTTAACCCAATCAGATGCTGGGATATATGAGCTAAGTGACAACATTTTTCTGCTATCATTTCTTAAGCAGCTAATTGTAAACCAAAACATTTTGGCATCTTTCCTCTAATTAGCCTCCATAATAGTCTTGAAGTTCTCTATTCTGATCCCTATCTTTCCTAGCCTTAAAGTATAGCTATAATGAGACCTACATCTCTTAATCATCTCCTTACTCCTTGGTGTAGTTCTGAGGGCATGCCTCGGGTTTTGGTTTGTCCGAGAGCATGTTAAATCAAACCACTTAGGGTTCTGATCAGCAAGCCTAGATGTAGGCTTAATTAACACTTTCTTTGCCATATCACACATTTCAACAGAGGACTCAAGTTGTACCCTAACTTCCCCCTCTGATGTAAGGCATATAATAAAGGTCCTATAGCTATCCTTGATCACATTTTCTAAAAAAGGTAGTTGGGTCGGATATTCTCCAGTCTAAATAAGTTTTTATCTATTGAATGTATACATATATTAGCTCTAGGATTGGGGGCAGAAAATAATACTGTAGATCAAGAGACAGAGTAAGTGGGTTGTGAGCCCCATGTGCATATTAACAGCCTTGCAATTAGAGACTAAGGGCCTAATTTAGAGTTTGACGGGCAGGTTACTCCGTCACAAACGTGCTGGATATCCCATCCGCCGTATTACGAGTTCCATAGGATATTATGAAATCTTAATACGCAAATGGGATATCCGTCAAGTTTGTAACAGAGTAACCCCATCCACCAAACTCTAAATCTGGCCCTAAATAAGTGATCTGCAGAAAAAGATATAATCCATCGCAATAGAACACCCATGACCAAACAAGGTAGGGACCACAGGTATTTGAGCAGAATATACATTGTGGGTACCTACCAAATCTCTCTCAAGACTCCGGTTGTCAAGTTCTGACCCTCTAAGATTTGAAGATGAAGAGGTATTATGTGGGATGATATCGGTCCTGGGATTGTGTTTGCTAGAAATGGGGTTCTGGGTTGACTAGGATAGCAACTCAGCCAGGCAGGAACTGCCACTCTAGTCAGGACAAGAGAGCTACACACCCAAGATAACCCTTGGTCGCCCCCATGGTAGGTTGCACAAGCAGTCAGGTTTATCCCAGGGGCAATGTGTAAAGTGTTTGCACAATACACACAACACTAGTGACACACTAAAAACACCACAAAGGTTATATAAAAATATACTGTATTGCATAAGACTTCATTAAACCAAAAATGACATAAATAAGTAGTACCCTGCTAAATAAGCAGGTGTGAGGTCATCATTATTGCACAGAGAAAGAAAGAATCCTGTACTGCATTAGTCAGCAGTACACCCTCCCACTCCATATCAGGTAGACCGTGAAAGCACAATGATCATAATGGCAGGGCAACCCTTCTGGGTCTGCAGTTTAGGTCTATGATTCCAAGAGCCTCTTGTGTCTATTTGGCACAGCGGTCATCTCAGGGCCCTGCAGCACTAAAGGGGCTCACCAGGGACGGGGCCTCCATTGGGGATTTCCCTCTTGCCCTGCGAGCCGTATTCATGAGGACCCTGTACCAGTAGGTGCAAGCCAGAGAGGGGCACAAAAACAAGCCCACACAACTTCTAGTCTGGCAGGGAGACTTCTCCTAGTCTCCCCACAAAGGAAACAACAGCCTCTCCCACCAGGGGAACCATGGTACTGGTGCATCCCTCCTGGTAATGGCCTCTCCGGCAATGCGTCAGGAGCCTTCTGAGGCTCGGGAATATGCAATCGCACACTCCTGCTTGGTCCAACCTCCTTGTGGGCACCGGTCAGTGGCAGCAGTCTCCTGGAGCATGCCGGAGAGCTGCGGCACTCCTCTTGGAACTTGGCCAGGTCACAGTGGTGATCATGCACACATAGGTGCCCGCCTGTGCCCCGGGTGCACTACAGGAAGCTTGCAGGGTCCACACCACCAACAGCCTCCAATTCAAAACTAAAAGGAATCGTGATCCACTTTACCAGAGTAGCCTGGGGAGCACCACTCATTCCAGCTCCTCCTGATCACAGCACCTCCCCAGGGTTACAACTTGCATGGATTCCACAAAAAATGATAGTGCACACCTCACACTAATAAGTAAAACATGGGGAGGAGGGGGACAGACCACCCTGCCCCTGGAGATCACTGGGGGAACACAGGGAAGAGGGCAGCAGCACACAAGCTCACCATGGATTTTGCAGAATAAGAGGCAGTCTCTCAGGGGCTTAGAAGACCCCAGGTCAGCACGTCAGTCCAGAGGCAGTACCTTACCTCTTGACAGTCGCCCTCAAGCAGCATCTGGTTCCAGGGCCACGCAGTGTCCGTCAGTGTCCCAGTTTCTCTGTACTCATGGGGAACAACCCCTATACTTATACTCGTTTTGCCTAGCTTCTAGGAGTGGGGAGAAGGTTCCAACCAGTTATAACCAGTTCCAGGAATGCCCCTTCTTCTCCACGCTGGCTCCAGACTCTGTAGGGGGTAAACAAGCTCTTTGTGTCAGGGCAGGACACAGCCCATACAAATGTAATTGTGCCCCGCCTCTACCTCTCCTAGCCCAGGAAGACCACTCACTATACAGATGTACTCCTTTCACACCTCACCCTCTCTGTGTGATGGCTGTCTAGAAAGTATGCACAAAGCCCAGCTGTCACTCTACCTCAGACGTGGATTGGAGTCAAGCTGTACAAGCACCAGAGTTATAAGCAGAGAGAAATGCCCACATTCTAAAAGTGGTATTCCTAAAATAGTAATGTAAAATCCACCGACACCAGTAAGCACGATTTTCCACTACCCTTCCAAACATACCAAATATGCCCATGCCACCCCTCATAGATCAGAAAATACCACTTAACCATATGAATGTGCATTTCCAATGCAATCCTATGAGAGAAGCAACACTCACAGCAGTGAGAAACCAAATAGGCTGTTTGTCACTACTAGGAGAGGTCACCCAACAAGGCACATGCTCTACCTCTTACCTCCACAGCTCCATGCCCATAGGGCTAACAATGGCCTACCGTAGGGGTGGCTTTTCTGCAGTAATAGGGGAGTTCCAGGCCTGGCAAGAAAATGTAGATGCCAGTTGCATGTGGCAGTATACTGCGCACGCAGGCCCTGCGTGGCAGGCCTGAGACAGGTTTGCAAGGCTATATCTGTTTGTGGCACAAGCTGTGCTGCAGGCCCTCTCATAGCATTTCATTTACAGGCACTGGGAATAAGGGAAACCACTTTACAAGGGACTTCCAGGTAAATTAAATAAGCCAATGAGGTGTAAGCCAATCACACTAAGTTTAGAAAGGAGAGCACATGCACTTTAGCACTGATCAGAAGTGATAAATGGCCCAGAGTCCTAGAGTCAACAAAAAGAAGTCAGAGGAATAGGAGATGGAAGGCAAAAAGTTTGGGGATCATCCTGCAAAAAGGGCATGGTCCAACAGTGGTCAAAAGTGTCAACATTTAAAAAACCATTAAAATCCCCAAAAATAATTACTATTGTGCATTTCAATCTCCCTCTATTCTGCTTAATGACCATAACTACTTCTTCAAACAAACTTTTGAAGTTAGCATTATCGGAGTATGAAAATATCGCAAATATTAACTCGGCACAATTTATAGGTGTTATTGCTTTTAACCACTAAGTCCTAAATCACACGACAGTAGGGATAAGAGTCACTTCCCAGTTCAATGAAAGCTTTAACCACATTGATAGTCCCGCTTTTGCTCTCCTCAGTCTGAAGGCTGGATAATTGATTGAATAACATCTGCAACCATCATGAACAATCTCAGCCGTTTCCCGGGCCTCCAGCAACATAACTTTGTTAAAGCTTTCTATAAAGGAAAACTAAATACTACATTTTGCTATGGCAGTAAACTCTGCAATGTTCCGGCTTACCATCTTAACTACCCCATGGCTACCAATGAATTTGGCTACAGAAATAGAAAAGATTGTCCTGTCATCTAGGCTGGTCACAGCTCTAGGGCACAATTGGCAATCGATATCCATGATATCTTGCAGTGATTTCATAATATGTGCTTAACGGAACAATTTTGAATTATTTTTTTTATTTTAAAGTCATCATATTTTTTCATGACACCTGTTGCCTGATTTTCATCTTTTGAGGGTTCTGCTGTGCTTTGGCTCTTGGAGCTAAACCGGCCCCCTGGCTCGGTTCTCCCCTAGGATGTCCTTATACTCCAGAAAAGTGATGCTGCAGACGCCCTTGAAGTCTTCATAGACGTCCTATTGTTTTATTGGCGTTGTCTTATCACTGTTACTAAGTGTAACTATTGTAGGAATTAGGCTAGGTTAAATGAAACAAGCACTAGGCCTGGCTTTCATGTCAGTGCAGCCTGTCTATTTCCGTGCTTCCTAACTCTGTGCCCTAGTTTTTATTCTCTAACATATGTTACTGAATGCTGTTGGTAGCATGCAGCACTGCAAGCTTGGGGAATAAATACGGCACAGAGTGGTGCCACAAACATAAGCAGGATGTACAGAGGTGGGGGACAAATAGTCAGCGCGCATTTGTGCATGCCTTTGTATGCGTGCCTCACACATTAGGCCAGACCTTTTGACTATGTCAGTGCTTGCTTTTGTATGATGTGTGATCAAGAAAGAATTACATTCACTTTTTTCACTTATAGCGATGCCTTATCGGGGAACGCAACTCGGAATAAATTACGTACAGGCTGTTCGGAAGGTGCCTCAATGTGAGGGCGTAAAGTATCACCACTATTACTGGAAATGTTCGGCACTTTAAAAATAGCTATACATTTGAACTCCACCCCCTGAGAAATAATGAGGTGTCTAATCACTTCCTGTTCACTCACCACAGAAAGGAAGCAGAAGTTACAATGAATGATGTGTATTATCTCACCAAACAGCATGTTCTCAGCCTTATATTTTCGACACATTTTCAAGGAAAACAATGGCATGTATGTTTATTTTGATTACAAACATTTTACGGAGTGCGGCCACAATCACAGGGTTAGTCAGGCTCCTGTCAACAGGGCAGAACGACGCTAACTGTAGTTAATGCCTCAACGATGATGATTGCCTGAAGAAGTTGTCACTGTCAAAAAATGCCAACAACATAAAGCAACAGCTATCAATAAAACACAACACACCCGGTAAGGGGATATTAAAATTGACAAAACATTTTTCTTTATCCGTAAAAGGCCAATATAAAATAAATATGAAAGGGTATTGAAAAGTGTCTGGGATGCCAGTTGGTATAGAGTTAGCTTGCAGGTCAGGGTTAGATTTAATTTTAGTTGAAGAATTAGACATCCAAGTGCAGAGGTTAAGGTTAGGTTCTGTTTGCTGGAAATGTAGTATCTACACGAGAAAATCGTTATAAAAAAGCTATTATTGTAGTCCCCTGGCCGATTTTTTAAACATTGTAGGAGATGCCATTACACAAAACCGTGTTAACTTGCTGTATATAGCAATGGTAATTGGGATGAGGAGCACCCCTAACAGAGCAGTGACATGTATAATAAAAAGTAGACGAACAGGAAACAGATGAAAGAAATCATCATTGTCATAAAGATATTGGCCACTCCACGTGGCAAAAGTTAGCTGCAGCATCACAGGCGGAGTGAGATTAACATTGTGAGGAGAAATGGAAAATGGAGCCACAGAACCGAGAGGGTAAGGAAGACTGGGAAGCCTGAGACTGTAGGCAGGTGAGATCATGTTAAAGAATAGTAAATAGGACAAAGTGGTGAAAGAGCTACCGTTAGTCAGTAGATAAATACAGGGTGGATTTTAAATGACGTAAACAGTTGTTTTTGCTAAAATTGAATATAGTTAACTACATAATTAATTGTTATAATCTTCTGTTTTCTTTTACTAAATATTCCAGTATTTCACATCCAGATTCCAATAAAACGTTCCCTTTCTGAAAAAATACACTTTTCGGGCTATCTACCCCATTATTAACATGTAATGTATTTGAAAAAAAACATAACATGCAACATGTGTAATATGGTTCTCTAATGCCTTCTTGAGTTTCAGATTAAGGGGCATATTTACAAGAAACTCACAAATCGGTTCAGCTGCACCAGTTTCCTTACGTCGTCCTGCATCCCCCCTGACAACACCATGGTGGTGTTGTATTTACAATACAGTGCACTATAGCGCACGTTAGCACAATAGCATCAACGTTTTTGATGCTATTGTGGCACTTTGACGGATTAGCGCCAAAAATGTTGACGCTAGTCCAGCAAAGCTCAGGGAGGCCCAAAGGAAATAGTGTAGTGTCACTTTAACGCCTGCCCTGGGCACGCACTAAAAAATGACACTAGAAGAGAGCAGTGAAATCTTGTAAATTTCACTGAGCCTTTCTTTTGGGCCTCCCTGCGGGGGAATGCCCCCTTGCATACATTATACCTAGCACAGGTATAATGAAGCGTAAGGGTTTACAAAGTGTCACAATGCTAGCATCACACCACTTTGTAAATATGGCGCAGGGTGAGGGCCTGTTCATTGCCACAGCAGGGTAAAACAAAATGATGCAATGACGGCAGTAAGGGGTGCAAGGGGCTTATAACTATACCCCTAAATTTACAAACAACTGGGACCATTGACTTCATGCTATATGATACCAGCAGCAAAACACTTAATTGCAATATTGGACCACATTACATGGTTACCCGTTATGTGTTTGTATGCATGTGTGTGTTGGTGTGTACATCTATATATATATATTACCTAGTGGCAGCCGCCACTAGGTAATTGTAGTTAGGACCATAGTTCCAGAGAAAAAGCATTTTTTGACTTCTCTATATCTCTGCCACCGTTTGCTGACTCTTCACAAAACGTTCTGATTAAAAGGCCTGATTACAACCTTGGTGGATGGGATACTTCATCACAAAAGTGACGAATATCCCATCTGTCATATTACAAGTTTCGTTGTATCCTAAGGAACTTGTAAAATGGTGGGCAGGATATTCGTCATGTTTGTGACAGGGTATCCCATCCACCAAGGCCGTAATCAGGTTCAAAGTGCCCCAGTGATTCTTGCTGTGCACGGAAAGTTTAGGGGTGATCCATCAAGCGGGGGCCAAAAAAAGGCAGGTCAAGACAGTTGCAGTTCCATGTTAATTCCCATAGGACATTTAGACACAACTACAGCCTAAACCACTAGACCGAATTACACCAAATTTGGCAGAAAGCTAGCCTCCGGTAAGCAGATTGTGCTTTCGCTTATTTGGTGTAAATCGGTTTAGTAGTTTTTAAGATATAAAAGGGAAAACAAATTGTTTTATCTCTGGCTACGATGACTTCGTGAAGATCTCATGCACAGCAAATGCACATCTGTGACTGGCTGCCAACACTTCAAACCAGGAAGTGTTGGCAGCCATCTTGGGACTCGGCTTGAGCTGAGTCCCGCAATAAAAGTGCCAAAACTGCCCCCACGCATGACCAAAGGCAGTGCGTGGGGGTGGTTGGATTAACGTTTAGTTATGAAAATTACTACGCGTTAAAAAAAAAACAGAAATTCACTGAAAAATCCAAAGGTTGTAGTGACGTTATAGTAAGTAAACAGAATTTTTAAAAAACATAGAAATTCACAGAAAAAAGCAAAGAGTGCAGGGACGTTATAGTTAGGCTCACATTTTAAATGTATAAAACTGCAAGATATAGTTACCTTAGGGTACAAGTTATAGTTACTTGGGATAACTAACTATAACAGGTGAATTTCTATGGTTTTATACGTTTAAAATATGAGCCTAACCATAACATCCCTTTAACCTGTGTTTTTTTCAGTAAATTTATTTATATATAGCTATATATAGTTTCCAGCAATGCGATCAATGGTAGCACGATCGTGAGCTGGTGCATACGCTGAGAGGTAGGTCACCGCCTCCAATCAAATTTCTTCACAAAAGAAAATGCATTGCACTCTGTGATGAGATGAAAATTATTTATTTTAAAAAAGGAAATACAACTGCACTGATGCAATTTGACCCTTAAGGTCTTTATCGCAGTTGGTGAGTCCTACTATGTTGCAACTATCCAAACAGCCCATAATGAGGCATTATGGATCTTGTAGTATGTATTTACAGTTAGTGAAACCAAACAAAAGAAAAAAACAACGTGGGATTAGTGCTACATAAATCAAAATCAATCAGGAATGATGTGTAGAAGAGTCTGTCACAACCTATATCAATATACGATCATAAGAAACACACTCGTTGCTCGATAACCATAAGCATATGATCCCCTCCTATTTGTCATTTTAACTTCATACCCGACAATGTTGTAACAAATCCAATGAGTGCGGAAGGGAAACACAAAAGATATCATGGTATAGTACCAAATTAAGGTTGTAGATCCTATAAACCATGTCTTTCACAATTTGTGGGGACAGACGCTGTGTTCAACTCGCTGCAATTATAATCAAACCTATTCAAGGTATAGTGCCATACCTGCATGTCAGGTCTCCATGAGGACGTCTTTTATATTCATATTACATTCAAACAAAGCAATGACAACAGATGAAAGCAAGCAGTCATGTGAGAGCTGGCTGTATGAGTGAGTGACTGGGTATTCGACTGGCTCTATGGGTGAGTGAGTGGCTGTGTAAGTGGCTGTATGGGTGACTGACTGTGTGAATGTATATCAGTGAATGATTTTGTGTGTGAGTGGCTGTATGGTTAATCAGTAGCTCTGTGATTACCTCTATGTGTATGTATGGGTATGTCAGTGTCTGTATCGGTGTAAGCCTGGGAGTGTTAGTAGGTGCTTTACGGTTTAATTGGGCATATCTGTGTATCAGTGTGTGTTTTGGTGTGTCAGCGGCTGCATTAGTGTTTGGCTGGGTGTGTCAGTGTCTACATCGGTATGTGCCTGGACGTGTCATTATTGTTGTGTGCATGGGTGTGTCAGTGTCTGTATCGGTGTGTGCCCGGGTGCGTCAGTGCCTATATCGGTGTGGGTGTGTTAGTGGGGACATGAGTGTGTGCATGGATGTCTTAGAGGCTATATGAGTGTTTGGATGTTTCAGATACATCAAGTGCTAGAAAGCTTGCAAGATTTCTGTAATAGGGTGGGTACATTTTTCAAATAGAAAATTCAAATGTTTCTGCTTATTGCCAGGGTTGGAGTAAGTCGTGGGTAGGAGAAGGGGGTGGGCTAATGTAAGAGCAAACCATCCCTAAAACCAAGCTAAAATCAAGACTTTATTAAGTGGGTCCATCTCAGGTTCCCCAATCGACTCCATCCTCCCAGGACTTTGCAGCTGGTCCCGGATTTAATAGAAGAGGCCTTGGAGAAGAAATACTCCCAAATTTTGGAATAAGACAGATACCCTTATGAGTGGAAGGGGCAGTAATAATCCCTCTGAAAAAAGCAGAATGGGGATTCGAGTAATCTCAACAATCTGCACCCAATTTCATTGTTGTATGCTCCTGCCAAGATGTTGGAGAAGCACTTGAATCAGCCCAGTATCTTTCAGACCTTAACCTCTTAGACCCTTCAAACAATGATTTTAGGAAGAATCATGGCACCGAATTAGCACTTATACCAACTACTGATTCCATCCGTATGCAGATTGAAATTGAGGGGCAGCCATTTTAATACCATCAGATTTGCCACTGCCTTTGATACCATCTCTCTTTCCGTATTAGTGCAAAGGCTGAGGCAAGTAGGGCTGAGGGAGTGGGCTCTGAATCTACTGGAGTCCCTCCTGAGGGAAAGAACTCTTATAGTCAGCGGTGGCGATTTTAGTGCCAACCCTTATCATCTCCCCGGCCGGGTTCCTCAAGGGACTACACTCAGTCTTACTTTATTTATGGGTTCAAAGTGGCCTCTTATGCAGATGATTCCCAGATCATTGTGACCATCGATAATGACTGGAGAGGGGTGGCGGACAGATTCAGAAGGTGCATGATAGAAGTTAGTAAGGGGATGAAAGATATCTGTCTCAAGATGAATGGAGAGAGAGCGGAGATTTTGTTCTTCGGTATGGACAGTGCAATTTGGTCCAGCTGCTGGTGGCCAGGCACTTGTGGCAGGAGCTCTCTGCTGGCATCTACAGTCAAAAATGTGGGTGTGATCTTTCATGGTCTGCTGACCTCCGACACCCAGGTTAACAAGACAGTCAGCTCCTGCTTCTGGATTAGTAAGACCTTGAAACAAATCTTGCCTTTTCTCCCCAAAGGGCTTAGGGCAGCGGCTGTTATTGCATTGATCACATCCCACCTTGATTATTGTAATGCCTTACAACTCAGCATTAATAAACTCTCACTGAACAAACTTCAAATTATTCAGAAATCAGCTGCATGCCTGGTTCGGGCTAGACCAAAATTCTGTTCTGTCAGGGAAGGTTTGAGATCCCCTCAATGGCTGCTGGTGTAGAAAAAGGTGTCCTTTGAAGCCCTGTTTTTGACCCGTAAGGCTCTCACCTCCAGGGTTCCAGTCACCTGAGAGCAGTCCTTAAATGGTATGTTCCAAGTATACTCTTACTATCGGCAGGATGGAGAAAGATGGAAATAATGAGGGGCAAAAAAGTGAGGTGGGGAGATCGGTCCTTCTCTGTGGCTCCTGCTAGTCTAAGGAATTCCCTCTAGAAAAACATTAGGAGCACGAAGTCATAACTATTGTTCTGGAGACAGGTGAACACCTGGCTATTCTCAAATTAGCCCTACAATATACGCTTTTTCGGCGGCGGTACAGTCCTCACAATTGTCTTCTTCCAGGTCAGCGATTCAATGCCTACAGGTTTTATGCGCTCTATAAATACCTCAAATTCAAATTCAAATGACTGTATGAGTGTTGACTAGGTTTGTGTAGCTGGATGTGTCGGTGCCTCTATTGGTGTGTGCATGGGTGTGTTAAAGGCTGTCTGAAACTCAAAATAATATTTAAAATGATTGCAGACTCATACTATCATTACTATCTAAGTGTAACCCATGGGCAAAAGCAAATTACATAAATAGCAGATTACAGATGGACATAAAGTTCCTCATCATTTTTCTTACTGAGGAAAACGAGAGGAGCAAACCAAAATAAGACAATATTCAGTCAGGAACATCAATAAATAATCATAATCATGGAGCCAAACTTAGTAATAAATCTTTCTAATTATGTTCTTACATCTGTCGAAAAAGGAGTTTTGAAGAAGGGAGTCTCATTCTGTTCAGAACAACATTTCAAATATGTTGAAACTAGCATTGACATATATAAATTCATATGTAAGTTAAAACTGGCAACATTTTATGCATCACAACCTACTAATCCAGGCCCCATCACAGGCACAGGGGTCTCAGTAACAACTGACCTTCGTTTTGAGCAGATTCCTTAAATCAAAACCTTATTTGATTTAATGCATGATTGACTTGATGAGAAAATGCCAGAGGTGGAAATTTTGGATGACTTGGGTATGGATGCAAATAGACACAAGTACAGTAATTTGACAGAGAATCTAAATTTTGTCCATCACTTTCACCTGGTAACAAAATAAACATATTTGCTGAATTAGCCTTTGCAGATCTAGAAAAATATTTTGTGTTTCCCTTCGTCACTCACAATGAATTGTTTACATCTTTTCAAGTATGAAGATAAAATGACAAATATGAGGGGGTCATATGCTTATGGGTATCGAGTAATTAGTGTGTTTCTAATGATTGTATATTTGTATAGGATGAATGAGTGTCTGGGTGTATGAGTGGCTGTATGAGTGAGTGACAAGGTGTGTGAGTGACTAGGTGTGTGAGTGGTTGTTGGAGTGGCTGTATACGTGAGTGACTGGGTGTGTGAGTGGCTGTATGGGTGACTGTATTAGTGAGTGACTGGGTGTGTGAGTGGATGTAAGGCTGAGTGTGTGGCTGTGTGAATGGCTATAGAAGGGAGTGACTAGGGGTAGGAGTGACTGGGTGTAAGAGTGGCTGTATGGGTGAGTGGCTGTGTGAGTGGCTGTATCAGAGTGGGTGTCTGGGTGAGTAAGTGGCTGTGGGACTGGGTGTGTGAGTGGCTCTATGGGTGAGTGAGTGGCTGTATGGGTGACTGTGTGAATGTCTATCAGTGACTAATTGGGTGTGTGAGCGGCTGTATGGTTAATCAGTGGATGTGTGAGCACCTCTATATGTATGTATGGGTGTGTCAGTGTGTGTTTATCGGTGTCAGCCTGTCTTTGTTAGTAGCTGCAGTAGGGTTTAGTTGGTCAGTCATGTTTGTGTGTGTATCAATATGTGGCTGGTGTGTCAGTGGCTGCATTAGTGTTTGGCTGGGGGTAT
Source organism: Pleurodeles waltl (assembly GCF_031143425.1). Classification (NCBI taxonomy): domain Eukaryota; kingdom Metazoa; phylum Chordata; class Amphibia; order Caudata; family Salamandridae; genus Pleurodeles; species Pleurodeles waltl. Next base: position 167,819,995 of record NC_090443.1, on the reverse strand, counting down.
CAATTTCTATCAATCAACCATTCAATCAATCAGGAATTATAAAGTGCGGCTAATCACCCCATAGGGTATCCAGGCACTTGCAGGTCCTGGAGGCTTATTCAAACAGCCAGGTCTTGAGGGCCATTCGGAATTCCAGAAGTGAGGTGATGGTCTGGAGGTGCGTGGGGAGGCTGTTCCAGGTTATTGCTGCAATTTGAGAGAAGGAGTGCCCCCCACTCCTGCTTCAGTAGATGTGGGGAGTTTAGGGAAGTGAAAGGGAGGCAGAGAGTAGTCTTCTCGACGGTTGGTGGAAAGTGCCTACATCAGTATGTGTTTGGAAGTGTCAGTACTAGTGTATGCATGGGTGTCAGTACCTGTATCGGTGTGTGGGTGGGTGTGTTAGTGGAGATATGAGTGTGTGCCTGAATGTTTGAAAGGCTGTATAAGTGTTAGGGTGGGTGTGCAGATGACTGTATGAGTGTTTGACTAGGTGTGTCAGTGACTGTAATGGTGTGCCACTAGATCTGTCACTGCCTTTACTGGTGTGTGCATGTGCGTTTGAGATGGTGAATCAGAGTGTGGCTGGGTATGTCAGTGGTTGTATCGATATGTAGCTGGGTGTGTCAGTGACTGTATCAGTTTGTGACTGGGTGTGTCAGTGGGTGTATTGGTGTGTAGAGTGATCAGTGTGTGTCTGGGTGTGGCAGTGGCTATATAACTATATACTTTGGTGTGTACTTTGAGAATGTAACTGTTGAACAACACTGAAAGAACTAATTAGTAATCTGTATTTTTTCAAAAAATGGTTCCATTGATTTGTATAAAAAGAAAACAAAACATAAAAAATTATTTAATAATATGCATTATAAATTTACCCAATAAACTCTTAGTTTTTGCAATGTATACATTTATAATATAAACAAAACAGTAGAAATTTTTTAGGCTGTAATGCAATCTTTAATTGAATTTAAGCATTTCATTTTTCTTTTTATTATGTTCTCTGGTACTATACTTATGCACCATAAATGATCTACTGTATGAATAATCATACTTGAACAGTGAGGAAAAAACAATCATATAAATTATAGGTAAAAACCCAGACCTGCACAGTAGGTCTCTATAATTCAGCGACAGAGTGCACTGCACTAATTACAATTTTATACATGATCATTTTATCAATACTTAATGAACTAATCTAATGAAATATATGGCAAAAATAACATGTTAATTAATTTGCGCTGCAAGACAAATAATAGATGTAAAGGACTCTAGGATATGGAGAGCCTTCAAAGACATCACCCCTGGCAGGCCATATAATGTCATAAATAGCGATAAAACATCAACTTCATCGAAACAATTGCAGTTTTTAATTTGTAATTCTCCTTGGACGTTAGTAGCTTATAATGCAATCCTTGCTTGATTCGGATGTTGCTGCTATTACACTGTGTCCATGCAGTTTTGTTTTTTTGAATACATACTGTAGGCTCCATATGTAATGCTAAAGTGGTCATTATGACCTTGGCGGTCAGGTGACCACTATGCCGGCGATGGCGGTAATACGGTCGCCAGGCCAGCGGTAATGACCACCAAATAATGACCATAGCGGCGATCCCTCCCATAAACAGCCAATGTACCACCCCAACTGCCAGTGCGGTACAAACAGTGAACATGGCGGTAGCAATCTCCAGGTAGGTGGAAGAAAAAGATTCGCCGACCATATTATGACATAGCACACCGCCAGGATTTCCGGGGCAGTAGCAATGCAACCAAAAGCCTGTCAGAAACAAATCATAAAAAGGAGACACTCACCTCCATGGACACAGAGGAGTCAGTGGCTGCCATGGAACCAGAATTGCAAGTCTTCCCGATGCTGTACCACACCATAGCTGTCCTGGAGCACCAACGCCGACAAAGACGATGATGGTGCGTACAGCCGCATAGAACACAAGGGAGGGAGGGAGGGGAGAGTGACACACATACATGCACAACGCACAACACACAACACACACCCAGAACCATCTGCAACAAAAGTAACAGAACCTAGGAGCAAAGAAAGCCAAGACACATACCTCTGTTCCAACCACTGTAATCCTGTTGGATGAAGAGTCCAAATCCCAAAAATATATACATCAATGCATATTTACATGCAGGACCAGTGACCAGTCCAAAGTCTGAATAAACCCACAGGGCAAAGTCCAAGCTCCAGATTGACTCCTGACAACATCGGGACTCCACTGTGAAGAGGCATCATGTTGGAAATGGGCATGCACTTCAGGGGGTGGGGGGAGGGAGAACTTCTTTTTCAGAGGAGGTCCTTGGGTTTGGGCGGTGGCGGCACTTTACCCTTCCATTTTGGGGATGGAGGAGTGGGCTTGGGGTGGGGGGCCAGAGTTGCACTCATGTGCCCCTTAGTGGCAGCTGAAGTCTTTGGGGGTGGAACAGGGCTAGACTTTGTGCTGGAGGTACTAGGCTGGCGTGGGGACCTTTCTCTAAGGGGCAGAACGGGGAAGGAGGAGGGAAGAGGTCAAGGTGTGAAAGGAAAAACTTCTTAGGACCAATGGGGTGGGTTGTGGGAAGAGGGATGGGAGTAAAGGTAGAGGGAGTGGTTGTAGGAGGAGGAGGTTTGCTGGACATGGGTGCAGGTGCATGGACAGTGTGCGTGTGTGATGTGCATGGCTGTTGGAGGTCTGAGTGCGAGAGTTTGTGTGTCTTTGGGGGTGCAGACAGGATGGATGGATGTTGTGGTAGTGTCTGCAAGTGAGGTGGGTGTGCTGCATGAGGTGGTGATGGTGGTGGTGACTGTGCATGTGGTATGTGGGGTTCATGTCTGCGGGTCTGCTGTTGTGGTGACTGTGGGCCAAGCTCTGCAGTTGGCAGGTTCAGGGACTGTTGATGCAGTGCATGCAGGTGTGAGTGCTGATGTGACTGTGAGGGAGGAAGAGGAGGGGGAGGCAGTGGATGAAGTTGTGTGTGCATCTGTGTGTTGGCTGTGTGAGTGCTTGTGGACTGAAGTGTCCTGCCTTTGTTTGTCTGTGTGAGTCTTATCTGTTGTTTTGGGCGCATGCTTGTCAGAATGTGTGCGTGGGATGGGCTTAGGGTGAGGAGACTGGGAAGTGGTAGTTGGAGGGGAGACGGTAGGATCAGGGACACTGGCTGCCGTTAGAGAGGAGGCCAGAGCCTGAAACGATCTCCGTAGGACTGCCAAGCCACCGTGAATGCCCTCCAAGAAGGCACTGTATTGCTGCATCTGGGATGCCAGCCCCTGGATGGCATTCACTATGGTTGACTGCCCTACAGAAATGGATCTCAGGAGGTCAATAGCCTCCTCACTGAGGGCAGAAGGGCTATCTGGGGCAGGGCCTGAGGTGCCTGGGGCCAAGGAGACACCCACCCTCCTGAGTGAGCAGGCACAGGCAACTCGGTGGGAGGCTACTGGGAGGGCGGTGCTGGAATCGGGGTGGCGGTTGAACCTGTAGCTGGGGTGGTCCCAGAGGGGTCCGCACCACCAGGGAGCTCCCATTGGAGGAGGTATCAGAGTCAGGTGAGTCAGCTCCATTCCCCCCCCACCAACCCTGCCATGGTGCTCCCCTAGCCCTCAGTCTCACTGGTCCCCTCGGCGTTGGTGGACTCTGACTCCTGGGTCCTGTGGGCTGTAGCTCCCTCACTTGCCGGTGCCCCTGCTCCTTCGCCAAATAATGCTGATGCACACATGGACAGGTTGACAAAGGGGGGGGAGCACGGTTAATCACAGTAACAACAGCACAGACTGAATATATATCACTATCACACACAGGGACTAAGAATGGGCAGTATGGACCACACTGGCATACCATTAGCTAGGTACCATAGCAGGTAGGAGCCAAACACTGCCATCTGCACATCAATAGGAGCCAACCAAGCCCTGTCTGACATGGAAAGCCAGCTACCTACCCATCTAAAATATGTATTACACCTCAAATACCTAAGCTGGACCATGCTGCAATGTCTAATCTGGCATATTGGGGCATCCATTGACTAGAACCTTGCACCAGAATTCCATGCCAGGCAACATAGATGGCTGTCACACACACTGTACTCATTCCCTTGTGGATGCTGCGATGCCCTCAGGTGCCCATCCAGCTCTGGACAGGCCACCGTCAGTATGTGGGCCATCAAGTGGGTCAGGTTCCGACAGGCACCCCTCCCTCATTGGGAGGCCATCACCAGCTGGGCCTCCGTGGTCTTCCGAGCCCACCGCCCCAGGTCCTCCCACCATTTACTGCAGTGGGTGCTCCGCTGGCTATGGACCCCCAGGGCAGACACGTCCTTTGCGATGGCACACCACAAACCCTTCTTCTGCAGAGAAAGCACAGACAGAAGGACACCATTAACCATGCAATCCAGCCTGTCAGACAAATGGCTCACATACTGCATTAACCCCTTATCAAGTACACACATGACCCGTACCACTGCAAAAACACTGCCACCAGCTATAGCCCCACCAAATGACACACTTCTAGCACACACGCATCTCCCTGCAGCCATGCCGCATGCAATGTACCCATGGTGTACTCACCTGTTGGTCTGGAGGCCCATACAGGGGTAGGACCCCATCCAGGAGCCTCTTCAACTCCTCCAACGTGAAGGCTGAGGCCCTTTCCCCTGTTGCATGGGCCATGGTGGCAGGTTCCAGACACAGGTAACAGCGGCACACACAGTGGAGATGTGGTCCTGTGGAAAGTCAGGAATCAAGTGAAGTGATAGAAAGGAAATGGCGGTCACAGCGGTCAACACCGTCACCGCCGGCGTTGATCATCATTGGCTCCTATACTCCATAAAGGACCATGTTAGCCAATAAGGAATTGCACAGCATTGCAGACCGCCTATCGCCATGACGCATAACACCGTCAGGGTGAGGTCACTTCCAGCTGTACCTGCATACAGGACAGGCAGTTGCCATTTTCTACTGTTAGTACACATGTACTGATTTAAAAGTGAGTCATTGTTGTCGAACGTACACACCTAGGCAATTCCAGTGTCCTACATACAAACATGCTCTCTGTACACTGATGTTGTGTGTCCATAGTTCTGTTGTCACTCCCTTCTTACTTTTTGGTCCCTTAGGTATCAACCACTGTGGACTTGGCTACACTGGAGGACCGGCACATCATACTCACCTGTCATCTGGACAGGGCCACAATCACAGAGCTGTGTGCACAATTAGAGCCTGATCTGCTACCTGCTATCAGTTGCACCACAGTAATACCCACTCTTGCGCTCCATTTCCTGGCAACAGCCTCTTTCCAGGTGACAGTGGGCTTGGCTGCAGGAATGCCACAGCCAATGTTCTCTATTGTGCTTGCAAAGGTTTTGGCAGCCTTGCTCAAACACGTGTGCAGCTACATTGCATTCCCCCAGGTAGATGAATTGCCCACTGTGAAGGCTGGATTCTATGCAATGGGACATATACCACATGTTGTTGGGGCCATTGACGGGACCCATATTGCCATAGTCCCCCCCACCCCGGGCAAATGAACAGGTGATAGAAATAGGAAGATTTTCCACTCACTCAATGTCCAGATGGTGTGCTTTGCTGACCAGTACATCTCCCACAACACTGCCAAGAATCCTAGGTCGGTGCATGATGCCTTTGTCCTGAGGAATAGCAGCGTCCCACAGCTGATGGAACAACTACAGAGGCACAGAGTGTGGCTTACAGGTGAGCCAGAATCCCCACCCAATGTATGCCAGTGTATGCGTTTAGGAGTCATACCTCCTGCCATTGTGCAAAGCTAATGTGTGTCCCTCACTTCTTGCAGGTGATTCCAGCCACCCAAACCTGTCCTGGCTCTTGAGCCCTGTTAGGAATCCGAGAACAGGGGCTGAGAATAGGTACAATGATGCTCATGTGCGTACCAGGAGGGTTGTTGAAAGGACCTTCAGTCTCCTGAAGACCAGGTTCAGGTGCCTCCATCTGACAGGTGGATCCCTAAGCTATTCCCCTGAGAAGGTCTGCAGGATTGTTTGTGTGCTGCATGTTGCACAACTTGGCCCTCAGATGCCATGTGCCCTATCTGCAGGAGGAGGGGTGACAATGCTCCAGTGGCAGCAGCGGACAGTGAGGACAGTGAGGAGGAGTAAGAGGAGGAGGACGCGGCCAACAGCACACATATGATCCAGCTGTACTTCCAATGACACTCAGGTAAGACTGTTGAACTAAACATTTCTCCATTTAAGTGTTGTGCTGTGTGACTGTACCATAATACCAGTCGCTGCCTTTGCATCTCAACTGACTGTCACCTATGGCTTCTTATATTGCGGATTTGGTGTGGTTACAACACTGTGACGCTGTGATGTCTACAGACTGTTAAAACACAAATGTAGGATGGGTCAACATGTTACTGGACATTTGCACTCGACCATGCAGTTCAAAATAGTTCAATACACTGCACATTTACTTCAGATAAAGCACTATTACTCAAATTGTGTCCAAGGGTGTTTAACAGTTATTCTGGTATACAATGCAAAGTGCAATAGAGTGGGGTGATGGTTAAGAAAAGTCCAGTGTAGTGGGCCAGTTTGTTTGTTGCACAGGTCCAGTGTCCAAGGGGCCATAGAAAGGGGAGCAATGGCAGTTCATAGTGGACAAGGTGACACAGTGGAACACAAGGGGGACATTCAGGAGGGGATAATTTCCTGGTGGTGGTCTTGACAACTGTCTCTGGTGTCTGTCTGGGTCGCAGGGAACGTTTGCGGGGTGGTTCATCTTCTGCAGGGGGAGGGGTGGTGGTGGCCTGTGGGTCCTGTGGCAGGGCTTCCTGTCTACTAGCTGCAGCAGATGTGGAGGGCTGGTCAGTACACTGGCTAGTGGTAGGGGCCCGCTGGTGTGCTGTGTACTCCCTCATGATGTTGGCCATGTCACCCAGCACCCCTGCAATGGAGACAATGGTGGTATTCAAGGCCTCCAATTCTTGCTTGATCTCCTGGTGGTGTTCCTTCTGCAGCCCCTGGTTCTCCTGCATGATTTTTAACACCTGACCCATCTTGTCCTGGGACTGTTGGTATGCCCCCCAGACATTATTAAGTGCCTCTTGGACAGTTGGTTCCCTAGGTCTGTCCTCCCCCTTGCATGCAGCTGTCCTCTGACTGTCCCTGGCCCCCTGTGCATGTGTCCCCTGAACGGTGTACCCACTCCCACTGACCCCTGGACGCTCATTGTCATGCCTGCAATGTGTGGACTCGTGTCTCTGTACAGGTGAGCACACTACTGACTGACGTATCCTGGGGACAGAGGTCTGGGGACGTTGGGTGGTTGCTGTGGTGTTGGATTCTGGGGCGGGGGGCTCTGTAGTGGACTGGGTGTGGGATGGTGTAGCCGACTGAGCAGTGGTCCCAGATGGGCCAGGGAGTTCATCCAGATCCAGAGCTCCCGAGCTGCTGTCATCACTGGGGGCATCTTTTGGTGGGGGATTTGGTAGCAGTGACACCTCCTTGCCGCTGACATTGGCTGGGGCACCTGTGATGTAAGTGTATGCAACATGTCTGTGATATATTCCACATCACTAGCTTCCCCAGTGTTATTGCTGTGGCCCTACCACCTTTGATTGTGTATGGAGATGGATTGTGGGATTGTTAGTTCTCTATGCTGTGCATGCATTGGTGGTAGGTGTACATGCAGGGCTGGAAATTATGTGCATGCAGTGGAATTGGCATGCAGGGCTTGGCATTTCATTTTGGTAATTGGGGTGGTGCACTGTGTGGGATTTGAGTGGGGTGATGGGTGTCAGGGTGAGGGGTCAAGGTGGCATGCAGGTATGGGGGGGTGATAGGTAGTAAATGTTGACTCACCAGTGCCAGTCCTCCTGCTACTCCAGTGAGTCCCTCAGGATGCAGGATTGCCAAGGCTGGCTCCTCCCATGCTATCAGCTGTGGAGGAAGAGGTGGGGGTCCACCGCCAGTCCTGATGGCGAGCTGGTGCCTTGCTGCAATGGAACGCACCTTCCTCCGTAGGTCCTTCCACCTCTTCTTTATGTCGCCCCTTGTGCGTGGATGTAGTCCTGCAGCGTTCACCCTGTCAACGATCTTCCTTCATAGCTCCACCTTCCTGGCAATGGAAATCTGCTGGACTTGTGCTCCAGACAGCTGTGGCTCCTCCCTGATTATTTCCTCAACCATGACCCGCAACTCCTCATCGGTGAAACGGGGGTGCCTTTGTAGGGACAAGGGTGTTGTGTGGTGTGTGTATGTTGTGCAGAGGGTGATGTGTGAAGTGGTGGGGTGTGCGGTATGTGGTGCATGACGGATGAATAGGTAGTTGTGATATGCTTGGGAAGTTCTCTTAAGGACTGGCGTGGCAAAGTGTAGCGGTCTTCTCATGTTTGCAAAGGACTGTGGGTGATGTGGGTGGGTGTTTTATAGTGCTGTTGGTGGGTGTGTGGGGTGTGTATATTTATGTCAGGTGTGGGTTTTCGGTTCTGACCAATGTTGTCTTGTTTTGTATTCGGGTGGCCATTTCTGCTGTGGCGGTGTGCACCGCCAATGGTTTACCGCCGCTGAATGTCTGCTGTGGTGATTTGTGGGTCATTCTTTGGAGGGCATTGTATTTGTGGCCTAACGATATGGGTGGTAGTATCAACAGTTTATCACGTTCAGTGGGTCTGGCAGATTTGTGGTTGTGTCGGTTTTCTGTCGGTTTTGTGTGTATGTGTCATAATCTGGCGCACGGATGTCCACCTCTGCGGTGGTATGTTGGCGGCAGTCAGCGCAGCGGTATTCTGTATTTACCACCAATGTCATATTGAGGGCCCTAGTCCTTAATGAAAGATGATAGCCTTAGTTTAATTTGTTTCTCCTGAAATAGTTGTCTGTGCTGGTTTAAAGTTTGTAATGTATGTTTTCAATTTACTGCCATCTGCTCTGTATCATTGTAGCATTAACTGCACACCTGCATCTTGAAAGCCTTATAAAGACATCACTCCTTGTAGGCCCTTTGGTATAGCAAATACTCATAATACAGTTCCATAACTATACTGTTTCACCTTTTCTTTTGTAATTCTCATTAAGACTTATATTTAAGAATCAAAAGATAAGAAATTGGTATCTTATTAGCCAATGTTTGCTTAAATTTGAGGTTGTTGTCATAACATTCTACCCATCCACTTTTACTTTTTAAATAGACAGTATAGCTTCCAGATATAACACTAACGACTTAATTGTGGTATGTTTTTCTTGAAATAGATATTTGTCCTGCCTTATTATTTGTAATCTGTTTCCAATTTAGTCTCATCTGCTTTGTATCTCTGTAGAGTTAAAATAAGATACTTGCCTCTTCTTCATATACATAAAATTGACGTTAGATCTGATCGCCGATTGCTGCAGGTATTGTTTTGCATAGCTTCTTTAAACAATCTCTCAAAATCCACAGTTGTGCAGTCTGGAAGAGTAAAGTAAATAAATTGCTCTGTATCTATTTCTGTTCTATATCAAAGAACAATCTTCACACTCATGATTCCAGGAGTAACTAAGTCCAAATAATTCATCAATAGGTATTTGTCTTCAATTGCATGAACAAATGAGGTCATGTAAATAGCATACTGAGTACCCCAGTTTCATTGTAGCTGACACCAGAGTAGCTTGACAACTGGTAAACAACAACATCTCTTTCATTCTCATTTGTTTTCTTAGCAACTTCCTTGTTTTCTTTCTTTTCCTTCTTTCCAAAAACATCACTACAATCCTTTGAATGTTTTCGTTTTGGACAGATGGTACCTTTCTCATAAACCAGATAATGTCCTAAATGAGGTGCAAAAACACTTCTTAATCAGTTGTACTCTATCACACAACTTGGATCAGCATTTACTTTGCTGGCATCAAACTCAACAAGATACAAACCGGACTCAAGATATGGCTACATATGACATACCTTTCTTAAACACAGTACTACATACATTAACAAATGTTGTATCTACACTTAAAATTTGAATTTATGAATAGTCACAGTGCATGCTAGAGAAACTGGAAACTGCTTCTGCCGAACATACAAGCCTTTCACAAGCAAAAAATGTGCAATGGACCTTCCAATTAGTTTTACACCAAGAACCTGATCAAATTTTATTGCTAGGTATTCAACCTTACTCCTTTTAGGAAAGAAAATTAAATCAACACTTCACACATAGCACCATTAACTAATTCTTCCTCAACATTTATATTTTGACGGAAAATTACTCTACATTTCTTGCAAACACTTAAACATTTCTCTAATCCTGCAGTTCTAGAAACTGATTTTTCATATTAATACAATTTATCTGGTAGTTTTTCACCTAGGAGGACTGTCATACCATTGTGTTCCATTTTGTCCATTGCTATAAGTTGCACAATTTCTTCTGACTCCAATTTGAGTAATTCTTAGTTAAAACAGGAGCACTCCTCAAGTGTAGGTATTAGGCACACAATGGATTTTCCGTCCGGAAATAAAAGTGAACATTAGCTCAGCTGCTGTTTTGTTTGGAGGAAACAGTTCCTTAACAAATTGAATTTCTAAGAGCCAGATGTACAAAGGCCTTTCGCATTTCTTAACGGGCAAATTGCAATTTCGGCTCATTAAGAAATGCAAAACAGCCTTTTCCCATGTACAAAGGCATTAAGGGAACTGCCTAATGTGATTTTTACCCTGTAGAAATCACATTTTGCGATTCCCGAAATAGGAAACCGCAAATAGGGTTTTCTATTTGCGATTTCTTGGCACATGTACAAAGCATTTCCTAAATGCAAAATGAGCATGTAGGCAATCCAATTACCATCGACTGCTAGTCGATGGTAAACGTGCAATTTGAAAAAAAGCAAACTGAGATGCTTTTTTTAAAGTGCAATACAGTACATAAATGCCCCTTGGGCATATGTGTGCTCTTCATGTGCACACTATTTTTGGGGTGCGCCAAGGAGGGCCTTTTGCCTATAGCCATTCTTGGTTTTGTATTTCCCAGATAGCTATTTGGGAAATGCAAAACAGGCCCGGTATCTCAAATGGCATGGGATTTCTTATTGTGATTTCTTTGTAGGAATCGCTATTAGGAAATTGGTATCTTTGTACATTGCATTTTTCATTTCCTAAATATCAATTTCTATGAAGTCACTATTTAGGAAATTCAAAATTGCAATTTCGTACATCAGGTCCCAAGTAACATTTCCCCCCTTTTGTGAAAACACATACTATAATAACCTTGATAATATTTGCATATTCAACATTAGATGCTTGTTTCATATTCCTAAGAAGTTCTTTGCATTGGAAGATTAATCAAATTTTTATATTTGCAATACTTCCCAAAGAATTCCGAGCATCATGTCTTGAACACAGGCTGTTCTTTGACTGGTATAAGTTGTAGTATATCACCTAACACAATCGTTTTCCTCTAAATAGCACATCATTGTCTGTACTTCAATGTGTTGCATTCTCAAGTGTACAAAGGCAAGAATTAAGTAGGAGACCATGCTCACCTCATCAATGATTAAAAGTTTTAATTTCTTCAGTACTCTTCAGCCTTCATGACAAGATTCACCGAATAACATTTGGTACTCCAGTTTGTTGTGGTGTTCCACAGGAAGCATGAGAAGACGATGTAAAGTAATTCCTTTAATGTTATGTGCAGCTAATCCAGTGGGTGCTATTACTATGCACAACAAATTACAATTTGTAGTCTTCTGCAGGAAAGCAGTAAGAACTTGTATTAAAAAAAAATTACCAGGGCCAGCTTGACCACTGACATGCAACATTATTGACTTAAATGATTTACATTCTCATGGAGGGATCTACGTGCAAATCTGTCTTTTACCTCCATATATACATATTTCTTTTGCTCATCATTTAGTTGTCCAACTAACTCCGCCAAATCAATACTTTCATGTCTTGCTAGCTGCATTGCAATCTCCAACTTAATGGTAGCTTCATTTTCAATAATTGGCTGTCCAAGAGGATCTTAACTTAGAGGTCCTGAACTTTGTCTGCTTCGCAAACTCTCCTTAGCTATCTCAGCAGCAACTATTTCTTTCTGTTCAATATCACCATTGAACATTTTCAAATAGTTAGGAAATACTGGACTCTGAATTCTGCCCTTAACAGTGTTGAAAGAATATTTGTAACAGTCAAAGTCTCTGAGTTTTTTTGAATATGAAAATGGAGGCTTGAACAGTTGTAGAAGTGCCAAATTTATCAGGAGTTTAGCAGCTATGTTTTGGTTAATTAGACTGCCTTTTGTGTGTCCTACCAGACAACCGTCGCAACCAACTAATGCATATTTCCCTTTAGCTACCTTTTCAGTTACATTGTTTTTATATATGTAGTGTTGAATTATTTCATAAAGTCAAACATTTTCAAGATGTAGGCTCTTTTTAGGATAGTGAGTGTCCAACATACTTGTTTTGACTATGTCTGCACTTTCCGGGTCAAACTCTGTAAGGTACTGAACGTCTGGAAAAGACTTCAACACTCTATTTTGCGTGCTTGTCAGGCCTAAACTTACCGTTACAGTTCCTTTTGACTTCAAGTATAAACTAGCTGCGCTTAGTCGGTCACAGGTCTCATAAGATCCAATTTGTGTGTGAAAGCATCATCAAACTGAAGCTGTGCGATTTCCTGGCTAGAGACTTTTCAGCAGAAATTTCCTCCCACATTTCCTTTATCTCTGCTTCTCTGATTTTTATATTTTGGAAGTCACATAACGAGCAACAGCTATGGAGTGGTCTATGACAAACTGAATATACATATTAACCTTCCACATTTTGAGAATCACAGGATTATAGTCGATAATATATATTGAGGCCTCTGTTCTTTTCAGATTTTATGTGTTGTTAGGAGATTTTCAAAGAAGTGTATGTTTCACTGCAGATAAAAAACTGCTGACTCTTCCCTTGTGAATTACAATGGAAATCCAAAAATACACTTTGCATAAAATGTTACTTTCTGTACTTCTGCTAACACTATTTCCACATCTATGTGTTTGAAAGAGCAGAACATACTGTTTCAAGCCTTTTTTATCGGTGTGTTTTGGATGGTACATGTCACATACTGTTCCATGAAGAAAAGCACAGAATCATCTGTGTCGGTTCCAAATTTTGGTGCATCTTCTATCAATAACAGCATATTCTTTACACCAAAATAAATCAGTTACTTCTTCAAGAGGCGAATTGTTTTGTTGCAGATAAGGCAAAGTTTGGCTTGAAATCTGTGGTTAAAATATCTACAAACATTAGTAGGATGCAAAGAGCAAACTTCTCCTAGTGTCTTCAGATTGATGTCCTTAATGTTTTAGTTTGCGTCTCTCAAAGATCTACACCCACAGTTTGAATATTCCATTTAAAGTCTAAAGGTAAGTTGATAACTCTACTACTAAGGACTTTCTGTAGCTCAGTTGGTGATACTTTGCCACTCTTTGGTTTCATACGAACTACTGCGAGAAAAGGGTGAATAGATTGTATCAGTATTGATTCATAAATATTTGAATCTTAAAGTTCTTCAGCAATTTACCAATTCTAACTTATTATGTATAGCTCTGGCAGGCATCTTGTTGTCCTCCAACTTATTATAGCAATACTTACCTATAACATGCCTTGTTGTCTAGTCAAAATGTTCCTAGACAAATAAATACACACCAAATTCTAACCACTTTCCAGGTCAATTTTTAAGAACAAATCAACATTTCGAGTTTGACCTTGCAGTGAGTGCTTCGACAACACACACAAAGAAAGTTTGGTTTCTCACTAGAAACTGCATTAAACTTTGCAATTTTGTGTGCAAAGTTCTAAGTACTAATAATAGCTCAGTTTTGTTCAGCTCCACCTGCACATACAAACTCCTCATTTTCCCTCACTCCTCGTCAGGACCAAATAAACGTAACTAAACACCTTGAGAAACTTTTCCAACCTCTGATAGTGTGCCATACAAAAGAGCTTTATTAATTTCTCCTAAACACAATGTAGGACTTTTTACAAAGTGGTCTCCTAACTAAATTTCACATTTTTGAGTGATGAGCAGCCAACATTCGGAAATAATGAGCTGTGCTTGTGCACACTTTGTTCAAGAGACTTGCCAGTGGATGTCTTTGTAAATTAGCAAATTTCCTTATTTTGTATGGATCCAATCCTTGCAACCATGCAGTTTCTACTTCACCATTTCACATTGAAATTCACATATGAAAGTTCTCAATAAATTGGTTTATTCTCGACCATTTTAGTCTCTTTGTATACAGTGGCATGTCTACGTCTTCCTTGTACCTCTTTAGCCATCACTTCCGCTACATTCCTAGGAACCATCTCTTTGGCAATGGGAGTACCATCTTTTACCTCATAACAATGACCAGTTGTATCAACTGCATGCTCTAATGATTTCTCTTTGAAGTAACTTTCTTCATTAAAGAAAGGCTCTGTACTAGATGTGCGCTTCCATTCACCTTTAAAAATCTTGCAAAAATGTGTTTTAATAATAAGTCATCTTTTGTTTTTTTTTCTTTCCATAGACAATAACATTTTATCTACTGTCCTATTTCTGTTCAGTATCCAGATAAATACTTTCCTCTTTATAGTAAGTGCTTTGTCTACTACACTTTCAATATGTTGCTTTTGCTTCAGTGCAGCACTTCTCCTTTCATGTTTCATGAAACATTCTGTATTGCTATATTTCAAAACATTTTCACTTGAATCTCTTTAAACTGTTTCTGTCTCCATGTCAGACTACCTGTTTTCTTATAACATTTTTTTACATGTAAAGTCACTTACTCCTTGTCCTTTCCGAGTTGATTTCAAACCTCACTTGTCATTTGGAACATTTCCCTCATTTTGCATTTGTTTTACATTTTGTTTAATAAACTCCTTAGTACTCTTACTAGCTACTCTTTTTCCCCCCACACATTCTCCACCTTATGCTCCTTGTCACTCTTTAGAACATATTCATACTTTTTTTGGCTCCCCATTTGTGTCATTTTTTGACACAAAAGGGGCGAAAACGTAGAAAATATAATTGTATTTTGTAAGTTTGCGCAGCTTTTGAATAAAAAAATGATGCAAATGTGGTGCAAAAAAAGTATAAATATGGACTATAGTTTTCTTTAAACACAAGTAGATATCTGGAAAGGAAATAAAGAATACATTTATCTTTACAGGACATAGTATTAAATTAAGGGGTAGTAAGGGTGAAAGATGCCACACCTCCAGGGAGTATACACAGTATGTATGAGCAACAAATGTTAACACGGTCAAAAGCTGGTGCCAGTGGTCAGGTCCCTTACTACCCTATAGACACAAAATTGAGTAAAAACATACACAATCATAATAAGCACAGTGGGACCACAGCACACAGAGGTACAATACATTCAAGTAACATGGATTAGTATCCCTGGTAAGTTGCCGAAGTTGGTGAAAAAATGCGTAGATATCCCAAGTTCATTGAAGGAAGATTCTTTAATTGAAGGCACAGTTTGCTTTATACAGACAAAGCGTTCATCAAATACAGCTAACACGTGTTTCATCACACAGGTGACTTCCTCAAGGCTGCAAAACAGTAATATAAAAATACTCATGTGTAATTTTACCCATAACTGAGTAACACATTGGTACAATCAAACAAAAACAAAAAATAATAATAATAAAAATGTATTAGGTAACAAGCATAGCCAGAAATGTACGACCCAAGTGAGCGGAAAAGAGAGAAGGTAGATGTAGACATGGCACAACAAAGTCCAGAGACAATGTTGGTTACATTAAGTTAAGGGGCACCCTAAGTGCAAAAACTTATGTCAGACAGAGAGAGGCCAAAGTCAAAGACAGAACAAAAGAGGAATGTGCTCATGATTGATTATACAAACCCAAAAATAGCAGAGAATGTTGACAGGCCAAGTAAGCAGTGATCAAAAACATGTATCTGTGGTACAGCGTGCTCAAAAAAGTTAATATGGTGATATAGGAAATAGTGGACTAGTAACTATACCTAGACCATCAGGCCTGGTAGGTAGGACTGAAATGCCTCCAAAAAGAGTGTTGGGTTCAAATCTGTAACAAAAAACTATGAATTACTAACAGTATATAGCCACCGAAAAAAACGAGGTACCGATGAAAGTTAGAAAAAGTGCAAAAACTAAGCACCAGACTACCTGGATATAGACTGGTAATGAGAGCGTCTCTCGACGGTGGAGTACATAAAGGTCGAGTAGTAACCGAAAAAGCTGTTTGGGCCCTGATAAGTCCAAATGCAAACGTCCTACACCAAGAAGAGAGAGGAAAGAAAAGGAGAGTTAAAAGCGCTAAGCAAACAGCAATCAATGCTAGTTTTGAAACTGTAGCAAAAGTCTGAAAGCCCGAGCTGATCCGCAGAGCACCATATGTGGCACTTATTAATGACAATGTGATATTAGACCAGTGGTGAGGGTAGAGCATGTAAACACTGACAAATGGTGTAACATGAGCCCAAAATAATAGGAGACCCCCTGGTCTTATAATGAGAACCCTAATCGCGAGCATGCTGCTGTTAACTGGACTACGAGTTAATCTGTAAGGGATAAGCTAGCCCGTAAAATGCGACCACGGCTTGATAGTGCAAAAAATAAATCAAAACTCAGTCAAGAACGACCGGTCGGCATAAGCGTACGTGCCGATATTGCGGGGCGATATTACCAGTGCAAAAATAAAAATAAAAACTCAGTCAGAAACGACCGATTGGCATAAGCATATGTGCCGATATTACGGGGCATGAGTACCTTATAGAAAACCAAAAAAGTGCAAAGAGGCTTACTCCGTCCAGTCGCGGAGCCGAGAAGTCGTCCCGTATCTCGCAAGTAAAAGTAAGTTTGTATGTGAAAACCACATAGTATAAATGCCCCTCGGTTAACACTAAAACTGAAAACAGTCTAAATGCTAGTAAAGGAGCCTCCGATCACGTGGTGTAGGGCTGCAAAACGGCGGCCATATTGGAAGAGTAAAAAAAAAAGGTTGAATACAAGCAAGTAGAAGGGGAGGCAAGAGAACCATGCATGTAAAGGAAAAAACCCACAGTGAAGTCACTTCTAGTAAGGAGCATAGGTGAGATAGAGGTACCACCAGGTGTAATGTATTTTTATTTTAAAACAGTATGAGAAATGCACTAAGTAAAAAGAGGGTCTCCATACATATAATGCGAAAGTATGAAGAAATTGTGAGTAGGACTAATACCAAGTAGAGAAACCCCAATTAGTGCAGTCACAGGTTACAAAATGGATATATGTAGAACTCAAAAAGGCCATTGTATCATGGAGCCACATGTCCACAGATAAATACAATTAGTGTAAGCAATGTAAGCAAATGATACTCGAATAGTACAGAGAAAGAGCAAAATGGTGGGTCGTTAGAAAATGGCCAGTGTATCCTGGGCCCACGTATCGACAGGTATATGCGATAAGTATAAGCAATGTAAACAAACTGTTACTCGACTGGTACAGAGAAATGGCAAAATGGTGGAGTGTTAAAGAATGGTACAAGATGAAAACATCACATTTGAATGAATATTACGTGAGAAATACATGTAGTTCACGGTCAGTGTTAAGCCCTTTTTCCACTGCCCGTAGTTTTAGGATCCATTTTGCCTCACATTTACGAAGATCTTTCGTTCTGTCCCCCAATCTGGGTGAGGTGGACACCTGGGTTATGCCATGAAATCTTAAGTTGAGAAGATCCTTCTCTCCATGTTCAGAATTGAAATGAATTGCAAGAGGGTAGGTTGTGATGTGATTCCTGATTGCTCTAACATGTTCTTGAATACATTCCTTAAGGGGGCGAATAGTGCTACCCACGTATATCAGTCCGCATACACAAATGATACAGTAAACCGTATATCTAGTATTACAATTCATAAACTCTCTGATATGGTAAATATTCTCAGTGTTGTAAGAAAAAGACAGAGTTTTGTTAAGAGCTAGTTGCCATGACACACAACACCCGCACTTGTAAAAACCTTTAGGTCTACTAGGGATCCAAGTAGATGGGTGTACCTGTGTAGGGGGAGCAAGAAAACTAGGGCACAAAATATTCCTCAAAGACCAACCCCTACTATGTGTAATAGCTGGCGTACTGCCAATAGCAGCTTTCAATCCAGAGTCCAAAAGTAACAAGTGCAAGTGCTTTTTAAGGATGTGTAGCACTGTTTTGCTAACAGGACTGTATTTGGTAACAAAGGAAACAGGCCTCTTTTTGTATTTGTCTGTGCAAGCTTTTTTATAGCTTCTAATCAATAGTGAATGTTGGTCTTTAGAGGATATGCGACTCCTTGCCAAAGAAATAAGATCTTCTGTGTAACCCCTGTCTCGGAAATGTTGTGCCAAGTTTTCCAGCTCCTGTTTAAAGATCCCAGTATCACTGCAGTTACGACGTATTCTTATCATCTCCCCATAAGGGATAGCCTTGATTTGTGCTAGAGGATGTGCACTATGTGCATGAAGAATAGAATTACATGCAGTTGGTTTTCTATACAGTCTGGAAGAGATCTTGTTTCCAGTGATATACAATAGCAGGTCCAGAAACTCTATTTGAGCACAGTCCACCTTGTGTGTCAAAACTAGATTGAATTCATTGGAGTTTAAGTACTCTATGAGTATAATGAGGTCCTCACTACTGTCCGTCCAAATGGCCAGTATATCGTCAATATACCTCCCCCAGAACAAGATATGTTGGGTGATGTGAGTAGGACATTTAGACCAGAGATGTCACTTTTCAAATTGTCCCATATAGAGATTGGCATAAGAGGGAGAACATTTTGCTCCCATAGCCATCCCCTGGCGTTGTTGGTACCATCTTCCTTCATGTAGAAACACATTGTTCTCAAGAACCAGTCGTGTTAGGTCAAGAAGCATAAGTATACGTTCATAGAGTGTGGCATCGCGATCGGCGAGGGTTGCCGAGAGCATGTCTAAGCCCATCTCTAGGGGATAGATGTGTAAAGAGAACTCACATCTAAGCTAACAAAGGTACATTCATCTGTCCATTTAATGTCTTCCAGCTGACACAATAGGTCCCTTGTGTAGATTGTGTACCAGTAGTTGAAGAAAGGAATCAATGTATTCAGAGATCTGTTCTGTTGGGGATCCAATGCCAGAAATGATGGGTCTACCTGGTGGGAAGGTCCCAGATTTGTGGACCTTGGGTAAAATGTATATGCAAGGAGCCTGCGGTGTACCACTGTACAGGTATTTGTACTCAAGGTCGGACAGGAGGCACAAGTTTTTCCAATATGTCAACCTATTTTCAATCGTATTAGTAATCCCAGGCAGGGGGTTGTCATGCAGCTGTGTGTATGCCTGTTTGTCGCTAAGTTGTCTATTTATTTTGGACACGTAATCTGATCTGTTCATCACCACTACATTACCCCCTTTGTCTGCTTCCCTGATAACTATGTCGGTACATGTAGAGAGTCTTCGCAAAGCCAAAAGTTCACCATGATTAAGGTTGCCATTCGTTCTAGGGGCATGGGTCTTACATTTGTCCTCAAGTAAAAACAAATCAGCACTTACTGCTTTATAGAAAACATCAATGTTATTGCCAGGAGGTAATATCAGTACAAAGGTAGATTTAGGTCTGAGACCACTGTCAAGATCCAAATTCGGTAGAATGTCAAGATGAGACAGTAGTTCCTCCAGAGAAGGGGTTGGTAGGGTGGTAGTGTCTAAAGACAGAATCGTATGAATATCCTGTAAGTCCATTATTGATTTATTACATGTGTGTGTAAAGGGGTATGGGAAATTTTGTTAGTCACAGGTTTATTGAGAACAAACTTTTTAAGTTTAAAGTGACGTATGAATTTGAAGAGGTCAATATGTATGCTGGTAGAGTCAGATTTGGAAGTAGGACAGAAGCCCAGACCTTTTTTCAATAATGTTTTTTCTTCAGTGGACAAATCAAGGGTAGACAGATTAATCACTTGCACAGAGTCAACATTCGAGGTAGGGGGAACCGGATTGTTATACATGTTCATGTTCTTTGGGTCCTTGCAATGGAACAGGTTGTTACACCCTCTCTTTTGTCTCCCATTATGTTTCCTCCCCCCCCCCACGGGTGAGTTTGAGTTTTGGTTTACTCTGTTGTAGTTTTGAGGTACACCCTTTCTGTATCGTCCCAGTTCCTCTAAAAAAGACGATGGTTGAGGAGCATTGTGAAGAGGTAAGTTACCAAAGGACCCTTCTGTAGATGGGTCCAGGCTATTGCTGGAAAGATTTGAAACGTCTGATAGACTACTGGTGGTCGACCCAACCGTAGTGATGGTCTCGGTTGTCATACCACTGGCATCTTTATTAACCTGATCAAATCTACGTGCAAAAGTGTATATTCGACCATTACTATAGTCGTTCTCAAACCTGATAAGTTTCCTCATTTTCTTGTCCTTGATGTACAATTGGTAACCATTGAGCATCTCTTTGAGAATGGTGTAGTTTTTGTTGGTTGCCTCAGGGAGGTTGAGGTTTTTAATCTCCTCCTCAAGGGAAGCGATATCGAGCAATAATTTGTCCCTTTTTCTGTCAGCATGTTTGATAAGTATATTTATCATGCCAAGCGAGGTAGAGGAAATTATGTGTTCCCATTCCCCCAAAAGTTTGGGGTCGGGGTCATCAAATGAAGGAAAAATTATCACTCGTAACCCCCTAGGTACCTGTTTCAGTTCTAAGTAGCGTTCAAGGGTTGTAACCTCCCACCATCTCGCTAATTCTTTTTAAGTCGCTCTAGTTTGATAAATTTATGTCTAAGTCCTTCCTTTGAAGGTGAATTAGTCCCAGTATGTAGAGAAATGATTTTTTTGGCAAATAGTTTGGCAGCTAAAGTGTCCCGATTGTCATCAAACAAGGCCATGTCCAATAAAATGATATAGAATAATACACGGTCAGAAGCCAGTCGTACTAAAATAATGTGACCCAGAGTGCAGCTCACCACAAAATGACAAAGCTAGGCCTAGGGCAAGAATCAAGGGGTAGTAAGGGTGAAAAGTGCCACACCTCCAGGGAGTATACACAGTATGTATGAGCAACAAATGTAAACACGGTCAAAAGCTGGAGCCAGTGGTCAGGTGCCTTACTACCCTGTAGACACAAAATTTAATAAAAACATACACAATCATAATAAGCACAGTGGGACCACAGCACACAGAGGTACAATACATTCATGCAACATGGATTAGTATCCCTGGTAAGTTGCTGAAGTTGCCGAAAAAATGCGTAGATATCCCAAGTTCATTGAAGGAAGATTCTTTAATTGAAGGCACAGTTTGCTTTATACAGACAAAGCGTTCATCAAATACAGCCAACATGTGTTTCGTCACACAGGTGACTTCCTCAAGGCTGCAAAACAGTAATATAAAAATACTCGTGTGTAATTTTACCCATAACTGAGTAACACATTGGTACAATAAAAAAAAAAATTATAAAAATGTATTAGGTAACAAGCATAGCCAGAAATGTATGACCCAAGTGAGCGGAAAAGTGATAAGGTAGATGTAGACATGGCACAACAATGTCCAGAGACAATGTTGGGTACATTAAGTTAAGGGGACACCCTAAGTGCAAAACCTTAAGTCAGACAGAGAGAGGCCAAAGTCAAAGACAGAACAAAAGAGAAATGTGTTCAAGATTGATGATACGAACCTGAAAATAGCAGAGAATGTTGACATGCCAAGTAAGCGGTGATCAAAAACATGTATCTGTGGTACAGCATGCTCAAAAAAGTTAATATGGTGATTTAGGAGATAGTAGACTAGCAACTATACCTAGACCATCAGGCCTGGTAGGTAGGACTGAAATGCCTCCAAAAAGAGTGTTGGGTTCAAATCTGTAACATAAAACTGGGAATCACTAACAGTATATAGCCACCGAAACAAAATTTCCCATACCCCTTTACACACATGTAATAAATCAATAAGGGACTTACAGGATATTCATATGATTCTGTCTTTAGACAATACAACCCTACCGACCCCTTCTCTGGAGGAACTACTGTCTCATCTTGACATTCTACCGAATTTGGACCTTGACAGTGGTCTCAGACCTAAATCTACCTTTGTACCCATATTACCTCCTGACAATAACATTGATGTTTTCTATAAAGCAGTAAGTGCTGATTTGTTCCTACTTGAGGACAAATTTAAGACCCATGCCCCTAGAACAAATAGCAACCTTAATCATGGTGAACTTTTGGCTATGCGAAGACACTCTACATGTACCGACATAGTTATCAGGGAAGCAGACAAAGCGGGTAATGTAGTGGTGATGAACAGATCAGATTACGTGTCCGAAATAAATAGACAAGTTAGCGACAAACAGGCATTCACACAGCTGCGTGACAACCCCCTATCTGGGATTACTAATACGATTGAAAATAGGTTGACATACTTGAAGAACTTGTGCCTCCTGTCTGACCTTGAGTACAAATGCCTATACAGTGGTACACAGCGGCCTCCTTGCATATACATTTTACCCAAGGTCCACAAATCTGGGACCTTCCCACCGGGTAGACCCATCATTTCTGGCATTGGATCCACAACGGAACAGATCTCTGAGTACATTGATCCCTTTCTTCAACCACTGGTACACAATCTACCTTCATTCATACAGGACACAAGGGACCGATTGTGTCAACTGGAAGACATTGAATGGACAGATGAATGTACCTTTGTTAGCTTAGATGTGAGTTCTCTGTACACATCTATCCCCCTAGAGATGGGCTTAGACATGCTCTCGGCAACCCTCGCGGATCGCGATGCCACACTCTATGAACATACCCTTATGCTTCTTGACCTAACACGACTGGTTCTTGAGAACAATGTGTTTCTACATGAAGGAAGATGGTACCAACAATGCCAGGGGGTGGCTATGGGAGCAACATTTTCTCCCTCTTATGCCAATCTCTATATGAGACAATTTGAAAAGAGACATCTCTGGTCTAAATGTCCTACTCACATCACCCAACATATCTTGTTCTGGTGGAGGTATATTGACGATATACTGGCCATTTGGACGGGCAGTAGTGAGGACCTCAGTATACTCATAGACCACTTAAACTCCAATGAATTCAATCTAGTTTTCACACACAAGGTGGACTGTGCTCAAATAGAGTTTCTGGACCTGCTATTGTATATCACCGGAAACAAGATATCTTCCAGACTGTATAGAAAACCAACTGCATGTAATTCTATTCTTCTTGCACATAGCGCACATCCTCTAGCACAAATCAGGGCTATCCCTTATGGGGAGATGATAAGAATACGTTGTAACTGCAGTGATACTGGGATCTTTAAACAGGAGCTGGAAAACTTGGCACAACATTTCCGAGACAGGGGTTACATAGAAGATCTTATTTCTTTGGCGAGGAGTCGCATTTCCTCTAAAGACCAACATTCACTATTGATTAGAAGCTATAAAAAAGCTTGCACAGACAAATACAAAAAGAGGCCTGTTTCCTTTGTTACCAAATACAGTCCTGTTAGCAAAACAGTGCTACGCATCCTTAAAAAACACTTGCACTTATTACTTTTGGACTCTGGATTGAAAGCTGCTATTGGCAGTACGCCAGCTATTACACATAGTAGGGGTCGGACTTTGAGGAATATTTTGTGCCCTAGTTTTCTTGCTCCCCCTACACAGGTACACCCTTCTACTTGGATCCCTAGTAGACCTAAAGGTTTTTACAAGTGCGGGTGTTGTGTGTCTTGCCAACTAGCTCTTAACAAAATTGTGTCTTTTTCTTACAACACTGAGAATATTTACCATATCAGAGACTTTATGAATTGTAATACTAGATATACGGTTTACTGTATCATTTGTGTATGCGGACTGATATACGTGGGTAGCACTATTCTCCCCCTTAAGGAATGTATTCAAGAACATGTTAGAGCAATCAGGAATTACATCACAACCTACCCTCTTGCATTTCATTTCAATTCTGAACATGGAGAGAAGGATCTTCTCAACTTAAGACTTCATGGCATTACCCAGGTGTCCAACACACCCAGATTGAGGGACAGAACGAAAGATCTTCGTAAATGTGAGGCGAAATGGATCCTAAAACTACGGGCAGTGGAAAAAGGGCTTAACACTGACCGTGAACTACATGTATTTCTCACGTAATATTCATTCAATTGTGATGTTTTTCATCTTGTACCATTCTTTAACACTCCACCCTTTTACCATTTCGCTGTACCATTCGAGTACCAGTTGGTTTACATTGCTTATACTTATCGCATATACCTGTGGATACGTGGGCCCAGGATACACTGGTCATTTTCTAACGACCCACCATTTTGCTCTTTCTCTGTACTATTCGAGTATCATTTGCTTACATTGCTTACACTAATTGTATTTATTTGTGGACATGTGGTCCCATGATACACTGGCATTTTTGAGTTCTACATATATCTATTTTGTAACCTGTGACTACACTAATTGGAATTCTCTACTTGGTATTAGTCCTACTCACAATTTTTTCATACTGTCTCATTATATGTATGGAGACACTCTTTTTACTTAGTGCATTTTTCATACTGTTTAAAAATAAAAATACATTGCACCTGGTGGTACCTCTATCTCACCTATGCTCTTTACTAGAAGTGACTTCACTGTGGGTTTTTTCCTTTACATGCATGGTTCCCTTGCCTCCCCTTCTACTTGCTTGTATTCAACCTTTTTTTTTACTCTTCCAATATGGCTGCCGTTTTGCAGCCCTACACCACGTGATCGGAGGCTCCTTTAATATCGTTTAGTTTGTTTTCAGTTTTAGTGTTAACCGAGGGGCATTTATACTACGTAGTTTTCACGTACAAACTTACTTTTACTTGCGGGATACCGGACGACTTCTCGGCTCCGCGACTGGACGGATTAAGCCTCTTTGCACTTTTTTGGTTTTCTATAAGGTACTCATGCCCCGTAATAACGGCACATACGCTTATGCCGATCAGTCGTTTCTGACCGAGTTTCTATTTTTATTTTTGCACTGGTAGTATCGCCCCGCAATATCGGCACGTACGCTTATGCCGACCGGTCGTTCTTAACCGAGTTTTGATTTATTTTTTGCACAATCAAGCCGTGGTCCCATTTTACGGGCTAGCTTATCCCTTACAGATTAACTCGTAGTCCAGTTAACAGCAGCATGCTCGCGATTAGGATTCTCATTATAAGACCAGGGGGTCTCCTATTATTTTGGGCTCATGTTACACCATTTGTCAGTGTTTACGTGGTCTACCCTCGCCACTGGCCTGACATCACATTGTCATTAATAAATGCCACGTATGGTGCTGTGCGGATCAGCTCGGGCTTTCAGACTTTTGCTACCGTTTCAAAACTAGCTTTGATTACTGTTTGCTTAGGCCTTTCCTCTCTCTCCTTGGTGCAGGACGTTTGCATTTGGACTTATCAGGGCCCAAACGGCTTTTTCGGTTACTACTTGACCTTTATGTACTCCACCGTCGAGAGACGCTCTCATTACCAGTCTATATCCAGGTAGTCTGGTGCTTAGTTTTTGCACTTTTTCTAACTTTCATCAGTACCTTGTTTTTTTCGGTGGCTATATACTGTTAGTGATTCCCAGTTTTTTGTTACAGATTTGAACCCAACACTCTTTTTGGAGGCATTTCAGTCCTACCTACCAGGCCTGATGGTCTAGGTATAGTTACTAGTCTATATTTCCTATATCACCATATTAACTTTTTCGAGCATGCTGTACCACAGATACATGTTTTTGATCACCGCTTACTTGGCATGTCAACATTCTCTGCTATTTTCGGGTTCGCATCATCAATCTTGAGCACATTCCTCTTTTGTTCTGTCTTTGACTTTGGCCTCTCTCTGTCTGACTTAAGGTTTTTCACTTAGGGTGTCCCCTTAACTTAATGTAACCAACATTGTATCTGGACTTTGTTGTGCCATGTCTAAATCTACCTTCTCTCTTTTCCGCTCACTTGGGTCGTACATTTCTGGTTATGCTTGTTACCGAATACATTTTTATTATTATTTTTATTTTTTTATTGTACCGATGTATTACTCAGTTATGGGTAAAATTACACACAAGTATTTTTATATTACTGTTTTGCAGCCTTGAGGAAGTCACCTGTGTGACGAAACACGTGTTGGCTGTATTTGATGAACGCTTTGTCTGTATAAAGCAAACTGTGCCTTCAATTAAAGAATCTTCCTTCAATGAACTTGGGATATCTATGCATTTTTTTACCAACTTCAGCAACTTACCAGGGATACTAATCCATGTTACTTGAATCTATTGTACCTCTGTGTGCTGTGGTCCCACTGTGCTTATAGTATTAAATTAGTTATTATTGGCAAGTAACTAACTACGTATGTGGTTATCTCAGTACATAAAGGGTTGTATATGTCTCCCAGTATAGATCTATAAATGTGTATATTAGTTACTGTATAGATAGGTGACTAGGTGTTCCAGGACTTGAGTATATATTGAGTGAGTGTATCAGTGATTCCCTGAATGTCTGGCTGAACATGTAATGAACTGTGTTGTTGTGTAACTGGCTGTCTTATTAACTCTATGGGCCTGTAAATGGCTATGCAGGTAACTACGTGCATTGCATGCTTTTTATGTTAGTTACATTAGGGATATCTAACTCTGTGTGCAAGTACCTCTCTTGCTGATAGATACATAAGTGCTCTGTAGATGTTTTACTCGATATATAGGTGCCGCTGTATTTGTATAACTGGCTGTATAAATGGCTCTATGGCTTCGTAAATATGTATGTCAGTAACTGCATGGATATGCAACAGCATGTGTACCTGGGTGTATGGCTGTATACATCTAATTGTAACTGAGTGACTACTTGTTTCATGAACAGCTGCATATGACTCTGAATGAATCTGACATTACTTACATGGGAGTGCGAATGACTATGTAAGCTGATGTATAGGGGAGTTAGTGTGAGTGTGAATGGCTTTACTGCTGTTTTTCTTAGTCACTTAGTTACTGTCTGGCTTTATCAGTGGTAAGTACATGAACAGTTTTCTGGAAGTGTAACTTGGTGTTACAGTTTAGTGGTTATACCTTGTAATAGACACTGTAATTCCTTCAGGATGCATGTATGAGTTACAGCATACATGGGTGAGTAGATGTGTTAGTAGTAGAGTATACATCTGTGAGAGTGTATCAATGCTTCTCTGGGTGATGACTCAATATGTAACAGACCACCTCAATATGTAAATCACTGTCTTACTAGCTACATACCTCTCTTAATGTGTATACATGTGTCTGTATGGATTGGTTACTGACTGTGTTAGTAGCTGTTGTAGTATTTACCTGTATGGGCATACAGGTCTGTTAGTGCAACATATGCAAGTACCCTGTATGGCAGCTGGTGGAGCCCACATGGCCGGCTTCTGGTGTTTGCTTGTGACTAATCCCTCCCTCAGCCTAATGCACAGCATCCAGACAGTGCGGCAGTGCAAGCAGCGGCACGCAGCGATGCATGAGTGAAGAGAATGGAGGCTGGAGATCAGCGTGCGGACGTGTGACATCAACTAGTAGTTCTCACCATGAACCACCGCTATTGACCATGCTGTTATAGTGCACAAGTTTGAAATTAGGACCCCTAAGGAAGGTGTGCCACAGTAGCTGTGCATGGAGCCTCTATCTAGCGGAAGAGGCAGGGAGGTGAGAGGCAGCCTGGGCTGGATCTGAGCACGGAAGTACAGAGGCACAGGACTTGGCAGAAGCAGCGGAAGCACGGATGCCTGCAAACTCCTGGACACCAATGGAAACCTGAATTGATTAACTAGGAGGCAGAAAGATGAGCAAGTGCATTGTGACTCAGCCTTAGTGGAGCAGGCAGCTGGGGCGTGAAGTAGACCACCCCCACCCAATATCCTGGTAGCCCATGGTAAGAGTGCACGTGCCACAAGGAGTTGGGGCAGTGGGTCGAGCCTGGGGCTGTCAGTGGGTTTGGTGGTGGTGGTGGTCCGAAGAGAATGAAGAAGCAACACAATAAACTGTTTACCACTAGTCACAGTCAAAGAGGCTCACTGGCAATAAAAGGGAAGCGGAAGCAGGGACGCTTGGTAGCAACAGCATGTAGAAGCCTGGGTCCCGATGGCAGCGAGGATGTACTAGGGAAACTTCTTCCCCCTAGACAAGGAGACCATTTCCCTCCCACTGGGCGATGTCTCTTTTCTACCAGGTCTTCAACCTCTGGGACTATTAAAAGTGCCCAAGAAGCGCACCTTGTGCAAATAAGTTCACACAATGAAGTCGAGGAGGGCCAGGACTCAACCAGATCTGCGCAGATGGGAGGGATAATGATGTGAGCACAGCCAAAATCAAAGAATACCGACTATTTCAGAAAGCCCTTGTTGGCCAGGGAGGCAAGGAGCCAAAGCAGTAGTTTTCTCAGATTAAAGTGGTGATAAACATAGATATGGCCACTGAGAAAAGATTGAGTGACACCTCCGTAGTTGCTGGTGATGGTGAGCATGCTTCGCAAACAGCAGCGGCTGGAGGTGAATTGGAATTAATCAATGTAATAGTAGGGGGTCTAATTTACTTTCTGAAGCCCAGGTGCATCTACATCAGAACGTGCTGAAGTTACAATTTACGCACTGTTTTATAAGCAGAATCAGTAAAAGCATTGTTTGACACTATCCTTGCGGAAATCCGGGAGTCAAGACAGCAGCAGACCCATGAGATTCAGAAACAACAAGAACAGCTGATAGAGATTGAAGAGCAGATTAGCGAGGAACCAAAAATACTGCAGGATGCTAAGCAAAGGATCTCATATATGGAGAACAAAATTGGTTAATTGGATAAATGGATGGCAGGGGAGCAGAAGAAAATTAGATTCCAAGAGGACAAAGTTGAGGAGGTTGAAAATCAGGCAAAACGGTTGAATCTTCACTTTACAGGGATCCTGAAAGGGATGCGGTCTCAGGGTTCGAGCCAAAACATGATTCAACTAGTAGATTCCCTTATTAGGAAACACATCTTAGTGGATTCACCAGCAGATATGACAATCATAAGGGCACGTAGGGTACCGTTTCAAAGGCTATTCACTTGCCCGAGAACTGTCTTGGTTAGCTTTTCTGACTATCGTAATAAGGAGAATATTTTCTCAGTAGCAATCATCAAGAAGGCATTTGTGTTACCAGATAACAATCATTTGAGGATGTTCTCTGATTTATTTATTACAGCAGCCTGGCGACAAAGAGTTTTTTTTAGGTTTGGTCAAAAAATTCATCCTTGCAGGGGCACAAGCCTTGATATTTCAGCAATCTAAGATAAAACGTTTACTCAGCAGGTAGCTGCATATGTTTCTAGTGTTGAAGAAGTGTAAGCTTTCCTATCCAAAATATCCAAGAGCTGAACGCTGCGTCATTTATGTAATAATTCAAATTCTATATTTGGGAGAGCTAGGTTTTTTGTTGTCTTCCCTTTGTTTTCATTGGGGGAAAAATGGGCAAATGCCAGGTGCAGTATCAGGGCACCAACCACTGATTGGGATCTTGGTGGGGTAAAGTGAGGAATCCCCAGACCCAAGGATTGGGTGGGATGGGGTGAGGGGAGTGGGGGGGGGCCAGTGAAAAAGAGCAGGGTAATAAGGTGTTTTGAAATGCCAAAGTCCAAGAAGAAGAAGACAATGGCATTGTGGTTTGCTTGGGGTTGCACCTAAGGCAAGTATATAGGTTTGAACTATGTACAAAAAGAGTATGGTTCGACCAAAGAGAAGATAATGGTACTATGGAAGTTGTAAAGATTATTACATGTAAAGTTAAGGGTCTAGGAAACAGAACCAAATGTGGGGCCCTGATGAAATGTTTTTTTTCTCCATTTAGGCCAGATGTTCTATGTTTACAGGAGACTCATCTTAAAAGTGGTACTCCAATACAACATATCCTAGCTAGATGTACCCAAGCTTACAATGCCTCTGAGGGGACAGCAGTGTGGAGTGTTGCAACAGTTTTTACGGGCTCTGTACAATGGTGAATTAATGATGTGGCGAGAGATAAAAAAAAAGGTAGATTGATTTGGTTCTCAGTTCTTGGGAAGGATTGGCTGATCAATTTTCTTAATTATTAGGGGCCAGCGACGGATGACCCACCGCCACTGCAGCAAGTATATGTAAAAGCCATTAGAGCAGAGGGTCTACTAGCTATGGGAGGGGATTTTTAATTTTATTCAAGTTATTGCACGGTATACCTCTAACAGGGCAAGAAAACAGCTAAAACTCAAAACTGCTAGGGTCCTGAAAATAATAAACCAGGATTTAGCTTTAGTGGATCCATGGCAGGCGAATTATCCTGAGGGTTCACAATGTTTTACATGCTATTCAAGTAGGCTTAACCCTGCTTCTCATCTTGTTTATTCCCTTATCACACGTTCCTTGAAGTGAGGTGAGGTTGAAATCCATGCTAGTTCATTTTCAGACCATTCTGTAGTTCTTATGCATTTACAGTTGAGTCCAAGTCCGAAAATACGACCAAGATGTTTTTTTGATAGGTAGCTTCTTGCAGATCTTGGCTGGGTGAAAAAATGCAGGGTTTTATAAGGGGATTTTTCGAGCCTAATTGTAATACTGCATGTGACTTTATGGTTTGGAAAGCATTGAAAAAGTTACATTCAGGGGTGGGGTAATCGCGTCCAAAGTATGGTATCCGAAGCTTTGCGACCAGAAAATCTAGAAGCTTCAAGCATGAGTAGATGGTGCGCAGAAAGAGTTTATGGCAATTAAGGATAAATCAATTACCACTTTTGAGTATCAGGAAAGAAAGGGTATACTCAATAATGCGAAACAAAAGCTGGGAGATCTGTTTTTATTAGAGGAAATTTCAGGGGGGGAAAGCCTTCTAGCAAAAGTTATATGAGGAGTGCCAACAGACTGGGAATTTTTTGGCTTGGTCTACCAGGGTAAAGATAATTAATCAAAGAATAAATAAAATAGAAAATCCCAATACTGCTATCTGGGAGGTGGAAAAAGCATTAATTATGGAGGTTTTTCTACAACATTATGAGTCTATCTATGAGAAGGTGGAGGTTGTCCCTCGAGAGAAGCTGGAACAGTATTTCAAGGCAATTCGCATTCCCCAATTATCTAACGTACAATTTGCAGCTCTGAATGAGAAGATTCAAATGGAGAAGGCAGGTAATGCTTTGAGGAAAATGGCTAATGCCAAAACAGCGGGGTCAGATGTGATTCTGGTGAAAGTTTATAAGATATTTTTAAGGGAACTTCTCCCTTTTTTAACTAGATTATTTAATCAAATCAGCGTAGGGACTCAGATTCTGAACTCGGTCAAGGAATCTATTGTAATTAGCTTCCTCAAAAAAGATAAAACCGAAACAGATCCTAATTCGTTTAGACCAATTAATCTACTGAATGTAGACTACAACCTTTTCATGAAAATCTGGGCTGATAGAGTTGGGTTAGGTGCCCAAAAAGTAATTCTTAGAGAGCAGAATGGGTTCTTACCCCATAGATTTATTACTTCTCAGTCAGTGATCAGAAAGTGGCAATCTTAACAATGGATCCAGAAAAAGCATTTGACTTAGTGAATTGGCAGGCCTTTTATTTTATAATGGAGACGTTTGTGATTCCAGCCCAGGTAACATTGATGAAGAACCTATATAAGGAGGTGGAAGCGAAGGTTATTGTCAATGGCAAAGAGGCAATGGGAGTCAAATGAGTCATGGCATGCAATAGGGATGCCCTCTATCTCCGATTGTATTTACATTTTTATTCAACGATTGACAATCAAGATTAAGAATAATCTTAGGGTTCTCCCCCCACTGGATGGTATGCCAAGATGAAAATGTTCACTGATGATATTATACTCTACCTAAAGGCGGAGAGTTAGAACATTCAGGGGCTGATTAATGAGATCAAAGGCTTTACTATTATAGGTGGATACAAGATAAATGAGGCCAAAACGGAATGTCTATTATTTAACGCATCAAGAATGGATCTTCCCTGTAGCATGCAGGTTCAATCGCAGCACCCAATATGGCACTTGAGAATTTTCGTGACGACAATTTTACTGAACATTTTCCACTAAAGTTTGATCTTTAATAAGATAAAACTGATTCTAGAAAGATTAGTTTTGCTATCCCTTACACTAGTTGGCAGGGTGGCTTTAATTAATTATTGCCATTATTAGTTTTTATTGTTATAAATCTTCCACTCTGGGTCCCTAATACATTTTTAAGGAGCTCAATAGCATTTTTCAAAAATTTGGAACAACAAAAAACTTTAGGTGGAGCACAGTGGGCTGACACTACCACATGTAAAGGCTTACTATCAGGCAGGTCACTTAGATAAGTTGATTCAGTTTGCCAGAGGGGGAGAAGGCTTTTTGTTGAGCCAAGAGGTTTCTGAAAGTGAGATTAAATTCCCTATATTTGTTTATGTGGGGTAAATTTTAATAACATGGGAACAAGTGTGACTGTGTCTAGAGTGTGACGATCCAGGTCTCCAATGTAGCTTTGGACAAATATGAATCTTTTTGATGGCAAATTATCCAACGATAATGGCAAAAACTAGCTTCCTGTTGAAACTGTTTACCAAAAATAAACTCTCTGGAGTAAAGGATTAGTATAGACAATTGCGAAAAAGCTCAAGTCAAATAGTGATATCAATTTTTTTACCCTGAATATTTAGGAAGACAGGATGTAAGGTTTCAATGGGCGAATGGCAGGACATCTGCGAGCTAGGACATAAGTATCTACGGGCCCCCAATTATAAGAGGATGGCCTTATTTTCCAGGTGGCTTTCCTATTATACGCCATCTGATTACATAAAATGTATCAAAACCGCCCTAATCAGTGCTTTCATTGTGAGGCAATTGGAAGAGGCGACTGGGGACACATTTTCTACACATGTCCTAAATTGCATCAGTTCTGGGATAAGGTCTTTCAGGTAATTACCAAAAATATACAGATTCAGGTGGCCCCTACACCCATTCTGACTTTATTTGGCTATTACCCGCGGTTTGGGTCAGAATTGCCAAAGATATGTCTCAATTGCTATATCAGTTTCACCATCTTTAATATTGAAAAACTTGAGATCAAGCAACATTCCTACATTTCAGATATGGCAAGAGAAAATGCAAAGGACTAAATTCTTCAAGGAAGCCTATTCTAGAAGAGTGAGGGTTCTTCCAAGGTTTAAGGCAACATGGGGGGAATTAGTTACCGGATGCTAATTACAGTTCTCTTTTCAGTAGGTTATTTACTATTGTTATAATATGCATATGCTGTTTTGTTTTGTTAGAGATTGCAATATAAAAGGAACTTTCAACTATGTATCGCTTTGTTTAGATACAAAGTTGATTGTTTCATTTTTTTATGTAGATTGTGATATAAAGGGAAAGTTGTGTACACCACTTTATTAGCGCACTATTTGCACAGGCACTTTGAATTATGTAATGTTTTGAGCAGATATGATGTTTTTATATACAGTTATTACAAAGTCAATTCTTTTTTTCCACTGCGTCACCTGAGGCACTTTACAAGTATGAATGGCGATATTTCAATTAGGAATTTAATTAAACAATAATATGTACTTTTGTAAGCTTTTATCAGTTAGGGGGCTAATGCAAAGTCCTTGGTTTGTACATTTTTATTCTGTATTTATTTGACCTGACATCCAGCACTAGGAAAGATGTTTCTTCTTCTTTACCTATTTATGTTTATGGAATTTGTATGAAATGTTCTTTGTATTGCTTATTATTCTGCTAACAGAAAAGTACTCTGTAGATGTCTGAGTGGATATTGAAGTCCCTCTGCTGTTCTCTTATTAGCTCACTGAGTAGCTGTATGGGTTTCTAAATAGGTAAGTGAGTGGCTGCATAGGGACGTAAATGTATGTATAATTCACTGTATAGCTGTGTAATTTTAACAGTGCTGGATACATCAATGCCTGTTCAACTGTCTGAATTAATCTGACAGTGCCAATATGTGTGTCAATCACTATGTGAATACATTTGTAGATGAGTTACTGAATGTCTAAATTATTTTATTGGTATCTTTCTCAGTGTCTCAGTTACTGCCTTACTACATTTGTTTTGAGACTGTAACTTAGTGTATGGGTCCCTGCCTATCTTTGTGAGTGGGTACAATTAATATACTACATCCGTATAGTCTGCTGCTGAAGGCTATACCAGTTATTACTGTAATCAGTCACCCACATCTAATCCAAGCGCATTTATTCATTGCAGTTTAGTTAAATAGGTACATGTTGTCTTCAGACATTTGTCTTCCTCCTTTGCTCCTCATTATCCTTTTTTTCCAACATCTACCCTCCCTTTTATGTGCACTTTTACTCTTGAATACATCCTACACAATTTCCTCCACCTTACATTCATGCATGCATTTTGAAATACATATTTTCTTTTTAAAAGTACACCCTAATTCACATACCTGTTAAATGTGTTTGTTGGTCTGTAATTTCCTTTTGCCATTATTATTTAGAAGCTCTGCTTACTGAAAATGTGAAGTCTCAAGCAAAAGAATGGTATACCACTCTCATAAAAAGGAAACATTAATAGCAACCTTTTCAACTTTGCTTTCAGTGATACTCATGTAGAAAACAAATCATAACCTTTGTTTAAAATTTCAAGTTTGTTATACCACTTCTTAATGGTCCGTATTTTTAACCCTTTCTAAGACTCCTGATCAGAGGCACAATTTGTTAGTCGTTTTGGATAGATTTGTGGCTCGATCGTGGTGCTCATTGCAGCCGGCCCTTCGTGTAGATTCACACCAGATCTGCAGATCCACACAGAAGCCTATAAAACCATTTACCAATCTGTTCATAAATAATGTAATTTATACTCCACTTTGTATAAATTACTAAATTTGAACTCAAACACTCCTTTTTGAGCATTTCTTTTATTACCACTCTCCTTCCATGATGACAGTCTATGCTTATTTCTTCCTTTCTTCCGTGCTCTTCTAGCTCCATTTCCATAGTGACCAGGTTTGAAACATTCTCTACTAGCACTAGGTCAAAAGTTCGAAATACTTTCTGAGAGCAGCGTACTAGCTCCAAAACCAACTGTAGCAGGTATATTTGAGTGTTTGGAATTATAAACATATCCAAAACACCAATACTTCATTGTTATTTCACCAAAGCCAATCACACATGTACTTACTTTTATCTCAATATCACTATCTAGTTTCAGCCACCAGCATATTTACACCATCAAATTAAAATGATCTATTAAACTGTAGGTGCTTCTCTAAAATTTGCCAAAGGCAGAAGTGGCAGTGGTCAACTGAATTCTGTCTTGAGACAGTCAAATCCTGGAAACATGTGAATAAAACTTTTTGCATTCCTCAGAGACCCCAACACAGGCTATAAATATATCACAACAAATTATGCTTTGAAATGGACGCTATAAATAGAAATGATGGAGTTAATTTGACAAAGCAAGGCAACAGGGTATTCCTCAACAACTTGAAAAACTGCACCCTGTTTTATGTGTAGTCACCATTTACACATCATGAACGCAGCGGTTCTTTTCAGAGCCAATCCCTTTACCAAGGACACATTTCTTTATATTTCAATTCCTTTTAATTAAATCTCATTCAGATTTGTTGATTCACAAACCAAAAGTAGCCACTTAAGGATGTGTCAGTTAGTGTGTGAGTACATTGGTAAGTGTATGAATTGCTGTGTCACTGGCAGTATGGGTCTCTAACTATCTACCTGCATTTTTAAGTGAGTCTGTAAGTGTCTCTGTAGGTCTGTGAGTGAATGTGTGAGTGTCTCTGTGAATCAGTGATTTTGTATGTGTGTGTATATGTGTCTGAGTGGGTCTGTGAGTGGGTGTATCAGTGTCCAGGTGGGTCTGTGACTGCCTGTATGAGTGGCTGAGTGGATCTGTGAGTGTGTGAATGAGAAGGTGTGTGACTGCCTGAGTGGATCTGTGAGTGGGTGTGTGATTGTCTGAATAGGTTTGAGTGGGATTTTGAGTGGGTCTGTGATTGGGTGTGTGAGTGCCTGAGTGGGTGTGTGAGTGCCTGAGTGGGTCTGTGAGTGTGTCTGCGAATGGGTGTGTGAGTGTTTGGGTGGGTCTGTGAACATCTGAGTGGAACTGTGAGCCAGTGTCTTAGTGTCTGACTGGGTCTATGGATGTGTATGAGTGTCTGTACGGGTGTGTGAGTATCTCACTGGGTCTGTGAGTGGGTATGTGAGTGTCTGAGTGGTTCTGTGAGTGGGTGTGTTAATGTTTGAGTGGGCCTGTGAGTATGTATGTGAGTGGGTCTGTGAGTGGATGTTTGAGTGAGTGTGTGTGTGTGGGTGTTTGAGTCAGTCTGTGAGTGGGTGTATACCTGTCTGCATCAGTTTGTGACTGGGTGTGTAAGTGTCCTAATGGGCCTGTCATTCGGTGTGTAAATGTCCAAGTGGGTCTGTGAGTAGGTGTGTTAGTGTTTGCATAGCTCTCTGAGTGGGTGTGTGAGTGACTATTTTTTTTTATAATCGTGGATCTGTTGTGAATTTACACAACGGAACAATCAGGGGCCCCCCACAGACTCCTATATTGCATCCATGGGGTCAGGGTACCTCAATCCTGAACTCTTCTGTTTCAGATTTCACACCCGGGGTATCGCTCCCTGATATCTGAAATGGCAGCCGCAACTTTCCAGTCAATCACAACATTGCTCAGGGGTGTGGAATTTATTAAAATATCTACTTGTCCACGAGACAGGTTGCTTCTCAAATCTACTTGTCCTGTAAAAAGATCTACTTGTCCCTTTGGTGCCATGTAGTGTGGCGCCAAGTTATGGCTGCAATCTCATTATGTAAGAGCTCTAATAATAGCCTCTCTGATTATGCCAGGGCTACTACCATAGTAGGGCTTGAATACTTGCAGTTTCAATCCCTACTGTAGCAATTTCCTTATTTTTCCACCTTTCTGCAGATCTGCATACTGGGGCTGGAGGAAGCCGTGAGCAATAGTTTCAGGGCTGGAATGCCTTTGAGTCTGCAAACCTACTAACCTGCATGTTTTAAAGATTTTCACCAGCTTCTCTCTAATATTTTCCCATAATAAGAAAGGTTGGACATTTACTCCTGACAATGGCAGAATTAGAACTTCTTCCAGGGTTGGGAAGAAAGTGGCTGGAGGGAAAATGAACTTGCAAATGCTCAATAGATTTTCACATGAGCAAATCTACACATGCGTATTTACCCATGCTAAAATACAGTTCACAAATATTTTATAGGGGTACGACATATACCATGGGTGCACTTTTGTGACTTTCTTTAAGAATTTGGGGCCACATGTAGGTAGGTTCAGATTTGCGAGTCGCAAATCCGAATGTAGGATGGTGTCCCTGACACCATCTGTGATTCGCAAGGGCTTCGCAAATGCACACCTCATGAATAATCATGAGGTGGGTCGCAATTTGTGACCCCCTTGCGATTGGCGGCCTCACAGGGATGGTGGCCTGCTGGAGACACAGACCACCATGTCTGTGACTGCTTTTCAATAAAGCAGTTTTTCGTTTTTGTAATGCAGCCCGTTTTCCTTAAAGGAAAACGAGATGCATTACAAAAACGAAAAATGAAAATGTTTACAGTGACCCCTTCCCTTTTGTGAAAGTGTTAGCACCCATTTGAAATGGGTGAAAACTGCGATTGGTTTGCGCCCGTGTTCGCAAAACAATCCTACATTGCACTGCGAGTCGAAATTAGGAAGGGAACACCCCTTTCTAATTGCGAGTCGCAAACCCGTTTTGCGATTCGGTAACCAGGTTACCGAATCGCAAAACTGGGTTTGTGCATAGCAATGGGGTTTTTGCACGTCACAAACTGCGAAAGTCGCTGTTTGCGACATGCAAAAAGCTACCTACACGTGGGTCTTGGTCCCTAATTAAGTCTGGTGTTAACAAAGACATTTTGTTTTTATTAAACTTCTATTTCTATCTCTTTTGGCTGGCTTTACTGTGAGTGATCAAATTCTTCTCTTCCACAAGGAGCATATTGGCACACAAAGTAGTTTTGTTCAGTGTCAGGAACTACAGTGGCAATCAGTGACGTAACGAAACTGGAGGGTGCCCCTTTGCAAAGAACATGGAGGAGCCCCCTCTCCAGACTCACTCAGGGCAGGTGCTGTGCTGAAGGGGCCCCCTGGAGGGCGGCTGCGGGGCCTTTGTTATGCCACTGGTGGCAACGTGTGCTTTTAGAGTTCAAAAACGTTTTTTTTTTTTTTTTGCCAGTGTTTGTTACAATGTTGAGGGCCTGGCAGCTCCCACAACAATAAAGTGTTACAAAAGCCATGTCAAAACAAGACACGCATTGATTAAACTAAAAGACTTATACAAATATGTCA
The DNA here is from genome assembly GCF_031143425.1 of Pleurodeles waltl. NCBI lineage: Eukaryota > Metazoa > Chordata > Amphibia > Caudata > Salamandridae > Pleurodeles > Pleurodeles waltl. The sequence goes on along the minus strand of NC_090443.1, from coordinate 167,781,716 downwards.
GATCAGTTGACTTTGTCAGTGTTTGTTTATTTTCATGCTTCCCATAATAGTGTTGAAAATGGTTACACTGATTTTCCATTAGAAATATTTTTGGGAAATACTAGCATGCATCAAAACATTTTACTAAATGACACTTCATTTGCATCTAATCAGAGAGCATTCTGGGAGCATTATACTTAGCCTCATAGCCTAAACTTTTCAAACATGTGTATACACGTTTTTTTTTTTACTGGAACCAACGTCAGTAGTGAAGTGTGACCTTAAAACATTTATTTACAGCACTCACCCTAATAATGAAGGTTTTCAAATAATGAACCATAAATACAAGTTCGAACAGCATTATCTTTTGAAAACACATTACCTCAACTGCAGAGAGTTCCACTCTCTGTAAACAGGCAGCCAAAGGGTTTGTGCTGCAGAGGGTTGGGCCTACTTGTCCCAAAGACAAAGTAAACATAAAAACTTGTTGCCCTTGACCCCAAACAAGATGTCCCGCGATAGGAATTCCACATCCCTGATTGCTAGTGGCGCTGATGCACCGCTGTATCTAGATATCTATGGGGCTAGATGTACGAAGCCGTTTTGCATTTCTTAACAGTCTGAATTGCTATTTCGGACAGTTAAGAAATGCAAAATGTGGAGTTGGACTGTTATAGGGGCTTGGCCGCACAGGGCCAAAGGTCATGTGTGACGTGGGGTTAGGTGGCTATTGGGTTTGGCCGCAGGCCCTGCAGCCAGCTTCCACTGTGCACAACCAAAGGTCATGTGTGGCAGTGGTTGAATTAACGTACAGTAATTAAAATTATTTTCTGTTAAAAAAAACCCATAGATATTCACTGAAAAAAACAAAGGTTACAGCAATGTTATAGTTACGTTCCAACTTTGCACGCACAAAACCAGAGAAATTCAGCTGTTATAGGTAACTATAACTCAGGCCATCCCCATGCACTGCTAATTACCAGGTTGCAGCTGGCACAGCTGGCTGTAGAGGAGAAGAAGCTAGCAACTGAGAAGGTCTTAGCCCAGGAGAGGACGGCAGAGGCTGAAAGGGCCGTCGCCAGAGTTGTGCTTGCCTTTGAGCAAAGGAAGCGGACTCTTGAGTATAGTGTTAGACTTCTGGACTCGTCTGCACTGCAGGTGGAGTTCAGTGGTGGCAGGGATTTGGAGACTGGTGCCAGAAACAACACCCACATAACCACAGATTTGGTTCTTAGCTTCAAAGAGGGGGGGGTGACATATGTCAGTGGCTACTGGGGTATTAGAGGGCTCTGACAGCACGCAGGATCCCTGAATAGGATTGGGGAACTGGCCTGGGGAGTTCTATTTCTGATAATAAGAGTGATGCCCTACTGGCCCTAAAAGGAAGAGACAGGCAGATGTACACCTCCATGAAGGAGGCTCTGCTTGTGAAGTATGGAGTTGCCTGAAGAGTATAGGTTGAGGTTCAGGGGCAGTAGGAAATTACTTCTTGGGGGAAGTTTGTGGAGCAGTGTTGCAGAGCACTAGATGGATGGATGTTGAGTAGTGCAGCAAGCACTTTCAAAGGGCTGTACAATCTAGATATCTAAGAGCAGTCCAGGACAGCCCTGGGCCGATTTTTGTCATTTATGCGGGGGGGGGGGGCTCTGGCCTCCCTGCACCCTAGAGACCACCAACTCCCCTGGGCAAAATGCAAGAATTGTGTGAGGAATGCCAGTTGTCCCCCCTACAACCCTGGGGACCACCACTTCCCTGTGGTAAAGCTCTAATTGTTTGAAGGGGGCCACGTGCCCCCGGGCCCTGGGGACCACCACCTTCCTGGGGTTATGTACACATTGGAGGGGGGCCACGTGGAGCTACTGTTGGCCCTGGGAACCTTTATCCCCCAGGGCCAGCTCCTGCTATGTCCCGGGGTGTCCACCCCAAGACATAGCTGTTTGCTGTGGTTTGGCTGTAGCTTTGGCAGCTGCAGCCAAGTCACAGCAAACACCCTGCTTTTTGACAGCAGGACCTGTGAAACAGCAATAATTAACAAGAAACGTGACCAGCCTGTAGCCAATCATTTTAACCTTGTGGACCATTTACTATCAGATTTGAAGATTGCGTGCAGGGAACAAAGATGAAAGATTTGCCTCAGCAGCAACAGAGCTGCTGTTAAAAGCAGCTCCTTGGTCGCTGCAGCAATGGGACAGCAGAGGAGACCTTCAGGCTGCCCCCTTGGTCCCAGATAGCCCGTAAAGGGCAACTTATTAAAACAAACATGTAGGGACCACGGGGGAGCCCTTGAGGACTCCCTGGGGCCAAGATAGCCCATAAAGGGCTAAAAAATGACAAAAAAATAGCTTAGTCATAAACATTCACACTGAGCATTGAGGGTTGGAGCCCAGCCTCATTTTCCTCTTTTTTTAAAAAATTTAAAGTACAAATGTTTTAGGGTCAAATTAAAGGTGATTTCACTTTATTTAAATGATAAATACATTTTCCTTTTAAATTGAACAGAAATATCTCATTCTAAGTATATAATACATCAAAACCTAAAAAAGTATTTTTCTCTCTCCCTCTCACTCTCTCTTTCAGTTTCTTTTTCCCACCCACACACCCATTCAGACACTTATGCTCCCACTCGTAAGCCCACTCAGAAACTCGCGCACCCACTCACAGACCCACTGAGACCCTTGTGCACCCACTCACAGACCCAGACTCTCATGCAGCCATTCACTGACCCAATCAGATAGTTACGCACCCACTCACAGCCCCAGTCAGACTCTCATGCAGTCACTCATTGACCCAATCAGACAGTTATGCACCCACTCATACTCTCACACACCCACTCACAGACCCACTGACACCCTCATGCACCCACTCACAGACCCACGCACACACTGGCACACCCACTAAACATTGAGGTATGCACACTCACACCCAGTCAGACACTCTCACAGGCACTCTCACCCAGAGATACACCCTCTCACACCTATTCTGACACACATAGGCGAAACTAAGAGATAGGAACTGTAGTGTGGTGGAAGAAAGAAACATGAGGCGGAATGAAAACTAGGCTGCTTGGCAGTGAGCTCTGATGGAAAACGTTGAGCCCCTGCACTTATTCCTTTACAAATTAATATTGTGGCCAAAATTAGGCTTTTTTCACTGTTCGATAGTATTGTGAGTTGAACCCTCCAGGAGGTATTGGGGTGCATCATTCAGTGCAACACTATTCAAAACACCTAATGATTAAATATTGTCATACAAATTAAGCGCTAAATATCAGAATGTATTAGCTTACAAAACACACATTAAAATAAATAAAATAAAGAAATAAATGATGAGCCAAAATATATAAATGAGACAAAGGAAATGTAAAGCTATTGTTTAGAGTGAAGTATAAAATCAATGAGGAGATCCAAAATGACAAATAGAAGTGTGTGGAAAGGGGCCATCTGCCAAATATCATCCTATGTCCCATCTGCCATTGGTCTCAGAAGCCTGTCCTATTTAGGGTGCGGCATCTACTGTTGGTTGTTTTCCCTAGTCAGGACCACAGTGCATGGCTTGGCAGTCACAGGCAGGAAATGTGAGCAATGCTCCCACATACTAGCAGAAGGAGTGTAGTTTCTCAGGGACACTGGATTTATGCTTTTCAGATACAACCCCCATCAAGGCCCAAAAAGAGCCTTCTTATCAGTTGTAATGCCCGTAGTCTGGATACTTCACAAAAGAACCAAGCCCTGCCTGACACTTATGTATGTTAAACTCCCTCTAACCACAGCTGAGGTGATATAGATGCAAAGTCCTTAGAGTGAGTGGATGGGTGCTACTTTTGATTTCTATCTTTTGATTGAAACCCGGGATCTTTTTACTTTTGGAGGTGACGTTCCAATTCTGTGATGAAGACGTCTCATGCATAGACACATTGTATTGTAGGTATCCCCCATATAGCTCTTTATGTGAAGGAGATATATGAAAAATAAACACCCCTTGGCTATTTGTGATTTAATATGAGAAAGAAGCAGCAGCAAGATGTAGCCTGTGTGTGTGAATACTCAAGGAGCTCTTACGCTGTTTTGAAATGTTCAGCCTCAAGGATTTGCTGCAACTGATATCCCCTATTAAGTGCACCAGCAGTGGCAGCAAAGCTTCAAGTACCAAACAAGGGCTAAAAACAATTTAGTCGAAATGGAAGATGGTGAAATGGGGTTCCAGGAGGAACTGGCTACGGAGACTGTCGCTGTGCATCTGCCACATGCAAACATTGGTTATGCCTCAATGGATTTCAGCAACTCTCAAGATTTGAGAGCCTCCGCCGAGTCTCACGAAAATTATGAAATTAGTAAAGATAATTATAGACAATGACTTGTACTGAATATAAGGCAACATTTAAATTTTTAACAAATAGTTTGTCATTATTTCTTGTTTAAACCATAGAAAGCATCAGCAAAAAGCTCTGTGGTAGAGGAGACACCACCGATGGTTAATGCTGTACATTTTTTCTGCTTTTGCTATTCAAAATACTGTAGACTGAAAGTTCCACAATCCAAAACAAATAGGCTTGAAAAGGAAGCCCAAGGCATACCCTATGATGACAAATGTCCAGTTAAGGTTTTGCTGCGATAGATGTGAAGTCATGTCTCAAACGCGACTTTTATATCCTCTGTTATGGCCATAAAATTAATGATCTGCAGCAGGAGGCACACAAGTGTCTATACACTTCATCCATATCAAGAATAATTTGCCATATATCTATCTTGCTAGACCCGCACTAAGTATATAAACTGTTAAGGTTGGCATATGGTTTGTGAGAGGTAAGGAAAAATGTCTATCCCAATATGATTAAGGTCTTTCAGTCACGCTCAAAGAGATGCTCATGCAAGCCAAGCTCAAAACTTGTTTTGTGAGAAGGATGGCAGAAAAGGCTATAGAAAGGCATTTGTAGATATTTATTTTAAAAATCGGCAATGAGTTGGCTCTTTAGCCCTACAAAAACAGTTTTAAAAATGATGAGACACATGGTGGCATGTCATTAATGCATTATTTAGCGTTACATTTGTACTCACTTTTAGGACAAGCATCCAAATGTTGCTGTGCAAACTGATTCTGAGGTACATCTGGGATACATATGTATTGCCAGATTGATATACGGTGGCATAAAGAAAGAATAGTCAAAATACAACCTGCAACACTGCTGTCTGAAGCTTGGTGATTCACCCATGGAGCTGCAGTGTGAAAGTCCTAGGTGCAAGGCCAACTGGTGTGTCAACACGTGGCTGCCTACAACAGACAAATACTGGAGGGCACACAAAAACCATGGGCAGGAGTTAATACTGACACTGATGATCAGCTTACATATCGCCTTCTAACGTTTGACTGAAGATTATTTTAGAAAAAAAGATTTATGACAGAGAAATGTACGATCTTTTGAATGCCGGCAGTATCCTAAGTGTACAAATTTATAGGAGGGATGACCGTGAAGAACTATCTAGAGCCTTCGAATTTATGTATGTATTTGTATCTGAAACTTGTAGAGTGCACTACACCCTGAGGTGTCAAAGTGCTAGCGGAAAATACCCAGTACCAAGCAAAAGCAAGGGACACAGAATTTAGGAGAGGTGAAGGCAAAAGAGCCATGTTTCAACTGTTTTTTTAATGCTGTAAAAGAGACAATTTCTTAAATGTGGCCAGGCAAAGTGTCCAAAAGCTTGGCAGCAGCCACAGAGAAGGTCCTACCTCCCCACCTGGCCTTGTGGAATCCAGTAATCTGCACCAGTTTACGAGAGAAGCAGCCTACCCGGGGAGTACCTGTGAAATGAAGAGTTAAGATGATTCAAGCCTTTTTGAGGAAAGACCTAGAAAACAATTCAGAGAGCCTAAAATACAATCCTTTTATTGACTGGAAATCAGTGAAGGGAAAGTATATCTTCCCTGACCAATATGTGCCTTGGAATATTCAGAATGAAATGAGCAGTTGCTTTCTGAACACCGTGGAGTTTATTAACGCAAGACACATTGATGTTAGGGTGAAGAGAAGTACAATAGTCCAGTTGCGATGTGATGGTTGCTATGGTGACTGGCTGGCACAAATTCTCTGGGATGTAGGGAAAGACCTATCTTAAAGTCCTGATAATAAGGAAGCACTTACACATTCTATGACTGACCTGAACATCAAAGCTCAGGGTGTTGTCAAATACCACACCCAGGTTTTTGTCTGATTTGACAGGGGTGGGAAGAGGTCCACATTCCCCTGGCCACCAGATGTTCGACCAAACAGATTCCTGGATGCAGAAAACCAAAACCTCTGTTTTGTCAGCATTAGGTTTGAGGGTGTTGTCATTCATCCATTTACTAATGCTAGACATGCAGTCGTTTAATTTTTTGACTGCAGAGGTAAGGTTGTTGGAAATAGACACAATAATTTGGGTGTCGTCAGCGTACAATAGCACTTTCAATCCAAAGGAGCTCACCAGAGCAGCCAAAGAGAAACATACACATTGAAAAGGGTTGGACTAAGGGACGAACCCTGAGGGGTACACAGAAGGCTAAATGCCTCCGCCTTGAAATCTCCGCAACTAACTGTTTGAACTCGGTGGGAAAAGAAAATAGAAGTCTGAGGGCCAAACCCACAACCCCAATGACCTGCAACCATTGAATCATACGAGCTGGCCGGACCGTATCAAATGCTGCGAACAGATCGAGCATCAGCAGAATGGCTGTCCCCCATCCCCCAGTTGTCCTGGTGGGGAATACTATCCACTGCCACCGTGAGGGCGGATTCTGGGCTATGACCCGACCTAAACCCATTTTGTGAAGCATCTAGAATATCATGAGCCTGAATGAATTCGACAAATTCGTGATGGATGAATTTTTCAAGGACCTTGGCTGGTCATGGAAGTAAAGATATGGGATGAAATCCTCAGGTTTTTTAAATTAAGGAGTTTCAATTGCTTCTTTCCAAGAAATAGGAAAGATTGCAATACAAGTGCAAACATGTTCTGCAGAAATCAGCAATGGGTTCTGGAGCCAGATGGAATGTTTCTGATGAGAAGGGATCTGTTGGGGATTCAGATTTAATATTAAGCAATAGCTCCTTCATTTGCCCCAAGAAGATGGAAGGGAATTTCATAAGCTGATTACCGTGTAGGACTGAGCAAGCGACTTCAGGCAATATGCCACAGTTCAGCGGTAGACCAAATGTGGAATACATATCCAAACTTTAGCTCCAAAAATAAAGCGCTATTTCATCACGGAAATCTTGGGAGGAGGTTACCAAACCCTGAGATGGTGGGTGGACACTTCATTAACTACTTTAAAAAGTAGTTTTGACGATTTACTCATAGGCGTAATCTTGTCAGAGAAAAAAACACCTTAGCAGATTTAGTTGCATGCTTGTATCGCAAAAATAAGGCCTTATGCTTTCCTTTTTCAATTCCTTTGTTCCTGGATCTACACCTATGCTCCTGTCTACGACAATCTTGTCTAAATACTGCAAGTTCTGCAGAGAACCAGTGCGCAGAAGATTAACTTCTGGTCATAGCTTTGATCCTGAATGGAGCTATACTGGTTGTGACCCAAGTTTGAAAACCTTCTACAAAGTTTCCTAATAAGTCAACAAGGCCAGCTCTGGAAAAGTTAAATGTCTATTCTAAGTTAGCTGGAGTTATTTTGCTCATATTTCTACAAATAATGGACTTTGGAAGAACCTTGCTGATTCTGGACTTATGTTGGGAAAGAAATGCTAAATATGATAGCTTGAGGGTCCATCCAACTAAGAGGATAGATGCAGTTAACTGTCAAATCAGTATGATTGAAGAAGATACCATTAAGGATGTGACGAGAGGAGTATGTATACCAGTCCTCTGGGAAAGCCCTAGTTTCAACATTACCTCTAGTAACAAGGCTGTGTCCTTACAGTAGTGGTCATTGAAATGCAACTTAAAGTCCCCTAGTAATGTTTTGTGCTTCTGACCTAGGTGAGGTTCAATCTTCTGACCCCCTGACTCATTAAAGCTAGCCCTCGAGCCAAGAGGCAGATAAACTAAGAGGCCTGAAAATGTGCCCTTAGCCAAGACCCTCAGTCTAAAAAAGGCAGCATCCAACCCATCCTTGATGTTTAAAGTTACAGGGTAAAGAGTACAATCAAATTCATTCATGCTATGATTGCCGGTCCCCCTCCCACGCGACCCTGGTGATGAAGTCTCGAACTGGTATAGCCTGGTGGGATGGCATCGACCATGTCAGGATAAGAGTCCTCCCTAGCCCAGGTTTTTGTAATAAAAAGACAGTCAAGCGCCAGTGCCCACCTCAGCTCATGGTTTTCGGTCTTGTATTTCATTAGAAAGCACGTATTCAACACAGTACATGGGAGCATCTCGTGGTATGAGAGTCCAGGACTAGTGGTTTTAGACTGAGAGCAACTCATGTTCAGTAGACAGGAAGGAGCCTCCGTTCCCCTGTCTGTAGTAAAGTGAAAATTGCAGCTCGGGCAATGCTCAACATAAGGGTTAGAGACATCGAGGGCAAAATGACAAGCTTCTTTGGGGTCATGGTGCTGGAGATCTAAAACCTAGTTATGGGAGTAGCATCTACTCGTGGCTCGGATTTGCTCAGACACACAGCTGTCACCATCCCTAGCGCTGCGCAAGCGTGGACTGCCGTGGCCTGGCGCAGACCGGCTTGGCTTTGGCACACCTTCATAGTGCCAGTGCTGTGCACGTCCACTCTGCCATGTGCCTTAAATTGATGCTGTGTGATTAGCAACCTAACAACTAGTCCGCCAATTGCAAAATTGTGGGTCCACTACTCGGGACATCAGAAGCGAGAGCATTTGCCAGCACTTCCTCAGCACAATCCGTCAATGAAGCTGCAATGGACCGAAGGGTGCCGAACGCAAAAAATGAAAAAGAAAACCCCACCCACCTAACACAGTCCCAAAAGCAAGCAAGGTCAGTGAATTTTAAAACCTCATAAAACATGTAATCACTTTAGCACTGTTTTCGACAGTTTCAGGTATAAAAATGACAGTTACTAGTTGCAGGAAGCTGGGGTCCACTGCGCGTCCACAAAGCCATGTGCCTTAAATAGGTGCGGTGAGAATAGCAACCCAACAACTGGCCTGCTAATCGCCATTATGGTGGTCCACTACTCCGGCATGGCGGCAGTAAGAACAAATGCTGGCACCCATTCCGCACAATCAGCCAATTAAGCTGCACCAGACCGGAGGGTGCCGAACACACAAAATGAAAACGAAAATCCCACCCACCCAACACAGTCTTAAAAGAAAGTAAGGTAAGTGAATTTTAAAACTTCTAAAAACATTTAATCACTTTAGCACGTTTTTAGACAGTTCCTGATATAACAGTGAAAGTTACTAGGTGCAGGAAGTCAGGAGCTAAGATTTGGTGCGCGTCGCCGCTGCCATGCATCGTGTAAGTGCTGTGCGAATAGCAACCCAACAACTAGTCAGCTAATTGCCAAAATGGTGGTCTTCTACTCAGGCACGGCAGAAGTAAGAGCCAATGCCAATACCCCCTCCGGACAATTAGCCAATGAAGCTGCAGTGGACCAAAGGGTGCCAAACACACAATATGAAAACGAAAATCCCACCCACCTATCACAATCCCAAAAGCAAGTAAGGTAAGTTAATTTTAAAACCTCCCAAAACATTAAATCACTTAAGCAGCGCTTTAGACAGTTTCAGGTATAACTTGTTGCTGGAAGTCGGGAAGTGGGGTTCGATATGCGTCGGCTCTGCCATGTATTTTAAGTAGGTGCTGTGCAAAGAGCAACCCAACAACTAGCTCGCTAATTGCCAAAATGGCGAGCCGCTGCTCGGGCACGCTGGAAGTGAGTAAATGCCGGTACCTCCTCCGCACAATCAGTCAATGAAGCTGCGGCAGACCGAAGAGTGCTAAACACATAATGAAAATGAAAATCCCACCCACCCAACACAGTCCCAAAAGCAAGTAAGGTCAGTGGATATAAAAACATGTAAGCTCTTCAGCACCATTTTATACAGTTTCAGATATAACAATAAAGTTACTAGGTGGGAGAACCCAGAATTTGTAAAAATGTCAAAACTTGTGACACTCGCTACAAATTATCTGCCGGCTCCCTAGTGATGTCTGTAGCATTTGTCGTGTTATGTATACGTAGTGAAACCAGATGTATATCATGAAACTGTAAAGTATGCCCTGTTTAAGTGTTGCTTACAACCTTTATTTTTATTAAAGTGACCTTACACAAAACCGGCCTTTCTTTTCATGGGAAGCTGGGGCTGACAGCATGTCAGGGGCTAGTTAAGGAAGATTTATTACGTTAAAAGTGGGATCAGAAGCTTTGCACGTGTTAAGCACTGTTTAGAGGGGCTGTAGTTGAAAATGAGCCGGTAAGCAGAGCACATGTGAATATATGGTTATCTGGGGAAGAGCCGGGTTCACTCAGTGAGCCACCCAGGAAGAATTTTAAAAGGAGACCGCCAGTCGTTAATGCACAGTTATCAGTGGCGACCGGATATAATCAGTTTTCATCATCTAGCCAAGCATAATAACTGAGCTTGATATATGTTAATGATAAGAGATTTATTCTTCAACCACGCCTTTGCGGAAGCACTAAGCGATCAAACTGGTACTAGCGTCACCACAGCTTTTAAAGTCATCTTCAGGAACGGGTGAACCCCTCAAGCACTACAAACAAACACCTGCAAATATTTTTTAAAAAGTAATTTCAGAACTTATTAAAATAGCACCCAGTTCATCATTTTGTTACGCATGTGGAGGTAAAAGCAGCCGTGAAAGAGCGTTTTAACAGATCTTTAAAATCTAAGATGTGGTGGTTTTTCACTGCCCATAACACCTACCACTATGTGGACGTTCTACAGTCATTTATAGGTGTTTATATTGCCAGTTATCCCAGAATCATCAAAACGTCTCCCGTAGAGGTAACACCAGATAATTCCTTAGGGGTGTGGAGAAAGGTGTACAAGAGCTGTTTTGTTGCCGAAGTAAAGAAGCCTCTTTTAAAAGAAGGTGATCATGTTGAAATGGGTCTTTACAAAGGGCTGCCGGCAAATTTTTAGCAATTAAATATTTATAGTGGAGAGCTTATAGAAAGTGTATATATTTACCTGTTAAATGACTACGACTGTTACAAAAGATCCCTCACAATCCATACCGGGTGTATAGGGTTGAAAAGATTCTGAAACAGAAAGTTAGCAGTGCTAGCAGACAGGACTTTGTCAAATAGGGGGGGCCGAGAAATTTAACAGTTGGGTGCTGACCAGCCCTCTGTAGGACGTGTGAATATGGTGTCCTCCGAAGGTGGCAGTATAGAGACAACGTCATTTTATATCATCTTGCCATCCAAGGCTTCGAAGGGCATGTTCCCCCACATTAGAATTTCTAATTGTACTGTGAAACTCACAAACCTGTGGACCTAAAAGGAAACTGAAAGGTAGCCATAATCGAAACCAGTTCCCGAGAACATGGAATACATTTACTATGCTCAAGATCACTTGATCATCCATGCAGGGTTTCCTCATGGATATTACTCCAGCATCACAGCAGTGGTTGACACCATCAATAAATCCATAGCCAGTATCAAAATGATTTGAATATTCAGCTGGTATTAGATAATGTTAGAAGGAAGGTGTTTCTTAAAATGCCAAGTTGTGATACAGAGTTTTGCGGAACGGGTAAATTAAGGAGGGTGTTAGGCACAGTACAACATATAAAAAGCCATGTAGAGCCAGGCACTACATGCCCCAATATTAATGGGGGTTCCTATATACTCTACATGTATTGCGACATTGTAGAGCCCCAAAGGGTCTGGTGAAGTAAATCACCATTGTTAAGATGGGTACAGGTGAAGGGGGAAAATAACACTGCAGTTAATATTCAATATATCAAACCAGACTACGTAGAACTTTCTAAAAAACATTTAAACACTACGTCAATCATGATCTTCAACTACCAGTTTGAGGTGGTGTCCTTTAAAAATGGAAAGGTGATTGTTAAGCTTTTTTTAAGGCTGCAACATGACAGAGAATATTAAGAAGTCATCATGATGATCATGAAAACAAAGGCAACCCTGCTCTGCACAGAGACCATTACAGACACCAGGCTGGGTATGGAGGGCCGCCATTCTTTTAAGTGGCCCCTGCTATGTACTGGGACAGGGCACTCGGGTTTTTTCTGTAGATTGTTTAGTATAGGTATGTCTTTCTTGAGAAGAGGCTATGAAATTGCAAAACCTGACGTTAAAGCAGCCACTTCAAACATTGCCCATGATGTGGTGGGATCTGTGACTTCTGCTGTCAAAGAATACATGAACAAACAAACCCTAGAAGGAGCAGGACTTGTGTACAGACCAAGCACAAGTATTAAAAGGAAGCAAAGGTCTTCGAGGGTAAGGGAGCCGCCGGTGCCCTATAAAAAACAGGTTGTGACTTTTTAAAGGAGAAGGCGATCCGTAAGGTGGAAGAGAGCCACAAAGAACAAGAGAACACCTGCTAACGTAAATATTTTTTAAAACACAGTAACCTGAATCCATGGCTTTCATGCACTGCACATCCAGAGAATGTGGTAGATCAGAGTTAGATTTGTTTTCTCTAAAGCCCACTCAGACCAGCATCAAAAGCAGTTTTTTTCACAGAAATATCACCTGTAGTGGCTTTGACACCATTTGCGCCAATAGAGTTTTTTGTGCCATGAATATGTATCGGAATCTCAACAATATGCTTCTGCATCTTGTCTGTAAAATCACCAAAGCTGACGTTACCAACATACCGGCCACTGCTAAAGTGGCGGCCATCGCTTCCACCATTGCAACCATGTTTAATCAGGTGGACATTATAATCTGCAACAGACTCATCACTTAAAACGATAACATCAGAGGGAATGCAGAACAGTATAAACTGGTCATCCCGTCTGCTAGTTTGTATGTAAAGAGAGTGAAAGTGTCCCGAAATGTGAGATTGTCTCAGGCCGAAGCTTTACAGCTGCCGAACACTATGAATGCTGTAACTCTGAAGATATTCAGCATCCCAGTAGGCACCAGATTTATTAACCCAGCAGCAGAATTTTTTTTGAGGGTAACTACTGAAACGTATTATCAAAGGTCTTGTCAATAACACAGCTTTTAGCTCTCTCCATACCTCTATACCTCAAACCTATTCAATTTCAAACACTACGACATCAACTACGCGGTTCTGTTCCATGGTGTGGGTGGGTTGTGATTCCTGCAAAAAAGGAAAACACCCGGCTTTGGAGACTCAAAGTGCCTCATTTACATGGCCGTAGCGCCACCGGAGTGTCACTTTTTGCGCTGTGCAATTTAACATATTTGCAAGGTGGCGTTCAACCACTTTGCGTAACTTAACACCGCCTTGTAAATATGGCCCGATGCAATTTTCTGCATCCGGGGGGCGTGCAAGTAGTGTTGTTGTGGGCATTCCGCTGCAACACCAATTGCATTTTGACACTGCCTCAGATTTACAAGGATTCGTAAACCTGAGGCGGCACCCCAGCTGTGGTGTTAGCATAGTGATATGAGGAGAAATACTTTTATTTCTTCTTGTTTTTGCTTTTCCTATGTGTGCTCCATTCTGCAGCACACATAGGAAGAGCAAAATGCCAATAATTATTGTTTATGTGTAGGAAGGTGTCCCTTCCTGCACATAAACAATCATTAAATAATAATGATTTACTACTCCTATGTGTGCTGTGTTTTGCAGCACACATAGAAGTAACAAATCGCCATTACTGATTGTTTAAGTGTATGCAGGGACACCTTCCTGCACATAAACAAGCATTCCCTGCAACGCAGGCAGCTAATTTTAACACCAGCTCTAGGGAAAACACAGGGGTGCACCGTATTGTTTTAAATACGGCACATCCCTGCATTTCTCAAGAGACACAGAGTGGCGCTGCCTGTTTTGGCGGCGCGCCACACTTTGCCACTTTTTGATAAATGAGACCCTTAGGGCCTCATTTACAAGAAATGATGTAAAGCTACGATAGAGCAGTTGTGTGTCAAAATTTTTAACACCAGTTAACGTTAGAGCCTAATGCCATTTGTACCCCGTATTTTTTCAAAAAGTCGCCCCATGGCGCTAGGATTTGGTTTGCGTAAGAAAAATTACGCTATCCTCTGCGCGGCGTCATAAAGCAAAATGACGCTAGTGCTGCAAAACTGACATTAGCCTGATTAGCGGCCCGTATTTTGACGCTAATCAGCCTAGCAGCACTTTAGCGCCAATAATGTCAAAAAAACTGCCACAAGACAAGGTTCTATTTAAAAAAATACAAGAGACCAGAAAACACCACAGGAGACCCAGAAATTGAGAACCCAGGAACAAATTGCCCCAGGACAACCACAACACCCCAGGTACCAACCAGGATGTCCAGGCAGACACCCAGGAGAAGGGGACGAGAAAGACGAAATATAGGGTTGGTGAGTAGGAAAACAGCATTTTGATCAGGGGGGTGACGCAGCATCAACAACAGCTATTTGTCTCCTCCAAATTACCATTAGGAAAGAAGGAGGCAATATGGCAGTCCATAATTGACAAAGTCAGTAGTGTGGCAGAGCTCAAGAGAACAACTGTAAGAAGCGCTGGCATGATTGCAAGTGCAGAATAGAGGAGAGGCTGGCACAAACTGCAAGGCACCACTGCAGGACAGAGGTGGAGGCTAGCACCCAGGGAAACGCTTGATGACCTGGAGGAGATGATGGCAGCTTTCATCCCTGAGGAGTCAGTAACAGGAGTCCAAGGACACAACAGTGCAGAATATGATGATCCACAGTGTAAGCAGCACTCGGGGGCAATGTGGGAAATATGTCAGGATAAAAGGGGGAGTCAGCCATGTCCCTGCGCCACAAATGTACTTTGTGCAGGCTAGAGTGTAGGATGCTGGCATGCTTATGGTTAAACAGCAAACAGATGGAAGGGCTCACCTACAAGTCCCTTGCGCTGCTGGTGCCTCACTTCTTCACATGTAAAAAGGGAGCCACCGGCGGCGCAAACGTCTTGGAAAGAAGCCCTGTAATGTGCACTGGCTTACCACAATTAACACATTCCCAGGCCAGCACCAGCACCTCACTTACCACATTGTGTGAAGTGCAGCATCATTGCAGGTGTACCCAACTTTGGGCCTCATGTACAGGACACTACCGGTTCATTGTGCCATGCGAGCGTTATTTACATTGACACTTTTGTGATGCAGTGTGCCAGTCCATACTTATAAGGCCACACAAAGCCACTGTGCATGGCTCGTCGTGGCCTTGGAAATATGGACACCTTTCGTGGATAACACTGTGTGAAAGGGGCATTCCATGTGTGTTGTGTGGAGTGCACCTATGCAACATCCATGAAACTGAAAGAAACCTGACATACACAATTTACAAGGCGGGGAATGTGTCACATTCCAACGCCACCCCAGGGATGGCATAAGAATGACACTATGGGGAAAAAGATCTGCAATACTCTTCTTATGGTTCCATTCCTATGTGTGGGGCAGAATGCAGCACACAGAAAGACGATAACACCCCTTGGGCTAGTTCCTGTGCAGGAAGATCTTCCTTCATGCACCTAAAATATCATCCCCATAATGCAGGCATCCTCGCACCATGGTCGACGGGTGTCTGCATTTGCACTACCCAGCATTTTATGTACCACTGCAGGCAGCGAGGACAGAAATGCACCCTTTCATGAACGTATGGTGCATATCTGCCCTTTCCAGGTGGCACAGGGCAGTGCAACATTTATGAGGAAATAATGCAGTGCAGCCCACACAGCCCGCTTGCTGTGCTACGCTGTGTCTTGTAGAAAGTGCAGGCATGTGTTGCATGTACCAAAATGCAACACATACCTGTACTTTCCTCGTGTACTGATTTAATTATTCGTGCCAACACAGGCACACTTGCACCATGGTGAAGGGGTGCCTTTTGTTATGGGGATGATCTCCCATGTGTTGAAATTGACACTTTCCTGAACTTAAACAATCATGTTTATCCTCTTCCACTTTTCATATGTGCTGCAGAATGCAGCACACAATGAAACAGGAAAAATGAGGGCTGCAATGACAAATTCCCACTGTTGCACCACTTCAGTGCCACCCCTTATGTGGTTTAGGGATCAAATGCATATTCAGATATCTAAACCTGTGAATGTGTAAGATTCCTTAGGGAATCCAATTGTGTTTTGGGGAAACACTGACACCAACACCCATGGGACTCAACTGTTATGTAGTGTATGGTGTGAAAGGGGTACACATTTACAGGGCCGTCACAAATAACACAAGCTGATGTGGTGCGGCCTGGTATGGTAGCGGCCTGCACATTGTGCCACTGGAGCATCACAGTCACTGAGACTCCAGTTGTACATTGTGGTCTAGGGCCTCGGAAATGAGGCACATACAACGCTCACTTGGAAACCTTGATTGTAATGATGATCACTCATGTCAATGTCTAGCAGAGTTCAACATTGACTCAGAGGTCTCCAGAGTGTCCCCACACCTTGCAATCCAACATGGCTAACGCCAGGAACACAATGGAGGGGCTCCGGGCACCACCCATGGGGTGGTGATGGACCAGGGAGTGGTCAACCCCCTTTCCTTTGTCCAGTTTCACGCCAGAGCAGGGACTGGGGGTCCCTGAACCGGTGTAGACTGGTTTATGCAAGGAGGGCCCCAAGTTTGCCCTTCAAAGCATTTCCAGAGGCTCTGGGAGGCTACCCCTCCCAAGCCTGTAACACCTATTTCCAAAGGGAGAGGGTGTAACACCCTCCTCCCAAAGGAAATACATTGTTCTGCCTTTGTGGAACTGAGCTGCTCAGGCCCCAGGAGGGCAGAAACCTGTCTGTGAGGTGGCAGCAGCTGGGGTTGCAGTGCAGTACTGGGGTCCATGGTGGAGCCCCCAGGATGCATGGGATTGGCCCCCAATACCATATTTGGAATGGGGGGACAATTCCATGATCTTAGACACCTCACATGGCCATATTCGGAGTTACCAATGTGAAGCTACATATATGTATTGGGTATATGTAGAGCACAATGTAGAGCACATGTGTAATGGTATCCCCGCACTCACGAAGTCCGGGGAATACTCCCTGGACATCCTGGGGGCACCTTTGCTAGTGCAAGGGTGCCCTCACACTTAGTATCCTTGCACCTAGCCTTCAGTAAATGAAGGTTAGACATATAGGTGACTTCTAAGTTACTTAAGTAGAGAGAGAGCATAAGCACTAGAGTTCTGGTTAGCAGAACTTCAGTGACAAGTTAAGCATTACTGACAACACACACATAGGCCACAAGCTATGAGCACTGGGGTCCTGGCTAGCAGGATCCCAGTGAGACAGGCAAAACACACTGACACACTCTCACAAACAGGCAAAAAGTGGGGCTAACCATGCTAGAAAGAGGCTACTTTCTCACACCAGCTGCAAACCATCAATGACAAGACCCTCCAGGAAGTCCTGGGTGCCGTACGGACACCATCTCCGGTCGTAGGGAGGCCAAGCAGCGTTGCGGGGTTCCAGATGATCCACCCAACTGCCAACAAGCTCCACCTGTCAGCTCAACCCCAGCCCTGAACTTCCAGGACCCAACAGTCAAATTCCAATAAACTGCAGTAAGAGCCCAGCATGAACTGGCAGATACTGTGTTGGTGGGGATGGAGACTGTGACCCTAGAGGTGGTCCGAATAAGGACAACTCAGCATCCATATGAGGCACCTACTTTTCACTTTGTGGCTTAAGCAGTCTCTGGCTGACACCGCTGGTGTCATGAGGCAGATGCATGAGCAAATGGCCAGCCAAAGTGGCACCAGCGAAATTGTGAACAGGCTGGGGGCAATGCAACAGGTTTGGGAGTCCATGGAGCGGAAGCTGGACTCCCTCATTGCCAACTTGGCCTAACACCATGACGTTGCTGCAGTGTTGCAGAACCTGCAGGCCCTCCTTGCTGCTATCCTGCCTCATGTGTTCCCACAGATGAGAACTGCCAGGGACACAGCGTCCTCATCTTCAGCCCCTGATGGGTGTGTGCCTCCCTCTACTGCAGTACCTACAACACCCCGTCACAGGAGGCACCACATATATTAGAGGATGAAGATGTTGAAGTAACATCTTTCACAAGGAAGACTGACCGGTAGCTTTTCTCTGTGGCACATGGCCCCTTTCTCCTTTGCTCTGTGCTAAAGATTATGCCAGTGTCCTAACATCTTGCACTGTTCTCAATTGGACTCTCCCACTGTTGACTTCTCAAAAATGTGGACTTTCATTCTGCCCAATCTTCCCTAATGGCAATGTCCTCTTCCTCCTCTCTGAAGCACACCTCTCCTACACATGTCCCAGGACATGTTCACCCTCATTAACTCTGTCTGGACTTCCAATGGCTAAGCACATCTGTAGGGGTTGTTATCAAATGTGATGTACAGAATAAATGCATGCAAAAACACAGTTGTAAATAAATCCACTTTGCAGACCCTTGGTGTCATGTGTGTCAGAACCACAAACAACATGAACATGTTGCAACGTGGCAAGCTAACACACTGACTGCTTACTAAAGGGATATGTGTGGATTTGTGACAGACCCAAAGCCGCACACATTGACTGAAACATAAGTGAGGTGACTGATACCTATTTTGACTAGCAAGCAGTTCCTGAGGCTCCTATGCATGTCATGCTGCAGGTAGGATGTATGTATTGTGACAGCTGTTAAAATTACAACATAAGTGGCTGGACTAAGCAAGGATGGTAGCAACAAGTCTACATTCATGTTACAAACAGAAGATGCATGCCCAAGGCTGTGGGGGCAGCCATAAGTTTGTCAGGAACAAATACTTATTTAGGGTGAGTGGAATTACACCAAAATTTCATCAATGCATGTCCCATGGCTCACCAACACAGAGAAACTGCGTATGAATACATGTTTTTTGGGAAGTGTATTCATGTTCATCCAGATTGTCACATACATTCCGGAACGATGTTTGGAGCTAGATGATGTGACACCATTGCAACATGACAGGTACTTCTCTATAGGGGAAATAAATAGCCACGCATATCTC
The DNA here is from genome assembly GCF_031143425.1 of Pleurodeles waltl. Taxonomy (NCBI): domain Eukaryota; kingdom Metazoa; phylum Chordata; class Amphibia; order Caudata; family Salamandridae; genus Pleurodeles; species Pleurodeles waltl. Next base: position 167,762,681 of record NC_090443.1, on the reverse strand, counting down.
AAAGTACTGCTTACAGAGCCTAAGGCATATGCCTGCCATGACCTGTGCATACGTGCTACCACTTAGACAGGGAATCATGATGGAGACCATACTGAAGGTAACAACAAGTTTTATTTAATTTTTTACTATCAGCCTAAAATACCACTACTAAACTAATATATACTATCTTATCCTAAGTTATACCTACAGCTAACTTAGCTTATCTTAACTTATCTTATACATTGAACGCCACATGACAAACATCAGTGCCCCCAACCCCCTTAAAACACCTCTTTAGACAAGGACAACAGGAACTATAGCTAAACATTAACTAACTAAACATATAGCTAAACATATATTAATTTGTTTAGAACACACATACCCCAAACAACACCCACCACCCTAGAAACACCAAAGAAAAAGAGAAACTCAAAAAGCGCCCCCCCCCCCCCACATGAAGACCTACCATGCACTAACAATAATATACACTACACTAATTTATCTAACCCTAACTATCTAAATATCCCAACTATGTTGAAAACTATCTACAAGGGGAAGGGAATTAGAATCCATCTGGACCATTGTCCTCTTCAGTGCCTTTCCACTGCAGCCTTCATCACCCTCAGCATTTGCATCATTTGCTGTTTTATGTTCCAGTCTGGCAATCTGGTATTTTTGGTCCCAAGCTCAGTTTGAAATTCCTGCACATAGGGTGGCTCAGCAAAGGGAGGAACAGCCTCAGAAGTAGCTGGGGCACTCGTAGTTGCAGCTGAGGTTGAAGGTCCAGCCTCTGCAGACCCTGCCCTGTTTGCAGCCTAAGACCTGCCTGCTGTGTGGGTGGTTGAAGTGAATGGTTCCCTGGGTGGTCCTCCTTAAGGATATGCCTTCCAGAAGCCCAATGCTAGCTCTCTCTCGTAGATCCTCCAGGATGCCCTTGTGCACCAAACGGATGTGGCGGTAGCATTGCACCCTCTTATCAAACTCTTGCTTCTGGGATGGGGTCATGTTGGCAGGTGAAACATGAATGGGACATGTCAGCCACATGTATATGAGGCAAATGAACAACAGGCATGCAATGGTCATCACACGTTGGCCAGCACAAATCACAATGACATTTTGAAGGGCAAGGTTAATACACTTCTGCACACCAACCATCATCTGCATATTGCTCATGTCTAAGCTATCAAGGCTTGCTAATGTCGCACAATACCATTGAACCATCTTGGAACACCTTCAAAGGACCATGTCACCTTTGACTATGCTCATCATACACATCAATTATGTGACCATGGTAGGTCACACTCAACATGTTTGGTTGCTCATCAGTGTCCCTCATGCATGTTCCATTGCCCTTAGATCTGTTGGCATGTACCAAACTCATCTGAGCAGGGACTGCAAGTTTAAGTTAAATGTAGTCTCCAAACAGTTTGCGGCTGATAGGGCAAGGACAGTTGTCTGGACACACTGAAACATGGAAAATGAAAGTGACAGGTATCATGTGAAAATGGAGTGAGGAGCACTCACCCATGTCACACAAAGGAGCATGTCACTACTCCCATCTCCACTCAGGTCACTACCTGGTGAGCTGTGCCATAACTTCATGCATAGTCCCAGAGTTACTTATTGTGTCCCAGTATGCTGCCCATTGCCTGTATATATGTCCAAAAATGTGGTCAGCATGTTGCACAACAACACTCAGCACCGCCGTCTCATATGTGGATGCATGCATGCCCTACACCTTATCTGTACAGGGATCTTGGAACAGCACTGGCTAATGCTATACATTGTGTGTAGCTGTTTGCATTACATCACGGACCCTATTAGGACCACCTCTATCTGATGATGTTTTGAGTGATGGCATGTCATATGACAATGTTGGACGGACATCTCTCAGGTCAAACACATGTCAAGATCTGTGAGGAGGACATGGATTGGCAATGTTGCAACATACAACACAGAGTATTGGACATTATACCACATGTGTAGAAAAATCTACAGCATTTTCAATGGTGGTATGTTGACCACTGTCCTGCTAATCCTACGGACCTATTCACATGGTGATTAATCCAACCATGACCTAAGTTACTGTGTGCTATGTGTGGCACACAAAGCGGTAACATTTTAGTGAACAACATCTTGCCACACTGCAAACATGTGTAGGGCCCTGTAGTTCTGGCACATGTCTTTAATGTGATCACTGTGTTTAGACTCGTACACCATGTCCAACATTTACAAGGCCCTTGCAGCATGTTTCCACCAGTGAATTATTTTCTTGGTAAGCACAGCCTACCCACAACATCAACCATTCTGCCCATATCCATGTATAGTACACAATGCATGTAGTAGCAAACATGCACCTGGTACATGGTATTGCACACAATACCTGAACTAGACATTATACATACAGATTGACACTTATTGGTAGTATCACAGTCTGCAAAGGTTGCTACCTCTCCAATGATATAAGGCTGGGTCCACCTGCAAGAACTAACATGAGACATAGCACTGTGAATGTTGAACAATAAACACTTGCTTTGCTAATGGAAATAGAAGACTTAGGTTAGTGAAAACCCAATTAGGCCATTAACATGTCTCAGTGACATTGGTAGGCCAGACCAGCATTTGCACATATGTGCTGGAACCATACATACATGTCTCAGCTACATTGTTCACATTTTGCAGATGATTTCCTACTGCAACATTTTTCAAGCATAGCTAATTGTAATGTCACTCTGCACATACATGACTCACAGGATACACTCTACTATGACTCCCTTTACTCCTGTGTCACTGTTATCATCACATGTACATGCCTATGGACCATACAACAGTAGTCAGGGCCTTAGTGAACATGGGCACTTGTCCCTGGTAACCATGTACCTTTGCATCCTGACACAGGTGTGTCAGCATTGGTGCACATCAGAATTTAGTGGTTAAACAATGACAGGAATATGCCATTTGTCTACTTAATGGTGCATTGCTGCCCTTGTCATGGATGCAGTTTGGCACAGACACCCTACTCACAGCCCTGCACTTTGTCATAACTTGTTAAAGAACGCCCTATGGCTAACAGACATTTACTTGCAATTTCAAAACAGGAGTCAGCCACATAGATTATGTACTCACCCACAGTTTCACCGTCCTTGAGTCCCATGTGGTTCAGAAAGTCCTGCACTTGGGTGGGGGGGAGGTTTTGGGGGGAGAATCCGCACTTGGGCGTAGGATCCAGAGTCAGGCCGGAACCCAATGATTGGCAACAAAAAATGACACAGAGGAAATGCAAGACAGGAACTCCATGACAGGAACTTTCAGGCAGCCATTTTATTGTCATTCTGAGTCACCCTTACCCATAGACAGGATCCTTTGCTATCCTGCTGTTCTGTACACCCTAACTGCCCCCAACATGGCTGAGGGAGCCGATGAGAGAGCACCCCTTTTCAGTGACCAAGAATTGGACATCTTAGCTGAGAGGGTGCTGGACCATTACCCTCTGCTTTATGGGGGCCCAGAGGACCAGCTGAGGAATGCAGCGTGTGTCCGGCTATGGGAGCAGATTGCGCAGCTCTGCAGCGCAGTGGGTGTTTACCACCAGCAGGCCAGGATCTGCCTCAAGCCCTGGGAGGACCTGAAACGTTGAGCCCGACTGAGGACCCAAGAAATGTTGGATCAGTCCTCCAAGCCCCATGTGCACTGGACCTGCCTCACTCCACTGTACAGGAGGGTCCTGAGGACAGTCTGTATGACCCTCCATGCTCAGCAGGAGGAGTTGGAGGAGAAGAGACCTGGTAAGTGCATGGGCTCAATACTCTATGTGGTAGCATGGTGTGAGTGGTGACTGTGCTGTACCAACATGTATCATGTGTCAGCATGTACACATTCTGAACAATTGCTGTAACAGTCATGTGGCCAGTGAACCATTGAAGCACATTGGTAGCACTGAGCAGAGTGCATCCTGGGACTTGGAGTGTTCACATTACTACAGGGGAAATAGCCATGCCTCTTGCATGCATATGAAGTTATGCAGTGTCAACACCATGACTGGTGAAGCAAGGACCTCAATACTGCTAGGTGCAAAGGGATGGTCTAGTCTCTGTTCAGTGTGGGATCAAGAGGTCACGTTTTGGTTCGCATGCTGTTACTTGCATGTCTTTGATGTGTTTCTCTCAGATCTTGTACGACATTATCCTAGCAATTGCTTTAGCAGTCATGAGGCCAATGTCCCATTGGAGCACACTGGAAGTACTGAGAAGAGTGCATCCTGGGACTTCTAGTGTTCAAAACACTACAGGGAAATAGCCATACCTCTTGCATGCATATGAAGTTATGGAATGCCAAAACCATGAGTGGTGAAGCAGGGGCCTCATCACTACTGAGTATTACAGCATTGTGATGGTCCTGTCACTGTCCGGTGTGAGGTGAAGAGGTCACATTTTGTATTGCATGCTGTTACTGTCCACTTCCACAGGGGGAGGGTCTGGCTGCACAGGGGGAGGGTCTATCTGCACAGGTGGTGGGTCTACGTGCGCAGGGGGAGGGTCTATCTGCCCAGGGGGTAGGGTCTACATGCACAGGGTGAGGGTCTACCTGCACAGGGGATGGATCTACATGCACAGAGGGTGGGTCTGCATACAGAGGGGGTGGGATACCTGTACAAGGGGAGGTGCACCTGGACAGAGGATGGGGATCCATGTAGAGGGATGAGATGCCTGAACAGGGGTTGTCAGTCCCTGTACAGGGAGAGGACATGACTGTGCAGTAGAGGGCGTGTGCAAGGGGTGTGTTCCCAGTGTGGATTGTTGTGGGCCCGGTGCTGGTTCCCTGACCAGGGGTTGGGGGTGAGATGGTGCAGGAAGATGTCTTGACTCCCCTCCATGCATTGACTGTGAAGGATTTGGTATCATTTTAATTATGCCCTCCATCATCTTCATAGCCAATGCATGGTGTCTTGCACTCTCTTCCCTCTGTATGACCATGAAATCATACATCCTCTTCCCCATGTTTTCCCATGATGGATCCATCCTCTCCAACACCTAGGTCATTCTGTGCACCAAATGTGGGAGTTTGCGCATGTCCTGTAGTGAGGCAGACATATCAGACAGTGTAACCTCAATGGCACAAATGTCCTGCCTCACATCTGTCTGCTGCTGGAAGAAATTTTCCTCCTACCCTCGGACATCAAAATCTGCCAGTCCTCTCTGGCATAGTAAGAGTGTGTAGGGGAACCAACACATGTGACCTGGATGTGAGGGCTGTGAAGATGTGAGGTTTGGGTTCGGATAAGTAGAAAATGGGCCATCCTATAAGGTGTAGGAGGAAGCACCATGCAAACCACAGCAGATGTGAATTTAGTCGGTAGTCTGCATGGGCCAACATGTGTGGTCAGGTGATTGGCTTCCACATCACTTGCAATCAGCCCCTGATCTTCTGCCTCCTCTACTTCCTTCTCCTCCTCCTGTGCTGTGCTGGCAGCTGACAAGACAGCTTGGAAGATGAGTGGGTTCCGCCTTTGGATTGCTTGGTGCCCGTTGCTAGTTGATGGTGCTTCCTCCCAACTCAAGTCATTGAGTTAACTAAAGCAGCTGGCCCAGATAACCATCCAGCGGTAATAATAAAAAATAATGTTGATTGGTGGGCAAGACTCTTTCATGTTACCTTTCATAAAAGTTTTGATTTTGGCTGCGCACCTGAGAGTTGGAATGGTGCAATAATTAGGCCAGTTTATAAGAAGCATGATGCAACACAACCAAAGAATTATCACCTAATAAGCCTGTTGGACATGGGGGGGAAATTCTTTGCTAAACTATTGCTAGGTCTAATGAAGTCCTGGGTAGACTTAAATAATTTAATTTTAGTAGAGCAAGGTGGCTTCAAGGAAGGTAATTACACAATAGACCACCCTTTTAGTCTTAGGGCACTGGCAAAAAAGTCAATAGAGGTACAAGGTTGTCTATTTGTTGCTTTGTAGATTTATGAGCCGCTTTTGATTTGGTAGATCAGAGTTTGTTGAGGGATATGTTGAGGCAGCTCGGGATCGACTCAGAACTACTTTTCTCCTCCACGGTCTAATTATGCAAAATTGGGCCCAAGTGATTTTAGACACCTGTGGTACTTTATCAAAGAACATCCTAATAAAGAATCGATTGCGACAAGACTTTGTCTCTGGCCCCCCTATTGTTTGCCATATTTCTGTCTGATTTGCCAAGCGTATTAAATGAGGCTAGGGGTTTATGCCCAAAAATACATAGGACACATATCTCTTGTTTATTATACACTGATGGCCTAATGATAAGTTGACATGAAGGAGTTGGGACTGCAAAGAAAATTAGATGTCTTTCATAACTACTGTCAAAGTAAAAAGCTTACAGTTAACCTGGATTAGACGAAAATAATAGTTTTGGGAAAAAGGAAGGGGGCATTTTCCTGGTACCTGGAAGGTGAAAAAGTAGAAATGTTTTACAAATATAAATATCTGGGTATGTGGTTTGACTCTGAATTAAGATGTCGAGAAAATATCAACTCACTAAAATTCAGTGCATTAACATCGTTTTCGGGATTAAAGCAGTTTAGTCGGAAGTATGGAGTCTCTGCCTTTAATGCCACGGTGCAACCTCAATTTCAATATGGGATGGAAGTCTTAACTCTCGCTGGGAAGTCGAATTGGGATGCTGAAGAAGGTAAATGTGTGAAACAACAGTTTACGCTTCCCCACTTAAGTATGATCCAGGCTATAAGGGCTGAATGCCAAATGAAAAGGGAGTTACTTGGAAATGCAAGCCGCATTGAAATTTTGGTTGTCTGTCTGAAGAGATATCCCCAAAACTGTGTGTCTATGTAAAAGGTAAATAAGTATAAGTGATTTGAATTGGGCCTCCCAAGTAAGAGGTCGGCTAGAGAAGAACTGTGTTACCTTGGGTTTAGCCCCCAATCAGTGGCGCAGAAAATAAATCCCTTAGCAGGAGCTGCACGCCATGGTAAATAAAAGTGCTAGAGAAGAGGATATCTGTTATTTGGAGGGTAAAATATCTACCCTGTTCATGGTGCGTGGGTGGAGAAATGAGGATATGTTTCCCTATATAGAGGCTTTGCCTAATCCCAAGTTAAGGAATGTGGTGTTAAAAATTCAGAGTTGGGTTAAATCCATACTATATGGATTTGAAAACAAGAGCCATGATCTGGGCTTGTGTACATGTGGCCTCAAAGTAAAATGTAGTGCCCAACATATTTTATTGGATTACTTGTGGTTCTTAGATGAACAGAAAAAGTTTTTAAAGACAATTTTTAGGAAATATAATATTATTAACCGGGATCAAACTCTCAACCAGCTGGTAGATTTGAGATTATTGAATGTGACGTGCTTTAGGCCGATTTTTAAATGAAATACGGGGTTCCTGACTGAGGCTCTCTGAAGCCTTGCAAGGGGTGAGAGAGCTGGTATGTGATTTTTAACTAATCAAAGGTAATTTTACAAGAATCAAATTGTTTTTAATTATTGATTAAAAGGAATATGCAAGTGTTATCTAATATGTATTTAAGGATTAGGAATGCTCGCACCCCCAAGAAATGCAATTAGTTGCATCTTTGGGTGTCACAAGGATTGCTGTCGTACTGTATAATGCTATCCTGTATGTTTTATTGGAATCATGAGATGATGACACTCCTGTTTTTCTATTTTGAGTATATTGTGTTAACAATGATTTAATTGTGATTGTAATTGACTTGCACTATGTTAGGGCTACGGACAAATTAAGTTTGTTTTTGAACAGAAAAAAACTCAAGTCATTGTCCTCACCACCTATGAGACAGTGGTTGCAACAGGCTAAGAAAGTGGCTTTCAGTATGATGTGGTGCAACACAGGGATTGAGTCAAATAATCTTCACATCAACAGATGTAACACATGTTACCTGGTTTGTGTACCCTTAGACGTGATAGCTCACACTATGACATTGAGGTGTATAATGCAGATGTATAATGCAAAAGCAAACTCACCAGTTCTCATCCAGGTCTATGTGGTGTTGAGAACCTCCTAGATATCAGCTGTTGGACTGGGCTCTTTGGATGTGTTGCAGACGAACTGGTCTGTGATACAGCTGCTTTGGAAAGAAGTGACAACATGGTTACTGTTCAACATATATAATTTGTGATAATGCACACCTGCAACACACATCACTGAACTTGTTGGGTATCTCTTACACACTAATTCTAAGAGAATGCTAAAATGGCAATATCTGCTCATCACCTTCCACAAGATTTTGGTTCTTGTTGATGGGTAGGGTATCAATAGAGGCCGCTATATGGCTCACTTACCTAACGAACGGATGGCAGTGAGTTTGACTGCTGCAGCCCTGGATGGTGTCATCTGAATCACTGAAGTAGTCCTGGCAGCAGCTATAATGTAATATACACATCCATTACTGAGTGCAAAGGATGGTGGCGATGATTCTACATGTACATATCAGAGGTATGGGTCAGTGATCTACAAGTTACAGGCGGCCCTCATATCACTCAGGTATCACAATTACAGGCAAACGTTTAATTGGCAATTACTGAGAGCTACGGGACAGTAAATACCTTGGTTATCCTGCACTGGCTATCTTTGGATACACCTACAGTTTCATTGGCATCATGCATCCTATGTATGATGTGGTATCTGTTGATTTGTATGCAAATCTTCCAGAACATGCAGGGCTGTCTGATCTTTGCACATCAGATTTAGTCAGTACATTGACAAGTGCATATATGACATGCACAATTATCTAACAACGACTGGGTTACATTTATTTTGATACACCCTGCTGACATTGCTAAGTTTGTACTTTGAGATCAGCCATTTCTGCTGTGCACTTCTCATTTGGCCTGTGCTTCCAATGTATGTGTACAACACTGTGGTCTATTGTACCTGACACTGTATACGGTTATGTACAGCACACAACCTGCAGTCCTCTATTGAGGAGTTCACCCACTTGTGATCATGGTGGCAAAGTGAAGTAAACATAGATCTAGGATTCCACAAATTGTTCGAATTGAAAAGCTGGGCTGATCCCCCCACATTTACTGTTTTCTCATTGCGCAGTTCAACCACTGGATGTGTAAACTCCCCCCCCCCCCCCTACACCCAATTTGCCAGCCACTACGACACTCCCAAACTGCAGGCATGCTGGTATCAGTACAGCACTCACCAACATCATTACATTAGCTGTTGTGTCCTGGGATTTAGTTAGCAAGTATCCATATCATGAACAGGTTGTGCCTCCACCTCTATATGATGTACTTGGTGACAAATTTATGAGCCCCACAAGGCAACGGAGGATCACTCTATGTGCCACTCCAGCTGCACACACCAGTAAATCATGTCTACGAGGCCAGGCCTCTTGGAATGTGTCAAGACTGAACAAGTCACTGTGTTGCCTTACTCTGCACTTGAGTCACATTCCATGAACAAAAGGGACACTTGTGACACTTCCCAAGAATGATAATACCATGTATACCTGTGAGAGCACAAACACCTTACACATTTAGAGGAGAGGCATACAGTTTTGTTACATATTGACTTGTTTCACTATCCATCAATATCCACCTACATGATGGCCAATATGTACCCTTAGGTAAGTGCTGTATATATGCATTATTGGTCGACCTATCATTAGGCAACATGTCAGGTTGTCGTGGGCTGTTGTGATCCATATAGGAGCATATGGGGATGAGGGACAACAGTGACATTAAATACACTTCACATACTGCTAACATTTACATCACAGTTTAGGAGCATAAACATTTGTAAAAGACATTTTTATATTTACTTACTAGTGTCTGACATCCGCTCAGTGTGTGGAGCCTGACCAGATGCCACACACATACATGTTGCAGAGGTCACTGTAAGCAGTTTTTTCCAGACAACATCACAGGGACTTAAGTGATATGTGTGTGTTAAGTTAACATACTAGTTGGCACATGTGATGCACAACATTATCTAGTTCATTTCACAGGTTTATCACAGTTCATGAATCCTGTGTACTGTAACTATGACTTAACCGGTAACAATGTAGGAGATGATGCCCTCTCCTGGCGATATTTACATACCAGTTTGTGCTGATGGTATGATTTTTTGTGCCTCCCTGGTGGTGCAGTGACCTGTGCTCCCGCGTGTGACTGTCTTCTGGCTGTATGCTGCAACAAAAGGGAAAGGTCATCAGACACAACCAAGATATTTGCTTATGTGCAACCTGTCACATTACTTTACATTTGCATCTACATGCCAACAGCAGTGATAAATTTATTAGGGACGTTATCTATTACCATGAACCAGTGTTAAGAGGATGCAGCAGTGATGGGCCAATGTTTGTGACCGAGGTATTGTAATTTGCAATAGTCATTACAAAGGATTCTGTTACTTGTAGTGTTATGGACATTCTGGGACAAATGAGGGTGAGAGACACTATACAGATTGCACTTACTTGAGACAACATTCATGGTCACATTTTTTGAGTATCATAAATATTACTCATTTGGTGTCATTGTTAGTATCATTGCCTTTTACCTGCCACCACATTGCGGGCATCAGTAACAGGCAGCCCATGGAGCAGGTGGGGGTCTATGGTAGAGAGGACATCCCTCTCAAGTGGGGTGAGTCGGAGGTAGGCTCCAGTTTGTACACCAGGGAGAGGTCTAGCTACCGCTATCCTGGTGTACATTTCCTTCACCCTCCTCTTTTCATCCTGCTACTTCTTTTTGATGTGATTAACAATCTGGATGTCCTCTCCCAATGCATTGACCACCGTGGCCAAGAGCTGCCACAAGGCTGCCTTCTGTGAGGAACTGCTGCTGTAGGGTGGGAGACCATGCAGTCTCTTGTAGTTCCTCACAACAAATTTCAGTATCATGGTGGTCTCCTACTCTGTGTAATTCCTTTTCATCATGGTGGACAGCATGGCGTCAGGATATGTAACAAAGGCACAGTGTGGTTGTGGTTGTGGTGAAACCAGTGCCTTGCTTGTGTGCTGCTTTTATCTGGCTTCTGAGTCTGAGTTGCAGGTGGGAATAATAATGTGCAGGTGATTACAATAATTCCGACCCCGGGTACGATGCTCTGCCCCGAGTGTGGATGCTCTGCCCCGAGTGCAGACGTTAATATACTCCTCGTAAATTACCTTTGTGAATACCAAAAAATCATATACTTACACTTTTGGTCTAAAATTAGACCAAAAGTGTGAGTTTACCTTTGTGAATCGGGCTCTGTGACGGTAAGAGAAAGTGAAAGTAACTTTGCAGTTCCTGGTTTGCAGCATGGCAGATCCATTACCTCACTTCCTGTAGTGATGGAGCACATTTTTGCTAATGTGTTGCTTTTTTTAACGCTACGCATCAATGCATGGATTTTTCATGTCGCATGATGACGCACCTCAAGGCCGTTCCGATGTGCGCATAGCATGTGTCATTTTTGACAGACGCAATGGGTTAAAAAATATGCATTTGGACAATGTGTCAATTGTTTTGATGCAATGCCTGTGTTATGTGTAAAGATGCATGGTGTCATGTGGAAATCATTTTTACAGTCATATGGATTGTTGTGTTGCCTGTGAATAGTTGTGTTCCACATACTCCTCTTTCCATGTGCCAATGTATGTATTGTAAGTGTACGTGGGTGAGAGTACATGCCTTACAAGGATCAGACAATGATAGGCCACATTTCGTATGAGTCATGGACACAACACCTTCAGAGGGTTGCCTCATGTGCAAACTATGTGTTGGCACCTCAGTCCATTGCTTAGTTTAACCCCAGGGATGTCATGGGCTAGACATGGAATGTGGCTTGTACACCAACATGTAGGACTGCGCACACGTCAAACAATATGTGCTGCCTCCCAAAGTGCAGACAGCAAGTTGTCATGCAAGGTTGGGGGAGCTACAGTGTGCAGTGTACGCAAGTGTTGTGATACTTAGGGTCTCATTTGCAAGCTGCTAGCACCACAGGTGCTTCACTTTTAGCAACACTACAGTGGTATTGTGCCCTGCACCATACTTCCAAGGCAGCATTAAGCCACTTTTCATGACTTGATGCCACCTTGTATATTTGGAGCAGGGCACAGGGCCACCGGAGCTTCACAAAAGAATGACACTCTTGTGCTTGAAGGGGCTTGTAAATCAGACCCTTAGCACACACATGTGTATGGATATGTTAGTGGTGCAACTTGCTCATGTCCCCCCCCCCATCCAGGGGCCTCCCATGAGGGTCCACACAGGCTGTTTTACACAGGATATGGGTTCTGCACCTGGTATCACATTTGACATACATTGGACGGTCAAAACGTCCCTGCCCTATTATCTACTAGGGCCTTATAGGTAGTGCGATTCAACCTTGCACAATCATCTACTTGGGACCTATAGGTAGTGCAATTCTACTTTGCCCTATCATCTACTAGGGACTTGTACAGGGAGTGCAGAATTATTAGGCAAATTAGTATTTTGACCACATCATCCTCTTTATGCACGTTGTCTTACTCCAAGCTGTATAGGCTCGAAAGCCTACTACCAATTAAGCATATTAGGTGATGTGCATCTCTGTAATGAGAAGGGGTGTGGTCTAATGACATCAACACCCTATATCAGGTGTGCATAATTATTAGGCAACTTCCTTTCCTTTGGCAAAATGGGTCAAAAGAAGGACTTGACAGGCTCCGAAAAGTCAAAAATAGTGAGATATCTTGCAGAGGGATGCAGCACTCTTAAAATTGCAAAGCTTCTGAAGCGTGATCATCGAACAATCAAGCGTTTCATTCAAAATAGTCAACAGGGTCGAAAGAAGCGTGTGGAAAAACCAAGGCGCAAAATAACTGCCCATGAACTGAGAAAAGTCAAGCGTGCGCGATGCCACTTGCCACCAGTTTGGCCATATTTCAGAGCTGCAACATCACTGGAGTGCCCAAAAGCACAAGGTGTGCAATACTCAGAGACATGGCCAAGGTAAGAAAGGCTGAAAGACGACCATCACTGAACAAGACACACAAGCTGAAACGTCAAGACTGGGCCAAGAAATATCTCAAGACTGATTTTTCTAAGGTTTTATGGACTGATGAAATGAGAGTGAGTCTTGATGGGCCAGATGGATGGGCCCGTGGCTGGATTGGTAAAGGGCCGAGAGCTCCAGTCCGACTCAGACGCCAGCAAGGTGGAGGTGGAGTACTGGTTTGGGCTGGTATCATCAAAGATGAGCTTGTGGGGCCTTTTCGGGTTGAGGATGGAGTCAAGCTCAACTCCCAGTCCTACTGCCAGTTCCTGGAAGACACCTTCTTCAAGCAGTGGTACAGGAAGAAGTCTGCATCCTTCAAGAAAAACATGATTTTCATGCAGGACAATGCTCCATCACACGCGTCCAAGTACTCCACAGCGTGGCTGGCAAGAAAGGGTATAAAAGAAGGAAATCTAATGACATGGCCTCCTTGTTCACCTGATCTGAACCCCATTGAGAACCTGTGGTCCATCATCAAATGTGAGATTTACAAGGAGGGAAAACAGTACACCTCTCTGAACAGTGTCTGGGAGGCTGTGGTTGCTGCTGCACGCAATGTTGATGGTGAACAGATCAAAACACTGACAGAATCCATGGATGGCAGGCTTTTGAGTGTCCTTGCAAAGAAAGGTGGCTATATTGGTCACTGATTTGTTTTTGTTTTGTTTTTGAATGTCAGAAATGTATATTTGTGAATGTTGAGATGTTATATTGGTTTCACTGGTAATAATAAATAATTGAAATGGGTATATATTTTTTTTTTGTTAAGTTGCCTAATAATTATGCACAGTAATAGTCACCTGCACACACAGATATCCCCCTAACATAGCTAAAACTAAAAACAAACTAAAAACTACTTCCAAAAATATTCAGCTTTGATATTAATGAGTTTTTTGGGTTCATTGAGAACATGGTTGTTGTTCAATAATAAAATTAATCCTCAAAAATACAACTTGCCTAATAATTCTGCACTCCCTGTATATAGTAGGATACAACCTTGCCCTATTATCTGCTAGGTACTTATAGGTAGTGTGATCAACCTTGCCCTATCATCTACTATGGACTTACAGGAGTCTTCTGTCATTGGTAATTGTGCTTTTGCCAATTTAGCTTATGCCTATTGTTCAGAGTAGTGGCCCTAGGCCTGGTTAGCAGATCCAGGGTACAGCCAAGATCAGTTCACACCATTTTCAGTGACCGAAAAAGTGTAGTATATGGAAACTGAATGACTTTCACAAACTGTGACTGTGCAGGTAATTTGGTCACACACTAGTTGTGATGCTATGTGTAATCTTACATAGGTACACTCTTTCTTGTTATCATGCTCTTCTGTCATTGTGTGGGTCCAATACACATTACTAGTTTTGGTGGCTCAGCAAGGTTGTTGCTATTGATGTTACATGTTGGGCTTGCTTCCCATCTTCCACATACTCGTCGTCTAGCTGTTACTTCTCCTCATAGTCTTTGGGCCATGGGAGATTGTGGCCTGCACATATGTTTGCCACTATGCAGCACAGTACTATTAGTTCAATGGCTATTGTTGGGTAGTAGGGTAAATGGTCCCACATCATATTCTAAATCCAGGAGTGCTACTGTGGTACTCTGGGAGTCCCTGCCACAATGTAGCAGGTCCTGTTTAGGCCATGATTTAGACTCTGCTGGGCTTCATGTAGGTGTGTTTGTGAGGAGTAGTCAGCCACAGCTACAGACTCTGTACGTTGTGAGCTGCACAGTGAGGAGTGGTGGTTATGGGTAATGGTTTTTCCAGTTAATGTTCCAACATACATATGCAAGTCATTCCATGTCCTGAAGTACTCAGACCTATTGCCGACAGTATGGGACATGCTATGACATTGATTAGCAGACATGCAAGATGAACACTGATTTTTTGAGGCACTGTGCTACACATACAGATGTACTGTCTTCTGTGATACACTTACTATTTGTCGTACATGTGAGTGCAAAAGATGTTGATGTGGTGAGTTGTCAGAAGTGTTAAGAATCTTTCACCCATTGATTTGACACATATCTCACACTGAGCAACTGGTGTAGTTCCTGACTACTATTAACAGACCTTGGCATACAGTGTTGCTCTGCTGCATCACTTAGTGATATCTATCTGTTTTGCATTAGAAACGAGTTCAGTGGCAGAAATGACTGATTTCATTCTAACCTGTTTTATTGGCAGGCAAAGCAAACATTACACAACTCACTTTCTTGTTGTTTTCCATGCACTGATGCAGAAATTGATACCTGGCAGAAAGGCAGGCATCTTTGCACCATGGTGCAAGGGTGCCTGAATAGTGTGGATGATTGTTTTTGTGCAGGAAGTGACACCTCCCTGCACATAAACCATCACAGGAGGTGTTTACCTCTTTTTATGTGTGCTGTAGAATGTGGCAGACATAGGAAGAGGAAGATACAAGGAGTGGTATAGTTTTTTTCTCCCCCTTACATTTCTGATATGCCACCCCTGAGAAGGCATGAAATTGTGATAGATTCCAAGACTTGTAAATTTGTGATTACGTCAGTTAGGTTTGTCTTCCATGTGTGTTGCGTGGGTATACCCCAAACAACACCCATGGAACGGCCCTTTCACACAGTGTTGTGAATGTAAGTTGTCCTTATTTACAAGGTAATGATAAGCCATGCAATATGGCTTTGCATGGCATTGTAAATATGGCCTGGCACACTGTGCCAGTGGAGCATCATACAAATGATCTGAGTAACTGAGGCCCATAAACCCTGATGTATGGGGCATGATATGGCTGATGTCCAATGTGTGTTGTCGCTCACACTGCAAGGGATTGTGGCTTTTGCTTGACCAGGTTTCACACCCCATTCAACTATCAACCCAGTTCCTCACAGAGAACTATAGATCAACTGCTCTTACAGTTGGAAAACAAGTTCTGCACAATGTAACATATGCTTAGATTGTGATGGTGTGAACATTGAGTATTAGCTTTCTTTAGCTCAGGGTACTTTCTGCCTTTGCTCATAAGTTTCACAAGTCTACAATTACCATCTTTACAAGGCCTGTAGGGTAACAATGCATCCTTGTTGGGACTATTCGGTATGCCTTCTATAATTTTGATGTGCAGGAACCTTAGGGATAGTGCCGTATAAAGATCTTGTCAGCACCAATAAAGCTAAACAATATTGTTAGGAGTTTGGGATAAAACACTAGGAGCATTTTCTAATAGTTTCTTCATAAAATAGCTTTTACCACAATTTGAGAGGCCTGCTAAAACCCAAGAGAATGGGTGCTGCAGCCTGCTGTCCATAGTCAGGAGCCAAGACTATAAAGCCCCTTCAATAACAGTATGGTAGGTTTTGTTTTCGTCAGTCGGGAGCCTTTCATCAAACACTATGGAGAAGATCTTATGCAGTGGCACGGTTCTAATTTTCCACTGTTTTTTCAACCGAACGATGCTAGGCTGTTTAACAACTATTGTTTTACTGTTTTCATGGTCAGTGGAGACAGAGTATTCATTCACCAGATCCTTTAGATATTCAAAATAGTTTTTGACTGCGTTTTTAAGATTAAGGGTAATACCTCTGACTTTCATGCATACTGCTTTTTTGATGTATAATAGCTACGGGTCTTGGGATCTGCTGAGGTAAATTCAATGATGTGCTCATCCTTGTCTAATTCACTGGTCAAATTGCCTAAATAATATCCAAGCTGAGGATCTTCATCCCCTAGTTTGTTCACAAAAATAACTGAGTCTGTATCGTGATACAGACTCTAGTTCTGAGTTTTATTCATCACCCTGTAAATCTCTAAACAGCCAGGAGCAGTTGAGAAAAAGGCTATGAAGATGTTTATATTGTTACAAATTGTGGGGTACTCTTGCATATTTTCAACACAAAGTCGCGGTTTCATCACCAGTAAACTTGCAGCTGCATACCTCATAGGGAGCCCCACAAAGATATTTAACCAGTTCATCAGGATCTATGATGATGGTAGGGTTTGCCAAGTGTGTACACTGTGCGAATTTTCCCCATAAGATATTGAGGCAGAGCTCAGCCTACAGCCGTCTGGTAGGGTTGACTTCAAGATACTCTGGTCTAAAGTGCATACCCTCATGTATGCGTAGTAATCATCAATATGTTTTTGCTTTGAGGCCTTGTTAATGTACCATTCTGGAAACCCCAATGCCTCCTGCTTAGCTCTGAGGAATAATGTAATATTCTCAGAAAAGAGCTGGGTCATAGTCCACTCAAAATGCCAAACTGTGTAATTTTCCAAGTTTGTAACCTTTTTCCAAGACTACCTGCACCTCAATGGTACACCAAGTCTCAGTGATCACATTTTGCTCTCCACAGTGTCTGCACTTGCTAGTCTCTTTAGTTTCAGTGCATGTTCCACGCAAGAGGAACATTAGTTTACCATCCACTCTGTATGGTAGTACTGGGAAGTAAAGTCTCTTGGGTGGGGAGACTTGACATTTAACCAACCCAAAGTATTTGTTGAGGGATTTAAAGTGCCTAAAGATGAGGCGATGGTGCCCTAAGGGGTATAACTTAATCTTGTGCACAAATGGATACGGGATTTTAAATCGTAGTAATGCATTTTTTCACCCTCTCCCGTGGCCATGTACAGTTGTTTGGCAATTGTACGCCCCCTAAATAAGGCGGTGCGGGCTCCAAAGGTTCTATTATCTCTTTGCTCTTAATGAAGGAGCATAGTTTCACGTCTGATGTTAACATACCTAGCCACTTGTGCTCTCAGAGAGATCTCAGAATAAAACCACAGTTTTCAACATATTGCACCTTTAACAGAGTAGGCCTATGCAAGTGTTCAAATTTGATACCCATCAGCTTATTAAACTTGTAGTTTTTGTAGCAACTGGGGCAACCATGATAAAAGCAACTGTTGTAATCAAAGGCTGTTGCCACACCGTCTATTACAGCATACCTGACATACTGGCCTTCACCATATTCACCACACTGCAAGCTGTGTTGAATGAAGATGTTTTCCTTTTCAGAGACGTGCATGAGCCATTGAATACAGGGTATAAAATAATGCTTCTGTTTACTGTTATAGATGTCAGCAGGCACTAGAGATATTCTTTCAGGTTGTAAAAATGGGTCTGTAGAGAGACATACACATGGAAGCCATTGTGACATGCTGAATAGGGTCAATGTACTGTATGGATTTTATCATCTCTGAGGTACTGGAGTGTAGAACCTTTTCTTGTTTTGTCATCTCTACAACCATATCTCTGAGGCAATTGCAAGCTTTTCTTAAGATTAATACATCTGTGTTATAGTAAGCGTTCAACTCGGTTTGAAAACGAAACATCTTTTTGTGGTTTTCACCATATCACTGTAGAGAGCTCTCTTTCTCCTTGGGTATCATAAACTCAACTCCTTAGATATCAGGCGGAGACATGGGGCCCTCCTAATTCTGATTCACCCAGGTGTTAAAATGTGCAGGAGATAATCTTTACAACCTGGAAAACAAAAGGCTTTTGGCAACTTGCTACATTTCATGGGCAGAAAATGTAAAGAATCTATGAACCTTATAGTTAAAGGAACAGCAGTTAGCAGCATCAGTTTGGGGCCCTGAGTTTTGAGTTTTATGGACACCTTTTCATGAACCATATTTCGCAAATCAAACAACGAGTTATGCACTTTTGAGTTATGGGCCATCTTTGTATATCCTTATAATTTTGTCTGCTTGAATGTGTTAAGGAAATCATTCACGCAAAAAGGATCCTCAAGATCTCCGTTTTCATCGGAAGTTAGGTGGTGCATGAAAATATAGTTAGGCTAGTGCCCTCCGGCCTCTTGGGTGCGCTCAGTATCGAACAATATATAGGCCCTCATTACAACCCTGGCGGTCAGTGTTAAAGCGGTGGTAAGACTGCCAACAGGCCAGTGGTAAAAAAAAAATGGAATCACAACTATGGCGGAAACCGCCAACACAGACAGCCACTTTAACACTCCGACCGCCATGGCAGTAGAAACAAACACTGCAGCAGAAACCGCCAACAGACAGGCGGAACACAATGTACCGCCCACTGTATTACAGCAGGCCTATCTGCCACCTTTTCCGGGGCGGTACCAACGCCATCAAAAGCACGGCGGAAACAATCTTTGGAACGGAAACCGCTCACCTCTCGACACCCAACGAGGAACCAGGACGCCATTGAGTCCGAACTACAGGTGTAATCAATCTTGGTTTACCTCCTCTTCTACCGGGAGCAGCAAAGACGGCGGCGACGACCACGACGAGTACTGCACCTAGCACACAGGGGAGGTGGGGAGGAAAGAGAGAGTGACACACACACACACACCCAACACGCCCACCCTCACCCACAACAACATACACACAAATACATGCATCAACATTACATTTACACCCCGTCACCCCCTGGAAGAACGCAAGGACAAAATGAAATTATTATAACAAGTGTAACCATCGAAAATTCAGATATGTAAACAGGTCTGTAACAGATACAAATATGTACAGCAACTACACAAGTCCGGATAGTGTTCCACTCATTGTCCGTGGACCAGTGGTCCCAAAATGCATAGGCGAAGCCCACACATGATACCTGACTCTACACCGCTGGGGCATCAGCTCGAAAATAAACAGGCACCTCAGGGGGAAAGGGAGGGGGGACACCTCGTCCGGTTGAAGGGACGACGCCACTGCTCCACGAGGGGGCTCCATGCCTACTGCTTGGTCCTGGGGAGTGCAAAGCCACAGTCTCTCAAGTGGGTGGGTTGCCCACGGCTTTATCCTGGGGAGTGCAAAGCCTCAGTCAGTCGGTGACATGTTCCACTGGTTCTGGAGGGGGCTGTGTGCCCAGAGTGCTTCATCCTGCCAAGGACTGGGGTAGTAGATGCTGTTCTCCACTGGTTCTGGAGGGGGCTTGGTGCCCAGAGTGCTTCATCCTGCCAAGGACTATGTTAGTGGATGCTTTTCTCCACTGGTTCTGGAGGGGGCTTGGTACCCACAGTGCTTCATCCTGCCAAGTACTGTGTTAGTGGATTCTTTTCTCCACTGGTTCTGGAGGGGGCTTGGTGCCCAGAGTGCTGCACATGCAGTGTGGCAGGTCCCATTCCTTCACCTGGGGGTGTGTGCCATGAGATTGCCTGGGAACAGGTAGCGTGATACTCCATGGAGTCAGAGACACACTCCACCCTGCTGCGACTTTGCCTGCCACCTGCTGGTACTAACAGTGCTGGGTGTGGTGCCTCATGTACACGGTGCAGGGCCCAGGACATTTCCTGCAGCCTCGGACGGCTGTCCGCTGGGAATGTTTGTCATGTCGGCTGTGTTGGCACTGTCTGTGCACGTCACGGGGCTCGTGGCGGTGGTTGCGGCGGTGTCTGTGGCGGAGATGCTGCCAGTGGTGCATGTGTCAGCACCTGTGGAGGGAGACAGCAGGACGTCTCCTGCAGCCTCGGACAGCTGCCCACTGGGGATGATGCTGGAGACTGTTGCTGGGGCAGCAGACGTGCAGGTGGCGGTACAGGTGGCGGTGTCCCCTGCGGTACAGGTTGCTGTTCTGTTTGCCAGAAGGGGTGACACCAGTCCCTCAGCCGGAGGCTCCATGCCCTGTGCTGACTTCCCCGTAGCCTTGTGTGCCTTCCCCACCTTGGATGTTGCTGCTGGGCCCTTGGCACTGTCCCCTTTAGGCTTGGAGGAGGCCTTGCTGGGTGGTTGCTGCGGCTTTTCCCTACGGCATGTGGGCCCCTTCTTCCACTCCTTGGCAGGTGGCGGAATAGGCTGATCCTTGGCCTCGCTAGGTGGCACACTGGCAGACCTGATGGGTGCCGGCCGCGATGTTACAGGACTTGCAGGGACCACAGTGCTGGAGGATTTGGTGGCTGAGGTGCTGGGCTGGGACCTGGACATCCTGGCCCTAGGGGAAGGACGGGGGGGTGTAGGGAAGAGGTCAGTGTTAGCCAGGAAATGTTTTTTAGACACATTGGGACGGAAAGATGGCATGGGTTTGGGAGTGGAGGAAGAGGTAGTGGTTGTAGGAGGTGCACATCTGCTGAATTTGGGTGAAGGTGCCTGGGCCGGAGGCTGTTGTGAGGTGGATGGCTGTTGAGTGGGTGTGTGCCTGCGTTTGTGTAATTTGGGAGGAGGGCTCACAGACACACTGGGAGAGGACACAGGGGACATGTGCATGGTAGTGGGGGTGGTGAGCGCATGTGAGCGGTGTGTGGTGTTGGGCGTGCTGGTAATGGAGGTAGTGGCTAAAGATGTAGTGCATGCAGGTGTGAGTGGAGACGAGACTGGGAGGGAGGAGGAGGACATGGAGGAGGGGGACACAGTGGAGGCAGTGGATGTTGGCCTGTCTGCATGGGTATGGTGCTTGTGTGAGTGCCTGTGTGATGTGTGGTGCTTATGTTTGCCATGTCCACTCTTGTGTGTTGATGAGTGTGCATGCTGGTCTGATGGTGTGCTTGGGATAGGCTGGGGTACAGGGGATTGGGTCTGGGTAGTGGAAGTTGGAGGGGGACGCCGGACACAGGGACAATGGCTGCCATCAGTGCTGAGGCCAGAGCCTGAAATGCTCTCTGTTGGGCTGCCACGCCAGAATAAATGCCCTCCAGGTATGTATTTGTTTGCTGCAAATACCTCTTGACACCCTGGATGGCATTCAAAATGGTTGATTGCCCAACAGTGAGGGATCTCAGGAGGTCAATGGCCTCCTCACTGAGGGCAGCAGGACTGACTGGGGCAGGGCCTGAGGTGCCTGGGGCGAAGGAGATGCCCACCCTCCTGGGTGAGTGGGCACGGGAAACTGGATGAGGGGCTGCTGGGAGCGCGGTACTGGTAGGGGGGGTGGCGGCTGTACCTGTTGTTGCGGTGGGCACAGAGGTACCCGCCACCGCAAGGGAGCTCCAATCAGAGGAGGAGTTGCTGTCGTTGGTGTCTGCTCCTGTCCCCGTCGTGGAGCTCCCCTCTCCCTCCTCCCACTGGTGCCTTCAGACTCTGTAAATTCACCCTCCTGGGCCATGTGGGTTGCAGGTCCCTCCTGCTCCGGTGCCAATGCTCCTCTGCCAGATGATGCTAATGCACACAAGGACAGGGTGACAAAACAAAAAGAGGGGGATAGACAGAGGAGACACATGGTCAATGCCAGCAACACCACTACCGTTGGCGGACACAACACACAGGGAGCAGCCCTATGCACTAGGCCATGCACTAACAGTTCTTAGGAAAATCACCTGGCCATGGGGGACTGTGCCTAAGCCCATTTGCTGCACACCTGGAACCCACAGGACCTGACTAGGTGTAGATGGCCACTACCACTATTGGGGTTGGAGTGCCACAGAGCCTGCCTAACAAGGGACCTACCCTACCAAGTTCGCCCTGGCCTAGGGGAACCCACAGCCCACTTCCTCCACCCAGACACCTCAGGAAGCTCGCAGAGTCGGCTGAATGAGACTGTATTCACCCCCTTGTGGCTGCTGTGATGCCCTCAAGGGCCCATCCAGGTCAGGATATGCCACCGCCAGGATCCGGTACATCAGGGGGTCATGGTGCGACGGGCACCCCTTCCACGTTGGGAGGCCATCCCCAACTGGGCCTCCGCCGTCTTCTTGCTCCAGCGGCGCAGGTCCTCCCATCTTTTGCAGCAGTGGGTGCTCCGTCTATGGTAGACCCCCAGGGTCCGCACTTCCTTGGCAATGGCACGCCAAATTCCCTTCTGGTGGGCGCTGACCTAGAGGAATAGTGAAGTAAGAATGGATGTTACTCCCTCGTCCGGTTTTTCTTACTCATTTGCCACAAATCTCCCACCCTGGCCCAGAAAAACATACACTTACCATCCTCACATGCTGGCCTGTGCCCCCCGCCTGTTTCTTCCATCCACAACACTCCATACATTCATGTGCCATCCACCATGCACACAGTGTACTCACCTGTTTGTCTGGAGAACCATAGAGTAGCGTGTACTGGGGGAGGACCCCATCCACCAGTTTCTCCAACTCCTCCGCAGTGAAGGCAGGGGCCCTTTCCCCAGTCACTGTAGCCATTGTCACTTCCAGACACAGGTCGCAGCAGCACTTGCAGTGTAGGTTCTCTCCTGTTGAAAGTCGGGTATCAAGTGAGTGAACAGATAGAAAATGGCGGTCAAGTCCATGGCGGTGCGTACCTTAACCGCCGGCTTACATCGTTATTGGCTCCGGGAACCTATAGGGCCCAATGATAACCAATGCTGAATTGCACCGCGGTCTTCAACCGCCTACCACAACGCTGCACAGCGCCAGCGCAGTTACCTCATTTCCCCTTGACCGTCCTCACAGGTCAGGCAGCTGCCATTTCAGGGGGGCACATGGCAGGGCAACTAACTGTGCCACATCACTTTTGGCCAGGAATACGGACAGACAAATCCACACACCGATAATATCATGATTGTCCTCCACAGCCTTGTGAAACCTATGTGGTGTATGACCCTCTGCTCACCCTTCTCCTCCATAGGGCACGTCCGCTGGGGCATGTGATGAGATGGCGTCATCCTCCGGTATGCAGACCCCTGGTGGACCTGTCAACAATGGAAGACAGACACATCATTATCACCTACAGACTTGATCGTGCCACAATCCATGAACTGTGTGCCCAGTTGGAGCCAGACCTGGTGTCAGCGATCCGCCATCCCACAGGAATCCCCCCTCTAGTGCAGGTCCTGTCAGTACTCCATTTCCTGGCCAGTGGGTCCTTTCAAACAACAGTGGCCATGGCATCAGCGATATAACAGCCAATGTTCTCTAACGTGTTGTCCAGAGTGATGTCTGCTCTGCTGAAACACATGCGCAACTACATCGTGTTCCCTCAGGTGGAAGATTTGCACACAGTAAAAGGTGACTTCTGTGCCCTGGGACATATCCCCAACATCATTGGTGCCATTGATAAGACACATGAGGCATTTGTCCCTCCCCCGCCGGAATGAACAGGTGTACAGAAACCGCAAAAGCTACCATTCTATGGATGTGCAGATGGTGTGTTTGGCAGACCAGTCCATCTCCCATGTGAATGCCAAGTATCCTGGCTCAGTGCATGACGCTTACATTTTGAGGAATAGCAGCATCCCTTAGGGGATGGGGCAACTCCAGAGGCACCGGGTGTGGCTAATAGGTGAGCCCAAGGTCCCAATACAGTTGACATAGGTGTCTGGGTATGGGAGATTCCCTAATGTTTGGAGGATGTCTAACAGTTGTCCCTCCATATTTGCTGGTGACTCTGGTGACCCCAGCCTGTCATGGCTACTGACCCCAGTGAGGAATCCCAGGACAAGGGTAGAGGGACACTACAATGAGGCACATGGGCGAACTAGGAGGATAATAGAGCGCACCTTCGGCTTCCTGAAGGCCAGATTCCGGTGCCTCCTCCTGATAGGTGGCTCCCTGTACTACTCACCGAAGAAAGTGTGCCAGATAATCGTGGCATGCTGTATGTTGCACAACCTGGCTTTGCGACGCCAGGTGCCTTTTCTGCAGGAGGATGGGCCTGATGCTGGTCTTGTGGCAGTTGTGGAGCCTGTGGTCCGTGAAGAAGAGGAGGCAGAAGAAGAAGAAGATATAGACAAACGAAACAACATCATCATGCAATACTTCCAATGAGACACAGGTAAGAGGATGGCACTGCTTCTCACATATCATACTACTGTAGGACATTGCATAAATCTGCCTTTTTACCTCTGTGTATGGACCCTGACATGTCACTGTGCCTTTCCATTTCACAGATCTGGGTCCCACTTTGTGCCCTCTGCTATGTTTACTGCTGCCCAACAACTGTGTAACATTGGTATGTGAACATGAACATTGACATTGCTATATTTCTGAGAGGTTGCAATAACACATTTGTGAAAGTACAGACTGACTCCTGATTGATTTGTGATTTAAGGGTGTTTTTCTGTGCAAATAAGTGGTGGGGGATGTGCAATGGGCTGGGGTGATGGTGGAGGAATGTCCTTGGTAGAGTCCAGCCTCTTGGTCTCACAGATGCATTGTCCAAGGGGGCATAGGAAGTGGAGTAATTGCAGTTCAAAGTTGTCAGGGTGACAGAGTGGGACAATAGGATGACAATCAGAAGAGTCTTATTTCCTGGTGGGGGTCTTGGCAATCTTCTCCTATCTTGTTCCTGGATGTCGGGGACCATTGGCGGGGTGGTTCTCCTTTTGCAGGGGGTGGGGTGCTGGTGGCCTGTTGGTCCTGTGGTGGGACCTCCTGTCCACTAGCGCCGGCGGAGGTGGAGGGCTGTTCATCGTTCAGGCTAGTGTCAGGGGCACGTTTGTGTGCCACTGTGTCCCTCATGGTGTTGGCCACATCTGCCAGCACCCCTGCAGTGGTGACCAGGGTGGTGTTGATGGACTGCAAGTCCTCCCTGAGCCCCAGGTACTGTTCCTCCTGCAGCCGCTGGGTCTCCTGAAACTTGGCCAGTACCGTGCCCATGGTCTCCTAGGAATTATGGTATGCTCCCATGATGTTGGAGAGTGCCTCGTGGAGAGTGGGTTCCCTGGGCCTGTCCTCCCCCTGTCTCACAGCAGTCCTCCCAGTTTCCCTGTTATCCTGTGCCTCTGCCCCCTGAACCCTGTGCCCATTGCCACTGACCTCAGGTCCCTGATTGTCTTGGGTTGGTGGGTTTGCCTCGGGTCCCTGTAGTGGTGGACACACTGCTGATTGACGTGTCCTGGGGACAGAGGGATGGGCCCGCTGGGTGGGTGCTGTGCTGGTGTTTCCTGAGGGGGGAGGCTCTGTAGTGATTTGTGACAGTGGCAGGGGAACAGACTGTCCAGAGGTCCCTGATGGGCCGGGTTGGTGATCTTGATCCAGGCGTGCAGAGCTGCTGTCGTCACTGTGGGCCTCTTCTGTGGGGGGACTGGATATGTCTGGCACCTCCTGTCTGGTGACGTTGGGTATGGGTCCTGTTGGGGTGTAACTGCATAGTTATTGTATCTGTGTGTGCCATCTTGTGCAATGGGTGAGTTACCCTCTACTCCTGTGCTTGCATTATTGTCTTTGCCCTTGTGTGATTAGTGATTTGGGGTCTGTGTGGGTATCTGTACTGGATATGCTTTGGTAATGGGTGTCCATGCAGAGGTGTTGCATGCAGGGCTTGATATTGGTATGGGTGGGTTGTCTTGGTGGGGCATATGTGAGCTGTTGGAGTGATGGGGCTGAGAGTAAGGGTGAAGGTGTGGGTGGGCATACAGGTGGGGTGGGGGGATAAATTAGTAAAGCTTTGACTTACCAGAGTCCAGTCCTCCTGCTACTCCTGCAAGGCCCTCGGGATGCAGTATTGCAAAGACTTGCTTCTCCCATGTTAGTTGTGGGGGAGGAGGTGGGGGTCCACCGCCAGACCTCTGTACTGCTACCTGGTGTTTGGATACCACGGAACTCACCTTCCCCCGTAGGTCGTTCCACCTCTTCCTGATGTCACCCCGTGTTCTTCGATGCTGTCCCACTGCGTTGACCCTGTCGAAGATTCTCTGCCATAGCTCCATCTTCCTAGCAAGGGAGGTGTGCTGCACCTGTGATCCGAAAAGCTGTGGCTCTACCCGGATGATTTCCTCTACCATGACCCTGAGCTCCTCCTCAGAAAACCAGGGGTGTCTTTGAGGTGCCATGATGTGGTGTGGGTAATGTGTGAGATGATGTTTGATGTGCTGTGTGATGTGTTGTGTTGGGTTGTGTTGTTTGAGGTGCATGGATGTTGTATGAGTGATGGTGTTGTGTGCTTGTGGATGCTGGTGTTCTGTTTGCTATTCTCTCTCTCTGCTTCTTCACAAAAATGTTGTTGTAAGGGGCTG
Source organism: Pleurodeles waltl (assembly GCF_031143425.1). Classification (NCBI taxonomy): domain Eukaryota; kingdom Metazoa; phylum Chordata; class Amphibia; order Caudata; family Salamandridae; genus Pleurodeles; species Pleurodeles waltl. The sequence goes on along the minus strand of NC_090443.1, from coordinate 167,735,914 downwards.
TGGGTAATGTGGGTGTATGTTTTATAGTGGTGTGTGGGTGTGGTGTGTGTATGTGTATCAGGTGTGTGTATTTCGAATTGTCCAATGTGGTTTTGTTTTGTAAGTGTGTGTGTATTTTGAGCGCAGCAGTGGGTACCGCCAATGGATTACCGCGGTTGAATGGCCGCCGCGTTGATTTGTGGGTTGTGATAGTGTGGGCATATTCTTGTTTTGGTATCGCCAGTTTATCACTGACCTTTGGTGTGGCGGACTTTTGTGGGTTTCTGTATTGTGGCGGATTACGAGCTGTGGGTCATAATACCAGTAGCGGATTTCCACCGTGGCCACGGTATGAGGGCGGCCTTCAGCACGGCGGTAAGCGGGATTTACCGCCAGGGTTGTAATGAGGGCCATAGTTTTCTGTTTTGGTCTGGAGACGGCCTTTAGTCATATAACACATGTAATTTGTTACCGGTGGAAAAGACTCCTTACACCAGGGGAATTTCATACCTTGGCAGTTGTGGTTCACCGTTGTGTAGCGCCCGCATCCCCATCAGTTTGCTTTACGGATGCATTGAATTTCCCAGCGTGAGCCACTTGACGGTGTATGCTCAAGCAGTTTTGAGAGCGACAGAATATATTACATCTAGGAAATCTCACCTTCTGATCATCGACTATAATGTATCCCTCCCTCTGACATATTTTACAATGCATTTTAAACTGATGAGCTGTCTGTGTGTGGTAGATGTGATTGCAATGGATGCACACGTACTTCGCTCCTAGAAACCATAGGATACCATAGACACTGTAAAAGTGATTTTCATAATTTAGAATGTAAACCGTCTTGCTTTTCACAGGCTCTCAGGAAGTGAAGTACTTCCACGATCCACTGCAGTAAAGAACTTTTACCGTAACTGCGAAATAGTTTTCAAACAGGCCCAGTTCTCCAAAACTTACCAGTCTGTCAGGAGGTATATCAAGCAAAAGATGGGCTTGAGCTACTCTATACAGTACAACAGAAATGCTTTTGCTGCAGACCTTTAGTAACACATGATGCTTGCAGCCAGACACATGCTACACATGTTGTTCTTTCCATGGTTAAAGTTGAGCAACCACCGTTGTTTTTCAATCACTACACTGTAAGTGATAAACTAGAAAGGTCTGGACACACACGCCACTCGTGAACCCGAACAACAACAGCAACTATTCTGAAGGTTCCAAAGGGAGCAATTTCTGCTTTACTATGTAAAAGTTTAGAGAGGTTTTCTAAAAATGCCACAGCATCAAACACATCACGTAGCAAGTGTCTGGTGAACAAGGGGACGTTAATACCCTGCCCATGGAGGCAGAGCAGAAAGAAATCATTCTGGCCCACGTCATGTAACAAGCACTCAATGAGAGTTTGCATTGCCTGGTGAATAGCTAAAAGACCCTGATCAGATGAGTTATGGGTTTTAGTTTAACAAACCAGAATTCTTCGTAATATTATGTGGCGTTGAAACTCTCCAAATTTCAGTGGTACCTTCTTACGCGCTCTAAAATCAATGTCTCTGAATCCTTAGATTGGGGGTCTGTGATGAATGCAACACTCTGTGGCAAATCATTTTGGGAGGGCTGACTCTGATTCTGAGGCAGCTCATTTTTAAGCCTCTTTGTAGCAAACAATCCATCTTTCTTTAATTTACTGATTAAAAGCCTCCGCTGTATAGAGCTATTTGCCCACTTGTGGTTCTTACCGGTCCACCCATTTTTAGACAGCCGGAAATGGTTTGAACTGTCCCAGGAGTATTTGTTAGAGATGGCCTCCCCGATTCCATGTGCTAGCACATTTACCACTAGACCAATTATGTGCTCGGTGTATCTGTGTCTCTCAGATTTGACCCTTGAACGCTTGAAATGCCTGTAGCTCATGCGACCATCTCCTACATTTGTGATTAGGGGTCTAACCATTGCCATTTTAGTGTGAGCTGTCATGGTATTTGAAACTTTTAGACCCCTCTGCAGTGTTCTATTTTCTTTTTGGCCATGAGGACTTGTAGGAGCCATCATGTTTAGTAACGATGTCTTGTACCTTATTTTTGTATCTGGGGCTTTGGACTGGGTTATTCATAAAACTGGAACCCCTGCACTTTAAGGATTGCTACAGATATTGTCAAAATGAAATAGCCTCTACGCCTGCAATGTCTGATTCGCAAGATTGTAGCACTTTGCTTGTACATCTTTGCACCCTCTGGATTATCTCCCTCTGGGCATCCCTCAAGGGCTGATTCTCGTATTCTGTCTTCCACAGCTTTATGGCTTTGACCTTTTTCATCTCTTTCATATATGACCTCAGACTGCCTCTTAGGAATGAAAAGCCCTTATTCCGGGGCATTAACTGTAAAAGTAGGGGCAGGTTATATATTAGCCTTTATGCTTCCTGGTTATCCTCCCTAAAGCAGTTCTAAAGGTATGGATTTGAGGGGCTTAAAAAAGACATTGTCCAGTCCGAACAACCCACGGGGTGTTCACCAGCTGCTCCTAAGATAGCCTTGCCGGTATACTGTGTTTCAAAGCTCTGATTATGACAACAACTCGATCCTGTACTGCTGTTGGGATATGTTGTTAAGGCTGGTGATGACGGACTTACAGTTGTAGTTGGGCTGGTGGGATCGTATGCATTTGGAGGTATAACCGGTGACAGAGGAAGATGTGGTGAATTTAAATGTTGGTCATTATAGCTCAGTGCCATAGAGGTGTAGGAAGCACAGGGGCTGGGAATGGGTGCCTACTACCCCTCGGGGTCCACACTAGAAGTCAGACTATCAGTGGTTACTTTGATGGCTAGCAGTTCAGAACTCTATGGCTCCCCGGTCAGACCCTTGAGAAGTCCTGTACCTGCATAAGGTATGTCAGGTTCAGGATGATTGTTTTCAAGCCCTTCATCAAATAGGTTACATGAAATTTGTATAGGTGTGTCTGGTTCGGCATGATAGTTTTCAATCCATTCATCCCTTAGGCAATGTGAGATGTTTATGCATGGTTGTGGCGATACTCTGGACAGTACCTCACCATTCCCCTCTCAGACAGGGATCATTTACCCACGAAAATATTATTTGTGACTGTCAGAGCTGTAATGCTATTTTTTAAGGAAAAATCTAAAGGGACAGTTTATAGATCAGAGGCCAAGGGTCTCTCCTTCTTTAAAGAGACGTCTCAAGTTTGTTTATGGTTGTGTGTCTGGGGTTGGAACTGGCACCTTATGTGGTCTACCTCCTTAGTCAGTACTGCCCTTCCTGTATGCGTGTTCACTGTATTGATTGAGGCTCTTGCTCGTAAAGCAGTGTAGGGTAGCTAGTATCTCTAAGGCCTACCTTTGCAGAGACTTCACATGGGTGCATATTTATACTTGGCTGACGCTAAAACAGCGCATAGCTAACTCCATATTTATATTTTACTGCTAGACCAGTCTAGCATCAACATTTTGGGAGTTAGCGCCATGTTTAGGTTGCGCGAAACCACCTTGCATCAATGAGATGCAAGGTAGGCGTTCCCGTCCTAAGCATGTCGCTCACCACCTAGTGCCATATGTATCCGCCAATGCAAAAATGGCACAAACGAAGGAAGCATACTAAAATAATTGTGCAAAGTCCGATGAGCACCAATAATTAACGCCTGGTCAGACCCAGGCGTTAAAAAGAGGCTCACACATCACCACTCACAGAAAAAACACAGAAGGAGCCTTGGAAACTGCCAGACCAACATGGAAGTGCTACTGCTCCAGCTTGGCACACGCTGAAGGAGTCTGTAAAGACAACAGATTCTACCACCACTAATGCAGCAACCACAAAGTCCACCACAATAGCCACAGAGGCAGTGCAGAAGGAGAGAGCAAATGTTCAGGCTGCAAATCACCATTTTAGGAATGAGGGAACAGGATGTGGTCCGGAAGTACAGACACAAGCAGGAGTTCATCCTACGCCTGCTGTACTTGATAGTGCCACACATCACGGAAAGGCTGCAAATTCCCCATAACATCCCACCCGTTACGAACTCCTCGCTGTCCTCCACATGATGGCGTCTGGATCATTCCAGGCAATGGGTGCTTTAGTGGCTGGTATCTCTGAGTCATCCTTCTACCAAAGGTCCTAGAAGCAATCCTCCGCCTCACATCACAACACATCTGCTTCATAAAACCCCAAGATCTGCAGCATGAGACCAAGCAAGGTTTCTATCAGATAGCTGGGTTTTCACATGTGCTGGGTGCAATGGACTGTACCCATGTCAAGCTGGTGCCACCTGCAGCTACGGAACACCTCCACAGGAATCGCAAGCACACATGCCATCAATGTGCAAGCTATCATTGACCATCATAGGCTCTTCACAAACATCATGGCGAAATATCCTGGCAGCGTCCATGACGCATACATCTTTTGCCACTGCACCATCAACCAGCGGTTCCAGGATGGCAAATATGGCAATGGCCTACTCATAGGTAAGTCACCATACCAATCATACCACAAAACACACCAACCATCAAGGACAAACAAGACAAACTCAAAAAGAAATACACATGAGCAGGGCCACAGAGATGTACAGGCAACAGCACATAAGCCACACCACACTGTACATATTGCATGTCACAAATGCATGCACCCTAATCTACATAACACAGCAACACCCTGACTGGCAAACCACGTGTGGACAGGTGGAGCCAAGTTTCCTTTGCATGCAGAAGCTGCACATAAATCACTACAAGTGTCCCCAGGTTGACAAATAAATACAGATCACACACACACACATATCACACCAAACAAAGAAGCACATAGGCATGTCAATGGCATAGGCTATGGTCATGTTGAAGAAGTCGCACATAGGCACATTCCCACGTAACTCATTGTGTGTAAGCCTCGGGCAGAACCTAAATCCAATGCCACCTAAGTGGTGCCATAACCAGGTATACATCAGCTACACATACCTGACATATCTGTAGAGTACACATACACCTGTCTGCTGCTTTGTGTCCCACACATATGTCTACAAAAATATTTGCCATTGAAGACCATAGAGTTGAATAATGAGAAATGGGGCAGCACCTACTTCAGTGTCACCTCACATGAGCCCCTAGTGCCCACTAAGAACACCATGTCTGTTTCAAGTACCAAAAAGACTCCACCACGGTCTTGTGTCTGTAAAAAAAAAAAAAAAAAAAAAAATTCATGGATGACGTAGTCAGATGTGTTAGATGTATAGTAGAGATACCTGACCTTATATGCACCGTACTGAGGGACACGTGAAAAATAGCTGTGCCCCCTCCCAAAGCCAGCACTGTGCATGTGTTGAAAGTGTCTGTCAGAAATCATGTAATAGAATGCATATGAAACTTCTGCAATAAATTACTTAATCCTAACAATGTGGGACACACACTCACGTACAGTTCATGGCTGGCACAACCAGCATTTGCCACAAAGGTTCTCTAGCGCACATTAATTTAAGGGAAATGACAGAGTGCAACACTGTGCCAAAATAGACCGCGCAGCTGACCCTCATTTACACAATGCGGGGATGCGCCTAATTGAATTTTATACAGCACACCCCTGTGTTGTCGCCAGTGCTTGTGCAAAAATTAGCTACCAGCACCAACCCAGGCATCCTTGCAGCATTGTGCAAGGATGTCTGCTTTGAGAGCTGCGATTGTTCAATGTGGGAAGGGACACCTTCCAGCACATAAACTACCATCTCTTGGATTTTGCTCTTTCTAAGCATGCAGCAGTAGCCAGCATATATCGCATTTGCTAAAACATGAGGAGGAATCAAAGTATTCCATCTCATTGTGCCTTGCTAACTCTACCCGTAGGGTGGGGTAAGTATTGGTGCTGCATCAGGTTAAGAAAAACTCCCAAATCAGAGTCCGCTAGAAAATGCTATGGATGTTGCTGTTGCACACCCACAGCAACACCCACTGCCCGCCCCTTCCACGCAAAGGGTTGGTGTGAAGGGGCCAAAGTCACAAGGTGGTATCAAGAAACAAACAATGGTATAACCCCACCCTGAAATACAGGGCAGGGCATAGCGCCTCCGGTGAATCTATAAATGTGACACTCTGGTGGCGCTAAGTGCTCAAAATTATGCCCCTAAGTGTCACACTGCATACATACTGCAACATGTCAAAAAGCATGGCACAATGCGGTATCAACATCTGACACTATTGTGCTGCTACGAAGTGGTATGTGACATGTAGGACTAGTACACTGCTCCAAATATGGACTACACAACACATGGGCCCAAATCATGACCATCACTTCTGGGAACAACATGAAAACTTCCCAGGCCTTTGAGCCACTACCAAAGTTTGTCATGTCCATCAACACTGTTCATAGAAATCATTTCGCGAGAACAGGAACATACAGTACACTATGAGCAAGTTTGTGTCACAACCCCAATGAAAATGTATAACTGCCAAGGAACGTACCAAACCATTCTCAACACCTAACAACTCATCTCCTCACTATCCTTTGCAGCTGACCGAGGGTATGGCATCCAGCAGTGGGTGATGACCCCTTTTGCTAATCCTACAGCAGTGGAACAGCGGGCCTAGAACAAGGGTTACAGGAAGACAAGTAATGTGGGGAGAGGACATTTGGCCTGCTGAAATCCAGGTTCAGGTGTGTATGTAAGATCATCTTGGCATGTACAATCCTGCACTACATTTGTGTTGGGACAAATATCCCCAGGGATGAACAGGATAATGTTCCCAGCGAGGATGATGATGGAGCAGATCATGTGGAAGGGAACAAATTAACACTGCAGCCGGAGTTTGTAGGAGACTCCACATTGTGGAGAACTTTTACACATGAGCACAATACTTTAAACATCACCTTGTAAATAGAACTAATAAATCACTTAGCACATGAATCCCCTTAGTCTACTCATTCTTGACTACATACTCCATTGTAATGTGACTCTAAACACAGTGAGTAGGTAGGTAACACAAAGGTGACCAGTATGGTTGCAACAACGTTTGTGATATGAGTGGGTCTACTGCAACCATATCAAATATCAGTGACACACATATAGCGGGCAGTGGAATCCTGAAGGTCTAGATCAATGCACCACCACATATATTGTCCCATCAAGTGGGAAAGGTGCCAATACCTAGACCATCCACCACAATGACACCTTGCATAACAGGATTAATGCAAGGGGGCACACAAGAGGTAGGGGCTGTCACCAAATGGATAACAAGTCATGAAGGAACAGTACACTGTCACAACTCATGGTGACAGTAGCATTGCCTGCATGGTACATGTGTGACAAGGATGGTACATCATTGTAAACTGTAGTCCCTCAGTTGAAGGCCAGGGATTGTAACCAATGTCCCATGCTGAGCCTGCACAGCTTAACCATGGAAATGTGCCCCAGCATTGCCAATGTGCACAACCTGGGCACATGGTGGGCTGAACCTCACGTATGGCACACACGTTGGCTGTGGAGTGCGCAGTGGCTTGCCTTGACTACATAAGTAGCTATGAGTGCAGAATCACTATCCAAACACATGACCTAGTGTCACCATCAATGGATATTTTGGGACAATGCACCACCACATATTCAACTGGGTTGAATGTAGTCAGAGTAGCAAATGATCACAAAGTACATAAGGTGCTAGCCTTTCACGCAAATCTCCTGTCCTGACACATGGCTAGCCCAAATCTAGGCAAACACGTGCATACTGATGTAAGGGTGTATGATCTGGGGTGCAACGGTTTTGCCAGACTCAACAATGCTTGATGTGACAGCATATATATCTAGTATGCTGTGTACGACTACATCACGTAGCACAAAGCAATACACACCACCCATTGTCACTCATATGAAAGGACAAGTGCATGATGGCAAAATGTACAATTATTCCTATACATGTTGTGGCCTCCAACATTACAATCAGGTGTGGGATGTACTACTCTGTCCAGCATTGCTGAAATATGACTGAGACACAACGCCAAACAGATTGGGAGTAGACCTACCCATATATGTTGCTATTGACTAATAAATTATCCAGCACTGAGATGATGTGACACCTCAATATCAGTCAGTCATGGTAAGAGTTACCTAGGCTGTGCCATGCTGGAAGAAGTGCTAACACATGCACAATGGACATACTGGATGGACTGCTTTCAGACACCCACACATACTGATACATACAACATGGGATGTCAAATGGAGACAATAGAAGTGGTGTGGCAGGAGTGATGTCGTGTGTGTGTAACACATGACAACTCACAAATTCAGACAATGTAACTATACCTATTAAGTTGGCAGGAGAAGGAGATGTGAACATCTCCCATGAACAGAAGTCACATGTAGCATCATGCCATGTATATATAGACAATGTTGCAGTATGAGATGTGCACAACTTGCTAACAGACTAAAGAATGAGAGCAATGTAGGTGACAATACATGCCTCACCAGTAGTGCAGGAATACATGGAGAAGGGACACACGTAGACCAACACTGACTTTGTAACACATCAATGTCTACATGTCAGTATTACACAGTTGTAGAGAGAGTGTGGCTGGGTCACTACATCACCCAGTCATTTTGTTCACTTTCATACCATGGTATTTGCCATGCCACCATGACAGAAGGCTGCAACAGCTACCATCATCTGTAGCCTGGCATGTTTCCAATGTTGAAGTCACAACAGAGATTCAAGGCCAAAAAGATGACCAAGGGAAATGCTAAGGACATCTAAACATGTCACACGTACAAAAAGTCCAAGATCAGAGTGATGTATGTGAGAAGAGAAAGCTGACATCAAGTACGGCAATGGTAAATGTGAGATTCAGGACTGTATGACCACAAATGTGCATGTGTCTGCTGGGGGTTTGTGCAAAGTACTGCTGAGTGTAAAATATGAAGAGGCTAGGTCAGGTCTCAATGAACCCACACACCACTGCTCTAGCTACATGTACATATCACATTGTCAGAGGCCTGATCCATGTTCACAGGGGTGTGATCAGCAATAAATTTCCATTGACTTGCCTCCTCAAATGAAACCATGCATTGTGTTGCTATAGGAATTGACATTTTTGTGATGATGAGTAGGCTGGCAGCTATGCCAGACTTCAACACTGTGACACAGTGGTATGCCATTGTTTATGACAGTCATTACTAACCTCATGGGGACAAATATGTGCCTAGTTGATGGCATGCACACATATACCACATATGTCAGTACACATGGACCACTGTATTGGCTCAGCCATGGAAATGTGTATGGATTGAGAGCAAAAGGCAACCTAGCACAAAAGTAGGGCATAGGTGTCACAAAATCGGTGGGTGACAGAAATGGGCTACACATAAGTTCCAACATACGGAAAAATGATGACACTGATGTGACAACACATGCATTTGTCAAATAGCAACATGTGTCCATGCAGGAAGAATGTAATGTGAGATTTCACATCCCATGAACACATCATTGTGGTCACATGTGACATAAATCACAAAACATATGTCCATACAGACACACAGCAGATACCAATCTTACACAACACATGTATACATGACTTCTCCTGCACCTACAGTGCATGGGGACACAAATGGCACACGTGTAGCAGAGCAACATGAAGGGAAATCCACTGAGACAGCACAGAGTGAACACATATACACAGGCAAATTGGCTGGGTTGTTGTGATGTTAATGCAGTGCAAGTCCACTGAGTACTGTGTGTAGACGTTTCACATGCATTACCATGTGTTGAACATATGCCACCAAACATATTTGGTGTTGTGGTATGTGAACTTCTGTATCTCAGACATAACAATGTAGTCCACACCAAAAATAGCTTATGTACACATGTATACACACATAGCACACATGTCTGTGGACACAGTGTAGCTACACATGCACATGTGCACCAGGTATTCAGTAATCGCATGCAGCACACTCACAAACGAACCTATAGGTCCAACATCCAATTGTCCAGTAATGACAGTACTGAACATACACCCAAATGTTGCCATTGCACATATAGACCATAGTTGTACACCCCATGTAACACCTCAAGTCACTCAGAGTGAACTCAAGTGTCACAATGCAAAAAAACACGCATTTCCGTCATGCTTGAAAAAGTTTCACGCATACGCATTTACCATACAATTCCCCATGGCTAATAGACGCAAAGCCCCTGTGCATCTATCACACGTCCAGAGGCATTTTTCATGCTAATTGTGTGAAAATGCAGCGCAAAACCACCATGCGTAAAAAAAAAAACACATGCCTGAAAAATGTGACGCACACGCCCAGGAAGTGATGTACCAGGTCATCCTGCATGCAAACATGCAACAGTGAGTATAGTTTCACTTTCACTTTGCAGTCTGTTTCCCTGTGACTGTGTGAGGTTGTGTTTTTGTTGCTAGAGACTTTCTGGAGTGTTTGCAGTGTGTGTTGTGTAAATTGTGCTGTGTCCTGTGTAAAATGTGTATTATTATTGTGTCAGTGTTTGTATTTTGTCTGTTGAGTGTACTGTAATTGTCTCTGTATTGTCAGGAGTTTGTCTGGGTTAGTTAAGTAGTTGGGGTATTTTGGGTAGTTGGGGTAGGAGTAGGGGTTAAGTTTAATTTATTTTTTATGTGGGTGAACTGTATTCACCACTAGTCAGGTCTGGGAAAGGGATGATGAGCCGGATGTCTGCTGATGAGCTGGGGGTTTCATCTGGCTAGCGGCACACTACTTCCCGATGATGCAACTGGGTGGCCAGGTGATCCAAGGCTACTCCACGGAGGCAAGGCGGCTGCGGTGGAGCAAGGTGCTCTATCATCTCACCCGGATCTTCAAAACTGGAAGGAACGACCACAAAATCAAGCACCACTGGGAAGAACTGGTGTTGAGGGTGCAGGGTCTGCCGGACCATCTGGGAGTACAGATTGGTGGAACAGTTGGTAAGTCATCCATTGCCATACAACCTAAACTTGTTAACATAAGCATGACAGTTGCTGTTAAGTTTGAGTGATGCATGCAATGGATGTGGACATGTTGTATGCAAGCTGTATGAAGAATCTATGCCCTACGTTAGGGCAGCATTTCAGTTGTACAACAAGGAAGCAAATGCATGACAGATGTATAATTTATTCTACACAACCATCTGCAAGTGTTGTGATGAATGCGTAGTGTAACTGGGTAATGAGCAGCTACAAATGAGGCCTGCACCATGCAATATGCATGAAGGGGGGCCCCAAAACATTGTTGTGAACCCAATTTTTAATCCGCTGAGTCGTAAGATAATTCCTAAAGTATCATTTTTCATCACTCAGAACGGCTGCTGTGAAGAGCTGCGTAATGTAGGCATACAAATGTATGGGAAGGGCCCCCATTACTTCGCATCAGCTTTTATGATCTGTTGTATCTCCTGTAGAGTGCATCATTGACCTTCACATGAGTAGATGATGTTGGACGACACATGCTACATGGTGTGACATATTTCTGCCTACACATACACATAGTGGTGAGTAAGAGGTCCACTGAGGGCTACGAGGACAGTACAGATGCAATTGGTAATGCACCACTGTAGTCCTATCAGGCCCATTGTGTAAATAGCCATGTAAGGATGCTTGAACATGCAATGGTCCAGACTACTGGCAGTTCTGTGTTCCAGTTCCAGTATATCACAGACAGCCTATATGATGTAAAAAAACAGACACGTGCTGAGTCACTTCCACAGGCATGCCGCTTGTAACTAACAGTATGGGGCTGCCCTGCATCAGCTCCCTCACTGGCATACTATTCACTAACCTGCAACATCAGATGCATCCTCACACCACTGAGCAAGTGCATCCGTGTTGAGGCGTATTTCCGTGCCCAACTACTAATTCCTCACTAGACTAATAAAAGTATACCATGGCAGCAATAGCAGGCCATACACTATTGGCACTACATCCATGATTTCATCCAGTCAAAGTGCAGGTAGGTACCTCAACATCACATGTGTACACTCCCATAGCTATTTTGAAAGTATGTGTGCTTTGAGAGGGCACACACAGATGAGTTACTTTACCGAAGGATGTATGATGCCATTCCTCAAGACCTTGAAATACCCACACAACCCCAGGGTAGTAGTTTGTCAGTTAGCTGTGACAATGATGTAGCTGTTTACAACATCAGATGCAGGCTGAAATGCCATGGGTGTTACAATAGGCCAGGCACTGCAACAACCATTGCATGCCCCTCAGATGGACAAAACTTTATCAAGCAGTCCCATACGGTAGTAGAGGTTTTGTGCTACTAGACAGCTGCATGACAATGTAATTTATATATGGTGCAGTGAGAAGCACCACAGGAGTGTCATGGACAGTGATAATTTGTAGGTGCGTGGGTCTACCTTATCTGAGAGTATCTGTGATAGAGTGATCATAGAAGTTGGTCAGTTACTGTGATCTACCACAAGGACGACTACCTCATTCAGCCTAACAAGTTTACACTGTACAATGTTGTCCATGTACTGCAACTTGCCTTTTACACTAAGCAATGTTTTCCATTCATGTCTTGCAGGCAGACCAGCCCCCTACACCACTGGAGAGGTGGCACGTATACAAGACCCCGAAGCATCCAATAAGTGTCACATTGTGCGTCCTGTGAGCCAATCCAGGGAATGCTGTGCATCAGTCAGAGGTGAAGAATGCAATGACAGGAGTATTTGGTCCTGACCAATGATCTGATATCATAGGAGGATGGATAGTGACATTATATATGTTGGAATGTTCTGCAGTGAGGATGGGCGGGATGTATTTGTGTGTAATGGGAATAGTTATAACTGACAACATATTCATAGCTGTCTACCATCGTGGGTCAGGGCAGCAGGACATGTACATAGCATGCCTGTTGACAACGACTATGTCACAGCAGCATTGTCGGAACTGTCTGCTACTCATAGCATACACCCATTGACCTGATGGTACAGATGTAGTTTCTATCTGCAGAAGTCACTAGGGGGATTATGTAGGAAACACACACACCACAGGGGCCTAAGTAACCTTCAGACCTAATATGTTTGTAAGACAGCATGGCGCCATATTATGCTGTGCAACAGGCAGTAGTGTACACAATTTGTGGACAACCTCACTCCAGATGGTTGTGGAAAAAGCCTATGCAGGGGTCCCTGTGTGTAGCTGGTACCTTGATGATGTATGACATGCATGTGCTAATGATGTAACACCTTTCAGGATACAGTTTCAGCAACCAATGCTGTGCCAATACCTCTGTGGGCTTAAGGCCATCCATACAGCCACCTTGTATGTGCCGTTTTACACATGTAGGGCTACATAGCACAGTGTAGGGGGCTTCAGTTCTGTAAAGTGCTGACAGCTGTGATGTGCAGCTCAGACTTTGCCCAACCTTTCTTCGGCCAACATTGCATCAGTTGTAAGTGTGGGCACATAATGGGATATGGGGTGGCCCCTTGTAACATAAACTCAGGGCAGGCCTTACCCCAGGACACATAAATGTAGATTTACCTGACCTCAGAATAGCAGGTTGGTAGTTAGCAGCCCCACAGTGATATGGGCCACACCTTGACTCCATACTGAGTGGTCAGGCCTGGATGTATCAACAGGGGTGTTGAGGAGATGGATAGCATGCCCACGCCCCCTAATAGCCAGGGAGAAAGTTAATTCAGACCTGTAGAGACACATTATCCTCACAAGTTAAACAACACAAATGTTCATGAGGGTTGTATTAGTTCCTGTCAGCCCTGGGCCCTTTTGCTTTTCTATGGATTGCCTTCATCTCACTGACATGTACATGATACTGGTGATGTCTGGTTCATTTTAAACATAGATGAGTATCAAGTGAGTGTTGTGGAATGTGTGTGGGACTGTACGTGCTAGTTGCTGATGCAGTGTAAATTTAGACTCTGTACAAACTCCACTCAATGCTGATACTGTTGCTTGCTTGTCCTCATATTTCAGCTGCCACCATGACTCTTGAGCAGTGGTGTGTGTTCATGAAGACGGCAGACCATTACTGCCACATCCTAGAAGTGGAAGCGGGATACCGCAGGATGGGCAGGCGTTACAGGCATGAGAGAGATTCCAGGGAATGGTGTGCCTTTCCACATGGTGGTCCCACAATGTAGGCACCAAGGGACACAGGAGCCAGCACCTCAGGAATGCAGGGGGTCTCAGCTCCACTGATGCCCTCATCATCCGCACCACCTGTTAGCACACAGCCACATGTACACACACCAGCAGCCGGTGCCCCGACCCAGTTTGAGCTGGACCTCAGGAGGGACTTCAGTGCTATCCTCAAGCGCCTGGACAGACTGGAGGGGAAATCGTCTGACAACCGGAAAATGTTAAACTTCATTAAGAAGAAGATCAATAAACAGAAGAAATTAACTTTAGGACAATTTGGACTACCCTCTGTTCCTTCCCCTCCCTATTGCAGTTTTGTTAGTTTTGGGTTGGATTTTAGATAGTTCGTATTAGGATGGTGTAGGGTAGGCATAAGTTAGGTTAAGTATGTTGGAGTGGTGGGTTTTTATTCTAATGTTTTTATTGGTGGGAGGTTGGGTGGGGGGGTAATGTTGGGGTATGTGTAACTATGCAAAAAAAAAAAAAGTATACAATTTTAGAAAAATCTAAACATATATTTGCAGAGTTAATAGGAAAAGTTAGTACATATGTAGTTTAGTAATTGTTGTCCTACTTGTATCTTGTCTCTTTAGAGGGGTGGGGACCAGTGTTTACAGTGTGGTGTTCCATGTGCAAGAAATGTTTAGTGTAGGTGAGATAGATGTAGTTGTTGTATGAGTATAGTTAGTACAGGTTAGCTTAGGATAGGGTAGGTTTTAGTTACTGTATAGGTTGTTGTTTTAGTAATAAATCTTCTATATTTTAGCATTCATTAAGTGTCAGTTGCCTGAGTATCTGGGCCTTCTCATGGGTGCACTGGACAAATTGGGGGAATGGCTAATGGAAACCTTACTGTCTTGTAATCCCGGATTGACAATGTGCTTCCCCTATTGACAAAGGAGCTTTCACTTTTTCTGCAACATCACATCTACTGGTCCATGCATTTGCCATCCATTGTACCCGCCATTCACAATGTCCATGTGTACTTTGTCTTGGACAGGTATGTCTGGTACTTCAGCTGTCATTGGTGGGGTCCTGTAGTTTCAGTATTGACAACTGTGACACGTCTGACAACAGGCACAATTGGAACTGTATCCGACAACACTGACAGGTGTCCATCACTAATGAGGTTAGCTAACTCTGTACCACACAAATGAGTTGTTCTGGGACTCCCAGCTGTCAATATTGGCATTGACCTGGTTCCCAGCCATACCTGCCGTATATCAGTAGTAAATGATAAAAGCAAACATTGCAGTTATTGTACTCTGTGACTTGGTTGACTCAGGCAACAACATCTTACACCTTTCTCAGCAACCTTGTGTGTAGCTTGGTATCCCACAGGCCTGCACTCATGTACTGCTAAACTGTAATCATTGCAATGGATTCACACAATTCAATCATTTAGCAGAGTAGTTAGTTCACAGAAAACATAGACATGCTAAATGTTTACAAGATGTTTGTATACAGGTGGAAGTACGAAAGTGACTTATTTACAATCTCCAGGTCTGAGACCCCATTAGTGAAAGTCATGGATATGTTACGCAATCAGAGTCCAGGGTTGAGGGACATTCATGAGACATGCTCAGGAGGGGTGTCCATTAGTGAGGAGGAACGACAATTGCCAATTGGTATGTCGGAGACAATGACAGTACAAGGCAGACACATCAACAGTGGGTGGGCAAAGAGAGCACATTTTCTACTGTCATGACACTAGCATGATCTTGAGGCCAGAACTAAGGAGAATTGTTCATGTGGTGCTACCGGGTACTCTTCCTACTGAAAGTAATTTCTTCCACAGCTTCATCCTCTGATGTGTGTGGTGCCTCTTGTGTAATTGATGGTGCTGTTGTAGAGGTAGAGGGGGCCACACACACTTCAGGGGATAAAGATGTGGAGTCTCAGTTCCCCACAGCTGCCATTTGTGGTAAGACATAAGGCATCACTGCAGCAAGGAGGAACTGTTGATTTTTCAATATAGCTGCCACATTGTTGTAGTAGACAACCATGGCTCACCTGAGGGAGGGCACTTCCCACTGAATGGACTCCGGCCTATTGTCTGCTATGCTGCTGACAGTTTGGGAGGGGAATTGTTATGGCCTCTCCCTCTTGGCAGCAGTTATGTCTGCCAGGGACTGCTAGACTCCACGCAGTGGGGAGTGTGTGCTTTGAAGGCAGATGTGTTTTCCTTACCTGTTATTAGGCACGTCCGCACTCCCTCTAGGCTGCCTGCCACGGTCTCCATCCCAACCCGCACCTGCTTGGCCAGCTCCCAGAGGACTCCTACCACTGTCCTCTGAAATGTGGTCTCTGGGTCCTCGGTGTCCAGGGCTATGTCACTACTTGCAGATGAGATATTTTAGTTGTTCGGTGGTTCATGTGGAGACCCTTCAATGGTGTGTGTTCTCCTTGCAACTTGAGGTGGTGTCTGGAGGGATCCTAGGACCTCTTGGAGAGTCAGTTCATTGATGATTGTCTGCTGGTCATCCGGGGCATCATTGAAATCTAAGACAGGCAGGTCGGCAGGAGGGAAGCCATCATCCTCTGCAGTGAGATATTTTTAAAACAATCTTGTTGTGGCAGTTGACATGGCGCATAATGTATACGGTAGTGGAGGCTCAGTGACTAGTTGAAGGCCCAAGGTTGTTGTTGTACATAATGTGGCATTTATTTTTAGCCCCTAGTGCCACTGGAATTTCACATGAAGAGACGATCCAGTGGCGTTATGGGCTGCGTTGTATTTACTAGGTGGCATTAAGCCACTTGTTGTACCTCGATGCCACCATGTAAATATCCGCCCCTTCTCATGCTGCACTTTGTGTGGAAGGGGCGTGCATTGCTGTGGGTGGCCCACGCCAACACCCATTGCATTTTTCCACACAGCCCCAGATTTCCGTGTTTTTGTTGACCCAAGGCTGCACCAATATCTATCACCACCCCAGGGGTGACATTAGCAGGGTGCAATGTCAACGTATACTTTATTTCCTCATCATGTTTTCCTTTGTCAATGTGTGCTGCATTACACTGCACACATGGACCAAGCAGATTGCCATATCAGTTTCTTGTTGTGCAGGAAGGTCCTCCTTCGTACACAACAATATTCTCCCCCTCAACGCTGCCTTCCTTTCACTATGGTGCAAGCTGTGCGGCATTGTTTCTGGACAGTTAATTTACCACTGGCACAGGGGCAGACACAGGGATGGCCCATATGCTTTACATTTTTGGTCAAGAATGCATTTACTGAATGTCAGTGCATGATCCAGCCTAAGTTGGTACACAGGCACCCACCTTCATTTCCTGCTTCATCAGCGCCTCTATCTTGTTTGATGGCGTGATTGCAGCTACTTGTACTACTGCATACATGGGCCCTCATGACGAGTCTGGCGGTCCTCTGACCACCTGACATGCAGTGGTGCTTGGTCCAGCGCCAACTGCAGTAGTCCAACAGGCACATTGGGACCACGGGGTAAGCGCCACGGTCCAATGGCCTGGCGCTGCCAGGTTGTCATCAGCCTATGGGCTGCTGGTGCCACTGGTCTTGACCCTCCGGGCCAGCACTGGAATCAGCGCTGCCTTCCAGATTATTATCCCACTTTCCCACCAGCCTTTGCATGGCAGTCTGTCCACCATGCATCGGCTGGTGGTAATGGGGTGTGGGGTGCCCCCATAGGCAGTCCCTTTGCGCTTTCCATTGCCCAATTCACAGGCACCGATGAGCACACCCCAACATTGGCGATGGCTACATTACAAGCCAGCATCAATGTTGTGGTGAGTTTCACACAGAGCTGGCAGCCCAAGACACTGTTTCCACCCACCATCCCAGCCAGAATCTCGTAATGCCTACCACAAAGAAAAGACCGCACTGGTGGACTTTGCTGGGCAGTCTCCGCCGACCCATGTCATAATTGGGTGCCAATATGTTCACAGACATGCATCATGTGTTGTATTTGTTCAATTGTTTGCCTATTCCTATGTGTGTAATATGGTTGTGTCTGAGTTGTTGTGGGTTCACCTTGTATGTATTGTGTTCCATAGGTTGCAAGTTTTAGTGCACATATTTCTCTTGTGGCACCGTTCAGGACAGCAGCAATATGTGTAGCTCAACACTGCACCAGGTTAGTTATGCAGGGAAGTGCCATGTTTACTGGGATATGGGACAGCCCTGCAATTCCTCCTGCATGTGCACTGATTTGTTCTCCTTGCACCGAGACAGGCATTGTTGCTGCATGATGTGGGTGTGGCTGCCTTGAGAGGTTGAATTGTTTCTGTGCAGGGTGACATCCCTTCCTGCACATGTACAAGTAATGTTAGCTAAGGTGGCATTTCAGTGATTGCTGCAAGATGTCACACACATGTGTACTTTCAATGCCACAAGTTAGTAGGGGAGCATTTTTGCGAGATACACCACCCTGAGCCCACTCAACGGTATTGTCTTCCGTCCTAGTGTCAGATGTCTAAGTTGTGTGGGTACAGGATGTTTGATTATATACAAGGGGTGTTGTGGTGGCACAGCCCCATGGTACAGTATATACATGTCCCTTCCAGCCTATGTGCTGCATATTTACATGGTGGAGTATAGCCCTGGTGATTTACTAACACATTAGAGTTAGTAACACAGGAGCCATGTCGATGGGGGTTGTGTGCCAGGAAATGGCATTACTCTGCTTAGAGGCATTTTTTAGCCTCTAAACAGTGTAGCGCCATAATTCGGCACACAACCTCCAGTTCCCCCTACACCTCCCCCACCTGGTTAGCATCATTTACATTGACACTAACCGAGCATTACTGCCGGCTACCACCATTCCATAAATATGGCGCCCGGCCAGTGTCCAGGAATAGCGCTAGCCGGTGGTATACTTTTACACGCAGAACTGCGCTAACACAATTTTGCTTGTAAAAGTATAAATATGGGCTTAAGTGCTTAAGATAGCACTTAGTGGTGAAAATCTTGTCAAAGACATGACAGCATTGTTTTACCTGTAGAAAATCTGGTCCTTTGTCATCGATTCGCTCCTTGAGATACATCTCACAGATTGATATGGAAGTCCCACTGTCGACAGATTTAAAATAGGAGCTAGGAGGCTGATTCTGGCTGGAGTCTCCCACAGTCAGCATTTTATACTTGTAAAGATTGCTAATTATGTGCAGTTTTCCACATCTTCAAAGCCTATAAATATGTCTAGACGTCGCTAACAAATAAGTTAATTAAATCATATTTTTTGTGATTTGTTGATGAGATGGGTCCTACTTTAGAGAGTGGGGAGTAAGACCATCGCGTTTAGGTTCTATTTTTATATCAGTTTGGTTTATTTTATTAATATGTCTAGACATATAGAACAAAAGATCTACTCAAGTCAGATTTTTTCTGGCTTCATGATGAGGTGATGGCTGCTTTTGGGAGACAGAAGAGCTGAGGGTTCCATCGGTGAGAATTTCCCAAAGCCTCTCATTGAGGTCTTAGGAGCTGCCGTTTCACCAAGGATTCTTGCACTCCAAAGCTAGCTATATGACAAGAATCCTTGCGGGGAGTCGCAGAGGGGCTCCAGCTCAGGGTCTTATAAAAAACGACTGTTGCAGGCTGCAGTGACATCTTTTCTACCCGGCTATACGTTATACAATCGTGTTTTTTAATGTTAATCATTCTCCCACTCTATCCTGTCTCTCTCTCTCTTTCTCTCACTCTCTCTCTCTTTCTCTCTCACCCTCATGTTCATGCCTCCACCTCTTCTATCACCCCTCTTTCTCACGCTCTCTATTCATCTCTCTCCCCCACCGCTCAGTGCTCTGTTTCCCTCAAACCCCGGGGCCACCCATTAAGTTACATAATACAATTAATCAGTTTTGTCCTTATTCTACAAAACCCCATCCTTGCTAAAAACTGCATAATAAATTGGGAGTGTCTAATAAAAACATGCCTGGGCCTGTTTAGACACAAGCTGAAATGCGCCTGCAGCTGCCTGAACAGACCTGAGCTTGTTTCGTTAGAGACTTCCAGACAGTACACACAGCGAATGTGGCAGTTTTACCTGAGACAGTGCCCTCATCACAAGGCCAGGGTCTATGACTGCTAGGACAATGCCTTAACCATGTGGTTAGGGTCATGAGCACATGACTAGCACATGACTAGGGTGATGTCACAACACAAGTGAAAGAACATGGTCATGTGATCCCCCGGAAGTGATGCCATTTTCGGAGAGGGCCCGCATGTCCCAATAAAAGGATGTGACCTCACTTCCAGGATGGGACAGCTGTCAATTTTTGTGTAAGACCTAAGGTATACCATTACTCTACACCGGACAATAACTGCGTTTGCTGGTTTTGATTAGTCTTGGTATTATTCTGTCTCAATGATGAGGGCTAAATCCTGTAATCAGGCTTCTCACCTACGGAAAACCACAGCATCAAAGCTCTACAATATTATCAGTCAGGTTGCATGACTTCAAAAGGGTCCCTTAAGTTTACATGTTGAAATATTGCTAAAATACAAAAAAAACCGACTATATCACTTGCATCTTGAGTAGGATAAATAACACGTTAATACAGCTTTGTTTTTCCAATGAATTATAACTGTTTTGCACCTCCTCTTGTACGAACTGTACCTCATTACACATTCATGAAGCATTGCAAATGTGCTGATGAAAACCAAAGACTAACTTGGCTGAAAAAGAAATGATTGCTCTGTTCCACTGATAAGAGGGAGTGCTAAAGGTTTAATAGAGAGACCTGAAACCTGAAAGGGTAATGCCTATCGTCAGAATCACCTCTCTGGTGAGAGACTTTCACTGCTCACTAGGTTGTATGTCACCTCAAGATAATGTTATCAAAGCTTCTAGAGTGAAAATAGGTGCACACCCACATAATTCGTCTTACAGAGAATCCAAGCATGTTTTAGAAACAGTTCCCAGGACCGTTTAGAATTTGATAGCAACTAAAAATCCTTCAGTTTCTAAAGGAAAATGTAAATACAGAATCAGACACAAGAGCTGAATTTCCTCTAGAATTATATCTATATAGTCAAAGAAGTTCAGCTGGTGAATTGTATTCCATATTCAGATATTTCCTCTAGGATCTGGGATTTTCAGTTGCCTCCAAACTCTAAACGAAGCCCTTTCTTCTCAAGTTGTAGATTCTCTATCCATGATGGTCAGCCTTCGCATGAAAGCTACATGTTTTGTTTAAACAGTACTAAGGCCCTCATTATGAACATGGTGTCAATCAATGCTCCGCCGGCTGTAACTCCCGCCAACAGGCTGGCAGTCCGGACCACCAAATAATGAAGTACATGAGAAACAGCCAGTGGGAAATCCACACACCGCCAGCATTGGAATGCCAACAACGACGGAAGAGGCCACCCACAGGCCGATGGAAAGGCCCCACCCGCCCAACAAATAATGAAGCACAAGACTGCAGTCAGTTCCGGGGTGGGAACCACCGCCACGCTTTGCGTGGCTGAAATGAACCAAATAAAAGGAAACACTCACCGTAGGCACACACACAACACGCTGAAACAGACATGGAGAGAGAGTTGCAAATAATGCCAGTCCTGCTCCTTGCAATATACCTCCACGACCGTGACTGCCGACGAAGACGATGACGGTAAGTACCTCAACCTAGTAAACAAGGGAAGGAAGGGCACATTTACACACCCACCCACCCTGCAACGCACTCCCAACCCCTCACACCATCACAAGCCATACACACCAGAATAAGAGGTACTTACCCGACACAAGGCAAATAAAACCTGCCCAAAGTACACACATACACACCACACCCTCACAACGAAACAATGAATCGCGTCTCCATATTGTGCCAACAACAACACTGGGCACACAAACTTTAATCAAACATTAAAATGTAATGTCCAAATAAGGCCATTGGCCAGTCCATGAGAAACAGGCTGAAAGGCCCAAATGGCCTGAACTTGACTCCCACATGTGCACATGGTACTCCACCGTAAAGGGACATTAGTGGGGCAGCCAGGCACCTCAGGGAACGGGGGTAGGGGGTGGCGGGGTGGGGACTTCAGTCTGGGAGGGGGGGCTTGGGCTTACGTTTTGGAGGTGGAGGGGGTTTGGGTTTGCTCTTGGAATGTGGGGAGCCGGCTTGGACCGGGGTGGCAGATGGACCTGGGGCAGCATGGGGCTTCTTCCTCTCTGGGGAAGGGGCACAGGAATGAGAAGGGTGGGCTTATTTGAGGAAGGAGTGGACAGGGCAAGGAGATGTGCATGTTTAGGGACTAGACGGGGTGGGCCAGTGAGTTCGAACAGGGCAACACGGGACAGGATTTTTTTTTTAGGGGCAGTTGGGGTGAACATGGAGGAAGGTGTGGGAGTGGAGGTAGAGGGAGTGCTTGTAACTGGTGTAGGTGTGCTGGTCGTGGATGCAGGTGCCTGTACAGTATGTAGAGGTGTGGTGGATGTGTGTTAAGTGGGTGCCTGGGAGCATTTGAGTGTCTTAGGAGGAGGGGAGGTGGACACAGTAGGACAAGACAGGCTGCCAGTGTAAATGGATGTCGTCTGGGTGTCTGCAGGTCTTTTGAGTGTGCTGCATGTGTCGGTCAATGTTGTTGTGGTGAGTGCAGGTGTAGTGTCGGGTGGATAACTGGACGTCTGATGTTGTGGTGACTGCAAGAATGGGGCCAGCAGCAGTGACTGAGGGTGCAGTGCTTGTGGGTGTGCAGTGCTTGTGGGAGTGACAGACAGGGAGGCGGGAGAGGGGGACACACTGAGGGAAGTAGATGTTGTTGTGTGTGCCTTTTGTATGTTGGCTGTGTGTGGGAAGTGTGGTGCTTGTGTTTCTCTGTGTGCATCTTGTGTGTTGAGGTGTGTGCATGGCTGTCTGAACGTGTGCTTGGGATAGGTGAAGGGAGTGGGGTGCTGGAAGGGGTAGAGGTGGTTGGAGTGGGGATGGAAAGACCAGGGGCACTGGCTGCCATAAAAGAGGAGGCCAGAGCCTAAAAAGATATCTGTAGGCCAGACATGGCACCGTGAATGCCTTCCATTGCTGCATCTGGGATGCTAGCCCCTGGATGGCATTCACGGTGGTTGTCTGCCCTACAGAGATGGTCCTCAGGAGGTCAATAGCCTCCTCCGTGAGGGCAGCAGGGCTGACTGGGGCAGGGGACGAGGTGCCTGGGACGAAGGAGACGCCCACCCTCTTGGGTGGGGAGCAACTGGGAGGGCGGTGATGGAATGGGGGTAGGGGAAGATGACCCTGAATGGGTGGGCCCACTATGGTCCGCCACCACCAGGTAGCTCCCATCGGAGGAGGTATCAGAGTCACTACCGACGGTGGTAGTTGCCTCCCCTGTAATACTCCCCTCGCCCTCCAACCCACTGGTTCCCTTGGCGTTGGTCAACTCTACCTCTTTGGAACCGTGGGCCGCTGCATCCCCACTCGCCGGTGCCACTGCTGCCTCGCCAGATGATGCTAATGTACACAAAGAACACAAGAGCACAGGGGTGGGGACAGAAAACATGAGAGAAACCTGTAAATACCTGAATGAATGTACATACTTGGTGCAAACATACTCCCATCCAGCTCACACACCTACACGCAGCACCTACAGACTAGTGGCCACTACCCCAGCATAAAACTCATTTCCCACAAGACACACTGTGAGACCTGCCCCTCATAATTTCTGTGCAGATGGGGGGCAGGACTGCAGTTACATATTGACCACACATGCATACAGGCATCTGCCACTTTCACACACATCCATGCAAGGCAACCGCCTACTCACCTGCTCCTCTGGTCGCCCATATGACTTGGCATACCGGGGTAGGACCCCGTCCACCAGCTTTTCCAGCTCCTCCGTGGTGAAGGCTGGGCCCTTTCCCCTGTGACTCGTGCCATTGGACTAACCAGAGTCAGGACACAGCAGCACACTCAGTGGAGTACTTGCATGCATGGGATCCGGAAGTCAAGTGAAATTAGGGTGACTACATGGCGTACGCTCTGCGGTGGTGTGCACCGTCACTGCCGGCGGCGATCATGATAGGCCCAGGTTCCCCACTGACAACCATGTAAACCAATGAATGAGTGCACGGCGGTGAACACTGCCTTACGCCATGACAACTACCGCCAGCGGAATGAGGTCACTTCCACTCCTTCATATCTGGATGGCAGGAGGCTACTATTTTGCTAGCACCACGTACATATTTTCTTGCCACATTCAGGGCCTTCAGGTCCCAGCCCTTTGTTGCCTGCCCACATGAGTGTCTGTTCCTCACATCAGTCTAGAGGTATCACTACATGCATGTCCCAGATACTGCACATCATACATCGCTTGTGCGTGTAACCAACGTATTGTACAACAGTTATTCTTACACAACATGTTTGGCATGTGTATGTGTGTCCCTCATATGTGCTTTTTCCTTCCCATAGGTACAGACCCATGTGGAGAGGGAGTGCACCATCTGTGTACAGACCTCTTGTTGATTTGGAAACCATGGTGGAACGTCACATCATTGTCACTTACAGACTCAATTGTGCAACAATCCATGACCTGTGTGCTTTACTGGATCCTGTACTGAGACCAGCTAATCGGAATCAACATGCCATCCCTACTGAAGTACAAGTGCTCTCTGTACTCCATTTCTTGGCTACAGGCTCATTTCAGGTAATAGTGGGCATGGGTGCAGGGTTCTCACAGCCAGTGTTTAGCCTCGTCCTGTCCAAATTCCTGGATGCATTTGTACAACACCTGCAGACATATGTCAAGTTTCCCCAAAGGGCTGAACTCCCTGCCATCAAGTCTGAATTTTATGCCTTTGCTAACATTCCCCATTTGATAGGTGCCATCGATGGCACCCACATAGCTCTCATCCCCCCAAGAGTGAATGAACAGATGTACAGGAACAGGAAGAACTTCCACTCAATGAATTAACTATTGGTGTGTACTGCTGACCAGTACATTTCACATGTAAATGCCAGGTTTCCAGGATCAGTTCATGATTCCTTTGTCCTGAGGAACAGCAGTGTGCCACACATGATGGAACAACTACAAGGGGACAGAGGATGGCTGATAGGTGAGTGTGACACTGGATCAGTACATAGCTGTCAGCCAGGCTGTCTGAAAGTAATGGCACTTTGTTACAGTCCTGTTTCGCCCACTTTTGCAGGTGAATCTGGCTACCCCCTACATGCAATGGCTCCTGACACCTTTGAGAAATCCCAGGACAGCTGCAGAGAGGAATTATAATGAGGCCCATGGACGTACTAGGAGGGTGATTGAGTGCACTATAGGTCTCCTGAAGGCTAGATTTTGTTGCCTCCATCTCTCTGGGGGATCCCTGTGCTATCCCCTGAGAAGATGTGTAGAATAGTGGTGGCCTGCTGCATGATGCACAACGTGGCTGTAAGGAGAGCTATCCTCCTACTAGAGGAGGAGGGCACTGTACAGCCAGACCTCCTACCTCTGAGAGGGGATGAGAGTGATGGTGAGGATGAAGTGGGGGAAGATGTCCACTCTAGGAACCAGCTGATCCAACTATACTTCCAGTGACTATGAGGTACTGTTCACTCATGATGTAGTCTACACTGCATAATGTTTGTCTGACTCATTTGTTTGGGGATGTGCGGTCTGTAGTCATTGACACTGTTACCTGAAGAATAAGGTGGCATGTGCCATGGAAACAAACATGGTGTACATTTTGGTTTACTACAGACGGTGTTGTGCGTGGGGTACCATTCCTGCAATAAAGGTATGATTATGGAATTGACAGGCAAATGCATTCGCATTTACAATTGAATCTACATAAATATAGGGGACATACAAATTGCTGTAAATGTGTTTTATTTGGTGTCAGAAATGCATGGTGCGCTGTACAGTGATAGGGAGTGGGCTAATGGTGGATGTCTATACTAGGTACATGGGTTCAGCGATTGGTGGCAGTGGGTATAGGTCCATACGTCCCTTGCAAGCTGTTAAGTTGCTATTGGCGGGTGAGGATGGTAGCACAGTGGCACAGTTGGGAGACAGTTCAGGTCAAAGTCACTTCTTTGTGCGGCCTTGGTCTTGGCAGGTGTTCCAGTGCCATATCTGGGTCTGATGGCCCATTTGAGTGTCTGGTGCTGGGCTGCATGGGCAGGGGTGCTGGTCTCTTGTGTGTCCTCTGCCAGTGCCACCAGTCCAGTTGCTGCTGCTGATGTAGAGGGCTGGTCTGTGTCCTAGGCAGTGGTAGGGGCTTCCAAGTTTGTGGGGGTCTCAGGCTGGGTTGGGTAGTGGTGCTACAGCACCCCTGCAATAGTGGCCATGGTGGCATTGAGCTGTTTCCACTGCTCCATGGTCTCTTGATGTTGGGCTATCTGCAGCCTTTGACTCTGTTCCAGGTTGGCCAAGATCTAGCCCATCCCGTCTTTTATTATGGTGAGTATGCTCCCAGGACCTCAGAGATCACTTCCTGGACTGCAGCATCCATCAGTTGGCCTCCCCCCTGGGCCAATGATGCCCTCCCAATGGGCCTAGCCTCCTGTGCCTGTGTCCCCTGCACTGGGGCCATCATCATCCTGCCTGCTAGTAGGTGGTGACTGGCCTCTGTACTTGTGGTCTGCCAGTCTGTGGCCTGAAGACACTGGTGTGGGGTGGTTTGACCAGAGCTGATGTTGGTGGCTGGATGGTAGGGGTGTCAGTGGTATCCTGGGTGGGGCTGCTGGAGGGTGACAGTCCAGGACTGTGTGATGGGCCAGGGTAATTCTCACTGTCCATACTTCCCTCTCCAGTCTCCCGAGTGGGGCCTCTGTCTCCATGTGGGGCACTGGCACTCCTTGGCCTTTCCGTCAGGGTGGCATAGGTGGTGGTGCCTGTGGGATGGAATGGACATGTATTTTACAGGTACTAATTCGAATAAGGATGCACAGCTCTGCCCTATTTTGTGCTGTTTATTCCCCTGTTGGGCCATGCAGGGACCTATTGTGGGGTCGTCCTAAAATGTTGTATGGGATGTGGAGGTGCATTGTGGGTGCAGTGGTGCCATTGTGATTCTTTGCATGTGTAGGTGGCTGTGTGCAGGGGAAGGGATGTGGGCCTGTTAGTAGGTTTGTGGGCATGCAGGGTGACTGGATGTAATGATTGTGGCCTGGGTGAGGTAGTGGTCCTGGTTGTAGTTGGAGGGGGTGGTGGTACATGCATTACAGGTGTGGTGGATATGTAGTAATTGTAGATGACTTACCCGAGTACAGTCCTCCAGTGAGTCCAGTGAGGCCATCCGGGTGCAGGATCGGCAGTACCTTCTCCTCCCAGTCGGTGTAGTCGGGGGTGTTGGTGGGTGTCCTCCACCAGTCTTCTGAACCGCAATGTTGTGCCTGGATACCATTGACCTCACCTTCCCGCGCAGGTCGTTCCATCTCTTGCGGATGTCGTCACTTGTGCCTGTATGGTTTCCCACTGCATTGACCTTGTTTACTATAGTCTGCCATAACTCCATCTTCCTGGCGATGGGTGTGTGGTGGACCTGTGCCCTGAAGATTTGTTTGTATAAAAAATGAGGCAAATACCCTCTGTCCCTTATGAACAGGGTAATAAATGTAAGTGGAGTAATGGTCAATGCAAGGGGGAATAACCTAGACTTCCGTGGTGATCTTAGAACTAAGGTAATTCTATGCATTCAAACAATGTAACATCAATAGAATTTTATTTATGCATTTCTACAAACATAGTATTCCAGACATAAAGTATGTATTTCTTTAAATATATTGTTATAGACATAAACTTCACATTTGTCTAGATAGGTGCTCCTAATAAAAACAGTGAAGGTGATAAAAAAGTGCCAGGAAGTGCAGGTGATATATTCAATATGTAGAAAGGGTGGTTTTAAGATAATTATGGACTTCTAGTGGCTCCGTCAGTCCAGGAAGCCCTGAAATCACATAAAGTTTCTTTACATTTTTATATTTCACACTCAAAGTTATGTTGACATTTTGACCCAGTTGTAGAAATAAAGTCGGTAGCACCTAAAATCCAGTGTGAAAAGACAATCTGGTGGTTAGGGACATCTTCATGCGTTTATAGTGAATGTATCCCTAGGTCTGGGGTTCCAATAGTGGCCCATTAATGGATATTTGTATCTTCTTTGTCAAAAAATCTTTAGAGCACCGGTCATTGAATGGTATACAGGGCTCACATTGTTTAGCTTGTGTGCTTTTTGGATAACACACGGCTTACCGATTCATCGTGCGTGGCCTGGAGCAATAGGACGGCACGCCCTGGCCCACGGAGAGTATCTTATCGGAGCCAACCCGACTAAATAGCAAAATGTTTAAACACTATTCTCTGTATTGAGCCATAGCAGTTTCTGAAAAGAAAAAGAAGGGGTGCATAAATAACAGAGGATTGTCCACCAAAGGTTTAGAGTAATTCTCGTATAAACATTCAGATAAAATTTAATAGCATTACTTGAAAGTAGTGAAACAAAATCTAACAAACGGTGGGAGTAAAAAAGTCAGCAAAAACAAAACACAGAAATTGTCTTAGATGTGTTTTTGTTCAGGAGAACGTCACCTGAGTTGAGAATGTTTCCTCAGGTGTTACTAATACACAATATTTTCATGAACATATAAAATGATGTATGCCTGAAAACACTAGCCTATTTCTACAGTTTCTCACTATTCACAGGAAGACAAATTAATTTCAGTACTTGTGGACTTTGCTCCGGCATTTTTTTGCCTTAATACTTTGAAGTGAAAAAGGCAATAGTCTATGGCCCTCATTACAACCCTTGCGGTCGGTGTTAAAGCAGCGGTAATACCGCCAACAGCCCGTCAGAAAAAAATATTTGAATCACGACCATGGTGGAAACCACCAACATAGACAGCCACTTTCACACACCGACCGCCACTGCGGTAGAAACAAACACTACGGCGGTAACCGTCAACAGACAGGCGGAAGACAATGTACCGCCCACACCATTACAAGAGGCCTATCCACCACCTTTTCTGGGGCAGTACCAACGCTATCAAAAGCACGGTGGAAACAGAATTGGAACGGAAACCACTCACCTCTCGACACCCAATGAGGAACCAGGACGCCATGGAGCCCGAACTACAGGTCCTGCCCATGCTGGTCTTCCTCCTCTTGTATCAGGAGCTGGAAAGACGCCGTTGATGACCACGGAGAGTACTGCACCCAAAACACAGGGGAGGGTAGGAGGGAAAAGTGAGTGACACCCCCACCCTCACCCACAACACCATACACACAAATACATGCAGCAACATTACATAAACACCCCCTCACCCCCCGGAAGAACGCAAGGACAAAAGGAAATGATTGTAACGAGCGTAATCAATAAAATCAGATAGGGCAATGTCAAAAATCAGTATATACAAATATGTACACCAACTACACAAGTCCGGATATTAATCAAACTTTGCCCGTGGATCAGTGTCCCAAAATGCATGGGCGAAGCCCACACAAGATACCTGATGAGAAACGGAGAGAACATTGCAGGGGCATCAGATCGAAATGAGACAGGCACCTCAGTGGGAGGGGGCACCTCAGCCGGATGAACGCACAACGCCACTGGTCCATGAGGGGGCTCCATGCCCACTGCTGTATCCGGGGGAGTGCAAAGCCACAGTCTCACAAGTCTATCCAGTGGGTGGTTTGCCCACTGCTCTATCCTGGGGAGTGCAAATCCACAGCCTCGCAAGTCTTTCCAGTGGGTGGTTTGCCCACTGTTTTATCCTGGGGAGTGCAAATCCACAGTCTCACAAGTCTTTCCAGTGGGTGGTTTGCCCACTGCTCTATCCTGGGGAGTGCAAAGCCACAGTCTCACAAGTCTTTCCAGTGGGTGGTTTGCACACTGCTCTATCCTGGGGAGTGCAAGGACACAGTCTCTCAAGTGGATGCATTTCTCCACTGGTTCTGGAGGGGGCTTTGTGCCCAGAGTGCTTCATCCTGCCAAGGACTGAGGAAGTGGATGCATTTCTCCACTGGTTCTGGAGGGGGGTTTGTGGCCAGAGTGCTTCATCCTGCCAAGGACTGAGGAAGTGGATGTTTCTCTCCACTGGTTCAGGAGGGGGATTGTGGCCAGAGTGCTTCATCCTGCCAAGGACTGAGGAAGTGGATGCATTTTTCCACTGGCTCTGGAGGGGGTATTGTGCCCAGAGTGCTTCACATGCAGTGTGGCAGGTCCCATTCCCTCACCTGGGTGTGTGTGCCACGAGATTGCCTGGGAACAGGTAGCATGATACGCCATGGAGGCAGAGACACACTCCCCCCTGCTGCGACTTCGCCTGCCACCTGCTGGTAAAAAACAGTGCTGGGAGTCATGCCTCATGGACGCTGGGCAGGGTCCAGGACGTCTCCTGCAGCCTCGGACGGCTACCCACTGGGGATGATTGCCATGTCAGCTGTGGTGGCACTGTTTGAGCACATCGCGGGGCTGGTGGCTGTGGTTGCAGTGGTGTCTGTGGCGGAGGTGCTGGCAGTGGTGCATGTGTCAGCACCTGTTGAGGGACAAAGCAGGACGTCTCCTGCAGCCTCGGACGGCTGCCCACTGGGGATGATGCTGGGGACTGTTGGTGAGTCAGCAGATGTGCAGGTGGCGGTGCAGGTGGCGGTGTCCACCGCCGTACAGGTTGATGTACTGTTTGACAGAAAGGGTGACTCTGGTCCTTCAGCCGGAGCCACCGTGCCCTGTCCTGACCTGCTCTTCGGCTTGTGTCCCTTCCCCACCTTTGATGTTGCTGCTGGTGTCTTGCCACTGTCCCCTTTTAGTTTGGAGGAGCCCTTGCTTGCTGGTAGGTGTGGCTTCTCCCTCCGGCATGTGGGCACCTTCTTCACCATGGCAGGTGGCGGAATGTCCTGCTCCTTGGCCTCGCTAGGTGGCATACTGGCAGCCCTGATGGGTGGCCCCCGCGATGAGACCGGAGTTGCTGTGACCACTGTGCTTGGGGATTTGGTGGCTGAGGTGCTGGGCTGGGACCTGGACAGCCTGGCCCTAGGGGAAGGACGGGGGGAGGTGTAGGGAAGAGGTCAATGTTAGCCAGGAAACGTTTCTTAGACACACTGGGACAGGAAGATGGAGGGGGTTTGGGAGTGGAGGAAGAGGTAGTGGTTGTAGGAGGTGTACGTTTGCTGAATATGGGTGAAGGTGCATGGGCCGTAGACTGTTGTGAGGTGGATGGCTGTCGGGTGGGTGTGTGCCTGCGTTTGTGTAGTTTGAGAGGAGGGCTCACAGACACATTGGGAGAGGACACAGGGGATGTGTGAATGGTAGTGGGGGTGGTGAGTGCACGTGAGCGGTGTGTGGTGATGGGTGTGCTGGTGATGGAGGTAGTGGCTGAGGATGTAGTGCATGCAGGTGTGAATGGAGACAAGACAGGGAGGGAGGATGAGGACGTGGAGGAGGGGGACACAGTGGAGGCAGTGGATGTTGCTGTGTTTGCATGGGGATGGTGCTTGTGCCGGTGGGGTGTGTGGTGCTTATGTTTGCCATGTCCACTCTTGTATGTTGATGAGTGTGCATGCTGGTCTGGTGGTTTGCTTGGGATAGGCTGAGGTAGGGGGGATTGGGTCTGGGTGGAGGAAGTTGGAGGGGGGAGGCTGGACACAGGGACAATAGCTGCCATCGGTGCTGAGGCCAGAGCCTGAAATGCTCTCTGTTGGGCCGCCTGGCCATAAAGAATGCCCTCCAGGTATGCATTTGTTTTCTGCAAATGCCTCTCAATACCCTGGATGGCATTCAAAATGGTAGCTTGCCCAACAGTGATCTCAGGAGGTCAATAGCCTCCTCACTGAGTGCAGCAGGGCTGACTGGGGCACTGGCTGAGGTGCCTGGGGTGAAGGAGATGCCCACCCTCCTGGGTGAGCGGCACAGGAAACACGCTGAGGGGCTGCTGGGAGAGTGGTGCTGGTAGGGGGGGGGGTGGCGGCTGTACCTGTTGATGCGGTGGGCACAGAGGTGTCCGCCACTGCAAGGGAGCTCCCATCAGAGGAGGAGTCGCTGTCGCTGCTGTATGCTCCTGTCCCTGTTGTGGAGCTCCCCTCGCCCTCTGTCCCACTGGTGCCTTCAGACTCCGTGACTTCACCCTCCAGGGCCATGTGGGATGCAGCTCCCTCCTGCTCCGGTGCCACTGCTCCTCCACCAGATGATGCTAATGCACGCAAGAACAGAGTGACAAAACAAAAAGGGGTGGGGAGACCGAAGAGGCACATGGTCAGTGCAACACCACTACCTTTGGTGGACACAACACACAGGGAGCAGCCCTATGCACTAACAGTGCACGGGAAAAGCACATGCGCAAGGGGGACTCTGTCTAGACCCATTTCATGCACAGCTGGAACCCATGGGAGCCTGTCAAGGTGTAGAGGACAAATACCACCTTTGGGGTTGGAGTAGGAATGAGCCTGCAAATCAATGGATCTACCTTTGCGCGTCTACCCTGGCCTAGGGGAACCCACTGCACACCACCCCCACCCAGACACCTCGTCAAGCGCGCAGAGTCAGCTGAATGAGAGTGTACTCACCCCCTTGGGGCTGCTGTGATGCCCTCAAGCGCCCATCCAACTCCGGATATGCCACTGCCAGGATCCGGTACATTAGTGGGGCTATCGTGCAACGGGCACCCCTTCCACGTTGGGAGGCCATCCCCAGCTGGGCCTCTGCCGTCTTCTTGCTCCAGCGGCGCAGGTCATTGCATCTTTTCCGGCAGTGGGTGCTCCGTCTATGGTAGACCCCCAGGGTCCACACTCCCTCGGCGATGGCATGCCAAACGCCCTTCTTCTGGTGGGCGCTAACCTAGAGGAAAAGTGAAGTAATAATGGATGTTACTATCCCGTACAGTTCCTCTCAGAACCTTCCTGAGGGGGGGAGGGTCTGTGGTGGTTTGGGACTGTGTCAGGTGAACCGACTGTCCCGAGGTCCCTGATGGGCTGGGCTGTCATCTTGATCCAGGCGTGCAGAGCTGCTGTCATCACTGTGGGCTTCTTCTGTGGGGGGACTGGATATGTTTGGCACCTCCTGTCCGGTGACGTTGGTTAGGGGTCCTGTTGGGGTGTAAATTAATAGTTTTAGTATCTGTGTGTGCCATTTTGTGCATTGGGTGAGGTACCCTCTACTCCTGTGCTTGCATAATTGTGTTTGCCCTTTTGTGATAGTTGTTTTGGGGTCTGTGTGGGTTTCTGTACTGGACATGCTTTGGTGACGGTGGTCCATGCATAGGTGTTGCATGCAGGGCCTTGGTATTGAGATGTGTGGGTTGCGATAGTGGGACATATGGAGATGATGGTGTGATGGGGTGAGGGTATGTGATGGCATGCAGGTGGAGTGGGGGGATAAAGTAGTTAATATATGACTTACCAGAGTCCAGTCCTCCTGCTACTCCTGCCAGCCCCTCATGATGCATTATTGCTAAGACTTGCTCCTCCCATGTTGTTAGTTGTGGGGGAGGAGGTGGGGGTCCACCGCCAGTCCTCTGTACAGCAATCTGGTGTCTTGATACCACGGAATGTACCTTCCCCTGTAGGTTTTCCACCTCTTCCTGATGTCATCCCG
Source organism: Pleurodeles waltl (assembly GCF_031143425.1). Classification (NCBI taxonomy): domain Eukaryota; kingdom Metazoa; phylum Chordata; class Amphibia; order Caudata; family Salamandridae; genus Pleurodeles; species Pleurodeles waltl. The sequence goes on along the minus strand of NC_090443.1, from coordinate 167,702,334 downwards.
TGTTCTTGGATGCTGTCCCATTGCGTTGACCCTGTCGACGATTCTCCATCATAGCTCCATCTTCCTGGCAATGGAGGTCTGCTGCACCTGTGATCCGAATAGCTGTAGCTCTACCCGGATGATTTCCTCCACCATGACCCTGAGCTCCTCCCCAGAAAACCTGGGATGTCTTTGAGGTGCCATGATGTGGTGTGGGTGATGTGTGAGGTGCTGTCTGTTGTGATGTGTGGGGGGGATGTGTTTGTGTGTGTTGTTTGAGGTGCGTGGATGTTGTATAAGTGATGGTGTTGTGTGTCTGTGGATGCTGGTGTTGTGTTAGCTAATCTCTCTCTCTGGCCTTCTTCGACATTTTAGGTTGTAAGGGTTTGTGGGTAATGTGGGTGTGTGTTTTATAGTGGTGTGGGTGTGTGTGTGTGGTGTGTGTATCAGGTGTGTGTATTTGGAAACGTCCAATGTGGTTGTGTTTTGTAAATGTGTGTGGATTTTGAGCACAGTGGTGTGTACCGCCACTGGATTTCCATGGTTGAAAGACCTCTGCGTTGATTCATGGGTCGTGATAGTGTGGGCGTATTCTTGTTGGCGTGACGGTGTGGGTTTTGGTATCACCAGTTTATCACTGATCTTTGGTGTGGCGGAGTTGTGTGGATATCTGTATTGTGGCGGATTCCGAGATGTGGGTATTCCTGAAGCGGTATTCCGCCGCCGCAACGGTATGTTGGCGGTCTTCAGCACGGCGGAAAGCGAAATTTACTGCCAGGGTTGTAATGAGGGCCTATATATCTCAGAATTATGCATGGCTAGTTCTGCTAGGTCCCTAGAACCTGGTCAGATTAAATTGGAAGAAATCGCACTACTGAGCAAAATTGTTGCCTTTAACAAAAAAAAAATAACATAGCATGGTCTAAAAAGAAATTGAGGGATCTCTCAAAAGCTTGTGCATTAAATGCCAAGTTGGGCTTGCTCTCTCCAGTCTGATGCAATGGTGGTTCGACTCGTACAAGTGACTGATTTTGACCCTGCCCTCCAGAATTTTTAAATGTTCAAAGCACCTCTGAAATAGCATTAACAAGTGTTTAATACTAAACATTATTCAGAAGCTTATGGTGGAAACTTAATTGTATATTTACATGTTTCAGATCGTCAGTGGAGAATTCGCCAGAAGAGACCGATCCAACTGGTGCCAATGGTAAGTTACACCCAACTTCTTCCTGCTCATCTTAATGAGAATTATCAAAATCAGGTTTCTGCCCAATCTGCAAGCACTACTTTTCACTTTGAGAAACTGTAGGATGGAATATAAGCCCACTCCTAAACTGCCCACACTAAAGGAAGCAAAAGGACTCATTGTTATTTTCAACACTTGACTCAGGGTTGAGAGGCGTGCAGTCCGAAGCTTACTCCGCGAAGTGATATGGCGACTCAGTAAAGAATAGTTATCCCAAGAACACCCAATAAATGATTGTTTAGCCAATACCTTTAGTTAAAAAAAAAAAAGTATTACACTACTACCTAATAACTAAGCTAATAGACTGTGAAGAATGCAAGCGTAATCATTCAAACATCACACAGTGCTACTCAGTTCAATGTGAGCAACTCTAGGAGATGTAGACAGATCCAGGTTCCCGTGCTATGTTTGAGGGATCTCCACACAAGACCTTTCAAAATAATCTCTGTCAATGTTCAGTTCCTGCTTATGCGGGAGTCGTCTTACATTCAGCTTACGCAGCTGCTTCAGTCGCAAGCTGCTGTCTTTGAGCCTTGAAAGAGCCATGCCTCACTCATAACCATACTTAGCCACCCGACTAACATGGCTGTAGATACTGCTTTATAAGGTCTGACACATGACAACAGCAACTGATCAACTCCATGCGCTATGTATTCCAGAATCTTACTATCATACTTTCTCATATAACACACTACTCATAACTTTTCACAATCATTAAACAAAAAGTAAAAGACTGATTCAGACATTGTTTTGGTTATTTTCCAAGTGTCAAAATCTACCCCTTGAGGGTAATAAAACCTGTTAGATATTTCTAACGCTTTAATGTCTGATACCCTTCTAAAGGAAATTAGACAAAGAAGGCTTGCCAACTTTGAGGAGATTTGTTTAAGAGAAAGATAATCATTACTTGGCCAAGAAGTAAAAAGTTTGAAAATTAAGCTGACATCCCAGACCCCTGGAAAGTCTTCTTAGTCTCACAACTTTCATAACTCGTCTTATGAAAGGTTCAGTTCGGATAGCAAAATTATTAACCAATGCATAACCTGCAGAAATAGCTGAGCTATAACAATTAACTGTCCTGTATGTAAGGCCAAAGTTAAACAATTCAGCTAGCTAGCTGACAACTTCATACACAAAAACCTCCATGGGATCAAAACCCCTTTGCACGCATCAACTATACCAATTTTTCCAAACACCTCTGTATCTTTTCTTGTTCCCGGGGCCCAAGATTCATCCAGTAGTCCTTTAGCTTCTCCTGAAAGGCCTGACTATCTGCTTGTACCCCTGAAACCTTCCAGATATAAAGGTTCATTTTTCCCTTCTAACACCAAAGGATGTTCTTCTCCTTTTGAATCCTACAGAAGACCCCATCATGCTGGAATCAATCGAGGTATGGCGACAGCAAGTTACATAACCCCTGGGAACCAACCGTGTGACTTCCAAAAGGGGGCTGTCAGAATAGTGCTGTGTAACTTCAACTTCCTCAAAACTCTATGTATCGTGGCAAAAGGGGAAAGGCATAACCTCCCTCCCTTCCCCCAGTCTTTCCGAAAAGTGTCCACTGCCATTGCCTTTGGATCTGGCCTTCAGCTGAAATAACTGGGAAACTAATGTGTCAGTCTACTCGCCAATAAGTCTAAATGAATCTGACCCCATAATGTGTGAATCAATTTGAAAATTTCTGGATTTAACTTCCAATTTCTGGAATCCCAGAGATATCTGTTATTTCAATCTGCCCTCACATTCTGAAGTCCTTGAATAAATTCCGCTTTAAAACAACCTTGTGTTCCCAACACAAATACTGAATTCTCCTCGCTAACTCGGCCAATGTCTTTGACTTTAACTGCCCAAATGGTTTGTATGAGATACAGTTGTGAAGCTAATTGGATCAAAGTGACTGAATTTGCCAAATATTCCTTAAAGTTCATTAAAGCATACAAACCAGCAAACATTTCCAAACAACTTATATGAAGGGACTTTTCCTTCTTAGGCCATTTTCCACCTGTTTCTAAATCACTCAGGCGATCTCCCTAGCATTGCTGGCATCTGATTCTAAAGCTAGGTCAGGCACATTCCCAAAAATTGTCTTGCTATTCCAAGCCTCGAGTTTCCCCAACCACCAGTCTAGGTCTTCTCGAGCATCTATTGATAAGGGAAGAGAATCCCAATACCATAGGCCTCTTCTCAGTCCCTAAGCTCTCAGTCTCTAGAAGCCCCTGTAAAGCAAAGGGCTATGAGAAATTTCCTGAATGGAGAATGAATGAAGCCCCAAAAGTCTGTCAAGATCCCTTAGCAAAATTTATTTCTTTGATTATACTGATCTCAGTTCCTTCTTTATCTTTGTTACTTTCTTCTGAGGGAGAATAGACTGAGACAGTAGCGTATCTACCTGGAATCCCAAAAATCATAGATTCTGAGTAGGAACCATGACAGATTTTTCTGTATTCACTATGAAACCTAGGGCCAAATTTACAAGGCTCTAGCGCCTCCTTGCGCCACACTAGTGTTAATTTTTTTTATTTTTACATTAATGTGGCTCAAGGAGTCAATTTTCCCCGCGCCATATTTAAAAAGTGGCACAACAAATGCATTTCCCTACTTTGTGACCCCTTGCTTACATTTTGCCTGGTGTCCTGGCATTAGAAGGCCGGCAAAACTGGTGCAGTGAAATCGGCAAGATTTCACTGCACCATTTTTTACATCATTTTTAACGTCTGCTCAAAGCAGGTGTTAAAGTGACGCACCCATTTTGATCAATGGGCCTCCTTCCACTTCGCTGTACTAGTGTCAACATTTTTTAAGCTAGTGCAGCAAAGCACCACAATAGTGTAAAAAATGTTGATGCTATTGGCCTAACATGCGCCATGGTGCACTGTATTGTAAATACGGCACACCTATAGTGTTGTTAGGTGGGGCAGAGGTGACGCAATTAAACTGCAGCATCAGCACTAATGGGACAGTTTCTTGTAAATATATCTCGTAGACTCTCCAGAAGCTTGATTGTCTAACCCAAATGATCTAAAAGCTCTAACATTAGTAAAATGTTGTCCAAGTAGGTGATTAAACAAACTCCCCCTCTGTCTGAGGAAGGCCACCACTGGACGTAGTATCTTTGTGAAACACCATGGGGCCGAGGACAGCCCGAAAGGCAGGTAAAGAAACTGGTAGAGGATGCCCCTCCAGCTGAGATGTAAATATTTTTGACTGGCTTTGTCTTAAGGTATCATGAAATAAGCGACTTTCAGATCTAACTTCACTAACCAATCTTTTGTCTACAGTATATCTCTTAAAAGATGGATGGCTTCCATCTCAGCTCCCTTAAATTTATCACAGGTTGACAACCCTTGTCTTTTTTTATTTACTAGGAAAACTCTACTCACAAATCCACCTGATCTTTCTTGATCTGGAACACAAATCAGTTCCCCTTTTTGCAACCTCTGACTTACCTCCAAATCTATCAGCTACATCTTTTCTGCAGCTAAAGTCAACTCTTTGGATTGTTTCACCTGAACTGGAATTTCCCAATATTCTGTCTTCAAACCAGTGATGGTTTCCAAAACCGTAATGTGTTTTGCATTTTTTCCATACTTGTAGGTTAAATATTTTAATCCTCTTCCTACTTTTAGTTGGGAAGAAACAATATTCACCTTGTGATCCAGAATGTGAAGATATACATCTTCCCCCATGGCCTCTTGAGCTTCTCCTTCTCTGGCTGTAAAAGTTTGCATTGGGGTTGTAACCCCTACCACAGACACCATAGCTCGTTGATTCTTAGGAGTAGAACTGGGACTTTAAGGCACCAATGTCACAACTTGAAAGCTTCTTACCGCTATAATCAGCCAGTCTCTGGGCACTACTTGGGTTCTTGCTTGTTCTGGATTGACCAAGGTAGGGCCGACCCTTTCCAGTAGCCATGGTTCTGCTGATAATAAAACACCAAGCAGACCGTAAGTTCCAGGAGGAGTCCCAGAGGAAAAAATCCAACGTGGGAAAAAACTCAGAATCAAGGACTCCTTAAAAAAGAAGAACAAAAGCACAAAAAAAGAAGCAGAACAAGCTGCAGGTGGAAAACGAACAGGAGAAATCCAAAATCACAGGATAAGGGAGCGAGGAGCACAACCAAGAAGGAAGTGTTTGCAATGCAAGGAACAGAAAAGCAACTGTGCTTATATACTGACAAACAGGAATTGACGGGCAGGAAGTGACATGCAGGAAGTATTGAAGACACCACCTTGGATTGGGAAAGATCACATTCAGGGGAATGGAAAAATAGCCATATTATAGAATGGTAGTGAGCAAAGCATGCAGGGAAAGGAACACAGACTTTAGGAAGAAGAAACATGGCTAAGGCAAGGAAAGAAAAAAGGAAGAAAAAATAAGAAAAGAGGAAAACAGCAAGAACAGGTACGCAAGTTAAGAGGGTAAAGAGCGAGGGCAGCATAAACAGTGCCCAAAGGGAAAGTTTAGCCAAAAATCGGACAGTGGCCGAAACGGCCGTCCGAGACGCGGACCGTCGATCTGACCGTGGCCCGTAAGTGACGTGCCGCAGGTCTTCACGGTGTCACAGTAGGTCCCCTCCCCAAAGCCCCGGGTTTGTCCAGAAAATGTTGAAAAAATGATCAAACCAAATGAGGAGCATGGACTGAAGAGGCATCTTCCCATGAACAATCACTGATGGGATATCCTTTCCAGCGAATCAAGAACTGGAGACGATTCCAAAAAATGCGAGAGTCGCATATCTCTTGTACCTCATACTCGAGATGACCATCAACTAGAAGAGGAGGATGGCAATGAGCATTTCTCTTGTAAGGATCAGGAACAAAAGGTTTGAGTTGGGAAACATGAAAAACAGGATGAACTTTCGAAGTCACTGGTGAACGAAGTTGGGCAGAGACTGGATTGATGACATGCTGAACTCTAAAAGGACCATAGAAATGGGGTTTGGACTTATTTTGGGAGAGGCTAAAAGGCAAAAAACCTAGAAGAGCCAGACCTTGTTTCCAGGCTGGTAAGATAGTGCAGGACTACGCCGAGTATCAGCTACCTTCTTCATGTAACATTTTGTAACCAAGAGATTGGTACGCAGCAGATCTTGAACCTGATGGACATTTCGGACAAATGAGGTAACTGCTGGAACAGGGGTGTCTTTATGAGTGATGGTAGGAAAAGCAGGAGGATGAAACCATAAGTAGAAAAAAAGGGTGTGGACTTTGTTGCACTATGGACTGCATTGTTATAGGAAAACTCAGCTAATGGTAGATATGATGACCAATTACTTTGAGTTGCATTACAGAAACAAAGTAGCAATTGTTGTAGTCCTTGATTTAAACGTTCTGTTTGACCATTGGTTTCGGGATGAAAACCGGATGATAGGGCCACCTCTATATGTAAAAACGTACAAAAAGTTCTCCAAAAACGAGACACATATTGAGGTCCTCGATCAGAAATTATTACTTGCGGGAGGCCATGTAATAGGAAAAAACCTTGTAGAAAGGCTTGACTAATTTCCTTAGCTTTGGGTAACTTATTTAGGGCTGAAAAATGAGCCATCTTAGTGAAAGAGTCTACCATAACCAGTATGACCTGGCATCCTGGAGATGATGGAAATGAACATATAAAATCTGTGGTCACCGTTTGCCATGGAATGGAAGGCACAGGCAAGGGCATCAATAAACTTGCTGGCTTAGTTCGAGGTGTCTTCATCTGAGCACATATCGGGCAAGATCTTACATATGTTTCCCCATCAGATTTTAATGTGGGCCAACAAAAGGAGCGAAGGAGCAGTTCCTGGGTATTCTGTATTCCACGATGTCCAGCAATAGGAGAGTCATAACACATTTGCAGGGCTTCCGTTTGCACCTTCTTAGTAGGCAAAAATAAGGTGTTCTTATGATAGTAATACTCCTAGTATTTCTGTACATGGGAACTTAAGGCGTTACATTCTTCCATAGGTACCTTCTGATACTCGGTCTTCACTCAGTCGAGAAAGGATTGCACGACCCCCACTATTCAACATGCTTCTATTATGTGTGGAAAGGTGGTAATTGTGCTTTCCAGATATAATCTGGATAAAGCATCAGCCACAATATTTTGGGATCCAGGTATATAGGTTACCACAAAGTCATATTGGATAAAGAAGAAAGCCCATCCGGCTTGCCGACTATTCCTGCATTGAAAACTGCAGAGACATCATATTGGCTAAAGAAGAAAGCCCATCCGGCTTGCCGACTATTCCTGCATTGAAAACTGCAGAGACATTGTAGATTGCAATGATCTGTCCTGACTTCAAAGGTTTCCTGTGAACCCATTAGAAATTGCCTCCACTCCTTGCAGGCATTTTCAGTGCTAGTAATTCTTTTTCCAACACGGAGTAGTTTCGTTCTGCATCTGATAACACATGGGACAGATAAAAGACAGGGTGTTCTAGTTCGTCATTGTTAGAAATTGGGTTTTTGGTTGGCAGTCAGGTTACCCTCTGTCCAAGCAAGAACCCTCACTCTAGTCAGGATAAGTCACACACAATCCAAAATTAGCCTGTGCCCACCCTCTGGTAGCTTGGCACGAGTAGTCAGGCTTAACTTAGAAGGCAATGTGTAAAGTATTTGTGCAATAAATCATACACGACCACCATATAGCACCACAAAAATACACCACACAGTGTTTAGAAAAATATATAATATTTATCAGGATAATTGTAGGTCAAAACGAATAAAGTTGCAATGTGAATTTGTAGAGATATCACTGAAAAGTGATATAAAGGGGGTCATTCTGACCTCGGCGGTAAAAGGCCCTTACCGCCGGTCAGAAGTCCGCCATTCTACCGCCGCGGCCGCGGTAAACCGCCACGGTCATTCTGACCCACAACGGCGAAACCGCCAAAATCCCGACATCCAAGGAAGGCCGCCTCATCAGCGGGCCGCGGAAAACTGGAGATGACCAAACCTCCACCGTCACGCCAACACAAACACGCCCATGCCATTCTGACCCACCAATCCACGCGGCGGTCTTTCAACCGCGGTATTCCATTGGCGGTACACACCGCGCGCTCAAAATACACACACAGCTCCAAAACACAGCCACATTGGACAATTTGAAATACACACACCTGACACACATACAAACAACACTCCCACACATACAACCAACTATAAAACACACACCCACATCACCCACAAACCCCTACGACCGAAGATCATAGACGAAGGAGAGAGAGACACATCACAGAATAGAGAGCTACATCACACAGAGGCACACTACACCATCACACACACCACATAGAAGCACAAAGCACCACACACCAACACACTCTTCACCATATACACCACCCCACACCTCATCCACACCACCCCATGGCACCCCAAAGGCACCCACGCTTTTCAGACCAAGAACTCCGGGTCATGGTGGAGGAGATCATAAGAGTCGAACCCCAGCTCTTCGGCTCACAGGTGCAGCACACCACTATAGCCAGGAAGGCGGAGCTATGGCAGCGGATCGTGGACAGGGTAAACGCGGTGGGACAGCATCCCAGAAATCGAGAGGACATCCGCAAACGTTGGAACGACTTACGGGGAAAGGTGCGCTCGATGGTCTCGCGACACAACATCGCAGTGCAGAAGTCTGGCGGGGGACCCCCACCCACACCACCCGAATTCACAGCATGGGAGCAAGAGGTACTAAACATCCTGCATCCTGATGGCCTCGCTGGAGTACACGGAGGAATGGACTCTGGTAAGTACAATCTCAACTACTTCACCCCCCTCCCAGCATGCCAACCCCCACCACCACCCTCACCCCCAACCCCCCATCACACATCCTCCCTGAGAATGTCTCCCCAGCACAACCCACCCAACACCAACCCCTGCATGCCACCACAAACTATGGACACCCATCACCTAAGCATGACCACTGCACATACCCCCCCCCCCCCAACACCCCCACAACACCTCCCCCAAGGGAATGACAGCACTGGGGTACAAGGGCACCCATAAATCGCACACAATAGCACACACAGAAACAATAACCATACTCTCTTACCCCATGCAGGACCCGAACGCCAACACACCGGCCAGGAGGGTCCAGAAATGTCCATCCCCCCCCCCCGGAAGAGGCACCCAGTGATGACAGCAGCTCTGTCGACCTGGAACCTGATGACCAGCCCGGACCATCGGGGACCTCTGGACAGTCGCTTCCCCCCACACACAGGCCACAGCAGACCCAACCCCCTCTGGGAACAACAGCACAGCTCCCACCCAGCGGGCCCATGGCTCTGTCTCTAGGACAGGTCAATCAACGGTGTGTCTGCCACTACAGGGCCCCCAGGCTAACCCACCACCCCAACAACAACAGGGACCTGGGGGCAGTGGTAGTGGGCACACCGTCCAGGGGACAGAGTCCGGGGGAAACAGGGCAACTCGGAGGGCTGCTGTGCGACAGGGGGGGGAGGAGAGGCCCAGGGAACCGACTCTCCAAGAGGCCCTCACCACCATCATGGCAGCCTACCACCGCTCACAAGAGACGATGGCGACGGTACTGGCCAGGTTCCAGGAGATCCAGGCACAGCAGGAGGAACGCTACATGGGGTTCAACAATCATCTCACCAACATCTCTACCGCCATGGGGAGCATAGTCCAGGCCCTCCACCGGATAGAAGACACGTTGCGGGCACCATGTGGCACCACACAGGGCCCCTGTCACTAGCCCGGACCAGGAACAGCCTACCACCTCCGCCGGCGCTAGTGGACAGGAGGCCCCACCACAACGACAGGCCACCAGAAGCCCACCTCCTGCTGAAGAACAACCACCCCGCAAGAGGAGCCTGAGATCCAAAAAAAAAGACAGAGTAGGATGTCAAGACCCCCGCCAGCATGAGATACCCCCTGAAGTCATCCCACTGTCCCACATTGCCACCCTGTCCAACCTTGAACTGCCCCTGCACCATCCTTCCACAGGCATATGGACAATGCACCTGCGAGACTGAGAACTGGACTCTGCCATGGACATTACTCCACCCCCACCCATCACCGTGTGAATATCATGTACCATCATCTAGCACCAAAAATAAATCACGCAATGCACTGAGATCATGCTGGAGTCAGGCTGTATTATTTACAAATGTAAAACACATTACCGATCAATTATGTTCTGTAAACTTTGTGCTGAACACATACCGAGATCAATAAGCATTAGTCCATGGGCTAACCAAGCAGAAGTCACGCAGTGGGTCATACAGCACTGAAAAGGGAAGGAAGAATCAAACATCAGTTTCAAATAACTGGGGGGTCATAGACAAAGTTGAGAAGCACGAGGCATTCAGGAAAATTAAAATGGCGTGTGTGATTCTTACCTGTGTGCTACTGAAAATACTGTTGGATAACTCTGTCCCTGTTGTCTGGGTCGTCCTCTGAGTCTTCCTCCTCTTCACTCTCCACAGGCTCCACAGCTGCTTCAACACCACCATCTGGACCATCCTCCTGCAGGAAAGGCACCTGACGTCGCAATGCCAGATTGTGAAGCATACAGCAGGCCACGATGATCTGGCACACCTTCTTTGGTGAGTACATCAGGGATCCCCCTGTCATATGCAGACACCTAAACCTGGCCTTCAGAACCCCAAAGGTCCTTTCTATGATCCTCCTAGTTCGCCCATGGGCCTCATTGTACCGTTCCTCAGCCCTGGTCCGGGGATTCCTCACTGGGGTCAATACCCAAGGCAGGTTGGGGTAACCAGAGTCACCTATTAGCCACACACGTTGTCTCTGTAGCTGTTCCATCACATAAGGGATGCTGCTATTACGCATCACATACGCGTCATGCACTGAACCAGGGAACATTGCATTCACATGGGAGATGTACTGGTCAGCCAAACAGACCACCTGGACGTTCATAGAATGGTAGCTCTTCCGGTTTCTGTACACCTGCTCATCGTCTTTTGGGGGGACTAAGGCTACATGGGTCCCATCAATGGCACCAATTATGTTGGGAATATGTCCAAGGGCATAAAAATCACCCTTCACAGTGGGCAAATCAACCTCCTCAGGGAATATAATATAACTCCGCATGTGTTTCGTCAGGGCAGACAACACTCTAGACAAAACCTTAGAAAACATTGGCTGAGACATTCCAGATGACATGGCCACTGTTGTCTGGAATGAGCCACTTGCAAGAAAATGGAGGACTGACAGCACCTGCACCAGAGGGGGAATTCCTGTGGGTTGGCGGATGGGGGACATCAGGGCTGGCTCCAGCTGGGCACACAGTTCATGGATAGTGGCACGGTCAAGTCGGTATCGTAGTATGATGTGGCGTTCTTCCATTGTCGACAGGTCCACCAGCGGTCGGTACACGCGAGGATTCATCCTTCTCCTCGCAAATCCCAGCGGACGGTGCCTAGGAAGGACAACATGGAGCACAGAGTCAAGATAATCACTGATACGTTCACCACTGCTTGCATGGCACACGGTTATCTAGGTATTGAAAGGCGTGTATGTGTGGCAATGCCAGGCCTAGGCCTGTGTGTCGCAGTAGAAATTATGCCATGTGGGCCCTTGAAATGGCGGCTGCCTGACCTGTGAAGTGGGACAATGGGATTTGAGGTCACTGCGCTGGCGGAGCACACCGTGGCGGTAGGCGGTCGAAGACCGCTATACGGAGCCGCATTGGATAACATTGAAGCCTATGGGTTTCAGGAGCCAATGACGATGTGCGCCGGCGGTCGCGACCGCCATTTTCTATATGCTTAATCACTCGAGACCTGATCATCCACAGGAGAGGACCTATACTGCAAGTGCTGCTGTGAACTCGGTCTGGAAGTGACAATGGCTGCTGCGACTGGGGAAAGGGCCCCTGCCTTCACGTCTGAAGAGTTGGAGAAGCTCGTGGATGGGGTCCTCCCCCAGTATGCGTTACTCTACGGTCCTCCAGACCAACAGGTGAGTACACCGGGTGCACATGGAATGGGCGATGCCTGTGTGGAGTGGGGTGGATGTAAGTTGGTGGGGTGGGGGGCGAATGAGGAGTGCAACGCACGACAGATGAGAGCATGTGCTATATTGCAAGGTTGGGGAGGGGGGGCCAATCACATCTAACATGCAGTAAGTTGATTAATGTTTCCTTCCCACCCTGTACATGTCACATAGGTCAGCGCCCATCAGAAAGTCGAGATTTGGCGTGCCATCGCCAAGGAAGTCCGGGCCCTGGGGGTCCACGTCAGACGGGGCACCCACTGCCGCAAGAGGTGGGAGGACATCCGCCGCGGAACCAGGAAGACCGCCGAGTCACTGCTGGGGATGGCCTCCCAACCTAGGAGGGATGCCAGTCGTACCCTGACCCCCCTGATGTCCCGGATCCTGGCGGTGGCCTACCCTGATTTCGATGGGCGCTTGAGAGCATCACAGCAGACACAAGGGGGTGAGTATCAGCACATTCAGCTATCTTTCTGCGCAGTGGAGGCGTCTGGGTGGGGGAGGAGGGTTGGGGGTGACATTAGGCCAGGGCGCTTTCTGTAGTGTAGTCCTCTCCCTTAGGCATGGCCCTGTGCTCCCGGCCCCCACCTCCGTAGGGTGACAAGTCCAGCTATTGATGGTCCAGCCTCACACATGTGCGCGTTTGTCGTCTCCTGACCTGTTGTCCGAGTCAGAAGTACTGAGTAGTGTGCCCCGAATGCGCGGCTTAGTGCATGCGGCTCCTGTGTCTGTCCTCTCCGCCAACGGTGTTGACATTGCATGCACTCAACCAGGTCTTCTCTTTCTCCCCCCACCCTTCTTCTTCATCTTCTTGTGCATGTGTGCATTAGCATCATCAGGCGGAGGAGATTTGGCATCGGAGCACGAGGGAGCTGCAAGCCACAAGGCCCCGGTGGGCACAGGAACAGACACCGAGGGGCCCAAGTGAGCCGGAGGGCGAGGGGAGCACCACGACGGGGACCGGTGGTGAGAGCAGAGACAGCGACACGTCCTCGGATGGGAGCTCCCTAGCGGTGGCGGCAACATCCGGGCCCCCCGCCTCTACAGGTACAGCCGCCACCCAGCGCACCAGCCCCGCCCTCCCAGCAGCCCCTCAGCCTACGCTCCGTGCCCGCTCACCCAGGAAGGCGGGCGTCTCCTTCGCCCCAGGCACCTCAGCCCCTGCCCCTGTTACCCCTGCTGCCCTCAGTGAGGAGGTCATTGATCTCCTCAGGACACTCATTGTTGGGCAGACTACCCTTTTGAATGCCATCCAGGGGGTAGAAAGGGAGGTGCATCGGAGCAATGCCTACCTGGAGGGCATTCATTCGGGTCAGTCTGCCCATCAACGATCGTTCAATGCTCTGGCCTCAGCACTGACGGCAGCCATTGTCCCTGTTTCCAGCCTCCCTCTTCTGACTGCCTCCACCCTGTCTCTGTCTCCTGTTCCTCAGCCTATCCCATCCACACCATCTGACCAGCCTGCACACACCTCAACACCCAAGGGCAGCTCATCCAGACACAAGCACCACAGATCCCACAAACACTCACCCAAGCAACACACAGATGCAGACATCCCAACAGTCACTACCACCCCTGTGTCCCCCTCCTCCTCGTCTCCCTCCTCCCTCCCTGTGACGTCGACACTCACACCTGCATGCACACCAACATCAGCCAGTGCTTCCATCACCACCACACCCTCCTGTACAGTCCACACGCGTGCAGTCACCACCCCCACTGCCATTTACACGTCCCCTGTGTCCTCTCCCACTGTGTCTGTCACCACCCCTTCCAAGACACACAAACGCAGGCAGACACCCACCCAACAGACATCCACCTCACAACAGCCTACAGCACCTGCACCTTCACCCAATGACAGCACACCTGACTCTCCTACAACCACATCCTCTTCCTCCACTTCCATCTCCACTTCTCCTACCTTTTACCTTGGCCCTAAAAAAGTTTTCCTGGCTAATCTAGACCTCTTCCCCTCCGATGACCTACCCCCTCCATCTGCAAAGAGTCCCAAGAGCACCACAGCCACCACCAGCCCAACTTCGGGTGTCACTGTTGTGCATGGGTTCTGGAGTCCACCCTTTGCCAGCAGTGACACCTCCATCAGCAGCAAGGACACATCCAGCCCCCCCCCCGGCAAGAGGACCAGGAAACACAAGGGCCGCCGTGCGAAGACTGACACGGCTGCCCCCAAGGAGCAGAGTTCGCCCACTTCACCAGCCACAACGTCTAGGGGAGGCAAGGGCCCGAGAGCCCCATCTAAGGAGCGTAAGGGCAGCAGGGCGGAGACGTCAGCTAGCAGGAGCGCGGAGCAGGTATGCCCCACATGCCACATCCCAGCTGTAAAGGAGGACACCAAAGGGCCCAGGACTCCGTCACCGAAGGGCCCAGGAACATCACGGTCGGAGGGCGTCTGAGCACGGAGTCCAGGCCAGGTCTGGCTCACTTGAACCTACTGGATGTGCACCGCTGAACAGGGCCCGCCGTGAAGATAGGCACCGCTGAACAGGGCCCGCCGTGAAGATAGGCACCGCTGAACAGGGCCCGCCGTGAAGATAGGCACCGCTGAACAGGGCCCGCCGTGAAGATAGGCACCGCTGAACAGGGCCCGCCGTGCAGAAGAGCACCGCTGAACAGGGCCCGCCGTGCAGAAGAGCACCGCTGAACAGGGCCCGCCGTGCAGAAGAGCACTGCTGAACAGGGCCCGCCGTGCAGAAGAGCACTGCTGAACAGGGCCCGCCGTGCAGAAGAGCACCGCTGAACAGGGCCCGCCGTGAAGATAGGCACCGCAGAACAGGGCCCGCAGTGAAGATAGGCACCGCTGAACAGGGCCCGCCGTGCAGAAGAGCACCGCTGAACAGGGCCCGCCGTGCAGAAGAGCACCGCTGAACAGGGCCCGCCGTGCAGAAGAGCACCGCTGAACAGGGCCCGCCGTGCAGAAGAGCACCGCTGAACAGGGCCCGCCGTGCAGAAGAGCACCGCTGAACAGGGCCCGCCGTGCAGAAGAGCACCGCTGAACAGGGCCCGCCGTGAAGATAGGCACCACTGAACAGGGCCCGCCGTGAAGATAGGCACCGCTGAACAGGGCCCGCCGTGCAGAAGAGCACCGCTGAACAGGGCCCGCCGTGCAGAAGAGCACCGCTCCGCTGGGCCCTTCCTGTCAAGCACCGCTCCGCTGGGCCCCGCCGTCTCAAGCACCGCTCCGCTGGGCCCCGCCGTCTCAAGCACCGCTCCGCTGGGCCCCGCCGTCTCAAGCACCGCTCCGCTGGGCCCTTCCTGTCAAGCACCGCTCCGCTGGGCCCTTCCTGTCAAGCACCGCTCCGCTGGGCCCCGCCGTCTCAAGCACCGCTCCGCTGGGCCCCTTCCTGTCAAGCACCGCTCCGCTGGGCCCCTTCCTGTCAAGCACCGCTCCGCTGGGCCCCTTCCTGTCAAGCACCGCTCCGCTGGGCCCCGCCGTCTCAAGCACCGCTCCGCTGGGCCCCTTCATCTCAAGCACCGCTCCGCTGGGCCCCTTCATCTCAAGCACCGCTCCGCTGGGCCCCGCCGTCTCAAGCACCGCTCCGCTGGGCCCTTCCTGTCAAGCACCGCTCCGCTGGGCCCCTTCATCTCAAGCACTGTTTATGGTTCACTGTGCCCACCATGCCTCCTCCTTGACCAGTGGAGACTGTTATCCACTTGAGAGACTGTGGCTTTGCACTCCCCAGGATGGTACAGTGGGCAACCCACCCACTGTAGAGACTTGAGAGACTGTGGCTTTGCACTCCCCAGGATGGCAGAGTGGGCAACCCACCCACTGTAGAGACTTGAGAGACTGTGGCTTTGCACTCCCCAGGATGGTACAGTGGGCAACCCACCCACTGTAGAGACTTGAGAGACTGTGGCTTTGCACTCCCCAGGATGGCAGAGTGGGCAACCCACCCACTGTAGAGACTTGAGAGACTGTGGCTTTGCACTCCCCAGGATGGCACAGTGGGCATGGTGGCCCCTTCATGGATCTGGCGTCGTGGACTCATGTGGCTGTGGTGCCCCACCCCTTCCCTTCCCCCTGAGGTGCCTGTAGTATTTTCATCAGATGCCCCTGCAGTGTTCTCTCCAAAGGACTCAGGTCTCCTGTGTGGGCTTTGCCCTTGTGTCGCTACACTGTAGCCCACGGACTGTTCCATTTGACTTTGATGTAGCGGACTAATTGCCTCGGTTCTCCATGGCAGTGTGTATAGTATTCTTTTGTTATGGATATTTTGCATAGTTGCCGATACATATCAGAGTCTATTTTTTATATAAAATTTTGGTTCACAATTTAATTATGTCTTTGCATTTTTCAGGGGGGTTTGGGTGGTGTCACTGTGCATTGTTGCTCTGCATTGGTGTGTACATAGTTTGGGGGGGTGGGGGTCGCATATGTGTGTGCCCGTAACCTTTCCTCCTCCCCCCTCCCGTGTGTCGTAGGTGCAGTACTCACCGTTGTCGTCTGCGCCGGAGTTCGTACTCGTGGTAGATGAGCAGGTAGACGAGTGCAGGTAGGATGTTTAATTCGGGTTCCATGCTGTCCTCCGTACTCGTGGAGTGTGTTTTGGTGAGCGTTTTCCCGTCCGTAGTCTGTTTCTGCCGTGTTTTTATCGGCGGGGCTCCCGCCCCGGAAAAGGTGGCGGATTGGTGAGTTGTAATACTGTGGGCGGTACATTGTCTGCCGCCTGCCTGTTGGCGGTGACCGCCGCGCTGTTTGTCTGTACCGCGGTGGCGGTCGGAGTGTTAATGTGGCGGGCTGTGTTGGCGGTTGCCGCCAGGGTCAGAATTCAATTTTTTGGACCGCCGGCCTGTTGGCGGGTTGGCCGCCGCTTTATCACCGACCGCCAGGGTTAGAATCACCCCCAAAGTGTCTTAAGTCTTTAAAAAGCAAACAAAGTCTCTTTCAATCACAAAGTAATGGTTTGGAGTGGAAAATCTCCTCAGAGGGCCACAGAAGAAGAGATCCATGAAAAAATGGCGTGTGCGTCTATTTCTCCCCAGCACACACGGACTTGCGTCGTTATTTTTCACGCGGGGAGGTCGTGCGTCGTTTTCCGGCACGCGGACATTCTCTTTCTGTGGATCGCGGGGATTACCAGATGTCCCGGGTCTGTGCGTGGATTCTCCTGCTTGTTTTCTGGCTGCGCGTTGTTCTGCGGGGCTGCGCGTCGAAGTTTCGCTCTCACGGCAGGCGTCGCGTCGATTTCTCCTCTGGAGGTCAGGCGGCTTTGTCCTTGCGAGGCCGTGCGTTGAAGTTCTGGTCGTCCCGAAGGCGTCACGTCGATCAGCGTCGGTGTGCGGCGTTTTTCTCACCGCGTAACAAGCTGTGCGTCGAAAATTTCGGCGCACGAAGCGTCCAAGTGAAAAAGAGAAGTCTTTTTGGTCCTGAGACTTCAGGGAATAGGAGGCAAGCTCTATCCAAGCCCTTGGAGAGCACTTTCACAGCCAGACAAGAGTTCAGCAAGGCAGCAGGCCAACAGCAAGGCAGCAGTCCTTTGTAGAAAGCAGACAGGTGAGTCCTTTGAGCAGCCAGGCAGTTCTTCTTGGCAGGATGTAGTTTCTGGTTCAGGTTTCTTCTCCAGCAAGTGTCTGATGAGATAGGGCAGAGGCCCTGTTTTATACCCAAATGTGCCTTTGAAGTGGGGGAGACTTCAAAGAGTGGCTAAGAAGTGCACCAGGTCCCCTTTCAGTTCAATCCTGTCTGCCAGGGTCCCAGTAGGGGGTGTGGCAGTCCTTTGTGTGAGAGCAGGCCCTCCACCCTCCCAGCCCAGGAAGACCCATTCAAAATGCAGATGTATGCAAGTGAGGCTGAGTACCCCGTGTTTGGGGTGTGTCTGAGTGAATGCACAAGGAGCTGTCAACCAAGCCCAGCCAGAAGTGGATTGTAAGGCACAGAAAGATTTAAGTGCAAAGAAATGCTCACTTTCTAAAAGTGGCTTTTCTAGAATAGTAATATTAAATCCGACTTCACCAGTCAGCAGGATTTTGTGTTACCATTCTGGCCATACTAAATATGACCTTCCTGCTCCTTTCAGATCAGCAGCTGCCACTTCAACAATGTATGAAGGCAGCCTCAATGTTAGCCTATGAAGGGAGCAGGCCTCACAGTAGTGTAAAAACGAATTTAGGAGTTTTACACTACCAGGACATATAAACTACACAGGTACATGTCCTGCCTTTTACCTACACAGCACCCTGCTCTAGGGGTTACCTAGGGCACACATTAGGGGTGACTTATATGTAGAAAAAGGGGAGTTCTAGGCTTGGCAAGTACTTTTAAATGCCAAGTCAAAGTGGCAGTGAAACTGCACACACAGGCCTTGCAATGGCAACCCTGAGACAAGGTTAAGGGGGCTACTTAAGTGGGTGGCACAACCAGTGCTGCAGGTTCACTAGTAGCATTTAATCTACAGGCCCTAGGCACATATAGTGCACATTACTAGGGACTTATAAGTAAATTAAATAGTCCAATCAGGTATGATCCAAAGTTACCATGTTTAAAAAGGGAGAGAGCATATGCACTTTAGCACTGGTTAGCAGTGGTAAAGTGCGCAGAGTCTAAAAGCCAGCAAAACAGGGTCCAAAAAGTGGAGGGAGGCAGGCAAAAAGTTAGGGGTGACCACCCTAAGGCATGTCAGGTCTAACATGTGTCCCCCCCCCAGCTGAAAGTGGGGAGAGCTACCCGACCTCCTGGGAGCTCTCATCGCTAAGGCGGAACTATCTGGAGAGACCATCAGCATTGGTGTGGTCAACCCCTGGGCGATGCTCCACCGTAAAGTCCATCCCCTGAGGGGAAATGGACCATCTCAAGAGTTTTGGATTCTCACCCCTCATCTGCATGAGCCATCTGAGGGGCCTGTGGTCTGTCTGAACCCGAAGTGAGTCCCAAACAGGTAGGGTCTTAGCTTCTTCAGTGCCCAGACCACAGCAAATGCTTCTCTCTCAATAGCACTCCACCTCTGTTCCCGTGGTAATAGTCTTCTGCTAATAAAGACTACTGGTAGGTCTGAGCCCTCCTCATTCAGCTGTGCTAGAACAACCCCTATGCCATGCTCTGAAGCGTCTGTCTGAACAATAAATTCCTGGGAGTAGTCAGGGGCCTTGAGCACGGGGGCCGTGCACAAGGCTTCCTTCAGAGAATCAAAGTCTTTCTGACAGGCCTCTGTCCAATTCACCAACCTAGGTTGTTTCTTGGAAGTGAGTTCTGTCAAGGGGGACACAATGGTACCATAGCCCTTGACGAACCTGCGGTAGTATCCAGTGAGGCCCAAAAAGGGCTCTCGCCTCAGTCTGTGTTCTAGGTGGTTGCCAGGCCTTGATAGTTTCAATCTTGGCCTGGAGCGGCTGCACCCTGCCACCACCTACTAGGTGTCCCAAGTACACCACGGAACCCTGCCCAATCTGGCACTTACTAGCCTTGATAGTCAGGCCTGCCTGTTGCAAGGCCTGAAGCACCTCCTTGAGGTGTAGCAGGTGTTTCTCCCAGCTGGAACTGTAGACAGCTATGTCGTCTAGGTAAGCTGCACAGAAGGCATCTTTACCAGCTAGGACCCCGTTAACCAGCCGTTGGAAGGTAGCGGGGGCATTTTTCAGCCCAAATGGCATCCCCCGTAATTGGTAATGGCCATCAGGGGTGGAAAAAGCAGATCTTTCTTTAGCCCCCTCAGTCAGGCCAATCTGCCAGTACCCGGAAGTAAGATCGAACGTACACAGGAACTTGGCAGCGCCTAGCCTGTCAACGAGCTCATCAGCTCGGGGGATGGGGTGAGCATCAGTCCGGGTGACTGAATTGAGACCCCGGTAGTCTACACAGAACCGGAGTTCTGGCTTCGCACCTTGGGCAGTAGCCTTGGGAACCAATACCACAGGGCTGGCCCAGGGACTACTGGATTTCTCAATAACCCCTAAAGTCAACATCTTGGAGACCTCCTCCTTGATGCTGGCCTTCACCTTATCTGACAACCTGTAAATTTTGTTCTTTACAGGGGCACTGTCACCTGTGTCAATGTCATGCACACAGAGGTGGGTTAGTCCAGGAGTAAGGGAGAACAGGGGGGAGAACTGCTCTAACAGCTCATAGCAGTCCCCTCTCTGGGTTGGAGTCAGGGAGTCAGAGAGAATGACACCACCTACTGACCCATCCCCTTCTTTGACAGCGAGGAGGTCGGGGTCCACTCTCCTCTTCCACGCCCTCATTGGTGACTAGGAGCATACTGACCTCAGACCTCTCAAAGTGAGGTTTGAGCTGGTTGTGATGGAGGACCCTTAGGGGTTGCCTAGGGGTCTTGAGGTCCACTAGGTAAGTGGTCTCCCCTTTACACTCCTTGATCTCAAAGGGGCCAGTCCAGCGGTCGTGGAGAGCCCTGGGCTCTACTGGCTCCATCACCCAAACTTTGTCTCCGGTGAGAACTCAACTAGAGTGGCCTTCTGGTGGTACCACTCCTTCATCACCTCTTGACTGGCCTCGAGGTTACTCTGGGCCTGCTTCCAGAAGCGTTGGGTTTGTTTGTGGAGGGCCAGCATGTAGCTGACCACATCCTGGGGAGGGGCCTGGGGAGCTCTCTCCCAGCCCTCCTTAACGATGCTTAGGGGTCCCCTGACAGGGTGACCATAGAGAAGCTCAAAGGGGCTGATCCCCACCCCTTTCTGGGGCACCTCTCTATACGCAAACAACAGGCAGGGTAAGAGGACGTCCCACTTACGCCTCATGGCCTCAGTCAGGCCACCAATCATGCCTTTCAGGGTCTGGTTGAATCTCTCAATAAGCCCATTGGTTTGAAGATGATAAGGGGTGGTAAACCGGTAGGTCACCCCACACTCACCCCACAGGGTCTTCATGTATGCAGACATGAAGTTTGTGCCCCTGTCAGACACGACCTCCTTAGGGAATCCCACACGGGTAAATATTCCCAACAGGGCTCTGGTCACCACCTTTGCAGTCACTGTTCTCAGAGGGATTGCCTCTGGATAGCGGGAGGCATGGTCCACCAAAACCAGGATAAACCTGTTGCCCAAGGCAGTTTTGGGGTCCAAGGGACCAACCATGTCGATGCTCACCCTTTCAAAGGGGGTGCCAACGACTGGGAGTGGGAGCAGGGGAGCTTTAAGCTGTTTCCCTGCCTTCCCACTAGCCTGGCAGGTGGGGCAAGCTCTGCAGAAATTATCTGAGGCTTTCCTCATTCTGGGCCAATGAAAGTTGGTGTTAAGCCTGTCAAAGGTCTTGTCTTGGCCCAGGTGTCCTGCCAGGGGAATGTCGTGAGCCAGGCCTAGTAGGAATTTCCGGTAACACTGGGGGACCACCAGCACACAGTGTGCCCCAGGACCTGGAATCCTACGCTCACTGTAAAGGAGATCATTCTCCCAGTAAATATGGTGAGAGCCAGAGGCGTCACCTGCTGCGTGGTCTGTGGCCTGCTTCCTCAGACCCTCAAAGGTGGGGCATTCTTTCTGCGCCTTGCAGAATGCTTCCCTGGTTGCCCCCCCCCTCTACTTGCCAGCCAGCAAGTTCAGGTAGGTTACCCAGGGCAGCTATGTCCTCCCCGGTTGGCTCAGGGGCCTCCTCTTCCTCAGGGGCCTCGTCTACCACCGTGGGAACATTGAAGGCGGGTTTCCCGTGCCCCTGGCCTCCCTCTTGGGCAGCTGTCTGGGCCATCTTTCCAGGCTCCAGACGCTCTTGACTCCCTTCCCGGGCAGCCATGGACCGTGTGGTCATGCAGACCCACTCAGGTAACCCTAACATCTCCAGGTGAGATCTGAGCTCTACTTCTTTCCAAGCAGTATGCTCAAGATCATTGCCTAACAGACAATCTACAGGCATGGCAGGACTCACAGCTACTTTCAGAGTACCAGAGACCCCCCCCCCCACTCAGAGGGAACCAGAGCCACCAGTAGGTGACTCTCACAGTTGTCAGCGACTATGACCTGGTGGAATGTATTAGGGACTATCTGCTCTGTTGACACCAGCTGACTCTGGATAGTAGTCATACTGGCTCCTGTGTCACGAAGAGCCTCCACCTTCTGCCCATTAATGGTGACCCACTGCCTGTATTTGGAAGTATTTCGGGGCATGTGGGCTTTGGGCACCATTTCTCTTTCTCCCAGGGACACTAGGGAAATCTCTACCTGCTCCCCAAAGCTATCTGGGTCCATCCCCCCCCCCCCAAGCGCTACACTAATCAACCCAGGTGTCCGTCCGGTAGTGGACGGTGCCCTTTTGGAGCACTGGGGGTCGCCTTTATAGTGACCATACTGGTAACACTCCATACATTTGGTGTTGGATTTCCCTGACCTATCATATGTCCCTGGCTTTTTCCCAAATCTGGAGAAGGAATGGTTGCCCCCCCCTCCCTGGGAATTCTTTTGGGGGCCTTTTGAGAGTTCCTTATCTGTAAGTTTATCTCGCCCCTCTTTCTTCTGTTGGGAACCCTGACCACCTTTGTGGGAGTCCCCCCCAGGTACCTTTTTGGACACTCTGGTGCTAACCCAGAGGTCCGCCTCCTCAGCAAGCTTCCTGGGATCAGTCAGCTTACTATCTACCAAGTGCTGGCGCAACTCTCTATAGGTAACATTGAGTATATGCTCTCTCAGAATCAAGTCATATAGCCCTTTATACTTATCTACTTTGTTGCCCCGCACCCATCCATTCAGTGCCTTGCTGGAAAAGTCAAAGAAATCTACCCATGTTTGTGTGGTTTGTTTGGTGCTATCCCTGAACCTCTGACGGTATCCCTCAGGGGTCAGCCCAAACTTGGCAAGTAAAGTGGCTTTCTGAAGTGGGTATGTGTTTTGATCAGGTTGATACAATGTGAGAATTGTGTCCCTCCCCAATGGCGTCACATAACCCCACATAGCTACCCCACATTGCCCTTCAGGAACCTCATGAGCCCTTAGTGCAACTTCATAAGCAGCTAACCATTTATCTATGTCATCTCCCACCACAAAACTGGGCACCACATTTTTGGGTATACAAACCTTCTTTTCTCCAGCAGGTCCTGTCTGTATGCTGCCACCATTATTGCTGGATTCAGACTGTCTTGCCTTGATCTCAAGCTCCTTGAGACTCAGTTCATGAGCCAATAATAGTTTCTTTTCAGCCAAAGCTCTTACAGCTTCCACCTGTTTGGCTGCCCTTTCAGCTTCATCTTGAATTTGTTTGGCTGCTCTTTCAACCTCAGCTTGCTTGGCTTCTCTCTCTCTGCCCTTCTTTCCTCTTGTTGAGCCTCAATTTTCAGTTTTGCCATTTGCAATTGGAACTCCCTTTCCTCTCTCCTTTCCTCTGCGGTCAGGCTTTGCACAGAGACACTGCTCCCTGGTCTGGAAGGGGGCACAATTGCAGTGGTAACATCATCCACAGATAGCAACAAATCTTCTGAGGGGCCATTTTCTGGCTCCTCTTCCTCATCATCCTCTTCTAAATGGGCTTCTGCCCAGGCCATCAGCGCCACTTGAAAGTCCTCCTTTTTGGAGGCCCCTTGGGTTGGTACCCTTAGTGCCCTGCAGAACCCTCTTAGCTGTTTGACCGTATATGTATCCAACAGGACTAGGTCAAAGTCTCCTATTTGAGACCCAGTCAGAGACATGTTGAGTGAGGATTTAGTTTTTGAAAATTGTCAGAAAAAAACGAATTTGCAAAAAGAGATAAAAATCAAGTTGACCTTCAACTGTGGGTAGGTAGTGAAATACTTAGCTACTGTATGTCACTGCACAAATACAAGTCCTATCCTCACCGCTGATCACCAATGTTAGAAATGGGGTTTTTGGTTGGCAGTCAGGTTACCCTCTGTCCAAGCAAGAACCCTCACTCTAGTCAGGGTAAGTCACACACAATCCAAAATTAGCCTGTGCCCACCCTCTGGTAGCTTGGCACGAGCAGTCAGGCTTAACTTAGAAGGCAATGTGTAAAGTATTTGTGCAATAAATCATACAATACCACCATATAGCACCACAAAAATACACCACACAGTGTTTAGAAAAATATATAATATTTATCAGGATAATTGTAGGTCAAAACGAATAAAGTTGCAATGTGAATTTGTAGAGATACCACTGAAAAGTGATATAAAGTGTCTTAAGTCTTTAAAAAGCAAACAAAGTCTCTTTCAAGCACCAAGTACCTGGTTTGGATTAGAAAATCTCCTCAGAGGGCCACAGAAGAAGAGATACATGGAAAAATGGCGTGTGCGTCGATTTCTCCCCAGCACACACGGACTTGCGTCGTTATTTTTCACGCGGGGAAGTCGTGCGTCGTTTTCCGGCGCACGGACAGTCTCTTGGGGGGGATTACCAGATGTCCCGGGTCTGTGCGTGGATTCTCCTGCTTGTTTTCCGGCTGCGCGTCGTTCTGCGGGGCTGTGGGTCGAAGTTTCGATCTCACGGCAGGCGTTGCGTCGATTTCTCCTCTGGAGGTCGGGCGGCATTGTCCTTGCGAGGCCGTGCGTCGAAGTTCCGGTCGTCCCGAAGGCGTCGCGTCGGTCAGCGTCGGTGTGCGGCGTTTTTCTCACCGCGGAACAAGCTGTGCGTCGAAAATTTCGGCGCGCGAAGGGTCCAAGTGAAAAAGAGAAGTCTTTTTGGTCCTGAGACTTCAGGGAACAGGACGCAAGCTCTATCCAAGCCCTTGGAGAGCACTTTCACAGCCAGACAAGAGTTCAGCAAGGCAGCAGTCCTTTGTAGAAAGCAGACAGGTGAGTCCTTTGAGCAGCCAGGCAGTTCTTCTTGGCAGGATGTAGTTTCTGGTTCAGGTTTCTTCTCCAGCAAGTGTCTGATGAGGTAGGGCAGAGGCCCTGTTTTATACCCAAATGTGCCTTTGAAGTGGGGGAGACTTCAAAGAGTGGCTAAGAAGTGCACCAGGTCCCCTTTCAGTTCAATCCTGTCTGCCAGGGTCCCAGTAGGGGGTGTGTGGCAGTCCTTTGTGTGAGAGCAGGCCCTCCACCCTCCCAGCCCAGGAAGACCCATTCAAAATGCAGCTGTATGCAAGTGAGGCTGAGTCCCCTGTGTTTGGGGTGTGTCTGAGTGAATGCACAAGGAGCTGTCAACCAAGTCCAGCCAGACGTAGATTGTAAAGCACAGAAAGATTTAAGTGCAAAGAAATGCTCACTTTCTAAAAGTGGCATTTCTAGAATAGTAATACTAAATCCGACTTCACCAGTCAGCAGGATTTTGTATTACCATTCTGGCCATACTAAATATGACCTTCCTGCTCCTTTCAGATCAGCAGCTGCCACTTCAACAATGTATGAAGGCAGCCTCAATGTTAGCCTATGAAGGGAGCAGGCCTCACAGTAGTGTAAAAATGAATTTAGTAGTTTTACACTACCAGGACATATAACTACACAGGTACATGTCCTGCCTTTTACCTACACAGCACCCTGCTCTAGGGGTTACCTAGGGCACACATTAGGGGTGACTTATATGTTTAAAAGGGGGAGTTATAGGCTTGGCAAGTACTTTTAAATGCCAAGTCAAAGTGGCAGTGAAACTGCACACACAGCCCTTGCATTGGCAAGCCTGAGACAAGGTTAAGGGGGCTACTTAAGTGGGTGGCACAACCAGTGCTGCAGGTCCACTAGTAGCATTTAATCTACAGGCCCTAGGCACATATAGTGCACATTACTAGGGACTTATAAGTAAATTAAATAGTCCAATCAGGTATGATCCAAAGTTACCATGTTTAAAAAGGGAGAGAGCATATGCACTTTAGCACTGGTTAGCAGTGGTAAAGTGCGCAGAGTCTAAAAGCCAGCAAAACAGGGTCCAAAAAGTGGAGGGAGGCAGGCAAAAAGTTAGGGGTGACCACCCTAAGGCATGTCAGGTCTAACAGTCATCATCTTGTTTTTGCAATAACACGGCTCCAATGGCTCTATCTGATGCATCAGTGACCACTATAAATTTCTTCGTAGTGTCAGGATGAGTCAGCATCGGAGCTTCTGTAAAGGCACGTTTTCGGTTCTGAAAAGCTCTTTCAGCTTCTTCTGTCCAAGTAAAACCTTTCTTTAGGTTTTCTTTCTTGATGGTCTGGGTTATATGACCTTGTTGTAGTGCAAAGTCCTTTATACATTGTCTATAGAAATTTGATAACCCTAAAAAGCACTGTGTCTCCTTTACAGAAGTGGGAGATGGCCAATCTAGTATGGCTTGTACTTTTTCTGGATCCATAGAGATGCCAACTTGATTGATACGGAAACCAAGATAATGTACCTCAGTCTTGTTGAACTCGCAATTTTCGGGCTTACAATATAGATTGTTCTGTTGGAGTCTTTCCGGAACCTGACGCACATGTTTAGTATGATGTTCGGGACAATGAGAATATATCAGAAT
This sequence comes from Pleurodeles waltl, assembly GCF_031143425.1. Lineage (NCBI taxonomy): Eukaryota > Metazoa > Chordata > Amphibia > Caudata > Salamandridae > Pleurodeles > Pleurodeles waltl. The sequence goes on along the minus strand of NC_090443.1, from coordinate 167,675,835 downwards.
GTCATCCAGATAGACTACGACACTTTGATTCAAAAGATCTGAGAAAATTGAATCCATAAATCTTTGGAATATGGAAGGGGTATTAGTCAGACCAAAATACATGACACGATACTCAAAATGACCTAACGGTTTACGAAAAGCTTTCTTCCATTCATCTCCTTCCTTGATTCGTAACAGATGAAATGCACCCCGCAAATCTAACTTGGTAAAAATCGTGGCTCCTTGGACTGCTTCCAAAACATCCTTAATGAGAGGTAGGGGATACCTACCCTTGATGGTAATCTTATTTAACCCTCGAAAGTCAATACAGGGACAGAGATCTTTAGTCTTCTTTGGTACAAAGAAAAGCGGAGCCCCAGCAGGTGATTTAGAGGGAACAATCAAGCCACTTTGCATATTTTCTTCTGTGTATTCCTTAAGAACCTTCCTTTCTTGCTCTGACCTCCCCATGTATCACAGGAATAGTGCAGTCATAGTCCCGATGAGGAGGCAAAATGGGTCTTTGAGGTTTCTGGAACATGTCAGAGTTATCCTGGTAACAACTGGGTACTCCTTGAATCAGATTAGTAGTATTGCTTGCATCAGTGGAAGGAAAAATGGACCCTATTTGAGACCAGTAGGAATCTGTCAGATAGCAATGTACTTGACAAACGATGAAAGTGATATGGTCCTTGTTTCCCAATTGATATATAGGTTATGTTGTGTTAGCCAAGGAATACCCAGATTCATTGGATGGTTCGGGGAAGATATCAAGTCAAAAGCAACATATTCCTTATATTTTCTGAATTGCAGGCAAAGAGTTGGAGTGGTATCCACTACTGGTCCAAAAGTTAAGGGAGAGCCATCAGCTGTTTGAACATGCTCGGGAACCTCTTTAGGAACACAGGGTATTCCTTTTTCCGTAGCCCGATTCTCATGTAGGAACATTCCACTGGCTCCACAATCCAATAATGTGAATATTTGTTCTTCCTGCTTAGGACACCGTAGAGTTACTGAGAATATAAAGAGAGCTGTGGTACTTTTTCTGGAGGAGCAGATAGAAGGTATCTCAATGCCTCCCTTCCCCTTCCTTCTCACAGGAGACGGGAGTTGGTGTTTCCAGAAGGTCTAATGGGACGGACTGGACACATTGGAATTAAATGCCCCGCACTGCCACAAAAAAGACACAAGCCTTTGCGTCGTCTGTTTTCTCGCTCTGCTTCAGATAATGGTCCACTAGCAACATCTATTTTCATAGGTTCTTCATCTGTGGAAACTGGTGTTTCTGATCGATCCTCTTCAGGACGACGTGCAGAGGGGCGAATAGATACAGGCTGGGACGGAAACCTGGACCTTTGTTTCTCCAATCTACGCTCTCGTAAACGGTACTCGATATTAAGTGCCAGATCCATCAGTTCCTTCAATGATGATGCCTGGATAGAATGCACCAGTTCATCTTTTTTTTTGTCTCATAACCCTCGATGAAAGAGTGTCACCAAAGTACGTTCAACCCATGTGGTTTCAGCTGCTAGTTGTATGAAACGAGTTTTGTAAGTCAGGACATCCTGATTACCTTGTTGTATTTCGCATAACGCCTCTTCAGCAGCAGCTTTCAGTCCAGGTCATTCAAACATTTGTTTAAAGGCTTGAAGAAAATCTGAATAGTTAGATAATAAGGAGTCATTAGTGGCTATTAATGGGGTTGCCCAGGCTAGGGCTGGACCAGATAGAGAGCTCATCAAATAACCAACCTTGGTCTTATCCTGGGTAAACTGAGAGGGTCGAAAAGCAAAATATACTGTTAAGGAATCCAGAAATTCTTTTACCTTGCCAGGGTCTCCCGAATAACGTGGTGTTGAGGCAGAGATAGTAGGTACACCAATGGAGTTAGTCACCAGGGCCTGTCTTAGAGCAGTATTTTCTGTATGTAGTAGTTGTAATTCTTGTGCCTGTTGCTGTACGGTATGAAGCATCGACTGTGCAGTTTCCACAACATCTTCTGGTGGACCTTCCATGGCTCTAGAGCAACGCAGAAATTTTGGGCATTGCAATCTGTCACGACTTGAGTGCTTCTTACCGTGATAATCAGCCAGTCTCTGGGCATCACTTGGTTTCTTGCTTGTTATGGATTGACCAAGGTAGAGGCGACCCTTTCCAGTAGCCACGGTTCTGCCAATAATAAAACACCAAGCAGGACGTAAGTTCCAGAAGGAGTCCCAGAGGAAAAAATCCAACTTGGGAAAAACCTCAGAATCAAGGACTCCTGAAAAAAGAACAAAAGCACAAAAAAGAAGTGGAATAAGCTGCAGGTGGAAAAAGAACAGGAGAAATCCGAAATCACAGGAGCACAACCACAAAGGAAGTGTTTGCAACGCAAGGAACAGAAGACCAACTGTTCTTGTATACTGACAAACAGGAAATGACATGCAGGAAGGATTGAAGACACCTTTTGAACTGGGAAAGACCACATTCAGGTGAATGGAATGATATCCATATTATAGAAAAGTGTGCAAAGCATGCAGGGAAAGGAACACGGATTCTTGGAAAGAAGAAACATGGCTAAGGGAAGGAAAGACAAAAGGAAGAAAAAAGAAAAGAGGAAAACAGCAAGAACAGGTAAGCAACTTAAGAGGGTAAAGAGCGAGGGCAGCGTAAACAGTGCCCATAGGGAAAGTTTAGCCAAAAAGCGGACCGCAGCAGAAAAGGCCGTCCGAGACGCAGACCGTCGATCTAACCCTGGCCCGTAAGTGAGGCGCCGCTGGTCTTCGCGGTATCACAACCAAGGCTGACAGCCAGTCCCCTCCTGTCAGGCCATCCAAAAACTCCTACTTCTTATATTAGTTTGTACTTTAATGAAAGTTGTGAAAATCGACACATTTTTCCCCGAAGACTTCATGAAATTCTCCCCAAAGAGTAGTCCTTTTGAATCTCCCATGTCCCCTCTTGTGGACAGGTCAGCTATCTTAGGGTTCGTCCTTAAAAGGGCCACTTTCCTCCTCTCAGATATGAGGCTAGCATTGGCATTGCCTAACATGTAAATGGCACGTTGTACCTAACCCCATAAGAGATCTATATTAACTTTACTATTTTTGCCCCTGGCATCCTCAGCCATAGCAAGGATTAAGGTCAGTTCACCCAAAATATCATGGACTTTGTATTGGTACTGTTTTAGGCATTTTTTGATACCCTTTTAGGGTCTTTACTATACTTAAAAGGAAGGTTATCAGCTCCAGGTCTAGGTTAGGAGTATTGTAAATGTTATCCTCAGTAGAGGGTTTAGGACATTCAGCCCAAAGTAATTTCTGGGTTTCGGTATCTATACATTTCCTGACCAGTGCCTTAAATATTTTGCAATGTGGTCTATTGCCAACACTGTGCACTAAGTAGATGCTTAATCATAGCGGGGTTAAACAGTTCTCCCACGAAGGGGGTCTTTCATTGGAGGTGGAGGCTTGTTCTAGATCATCATCCAGGCCTCCTAAAAGATCACAACTTTCTTGAGGATCAAAAACGTATTCCTTCCAATCCATGTAATCAAAGTCCGTATAATCCAAAGTGGAATTTAGACTGCCCTATAACTCTTTTGTGCCGTGAAGGTCGCTTCTTTCCAGTATGATGTTATGGGTAACTTTTCTTTGCGCCCTGTCAAGGTAGCCCTTTATTTTTGTGTTGCTACGTGCACCACTTTATATTGTAATGCAATTCCTACCAGTGCCGTAGGCATGTCTAATTGCCTTCTTATGGGAAACCTTTCACCCTCCACAGGATTAGAGGTAGAAAGGGAGTCCCTATCTGAGAGACAAAAATAATTCTCTGTGAAGGGGGTCCTTATCCATCTTTGCTAGTGCGGTGCCCACCGCCTCCGTTACAGTGGACTTAAGTCAGCCATCCCTTGAGATTGTGGGTTAGACCGTTCCATCCTCATCAACATCAAATAATATATATATATATATATATATATATATATATATATATGTATAATGGGATCTAGGCTGAAAATAATAACTAAAGCTCAGGCATCAACTTTTGGTAGGAAGTGAGCCTTCAAAATGAGCCTTAGAGATGAGAAATAAAATAAATAGGAATAAAATGACACCTAAGGCCACCAGGGGGACTCCCAAGATCAATTTTTGGTCCTTTCCAAAGGAAAATGAATTAACTGAAGTTAAAGCTGCCGCTCCTCCTTCCAAAACGCAACAAATGTAGTGGTTACTATGTAACGCATCCCCCAAAGGACATATAATTAAGGTGTGAAAGGAGCACAATAACAAATAGTTGCATAGAAGCAGCTTAAAACAGGGAATAGCCTGGAGAGGCTTAAATAAAGGAATAGCTCTCTTTTGTACCTCTCGTTTTTTTGTATAAAGAGATCGTTTTAGAAATTCTAAAAAACTGCTAGTAACCCAGAAATATACTCACCGAGCCCAACAATAAATTGGAGTGGCATAAAGAAATATATATATATATATATATATATATATATATATATATATATACACATACCAATCCACTGGCGCTGCACCTAGTGCGGCGCCACTTTCCTTACGCCCCTTAGCACCCCCACTACCGCCACCATGTGTGCGCAGTATCTAAGATACAGCGCACCATGGTGCAGGGTAGGGGGCAATTTTTATTGATACTATTGATGTACTCTGCAAGAGTAGCGCCAAAATATTGGCACTACTTCTGCAGAGTACATAGGGGCCCATTATAAATAACGGAACCCCACTTTTAACGCCTGCTCCGAGCAGGTGTTAAACCTACCGTAAGAATGATGCAAGGAAACCTGTTAGATGTCCTTGCTCCATTTTTTCGCCCCCCATGACGGGGGATTTCCCCCTTTGCATACATTATGCATGGTGCAGGCCTAATGTTTCGGAAAGGGTTACAAAGGTTGCATTGCGCCACTTTGTAAATATGGCGTGAGGATTTTGGCCTCGTTGGGCCACATTAGCATAAACAAATTACACTAATGTGGTGCAAGGTGGTGCTATGGGCTTATAAATATGCCCCCTATTTTTTCTGAACATTCTAATGTTTTATGTTGTCATTAATGCATGTTGGGGCAGCAATACAAGATTATTGCATAATGGTAGCCTCTGGTCTTGTAATGAAATTCAGATTTCAGATTTGCAGACTCAGCAACTCCCCCCACATCAAAACAAGAGTCCAGTTCACACACTGGTTATTCCAGGAGGTAAAAGGAGTAGATTGGAGAATTAATGTTGGTCCAAAAGTCCTCGTCTGGGATCCCCGTCACATGACAATAGGGTCAGAGGTCACACTCACACGTGCAAGCACCAAGCATAATTCAGTCTTGGAATACAAAAATGAAAGAAGGTGTTGGAAATGGCCCTTCTGCAGTGTTATCCACAGACTTTTTGCCTTCCTCCTTCTCTTTTTCTGACCTCATTTTTGCTGGTTTCTAGACTCTGCGCACTTTACCATTGCTAACCAGTGCTAAAGTGCATATGCTCTCTCCCTTTAAACATGGTAACATTGGATCATAGCCAGTTGGACTATTTAATTTACCTATAAGTCCCTAGTAATGTGCACTGTATGTGCCTAGGGCCTGTAGATTAAATGCTAGTAGTGGGCCTGCAGCACTGGTTGTGCCACCCACTTAAGTAGCCACTTCCCCTTGTCTCAGGCCTGCCATTGCAAGGCCTGTGTGTGCAGTTTCACTGCCACTTCGACTTGGCATTTAAAAGTACTTGCCAAGCCTAAAACTACCCTTTTCTACATATATGTCACCCCTAATGTGTGCCCTAGGTAACCCATAGAGCAGGGTGCTGTGTGGGTAAAAGGCAGGACATGTACCTGTGTAGTTTATATGTCCTGGTAGTGTAAAACTCCTAAATTCGTTTTTACACTACTGTGAGGCCTGCTCCCTTCACAGGCTAACATTGGGGCTGCCCTAATACTTTGTTGAGGTGGCAGCTGCTGATCTGAAAGGAGCAGGAAGGTCATATTTAGTAGGGCCAGAATGGTAATACAAAATCCAGCTGACTGGTGAAGTCGGATTTAATATCACTATTCTAGAAATGCCACTTTTAGAAAGTGAGCATTTCTTTGCACTTAAATCTTTCTGGGCCTTACAATCCACGTCTGGCTAGGTTTAGTTGACAGCTCCTTGTGCATTCCCTCAGACACACCCCAAACACAGGGTACTCAGCCTCACTTGCATACATCTGCATTTTGAATGGGTCTTCCTGGGCTGGGAGGGTGGAGGGCCTGCCCTCACACAAAGGACTGCCACACCCCCTACTGGGACCCTGGCAGACAGGAATGAACTGAAAGGGGACCTGGTGCACTTCTTAGCCACTCTTTGAAGTCTCCACCACTTCAAAGGCACATTTGGGTATAAAACAGGGCCTCTGCCCTACCACCGCAGACACTTGCTGGAGAAGAAACTTGACCCAGAAACTACATCCTGCCAAGAAGAACTGCCAGGCTGCTCAAATGACTCACCTGTCTGCTTTCTACAAAGGACTGCTGCCTTGCTGTTGGCCTGCTGCCTTGCTGAACTCTTGTCTGGCTGTAAAAGTGCTCTCCAAGGGCTTGGATAGAGCTTGCCTCCTGTTCCCTGAAGTCTCAGGACCAAAAAGACTTCTCTTTTTCATTTGGGCTCTTTGTGCGCCGAAAATTTCGACGCTCAGCTTGCTCCACGGCGAGAAAATCGCCGCACACCAACGCTGCTTGATGCGACGCCTACAGGGCGACCGTAACTTCGCCGCCCGACTTCCAAAGGGGAAATCGACGCAACGCCTGCTGTGAGAAAGAAAATTCCATGCACAGCCTCACGGAACGAGGCGCAGCTGGAAAACAAGCCGAAGAATCCACGCACAGACCCTGGGACATCTGGTAATCCCGCGATCCATAGAAGGAGACGGTCCGCATGCCGGAAAATGACACACGTCTTCCCAGAGTGAAAAATAATGACACAAGTCCGTGTGTGAAGGGGCGCAACCGACGCACACACCATTTTTCCACCCGTAGAACAACGCACGTCTCCCAGCGTGAAAAATAACGACGCAAGTCCATGTGTGAAGGGGTGTAACCGACGCACACACCATTTTTCCACACATCTCCTCTTCTGCGGCCCTCTGCGGAGATTTTCCACTCCAAACCAGGTACTTTGTGCTTGAAAGAGACTTTGTTTACTTTTTAAAGACTTAAGACACTTCATATCACTTTTCAGTGATATCTTTACAAATTCATGTTGCATCTTTGATCGTTTTGACCTGCAAATACCCAGATAAATATTATATATTTTTCTAAACACTGTGTGGTGTATTTTTGTGGTGCTATATTGTGTTATTGTATGATTTATTGCACAGATGCTTTACACATTGCCTTCTAAGTTAAGCCTGACTGCTCGTGCCAAACTGCCAGAGTGTGGGCACAGGATAATTTGGATTGTGTGTGACTTACCCTGACTAGAGTGAGGGTTCTTGCTTGGACAGAGGGTAACCTGACTGCCAACCAAAAACAGAAGGCAAGAAGGAAAAAGAAGGAAAAGGATGGCTTGATTGATTGATTGATTGAATTGATTCAAATGGACACAGCTAGTCATGTTATGAAATAACAGCGACCTCTGACCTGTTTTTGGTCTAGAGCTCGCCCCCCACGTCCGCAGCACCACCTTGCTGTCTCGTGCCCCTGACCCCCGCCCACGCTGCTGCTAGCGTGTTCGAGGCCCTCCTCCACCCGCAGGCATCCTCCTGCGCCTCATCCCTGGTGTCTAGTGGGCTCTGGTAAGCTTCGATAGACCCGTGTGCTCTCTGCCGCTTTTCATCGTATCTGTAAGTGTTTTTCCACTTTTCAGCGCCTTGCCTCCTTGCGCTCTTGCCCCCATTTGTGCCTCTTCTGATTGCTGTATTCCGATTGTATTTTGTCCCATTTATCATATTTTGTGACTGTTTTTGACTTGTGCCTTACTTTTGTCATTGTGCCTTGTTTTTCCTGGTTTTCGCCCCTTGTGCGCTCCCCCTTGCCGTTTTCTCCCTGCCGCTGCCTCCCCGCGGCCCGCCCCCCTCGTGCCCCCATTCGCCGCTCCCTCCCGCCTCCCAGCTGCTCCTTCCTCCCTTCTTAATGGCTGGCGCTGCGCGTCGTGAGTGAGCGACCTCTGACCTGTTTTTGGTCTAGAGCTCGCCCCCACGTCTGCAGCACCACATTGCTGTCTCGTGCCCCTGACCCCCGCCAACGCTGCTGCTAGCGTGTTCGAGGCCCTCCTCCACCCGCAGGCATCCTCCTGCGCCTCATCCCTGGTGTCTAGTGTGCTCTGGTAAGCTTCGCTAGACCCGTGTGCTCTCTGCCGCTTTTCGCCGTATCTGTAAGTGTTTTTCCACTTTTCAGCGCCTTGCCTCCTTGCGCTCTTGCCCCCATTTGTGCCCCTTCTGATTGCTGTATTCCGATTGTATTTTGTGCCATTTATAGTATTTTGTGACTGTTTTTGACTTGTGCCTTACTTTTGTCATTGTGCCTTGTTTTTCCTGGTTTTCGCCCCTTGTGCGCTCCCCCTTGCCGTTTTCTCCCTGCCGCTGCCTCCCCGCGGCCCGCCCCCCTCGCGCCCCCATTCGCTGTTCCCTCCCGCCTCCCAGCTGCTCCTCCCTCCCCCCTCCCTTCTTAATGGCTGGCGCTGGGCGTCTGCGCAGCGGGCGCGCCGCTGGCGCGCCAGAGGCAAGCCCGTCTGCGCCCATCCGCGCCTGCACCGCGCCCAGCGAACTCCCCCCTGGTCCGCACGCCCCCCGCACCACCAGCCTTCGCTACTCGGCCAGTGAACTCCTTGCCCTTAACCCTGGTCCTCCACAGCCTGCTTCCAGGCCACTCCGAAGCACACCAAAGGACCATTCTCCTGCCGCACCTGCAACTTCACCTGCAACAGAACAACGAAGCCTGCAACAACCAACACCAACCACCTCCACTGCATCCTCCTCAACACACGCTCCGCACGAAAGCACGCCATCGAGCTCTGGGACCTGCTCGACACCACCGCCCCAGACGTCGCCTTCCTGACTGAAACCTGGTGGAACGACTCCTCGGCCCCAGACATCGCCATCGCCATCCCTGACGGCTACAAGATCACCAGAAGAGATCGCACCAACGGAATAGTTGGAGGAATAGCCATCGTCCACAAATCCACCCTCAAGATCCACACCCACACGGACGACACCCTCAAGACAGCTGAACACCTTCACTTCCAGATCCACACTGACCCCAACACTACCCTCAGAGGAACTCTCATATACCGACCTCCAGGACCAAGAGCCCCCTTCAGTGACAATATTTCCGACCTCGCAAGCACCCACGCCCTTGCCTCAACGGACTACATCCTCCTTGGAGACCTCAATTTCCACCTGGAGAACAACAACGACGCCAACACCGAATCACTGACCACCAACCTCGGACTCAGACAACTGGTCAACTCACCCACCCACATCGCCGGTCACACCCTAGACCCACTCTTCACTACAAGCAACCACATCTCCTTCAGCCACACCACCGAACTCCACTGGACCGACCATCACTGCGTCCACTTCACATTCAAGAAAAACGCCGCTGGGGCAAAGTCACCGAAGACCAACTAACCAGCACCCTCGCCAAGAACCCGCCGACCGACCCCACCGACCCGGGCTCCGCCGCCATCAACCTCCAACAGTGGATCCTCAACTGCGCCAACACCCTCGCACCACTCAGGGTACCCACCGTCAACCAACAAAAAAAGAAAGCATCCTGGTTCGCAGACGAACTGATCACCTCCAAACGCACCTGCCAGAAACTCAAGAAAAAATGGCTTCTCGAGCGCACACCCGACAGCCTAGCAACCCACAAGGAAGCCACCCGCAAGCACCACCAACTTATCCGACTCGCCAAATGCTCCCACTTCACAGAACGCCTAAACAACAACGCACATGACAGCAAGGAGCTCTTCTGCATCGTGAAGGAGCTCGCCAACCCCAGCGCCAACGTCAACGACGTCCCACCATCCCAGAAACTCTGCGACGCACTCTCCACCTTTTTCTACCAGAAAATCGCCACCATCCACGACAGCCTCAACACCACACCTCCGCCAGACCCCACCCCCGACAACTCCTCCTACGCCGACCGCCTCACCACCTGGACCCACATAGATGACGCCGAAACCCGAAAGACCATGAACTCCATCCACTCAGGATCACTCTCAGACCCTGCCCACACCACGTCTACAACAAAGCCGACTCCACCATCGCCCCCCAACTTCGTAAGATCATCAACCTATCCTTCGACACCGCAACCTTTCCGGACAGCTGGAAGCACGCCGATATCCAAGCCCTCCTCAAGAAACCCAAGGCTGACCTCAACAACCTCAAAAACTTCCGCCCGATCTCCCTCCTCCCCTTCCCAGCGAAGGTCATCGAGAAGATCGTCAACGCCCAGCTCACCCACTACCTCAAAGACAACTCCATCCTAGACCCCTCCCAATCCGGATTCAGACGCAATCACAGCACCGAGACTGCACTCCTCGCCGCCACAGACGACATCAGACAGCAAATGGACAAAGGCGAAACTTCAGCCCTCATCCTCCTAGACCTATCCGCCGCCTTCGATACGGTCTGCCACCGCACCCTACTAACGCGTCTCCACGAAGCCGGAATACAAGACAAAGCCCTCAACTGGATCTCCTCTTTTCTCTCCGGCAGAACCCAGAGAGTCCGACTCTCACCCTTCCGCTCCGAAGCCACCAACCTCATCTGCGGCGTCCCCCAAGGCTCCTCGCTAAGCCCACCGCTGTTCAACGTCTACATGTCCCCCATCGCACAACTGGCCCGTCAGCACAACCTCAGCATCCTCTCCTACGCCGACGACACCCAGCTCATCCTCTCCCTTACTAAAGATCCACACACCGCCAAAGCCAACCTCCACGAGGGACTGAAATCCATCGCCGAATGGATGAGAAAGAGCCGCCTGAAATTAAACTCTGACAAGACGGAAGTCCTCATCCTCGGACGCTCCCCCTCGGCCTGGGATGACTCCTGGTGGCCCACCACGCTGGGACCCCCACCTACTCCAGCCAACCACGCACGCAACCTTGGCTTCATCCTCGACTCCGCTCTCACCATGTCCAAACAGGTCAACGCAATCTCTTCCTCCTGATTCAATACCCTCTACATGCTCCGTAGAATTTACAAGTGGATCCTGACAGAAAACAGAAAAACGGTGACCCAGGCCCTCGTCAGTAGCAGACTAGACTACGGCAACGCACTCTACACAGGCATCCCAGCAAAAGACATCCAACGACTCCAACGCATCCAGAACGCATCCGCCCGTCTGATCCTCGACATACCCCGCCGATGCCACATCTCCCACCACCTGAAGGACCTCCACTGGCTCCCCGTGGACAAGAGGATCACCTTTAAACTTCTCACCCACTCACACAAAGCACTACACAACGCCAGACCCGCCTACCTGAACAACAGACTCAACTTCTACGTCCCCTCCCGCCAACTCCGCTCTGCCAACCTCGCCATCATTCCCCAAATTCAACGCAAGACTGCCGGCGGCAGATCCTTCTCCTACCTCGCCGCCAAGACCTGGAACTCATTCCCGACCTCCCTGCGCCAGACCCCGGACCTCCTCACCTTCAGGAGACTCCTCAAGACATGGCTCTTCGACCGATAGCAGCTGCCCCCCCCCCCCCCCCCCTCAGCGCCTCAAAACCCTAACGGGTACATAGCGCGCTTTATACATTTCTTGATTGATTGATTGATTGAGAAAAGAAAACACTCCAAAAGGAATTTATTGCAGCATTGGCAGGAGATGGCATCTAAAGAATGTGCGTCAGAGCATCCTGCTATCACATCAGGCTGTAAACATAAGGACAACATTAAGGTAAATATAAAGACAAACAAAACCATTAGCACTGAAGGGAACTAGCTCCCTGTGAGAAAGGAAAACAGAGTCACTCGAGGTGGCAGTTTTTTAAGTAGGCTGACATGCTTCCCCAGGCTTTATGATGTATTGGACAAAAGCGAAGTGTGAATGATACAACAAAAGACCATTATATGAAGGGAGGTGGCTGAAAGCCCTTATATGTAAGTATATTCTGATATTTTAGTTAAATCAAAAGGTTTTTGTGAAAGCCAGACCTTAAAAGGCCTCTCCCCCATACTACCAATTACATGTTGAAACCACGGCCAAACTTAAATAATCTAGTGAGCAAACAGCAGTCACACAAGTTAAGGAGGGTGTGCTTTGCATGGCCCTTTTGGCCGTAAAGGGGCTCTTGTGGGTCTCAACAAGTGCAGTCCCTCCACTGTGGGGGCGGAGCATTACCCCCTTGCTGAAAGGAGGAAGCAGGGAAGCAGAAAAATAACATAATTAAAGCATAAACAGCAAGAAAGAAGTGTCTGATTTGGGTGGGGTGGGTAGGAGAGGGGAGGATGGCAGAAGCACAGAGGCGCAGGAGCGGCAAAGGTGAGGTGGTGCAGCAGTTAAGTGTTCTTTTTTTCATTACTATTATTTGCTCCACACCCGCTACGTGTGCTGCCCTACCAGCCCTTCGTGCCAGCAGCCACCCCTGAGTCTCAATGTCATAAATGTCACTACTTAAACAGAATTCTCAGCAGACAGTCAAGATTTTTGGTTGTGCTGATACTGAATATAGCCCAAAATATCAAAGATTAGCCTAGGGCTAACTCAGTGCAGTGATGCATGCCCATAAATCAAGCAAGGGACATTTCAGTGACAGTACTCACACAAAGCATGACATCAGCACAGTGACGGTATAGTACCAATAAGAATTATTTACAAGTGTACTACAAACAGTGCAACCCTATCTCAGTGCCAAAACTCTGACCACACCAATACACCAAAAGAGGGTGGGATTCCCCAGTCTGGGGTGGAAAAATAGATGACATTGATTTTAGGAATATATACCAACACAAGGATATTCATTATTCATTCCACTGTGGAAAAAATCCTACTTTTGTCATCCGTAAAGCCTGGAGCTCTACTTGAGGGTTAGGACTCTGCCCCTTTATTCTAGGAATTTCCTGATGAAACTTCTTGATTAGAAACAAGAAAAAAAGGATTAACATACCACGAAGGACCAGAAAGGGGAGAAATGGAGAGTAGCTTGAAGGAGTACTTTGATCTTGGAAAAAAAAAAAAAAAGAATTCCATTAGGAATCAATAATGACACGCCTTAGTAAGGAAAAAGGAATGAAAGACTGACCCATTTAGGGACCTTTAATTTGTACTTGATTACCAGTGTAGACAGCAGGAAGGAAAAAGGCAAAGAGGCTATTGTTAGTCAATGCAATTTCAACAAACAGGTCTCCCAAATTAGTGCAGAAAAGGAAGGAAATTTCATAGCACCTTCCTAGCCAGGGCTCACTTTTTTATACTGCTTCCTTACCAGGTTACCGTTCCCCAATGTTTTCCTTCTCTCAGCAAACCAGAGTGATTGTGAGAACAGAAGATGGAAAATATTTCCCAATTCTATAATGACACCGAGCCTTCCTCTGGGGACCTTGATAATGGCCCGGTGACTATATATCAGCAATACAGCCTCCTTTGTCCCTCCAAGCATTGCACATGCTCTGGGAGCCCCCACAAGCCTCAACCTCACCATGAGATTTGAGGCAGTGCCAACCAGCCTCCTGCAGTGCGGCTCAGCCAGCCGCCACCCTGCTTTCGGTGTTGACCAGTTGACATCTGGTATGTGGGGCACTTCTGCCAGTGTTTGGACAAAGATGAGCCAACATCTACCATTCTAGTGCTCTTCACTAGCATTAACCTGGAAACTAAATGTCATTTGGCATCAAGATGGATACCAGTTAGGAGGGCTGGTGCTAGGTTGGGCAATGGCTATGTTTTGTACATGGTATTTATTATCTGTGTAGTCCAAGACACCTGGCCAAATAGTGGGTGGAGTTTAAGTAAATATAGTTTCTCTTTGTCCTGTGCTTTAACATTGGATTAATTCAGCACTGAGTCTGGATCTCAGTTCCCTTCCTTTAAGTGGCATTGTAATCCCATGTAGTGCCAAGTTGGTTTCCTTGTGCCCTGACAAATGCATTCACATTGGGTCGCATTAAGTACTGAGTAAGAGTGTGAGTGCCCCAGGCCTTTTTTTTCCGCATTGGGCCAGATGGTGGGTTGGGGGCCTGCATGTGCAATGGCACTGGCCCAAATGGGTTTGGAATTTGGGAAATTGTGTATATGGCAAAGGATCAACATGACTTCATGCCATGCTTTGTTGCAATTTGTGATGCTGATGAATTGTGTATCCCCCTAGGTTTGTGTATATTATGATTGATGGACGATAGCCCTGTCTTTTTCTTCCCTCTTATGTTGGTTTGTAATGACAGACGGTGTGCACATTTCTGTAGTGTTCAAATAGGAAAGAGAGAAGGGATCTTTACTTTCATCAGTTCCCCTTTGTGTTTTAATTCTTCCAGTTTAGCAGTACTGCTAAGTGTTATATTGTGTTAAATTAATTTAAATATTGGTTTGTCCACCATTGTTTTGCCCCTACCTGTACACCCATGTTGGTATATTCCTTCTATTGAAGAATGTGCCTGCCTTAGAGTGGTAGGATGGGAGAATTTGATTCTGTGAAGTACTGTCAGGGAGCTGTTTTGAAGTGGAGTGTGGAGACCCTAATAAAGTAATCTCTTTCTAAAATCCCTATGTGTCATCCTTATAACATTAGCGATGATTTGGCTGCGTAATGGGGCAGTGTTGGCCTCCCCCATTCTGTGTACATCCACTTCTACTCTCAAAGAAACACTGTCCTCCACTGTTCTGTGAGCCTATGCATCGACGTAACTGGCTTCTGGTGAGCTTGCATCCTTCCTAACCTCCTCCTCTTACACTAGGAATCTCAGAAGAAGTGACCAAATTAAAGTACTGTAAACTCATCCTTTTCCATTTCACCTTTTACCGATCTTCCTGGACTTCGTCTGTTCCTGCACCAAAACACTAGTGAACTCACCCTCTACCGCTCTAACCAGTCTATGCTTTGTGGCAGTTCTCCAAGCCTCGCACCACCTTTCGCCTTACCTCACATTGTTCAGACCATCATACCATCGGAGTTTACTGTCCTTCGCATATTCCTTCCCAGGCACTCTTCAAATTAGGGGAACCTTTCTTATTCTACGTACTCAGTAGTATACAGAGACTACAAATCTACTCCTCTCCTCGGACACCTTTGTAGAAGTTCTGGAAGGAAACATCTTAAATCCTCCATCATCAGATTATCTCCATGAACTCGTCAGCAAGGTATTCTCAAGCTGACCTATTCCTCACACAGAGGTACACTCATCGTGCCCTGCGCACGGAGCATCCTTAAAAGAAACAACCGGGATTTCAGACAGATACTCTCTCCGCGCTTTGCGCAAAGCATGCCCTGGAAGCATCTGGAATTGTGTATTCCAGTGACACATACACTATAAAATGCATTTCCAACAGCTCTAGAGTTTCAGTCACTTACAGTTCAATATCTCCCCAAAGCGTGTCCTGTAGATGGTTAATTCAGTGACATGCACACTAACATAGGAAACTCTTTATTGTCATTATTATTCTTGCATTGGAACTTGTTCTTCGGTGACATGTACACCATTCATCTTGCTTTCCGAATGTCATATAAATTGCTGTGACATATTCCCTGCTTAAGGTCGAAGTGTGTGTAAATAGAGCTATTACTATAAGTCATATTAAGCAGTTGTGCCACCTACTGGCCATTTTTGGTATTTATTCACCTCTGTAATTCTAGCATTCCCCTACATGTAAAAACAATGTTATGATCACATATCCTCTATTCCAATTGCAGATGTCTTAAAGCACATTTATACATAATTACAAGTGTAGCAAGGGATACATGTAGATATATCTAAATTCTTTCTAAGGTGCATTTTAATTCTAGTACAATAGTTTCAACGCTTATATTACCAGTACCCTTCTTAATTACTATGGCAGCTGCCAGTATGTCACAGCCTCCACCTTTTTTTAATGATTTATGGCAACCTAATGACCCTTGGAAGGAATGGATAAACATATTTGAATCTTACCTCATAGCCATTGGCAGGGGAAAATTCAGTCCAGTAAGGAGACACAATTTACTACACAATTTAGGAACACACAGTAGGAACATTTTTGAAACACTTCCTGAACCTGACAACACACAAAATGACAGCAATAAAGAAATAGACGAATACAAAATTGCTTTATTAAAATTCGGAAATCATTTTGAAGAAAAAAACTAACATTGTACTTGAACGTCATAAATTCTTCAGCCATATTCAGGGTAAATAGGAAAGTGTCGCTAATTATGTAGCAGTGTTGCGAGACTTAAGTAAGCTATGTCATTTTGAGGAGCTGAATGACTCTCTAGTTAGAGATCAACTGGTGCGATGCACAAACGATTTCCAAATACAGGAAAAGTTACTACAAAAGAAACCTAACTTACAGGAAGCCATAGAAATAGCTTAATCAATAGAACACACAGCTTTGTGTTTGAAGGAAAAAGAAACCCTGCTTCAACTGAGCAAAAATTTGAAGTAACAGAAGAAGAAGAAACCAACATATGTAAAATAAAGGTTAAGAATGATAAAAACCGAGCACCATCAAAAAATTTAATAAGAAATCTACAAAGCAAAGTGTTATTGTTGTGGCAGCAGCAACCTTCTAGCTAATTACCCCAATACTCAAGCAAGACCTGCCATGTGCCCTAAATGCAACAATAAAGGCCACTTCGCCAGATTATGGCGAGACACAAGTAGAAATAAGAAAAGTAATGAACATATCACAACCGAAGAAAAGTCTCAGATGATATAGAAAATAGTTCTCCAAATAAAAGACGAAAGAACCATCAATCAAATAAAATACCCTGAATGTAAAGTTTATTTAGATGGTAAACTTATAAAAATGTTTCACAGTTTCATGTTTCCCATTTACCCTTATCAACGTAAAGGATTTTATGTCTATGACACACAATGAAGGCGTAATTCCTCAGACTTCAGACATATCACCTAAAGGGTATACAAAAGATCTGATTCCCATCAAAGGTATGGTGAAATTGCACATTACGTTTAAAAATCGTTCAACAATTGGTAACGTGTATGTAGTGGAGGAAGGGTCCAACCTTCTCGTTTGGCAGCACTAAAACAAATTAGGAATATTGGACCCCAACAACCCAGAACAAGTATTGCCAATAAACCAGTTTTTCAAGGGTGACCAAATTTGTAATGAATTCGCAGATGTTTTTTCAGAAAATCTAGAAATCCTAAAAAAATTGCAACATAAAGTCAAACTTAAAGAAAATGCCAAACCCACTATACACAAAGCTCGAACAATACTGCATGTAATGTGGGAACCCTTAAAAAAGGATCTTACCAGATTACAAAACGTAGGGGTCATACAACCCATAGATTGTTCAGACTAGTTATCCCCAGTGGTGATAGCTAAAAAAGCACAAAGTGACAAAATCAAGCTATATGTGGATTTACGTGACCTTAATGATAACACATGGGCCAAAAGACACCCTTTATCCGCATCCTTGAAATGTCCTAGAAATGCTAGCAACATGTTTCACAGTCCTTGACCTATCCATGGCCTATCATCATATTGAGTTACACCCAGAATCCAGATGGTTAACCCCATTTAACACCCCTATGAGCACATATATATATATAGGATGCCATTCAGTTTGGCGTCAGCAGCAGCAGTTTTCCAAAAAATAATGTAGCAAATATTAGAGATTCCTAAAACTTTATGCTTCCAAGATGATGTCCTCATATATGGTGCTACAGTGGAAGAGCACAACAAATTGTTACGAAGAGTCCTTACCAAACTTAGAGAGGCAGGCCAAACCTTAAAAGGGGATAGATGCCAAATTGGCCTTTAACACTGTGGATTACCTAGGACACACAATATCTAAAGAAGGATTTAAACCCAAAGTATGTTTACTAGAAGCTATAAAGAAAGCATATGCCCCAGAAAACAAGGATGAACTCAAATCCTTTTGAGGGCTTGCTGAATACATGGCCAAATATGTTAAACATTTTACAAACCTCACACATAACCTGAGAGATTTTTTTAAAAAATCATGTGCATTTCAGGTGGTCGGAAGAGCATCAAGTTTCATTTGAGAAATTGAAGGAAGCAATCCCTTCAGCTCCTTATTTATGCCATTTTGATCTTAACAGAAAAAAACATACTAACCACTGACACCAGCAACAAGGGGAATGGAGCCACACTATCCCAAATGATTGTTAAAAAAGAAATAATTGTGGCATTCGCTTCACATATTTTTACTAAGTCTGAAATTAATTACTCTGTAGTCGAGAAAAAAGCTTTAGCTTATTTCTGGGTTGTGAAACAGTTCGAATTCTTTTTGTGGGGACTGCAATTCAAAATACGTACAAATCATAAACCTCTCACATATATGTTCACCCCCAAGGGGGCTCCTAACAGTACACCCTGAATACCAAGATGGGAATTGGGTTTAGAAACTTTCTGCTTTAATATAGAATGTGTTCCAGGAAATTTAAACACAGCAGTGGACTTTCTATCCAAAGCTCCCTTGGACATAGAAGAGGAATATGAAACATCAGAGTACCCCATTTTAGAAATCAATTCCACAGCCATCACTCCCAAGGAATGGGAGGAATACATTGCAAAGGACAAAACACTGCAACAGCTCAAAACATATATTATACAAGGGTGGCCCAATTAAAAAAAAAAAAAAAAGTAGTCAATGAAGAAATCCAAATCTTTTGAGAAGTACTCCATGAAATCAATGTTAGAAAAGATCTGATCATGCGCAACGATGAAATAATACCCCCAGAGGAACTAAGAAATAAAGTAATTGTCCTTGCCTCACCAAATCTAGACTCAGAGAACATTATTGGTTCCCTAAAATTGACTACGCAGTTGAATCAGAAGTTTAAAAAAACTGTACTCTATGCGTTAACAGCGATAAATCCAAGCCTACTCGTAATACGCCCTTATCACCTGTAACTATTCCAGACGAACCATGGGAGAAGCTTGCGTTAGACATAATTGGCACCATGAACCATAAGCGATTAACAAAATGATTTACATTTGTTTTAGTCGACTACCAATCTTGTTGGGAAGTCACCAGAATGGTAAATCAAATCACTACTGAAGCCCTTGTAAACTTCTTAAGACACACCTTTGCCACAGAAGGCATACCATCCACAATCATAACTGACAATGGGGTACAATTTACATCATTGGCCATGAGAGACTTCTTATCCGAATTAAATATCACACATCAGAAAACGTATACTGTCCTAGAGCCAATGGCCTTGTTGAAAGGATTAATAAAATGATAAAAGAATGTATCCAACTAGCTTGTACCAAACACATTCAAGTAGAAACAGCCATAAAAGATATGCATTGGGCATATCATACCACCCCTAACCAAATCACTGGCATATCTCCATTTTCTTCCTTTTACAGAAGAAAACCGTGTACCAAGTTTTTCTCTGTTGGTTGGGAAGAGGGTAAAGGGTGAAATACAATATACAAGTGAGAAGAGACAAAATCCTATCACACCAAAACAAGTACAAAGAATATTATGACTATAAACACGGTACCAAACAACAAGAGTGGAATGTTGGGGAATGGGCATGTGTTGAAAAACCTATTGGAAGAGATGACAGTGAATACATATTTTATGAACCAAGAGGTATCACAGTTATCAAGCAAAATAAAGTGGTGATGGACAACGGCCAAAAATGGAGCATGGGCAGACTTGCTAGACACAACCCTGTAGTGAACAACAACGATAATAACAACAGCTACCTACCTGATCGCCAGGTCTCAGACACCAACAGAAAAATGAAAAATCCACTGGCTTTGCACAAGGATTATTTTATGAAAAAGTGATTCACCTTCAGTTGCTTTACATATCCTTGAAAACCTATGTATGAAATGTTTTTGGGGAGGGGAAGATTTGTGATAATGTGTTAAAATAATGTATATACAGTTCATCAGATGTTTCCTCTTAAAAATTAAAACATATAAGTCGTTATTCATTGTTCTTGTACATTGGTATGTCCACTATTGTTTCCCCCTACCTGTACACCCATGTTGGTATATTCCTCCTGCTGAGGAATGCAGACTGCCTTAGAATGTTAGGACTGGAGAATTGAATTCTGTGATGAACTGTCAGGGAGCTGTTTTGAAGTGGAGTGTTGAAATCCTATTAAAGACATCTAATTCTAAAATCCCTATGTGTCATCCTTGTAACACTAAGGTTATGAAAGTATGAACTAATAACATAAGTCTAGAAGTTAGCCAGTTCTGTGTGAGATGTTAGGCTGACAATTCATCCAGTCTGACAATTCTATAATATTGTGAAGGAGCATAGCACCAACTAGGCCTCCCAAGGGAACAATACGATTCATCCTGGAAGAGGACTTCAAATTAGTTGTACAAGCACTAGTTCTTTCCAGATAAAAATTTCATTCTTGTTGTAATCCCCAAAATACACCTGGCCCCACTAAAACAAACAATGCATGAAGTCACCTGATTGGTCTAGGAGCTAGGAAATTCCACTAATTAGCTCACATCCAGATCTTGCTGAACTGGTTCCCAACCGAGCCTAGAAATAAGTTAAAGCGTGCCTGCATCGCTCACACAGCTGTACAAGAAGGTGCTTTCAATTTACCTTGCAAGGAAGACACATCTCTCAGATGGGCAACAACGTCAAAGTAGTACAGAATTGCTTCTTTTAGAAATTCCGAAATGGAAAAAATCCAAATCAATTAGACATTTAAGGGCAAAGCTCTCCAACTTTGGAACATTTCCCCGAGATCAGGACAAAAAGTCCCTATGATCTACTTACACTAAAATTGAAAAACGCACTGTTGAAACTCCTTCTCCTTTAAGATCAGATGCTTCTCAGCCAGCAGAGCGATCGGAATCCACTGTAATACCCCTAAATCGAGGATTTGTCAGTCCCTAACCCAATGGTCAAAAGATAATTCTCTTCTTTCTCACATATAACTCTTCTTGAGCCTGGATATCTCATGGTTAGCTTTGTCATGTTAATATCTTGTAAGGTTTGGTATACTGTATAATCAGATTTATATTTGTTTTGATCTGTTTCTCTGTTACTTTATTCTCTACTGCGTTCTATTTACTTCCTAAATTTAAGTAAATCTCTTTGACACCAATGGGTCTAGTCAGCATTACAGAAAACTGTTAAATAAGAAATTAAATTGGTTAGCTTCCTTGAGTCTCAAAGGTCGCTATATCTAATATCTCAAAAGCATTTACCAACAAGAAGCTCTTATGTTTCACAGAGCAAAGAAAGCATTAAACGTGTTCCTGTTCCACCTTTCAGTTTTACATGTACACCTGATGTCCTCATCAAGGCATTTTCTGTTCTTGCCATGTATGTAAAACAATTATGAATATAGCCATTCCCTAGTCTGAATGATTAGATTGTATAAGTGAAGAATCCATTGACCAGGCGATGTATCCAGAAATACCTGCAAACCATTGCACAAACTTGCATTCTTGCTAAACATTACTTAACCTTCTTGGTTCTATTTCAGAAAGTCCAGTTTACTGTGTGTGTGTTTGTGTGTATGTGTGTGTGTTTTCCCACTTATAAAAAGGATGAAGAAGTTTTTTAAATTATTTTTCTAATTTCTAGTCCTCAGGAAATTTTGATTAATCCAGAAATCTGTAAAACTCCAGGGTTTTGCACATTCTGTGTAATTTTTGATCCTGGGAAGACCTGGGAGATTGGTTCACACAGAAGATGTCTCACTGGAGAGAAATTCTGTTTGAACCAGTAATCACCCAGTATCACACATGACCGCATTTTACACAAGGTATTTTTTTGCATTAAATGTTCTCTCTCTGTACTGACAAACATCATTTGACATGATGTTGCATAGTAGCATTTAATGTTCACAACATTTCAATAGAAAGAAGTGATGCAAATTCTCTCATATATACTGCTTTGAATCCTCCTGCTAACATTTATGAGGTTTAATTATCTTTTTGGGAATTTTCTAATCCCTCATTTCCCAGATCTTTCAGGCCAGGTTGCTCATGGGACTTAAAGAGAGGCATGAAAAATAGCTGTGGAGGAGATGCTTGTTCAGGCCTAATTTGATTGTCAGAGCACAACAATCAGCTGGACCAGAACAACATCAGGCAACTGTTATCCTTGCTTCTTCATCCATTCTCCTCAAATTGGTTTTCCTTTTTGGATCATGCCAATTTTCCTCCGATGCAGAGATACCCTAAGAGGTGGCGTTTTTCTGCACCATTCCAATCAATCAGTCAATCAATCAATCATCAAAGACCCCTCAAAGTCCTGAGAGTCAATGATAGTACATTTTCCTACTCACAGAAATTGTAAGTTAGCAGGATCTGGTCCTGATAGAAATAGGAACAACACATTCATCTGTTCGAGGTCAGATTTATTTTTCAGCCATTTTCCTTCTTCCTGCTGTTGATTTTAGACCCAGAGAGTCAGATCCTCATGGACAACAATTCTGCAATTGTATTGTCTTGCAAAATTTGTATGGTAAAGACCACAAAAGAGAGATGGGGGTAAGCACATAGGGGAAAAAGCAACACAAATGTGGAATAAGCCTGGGCTTTGGTGAATAATAGGCAGGCAGCAAGCGTGATGGGAGGGGGTGGTATATGTCTAGGAGGGAGACAGTGTGAGAGCACACACACTCTGTTAAAGTGCTTAAATAAAAAGAAAATAGCACCCTATAACAAAGCAGTGAAAGGGCACAAATATTAGGTTTCTGCTCAAGCAGGAAGACAAACCAAAGAGGAAGTGAAGCACACATGGACTCAGAATTTGGAAGCAAGCAAATGAGAGCGACGATGAAACCAACCAAGTTACATGCCTGCTCTAAGCCCACTGTAACTTAATAAAATGACTCAAAACCACAGTTCTTGGTGTCTGAGGCAAAACCTCAAAAGGGAGATTATCATGGTTGATTATCCCCCTAAATGACAAATAATAGATGAATCAAGATGTGTTCTCGACATCTCTGCCCACTGGAGGACTTCACAAGTCTGTATTTTTAACTCTTGTACCCACTGTAAGTGCAAGGTGTTTTGATCCATAGAGCTAGTTCTGCTTAGGTGGAAGGAGACGCCTAAGCTGAGAAGTGCAACTCTTTTTGAACTAAATGTTTACCCTTCCTGTTCATTCACCAGGTCTTGTCCTAGCACGTCATTTCTGATCTTTCTAGCACAAGACTGGGCTCATATTATATAGTAAGCAGATGGCATGAACATCAGTATGTTCTCATTTATCAGTCCACCACTTGGAGTGGAACTGCACTCTGCCATGGAGGAGGGATTCCACCACCTACATTTCTCAGCTGATCTTGTAGTTTCAGGTTTGAAGTCTTGATAGATTTCTTCTTTTATATGGTACTACTTCAGGAAGTGAATGAGCTTGTTTTGGCTTTCAGAAGATAATCCACCAGGGCAAATATGTAAGAATAATGATGTTCGATAGTGGAACTTTCTTCCATTTTTTAGTCCAAGAATCTGCTTTTCCATGGGGAGGAATGGCTCTAATGTTCACAATGTAAAAGGTGGTGCCCCCACCATTCCTGATCAAAGTTCCATGTTTCCCCTTCTGATCAAGATTATGGCCCTCATTATGAACATGGCGGGATAGCCCGCCGCCGACAATGCTGACGGTCAACAGAAGACCGCCAGTGGAAGCGGCAGGCATACCGCCAAATTCTGATACATGGAGCCTCACCGCCATTGATGGAGGTGAGGCCCGCCATACGCCATGCTGGCGGTTGGTGGCGGGGGTGGATGCTGCTCCACCATCACCGCCACATCAGTCCAGACACAGCCACGCCTATAATGATGCATTCATAGACATGGTGGTCTATGGAGGCGCAGCGATATCAGCGGAGCAGCGTGCAAGGAGCCCGTTCCCTCCCGGAGCAGTGCCACGGAACAGGTAAGTGCTGTCCAAGAGGGAAGGGGGGGGGGGTGAGTGCATGGGGGTGTGTGTGTGTGTGTTTCTGAAGGGGGGATGTGTTTCTGCGTGTATGAATGCATGTGTGTATGTAGGAATATGGGTGCATGTGGATGTGGGGGGTTGGGGTTTGGGGGGACCTCTATGGAGGTTGGGGGGCTTATGGTGAGGGGGGATATGGTAAGGCCTACAGGATACTGGAGGGAGAAGGGTTGGGGGGTCATTATTTAGGGGTGGAGGCGATTCTAGGGGCTTCAGGGGGTGGTGGCAAGGGGGAGCTGACGTGTCACATAAAGGTGACAGGAATGTGAATTCTTGTCACCGGTATGCTTTCCACCAGGGATTACCCACCAGGAAATCCCTGGTGGAAATGGGATCATTATCCCACCGCCAGGTCAAAAGTGCCTACCGTCGGCCTGGCAGTCGATCCTGTCAATAGACCTTCTCAACAAAGCAGTCCAGATGAGTCCTTTGGGCAGCCTTGCAGCTTCTCTGACAGGGTGCAGGTGTAGGCCCAGAAGTGTCTAGTTGGGTGGGTCTTCAAATAGTGGTTTTGAAGTGCTCCAGTTCCCCTTTCAGTTCAGTCCTGTCTGCCACGGTCCCAGTAGGGGTTTTAGCAGTCCATTGTGTGAGGGCAGGCCACTGGCCTTTGAAATGTAAGTCTTAGTCCCTCTACCCTTCCTGCCTAGGAAGATCCATTAAATATGCAGATGAATGCAGGTGTGATTGAATGCCTTGTGTTTGTGGTTGTCTGGCTGCAATGCACAAGGGAGCTGTCAACCAGCACATACCAGATGTTGATTGGAGACAGGCTGTAAGGCACAGATGGTTTTAAGGGCAGAGAAATGCTCACTTTCTAAAAGTGGTATATTTAAAATAGTAATATAAAATCCAACCTCACCAATAAGATGGATGTTCCATTACCTTTCTGGCCATAAAAACGTTGACCTGGTTACCCCTGTTTCAGATCAGAATCTACCATTCAAAAAGTATATGAGGGAAGACCTAATGCTGGTCTGTGAAATGAACAGGCCACACAGTAGTAGAAATGAATTTAGGAGTTTTTCACTACCATGACATGTAAAACACATATGTACATGTTCTGCCTCTTACCTACATAGCACCCTGCCTGAGGGGTTAGCTAGGGCCAACCTTAGGGGTGAATTATATGTAGGAAAAGGGGAGTTTAAGGCTTGGCAAGTACTTTTAAATGCCAAGTCGAAGTGGCAGTGAAACTGTACACCCAGGTCATGCAGTGGCAGGCCTGAGACATCGTTAAGGAGCTACTTATGTGGGTGGCACAATCTGTTCTGCGGGCATACAAGTAGCATTTAGTTTACAGGCCGTGTGCACATGTAGTGCACTTTACTAGGGACTTACAAGTAAATTAAATATGCCAATTGGGTATGAGCCAATGTTACTATGTTTTTAGGTCGAGAGCACATGCACTTTAGCACTGGTTAGCAGTGGTAAAGTGTCCAGAGCCCTAAAGCCAGCAAAAATTAGGTCAGAAAAACAAGAGGAGGAAGGCAGAAAGTTTGGGGTGACCTTTCAGAGAGGCCATTTTCCAACAACAGGGTATCAGTGTTGAAACCTTACAGTCTGAAGAGAATTGAGAATTTTCTAAGGGAATTGGTAATTTGACTCAACTTTATTCAACTTATACTGTTATAAAAGCACAAGTAAAAAATACACAGAAGTACCAAAAAGTAAAACAGCATATACAAATATAAATGGACATTTAGAATATGGAATAGGGCCAATTTAAAAGATCATCAGCTTACACCGTGTCCTTATATAAAATGTACATCTAATAAAATTCAACATTGCACACCATAATTCTGTTAAAGCGAGTTTCTGTAAAAATACCATAGCAGCACGATAATTGTTAAGGTCAGCCTTCTGCAGAAGGGGAACAAAAAATGCTCTTCTTGGAGCTACATATAGAGGGCACAAAGAAATAAAGTGGCTCGTGCTTTGTTTGGTAGAATAATTACAGTGTCATGAGGGGAGCTCGTGCATCCAAACACCCTGGATGGGAAATGCGACTTTAAAATGTATCATATTCAACCTAAAACATGTTAAAAGTGAACAGTGATCTGAATTGGTGAACCAAAGTAATTATGTCTCTATGTAATTTGCTGTTATGATGGATTTATAAGATTCCACAGATTTTAACTTAAGTGCACTATGCAATCTTTTATTCCTTGAGAATTCAGTGTAGCATTTCTTTTACCAAGCTTTTCGTTTCATGTTGCTTTGACTGTGGGTCAAGAAACATTTCTGGGAGCCCTAACTCAACCACGAATGATTTTATATAACTAAGCCATGGTATCCTTCCCATAGTTTGTAAAGCTAAAAGCCTGTAATGCATTCTCTCACAAGTTTCCCTTCGGGGTTTAACCAACATTTAACCAATAATAAAAGAGGAGCAATTTTGATCTGGTCCTTCACAAAGTTAAACCCAGCTCCACGTGGGAGATAAAATAAAATTTGCGGTACTTTTGGGAACCGCCTGCAAGCGACACATAAAACCATTTTCAACACGCTGCACAATGTCCACATCCTGGTGGCCCCAAATACCAGTCACATATGTAGCCACCGATATGCATTTCACTTTAAACAATGTGAGCGTTTCTGACAATGGTTTGTATTTTAAATTCCTTGCAAAACGGAATATCACTTCCGAATTCAGTATAATTTGCTGGGATTTCATTGTGATATGAGCTATCCAGGAGGTATTGGAACTACAAGTTATGCCTAGGTAGTTGAAAACATTTGCTCTTTGTAGGTCAGTTCCCCCCATTCTATGCACCCTTGTTTCTATGATTTTTGAGCCACAAGATATGACGAATTATTTGGACTGTTTATCTTTAAATCCAACCCCTCCATATATTCTGCAAACAAATTCATCAAAACTTGCAAGCTGTTTGAAGTTCGGGCTATTAAGACTGCATCGTCTGCGTATAGGAGTATAGGGACATCCACACAAGCTTTTTTAAGGTAATCAGCGATGCCACTATATAAACCAAAAATAAAAATAGGGCTAAAATGCCCGTTGTTTTACCAATCTAACTGATTTTATTTAGAATGTCAGTTCTCCCTGTGGCTCATAATGAACAGCCACCTTCAAATTATAATGGAGACATTTGATCAGGGTGAAAAGGTCAGATTCAAAACCCATTTCCTCCATTATGACCCAATGTTTGTCACTATTTACTAAATCAGAAGTGCTAGATAAATCTATGAAGGCCATGTGAACAGACACCCTTTTTTTACATTTACATATTTGCTAATAATGAGGTGAAGTTTTAGAGTTTGTTCAATAGTGCCGCCCCTGGCCTGAATCCAAACTGGACCGGTGGCTAAGACCTTAAGTTCCTCTGCCCAAGTTTCTAGGTGTCCCAGGATTACCCTCCCCAAAACTTTAACTGTTGCGTCAATGAGGGAGTTTGGCCAATAACAGGGCGGTGAAGATGTGTCTCCTTTTTAAGGATCGTCAATCAGGTAGCTGATCTCCAGGAGTCTGGGATCTTTTTCTCCGCCGCACTTTTGGGCCCCATAGTTTAGTGTCCGATTTGAAAAGGTCTAGACGAGGTTCCACTAGGTCTGGCTGCTGGCGAAGGAAGGGCTGTTTGAATTAACAAAGAAAAGCCCTCCAGATTAAAAGGACTTGTCATCAGGTCTCTTGGATGCAAATCACGTTATGAGTGGACAAGATTAACCACTCCTGGTTATCCAACTTTTGACGTGCACCTGCAATGTTCCATGTCATGATACTTACGCCACTTTGCCTGGCATCTGAATTTTGCAAAGGGTACAAAGAGAGACGCCATACTTACAAGAAACCATACTATTTAGGACTTTTGCCCCTTCTGCTTGCTCCACTGAAATGGATGCCCATTGATGATTTAATGATGGAATCGACATTTCTTCAACTGGCTTTCCTTTGGCTGGCAAGGCAGCAAGTGTAGGAAAGTACCATCTTGCCTGGCATGTTAACCCCATTTTCACTGTGTGTATGTTTGTTTTTGCCCTTGTGTCATTGGGATCCTGCTAGGCAGGACCCCAGTGCTCATAATGTATGCCTGTATATGTTCCCTGTGTCGTGCCTAACTGTATCACTGAGGCTCTGCTAGCCAGAACCTCAGTGTTTATGCTCTCTCTGCTTTCCAAAACTGTCACTGCAGGCTAGTGACTAATTTTACCAATTCTCATTGGCACACTGGTACACCCATATAATTCCCTTGTAAATGGTTCCTAGGTACCCAGGGTATTAGGGTTCCAGGAGATCCCTATGGGCTGCAGCATTTCCTTTGCCACCCATAGGGAGCTCAGGCAATACTTACACAGGCCTGCCATTGCAGCCTGAGTGAAATAACGTCCACGTTATTTCACAACCATTTTCCACTGCACATAAGTAACTTATAAGTCACCTATATGTCTAACACTCACTTGGTGAAGGTTAGGTGCAAGGTTACTTAGTGTGTGGGCACACTGGCTGTAGCCAAGGTGCCCCCACATTGTACAGGGCAAATTCCCCGAACTTTGTGAGTGCGGGGACACCATTACATGTGTGAACTATACATAGGTCACTACCTGTGTATAGCGTCACAATGGTAACTCCGAACATGGCATATAACATGTCTAAGATCATGGAATTGTTACCCCAATACCATTCTGGTATTGGGGGGACAATTCCATGATCCCCCGGGTCTCTAGCACAGAACCCGGGTACTGCCAAACTGCCTTTCTGGGGTTTCCACTGCAGCTGCTGCTGCTGCCAACCCCCTCATACAGGATTCTGCCTTCCTGGGGTCTGGGCAGCCCAGTCCCAGGAAGGCAGAACAAAGGATTTCCTCTGAGAGAGGGTGTTACACCCTCTCCCTTTGCAAAATAGGTGTGAAGGGCTGGGGAGGAGTAGCCTCCCCCAGCCTCTGGAAATGATTTGATGGGCACAGATGGTGCCCATCTCTGCATAAGCCAGTCTACACCCTTTTTCTCCTCCTCCTAGGGGCAACATCCTGGTCCTTCCTGGTCCCCAGCAGCACCCAAAAACCTCTACCGCGACCCTTGCAGCTAGCAAAGCTTGTTTGCGGTATTTCTGCATGGAAACACTTCTGCAACATCCAGCATGCCGTGGGACATCTTCCATTCAAAGGAGAAGTTCCTAGCCCTTTTCGTTGTTGCAGAATCTTCGGCTTCTTCCACCCAGGGGCAGCCCTTTTGCACCTTCATCCGGGGTTTCCTGGGCTCCTGACCCCCCGGACCCTATTGCGACTCTTGAACTTGGTCCCGTTGCCTTGAAGGTCCTCACGTCCAGGAATCCATCTTCAGTGTTTTGCTGGTGCTTGTGGTTCTTGCAGAATCCCCCTATCACGACTATTGTGTATTTCTGGGGTAGTAGGGTAACTTTACTCCTACTTTTCAGGGTCTTGGGGTGGGGTATCTTGGACACCCTGACTGTTTTCTTTCAGTCCCAGCGACCCTCTACAAGCTCCCATAGGTCTGGGGTCCATTCGCGATTCGCATTCCACTTTTGGAGTATATGGTTGTGTTGCCCCTAGACCTATGTTCACCTATTGCATCCTATTGTAATTCTACATTGGTTGCACTACTTTTCTTACTGTTACTTACCTGTTTTGAGTTAGTGTACATATAACTTGTGTATATTACTTACCTTCTAAGTGAGGGTATTCTCTGAGATACTTTTGGCATATTGTCATAAAAATAAAGTACCTTTATTTTTTAGTAACTCTGAGTATTGTGTTTTCATATGATATTGTGCTATATGATATAAGTGGTAGAGTAGGAGCTTTGCATGTCTCCTAGTTCAGCCTAAGCTGCTTTGCCATAGCTACCTTCTATCAGCCTAAACTGCTAGAAACACCTCTATTCTACTAATAAGAGATAACTGGACCTGGCACAGGGTGTAAGTACCACAAGGTACCCACTATAAGCCAGGCCAGCCTCCTACAGCAAGTAATTAATCATTTTGATCTAAAGAGGCAAGCACACTAAGGCCCTCATTATAACAATGGTGGTAAACCCCACCTACTGCAGTGGTGACTGCCGCCAACATACCGTCACTGCGGGTACCAACCGACATATTATGATCACTGCTGGCCTTCTGCCACAAGAAGGGTGGAAATCTAGCAGTGATCATACTGGCGGACGGTGGTGAGCTGGCGCTGCTACCACCAGCACCGCCACACCAATAGAACGCCAACAGCTGTATCATGACCTGTGATACGGCCTGGTGGTGTTCTGCTGGCGGGGCGCTGCTGGTGATAGCAGCGCCCCTTACCTGCCAAAAGCCCTCCTCAACAAAGGTAAGTCGAGCTTCCGACAGGGTATGGAGTGGGGGAGATGTGTGTGTCTGGTTGTGTGCATGAATGTGTGAGTGTGTGTATGAATGCGTCTGTGTGTGCTATGTTGTTTACGTGGTTGTATGCGTGTGAATGAATGCGTGAAAGAATGGTGAAGTGAGTGCGTGCCTGCATGTCAGTGTGACTGTATGCAAGAATGTGTGCGAGCATGTCTGGAAGTATGCATGTATGAATGCGTGTATGCCAGTGTGAGTGATTGGGTGTATGCGTGGTGCGTGTCTGTGGGTGTGTGGATGTATGGGGGTGGGAGGGAGTGTGAGGATTGGAAGGTGTGAAGGGGGAGTTTGGATGAGGGGTGGCAGGCGTCTGGTGTTTGTTGGGGGGTGGGGGAGCCGGCTACCCGTGACAGGGAAGGAATTCCCCGTCACCTGTAGGGCCTACCGCCATGGTTTTCGTGGTGTTGCGAACACCACAAAAACCATGGTGGTAGGCAGGCTCATAATGCCGCCGGTAGTACCATGCCAGCCGCCAGGCTGGAGACTGACATCTCCGGCCCCGCGGCTGATACCGCCATGGCATTATGAGTGGAGAAGTGGCGGGTTGGCTGCAGCCATCCCGCTATTCTTATATTTTGGCGGCATGTTCCGCCACATTTCCACTCACCACCCGGGTCATAATGACCCCCTAAATCTAATGTCAGTCAGCACCTGTGTATCTACATTACCTCTGATTACCTCCTGGGTACGAGATTGGACAAATTGATCTCCTCTTGGAGCCCGATTTAGATGTCTGTAAAAAAAAAGCCCAATGGTAGAATTTTTATAGAGCTTCATTCCACCCTTCCTGCACTTGCACTTGCTTTCTTTGCACCCACCAATTTGGGATTGCGGAAGTTTATGACGATTACATCTCTTTGAGTTTGCCGTGGTAGTGAGCCAATTCCTCCCACTCGCCCTGCAAAAATAATCTCCTGACGCAAATCCCAATGGCCCATTAAATTCTGCGATAGCCGACATGCAACTTTATTTATTAAGGACATCTACTAAAGGGGGAACATTTGCCAAGACAACAACGTAGGGGCAGGCTGCGACTGGGAGATAGATCACTGACAACTTTGCGTTTACTCCAACCGAGCTTACCAATGGCGCTGTTGGAGAAAGCTGTCGCTCGGGACTAAAGCTAGCTTCACTAAACAATCGTCATCTCATCTCCTTCTTCTGTTTTTCAAACACATTTCCTGCGTGCAATCTTTCAACAGAGTTAGCTCCCTCATTTGTGGGGGGAATTGGCGATTGAGTATTTGGGTGACACTTACAATAGTGCCATTTTCTGCCCCCGACAGAGGGCCCTGTCAAAATTGCCATAAAGGATTTTAGCTCCGACTTAAATGATGTGAGCTGGGCAAGAACTGGGTGCCGCTTTATGTCTAGCATGTCACTAAGAAGACAGCAGATGTTTTCCCTTTCGTGATCATTTGAAATATTTTGCGTTGGGGTTGTTACTACTTTAGGATGCCGCTTTGTCTCTTGAATGGCTTGCATGAGTTTAGTCGCTTTAGCAATTGGGGACCGCCTCCTCTGCTTTGTGGCTGGTTCACGCTCAGGTGAGTGAGTACAGATGACACCGCTCAATGTTTCTATATGGGCTTCTGAGGTCACAATTTTTATCCTTGCTTCTGCCACTTCCACCATTGTGGCTGTATCCTTCTCAACTGACCATATTAATGGTCCAGGAGGCTGACCAGATAAAATATCAATAACAGCAAAATTACTCCTCTGAGAGTTATTTGATTGAAGTGTCCCTGATAACACAGGGTGTAGGAAGTGATGAAACCAGGTCCTCAACTGTAAAGGAGAGCCTTCTTTCCGCTAATTTTAATACATTTGTTATTACGCCAACTACCCTCACCAGGAAGTTATCTATGGTGGACCTTGCCTGTGCCTGGGGCCATATTCAAGACCCTGAACTAGCAGGTTTCCTTTTCCTCATTTCTAATTCCTTAAGTCTATCAGGCGGGATCAATATGAGTCAAAGCTTTCTTCAAAATGAAATTAGATAACAAAAATCTGTACAGTACAAAGGTGGCGCCAGAAAAGTGACCTGTATCCACGTGGGAAAGGAGGGGTGCCTGGCCCGGCCTCTTTTGGGCTATGCTAGGCTTCGCCCAGGCTGAATTCGTATGAGCCTCCGGGTGCACTGATGGCGTGGGGGGCACTCCTGCTGCAGTCCCAGCTGGGAGATGTAGTCTCCGCAATGAGCTGTGCCCCACTCACAGAACTCTGCTTCCCGCGCTGTGGAGACGGGCTGAATGTGTTGGTGGCCCTCCTGCCACAGTCCTACGTGGGAGGTGTGCTCTGCACAATGCGCTGCACTCCCACTCACAGAGCTCTGCTTGCCATGCTGTGGCGGACCCAGGCTGAGTGTGTACCTGCCTCCGGGTGCACTGATGGCATTGTCGGCCCGCCTGCCACAGTCCCAGCTAGGAGGTGCAGCCTGCGCAATGCAATGTGCACCCCTCACAAAACCTTGCACCTACTCAATTTCCTGGAAATTCCCTATTCTTTTCTGCATTTTCCTCCATAGATTTGACTAGCATTCAGCAGCTGCAACCCGTAAGAGAATATTTATAGTGCACAGTAAAACCAATAATTTCCAGTAACTGGTGCTGTAACAATTAATTTGTTGCTTCTCATACTTCACTCTCTGCATGTCAAGGTCATCTGCTCACTGGTGTAGTTGTGACATATATACCCCGAACGAAGCCCTTTTGTGATTCCTGCATATGTGAAATTTGTATAAATGATAAGTGAAAAATGCTCCCCCAGTAGAATTTTGAGAAACATTTTATTTTCTTATTGTTTCTTTCAGGGCTTCACAGTGATGGAAATAGCTTAGACGATGGCTTGAGTCTTGGAGCAGAAGGTGAGACATGGATGATCATAAACGTTCCTTCTATATCTAATGATTGCCAGCTAATGAGTAGGACAAGTCAATCACACCTCCTACACATGTTTGGTGCCACACATTAGCACTAACTCTCACCTTTTAAATTCATTGTGTTGTAGTAATGCATTTTAATTAAATTGGACATTTGCAAATCTAGCCTGTTGAAATGGTGTACTTTATGAAGCTGCCCATTCAGTCCCAGGAGAAACAAGCTCTTGACTTCGGGACCTATTGTCTTTGCATTTGCTTTTTGGCGACGCTATACAACGTCAGCAAGGTGAGGCGCAGCATTTCCAAAAAAAAGTGTCATGTTGTGGCTGCAGCAGCAACTTCATTTTGTTGTCACATACATGCATCACTGTGCATTCACACCTTCAAATGAGGCAGGCACCATTTTTTCAAATCTAAGTTGATAGTAAATAAAAAGAGGGAAAGGTAGTAGTCCAAAATCTCTTTTTTATAATACTGGGGGTAAAGGCAATTTGTTGCCTGTTCCTTCCACCCTGCCAAACAAAATAATAAAAAAACAACACTGGGTGTGTGGGGCAATGGCAGTGGAAGGGAAATGCAGTGCACATGGGAGAGCAACACAAGGCAAAGAGGAGCACATGAGGAAGAAATGTAGCATGAATGATGGGGAGGGTTTTTGCTGCAGGAGAAGCTTGCAACACAAGAGAGAAACACACAGAGTGCATGGGGGGAAGCATACAAAGAGTGGGAAAATATGTGCACTCTCACGGAGTACTTAGGCAAAAAGAAAAAGAGGAGTACCGTAGGAGTGCCACATAAAACACACAAAAGTAGAAAGCCTTAAAAAAAAGTAAAAGCTAAACCTTCATATACAACTAAATAAGATAAAAAACATTTAAATACTTAAAAATTCTAAGACAAAACTTTTCAGTTGGGGGAGCAGAGAAGGCTTGCCATAACTCCGAAGCAGTGCGTAAAGAGAGATTGAGACAGGTGGGACACAGCCATCTCCACGAAATGGCAACAGAGCTCGACAAATAAAAACAACATGATTCAAATCTTGAACTCCCATTTTGGTAAAAGTTACAAAAGGCTGAGGTTCTGTACCGCGTAGCCTGTAATATATTAAGAGGAAGCAGCCCCTGTCGCAGCAACAGCCAGAATCTTCTTACCCCTTGAGGTAGGTTCCAACTAAGGTAGGGCTGCATTACCTTCAATCGTATGGTGCCAATTAAAGATTGAAAACTCTGCTGTTTGTCCAGGCAAAGGCTTGCGTACCAAGTTACTTGCCTAATTGTGGATTTGAGCAGTGCAGGAGAAAATGTGAAAATCATTGTGGGATCTAATTGTAAGATATCTATGGAATATAAGAAATTCCTGCTAATAGAGTATTTTACCTTGGCAAAATGTATTTTTTTAACAATGGCTCAAAGAGTCATCACCACACGTCATCAAGCTAACTACCCAGCGCATGACGCAGCCAATCCTTGAACAAAAGCACAGCGCAAACCCTACTCGAGCCTTAATGTAGCCGCTGAAAAGGCAGAATTTGTGGAAGTAAGATTCCTTAAGGCACGGCCCTCGAGTTTATCGAGGAATGCCCATTTAGAAACGCCAATATGTTCTATGCCATAGAGTAAGGATGGTGGTGTCTTTGCCTGATAAACCTCTAGGAGATATTTAAAATGTCTCCTACCAATTTCCCTATATAGGTCATTCAAGCTGTTAGCCTGGGATAGAGCCTTGTGTTGATTATGTTCTGTATGCACCCTATCATTAAGGTTCCCACAGACAATTTTACCCAAAAAGATGTATGAGTTTACTCTTTCAAGTTGCTCAGCTCCCCAAAACCAACAGAAACTGCCATATTTGAACCTTTTACTTTTGGAGCAGTTTAGTTTGAAAAAAATGGGCTTCTGTACATTGCCTAAAGGGTTGAAGGCCATTATTTAGCCCTTTCAGGGTACGATCCAATATAATTATATCATCCGCATAAAGCAGGCAACATATCGGCCTTCCTCCCAATTTTGGGGCAAAGCCCTCACACCAAGTTAAATAGGTGGGTAAATCTGAGATGTACTAGGAAAACAGCAACAGGGCCAGCATACAACCTTGTTTTAGGCCATTCTGCGTTGGGATTACATGGGATAAACCTCTTTCTCCCCCTAGAAATACCCTACACCAAGTGGAGGAATGGAGAGCAACCACCAGTTCTAAGGGAGTGCCAGGTATGCCTAATCTTAAAAGCTTTTTCCACAGCGTAGCTTGATCTACTTTATCAAATGCTGTGGAAAAGTCAATAAAGGCTGCATAAATCACCTCCCTTCTCAAGGAGACATATTTCTCATTTATTAATTGAAGGCCCGAGATGTTATTGATTGTACCATGTTTTCCCTAAAGCCTGAGTTCTCCAGGGGGATAATTTTATTTCTTTCCACCCAAACGCTAATCTGGGAAAGCAGATATTTGGCAAAAATAATTTCAACTGTGTCCAGAAGAGCGATCTGGCGATAGATCCCGGGACAATTACAGTCCCTTTTCTTGTATAGTGGAACAATAATACTGCCCTTCCAGGATGGGAGGATATTCCTGGTTTCATACCATCATTGAAAGAACTGGAAAAAGATTTTGCACCAGGTGGGTATTTCGTGTTTTATTACCAGTACAGGGATTTCATCAGGGCCCTTTGTGGCCGAACTTCACATGCCTCTGATTACGTCTTCAATTTCTTTTAGAGTGGGGTATGTTTATAAGGACTCTGCCCCAGCTTGCAGGAGCTCCACAGTAATCCCATTAGAAGCGTAAAGGCCAGATAAAAAAGTAGACCAGCTGGTTTCATTACTGGTCATTGGGAGAGATCTGGTTCTCATGCCACACCCGTCTGCAACCAATAACCAAAAAATCCTGGAATGGCCCTTAAAAGCTGCTTCCCTTACCGCAATCCAAAATCTGTCCATAGTATCCTTTTTAGACGAGCTCTTAAGCACCTCCTCGTTCTTTTTAACAGGTCTAACCAGGATTACCTTTCTAACGTGTATTCCATATCTTGCTTATGATTGAGAGTATTAATTTCTCTGTTCAATAAAAGTAGGGGACGAGGTTTTACCATATACTTGCTCTGGGCCTTCTGGCGGGTGGACAGAGTTAGCTGCTGCAGAAACTTGGTAAATCTCTCCAAAACATTTCCTGCCGAGTTTTCAAGGTCATCCGAAATGATCTCTAAAATACCTTAAAGCCCCTCAAGCCTACCAGGGGACCAATGCATTCTGCCAGTTTTGACAATACATTTGATTTCGGCCCCTCCAAACGCCAGGGATCAGCAGGGAACACTTTCAAATTGATAGAAACAACAAAAGTATTATGATCACTGAAAACGGTCTCTAGAACTTTTATGTCCCATACCAAGGAGAATGCCTGATAGCTAGTTACCACATAATCCAAAATAGCACCGCCCCCTGGAGACTTGTGCATATAGTGGGCTGGTGAATCAGATGGGAGTCTACCATTCACTATACTGTAATCATTCACCTTCAGGTACTCAAGGAGAAGCCTCCCACGCTTGTCAGATCTTATTTAATGGGGGAGAACACAAGTTGGAATCCTAAAAGCTTCCTCTTTTTCCTCATCCCAGAAAGATTAAAGTACTAAATTAGAAATTTTACAATTTAAATTGCTAACCATAAAAATTTGCATTGCTGGCTCCCTATCAAAAAACTCCTTAATAAAAAGAAATATGTTAGTTAAAAGGCTTTCGTAGGGAACACCAGGAGGGATATAAGAATTTATCAACGCCAGAGAAGCTGCATCAGACCCTTCACCAGCGCTGTGTGAAATTATAGCTAAGAACAAGTTGTTGGGGTCTCTATAGAATTTAAAATGTCAGTGAAGCCTATTAGACAGCAGACAAGCTACCCTACCCTTGGCGCGGCCTCTATTTGAGGGGGTAGCATTAAAACAAAGCGAATAATAGTTATCACACAGGAACTCCCCACTGGACCAAGTCTCTTGGTGGCAGATTATATCAGCATTTAAAGTATAAAAAAACTCGATTTTTTTCCCCCTTATTATTTATACCTGCAGCGTTCCAGGATACAATAGTGAGCTCATTACTACTTAGACGGTGCTGTTGGACGAGATATTGTGGAGGAGCTACTTAACGCGGCCGGTGGCCAGTTCCAGGAATAGGAATTAATACTTGAATCATGGAGTGAGGGCGTCGGGGGGTCCCTAAGTGACACTTCCTGGCCATATTCCCTTAGAAACATTTTTAAACCCATTTGATCGAAAGGATAGTTGTCAAGATTACCTAAGGGAATAGGAGTAGAACTGTGTTTCCTCACACCTTCGAGGGAATGCTGTAAACTTAAACTTTGCACTTGTATAGCCCACTACTCACCGATTAGGGTCTGAAGGCGCTGTACGCATACCACTGTGGAACCCCTCCTGGCTTTTCAGTGTGAGGCACCCACTCCTGGGAAACCCCCAGGGTGAAGCCAGGCATCCAAGCGCTGGCAGGGCCTTTGTGGAGATTAAGCAAGCTATTGCCCAGAGGTACAGAGTGAGACCCATTAATTAGATTAAGCACTGAGGCGAGAATTATCTGATCCAAAGGAATTGAGCCCAACACCTACTGAGGCGGGAATTGAACCCTGGTCCCAGGCCAGATCTCTGCATCAGGGTCTGCCACTCTAAACATTGTGCTACACTTCTCCACAAAGTTCTTGGGGTTTGGCTCCCACAATAGGATAGGGTAGGGCTGTGAGGCCCTACCAGCTAACATGCTTCCCACCCTGCTCAAAACGGGCACCACGTTGATACCTTTACATTGTAGACGTTCAGAATAATTTAAGATTTTGTTGACAATCAGTTTTGAATAGAAAAACGCTCAAGTTTTGGGGCCAAAAGCCTGAGTCCTCCAGAGTAACCAGATATAAATCATTACTTTCAATTGGACTAGGCGATTCTATCTCTGAAAAACACTTTAACAACTGAGATCTATTTAGAATAACGTCTGTTTCAAATAAAAGTAAAAAGTCAAGAATCAAAGCATCCTCAGAGTTTCTTTTCTTTTCCCTTTTTGAAGGTGGCAACCATTCCGGCTTTAGCCTAGGCCCCAGAGGAACTCCAAAAGATTGTGCTAGGGGATTTAAAGATAGCCTATTTGATTATGATATGGACATATTTTGAATCAGGATTGAGTCATCTATATCTGGCATGCGGGGAGGACGTAGAGGAGCGGCCATTGCTTGAGAATCAATATTTACAGTAAAGTGTTGTAGAACAGGAGCCTCCGGGGTTAAAGATTCTTATGGGTCGGGGGAAATCCTCAAAAAATCACACCTTTCTCTGACCTTTTTTGGAGAACTTTCAGGTTGATTTTTTGACCCTCTTAAGTTTTTCCTTTTGCATGTTGGCTTTAGCACTGATAGACAGGGAACCCCAGTCACAGAGTTTGCCTTTGCTCGAGCTTTGAAAATCGGAAACACATCCTGTCCTGAACTTTGAAGATAGAAATCCAGGCTTTTCCCTGATGAGAAATCTCTCAATTTGAATATAATGGAGTCTACTGGACTCTTGATGGAAACTAAATTCTTAGGAAGTATCTCAATCTGAGGTGTGCCAGCCTGGGAACAAAAATCAGTACCGGAAGTATATCCGTGTTTACTGAAGTTCTCGTTGTGATGGGGGTGATTCAGAGTTGACTCTTTTACTAGCAACTAGTTCTTTTAATGTGGCTGTTACGAAGTCGTAGATACAGTCTGATCCTCCAACAATTTTTTTTAAGAGATTTAAAATAGAAGATAAAAGTCTCTCTAAGCCTAAAAGGGAAGAAGACACCAATACATTTTTGTCAGGGGATTACCTGAGGAATTAACATTTAAGTTCAAGTCGGGAGTCACTGAGAGATGTAAACATCATAAAGTGTGGTTGGAGGGCGTGCTACTAAGGAGCTGCAAACCTTTAGATGGTGGCAGGGGGGAAGGTTGGAGAGAATTTGCTCCCTGATAGGGCCCATATCTTTTATATAGCTCTCAGTCCAAATCTGGAAGGATGAAGTCGACCAGAGGGTTTTCCAGCGTCCCACTTCTGAAGCTCCTCCAATCATGCGGCAGTCGCACTAGAACAATCCAAAGACTGTAAGTTAGTTCAGTGTTAAGCTAGTCCATCCAATAGTGGGTAAAGGAGATATGCTCCACGGGAGGGAAAATCACACAATAGAAAAGCTGGGACAAGGA
This sequence comes from Pleurodeles waltl, assembly GCF_031143425.1. Taxonomy (NCBI): domain Eukaryota; kingdom Metazoa; phylum Chordata; class Amphibia; order Caudata; family Salamandridae; genus Pleurodeles; species Pleurodeles waltl. Next base: position 167,636,374 of record NC_090443.1, on the reverse strand, counting down.
AAGCCATTGAAGCGGAAACAAACAAATGAGAGTGACACTAAGGGGTGGGCTGTAAGCCCCTGTAAATTCTTTTGCAGGCAGACATCCTGAGCATTCTGGAGGACTTGACCTAAAAAAAGCCCTTTCTCAGGGGATAAGTTAAAGGGTTAAAACACTGCCTCCATAACAAGTTTTATCTTATACAACATTGTGTAGTTGGGAACCTCACTCACCCTCAGTTCAGAATGTCATCTTTAAAACGTGATCAGATGTTGATTTAAATTTACTTTCAATTTTAATCAAATTTCTGTTACCTCTACCCTGTTGTGGGAGTCAAACCCCAATAACTTCCTGAACCCCAATATCACAGATACCTAATATTTACTTTAAGCAGTTCAGCTCCATCAACCTTCTCATTGATCTTTCAGCAAGAGACTGTGCAACCCTTTAACTTCAACTTTAACAGATTCAAACCATTCAGAAACTGAGACCACTCAAGAACTGAGTTTTGGATCAGACTTGTTTTTGAGATTAATCCAGAATAATTAATAGAATGTTACAGAAAAATGCAAAGCTTAGCGATAAAGACTCAATAGTACATAAGTACAGAATCATAAATCAAGTCAAGTTATAAACCCCTCTAAATCCTAAATATCAAACGTATGAAAACGGAGTGAGAAAGTAAAATCTTGGAGAACTCGGACAGAGTTTTGGGATGAAATTAAAAACTCACCCCTGGTCTTTCAAAACCAGAGGGTTTTCTATGCATTTTATGCATATAAAATGGTTAGATTGCACTGGCAAATCAGAAACAGTGTCGTAATTTTGAAAGGTCTCAAACACTAACCCATTTCTTGTGGTAAGAGAAATCATCTGTTTGCTTCCTCATCAGCTATGCTCCAGAGATATTCAACCCAATATGAAACATTTATTAAGCAATAGTTAATAGAGTTATTCTCTTTTGCACTTACATTGGAAATTTAATCACATCTTTCTCAATATGGTGCCCGAGATGAACAACTTCTTTCTAGCAATACTGCATTTTAGTTGGGGAGCCTTAATTCCCATTTTCAGCAAGATGGTTAGTGAAGCAATGGTATACTGTTTACAGCCTTCTTTTGTCTTAGCTGCTGTCAGCAAATCATCTATATATTGAACTGTATCTGATTTGCATTGCAATTTTAGACTCTCTAAATCTTTTTTCAATATCTGGGAGAAAAGTGACGGACTGTCAATATACACTTGTGAGAGTTTACACCACAAGAGCTTTACTCACAGGTTGAAATGCAAAAATAAACTGATTGAGAAGAATGTTTGGTATTAGCCAATGACGATATATCATACTGCCTCTGTATGAACCTGGAACCTGGAACAATATTACTGTTGGGTTCATTACCGCTGGACAACAAAGAACAACAATTTAATTTAATTTTTGAAGGTCCTGTATGAATCTCCATTTGCCATTTGGTTTATTGATTCCCATCACTGGAGAATGGCAAGGACTACCAAGAACTTCTCGAAGAATTCCCAGTATTAGTTGTTTTTTCCATTACTTGTTTCATTGCTTTCCTAGCCTCTTTCAGAAGTCTTTACTGTCTAGTTCTAGGAAATATTTAATCTGATTCAATCATTATTTTTACTGGCTCTGCTGTTTTAAGCAGCCCAATTTCTTTGCCAGTATAATCACATACCTCTTCCTTGACAGTATGTCTTAAATCCAGAAGTAAGATACATTTTGTCAAAACTGAGTGCAGCTTAATTCTGGTATCTTCTAAATTAATTGTAAAGGCTGAGGGCAGATTTAAGAGCCCCTAGCGCCTCCTTGAGCCACATTAGCATCATTTTTTTGTTCTGGTAATGAGGCCTCACAAGACCAAAATCACCACCCTAAATGTACAAAGTGGTGCAATGCATGCATTGAGCCACTTTGTAACCCTTTGTGATACATTATGCATGTTCCAGGCATAATGTATGCAAAGGGGGTGTTCCCCCACTGGGGGAGTAGATGAGGGAGAAATGACGCAAAGAAATCTAAGAGATTTCTTTGCATAATTGTTTTTCTACCCTCTGCATTAGAAGGAGACATGCCATTGTTTGCAATGGGCCTCAATGGGCTTTGCAGGATTAGCATCAAAAATGTTTATGCTAAACCTGCAAAGCTTCGAACTAGTGTCAAAAATGTTGATGCCAGTTCCCTAACTAACCCGAATAGAGCGCTGTATATTGGATATGGTGCACAGAGGATGGCATTATGGGGACACTGAGGGGCGCAACAAAAGTGGCGCCACACTGAGCGCATTGCCACGTTTTTTAAATCTGGCCCTGAATCTTTTGTGTGTGTTTTAAAAGCAACACCATCCGGTGTGCAATATATTATGGAATTCATCTTGCAAAGAAGTTCCCTTCCAAGCAAGTTCTCAGGACTTGAATCGCATAATAAAAACTGTTTATTCTTCAATGTTCCTATTTTAACTGGAACATCTGCTGTAACCTGATTCACAATTTATTACTAATCCCTGCACGGGGCCAACTTTAGGTCGGTGCGAGCGGTGCGGCCATACCGGGTGCTGATCTAGATTGGGGGACACTGACCTCAGGGGGCGCTGTGTTTAGCAATGACTTACTAAAGTTGCGATTTAAAAGCACCAGCTGAAAAGTTCCTTGTGCGTCCAGCCTTCAGGAAACAAATAAAATGTCAAGATACTTCTTGTGATTAATGTTCCTGCTAGGGAGAGAGATGGGAGTTTTGTCAAGCGGCATCTTTGACTCACCATAAAGTAGCATAGAGGGTCAACATTCCTGCTGCGAAGTACAGAACTATATTTTGTGTGGATATCTAAGTGGATTAGTAAAGCCAGCCTTTACGTATGCTTTAATGCAAATGAATGTATTTGAAAGGGGGACTATGGAGAGATGAGGAGCATATTTGCATGGTGGTAGTGAGTGAATCCGAGGAGGTGGTCATGGGGTGAGGGGTGCCAAAAAAGACTGTCACACAGGGCGCCACCAGCACTAAAGCCAGACCTGTCCCTACAACTTGGACTTCTCTTCCCTAAAGGGTGGGTTCATGGCTGTCAATCCACCAAAATGCAAGGGAGAGCGGATGTCAAACCACATACCCTTTGACCTCCACTTTTATTCACACACATACTTATACATACACACAAATGCAGACTTACACACACTCTTTCTCACATAAACACACTCTCTTCCACAGGCAAGCACACAACATACATTTTAACACATTTTTACTTACCTCAGCTGCCATGGAAAGGCATATTCCAGCTAACTGTACTCCATTGTTTTACACTAATAGTGAAAAATATGTAATTCATCACTTCTAGTATAACAAAAACTTTGCAAAACACAAAGAGAGTGGCGTTCCAAGTAGCATCCATAAGAACGAGCTGCCACTGTGTTCCTGACACTTAATTTGCCACCTCTGAGACCAGGGATCACAAAGGCAGTGCCAGGGGTAGCAAAGGGCAATCAAAGGGTCACAGCTGCGACCACTGGTGACCCCTAAGTGACATCCAAGGGTAGGTTTCAAACTTCCACAGAATGAACTGTAGCATGGGTAGCTAATGTCTTGATCAAAAATGAAGCAGATTGGCCACTGACTTAGCATCAATATATGGGCCACTGTCATCTATCTTTAGAACTGCACCAAGCATTCAGAACTCTTCCCTGCTGTCTCATCATTCAGTGGGTGTTGCATGGGTATGCCCACAGCAACACCCATTTCATGCTACTCGGCTGCAGAAAACTGATTTGGGGGCCCATATTTACAAGGCTGCGTTAAGCCCCAAAAAGTGGCTTAATGCTGCCTTGTAAATATGCCACAGGGCACAGAGCTACCAAAGCGTCACAAAAAGTGATGTTCCAGTGAAGCTAGGGCCCCGCTAAATATGCCTCATAGTATTTTGTTGCCACCCTGAATGATACAGCATTTTATTTCTCATATTTTTTGCGTTACAAGGGGAGGTAGCATAGACATTTGAAATGATTTCTGATTCTACATATTGTGCTCAGTACTTTGCATGTTCAACATTACATTGCCCCTCTGATTGTGGTGTAGTTGTTATGAATTCACCTGCATCCTATTAGGATTCTGTCTAGATTCCCTTTTCCAGTGTCCAGTCCTCTCACAATAAAGACACAGCATGTTCTTTTTCAAACTTTCAACATTCATTTTCATTCGATAACCTTTACCTTGCTTTCCTTGACTCATACCATAAATTCCATACTGTACAAAATTATTCATATTTGATCCCATTTGATTTTGTGATAACTTTTCAAATTGTTTTGTCTGTGCAATCATTTTTTCTTTTAATCTCTATTGCCTTGTTTCATAATAGTCACTACTATTTTTTGCCAACATCAAGATCTCATCAATGCTCTTCATTTGCGAAACAATTTACTTTGGTGAATATGATTACTAATTTCTGATCTTGATACATTCACAAAAGCAGACAAAAAAACACTAGCTTGATCTTTTTCTGCTTTCTCAACTCCCTGTGTTTCTTAAAAATATATATTAACCTCTCATAACAGGAATGCCCTAATTCTTTGGATTCCTGTGTCATTCTTAAAATCTTCTCCCAATTTATAGCCTCTTTGGGGACTTGCTTTTTTGAATTAGCTAGCTATTTTAGATGTTGGCGTATCATTAGGACCAAGTCTAGCTGTATCTTGTGTTGACCATCCAGCAACAACCTTGTTTTCTAACCACAAATCTCTAGGAACTACAGTCTCAAACAATGTATTAAAATTGGCCCATATCATTGGAGAAACATACGTCAAATTATGCAATTCTTCATACCACTTTGCCAAGTCCTCTATCAATTTTGGAAAATTATTCTTAAAGGCATACAAATCTGCCCTTGTCCATGGAACATGCACCACGTTTCCTTCATGTACTTTCCTTGAAGGTATTTCTACTAAAGCAGTGGCTGTCCCTGATTTTGAATCACTTTTTATTTACTGTCCCTTCCTTCCTTTTCTCTCATCATTTCTTCAAGTCATTACATTCTTGGTTTCTCAATTAAGTCCTTGATATGAGCTCTTAAAGTAGCCAAAACCATCTCTTTAAGTTCATCATGAGTTAAGTCCATTTTTTATTTTTTTTATTTTGTTAATGTTAGCTTCTAGCTCATCAGCCAGTTCTTCTAGTTTGTCATGAGCTTCATCGGCACACCTAGCTACTTCTTAAATCAAATATCTCATATCATCAGCGTTGTAATTGAATAACTAATTCAAATCCACATTTCCTTGTAACATTTCATAAAATTAAATTGTAAGTATTCTAGTACTAATTACTTGAAGTGATGGTTCTACTACCACTGTTCTCAAAGGAGACTCCTGTGTTTGTTCCTCTGGTACTCTGCTTCCACTAATGCTAGGCACTTCCATTGTGGCTGTCACCTCTGTTGGGGCACTTTGCATAATCTCACTAGGGGCTTGTGCCATTCCTGTATCTCCCTCAGCATTCTAATCACAATGCTGGGTTTCCTCCATTGAGCTATCTGTATACGGAGAGGGTCTAGATTCAAATGTTGGCTTATGATTTGATCACCATCATCTGACTCTACTTCCTTCCTTTTCTTCCTTTTCTCCTTATCCTGCCCTTCTCCAGTAACAATTGCAGAAAAACCATTTGCACACTCTGTCATATCCTCCCTCCAACTTTTCTCTTGGCAATCTTGTTTACTCTCTAATCATCCCTTAAATAACTTATACATGTTTTTATCTGTATTCTGTCTTTCCTACTCAGTCGCCATGTGATCCCATTTATTAAGCACTTCAAACTGTGTGGATCTAGGCATTGGCTCCATATCATACTTGGTCTATTTAGGAAATCTAGCATTTTAATATTAAAGCTATCCTCCTATGGAAACTACAAAACCTCATTTTGTACGATGTATTTATTCCATTCAGAGATCCACCTGCGCATGTAACACCCAACCTATACCATCATTTCAAATGCTGGCTCTCCTTAACTCTGTAATTCCTTACCCTCCCTAGGTAACTCCCCTTTTGTTTTAGGTATTGGAAAATATACCACCCATATTGTCACACACAGTAGACTCAAAACAAACTCAAAGTCACACTAAAAATCTCTAAATAACCTAAGCAAATAGCCAACAAGATCACAGCTGTCTCAAACGTCAACCTATCACAGCACAACTATGCCAGGAACCAACCAATCAGAGAACAACTCTGTAGTGAAATCTCACCAATCTCACCACAGCTCCCTGGCTGAGCAACCAATCACAGTCTGGCTTCTCATGAACAGGAAAACAATTACAGGACCACATTAACCACAGTAATCAATAAACTTTTAGTCCGTTTACCCTAGAAAGGAAAATAAAATCAGCGTTTCAAGTTAAATTATTCAATTACGACCATTAAAGTCTGAGAATGTGAAGCAATAAAGAGAAAAGAACACAACAATTCTGCAACGCTCTCACTAGGTAAATTCAGACCAACAGAAATCTACCTCCAAGTTAGTGTACTTCACCGCATGCACTCAGGCTATGCACAACAACTTAAGTTAAGCTTTCAAATCTGAAAAGAAAAATTGTTAATTCAGAATGCCTTTCCAATGTGTAAGTGGTGCCTCACTCTACACACCATAATACAGACAAATTATATCTTGAAGTCTTGTATTTACGACAAATCTGCTAACCTGTTCTATTCTTTCCACTAACACATGAATATCAAATAGGTTTACAGATATTATTAATACAACATCACAACAGTAATCAGTCCACCAATTGAACCCACGTTCATTTTCACATATCCAAACTGTAGGAAAGTACCATCTTTCTTGGCATGTTACCCCCACGTTCAGCCTGTTTGTCAGTGTGTTTTGCCTGTCTTATTGGCATCCTGCTAGCCAGGACCCCAGTGCTCATAGTTTGTGGCCTATATGTGTTGTCAGTATGCTTGATTGTGTCACTGAAGTTCTGCTAACCAGAACTGCAGTGCATATGCTCGCTATCCAAATTTGTCACTACAGTTTACACTTCAGATTGGCACACTGGACACGCCTATTAAGTCGCTAGTATATGGTACCTAGGACCTAGGGCATTGGGGTTCCAGGACATCATTATGGGCTTCAGCATCTCTTTTGCCACCCATAAGGAGCTCATACAAACCTTTCATCAGGACTGCCACTGCAGCCTGTGTGAAATAGTGCACACACTATTTCACAGCCATTTATCACTGCACCAGGTAACTTATAAGTCACCTATATGTCTAACCTTCACTTACTGAAGGCTAGGTGAAATGTTACTGTGTGTGAGGGCACCCTTGCACTAGCAAAGGTGCCCTCATGTTGTCCAGGGCCAATTCCCCGGACTTCGTGAGTGCGGGGACACCAATATAAGCGTGTAAATACATATATGTAGCTCCACAATGGTAACTCCGAATATGGCCATGTGAGGTGCCTAATATCATGGAATTGACCCCCCCAATCCAAATCTGGTATTGGTGGTCCAATCCCACGCATCTTGGGGGCTCCACCATGGACCCCCAGTACTGCCAAACCAGCTCTCTGAGGTTTCCATTGCAGCCCCAGCTGCTGCCACCTCACAGACATGTTTTTACCCTACTGGGGATTGAGCAGCTCAATTCCAGGAAGGCAGAGCAATGCATTTCCTTTAGGAGAGGGGTGTTACACCCTCTCCTATTGGAAATAGGTGTTACAGGCATGGGAGGGGTATCCTTCCAGAGCCTCTGGAAATGCTTTGAAGGGTACAAACAGTGCCCTCCTTGCATAATCCAGTCTACACTGGTTCAGGGACCCCCCAGTTCCTGCTCTGGTGCGAAACTGGACAAAGGAAAGGGGAGTGACTACTCCCCTGTCCATCACCACCCCAGGGGTGGTGCCCAGAGCTCCTCCAGAGTGTCCCTGCGTAAGCCATCTTGGATTCCAAGGTGTGGGTACCCACTGGAGACCTCTGAGTGGCCAGTGCCAGCAGGTGATGTCAGAGACCCCTCCTGACAGGTGCATACCTGGGTAGGTAGCCAATCCCCCTCTCAGGGCTATTTAGGGTCTCTCCTCTGGGTGTTTCCTCAAATTCGGTTTGCAAGATTCCTCCAGGACTCCTCCGCTTCAGCTTCTGACCGTCGGATCAACCGCAGACTGCTCCAGGAACTGCTGTAATTGCAACAAAGTATCCAGGGCGACTCCTTTGACCTGCAACTTAAGCTCTAGCCAGCATTTGCTACTGTTTCCAAGGTGTGCATGCTCTGAGGACTGCCTGTCTTCACTCTGCACCAGATGAACCGAAGGAATCTCCCGTGGAGTGATGGAGTCACTTACCTGCTTCAGCAGGCACCCTTCTACGACGACAACTGGTACTCTGAGACTCCTCTCCTGACAACGAGCATGCTGCCTGGAACACAGGTGGCGGACCGAAGTGAACCAGACTGTCCAAAGGTCCAGCTGTCCAAATTTGGTGGAGGTAAGAGCTTGCCTCGACAGTACCCCTGTGCACCACGTCTTCCACAGCTCCTGGGGCTTCTGTGCACTTCTTCCAAAACTTTTTCATGCACAGCGTAGCCCAGCTCCCCAGCACTCCATCCTGCGACGCACAGATCCCTGAGTTGATCTCTGGTGACGTGGGACCCTCCAGTGTAGTGCTGTGATGACCACACTTTGCATCTTCTTTGTCCCCATGTTTTGGGACTGCCGTGCTGCCTGGTCTTCTGATGGCTCTCTGAAGTGCTGACAGCCCCCTCTGTCTCCTCAGTCCAAGGTGAGACCCCCAGGTCCCTCCTGGGTCCAGGCAGCTCCTTTTTTTATGCAAACTACGTACATGCTTGAACCAAGGCTTGTTGGCGGAATCCAGCGATGCAAACAGCCTGCATCCAAGAACTCGACGTGGGACATCTCTTGCACCAAGCAGGAACCCTCAGCTATCTTCTTTGGTGCATTTATGCACTTTTCTTCTAACCGGAGAAGCCACTTTTGCACCTTCTTCCAGGTTGGCAGGGGATCCTGTTCTTCCTGGACTCTTCTTCTGGACTTGGTCTCCTCTCTCCACAGGTCTTCAGGTCCAGGAATCCATTGTTTGTTGCTTGTAGTCTTGCTTGGTTCTTGCATAATTCTTCATCACGACTTGTACTGTGTTCTGAGGAAACTTGCTGTTCTTTACTCTTGCTTTCCTGGGCTCTAGGGTGGGGTACTTTACTTACCTTTGGTGTTTTCTTACACTCCCAGTGCCCCTCTACACACTACACTTGCCTGGGGGGAATTCGACATTCACATTCCACTATTTTAGCATATGGTTTGTGTGGCCCCCAGGCCCATTGCAATCTATTGTATTTTCTACTGTTTGCACTATTAAATGACTGTTTACTTACCTTATTTTGGTTACTAGTGTATATGTTGTGTATAATATTTACCTCCAGATGGAGTATTACCTCTAACATATTTTTGGCCTTGTGTTACTAAAATAAAGTACCTTTTATTTTTGGTAACACTGTATTTTATTGTGTATATGTACTGAGTAACTATAGTGGTTTTGCAGGAGCCTTGCATGCCTCTTAGTTCAGCCTTGACTGCTCTGCTACAGCTACTCCTAGACAGCCTAAGCTGCTAGAACACTGCCTACATTTCACTAATAAGGGATAACTGGACCTGGTATAAGGTATAAGTACCTTAGGTATCCACTACAAACCAGACCAGCCTCCTACACAAACACTTTAAAACAGAAACTCAAATCCATTATCACGACTCATACCTCAAAATAATCACTTTCAGGAATGCACAGGCAACACAGCCAATCACTTCCCAAGAGGATCCGACATTGGAAAATTGGCAAGTTTCCAAATTCTCTTTTCTCCTTTGTGTTTTAGACAATAAATGGTCCAAAAACTACCAAAAATTGTTCGGCGACCCATTAAAAGAGGAGGTGCTCTCATGCAAGCCATCCTCGCCTACCAAAACTTTGTGGGAGCTAAACCGCAATAATTTTCTAAACCCCAATATCACAACACCCCAATTTTTACTTTAAGCAGTTCAGCCCCACAGCCCTTCACTTTGGTCTTGCAGCAAGAGAACACCCTTTAGACAAATTCTGCAGAGTAAAAACCATTTAGAGACTGAGGCCACTCAAGAACTGAGTTCTAGATCAGGATTAACTTTTTAAGTTTTAATGGAGAATCATTACTATAATGTTACAGAATATTGCAAAGTTTATAGGATCACAATTCAAGTCAATTTAATTAAGTCCCTTGTTGGACCTGGGCCTTTTTGCAGGGTCATCCCCAAACTTTTTACCTTTTTCCTTCTATTTTTTCTGACCTGTTCTTGTTGGTTTTTGGACTCTGGGCACTTTACCACTGCTAACCAGTGCTAAAGTGCATATGCTCTATGTGTAAATTGTATTGGCGATTGGTTTATCCCTGATTGGCATATTTGATTTACTAGTAAGTTCCTAGTAAAGTGCACTAGAGGTGCTCAGGGCCTGCCAATCAAATTCTACTAGTGGACCTGCAGCACTGATTGTGTCACCTACATGAGTAGCCCTGTAAACAAGTCTCAGACCTGCCACTGCAATGTCTGTGTGTGCAGTATTGCAGTGCCAATTCGACCTGGCAAGTGTACCCACGTGCCAGGCCCAAACCTTCCCTTTTCTATACAAGTAAGGCACCCCTAAGGTAGAACCTATGCAGCCCCATCGGCAGGATGCAGTGTATGTTAAAGGTGTGACATGTACTGATGTGTTTTACACGTCCTAACAGCAAAATACTGCCAAATTCGTTTTTCACTTTTGCAAGGCCTATCTGTCTCATAGATTAACATGGGGCTGCCTTTAAATATCTTGTAAGTGCAGCTTCCCCTTAAGAGCAGATAGAAATTGGAGTTTGGTGTCTCTGAACTCACAATTTAAAAATACACCTTTCGGTAAGGTTGGTTTTTAAACTGTCCATCTGAAAATGCCACTTTTAGAAAGTGGGTATTTTCTTGCTTAAGCCATTCTGTGACTCTGCCTGCTTGTGTATTCCCTGTCTAGGTCAGACTGAGAGTTGGGCTGTTTGTGAATCCCCTCTAGACAGTGACACAAAGGACGCTGGGGTGTAGCGTGCATATCCTGATGGTTCATCTGAGCTAGAGTGGAGGGAGGAGTGGTCACTTACCCCTGAATGGGCTGCGCGTGCCCTCCCACAATGCAGTCTCCAAATCCCCTGGCATGAGTCTGGAGCCAGGCCTGGGCAAGGCAGGATCTTGTGAACAACAGAGACTTTCCTTTGAAGTTTGACAACTTCAAAGGCAGAAAGAAGTATAAGTAGTGGACCCTTAATTCCAGATTTTTAGATTACTGGAGGAGGAGCACTGCCCCTTTGCCTGGAACTGTGCTTTGCTGAGTTGGCGTGCAGTTGCTGCTTCTGCCTGAAAGAGGACAAAGACTGGACTTTGTGGTATATTCCTGCTTGTGAAGAATCTCCAGTGGCTTGGATTGAGCTTGCCTACTGTTCTGAAGTCTTGGGGGCATCAAAGACTTCATCTGTCAGCACCTGGACTCTCTGCTGAGACTCCTGCCCTCCCAAGTGGTGCCCCATCCAGTCCCTGGGCCATTAAGAGGTGAAGTTGGCAGAACAAGGACTGAAATCCACCGACAGAACGCTGTATGTGGAAGGATTTTAATGCACAATGTGCAACGTGGCTACGCGGATAAAATTGATGCATCAAAGCAGCAGAAATGACGCAACACCTGCTTGCAGCTGCTGATTACGATGCAAACCCCACACAGTGCAGTATTCGAACACCGTGCGGCCAAATTTCTCACTCTTCATCACTGGGTGTCAAAAATCAACAGAAGTCTGCTCAGATCCGAGGTGCCCGCCCGGAAATCGAAGTTTCGCTCTCTTACAGGAGAGAAAAATGACACGTTGCCTACCGACCATAGAAGAAATGACGCACGGCCTGACTTGCGAGTAAGGAATCGACTCATCGCTGACTTTTCTGACTCACGCTTGCCTGTGCGTTTTTATTTTTTACGCAAACCAGGTACTTTGTGTAAAATCAACGTTTTCATTGTTTACTATGAATTAAGACTCTTATTCTTTTGAAAATTCATATCTTGACTTGTGCATGTTTATATTTGTGAAGTTTTGGTGTTGTTTGATTCAGATAAATATTGCCTATTTTTCTAAACTGGTGTGGTGTCTATTTTTTTGTGTTTTCACCGTATTACTGTGTGTGTTGTTACAAATACTGTACACATTGCCTTTGAGATAAGCCTGACTGCTTGTGCCAAGGAGTTATCATAAGCGTGTATCTGCATTGCCCTGGCTAGAGTGAGGGTCCCTGCTTGGACAGAGTGCAAACTGACTGCCAACCAGAGACCCCATTTCTAACATCCCTCTAAATCCTAAATGTCAAACTCATTAAATGTACTCAAACATTACTGGGAAAGGAAAATCTATGAGAACTTTGACAGAGTTTTGTGAGAGAAATGAAAAGTCGCCCCAGTCTCTCAAAACCAGGGTTTTTATATACATTTTATTCATATTATTAAAACTGCAAATTCAGTATTGCATGAGTATGGTTAGATCAAATTGGCCAATCACAAACAATTTTGTAATTTCGAAAAGTCCTTAACACTATTCTATTTTTTTTTAGGTAAGGGAAATCTTCTGCTTTAGTAGGGTAGGTACGAAATGTTCCCGCGATTGGCTGGCTCTTTCTATTGAGACTGCGCTAAGGATAAGCGAAACAGAATTGAAAGAAATCGAATTGCTGGAACTTGAACTTTCACAAGACCAGACAATACAAGACGTAAAGCAACTATTAGAGTCAGCAAATAAAATCATTGCAGAGTTTAAAATCCGCACTGCGAACCAAAAAACATCTAAAGTGGCAAGGGACATTAACAATTTCAAACTTGAGGAAGTCTATCCGTTTTTGAAAGAAGATTTCTCTAAATATAATAACCCAAGTAATCTGAATCTACAGTTTCATCTCGCTCACGCAGGAGATTTATTACTTTTTCTGATACTTCTTCTGACTCAGAGACGGAACATCCATCAGATACTTTCTCTGGCCCCTCTTACCCTACTATTCAACCTTTTTTTGGCAGAGGTGGACGCAGAGGGAGAGGGGGAGGTGCTCGAGGCAGATCTCATTATCAAGATCAGAACAGAGATCTATACTCCCAACAAGGAGAATTCCGCACCAGGAAAAGAACATACAGAAGATGATGAATGATGGTTTAGACACGTTACTGGTGTCTAACTTGTCTAACTATACTCTTTCTGCTACAGAGCTAGAGGTACTAAATAAAGGCCTTTCTTTCGTCCCTACTAAACTTCAAGACCCGGTTGATACCAAAACCGAAGTATTACGATTTTTACGTAAAGTAAGGCTACGGGCCTTTTTTCAAGACACTACTAGGGAGATGACTTCCAATGAAGTTAATGTTACTGTGCTGCATAATAAATCTACATTTTGCCCCAATACTACTCATATGCCACGTGAAGTACAGATTTTTGAGGATGTGGTTCTACGTGAAATTGACTCACTTAACAATACTAAAGTTTCATTTAAATCTAATTGTTCTAAGGAAGAGAATAATGCCATCCTCTCCTTGTCATCTAATGATAACATCATCATTAAGCCAGCTGATAAAGGTGGCGGCATAGTGATACTTGATAAGGATAAATACAGTACGGAAATACGCTGCCAACTAAATAACAGGGACCATTATCGTCTGATAACAGAAGATCCCACACCTAGATTGAAAGCTACTATTATGACCATTACTGATGAAGCACTTAAAGAGGGATGGATATGTAAGAAAGAATATGATTTTTTAAATCTAAGTCAATCACGCATTCCCCTTCTCTATATTCTACCCAAGATCCATAAAAACGACACTAACCCTCCGGGTAGACCTATTATTGCGGCCTGTGGTTCTTTATTGGAACCTTTGGCTCAATACGTGGATTTTTTTCTCAAACCATTAGTATACAATACTAAAGCGCACGTGCGGGATTCCATGCATATGATCAACAAACTTGAAGGTAACGCTTTCAATGAGAGAACACAAATGCTAGTGACCTTAGATATAGAGGCACTTTATACCAACATCCCTCAAAATGAGGCATTACAAATAATGAATATCTATTTAGATCAGAGGCCTGTTCCACATAAGGTTCCTTCTCATTTTTTGCTCTCTCTGGCTACGTTGTGTCTGAAAAACAATGTGTTCACATTTGATAATGAGCTGTACCTGCAAGTTAAGGGTGTAGCAATGGGGTGCAACTTTGCCCCCGAAATAGCGAATCTCGTAATGGCATTTTTTGAAGATAAATGGATTTTTGATACTAATAATCCCTTTCATACTCACATTAAAATGTGGTTACGATATATTGACGACATTTTCATGATTTGGGAAGGCGATTTGGAGACGCTTACTGCTTTCCATCAATGGATCAATCATTTAACACCTGATCTCAAGTTTACGTTGTCCTCAGACTGTAAACTGATCAATTTTTTAGACCTATGGATTCAATCGACTGAAGGGTGTATTTCGGTGAGTCTTTACAAAAAACCTACCGATAGAAACACCCTCTTACATTTTTCAAGTAATCATCCTCGGTCTCTCAAGGAGAATTTATCCTATGGTCAATTTCTTCGGATTCGTCGAAATTGTACTACTAAAGAAGATTACTTCCAAAATGCAGAATCTTTGACATCTAGATTGATCAATAGGGGGTATCCTAAGAAAATCGTAAAAGGGGCCTGCAAACGCGCATGGTACACTCCACGTGAACATCTGCTAGTCCCTAAGCTAAAAAACAGGGTCTGTCCTTTGATGTGTGTACTGACTTATAATCCCAAAACTAATCGCATTAGGGCCATTAGTGGAAAAAACTGGAAGTTACTTCTTCCCGTAGGGTTAGACAAACCCTTGTTTGCCTTTAAAAGAGGCCAAAATATTTATGATTCTCTAGTACATGCTCCGTTTACTTCTAAAATTAAACCAAAGGCTGATTTAAGAAGCATGTTATCTCTTCCTCCAATCATTGGACATTTCCAATGCATGAATTGCCTTGCTTGTCAGTATACAGATAAGAGCAGGCAGTTGGAGCTGAATGGTAAAATCCATCACCAACATTGTTTTTCAAACTGTAACACTCGTTACGTGATATATTGCATCACTTGTCCTTGTTCGCTGACCTATATTGGTCAGACGACACAACATGTAAAAACACACATTCTTCAACACATGTCCAGGATTAGATGTGCTGTGCACGGTGCCCCATTGGTGGATCACTACATTAAACAGGGTCATAGTCCAGAAGATATCAGATGGTCGATCCTGTATGTAGTTGATAAAATTAAAACAGGAAGTTCAACATCTTCCGTTCTGGACAGAATGGAAGCACGCCTTATAGAAAGATTTGGGACGGCCCGGAGGGGTTTAAATGATGTGTCAGAAATGTGGGCCCTAATTTAATTGTAATTGGCTAAATATTGACTTGCTCTGTATAGATTTTTTCCAGTAGAAGATGTTGGTTGCTTTCAGCCCCAGAGATGTATTTATTATTTTTGTATTATTTGGTTGTTTATTGTTGGAGTTTTTTTCTAATATATGTGTTATATTTGAGACAGGTACTGTTTATGTCATATGTATAGTAGTGGGTTTATGACATCTGCAGTGGTCTGTCTAGATTATATATTTATTATAATATTTGTAAATATTGTAAAAATACATATCTATCACATTTGGATAGATATTGTTGCGATAGGTTATGTTACTAATACATGTGAGGTTTGTTTAGATTTTGTATTTGCATTAAGCTTTCCAATGTATCTTCCCTTTATGTATTTTGGTTGGGTTCATGTATTTTTATGAATTAGTCATTTCACTTATTCATTGTCGTTTTATATTGTCTTTAAATGTGAATTAGTTGTGTTATTTAAAAGTTGGTTTTGTGCTATTCAACAAATTGTTATTTTGTTATGTCCAACATGGCCCATTGGTTTTTGTTTTGGTGCACAGGTTCATATTGCTTTGACACTTCAAAATGGCCTCCTCATTAATGTTATGGAGGGAGACATTCTTTTAAGTCACCTTTTCTCTTTCTATTACGGGGACGCGTAGCGAGAGGCTCCTGCTGCCGGCATGTTGGTTTATTTATAAGCGCTCTTGGTCAGCGCGACATGCCTAAAAGCTGTTTCCCGTGAATGTAGTCAGCCGGGTCGCGGTTTTCTAAGAGGTATATGCTCCCGTTAGTTATGCGCTCATGTTTGTTAGCGCTTTGATTTGTTTAGCTCGGGTTGTTTTGAGTAAAATTTGAAACCCCTAGCAATGCTTTTTGTCTTTTGTGCTTTATACAGTAGCACATGGGTTGCGATTTACTTCTCACCACCTCTGCAGTTTAAGCATTCATGCATCTATTGCCTTAAGGTCAGTCCCCCTCTCTACGCTCTCCTTGTATTTTCAGATACATTATAATACAATGATTAATTAATTTCTTTTAAAGGGCTGTGTGTTAATATTGCCTTTCATGGGCGCTTTAAGTTTATATTTATTTTTATTTTTGATTGTTATATCTCTGGGTCTGTTCTGAGTTCACTTTAACTACATCTCTACTTTTAAATTAAAGGGCTCTCTATGCCATTCAGTTTTATGAATTGGGTTATTAATAATTGTTTTCACTCATTTCTTTTATATTCTATTCACTTATGTTTTATGCGCACTGTGGTTTTTTCATGGTGAACAGATGCGGGTTGTATGCATCTGGTAGTGTATTGAGTGGTTGTATGTCATATTGGTTTTAGGTAATTTGCTGTTGTTGTACATACAGGCACTGTTTCCCTTGACCTGAGGAGGCCGGATTCTTTAAGGCCGAAATGCGTTGACTGTTATTTCTAAGGAGTGACTGTTGGAATTACTGAATTGTTGGACTCATAATTTGCGGACTGTATCGGACATTCTTTCAGAGATTGGTTTCTCTCACTGAGGCTGGATATTTTCCTCGGACTACGGTCACTACCTTTTACTGTGACTGTTTGCCACTGGATGGCTAAGCAGCCTATGCTTTATGTATTACGGTGCCCGAACGGAATTGTTGGTTGTTTTCTTTATGTATAGGATTTTTATATATTTAGATTTTATTTTGTGTATTAGTTTTTTAGGTGCACAGGTAATTTGTTGACACTATGATTAAATTACTTTAACTATAATAAAGAAATTACTTTTCAGTGAAAAATTGATGTTTTCGCTTGGATAGTTGGGTAATTATTTTTTCCTTCTGGATATCTTGTTGTTGCATGCTTCCTCAGCAACGGCACTCTGGAGAGGTTTAATCTAATTTGAAACTTTTATTAAACAACAGCCCATAGAGTTATGCTCTTTTGCACACTTACATCAGAACTTTCAGCAGAAATTCTTCAAAATGATACTTTATGTACACAATTAAAAGTTTCATTCACAATACATGCTTTCTATTCTCTTTATTACTACAATCTATTGATGTCCTTATCATGTCCTGCGGAATCTGCGAGAAGAAAAGACTCTGCAGCGGGCTGCTGATTTGTAGGCGGGAATGAGCAAGGGCTAGATGAACAGTACTCCAGAAACCTCATCTAATTAGATTATACAATATCACATGAAAACGTGACACAACTGTTCTACATTGGTTTTAACAATTCTAAATAAAATAATAATCTTGTTTTAAGTGCAAAGTCATGAATTCATTGGTTACGGTCATATGCATTTTAAAAATCACTAATTCACACAATTATTAATAATATATGTCAGCCAAATTTGCACATCTGAATAATCTTTAACACTATTTCAGTCACAACTTTTTTTGTATATCTTCATCTGTTTCTTCCAATTATAAGAGAGGTACGTAGAAGGCACATCCGACACTTTGGTTTAAACCACATTTCTATACCATTAAACTAAGAAAGCACACCAGCAGGACAAGGGTAGAGTGGCTTTATATACATGTGGTGAGTGCAAATGCCCATAATACCTTTAATAGAAAGCACTCTCCAAAACTACACCAAAGGTCTTTTTTGATTCTTTCCTAACTATGTAGTGGTGTCGTTTGACAAAAGGAATGTGCTACGAGGGTGGAGCAAGCAAAAGGGGATAGGTTCAAGCAAAGTAGTCCAGTTAACAAAATAAAGAATGAAAGGTCCATACCAAGTTCATGAAAATTGGGAAAGTATTCACTACTTACCACACATTTTGTAGTAGTAGTAGAAGCATTATAAGCGTTAAGTTAGCTTACATCCCATAAAACTCTATTAAAATACAATAAAATAACGAGAACATAAATTTCAGGTGCATTCAATAATTTGTAATACAAAGCAGTTAAGTTGTTGATAAAATGGTGCCTGATTTCCCAGATACGAATAACATTACACGGGACCTAACCCTTATGTCCAATAACTGAATCAGGGTAAAAAGCAAGTACAAACCAAAGAGTACCATGGGACTCTTTTGTTATACAGTCAATATAACCCTCTTTCTTGACAATAAAACCAACTTACTCCATTTATTCACCAAAGTAGGTATATTGTGCTCTATACAATCAGAATATGTGTAAATGGTGCAGTGCTGAAAGGTGCAATGATACAAATGAGATGTCTCAAAGTTCCATATAAATCAACAGTTTAATGTGCAATCACTGATTACTGTCTTCAACTGATTGAATATTAGACAATCCCTACTAAAAACATTGACGTTTTGACTCTCCACATAATTTATGCAGGTCTCTTCAGGACATAAGCGTGGCGTCTGGCACAACACCTATTGGGGCACAATGTAGAGAGAGGCTATTTTAATGCATACATCAGACATATCTGTCCTAGCAAACCATTACCTAATGAGTAGAGACCTACCTCAGAGCAGTGTACATAATTAACGTGCTGGGGTTGTCTGTGTTAGTTGGCCTATGGAGTCCAACTAAAGAAAATGAATAAGGCAAATTAAAGACTCTGAAGGATAGATAATTCTGCTTCTTCCTATACAAACATCACCAACCCACGGTGGAGGCATGTGAGCAACATCATCTATACCTTTCCTCTTAGCAATGTAAAGAGTCCTACTGGGATGTGTAATCTTGTAGCTACTACCCTTGAGCAATCACCCGGTTACATAATGCTCTCTGTTATTATATATATATATATATATATATATATATATATATATATATATATATATATATATTGTATTTGCAAAATGTCTCAAATGCGATGTAAACATTGGTGGTAAACCGGCCAATATTGTAAACACCATTCAGCGTCACAATGTGGCCCATACTCTAGTGTAATCTTCATATGAAGTATTATGTGAAGGACTTCAAACAGATTACATCTCACATTGTCTTTGTAAAGAAGGTAGAATCAAATCACAATCCCATGCGGTTGTCACTATACAGTGCTTTGTGCTTCGAACATCTGCATCCAAAAGCTAAAAAGTCAGCAAGGGCGCGCAGTATGCAGCATGCTCTTTCTCAAGCATTCTTCTTTGGAACACTAGAACTCCCTACCCTGGAGTCCATCTTGGGTGTACGGACTGCCCAAATGCAGGAATTCCAGATTGTATGGGTCTGAAAGCAGGAAGGAAGAAAAAAAAAGAACAAAGACCAAAAACCGGGTTAAAAAAGGGGGAGACCAGGTGGAAAAGGGGTGGAGGTAGGAAAAAACAAGTCCAAGGAGGAGAACATGGTGAAAAAAGAGGGTGGGGTAGGAGGGAAATATTGGAACCAAGAGGAAGGGAACCTGCAAGAAAAGGGACAAATATAGGGTGATAACAACTGAAAAAAGAAATAAGACAAGAACACAGATAAAGAAAAAACATGTCATTAACGAATAGGGACCCCTGGAAAGCCACTCTTATAGACATTATACGACCCACATCTATGGGTTTACTTGGTCCAATGCCGACCTCAGATTTTGAATATCCAATTTACTCAGCAGCTGCTGGATCTATTTTGCGTTTTGGGAATGCCTATATTGTGCAGAAGCGTAGGTAGTGTGCATTGTTTTCAAATCAATTCAAGCAATAGTAGCATTGTTTTGCAAGCCCTGGAGAAGTACGCCAGCTATAGTAAACATTGCAAAGGTAAAATGTCAATCTGGAACTTAGGATACAAGATATTTGCCATCATGACCTGAACCTCAATGTGAAGTACACATTTGCTGCTTTGAAGTACATTGGTCTGGCTTCCTTGGGAAGTATTTATGCAAAACATTTCCAATAAAGTGCCACTGGTGAATAGAAGGGCTGCAGTCTTAGTCCCTGGGTTGTTCCTTGCTATCAGTGTTTCCACACCATGGTCGGTATACAAGGAAAAGTGCAAAGGTGCCAGTGAACAATCTTGGTAGACACCACTCAGTACTAGAAAGGGCTTTGGACTTTCACCAGTCGGCCCTCAATACACCACGGAAAATTTCCTTTGTGGAGTGTTAGAAATGGGGTTTTTGGTTGGCAGTCAGGTTATCCTCTGTCCAAGCAAGAACCCTCACTCTAGTCAGGGTAAGTTGCACACAATCCAAAATGATCCTGTGCCCACCCTCTGGTAGCTTGGCACGAGCAGTCAGGCTTAACTTAGAAGGCAATGTGTAAAGTATTTGTGCAATAAATCATACAATAACACAATATAGCACCACAAAAATACACCACACAGTGTTTAGAAAAATATATAATATTTATCAGGATAATTGTAGGTCAAAACGAATAAAGATGCAATATGAAATTGTAGAGATATCACTGAAAAGTGATATAAAGTGTCTTAAGTCTTTAAAAAGCAAACAAAGGCTCTTTCAAGCACAAAGTACCTGGTTTAAAGTGGAAAATCTCTGCAAAGGGCCGCAGGAGAAGAGATACGTGGAAAAATGGTGTGTGCGTCGATTTCTCCTCTACACACATGGACTTGCATCGTTATTTTTCACGCGGTGAAGTCGTGCGTCGTTTTCCGGCGTGCGGACAGTCTCTTTCTGTGGGTCACGGGATTACCAGATGTCCCGGGGTCTGTGCGTGGATTCTTCAGCTTGTTTTCCGGCTGCGCGTCGTTCCGGGAGGCTGTGCGTGGAATTCTCGGTCTCACGGCAGGTGTCACGTCGGTTTCCCCTCTGGAAGTCAGGCGGCGTTATCCTTGCAAGGCCGTGCGTCGAAGTTCCGGTCGCCCCGGAGGTGTCGCGTCGATCAGCGTTGGTGTGCAGCGATTTTCTCGCTGCGGAGCAAGCTGTGCGTCGAAATTTTCAGCGCACGAAGAGCCCAAATGAAAAAGAGAAGTCTTTTTGGTCCTGAGACTTCAGGGAACGGGAGGCAAGCTCTATCCAAGCCCTTGGAGAGCACTTTTACAGCCAGACAAGAGTTCAGCAAGGCAGCAGGGCAACAGCAAGGCAGCAGTCCTTTGTAGAAAGCAGTCAGGTGAGTCCTTTAGGCAGCCAGGCAGTTCTTGGCAGGATGCAGGTTCTGGTTCAGGTTTTATCTCCAGCAAGTGTCTGATGAGGTAGGGCAGAGGCCCTGTTTTATAACCAAATGTGCCTTTGAAGTGGGGGAGACTTCAAAGAGTGGCTAAGAAGTGCTCTAGGTCCCCTTTCAGTTCAATTCTGTCTGCCAGGGTCCCGGTAGGGGCTGTTGCAGTCCTTTGTGTGAGAGCAGGTCCTCCACCCTCCCAGCCCAGGAAGACCCATTCAAAATGCAGATGGATGCAACTGAGGCTGAGTACCCTGTGTTTGGGGTGTGTCTGAGTGAATGCACAAGGAGCTGTCAACCAAGCCCAGCCAGACGTGGATTGTAAGGCACAGAAAGATTTATGTGCAAAGAAATGCTCACTTTCTAAAAGTGGCATTTCTAGAATAGTAATATTAAATCCAACTTCGCCAGTCAGCAGGATTTGGTATTACCATTCTGGCCATACTAAATATGACCTTCCTACTCCTTTCAGATCAGCAGCTACCACTTCAATACTGTATGAGGGCAGCCCCAATGGTAGCCTATGAAGGGAGCAGGCCTCACAGTAGTGCAAAAACGAATTTAGGAGTTTTACACTACCAGGACATGTAAACTACACAGGTACATGTCCTGCCTTTCACCCAAACAGCACCCTTCTCTAGGGGTTACCTAGGGCACACATTAGAGGTGACTTATATGTGGAGAAAGGGGAGGTTTAGGCTTGGCAAGTACTTTTAAATGCCAAGTCGAGGTGACAGTGAAACTGCACACACAGGCCTTGCAATGGCAGGCCTGAGACAAGGTAAAGGGGCTACTTAAGTGGGTGGCACAACCAGTGCTGCAGGACCACTAGTAGCAGGCCCTAGGCACATACTGTATAGTGCACATTACTAGAGACTTATAAGTAAATTAAATAGTCCAATCAGGTATGATCCAAGGTTACCATGTTTAAAGGGAGAGAGCATATGCACTTTAGCACTGGTTAGCAGTGATAAAGTGCGCAGAGTCTAAAAGCCAGCAAAAACGGTGTCCAAAAAAGTGGAGGGAGGCAGGCAAAAAGTTAGGGGTGACCACCCTAAGGCTGTCAGGTCTAACATGGAGCATTACCAAAATATTCAGAAGGCCAGGTAAAATAGCCAGAGCTTTGAATAAGCTCCACAGCAGGTGTCCGGGAACAGTACCAAAAGCCGAAGGCAGTTTTATTAACACCACATGTAATCCCAAGTGAGATATATTATTCCAGGAGCAAATGGAACCTGAACATTGGATCTACAGTGCTGGTTTTCATTATAAAATCAGCCTGGCAATTTGATACAATATTTTTTATTTTCAGACCATGATTCTAGGCTGGTAATGCACATGTGAAGGTTTTTTGATGTCATCAAGCAGGTTTATCAAGTGGAGACATGCTGGATCATTTCTGCAGCCATTATTGTTGAAAATCACAATTTCAGTTCCCAGTAAGGATGTTGATAAAGGGACTGCATTAAAATCTCAGTGATAAAAGCATAATGTATTCCCCCATAGGATAGGTTCTGATTTGTATAAGTCAGTAGGTTTTTTATAAGGGCAAGGGCTTTGCTTCTTTTAGACCTATTCATTATCTAGAGAATCCATTTAAAGTAAACAGTTCTAAAGATTGCACACTAGCAGCCTGACATATTGGCAGTAATCATAATCCATTGTAATGACGACGGAATGTCCTTACCCCCAATATAAGGATCAGTCCTCTGAATTCAAATGCACGTGGACCATAGATTGGCGACATTGAGACTGCCTCTGTTCTCAGATGGCCTGACGTGGTGAGGGCTGTCAGAGAAACAGCACCCGCCAAATTCAGATGAGTGAATGTATAGTCGTTTTTTACTGTCTGTCACCACCAGGAAAACCCTGTCAGCAGACAAATGTTTCTAAATTTAGCAGGTAGATACATCAGCAGGGGGACTCAGTAATATACTCCGTCGCCCTGGTGGAGTCCGTCTGCCAAATATTAAATCCGCCCCTAGATGAGGACTAGCCTCTGACCCTGGTCTAAGCACTCTCCCTCGCTGCCTCTGCGTTGCTCCTCGTGTCTGATGCTTAGCTGCAGCACACGAGCCCTCCAGTTCGATCCTGCGGTCCGCCTGGACTGACCCACCACATTGTGTAATTGCTTTCACAGTAATTGTTTATTGTAAAGTGTTTTTTTGTAAAGTGCAATTATATTGTCATTTTTCGGAGCCTTTTGCAGCCCCATTCTGCTTTGCCTCCTTGCTATGCCCTGTTGGTGCCTGTATTTTGTCTGTTTTTTCCTGCTATTTTCCCCTCCCCTCCTGCCACCATCGTGCCTCCTCGCCAGGACTACTTATGGTGGCCACTGCATGATTGCGCAGCGGGCATGTGTAGCTGGCACGTGCAACAGGTGAGCTGCCAGCGTGCCAAAGGAGCGCCAAAGGCAAGCCTGCCTGTGCCTATCCATGCAGGGACTGCAGCCAGCGCCAGGAACCCTGGCCTGACTCACCCCCACAGTTACTCCTCCATGGATCTCCATGCTCCTGACCCCAGATACAACAATAACTGCTGCCTCTCATCACTTCACCACACAGCGGGACCCACTGCCGATACTTCTCCACCACAGGACTGACCGCTATCACTGCCACCAATGCCTCACCATCCTTGTCGACGGATACGGCCTTGGAACAACTCCGGTGCATCCTGTTCAACCCAGATCGATCTGCAAACACACAACCGAAATCTGGGATACCATATCCAACCTTGCCCCTTGCGTAACCTTAATCACTGAAACCTGGCCCACCCCGTCTCGGCCCCGGACATCACCAAGGCAACATCCCCTGGCTACAAAATGAAACACCACAACCTCACCAACAGACATGGAGGTGGCATGCCACCATACACAAGGAATCACCTGCAGCATCACTAATGTCAAAACCACACCCATCGTGGAATACATGAACTTCCAGTTCCACACCAATGACAGCACCACCATCAAAGGCACCCTGGCACACAGATCACCAGGACCAAGAACCGGCCTCAGCGAAGCCATTACTGAATTCATCACCCAGCTCGCCATTAAATCCAAACACTACGTCTTCCTGGGAGACCTCAACTGCCACCTGGATGACTCCACTGACACCAACACCACCGACCTACTGGAAAGACTGGACAACATCGGCCTCAAGCAGCTGGTCACGGGCCCCACGCACAAAGCAGGACACACACTTGACCCCATCTTTGCATCCAGCAACAAAGTCAGCTGCAGCAACACCATGGTACTCACCTGGTAAGACCACTATATCATACACTTCACCCTAGCTGGATCTCCCCACACCACCCCCATTCACCACAAGCCCCCTCCTGTGGTTGGACCAAAGTCACTCAGTAGGAATGGCCCGACCACCTCAACATCTCACAGCCTAACATCAGCAACAACTTAGTTTCTGACAGTACAGAACTTTAACATCTGGATCACCAGTGTTGTGGACCTGGTCACCCCGACCAAACCAGTCAAGACTCACACAACCACCAAAACAGCCAGTTGATGCACCCCAGAACTCAGCAAATCAACATGCATGGACAAACAACTGAAGAGAATATGGCACACCTGCAAGAACCACGCTGACCGAGCCACCTTCAAAACAGCCCTCAATGACTACCACTGCCAAATCAAAGCCACAAACAAAAGAGGCCCTGATCAGCCGCCAGCTCACCACCATCCTCAAACCCTTGTTAACCATGTCTACTTTTCCAGAAGCCTGAATACACACAGAGATCAGAACCCTCCTCAAGAAGTGGTCTGCAGACCCCAGTGAGCTCCAGAATTATCGCCCGATCTGTCTGCTCCTGTTCCCCGCCAAAGTCTTGGAGAAGGCCATCAGCCGCCGCCACCTCGCCGAACACCTTTAGAGAAACTGCCTGCTAGACCCCTCCCAATCAGGCTTCAGACCCAATAACAGCACTGAGACAGCTCTGATCACCGTAATAGATGACATCTGTGCCCTGACGACAGTGAAGAAGCAGCCTTCTTGATCCTGCTCAACCTCTCCAACATCTTCAACACCTACTCCCACCACGCACTGATCTATGCCAGATTGGGATCACATACAATGCGCTCAGATGGATGGCATCCTTCCTCATGGGACACATCCAGAAATTCCACCTCCCCCTCTTCACATGGCAGGTCAAGCACATATCTGCAGCGTTCCCCAAGGCTCCTTCCTAAGCCCAACACTCTTCAATGTCCACATGACATTGTGAGATTGCACAACATCAAAATCATATTCTACGCTGAGGACACACAGCTCATCCTCTTGCTCTCAACAGACCCATCCAAGATGAAGACTAACTTCCACAACTGTATGAAGAACATATCCACCTGTATGAAGGACAACTGCCTGAAGCTCAACATGGACAAAACTGAGGTTCTGATCTTCGGCATACCGTCAACCCTATGGAAAGACTCCTGGTAGCCAGCAGAGCTCGGACCCACACCGAAAGATCACACCCACAACATCTGCATCATTCTCGACAGTAAAATCTCCATGAAATGCCAGGTCAATGCAGTTTCCTCAGCTGCTTCCACATGCTCTGTATGCTCCACAAGATCTTTAGGTTGCTCCCCACTGGCACAAGGAAGACAGTGACGCAGGCACTCATCACCAGCTGACTGGACTACAGCAATGCATACTACCTAAGCACCACCACTGAAGTCATGCCAAGATACCAGACTGATCCTCAACCTGCCCAAGAGAACCCACATCACCCAACACAAAAAGGACCTCCATTGACTCCCGATCCAGAAAAGATCCCACTTCAAGTTTCTGAAATGCCTACAAAGCCATCCAAAACCAAGAACCCACCTACGTGAACCACAGCCTTCTCCTCCACCAACCATCCTGGGACCTCCGCTTGGCACAATTCGCCCTCTCAAAAATACCATGTATATGCCGTTGCTGCGCCGGAGGATGCTCCTTCTCCCACCTTGCCGCCAAAGCCTGGAATGCCTTCCCTCCCCACCTCCACGCCACGCCACAGCCTTGCTTACCCACTTCAGAAAGGGAATGAAAACCTGGCTTTTTGAAAAAACACCTGCAGCAAGAGCCTGGATACCCATTCAGATGGCAAGCTGCGATATACAGACAACACCTGATTGATAGATTGATGAGCTGAGCAGGAGTTTATGATGAAGAGGGGTTCAATAAGTGACAAAGATCTCTGGGCTGGGCAGGGCTCTCATAGACTGTGAAGCTTCTGTCTTTCCTGAACTAATGCTAGAACTTTGTCTCAATTTTCCAGTTGATGCGATGTTTGGAACAGTCTTACATTTTCTGAGTCTTTATTGCCCATAATTAGAGTTGCCTTCTGGTAGTGCTGTTCAGTCAGACTCATAATGTTTGCCCTATGGCCAAGCTTGAGCCCAACACTCAGTTCGTCTCTGCCAATGGATCTCTCAGGTATTCTGTACCATGGAAAATACCTTTAAAAGGCAATCTCTAACCTCCTAGCTCTGTAATGCGCTCAGCTTCCACACTTCTCTCAGACTCCAAAGGTACCAGCATCTCGATTTCTGAGTCACAGTTAGACCTGGGTGGAGTTCTGCTAAGCGGAAGACTGAAGTGCCAAAAAAACCCTGCTGCGCTACATGGAGTTCTGAGAGCGATAGGTGTTTAGGTAAATTGTGCTATTTGTGCTGATTTTCAGTGCCAGGAGGTTCCCCTGTGCTGTAAAATCATTGCAAACTGCACCATGTGGATCACAAATGGGCGCTAACATCTTTCTGCTCAAGTAGATTTTGTACTTGAGCAGCAGCTTCCTCAACGCAAACAGCAGCTTCCTGAACGTGAGCAGTAGCGGCTTGTACTGACTGCACTCTAGTCTTAAAAATGGCCCATGTCTGTTTCTGGTAACAACTCAGTTTTCTTTGTCGTAAAAAAGGTACAGTAGGTTGTCAGTCAGGGGTTAGGGAAGGTGTTGTAAGCCTATGATCAAAGCTTGACGCTCAAATAAAAATGGATGTGCTACCTTTGGTTATTAGCATCATAATGGTCCTTCCAGGCTATAAATGTAATTCAGGAGGTTGATAGAAAGGCCAGTTAGCATTTACATTGGATTAGGAAATTCAGCACTGTTCCTCATTGGGGCACGTGTAGTCACTGTGGTGACTGAATTTGAAAATATTATAAACATTACTTTGGAACTTGATCTCACCAATAAGAACTAATATTAGTAAGTTTTAGTCCCTAAATATATTTTCTTATTTAATTTAATATCTAGTACACTGTCCTGAAGGTCCTGTGTGTACCTTTTTCCTTTTAGGTTTACATTAAAAGTAGGGAGGGACAGATTTAAGAAAAGTGGCGCTGCACCCAGTGCAGTGCAGCTTTTCTTGTGTTCCTCAACACCCCCTACTGCCAACATGTGTGCACCGTATTTAAAATACAGCGCACCATGGTGCAGGGTAGGGGGCAATAGCGTTAACATTTTTTACCCTATTGATGTACTGTTCAGGGTTAGCGCTAACCCTGAACAGTACACAAAGGCCCATTGTAACCAATGGTGTGCCCCCTTTTAACGCCTGCTCTGAGCAGGTGTTAAAAGTAGACGCAAAAAATAACACAGTGGAATCTCCTAGATTCCACTGTGCAATTTTTGCGGTCCCCCTATCGAGGGAACGCCTCCTTTGCATACATTATGCATGGCACATGCACAATGTGGCGCAAAGGGTTACAAAGTGGTGCAATGCATGCATTGCTCCACTTTGTAAACATGGTGAAATGTTGTTGCCATTATATTGCCACATTTGCAGTAAAAAATGATGGTGATATATGGAGCAAGGGGCTCTTAAATCAGCCCTGTAGTGTTTTCCAGAGACTTACAGCTCAGACACAGAGAACACCTTTATCTTACGCACATTCAATAAAAACAAAATCAATGGATTTGTGCTTACTACCAAGGCTGTCCTGTGCCAGGGACGCTCATGCCGCTAGCGTTGCTGTACTGCGGCGAAGAAGGTTTGTGATTTGTCTGCTTTACTAAATCTAGTTCAAGATATTGAGTGGCAGAGTGTATATTTCTTGTTTTCCATCAGAAATACTAGTCGCCATTTGAAGCACCTTTGATCAATTATAAAAAATGTTTTGGGGCAGATTTAAGAAAAGAGGAGCTGCACCAAGTGCTCGCGCCCCTTAGCGCCCCCCCACCACCATGTGTGCGCCATATTTAAAATACAGTGCACCATGGCGCAGTGTAGGGGGCAATAGCATCAACATTTTTTACGCTATTGATGTACTGTTCAGGGTTAGCACCAAAATGTTGGTGCTAACCCTGAACAGTACACATGGGCCCATTGTTATCAATGGTATGCCCTCTTTTAAAGCCTGACACTTTAAAAATATGGCGCAGCACTTTTGCCATAATATCGCCACATTTGCGTAAAAAAATTCACTAATGTAGCAATATCTGCCATAAGGGACTCTTAAATCTGCCCTTTTCTACCTTTGAGATCTTGGTGACTTAAAACCTGAGTACCACTACATGATATTTAAGATGGGTACGACATTATTTTAATGTATCCCAAACAATGGTATTTGAAATCTTACTTGTGCAGTTCCATTCACTGTATATATATATTTTTAGTAGGGTGATCACATGGTTGCAAATAGGTCTTTGGTTTTCACTGTAGTTAGTGGATATGTTTTTCTTCTTACTTTCAGCAATGCCGTTACCTGGAGTTTATAAAACCACAAAAAGGTGAGACAGTGTCATTCTGTTTGTAAAACAATGTTTGAAAGGTGTATAGATTGGCATGTTCAACTGTGTGAGATGAAGAATTTCTGTGCAAAGAAGTTGGGTTGGTATGGCTCCACGATTCCATACAAAATATGGATGGCATGTATATCGTTATATATTTTTAGTTTACTTAATATTGTACATTCTTACTCTTGATGAGTGACTCAGAATTCTGCAGAGTGGAAAAATGGGAGCAAGTAGTTTGTTATTAAGTGAAAATAATATTGGTGAAAAAATAATTTAGGTAGAATTCATGGTCACCCACTTATTGATCTTGTATATTCTATTACTGTCTTTCAATTTACATTACAAAGCGAATGAATGCAAACATTTGAATTAACAGCTATAATGGAAGATTCACTTAAGTTAGTGAAATTAATGTTTCCACTCTCATTTCAAATTAGTTAATTGGTAATATTATCCGTACCACTTATAATTTTGAGTGATGCCCCGTTTATATGAAACTAGGTTAAAATGAAATAACAATAGTTTTTTATGCTTGATCCATTGTGCATATTCTAACTTTAATATATGCATTTTGAACATTCTTGTTAGACTGTAATTTTCAATTCCGTAAAAAAGTTACCTTAAAAATGTTTAGCAAATAAAACTCTGATCTCAGCTTAATTCATTTTGAGCTACACACACTTCATCGGGGCCATAATGATCTGTAAAAATGCCTGCACTGAAAATATGAGAATAACTCACTCATAGCTTGATAATATCCGGCGAGTGCATCATATTTTCCAGACATTTCTAATAGTTGACCTATTACTTGATTTAGGATTGAGCTTTGATATCAATATCATATTTTTAATAAATGAAGCCTACTGGATGGAGGAATAAAATAGTATTGTTCTAGACGTTTTAAATGAATAGTAGGATCGTTACTGTTTCATGTGAGGATTGTGGTTGTTACAAACTTAGTTGAAATCTGACAGCTAAACAAAGAGAGGGCATTAATGGTTGTCCTACTTAAAGGATGGACATTCCTTGAGTAATTTAGCAGAAGGATGTGGGGTCTTCCAATGCAGGTTATAAAAAATAGGAAGACGTGGCTGATGCCCTCCTACTGACTTTCCTGCTTCCATAGTATTCCAGAAGCATCTGTTCAAACCAGTTGTGTAGTTGGCAGATATGCTCGCAGTACTAGTGCTGCCCCAATCAGCAGTACTGTTCCCCTACATAGAAGTTTCTCCTCGCTCCAACAACATAAGAAGTGGTAGTCCTCTGGCGTGAGACAAAGGTTGGGGGGGAAATGAGAGGTCATATTAAGTTAATATCATATGGTCTTTCTCGTCTGTTTGCTATCCTTCATGGTTATTTACAGAACAGAGGCCCACACGAGCCAGTGCAAGTAGAGGTAGAGAAATACGTGGCATTTACATAAAATTAGTAGATTACAGATGACGAAACCATCAGCGTCATCTGTTTGCCACCTTGTGGTGCCCAGTGTTACTGCAGCCTACTTAAAATCACCGTCACTTCTCCGTCATTGCCTTGGTGCTACTTGGATGGGACTCTTAAGTGAAAAACTGTCTTTTTGCTTTTTATGGATGGTTAAACAACGACTTACCTACTTATACTTATATTTAATGCTCTATTGCCTCTATATTTTTAAGCAGAACGTTTTTGGACAGATTATCATGTCTCAGGTTACATCAAATGGGCAACAGCATGGCGTCCAGTAGAATATCTAGTGAGACCAATAAGAGCGGATCCAGGTAAGGTTTTTTTTTTGGGCGATGAAATTCAGCAGATGGATCTTCACCCATGATATCCCTTCTATATGTGTGGCGAGGAAGTTTTCACTGTTGATGGCCATAAAGAATATTTTTTGTATGTGTTAGGGTTTTGCTGTTGCTGTGAAGTTTAAAGTCTCCCGTTTATCTTGTACCTGTTTATGTTGTGAGTTTAAGAAAGCTTGAACCGCTGATGTCTTGATGTGCCTGTATAGTGTTTTGCAGGAAAACTCACTATGCTTTTATTAATCTGCAGCCTTTCTGTATGTGAAGGTAAACTTTACTGCTGAATTTGTGTTGTAATTGTTCTGTGCATGGGTGGGGCGCAAGTACTAGTACTGTTCTGCTGTACTTCACCTGTGTATGTTGTTTACCTCCCGATGCACAGTCCATCATTAGTTATAATAGCTTTTTACAACCCTTTGTTTTGTTAGTAAACACTTGGAAGATTGTTTTTTATAGAATTGCAGTTCATTGTCTTATGTTAAATATGTCAAAAAAACTTCTGTAACAGGCAGACCATATAGCATGTTTGGGTGTCTGATAGATTACCTGCTATTCAACATACCAAAACAGCACGTGATGCACTGCTACACAGGGTCTAGAGATGCTTTGCAATGACTAACATACGATTTAGAAAGCAGAGATGACCTTGCTTGGAAACAAGGTTCATTCCAAGTTGCATATGTTGGACTCTTGGGGCCTAAACCACCTTAGCTAGCCTAGCTCAATCACAGTGTCGTATTCAACTCATACTGTCAGTGTTAATTAACAGTCTCCAGTTCTTCTGAAGTCATAGATAAATGCTGATTATGCTTCTGACCTTTGTCTTTTCTTAGTGTGACTGAACTCCTGGACTTCTGTCAGGAAGACGCCGAGGGCATCTTGTACAACTTAGGCTTTGGAGCCGAAAATCCTCAGGTGGCCACCAAAATCCCTGCCCGTTTCTTCCGAGCACCCTCACAATTGAAAGGAATCGATTTCCGGGTTTTCCTTGAGGCACAGGTGCAAAGGATAGAGAGGGAGGACCCATGTTTGATGTTGGCAAGTGAGTATCACACCTAACAGGCCCAAAGCTTAATCATTTGGGATTCTGATATTTTAAATTGACCATGATAATCTATTACATCCGCCAATAATCTCTATGGGCACACCCACTATTGCTTCCTAATGGGTGGAATGTGAAAGGGATTAGAGCTTCTATTAAACACATTGGCCCAGATTCATGAGAAAATGATAGAGTGCGACGCTGCGTCAAATTTAGCAGTGCTGCGCTCCATCAGTTTCAAAACGCAGGGATGTGCCGTATTTAACCCCTTCGCTGCTAGGCCTTTTCCCCCTCACGTGCCAGGCCTTTATTTAGCTATTTTGGGCAGTTCATGCTTAGGCCCTTATAACGTTTGGGCTACATAAGCTACCCACGCCAAATTCCCGTCCTTTTTTTCAACATCCTAGGGATCATAGAGGTACCCAGAGTTTGTGGGTTCCCCCGAAGGAGACCAAGAAGTTAGCCAAAATACAATGAAAGTTTTTTTAATTTTTTTTAAAAGGGCTGTAGAAGAAGGCTTGTTTTTTTTTCCCTGAAAATGGCATCAACAAAGAGTTTGCAGTGCTAAAGTCACCATCTTCCCAGCTTTCAGGAAGAGGCAGACTAGAATCAGAAAACCCAATTTGTCAACACAATTTTGGCATTTTACTGGGACATACCCCATTTTTACTATTGTATTGCCCCAAAACACAACATGGACACATCACATTTTCCCAAAGAAAACAGAGCTGTTTTTTGCAAAGTGCCTAGCTGTGGATTTTGGCCTGTAGCTCAGCTGGCACCTAGGAAAACCTAGCAAACCTGCACATTTTTTAAAACTAGACACCTAGAGGAATCCAAGATGGGGTGACTTGTGGGGCTCTCACCAGGTTCTGTTACCCAGAATCCTTTGCAAGCCTCAAACTTTGGCCAAAAAAACCCTTTTTCCTCACATTTCAGTGACAGAAATTTCTGGAATCTGAGAGGGTGCCACAAATGTCCTTCCACCCAGCGTACCCCCAAGTCTCCCGATAAAAATGGTGCCTCACTTGTGTGGGTAGGCCTAGTGCTCGTGACAGGAAATGTCCCAAACCACTATCTGAACACATCAAAATTATCAAATACAAAACTACCTGTTTTTTTAGGGGGGGGTCACCTGCCTTTTTGGTCCTGGGCTCAGCAGCCATCTAGGGAAACCTACCAAACCAAGACATTTCTGAAAACTAGAAACCCGAGGGAGTTCAGGGAGGTGTGACTTGCTTGGATCCCCCAATGTTTTCTTACCCAGAATCCTCAGCAAACCTCAAATTTAGCTACAAAAATCTAATATTTCCCACATTTCCGTGTTGGATCACCGCACCGGGACACATTTCCTACCACCCAACGTTCCCCTCAGTCTCCCGGTAAAAACGGATACCTCGCTTGTGTAGGTGGGCCAAGTGCCTGTGACAGGGAAGAGCCAAAAGCATGTCAAAATTGAGGGGGAACCATAGTGGGTCCAAAAGGGCAGTTTGAAAAAAAAACACTGTTCGGCTGACAAGTGCAGCAGAATTTTTATCGGTATAGAAGAGACAATTTGGGTGGTAAGAATTTTGTGGATTCCTGCACATTCCCGAAGGTTCCATTACAGAAATGTGGGGAAAATGTGGGATTTCCAGCAAAGTTGGAGGTTTGCAGGGCATTGTGGGTAAGAAAATGATGCGGGTGCATGTGAAGCACACCACCCTGGAATCAACCAGATGTTTACTTTTCAGATGTGTCTAGGTCTTGTGGATTTTTCTACATGGCAGCGTCCCAAAGTCAAAAAAGTGCATCCCTCACCATTCCAAGTGGGAAGATTTTGAGAGTTACCAAGCTCTCATGGCCCAAATGTAAAACCAAAACCCAAAATAATCAAATGTCCTCTTGCTTGCTGTGGGATAAGATGTTTTAGTGTGCAGGGGAGAGCTGAAAGACTGTTACCCCTTTCAGTTGGGGTGGGGGCTTAACGAGGCCCATACTGGTTGGTAGCCACCACACCACAATTTTTAGTTTTTCTTTTTTTTAATTCCCTAGCATCTAATAGACTTTCTGCCCCCCCCCATCCCGCAGCGTGTGGATCAGGGGTAATTGCCCAATCTGCCCACTGGTGGGCAGAACAACTTTGGCCCCATTTATTTGGGGTGGGAGTATGGCCATTCTCCCACCCTCTTATTTAAAAAAAAAAAATCTTCACTGGTCTCTGGTGGGCTTTATGCACCCCTAGGCGGCAGATGGGCCTTCCAAAAATAGGCCAATCTGCCCCCAAGGGGGGCATTCATGGCTAACAGTAATGTGCCCCCATGGGGAGCGACCCTTGCCTAAGGGGTGGCTCCCCATACATAAAACCATAAAGTAAATAAAAAAATATATATATCCCTGGTGTCTAGAGGGTTCTGCCCCCCCCCCCCGGGGCAGCAAAGGCCTAATTATATTAGGCTGATCTGCCTCCGGGGGGGGGGGGGGGGCAGAAAAGGCCTACAAATAATTTGCCCCCCCGGGGAGCGGCCCTTTGCCAAAGTAGCTGCTCCCCTTATACGTAAGCATAAAAGAATAAAAAAATCCCTAGTGTCCATCGGTTTCTGTCCCCCCCCTGAGGGCAGATCGGTCTAATTATATTAGGAGGGGGGGCAGAAATGGGCTAAAAATAATTTGCCTCCCCGGGAAACAACTCTTGCCTAAGGGGTCGCTCCCCATACATAAAACCATAAAGTAAATAAAAAAATATATATATCCCTGGTGTCTAGAGGGTTCTGCCCCCCCCCCCCCCCCCGGGGCAGCAAAGGCCTAATTATATTAGGCTGATCTGCCTCCGGGGGGGGGGGGCAGAAAAGGCCTACAAATATTTTGCCCCCCCGGGGAGCGGCCCTTTGCCAAAGTAGCTGCTCCCCTTATACGTAAGCATAAAAGAATAAAAAAATCCCTAGTGTCCATCGGTTTCTGTCCCCCCCCCCCGAGGCAGATCGGTCTAATTATATTAGGAGGGGGGGCAGAAATGGCCTAAAAATAATTTGCCTCCCCGGGAAACAACTCTTGCCTAAGGGGTCGCTCCCCACATATATATAAAAAAAAAAAATGTATCCCTGGTGTCTAGGGGTTTTCTGCCCCCCCGGTCCCCATACATAAAACATTAAAAAAATATATATATCCCTGTTGTCTAGAGGTTTCTGCCCCCCCCCCCGGGGGCAGATCGGCCTAATTATATTAGGCCGATCTGCTTCCGGGGGGAGGTGGGGACAGAAAAGGCCTAAAAATATTATCTCCCTGGGGAGTGGCCCTTGTCCAAGGAGCCACTCCCATTATGCGTACGCATAAAAAATATAAATTTTTCTGGTGTCTAGTGGGGCCGATCTGCCCCCGGGGGGGCAGAAATGGGCTAACAATAATTTGCCCCCCCCGGGGAGCGACCCTTTCCCCACCTATAAAAATAATAAAAAATAAACAAAAAAATGTATCCCTGGTGTCTAGGGGTTTTCTGCCTCCCCCGGGGGTAGATCGGCCTAATTATATTAGGGTGATGTGCCCCCGGGGGGGGCAGAAATGGCCTAACCAAAATTTGGCCCCCCCAGGGAGCGACCCTTGCCTAAGGGGTCACTCCCCACATATAAAAAAAATAATAATCACTGGTGTCTAGGGGTTTTCTGCCCCCCCTTGGGGGCAGATTGGCCTAATTATATTAGGCCGATCAGCCCCCAGGGGGGCAGAAATGGCCTAAACATAATTTGCTCCCCCCCGGGGAGCAGCCCTTGCCCAGTGGGCCGCTCCCCTTATGCGTAAGTATTGATAAAAAAAAATCCCTGGTGTCTAGTGGTTTCTGCCCCGGGAAGGGTCAGAAATGGCCTAAAAATAATTTGGCCCCCCGGGAGCGACCATTTCCTAAGGGGTCGCTCCCCGCACATAAAAAAATTAAAATAAACAAGAAAAATTATCTCTGGTGTCTAGGGGTGATCGGACTAATTATATTAGGGACGATCTGCCCCCAGGGGGTCAGAAATGACCTAAAAATGATTTGTCACCCTCAAAAGCGGCCCTTGCCCAAAGGGACACTCCCTTTATTGAAATATACAAAAAAATAAAATTCCCTGGTGTCTAGTGGGCATTTCTGCTGCCCGATCACATTGCGATCGGGCAGCAGAAATGCTTCAAGAGACATGAAAGGAATGGAAAGGTCTTTCCTTTCCTTTCATGTCTCTCCCACCCCACCTCCTGGTCGGAAGAGAAATGCAAAAGCCATTGTGTAAGGATGGCTGTGCTGCAGGGTAGATTGTTTTTGTGCAGGAAGGTGCCCCTTCCTGCACAAAAACAATCTTCATTGGCCTTTTCATCTTTCAATGTGTGCTGCATATTGCAGTACACATAGAAAGAGCAAAAAACAAGTAGAAATAAGAGCATTTCTCCTTGTTGCGCCATGCTAATGCCACCCTTGGGGTGGCATTAGATTTTGGCATTGCCTCAGATTTACAAAAACTTGTACATCTGGGGCAGCGTCAAAATGCAATGGATGTTGCTGTTGCACGCCCACAGCAACACCCTTTGCATGTTCCTTCCACGCAAAGTGCTGCGTGTGAAGCGGTCATATTTACAAGGTGGTCTTTAGCCACAAAAAGTGGCTTTTTGCCACCTTGTAAATATGGCGCAGTGCATAGCCCACAGGAGCATCACTATAAGTGACTTTCCAGTGGCAATAGGGCCTTGTAAATCAGGCCCTTGATTACTTATAACAGGCCAGAGTTCTACAAACCATTTTGTCATCTTAACTGTAAGGGGCATGTTTACAACCCCCTAGCACTGCCTTCGCGTAATATTTTTACTCTAAGACGGCGCTAGCCAGACCCCCACCCTGCGCCATATTTACAAAGTTACGCAATACAAGCACTGGGCCACTTTGTAACCCCTTGCCCCACATTATACTTGCACCTGGTATAATGTATGAGAGGGGGCGTTCCCCCACAGGAAGGCCCAAAAAATGACACAGTGAAATTTACAAGATTTCAGTGTGCCATTTTAGCGTCATTTTTTAATGCCTGCTCAAGGCAGGCCTTAAAGTGATGCTAGTGCATTAGCCTATGGTCCTCCATGTGCTTTGATGGACTAGCACCAACATTTTTTACACTAGTTCAGCAAAGCGCCACACCAACATCAACATCAAGAATGCTATTGTCCTAATGTGAGCCATTGTGCGCTGTATTGTAAATACAGCGCTACCGTGGTGTTGTTAGGGAGGTGCAAGGTGACACAAGGAGACTGGCACATCAGAGCGATACACCAGGTCCTTGTAAATATGCCCTAAGTTTATGACCACTCTATCTAGATCCAGAGACACCGATAACACCTTCAGACTCATTGTAAGTCCCACTATAATTCCAAAAGCAGGAGCAAAAAGTGTTTACACCCAATTTTTATTTATGATTTAGGTGTAAACTTTCCCTGAACCCAGGGTTTTCCATGTACAAATGACTCCTGGTATTATTTGAAGGACTTTGTGTGGGGGGTATTGTTCAGAAAACGTATTTGCTTGCAGTTAACTCTTCCCTTCTAGGTATCTGCCATTCAAAACTCTGATAATAAGAATCACATGGTAAATCAACTGGATTATACTGTGACTTTTCTGCAAGGATATTTTTCCAGACTTACCACCCAATACTTCAAAACAAGTTGGCCTGAGGGAACTAGTTGTCAAATAAGAGGAATGAACACCCACATACAAGGATTGTGTAGAACGTCTTGGTCCACTTTTGTAATGCTTTTCACAGTGACGTAACAAAACTTTTTTTTAACTTGTTAATTTATGCATAAGATAGACACATACAACTGTGTACTACATTATTACATAATGCTTTCAGGAGGGGGGAAGATCAGACCAATCACACCTTTTATGTTCATAACATTTTGAAGAGTTCAGATAAGGCATCTGTGTTGTTAGATTAGGGAACCCAACCAACATGACTTCCACAGTGGCCCGACAGAGCAGTGCCCACCCCTTCAGAGACAATGCAGTACACTATAACATATTAACCAACAACAGTACACTGTAAGTATAGTAAGCATTGACAGACCAGCGGACAGTGCTACAAATGATTGTCATTCATCTGGTGCAATAGGCATGGTTGGGGGGGAGAGGGAGACTCAGCAAGGAAACACAGCAGCATCCCTGAGTGACACAGTAACCCCCTCAAGTAGCAAGACTGGAAACATGCCCTACTGGGCACACCAAGACACACATTCATGCCGCGGGAATCCCCTGGTCCAGCACCCCAAGGCTCAACCACGACCAGAGCTCAATGGGCAGACCCATCAGTCAAGGGACTCTCATCCTCGCTCTCCTGCACACCAGTTAGCTCATTAATCATGGAACGCCAGAGTTCCAAATCTCGGTCAGCATACTCATCTAATCGAACCCTCCGCAAACGGCACTCTTCTGCAGTAGCCCATTCAACTAAATCATTTAACCAAGTAACATGTAGCGGGGGTGCGGGCTGGCCCAACGAATCGCAATGCACCTTTTTGCCAATAAAAGCCCCAGCTGTGCAAATCTATATGCCATTTGCCGACCCTTTTTGGGGACCGGGATCAGGCCCAGCAGGCAGTGCTTCATTGTCACCTGCACTCTCACAGCCGTAACCTCCCTTAGCGTCTTCACTACTTGATGCCAATAAGGTTGGACAGACCCATGCATATGATTAAATGTAGCCGACTGCTCTCCACAACGGTTACAAGGCCTTGAAGGAAATATCCTATTTAACCATTGAGGTGTCAGGTTTGTTCTATGTAAGTAATAAAAGTGCGTCAACTTAAACCTAGCATTGCTGGTCGCATCCCGCACCAAAGAACGGGTCCTATTCCATTCCCCATCTGTGAGCACCATTCTGAGACTAGTGTCCCATTGGCCTCTAATCCCCTGAAGGTCAGTCAGTCTGTCACCCTTGAGAGCTTTGTAAGTTTGGGATAGCAGGCCCGATCACCTCCGGGATCAAGCAATGATGCCAGGAGGCGAGATTCAATGGGCTCCTCCGGAAAGGACGTCCAAATGCCTCTGGCCGTCCGCGAAATGTTCGCATATTGTAAGAACTGCCTTGGACTTATACCAAACATGGAGTCTGTCTCCTCCCTCGTAATGAACGTGCCGTTAGGATATAAGTCACCAGCATTGTTACAACCCCCTGCACGCCACTGTGCAAAATCCATTACCTCAGCAGCTTTAGTAAAAGGCTGGATCCACCACAGGGGGAGCAGGCGAACATATGGGGCCTTACGTAGGACCCGCACCACTGCACTCTCCCAAGCCCTCAACATCTGCTCCACAAGGTAGGGGTGCCCTGCGGAACCCTAGAGCCACCCATTAGTATATGCAGGAGGCGCTCCACACAGACCAAGCCGGCTAACAAATCCTTTTTTAGATTGGGCGCATCCTCACACCATCGGACTGCATACTGTAGCAACACAGCCAAGTAATATAAATATAAGTCTGGCATTCCCAAGCCACCATCAGCCAGGTCCAATTTCAGGATTCCCATGCGAACACGGCATCGTTTGCCTGCCCAGACTAAGAATAAGAGCAGTTTATCTAGTTGCCGAAATATCGAAAGAGGGAGCTCACAGAGTGAATTCTGCATAACATATAGGCAGCGAGGAAGCAAGATCATTTTACTGAGCGCGACTCTACCCATAACTGATAGTGGTAGAGAGGTCCAAAACTGAATAGATGCACGGAGGCCCTCCAGTACTCTACCCAGGTTTAAATTGAATTGCAATTGTGGCGAATGAGCAACTCGGATGCCTAAATATGAAAAGGACTCAGTCTCCCAGGTTAAGCCCAATTGGGGCAGCTCCGAAGCACCTATCACAGACAGACCTGCCATCGGGAACAACACCATTTTGTGTCTGTTAACGCGTAAACCCGACACCTGCCCAAAATCATCCATCATTCCCAACAAGAGGGGGACCGCCTGTTCAGGCTCTGATACGTACACTAGAGCATAATCTGCGTACAATGAGATTATGTGCGTTCTTGCCCCCACCTGGATACCCCAACCATCCAAACCAGTCCGTAGTTGAATAGCTAGTGGCTCCATGGCCAACACGAACAGCAGCGGCGACAGGGGGCAACCCTGCCGTGTGCCGCATTCAATCATAAAGGAGTCTGACACAATCGCCCCTGTACGCACTCTCGCCCGGGGCTCCGAGTATAAAAGACGCACTCAGGATAAGAAGGCAGGACGAATGCCCATCCTGCGCAACACCTCCCATAGGTATGCCCATGACACGGTGTTGATTGCTTTTTCCATATCTAACGCCACCAGTGCTGCAGGAAACGCAGAGCATCGAGTCTCGTGAAGTACATGCGATAAGTGCTGTATGTTCATCTGAGTTCCCCTCCCCGGCACAAAACCACATTGATCCCCATGCACTAAATGCGTCACCAATCTACTCAGCCAAGAGGCCAACACTTTAGCGAGTAGTTTAACATCAACATTCAGCATGGATAACGGGCTATATGAGCTGGGGTCGTCAACCTCATTTCCTGGCTTTGGTAGCATAACTGTCAGAGCTTCTCACATATGCACTGGTAGCAGACCCTCCCCTTGCGCCTCATGGAATATTTCCAACAGTCGAGGAAGAAGCACAGCAGAATATGTAAGATAAAATTCGACTGCAGCCCGTCCGGACCAGGTGCTTTCCCAGTCGCCATACCACTCAACGCCTCTCCCAGATTGTCCAATGAAACCTCTCTCTGCAATTCCTCCGCCTGGGCTGTCGTAAGGCGAGGTAACTGGAGACCATTCAGGTATGTCTGAATTTGGATCTCGCCCGCTCTCCGTGGTGCGGCATAAATAAATCGCAGGTGCGCATTCACCCTTAGCTGCCCTAAAATCCTTTCCCCAGAGGAGCTGCGGAGCAACTGAATAATGGGGACTGGGGTCTCTCGTCGGAGGAGCCAAGCCAGCATATGCCCAGAATGGTCTCCCTCCCGGAATAGGCGCTGCCTATAGTTCCGGCGGACATAATTTTCTAGCCTATCCCAGAGGTCCATAATTCTACCTCTCACCTCTAGGCAATCCACCTCTGAAGCGTCGCCATTATCAACTTGACGCTGTAGAGTAGCCAACAACTCCTCCTGCCTCGTGAGCTCCCGCTCCAGACGCTGCCTAATTCCATATGTTTTACTAAGGCTTTCCCCTCTAATAACAACTTTCAGTGCCTCCCACTCTAAGCCTCGGGTCCCTGCCGTACCCCAGTTCATATGAAAGTATCCAACTAGCACATCCTGGAGATCTTTTTTATATTCCGGATCACTTGGTAAGTCTGGGCGCCACCGCCACAGGGGGATCGCTGGCCTGTGCAAGTGCGTCTCACACTCTAGAAGGAGGGGGGCATGGTCTGACAAAAACCGGGCCTGATAACTCGGCAAATGTCTAGAGAGCCATCATTGGCTAGAAGAAATCTGTCCAGATGGCTGTAAGCCCCATGGGTGGGCGTGTAACACGAAAACACAATAGCCGAAGGGTGCATTTCTCTCCACACATCCACAAAGTGGAGATTCCTCATAACGTTTCTCAGTTTAGCAGTCATATGCGCTTTCGTATTCAACTTCGGGGGGTCTCTATCTAAGTCTCCATCGAGGACGCAATTAAAGTCGCCGCCCACAGAATGGCTATCTCTGTAAATGATATTAATTCCTGTTGTATCTGATGATAGAATCCCGCATCATCCATGTTAGGGGCGTAGATATTCAACAGACGATCTCTCGGCCATCAAGTAAGCCATGAAGAAATATGTAACGTCCTTGCACATCTGCTTTTAGACTTTGTAGTACAAAGGGAGTCCCAGGGGCCACCCAGACCGAAACCCCTCTAGCGCAGGAGGAATAGGTTGCAGAATATAGTTGCCCCCTCCACCTTTTCTACACTGTTTGCGCTTCATTCTCAACCAAATGAGTCTCCTGCAGGATAGCAATATTTATGTAAAGCCGCCGAAGGTACGTATGCACTCTATAGAGTTTCACTTAGGAGTTTAACCCCCTAACGTTCCATGTAATTATGCATGTTATGGTACCCACCATAGTCTAATCTGTTCCACACACCTCAGCACCCGTCTGGTTCATCCCCCCACCCCAACCGCCCACGGCCCCCACCATATAATTCCCCGGTTCATGCTTGCGCAACCAGACAAGTCGATGTCCCTAAACAGAAGGATACTCACAGCGCTTACAGTGTCAAATATAGCACTCCAACTCAAACAAGAACCCACAGATAAGTTCCCCATCCCACCCTGTGTAAATACCTCCCACAACTAGTGTCTGCCCAATCGAGTGTGTACCCCGCTATCACTTATATAGTCCAGAAGAGGGAGGCGATCGCCACTCCTGCTTGATAGCTAGATTCAGGTCCAGACAGTGCTCCGACACTCCGCCCGCGCCAATCGTCTGGCCCGCACACACAGTGTACCCTCAAGTAGAACTAACAACAACAACAATAGGCGGGGGTTAGCTCAGCTCCACCATTCCGCAGCAACTCCCGGCACAATCATTGACCCGGACCCCCGCTACCTCCCATCCATAGTCCGCATCAGAAAGAAAGGGGAGGGGTCAGAGAGAGAAGGAGGGCACAACAGGGGGAAGATCTCAAAGAATCCCCCAAAACCAAAGTATGTGGCTCCACCCCGACTGGAGGGCCAATGAAGCATTCAGGTGCCCACAGGGCTTAAATCCAGAGACAGTCTGCCCACAACACTGGGGGACCCAGAGCGGGAGAGGACGCCTCCTACGTGACAGGTTGGCCTCCTCTCGCTCCTGTCTCTGATGTTCAAGACTCAGGGTGCCGTCCGAACGAACAATCACTGGGCTTCCTTGGCCGGCACGGGTCTGCGAGTGCTCCTCCGGGCTGCAGTATGCCCCTCTGCTGTCCCTCTGGGCCTTCTGCAACTCTTTCCAACCAGGAAGTCCTGCGTTCCCGCCACACCGTTCTAACCAGTCCCAAGCCGATTCAGGAGATGGAAAAAAGTGCGAGCGACCTGCATGGAGAACTTTCAACTTAGCTGGGAACAATAGCATATAGGTATAGCCCAGTTCTTTAAGCTTGCGCTTAACACCCACAAAGGGTTGCCTCTGGAGCTGACCATCCTGGTATAGTCAGGGAAAAAACGGAAGGTGTCATTTTCAAAGGTAGGATCTTCATGTTTGCGCACCTCCTGCAATATTACATCTCGGTCTCTGTAGTCAAGGATCTTGGCTATAATTGTTCGTGGGTGGCTCCCGGCGGCGGCAATGTTAAGGCTTTGTGCGCACGCTCCACCACAAATACAGCTGAAAAGGGTGCCTCAGGTAACGTTTTTTGGATCAAGTTTTCCAAGAAAGCCTCCACATTTGCTTCCTCCACACCTTCGGGAAAGCCCACTATGCGGAGGTTGTACCGTCTTGCCCTACCTTCCGCATCCTCGACCCTCGCCTCCAGCTTGTGCGTTTAAGCTTCAAGGATGGCCACAAGGCCTTCAGCGTATCCATCTCCGACTGCATGCCCGTTACTTGTTTCTCAGTGGCAACCAAGCATTCCACCACTACCCTTAGGTCCGCACGAAGAAGATTGACATCCACCGCTATGGCTGCGATCTGAGTTTGCATTGCCTGCCGCGAGGACTCAATAGCAGCCAGGATTTGCGCACCGGTGGGTTCTGCACCTTTCTCCAAGGGGCCTGGGGGATCTTTTTGTAGACTCCCACCTGAACTTTGCACCGTGTATTGGTCCATTCGCGTTTGCTGCATACTCTTTTGCATTCTATCTTTGCCCATGGTATCCACCTGCTGGGGTGGCAGTCACGAAGGGACACACCAATGCCAGGCTCAAGCCCTCCAGGCGCGAGGCAGGCAGTCAAATTCCGTGTTCCTGCTGCCCAACACTTCTCAGTCTCTTAACCTCCCACCCCCGTGGGGGTGCCAGCATATGTAGAAGCAGCGCAGGTGTCATACCCGAGCCAACAGATCCGATGCACAGCTTGATAGTTCCGCACCCCAGAGCCGGGCAACCCAAGAATTCTGGCAGATCTCCAACGCAAAGGAGTCACTCCTCAAGAACTAGTCCAGCAACACCTCCAGCTGCCACTGTGTGCCCAATGCAGCTATGTGAGCCCCAAGCGTCCAGGGCCTGTGTAAACCCCGCAGGGGGAAAGCACCGATCTCCACCGCTGCCTCAATCACCACAGCAGGGCTCCAATCCAACTGGGAGTCCCAACTCCAACAGTGTACCCGCTCTCTCGCAGGGGATAGCAAGGGGGGGCGAAGAGTCAAATTCCACTCAACCCTTCACTCTGAGTGGCTCCCCTGCAGGAAACTTCATCCCTCGATTTGCGCCGCTCCAGTGTCTCCTGCACCAATTTTTGCCGCGATTAAATCACGCCTACGATCGCGGCCGCCATCTTAGGGTCAGGCCCTCCGCTTGCATGCCCCCCTGCTGCTCGATTTCGGCGCCCAGTGCCTCAAACGTTCTCCTCCACCGCTCTCCCCGTACACTCCTCAGCTCCCGCAGACTCCAGGACTTGGCTGCCAGGTCCGCTGGGGTCCGGGGGCTACAGGATCAGGGAGGATTACGAGCCAGGATCGGGAACACTCGTTTAGTGCTTCCGATCGGCCATCTTGCTGGCCACGCCCCCGACGTAACTAAACTTAAGGAGGCCCCTAAGCAAAGTACATAGATGGGCCCCCTCCACACCCCCTCAGGAGCTCTAAGGCCTGAGTACTCTGCTGAGGGGGAGCCCTAGCGTTGGAGCTCCCTTCCCCCCTCCTCACTATGGGGACTGTAGGGGCCTTAGTTACGCCACTGGCTTTTTAGTTTCTGTAGCTTGTGGAAGTAAAACTTTATTTCAATCAGTGACTTTTAGCCTTTCTTTCTGTAACAAACCCCAGAAACCCCAGTGCTGTATCTTTTACTAGTGTAAGACAGTTTGGAAAATAAATTAAATGTAGATGAATCATATCAGAGGAACA
The DNA here is from genome assembly GCF_031143425.1 of Pleurodeles waltl. Classification (NCBI taxonomy): domain Eukaryota; kingdom Metazoa; phylum Chordata; class Amphibia; order Caudata; family Salamandridae; genus Pleurodeles; species Pleurodeles waltl. The sequence goes on along the minus strand of NC_090443.1, from coordinate 167,591,404 downwards.
AATGACAAAGGAAAAAGAAGTAATAGATCTAGAATTTAGAAAAAAGTGATGAGTTTTTCTGACATAAGAACATACCTTTGTGTAACAGAAGAGCGACTGTCTTTAAGGAGATAGCATAGACCATTAGAGGAAAGGCAGGTACATTTTCCCAAGTGTAAAGCCAACATCTGTGCAGTAAGGTCGCTCTGCTCTCCCATCCCCTCCCTAATCCCCTCCACCACCCGTTTCCCTCCCTAACTTCCCTCCCCCTCCTTTCCTCTTCTCTCCCATCCCTTCCCCTCCTCTCCCCATCCTTGCTCTGCCCTTCTGTCCCTTTCTGTCCCACCTCTTTCGTCTCCTCTCCCTTTCTCTTCCCTCCCCTCCTCTCCTCTCCTCACCTTCCTTCACTTCAATTCTAAAATCATCAAGGGTTAGTGAAGTCCCATCCATGGTCAAGAACCCCTGACTTTGACCAAAAGTGGATTCCTGCAAGTCCTGTATGAGGAGTAAGAAGTACGTCAGAAATAGCTTTTCTATTGTTGCAAACCTTACATGTTGTTTCTGTTTATGTGGCGTGAAGCAGGTGGCCCTACTTTATTCAGCCAGCCTACAGATTAAGCTCCAGATATGTCAAATTTAAAGAACTTTCACAACCCTGCTAGCTGTTGAGTCTTATACTTTTTTATAAAATCATCCAGCTGGCATTGGCTATCTCCTATTCCAAAACGTACATGGGTGCTTCACTGCTCATACTTTAGCCTTGTCCATCAAATCATAGGTATACAGGTAGACAGTCCTGTCCACCATTTATGATGGGTAGGCATGGACTTGAGTTTTAGAGTTGGGTCTTCTTTATGTCAGTCACAAAGTCCATAAAACTACTGCAGGGCCCCATTCATTCACATATGTAGGTAGTTTTTACTTCTCTTCAAAGCCAATCTTCAATATTGAAAATTGATTTTTATTTTCAGATCGCTTTAGACAAGTGGAGACACTGACTGCAACAGCCAATGCTCTCTTCTGCCTGTATTCCTACGTCTCCAAGACTCCAGTGCAGAAGATTGCCCCCTCCTTCAGTTTTGTAGAATTTGGAGAAATTCCACACAGCATGATTACACCAACAAAACAAGAGCCCATTTCTCCTGTGAATCGGCTGAAAAGAGCGGTTTCCCGAATGTGTGTGTACACCTCTTCCAGAGACACAGGATCTTTTCATAAGGCAAACCAGGTCACCCCTAAGAAGCTCAACAGCCTGGACATGGTGGTGCATGAAGTGTTGGAGTCTGTTCAAGAGGAAAAGCTGAAAAGTGAGAACATTTTTTATGTATCATCAGATAGACATTCTGAGTTGACTTCACATGAGGAGACTTTGGATACCTCACAGGGAAGAGCACCATCCTTCAGGTCGACTGAGAGATTTGAGGCCTTAACGGCCATGAACAAGTCACTGGTCTCTGAGGGAGGAGCTTGGTGTGTCTGTCCTACTGAAAAGTTACAAGCCTCGGGGCGGACTAAGCAGTCTGTTCTGAATATGGGCAAGTTAAAATCAGTAGACACACAATCGCCACCTCCTGGACCTGAAAGGAGGTTAAAGACCCAAAATAAATTGTATTTTTTTCCAAAGGAAAGCTCAACAGTAATGGCACATAAAGAAACAACAGGTAATTGGGAGAAAGAAAAATAAAGTGTAACTTCTTTTGAAGCAACCCGTAGTGAATTGTTAAAAATATAATATCCTACTGTTTTGGTTATGTTCGCCTTTGTCTACCATATGCATCAAGTCGGGCAGCAGATTGCACATTTCTAGTTAAAGAAAAGTTGTCACCATTCTGTCATTTCTGTCTTAAAAAAGGAATGACATAGTGTTGGTTGCAGCTTGAAGTTTCCAAACCTATTTGATTTCCTTCTGGAACTCTACTTGTTTTTTAGATGGTTAGTGTTAGACCTGGCATCCATGTTTTGACTGTGTGTTGGACTGCGTTTTTGTTGTTTTTGGTACTCTGTGCACTTTACCGCTGCTGGCCAGTGCTAAAGTGCAAGTGCTCCTGTGTAAAATGTATGTGTCATTGGCTTTTCCATGATTGGCATATTTGATTTACTAGTAAGCCCCAAGAAGGGTGCGCTGGAGGTGCCCAGGGCCCAAAAATTAAATGCTACTAGTGGGCCTGCAGCACTGGTTGTGCCACCAACATGAGTACCCCTATAATCATGGCCCAGACCTACCACTACAGTGTCTGTGTGTGCAGTTTTAAACTGCCAATTCGACCTGGCCAGTGTACCCACTGGCCAGGCCGAAACCTTCCCTTTTTATACATATAAGGCACCCCTAAGGTAGACCCTAGGAAGCCCCAGGGGTAGGGTGCAGAGTATGTTAAAGGTGGGACATGTACTGATGTGTTTTACATGTCCTAACAGTAAAATACTGCCAAATTTGGTTTTCACTGTTGCAAGGCCTATCTCTCTCATAGGTTAACCTGGGGGCTGCCTTTAAATATTCTTAAAGTGCAGATTCCCTTTGAGAGTAGATAGAAATGTGGGGTTTGGTGTTCTCTGAAGTCCCAATTTAAAAATACATCTTTTAGTGAAGTTGGTTTTTAGAATGTTAGTTTGAAAATGAAACTATTAGAAAGTATGCATAGTCTTGCTTTAACCATTCTGTGACTCTGCCTGTTTGTGTATTTCCCTGTCTGGGTCAGACTGATAGTAGGGCTGTTTGCGAATCTCCTCTAGACAGTAACACAAAGGGAGCTGGGGTGTAGCCTGCATATCCTGATGAGCCATCTGAGCTGGAGTGGAGGGAGGAGTGGTCACCTAAATATGAATGGGCTGTGCCTGCCCTCACACAGTGCAGTCTCCAACCCCCTGGTGTGTGCCTGGGGCCTGGACTGGGAAAAGCAAGATCTTGTGAACAACAGAGACTTTCCTTTGAAGTTTGCCTACTTCAAAGGCAGAAAGGGGTATAAGTAGTCGACTTGCAAGTAAGTTAGTAATACAAGCAAAGGACATCCCCATCTATAAATAGCAGCAGCCCATACACCATTTCCCCTTTTCTTAATGCGTCAGACTCTAAATCAAAAAGCAGCCTATGAACTTTTTTTCTTAAGTCATCCTCCTCCCAGGACAAATGTTGAACTTACATTGCATGCAATTGTGCAGCTAGAATATGGGTAGATGCTTGGCTAGTCGAGATAGTCACTAAAAGTAATTCAATAGATATATTACCATCAGCAACAGGAAGGACTAACAAATATCAGAGATTGGATAATATTCGCCTACTTCGTCTTTAATGAAATCAGAACTATCCTTTAATATTATCTAGGAAAATCTTCAATTTCATTACTATACAGTAGGCTCAGTTATGCAGGTTCAAATCCTTTGCACAACTTCAAAAGCTGTATGCCCAATAGGGATGCAATAGAAAGTACCCTTGACCAATCTGCAGTTCTCAAAATATCCTCCCACCTTGCCTCTGCCCAAAAAGCCCTAGAACCCTTGCCGAGTGAGCCCTAAAACAGTCTGTTTCTACCCCTGCCATGACTATCATACCTTCAATCCACTGACTACAGATAGTAAAAGACACTGACTTAAATGGCCTGTGTAAAGTTATCAAAAGTTGTGGCTCAGTTGTCCTCAAAATCTCTGTTACATGTGTATACTGCTTTTGACATCTGATCAAACATATCTTTGGTTTGTAGAGGAAAGGTAGAGAACCTAATGGAAATATAGACATTTTGGTATATTTTGCTATTTTAAAGTGAATAGTCCTGGGCAAAATTTAAATTACAGTGGTGTAATTCTCATAATGTTTTGAATTTTGCATTAGCCTTGTTATTCATAGTTCCTAAAATTATGTCATCATACCACTTTGCGTAATTATGTGCCATTCCCTTTAAGACATTACAGCAAAATGCACCAATCACTTTAAATATTTACTGCAAACACACACAGACAACAGAGCTCAAGCAAGTATTATGCACTGTGCTTTTGTTAAATGGTTCCCTGCATCAAAAATTGATGTGAGGATGCACTTTGCCCTAGTATATAGCACAAAATTATAAATCTGAATTTCACATTATTTATGTGTCATTTTGACAAAATTTCATAGAGTTATGCTTAACCTAACGATTTGAATTTCACATATCCCTAAAAATGAACCCTCATAGGAAAAACATGTACGGCACATACTGTATATCTAGCACCCTAAAATGTCATACACTGAAAAGAAACTGAGCACAACACCATTACCAATTGTTCTGACAATAGTTTCATGCATAATCTATCATTATACTCCAATTATGGAGAAAGCTGAAGAGCTAGCTCTATATCCGATAAAGTAGAATTCCACGGCCTGGGTGGGTGCATATACCTGATACCCTTCAACAATCTTCAAACCATTTTAACTTCAGCTTTCTGATGTCCTGCTGCAATAGCTGAACTACATCCATTAATAGTTCCCTTAAGAAACTGTTCCACTGCTAAGAATGCCAGAAAAGTTAGAACACTTGTGACATCAGAGGAAATATTATCAATACCTCCTTCCACACACCAGCTACTCCAGATATCATCCCCGCTGACTTATAGGCCATTGAACCTTTTGTTCAGGATGTTCTGATATAAGTGGAAGCTGATTCTGAAAGACCCAGCATGCCTGTGAGCACCTCAAAAGACTCCATGCCATCAGAGTGAGCCAGCCATCCAAACAAAAGGTGTGAATCTCCTCAGAGGGTCACAAAACAGAGGGGTGTATTTACAGGAAAGTCGCTCACAACTATTCCACCACTATTCAGTAAGAAAAATAAATATTCCCACTGTGCTCTCGGAAGGAGGACCCACCCCTCTCCTCCACATAAGTCTCAAATGAGATAAAGCAATATACAATCAAAGGCACACATGTCTCCTCAGAGGGTCTTTCAACCGCCTAGGAAGGGTTGGAATGAGAATTGGGCAATTAACTGGCAATTCTAGGAGTGAAGGGAATCAATGCTATGCCCTCCACAATGGAATTACCAGTTTAACACTTGCAATTTGTCTGTGGATCTGGAAAACAAATCATGAATCATGATAAATTGTGGAACAGCATAAAGAGTCCAGCTGGACCAATCCTAAATAAAAGCATCCATTTCTAGGGCTTTGGGATATGTCTCAGCTGTAAAGTCTTCCTAACCGAGTTGTCAAGTAGGATACAAAAAGGTCTAAGCTGATAGGGGAGAGGCTATGGCATAACGGACTGAGCTGACAACTTAGCACTAAGGAACCAGGTTTGAATCTCAGTGGCAGCTCAACATCCTGTGATACTAGACAAATCACTTAATTTCCCCTTGCCTAGAATTCAGCGCCTTGATACCCTCACAGGTGATTTGCTGCACTTTACAAATCCTGGATTTATGTTTTGTTTAGAGTTGTTTAGAGCCTGAACAACTTGGCGATTCAGACACAACTCACTACTGCCATATGTGGTTTTTTAATACCATTCTGCTACTGCATTGTTCGGTCCCAGAAGGTGTTCTATCATTGAAAATGATTTTCCCCTGTAGACAAAATTCCCAAAGGAACCTGCCTAGACTCATCAGTAGCTTTCACCTTGTTCCTCCCAGTCCATTTATGTACCTGACTACTGTGATGTTGCCCATGTGAAGAAAGATCACACATTCAACCCTGTTTTTAGTAGTGCTCTGGATTGCATAGGAGCCGTCACGAAGCTCTGAATAGCTTATGTGCATTAAAGATTCCTTCATGGATCATCCTGTGCCACATCTGATTGAAAGACAACATGTATTGACATGGGGAAGATAGCACGTCCAGTCCATGTGTCTAAATGATTTAGCCACCAGCCTATCTCCTCTTTTGACCCTAATTTAAAGTGACTGTTTGTGAGCTTGTTAGAGATCTTTTGAAGGTGTCTTAACTTCAAGTGATAAAGAGACCTGTAATAGAGAGGTCAGGGAAAACATTGCCTGAATTCAGGAGAGAAAGCCCACGAGCCTTACCAACTGACAGAGAGCAATTTGATGTTGTGACAAGGTTACCCTCTATCCCTTATTTATCACCTTTAACTTTACTTCTAGCGAAAGAAGAATCTCCTTCTCGGAACCCCATCAGAAACCTCAAGAATTCAATTCTTCTTGAAGGCACTAACTCCAATCTTTCCACATTGATAATGAAATTCAATGACTGACTCAACTCAATGGCCACTTGAACTTGCTTCACGAGTCTCCCTCTCTCCTTTCCCGGGAATATATCATCCAGGTACACCAACATTCTCAGTCCCTGTGCTTTGACAGCCACCAATAGTGGCCTCATTAACTGAATAGAATACCAAAGAATGGAGGATAGACCAAATGGAGTGGACTTGGATAAGAATACCTGTCCTTGCCACATAAACTGCAGGTACTTCCTGTGCTATTGACATATTGCCACTGTCAAGCAGATGTCTGTTAAATCTAGATGCACTATCCAGTCCCATGGAAGAAAAATGCCAACAGACATATGATGTTGCTGACAAAACCCTTGAGATAAGTGACATGGTTCTGCATCCCCCTTCTGCAACAACTCCTATACCTCACCTGTGACAAGATCCCAACCTTGCTGAGAAAAATGTATTGGCAAATGCCATCTGATCTGTATTGGGGTTGCACAGAATTCTATAAAAGGCCTCCGACCATCTGCAATAAGCATGGTTTTTTTTATAAAATACCCTCGTATTAAACAAAAGGGGCATTCTATATTACATTGCCACAAGGAGAGAGGACACTACATTTACCCTCCTCTTACTTCTCCTCTGTTCGCAATAAAGCATTCTCCCCTTCTTCTTTATGGAAATAATGTTGGCTTCTTTACTGCTGGCAATAGAAGGGTCCATTGAAAGTCCGCCCGCCAGAGAATCAACCCCCATATCCACCGGCTCTTGGAGAGTCCCATCCACAAACATGTGCATTGTCTCTTGTCCACAGAGGTAAAGGCCCTTACGTACCAACCAATTTCTTTAAATTCATCCCCAAGCAGAGACCCTTGAGAAGTGTCCCCCTATAACTGAGCCTGCTTACTCTCTCAGTTGGGGATCAAAACGCAACAAGTCTCTTGTGTGTCTCCAATGAAAGTCCGTATTTGCATTTCCAAGAAATCAGATGATCCCTTGGGCTCAACCAGGAATTGTTTCTGGGTCCAATTAACCCTCTGACCTCTTCACTTCAAAATGTGAAACAGGACCTAGGGTATCCAGTAATTTATCTTGGCATGAGGACTATGCCATGGAGTCTAGGAACCTTTCCACATTTGCTTTGAAAATGTTTTAATTTTAGAATCCACACCCAGGGGCGTGGCCTCTTTCTCATGGACTATTGGCCCTGGGGCACCCTGCCCTCATTTTAGATCACAGAACCCTATCCACTGACCTTTCTGTCTTGGATTTAATATATTCATCAGTAACCAGCAGAGGAGCCCACCTCACTGAATTTGGATGCTGAAGGAGCCCAGGCTCAAACCTGACAATACATCCTTCATGCAAAATACACATGTGAAGCATGTTCCCAGTTTTCATCTTTTTCAGGATATTAGAATAGTCATAAACATCACTGCAATAATTGTCATTGTCATAATATTCATCGAAATTCTGTGAACATAAATCATCATAGGTCCCCTTACTCCGTCCTTCCATATTACCCACAATAGGGTTTTGCCACACTGACATAAAGTAATTATCTTCCTTTGGAATTGAACCGTCACCAAATTAATCTCCGTCGTACCTATTACGGGAAACATAATTTTACTTCATCATTCTTTTGCCACCATGACTGTACTCAGAATTTCCTACATCAATGGCTGCACTTCTAAATGATGAAAAGACCGCTATATTTAATCAGAAACTGAAATTTCCAAAAATGCATAAAGGTTTATAAAAAAGAAAAACTCATCCTCATCATTATTTAAAATGGGGCCAACCACTTTAATCAGTAAAAATCAGGGAATTGAACTCATACAATATTTTCTCTGAACAAGTTACATCAAATGTAGTAAAAAAAGTACACAGAAAAAGTTGTGCCTTTTAAATGTTATACACATAAAGTCTCACCTGCTTACAAAAGCAATTCCAGATAGAGGCAAGCTTAAGCATTGCAACCGAGATAATAAAATGTATTAGAGCAGTGGTTCCCAACCTTTTGACTTCTGCGGGCCCCCGTGTTATGATAACTGGAGTCCGGGGACCCCCTCCTAAATCATTACTGAAATCTGGGAACGTAATCTGTTAATATTCTTTAATTTTCTAAGCAGTCGGCTGACCACCAGAGGAGGCTTCGCAGACCCTCAGGGGTCCCCGAACCACAGGTTGGGAACAACTGTATTAGAGATTGAATACAATATAAACAAAACTCTCCCAGCTGCTTTGAGCTTCTGCAATATAATTAATCAGATGTGAGCTTTAAAAACAAACACATTCAAACTTAAATTGATAAACCAGCCATAACGTGCTGAAACGAAGTAACAATTCCCAAAGCTAGCGTTAAAGGTTGACTCCTATGGAATTGACACAAAACAAATGTGTCAATTTGACACACAGGCTTTGACGCAGGCAATTTGGTGAAACTGACCTAAAGGAATCAAAATTTCTGTTTAAAACAGAAATCCCAATGCAATGCAAGCAAAATGCATTTTGTAATGCACATATCTCTAGCAGCGAATTATGTATGAATTACTGCAATTTATAGGTGAGGATACCATTTGTTTGTGTTACTACCTTCCTGCTGTACAAAGTAAAGCAAGAAGGAAGATTGCATATTAGATCCTCCTGTTTGTAATCAAATAAGGGGCATATTATGAGCCCCTAGCACCACCAGAGTGTCACTTTTTGTGACGCTCCGGTGGCGCTATGCCCTGCGCCGTATTTACAAGGTGGCATTTAGCCACTTTTTGTGGCTTAACACCACCTTGTAAATATGACCCTTTCACATGCAGCCCTTTGCGTGGAAGGGGCATGCAATGGGTGTTGCCCTGGGTGTGCCACAGCAGCACCCATTACATTTTGACGCTGCCTCAGGTTTACGAGTTTTCGTAAATCTGAGGCAGCGCCAAAATGTAAAGCCACCCCAGGGGTGGCATTAGCAAGGCGCAACGAGGAGGAATACTTTTATTCCTCCTTGTTTTCTGCTTTTTTCTATCTGTGCTTCATTGAAAGAGCAATGCCAGACATGATTGTTAATGTGCGGGAAGGTGTCCCTTCCTACACATAAATAATCATGTGAAAATGACGCTTTGGCACTTCGGTGAAGTGCCAAATCACCATTACTGATTGTTCATGTGCTGGACGGGACACCTTCCCGCACATAAACAATCACACCCTTCAACGCAGACATACTTGCACAATGGTGTAAGGATGCCTGCTTTGGGGCTGGCAGCTAAATTTAGCGCCAGTGCAGGGGACAACACAGAGGTACGTCGAGTGTTTAATTTGTAAGTAAAAACGTGCCAGTGCCCAAAGCCCTCCTCTGAAACTCACGGCTGCTGCTATTAAATGTACGAGAAAAGAATACTGACGCAATGTAATCCTGAAGCCATTTCGGGCCTCCTTAATCCATTTACAGCCACTCCCTGCCCCTACAGCTCATTCTGCAGCTTTCTGCTTTTTCCACTTGTGACGCTTTTTCGTTTTTCTCTCCCTTCATCTTTCCTATATGTGTCTTTTGCTTGCAAGAAATGATTGAGGCAGAAGAATGAGTGTCGGCCCTCAAAAATAAGTGCTGGTGCCACCACCGGGTCAAATTAAGCACTGGGTGTGCCGTATTCAATTAAATATGGCGCATTCCTGCATTGTGAAAATGACTTAGCGTGGCGCTGGCAATTTAGGCGCAGTGTGGTGTGCTGTCATTTTCCTATAAATATGGGCCTAAATGTTATGTGTCTCAGTAACTAAAACCTGCAGCTGTTCACAATTTTGTGGTTTACTAATTTCACAAAAAATGGCTAAGGAGTGCCATTCCCACGATAATTAAAATACTTGCCAAAAAAAATAAAAAAATAACCTCAAGACTAGGAAAAAGAAAAAATAGCCTTGCACGGTCAGGGTCTTTGTTGTTTATAAGTGTTTTTACCTTAATTATGTACTGGCTGGGTAGTTGCTCTATATGCTGCATGTCATATAAATACAGTTCTATCATGGTGTTGTTAGGGGGCGCAGGACGACGCAAGGAAACTGGTGCATCAGAGCTGATGGCCAGTTCATTGTAAATGAGGCCCAAAGAGATGGAAAGAACTACACACAAAGAGAGAGAAAGGTAGTGGTAAGTGGGAAACCCACCTAATTTTCCCAAACAAGCTCTCACTGAGGCCACAAATCCCTATTCCAGAATCTAAAACTCAACAACCTTTGTCTGCCAAACCTGGATCTCTTGATGACATCGGTCCAACTAGGGTCATGACACGGTCAATCATTCCCTTCTCTTAGATCGGTTCGCTGCAGTTGGATAAAGTGGCTCTGCTCTCTCTCGGTTCTCATATTTTCCATCCGGACATAGCCCAAAACTTGCTTTCTCTACCTTTCAATCCATCTCTTTCTAAGTTAAGTACCAAGTCTCTCATGGATCATTCCTGTCACCAATCTTATTCGACATTTATGAGGCCATATTACACTCTGCTCTATAAGTTGACTCACTCATTCTCAGGAAGAGATTCAGCATATTCTTCTAGATTTGAATGTTGCAATGCTTGTTAACTAATACTCCCTGCTAAGACCATTACCAAACTACAATTAATAAAAAACATGATGGTGAGACTGGCCTATGGGTTGAGCAGGTGTGACCATGTAATGGAAGCCAGCTGCAAGGTACACTTGCTGAGGGTGAAGCAGAGAAATTAATTTACAAATCTACGCTGTTAGCCTTCGGGTGGGCTTATCCCAAGCTTTTTTCCTGTTTGCCTCACATTTTTGCTGTATCTTTTTGTTGGCTTCAGGACTCCAAGCACTTTATCACGCTGGCCAATGCTAAAGTATATGTGCTTTTCCCGTAAACATGGTAAGATTGGTGTATCCACAACTGGCATATTTAATTTACTTGTAAGTCCCTTGTAAAGTGGCATACCTCATACCCAGGGCCTGTAAATTAAATGCTACTAGTGGGCCTGCAGCACGGATGGTGCCACCCACTTAAGTAGCACTATAAACATGTCTGAGACGTACCACTGCAGGGCCTGTGTGTGAATTTAAAACATCTTGCCACGGCTTAAACTCTTCTTTATTACAAATAGGTCAGCCCTATGGTACACCCTAGGTAGCAAATAGGTCAGAGTGCTATGTAAGTAAAAGGCAGGACATGTACTTTTAGGGTTTACATGTCAAAGTACTGAAAACCATCCAAAGTCTTTTTTCACGGCTTTAAGGCCTACTCTTCTCATAGGCCAGCATACGGGATTCCTTAATTCTAGCTGTAATTCCCGATCAGGAAGAAGTAGCTACATCATGTTTTATATCACTGGAATGATAATGGTAAATTCTCTTTACTGGTAAAGTCAGATGTAACATTACTATTTAAGAAATGCCACTTTTATGAAGTGAAAAGAACAGATGATGGATGAAATGCTGAACAATGCAAACATTCACCCCCAGTCACAAAGATCTGGTTTAATCCATAATTTTTTTTTGCCCACCACATCACCCCAGTTTGGACCGAACCATATGCAAATCAGTCTTGACCCTGTTCCTCATGGAAACAGTCCAGCCCAAACTGACAAGCGAGGTCCTATGTCGACCATAAATAAGCATCCTGGAACCCGTTTCAGAGTATCACCCTTCATCAGCCAGACTAGCTTGAATCCAGTGAGCACGGGACCCACACCTGGGCATACCCACTTAGGGCAACAAAAGTAAAAAGAACAGATGACTAACAGAATGTTGAACCCCCAGTTACAAAGATCTGGGTTTAATTCATTGGTTTTTTGCCCACCACCCCAGTTTGGACCCAGCCATATGCAAATCTTGACCCTGCTCTCCATGGAAACAGTCCAGCCCAAACTGCCAAGCCACGTTCTTCCTGGTCCAGAAACAAGCATCCTACGACCGGTTTCATGGTATCACCTTTTATCAGTCAGACTAGCTTGAATCCAGAGGCGCAGTAAGCACGGGACCTACGTCTGAGCATACTTTTCCCACTTAGGGTGACAAAAGCAAAAATAACAGATGATGGACGGAATGCTGAACAATGCAAACATTCACCTCCAGTCACAAAGATCTGGGTTTAATCCATTGTTTTTTGCCCACCATGCCACCCCACTTTGGACCCAGCCATACGCAAATCAGTCTTGACCCTGTTCCTTTAAGGGACAGCCCAGCCGAACTGCCAAGCCATGTCATCCCTGGACAGGAAACAAGCATCCAGGGACAGGTTTCAGGGTATCACCCTTCATTAGCCAGGCTAGCTTGAATCCAGTGGGTCCAAACTGGTGTGGCATGGTGGGCAAAAAAATAATGGATAAAAACTCAGATCTTTGTGACTGGGGATTAAAGTTTTCATTGTTCAGCATTACGTCCATCATCTGTTCTTTTTACTTTTAGGAAGTGGGCATTTCTCTGATTTAACTACTGTGTGTGCCATACGACTGGGGTAGGTGACAGCTACACTTTGAGCATTCTCTCTAGACAGCCACAAACACAGAAATGGCAGGTTTGACAAAGGGCTCATCTGCATTTATCTGCATTCTGATGGGCCTTCATGGGCAGGAAGGATGGAGGGTAGCTGACACTTACACTTCATTAGGGAAGTACCTGTCCCCACACAAAGGGCTGACTACTCCCCAACTGGTTGCCTGGAACAAAGGTTAGGAAGAAACGATCTCTGTGCACTTCAAAGATCCTTCTTGGAAGTCACCTCCATGGCACATTGGGTATATGAACTGGATCTCTCACCCCACCAAATCAGTACACTACTGGATTTGAGAAGAACTCTGCTGTAAGGATACCACTTTGCTGGAACTGACTGTTCCGGGGAACTGCTTCTCTGCTTTGCTGAGCTGCCCTGCTACCTGCTGAAGAGAAGGACTGGTCCATCTCACCCAGAGGGACTCTAATGGCTTGCCCCCTGTTCTTCTGCAGTCTCAGGGACATTAAAGACTCCCTGCAGCACTCTTCTATCTTCTACCTGTGAGTTCTACCCTTGCCTAAGGTTCTACCTCGAGTCCTGGGCCCTAGAAGAAGGGTTCAGCAGCTGATTTCCACAGAACAATGCTGGACTGTCACCACTGCGCCAGTCGGTGTTGACACACTGCCCCGTCGACGCCGACGCAGAGGCTGTTCAATGACAGTGGATTCACAGCCTGCCAGCCTAAAAACAACAACACATTACATTCATCTCCATGGAGCTTGACGACGACACAGGGACCTGACTGCTTGGAAAATATTGAAGCATCGCCTTCGCATTTGCTCCTCAACGTCAAATTTGTTCCAGCCCAGGTACTTTTTTAGTTGTCCAGCGTGGATTCTGTAGCCAGCCTACACTCCGTAGCCACCAGTCTGAAGTTTGGATTTGCACTGGCCCCACACAACCTCAAGTAACCTTTTGACCACTAGTGACTACTTAGTACCATTTTTAGTTTAAGCTTTAAAAATTCATATCTCGAATTCTACTGATTGAATTTTTGTCATTTTGGACTTGTTTTACTTGGATAAACATTCTCTATTTTTATAAACCTGTGTGTAGTCTTTTTTTTTGTAGTGTTTTCATTGTGTTACTCTCTGTGTGTGTGTGTGTTGCACAAATACTTTACACAATCCTCTTTAGATAAGCCCATCTGCTCTGGGCCAAGCTACCAGAGGTTAAGCACAGGTTATCTCAAAGTGTGTATCTAGCTTATCCTGACGAGAATTGATGGTTCCTGCTTGTACAGGGTACTTTCTCTGACCACCAGAAACCCCAATTTTAACATATGCCTAGTCAATGGCCTTACATGGAGTTGGTAGCCCAGTCATTCTCATTGGATTTGGCGCCATGCCCACTCCATTAGGCTCTTTATAGTACAGAAGTAGTCCCTTATCTTCGAGATGCCTGACTAGTAGGTACAACCTTCTTAGTGATAGTCTCTAAACTAATGAACCGCTCGTGCTCTTCCTGCTACAGCATTACTAACCATATATCTTTTAGCAAATCCCTGAAAGTGATTGTCTTTTAGTAGCATTGTACAATCTTTCACATTCAGTATTACATGCTCAGTCTGAGTGTCAAAATGCCTCTAGATGAACATGCAATTTACAAGTTTTACTTTAATTCATTCAGAAAGGACAGCACGTTGAGTTGGAGGTTGGTACTAATCCCTTCAAGGGTACAGGCTGGGGTGGCACCACTTGGCAGGGTAGACTCACAGATGACAAAATCCAGGTGCTGTAGCAGGTGGGATGCAGGCACTCCTTGATGTCCCTGAGACTCCAGAAGAAGAGGGGGCAAGCCAACAAGTCCTTGGAGATTCCAATAGAGATCTGATTTGGTGGAGTTTGGGGTCCAGTATTCATACTTTGGTGCCCTGGTTCTGGAAGGTGGTTGAAGCTTCCAGGCCTTCCTTTGAAATCCACAAGATCCCTGTCCTGCCCTCCCCTGCTCCACACACTATTCAACCCTTTTTTTAAGGAGACGCACAGCCCTATTTAGGAATAAGTGTCAGCTTCTCCTTGCCATCTAGTCCAGGAAGACCCATCAGCCTGGTGATGGGCCATCAATATGCAAATGCCACACACAAGTTCCCTTTGTGTGTGACTGTCTCGTAGGAATGCACAAAGCCCAGCTGTCATCTACCCAGTCGTACATTTAGAGACAGGCAGAGGCACAGAATGGATAAAGTAACAAAATGCCAACTGTCTATAAATGGCAGTTTCAGATTCACAATTTAAAATCTGACTTAAAAAAAAAAATGATTTTTAACTGTGAGTCCAGAGATCCCAAACTCCTTATCTTTATCTCTTACCAATTGAAAATTACACTCAAAAGATGTTTTAAGATAATCCCAATACTATCCTATGGGTGAGATAGTCCATGCTGTAGTGAGGAACTAATTAGGAGTTTTCCACTATCTGGACATGTTAAACGTAAAAGTACATGTCCGACTTTTTAAATACACTGCACCCTGCCATTGGGGCTGCCTAGGGCCTACCCAGGGGTGTTTTACACAGGGACAGTTTCTCTTTTAGGGCTGCGCCCCTCTGAAATTCCTACACAGTCCTATGAAAAATATTGAATAGAAGGATTTGTTTAGAGATACAATTGTATCTCTAAACAAATTGATGCATTTAAGTCTTGGCTGCTGTCCCAGGCTGCCTGCCCCACCTCGCTTGAATCACGAGATGGAAGCCAGGCAGTAAATCAACTTTCTACACATTGACGCATGACGCACGGCTGACTTCTCTTAAGACCTTCATTTCCATGGTGGTCTATGGCAGTACCCACTATAGGCTAGTGATGCTTTTAGCGTCATGATTTTGGGCCCCGGAGATTTCATCCCTGCGTGAGGGCAGCCATCCATCATTAACTGGCATAGATCCCACCCTTTCCCCATTCGTCATGCGGTAGGAGTGGATGCAAGCATGTGTAACTAGGTGCCTTGTCTTCGATAACGGTAAGTGTTATAGTGCTAATCTTGTGTTATTTTTATTTTTCTGAGACCCCTTGTCACACTCACCTCCCGTATGTGACACCCCAGACCCTGGCTGCAGATTGCTGGCTCCTTTAGAAGTGGAGCTGCTTTATTTGTTCCTAAAGAAACTGTTGCAAAAGACAAGCAGGTTTCTTTTTCCTTTGTAAAATGGATCCAAATATCTGAGATAAGCACAAGGGGAGAAATACATGCTTACACTAAAGGAAGTTATCCGTTGTATAGCATTAAAACTTGCCCTAACTTCATGCAATTAACGTTAATGCCACAAACATGGATTGATATGTGAACAATGGATGTTAAAATGTGTGTAATGTGTGTCAGCCATTTAGTTCTTCTTATTTCACGTTTTACTTAATGTTGCCTTCCCCACAAGAGTTAGCTGTTTCCTCATGCTGTGTTTCTGTGCACTGTATTACTTTAGCTTTAATTGAGAGCCCTGGTGCTGAGGTTGAAGGCAAAGCAAAGTGCCTGACAGTGGGTTGGTCTTGCTGCAGAGCACATAGTTCAATGGTCATGTATTCCAGTTGCAAATTAAATTCAGTGTAAATGTGTGTGAAGGGGTGCGAAGATGTCAAAGTATTTAGAAGACAAAAGCAAAATGAAATAAAGTGCTTGAATGTGAATGAGTGCAGTGTTTGTTTGGGGAGATGCGAGGGAATGCATTCAGAACAGTGGGAAAGGACGGTGCTGAGAGGAAAGAGAGAAGATTGAAAATGGGCAGATGGATGAGATGTGAAGAGAAAAAGGGATTACACATCTAGCTTAAAGCACACATAACTGAAGGCCATACGCCTTCCATCGGCCTCAATAATATTTAATTCACAGTATCACAATTTCATAATTGAAACATTTCCAATGCTAATTATTGTTTGTACTCATTTATCTTAAACAGCTAACAACCACTGACAAAGCCAATAGTACTGACAGGTTTTAGATGTATGTCAGTTGTTCTGTTATATTTCTGGATGCAATAACATCTCATTGAGAAACCAAAGTACAGGCCGGGAGACACACTATGAGAATCACAGAAATGTATTTTGCATGTTCCCTTTTAGAGATTCCTCACTTTTTTTCATCCCACTTAAAGATCTGTTTGCATATATTTCTGTATGATTGATTGCAGCGAGCAGCTGTGGGTGCTTCCTGATGCCTGGTTAGAGCATTTTCCTCCAAAGTTGATGCTGCATGCAGTGCAAGACACTGGACAAGCACACACTTTAAAGGGCCTGAAGTTGTCACGCTGCACAATTTGCACAATAAAGTAACTGTTGAACGTATTAATGTAGTAAGATATGGGGCAGTTATTAATGTGCTTAGTATTTCAAGACTATACATTCCCACTGCTTTCTAAATCTTGTCAATCTTTTTTTCAATTTTTTCTTTGATGGGGGACTCACCTTGGACCCACATTTGTCCATTTTGTTTGCTCGCTTCACTCACTACATAAAAGTCATACCCAACTTTTATGCTCCATCACTTTCAAATGTCACCAGCCACCACTGGTCCTACATGTAATAAAAAGGAAGATTTAAACCTGGAAGTTGGTACACTTGCCAAGTCAAAATGGCAGTTTGAAACTGCACACAGACTCTGCAGTGGTAGGCCTGAGACATGTTTGAAAATGCTATTGTAGTGGGTGGCACAATCAGTGCTAGAGGCCCACTAGTACTATTTAATTTACAGCCTCTGGGCACATATAGTGCACGTTACTAGGGACTCATAAGTAAATTGCATATGCCAGACAGGTGTACCCAGTTATACCATGTTTAGAGGAGAGAACACATGCACTTTAGCACTGTTTAGCAGTGGTAAAGGGCACAGAGTCCTAAAACCACAAAAACAGGGTTAGAAGAAAAAAAAGGAAGGCAAAATATTTGGGGATGACCCTGTAGAAAGGGCCATTTCCAACACCACCTTAGAAACATTTCCTTACAACCAAAAAGAGATATTTGTGGGTATTACATTAAAGTTTCACAGAAATGCTGCAAAGAAAAACACAATTGTGAGCTGCATCATTTTCATTTTTGGTGCAGTAAATTTTGCTTACCCATGTTGTCATATCATGAGCGGTCTGAGCCAAGCTACAGGGCATGTCATAATGGTGCAGTCAGGGCCACTGAAAGGCATTTCACTGAGTAGAACCGAGCTTGAGCAAGCTTGCTGATACTTCTTGCCAACTTGCCATTAGGTTGCTTTATCTGATCTACCCTCAGCCACCTTATCATTTCGTGGCTTGCCAGGCCCCTCTCCCATGATATCAAGGACCACTTTTCTATGGATGTTCTGTTGCAGATGTAAGTAGATAGCCTCTCCTTGCTGAGTTCTTGTTAACATTTGATCCAGATGGGTTGGCTATGTATGCTTCTACTTTTACATGCCTGCACAAAGTCCTCCTACTAACAGTTTCAGGGCTTGTTCATCACCAACCTGCATCATAAGTATAGCAATGAGACTGAAACTGAACATTCTTGCAAAAATAAAAGGCCACAGCATAATAAAAACTTGAAAGGAGAACTTGTGTACTTCAAAACCACTCTTTGAAGTTTCCCCCACTTCAAAGGCTTTTTGGGTATATATACTGGGTCTGTGACACTCCTAAATTAGACACTTCTGGATCTACAACTGAACTGTGTCGGAGGGAGTGCCCGGCTGCCCAAAGCACTCATCTGGACTGCTTTTCTGGAAAGACTGCTGCCCTGCTTGTTGCCCTGCTGCCTGCTGGCCCCTGACTCTGCTGGAAGGACTCTGTCTTCCCCACACGTGCACTCCAAGGGCTGGGCTTGAGCTTGCCTCCTGTTCTGAAATCTCGGGCCACAATGACTTCACGCAAGAGAAGAAAATCCCCGTGTGTCAGAAAATTGACGCAACACCTACATAAATTGAGGCAGAGCCTGCCACGCAGCTGAAATATCCCTGCATCACCTACCGGATCGATGCAGCGCCTGCTCCTTCTTACCAGCATGTCAAGAATTTTCATTGCATCATCACTAGGCGTCAAAATATCGTGGGATCCCAGTGAGGAACCAAGGCTGTGCTTGAAGAAATCAGCTTGCAGCATGGAAAGAACCAATGCATCGCCTGTGCCGCGCTAGAGAATCCAAAGTAGCGCCTTATTTTTCAACGCATCTCCTCCTCTACGACCCCCGTGTGTCGTTATTTTTGACGCATCCCAGGCACTGTGTGTTAAAAGGATACAACCACTGATTCGTAAGGACTGAAACTCATTTAAACCTTCTAAAATTGATATCTTGACTTGTGCATATTGGATTTATGTTGTTTTGATCTTATTTTATTCAGATTAATATTATCTGTTTTCCTAAACTGGTGTGGAATATTTATATGCTGTTCTCACTGTGTTACTGTATGCGTTATTGCACAAGTACTTTACAAATTTCCTTCTAAGTTTAGCCTGCCCGCTCTGCGCCAAGCTACCAGAGGGTGAGCACAGGATAATTTGAATTGCGTTGTGACTTACTCTGACTAGGACTGTAGTCCCTAAATGGACAAGGATGTGTACTTCTGCCAACTAGACGCCCAATTTCTAACATTATGTATCAGGATGCACTAACAGAAAGCATAGAATGGCACCAAAATATTGTCCAGGTGGCACTCTATGAAAATCACTGAAATGTAGTTTATGTGTGAACCCTCCTTTTTTCATCCCACTTAAAGCCCTGCAATTCATGATGGGATATCTACAGACAGTACAAAGAAGACCAGTTTATTTGCTGAAAGAAACTGTAGGATGAAAGACACCCAGAGTCCTTGTCTTGTGAAACACAGGGAATGTATTTTTATCCCATTTGATCTGCCCAGGGTCATAAGCTTTGGCCTGGGTCTGTAAAAAGGAAAGTCACCCCTATATAGGCCTTGTAGCCTAAATGATAGGGTGCATGGTATTTTGAAAGCAGGAACATAGAAAATGATTGTCACCATGTCCTTGCAGTGACAAGGCCTCAAAAGCTACTTTCACTGTGGCAGACCTGGCTGTCCTGTAAAGAAAACTAGAGGACAGATTAAAACATTAACACTGCTATCCTGGATTTGAGACCAACAAGGAAAATAATTAAACCACTTATTAAAAAGTTATTTTAAAAATCGAATTTAATTGTGGAGTTGGCTTGTTATTAGGTACTAAGGAAAAGTAACTTTCAGAAAGTTACAATTAGTCTGCCTGAAGCTCCTGGAGGATACTTGGCATTAGTTCTCCTGCAGCTGCCCAGCCGGTACTTATCAATGATGTGTGAAATACCTTCCAGGAGTCACACAACTGATCACTTTGATAGATAAGTCAACTTGAATGGGCAGGTATGACTCCTTTGAGCTCAGCTGGTCATCAGGGTGAGGGCCTCTGCTCCTTCTGTTTGCACAACAGTGTCCATACCTGGATCGAACAGGGTCAGATCACAATTATACTGGCTGCTAAAGGACCTTGCTTCGGTCTCACTTTATTGTGGGTCCAGGACCTGTATCAAACTGGATTTTAGTGTTAGATGTAGAAGGACACCAGTTGGTTCCTTAGTATACTCCTCTATGCACCCTCAGTTATCAGAGGCCAAGTTAAATGCGGTAAAGGTTTTGGCCATCTTGGAATTTACCCGACACCATTTGAGCCAGGACCTATTGAAAGAATTAGGCAGGCCTGGCCCAAGCTGCTTTTACCCCACCCAGGATTCACTCCCACAACCTAGCTACTATCAACCATAAATGAGGCACTCCAAAGGCAAGTCTTGGCCTGTGGAAGATCAGAAGAGGACCAGACCTGCTGCCTGTGACCTTGGAGGAGCCCCGAAGGACTAGTACTACTCCGTCCTATATGCAGGACAAAGAAGGGGATTTCAAGGGCCAGTTGGCTGATCTCTGTGTGGCTTCAGGGGCACAACAAGCAGGCCTTTCCATGAGTTGCCCTGCGGTTAGTCTCTGCCTGGCACCCTGAGAGTTAATGTGTATTAAAAAAACAATTTGCATTTCTTAAATAGCGAATTTTAAGAAATCTCTATTTAAGAAATGCAAAATGGTATGTATGAATTTTGCGATTCGGTAATAGCGATTTCTTAATATTTGCAAACGCTAATACCGAATCGCAAATAGAGAATGCGACTCCATTCAACCCTTTGAGCCTGTAGGTCCGTAGGTGTGAATGGTTTTGCATTTCCCAATTTGAGAACTCCAGTTAGGAATTCGCAAATTAGGAAATGCAAACCCCAGGGTGATGGGGACCTAAGGCCCCCTCTCATGCACCCCAAAAAAATATTTGCGTAAATGTGAAGCACACACATGCCTTAGGGGCATGTGTGCGCTACATGTCAATTTTAAAAATGCATTTGTAATGCATTTTTAAAATTTGCACATGCTTACCACCAAATTGGATTTGGTGGTAATTGCATTTCCTAAATGCCCAATTTGCATTTAGGAAATGCTTGATACATGTGCTTTGGAAATCGCAAATAGGGATTCTCTATTTGCGATTTCCTGTTTAGAGAATCGCTATTTTAGTGATTCCTTAAAATTGCACTGCTTTGCCTTTCATACATTGTGAAAGGCATTTTTGCATTCGCAAACGGCCGAATTTTGCGATTTGCACCGTTTGCGAATGCAAAACCGTTTGATACATGTGGCCCTATGTGCCTTCCCCTGAAGTCCTCAGTGCCTTAGAAGTGTTTTCCTTTGGTTGCTTGGACACTAGAAGTGTTTAAAAACTTTAGAAATCTTTGCTCCAGATCTTCAGCAGCGCCTGCTGAGGTAAGAATCCGACCGGCACTTCCACATCATTGCATTGAATTTCAGCTTTATCCCCTAAACAGATCTCAGCGCCTCAGAAAAACAAACTAACTCCCATTCTGTTTCAGGGATGCCTGCAAGAAGAGGATTGTTCTTCCAAAAAAGAGGCACATTTTCTTTCTGAAGTGGGATTTAGAAGCATTTTTAAAAATGTTGTCATCCAGACTTTCACCAGGACCAGTCATCTTGATATATCTGACATGAGCTCCACAATGGTTGGCTTCAAATTGCACTAAGTTCCCAGTCCAACACAAATTTTGACTACCATTGGTGCTTTGTGCTTTTTGGAGCTATTTTCAACTAAAACTCATGCCCATGTCATGAAGTAGAGTAGGTGAAGAAGATAGTGTCAGAGGTTCATGAACGAAGATGGAAAATGCAGTCTGAAGAAGAAGGATGGGTAGAGAAGAGTTTAGTTGAGCTAAACGAGTGATGCAAGTAGGGGAGTGGGTAAGAATGTACTGAGTCAGGGCGATAGGAGATGAGCAGAGGAAGAGGAATACAGAAGGGCGAAGGTGGAGGATAAAGCTTATGAACGATGGGTATGATTTGAAAGGAAGGTGGTCACAAAGGAGGGCCAATTGATAAGTGGTGGGGAAAGGAGCAGATAAGAAGTGTGAAGATACTGGAGGATAGTAGTAGAACAAGAAAGAGAAGAGATTGTTGGAAAGGGAGGGTGATAGGGAAAGAACGGGTGATAGGAATGAGAGAGACTGTTGGGAAACAGGAAAATGGGAAAGAAGAGGAAGCATGATAGTCACTACTTAAGAGAGACAGTTCAATTTTGAGGCAGTCACATGAGCTGGACATTTCCTCTTTCTTTCCTTTAAGATGCATTCTGCTCAAAAGACAAACAACAAAATAGTGGTTCAGTCCTGCCAAGTGCCACGTATTTCACAGTAGGGGAATGCAATTTAACTTAAGTTTCCGCATTACGGCATGATCAGTAATTTGTCACGCAAACAAGATGAAGAGAAAGCTAAACAGGATATCGCTAATTCTGTGTCTTGTGAATCTCTACTCTTTTCAATTACCAGCCAGACAGTGACACCTAGTGACAGCTAGCTCCATTAGTCAAAACAGCTGTAAAAGTGTTGCTGACACATGGTTAAGCTTACATAAGCACCTGAGAAGAGGCGTTCTTAGCCAACCAGTCCTGAAAATGTTCCAGAACTATGTTGTAGCTGCTGGTAAGAGTATTGGGACCAAGTAGATGGGTCGACTTAACATTTGCTGACTGTAGATGGCAAACTCAATCAAATACATTGATCTTTACAGGTCCAGTTTAAGTAAATTAAAAATATGTGTCATAACTGGAATTCAGCTGCCTGCAGGTGGGAAATGCCATTGAATAAGAAATACTATGGGCTCATTTACGAGGCCCTAGCAGCACACAGCACCACCAGAGTTCTTTTTTTATACGCTTCGGTGGCGTAGTGTGCCAGCCCATATTTACAACGACATGCAAAGCCACCTTGCTATGGCCCCCTTTCAGGCCTAACACTGGGGTGAAAGGGGCATTCCAGGGGTGTTTCTTGGGGAGTTCTCACGCAACACCCAGGGAACCCAAAGGAATCTGATGCATTCCCAGAATTACAACTCTGGGAATGCGTCCGATTCCTATGCCACCTCAGGGGTGGCATAAGAATGAAACAACGAGGAGAAATATCTTTATTTCTCCACGTTTTTACTCTTTCTATGTCTTGTAGATACGGCTCATTTCTGCCCTTCCCTGTGGCACATGCTGTGCTGCCTTGTGCCCCAAGCCTCGTAAATGAGGCCCTATATTTTTGCAGGCCTTGTGTTTGCAGGCAAGGCAGTGGTTGCCAAGTGGCCTTCCCTTCTGTGATTTACACTTTCTGCCAGTTCTGACTTTGCTGTTCGATTAATTACCTATTAACCATACCAGGCTAAAGCCCTTCCTGTTGGCTACATTAAATGCTGGTTTGGAACATCGTCACTGCATGCAATAACATGCCTTAGTGTCAATGAAAATAAACATGTTTTAAATCATTCAAAGTGTCACACATAAGGTAATAAAATGTCATACATTAAAAACATAAAAACACAGAAATGTAACACTTAAGGAAGCAGAAGACCTAGCTGTTATGGTGATTGAGAAACTAGCAATCAAATTGCAAGTCCAGTCATCAACATCAGAAGATGTACTCTCAGCACAGTGGGCAGATAGCGGTAGAAACAGGCTCACGTTTAATGTTTGGTTTGGTTTGGTTTTGTTGCTCAGGTTGCCACCTTCGATTGCTCATCCAATTGTTATCTGGCCTATTTAGTAAAAACACTCATAACCTCAGGTATTCGTAGATCCAGCTTGTGCTCATGAGTATGCGCCATATAATCCAGTCCTTAGTGGTGCCACAGTTTAGAATGTAGACAGCTACCAGGGAAGAACAAAGAAAAAGTAGTGTGATGCCTGATTACTCACACCAATGCATTCACACGATCAAATGCACACCCCTCATTCTTTTACTTACACGTAAACGCATTATTACACCACAGGCAGCAGCAGTGAAAGTGAGCCTGACAGAAGAGGGTGAGCTGGAGAGTCCAGGTCCAGAGTGAGATGGAGAGAGAGAAGGGCAAGGTGAAGAGAGAAGAAGGTGAAACAGAAAGATGGATGTTGACAGGAAGGAGGCTGAGGCACAAGGAGGATAGTGAGAAGAAAGTAAGATGTAAGGGGGAAGAAGGGCAATGTTAGAAACACAGGAGGGTGAGGAAGAGTGAGAAGAAGGTAAGGAACAGAGGTCCTTAAGGATGAGGAAGAGAGAAGGACGAGAAAGAGACAGAAGTGAGGTGAAAATAGAAGGATGAAGTGGAGTGAGAGTAAATTGACACAGTAAGAGGATGGCGAGATCAGTAGAGAGTTAAAGTAGGATAAGTGGAAAAGGGAGGATGTTGAGGTGAGCGAAATACGAGGGTGATGGGGAGAAAGAATGGCACGGCAGGGAAACAGGTGGGTAAGGTGGAGAGAGAGTAGGATGAGGTGAAGAGAGTGAGGTGTGAACAAGTAGTGGGTTAGGTAAACGGGACAGAAGGGTGAAGAGGAGAGAGGGGGGGGGGATTAGGAACGAGAATGGCGAGGCAGAAAGAAAGGAAGGTGACGTGGAAAGAGAAGCGTTGGAGCCCATATGAATAAATTACACAATTAAAACTAGTACACAGAACTTGGCAGTATGTATGGTACGCAGCTCACATCTGAACATCCAGCATGCCCAAACCCAACTCTCAGGCACCTGGTAAACTTTGGGCAACCTGATTAATTTTTATGGGCCACACGTGCTTCTTCATGGCCCTCCCAGAGTCCAAATCCTGCCTTGGTGAGTGGTCAGTTACACTGCAATTGTTCATTTAGAGTAAAACAATTCAATCGGTGAGTTGTATTCATCACTGGGTTTCAGTTTGTGAATACGTTTCTCCTTCGCATAATTGAACAAGCATGCTGTACTGCCATCTACAGGTAATGATTCACTGCCAGTATTGTCTATTTACATTTTTTGTGACTGCGCTAACCATTTTCTCTTTGCTATTAGTTGAAGGTTTTTTTGGTGTGTGGCAGCTATTAAGGGCTTTATGTAAATGTCGGTATGTGACATGCACGCTATGGGCTTTCTTTATGTAAATTTATGTATGTGACACGCTAAAAGGCTTGATGTAAATTTCATTACGCAATACGTCTAGCAGGCCCTCATTTCATCTTGACAACCTACGATCCCTGCCCTTTCGTGTTTCTGGCCGTCGGTGTAGAGGAACAAAATTATTTTCAAAGAAACCCGCGTGCTACAAGTTAAAGTCCATGATCTTAGTAATGCGGTACCATTAAATTATCAATTTTTCTTCCGGATGGACAATTCTGAGCGTTTCATTGTTTAAAGAATATCGTTTGGTCTGGAACTTTTGTGGTCTAATGGTGTTCACTGTTGAAGACTTGATTTGCACTTGATTTTTATGGGACCCGAAAGAGTTTCTCTTTTGAACTGCTATTATTTTATTGAGAACTGGGGTGTGATTTTTATGGTTATATTGCACTCAGTTTTGGAGTCTAGAATGGCAAGAGTTTGCTACCTGATGTCAGGTGCTCTTCTTGTTATGTTATTTTTGCATGATACTATATCTATTCATTGATGTTATTCTTAATATTAGGGTTTTGTCATTTGTGTGTTATAGTAATATGGTAATATGAAGTGTCTCTTGCCCTCCCTTTAACCAGAAACCAGAAAATCCCATTGGTCACAATTTATGTAGTATACTGCAAGGATTTCAGGGAGGATACAATGCAAACATAATCAACCTAAATATCAAAAGAATGCCAAAATAAATATGTTACAAAACCCAATTTATGTTTACGTCTTTTCATACTAAAATTCAGCTATCATAATACATCATCCGTTGCATCTAAATACAGTGTTAGTCAAAGCAAGGAGAACGAACCGTTCTACCCAATTCAGCCATCAAAGCTCGATGTTTGCACCTGGGGAGGGGCAGAAAATATAGTTGCAGGGGAACATTTGGAAGACGTTTTAGGGGAGAAATATGAAAGCCAAAGGTGTGCAGCTGTGGTAGGAAATCTCGTAAAGTTGTAAAGGAATAAAGTGTCTTTGGAAAAGAAGTTGTTTAAATTCCTTGAACAACTTGTTGAGGAACTAGTTCCTTTTTCTTATCACACTACCATGAATGTGAGGATCATTGTGCTTTCCTTTTTTAAAGCCAGGAGTTCTAAGAGAAGTGTTTCTGCACTGGGTGACGACATCAAGACCCAGATAATTTCAGCTTAGGGTCAAGTATGGAAAAGAAAATGTTTATAGCTCATTGTGAGTGATATAAGCTGTTTTGAAAGGTGCTCTTGCTTCTACGTTCAGGCACTGAAGTGTTACTAGTGCGAAGTGAAGTGATAAATCTTTTTTTTCCAGTGAGAACGCATGGCGACATGTAATTGATACTTTTAAGCAGTGGAAGTCAAGGTAATTAATCCGGGGTTGCTGATTGTAGGAGGTTGGATGTTTCTATTGTGTACACAAATGATGTGCACTGAACAAGCAAGTCCAAGCAACCCCACCTTGGTTTGCAGAGGTAAAAACTAGACCACCTAATGCTCTATTGTTTTTGCAGCTTGGTCTAGCAGTAAGGCCAATCTTGTGAAAGTGCTAAGCATTTGTTGTACTCACAGTATGAATAAATGTGGAAACACATTCAAAAGAATAACTCGAGACCAAATTACAAAAATACTTCACATTTTTATAATATTTTTAAGACCACGATCATCAGAATTGGGTAAGTAGTTTTCAAGTTATGATTTTTCAAAGTTTAGCAAAAGCAGTATTTTGTGCCTAATTACGCACCATGGGAATCAATGGGAGAAAACTTTAACCCCTTCTGTGCCGCAGACGTAGTGGTTACGTCCTGTGGCACAGTGCTGCTGTGCCGAGGACGTAACCACTACGTCCTCGGCACACAGCCCAGAGGGAGCGCTCTCGCTCCCTCTGTGTGCTTCCCCCCACCCCCCCAAAGTCAGGGATGGAAGGGGAAGCCCTTCCCCTTCCACCCCCGACCCCCCCACCATGACGGATCGCGCGCTGACTTCATTATGGGGATTTCGCCGCACAGGAAGCCATTTGCTCCCTGTGCGGCGAACGGAGAAGAGGTGAGTTCCTCTTCCCGGTGGGTGGGGGGTTTGGGCTAAAGAGGCACCGGGGGAAAGGAAAGGCTTTTCCTTTCCCCCGGTGTCTCTTTGAGCATTCCTGCTGCCCGATCGCATTGCGATCGGGCAGCAGAAATGCCCACTAGACACCAGGGATTTTTTTTTTTTGTTGTTCTTCACTGTTTCTTGTTTGCGGGGAGCGGCCCCTTGGGCAAGGGTCTCTCCCCTTGTGGGGGCAATTAGTTACGGCCATTTCTTTTGGCCTACTTTTTAGGCGGATCTGCCCCCAAGGGGGGCAGAAACCACTGGATCACCAGGGATTTATATTTTCTGTGCATTTATGTTGGGGGGGGTGCCCCCTTGGGCAAGGGTCGCTCCCCTTGTGGGGGCAATTAGTTACGGCCATTTCTGCCCCCCTTGAGGGCAGATTGGCTACTTTTTAGCCAGATCTGCCCCCAAGGGGGGCAGAAAACACTAGATCACCAGGGTTTTTTATTTTTATGTGTATTTATGTGGGGGGGGGGTGCCCCCTTGGGCAAGGGGCGCCCCCCCCAAGGGGGCAGAGAACTGTTGGCCTTTTCTGCCCCCCTTGGGGGCAAATCGGCCTATTTTTTTTAGGTCCATCTGCCCCCAAGGGGGGCAGAAGCCACTTAGGCACCAGGGATTGTGTGTGTAGTGGATGGGGGGGCACCCCCTTGGGCAAGGGTCGCTCCCCTTTGGGGGGCATGTCTTTTAGGGCCATTTCTGCCCCCCTTGAGGGCAGATCAGCCTATTATTTTTAGGCTGATCTGCCCCCAAGGGGGGCAGAAACCACTAGAACGCCAGGGATTTTTTTTATGTGTTTATTTTTGTGGGGGGGCGTCCCCTTGGGCACGGGGCGCCCCCCCAAGGGGGGCATTGACCTGTTGGCCATTTCTGCCCCCCCTGGGGGCAGATGGGCCTATTTTTCTAGACCCACCTGCCCCCAAGGGGGGCAGAAGCCACGTAGACACCAGGGATAGTGTGTGTGTGTGTGTGTTAGTGGATGGGGGGGCTTGGGCAAGGGTCGCCCCCCACTTTGGGGGCACATGTACTCAGGCCATTTCTGCACCCCTTGGAGACAGATCAGCCTATTATTTTTAGGCTGATCTGCCCCCAAGGGGGGCAGAAACCACTAGAACGCCAGGGATTTTTTTATGTGTTTATTTTTGTGGGGGGGCGTCCCCTTGGGCACGGGGCGCCCCCCCAAGGGGGGCATTGACCTGTTGGCCATTTCTGCCCCCCCTGGGGGCAGATGGGCCTATTTTTCTAGACCCACCTGCCCCCAAGGGGGGCAGAAGCCACGTAGACACCAGGGATAGTGTGTGTGTGTGTGTGTGTGTGTGTGTGTTAGTGGATGGGGGGGGACTTGGGCAAGGGTCGCCCCCCACTTTGGGGGCACATGTACCCAGGACATTTCTGCACCCCTTGGAGACCGATCAGCCTATTATTCTTAGGCTGATCTGCCCCCAAGGGGGGCAGAAACCACTAGAACACCAGGGATTTTTTTTTATGTGTTTATTTTTGTGGGGGGGCGTCCCCTTGGGCACGGGGCGCCCTCCCAAGGGGGGCATTGACCTGTTGGCCATTTCTACACCCCCTGGGGGCAGATGGGCCTATTTTCTTAGGCCCACCTGCCCCCAAGGGGGCAGAAGCCACTTAGGCACCAGGGATAGTGTTGTGTGTGTTTTTTTTGTTTTTTCTTTGTTTGAGGGCTGTCCCCTTTGGCAAGGGTCGCTCTCCATGGGGACACAGTACTAAAGGTATTTTTTGGCTTCCTTGGGGCAGACAGGCCTATTTTTTTAGTAGGCCCATCTGCCCCTATGGTAGAATCCACTTAGGCACCAATTTCTAAAATGTTTGATGGTGGGGTGTTTGTCAACTGAAGAAGTCTTTGCATTTGTGATAAAAAATGTTTTCCTCCTTTTTGTTCTAGTTCAAAGCTTTTGCTTTATTTGCTGTGGCTCCTTGCGGTTTTGGCGGTGGTTGACCTGCAGTTTGCACAGTTGCATGTTTTAGGTAAGTAAAAACAATTTACTCCAAAGGAGTATTGTTGCCATGCATGAATGACATGTTTGTAGGGGGTGTACTAAATGCAGGATTGTGTGTGAAATTGTCCTTAGGTTTGTGCACAATGATATTTGTTTTGTCTTATTTCTAATTTGCCTTTCTTTCTTTCTTTTTAGTGGGATATCATTGGTGATTGCTGTGTAGTTGCTGGTGAATCAAGCTTTTTCAGGCAAGTGAGCGGTATAGTTTTTGAGTTTGTAACTCTTACTAACAAAGCTACACTTTGTTACTTGTCTTACACAGTGCTGGTTGTTGGTGGTGAATTTGTCCAGTTAATTTTAGCAGGAGAGATCATGGCTAGCCGCAGGATGACCGCTCAGCAGGTGGTTGGTATGCTTTTTGAGTCACAGTCTGATCATGACTATGAGACGGACTCTGCATCTGAGGCAGAGGAGGAGGTCAGAGATTCTGGCAGTGATGTTTCTGTTGGAGGGGAATCTTCTGATGATGAAGCCACACTCAGTGCAGATGAAGGTTCTGTTTTAGAGGAGGACATTGATGTGCCAATAGTGCAGCAACCTGGGGCTGAAAGGTTTCCCGTTAGAAGACCTGATGTCTGGGTTGCCCCAAACATGGAGCAGCCAGAGTTGCCTGCCTTTACTGGTCTCCCGGGGTGTAACGCCAATACAGAGAACTTTATGCCTATCAATTTCTTTGAGTTATTCATGGATGATGTGTTTTTGGAAGAGATTGTTGAGCAGACTAATTTGTATGCGGAGCAGCATTTGAGGGACAACGCTGCTAGACTTAGGCCACACTCTAGAGCTGCCCAGTGGATTCCCACAAATTTGGAGGAGATAAAAAAGTTTTTGGGTTTGACTTTTTTGATGGGGTTGATAAGGAAGCCGTCACTGGCTTCTTATTGGTCTACTAGTCCCTTGATGGCAACAGCTATATTTCCAGCTACCATGAGTCGTAATCGGTATTTGCTTCTTCTTAGGATGCTGCATTTTGTTGACAATGCATTAGCCTTGCCACGAGATCACCCAGATTCTGACCGTCTTTTTAAGATTAGGCCTGTCCTTGATCATTTTGTAGATCGGTTTTCGGAGGACTATTTTCCAGGCAAAGAGATAAGTGTGGACGAGTCTTTGGTCCTCTTCAAGGGTCGTTTGGTTTTTAGGCAGTACATTCCTAGCAAAAGGGCACGATATGGAATTAAATTGTATATGCTGTCTGAAAGTAGGACAGGATATGTGTATAGTTTCCTTGTGTACACTGGTAGGGATTCCAATATTGACCCCCCTGGTTGTCCTCCCACTTTTGGAGTTACTGAGAAAATTGTGTGGGATCTTGGTAGACGACTGTTCAACAAAGGTCACCATTTGTATGTAGATAACTTCTACACTGGTGTGCAGTTGTTCAAGGAATTGTTTAGAGTGGACACAGTTGCTTGTGGCACAATCCGTTCTAACCGGAAAGGCTATCCAAGGGAGCTTGTCTGTAAAAAACTTGAGAGGGGACAGTGCTGTGCCTTGCGGAACGAGGAGCTGCTAGCTTTGAAATTTTCAGACAAGAGGGATGTCTACATGCTGAGTACCATCCATGATGAGAGTACTTCCCCTGTGACTGTTTGGGGCCAGGTTGCTGAAGTGCGCAAACCTGCGTGCATTTTAGATTATAATAAGCACATGGGAGGTGTAGATAGAGTTGACCAGAGGTTGGAACCTTATACTGCTATTCGTAAGTCTTATGTTTGGTATAAGAAGTTAGCACTTCACCTCTTCCACTTAGCAACCTTCAATGCTTTTATTGTGTTTAGGGATAGGTCTCCAGACTCAAAGATGACATTTGTGAAATTTCAGGAGTCAGTGATAGAGAGCCTTATTGTGGTGGAACAGGCCAGAGTTCCTAGAGAAGCAGTGGTGGAGGATGTGGCTAGATTGAAAGATCGCCACTTTGCTGAGCACATTCCTCCCACACCCAAAAAAGACTTTCCAGCTAAGAAATGTAGAGTGTGTTTTCGAAGAGGTATCCGGAGGGAGTCTCGAATGTACTGCCCAGATTGTCCTTCAAAGCCTGGGCTGTGTGTCGGTGCTTGTTTTAAGAATTACCACACCCAGAAGAATTTCTGGGAACAACCATGAGTGTAAACTCATGTCTGTTTTGTATTTTCATGTGTTTAGTTTCATGGTTAGCATTTCTGTCATGTTCTTAGTTAGAGCTTTTGTGTTTGTTGTTTTGTAATTCTTTCTACTTAGTTAGGGGTTCCTCTGTTTAAAAAAAATAAAAAAAATATGATGCCATTGTGTGTGGAGTGGGGCTTGGCTGAGACTGTACATATTGACTTGATGTTGGCTACTGCAACACACTGCCAGCCAAACACCAGTCCACACACTCCCATCAGCTGGTGTGATTGTTGTATCAGGCATGTGGGCGTATGTAAGTGATGGGCCCTTGAGTGGCGCTGTCTGTCGATGTGAGTGTTGTAATGTGCTGGGCCCGTGGCTGGCGGTGTGAATGGCCTTGTGTGTGTCATGTATGAAAGTTGTGTGAATGGACTGTAAAGCGGTTGGTGCCTTGTCGCGGCTTTACAGCTCACGAGCTGTGAGTCATTGGTTCAGTTTTTTGCCTTTCAGTTACTAACAGTGCTTTTCATTTTTGTGAAAGCTCTTGTTAGTAAAATTTGATCCACTGAACCATCACTCACCCTCGTGCCAAATCCAACCAGTATGTGTGGTAAAAATGACCAAACCTGCTCCGCTGTAATCAGGCGTCGCAGCACACCTATGACACGCTAGGTGCCTCAGGTGGGACCCCGATGATGAAGCATGCCACCAACTTGGTTGGTGGGTGAGGGGTCTTTTTCACATAACCTAAGTGTGTTTCTTTTCAAAATTTTAGTGTTTGGCACATCACGGACGTATGTGGGCACATCAAAACGATATATTACAAAACTACCTGTGTTTGGGGGGGGAGAGGGCACCTATGTTTTTGGTCCTGTGTGCGGCCTTCATCTAGGGAAACCTACCAAACCCAGACATTTTTTAAAACTAGACACCCCAAGGAGTCCAGGGAGGAGTGGCTTGCGTGGATCCCCCAACATTTTCTTACCCAGACTCCTCTGTAAACCTCAAAATGTGCTTAAAAAAAGCATATTTTCCTGACTTTTCTTCGTACGATCACCACTCCAGCACAAAATTCCTACTCCCCAGTGTTCCCCTCAGTCTCCCAAATAAAATGACACCTCACGTATGTGGGTCCCCAAAGCAGAGTCAGTCTAAAGATGTATAAAAGAATATGTCCTTATAAACTCGCAGTACTATCCCCTGTATCTCTACAAGTTTTGGGCCTTATTCTGTTGGAGGCACCTGGCCCACCCACACTAGTGAGGTATCATTTTTATCGGGAGACTTGGGGGAACGCTGGGTGGAAGGAAATTTGTGGCTCCACTCAGATTCCAGAACTTTCCGTCACCGAAATGTGTGAAAAATGCGTTTTTTTTAGCCAGAATTTGAGGTTTGGAAAGGATTCTGGGTAACAGAACCTGGTCAGAGCCCCTCAAGTCACCCCATCTTGGATTCCACTAGGTCTCTAGTTTTCAGAAATGCACAGGTTTGGTAGGTTTCCCTAGGTGCTGGCTGAGCTACAGGCCAAAAACTACAGGTAGGCACTGTTTTCAATGAAAAAATGTGATGTGTCCACGCTGCGCTTTGGGGCGTTTCCTGTCGCGGGCGCTAGGCCTACCCACACAAGTGAGGTATCATTTTTATCGGGAGACGTGGGGGAACGCTGGGTGGAAGGAAATTTGTGGCTCCTCTCAGATTCCAGAACTTTCTGCCACAGAAATGTGAGGAACATGTGTTTTTTTAGCCAAATTTTGAGGTTTGCAAAGGATTCTGGGTAACAGAACCTGGTCCGAGCCACACAAATCACCCCATCTTGGATTCCCCTAGGTCTCTAGTTTTCAGAAATGCACAGGTTTGGTAGGTTTCCCTAGGTGCCGGCTGAGCTAGAGGCCAAAATCTACAGGTAGTCACTTCGCAAAAAACACCTCTGTTTTCTTCCAAAATTTTGGTGGTGTCCACGTTGCTCTTTGGGGCGTTTCCTGTCGCGGGCGCTAGGCCTACCCACGCAAGTCAGGTATCATTTTTATCGGGAGACTTGGGGGAACGTTGGGTGGAAGGAAATTTGTGGCTCCTCTCAGATTCCAGAACTTTCTGCCACAGAAATGTGAGGAACATGTGTTTTTTTTAGCCAAATTTTGAGGTTTGCAAAGGATTCTGGGTAACAGAACCTGGTCCGAGCCACACAAATCACCCCATCTTGGATTCCCCTAGGTCTGTAGTTTTCAGAAATGCACAGGTTTGGTAGGTTTCCCTAGGTGGCGGCTGAGCTAGAGGACAAAATCTACAGGTAGGCACTTTGCTAAAAACAGGTCTGTTTTCTGTGATGTGTCCACGTTGCGCTTTGGGGCGTTTCCTGTCGCGGGCGCTAGGCCTACCCACACAAGTGAGGTATCATTTTTATCGGGAGACGTGGGGGAACGCTGGGTGGAAGGAAATTTGTGGCTCCTCTCAGATTCCAGAAATTTCTGCCACAGAAATGTGAGGAACATGTGTTTTTTTAGCCAAATTTTGAGCTTTGCAAAGGATTCTGGGTAACCGAACCTGGTCCGAGCCCCGCCAGTCACCCCTCCTTGGATTCCCCTAGGTCTCTAGTTTTCAGAAATGTACAGGTTTGGTAGGTTTCCCTAGGTGCCGGCTGAGCTAAAGGCCAAAATCTACAGGTAGTCACTTTGCAAAAAACACCTCTGTTTTCTTCCAAAATTTTGGTGGTGTCCACATTGCTCTTTGGGGCGTTTCCTGTCGCGGGCGCTAGGCCTACCCACGCAAGTCAGGTATCATTTTTATCGGGAGACTTGGGGGAACGCTGGGTGGAAGGAAATTTGTGGCTCCTCTCAGATTCCAGAACTTTCTGCCACAGAAATGTGAGGAACATGTGTTTTTTTTTAGCCAATTTTTGAGCTTTGCAAAGGATTCTGGGTAACAGAACCTGGTCCGAGCCCCACCAGTCACCCCTCCTTGGATTCCCCTAGGTCTCTAGTTTTCAGAAATGTACAGGTTTGGTAGGTTTCCCTAGGTGCCGGCTGAGCTAGAGGCCAAAATCTACAGGTAGGCACTTTGCTAAAAACAGGTCTGTTTTCTGTGATGTGTCCACATTGCGCTTTGGGGCGTTTCCTGTCGCGGGCGCTAGGCCTACCCACACAAGTGAGGTATCATTTTTATCGGGAGACGTGGGGGAACGCTGGGTGGAAGGAAATTTGTGGCTCCTCTCAGATTCCAGAACTTTCTGCCACAGAAATGTGAGGAACATGTGTTTTTTTAGCCAATTTTGAGGTTTGCAAAGGATTCTGGGTAACAGAACCTGGTCCGAGCCACACAAATCACCCCATCTTGGATTCCCCTAGGTCTCTAGTTTTCAGAAATGCACAGGTTTGGTAGGTTTCCCTAGGTGGCGGCTGATCTAGAGGCCAAAATCTACAGGTAGGCACTTTGCTAAAAACAGGTCTGTTTTCTGTGATGTGTCCACATTGCGCTTTGGGGCGTTTCCTGTCGCGGGCGCTAGGCCTACCCACACAAGTGAGGTATCATTTTTATCGGGAGACGTGGGGGAACGCTGGGTGGAAGGAAATTTGTGGCTCCTCTCAGATTCCAGAACTTTCTGCCACAGAAATGTGAGGAACATGTGTTTTTTTAGCCAATTTTGAGGTTTGCAAAGGATTCTGGGTAACAGAACCTGGTCCGAGCCACACAAATCACCCCATCTTGGATTCCCCTAGGTCTCTAGTTTTCAGAAATGCACAGGTTTGGTAGGTTTCCCTAGGTGGCGGCTGAGCTAGAGGCCAAAATCTACAGGTAGGCACTTTGCTAAAAACAGGTCTGTTTTCTGTGATGTGTCCACGTTGCGCTTTGGGGCGTTTCCTGTCGCGGGCGCTAGGCCTACCCACACAAGTGAGGTATCATTTTTATCGGGAGACGTGGGGGAACGCTGGGTGGAAGGAAATTTGTGGCTCCTCTTAGATTCCAGAACTTTCTGCCACAGAAATGTGAGGAACATGTGTTTTTTTAGCCAAATTTTGAGGTTTGCAAAGGATTCTGGGTAACAGAACCTGGTCCGAGCCACACAAATCACCCCATCTTGGATTCCCCTAGGTCTCTAGTTTTCAGAAATGCACAGGTTTGGTAGGTTTCCCTAGGTGGCGGCTGAGCTAGAGGCCAAAATCTACAGGTAGGCACTTTGCTAAAAACAGGTCTGTTTTCTGTGATGTGTCCACATTGCGCTTTGGGGCGTTTCCTGTTGCGGGCGCTAGGCCTACCCACACAAGTGAGGTATCATTTTTATCGGGAGACGTGGGGGAACGCTGGGTGGAAGGAAATTTGTGGCTCCTCTCAGATTCCAGAACTTTCTGCCACAGAAATGTGAGGAACATGTGTTTTTTTAGCCAATTTGGAGGTTTGCAAAGGATTCTGGGTAACAGAACCTGGTCCGAACCACACAAATCACCCCATCTTGGATTCCCCTAGGTCTCTAGTTTTCAGAAATGCACAGGTTTGGTAGGTTTCCCTAAGTGGCGGCTGAGCTAGAGGCCAAAATCTACAGGTAGGCACTTTGCTAAAAACAGGTCTGTTTTCTGTGATGTGTCCACGTTGCGCTTTGGGCCGTTTCCTGTCGCGGGCGCTAGGCCTACCCACACAAGTGAGGTATAATTTTTATCGGGAGACGTGGGGGAACGCTGGGTGGAAGGAAATTTGTGGCTCCTCTCAGATTCCAGAACTTTCTGCCTCAGAAATGTGAGGAACATGTGTTTTTTTAGCCAAATTTTGAGCTTTGCAAAGGATTCTGGGTAACCGAACCTGGTCCGAGCCCCGCCAGTCACCCCTCCTTGGATTCCCCTAGGTCTCTAGTTTTCAGAAATGTACAGGTTTGGTAGGTTTCCCTAGGTGCCGGCTGAGCTAGAGGCCAAAATCTACAGGTAGTCACTTCGCAAAAAACACCTCTGTTTTCTTCCAAAATTTTGGTGGTGTCCACGTTGCTCTTTGGGGCGTTTCCTGTCGCGGGCGCTAGGCCTACCCACGCAAGTCAGGTATCATTTTTATCGGGAGACTTGGGGGAACGTTGGGTGGAAGGAAATTTGTGGCTCCTCTCAGATTCCAGAACTTTCTGCCACAGAAATGTGAGGAACATGTGTTTTTTTTAGCCAAATTTTGAGGTTTGCAAAGGATTCTGGGTAACAGAACCTGGTCCGAGCCACACAAATCACCCCATCTTGGATTCCCCTAGGTCTCTAGTTTTCAGAAATGCACAGGTTTGGTAGGTTTCCCTAGGTGGCGGCTGAGCTAGAGGCCAAAATCTACAGGTAGGCACTTTGCTAAAAACAGGTCTGTTTTCTGTGATGTGTCCACGTTGCGCTTTGGGGCGTTTCCTGTCGCGGGCGCTAGGCCTACCCACACAAGTGAGGTATCATTTTTATCGGGAGACGTGGGGGAACGCTGGGTGGAAGGAAATTTGTGGCTCCTCTAAGATTCCAGAAATTTCTGCCACAGAAATGTGAGGAACATGTGTTTTTTTAGCCACATTTTGAGCTTTGCAAAGGATTCTGGGTAACCGAACCTGGTCCGAGCCCCGCCAGTCACCCCTCCTTGGATTCCCCTAGGTCTCTAGTTTTCAGAAATGTACAGGTTTGGTAGGTTTCCCTAGGTGCCGGCTGAGCTAGAGGCCAAAATCTATAGGTAGTCACTTCGCAAAAAACACCTCTGTTTTCTTCCAAAATGTTGGTGGTGTCCACGTTGCGCTTTGGGGCGTTTCCTGTCGCGGGCGCTAGGCCTACCCACGCAAGTGAGGTATAATTTTTATCGGGAGACTTGGGGGAACGCTGGGTGCAAGGAAATTTGTGGCTCCTCTCACATTCCAGAACTTTCTGCCACAGAAATGTGAGGAACATGTGTTTTTTTGTAGCCAATTTTTGAGCTTTGCAAAGGATTCTGGGTAACAGAACCTGGTCCGAGCCCCACCAGTCACCCCTCCTTGGATTCCCCTAGGTCTCTAGTTTTCAGAAATGTACAGGTTTGGTAGGTTTCCCTAGGTGCCGGCTGAGCTAGAGGCCAAAATCTACAGGTAGTCACTTCGCAAAAAACACCTCTGTTTTCTTCCAAAATTTTGGTGGTGTCCACGTTGCGCTTTGGGGCGTTTCCTGTCGCGGGCGCTAGGCCTACCCACGCAAGTGAGGTATAATTTTTATCGGGAGACTTGGGGGAACGCTGGGTGCAAGGAAATTTGTGGCTCCTCTCACATTCCAGAACTTTCTGCCACAGAAATGTGAGGAACATGTGTTTTTTTAGCCAATTTTTGAGCTTTGCAAAGGATTCTGGGTAACAGAACCTGGTCCGAGCCCCACCAGTCACCCCTCCTTGGATTCCCCTAGGTCTCTAGTTTTCAGAAATGTACAGGTTTGGTAGGTTTCCCTAGGTGCCGGCTGAGCTAGAGGCCAAAATCTACAGGTAGTCACTTCGCAAAAAACACCTCTGTTTTCTTCCAAAATTTTGGTGGTGTCCACGTTGCGCTTTGGGGCGTTTCCTGTCGCGGGCGCTAGGCCTACCCACGCAAGTGAGGTATAATTTTTATCGGGAGACTTGGGGGAACGCTGGGTGCAAGGAAATTTGTGGCTCCTCTCACATTCCAGAACTTTCTGCCACAGAAATGTGAGGAACATGTGTTTTTTTAGCCAAATTTTGAGGTTTGCAAAGGATTCTGGGTAACAGAACCTGGTCCGAGCCACACAAATCACCCCATCTTGGATTCCCCTAGGTCTCTAGTTTTCAGAAATGCACAGGTTTGGTAGGTTTCCCTAGGTGGCGGCTGAGCTAGAGGCCAAAATCTACAGGTAGGCACTTTGCTAAAAACAGGTCTGTTTTCTGTGATGTGTCCACGTTGCGCTTTGGGGCGTTTCCTGTCGCGGGCGCTAGGCCTACCCACACAAGTGAGGTATCATTTTTATCGGGAGACGTGGGGGAACGCTGGGTGGAAGGAAATTTGTGGCTCCTCTCAGATTCCAGAAATTTCTGCCACAGAAATGTGAGGAACATGTGTTTTTTTAGCCAAATTTTGAGCTTTGCAAAGGATTCTGGGTAACCGAACCTGGTCCGAGCCCCGCCAGTCACCCCTCCTTGGATTCCCCTAGGTCTCTAGTTTTCAGAAATGTACAGGTTTGGTAGGTTTCCCTAGGTGCCGGCTGAGCTAAAGGCCAAAATCTACAGGTAGTCACTTTGCAAAAAACACCTCTGTTTTCTTCCAAAATTTTGGTGGTGTCCACGTTGCTCTTTGGGGCGTTTCCTGTCGCGGGCGCTAGGCCTACCCACGCAAGTCAGGTATCATTTTTATCGGGAGACTTGGGGGAACGCTGGGTGGAAGGAAATTTGTGGCTCCTCTCAGATTCCAGAACTTTCTGCCACAGAAATGTGAGGAACATGTGTTTTTTTTTTAGCCAATTTTTGAGCTTTGCAAAGGATTCTGGGTAACAGAACCTGGTCCGAGCCCCACCAGTCACCCCTCCTTGGATTCCCCTAGGTCTCTAGTTTTCAGAAATGTACAGGTTTGGTAGGTTTCCCTAGGTGCCGGCTGAGCTAGAGGCCAAAATCTATAGGTAGTCACTTCGCAAAAAACACCTCTGTTTTCTTCCAAAATGTTGGTGGTGTCCACGTTGCGCTTTGGGGCGTTTCCTGTCGCGGGCGCTAGGCCTACCCACGCAAGTGAGGTATAATTTTTATCGGGAGACTTGGGGGAACGCTGGGTGCAAGGAAATTTGTGGCTCCTCTCACATTCCAGAACTTTCTGCCACAGAAATGTGAGGAACATGTGTTTTTTTGTAGCCAATTTTTGAGCTTTGCAAAGGATTCTGGTAACAGAACCTGGTCCGAGCCCCACCAGTCACCCCTCCTTGGATTCCCCTAGGTCTCTAGTTTTCAGAAATGTACAGGTTTGGTAGGTTTCCCTAGGTGCCGGCTGAGCTAGAGGCCAAAATCTACAGGTAGTCACTTCGCAAAAAACACCTCTGTTTTCTTCCAAAATTTTGGTGGTGTCCACGTTGCGCTTTGGGGCGTTTCCTGTCGCGGGCGCTAGGCCTACCCACGCAAGTGAGGTATAATTTTTATCGGGAGACTTGGGGGAACGCTGGGTGCAAGGAAATTTGTGGCTCCTCTCACATTCCAGAACTTTCTGCCACAGAAATGTGAGGAACATGTGTTTTTTTAGCCAAATTTTGAGGTTTGCAAAGGATTCTGGGTAACAGAACCTGGTCCGAGCCACACAAATCACCCCATCTTGGATTCCCCTAGGTCTCTAGTTTTCAGAAATGCACAGGTTTGGTAGGTTTCCCTAGGTGGCGGCTGAGCTAGAGGCCAAAATCTACAGGTAGGCACTTTGCTAAAAACAGGTCTGTTTTCTGTGATGTGTCCACGTTGCGCTTTGGGGCGTTTCCTGTCGCGGGCGCTAGGCCTACCCACACAAGTGAGGTATCATTTTTATCGGGAGACGTGGGGGATCGCTGGGTGGAAGGAAATTTGTGGCTCCTCTCAGATTCCAGAAATTTCTGCCACAGAAATGTGAGGAACATGTGTTTTTTTAGCCAAATTTTGAGCTTTGCAAAGGATTCTGGGTAACCGAACCTGGTCCGAGCCCCGCCAGTCACCCCTCCTTGGATTCCCCTAGGTCTCTAGTTTTCAGAAATGTACAGGTTTGGTAGGTTTCCCTAGGTGCCGGCTGAGCTAAAGGCCAAAATCTACAGGTAGTCACTTTGCAAAAAACACCTCTGTTTTCTTCCAAAATTTTGGTGGTGTCCACGTTGCTCTTTGGGGCGTTTCCTGTCGCGGGCGCTAGGCCTACCCACGCAAGTCAGGTATCATTTTTATCGGGAGACTTGGGGGAACGCTGGGTGGAAGGAAATTTGTGGCTCCTCTCAGATTCCAGAACTTTCTGCCACAGAAATGTGAGGAACATGTGTTTTTTTTTAGTCAATTTTTGAGCTTTGCAAAGGATTCTGGGTAACAGAACCTGGTCCGAGCCCCACCAGTCACCCCTCCTTGGATTCCCCTAGGTCTCTAGTTTTCAGAAATGTACAGGTTTGGTAGGTTTCCCTAGGTGCCGGCTGAGCTAGAGGCCAAAATCTACAGGTAGTCACTTCGCAAAAAACACCTCTGTTTTCTTCCAAAATTTTGGTGGTGTCCACGTTGCGCTTTGGGGCGTTTCCTGTCGCGGGCGCTAGGCCTACCCACGCAAGTGAGGTATAATTTTTATCGGGAGACTTGGGGGAACGCTGGGTGCAAGGAAATTTGTGGCTCCTCTCACATTCCAGAACTTTCTGCCACAGAAATGTGAGGAACATGTGTTTTTTTTTAGCCAATTTTTGAGCTTTGCAAAGGATTCTGGGTAACAGAACCTGGTCCGAGCCCCACCAGTCACCCCTCCTTGGATTCCCCTAGGTCTCTAGTTTTCAGAAATGTACAGGTTTGGTAGGTTTCCCTAGGTGCCGGCTGAGCTAGAGGCCAAAATCTACAGGTAGTCACTTCGCAAAAAACACCTCTGTTTTCTTCCAAAATTTTGGTGGTGTCCACGTTGGGCTTTGGGGCGTTTCCTGTCGCGGGCGCTAGGCCTACCCACGCAAGTGAGGTATAATTTTTATCGGGAGACTTGGGGGAACGCTGGGTGCAAGGAAATTTGTGGCTCCTCTCACATTCCAGAACTTTCTGCCACAGAAATGTGAGGAACATGTGTTTTTTTAGCCAAATTTTGAGGTTTGCAAAGGATTCTGGGTAACAGAACCTGGTCCGAGCCACACAAATCACCCCATCTTGGATTCCCCTAGGTCTCTAGTTTTCAGAAATGCACAGGTTTGGTAGGTTTCCCTAGGTGGCGGCTGAGCTAGAGGCCAAAATCTCCAGGTAGGCACTTTGCTAAAAACAGGTCTGTTTTCTGTGATGTGTCCACGTTGCGCTTTGGGGCGTTTCCTGTCGCGGGCGCTAGGCCTACCCACACAAGTGAGGTATCATTTTTATCGGGAGACGTGGGGGAACGCTGGGTGGAAGGAAATTTGTGGCTCCTCTCAGATTCCAGAAATTTCTGCCACAGAAATGTGAGGAACATGTGTTTTTTTAGCCAAATTTTGAGCTTTGCAAAGGATTCTGGGTAACCGAACCTGGTCCGAGCCCCGCCAGTCACCCCTCCTTGGATTCCCCTAGGTCTCTAGTTTTCAGAAATGTACAGGTTTGGTAGGTTTCCCTAGGTGCCGGCTGAGCTAAAGGCCAAAATCTACAGGTAGTCACTTTGCAAAAAACACCTCTGTTTTCTTCCAAAATTTTGGTGGTGTCCACGTTGCTCTTTGGGGCGTTTCCTGTCGCGGGCGCTAGGCCTACCCACGCAAGTCAGGTATCATTTTTATCGGGAGACTTGGGGGAACGCTGGGTGGAAGGAAATTTGTGGCTCCTCTCAGATTCCAGAACTTTCTGCCACAGAAATGTGAGGAACATGTGTTTTTTTTTAGCCAATTTTTGAGCTTTGCAAAGGATTCTGGGTAACAGAACCTGGTCCGAGCCCCACCAGTCACCCCTCCTTGGATTCCCCTAGGTCTCTAGTTTTCAGAAATGTACAGGTTTGGTAGGTTTCCCTAGGTGCCGGCTGAGCTAGAGGCCAAAATCTACAGGTAGTCACTTCGCAAAAAACACCTCTGTTTTCTTCCAAAATTTTGGTGGTGTCCACGTTGCGCTTTGGGGCGTTTCCTGTCGCGGGCGCTAGGCCTACCCACGCAAGTGAGGTATAATTTTTATCGGGAGACTTGGGGGAACGCTGGGTGCAAGGAAATTTGTGGCTCCTCTCACATTCCAGAACTTTCTGCCACAGAAATGTGAGGAACATGTGTTTTTTTAGCCAAATTTTGAGGTTTGCAAAGGATTCTGGGTAACAGAACCTGGTCCGAGCCACACAAATCACCCCATCTTGGATTCCCCTAGGTCTGTAGTTTTCAGAAATGCACAGGTTTGGTAGGTTTCCCTAGGTGGCGGCTGAGCTAGAGGCCAAAATCTACAGGTAGGCACTTTGCTAAAAACAGGTCTGTTTTCTGTGATGTGTCCACGTTGCGCTTTGGGGCGTTTCCTGTCGCGGGCGCTAGGCCTACCCACACAAGTGAGGTATCATTTTTATCGGGAGACGTGGGGGAATGCTGGGTGGAAGGGAATTTGTGGCTCCTCTCAGATTCCAGAACTTTCTGCCACAGAAATGTGAGGAACATGTGTTTTTTTAGCCAAATTTTGAGGTTTGCAAAGGATTCTGGGTAACAGAACCTGGTCCGAGCCACACAAATCACCCCATCTTGGATTCCCCTAGGTCTCTAGTTTTCAGAAATGCACAGGTTTGGTGGGTTTCCCTAGGTGGCGGCTGAGCTAGAGGGCAAAATCTACAGGTAGGCACTTTGCTAAAAACAGGTCTGTTTTCTGTGATGTGTCCACGTTGCGCTTTGGGGCGTTACCTGTCGCGGGCGCTAGGCCTACCCACACAAGTGAGGTATCATTTTTATCGGGAGAAGTGGGGGGAACGCTGGGTGGAAGGAAATTTGTGGCTCCTCTCAGATTCCAGAACTTTCTGCCACAGAAATGTGAGGAACATGTGTTTTTTTAGCCAAATTTTGAGGTTTGCAAAGGATTCTGGGTAACAGAACCTGGTCCGAGCCACACAAATCACCCCATCTTGGATTCCCCTAGGTCTCTAGTTTTCAGAAATGCACAGGTTTGGTAGGTTTCCCTAGGTGGCGGCTGAGCTAGAGGCCAAAATCTACAGGTAGGCACTTTGCTAAAAACAGGTCTGTTTTCTGTGATGTGTCCACGTTGCGCTTTGGGGCGTTTCCTGTCGCGGGCGCTAGGCCTACCCACACAAGTGAGGTATCATTTTTATCGGGAGACGTGGGGG
The DNA here is from genome assembly GCF_031143425.1 of Pleurodeles waltl. Lineage (NCBI taxonomy): Eukaryota > Metazoa > Chordata > Amphibia > Caudata > Salamandridae > Pleurodeles > Pleurodeles waltl. Next base: position 167,548,329 of record NC_090443.1, on the reverse strand, counting down.
AACGCTGGGTGGAAGGAAATTTGTGGCTCCTCTCAGATTCCAGAACTTTCTGCCACAGAAATGTGAGGAACATGTGTTTGTTTAGCCAAATTTTGAGGTTTGCAAAGGATTCTGGGTAACAGAACCTGGTCCGAGCCACACAAATCACCCCATCTTGGATTCCCCTAGGTCTCTAGTTTTCAGAAATGCACAGGTTTGGTAGGTTTCCCTAGGTGGCGGCTGAGCTAGAGGCCAAAATCTACAGGTAGGCACTTTGCTAAAAACAGGTCTGTTTTCTGTGATGTGTCCACGTTGCGCTTTGGGGCGTTTCCTGTCGCGGGCGCTAGGCCTACCCACACAAGTAAGGTATCATTTTTATCGGGAGACTTGGGGGAACATAGAATAGCAAAACAAGTGTTATTGCCCCTTGTCTTTCTCTACATTTTTCCCTTCCAAATGTAAGACAGTGTGTAAAAAAGACGTCTATTTGAGAAATGCCCTGTAATTCACATGCTAGTATGGGCACCCCGGAATTCAGAGATGTGCAAATAACCACTGCTTCTCAACACCTTATCTTGTGCCCATTTTGGAAATACAAAGGTTTTCTTGATAGCTATTTTTTACTCTTTATATTTCAGCAAATGAATTGCTGTATACCCGGCATAGAATGAAAACCCACTGCAGGGTGCAGGTCATTTATTGGCTCTGGGTACCTAGAGTTCTTGATGAACCTACAAGCCCTATATATCCCCGCAACCAGAAGAGTCCAGCAGACGTAACGGTATATTGCTTTCGAAAATCTGACATTGCAGGAAAAAGTTACAGAGTAAAACTTAGAGAAAAATTTATGTTTTTTTCACCTCAATTTCAATATTTTTCTTTTTCAGTTGTTATTTTCTGTAGGAAACCCTTGTAGGATCTACACAAATTACCCCTTGCTGAATTCAGAATTTTGTCTACTTTTCAGAAATGTTGCGGTTTATGGGATCCAGCGTTGGTTTCATGCCCATTTCTGTCACTGACTGGAAGGAGGCTGAAAGCACAAAAAATCGTAAAAATGGGGTATGTCCCAGTAAAATGCCAAAATTGGGTTGAAAATTTTGGTTTTCTGATTCAAGTCTGCCTGTTCCTGAAAGCTGGGAAGCTGGTGATTTTATCACCGCAAACCCTTTGTTGATGCCCTTTTCAGGGAAAAAACCACAAGCCTTCTTCTGCAGCCCATTTTTCCAAATTTTTTTAAAAAAATGAAATTTTCACTGTTTTTTGGCTAATTTCTTGGCCTCCTTCTGGGGAACCCACAAAGTCTGGGTACCTCTAGAATCCCTAGGATGTTGGAAAAAAAGGACGCAAATTTGGCGTGGGTAGCTTACGTGAACAAAAAGTTATGAGGGCCTAAGCGCGAACTGCTCCAAATAGCCAAAAAAAGGCTCGGCACAGGAGGGGGAAAAGGCCTGGCAGCGAAGGAGTTAAAAATGCAAATAAAATCAGGCAATGTGTTTACCAATGTTTCCTTCTGTTTTTCAGTCAAGGTCATCGAGATGTCCTGTGGACCAGCCAGGGAAGCTGCTGAAAAGTTCTTGGAGCTTGTGCAAGACCACTGCTGGAGGCCACTTGGAAAAGCAATCCACAGGCCAACTTCAAGGTGAGTCTGGTGGGTCCCCTCGGAGTATAGAGGTTGCAAGGGCTGAGGACCCTTAGACCACAGCTGGTTCTCTGTTGCAGGGCCCAGGGAGGCCAAGTGCAGGGGAGATAGGTGAGCCAAAAGCTGTGCGCAAAGGTGCCCTTGGAACCGGAGATAGGTCATTTTGAGGGCTGATTGCAGGACACAGGGCCACTCTGTAGGGTGGTTTGTACATGTCCTGAAGTCCCACAACTTGAACTTGCTGTTGGTCCTTCGACAGTCCCAAGTGCACTTTTCTTCTGGGTATCCAATGTTGGGGGTCCAGTAACACGGGCTTTTGCACTGTTCAACCACTAGAAGTTGCAGTGCCACTAAACTTGGCACACTGGCAGGATTTGTCTTCTGGGTCCACCAGGTAAAATTCGGTCTGGCTGTTGTGTCCAGTTCCTTGGTCACTGGACTTCACTGGTCATTTGCTTCTTTGCTGCAGGTAGTGATGCCTTTACACTGGAGGGAGATCTTTGGTGATTTTCAGAAGGGTGGAGGTCCTCTGGGGTTTTGTGGAGTCAATCCGATGTCCATGCAACCCCTCAGCTGAAATTTGTGAGTCCTGGGTGCAGCAGGCAGGGTTTGGCACCTTTTACTTTGTGCAGCAGGATTGCAGTTCTGGAGCCTTGGCACTTCTTTGTTACTGACCTGCTGGTGTCCTTAGAATCTGATCTGCAGGTCTAAGGGTGCCCACTAAATACTTCCCTATTCCTGATTTCCTGTTTCCCTACCGCGCAAGATGGAAGAAAATGAAATGGAGGGGTCACCTCGAATGCAACAGCTTAGGGGTGGTACAGGCTGGGGGTGTCCACTCCTCCTGTCCTTTGTGCATTTTCCTGCCGTTGCTCCCGCCAAAAGTGGGGGTTTGCAATCGGGGACAGCAATGTGCCACTACTAGCATGGCTGGGGGTCAAGTTTCAAAGGTGGCAAGCCCTTTGAAGCTCGCTGGCAGGACACTGCATATTCCTGGTGGTGGATGTGTAACACCTGTGCCCAGGAAGGGCTTTGTTTTCTGAACCCAGAGAGCAAAGGCTCTCACTCCGGCGTTATAGAATCTTGCCTAGTGGTGGCAGGCTGCTTGTGACTAGCTGGCAACTATATCAGGGTTAGTTAGCTTTTGCAGGGGGCACCGCTAAGGTGGCCCCTGGGTATATTTTGCAATAAATCCATCCCATATTGGTACCAGTTTGGATTTATTGTTTAGAGTTGTTTGATACCAAACAACCCATGGTTCAGAGTGGCAATCATGCAACTGTGAAACTCGTACTGACCACTGTCCAGCACATGCATTTAAAATAGCTGCTCTGTTTACTTACTATCTCCCAGTTGCAATGACACAGTAGGGGCATATTGCTCATGCATCTATGCCCACACATGCATTATAGTGCAACCTGCCCTGGGACTGGAAGGTTCGTCGGTTCCAGTCATTCCCTCACATCCCCCTGCTATGAGAGGACTTCCCCCCAGCAGATTCCCTTCTAGCACTGGCCAGATTCCTCACCTGGTGCACCCTTTGGGGATCCACCAGGCCCGGGGGCTGAGTGTTTGGAATTTTAGGCTTTAGCCCACCCCGGTTACCACCTCACTTTGAGAAGGAACATGAGGACCCTGGGCTTTTGTCTGCCTCCGACCCCTCCCTCACCTCAAGAGATAACATGAGACTTCCCTTTGAGAAGGAACATGGGACCTCCTGGGCTTTGGTCCGTCCCCGACTCCTCTCCCCTGTGAGAAGGAGCATGAGACCCATTTACCACCCAGCTCCATGGGAAGTTGCTTACTCTGATTTGCATCTCTCCCACCCAAGGTGAGGAGATGAGGAGATAACCAGCCCATCCGACTGAGATACAACCCCCCTTCAAATGTCATTCCAGCATAGAGTAAGAGATTCCTCCCATTCAGGACGGACGGTTTGGGTCCTCCCCCAAACCTTCTGATCCAAATGGCTTTCTTGACTAGGTAGCTTATCGTGCCCTCCCCTGCCGGTGTCAGGAGGTTATCTCTTCCAGCCTTAGGGAATTACCGACCTAAGCTACCCCCCAGGTTTCCTCTGGGACCCCATGCACCGTTAAAGTCACCTCATAATTGGCCAGCCACTTCTTGATGTCCCCGCCAAACAGGAATTTTAGTATTAATTTCTTGGGCATGTGACCTTTACTGTCACTGTGAGGTGCAGCAGGTGTTCTGACAACAATACTACAATCGGACCCTATTTGTAGGACTCTTATGTCCAATTCTCTGAGGCTAAGCTCATGGGCCATATTTTTCTCCTCCATGGCCAGCCTTTTTTACAGCTACGGACTGCTCGCTTGCCAATTTGGCCCGACCTGGTCTTTTTCTAAGTTGGCAAAGGCTAGGGCCTGCTCCTTGGCAGTCCTGCAAGTGTTAACTTTAGTGTCCTTTCTTCCTTCCTGTCTACCAGCTCTTCAGAGGGCATGCCCCTGGAGAACACACTGCTATCTGCGGCTAAGAAAACCCTCTGCCCCGAAAGACAGGGGCTCTCCCCGTCCACTGCTGATCCACCCGAGAACCCCAGTGCCAGCTCTGGTACCTTCACACTCAGGATTTCTACACCTGTTCACTGACCCCCCCCCCGGGTGGGCTTCTGCCCATGCTTTCAGGGCCTTCTGAAGTTCCACCTTTGAGGCCCCTCACCCTTCAAGCACCCACCTCTCCTGGCAGTACTCCTCAAGCTGTGCTACCATATACAGGTCCAGATCAAACAACTCAAAGGAGTCCCCATTAGGTAGGTGTCCAGGCATGGTGCCAAACTAACAAGAGCCAAAATAGAGGTCTATGGGGAACAACTGTCCCTGACACCGAGGTCAATCTGTCCCTCAGGCACAGCTTAGGAACAAAGGAATACTTACCAACATGAAGTCATAGTGTGAGGTGGCTATTGCTTGATGCTATGTAATTGCAGGTCCTACCCCACCGCTTGACCATCAAATGTTGAAGGCGGCATATTCAGAATGGCTGTAGCGAGGCCCTTTTCAGGCAGAACCAGTCACTCCAGTCAAGGGTGGGTGATTACACTCACTGTATAACCTGTGCTCACCTTTGGGTAGCTTGGCACATAGCAGTCATGCTTATCATAGAGGCACTGTGTAAAACAATGACACTTCCACACAAGTATACAGAACGTCACAAACGATACTTCACACGAGGTCTATGTAAACAACATTTGTATTCAACACACACATTATTAATACAGCACGATCATCATGTAAATCTGGGAATGAATAACATTTAGAAATATTACTCGCCGTGCTAGGCCCAACTGCGTTAAACACCATAACCAGTATGTCCATGTGACAAAAATAACACTTTGTCTCCCAGAACCCTCAAGCGGTGCCAAACTGTGTCAGCACGAGACCCGCCCTAGAGATTACCCCAATTCAATAACACACAGCTGCAGGATGGACCCCGGTTCATAATGTTAGCAGTAACATGTACATACAAAGACTTGCAGCACTTTTAGTTAGCTCTGAGGCCTGGGCTGCACCAGTAAAACTCAATGTCAACCACACCTGAGCGCCCCCTACCAGGCATGTGCAGTACAGTGGGAAAGTGTCTAGAATCTTAAGGTCACGCAGAGAGAGTCAGAAAAAACTGGGAGAAAAAAAGCCAAAAGTTCAGGAAAATCTCCTTAGAAGGGCCATGTCCAACATGATGCCAGTTCACCCCTAGCACATTTTAGAGCCTGAAGGTGTCCCGTGCTATCTGTCCAGGCCAGTCTTGCAGCTCACGCTCCACTTTTAATAATTCTCTGCGTAGGGTCTGATGCAACCCCAGGTCATACTATTGCAGTGGCCACATATTACCAATTTATGAGCCTCCGTTCTGTAGACCTAGCAGAAGTGGAGCCTGCATTAGTGTTGAAATATTATGCAATGTGTGAGGCTATTGTGTCCCGGTAGGGTATATCCTGCAATGCCTCCGTGCAACCGCCAGGCCAGTAATTTTGCCTGTTCCCTTCCCCAATGTAAAGTCAACCTTATCAGACAGTGGTCAGAATTGGTACTTGCAAGGTACTCCATCCATGAAGCATATTGACACACCACGTCACTACAAAGAAACAAGTCCAGTTGCGTGTGCACATCGTGCGTCAGGGAGTAAAATAAGTATTTAAATCCAGTTAGTGCATGAGTCTTCACACATCATGTAGTCTCATGTGTTCCGCCCATTGTCAGAAGTGATGAACCCTTTCCACCTCTACATGTAATATGCAATTATACCCACCAGCTGGATAGTCAGTGCCTCTGGGCAGTGGAGGAGTGCAGGGGTAAATTGGTCCAGAAAGTCAGTGATTTGAGTTGGGTGCATAGATCGCCATGAGTGTAAGTGGGTCGCCATCTAAAAAACACTCTAGGGCCACCAACCTGCCATTCCAGTCTATTCTGTGTGACCTCCCCACTTAAGGGACCCCCAGCGAGTTTCATATCACCTCAGGTGAAGGCAGAAAAGGTCATGCCATATAATGGCCCCATCCCACTTGTCTGCAATTTCTTCAGTTCCCTTTGCAACTATGTGTATTTCCTGTAACATAGCTATGTGAATGTGGTGGCACTTAAGGCATTTGTGTATTTTGTAGTGCTTCCCGGGTGTTGCCATGCCACCTACATTCCACATCAGGCGGTTGTATGTACTACACCAGAACTATCACTCATCTGTTCTATAGTGTATGAGTATGCATTTCTTCCCTTGTCCCCCATGTGTAACCTCTCAGTGCCCCCAAATCACAGACCACACTGTAAAGTGTATCACACAGTGTAGACTCGAGTAGAAAAGCAGCAGGTAAGACATTTGTTGCAACTCCTTCTTTAAGGCTGGACAACTGCTGGACATCCAGCCATCAACATCAAATGAGTAACTAAATAGGTAAACATACATTAACAATGAGAACAATACGGGGGCATGGCTTGGGGCGTCAAGATGGCGGCAGCTCTTTGAGAGTGTTCCGGGCCCCTCCGTCATCCACCACCGTCCACGCCCCTGGGGCCCTGCTGAGGTTGGGAGAGCCGGAGGACAAAAAAGGGGTCACCGGACTGCCGTCGTTCCGGAGTTCTGGACCTCAAAGATCCTGTTGGGTGGGCGCTGAACCCAGCGTATCGACTGGACTGCTTGCCGGGTGTGGGGCTGCAAGAGGGACCGGACCTGCCCCCCACCTGGCTGAACGTGGGCGTGCCGGGCGCTGTCCCAGCCGTGCGCTGAAAGGGCACCGGATTGGTGAGTGACCTGTGGCGGAGGCGCATTCGGCGCTGGGGGCCCCACGACTGTCAGGTCGTGAGGGAGACTGTGTGGACCCCCCATGTGCCGGTCCCCTCCTGGGGGAGCCCTGAATTGTGAGGACTGCCACCAACTGGGGCCTGGAGATATCCTATGTGGACTTGCGACCTCTGAGGCCGCGATTTGGCCCGTGGAGGGCCCGTGCTGAAGGGGGAGCCGGTCTGGCCTGGATGGCTCCCTGACCCCAGGAATGTGGTGGGGCTAGCCTACGGGCCTCCGTTTGCCGATCCTGCAAGGTGAAGAGGTCTTTGTGGCTGGATTTCATTGGGCCGGACCGGACGGGGCCTGGGGCCCCGGGGCCCCTCCGGCGCTCTGTGAATCAAAGTACACCTTTAGACACTGACCAGTGGAGCTATGGGGAAAGACAGGCAGGACAAACCGTCCTCCTCCCAACTTCGCATTGACAAATTCACTACCCCGGCCGGAACGACTGAGGGCTGGGGTGTGGGGGCTCCAGTCCTGGCAGAACAGACCGAAGGGGACACTGATAAGATCCTACGCGCCATACAGTCCTCTCAGGCAGTGGTTTCAAATAAGATTGGAGAGGTCAAAGTAGACATGGCGCTGTTGCACCAGGACCTTAAGAATGCTTTGACGCGGCTCACTGAGGCTGAAACCTGTGTGTCAACAGTGGAGGATGAGGTCCAGGATCTTAAAACGAAGGTCCCTTGCCTTCCCACCCGTGCGTATGAACTACAGCAGTGAGCGGAGGATGCAGGAAAATGCTCAAGACGGAATAACCTACGCTTCATGGGGTTCCCAGAGGCCGTTGAAGGTTCCGACCCCATGGGGCTCCTAGAGAAATGGATTAAGACGTGTGCCTTTGGACAAGCTGTTGACATGGATTGCGATTGAGGGTGCCCATAGAGCTCTTTCTGCAAAGTCCCTCCCCCGGTGCGCCGCCCAGGGCATTGATTGCCTGCCACCTTAACTTTCTGGACCGGGACGCAGTGCTCCGGGTGGCACGTGCTCAACAGGACATTCACTATCAAAACTCAAGGACCTGATCTTCCCGGACTACTCTCAGGGGGTCGAGGCGAAGCAGCACTCCTATGAGCAAGTAAAACAGAAACTACGAATGCTCAACCTGAAGTACATGCTCCTCTTCCCGGCCCACCTCAAGGTCCTACATGCGGGCAGGGCACACGGCCTGGGAATGGGCGACGGAGGCCCCCTTCTCATCCTGAGGGATCATTGGACGTGGGACCTGTGAAGGGCTCCGGGGGTCCTGGCTGCTCGGGCGTCCTTGTGCTGGCTCCCGCTGCATGAGGTGGAGGTCCCGGAGGGCCTCCTGGGCCCGCGGAGCAGACACCCCCTCACCGTCGCCACCTCGGAGAGGAGAGAACTCCTGGGACTCGATCTCGCCAGGGCACCTCGTTCTGGGGGCAGGAGAAAGACTGAGTCAAACCCTGCGCCTTTGAGGCCCTAGGGCGGCGATCGGTTCGATTTGGCTTACTAATGGAATGTAGCTGAAATCCAAAGCACTGGTGGGGTCCACCACTCCACACCACTACAGGGGTTACCCTACCTTTCTGTTGACTTGTTGGGATTTTCCGGAGCGTCAGATGCTTCTTCAGTTGGGGAGTAGAAGTATAGGGATGAGGGAGTTGGGAGGTACTTATTACTACACAATGGTATTATTGTGTTTGTTTCTAGTTCTTAGTATTTGAAGGCTGCATATGAAGGGATGCATACAGAACACACAGGCACCGGACGAGTGTGGGGCCCACTACCCGCAACACCGCACCCAGATCCAGGTTCCTCCCCCCCCCCCAGCTGTCTAGGAGATACTGGAGGATGCCCCGTCTCAAGACATCACATGACACACACGATGTCCATAGTCTCCTGGAATGTTAATGGCCTCCTCGATAAGGTTAAGTGGACGGCAGTGCTGCGCCATACGTAGCGCCTCCGACCTTCTATCCTACTTCTCCATTCTATGGCTTTGATCGGGCTTACCATTCCGGGTACACTCTGGGGGCATGGGCGTGGCAATACTTCTACACCTCGACTATCCCTTGACAGGGCAGCAGAGCTGGGAAGACCCGCAGGGGAGGTATGTGACCCTGATGGGACAGCTGGATAGACATAACATAAACCTAGTTAGCATATATGCCCCTCCTGCTGGGCTTGAGGGATTCTTTGACGCTCTCACCGCCCTCCTAGCCCAAATGCCCATGGGATTCACAGCCATGGGCGGTGACATGAAAGCGGTCCTGGTCCTGAGTCTGGACATTATGGCCCCCTTGTCCGATGTCCGCCATAGACACTTGCGGGTTCTGACTCAATGGATGACCAATACAGGCCTTACTGACACCTGGCGAGTGTGGCACCCACACTTCAGCGGTGCACCACACCCAGGCCCGTATAGACATGATCCTTACACCGGCCACTGACATCCCCCTAGTAACTCAGATCCAGATACATGCCCGGGGCCTCTCCGATCATGCGCCTATCTCAATGGTTATTGGCTATCCGGAGCAGCACTGGAGACCTATATGGTGTCTCAACGCTTGATTCCTCCAAGATGAGACATACTCTGCGGACCTCCATAAAAAGATTAAACTCTACTTTAGTGAAAATACCAGATTGGTCCAATGCCGTATTTCTCTTTGGGCAGCGGGTAAGGCTACAGTCTGTGGTTATGCAAAGGGTCTCCTGCGAAGATGGGCGAAGGAGAAGCAAGCCCATATCACATCCCCCAAAGCCTGAGAACTCCTCCTGGAACGTGAGACACTGGACCTCGAGGGGGAGGGACACAGACGAGCCCTGGAGATGGTGAGGCAAGAAATTAGAGCCCACTCCCTAGAGGAGGCAAAACAGATCTGGCGGGCAGCACAGGCCGGAGTTTACGGTGGAGGGGACAAAAATAGTAAAGACCCCCGGCCTGGATGGATATCCAGCCGAATACTATTCCAAGTTCTGAGAACTATTGGTGCCCCAGCTTCACGGTGTCTATGCGGAGGCCCTGGAGTGGGGCACCTTCCCTGCCTACCTGGACCAGGCCACAGTTGGTGTGTTGCCTATATCCAGGCTGCCCTCCAGGCACTGCACAGATTATTACCCGATATCCTTAATCTACACTGAGCTTAAGATCTATGCCAATAAACTGGCTAGCCGCCTTCAGCCGGTGCTGCAGCACTTGATCCATCCGGATCAATGTGGCTTTATGCCCACCCGTAGTACTAGACACTGCTTACGGAGGCTCCATGTCGCAATAGCACATCTACAAGCGCTTTGTGCCCCCCCGGCACTCCTCCTAATTGACTTTGAAAAAGCGTTTGATATGGTGGACTGGAGTTATCTGCACCTGGTTCTCCGGAAGGTGGGCCTGGGATGCCCTTTCCGGCGCATGGTTTAATTATTATCCCAAGCACCATTTGCCTGTGTCCTTGTGAATGGGAGGCTGTCGGTGGTCTTCAATATTGAGAGGGGTACTAGATGGGGTGCCCCCTGACCCTCTCCTATTCACCCTCGCCATATAGCCCCTTGCATAGATGATTCAACAGGATGCCTTCTTAAAGGGATGGTGGTGGGGAGCGGGAGGAGAGGACCGTATTGCACTAAATGCAGATGACTTACTGCTTTACTTGTTGCACCCGGAGATAGGCGGACCTCTGTGTCTTCAATTAAAACATATCTTTGGTGAGGCATCTGGCCTCAAAATGAATGCCAAGAAGTCTCTGCTGGTCCTGTTTTCTGAATAGCGAGCATTGATTGACTAGCAGACCACCATTCCTATCCAGCGATTAAGCTTCTCACACCTCGGCATAAAAATCGCACTTGATCCTGACATGGCCTGGGCCCTTAATCTCACTCTGCTCTCGCGAAGAGTGAAAGCGGACCGGGGAAATGGCAGACTCTGCGGCTTAATGTTATGGGACGCATAGCACTGTATAAAATGATGATCCTATTGCGTTTCCTGTATATCCTCCAAATCTCCCCATCCGGATCCCCCGGCACTGGTTCCGGGAGATGGATGCGGTGGCCTGTTCCTTTGTGTGGCGGGGGCCTGCGCCGCCTCTCCTGGGACTCATGTCAGAACGGCGTGTTCAACGGTGTCCTGGCTATGTCAAATTTATACCTATACTACCTGGCAGCACAGGTATTCACTATTAATGAATGGCTCACCGGAGGGTGGGATGACCCAGCCTATCGACCGGAACTGTCAACAATGGGATTCCCACGACTCATGGATATGCTGTACGACTCCCCCATCCCCAGGGCTATGCCTGAAATGACCAGCCAGGTTCTATATGAATGGCGCACAGCCCAGAAGCTGACTGGGTGGTGGGGTCAGGTCATCCAGCACACCCCAATATGGCGGGGAACGTGGATGCATGAGGTTGCTACTCTTGAGGGCTTTAAGCGTTGGGATGACATAGCCCTGGTGGGATATGTCTGGGAGGGTCCATACATGATGTCCTTCCAGCAACACCAGGATACATACACCCTGAATCAGACACAATTGCACAAATTCTTACTGCTCCGACATGCACTACATGCACACATTAGCAATGACATCCAGATCCCTGACTTCAGTCCTATGGAGGCAAAGACAATGATGGAGGCTCTGGGTGGGGGGGTGTCACAAATTTATTGCTCCCTGGCTTTGAAGGCCTCCCCACCCCTTCTGTCCTTGCGGGCTCACTGGGAAGCCTGGATCGGCCCTCTGAAGGAGGAGGATTGGCAAGATGCATTGATTTGATGACTCAACGCACCCTTGCAATATCTGCAAGGTTGCGAATGGTCCAGATGTATTTTTTGCATTGTGATTATCTGACGCAAGCCCGATTATTTTGTGCCGGACTCAAACCAGACTCTTGGTGTGGTAGATGCCTTCATTCACTGGGGGACTTCTTCCATATGGTGTGGTCATGCCCCAAGATCCAACGGTACTGGACAGGTGTCCTAGGTAAACTGTCCACTTTGTTGAACATCGACCTGGTGGCCTCCCCCAGGGTAGCCCTACTGGGGGTGATGGAGGATGTGGGGGGTACCCGGGCGACTCACACACTGGTGGGCACGGCTCTGCTTATTGCCAAATGGGACATTGCTGGATGCTGGGTGTCTGAGACTCCTCCCTTGCTGCAGCAGTGGAGAAGGGGGATGGACTGGCGTGCTCAAATGGAAACAACCATTTACCAAGCAAGGGGTTGTGAGGATAAATACCATAAGATTTGGGATGTATGGTTGGGCACCGATCACCCATGAATATGTAAACGGGCCTGCGTGCTGTGTGATCTTACTCGTCCGAGAGTCTATAACTGAATGTATCACAGTGATAATGACTTGTGTCCCCTTTGCGACCTGTTGTTATGTGTACAAAGCAATACAAATTGGTTCTAAAAAAAAATGTATGAGAACATATTCAGTTAAAAAACAATAGGTGGGTGTTAGGGCCTGTGGAACTCATCATTCAATTAGGCCCTTTTAACATCAGCAGGTCCCAAATTTCCTTGTGTCCCCCCACCCATTCTCCCCACATCGGGGTATTGAAGAGCATACCTTTGCCCAGCCATTTTAGACAGGCATGGAGCTAGTCCACTTAAGGCGAGGTGAGGACCAGGTGAGGACTAAGTGCCGGTCCATCACCTCCCCATCTGATACACTGGATTTGGCAATGCTAGTCTCAGTGTGCAAGCCATTATCTGAAGACCAAGTAGTGAAGGGGTTTTTACCATGTAACAACACATCTGCAGCCACCCGCGCCCTCTCCTTAGCTGCCTGCTCAGTTGTCAGTCGAGACTGTCATTTCTGAGTGCACCTTCTCCTCAATCTCTGCGTTTCCCAGCCTCTGGTAAGTGGTTCACCATTTTTGTGAGTCAACCCTCCTTTTGTACATATCAAGGTCTGGTTTTCTCAGGTGTCTGGAAGAAATGCATTTTGTCCCCTTTGCCTTTGATAACTCGGAATTTAGCAGGGAAGAGGAGAGCGTGTTTTAAGCTCATCTGGCACAGTTGCTGTTTGAGTGCCACATTGGAACTGTGCTGCCATTGCAGCTCTGCTGTGTAATCCGGATAGGCCCCCTGATAGTAGCAGGATCCCTTGGCACTGAATGTTTGCAAAATTAAGTCTCAGTCCTATGATTGAGAAGGCGTGCAACCCCAGGGCAAGCTGCTGCTCTGGGAGAGGAGGATTCCCCAGCGTCCAGTGGGCCCTCTCAATGGAGAAGAATTTAGGGGCCTTCCTAGCTAGGACAGTTTTAATCAGCCATTGTTCCAGCAATGGTTCCATATTTGAACCCTCAGTCTGGAGAGGCCCAAAAAACCTAGGCCTATATTTAAACCTTTTGATGCAAAACTGCGTAGTTTTGCACCAAAAAGTTTAGCCCCGGCTTGCTCCACCCTGAACGCCAGCCAGGCACCATATTAACGGAATGGCGCAAGCCAGCGCTAAGCTTGGACTAGCATCAACTGAAATGACGCTAGCCGGGTGGGGGTTATGGGAGAGGAGATGGAGGTTGATCATCAAAAAATGACACTAAGCTGGTTAGAGGCAAACAAAATTACTCAGACGCACAACCTTCCATAACACGACTCCTCTCTTAGAAAAGACAAAAGTCATGCCCACCACCCTAATGACCAGAGTTCCCTGGGCATGGCCATTGCACCCAGTGCCATGCAGGGTCGGCCCAAGTTAGGCCCCTGATGGCACATTAAAAAAAATACTTACCCTACTTCCCTGAAATGGTGTCCCCCATCCTCTGGTGTCCCTCTGGTGTGGGTGGGGGTGTTCCTGGGACTTGGGGAGGGCACCTGTGGACCCATTCCATGGTCCTTAACCATGGAAATGGGTCCACAGGTCCCCTAACGCCTGGTCTGACCCAGGTGTTAAATAATGGTGTCTAGCGTCAAAATATAAATATGGAGTTAAGTTTGTGCCAAATTTGCTTAAAAAACAATGATGCAAATTTGGCGTAAACATAGTATAAATATGCCCCTTAAGTTGTTGCATCACAAGTGTCCCTGTGAATCTTCTGTTTTCGACTGCAGGCTTGTAACATCGGACTTCATGAGATGCATCTGGGATTGCAGTTTCCGCAAAGTAGGGCACATTGAAATGACAGCAGATTCCGTGTCCTCAACCATTTCAGTGAACTTCCTGTAGTCAGCACTCAACAAGGACACCTCCAGGTTAACCACGTCAATCTTGGGCTCCTGCTTAGTTTTGGTGTACTGTATAGGCTGCAGTATTTTGTCAAACTGCTCTGAGTGTTTCCTCCAGGGTGATTTCCTCTTGAATGAGGAGGCTCTCACTCTGCATTGATGGGCCTAGATAGCCCATTATTTCCTTAGAGAGGAGGGCCTGCTCCCCTTGGGCCTCACCATCATGGAGGGAAAATTAATGTCACCACTGGTGACACATGCGTTTCCGGCCATGATTGCCTCCATTTCCTGTGCCCAGTGCACCATCAGGGATGCCACCAGCCCACGCTTGTGCGTACTCCACACCACCCAGCCTCCTGTTATGTTTACCAGTGGGTTGGATCCTACCCAGTTCAAACAACGAGGCCCAGGTAGGCTTCTTCTGTCTGCGCAGTGAGAGTCATTTTGGGGAAGACTGCAGACTCTTGCCACCAGGCCTCCCCTTGACACACTCACCAGGGCCAACCGACCAGTCCTCCACTGGTTTGGGGACAAGTCTCGATCAATCCACTCCCATCCTGGTAATCCACAAACAGCCAACAGGGGAAACCCCAGAGACAAGGGGGGCCCACCAGAACATGCTGTTGCAGGCCAGCAATGCACCACTACTCTCATGGTCCATATTTACCCTCCGTTCCTATGAAGCGCCCACTGGCTGTACTGAGATTGGGCCTTGGAGCCAGGGGGCAGGAGAGGGGGTGGTCTCCTATGCAGCTGCTCTCCCAGGGCTTCTTGCAAGACCCTGTAAGTTGCAAGCACTACTTCAATAGTAGCTTGAGTATGAGCGGCAGCCCTCTGGAGAATGATCTGCACTGCCAGGGCCTTAATCCTTTGCCCGGCTGACCACACCCAGCATTCCTCCAACACTGTCTGCTGTCCAGGAGGTGCAGTCTCATGCTCGACTGACCCTGTAGAGAGGATATTACCGGGCAATGTGCACCAGCCTCTCAGACACCTAGAAACAGGCACACTAGGTAACTAGACTAAAGTGGATGAAGACGGTCAGGCAGAAATGGCAACATTGTGTGGAGAAGCTGCATTAAGGATAATGGTATTAGAAAACTTCACATAACTAGACAATAAAAGCTCACTGTCCCTATACACACCAAGGATTCGTACTACTGAAGAGGCTATGGGCCCTGATTACTAGGTAGAGGCCAAATGTTTGCTGGTAAAGTGGCACAGCAGAGGATTTCCATTTCCCCCCATTAAATATTAATAAATACAGCCCTAACCAACATGAGGTGTCCCATAGGCAATTATGTTAAGCTCCCAAGGGCAAGGGGCTAGATTGATTGACTGGCAAGATTCTTTATCTGTCATCAGGATAATTAATTACATTAATTCCATGACTATGAATCAATTTAGCCTTTGGTCTCAGGTAAATATTAAATAGTGTAAGCCTAAGGTAGTAGAGATTTTGGCTGGAAATTGCTTAAAGCTGCGAGCTCTGAAGAAGTTTCCATGAGCAACAGGACCACCATATATTTTTTCCAGTCTGAAGGTACAACTTCCAATAACAAGAAAGATTACATAAGGACTGAGAAGGCTTAGCTAGACAGTTTGAGACCTGCTTCCAGATCCTTGGAGGTAGAGGACCTAGTGGTGACCTAGATGAAATAGAATTGGCAAGATTCTGAATTTCAGTGTTGTTTGGAGAACCCAGAGTTGTAATAGTTAGTAACATTCTCCAACAACCAAAGTTTGCTTAATGTCCGTAGATTTCAAGCCAGGTAATAAATCTAGATAAAGAGCATTTGAAGAGACATAAGACTTGATAGGATGTTACAGACTTTCTCCTTGAAATAAAGCCAGAGGGTGTCACACAATTGATGTGTATGATCCATAGCCTGAGAATACCAAGGAGGATTTGCAAGTGACTAAACCACAGAAAAAAGTTGTTTGGTGTTCTGAGGAAATGAGAATTGATTGAGCATAACAGCTTGCTTTAGCACCAAGGATACGTTGTTTGCACCATTTTTAACTCATTTCTAAGGCCAAGAGAGTAGTTCACACATTAGCATTCCTCAAGTTTCTTACAGTCCCATTTAGTTGGTCTAAGATTGTCACTATACCATGGTACTGAATGTCTGGTAGGAGGGTGGGTATTCTTGTACGGATGAATAATGTCTAAAGCATGGATAATCTGGTTATTGTAGCAGTCTGATGCGTCCTCAACTGTGCAATAAAGAGGGAAATGAGCTTCAAGGTACTCCTCCGCCATGACCTTCATTTACATGTCAGGGGTAGAAGAGAGGGCAGCCAATGAAGGTTCATAGGTTAATTTGACCCAGGGGTGGGACATAATGGATTTATTGTTGAGCAGGCAGGAAATTTGTGATGAGACTCCTGGCCAGATTTGGAAAATAAAGAGAGTGATTTGGCCACACCGGAGGAAGAATCTTATCAATAAATAATCAATCCTTCAGAGGCAAAAATTAAATCAATGGTATGGCTCTCTTTGTGCGTTGGTTCTGAGACCAATTGTGAGAAACCCATTGCCTCCATAGGGCCTAGTAGCCCAGTCTAGATGGGAGGGAGCTTGTTTCCATTATTTGTCCAATGCTCCAAGAGATTTCCATACTTCAAAGAGATCTTCGGAGCCAAGGGTTATTGTCTTCTTTTTCTGCTTCTAAAAGGAGCAAATTCATTAAGGAGTTCTGTCATACAAACATTGTACATGGTGGTGAAAACATTAAAATCATTGATTGTGAAGAACAGAAAGAGGTAATTCAAGGACAGCTCTACAGGTTTAGTAATATAAATTATTTTTGAGGCCCTGAACCAAGTAAACATTCCCGAAGCATTTGCGGTGCTTAATAACGAATACAAAGGACACCTGGTCGTGAATGAACCAGTTTGCGGTGGCTCTGTTTCAACCTTAGAGATGATAAGGTCTATTGTAGCACCTTTGCTGTGAGTGAGTTTACTGTAGTATTTGGTAAGATAATTACTAGAGAGGAACAAAGTGAACACGTACTTAGGATTTCCCTGAGTAAATTGAAATCACCTAGAACAAATATTTCTGCTTGAAAGTTTACAATGAGTAAAAGTATGCTTGCTGCAGCTGCAAATTGATGAGTCTCAAACCCACTGTAAAGCGTAGATCACTTTTCTGAAGAATATCTACTCCCAAATGATAGTTTAAAAAATTGATGCTATAATTTGATATAACCAATAAGCATATTGAAAATAGATGAATTGTGTTTCTAAAGCTGGGAGACTTGCTTTTGTATCGACAAGACTTGGTCTTCCAGTTGTGAGATTCTGTCCTATGCCTTCTTCAGCCTTTTGGAAAACTGTGCCACCTTCTCCTCAATTTTGGGAAGCCTTGCTTGGAGAGCTGGTACTTCACATGGCTGAGATGCTCTGAGTTCTCCAATCTCCTCAAGTATCATGTTAAGCAAAATCTTGGCATCCATTTGCGTAGTTCCAGACTTGTCATAGGAGGACTGTGGCTGCTGCACCGCCAGCTCCTCACTCCCCACAATGAAATGCTCTTGAGAGGTGGTACCCTGTGGGCCGTAGAGGGTGAAATGTGGTGTATCCAAGCTTGAGATGCATGAAGAGTGGCCATCTGCAAGGATTGTGAAGTCCCAGAACTCCCCCAACAAGGTTTGGCTTTAGAAAACAGATGATACTTCTTAGCTTTGCCATTGTTTATTGCTGGACCTCGACCATCCCTGATGGAAGATACACCAAGAGATAACCCCACTCCTATAAATCTCAGACACCTCAGGGGGGTAGGGGCCATAGAAACCTGTGAAAAATCCAAAGAGGGACCTATGGGGAAGCCTGCCAAGGAGCCTGCCCCCGTCCAGCGGCAGCCCTTAACACCTCCTTCACCTCTGATAGGCCTGAGGTCTCAAGGAAATCGTCAACACTTGGAAAATCAATTGCCATCCTGGTTTCTTTTAATTGGCGGGGGCCACGATTAGTTCTAGCGATGAGTTTACCTGCTTGTTTCTCTCTGAGCGAGGGCAGAGGTATCCAGGTTTTCTTTTGAACCCCCGGACTTGAAGTGTTTTCTCATTCTGGTCTTCACCCTCTATCTCTCCGTTGTTTATATTTACCCCCATTTATGGGCTGTGAAGGTGGTCTAATATATTGGCCCCTCTAGGCAAAAAAAAGGAATTATCCAGGACCACTGGAGCACACAGTAGCAATGGGGTGGTGGAATGAGTCAAGAAATCCTCACTAGGAAATGATAGCCAACAAAGTCCTCATCTGTTATTTCAAAAACGTTTGCCCCTAGATGAAAAGCAGAAAGTTCTTGCCCAGTTTTTTGCCCAGTTGAAATTAACGTACTTTTCCTTTTCCTAATTTCCAGCTTAACAAGGAGAAAAGAGAGATGGGGAATTAAATGTGAAGGAAATTGCAGTGTATGCTTTGATAAAATCAGTGGGGGTTACATCCAGCCAGTACCTCCAAGATATCAGGACAATTCACCTGATATTATCAGCCGTTGCGAAGGGACACTGTGCTGTCAGCCAAAATCAATGCCTCCAAGCTCATGACCGAGGCCAGCCACTTCATAGACGAGTGCTAAACAGGGGATACACAAAAATATCAAAAATAAACAAAAATACAAAATATTGCTGGCCTTGCTGCTGCTGCTGTTCTGTCTTTTTCCTCCACAAGCAACCTCACCACCAACATACCAGAAATGTCAGAGAAGACCATGTGGTAGTGCCGCAACTTGAATCCCAGAAGTGAATGCAGCATGCCGGGGGGTGGGAGGACCAAACGCATGCCTCAGCAGTGTAGTGTGTGGGAACCACCCGCTGCCGTCCTAGATTGAGGGATTTGAAAATCACTTGTGACGCACTAATTTGCGCATAGTGGGCATCCTGGTGGATGTGAAGGTCAGCAAGTTCTTCAATGGTGGACTCCTTTATCAGATTTCAGGTTTTTCCAGAGTGTTCAGGCTACTCATTGAGCTCCTCAGGTTCCCGTCCAATATTTCTCCCAGCTAAAAATTCCCACGCACTATTCTGGTGAATTTCATGGATTATCAGATTTAAGGAAAAGTCCTAGCTGAGGCTATCAAGTGAAAACAATTTGCACCCTGGAGATTCCTCAATCCCACATCTTCTCATATAACTGCATCAGCTGCTCGTGTCGGATGGACTTTGTGAAAATTATACACTTATTTAATAGCCAGAGCTCACAAGCATCAATTGTACAACAAACAGAATTGAAGTTCTTGGCTAGGGACACTTCCATCTCTTTACCACTGTGGCAGAGGCTCAGCAGCTGCTGCTCGAGATTTCTAATTCACTGAGTGTGTAATGAAGGGTACAATCAGATGGTGTGTTGCTAGTTATTGTCCCGGGCCTTAGCATGGCGATAATTCAGGGCTTTAGATATTAATGAGTGATTGTTTGCTTTGTCTTTGCCCTGGTGGTCTTGCTCAGCTGTTTTAGCCCAGCCAACATTCAGGTATTTAAAAATGTAATAGGTAATGCGGCATGGGAGGGAATTGGGGGTCATGGGTGCCATGGGTTGCAAAGTCATGGCACCCAGGTTAACTTGTTACACTGCAGGAGGCGTATGGTGGGCAATTCTCCTCCTGCTTAAAGTGGAGGCATTTTGTTGTGGTGTGGTAGGGCAGTGGGACATGGGGGGTCTGGTGTGGGTAAGGCTTGGGTGGGAACGGGCACCAGTGGTGGGAAGGGAAGAAGAAACTGAGCTCCATTAAAGTGGCTGGCTTGAGTGTAAGTGTTAACAGGGACAGCAGCAGCTAATTAGTTGAGGAAAGAGAGTAATGCAAAACTTAAGAATGATTTCTTGTAATGTAAATGGTATTTTTAATAAGCGGCAATACGGGGCTTATAAGATTGTTAATGTCACTCTCTCCGAGGGCAAATATTATACAAGAAACTCATTTGAAGTGCAATGCTCCTAAAAAGTTTATTCCAAAGAAGTTCTCCCATATGTATTTCACCTCAGCCGGAGTAGCAGCTAGACGCATGGCGATATACTTGGGTAATGGTATTGATTGGGAAGTTAGAGAGGTGGTCATGATTGAAGATTTTGGCTTCCAATTCCCCCTTCAATTTGGTGAACTATTATGGCCCTAGTAGTGATGAGTCTGACCCGTAGTATCCATTTATAGTCGCCATGGGGCAAGTAAGCCCGTTGATTTGGGGGGGGGGGGATTCAATTTCATCCAAGATCTTTCTTTAGCTACATCTAACAGGTCAAAAAAGCATCTGAAGCCTAAGTCTAAGCTGGTGCTTTCTGCCCTGAGGCAAGATTTTAGGCTTGTAGATCCTTGAGGCTGGGAATCCAGCCAGGGCACAGTACACATGCTTTTCACAGCGCTTTAAAACTGCCTCTTGTCTTGATTTTTTCTTGGCCTTTCAGTCACATAAGATAGTAGGTTCACATATCTGGTCAAATGCTTTTTCAGATGACTATGGTCTCAATTTCAGTAGAGCTAGCTGCCCCTGCAAGAGTAAGGCCCAGGTGGAAGTTCACCAGGCCCCTACAAACTAATCAGGAGTGGCTGCAAAAAATCTGTGTTTTTATAACCGAGTTCCCCACATTTAACAAAGATACAGCCTCACTTTTCTCTGTTTGGGAAGCTTTTAAGGCTATGGCACACTGCTGTATCATCGCTTACCAAGCCAATCAGAATAAAGATAGAGCATCAGGCAAGTTCAGGAGCTACAATTAAAGCTTGATGTGGCAAAGAGGGTTGTTATTAATTCATTGGGATTGTAGCCTTTAGTAAAGGATTTGGAAAAGGCCAAACAAAATTTAAGGGATTTCTATATACTAGAGAAAATCAATATCAGCAACAATTTTATGTAGAAGGCCAGCAGATTAGAAAATTTCTTGCTTGGTCAACCCAAGTTAAGCAGAAAAAATATTTTTTCAGGAAAATAGAGAATCCAGTCATACTTGTCACGGTATCAGAGAAGGATGAAGTTGCCAGGCAACATTTAGACAATTATATGAAACTACATACAAAGTGCCCTTCTCTTGCAAAGGCCAGTATTTTAGCTTGCTAACACTGCCACGACTTTCTGGTTCATTGGCAACGGCAGTGATGGGGAAAATAATGGAGTCTGAGGTTTTTTTTTCTAAATTCTTTTTATTAAACGACAAAACAGCCATTGCATCATGTAACATACGACCATTTAGAACCCATCTTTTGTTAACAACTCAGAGTGGCAGTACAAAGCAATGGAATATCGAATTGACCTCATAAGCAGACATCCCCCATTTAGTACACAGCAATTCACCGAACACCATCTGAACACCTCCCATCCGTACAGAGCAAGCAGAAGGATCAATCCCTTCCCCTATAGGCCCCCACCTATCCCAGATTTTCTTCCATTTCCGTGGGCACCCCCGCTGCCATAGATGACTTTTTCCACACTGCGGCACCAGTCGAGGTCTGCCCTCCACTTCTGAAGCCTACGCGGGGACTCCGTGCCCCACATCCACGCTATATTATGCTTAGCAAGTATAGCTGCTATTGCCAACCATGTTGCCTAATGCTTGGTCCAGTGTTCCTCTCCTACTATATTTAAGAGCAACAGCCCGGGATCTAGCAGGACCGTCTTTCCAAGGACCGAGTCGCCTCCATGCTCTGCCAATAGGTCTGCAGTCTGGGGCATGTCCATAAAATAGGAAAGAAGGTGCCATCCAACCTGCAGCGCCGCAAGCACTGCATACTCTGAGTCCGACCCATCCTATGCATCACTACCCTGGAATAGTATGCCCTGTGAGGAATCCGAAGCTGGATCAGTCTGAACCATGCCTCGATCGCCACCACCCTGGGACCCTGTCTCACCGCCCCCCAGTCATTGTCAGAGAGTGTACCCAAATCCGACTCCCATTTTGCCCGTAGGGCAGTCATCGGATCTAGCACGTTATTCAGTAGTTTCTGGTAAAGCAAGGATATGGCCTTTGACTCTTGAGGCTCCATCAGGAGTCAGTCCTCCAGAGGAGTTGTCTCCGGCAACTGCTTGTGTTTCGGAACATAATGACTCAGAGCATGCCGCAGCTGCAGGTACCTGAACTGCTCAGTCCCCGCCATCGTGTATTTCTGCTGCAGGACCTCGAACGTCACAAGTGTCTGACCCCTCCAGACATCTCCCAGGTGATCGATCCCCACCGGTGCCCATTGGCAGAATCCACCCAGGGTCCTCAAATCCTTTATCAAATCATTACACCAGAGGGGGGGTTCGCGCTGTCAGGGTGGAGCCCCAGCCCAAACAAGGAGTCTGAGGTTTTTGAAGTCTTAGCTAAAATGCCCATTGCGAAAGCCTGTGGCACTGATGGGTTTCCCTCTACATTTTATACGATATTCACACAGCAACTGATGCCTTTCTTAACTGAGCTATTTAGCTACATTAAGAAGGGTGGGCTAGTTCCCCTTTCCTTCAAGGAATCCATTATAGGTAGTTTTGTGAAAAAGGGCAAATCTCAATCAAATGTAAATTCTTATAGACTCATAAATCTGCTTAATGCAGATTATAAGCTTTTGACTGAAATTTGGGCCACACACAGTACTCATGTATGCCAAGCATTGGTCAATGAGGACCAGAGTGGTTTTGTTCCCAATCGTTTAGTAACACAAAAGGATAGACAGAGTGCAGAAAGTTTTAAAACACTCACTCCCAGTCAAAGATCTGGGTTTAATCAATTGCTTTCTGCTCACCATGCCACCCCAGTTTGGACCCAGCCATATGCACATCAGTCTTGACCCTGTTCCCCATGAGAACAGTTCAGCCCAAATTGCCTGGCCAGGTCCTCCCTGGACCAGAAACAAGCATCCTGGGACCGGTTTTGGGATATCACCCCTGATCAGTCAGGCTAGCTTGAATGCAGTGGCACATTGAGCATGGGACCCACGTCTGGGCATACCCTTCCCACTTAGGGTGACTTTAGTAACACAAAAGAATGATCGATGGAGTACTGAATTTTTTCAAACACTCACCCCCGTCACAGATCTGGGTTTAAACCATTGTTCTTTTGCTCACCATGCCAACCCAGTTTGGACCCAGCCATTTGCACATCAGTCTTGACCTTGTTCCCCAGGGGAGCAGTCCAGCCCGAACTGCCAGGCTTCCTTTGTTCCCAATCATCTCATGGCTGCAAATACACATGTTTGGATTCATGCTATAGATTTTTTTCATGTAATCAAACACCTGCAGAGGCAATTATAGTCAATGCTGAGAAGGTGTTTGACCTGGTCAATTGGAACGCTCTATTTCTCTGCTCAGTGCAATTCAGCTTCCCCCTGCAATTTATAACAATGCTAAAGAATTTATACCAGGGAGTTCAGGCCAAGGTGGTAGAGGATTCTAGTGTGATAGGGGAGGTGTCCATAAATAGGGGCACCTCCCAAATCCCCTATACTATTTGCATTTTGCATCTAATGGGTAGTTTACTTGGAGACAGGGTGCCTGGATGAATTTGTTTATTAAAAAAATGATGCAGGGATCCACAATCAGTGTACCTGCATTTATGAAAAATGCAAAACTGCTGAAGAAAACTAGATATAAGACACTGCAGAAGTGGGGAAGTAGGATGATTGCACTATACAAGATGAATCTGGTACCAGCAGGTTTAATTATCTCCAGATTCAGGATTATAATTACTTCGGCTTATCTCATTCAAAGGGAGTGATCGCCTTTTGGGTTTCCTCTGGTTTGAAGGAGCAAGGGGATTTTGGCATAAGAGGCAAATTAATAACCTGGGATGAGGTAAAGCGGAGGCATTATCATTAATACCGGGAATCACACCAGATTATGCTCTCACTGAATAAGACCAGGCTTATGGGGGTTGGTAACTAGTACAGGTTATTACAAAACATTTCAAAACTGGACAGTATTCCCAGGTTTCTTAAAAGAATTTATGAGATAACTCAATGTCAGTTCATGAAAAATGACTGGCAGGTTTTTTTCTGAAATTGGGGATTAATCATTGAGAGCAGCAAATTTAAATATAAATGTGCCCTAAACTGAGCTTCTTTTGGGAGGGGCTGTTCTCTGCCATAAGTAAGGGAGTTAAAATCACTATCGCCCCCGAGCACAGCTTAGCAGTATTCGGGGTGCCAAGGACATCCAGCGAATCAACAAGACTGGACACTACTATATTTCAATCGCACTATTAGAAGCCGGTCCTCATTTCTTCAAAATTAGAGAGTAGCCAGGTCCCTAAATTGCAGAGATGCTGGGAGAAAAACTCTGGGACAAAAACATTTGAAGAAGCCTATGCAAAGCTTGTTGGGTGTTTCAATAGGTTTGCAGCAATCTGCTCACATTATGAATCCACATTGGGCCTGGGCGGTGTTGCTAAGCAACCTCTTTGAAGCATTTTCTTTATTATATTATATAGGGTGATTTTCTTTAGACCAGGTTAAGACTGCCCCGCTACGAGTTTCTCTCAAGTGTTCCCATATGTAATTCTCACCATC
This sequence comes from Pleurodeles waltl, assembly GCF_031143425.1. Taxonomy (NCBI): domain Eukaryota; kingdom Metazoa; phylum Chordata; class Amphibia; order Caudata; family Salamandridae; genus Pleurodeles; species Pleurodeles waltl. The sequence goes on along the minus strand of NC_090443.1, from coordinate 167,523,809 downwards.
CTCTGCAGCATACAGCCAATCGTACCCAAACTTGATTAATGCTGCTTGTTTCAATTTTTTATTATAACAGATTTGTATGGACTCAGTGGCATACAGTACTTTATTGTGCTTGATCATAGTTTGCCTTTTTCTTTTTTTGTGCACTTGGCATATGATACCTTCTCAGACGAACTTTGATGAGGATTTGGTACGACAACAGCATCCTTAATTAATGTAACTGCACAGTATTGAGGTGACTGCAATTGGATGTTCGTGTGTCTAGCTTCTCTGTATCCAGTTTTTTCAAATGTATGTAGTATGCTTGCTTATAGGTTGCTCCTTTTGCACATGCAATGTCGGACTAAGTGTTCAGCTTCTTTTTTGGTTGAATGTATATAGCACTCTATCCTGTTTGTTTATAGGTTGCTCTTTTGCACAGCACATGACACTTTACCAGTAGCACCTCAATGACAATTGGATATGATAGCTTTATTTATAACTGTTGAGATGGTTTGCCCTGTAATACTATTGTCAGTATATGGATTTTCATCATTTCTGTATTCAGGATGTCTTCAGGCAATCAGGAAATGAATTAATTTTTTGTTTTGTATGCGTATAAAAAAATTACAATATAACTAAATAAACAAAAAAGAATATTGAAGATATTTTGAAACATTTATTGCAGGGGACTATACATAGAAAAATACTAAAAGGATCTGTTGGGATGGCAGAGTCCTCTGCATGGTAAAATTGTGAACCCCTGCTCTCAGTGCCCTCTAGTTCTGTTGATTGGATCCTTAATTCAGATTTTTTTTTTTATAATAGATGAAGAAAGGTCATGTATTTGCACCATGATCCATAGGCTTGTCTAAAAAATTGCAGTCTTATTGGACCGGGGAGGGTGCCGAATACGCTACCCTCATTGTGGTGGATGACCTTAGGTGGCAAGAGTGCAGTGATGGCAGCATACCGTGTAGTAATCAGTAGAAGTGAACAGGACCTTTTTACCCCATGCCACTGGAGTAGGGCCTACAGGCACACTCACCTTTATAAAATCTCCACTGATGTGTACTTAACTCACCCCTGACCTATGTCAGGTAGATGTGGAGTGTTTTGCAGCGCAGGGGTAGTAACTCTGAGCTGGATGTATGTGTACCTGGGAAGGGTACAGTATACTGGGATAGAGAAGTATGGTGCAGTGCACGTGTGTATAATAAATGTGCTAAGTGTATTTATGACTAGGCGGAATACATTACATTAGAGTGTGCACAAGAAAAATGTAGTCAGTTATCTGTGCTTGTATGAAGTACAATACATGAAGGTTGAAATGTTGCGCGGCTCACATGGTGAGTCTGTGTGTGTGTGCTTGCAGTATGTGCAGAAAGAAAATGCTGTTATAATGAAGAAAGGCTACAGTGCTGAACAGTGTGCAAGACTGCATGTGTGTGTTGATGCATTTGTACCTGTAATGGTACAATGCATGGAAGTGAACGTGTTGTGCAGTAAGTTTGCTGTGAACGCACACTGAGTGACAATTTCTTGCAGTGGTATATTACATGAAAGAGCCTGGGTTTCATTTTGGGAAGCCCAGGCCTAACTAGTGAAGGCATGTGGAGGAGAGGAATCCCCCCAGACAGATTTGTGGATTGTTACACTTCTATGAACTGGGAGGGAAACACACTAGAGGAAAGGGAGAGACTCCATTTGCATTTCAAGAGGTTGTTCTTTGATTCAATGGGAGATCACAAGGAAGGTGCCTGGACTCATCTAAAGATAAGACATGGGGTTGATAAGGGAATCATCAAGAGTAGTGCTGGGAGCCAGGGATTAACCTTTTGATGCACATACCACTGTAGCTGACGTTCAGGTGTGTCACTCCAGTGAATTGTGTTGTGGGACAATCAGCATCCTGTCATGCGTGCTCTGACAGACATGTTTCATGAGTAAAGTATACAGTTCAAAAGAAGCAGAATCCCAACATAAAACTTCAAAGACTCAGAACCTAAATCACATTTGGTGTCAGGAGAGGACTATAAGAAGCAGAGGTTGAGTCCCCAAAAATTGTTGGCTGCCAAGCAGCCGGAAGGGCTGTGTGAGAGGGGAAAGCTCTGCAAGACTTCTGCCTGTGACCAGGACTGGGGGCCAAGGCCTGCTACTCTCCCTGCGGGGTGTGGGAACATCACCCAGGGAAACCAAGACCACATGCCCTGGAGGCTGGAGAACCAATGCCTTTCTGCTTGCCAAGACAAGTGTGCCCTGCAAGGAAGAGCAAGGTCCAGTGGAAATTCCAACCATGAGAACTCTGAGTGCAAAGTATGAGAATGCAGCTGTTCATCGATCGGGCCATTGCCTGTATGTAGGATTGGCATTCGGTGTTCCTCGTATGCCAGGAGAAGACTTTGACTAAATTCCTAAGATTCCAAGGGAGAAGTTTTGAGGATGGCCTAATAGTTTGCCTTTGCAGAAGTGGCCACCAGTGAATGATAAATAACCCAGAACATGTGAAATGAAGGCGGGTGGGACAGGGATTTGCCTGACAATTTCTATATCTCAGGGACGATTGTATTGTTGCTTTTGAATGTCATACTTTGTTGCATGTGTAGGGTTACAAATAAAATACTATAGGCCTCATTTCTATGAAACAGGTGCATCGCTCACAATGCACCAGTTTGCTTGCGCCGCCCTGTGCTCTCCTAACAACATCATGGTATGCTGTATTTTCAACACAGTGCACCGTGGCGCTCGTTAGTACAGCTGCGTTAGAATTTCTGAAGCAGTTGTGGCGCTTTGTTGGCCTAGCATTGAAAATATAGACGGTAGAGCAGCAAAGCATGGGGAGGCCCATAGAGCAAAGCACAGCATCACTTTAACGCCGTGCCTGATCTGACGTTTAAAAATGACTCTAGAATGATGCAGTGAAATCTAGTAGATTTCACTACACCATTCCTAAAGGTCTCCTTGAGGGGTATGCCTTTGTATACAATTATACCTGCCACAGGTATAATATGGTGCAAAGGTTTACAAACTGGCACAGTGGTCCCATTGCGCCAGTTTGTAAATATGGCACAGGGTGGAGGACTGTACTGCGCCACCATAGCATCACAGAAACGTTATGCTACAGTGGTGCAAGGAGCTTGTAAATGAGCTCCTAAATTTATTATAAAGGCAAGTATTTGGTTGGACTTTGATTTATTGTTATAACTTTTTGAACTTTGAGTTATGAGTTGTGTTCACTGACCTGTATCTACATTCTCCCTGAGGGAACCTTGATGGCTTGACCAAAGCTACCACTGACAGCCAAGTGCAGAAGGGTTACTTGGCCCAGATGAGCAGGATCCATAGTAAGTCGGGCCCTGGGAGTTCATGAGTAAAAGGCCTCAACCACCACAATTGGGCCCAAAACCCTGCTTGCCCTGTGACCCTCTGATAGGGGTCTGACAAGCACTGTGTAGTACTGTCAGTGGTAGATGGCACAGAGATAACAGGATCGCGATTATGGATAGCGGTAGACAGAAATTCACGTAATATAAAGATTGGAAAAAAAATAGAATTGTCAAAGACTGAAGGACTGAATTTAAGAAGCAAAGATGTCAAGTCACAAAGCTAGTTGTAGTGAACAAATCGAAAGAGGTAACAATTTTTTCATGATCAAATAGTGAGGGAATTGAAAGGAGAGAACATGTACAAAAATAGGTAACTAGAATAAAGGAGATGTTTTTCAGCACTGAGTTCTGAAAAATATGAAATAAACAACAAAAACAAACCTTAAGTCACTTAGGTCCATATTTATACTTTTTTTAGCGCCACATTTGCATAATTTTTCTGACGCAAACGTGGTGCAAACTTACAAAATACAATTATATTTTGTAAGTTTGCGCTGTTTTTGCGTCAAAAAATGACGCAAATCCAGAGCTAAAAAAGTATAAATATGGGCCTTAAAGTCCCATGGTGAAAAGCATCCCCTTCAATTATATTTCGATTTCCAGCTTTTCCATCATGTGCCCTGTCCGTCATACCGAATTTAGGAAATGCAAATGCGATGGCCAGAATTTCCCAACCTATCTCTTCTGTGAAGGTTGGTCAGTTGCTCACTAACCTCCCTCACAAAGGCCAAATTGGCGCTGGGCGAGAGGATGTAAATGTCTACAAAAAATTGCGTGGCCCTCAGAGCCTACAAGAACTGTACTTATCTTACTTTCCATCTCATATGTAATAATCATTGATAAAATGATATTCGTATCCTCCTGAAATTGGATAGCTAATGTCTTTCTCAAAACTGAAAGTGAGTTATCTTTCTTGTTTGGTGGCTATCGCTTTTATTGGCAATTATGTCTTACACACCTCTTTAGGCTCTGTCCCATGCTACTCAGTTTAGCAGATTTCACACTGAGCAACCATCTACTCAGCAATTTAAAATAAAATTTGTGAAAACTAAATGAAATCCAAACTTTGTTTATCACACATCCCTAACCACTTAGTAGAAACCCAGAACAATATTGCATCTATATTTATGTATCAGTTTAAAATATGTCATAATTTTTACTGGGTCATGTAGAGCCTATAGAATACCTATATTCCAGCAGGCCTCAAAATAGAAACCCTGTTGTCAGAATCTTTCCCCACCAACCGACCAGCCGCAATTGTAGGAGCAATTGTTATACCAATTGGTAACCAGAAAAATATAATTTACAGCCAATTGATGATTAATCCTATTATGAAATGATTAACCCATTTACGTGCATTCGCCTCGCGGTTACGTCATCTTTGAAGCATACATTGAGGACACATACCTAAGTCTCAATAAAAATCTTTGACAAATACTTGCCACGAGATCAAGAAGTTCACAATAACAAATTGTCATCTGCGATCTTAAGATCCACCTTAATTTTCATTTGTTTCTGATTGATAAAAATGTGCGTCTAATCACCTCCTAAGATGTAGTCCTCGTTTTTTTTTTAATAAAGCCTCTTTCTAGCATGGTTACCCCCATTTTTGGCCTGTTTTCAGTGTGTTTTGACTGTGTCACTGGGACCCTGCTAGTCAGGAGCCCAGTGCTTATGGTTTGTGGCCTATTTGTCAGTATGTTTCACTGTTTTTGTCAGTATGCTTGACTGTGTCACTGGGATCCTGCTAATCAGGACCCCAGTGCTTATGCTCTCTCTGGTTCCAAATTTGTCCTTACATACTGGTAACCCAGTATTTCACTCCAAATAGGCATACTGGCTCCCATTATAAGTCTCTAGAATATGATACCTAGGTACCCAGGGCATTGGGGTTCCAGGGGATCCCTATGTACAGCAGCATATATTTGCCACCCATAGGGAGCCCATACAAAGGCTTCTACAGGACTGCCATTGCAGCTTGTGTGAAATAGTGCACACTTTTTCACAGCCATTTTCACTGCACCAGGTCACTTATAATTCACCTATATATCACATCTTCTAAACCTGAAGGCTGGGTGCAAACTACCTGTGTGTGAGGGCACCCCTGCACTAGCAGAGGTGCCCCCATGTCACCCAGGCCCATTTTCCCAGATTTTGTGAGTGCGGGGATGCCCTTTTAAGTGTGTCCGGTACATAGGTCAATACCTATGTACAGCTTCACAATGGTAACTCCGAACATGGCCATGTAAGGTGTCTAACAACTGGGAATTGTACCCCAATACTGATTCCAGTATTGGTTGTACAATCCCATGAACTCTGGGGGCTCCACTATGGACCCCCAGTACTGCCATGACAGCCTTCTGAGGCTTTCACTGCAGCCCCAGCTGCTGCCACCTCACTGACAGGCTTCTGCCCTCCTGGAGCTTGAGCAGCTCAATCCCAGGAAGGCAGAACAATGCATTTCCATTAGGAGAGGGGTGTTACACCCTTTCCCCTTGGAAATAGGTGTTACAGGCATTGGAGGAGTATCCTCCCAAACCCTCTGTAAATGCTTTGAAGGGCACAGATGGTGCCCTTCTTGCATAATACAGTCTACACTGGTTCAGGGACCCCCAGTCCCTGCTCTGGCACAAAACTGGACAAAGGAAAGGGGAGTGGCCCTCCCCTGTCCATCACCACCCAGGGGTGGTGCTCAGAGCTCCTCCAGAGTGTCCCTAGGTTTTGCCATCTTGGATTCCAAGGTGGTGGGGCACAATGGAAGCATCTGAGTGGCCAGTGCAAGCAGGTGATGTCAGAGACCCCTCCTGATAGGTGCTTACCTGGTTAGGTGCCCAATCCCCCTCTCAGAGCTATTTGGGGTCTCTCCTTTGGGTGGTTCTTTAGATTCAGATTGCAAGACTCCAACAGGAATCCTCTGCATCCTTTACTTCATCTTCTGCCAAAGGATCAATCGCTGACTGCTCCAGGAACTCTACAATACTTCAACAAAGAAGCAATTCTACAACATTGCCTCTTCAGCTCCTGCCAGCGGCTGCAACAGTTTCCAAGTCGTGTATCCTCCGAGAACTGCCTGTCTTCAGCCTGCACCAGAAGAACCGAAAGAATCTCCTGTGGAGTGAAGGAGTCACTTCCCTGCTTCAGCAGGCACCTCTCTACAGCAACGACCTGTGGCTTGGGCCCCGTCTCCAGATGACAGGCATGGATTTAGCAACATGGGTGGTGGACTAAAGTGACTCCGGCAGTCCCAGCGTCCAGCTGTCCAACTTTGCTGGAGGTAAGAGCTTGCCTTCCCACGCAAGACAGTACCCCCGTGCACCGCGTGACTTGCAGCCAAGGCTTATGTGTGACCTTCCAAGAAGTTCTTTGTGCACAGCACAGCTTAGGCCCCCAGCACTCCATCCTGCAACACCCAGCTTCCTGAGTGATTCTCCGGTGGCGTGGGAATCCTTTGTGTCGTGCCACGTGGGCCTCCACTTGCACCTCCTTTGTCCCCATGCTGTGGGACTCCTGTGCGTGCTGCCTGGTCTTCTGAGGGCTCTCTGAGTTGCTGAGAGCCCCATCTGTCTTCTCCTCCTGGGTCGAGGCCACCAGGTCCCCCCTGGTCACAGGCAGTGCAATTTTCTGCTAACCGCGAGCTTTGCGTGTACCAAGGCTTGTTTGCAGAATCCAGTGACGCAAACCAGACTGCATTCATCCATCCGGCGTGGGATATCCTCTGCACCAACCAGGAACCCGCATCCATCTTCTTTGGTGCAATACTGACTTTGTCTCACTGGTGGTTCTTCTTTTGCACCTTCATCCAGGTTACCACGGGCTCCACGGGCTCCTGTTCTGCCTGGACTCTTCAGTGCTTCATGGACTTGGTCCCCTTCTTCCACAGGTCTTCAGGTCCAGAAATCCATCATTGGTGTCTTGCAATCTCTTCTGGTTCTTGCATTATATTCTATCACGGCTTCTAGTGTGTTTTAGGAAACTTGCTGTGTTTTACTCCTGCTTTCCTGGGCTCTGGGGTGGGGTATTTTACTTACCTTTGGTGTTTTCTTACACTCCCAGTGCCCCCCTACACACTACACTTGCCTAGTTGGGAAACCAACTTTCGTATTCTACTATTTTAGTATATGGTTTGTGTTCCCCCTAGGCCTATTGCAACATATTGTGATTTTCACTTTACTTTTTGCACTGTTTTCCTACTGTGTACTTACCTGTTTTTGGTTACTAGTGTATATATTGTGTAATTTACTTACCTCCTAAGGGGGTATAGTCTCCAAAGTATTTTGGGCATTGTGTGACTAAAATAAGGTACCTTTATTTTTGTAACATAGAGTATTGTCTTTCATGTGTGTAAGTACTGTGTAATTACAGTGGTATTGCAAGAGCTTTGCATGTCTCCTAGTTCAGCTTTGGCTGCTCTGCCTACAGCTACCTCTAGACAGCCTGACCTCTAGGCACTGACTACATTTCACTAATGAGGGATAACTGGACCTGGTATAAGGTGTACCTTTGGTACCCACTACAAACCAGGCCAGCCTCTTACAATTACTAATAACGGTATCTAGCAAGTTCACCTAAAAACAAATGCCCTTGGTTGCAACTTGTTTTTCTATTTGGTGTTGAGTAGAGATTTAATAATGTGTGCCATATATCTTATGCAAACAGTTTTTGCAATTTCCAATGAATTAATAATTTGTTAATTATAAATTAAGGCCCAGATTTCTTGCCCCCACTGACTGCCACCTAACGAGATCCTGGGTGTGCCGTCTTTACAATATGACACACCTTAGGCCAATAGCGTCAACATTTTTGATGCTATTGTGGCGCTTTGCTTTACTAGCATCAAAAATGTTGATGCTAGTGCAGCGAAGTGCAAGGAGGCCCATTGACTTCAATGGGTGCGTACTTTTAACGTCTACTTTGAGCAGACATTAAAAATGACGCCAATAATGGAGCAATTAAACCTTGTAGCTTTCATTTCACCATTTTTGTGAGCCTCCTAACGCCAGACCGACCCACTTGCATACATTATGCTGGCGCAGGCATAATGGGGTGCAAGGGGTCGCAAAGTGGTGCAATGCATGCATTCTGCCACTTCGTTAATATGGTGCTGCCATTTTTGCCTTGTTGAGCCACATTAGCGTAAAACAAATTACGTTAATGTGGCGCTGGGGCCTTGTAAATCTGGCCCTAAATTCATGAAACCAACACAGATTTAGCTTCCTATATGAATACTTGGGGGCAGATTTATGGAAAGTGGCTCTTCACCAAGTGCAGCGCCACTTTCCTGCTCCCCTTAGCGCCTCTCTACCGCCACCATGTGTGAGCCATATTTAAAATAAGCCACACAATGGCGCAGGGTAGGGGTCAATAGCGTCATTCAATGTGACGCTATTGATATACTCTGCAGGAGCAGTGGCAAAAAGTTGTCACTACTGCTGCAGAGTACATAGGGGCCCATTATAAATAATGGAAGCCTCCTTTCAAAACCTGCTCTGAGCAGGCATTAAAAGTGCCGTAAAAAATGGTGCAAGGAAATCTCATATATTTACTTGCCCCATTTTTTCGGCCCCCCAAATTGGGGAATGCCCCTTTGCATGTATTATGCCTGGCGCAGGCATGATGTAGCGCAAAGGGTTACAGAGTGGTGCAATGGATGCATATGGCGCTGGGATCTCGGCCTTGTTGGGCCACATTAACGTTAAAAATAATTACACTAATATGGCACAAGGTGGCGCAAGGGGATTAATAAATATGCCCCTTTATGTGTTATTCGTTCATGTGCATACGTGTGGCCCTGAAACATGAAGTTTAACCATGCACCCACATCTAGTGGTCACTATTGGTACATGTAGTCTTCATGTAGAGCAGTTTACTTTTTCACATCAGCAATTACCATAAAAGCCATGCTGTATTGTACTGCAACTGCATTTATGTAGCGCTTACTACAGCTGAGGAAGCGTTGACGCATTTTGCATACTTTTTTCATTTTTTTCAGTTTCACCTTGCTCTGATTGGTTGACTTGTATACATTTCAGTGATGTTATGTGCATTCATGGAACTACTTTTGTATTTTACTCAATGCAGTTTATGGGAGTGCATGTTTTTTCTTGTTCTTTCCATGTATGGTGCTTCCTCCATTGCTGCTCCTGCTCTTCCACCCTCGCTCACTCTGCCACTTCTCACCCTTTTAATCTGTTGCTTTCGCCACCGCTCCATGTTACACTTTTATTTTACTACACTCCCCTCACCCCTACTCTGTTGCTTCCCTGCATGCTGGCAACCGTTTCCTTCCTCCTCTCTATCACACTCGCTATGCAGAGATGACTAGGAAATCTGATGTTGCCTTATGGCTGGTTTGCTACCCACATGACTGGTATATTAATGTCCAGACCGTACAAAAAACAGAAAAATCACCTAAAGTCGGTATTTTTTCTCCGATCAGTACGTACATCAAACAAAAAATATAAGAAGAAAGAACTTTAAACGTGCTCTGGAGCCGACTCAACGATCCCTAACTGATAAATAAAGTAAACAACAGAAAAGTCATGTTACAAATGAATACAGATTATTTGATTTGAATTTCTAGTTAAGTATTTCTACGGGGCCTGTCCAATCTCTTAAAACTTGAACAAATGTCCAGTATTTTTCTTTTGGAAAAATGGTAATCCTAGAAACTTCACCTACACTTCCTTCTCCACTTTCAACTCCACCTAGTTCTGCTGCACGTACTTCCACCTCATCCTCCCAATTCCAGTCGTCATCATTATCTGAGACTGTTCCATCCCAAGTATATGGATCCCAATTTTCTTTGCGTACCAATGCCCTCACTTGCACAGCTGAAGGTATTTTAGGCTTCTGCCTACTCTTCTGTTTTTCTACTTTGCTACTATTAACAGATTAGGTCCCCAGCTTTCAGTAGTGACTCATTAGGGGCTCCCGGGTTTGAAATTATGAATCAGTGGGGTCCCCAGGTTCCCGTAATGATAAAGTAGGGGTCTGCAGAAGTCAAAATGTTGGAAACCACTGCACTAAGAAGCTTCTATTAAGCAGAAGCAAACTCACACTTTATTATCTAGGTGTGTACAAAATGTAATTATCCGTTACTTCAACACCAATGCATTGCAGTTACATCTGTATGGATCCTTACCGTACATACAATAACAAAACAACTTACCATGATCACTAGACATAACCCTGCTTATATGCTTAACACATTCATCCATACTATAAGCATGTACCTCATTCTATCCCTAATCCTAATCCCATCCGCAGACCTTTCCAAGACCATAAACCCTTCCAATCACTAAATCAAAAATTAAATCTAAATCAAGCCTAAACATAAATGTAATCCTAAGTTCAAAGTTACCTTTACCATTGGGCTATTGATTGATGGGAGTGGAAACCCCAATCAAGCAACAACCACACTCCTTGTCCGGGTGAATCACAAAAAAGGCCCAAATTAACCTGTGCTTAACCTTCCGGCAGTTTGGCACAAAAGCAGTCAGGCTTAATTTAGAGGCCATGTGTAAAGTATTTATGCAGCAGACAGAATGTAATGAAGTGAAAACACAACATATAAAACATCCCAAACCAATTTAGAAAAGTAGAGCAAACTTTAACCTCTTCGGTGCCTTGGACGCAATGGTTATGTCCTCAGCAGCACCGCTCGGATGCTGAGGACAAAACTATTTTGTTCTGCACCAGGCCCTCCCCTGGGCAGGGATGGAAGGGGCGATCGTGCGCTGAACTCATCAAAGGTCGCCTGAGCTTACAGCACGATCGGAAGAGAAATGAAAGCATTTCTCTTCCAATCGTGGGGTGAGGGCAGGCAGAGAGGTATCAAAGCAAAGGCTTTTCCTTTCGTTTGATGTCTTTCTGAGCATTTCTGCAGCCCAATCGTAAAGCGATCGGGCTGCAAAACTGCCCACTAGACACCAGGGATGTTTGTTTTGTTTATGTAAATAATGAAAGGGAGCGACCCCTTGGACAAGGGTTGCTCCCATGGGGGGCTTTTTTTATTTAGGCCTTTTCTGCATATTTTCAAGTAGGCCGATGTGCCCCTTGAGGAGGAGGAGAAGCCACTAGACACCAGGGATCAATTTTGTCCCTATTTTTTAGAAGTGGGGAGCAACCCCTTAGCCAAGGGTCGCTCCCCTGGGGGGCAAATTGTTTTTAGGCCATTTCACCCCCCTTGGCGCAGATCGGCCTATTTTTAATAAGCCAATCAGACCCTAAGGGAGGCAGAAACTACTAGACAACAGGGATTTCTTTTTGCGTCAATTTCATGCAAGGGGAGCGAATTTATTTTATGCCATTTCTGCCCACCTTGGGGGCAGATCGGCCTATTTTTCTTAAGTCAATCTGCCCCCTTGCTGTAGTCAAAAACGACCTTGGGAGTTTTTTTTTACTGCCAGGACATGCAAAACTGCAAAATATGTGTCCTGCCTTTTAACAATAATCACACTCTGTTCTGTGGTCTACCTTTGGGTGTGACCTATATATATAAAAAGGGAAGGTTGGGGCTGTGCAAAGGGGTTATTTTGCCATATTTACAGACCAGTGTCTGCCCGCACAAACAAGCTCTGCAATGGGATGCCTGAAACATGGTTAAAGGGCTACTTAAGTGGGTGGCACAATCAGTGCTGCAGGCCCACAAGTAGCATTTAATTTACAGGTCCTTTACAGGTCCTAGGCATATGCAGCACACTTTACTAGGGACGTTTAAGTAAATTAAATGTGCCAATTGGGGATAAGCCAACATCACCATGTTTAGGGGAGAGAGAACAAGCACTTTAGCACTGATTAGTAGTGGTAGTTCACAGAGCCCTAATACCAGAAATAATCAGGTCAGAAAAAGTTAGGCAAAAATTGTGGAAAAAATCAACCTAAGGCTGTCAGGTCTAATACGTGTGCTCTCCAACTGTAAGCGGGGAGATCTACCAAACTCCTTGTTCTCTTTACTAAGGCAGAAGAATCAGGAGAGACTATCAGCACTGGTGTGGTCTGACCCTGGATGGTGCTCCGCCATAAAGTCCATTTAATGTAGGGGATGGACCACCTCAGCAGTTTGGGATATTCATCTCTCATTTGCATGAGCCATCTGAGGGGCCTGTGGCCCTTCTAAATCAAGAGGTGAGTCCTAAACAGGTATGTTCTCATCTTCTTCAGTGCCTAGACCACAGCAAAAGCTTCTTTCAATTGCACTGCACCTCTGTTCTTGTGGAAGTAGCCTCCTGCTAATGAAGACAACCGGTTGGTCTAGGCCATCTTCATTCAACTGTGCTAAGACCGCCCCATATGCCATGCTCTGAAGTGACTGTCTGCATTATGAATTCCTTGGAATAGTCAGGAGCCATGGGTACAGGTTCTGTACACATGGCCTCCTTAAGTGTATCAAAGGCTTTCTGACAAGCCTCTGTCCAGGTCACCAATCTGGGCTGCTTCTTTGAAGTCAGCTCTGTTAAGGGGGTGCCACAATGGTGCCATATCCCTTAACAAGTACTCCTAGAGTACCCTGTGAGACCCAAGAAGGCCCTCAAGTCTGTCTACAGCTTAGGGGGGTTTCCAGGCCATAGCAGTCTCTCTCTTGGCCTGGAGGAGCTCCACTTTTCCCCCACCCATCAGGTAACCCAGGTACACCACATAACCCTTCCTAATCTGGCTCTTATTAGCTTTGACGGTCAGACTTGCATGTTGCAGGGCCTGGAGCACCTCACTGAGGTGTTTTCGCTGTTTCTCCCAGTTTTCAATGTAGACAACAATTATGTCTAGGTAGGCAGCACAAAAGGCCTCCTTTGAAGGCAGGACCCTGTTCATCAATCTCTGGAAAGTGACAGGGTCATTCTTCAAGTCAAAGGTCATCACCCAAAACTGAGAGTGGCCCTCTGGGGTTGACAATGCTGACCTCTCTTTAGCCCCTTCAGTCAGAGCAATTGGCATGTACCCTAATTACAAATCCAAGGTACTGGGGAATTTAGCAGCGCCCAGCCTGTTGATAAGCTCATTAGCTCGGGAGATGGGGTGTCCATCCATCTCCGTTACGGAATTGAGTCCCCAGTAGAACACACAGAACCTGAGTTCTGGAGTGGTGCCTGATTGGCAGTCTTTGGTACCAGCATCACAGGACCGGACCAGGGGCTACGGGAGGACTCAATCACCCCTAACACCAGCATCCTGGAAACCTCCTCCTTGATACTGGCTCTAACCTTATCTGACAACCTATACATTTTTTTTTTTTTCACAGGGGGACTGTCTCCTTTATCAATATCATGGATGCACAGGTGTGCGAGCCCAGGAGTGAGAGGGAACAGAGAGGCAAACTGGCCCAGTTACTGGTAACAGTCACTCTGCTGCTCTGAGGTAAGGGAAGAAGAGAGGTTGACACCTTCCATTGACCTGTTGTGTTCCTGTGCAGAGAGGTGGTCAGGGGGAGGTTCACTCTCCTCTTTCACTACCTCATCTGTCATGAGAAGCAAGCTCACTTTGAGCCTCTGAAAGTGAGGCTTAAGTTTGTTAACATGGAGCTCCCTTAAATAGGTCGTAGGGGTGTGTAGATTCACCAAGTAGCTGGACTCCACCTTTCACTCCTTTCATTGTTATGCACCAGTTTAGAGGTCCTAGAGAGCACTGAGCTCCACTTGCTCCATAATTCATACCTTCTGGACAGACTGAAACTCTACCGGAGTGGCCCTCTGGTCATACCAGAGTTTCATGACTTCATTGCTGGCCTCAAGGTTGCTTTTTGTGTCCTTCCAGAAGTGTTGCATCTGGTTGCAGTGAGTCAGCATGCGGCGGACCAAATCCGGGGTGTTTTCAGAAAGCTTGCTCCCACCCATGCCACCCAGGGCTCAGCGATCCTCTAACAGGGTAGCCATGCAAGAGATCAAATGGGCTGAACCCTGCTATATTCTATGGCTCGTTTCTGTAGGCAAAGAGATGGCATTGCAAGAGGACGTCCAACTTACACCTCATAGGCTCATGTAGGCTTATAGTCATGCCCTTCAAGTTCTTGTTGAATGTCTCCACAAGACCACTGGTTTAGGGGTGATAGGGTGTGGTGAACTTATTTGTTATGTCAAACTCATCCCACATGTACTTCATGTATACAGACATGAAGTTAGTGCCGCTGCCAGACACTACCTCCTTGGGGCACCCATCATAGGTAAAGATACCTATCAGAGCTCTAGCCACGATAGGTGCAGTCACTGACCTCACAGGGATGGTCTCTGGGTAGAGGGTGGCATGGTCCACCAGGACAAAACTGTTACCTAAGGCTGTCTTGGGGTCCAAAGGTCAAATAAGGTTGATGCCCAACCCTTCAAAGGGGAGTGCCAATGACTGGTAATGGGAGCAGGAAAGCTTTTCGTTTTTTTTCCCTGATTTCCCACTGACCTGGTAGATGGGACAGGACCTACATAATGCATCTGAGGCTGTCTTCATTTGGGATTGATAGAAGTGGGAGACAAGCCAGGTAAAGGTCTTGACTTGACCCAAAATGTCTTGCCAAGAGTATATTGTGAGGCAAACCCAGCAGGAAGGCCCTGTAACACTGGGGGACCACCAACACAAGAGTTGCCCCAGTACAAGGAGCTTTAGGCTCCACATATAGGAAAAATAATTCCCAGTAGTTTAGGTGATCCCCAGAGTCTTTGCCCACTGCCTAGGTTACGGTTTGCCCCCCTGAAGCCCTCAAGAGTGGGACACTCTTTCAGAACTCTGTGTCATACAATTACCTGGTTCCAAATGCGGAGGCAACACTGGAGCCAATGATGGACCTCCAATCCCTCTCTGGATGATGCAAGATCCATGGATGAAACTTCTAGAGCCTGCACAATCCCAGGGGGTTGGGGGCAAGGGGAGTGAGACAAAACAGAAAGAAACTTGTGACTCTTGATCTGCTCAGCAACGGTACAACACTGCTTAACAGGCTGCATTGCTCCTTCTGTCCTTGTGAAAGTTGATGTTTACGGGACCAGAACTTCTGGTTTCATGAAGGAGCAGTACACTTGGAACAACAAGAAGAGGCAATTACCATCAATACATTAGTAAGCCTCTACATACATTAACAATGCATTAACTTCAGTAACAAACACTTACAGAGTTCTTCAAAATCATGGCATGAGAGCAGGATTACCAAGTTCTTGGAACAGAATCTCTGAGACTCTCAAAGAAGAACTTGAAATACTGATAGGAGCCTCTGATACTCCCTGGGTAAACTTGGAACATTGGTTGGATTAGGACCGACACTCCCAAGATTAAACTTGGAACATGGGTTGGAGTTAGTGGCACTCCTAGGATTACATTCATAATAGAGTTACTGGCACTTCCATGATTACACTCACAACATACATTGGAGTTACTGGCACTCCCAAGTTTACACTCGGAACATAGAATAGAGTTACTGGCACTTCCATGATTACACTCAGAATGGGGGTTGGAGTTGCTGGCCCTCAAAAGGTTACACTCGGAAAATAGGTTGAAGTTATTGGTACTACCAAGGTAACACATGAAACATAGGTTGGAGTTACTGACACTCAAGGTTACACTCAAAACATAGGTTGGAGTTATTGGCACTTCCAAGGTTACATCCGGAACATGGGTGGGAGTAACTGGCACTCCCAAGGTTATACTCAGAGCATAGGTTTGAGTTAGGGACACTCCAAGGTATGCTAGAAACACATATTGGAGTACAAAAAGGGTCAAACAACATCAATCGCACTAAAAGAACATTCTTATTGACATCTCTGTTCAACAGGTAAAACACAGAATTAATGCCATGGTTTAGATCTTGGCAGGTGGAGGTACTCTGTGGATATCCCATGCACCATATTACGATGTAATTATACCCTATGGAAATTATGATATGGCTGATGGAATAACCATCATGTTTGTGACAGAGTAACCTGACCAGCAAGATCTAAATCAGGCCCTAAGTCTCAAGCCTTGTGCAGTAGCAGTTCAAGCACCAACATTGTAGGGTGGGTCCAGAGTACGAACAAGCAAGGATCCTTGGAGGAAAATCACTGAGAAGGGACCTGGAGACAGGCCAATAGTCTTGAATAAGCTGATGCTCAGGCCTTCTTACTACTGTAAAAGGATTAGTGCACACTAGCCTGATGGTAGAGTACTTAGCCTTGTCTAGTTCATTAACTGGAATCCGAAGATGACATGGGGCTCGGTGCAAGAAGCTCAAGAGGAGGCGGAATTGTAGATCATGA
Organism: Pleurodeles waltl; assembly: GCF_031143425.1. Taxonomy (NCBI): domain Eukaryota; kingdom Metazoa; phylum Chordata; class Amphibia; order Caudata; family Salamandridae; genus Pleurodeles; species Pleurodeles waltl. The sequence continues at coordinate 167,507,236 of NC_090443.1, read as the reverse complement.
AGGAAGACACTCCAAGTTTCGCAGACGCTAGGATCATGGGATCATCAGGAAGGCTTGGTAGATTAGAGCACTGGACATTCTGGATGACTCAGGAAGTGAGTGCAAGCACCATGCTTGTGCAGGAGTGGAATGAGGCCAAGTGCTGTTGCAAGTTCAGAGGGTGTATTTATGCTGGAAGGAAGGAGTGTTCGAGAAGGCATGTGTCCCATGTGCAAGCGTGGAATATTACAATGAACCTGGGCAAGATCATGTGTTACATATAAAAGGGATAAGAGACCTTGCAGGCGGGGTAGTAGGTGCAAATGGTATTTGTCAACAATAAACAAGTACTACGGAACTCCAAGTGCATGATGGTACAATTCAGTGATTCACAGTGGAAGCATAACTATCCTAAATAGACACATGATAATCTGCAGGTGCAAAACAGAATACACTTGCATAGCAACAGAACAGGAGGGTTAGTGGTTCAAGCCTTCTGGGAAGGAGATCATGGAGTGCTCAAGACTGGAAGATGCCACAAGGGAAGGATGACTTGCAGTTCTTGGGGCAGGGAGGCACCACAAGAGAAGAGTGACATGAGCCCAGAGAGTAAAACCCACTGCACATAGGTCACAAGATGGAGTTGAGTCACTCTGCAGAATTCCTCCCCGTTGGCCCTCCCTCAGCTTTCTAGCCAACAAGCCCAGGCAAAGCAGCTAAGGCAGCAATGCCCTCCCCAGTTGGCTCAGGGCCTCTTCCTCAGAGACCCCCTCAACCTCCACCATGGGAACTTCAGGGGATGGTTTCCCACACCCCTTGCTCCTCTCCTTGACCATTGTTCTAGGCTCTGGGTTCCAGACACCCTTGGCTCCCTTCCTGGGCAGCCGTGGACTGTGTTGTCATACAGACCCACTCAGGGAATCTCAACATTTCCAAGTGAGCCCTGAGCTCTACCTCCTGCCTGGCAGGGTGCTTCATGTGGTTGCCTAGCAAAAAATATACAGGAATGGCAGGGCTCCCAGGTATTTTCAGAGAAGCTGAGGCCCCTCCAACCAACTCAAAGGGGACCAGAGCCACCAGTACTCAGATCACCAGATCTCCAAATTGTTGGTGATTATGACTTGGAGTGCCCAAACTTGAAGCACTCAGTACATTGGGGTACAAATCTCCCTATCTGGTGATCAAAGAATCCCTTCTTCTTGGTCTTAGACTGGAACTGATTACAACTACTCCCTTGGGAATTATTTAGGCCTGGGAATAGAACTCTCCACAGCAGGTAGGGATTGTGAAATTCGGGCACTTTGCGCAACGTGGAGTAGTGCGGAGTTCCCAAATTCTGCCATCCTGCGTGAAGCGGAGTTGTTTTGTGTATGCAAAAATAGATTTTAGCACTCACTTGTGAGTGACACAATACTATCAGGCCGCTAGCAAGCACACACAATATTTTGTGTTGCATCACGCTGCTTCCGGCCATGACGGCAGCCAAAACAGTCCCGCTCATGAGCGTGAATGCACCTCACGTAGATTTTCTACTCAGGATGCATCTAAATCTAGTCAAAAAGATGTTTTTGATTTGATTTTCTTCTCCATTGCGCCGGTCTAGTTGTTTTTTAGTGTGAGAAGCCTTTTTTTTCAAACATGAAGGAAGTGCCCCAGACACTCCAACTTCCTGTTCCTGTCCAACAGGCTCCTTCTAGTTCTTTGTCCATCTCATGGTCACTCTTCACTTGGATGTCGAGCTGGAAGGATCACTCTGTTTGTCTCCTGGACATATCTTTGTATTTAAGGACTTTGTTCTTGTGAAATCAAAAACTATTGTATAAGGGTGTTGTTTGTTTGCTTGGGCATGCACCAGTATTTCTTTGTACTTCAATTTGATTTTTTAATTTTATAGGGGTGGGTGGCCTGGAGTTTAAGCATGGGCCTAGTTATTATTTATTTTGCATTTCATTGATTATTGTAAAGCTCAGTACCTTTTCTACATGTTTATAACATTTGCAGTATTATTTTAATATGTGACTAGATTTCCAAAGGACCGTCTAGCCAGTAGGCCCAATACTAATGGTCATCAGTGTATAAAATAAATGTTTCAGTGGTATATGTTTTAAAACTTCATTTAGGGCAAAGTTGGCATTGGATTAAATAAAAAGTGTTGGCTATTGTTTGCATTTCACGTTTTTTTGGCAATTTTTTTTTTGTGAGGTAATATTCAAGGGCATTAGAGGATGTGTACTGTTGTTGTAAAATTTGTATAGCTCGGTTAATATTTGTGTGCTTCATTGCTGAATTAATGTTAGTGTTTTCTTCAGTGTTACCATCATGCTTCCTTAAGGTCAGTGTGTGTGTGTGTGTGTGTGTGTGTGTGTGTGTGTTTGTGTGCATGTTTGTCATTACCCACCATTTGTCTTTATTTTCCATGCTGTGTGGCCACGGGCCATATTGTGTAGTCTATGTCCATAGGGTTGTATGTGTTCTTTGTTCTCTATTCCTTCTTGTTTGCAGTTGCTGTTTGACCACATGGCTGGCAGCCTTTTTGCGCATCCAGGCATTGTCCCTTTGCCATAGGCTTGCATATGTTCTTTGTTTGCTATGCCTCCTTGCTCCTTGTTGTTGTTTGAGCGTGTGGCCAGCAGCCATTTTGTGCATACAGCCAGTATCGTTTTGCAATAAACTTGCATATATTCACTGTTTGCCATGCCTCCGTGCTCCTTGATGTTGTTGTTGTTTGACCATGTGGCTGGCAGCCATTTTGTGCATCCAGACAGTGTCCCTTTGCCATTGTCTTGCTTGTGTTCTTTGTTTCCCATGCCTCCTTGCTGTTGTTATTTGTCTGTGTTGCTGGCAACCATTTTGTGCATCCAGCCAGTGTCCTTTTGCCATTGTCTTGCATGTCTTCTTTGTTTACCATGCCTCCTTGCTGTTGTTATTTGACCGTGTTGCTGGCAGCCATTTTGTGCACCCAGCCAGTATGCCTTTTCCATAAGCTTGCATGTCTTAATTTATTTGCCATGCCTTCGTGCTTCTTCTTCTTGTTTGACAATGTGGCTGGCCGCCATTTTGTGCATCCACCCAGTGTCCCTTTGTCATGGGCTTGCATGTGTTCTTTGTTCCCCATGCCTTCTTGCAACTTATTTTTGTTGTTTGAGCATGTGGCTGGTGGCCATTCTGTGCATCAAGCCAGTGTCCCCTTGCCATAGGTTTGCATGTGTTCTTTGTTCCCCTTGCACCTTGCTGTTGTTGTTTGACCTTGTGGCTGGTGGCCACATTGTGCACCCAGCCAGTGTCCCTTTGCCATAGACCTGAATGTGTTCTTTGTTCTCCATGCCTTCTTGTTCCTTGTTGTTGTTGTTTGACCATGTGGCTGATGGCCATTTTGTGCATCCAGCCAGTGTCCCTTTGCCATAAACGTGCATGTCTTCATTTGTTTGCCATGCCTTCTCGCTTCTTCTTGTTGTTTGACCATGTGGCTGACATCCATTTTGTGTATCCAGCAAGTGTCCCATTGTCATGGGCTTGCATGTGTTCTTTATTCCCCTTTTCTCCTTGCTCCTTGTTGTTATTTGATCATGTGGCTGGAAGCCATTTTGTGCATCCAGCCAGTGTTGTTTTGCAATAGACTTGCATGTATTCACTCTTTGCAATGCCTCCTTCCTCCTTGTTGGTATTGTTTGACCATGTGGCTGGCAGCCATTTAGTGCACCCAGCCAGTGTCCCTTTGCCATAAGCTGGATGTGTTCTTTGCTCCCCATGTCTCCTTGCTGTTATTGTTTGACCATGTGGCTGGTGCCCATTTTGTGCATCCAGCCAGTGTTCCTTTGTCATAGGTTGGCTGTGTTATTTGCTCCCTATGTTCCTTTCTCTTTGTTGTTTGACCATGTGGCTGGCAGCTATTTTGTGCTACCAGACAGTGTCCCTTTGCCATAGGCTTGTATGTGTACTTTGTTCGCCATGCCTCCTTGTTGTTGTTTGACCATGTGACTGGCAGTTATTTTGTGCATCCAGAGAGTATCCCTTTGTCATAGGCTTGCATACAAACATCAACAATAAGTTTTTTTTATTTTTATTTTTAATTTATATTTTTAATGTTTTATTTTTATTTTTAAATTTCTTGTTTTTATTTTAATATTTATTTTAGATTGTTTTGTCGATTTTTTTACATTTTCAAAATGTTTTATTTTATTTTATTTTATTTGGCATTTTGCCTTGATTCATCCAGTCCTCCATCTATCCATCCATTCATCCATCCATCAGAGGTGTGCAGCCCCGCTGCAGTATTCAGATGTATAATAATTCCATTTCCTCTTGGACACCCTGGCTCCGGTGCACTGCAGACTCATTAGAGGCATAGCTCATTTTTAAAATTATTATTACATTTCCTCTGTACCACCTTCCCGCCATATGATTTTAAGGATTATTCCATTTACCCATGCACTTCTTTCTGACTACCGCAGGTGCCTCCTTTTAAAGAGATGGAGATAAAGCGAAGAGTCATATCTGCATGCTGTTCTGTCTGATTTGAAATGAAATTTTATGATGTGGGGATGTGGTTTGACTTTACAATGTTTGATTAAATTGGTATTTATGACATTGGTAACCAATCACGCTAATATTGAATTTGTCTGTACTATTTCAACCTGCAACAATGCCATGTTTCACTAACTACATGTTTTTCTTGCTTGGTTTCTTTTAGGTGCACAAGAGAAGAAACGTCACTTCACCTGCAGTACTGTCGAAGAGAAGGCCTGTACAGTTAAGTCCTACAATCTTGTGCTTGTGCAGCTTAGTGTCACTACCAAATGACAGCTTTAAGATGGCCTCAAAGAAAGTTACTCCCAAGAAAGTGGTCAGTGAAAAGTAGCAGCTTTCCACTAGTGGCATTCCGACCGTAACCTTTTTTGGGAGACGTGTGCCTGCCACTCCTGCCTCCAGGGAGGAACCTGGGAGCAGCACTCCCACAAAAACAGCACTACGCCAACTTAAGCTCAAGACCATGTCTGTCAGTGAGGAAGCCACTGCAACCATGGCAACGCTGATAAGCAGTGATGTTGAATTGGATTTGTCCCTTTCGCAAAGTAGTACCCAATTGTTTCAGGAAACAGAGCAAAGTGGACACCAGCCGCAGCCAGCAAATATTGGATCTTCCTGAAATTGGAGCAGAACAGGAGGTCGAGCTACCTGATGAGCAAGAACCTCAATGGCTCTGAGATCTCCAGCAAGAAAAAGAAAGGGTACTAGTCCACCATCTTCTCCAAGCACTACTTCTGATGGCAATGATGGGGACATTGAGTGAGTCCAAGAGATGCCAGGAGAGGCAATGAAAAAGAAAAGTTTCATAAAGCCTTAGAATCATGGAAGGGGATGATGATGAGGAAGGTGAAGGCGATGAGCCAGCCATTGTGGAACCTGGCACAGAGGAGTTCGACATTACTATCCAACCTACTGTGAAGGATGTGGCACAGGCTGCACCCCAACTCTCATATTTGTAAGGTCCCAGCAGAAACCTGCACCAACTCCTACCTCAGTAGATGTAAGAACGGCAGAGAGGCAATTGACACACCCACCTACCTCCAGTTCTTCCTCAGGCATTGGCAATGGCCCCCTAAGAAAATACTCCTCAGTTTGTGACTTTTTTACGCTTCACAAACAGAAGGTGAATATTGCAATATGTTCAATTTGCCAGGCGAGTGTTCATCAAGGTAAGCATGGTACACAATATGGTACTGGCGGCTAGATGACCCATGTGAAAAAACATCACTCAATCCAGTGGGAGGAGCACCTTAAGAAAATTGTCGAACATGGTTGCAGGGGTGAAGGTGAGCAGAGCTGGGAAACATCAGCTACAGCTAGTCAAATCATGGTGGAAGGTGATGAAGAAGAGGGTGATATCCTCATGCAAAGCAGCCCTTGGATCTAGCTATATGAAAATCAGTCTTGACCCTCGTCCAGTCTGAACAGTCCAGCCTAAACTGCCAAGACAGGGCCTCCCTGAACCGGAACAAAAGCAATTCCGGACCGCTTTTGCCCTCGGTATGGGCTCATCAACTGGGTACAGCTTGGTTCCAGTGTGCAAGGGACCCACATCTGGGCATACTGTCTCATTCCACCATTGACTTTGCCATTGCCTATTGTTCATGCTGCACAGCATGGGCATTGCTGACTTTGACAATATTTTGTAGCCATGTTGTATAGCAGTGTGGCAGCTGTGCACCACTGCTAAAAATAAAAACAGGACTATGATTTATCTAGTGCTAATGCATTTTTTCAAAAAGTGCATTAGCCTTGGCTGTGTCATATCCTTTTTTAAAATTATTTATGGCCACTATACAAAGTATCTGCTTCGCTAAATAGAACACCTACAAAACATTGCCAAAAACATTAGCGCTCATAGAGGAGACCTAGTGGCTTTGGCAGTAATTTTTTTTTTTGTATGGTTCGCTCTCTCAGTTTAATTACTTTTAGGTTCTCCTGAATTTCTCAGTGAGGGGCACAAGGTAAAGTGATATGTCTCTGGTCACCCAATTTGATTTTTTTGGTTAAGGGTGGAACCAGGAGGTTAAGCCTGCATTTCTCACCCATTCTGCAATTTGATCAGTTGGCAATATTGCCTCAGCCTGACACATTATACATTTTTCCTATGATAAGTTATGCTACAGTCTAGCATGGAACATGAGAAATACAAGAATCAACACCTGTAAAATCAAGAAAAAGAAATTAAACTGATAAATTAAAAATGCACCTGTCATATTTTTATAGAACCCAGTCAAATGTAAGGTCAGTATTGTTAATAACATCCTCTCCTGAGTTAACAGGTATCTTTTGAGACCTAGTCTTAAACCGCAGTAAAGGCAATAGGCTAAATAAAAAAATCAACTAGATCACTACGATCCATGGCACTTTATCTCTGAGGGTTAAGCTCTTAAAGTTTGTGAAGATAAATACTGCTTTAGTTGGCAAACATAATGACCCTCATTATGACTTTGGTGGTCTCTGAGTGAGACCGCCAAAATCACGGGTGCCAGAAGACCGCCAGTGCGGTCGGTCTTCCGCCAGCCATTTAATGGGTACTGCCGGATATCTGCCACACTTTGGGCGTATATCCGGCAGAAGCCATGCTGGTGGGTGGTGATGCATTGGCGTAGCTACCACCTGCACCGCCCCTCCAGAAGGACGCCGCCAGCTGTATTAAGACCATTAATATGGCCTGTCAGTGTCCTGCTGGCAGGGCACTACCGGCAGTAGCAACGCCAGTGCACCTCTGCCCGCTAGCATGGCTACTTGGGGGCACTGTGACTGTAGTGGTGTGGCTGGGGCACTGTGACTGGGGGGAGGTCAGGTGCTTGCTGGGGCCGGGAGGGCATCTACTGCTGACAGTGAAGGAATTACCTGTCACTGGTAGCTTAACCAACATGATTTTCGTGGCAGTGCTACCCCTGCAGAAACCATGTCAGTGGGCGGGCTCCTAATACCGCCGGAGGTTCTCTGTGGACCGCCAGGTCAGAGATGAACATCATCATAATGAGCACCAATGTCTCTTATTATGCTTTAAACTGCAATTTGATTGCAAGCAGAAGAATCCCCATTTTATATATGAAGAGCACCATGCTTAGTTTTAGGCTGCTTGCCAGTTCTTCTCTATTTATCAGGATTCTTCATTTTGAGTTTCTTTCCAAAATTTATAAGTGAGAAGAGTCTTGGATTGCCCCTGATGGGGCCCAGTAAACAGCCAGAGCCAAACATATGGAAGGGCCCCTCGGCTCACCCATAAATACTGCTAAAGCTTCACAACTTCCATCATTTCCATTAATGGAACTCTCACGGATCCCTGCCACTGCACCCTCTTGCTGACCATAAACTCCTTTGCTAGTCTGGTGCTAAGACAACATGACAATGTGGAAATGAAGAAACTTTTAAGAGACCCATTAAAAAAAGACAACATTTTTTTTGTTGGAATGATGAAAATTGATCAAACATATATTTCTTTTGTATTCCCGTTTATTTTGTTTGTATCAGTTGCAAATCGTAAGACCATTTGATGTCAGCAGTGTGGATGTAGGATCAGATAAGGAATAGGATTACGTTTATTTGAAAGGAATTGTCAGTGTTATGGTTCTGCTACAATTATAGTTAGTCTTGAGTATTGGGTAGGTAAAACCTATTTGCTGCTAAACACAACACAAGAAAACATAAATATCAACAAGCTCTGGTACGTACAAATGCCATCTGCCTAGGTTGCACTGTTTCCTTTCTGATGAGTGGTGATGTTAGGGTAGATAGTAATAGTGTAAAGTAACTGCTTCAAGCCTGAGCTCACCAGAAAAAAGGTAGACCATTGTAAATGTTCCTGCATGGTAGTGCCACTAAGAGAAAGCAACTGCAGCATCTGTTCCACAGTGTGTGGGCCTTAGTGACCCCAGCTTGGAAGAAGAGCTTCTCCCACCCTTTCCCACACAGATTACTTTGGGGCACTTCCACTGCCAGTCATTATGGTAGTATTTGCATAATGGGGGTCATATCTCTCTAATCTCTCTCATCTATAGAAGCATCTACACAGTTGGCACTTAATGCCACTCTTTGTATAATATAGGGCCGGATGTACTAATATATTGGTCGCAAAAAGAGGTTGCAAATTGTGCGCCAACTTTTTACGACCATTATTTTATTTTGTGGCACATGCTATGTAACAATAGGTTGATTTGTTAAATAAAGAATCAAGAGGTGTCACAGAATGACCTACCTATTTCATACTCATTAGGTAGGTCACAATTTGTGATCCCTGTGATTGGCAGAGGACAACAGTCCACCATCCCTGTTATTACATTTCAAGGTGGAAAACTTTTTTTATAAAGCAGCCCATTTTCCTTAAAGGAAATGGGGCTGCTTTAAAAAACAGAAAGGGGGTTTTATTTGGAAAAGAATCACTGACAGTTATCAGTGGTCCCCTAGACCGCTGCCTACTCTATCCAAAATTGCAAACCTGATTTCCAAAAGTAAGAGGTCCAAAGGGGATCCCTTCCCTTTTGCAAATCAGTTACCCCCGCAATTTGAGAGTCTGTTAGTATCAATTGTTTGCAAACAGAATCAAGTTCACAAACTGTTGGTATATATGTTACCTATTTTTAAGGTGGAAGGTACATCCACAACACCCCTTCCAAATTACAATTCAATAATAGCGTCTAAACTCATTTTGTGATTCCCAAAAACTTTTCCAAAGCACAAAATATTTTTTTTTAAGTAGGTAAAAGGGTTCTCACTGTAGCATAGTCTTTTTTAACATAATCGGAGGGTTTTCAACTACCAAAATTATTTTCATATCTGGTGTATACACCATAAAGATTAAACATGGAAAATGGTACACAGGTAAAAGAATAAACGTGAAGAACAGTGACCTGAAGAGTACTTAAAATTCTTGAAGTGACAGTCTGTGACATTAGAACATAAAATCTGCATGGAAATTATTGGATTTGCTAGCAAGCCACTAATCTTAAATGAGTGAAAGGGCTCATGCACCTGACATTGTCAGCTTCATGTTTCTCAATTAGCCATTCCATCTCTACACACTTAAGAGATAGGACATTTTAATGTGAAATATTTAGCATTATTACTCTAACTCTGAATGTGACTTCTGTTGTTTTTCTCATTTCTAAAGTTGACTTTAAAATATTAAATAAGCAATAGATCTCTAAAATATTTTGCTGAACAGTTATAGGTCTTTATAAGTGACCTCTTGTCCAGCTTCAAATCTCAGCTTATTCTGAGACCAAAACTTATCGCCAAGGGTATAGTTTTCCCTAAGTTTCATGTGGTAGAGATGCACAATCGTGCCTCTGTAGTTAACATTTACAAATCACCCATCGGGAATCTCTCTATTGCACCCTTTTTAACATTAGGCTTGATTCAGAATCACTGTCGTCACCAAAGAGGAATATTTGTTGAGTCTTGGGGAACATTTACAAGACATTTGCTCATATCTCAATATCAGAAAAATCAACACCCAGCCAACCTGTGTTTCATAAGGCCCACCTGCCTTGAGCTTTTTCACATCTGAAAATAGATTTCATCAGACCAGAGTCACTGTTCAGTTTTGTTGTGTCCATCCATGACTAGTCAATCAAATGGTCACCGAATTATCCAAGCATTCAGTCACCGCATCATTAGGTGGTCTACTACTACTAAAGAATTTAGGCATGTAAAGTTTCTACTAGTATATTTTTTCACTTGTTTCTGCATGTGAAAATCTTAGAAATGTAAAGAAGTGTATCATTTTTAATTTAAAAATATTTTAATGTATAAAATAATTGTAAAATAATTTAACATTTGTTTTATATACCTGTAATTAATAACATAAAATCGGACAGCACATCAGCTCATCAATTTTAATGTGTATTATATTAAGTTTTAGTAAATGTATTTAAAAGTAAAATTTTGGATGTATTTAAATACTTAAATATCCCAGATCTGGAAAAATAATCCCTGCATTCATCATGCCCACCCCAATGCTGCTCCAATTTTGGCACAAGTTTAAAAAGTACCTCTTTAAAGAACACTACACCACAGTGCATTTACTGGCCATAACCCAGCTGCCTCTCCTGTTATTCATTGACTTTGTGCTTGCCTTTGACTCTTTGCAAATTCTTTTGGCTAGGTTTGCACTATAGAAATAACATATACATACATACATTTTAATTTTTTCTTAACTTTAAAACATTCTAACAGTCTGTAAAACTCAGAAACACACAGCTCATCCTTCTTTTAAACACTGCAAACAAGATAAGAGAAACACTACAAACCTGAAGAGTCCCAAGATATCCAGTATGCAACAATAACTCCATCTGCTGTTATCCAAATGATCTTTTGCAAAATCTGTTTTTAATCTGAAATCCAAAAAAACAAGCTTATCAGGATGGGCTACAAAACAGCGGTGGGTTAATCTTAGCCTTGTGTCTTTAATAAAATCCAGATCTTCTGCCCCCTAAGTCGGTAAAAAATCTACATTTTATGTCAAGCCACTGAGGCTAACATTATTGAAGGTCAAAGTCCTGCTAACACATTATCAATAGTGCTTACCACTGGTTTAAACTAACAAGTTCTAAACATATTCTCATTTGGTTATCTGCAGTTCTCAATATATCCTTTAGCTTTAGATGCAGACGCAACCCTAACAGAATGCACTCTAAATCTACTCACATCCACACCAGCCTCTCTCATCACCTCTTTCACCCATCTTGCCAAAGTTGCTGGTGAAACAGGCCTTAGTGGCATTCTTTAAGATGTTAACAACTGTGCCAAAGTATTGTCTCTCAAACTCTCAGTTAATCTCGTATACTATTCAAACATCTGACCACACAGGCCCTTATTATGAACCTGGCGTTCTACTGACTGCCAGGGCCAGAGTGCCAGTTTCACCACCAACAGGCTGGCGGTGAAGACTGCCACATTATGAGTGTGGCGGGTTGGCCTCTGCCAACCTACCACATCTCCACTCATACCACCAGGGTGGTCAGACCCGCTGGGCCGGAGATGAGCATCTCTGATCGGCGGCCCACAGAAGACCGCCGGCAGTATTAGGAGCTGTCTTTCCACCAGGTTTTCCGCGGCGGTAGCAAAGCCAAGAAAACCCTGGCAGAAACGCTGCCAGTGACAGGGAATCGCCCACCTGCAAGCAAAATCCCCCCCAAATACCCCTCCCACCCTTCCTCCAGGTAGATGTCCCCCTCCACCCACCCCTCCACCCCTGCTTCTCCTCCAGGTAGATCACCCCTCCCTGCATACATGCACACAGACACCCACATGCACCCCGCATACACTCATTCACCAACACTGACATACATGCAGTATCTCACATGCATCCATACAAGCATTCACCACAACACTCATACTCGCATTCACCACAACACTCATACTCACATTCACACACAACACTAATACTCATATTCGCACTCAACACTCATACTCGCTTTCACAGATGCATACATACTTACATTAATACAGGCACTGACTTCTACATTCATACACTCATACAACCATGCATACACACATATATACAGACAACACCCATTCACACATGCACACACACCAACCCTCCTCCCCTGTTGGACGATCGACTTACCTGGTCCAAGGAGGCGGTCGTCCGGCAGGGAATGGGCACTTCTACCTCCGGCAGCACCCCACCAGCAGGACACCGCCAGGCCCTATTATTGCACATAATACGGTGTGAGAAGTCCTTCTGGCGGGGCGGGCTGGTGGTGGAACCGCTCCAGTGCCTCTGCCCGCTAGCACAACTACTGCTGGATTTCCACCCAAAATGTGGCAGAAATCCAGCAATACCTGTAATACGGTGGGCGGAAACCGCCAGCAATGGCGGTCTTCAGACACCCGTGGCTTTGGCGGTCTTTGACAAAGACCGACAAAGTCATAATGAGGGCCACAGTCTTTTATTCATTCTAAAATAAGGATAAAATATAGTCCTAAATAAAGTTTTGGTTCTTCTTTTAATACCAAAACAAACACCCTCAGGATGAAATGCCATACTCATGAGATCCTGGGACCCTCACATCAAAAGTCCTCCTGGAAGACACCAAGCACACAACAAAGTCAACTTCCATGAAATCAGATTCAGGCTTAAACATTGTTGCTCCAGCCTTCCACCACAGACAAAACATGCCTAACATCCCATAATGAAGAATACTTAGAGACTAGAGGTTTCAAAACCCTCATCCTAAGCATTATCACATTCTGGTTGAAATCAAAATCTGAATAACAAATCTATTTAAGCCTATTCTGATATTTCATCAGAAGCATCTGTTTTTGGAACATCTTTCAGGCCCACTGCACTAATCATTTCATCAACACCGCAACTTAAGGCATTGTCCTCTACTAATTTAACCATTTTTTATTTCTCAAGGATAACCTCTCCTGAAACTCTTGTTAATATTGGATTAGTTGATTTCAATGTACACAGCAATGTGTTTATGTACATGAATGAAGATGCATCACCATTGTTAGATTCCCCGTCATGAACTCTCCGTCAGCCCTAACACGTAAGGATGTGGTCAGGCAGGCTCTGAGACCTAGGCCTGAGGTTAATGACTGACAGGTCACAGGTTGGGTAACACTTAACCAGCAGCCAAACGCACAAACTGGAAAACCTAGACCAGATCACACAGATAGGCAGCAACACTACTATGGTTCCCAGAGAAATGACCCAATAAAACACATATGGCCATAGGGATGTGTGCATTCCCAAAAACACCATAAAGTTAGATGTCACATATAGTTAGGTACATTTAGCCCATCAAGACACAGCACACACAGCACATGCAGTGATCAAGTGCCCCTCAGGCTGGACATCTAGATACGTACTCGCTGGCCCACATTGTGTCCATGCCAGGTCGAGGACCACCTGCATACATTATCTGGAAGCATATTTATGACTCCTTGACAACCGTACACATTTTTTACCAAGAAAAGAATGTATTTTGTGGAAATGTATAAAAACTTGTTTCAATTCGTTGTAGAACAAGAGACAGCACTCCCGGCCATAATGTTTAATTAAATGAATCGCTCCTGTTTTGCCAGACGTCTCTTGTCTTTTGTTTTGTAAGGTAATTTCTCATTCAAGCAACATTTTGGTGGGCAAGATAGGAGCTGATTAGTTCTCCGAACCCAACTTTGACCAAAGAAAGGTCACCCCACTTGGACGTATTCACATGTGCTCAACAAAAGAGGTGAAAAGACGACACAATTGATTGAAAGTTCTGCTGAATCCACAGGGAAGAGGTCCACCCTGAAGCCGCTGTCACAAGAGTAAGAGCCTACATCAGAGCCTCAATACTAGCATTTGGCATGTGGCAAACTAGGAATAAGCATTATTTGTGGAAGTCACTTTCTTGATTGTCAGAGTCAGGAAGGGTGATCGCTTGGACCACTGGGTATGACACAGAAGGTACGCTTGACCCCTGGGTGTGATACAGAGTTTTTGGGTTGCTGGCCACTTGGCGTGTTGGGAGCAACACAGAAGGTACGCACACACCTCTGGGTGTCACTTAAGGCCAGCCCTTAGTTTTAAGAGGTGCCTTTCGTTTGGACCGTTGGGGGTGATGCGCATAGGGTGTGATATTGGGCCCACACCTTGATATTATTTGGCTAACCTGGTTTTCTCAGTGCCACTGATTTCTTAACACGGATGGTATTTGAAAGAAGTGAGAGGTCTGTTCGCTTGGACAGCTGGGCATGGCACAGATGGTACGCAGGACCAATGGGTATGTCAGGGGGGAACTCAGATTTTAGAGAACTAGAGCGATTGCGATCCAGGAGATTACATAAAGCTTATTTTTTTTGTTGCCAAAGAAGGGTCTATGACCATTGGAAGTGATTCCTTTTTTTCTCCGCATAAATCTTTACACCTCTGAGCTGATATTGACAATGTTAGCAGGCTCCCCTAGTCCCACACTGTGCAGAGCTTCCCATGGTTACAGGATAATGTGTGCTAGGGGTGGACTAAGGTCTTGTGGGTGTGCCATTCCCTTTTTTCTTGGGGTCTAATTAGCTTCTCTTGTGCATGTTGAAATGGTGAGGTTTTCATATTGTGATACTGGTCGATCAATGTGTCTGTGTTTGTCTTGAATGTTGAATGTTGGGTTTTGTCAATTATTTAAATCATTTTGAGGTTATTGCTGATTCGCACAAAATTTTATTTCAGGCCAACGTAAGGCTTGCTATTTTGTCACCAAATTCCAGATTGCTGTGAGTTAACAATTGCACTTTTTTCCTAGGATTGTGATTCTTCATATGCATTTGTTCGTTAAATGTTTATTTTGATGCACATGTGAATAATGTTGAGCTCATTAGAGCAAGGAATTCCTATGGGCATATCCTCTCCCATCAGATTAGATCCATTAACTCCCTTGTGGGTATTTCCTCATAACCGGACTAAGGCCCTCATTCTGACTTTGGCGGGCGGCGGTCGCCGCCTGCCAAAATCAGGCCGCCGAAAGACCGCCCGCGGTCAAAAGACCGCGGCGGACATTCTGGCTTTCCCGCTGGGCCGGCTGGCGACCGCCAAAGGAGCGCCCGCTGGCCCAGCGGGAAAGGCCCTGCAACAATGAAGCCGGCTCCGAATGGAGCCGGCGGAGTTGCAGGGGTGCGACGGGTGCAGTTGCACCCGTTGCGATTTTCACTGTCTGCAAAGCAGACAGTGAAAATCCTGCTGGGGCCCTGTTAGGGGGCCTCTGCACTGCCCATGCCAGTGGCATGGGCAGTGCAGGGGCCCCACGAAACCCGTTCCCGCCATCCTGCAGAAACAGGCTGGCAGAAAGGGGGTCTGAATCCCCATGGGAGGATTCTCCCAGCCGGGGGAAATCCGGCGGGAAACCGCCGGACCCGGCTGGGCGACCGCGGCTGTAAGGAAGCACCGCCAGCCTGTTGGCGGTGCTTCCGTGGTAGATGACCCTGGCGGTCGATGACCGCCAGGGTCAGAATGACCCCCTAAATCTAGTAACACCTTTGTACATATTTCCCTGCTATCTGGTAAAACTTAGAAAAGCCTATAAAAATAGCAAGTTAGAACGTGTATAGCTAAAAAAAAAAACTAAAAATGAAAAAAAAAAAGAAAAAAAAAAAGAAAAGAGCATCTATCCCGTAAAAGACTACCCAACCCCATCATGGAAACACCTTCAAAGCATATGCAGAGTAAGTTCCCCACTCAGGCTCAAAAGCTTAACAAGCTGTGCCGTGAGTTACACACACAGCAAGGCACACACGGTCCCGTGGCCCAAAGATGGAACCTTCAACACCAATATAATTGAATACTCAAGAACATACATACAAACAAAATACATCGGGCAAAAGAAGAACAAACGGGAAGCATTATTAGAACTATGGGCCAATTTTGAGGAAGTCCAGGCTGATAACATTGCCCCGCGATTGGAAAGCAAGACGCACACACCTCTCCTGCCATATGTAGGTATAGAGGTGCTCTACTTGATAGCTGCTATACCCACATTAGGATACACTAATCCTCCAGTCAAGGGAGCCCAAGGGGCCCCCACCAAACAGCAGGCTGTTAGGTCTAGGCATGGCGGACTAACATGCCAACAGGCCCTGGCTCTCCCTGCACCACCCAGTTCAGCACTAGAGCACCCCGAAGCTCAAACCCTGTCCATCACTATTGACGGCCCAAGCCTCAGCGGCACAGAAGATGCACACCCCTGCCATTTCCGGGGAGCAAACCAGAGTGTAAGGGAGATTCAGAGAAGTACCGGACAATGAGACAGGTAGCCAGAGTGAGGGAAGGTGGCCCAGTTCTGCGGGATCTGGCAATGAGAAGGGAGCCACAGGGTATGCTCAGGTAGCTGAGGTAACCATAGAGAGTATAGAAGGACAGCACGTAGCTCCAAGCTAAGGAGGCAGTCTAGATGGGAGTCAGAGGAAAAGCACACACTAAAAAGGGAGGGAGGGAGAGCTCATGCTCTGGAATTCCAACGAGGGAGTAGAGCAGAGCACCCTCCACCTGAGGAGAACAGGGGTAGGTACAGAGCCTGAGTCACAGAGGAGTCCAAGGTAGAATCTGAAGGGAAGCTTGGACAGCAGTCCGTACCTCACCAGAGTGCCAGCGAAGGAGAGGGGCCGACCAGGAAATTAGGGACTAGGGCGCTTTGGTGCAAACCCACCTTAGACACCGAAGGACCAAGATGGCACCTTTGCATGCACACGAGGAGAGCAGTGACAAGGATGTCCTCTGCCACCCCTGAACAGACAGGACTGGCAAATCAACGCCACAGACATATTAGCTCAGGAGGAAGGCAAAATCTTTGCATGACCCTTTTGCCACCTGCTAGCCTGCTGAGCTGACAGAAGTGATCAATATGACAAAACCTGGTCGAAGGAAGGATCCTTCGAACCAGAAATCATAGCGGTTGTGGAAGACTGCATCCAGGATGCAGTGGGAGATCCCAAGTGGAACCTACCCTACATGGAGGAGTGTCTGAGGAGATGGGACTGCTATGTTGAGGGAAAACCGGTGGAGCTGCCTAAAATGAGAATATGAGCGTTACTACAGAAAGGCACGTCAGGGACCATCTATGTGCCATGGGCTCAAATGGACAATGAAGGACTAAGAGCCAAACTAACACCGTTGTAAGATGGGACAGGGAAATGGATCTCATGCTTTGAGAAGAATACTGCAGGAACATTCCTAGCAATAGTCAATTTTAAGAGTCTTCTAGGTCACATTATCGGTGAGCAGACTAACACGGTGTTTGCCCGTGCTTGCATCCCAGCACTGACCAACACAGAGCACGACAGGCCACATACAATTCATATAGGCATAACTATGGACTGACCGGAAGGAAATATTCCCTGATTGAAACCTGGGGAGACCATCACAGATTTTCTATACAGGATGAGAGAATGGTGGGGACAGGACAATGATGGACTGATACAGGCCCTCAGGACATCTTCTACAATATTCTCAAGGGTTAGACACTAAACCTTGGCAGGAGATACAAGCACACATATTGCACTTCCTCAAAAGGAAACAGGAAAAGGATAAATAGAATCAGGCCCATAGGCATAGCGCTAAGTTAGTCCAACATAAGCTGAGGAAGACCATCCCAGAGGGGGCCACGTTGACTGCAAGTGTACAAATGGCACCTGTTCTGAAGGGAGCTCCACCACAAAACCCCAGAGAATTTCAATATAGATGAATAAAAGTGCATCACCATTGTTGGATTCCCCCATCATGAACTCTCCGTCAGCTCTAACATGTAAGTACGTGGTCAGGCAGGCTCTGAGATCTAGGTTTGAGGTAAATGACTGACAGATCACAGGTTGGGTAACATTTAGCCGGCAGCCAAATGCACAAACATGAAAACCTAGATCAGAACACAAAGATAGGCAGCAATACTACAATGGTCCCCGGAGAATGACCCCAATAAAACACACATGGCCAGAGGGATGCATGTATTCCCAAAAACACAATAAAGTAAGATGTCACATATAGTTAGGTACATTTAGCCCATCAGGACACAACACACACAGCAAACGCAGTTATCATGCACCCCTCAAGCAAAGCATTTGGACATATACTCGCTAGCCCACATTGTGTCCACACCAGGTTGAGGCCCACCTACATCCACAATTTGGAAGCATATTTATGACTCACAAACAGCTGTTCGCATTTTTTTACCGAGAAATTAATGTCTTTTATGAGTTAATTGTACTCAGAGAAATGTATAAATGCTTGCCTAAATCTGATGTACAATGAGAGACGGTCCTCAGACCCCGGTTCTGCAACTGCTCTTCCACTCATAAGGATTCATTGAAAGAACTGTTCCTGCTTTGTCAGACACCTCTTGTCTTTTGTTTGTAAGGTCATTTCTCATTTTGAGCAGCACTCTTTTCTTTTGAACCTTTTCTACACAACCAGTGCATTTAGTACCCTCACTACTCTTATTTCCCTTAGAAACTGTAGTCCAAAGCAAACTTTTCAAAAAATATTTAGCATTGAAGATTCAAATTTCTTATCCCCGTTGTCAGAAATCGACTCCATTAATTTACCAAAAGCCTTGTTCACCATTCCATTGAACCTCTCCTCCTGGCTCCCGTCCAACTGTTCTTCTGTCATATTCCTTAAACACTTAGTACACCAAAAAGAAAAACCGTCAGAAACCTTGCATAAAAGCATTGTGTCTGTAAAGAGGTAATCAACACGCTGGAAAAGATGCAAAATGGATTAAAGTAGATACGTCTTTATTACTTGTAAACAACGCCTCAGCCACCCGACATCACCAACCGCCGTCCACTTTCACGTAGCGTTCCAACTACATGATGAGCAAGTCCAACTCTCGATCCACTCGTCATGTACACAACATCACAGTGTCAGTGCACACTTCACATACTATAGAATAGAGTCCTCAAATACAATACAATCTAAATACAATAGAAGTAAGCTTCCCAAATCTACAAAATGGCAGACACAATGAGCATCTAAAATGTCACATGGTCAACGCGAATGCCAGCCTAGGTACTTTTCTCTAATGGGCGTCATGCAGAAATCCTAACCTCACAAGTGTCAGATACTGAATAAATTTTTTTCTAGCTTACGCGTCAAGAATTTTAAATTCTATTAAGGACACAGAGGCGAGGATTATGCTTCTCTTTCTTTACTGATCAAAAAAACAGCAGCCAAAGAGTTAACAACATTTAACTACAAATCCCATCAACCCTAGTAGTCCATAGTGTCCAATCCCAGGGCATCCCCAACTATAAGAGTCTCTATGACTACAGCTCCTCCTCTTTCTTTGCGATAGACGAACATACATCAATCCTTCAAACTTGCCACTGAACATGTCGGCGAACTCAAACACAACAGGAAACTTCGAAATCCCATCCTGAAATTTCAATCACCTTTGGAAATGGAACCTAAATGAAAAGAAATACGTCATAATATCTTTTGAAAAATTTCCATTTAAGGGGGGGGGAAAAAACTCGAATTTGAATGCATTTCATCATTACGAATTTATACGTTAATAATTAAACATCAAACAATTACCAGTGTTAATTAAACCTGGGTGGGATAATCCTCGCCTCCGTGTCCTTAATAGAATTGAAAATTCTTGACGCGTAAGCTAGAATTTTTTTTATTCTATGTCAGGACCGGAGGCTTCGGATTATGCTAGTTTAAAGATGATCCACCACATTAGATGCTATATTGACAATGGGCTTATGATAAAATACCTTAAATGTAATATCTGAAGACCAATCCGCCGCTGCCATGATATCCTCCAATCTGGAACCCACTCCAAAGGATTTGGAAGCCATAGCTCCCCTTATGGAGTGAGCCCCAAACACTGAGGTATCAATACCAGCTTCTCCCAAAAGCCATTTGACCCATCTAGCCAAAGTTGCTGACGAGACCGGGCCAAAGGGCTTCCGAAGGGAGATTAATAATTGACCTCCTGCATCTCTTCGAGATTCACGGGTAGAATTCTCATAAGTTTTGAGACATTGAATCACACACAGTTTTTGATTATGAGGAAAAGCAGGGTATGAAATACACCTTGATGCAGTTTTTGTTCTTCTAGAAATAGAGAAGGAGACTCCCATAGGAGTAAATACTCTACCTGTCAAATCCAAAGCTTTCAGAAACGCGTCTGCATGAAATAAGGCACAAAAGAACCGTCAATTTGGCTGCTAATTGTTTAAGTGATAAATCTTCATTGCAAGGCCACGACCTAATAAAACGAATGACGATATCCACGTCCCACAAGACTGCGTAGCGTGGTTGAGGAGGTTTTACCTTTCAAATACCTCGGCGAATTTTGGAAATTAAAGGGTGTTCCCCCACAGGCTTACCATCCACATGGGGATGACCTGCTGAAATTGCAGATCTTTAATTATTAACCGTTCTATAGGCCAGACCCTGTGTAGCTAGTTCTGAGAGGAAATTAGCTATCATGGGAATCTGGGCCCCCACGGGATCAATATCCCGTTCACTGCACCAACCCACCCATCGTTTCCAGGCTGATTCATATCGTTTGTGGGTGGAGGGGGCCCAGGATTGAGATAAAAAGAACAAAGAGTCTCTTGAAACTCCCGGCACTTGCCATTGTCTCCTGAAAGTCTCCAAGCCATGAGGTGTAGCTGATTCTGAACGACTAGGGGATGAGGGGATCCCGACGGGTCCAGAAGAAGAGACGGGAATAATGGCAGATGTACTGGGGAGGCACATGATAGTGCCATCGCCACTGGAAATCACACTTGGGCCTTCCAGAGCGGTGTCACTAACACTATTTCTGCTATTTGCCTCCTTACTTGAGCAAGGACCCTCTGAATCATAGAGAAGGGGGGGAAAACATACTGAATGCTGTGGGACCAATCTTGGAGAAAGGCGTCCGTTCCCATTGCTACTGGATCCGGTCTCCAGCTGAAGAAGTTCGGGAGATGGGACCCCATCTCTCTGACAGTTTCTGAAACAATGAGTGATGGAACATCCAATCGCAGTTGTCCTTCAAAAAACGTGAATTCCAGTCCGCCACTACATTGGCGCGACCCGGAATGTATTCTGCTATCACATGTATCTGGTTCTGGAGGCAATAATGCCAAAAGGCCTTGGCAATCTCCGCTAGCATATGAGATCTGGGGCCTCCCAGGTGGTTGATATATCTCACCGCTGACACATTGTCCATCCGCAAGAGGATGCAACATCTGGCATTGTCGGGCGAGAGAGAACGAATTGCAAATGCTCCCGCTAGTAGCTCTAAGCAATTGATGTGGAGATTCAGCTCCTCTGGGGACCAACGCCCCCCCGTCTCCACTGATCCACAACGAGCTCCCCAGCACCATCGACTGGTATCCGATTCTATGATCATTTCTGGAGAGGATGCAAAGATGGCCTTGCCATTCCAAGCTTCCATGTGCTGAAGCCACCAAACAATCTCCGTCTTGGCTTCCTTTGATAGCGGGATCTGGTCTGTGTAAGAGAGACCCTTGCGCAGGTGTAATATCTTCAAGCGCTGGAGGGCTCTGTAGTGTAGCGGGCCCGGAAAGATCGCCTGAATGGAGGAAGCCAGAAGCCCCACCAGTCGGGCTAGAATCCGTAATGATATAGTCGGAGAGGCAAGGGCTTTCCGTAACTCTTTCTTGATTGAGGCTCGCTTCGCTAAAGGTAATCTGAGCTGAGTCTGAATAGAATCTACTTGAAAACCTAAGAATTCTATATTTTGAGAGGGAACCGTGACTGATTTCTCGCTGTTGATCAAGAAGCCCAGATCTTGGAGTATTTGAATTGCCCAGGAGAGGTGTAGCGAGACTAATTCTCTGGACTGTGCCATGATCAAAATATCGTCTAGATAAATGATGAGGCGAACACCTCTTTCCCGAAGGAATTGGGCCACTGGGCAGAGGAGCTTCATGAAGCACCACGGGGCTGAGGATAGACCAAAAGGGAGCACTTTGAACTCGTACCAAAGGAGTCTCCACTGAAACTGAAGGAATCGTCGATGAGGGGAAAAAATGGGAACTGACAGGTAGGCGTCTTTGAGATCTAGACGTACTAACCAGTCTTTTTCTTGAAGAAGGTCTCTCAACATATGGATACCTTCCATCTTGAAATTGTGATAGACTATCCAATGATTGAAATCCTTTAGATTTAGTACCAGGCGAAAACCTCCTCCTTTTTTCTGAACTAGAAAAATGGTACTGAAGAAACCGTTTGGATGAAGACTTGTGGATATAATTGCTTGTTTGTGCAGGAGACTTTTGATTTCTGCGTCTATGAAATTGCTCTCTGCAAGGGAAAAAGAGAGGGGAAGAGGGGGGCATCCCTGTCGGGGGGTGTCGTAAAACTCTAGTCTGTAACACTTGACCGTCTGAAGAACCTAGGGGTCTTGGGAAATGCGACTCCATGCTGGGGCATGTCTCTTTAGTATCCCCCCAAGAATCACCTCTGAAAATTGAATAATTCTCACCTGCATTGGAGGAATCTTGAGCTCGATCTGAGCCTCGGTTCCTGAAGCCACGTCCACGACCTCTGCGGCCTCTGGAGGGGTAGAAACCCGTAGGCTGGTAGTATCCTTGACCCCTGGGAGCATAACCGGCAGAGGTCTGTTGGAAACCACGGCCTGGCGCTCGACCTCTATAGCGCCCGGCCCTGGTAAAAAGGCCACCTGTGAACATTCGTTTCATGGAGGATTGGGCCTTGTCCAGGGCTGTAAAGGTGGAGACGTACTTGCCCAAGTCTTTCACAAATTTTTCTCCAAATAGAAGACCATTAGCTAGGGGGCATGGTTCCGTGGGTGCCAACTCTGCTAATTTAGGATCTATTCGCATGAGGAACGATTTTCTGCGTTCAGATGACATGGCACAATTTGCGTTGCCCAAAAGGCAGATGGCTCTTTGGGCCTATTCTAGAACAGTTTGAGGGTCTAAGGTCGAGTTATCTTCTTTTGCCTGAACGGCTAAGTCTAAAATCTTAGTAATGGGACCAGACAAATCTAGCAATTTGTCTTGGCATCCCTTCCAGGCACAATCCAGACCTTTTTTAGGGTCTTTAGAAAATTTCTTTAGAAAGGTAGCCACATTGGGGTCGAGTTCTGGGGTGTCTGCCACCTTGCCCACCAGCGAGGGGCGGGGGCATTCCGATCTAAGAATGCTACGAACCTCCTTATCAAAACCCTTGCGAAGTCTTTCTTGGACATACTGGGCTACTTCAGTGCAAGGGA
The DNA here is from genome assembly GCF_031143425.1 of Pleurodeles waltl. Classification (NCBI taxonomy): domain Eukaryota; kingdom Metazoa; phylum Chordata; class Amphibia; order Caudata; family Salamandridae; genus Pleurodeles; species Pleurodeles waltl. The sequence continues at coordinate 167,484,038 of NC_090443.1, read as the reverse complement.
CCCATTCTGTTGACCTGGGATGAATGATGTTGTCTGGGTCGAAAAGCAAATTTCCCTGAAGAGATATTTCTTCACTGATGTAATGTTTCGATTTTCGTTTGCGTTTGCCTGGAGGTTTAGGCTCTGAGACATCGGAATCCGATTGAGAGTCGGATGATTGAGAGAGATCTTTAAGTCCTGCAGAGAGGGTGGGAAGACTCTCGGAAGAAGGAAGATCCAAACTATATTCATGGTCGTTGAGTACGGCCGAGGACATTTGGGAGAGAATTTCTCCTGAAGATAAAGGGTTTTTCTGTCCCATATTGATGAAATTAGGGTCTCTGGAATGAGATTCGTTATTTCGTGACCCAGATGTTAGGGGTCCCATTAATTCTCTTTGCCCATATCTGACCAGAGGTTTGGTAAATGGTTTAAGTGCTTTTATTAGCGCTTGGTTAACAGAATCTTGAACATGATGGCCCAAGGCTTGCACCAATCTCTCCTCCATCTGCTCAGGGAAGGGACCTTCCACTTCCTCCTGATAATATTCATCCTCCCCAGCAAAATAAGCCATGGCAGGATACAGATGAAGTTCCAGGGGGGAGGCAGCCCCAGCAGGTAAATATATTCTTTGAAAAAAGAGTGGATCAATTTTATGCACCCAGTGCAATTTGTTGTGGGTTTGCAGTAATGTGGAGGGAGCACCTGCAGAAAGCCTCCTAGGCGAGGCCTGAACGTTTACTCGCCCCGTCGGGCGTTCTGTAGGGCAGGAGTACTTCAAATGCGCTTCGCGCGCTACCGAGACGGAGACTCCGATGGAAATCGGAATCTCCGACTCCGCGCATGCGCGAGCGCAAGAAGCGTAAAAATAGAGAGCAGACTGCTCTCCAATGCTGCACTCGCTCGGTCTCCCTTGGAGACCGAGTGAATTCAAGATCCTCCGCTCGGCGCGCACAGCAATTATTTCTCAGCTGTGTCGCGGGCGGAGATTCAATTCCCCAACAGCGCGATCGGGAACGAGCGAGAGACGCTCCCGACGCCCGTATCGCGGAATGAAACAAAAAACGGGAAGACTGAAACAGAGTCTCCGCCTATCGAGTGCCGCTTGCCCTGCTCCCACTCCACGGCCCAGAATCCATAAACAAGATATAATAAACAGTACTTATCTCACAGGATAAAGTTGAGAAAAAACGAGGGACTTAACTTCGGCTGCGCAGCAGCAAAGAAAGAGGAGGAGCTGTAGTCATAGAGACTCTTATAGTTGGGGAAGCCCTGGGATTGGACACTATGGACTACTAGGGTTGATGGGATTTGTAGTTTAATGTTGTTAACTCTTTGGTTGCTGTTTTTTTGATCAGTAAAGAAAGAGAAGCATAATCCGAAGCCTCCGGTCCTGACATAGAATACCAACCTAGTCGCGACACACTGCACTTGCATAATCAGAATTGATCAACAACTGCAGTGTGAGCCCAGGCCTGCAAGATGGTCTTTTCTTCCATATTTCAAATCAAGCAACACAGCACAAGCCCAGTACAAACCAAACAGCCTGCTATTTCTTTCTCAGAATTTTACCACATAACAAACCCATTCTCCCTAGACAAATACAATCAGCCTAAACCATTACTTCCAGGACTAATCAACCCCCTCTGGCAAAATCGAAGTACCTCAAGCACTATACAAACTAAAAATTAATTCCCAAATAATTCAAGATCTACATCTAAACAAAACTTACTTAACTGTAAAATAAACATCTCCCTTCACAAACCAAACGAGGCCCTTCTTGAAAAGAGGATAAGGAGAGGAAGCACTTATCTTGAGAGCAGCAGCAGCGAAAGATGAGCGCGAAGATTTACATTCTTACTATTGTTGCTGCTGTGAGTGGAGCAATAAAAGAGTTGTGCATAAGGTTAGCCTCCGCGGCTCAACATAAAATCAAAAATTTTACATGTGTTTTTGTCACTAAAATATATACATTTATATTAAATGACATGCTAATCAGGGCCAGCGTGACACAACCCACTGTGAGATTCCAACAGATTCAGCATTAGACACCCTCACATGCACCATCAGAGGCTCAGATACCCACCACCCAACTTCACTGTCATTGAGCACAAACCTTCACACACCATAAAAGTTCTTACATGCACACCATCAGAATTCCATGAAACAAGAGTCATGAGCAGGCGTGAGCTGCGTGCTCCTCCTTAGCCAATGAAAAAGCATGATATTTTTGACGGTGGCTAAAGGTTTGCAACTTAATATAGAGCCATGCCCAACTGAAGGTCACCCCCAACAAATCACTCTTCACCCTAAAAAGACACCAGGTTCAATGAGACCCATGACAGACAAAAGACTGCTTTCACATACACTTTGCGGAAGCAAACATGGGGCAGGTGTAAGCTACTACACTTATCACTGGCCAGCACCATTTTGCAGACCAAAGATATCTAGGACATGTGACAGCTGCTTGGTGCTCTATTCACAAATGGAAACAGGATGCTGTGCTCTCTGTCAGTTGTCCCAAGAAACCTTGAGACTCCAAAAAAGCAAGTAAAACTGTACCAGACAGATGGAAGTAGGCATGGCACACTACTTGTAATAGGGAATGCATTGCAGAATATGGGTCTCAACTGCTGAACCATTATGAAAGCATTTTATCCGTAAAAGAAAAAAGATTAAATTCTCAAAAAAAGTTGAAAGAAAGTGACTGTTGTTTGTGAGTCAACATTGGATATAGTTTGATACTTAAAAAAGACTACAACTCTTAAAGTAAGGGTATATTGTTCACCTAATAACCCCCCACCCCTCTGTCCAAAATCAGTTTTAACCTCTGCCTCACCGTAAACTCTTAGCAATGTCAAACACATGTTCATACACAAAATAACAGAGTATACAATGTGTAATATATTAAAATAAATCTGCGTTTATTACACATGGATGGAGTTAAGTAAAACATGAATCACCACAATACAACTTAAATACTATCAATAACACTGGCATCTGAGAAGCATGTCAAAACACCCATTAACTCGCACTCCTGCCATACACCTCAAACAACATCAAATAGGTTTGTACTCACAAAATGCCACACGAAAAAATTTGCAATCTTTGGAATTTCACCTATGTTTCTTACGTGAGAATTGAAACAAACCACAAAACCGTGTAAGACCAACTTATAATGGTCACAGTACTATCATGCACCTTCAAATCAGGGACCTAAGTTCTGATTGGGTGCTTAGGGTGTGCTCCCACCCAATAAATATATTCTTGGCTTGGTAGTTGGGTCCAGGGACCCTGAGGCAGGTTTGCTATGCAGGTACTGTTTTTTTCTTATCCTGCACCAAGAATAAAAGACAGCTCAGTGAACTTTGATGGAAAACAGGAGAGTAAGAAAGACACAGAGGTATATATCTAGTGGTTGAATTTCAAAATGTAAAACCAGATACCCTGGAATCAATTCTGGCATCCCGGCATGTCCAAAGTGTGTCTTCTGAAACAAACATTTTATTTCACAGAGCCTGTTTTCTCTTTGTCGTACATGAGAGAACTTTGAAATACTTGAGTTCTGGATGTTCACAGTAGAAGCACCTCTTTTGTTTGATTTACTAGATTATAATGTTGATCCATCAATAATAAGAATCTATGCCATATTTCAAGTTACGTGACTACTCATGTGCCTCTTAGTTCATTAATTGCATTGTCGAAGGGGAGCAAGTCATTAATGTTTCTAAGTTCACGTTTAAACACTATCACTTTTAAGAACTGTCTGCCTCTGCAGTGATGGAATCTGATGTACTCAGGTGAAACGTTTCTCAGTGTTAAAGAAATATACTTTTTGGATTTTTGAAGAAGCTGTATCATGTGTTTACATTATGGTTTTAACACATAAGCCTTCTGATGGTTTTCCTGGCTTGTCTCATGCACAAACTCTTAGAGCAAATCAGACTCTTTGCTCGGCTTGCTCTATAAATTTGCTCCTGTGCCCTCATCTAGTTTGCAAAATGGACTTAGTAACATCAGTAACTTGATAAAATGATTTGTCAAAGGCGAGGACTGGAAACATGGAGCCCTGCCGAAATATACCACTTTGATAACTCCACCATCAAGAAGAAGAGTATGTGAAGTGAAAATACATTTAAAATAAGTGGTCCCATGGCAGGGACTCCAGGCTGTTGAGTTATACCTGACTGTAGTCATGAGTTCTCAGGGAAATCTAAGAGGCCTAGGTGGGACGGGTAGGGGTGTTGCTTCAGAGTGCGGGTATTTGAGCTCTGACACCCCCAAATGCATTCTTGGCTTGGTAGTTGAGTCTGGGGTCCTGACTTGTGTTTTCTGTGTCTTTTTCTGTCATCATTCTCATTTCGCTAATTGCTTTTAACTTGCTCATTTTGTGGAGTGGAAATTTTAATAAATACAGTGGATGGTCTACAAAAATATTAAATCTGCACCCATAGAATTCCTCCTTGAATTTGTGCAAATTTACTACTCATTTGAATTCACAAACATTGGCATTAGAAGGCTTGGAAGGCTGCGCTAATCTCGTGTTTCCAGGTATACTACTGGAAATGAAGTACTGCAGGCAATCAAAATTCCAAAAATTGATGGGATGAATGCTTACAAATAACCAGCAGCACTTCCTTGGGGTATCATTCCATCCGATCATTTTTGCCTCCTATGCCATTCTAGACAGAAACCCACCTAATGAAAATCTGTACTTACCCTACTCCTCATGAAAACAGTCCATCCCAAACATTAGTCATCTCACCCCTCCACTTTGCAGCTCACTGATTTTTACTTGGGGGACTGGAGATTTAATCCCCTGAATCACACTGACCGAGCTATGACTCTTGTTCAAGTATGGGCAAAGTTGTAACAGGGGAGGAGATATAGCCTAGTGACTAGAGCTACCAACCTTGGAACACTGGGGAACCAGGCTCAAATCCTGGGTCAACATTCCATTATTTTGGGCAAAATAATTAATCTCTCTGTTCCTAAAAAAAGGGAAGCAAGGTCAATGTATTTCTGCTCTGCTGTAAAGACCCCAGTGTCCGTTGATCAGTTTTGTGCTATCAAATAATCATATATAAAACTTAACACCTCATGAGAATAATAATACATCCACCATTAATGTTCTAAAATGGAATGCTTGATAAAATGCAAATACATCCCCACTAAAATAAACAATTAATTGGTTCTTTCTATTCATTGTCTTCCCAGCTACTTAGCCACGTGATCATTTAAATATTTTCACCTTCATAAACACACTCAGTCTCTATTCCACATCTTGTTTCCATCTTTCACAAATTATGGCAAAAATGGGAAATAATGTTGTAGATATTACATTAAGAATGGGAAATCCTAGTTTTGTGCTGTTGCCACTATTGATAAGAACCTAAACTTTCCTTCAAATCTAGTGTTTATAGGGGAGTTTTAATTAAGTTATAATGAACATCTGTGCACGTCACAGGACAAAGTCAAAGTGAAGTGCATGTACAAGATAACTGCAAGTTCACAGTGGCAGACAGAAGCCTTTAGGGTACAGAGTAACTGCTGAAATTGACTGAATATTTTTTGGATGCATTGTAGCTAGACTACTAGTAGTGATTGATGAGGCATTTTCCTGAAAAAGTTGACAGCCTTTTGTAGACAGTGACCACAAGGTTTGGTATCGCCTGCTGGCTATATTGATATCCTGTTATGGATATAGGTGATGCCTTCCATCCTGTTGTAGATGGGGTTTACAGCCTGCAAGAAATTATTCTCCACTATTTAATAATCAGCTGTCTGTCACAGAGGCTAGTGCCACTGGCAGAACCGTGCCACCATAAACCTGCCTCCTTCACTACTGTCAGTCAGTAGTGACTTATTTTCACAGTTCATGCCTTATGCAATCCTGTACCACCACATTTCAATGGCATCTTCAAATGGCAAATTGCCATCTTAAGCTTATCAGCAAATGCATTGGTAAAACTTACATATTTCTTAACACCTGCTGATCCTTTCACCTGAAAATGGGGTTAAGGACCCATCAATACGGGTCATGACATTTCATGCTTTCTTTGCTTGATGAAGATATTTACAATTAGTATATATTTCTGTTTATTTTATAGTGTCCCTCTCTGATTTGACATTCTGCCTAGAAAACCATGTTTGATACTACAACATATCACAAACATCAATAAATTCCTGAAAAAGTATGAATAGGGAGACTTTCTTTTTTAAATGAGAAGGAACAAAGAGTATGACAATGAGTAATGTAGGGTAACAGTGGATTTTTTCTGTTTCAATCACAACCCTAAACAAGCATTTGTAATGTAAAAGGTCTCTCATTTGCAAGAGTTAGAGCTATTGGAGTTGTAAATTACAATGGGGGTCATTACGACCCTGGCGGTCATGGACCGCCAGGGCCGGGGACCGCGGATGCACCGCCAACAGGCTGGCGGTGCATCCAGGCCAATTCTGACCGCGGCGGTAAAGCCGCGGTCAGAAAAGGGAAACCGGCGGTTTCCCGCCGGTTTTCCCCTGGCCTGAGGAATCCTCCATGGCGGCGCTGCAGGCAGCGCCGCCATGGGGATTCCGACCCCCTTACCGCCAGCCTGGTTCTGGCGGTTTTGACCGCCAGAACCTGGTTGGCGGTAACGGGTGTCGTGGGGCCCCTGGGTGCCCCTGCAGTGCCCATGCCAATGGCATGGGCACTGCAGGGGCCCCCTAACAGGGCCCCACCAAGATTTTCAGTGTCTGCATAGCAGACACTGAAAATCGCGACGGGTGCAACTGCACCCGTCGCACCCTTTCCACTCCGCCGGCTCCATTCGGAGCCGGCATCCTTGTGGAAGGGGGTTTCCCGCTGGGCTGGCGGGCGGCCTTCTGGCGGTCGCCCGCCAGCCCAGCGGGAAACTCAGAATTACCGCGGCGGTCTTTTGACCGCGCAGCGGTATTCTGACGGCGGTACTTTGGCGGGCGGCCTCCGCCGCCCGCCAAAGTCAGAATGAGGCCCAATGTCTTTTAACCATGTGTTTTGGTTTGGAGCACAGTGGATGTATGTGGCGTGGAGTGGAATTATGTGGGTTGGATTAGAATTGTTAGTTGTGGAATTGTGTGGTGTGGATTGGATTTGTGTAGTTGAAATATGTGGCATGGTGCATAGGTAGGGGTGAGAGCCGCACAGAATAGATAGACAGGAAGACAGCGAGGGATGGGTAGTTTCAACTTTGAACTTTTTGATGTGAGAGAGGGAACATGGAAATTTAAGAGTGTCTAACCAGCCTGACGCTTTTGATCCTACCCCAGAGAGACATTTGCTCACATTCTTATTGTGACTGAAGAAAAATAGCAAGCTCAAATCCATGCACTCTTTCATAACTTGGAAAATACTTGTACATCGTGTCAACCTATGGTAAGCAGCAAGCGGGAATCAAAGTCCTTTTACTGAATACAGCAGGTCTTGCGGACAGCACATCTGCACTGCCTAGGATCGACCTAAAAATTAATATGATACTCAGTAACTCAACTTTTTGAAGCCTGAAAGTGCTCTAAATAACAGATGCAACTACATTCTTGTCTCAGAAGGATGAAAGGCTGTCTTGGCCTTGCTAATCTGATCTTTATGAATACAGAGACACACCTGCGAATATTGCTGTATTTTGTTTTTAATAATGGTGTTCAAAAATGTAATTTCTACTTTATTGAGGGATAAAGAAAACAACAATAATAATACTAACGTTCCTAGCAGTACCTAAATTAGATGTAAAAACAATTTTTAAAATAAAAGCCACCGAATCCTTAACATCAATATGGAAAATGATGCATCTTTAAAAACGAATTTAAAGTGTGACACCTTCTCAATGGGACATTATTAACATATGAAACTGAAATTCCCGCAGGTCAGCTCAGTGTTGGAAGCCTGTATCTGGGGTCCAAGAGTAAGCTGCTTTTTCTTGGGTCAGAGGGATAGCCCCCTTCCAGGATCTCTGGGGGACAGCTGGGCCTGTCTTTACAGACAGGGGTGCTGAGGTGTGCTTCAGCCAGTGTTGGGGAAGGTTTCTGCACCAGTCTGAGGTTACTGCCCCAAGGGGGTGTTGCTGTTTTTTTAAAAGACTCTGGCCCATATTTATACTTTTTGACGCAAAACTGCGCTAACGCAGTTTTGCGTCAAAAAAATTAGCGCCGGCTAATGCCATTCTGAAGCGCCATGCGGGTGCTGTATTTAATCAATGACGTTAGCCGGCGGCGCTGCCTGGTGTGCGTGAAAAAAAACGACGTACACCAGGCAGCGCCGGCGTAGGGGGATATGGGGCTTGGGTGTCAAGAAATGGGGCAAGTCAGGTTGAGGCAAATTTTTCGCCTTAACCCGATTTGCGCCATTTTTTTTCACTCCCAACCCCCATAGAAATGACTCCTGTCTTAGCAAAGATAGGAGTCATGCCCCCTTGCCCAATGGCCATGGCCAGGGGACTTCTGTCCCCTGGGCATGGTCATTGGGCATAGTTGAATGTAGGGGGGCACAAATCAGGCCCCCCATGCCACAAAAAAAAAAAGAAAATGACTTACCTGAACTTACCTAAATGTCCCTGGGATGGGTCCCTCCAGCCTTGGGTGTCCTCCTGGGGTGGGCAAGGGGGACAGGGGGTGTCCCTGGGGGCATGGGAGGGCACCTCTGGGCTCCTTCAGAGCCCACAGGTCCCTTAACGCCTGCCTTTTGCAGGCGCAAAAAAACGGCGCAAAAGTGGCCGTATGTAATTTTTTTTGACCCGCCCACTCCCTGGCGTGAATTTTGCCCGGGAGTATAAATACGAGGCACATGCCTCGGAGTAAATTTTTTAGACGGGAACGCCTACCTTGCATCTCATTAACGCAAAGTAGGTGTCCACGCTAAAAAATGACGCAAACTCCATGGACTTTGGCGCTAGACGCGTCTAACGCCAAAGTATAAATATGGAGTTAGTTTTGCGTCGGAATTGCGTAAAAAAAACCGACGCAATTCCGGCGCAAACGGAGTATAAATATGCCCCTCTGTGTGCATGCATCAGAGACTGTGTGTGGCACTTGTTTGTTAAGATCCATATAAACAACATGTTACAATTAACAAAAGAGACACAGCCATGGTAAAGCTGTGCACCACAGAGGTACCCCAGGCATGCATATCAGGATTTCTCTACATAGTTGAGGCAAGACGAGAGGCGGTGGTCACATGTGGCACAAGGAATGCCTTGTGTAAAACTTCAAAGTTTGCAACAAAACTGCATAATGGTGCACAAGCTGCTCAGTGATGCTAATTTAAATGCAACTTTATCAAGCAAACTGGATTTCTCTCTAAAATGTTTACTAATCCAGACGTGCTTAGCCTTGTCTGTCTGCGAGAGAATCACAATCAGTGCTGCACTGTGACTACCTAATGTCCTTACTATAACAGTGCTGTAACAGAAAATGAAGGGCACGCCCGGCTTAATGTGAAGAGGGGTCCTGAGCCTCCCATATCTCACAGGTATTCAATGGTCTTCAGCTGAATGGGGACTGCTTGTCTGGTTAGGGGAACCTAAAAGGCTGGGCCCATCTATGCGATGCAAGGGTTGCCAGGGTCTGCGTTACATACTAAGCATATACTGAATGAAACTTTTGGCATTGTGCCCACACTTTTATAGTGCTCTGTAAAAGATTGTTAATATAGACAATCATTATTTTGTTCAAACGTTTCAATGATACACAATGTTTTACTGTTTCTGGGATATGATTGCTCACTTGTTTGCTCATTAGTACAGACTGGACATTGCTGAGCACACCTCCTTTGAAAGTAAAATTCAGGAGACGTTTGTATGTGGTCTGTGTGTGCAGCACCGTCTCAAAAAAGCAACATTGAAGAAACCTGCGCCTTTGGATGGATTCATTTACGTTGTGACTCGTCTGTGGATTGTGTGCGGCGTCAGGTGCAACGTATGGAAACGCATGTCTGTGACAGTAAGTTCCATGTAATATAGCAACATTTTCTATGCACAGTGCTTCATTACAGTGAGCAGTATAACTTGAAGGCACGCTTCTCAGAAATGTGTTGTTTGTTCTTCAAAGGAGGAAATAGATACAGTAGCAGCATGATGTGTTGAAGAATAATAGTATGGATTGTGTTAAAAACAAGTGCCCATGTGCGTGGCATTTTAAAAACACATGATACTCTTTACAAAAGCTGGCATTGCTTTGTGACTTATTTTTATGTTCAGCATGCATTCGTGGTGGGGCTCACTGCATAGCGTTGAGCACTTCTTTTCTGCACTATTTTACAGCGCTTCAGTACAAATTTGTGGTATTAGTAAGCAGTTTGCACTGAATTCACAAAGTGGTGTTAATGTTGTGATAAAGGTGTTACATTGCTGACTGTGGACCACCAGGGACACCTAGAAAGCTGCATCAATATGCCTTCAAATGAACTCTTGTTGGTTGAATGCGTACATCAGAACACAAGTTGAGGCAGGAAACTATTTTAAAAAAGAGTTCCCCCCAAACAACAGATAAACAATCAAAGTGTAAGGAAACTGTACTTGGCCGGTGCGCCTCAGCCAAGAACAGAAGTGACGTATCGACTGCACAGACGAGTTTGGAGGTAGCAAAGAAGCGCAACACTGTAATCAAACAACGGTAAGCAGCAGGCGGGATCAAAGTCCTTTTACTGAATACAGCAGGTTTTTCAGACAGTGCATGTGCGCTGCCTAGTCTCAACCTAAAAATTAGGAACACTTATGGCAGATAGCAGCAATAGGAAAGCAGGAAAGGAGAAGGTACAGGGAAACAGTGTGAGAAAGTAAAGCTAAATAAGTCAATGTGAAAGAGGGTGCATTTATTTAAAAGGAAATAAGTCAGGTGAAAGTGGGTAAAGACATTTTGGACCTCATTATAAGTTTGGCAGGCACTATTAGGAGTTCACCGCAGGGCCTTAACAATGGAGCCGGCCGCAATGTGGCAGTGCAGCGGATGCAGCAGCACCCGTTTTCACATTCCACTGCCCGTAATTCAGGCAGTGGAATGCGTGATGGGGCTGTGCATGGGGGCATGGGCAGTGCGGGGGCCCCCAGGGGCACTCCGAGTAAACCGCCATGGACAGGCTGGTGGATGGGGACTACAACCTGCTGGACCGCCAGGCTGCAGGCTGACAGCAGCTTGGTGGTGTCGGCGTTTGGACTGCGGTGGCTCCACTATAATACCGGTCAGAATGTCGCAGTCGGACCTCTACTTTGGCGGCACTCCGACTGTGATTGTGACCCTGGCAGTTTGGTGACCGCCAAGGTCATAATGAGGCCCTTCGTGAGGAGTAGTGGGAGCAAAAAAATAGAGCTGGATTAATAGCCAGAAGGAATTTGTGGTGTGGCTGTCTCTTTTAACAAAAAGAAGAAAATTAAATAAGGCACAGGAGAGAGGAAAAAGGACGAGTAAAAAGAGAAATTGATAACAGAAAGGGAGTTCAGGGTATCTCATAGGAAATAGAAAAAAATGGGGGAACAATAATGCTGCAGGCAACTGAGGGGGCAGTAAGAAAAGGAATTTTAAGATTTATGTCATTCTTTTCAAACAAAAAAAACTTGTATTGACTGAATGAGGTTCCAATAGTCAGTGAATATTATTTCCAGGAAATGGAATAGGTGAAACAAACTCTTCAGACTGATATTCTATGAGGTTGTTAGGTCGAGCACGCAAGCGCTTTGACCTGTTGTAAGTATTGTGGGCTTTTAATCAGGCTTACCTCACGCCCATCACTTTCACTTATTTTTGGGCTTGCCTTTCAAAAATCTGTTGTTATCATTGGTAAATGCCTTACATTTGTCTCTACTGAGGGAGATTTTGTTACTGCCTTGCAGACTGAATCTGTTACATGGATAATTGCACAATTGCCGATATGTTTGACTATGAGTGAACTTCTTTTTCCTTTTGTATCTCTCCTTCACACTCATAGTGGCCATGGCTCTTTGAATCGCCTTGTTTAGGACTTATGCCCTCATTGTTCGTATACTGTCATCGCATAACACTACTCTTATGAACACCATCTGTTAAGTTCTTGAGTGCTTTTTTATGTTCCAAGGATTTATAAATGCTGTTGGCTCAAAAAGAGAGATGGCTTAAAACTGGCATCATGATTTGGCTAAATTGACAGCCACGCCCCTGGATATTCCTGCTGGACGAGTTGCTTTTAGTGCTAGTTCTCTGCTATTGTCGCTATAAGGTATCCTATCTGTCCACATTCTACAACTAGTCTTAATGCACTGGTTATGCTCCTTTTTTCTCTGCAATCCATGAAGCAAAAGAGCTTTGGCCAGTTCAGGGAGTGTCACAGATCCCAGACACCAATGCCTCTGCTGTTTGCGAAGGTGGGATCTTCCGCCAACACACATGGCCCTACGTGCACTTCTGCTAACACAGGGTCTTGGAGCTGATCAGCAGAATCCCCACACTGCCACTGCCCAGTGTGTTCAAGCAACTGGGCGTGACTGACGCAAAAGGTAAACCCTGGAAGCATCCACTGCACCAGCCAACCAAGTATCTCAGTCTCCATCCTCCAGCAGTCTACCCATTCACCAAGTCACATGTCATTTTTTTTCTGAGTTTACAAGAATACCACAGGGATCTCATGTCCGCAGTCTCAAGGTTCTTGTGACTTTATATACCCTTAAAGATAATGATTATTAATGTGAATACCTTTGTCATAGCCTTTTAGATTCTAAAGTTAGGTTTTTAAAGTTTTCTAGTGGCAAAATACACAGGACCACTGAAAATCCGTCAACAAATGGTTTCCATAGAATTCTGTTGTTATACATGACTTTCAGAATATTAGAATAATGAGCCATATACCTCCACGGTAAGAAAACTAGGAAAGTTCACTGGTGAAATAAATGTAGTAAACAAAGTAGACACCAGTAAACTGAAAAATGCTCATTCCTGTTGTTTACAGTGCTTAGGAACAGTGGAACTACACCATGGAGTCGGTACCAAAGCTGGATATTATCAGTGGTGATAATAGCCAGTACGAAGATACAGTTGGAGTTTTCTCCTTAGTAGTTGATGGGGAGTCCTAAAAAAAAACATGTGATTGCCAATTGGTCCGGAGAAACTATGTTATTTCTTTGTGGTTGTCTGATGATGCTATGGACAGTGGTGTGCTCAACTGGTGTGTTGGTTTATGCTGTAGAATGTTAGTCATGTAATTATTGCTTAGCAACATTATGGAATGTGAGTGAGGAAACATCTGTGAGGCGTCAGTTGCCCATTGGAGCTGCCAGGGTTGGTAGCATCCTGCTTAATGGAAATAAAGCTTGGAAAGACTTGGAACTGCATCTTTTTCAGTGGCGATGAGGCTGGGATGCGTGGATGCCATTGGTAAGCCAACCCTGGCATTGGAGAAGATGCCCTTTGTATTTGGTAGAGAGTGACAGGGGATTGTTTTAAACATCAAAGGGAACCTGCATCTTTTTCTGCTAACAGTGTCCGTGGTTTTAAGGATCAATGGTCAAGAATGCAGTGTATGGACTTATCTGAAGTGCAGTGTCATAGGTGTACCTGTGGCAGAGTCTTTGTTAGAAGAAGGCTCATGAAGACCGGTAGCAGTGCCACCAACATCGTGTGAAAAGCTTGAAGTGAGCTTCATGCTGCTAGAAGGACGTGATAATGGAGCTTCATGCAGTTGTTCCTGGGTGGATACTTGTTGATTGAGGTGTTTCCGCTGGTGGCCTTTGTGTTAACCTAAGCGCGTCCAGTTTATAATGGGGCAGCGGAGTTCTCAAGGACCTTAAGGTGTGCCAAGTTTTTTTAATTTTTCCTTATCTGTGACATTATGGCATACAGACTGTAGTTTTCTTTTATGCACATTTATTTTCCATCATAATAGGCGCGTGTGTGCCACGCGGTAATTGCTCGTCACCTTTGAATTGTGCCACGAGCATTCCGCGCTGAGGAGCATCTCTTTGCCGTTCTTGTGCGGGACGGCTATTCAAACTTTGCCGTGAGCGTTCATCATGGGAGGGCACTCGCTCACAGAGGCTGGGCTGGAATAGCTCGGTCTCCAGGACGACGAAAGAAAAGACGTGAGGGAGCACGTCACTACTGTGTGTTGCTGTAACGAGGGCAACCAACAGTAGAAAAAAGGCCGATGCTCACAGAATGAAAGGGACACTGTGAACTGGAAGCAGTCTCCAGTACGACGAGGGAACAGACGTGAGGGAACACGTCGCTACTGCGTGTTGCTGTAACTAGGGCAACCAACAGTTGAAAAAAGGCCGATGCTCACATAATGATACAGACGCTGCGAACTGTAAACGATCCGAGCAACGTGGGGATGAACGTCACACTTCAACAAGGACTGTGATAAAGAATTGGATTTATGCAACGAGGATAACGCCGCAATGTTGAATTTATACAGCGTTTTCAATTCTATAGAGAATGTAAGACTGTGACTTAATTTTGGCAGAACGTGTTGCAGAACTGGAATTATAGTACATTGCATTTAGTCAGTCAGTCAGTCAAAATAACTTTATTCGGCGTTTTGCCATAAAAGTGCACATGCATACATAAAAGTAATCATAAAATACAGTACTTATTGTATACGTCAAAAGCAAATCTATTAAATCTAAGTTTACCGCCCAAGCTTACTAAAACAGTATGAGATAATAAATACTTATAAAAGCATATATAATAATAGGACAATATAGTAATAAGACAATGCCTAGTTTCTCTTAATAAATGGTCACATTACCAATTCATATCGGTTTCTAATGGTGATAGCAGATTTAATAAAACTAAGAATAGAAATGCACATTTGTTTAGATGAGAGGCTTTGAATGCCAGCCAATCCGTCTTTGTAGGAAGAAGTGTGCATTTAGTCTGCGGTAACTAAATTATTGAACACCTGAGTGGTGCAATAACAGTGTACACTATGCAATTGATAGCCCCTCCACCCACATTTTTGGCTCTGCCTGGTGAACCTGTTATGCCGTGGGAAGATTGGCAAGAGGCTTTCGAAACATATTTTGAAGCCTTAGGTGGAGCTATTTTTATGGCTAAAAGGAAATTAACTTTGTTAAAACACAATTTGGGGGTGGAAGGGAGGAAAGTGTTTAAAACTCTGCTGTGTAGTGAAATTCTTGAAAATGGTGAGGGGTCTGATGAAGAAGTAGATGGTGATGATATGTATGTAAGAGCTATGGGGGTGTTAGAAAGTCATTTTAGCAAAAAAGTGAGTATTGTAGTGGAACGCCACAAGTTTTTTTCTAGAGCGCAAGCACAATGTGCATCTGTTGACCAGTTTGTGAGTGCATTGAAAACGTTAGCAAATACATGCAAATTTAGGGACCTGCACGAGGAAATAATTAGAGACCAATTGATGAATCGCACTAGAAATTTAAAAATTCAGGAAAAACTCTTGAGTTTAAAGGATACTTCCTTGGATGAGGCCATAGTTATTGCAAGGCGTATTGAAGACACATCACCTTATATAAAGGAGTTGGGAAAAAATGATACAGATAATATGACCATCCAGGAGGTGGACAAAATCAAGTATACTAAAAATTATAGCAAATTAGAAGGGAAGAAAAAATATGATAGATGTGGTAGCATGAAACATTTGGCATTTTCTGGAAGTTGGCCAGCGTCGAATGCTAAGTGTTTCAATTGTAACAGAAAAGGTCATTTTTCTAAAGTTTGTAATCAGAGGAAAAATGTAACCGAAAAGAAAAGTGTGAATTGTGTGCAGACCGACGGTAAAAAGTTGGAAAGAACATCTCCTGATGAAGAAGATGATCGTATACAGGTATTGATGCTGAGTGCTGCCACTACTGAAGAGGTCTGAGTTGAAAACAACGTGATGTTGCCAGAGAATAAATGTTACAGACCGCTGAAGTGTATTGTAGGTCTGAATGGTGTATTAATTAGCATGTGGGCAGGTTCATTTTCTCCATATACGCTTACTGATAGAAATACTTGGCTCAAGGGAGGGAAAATGGAGTTATCTGAGCCTAAAGTCAAATTAGTGGGGTATGGAGGTACCAAAATATCAGTTGTGGGGTATTTTCAAGGTAGAGTAGTTTTTTATCAGAGGGAAATAACATGTTGTGTGTATGTTGTGGAAAGAGGCAGGTGTTTGTTAGGGTTGACTGAGCAAAGAGCATTGGACATTGTATTGAACCCAAATACTGAGGAGCAAGTTCTGACCGTGTTGCAAGATGATCCTAAGGCGGAGAAGTGGAGGGTGGAATTTCCATTGTTGTTTGAGGATAAGTTGTGATGTCTTAAAAAATTCTAACACAAGTTTGTTTTGAGAGAAGGTGTAATACCTAAGGTGCATAAAGTGAGATGGGTAACATTGGTGTTGAGGGATGTGATGAAAGCTGAATTGGCGAGATTGTTACAGTTGGGTGTGATAGAAGAAGTGGAATCTTCAGAATGGTTGAGCCCAGTGGTACTAGATCGGAAACCTAATGGCAAAATTAGGATGTGTGTTGACCTAAGAGATTTAAATGATAATATATGGATATACAGACATCCTATACCAAATATAAACGAGTTGTTGGCCTGCATTCAGGGTGGAAAGGTGTTTTCTACACTGGACTTGTCTAATGCATATCATCATATTTTATTACATCCAGATTCAAAGCATCTCACCTCATTTATCACACCAAAGGGAGCATTTAGATTTTTACGAATGCCATTTGGCCTGGCATCTCCATCAGCGTTTTTTCAAAGGATTATGCAGAGTTTGTTGGGTGGGGTTGAGAATGTAAGATTTTTTCAGGATGATGTGCTTGTATGGGCAGAAAGGGGAATGGAACATGATAAGGTGTTGAGGAAGGTGTGTTCGATTTTGGAAAAGGCAGGCTTGAGTGTTGAGATGAAGAAGTGCAAGTTTGAGCGACAAAGTGTGGAGTATCTGGGTCATATGATTTCTGGGGAAGGAATAAAACCAAAGGTAGGTTTGATGGAGGCGATTGAAAGAGCACTGAGTCCGAGAGATAAAGATCAGCTAAGATCGTTCTTAGGTCTAGCAGAGTACTATGCTAAATTTGTGAAGAATTTTGCGGACATGGCTCAACCCCTGCATGTGTTGATGACGAAAAACCAGAAGTTTGAGTAGTCAGAAGGTTGTCAGCAAGCGTTTGTTGAGTTGAAAAAGAGCATTATCAATGCTGTGGAATTAAAACCATTTGTGACGGGCAACCATACAATTATATCCACAGATGCTAGTATGTATGGTTTGGGGGCAGTGTTGATGCAAGTGAGAACGGGTAAAGAACACGTGATAGCGTTTGCCTCGAGAATACTGAGAGGGGCGGAACTACATATTCTGCGATCGAGAAGGAGGCTCTTGCTTGTTGGTGGGGGGGGCAGCATTTCAGGAATTATGTGTGGGGAAGAAGAATTTGATTTTCGGATGGACCACAAACCATTGGTGGACATTTTCACGACAAAGGGTGCCAGCCATGCGTCACCTCGAATAGCAAAATGGTTGTATAGGTTACAGGAGTAGGATTTTGTTACTAAATATGTTCCGGGCATGGCAAATGTGAATGCTGATTGTTTGTCTACATAACCAATTGAAGGAATGGAGAACAATGAAGATGAGGATTGGGTTGTGGCAGATATACATGCCGTAGAATTGAAGGCTGTGGGGGAGGATGTGTGGAAGACAGCAGTGATGGAGGCTGAAGTGATGCAAACGCTGAAAACAAATTTGGGTAAACCTTGGTGGGAATTAGGAGAGGATGTGGTAGATGTTATATCTAATTTTTAGAGCGTGTGGTGGGAGTTATCTAAACAGGATGGTGTATTGAAGAGAGGCGACAGAGTGATAGTACCGCACAAGTTAAGGGAGAAAGTTTTGGGAGTTTTGCATGAAGGGCATGGTGGTATGTCGGGTATGAAGAGAAAGGCTAGGGAGGATTCTTGGTGGCCAGGCATGGATCGTGATGTTGAGAGGTTTGTTAGAAATTGTTTGAGCTGTGCGTGCAGTGACAAAACGCATGTGGGGAAGAGTACTCCTTTAATTCCCATACCATTTCCGCGTGAGCCATGGCAAAAGGTGGGTATGGATGTGTGTGGTCCATTTGTCTTGGATGGAAATGGCAAAACCTATGCTATCATGATGATGGACTACCACTCGAAATGGCCAGAGGTCAGTTTAGTGCGTGTTGTTAGATCAGGTGTGGTCATTGAGTTTTGTGAGGAGATATGGAAACGGGAAGGTTATCCTGAAGTGTTGGTAACCGATAATGGTCCACAATATACATCAAGTGAATTTTAATATTATTTAGAGAGTTGTGGGGTTAAGCATGTCAAAACTGCCATTGCAAATCCCAGGGAGAATGGGCTGTTGGAAAGATTTAACAGAGTTTTGGGGGAGTGCATTCAGTTGGCATTGCAGAATGGATTGAATTGGAAGAAAGAAATCAAAGATATGTTGTGGAACTATCGCACCACTCCACATTCCCTTACTATGGAGTCCCCGTTCATGTTGTTGAAGGGGAGGAAACCCTGTACCAAAGCTGTACCAGGTTGGATGGGCAAGGCAGGTAGAGGAAGAGTGAATGAGGAAAGTTTAGTGAGTTGTGTGACAGAAATGCTAGGGGAGTATGAAGGTAAAGGTACGGGTGGTGTGGTGGAGCATAAATTAGCAGTTGGTGATTGGGTGCGAACAAACGTTTGGGATAAAACAAAGAAAGGTTGGTCCAAATGGTCTGTGCCCAAACGAATAACAAAGGTGAGAGGGTATAGTGTGGTGTTGGAGGATGGAAGGAGATGAAATGTGGATAGTGTGGTGAAGTGCAATAAGATGGAGTTAAGGAGGTGGAATGATGATGTAAGTGAGGATGAAATTGCAGAGAGTGGTACGGGTTGGAAGGAGAGGGGTAGAAGAGTTGTGAAGAGGCCGGAGTATTTGAAAGATTACGTGGTTTAGTTAGCAACATGTATGTATAGGCAAAGATTAGTGATATTGAGCATATGAACAACATGTATAGATAGTCAAAGATTAGTGGTATTGAACATATTAAGTACCTTTATGTTTAGCAATTGTTATTGTTTGGTCTTGTTGTTTATGTTATTTTTATTTATTATTATTATAGAATTAGTGTCTTTGTTTAATTTTGGGAGGGAGATATGTTGGGTTATGCTGTAGAATGTTAGTCATGTAATTATTGGTTAGCAACATTAGGAAATGTGAGTGAGGAAAAATCTGTGAGGCGGCAGTTGTCCATTGGAACTGCCAGGGTTGGCAGCATCCTGCTTAATGGAAATAAAGCTTGGAAAGACTTGGAACTGCGTCTTTTTCAGTGCTTGCAGGTACTGGATGAAAAGGTAGATTTGGACGTGCATGTGCTGTATATTAGAAAGTGCTATCATTGTCCTCATTGCTATTTGCTTTTGTGATCCTTGAAGAGCTTGTCTCTGGGAGGGAGGGTGATGCTCTGTCTATTGTAGAGGTAGAAATTGCGCTCTCATTTGCTATGATTTTGCAAGTAAATCCAGCCGATACAAGTGTTTAAAAGCGCCCTCTGGTACTGAACTAAGTAAGAGAGACCCTGTGTTAAATGGTAGGGTAATTTGTTACCTTTGAGGCTGATTTGTTATGATACTTTTCTGAATCTGAGTTACCATGTTTTGAGTGCTGAAGGGATTTCACTTGTCCTGCTGGTACTAGAGGGGTTGAGAAGTACTAGCACTGGAGTGACTATTTTGCACTGTTGCCATTGTACTGGCTTGTTTTGTGGTAAGTGCATGGCAAGTGTTGTGTTGGTTTGGGGTAATAATGTCCAGTTTTGGAGAGTTGTGTGAGATGTATTGTGAAGTCATTATTCTGATTACCGTGGATTGTATGCTTCGGTTTGATTGCTGAACAGGAGGGAAGTATGGTGTTGCATGTTAAGTTATGCTGGTATGCTTTCTGTGTTAAATTTGAGTGGGTACATAAAGATTCTGTGGAATGTGAAGAAATAAAGATATATGTGTGTCACTGATGCCTAAACCTGGTGCCTAAAGTTGGCGCATGGTTAAGCGTGTGTATGGATGGTTTTGTCTCGACTTGTGTCCCCGCAGTGAAGAAAATAATTGACCCTTTATGTAACATACGCCTTAAAGATAACTTTGCTGGTCAATTGTAATTCATGAATCAGAATCTTTCAGCAGTGAATGCTGGATGACAATCAACATCTTTGGAGCTAGCCAGAGACACAGGGGAAATGCGAGGGAAACGTGGAAAACCTAAATAGGTTTAGCGCATAATCACATTTACATCCTTAAATGTTTCAACAACTAGTTTTAGGATAAACTAATGATAATAAATATACTCCGCTGTTAATTTGATGAAGTGGTATATAGCACATGGGGTGGCAAAATATTCACTTCGTCTAGATCGATAGTAAACCAGGGGTGGCTCCTCGGTTAGGGCGGAGGAGCGTCGCCTTCTGCCAGCAGCAGTAGCTGCAAAATCTTTTGCAACAAAGGGATAATAAACTATGTTGTGAAAGCAGCGGGCCATGATGGTGGCGAGCAGTGAGGGGAGTGCACTGTGCACTCGAGCGGTGCAGCGACAAGCGAGAGAAGTTTTTATCATATTATTTTTTTTGTATTAATTTTTATAACCCGCTTACACCACCGCCGCTGCACCCTTCCTGCTCCATGTGAGCAAAGTGAGCCGCAACTGTAGTAAAACTAAATTAATTAAGCTCCACCTATGCATCAGCAGATGTTTGCTTGAGAAGAGTGCTAACCATAAATCATTTTTTTGCTGTACCTCGATGTTGCAATAAACTAGAAAAATGTAACTTCACCCTTTTTGGAATGCGGGGACAAATGTTTAGCTGAATTGATTCGAGCTGAAGTGAAAAGCAGATGTAGATTTTTCTTAACCAGACACCAGAAAACATTGGGAACACCTGTGACAAGCCATTCATAAATGAAATTTTTAACAAAAAGACTGTTGTTTACGCCACATTGTCAGAAATGTCTCTGTTGAGGGAAAAAGCGAAATAGCTTGCATCTGAAATAATTTAATGTTTTGAAAAACACTACTAAGATTTGCTTATGAAATTGAAACTTCAAGTTTAAATTCAACATTTTTCTGAGAGTGAATATTGATTTGAATAAAATTTATACTATCAAAGGATAGTAGTTCTTTTTAAATCCAAGATCCCGGGAAAGAGTAATTGATCCGGATTCACTACAGCGTGTTTGCTTGACGCAGAGTGATCATACAAATGACTGTATTTGTAGGATTAAGTTATATTGTGATCAATTGTTTTGAATATAACATTGAAGACAACTAAAATATATGCATATGAACTTGAAGGAGGTTATTTAATATTGGCAAGTGTGTAGAAATAAATAAATTTTCTTATACCAGTTTCAGTATACATTTCACCTTATTATATGCGTTTCTGTACCCAAAGAGATTATAGTACCTGAGAGCAATTATAGTACCTACAATTGAGGAGTAAAGAATTTCATAATCTGACAGACATCAGTTTTATACCATCAAGTTAGAGGTCCAAGCCTACTATACTAAAGTTTTGACAATATCTAGACTCAGAGATTGACAGGTAAGTGATCTTGGGGTGCAGGTGGCCCTTGCCAAAGCTACCTACCCCATACTTTTATTTGAGGGTGTCATTGACCCCTGCCTAGTTAATATGCACTATGCATTATGGAAGGATGAAGTAGAAGTTTTACATGCAGGTTTCTTCCTCTCAACAGGCTAAGCCCAGAGTGCCAGACAGCACCCTTCACAACTTGAGCAGTTTAGAAGGATCAGTGTCTGTAATGGCCCTATTGGATTGCAGCTCAAGCATCAATCCGCTGATACTGTTTCCACACTATGTTATTTCATTGTAATCAAGTATTGTCACACATGTGCACTAATACATATATTTACTAAATGTCCAGTAATTTACATAGGCTACTAGGGACTCTTCTACTCTATAGGAGGTCTTGAAACAAGGCAGGACACCTTAGGTATGAAGACGCTCGGTAAGTCAAATGGGAATTTTATGTCTAGGATCTGTCTTTTACTTGTGCTTAGATATGTAGAGATACCCTCTCTAAATCTTTCTCTCTCGCTCTCCTCCTCTCCCCTTCCTCCCCATTTACAGTGTTCTGCAATACTAGAGACTCCATTGACGTACAGGTCCTGTCTTTCCTCTTGCGCTCAGATAATATTATGTTTGAGACATAGATTCATAGGTTAGGGGGTTAGGGGGTTAGCAGCTAAGAGACTGAGGTATCTTTGATATTCTGCATTAAAGTGAATAATTAGGCTCCCAGTTTTCTGTTTTTACAGATAAGTACAGAGAGAAAACAGTCTAATTCGGAAAAAATACAGAAATCGTTTTCTTCGGGACGATTTCTTGCCACAGTGAATCATGCGCCCGAAGTCAATAGCGGTGGGGAATGACAGGTAGGGGAGTTAATAAAAGGAAAAACGATTTCCAGACGAAGTCTAAGAAACTGCAGAAAGACATGTTTGAGTCGTTCTACAATGCAAATGAATTCAGATAACTGTATTATACTGTGAATGGTTACAACTCATTATAAGACCACTTGCTGTTCCCTTTAGGATACAGTTTTTTGGTGCTGCACATGTATATCTGAAAATGCTGCATACATTGTATCAAGGTTCTGCTTTCAGTTTATTCCTGTCCTAAATTAGTTTTATTGTATTGAGTTAAGAGGCTATATAGGAAGTTTCAGATGTCATTGTTTTTTTAGTTATACACTTTGGTGTCTTCTGAATGGTGGGAGGGGTTAATATTCCTAAAATATGTGTGCTGGGTTAAGTACATGGTTATATATTATTATTATCATCTGTTTTCATTTAATGAAGCTACCAGTGTGGTTACATGACTGTGTTTGTTAGAAATTATGTTTTTGAATGATGCTCTCTAGGGGCTGCTTTGAGCATTACAGTCTAATGCCAAACGTGTATTTCCTTCCCCCACCATTCAATGCCTTTTTAAGCTCTGTCATGGCTGGAACTTCTGTTTAACAGCTGGAAGTGGTTTGTGTTTTAAGGGCTTTGTTGTTAATAATATCGCACTAGACCTGAAAATCTGTAAAGCACTATGCCCTCTTGGGGCTACATATATGGTTACGCTGTATTACTTTATGCTGTTCTCTTTTCATGTTGTTGTGCCCTCTAATGGCTGACTATATGGTTACATGGTCATGTTTCTTACAAACGCTATTTTTATTATGGTGACCTCTAGGGGATGTTCTGAGCATTACAATCAAGATACTGCAATATTAGCTGCACTCGGAAACGTGCCCCATAATGCTTTGGGGGGCATTCCTTTTACAAAACATTTTTGCACATAACTCACTGTGTGGTGGTCCTAGGACAGTGGGATCACCATCAACATGTTCAGCATGAGCACTCTTTCTGTCTAGGGCATCACTGGGTCCCCCTCACTAGGTTGGGGGACTGCAAAATAATAACCCCTACCACCAGTCAGCGTCCTTTTAAGTTCTTTGGTTTTACAGCTAGGAGTAGTTTGTGTTTTAAAGGCATTTTTTGTTATATTCATTTAGTAGGTCTGCAAGGCCTGAAATGTGTAATATACGATGTTCTCTAGGGGCTAAATATATGGTTACATTGCTTATATTCTGCTTTTCTGTTTTAAGGTTATTATGTTCTCTAGGGGTTGACTTTATGGTTACATGACCATGTTCCTTACAAATATTATTTTCATGGTGGTGCTTTCTAGGGGCTGTTCTAAGCATTACAGTCAAAATACTACAATAATCACTGCACTCGGAAACTCAGCCCATAATGCTTTGCGGGGCATTTCTTTTACAAAGCATATTTTCTCATAACTCACCCCAGCATGTGCTCTATCTGTATAGGTCATCTCCGAGTCCCCTCACTAGGCTGGGGAGGGGCAAAATACTAATATTTAAAAAAATATAATAAATAATAGCAATATTTTTATTTTTCGCTGCAGATAGAGGAAGAAGGTAAATGGAAGTGCTTTAGTTACATGCAGGACCAATGGAAATATGTGACAGAGAGGACCAAATTATGCAGCAGGGTTGACCCATTAATGTGGCAAGAAAAGTCTAGTTATGCATTTACAACGCCAATAGCTCTAACTCTAACGAGACCTATTGAATTGCAAATGCTACTTTTTCTCAGGGCTCATATAAAACATCTCTGCTCCCCTCAGAGTGGCGCTATAGATTGAGTAACAAGAGCATTCCCTATCAGGCTCGCACATCTTGCTGGAAACTCGAAGATCGCCTAAGCTCTGGAAGAATATTATCTTGTTCTTCTGCCTGATGTTCCATTAACCTGACATCTAAAATAAGACATCATAAGAGAGAGACGTCAGTAACAGTTAGGATCTATTATTACCTCGTAGTCACAGTAACACAGAAGCGCGGCACAAGCCAGAAACATTCAGACAGAATGCAGCCTCGAATCTTGCTTTTTTTTTCACAGATGTATTTTATAAAAAAAAAGGATTAAAAAAATTCTTATTGTAAGTTAAAAACGTGGAAAAACATTTGCTGTAATGTTGTTTTAATGGTCGATTTCAAAGTACTTTCAGCAATGTTAAGCATTCGGTGACGTGATTTTCCCAAAAAGGAAGATTGTAAACCGCTGCATAAACATGAGAGTCTCGACCCTGTAACCATACTTTGAAGAATTTCACCCACAATCACGCCGCAATAGGCGTCCTCATGTCTGATTTTTGGCATGGGCAAACAGTCTTTCAAAAAGCCCAGGGAGCTGTTGCATTGTTTACACAAATTGCAGCGCCCCCTAATATCTGAATACTAAAGGCGTCCCCCGCTTAACCCATAAACACCACTCCCCACAAACGTTATCCACCAACAGCAGTACTGGCACCAAATTTCCAGCCCTGCCAAGTACCATTCATCGCGGGTTAGGGTAACACAAAATAATGCTTTTTCCCGCATCACCGCACTAGTATTCATTGCCATGCATACATTATTAGCTCTGAAACTGTTGGAGGTGCTCTGCTCAGTTAATGTGGCCCAGAGCAACTGGAGGGTTGAGCAGAGATCATGGCTCCCATGGTTACTAGGATCACTTGGGAGTGCTTCACCCATCCCTTCACTCCCATCCCCTTCAAGACATGCCTGAGGTACTTCGCAGAACTCATAACTAACAGCAGCAGGCCTTATAGGGAGCGCCACATTTTAAAGTTTGCAGTTCTACAGTGTCACACCATCTCTACAGTGAAATGTGGCTGCAGAATGAGAACTTTAAGGGCCTCATGCACAAGAAATGATGCATTGCAGGGATGCATCAAAATGTTTAACACCGCAGTACAGCAGAGCCTAATGCCATGCTTGCATCTAATTTTCAAAACTGAGCACCATGGCATTAGGATCTGGGCTGCCTAAACAAATGATGCTAGTCGTTGTGCAGTGTCACTAAAAAAATGACGCTACTGCTGCAAAAGTGACACTAGCCTGATTTGCGCACATAATCTGACGCACCGCCCAAGCATCACTTTTGTGCCTAAAAGCTCAACGCTGCATCTAAAAATAGAAAACTTAACAGAAGACACTGAAGAACCAGGTATGGAGACTCCAGGAGACCAGAGACCCCAGGACAAACCCAGCAACCCCAGTACCAGCCAGGATTTCCAGACAGACTCTCAGGAGACAGGGAAGAGAAAGAGGAAGGTCAGGTTCAGTGAGGGGGAGAACAGCATTTTGATCAGTGAGGTGACAGATCATCAACACCAGCTCTTCATCATCTCCAAATTGCCTTCAGGGAAGAAAAAGGCAATATGGCAGTCCATAGTGTTCACAGTCAACAGTGTGGCAGAGGTGAAGAGGACAGTCATTGACTGTAAGAAGCTCTGGCACGATTGCAAGAGCAGAACAAAGGAGAAGCTGGACAGCAACTATAAGGCTGTATTGCAGACCAGAGGTGGAAGTTCAGCACCCGAGGAGAAGCTGGATGAGGTGGAGGAGATGGTGCCAGCTGTCATCCTTGGGGTGTTGGTGACAGGAGTCTCAGGACACAACAGTGCAGTATATGACAAACGACAACACCAGAGGGTAAGTCGCAGTGGGGAGTAATGTGGTAACTATGCAATGTCAAAAGGGGGAGACAGCCATGTTCCAGTGCTAAAATGCACTAACTGCAGGCTAAAGGGTAGTATGCTGGAACTCTTATGGTTAACCAGCAAGGATATGTAAAGTTCCGTGACCTCCCACAGTCAGCACATCCAAGTCCAGAACCATCACCTCACTTTCTTCATTGTATGAAGTGCAACATCATTCCACGTTTACCTCATTTTGTGCCCCATGTACGAGGAAATGACGCAGTGCAATGCAGCCAGCTAGCTTGCTGCGCTATGTAATTCAGAAAGTGCAGGGATGCAACGTATTCACTGAACTTCAGTGCATCCCTGTACTTTCCTCAGCGAAGGAACACAAACTGCTGCCTAGCTCCTTGCACCATGTAGATACTCGGTCTCACTTGGGTCAATGCACACTAATCTAGGATGTAAATCCCTAGAATGGAATGGCTGTGTCACAGGACATACAACTCATCTGAAAGGGGGCCAGGTGTGGGTGATAAGAGGCATACACACATGGGGACATGGCAAGAGATATGTCTATTGTACCCTGCATGGAACCAAATTGCACCCAGCTGACTTGGCGTGCATAGGAGGGCACAAAGGTGTCAGCTGCCATAAAAGGGACCAGAGGAACTCATCCCAAATAATCAATTGGAGGGTGGGTGATGTAAAAAATGCACAACACTGGACCATGTGTTTACAAGATAATGATTGAGGCCCTCATTACGAGTGTGGCTGTCTCAAGACGGCCACACTCACAATGGCGGTCGTACCATCGCACGTCCGACCACCATATCATGACCGTGGCAGATGGGCCACAGTCTGACCGCCGGCACCACCAGGTTGACGCTTATCGGCAGCCTGGCGGTCTCGGCGGTTGCAATCTTCCAGGGCAACACTGCAAGCAGAACTGCCCTAGGGATTACGAGTCCCCTTTCTGCCATCCTTTGCTTAGCGGTCTCAGAGGGTGTCAGGAGCTGATGTTTAAGTTGGTGGGTCTTCCATTCCATCTTAAAGATCCGCTGCATGTCAAAGTGGACCTTCACCCACCGCAGCTTACGTGCCTCCGTCCTGTACCCCAGATACACTGGACCGGACATGGCCACCGTATTTGGAAGGTAGTGGGTGACCAGGCAAATTAAGCCCCGCAACTCATCTGCACTCACATGATAGGCCCTTCCCTTCCTTGACCTGTCCCACTCTAAACCCACGATTGATAAAACAAAAGAAAAAACCTCAAACCACCTCCAAATACCCCAACAAACTAATCTACTCCAAGGACAAACAGCCAACAATACACAGTTAATTACGACACAATATACAAATAGACACTGCAAAATAGATGTCAAGAACACAACAGAGACAGCAGACAGCACAAAAGACCCCAGAAACAGCATTTCTCAATCCAACACCAGCATCACACAACCTCGCCCAAGCAGAGTTACAAAGGGGATGATTTAAGAGAGGTGGCACTGCACCTAGAGCAGCACCACTTTTCTTGTTCACTTTAGCACCCCTCTAGGGCCACCATGTGTGTGCCGTACTTAAAATGCAGCGCACCATGGCATAGGGTAGGAGACAATAGCGTCAACATTTTTTATGCTATTGATGTATTGTTCAGGGTTAGTGCCAACATTTTAACGCTAACCCTGAACAGTACATAGGGCCCATTGCAAATTAAAACAGTCAAAAGAAAGACACCAATGTTTTGGCCCCTCTAACTGGGAAACCCCCAATGCATATATTATGCTTTGAGCAGGCATAATGTGGTGCAAGGGGTTGCAAAGTGTCACAATACATGCTTTGTGCTACTTTGTACATCCGGCATGGCGTTTTTGCCGTAATATCCCCACATTAGTGTAAAAAAAATGACACTAATGTGGCAATATTATGGCGCAAGGGGCTCTTAAATCTGCCCCAAAGACTGTGAGTGTAAAAGAAAGTGAAAATAAGTTTACAGTTCCTGGTTTGCAGCAGGGCTGATTCATTGCATCACTTCCTGGACCGATGCAGCACATTTTGCGCTTGTGTAGTGTTTTTTGATGCGTCACACCAATGTGTGGCGCATGACGAAGCACCAATGGGAAGTTCTGATCCATCACATAGGATGCATCATTTTTGCATACACGATTGCTTAAAAAAACACACATTGGGACAATTAGTTGATTTTTTTGATGCAATGCCTGAAATATGTCTATATAAGAATGGTGTCATGAGGAATTCATTATTATAGTCATATGTTTTGCTGTGTTGCCTGTAAATAGTTGTGTTTACCTCCCTCTTCGCTTTCCATCTGTCCAATGTATGTTTTGTAAGTGTAAATATTTGAAAGTACATGCATTACAAGGATCTGACAATGCATAGGGCACATTTACTATGTTTTGTTGACACTACACCTTCGAAATATTGTCCCATGTGCCAACTATGTGTTGGCAACTGAGTCTATTGCTTAGTTTACCCCTAGGGATGTCAGGGACTTGCCCTGGAATGTAGGCTGCACACCCACATCTAGGACAGCACAGACATCTGCTAATATGTTCTGTGTCCCAAAGTGCAGACAGCAGGCTGTCTGGCAATTTGGGGGGGTGGTGGTGTTACAGTCTCTGGTGCAGACAAGTGGTGTGATAGTTAGTGCACGCATGTGAAGGGATATATAAATGGTGCACTTTTCTCATGTTCCCCCCATTCCAGGGGCCTCCGGTCAGGTGACACACTGCCAATTTGCTTCCGGAGATTGTCTCTGTACTCGGCACCAAAGTCCAAAGCAGAGTGTTGCTCACAATAGCATGGGCCCACGCTCCCCTGCACAAGAGAGTGCTATCTCAGTTGCTGCCATAGCCATTATGAGTGTCTGTACACTACAGCTTTGTTATGAATGTCAGCGCATAAATGTGCAGCACCTTCATGCATTTGCAATGGCACCAGGGGACAGCTCAGTGCATGCAAATGGCCAATGTGCACCTGCACTACTCATACCATGCTGGAATTGGTGGGGATACCGTTGGACTTAGGGTGCCATTTTAAAATAGGTTAGCATGTGAAGGTGTCCTGACAAGTCCATTTCACATGATTTGTGGTGCACATGATTGACAGTCATGCTGAGGGTGCAGTTTTGACATAACAGAGAACATGCTGATGACAGCTAGGCGACGTAATTCAAACTGTTATTACACTGCATCAAGGTGCTGCTGGTTGTGCATTGCAGTGTGTGTACACTTACAATCACCATGTTTTTAAACTTTGTGACAGGTATTGTGACTCATGTGGACCAGACTCAGTTGCAAATCTATCAGACATCCCTAAGAGAGCATCAACAAGGATGTATGAATTGATGTGATCTTGGCCCATCAGTTTCAATGTGTCCTGCATTATGCAACTCACTTTGGCCATTTTGGAATGGGCCATGGATGGTATATGTGCATAACGGTGTTGACTGAACTGTGATTGCAAATGACAGCAGAGTGTGTGGATTTGTAAGCATCTTTAACAGCCACATGTTGACATCCACATTTTTGCATTTGTCATCCAGGTGCCTTCTGTTACTTAATCCCTTTGACTCCATGATGTGCCGCATAGCTGGACTTTGCATGACCACATGGATGTTGTTGATAAGATTATGCCACCAGATTATTCATGTAAGAGTTAACACCAGTGTCATCAGCCTGTGGTACCTATGCTCATATCTGTTTGACTTGCTCTCCTCCTATGGGAGCACACAAGCAGGTTGGATTTTGTTACTGGGACAGGAAGTCTTATTACTTATTTCTGGTATTAGTCATTATGAATTCAACAGTGGCAGGTTGTTGGATTTCCCATTGGCAATCATTGGAGTTATGTCATGACACATTTACCTCCTACATTACACTATTGTTGCATGTAGGTCTATGCTGCTAAGTTCCAACAATATTAAAAGACCTTGATGTGCATTGTTCCCTTCAGCAGGGCATATCACACATCCTTTGTTAATTCCCCGCTTATAGTTACATGGCATCCCATCCCTGGGGCACCTAGGGAAGACCTTAGGTGTGAGTTGTAGGTAAGAATTATGTGGTATGATTCCTTGGAAGTACAATGTTTTTCCCAAATACATTTGGCACACATTTAACTTTTACTTTACTGTCTGCAAGGCAGGACTGACTGTAGAAATGCCAGCAGACAACACAGCAGTGCACACCCCAGTTCAGGGAATCTACTTGGCCTCTAAACTTCCCTGCCATATTATATACTAGGGAGTTATAGGTAGCTTCATTCCCTTTGCCCTATTATCTATAAGGGACCTACAGGAGTCTGTACTTGTACCACTTTACCATACATCGTTTATTCAGAGGAGTGGCCCTAGGCCTGGTTTGCAGACCAAGGGCACAGCCAGGGTCAGTCACCACCATTATTAGTCAGTAAAATGTGGTTGTATATGCAAACAGGATGACTTTGTCACAATGTGAATGGTTAGGAAATTTGGCTACACACTGGTTGTGATGATATGTCTTATCTTACATAGCTACACTTTCTCTTGTTATCACGGTCTTCTGACATTGTGAGAGTCAATCCCCATGTACCACGCACATGACTAGTATTTGGTACTTCAGCAATGTTGCTGCTATTGATGTTACACTTTATGCTTGCTCCTTATCTTCCCCATACTCATTACCCATTTCTTCCTGCTCCTCATTGTGATTGGGCCCTGGGAGTTTATGCCCTGCACATGTGTTCTGCAATATGTAGCGCATTAGCATTGGTTTAGTTTCTATTGGTGGTGATTATGGTAATTGGCCCCCAAACATATCCTGACTCCTGAAGTGATATTTGTTTACTCTAGTAATCCCCTCCACATGTAGCAGGTCCTGTTGAGGACAATATTATGACTGTGCTGGGCTTCTATGTGGGTGTGTTTGTGAGGAGTACTCACCAACAACTACAGACTTTGGTGGTCATTATGATCTTGGTGGTCACGTGAGCGCCATGGTGGCGGTTGGTCCGCCACCAGGCCAGCAGCGAAGACCGCCATAGTACGACCGCAGCGGTGAACCGAGCCAAACATAGCCACATCACCACCAGTACCACCAGTGCGGTCCGACAGCAGATGACGACAGCTGCCATTCCCAGACCAATGGAAGGCATTTCCCCGCGCACCCTATTACGAGTCAGCAGACCGCCACGATTTCCAGGGTGGACCAACCACCACGAAAAGCTTGGCGGAAATGAGCAGTATATAAGGTGACACTCACCTCCAGGGTCACAGACAAGTCTGCGGCCGAGATGGAATCAGAACTGGAAGTCTTCCCAATGCTCTACCATACAATCCAAGTACAGGACCAGCGACGACGATGAAGACGACAACTGTGAGTACAGCCATCTAGCACACAAGAGAGGAAAGGGGAGAGTTACACACCCACACGCAACACACACACCCACCACGGTCTGAGATGCACATAAACACACATACACAAAAACCCGTCCTGATACACACACACAGCCACAAACACACAAGCACACACAAATCACAGACAGGCACAACCAAAACTCCCACACCACTCCCAACACACACGGCACACACATGGCATACACATGGATAAAAACAGCTAAAAAATACAGAAATAACATAAGCTCACAAAATGAAAGGCTGGACAAATCACTTAAATCGACACCGTTGTCATCAGTTGGGCAGATGTATTAGAAGGTGAGAAGGAAATGTATGAATAATAAAACTATTTACAAGAATAGGCCATTGGCCAGTCCAACAAGTGCAATATGCACACATGGGCATAATGTCCCCCCAACTTGACTCCTGACAGCCTCATGGCCTCCAGTGGGCACGGATATCAGGCCCCTCAGGAGTCCAGGGGTGGGGGTTTAGGTTTGGCCAGGGGTCCTTGGGCTTTGGTTTGGGAGAGGGTGGGGATTTGGGCTTAGGTTTAGATGGTGGGGAATGGTTTTGGAGTGGATGGTGGGAGTGGGTACAGATTTTGCTTTAGAGGGAGGCTTTTTGGCTGGGGAGGGACATGGGAAACACTAGAGGGGCCATGGGAGGACTGGGATCTGGAGGGACTGGGCTGGGGGAGGGGAACGTGATGCTTAGGGACAACACAGGTTGGGCTGGAGGAGGGAACAGGTCAAGGCAGGCAAGGAAAAGGGTTTTTGGAACAGTGGGGCAGATTGTGGAAACAGGTTTGGGAGTGGAGGTAGAGGGAGTGCTTTAGGATGTGTAGGTGTGCTGGACTTGGATGTAGGTGCATGCAAAGTGTGCATGTGTGAGGTGGATGACTGTTGGGTGGGTGAGTGGGGCCATTTATGTGTCTTGGGAGGAGGGGAAAGAGAGGCTGGGAGAAGATAGGCAGGTTGTGTGAATGTATGTTGAGGTGGTGTCTGCAAGTAAGGTGGGTGTGATGGTGGTGGTGGTCAGTGTGGATGTAGTGTATGGGGTGCATGTCTGCATGTCTGCTGTGGTGGTGACTGTTGGCAAGGCTGAACTTGTGGCTGGATCTGGGAGTGAGGATGCAGTGCTGGCAGTTGTGAGTTGTGATGTGACTGGAGGGAGGAGGTGGTGGGGGAGACAGTGGAGGCAGTGGCTTTTGTGTTTGCTGGGTTGTGTGTGTTGGGTATGTGTATGCTCGTGACGTGACCTGTGGTGCTTGTGTTTGTCTTTGAGCGTCTTGTCTGTTGTCTAGGGTGCATACAGATCTGATGATGTGCTTGGGATGGGTGGGGGGAGATGGCTCTGGGACAGGGCACAGGTAGCTGTTGGGGGATGGAAGAAGTAGGGACACTGGCTGCCGTCAAAGAGGAGCCCAGAGCCTGAAACATTCTCTGTAGGCCAGCCAATGCACTGTGAATGCCTTCTGGGTAGGCATTGCTTTGCTGCCTCCAGGATGCCAGCCCCTGGATGGCATTCACCATGGGTGACCTCCCTACAGAGATGGACCTCAGGAGGTCAATAGCCTCCTCATTGAGGGCAGCAGGGCCGATTGGGCAGGGGCAGAGGAGCCTGTGGCGAAGGAGATGCACACCCTCTTAGGAAAGTGGGCACGGGCAACTCAGTGGGGAGCTACTGGGAGAGCGGTGTTGGTAATGGGGATGGTGGAAGATGTAGTTGCTGGGGTAGTCCAGAGGGGTCCGCCAGCACCAGGGAGCTTCCATCAGAGGAGGAATGACAGTCAGATGTAGCAGTTCCTGTCTCCCCCGCGGAGCTCCTCTTGCCCTCCAACCCACTGGTCCCTTCAGCATTGATGGACTCTGCCTCCTGGGTCCCGTGGGCTGCAGCCTCCCCACTCCCCGGTGCCCCTTCTCCTTCACCTGATGATCCTAATGCACACAAGGACAGAAGAAGACAAGGAGGGAGGGTGGGGGAGAAAGCAAGGAAGCATAGGGTCAATTACAACACGTATGCCACATATGAGCCACACTTTACAACAATACACAAGCAATATTCAGTATACTGTGCCAAACAACAGACCACACTAATGGCTACTGACAACAAGAGACCATGCAATTTGAAGCCCCTACAATCCTCCATTGACAACACTACACTGAGCAGCAGACTGTGACTATTCACTAAACCATGTGTGGGAGTTAACTGAAGGACACCTTCACTTACCCCATGACAGTGTGTGAACAACCTGCATATGCCTGGACATACCACAAAGCTAGTTAAAACAGAAGTACATGAGAGTCACCAATCTTCACTTTAGTCCCAGGATGTAGCCCTCTACATATATAGCCATGTCTGTAACTTACAACTACCTATCAGACAGACCAATTAGCATTACAATGAGGACCTCAGATACAAACCCAGCCAGAGGTTACTTAGGCATCCAATAGCTATTAGCTAACCATACAATCACTATGCACCTCAATACCTACATGACGAAAACTGTGAGTACTCACCCCCTAGTGGCTGCTGTGCTGCCCTCAAGCGCCCATCCAACTCTGGGTAGTCCTCCACCAGCATGCAGGCCATTAGGGGGGTCAGGATCTGATGGGCACCCCGCCCTTGTTGGGAGGACGTCCCTAGCAGGGCCTCTGCGGTCCTCCAGGCCCAGCTTCTCAGGTCCTCCCACCGCTTTCTGCAGTGGGTGCTCCGTTGGCTATGGACCCCCAGGGTCCGCACTTCCTTGGTGTTGGCTCGCCACAAACCCTTCTTTTGATGGGAGCTGACCTGCATGGGAAACACAGAGACAAGGACACATTTATGTAGACTCCTCAACCAATTACATCAATGGAACACCATACATTTCAGTCATGCTACACATGTCACGTACCTATATGTACATAATGGTTGCATGACACAACACTCTCAAAAGGACATACTGCATGCACACACATGCAACTACATACACCATGTCACATCTACTACACATAAAATGTGCTTACCTGCTTATCTGGAGCCCCATACAACTGTCCATACAATGTAAGACCCCATCCACAAGCTTCCCAGGTTCTTCTGTTGTGTACGTGGCCGCCCTATCCCCTGTAGAATGTGCCAGTGTGGCTTCCAGATAAGTGACACAGCAGCACACACAGTGGAGGTCTTGATAGCTGGACAGTCAGGAGTCAAGTAAAATGGTTTTTAAAAAATAGTGGTCATGGCCGCAGCGGTGATCACTGTCGCCTCCAGCGGTGATCTTCATTGGCCCCTGTTCCTCATAGACATCAATGTTATCCAAAGAGGTGTTGCACTGCGGTTCCGACCGCCCACCGCCATGACAAATAACGGCGGCGGAGTAAGGTCACTTCCATCTGTCCTCTACATGCAGGACAGGCAGCTGCCATTTTACACTATTATTTATCATTGTACCCAATTATATGTGCATTAAAGATCAATCTGGCACACTACATGTCAGGCCCTATGCATTGTGAAGTTACTCATCTGAAATGATAAAGCCTTTGTATCGTAATCAATACTCTGCTCAAAACTGTCAGTCCTAGGGAACCGTGATGCACTGTATGGTTTCCTGACTCATATCTGTACATGTCTCCATTTATTGTACATTTATGCTGTAGACAAAGGGGGTTATATTAGATGTCTGTCAGTATGTAGAAGCAACCAGAGCATAGATGGCAAATAGGTTGCCTATGAGGTTGATATTCCAGCATTGATTGATAAAATGAGTGCTCAATGTGTATTTTCTTTGTTACACTTGTATTGTTTGCTATGTGTAGATACCACCCAGTGCGGAGGCGGAGAAATGCACCCGTGTACTTGACCCTAGTTGACCTGTCTACAACGGAAGAACAACATGTACTACTCACCTATCGTCTGAATAGTGTGACAATCCGAGAACTGTATGCACAATTGGAGCCTGATCTCATGCCTGCTAATCGTCATCCAAATGCAATTCCTACTACTGTAGAAGTGCTTTCAGTACTCCACTTTTTGGCCACTGGCTCATTTCAGGTGGCATTGGCCTTAGCAGCAGGTATGTCTCAACCAATGTTCAGCTTAGTGTTGATGGATGTTCTATCTGCCTCGCTCAAACATATTGATAGCTACATCACATTCCTGCATGGTGCACATTTGGCCACAGTTAAGGCAGATTTTTATGCAATGGGACACATCCCACATGTGACTGGAGCCATTGATGGTACCCATATTGCTTTGGTGCCTCCCAAGATAAATGTGCTGGTGTTCAGAAACAGAAACATTTTTCATTCTATTAATGTGCAGATGGTGTGCCTTTCTGATCAGTATATCTCACAAGTGACTACCAACTTCTTTGGATCTGTGCATGATGCCTACATTATGAGGAGCAGCATTGTCCCACACAAGATGGCATAACTACAGACAGAGAGGGGTTGGCTCATTGGTGGGTATGATGTTTGTTTTCACTGTCTGTCAGTCACAGCATCTACCCTTTCCCTTCTCTGTATTATTGTACATATGTTATGTACTATTCCACTATTCCCAGGTGATTCAGGCTACCCTAACCTATCCTGGCTGTTGACACCCATTAGGAGTCCGGGGACAGAGGCTGACAATCACTACAATGAGGCACATGGAAGGACCAGAAGAGTGATAGAAAGGACATTTGGTCTTCTTAAAGCAAGATTTCGGTTTCTGCACATGTCTGGTGGACCCCTGGTCTACTCCCCTGATACGGTCTGCCAGATAGTCCTGGCCTACTGCATGCTCAGACTCAGTTGATTCAGCAGCACTTCCAATGACAGTCAGGGAGGTTTGTGGTTGAGTTTATTAGTATCACCCCGTAAAGTGCAGTGTGGCAACTCTTATATTCAATTTAGTAGTATGTGGTTTTCTCTGCCTCAGTCATCTCAGTGTGGTTAGTGGTACAGGAGGGAGTTATGGGTTACTGTACCCCTGCCTTTGCTATGTTTCAACTGTATGTTTGCTCAGATTGGTTTGGCTAACTCACATTTTTGACTCAGAGTGCCTCTGTAGTTGGGAAGTCCTGTTGGTAGTGTTATGGCTTTACTGATTGCCTCACACTTCACCTCTGTGATTAGGGTCTCCCCGACAGTTTCCCCAGCACTGGATGCCATGCAGGAGAGTGTGCCATACAGACAAAATGGCATAGCTCTATTCTTGGTTTGTTTATTTTGTTCTAAGGCAATTACTGAGGTTGTTTGATGTGTGTAGTAATGTTTAAAGTTCATTACAGTGCTGTATTTGTAGGACGTGAGGCCTGTGAATCTAGTATGGTATATGACACAGGAACATGTTGTTTGACAATCATCTATTTATAATGTGTATGTCATGGATGTTTTACCCTTTTTTCAGAAATTGCAGTGGTAACTACTGTGTACCCATGGAATAGCTGCTGACTGCTATCACTAAGACTGGTGGATGGTGAATGGTAAAAAGCACTTACACTGAGAAACATTACAACAAGCTGACACTACTTTGGATGAAAACTGATGTTCAGTAACGTTTACATTGTCACACAGTAGTACAGACATTGCATAGTGATTGAATAAAAGCAGAAATACATCAGCTGTGTTTAATTGTGTTTATTTTCATTACAAAAAGGAAGGGATAGTGCTAAAGAGTGGGCTGATGGTTGATGAAGTCTTTAGTGTAGTGCCCCAAGCGGTTGGTAGCACTGGTCTAGTATCCATGGGGCCACGGGAAAATGGAGCAATGGCAGTCCAAAGTCAACAAGGTGTGTCAGTGGCACACAAGGGAGAAATGTTTGGAGAGGATCACTTCCTGGCAGTGGTTTTGGTCCTGACTACAGTCTCTGTAGGATGTCTGGCTCGCAGGGAATGTTTGTGGGGAGTTCCTCTGCTACAGAGGGAGGGGTGCTGGTGGCCTCTGAGTCCTCTGGAAGGGCCTCCAGTCCACTAGCTGCAGCAGATGCAGAGGGCTGGCCATGACTCTGGCTAGTGGAAGGGGCCTGCTGATGTGTGGAGTACACACGCAGAATGGTGGCTATATCCCTAAGCCCCCTGCAATGGAGGCCATTGTGGCATTGTGGGCCTACCACTGCTGCATGCCCTCCTGGTGGTGTTCCCTCTACAGCCTCTGGTTCTCCTGTAAAGTGGTGAGTACATGGCCCATCCTATTCTGGGATTTTTGGTATGCTACCAGGACTTCTGATAGTGCCTCCTGGGAAGTCAGTTCCCTGGCCGTTGCCCCCTGTGCATGTGTCCCTGGAACTGTGTGCCCACTCCCATTTGAAACAGGTCCTTCATTGTCTTGCCTGGTAGGTGTTGACTCCGGTCCCTCTACAGGTGGGCACACTGTTGATTGACTTGTCCTGAGGACACAGGTCTGGGGACGTTGGGTGACTGGTGTAGTGTTAACTTATGTATGCCTCAAGAGGGATATATAGAAACAAATTATAGACAACACTTGTCTAAGAGGCATATTTCATGCTTTGTTCTGATAACGATGTTGCGGTTACATGTTTCCATAGTACATTCGGCTTATGTCTGATTTTGAGCCTTGAAAAAGTCTTGTATACGAAACACGTGTTGGCTGGTGCTTGTATGGACTGATGTTATTTGTCCTCTTCATGAACTAATTCAAGGATCAATAAAGAATCATGGAGATTATACATTTGGACTTATGGTGGTTTTCCTCTTCATGTAATTATTAGAAGGAAAATTTAAGGATTACAACTTCATATTTGCACTGAATTCTTGTCTCCAACAACCAAAAATATAATGGACTATTATGGTGTGCCCTAGTGTGAATATTATCATGTTTCAGTGTGTCTTTTGATTCTCATGGACACCGTTGCATTCTTGGTGGCAGTTTGTTTACTAGTGTTGGCTACCGCTTGACTCCCCTGAGGACTTATAAATGGTACTTGCGTTAGTGGACTTTATCGACTTAGCTTTGGAGGTGCGAACCTATCACACAGCCACCTTCTTGTTGTTCTATGGTGTAGTATGTGCCTCAGTAGTGGGGGGGTCTGGCGTGGCCCGGGTGAGGCTTGTGGAGTATGACCAGAGGTAGAAGTGCCAGATGGGCCAGGGAGATGTTCTAGATCCAACCATCCAGAGTTGATGTTATTACTGTGTCATTCTTCTGGTGGAGGAATGGGTGTTCTAGTCGCCTGCTGCCGGCTGACATTAGCAGTGGTACCTGTGAACAGCAACAAGAGATATTCACATCTGCCTCACATTTTCACATTGCCTAACCAGGGACCAGGAGCTGGATGGTTGTTCCCCAGGTATAGCATTGGCAATAGGCAGTTTTTCTTATAGCTTTTTGGCAAATGGAGTTTAATTTATTTGATTACATCTGATATGTGATGACATATCAGTATTTTTGCATTACTAACATTGCCATTTCTTGGTTAGCTCTTGGGACCTGCTTATTCAGTGGTATATGTCATCCTTTCCTTTGTGGGTATACCTATGGGATGGGTGTTGTGCATTTTTAGGTCAGTGAAGGGTGATGCATTTTCGGAATGGTAGTGCTTCATGCTAATTATGCTTTACCAATATTTGTGAGTGCAGCCGTTGGGAAGGTGTTAGTTAAGTGGTGTGGACATGCTTGGAAAATGGGTATGAGTATGGGTAGTTAGGAGGTGGGTTCCAGTGTGGGATTGGGTGGGTTGGGGAGTGATAGGGTGACGGGGACAAATGTGATACATGTGTACATAGTGGTAGGGGAGTATAAGTGACTTACCACTTTCAATTCCTCTTGGGATCCCAGTCAGGCCCTTTGGATGCAGGATAGCCTAGACCTTCTCCTCCCATGATATTAACTCTGGGGGAGGAGGCGGGGGTCCACTGCCATTCCTGTGGATGGCAATCTGGTGTTGTGATACCATGGATCGCACCTTCCCCCGTAGGTCGTATCACCTTTTCCTTATGTCATTCCTTGTGCTTAGATACTTTCCCGCTGAGTTCACCTTGTGGAGAATCCTCCGACATAACTCTGTTTTCCTGGATATGGATGTCTACTGCTCCGTACAGCTGTGGCTCTACCCTAACAATTTCGTCCACCATGGCACACAACTCATCATCTGTGAAACGGGGTGCTTTTTGTGGACAAGGTAATGTTGATGTGTGTGTGGTGAATGGGTTGTGCAGAGGGTGGTGTGTT
The DNA here is from genome assembly GCF_031143425.1 of Pleurodeles waltl. Classification (NCBI taxonomy): domain Eukaryota; kingdom Metazoa; phylum Chordata; class Amphibia; order Caudata; family Salamandridae; genus Pleurodeles; species Pleurodeles waltl. Next base: position 167,444,471 of record NC_090443.1, on the reverse strand, counting down.
TTTTGGGAGGTGGAGGGAGTGTGGTTATGTTGGTTTGAGTGCTAGTTGTCTATAGTGCAATAGTGCGGTGTAGGAAAGTACCATCTTGCCTGGCATGTTACCCCCATATTTCACTGTATATATGTTGTTTTAGTCTATGTGTCACTGGGACCCTGCCAGGCAGGGCCCCAGTGCTCATAAGAATGTGCCCTGTATGTGTTCCCTGTGTGATGCCTAATTGTCTCACTGAGGCTCTGCTAACCAGAACCTCAGTGGTTATGCTCTCTCTGCTTTCCAAATTTGTCACTAACAGGCTAGTGACTAAATTTACCAATTCACATTGGCATACTGGTACACCCATATAATTCCCTAGTATATGGTACTGAGGTACCCAGGGTATTGGGGTTCCAGGAGATCCCTGTGGGCTGCAGCATTTCTTTTGCCACCCATAGGGAGCTCTGACAGTTCTTACACAGGCCTGCCAGTGCAGCCTGCGTGAAATAACGTTCACGTTATTTCACAGCCAATTACCACTGCACTTAAGTAACTTATAAGTCACCTATATGCCTAACCTTCACCTGGTGAAGGTTGGGTGCAAAGTTACTTAGTGTGTGGGCACCCTGGCACTAAGCAAGGTGCCCCCATATCGTTCAGGGCAAATTCCCCGGACTTTGTGAGTGCGGGGACACCTATGTACAGCGGCACAATGGTAACTCCGAACATGGCCATGTAACATGTCTAAGATCATGGAATTGTCACCCCAATGCCATTCTGGCATTGGGGGGGACAATTCCATGATCCCCCGGGTCTCTAGCACAGAACCCGGGTACTGCCAAACTGCCTTTCCGGGGTGTCCACTGCAGCTGCTGCTGCTGCTAACCCCTCAGACAGGTTTCTGCCCTCCTGGGGTCCAGGCAGCCCTGGCCCAGGAAGGCAGAACAAAGGACTTCCTCTGAGAGAGGGTGTAACACCCTCTCCCTTTGGAAATAGGTGTGAGGGCTGGGGAAGAGTAGCCTCCACCAGCCTCTGGAAATGCTTTGATGGGCACAGATGGTGCCCATCTCTGCATAAGCCAGTCTACACCGGTTCAGGGATCCCCCAGCCCTGATCTGGCGCGAAACTGAACAAAGGAAAGGGGAGTGACCACTCCCCTGACCTGCACCTCCCAGGGGAGATGCCCAGAGCTCCTCCAGTGTGTCCCAGACCTCTGCCATCTTGGAAACAGAGGTGTCTATGGCACACTGGACTGCTCTGAGTGGTCAGTGCCAGCAGGTGACGTCAGAGGCTCCTTCTGATAGGCTCTTACCTCTCTTGGTAGCCAATCCTCCTTCCTACGTAGCCAAATGTCCTTTTCTGGCTATTTAGGGTCTCTGCTTTGGGGATCTCACCAGATAACGAATGCAAGAGCTCACCAGAGTTCCTCTGTATCTCCCTCTTCACCTTCTGCCAAAGGATCGACCACTGACTGCTCAGGACGCCTGCAAAACCGCAACAAAGTAGCATGACGACTACTAGCAACCTTGTATCGCTTCATCCTGCCAGCTTTCTCAACTGTTTCCAGGTGGTGCATGCTCTGGGGGTAGCCTGCCTCCTCTCTGCACCAGGAGCTCTGAAGAAATCTCCAGTGGGTTGACGGAATCTTCCCCCTGAAACCGCAGGCACCAAAAGACTGCATCACTGGTCCCCTGGGTCCCCTCTCAGCACGACAAGTGTGGTCCCTGGAACTCAGCAACTCTGTCCAAGTGACTCACACAGTCCAGTGACTCTTCAGTCCAAGTTTGGTGGAGGTAAGTCCTTGCTTCCTCACGCTACACTGCATTCCTGGGTACCGCGTGATTTGCAGCTGCTCCGGCTCCTGTGCACTCTTCCAGGATTTCCTTCATGCACAGCCAAGCCTGGGTCCCTGACACTCTAACCTGCAGTTCACAATATTCTGAGTTGTCCTCCGGCGTCATGGGACTCCCTTTTGTGACTTTGTGTGGACTCCGGTCACTCCTCTTCCACGTGCTTGTTCAGGTGCTTCTGCAGGTGCTGCCTGCTTCTGTGAGGGCTCCCTGACTTGCTGGGCGCCCCCTGTGTCTCCTCTTCCAAGTGGCGACATTCTGGTCCCTCCTGGGCCACAGCAGCACCCAAAAACCTCTACCGCGACCCTTGCAGATAGCAAGGCTTGTTTGCGGTCTTTCTGCATGGGAACACCTCTGCAAGCTTCATCCCCATGTGGGACATCCATCCTCCAAAGGGGAAGTTCCTATTCCTTTTCTTTCTTGCAGAGCTCCAAGCTTCTTCCAACAGGTGGCAGCTTCCTTGCACCCTCAGCTGGCATTTCCTGGGCTCCTGCTCACTCTCAACACTGTCGCGACTATTGGACTTGGTCCCCTTGTCTTACAGGCACTCAGGTCTGGAAACCACTGTTGTTGCATTGCTGGTGTTTGTTCTTCCTGCAGAATCCCCCTATCATGACTTCTGTGCTCTCTGGGGGTAGTAGGTGCAGTTTACACCTACCTTTCAGGGTCTTGGGGTGGGCTATTTTTCTAACCCTCACTGTTTTCTTACAATCCCAGCGACCCTCTACAAGCTCACATAGGTCTGGGGTCCATTTGTGATTCGCATTCCACTTTTGGAGTATATGGTTTGTGTTGCCCCTATACCTATGTGCTCCTATTGCAATCTACTGTAACTTTACACTGCTTGCATTACTTTTCTTACTATTACCTACATAATTTTGGTTTGTGTACATATATCTTGTGTATATATCTTATCCTCATACTGCGGGTACTCACTGAGATACTTTTGGCATATTCTTATAAAAATAAAGTACCTTTATTTTTAGTACTTCTGTGTATTGTGTTTTCTTATGATATTGTATATATGACACCAGTGGTATAGTAGGAGCTTTACATGTCTCCTAGTTCAGCCTAAGCTGCTTTGCCATAGCTACCTTCTATCTGCCTAAGCTGCTAGAAACACCTCTTCTACACTAATAAGGGATAACTGGACCTGGCACAAGGTGTAAGTACCTCTGGTACCCACTACAAGCCAGGCCAGCCTCCTACATGCGGTGCATGTTTATGTGCAATGCTGTTGTGTGGTGGGTGGTGGGTGATGTGTGTTTAGGGTGTACAGGAGGCTGTGTTGAATATGTGCAGATCCTTGACGTGAGTGGCCGCGAGTAGGGTGGCAATTGTTTTCCAATGCAGAGGATTGTGGGATGTATTGGTGTGTGTTTTATACTTGTGTGTATCAGAGTGTGTGGTGTGTGTATGTGTATCAGGTGTGGTGTATTTGAAATGGCCAATGTGGGGCACTTTTGTTAGGAAGTCAGTATTGGGACTGCTACGGTCCACACCACCAATGGCTTATCACCATTGAATGACTACTGTGCTGATTTGTGGGTCATCATTTGGAGGGCGGTATCTTCTTGGCGTGGCGGTGAGGGTAGTGGGACCCCCTCTCTCCTGCCGTAGTTCAGCCTAGCGGAGTCCGATATGTGGCTGCTTTCTCGAGGTTTTGTGTTTGTGACTTATAATACGGCAATTGATTTACCGCCTCTGCAGTGGTCTTTTGGCGGCCACCAGCACGACAGTCTTCGGTAAAGACCGTCAAAATCATAATGACCCCCTTTATCCTTTGTCAGCTGCACAATGAGTAGGGGTTGATTGGGGAAATGGTCATTACAGCTAATGGCCTAAAATATATATACAAGTCATTCTGTGTCCTGATTTACTCAGACTTATTGCCAACAATATGAGACATGCAATGACAATGATTTGCATCCATGTGAGATGATCACTGATTTGTCGGACACTGTGCTACACATACAGGTATACTGGTCTCTGTGATACACTTACAATTTGACATACATGTGAGTGCAAATGATGTGGATGTTGTGAGTTGTCACCAGTGTTATGAATCTTTCAGCCATTGAGTTGACACCTATCTCACACTGATCCACTGTTGCAGTTTATGGCTACTATTTACAGACATTGCCATACAGTTTTGCCCCAATGCATCACATAGTGATTCATATCTATCTGTTTTCAGTTTTTACCAACAGTTCATTGGCAATATGAGTGTTCTAAGTTCAACTTGTTAGTTCGACAGGGAATGCAAACATTACACACCACACTTTTCAGATATCAGTGCATTATGTCTCGTACTTTGAGTATGATGATAGTGTTCACAAATGATTGACAACTGTTGTGCTCTACTTACAGTTTTGTGGATGTGGGTGTACTTTTTTAATGGGACTGTGACAAACACTCCAAGACATTTGTTCGATGAAATCAGTCATTCACATGTTTGGCAATGTCATGCCTGAATTCACATATGATTGAGAAAAGAAATTCTCCACAATATGTGCATGTCTCTGTGCACCTGCAACAGTGTTCTGGATGCCGCGATGGTGTAGTGGCTCATCTTCCTCCTCATCCCTTGGGGCCTCCTGTTCTTCGTCCTAGGGGACCTTTGTCCTGACATAATTATTGTGCAGTATTGCATAGGCCAATATGATTTTGCAGACCAAGGAGGGGGAATACAACGTTCTCCCCCCAGAAACGTCCAGGCAGTGAAACCGTCCCTTGAGTGGGCCAAAGGTCCACTCAACTATGGGGATCATTTTGACCTTGGCGGTCTTTTTCCAAGACCGCTGAGGGACCGCCGTGCGGAAGACCGTCAGTGGTGGCGGTTTGCCGCTCGGCCTATTATGACCGTTGGCAGCTCTCTGTCCTTTTACGGACGGAGAGCCGCCAACAGCCATACTGGCGGTAGGTGGGGAAGTGGAGGTTGCTCCACCTCCACCGCCACGCCAACAGAACCCCGCCCAGCGAATCACGTCCTGTGATTCGCCGTGGCAGTGTTCTGTTGGCGGTGTGGTGTCGGCGGAGCTGCCCCCATGGCTCCCGTCCCCTCCCGGAGGATCGTCGGACCAGGTAAGTCGATCGTCCGTGAGGGGAGGGGGTAGGGTGTGTTGTGTGCGTGCGTGGGGGTGTGTGTATGTAGAGGGGGTGTGTGAGTGCGTGTATGCTTGTGGGGGTGTTGCGTGTTTTGGGAATAAGTGCGTGTATGTCTGTGGGTATGTCTGTATGGTTGTGTGCGTGTATGTTTGTATGTGGGTGTACGTGTCTGTGTGTGGATGTAGGCATGTATGTCGGTGTGTGTGCGTGTGTGTGTTGGTGGTGCCTGTGTGCGTGTCATGTGTGTGAGTTCTGTGATGTTGGGGGTCAGGGTAGGAAGGGGGGCCCTGCCACCTTTGGGGGGTGGCAGGGGTGGTGGGGGGTGTAGGGGCTGGAGTCGGGGTGGGGGTTGGGGGAGACCCCTATCAGTGCCAGGAAAGGAATTCCCTGGCACTGACAGTGCTTACCGCCATGGATTTCATGGCGGTTCCAACCGCAGGAAATCCACGGCGGTAAGCCGGGTCAAAATACCGCCAGCGGTATAGTGACGGCTGCCGGGCTGGAGACCCAGGTCTCCAGCCCGGCAGGCGGAACGGAGAACCGGCGGATGACCATGGCGGTAACCGCCATGGTCATTATACAAAAAAAAAACAGCCAGCCTGTTGGCGGTCTTACCGCCGCTTCTCCGCCTTCCGCCAGGGTCATAATGACCCCCAATGTTTCTTGTGCAGATGCGCACCTGATTGTAGGCCTTTTCCTCCTCAGCTTGTGGGTTTCCAAATATTGTCATCACTCACTGCTTCATGCCATATCCTTGGTCAGCTGAAATGTAAAAAAAAATGGCAACAGTGTCATTGTGTTAGATTACTGAATTTGCATACGTCATGCACATGTGTTATGTGTATTGGTATTGTCATGCACTTCTCCCATAAATCACATCCCAACGAATGCTAGGGGTGGCAATACAACATTGGATTTGCGTAAAAATGAAGCAAAATGGATTATTAAATTAAAAACGATTGAAATGGGTATGAACTTGGATGACGAATTGTACCATTTCCTTTGAATTTATTTATTTGGTATATTATTGATGATGAATAGCATACAAATGGTATGAGTTACTAACTTTGGTGATAGACATCTTATACCCTAATCTGTTACAGATCCCTTTTTTTGTTTTTCTCTCTTTTCTTCTCTTCTTCTTTTTTTCTTTTTCGTATTTTCAATATACTGGGGATACACGTTTACTTTGCATGTTCACTTATGTGATTTATTTCTACATATATTCGGGGTAAGAATTTTTGGTGCCATCATGACATGGGATGGTTGATAATTTTTATTTTTCTTGTTTTTTGTTGGCAAATAGATCTAATTAATATCTTTTCATAAAGTCCAAACCTTATCACTTTAGTAACATTCTATAGAAATGGTATATGTTAGAATGATACATGATATATGAAGTTCGCCATTTACAAATGGCCGTTGTTCTTATTGTGTGATAGCTCTTACAGAACACGAACCATTCCAAAATTGCCGCCGAGGCTTTAATTTATAGGCGTAAGTCCGTTTTTGTTGTTCAGTAATCTTTTCAGAGTTTGAACGCGGCGCTCAAAATGCGATATATAGATTTTACCTATATCTCTTTATTAAGTTTGATTCTCATTATTTTAATGGCATTCTGTAAAAATGGTTTATAGCAGATCGCAACACGATATTTGTCAATCGCCATTCAAAAATGGCCGCCGATCGTAGTGTGTGGTAACTTCTACTTAATACGAATCTTTCTAAAATGGCTGCCGTGATTCTAATGGGTAGGTAGAAGTCCCCTTTTTTTGTTCAGTAGTTCTATCCGAGTATAAACGTGGCGCTGAAAATGCAGGCATGACATTTATACACATTAGCTACAAAGCGGGAAGACTCATAGGGGGTTAATAATATGGCCGATGTTTTAGTTATAAGATGGGATACATCAAAATCAACATTAAAAAAATGGCCGTCGGACACATAGTTTGTATTAGTGGGTATTGAATATGAGCCACTTCAAAATGGCCGCCGTGTCGCTAATGGACAGGCATAAGTCCGTTCTTTCTGTTTATCAAGCCCCTTGTCAGCACGAGCGCGGCGTTTAAAATGCCGGCGAGGGGCTTGCCCTTATTTCACATAAGTTGGAGGTTTTAAATGGTGCCCTCGACTCTTTTGGCCACGATATATTACAAAACGGAATTAGAACGAATTAAAAGAACAAAAAGGTTGTCTTTTAGGTAAGGGGAAGTGTGTTTCATGTAATTGAATGAAAAAATGGAACCTCATTTGAGTGTTTGCTCGATGACTGAACGGTAACGATAACGGTAGAGATATTGGTATAGAGTTTACTATATGGGTGGATGATAATTATATTGAAATGGAGTCTCTCTTAGAGAGAATACCAGAGATATTTTCGATTATTTATATTGCAGTTGGTTCCTCAACACATGAGGTCTGCGATGCCCCTTCTAGATTGATTTTGAAGAGGAAGAAAAAGAGGGGACTAACTGTGGTTTCAAACAGGTCAGTAATGACATTACGAAATATTATATTTACATTCTGGAAAAATACTTTTCGATAAGCAGAAGGAGAGCATTTAAATTGTCATTTTCCTCCCTTTTTTGTAGAGGATGGTAGAAGGGATAGGAACATACGGACATAAAAATAATTCGAAGGTATTTATTTATGGGATATTCTTTCCCCATTATTATACAAGGAGGGTTTGGTTCTGATAGAAAGCGGCTTATTGCCGACAAAAGGGAAATTTAGGACACTAAACGATCTATGCCAACAAAAAAGAATCCCCTTTTCACTTGGGTTTGCATGTGGCAGGGTTGAATATTGCTGTGGTTGTAATGGACCCGTTTTTGGAGACATGGGAAGTATCTTACACTATACTTTCGGATGTTTAAAGAAAAAAACACTTAGCCACTAAGATTGCGTGGTGGTGGTTCTTTTCCTTTCCTTTGTAGTCTTTTGTTTAGATGGAAATATAGTGCCATATTTTAAACATATCATATATATAAAAGTTTGTGCATTTAATTGAGTAAAAAATGGTGTCGGATGTGTTTTGGGAAAATTAAAGAACAAAATGTTAAATGTATAAATATTTTAATTATTGTATAGAATTGTACATGTATATGTGTTGTTATTGATTGTTGTTTGTTATGATTTTCTCAGCCTTGAAGAAGTCCATTCAGGACGAAACACGTGTCGGCTGATGGCTTTCTATTGTTTTTTGACATGTTTTGTGTATATGTATAATTGTGTATGTGCAAAATAAGTTTTTCTTTGTTTTGTATTAAAATTTCTATTGGTATGGACATATTTTGGAATAGTTTGTTTACATTTTTCAGGAAAGGAAGATAATTTATTAAGTATTTTAGTTAGATTTCTTTTTTGATTTTCCCATGTCTTCTCTTTAAGATATCAAATTATCTTCAAATGTAGACTTTGTCGTGTTGATGTGCCCCACTGAGTTGTTTTTTTCATTATTAGAACCGGTCTACTCTCAGCAGATCTGGCTTTACGCATCAAGGCAACGATGTGTGTCAGTGTATGAGCACTCATAATTTTTTGCTTATATATTTAGAATGTGCATTTATTTCAAGTAATGAGTTGCCATGTGTTGTTGATTGTATATGTTCATATTGATTATTTGCACTTCGAAAAGTACCAGATCATTATTGTAGGGGTTGCAGCATAAGCACTCCAAAAAAATGGCGATGTTTGAAGATGAGAGAGACAAGATCTTTCATGCAATGTTTTCACATAATCCAAACACTAGCAATGTTACCCAAGGTACAGGCAATCGTCTAGAAGGTATGAAATCTAAATACCTACGTTTAGAAAAACTTAAAAAACAGGAACTATCCTGATGGTGGGACGCCACGGTTTTGAAGAAATATATTACAGAAAAAAAGGTTCCTCGAGGCCTGAGAGTTATTATATTTCCCACTTTTGACGATCTGTCAGTACAACATATGCTGGAGTGGGAACAGTTAATCTTTGAGACTTCGAAGGGCATGATGACAATTTTAATACAACATGCAGAGGAAAAAAGGGAAAAACTATTAAAAGACATACAGGAATTAGAGAATGAAATTAAGGCTTTAAATTTACCAGATGTCAAAACAAAAAATGATAAGATTTTGAAGGAAATGCTTGACAAACATCAAATGTATATTAAGAATAAAAAATTGTCAAAATTACGAAGAGATGACAGAGATTATGAAAGTGGCAGAATATATACGTTCGCCAGGAGATTTGATAATCTCATTTACAAAGGGCAAGCTACAAATACGAAGGGCACATTGGGAGCTATGACCCATGAATCAGATTTCTCAATTACATCAGATGAATCAGATAGTACGAGCATATCCAGTGACAATACCAATTCAAATCCCAATGTTGACCTAATGCCCACCAATAGTTTCTTACAGGAAGCAAAAAGGTACAGATTAGGAAATAAGAAGTATCCTTACAATCAGCCTTTTCAAAATGTAGGGCCAAAACGCGGAGAGGCAAAAGGAGAAGAGGAAGCCAAAAATCAGCCAGTCATAGGGATGCAGACCAGAGCAGCAAGGAACAAAATCAAGAGCAATTAACATTTGCATCTAATAAAGAGATATCAGATGCTGCACAGGATTGTAGCAGCATTTCAATTGTAAATCTATCCAAACATATTCTCACTGAAGAACAACTAAAGGTGTTAGGTAGAGGATTGGGCTTCTGTGTGTCCAATCTTTGTGATATGACGCAAGTACATATTGATTTTTTCAAATTTCTTCGACAACTGAAGCTTAAAAAATATTTTGCAGACAAGATTGAAGTACATACAGAAATAATATCCGATGCCACAACGAGTATTACACCAAGTGATTACACCATCAAAGATATTGGAGATATTGAGCTTTTACTTACCCTGGAAAACATGAATTATAATAACATGGATAGGTTAGATTTATTAAATGACCTTAAAATTGTTCAGGATACATCCTTAAATAGTGGCCTCAAACCTAAATCTCGTTTCACCCCCAAGTTACCTAGTAATAACGCCATAGACGTGTTTGGGAGATTGGTGAAGGAGGATTTGTCTAAACTTCAAAAACAAATCAAGTGTGGTAACTTTCATAAATCATCCAATATAACGAAAAAACAGAGACTGGCTTTGAAGGAACTGGGAAGTAATCATGATATAGTGATTAAAGAGGCAGACAAGGGGGGAAACATTGTTATTTTAGATAGAGCTAACTATGTTCAAGAAATAGACAGACAGTTGGCGGACAGTAGTGCATATGTAAAATTGCAATGTAACCCCATTAAAATGATTGTTGATGAACTGGAAAAATTGTTATTCTCATGGTGTAATCAGGGTTTAATTTCCGATTTGGAATTCAAATATATCTTCAATCCTTATCCTACATCACCATGTATATATATATATTACCTAAATTACATAAAAATGCCACTTCACCACCAGGCAGACCCATAATATCGGGAATAGGAGCACCTACGGAAAGACTTTCCGAGTTCATTGATAGCTATTTACAACCGGTTGTGAAAAACATTCCCTCATATCTACAGGATACGAAGGATGTTATTCTTAAACTGGAGGACGTGATATTGGACTCCAGACATGATGCTGGTCACCTTAGATGTATCTTCTTTATATACATGTATCCCTAAAGATAAAGGTTTACAAGCAGTGCAGCACTTTCTGTCCGGAAGATCAGCATCTCACATGGAACACACGGATATGATATTGTGTATGATTGAATTTACATTGGAAAATAATGTATTTTTACATGAGGGACAATGGTTTAAACAAGCACAAGGAGTAGCCATGGGCTCACGGTTCTCTCCATCATATGCAAATATATACATGGGTTTCTTTGAAGCAATACATGTTTGGAAAAAGGGCCCTGCTTCATTTACTGATAACATTTTCTTCTGGGGAAGATATATTGATGATGTCTTAATGATTTGGACGGGATCTGAACAACTACTAATGGAATTCTATGAATATATCAATTGTAACATCTTTAACATTCAAATGACGTATGAATTTAGTAAGAGCAAAGTTTGCTTTTTGGATCTAGAGATATCCATCACAGGCAATCGGATCCACACAAAAGTCTACCGCAAACCAACAGCCTGTAATTCTGTATTGCATGCGGAAAGTGCGCACCCCAAAAGTCAAATCTCAGCGATTCCCTTTGGGGAAATGATTAGATTGAAAAGGAATTGTAGTGATCCAAATGTATGTAACATAGAATTAAACAAATTGGAAGACAGATTTACACAAAGAGGCTATTCCGAACGTATTATTAAAACATCGAGGAAAAAGATTGATCAAACATGTAGGACTACCCTACTGAGTCAAAAGACAAAGGTGCGAGATAGCTCGTCATATAGAGGAATGAGTTTCTGTACTACGTATAGCCAGAACAGTCCCAATATATATCGCATTCTTTGTAAACATTGGAATATTCTACAGACAGATGAGACACTTGCTGCTCTACTTCCTAAGAAACCCAAAATGATCCACAAAAGAGGTAAAACTATTAGAAATGAAGTTTGCAAAAGTTTCTTACCACCGTTAATGGAAAGCAAAACAACATGGCTTCCCAATAAAATTGCGGGTTTCTATAAGTGTGGGAATTGCAATATGTGCAGTATGGCAATGCATAAAAAAACTGAATTTAGTTATAATCGTAGTGATAAGTATACGATCTCCACTCTTATTAATTGCAATACGAAATTTGTGGTATATTTATTGGAATGTATATGTGGCCTGATATATGTGGGCAGCACAATAAGGCCCTTGAAGGAACGTATTCAAGAACATATCAGAGCCTTAAGAAATCATGACACAGCATCACCACTAGTACGGCATGTTAAAGATAAACATCCAGGAATGGAGGTACCATCAGTAAAATACATGGGTATAAATCACATCCCAACGAATGCTAGGGGTGGCAATAGAACATTGGATTTGCGTAAAAATGAAGCAAAATGGATTATTAAATTAAAAACGATTGAAATGGGTATGAACATGGATGACGAATTGTACCTTTTCCTTTGAATTTATTTATTTGGTATATTATTGATGATGAATAGCATACAAATGGTATGAGTTACTAACTTTGGTGATAGACATCTTATACCCTAATCTGTTACAGATCCCTTTTTTTGTTTCTCTCTCTTTTCTTCTCTTCTTCTTTTTTTCTTTTTCGTATTTTCAATATACTGGGGATACACGTTTACTTTGCATGTTCACTTATGTGATTTATTTCTACATATATTCGGGGTAAGAATTTTTGGTGCCATCATGACATGGGATGGTTGATAATTTTTATTTTTCTTGTTTTTTGTTGGCAAATAGATCTAATTAATATCTTTTCATAAAGTCCAAACCTTATCACTTTAGTAACATTCTATAGAAATGGTATATGTTAGAATGATACATGATATATGAAGTTCGCCATTTACAAATGGCCGTTGTTCTTATTGTGTGATAGCTCTTACAGAACACGAACCATTCTAAAATGGCCGCCGTGGCTTTAATTTATAGGCGTAAGTCCGTTTTTGTTGTTCAGTAATCTTTTCAGAGTTTGAACGCGGCGCTCAAAATGCGATATATAGATTTTACCTATATCTCTTTATTAAGTTTGATTCTCATTATTTTAATGGCATTCTGTAAAAATGGTTTATAGCAGATCGATACACGATATATGTCAATCGCCATTCAAAAATGGCCGCCGATCGTAGTGTGTGGTAACTTCTACTTAATACGAATCTTTCTAAAATGGCCGCCGTGATTCTAATGGGTAGGTAGAAGTCCCCTTTTTTTGTTCAGTAGTTCTATCTGAGTATAAACGTGGCGCTGAAAATGCAGGCATGAAATTTATACACACTAGCTACAAAGCGGGAAGACTCATAGGGGGTTAATAATATGGCCGATGTTTTAGTTATAAGATAGGATACATCAAAATCAACATAAAAAAAATGGCCGTCGGACACATAGTTTGTATTAGTGGGTATTGAATATGAGCCACTTCAAAATGGCCGCAGTGTCGCTAATGGACAGGCGTAAGTCCGTTCTTTCTGTTTATCAAGCCCCTTGTCAGCACGAGCGCGGCGTTTAAAATGCCGGCGAGGGGCTTGCCCTTATTTCACATAAGTTGGAGGTTTTAAATGGTGCCCTCGACTCTTTTGGCCACGATATATTACAAAACGGAATTAGAACGAATTAAAAGAACAAAAAGGTTGTCTTTTAGGTAAGGGGAAGTGTGTTTCATGTAATTGAATGAAAAAATGGAACCTCATTTGAGTGTTTGCTCGATGACTGAACGGTAACGATAACGGTAGAGATATTGGTATAGAGTTTACTATATGGGTGGATGATAATTATATTGAAATGGAGTCTCTCTTAGAGAGAATACCAGAGATATTTTCGATTATTTATATTGCAGTTGGTTCCTCAACACATGAGGTCTGCGATGCCCCTTCTAGATTGATTTTGAAGAGGAAGAAAAAGAGGGGACTAACTGTGGTTTCAAACAGGTCAGTAATGACATTACGAAATATTATATTTACATTCTGGAAAAATACTTTTCGATAAGCAGAAGGAGAGCATTTAAATTGTAATTTTCCTCCCTTTTTTGTAGAGGATGGTAGAAGGGATAGGAACATACGGACATAAAAATAATTCAAAGGTATTTATTTATGTGATATTCTTTCCCCATTATTATACAAGGAGGGTTTGGTTCTGATAGAAAGCGGCTTATTGCCGACAAAAGGGAAATTTAGGACACTAAACGATCTATGCCAACAAAAAAGAATCCCCTTTTCACTTGGGTTTGCATGTGGCAGGGTTGAATATTGGTGTGGTTGTAATGGACCCGTTTTTGGAGACATGGGAAGTATCTTACACTATACTTTCGGATGTTTAAAGAAAAAAACACTTAGCCACTAAGATTGCGTGGTGGTGGTTCTTTTCCTTTCCTTTGTAGTCTTTTGTTTAGATGGAAATATAGTGCCATATTTTAAACATATCATATATATAAAAGTTTGTGCATTTAATTGAGTAAAAAACGGTGTCGGATGTGTTTTGGGAAAATTAAAGAACAAAATGTTAAATGTATAAATATTTTAATTATTGTATAGAATTGTACATGTATATGTGTTGTTATTGATTGTTGTTTGTTATGATTTTCTCAGCCTTGAAGAAGTCCATTCAGGATGAAACACGTGTCGGCTGATGGCTTTCTATTGTTTTTTGACATGTTTTGTGTATATGTATAATTGTGTATGTGCAAAATACGTTTTTCTTTGTTTTGATTTAAAATTTCTATTGGTATGGACATATTTTGGAATAGTTTGTTTACATTTTTCAGGAAAGGAAGATAATTTATTAAGTATTTTAGTTAGATTTCTTTTTTGATTTTCCCATGTATTCTCTTTAAGATATCAAATTATCTTCAAATGTAGACTTTGTCGTGTTGATGTGCCCCACTGAGTTGTTTTTTTCACTTCTCCCATTTATGACCACATAATATGTCACACATGTCAGTGTACTGCCATTTCCAGGGTGCTCTTCACTCACTCTATGTGCAGTCAATGAGCAGATACATAATACAATTCAACTTTGTGACTGTCATATTTCTGCATCAGAGTTTGGTGTGGCTGATTCCCATTGCTCTAGTCCACTCATTGTTTTGCGTCCACACTACATGTGTGATGGGACAGAATGTGGATGCAAATATTTTTTTGAGGTCCAGTCTAGGTTGCTGGTAACATGCCAGACATGGCTGACACTGACACATGTATGGGTCCATGGTCATCCACAGAAGTTGGTGTTGGCCTACATTACATTTGCCCATGCCTTTGAATTTCCTAAATTGTCCATGCCAGTTGACATGATGCCATCCACACAGTATGCACTCACACATCCTAGGAAGTGACATGATTTGACAACTGCCATTTCCCAATCCATGGTTTCATGTCTGGGGAAGGGGTGAAACATTGTGTACATGTGTGATGGCATTGTGCCCAATTTGTGCACACAACACATGTATCCTGCAGATTTGTGAGTGGCCATCTACAGTCCAGCTACACAACTTCCTACACTGTACTACATCTCTGAAAATAGGAACTGGTACACTGCATTTTTAGGGACCATGCAAATGAACATACACACAAGTTGCCTTGCAAGTACAAGTTCACACTTGCATCAGGGGTTGTAGGTCTTTTTCTTTGCTTTCAGGGTGGAATGTGTGTATGCGGGAGCAACTTCAATCCTAGGCTGCTGCTTCAGAAGCATGCTGAGTGATGTTTGTGTGTAGCAGTACACTTCACACATGTGCAATGGGAGTTATTGTACATAACATTATACATTTGTACAGTTACATATCACCTGCCCTAAGGCTGTGGTGTGTCATCTTGCACCTAGGGCCTCATCTATGGGGCCATGGCACATAGCAGTGCAGTAAGTGCCTTGTTGCATTGCTGTGCACCACCAGGAAAGGGAAGAAATGCACCATATCTATAAGATACAGTGCCTTTCTGTCCTCTTCCCATGCGCTGGCTCACAAATTGCTACCTAGCACCAGCGCCAGCAGCCTTGCACCATGGTACTAGGGTGCCTACATTGTGGGGATGATTGTTTTTGTGCAGGACACCTTCCTGCATATAATCCCATCACAAGAGGTGTTTCTCTTATTCTATGTGTGCTGCAGGATGCAGCACACATAGGCAGAGGATAAAACGAGAAGGCATGAAGATATTTCTCTCTGTTGTGTCATTCTTACGCCAACCCCAAGGTGGCGTATGAATCTGATGCATTCCCAGCCTTGTAAATCTGGGAATGCATCTGATTCCTTCAGCTTCCATGGATGTTGCATGGATATACACCAAGCAACTCCAAAAGAACACCCCTTTCATGCAGTGTTATCTGTGAGAGGGTTCCATATTTACAATTCCATGAGAAGCCACACAAGGTGGATATTTTCACCCTGTCACTAATTCAGTAGCTATGTACTTCCTCCACACACTTTCACACAGAATCATAATTTCAGCTGCCACAGATAACCACTGCCCTGTGCAATCTGCAGAGAGGCCAAGGATTGAATGAGCATGTATTCTGACAGGCACCATCAGAAGCGCATGCTGCATTCAACCTCAACGCCAGAGCTCTCAACTGAGGCATATTACAAACACCCACCCACAACCTCAACACTCATAGACACTTTGGGATGAAGTAGTTCGCAGTTCACATTGTACAAAAGTCATATGCTGCACGAAAGAAAGTTACAGAAACAGCATTCTGGAAAAACCAAACACTCATAGGAAATGCAAGATTAAGGAAAACGTGAAATTTTAACCAGGAACTGTATAGTTGGCATGGATTACCTTAATGGTTTTTAAAGTTAATCGTTCAGAAATGTATCTGTGTTTTTGCATGTGCACTTGAGAACACGAACGTAGGACCTGACGAGAACTTATTTCAGTGTTTGTTTTTATTTACTGCTGGGTCTTAGACCGGCCTTTCTATAATGTATTTTGTCAATAAATATAGTGTTGATCACAATAAACTTCCATGTACTACAGAGTTCTACACGGCGAAAGGTTTCTGTAACAAAAATGAAGTTGCTCTGATATAAGTTAATAGGCTTCTGAACGCTATTCTTACTGTGACACAGTAGATCTGACTCTATGTTCACCTCTCAACCGATCTAAAGATCTGGCTATTCCTCTCTCTCACCAGTATTGTCTTTGCCTTTTAGTTGTGCAAACGTGAGTGAGATTGCAGTGATAATGAATAAATCATTGAGCTGGTACCCACATTCAGTGACTGAAGAACACACCTTTAGACATTAATTTAAAGGAGAGGGGATATCAAAAACAATTCAATGGATGCAGATGTTTAGAAGCAATTTTGTGGGTTGAAACCAAAAATCAAGCTGGTCCTAGGTATCAAGACTTCACAGCTAACCACAGAGTTCATAGTTAGGGGCGGTAGCAGTGCTAAAAGGAGGGATCATAGGTATGAAGAAATAGATCTAACCATAGATTTCAGAGGTAGAAGGATGCCAAGATAAAATGAGAGTTCTTTGTTATAAAAGTAGCAGAACTGACCGTACGGATAATGGGTATAAAGATAGTACATCTACACAGAGGGTGGACAGACACAGAGATGGCAGAGCTCACCATAGAGCGCATAGAGAGAAAGCAAAGCTGAAGTGAGCTCAAAGAAGTGAAAATAGACGAGCTACTACAAAGTTAATGGTTATAGCGATAGTGAAGCTATAAGATATTTGCCAATCATTTCAAAAGCATGAAGAAAGGAGAGCTTATCTGAGAATCCTCAGGTATGATTTCAGTATATATATTTATTAAGATGTTTGTCTATTGCGAGCACATCACGTATTGGCCTCTTCACAGTACATTGCGTCCAAAGGAGAACCTTGAACAATCTGAAGGCTTTTGGACTAGCAGCTCAGTCTTCAAAGAGAAGCAGAACAGCTGGTAATGATTGTGAGGCCAGTTTCTGCACACCTGGCATTCTGAACTAAAAGGGGGTGTGACACTATTTATTGGCATGCTTATGTCAGGAGGCATGTTGTTGAAACAGATTTTGGTAGCTACGTGATGGGAAATAATCACCATAAAGGTTTGTCTGCATAGAGTGGTCAAAGTCGATGCAGAATTGGAACTAGGAAAGAAGCCACCTCTGTTTCATTGAAGGAACGTTAGGAAGTAGTAGGTCTTGTTGTGATTCCTCCAGCGGAGTCCACCACAAATCTCAAGTTGAGGGGTGAGGGGAAAGGGGGCTAGGAGAGAATAAAAATAAATAAAAAATAAATAAAAAACTTACCTCTTTCCGTTGCCACTGCCGCCACCTGCCACCTCGATCCTCTTCTGGTGTCCCAGCATTCATTGCTGGGACACCATCACATGCTCTTCAGCAATCCTGGCCCTGTTTACATGCTATACAGTACTTAGCATGTAAGCAGTATCAGGATTGGTCTGAGTGGCAGTCACTGCCACTCAGACACAAACCTGGCATCTGTGCCGTTTTTCCAGCCAGACTGTGTATGCAGCCAGGTTGGAGAAACCCAAGTACGCATGTGTGTTTGCCCGGCCTCAAACAGCCAGCCAAACACACAGGTGCACTTAGTTCACTCTCCCCTGTTCCCCCGTCCCACCTCCCACAGCCCAGCCCCGCCACTCCCTGCACTGAGGTGCAAGAAGCAGAAAAATAAAATGATAGAAAACTATCCTTTTATTTTTCTGCTTCAGGCACAGCCAGTGGGGCGACGCTTCTTTGTCATAGCTGTTTACTTCCATGCCTTTTTTGTATAAATTGTGATTTGAAATGTTCTCATGGCTTGAGATTTTGGCTTGCTATTTTGGTGTGTGTAGGAGGCTGGCCCTCTATGTAGTGTACAAAACTAGACGCACTGTGCAGAGGGTCCAGGCAATCACACGTTGGTTTCCAGAGGTAAAAAGTAGACCACCTAATGGTCCAATTTGTAAGGTAGCTGGTCGAGCAGTTAGGCTAATCTAGGAGTTGTGCTAAGTATTTGCTGTACTCACAAATCCAATCATGCACCACACACACTCAATGAATAACTCGAGACAATAAAAATACTTCAGTCTTTTACATAAATATTAAGACCAAGATCTTTAAAATACATTAAATATTTTTTGAGATATGACTTTTCAAAGTGTTAATAAAGTTAGTCTTTCTGTGCGTAGTTACGCACCATAGGAATCAATGGGTGGTCACTTTTAAAAATGCATTAAAAATCCTACAGTTGAGTTACCAGTCTCTTCTTTTGCAGGATGGTTGAACTCTGTGCCAGCTGGAGAGCATCGGGCGGCTCCCAGTTCCGCCAGGACCAGCGTTGGAAAGTCTCTTGGCACAGGCACAGGGCCACCTGGAGGGGACACCTGGAAAAGGAGCGGCTTTGCAGATTTAAAGATGGTGCCTTGGAGTCCATTTGGGCTGTCAAGATCACAAGCGGTTGGGGACCCGGGGCTCACAGCAGATTCCGTGATGCAATGCTCAAGGCGGCCATGTGCAGGGTGAGTTGAAAGTCTTGGATGCTGTGAGCAAAGTGACCCTTTGGAGATGGAGGTAAGTCTTCTTCTGAGGGTCTTGAAGGACATCAAGGGCCCTCTGATGGGAGGTCCAGTATGTCACAAAATTCCCTCAACTGGGGCTTCCTTCTGGTCCAGTTGCAGCTCTGGGTGAGCTGTTTTTGGTGATGTCCGATGTGCACTGACCAGTACCTGGGGTATTGTTCAACTCGGCCACGGGAGGGTGCTGTGCAACCAAAGTTGGTACACTTGCAGGTCTCGTCCGGGCTGCTGTTGGTGTGTCCTAGAGTCCAGCTGCAACTTCTGGTTGCAGAGATACCTCCGGTCAGTGAAGTGACCCTCATCGGTTTGCTGATTCCTTGTAGGTTTCTTTGGTTTCTTGAGTGGTGCCTCCACTCAGGAGGGCGATCTTGGGATACTTGCGAAGGCTGGAGGTCCTTGTGGTCTTTAGAGGTTGGTCCAGCGGTCATTTCCTCCACAGTGGCGATTGTCGAGACTCTGGTGCAGCTAGCAGGGGTCTTGGAGACTCTTCTGGTGCAGCAGGTCCTCTGTTCTCATCCTGTCGGGTTCTTTGATGCTGTCTTCTTTTCTTCCTGATGAATGTAGTATGGTGCACCCTGCCTTAGGGCTTTAAGGCCTACCAGAGGGGTGTCTTACCCATATCATATTCAGTGTAGGGTGCACAGGGCACACATGGAGTGTGTCATGTCGAGTTTGCCTTTTTAGGTTTGCCCCAGTACACTCAGCCTGCAATGGCAGTGCTGGGATCATCTGGGTGCAGGGCCCTAGAGGGTGGCAGAATCAGTGCTGCTGCCTTCAGGGGCCTACTCCTAATATCCCATGCCCTGGGTACTGGGGTATCCGTTTACTAGGGTATTACAGTGATATGCAAGAGTGTGTCCAATTGTGCCAAGCATCACAACGGATTTAGGGAAAGACTTCTGGCCAAGGGAATCTGGTTATCAGGGGCCATGGGCACTACAACTTCTAGGACACATCAACATCAGGCAAAATGTGGGGGCTAACCATGCAAAAAGAGGCCTCCTCTCACAGTGTGGTAGGTGAGTTTCTGTAGTAGTCCTGTCTTTTGCCCAGAACTTATTTGCATCATTCATGTTTTACATCTGACCTACATTGTTGGAAATTGGGCTATTAGTTGTGTGACCAGCACAAGTAATAGTTCCTCAGTTGTCCTCTGTGGGAACTAAACACTCCATTGTAGCACTTGAATCTCACAGGGTAGCAAGGCGGAGCAGTTTAAGGCCCACTCAAGAGAGGTGGCGTGGGCTAGTAATCACTAATTACTGACATACAATATTAACACTCAATAATGATTGTCCAGCCAGTAGTTTTTCTGTAGAAAAAAAGTATTATGCACACACTAGTAAATACTATGCAGTCATTTACAAATATACATTGGCAAATGGAACATACCATAGATAACATGGTATGTTCCACCCAAACATATCAAGTGAGCTTCAACAGTCTTTGTGTGATAACTCTATTACTTTGGCATGAGTCATTGTCATAATTGCAATGAGGATAAATCAATAAAACATGCTCTTTTTAGGAAAACCCAATAAACATTTACCAGATTTAACTTTATGCATTCTTTTAAATATTTGACATTGAACTCTAGTTTTCAGAATAACCCTGAGGGGCATCACAATCAAACAGCGTGGTGAAAATGTATTACACTGTAACCATACAATTAGCCCTTAAAGGACATAACCAAATGAAACAGCAGGATGAACAGCATTGCAGTGTAAACATATTTTCAACCCTTTGCAGGCATAACCACTTAAATTACCATTATAGTGTAGAAGAAATAACAGAATACACATTTTAAGACCCTCCAGGCCTTCTAAATTATTATCATCTACCAACTGAGTAAGCACTTTCTTGTGCTGAGTAATTTGGTAGTGGGCACATTGTCCTCTGACCACCACAGGTGATGCTATGGGCAAAGTTGTGTTTTGGAATAAAAGACCCACAAAGCATTATGGGGCGAGATTCCAGAGTGCAGTGAATATCACAGTATCAGCTCTCCTGCTGAGTCTGGGAGAGCCCTGGGGATTTTATTGCTATTCTTTTCCCTTTATATGCAGCCTTGCACCACATTTTCTACGTTTTCAGTGGTGGTAGAGATTGCCTTCGTTGAAGGGCACAGGGGGAGCCCACCGTCGGCTGCCGTCACTCTGTCTCCACACTGTCAGCATGACTGCATGCTGCAGTGGGAGCCGGCAGCCTTTCTGTGTGTCTGGCTGCTGCTCCAGCAAGCAGACATATACAGTGGGGGAAGCCTCTTGCTGCCATCCTGGGGTCCTGGGCCCCTCCTGACTCTTCCAAGAGAAGCACAACATCAAAAGTACACAGGGTCGGGGTGGGGTCACCTCCCCTGCTCTGTGAACCCACCAGTTGATGTGGTCACTTTGTGAGCTATGAACATATGGAGGTGGTCCCACGCACCCACGAGTAGATATAGCTTTCTTGCGCCACCCTGCCCAGGCCCTGGTCCACTCCTGGGTGTAAGGAGACCAGCCTCAGCACTTGGGGAGACCCATTGGTCCTGGGTTTATCTGGGCAGAGTCCTAGGTCCTGAGAGGGTATCAGGAGGTTCCTCCTTCTGGTTCTTCATGGCAGTCCCAGGGTCCAGAAATGCAGTAGTTGGAAAATCTGCAGGCAAGAGAGATTCCCCTTCCCCTTGTGCAAGAGTTTATAAAGGGGAGAGGAAGGCTGCAGAAGAAATGCACCACAAACCAATCCTGGGGTGCCAGATCACATTTCCACCCTGTTCCAACCCTCCTGCACAGCATGTTGGGATAATCCAAAATGGCATAATCAAGAGGCCACTGGTCATATCAGCTCCTCCCCCTGCTGACATCACTGCCAGGGACTTGCACACTAGAATTTCAAAGGTGGCCCCCGGTGTAATACAGTGTTTTTGCAATTTTCAAAGTAGTTCATTTTTCATATTTTTGTGTGGTTTCTACAGGGGCGTAGCTTTGGGGAGTGTTACATCCCCCTAATAATTGTATTCTGTAGTAAATAATTGGGTACAGGAGCTTTAAGTTGGATATGATGAGGCATTTGTCAGATTTCTCTTGGGAATTTTACACACACACACACAACTGTTTTAAAGCTCTTCAAGAATGGTTATTTTACAAAAAATGACTTTTTAAGCTCCCCTCACAATCCAGGCTCTTCTCCCTTCCTACTGTTCATTAAGCCCCTGCCCTGCTTCACATATTGTGTATTTTAACTAACATGATTGTGGGTAAAACTGAAGCTCACCCCTTCTCATAATCATACTGACCATGCTGCACTCCCTTGGTTTCGACCTACTTGTAGTTTGTGGTAGAACAGGTGTAAAACCTGTGGGTGAACCTGGAAAGCTATTCATTTCTGAAAAGAAGACAGAATTCTGTATTCAGCAAGGGGCGATTTGTGTAGGCCCTTCATAAATTTCCCAATAATTGAAATAGAAATATAATGAAAATGATTAGGAAATAATAAAAATCTGTGAAATTTTCCTCTTCACATTTTTTTACTTAGATGGTTGATTTACAGAGATAATGTACCGTTATCTCAGACTCTTCTGGATTGCTCAAAAACAAAAGAAACATAGAGGCATATTTACAAGGCCCTTGCACCACCGCAGCATTACTTTTTGTAATGCTCTAGTGGCGCTGTGCACTGCGCCCTACTTACAAGGTGGTGTTAAGTCACCTTTTATGGCTTAACGCCACCTACATACAGCTCCTTCACACATAGCAGTTTGCGTGAAAGGGGTGTGCAATAGGTGTTGCTGTGGGCATTCCACAGCAACACCCACTGCATTTTGAGGCTGCCCTAGATTTAAAAGAAATAGTAAATCTGTGGGAGCGCCAAAATCTAACACCTCTCCAGGGGTGGCATTAGCATGGCGCACAAGGAGAAATGCTTTTATTTCTCCTTGTTTTTTGCTCTTTCTATGTGTGCGGCATTCTGAATTCTGCAGCACACATAGAAAGAGAAAATCACCAGTGAAGATTGTTTTTGTGCTGGAAGGTGTCCCTTCCTGCACAAAAACAATCTCCCCTGCAATGCAGCCACCCTTGCACCAAGGCGCAAGGGTGGCTGCGTCGGCGCTAGGCAGCTATATTTTTGCTGGCGCAGGGGAAACCACATGGATGTGCCATATTTTTCAAAATATGGCGCATCCCTGCATTTAAGAACTGACACAGCACAGCACTGCCAATTTCAGCTCCATGCCATTTCTTTGTAAATATGCCCCGGAGAGACCACAACTGAGCTGCAGCATATCATATTTCATTGTGTCCAGGCCCTACATCAATTCATGTTGTAAAACATAATGGATGAAAAAAGGGCAAGAAGTAAATGTATGTGTTTTTAAAATGTGCCCAAGATAATAAGTTTAGAGAAAGTAATTATGTGTACAACTCTGACTTTGAGTTACACATACTATAGTGATTCAGAGGGCATTTTGCAAAATGTGTTCTTTCTTGCACAGTGGCTTACGTTTAGAAGCCAAATTGCAAATGGAGATAAATACAACTGATAATAACAAATGTTCTACAATTCTATGTTTCCACACTTCATTATCTTGATAGAAATGTTACTCCAACAGGAACGGCCCCAAAACACAACGTAGGAATATTCCTTATCAGATTGACGCACTATGACTATCGAGCCAGGTGCACTACTTGGTCCCAGACTCGGCAGACTCCCAGTGAAGCATTGCAACCAGCCCTTCCCCAGCATTTACTAAAACTAGACATTCTGTGGAGTTCAAGGCTGTGGGACTTGCACATATTCCGCTACGTTTTCATAACCAGAGTGCCCTGCAAGCTACAAACTGGATAAAACAGAGATTTTCCTCACGCTTTTGAAAGGGAAAGGTCCTAGTCCTACCACTCAACACTTTTACACTTCTTCAGATAACAACAGTATTACATGTTTGTGGGTTGGCCTATCACCACCCCCCTGCTCCCCAACAAGAACTGGTAAAAATGTGGACTGTGTGAAGCCTATGTGGTGTCATTGAGTACTACATATGGTTTACAGTTTTCATCCATTCCTAAGATGTGCTTTCGGTCTACAAACACACGGAAGGGAGCATTTCAATCTGGAGAAGTGTGGGAAAGCAGGGTGGTAAGACTCTGGCCTTTGGTTGTAAGTGTCCACATTTTCCATCACATATATATGGCTAAAATAGTATTTTTTGGACCCATACTCTTTTGATGTTCATGGGATATTCTGGATTAAAAAAAGTGGTAGTATCTACATAACCTACACCACCATGGAGTCCCCTAGTTGTCTAGGTTTCAGAAATACTCAGAGTTGTAGGACACCCTGATTTCAGTCTGACAAAGAACAAATAGTGTAGCTATTCACAATGTAAATGAGAGAAATGTACCATTTCTTTGAGAGTAGTTTTAACATATTGGGATGAGAGAAAAGGGTTAGTTCCCTTCCCCCCATTCTGCCTTTCTCTGGCTGTAGAACTATTGCTTGGTGCTGGGTGTGTGGGGCCAATAGCAAGATGGTCCAGCACTCAATCCCTTTGCTTGTCTTGCTTTTTCCCTGGTTGTCTTGTGGGCTTTCAGACCACCCTGGGTAAGCAGATTCCATCTATGTGCCAGTCCCCAGCAGCTCACAAAGCCAATTAGACTGCAATGAAAAAAGTGACAAATATAATGGGGTGCAGGGTTTGCCCATCCCCGTCCTGCACTGCATCTCCTACACCTGACAGAGGCAGTCTTTCTGGTAACCTGCTAGAATGCAGTCAGTTTAACCCCTTTCTATGGCAGCCCACATATCAAAACCACACCCCAAAGTAGGCAAATTGCCTCTCAATTTCCACAAGGAACGGGATGCTCAAGGCCCCAGGCTGGAAGAAAGACTATTAAGGGTTTAGAGGTATAAGTGCATACGAATGTCAGGATGGCCCAGCTCCTATCCCATTCTTTTCTAAAAAACAAAAAAAAAGAAAAGTATATTTCTGGCTTTCTGTGAGCTTCCTGTCATATGGGAAGCAGAGAGACAGTTGGGGCTCGTGGGTGGGAGGTGTGGCCCCATGCCATAATGGACCACACGCCACCAAATTTAAATTAAATCCATCTGTCAACCAGTGGGATTTCTATTTCCCGAAGAGGCAGAGTGGAGATAAATACGCCCACAAATACTGTTGGACATTTAGGGGTTTTTGTATGGCTGGATGTCAGGACGAGCTGGCCTCCACTCTACATTAAAAAAAAATCCATTCCAGGTGTCTAGTGGGCTTTGTGCTGCTCGCACTGCCTGGTTAGAGCAGATTGGGGAAAGCCCCCCAACCTGTCCCTTCAAAAGGGGCAGAAAGACTATTGGAGCCTTCAAGAGTGTGGCTCCAGCCCAGTGCTGGGACAGGAACATTCGTTATTTTTTTCCCTGTGTCTAGTGGGCTTCCTGCTCCCCTGGGGTGCATGTTGGAGTTAACCTAGCCATTACCACTCATCAAAGGAGTATAAAGACTATGGGGCATATTCAAGAGCCCCTAGTGCCAACAGAGCATCACTTTTTTGTCACCAGGTTGTGGAAAACCTGAGGCAGCACCAAAAACTAACGCCATCCCTGAGGTGGCAAAACGAGGAGGAATGCTTTTATTCCTCCTCGTCTATTGCTTTTTCTATGTGTGCTGCATTTTGCAGCACACATAGAAGAAGCAAAATGCCATGGACAATTGTTTATGTGCTGGAAGGGACACCTTCTGCACATAAATAATCATTCAAAATTATGCTGTGGTACTTTTATGTGTGCTGTATTTTGTAGCACACATAGAAGTGCCAAGTTGCCATTATAAAATGTTTATATAAAGGCAGGGACTCCTTCCTGCACATAAACAATCTATCCCCTCAACGCAGACACCCTTGCACTATGGTGCAAGTATGCCTTTGCTGGTGCAAGGCAGCTTAATTCAGCGCCAGTGCAGGGGGGATAGGCAGGGCTGTGCGATTTTCCTCTAAATACTGAACACCTCTACTTTTCTATAGAGGCACAGCGTGGGGCTGCTAGCTTTGGTGCAGCACCACACTGTGCCACTTTAACATAAATCTCGGCCTATATATTTAAATTTTTGGTGGGTAAAGTGTTGATTATGGCACAGGGGTCTGCTCAACATACCCACAAACGCCACCCCACTGGCTAGTGGATGGATCCCTCCTGCAGCAATCTCCATACAGGGATGCACAAGAGAGAAATACTGTTAGAAAGGAGGTATTGACTCTTTTTCAACAGTACCACTCTAGTCAGTGCTTGGTGAGGCTAAGATATGCACCCCAAACACTGACCAAAGTGAAAGCATCCATTGCCTAATGGATCCAACTGCTTTCACTTCAGTCAGCACACTGTGAGCATGGATTTCTCAAAGAGTAAAACAATTATTCTCATTTCAATCAATCAATCAATCATTTGTAAAGCCCGCTACTCACCCGCTAGGGTCTCAAGGCGCTGATAGGAGGGGGGAGGAAGAAGTGCTACTGCTCAAACAGCCAGGTCTTGGGGTGTTTCCTGAAGGTCAGCAGGTCCTGGGTCTATGTAGGTGGACGGGGAGGGAGTTCCAGGTCCTGGCGCCGAGGTAGGAGAAAGATCTGCCGCCGGCTGTAGTTCGGTGGAGGCGAGGGACGGTGGCGAGAGCAAGGTTGGCGGAGCAGAGTTGTCAGTTGGGTGTGTGGAAGGCGAGTCGCTCATTGAGGTAGGCAGGGCCAGCATTGTGGAGTGCTTTGTGTGATTGGATGAGGAGTGTAAAGGTGATCCTCTTGTTGACAGGGAGCCAGTGTAGGTCTCTAGGTTGGGCTGAGATGTGGTTGCGGCGCGGGATGTCGAGGATGAGGCATGCGGAGGCGTTCTGTATACACTGCAGTCTTTTCTGGAGCTTGGTCGTGGTTCCCGCGTACAGTGCATTGCTGTAGTCCAGTCTGCTGCTGACGAGGGCATGGGTGATCGTCCTTCTTGTTTTTGTGGGGATCCATCTAATTATCTTGCGGAGCCTGCGGAGGGTGTTAAAGCAGGAGGATGAGTCGGCATTGACTTGCTGGGTCATGGTGAGCGCTGAAACCAGGATGAAACCTAAGTTGCATGCGTGGTTGGTTGGTACTGGTGCGGTTTCAAGGCCGGCTGGCCACCAGGAGTCATCCCATGCGGAGCGTTGGAGCCGAGGATGAGGATGTTCGTCTTGTCTGAGTTGGCGATGGCCTTTATTCTGTCATCGAGGTTGGTTTGGGTGGTGGCAGGGTCCTTGGTGAGTGAGAGGATCAGCTGGGTGTCGTCGGCGCAGGAGATGATGTTGAGGTTGTGGGAACGGACGATGTTGGCGAGTGGTGCCATGTAGATGTTAAAAAGGGTTGGGCTGAGGGAGGATACTTGGGGAACGCCGCAGATGGTCTTGGTTGCTTCAGAGAGGAAGGGAGGGAGGTGGACTCTCTGGGTTCTGCCAGAGATGAAGGATGTGATCCATTCCAGGGCTTTGTGGTGGATTCCTGTGTCGTGGAGGCGTGTACGGAAGGTGTGGTGACATACGGTGTCGAAGTGACGAAAGCGGCCGAGAGGTCTAGGAAGATGAGGGCCGCAGTTTCGCCTTTGTAGAGCATGGTCCTGATGTCGTCAGTTGCGGCAATGAGGGCGGTTTCGGTGCTGTGGTTCTTCCGGAATATGGATTGCAAGGTGTCCAGCATATTGTTGTCTTCCAGGAAGCGAGTCAGTTGGCCGTTGATGATCTTCTTGATGACCTGCGCTGGGAAGGGGAGAAGGGATGTGGGTCAGTAGTTCATGAGATCTTTGGGGTCCGCTTTGGGTTTCTTTAGCAGGGCGTTGACGTCGGTGTGCTTCCAACTCTCCGGGAAGGTGGTGGTCTCGAAGGAGCTGTTGATGGTCATATGGAGTTGGGGGGCGATGATGGGTCTTGCTTTCTTGAATACGTGGTGGGAGCAGGGGTCGGAGGGTGATCCGGAGTGGATGGTGATCATGGTTTTGATGGTGTCCTCATCATTGATGTGGGTCCAGGAGAGCAGGAGGTTGGTGCGGCAGGGTGCGTTGGGGTTTGTGGTGGTCATGGGGGTTCAGGTGTTAAAGCTGTCGTGGATGTCTGTGGTCTTGTGGTGGAAGAAGGTGGAGAGAGAGTCGCAGAGGTCTTGTGAGGGAGGGGGCTCAATGGAGCAGGACCTGGGATTGGCAAGTTCCTTGACGATGCTGAAGAGCTCTTTGCTGTCGAGGGTGTTGTTGTCGATGTGATCCTTGTAGAAGGCTCTCTTGGTAGTCTGGATTAGTTGGTGGTGCTTGTGGATGGCTGTCTTGAGGGCGGTGTGGTTGCTCTCTGTTTGTTTGTGGCACCACTTTTTCTCGAATCTTCGGCACTCCCGCTTGGAGGCCGGAAGGTCGGCGGTGAACTAGATGGCCTTAATGCTGGTGCGGTTGTTGGAGGGATTCCTGATTGGGGCGAGGTCGTCTATCCAGTGTCTGAGGTTGAGGGCACTGTGTTGGGGTCGGTGGTGATGGGCGGCGGGGTACGGGCGAGGATGGAGATCAGCTGGTCTTCAGTGCTCTTGTTCCAGCTGTGGCGGGGAATCTGTTGTGGGTGGTGGTGTGTGGCGGGTTTCTGGAAGGTGAAGTGGACGCAGCGGTGGTCGGTCCAATCGAGTTTAGTGGTATGGCTGAAGGTGGCGTGGCTGCTGGCGGAGAAGACGGGATCGAGCGTGTGGCCAGCAGAGTGGGTGGGCATCGTGACAAGTTGTTTGAAACCGAGGTTGGCGAGGTTTACGATCAAGGCAGTGGTGTTGCTGTCAATGGTGTTCTCAAGGTGAAAATTCAGGTCACCGAGGAGGATGTAGGCAGTAGAGGCCAGGGCGTGGGTGCTGATTAAGTCAGCAATGGAGTCACTGAACTGTGGCTGGGGTCCGGGGTCCCTGTAGATGAGGGTTCCTCTGAGGGAGGTGTTGGCATTGATGTAAATCAGGAAATGTAAGTGTTTGGCGGCGTCAAGGGCGTCATCAGTGTTGGTCGAGATTCTGATGGTGTTCTTGTGGACAATGGCGATCCCTCCTCCCGGTCCGTTGGAGCGGTCTCTGCGGGTGATCTTATAGCCTTCAGGAATGGCTATGGCGATGTCGAGTTCTGAGGAGGGGTTCATCCACATTTCGGTGAGGAAGGTGACGTCCGGGGA
Source organism: Pleurodeles waltl (assembly GCF_031143425.1). Lineage (NCBI taxonomy): Eukaryota > Metazoa > Chordata > Amphibia > Caudata > Salamandridae > Pleurodeles > Pleurodeles waltl. Next base: position 167,415,272 of record NC_090443.1, on the reverse strand, counting down.
TGATGAGGTGAGTAGGTCCCAAAGTTCCACGGCGTGCCCCAGTTATGATGGTAAGTCTTGCCCCACCTTTTGAGATTACTTTACAAAAACAAAATTATTAGACCTGTCAGCCTTGGGGTTGTCTTCCCCTAAATCTTTTGCCTTACTCCTCCATTGTTTTGCTAATCTTGTTGTTGTTGGCCTTAGGACTTTGTGCACTTTACCACTGCTAACCAGTGTTAAAGTGCATGTGCTCTCTCCCTAAAACATGATAACATTGACTAACACCCAATTGCCTTATTTAATTTACTTTTCCCTAGTAAAGTGGTGTTACAGGTACCCAGGGCTGGTAAATTAAATGCTACTAGTGGGCCTGCAGCACTGATTGTGCCACCCACTTAAGTAGCCTTTTTTAAACAAGTCCCATGCCTGCCATTGCAGCCTGTGTGTGCAGTTTTGGCCTGCCATTTCAACCTGCAAAATAAACATCTTGCCAGGACCAAACCTTCCTTTTTAATACACATAGGTCACCCTAGGCTAGGCCCCAGACCAGTAGTATGGCAGGGTGCAGTGTATTTAAAAAGGTGGACCTGTACATTTACCTTTTACATGCCCTGGTAGTGAAAAACTCCTAAATTAGCTTTTCACTTCTGCAGGGCCTGCCTTTCCCATAGGAAAACATTAGGTTACCTTATTACATTTTATAAGTGATATCTTTCAAATGGGAGCAGGTAGGAAGTTCGAGTTTTGTGGCAAAGAATTGTAATTTAAAAGACTCTTTCTTGGTAAAGTCTGATTTTCAGTTCCAGTTCTGAAATTTTTACTTTTAGAAAGTTGGCATTTTTTATTGTCCCAGCTATTTGGTGACTGCAGTATGCATCTTGGATCACATGAGTAGGAGTACCTGGCAGTTAGTATTTGTGTTTTGCTCCCAGAGAGTGAGACGAAGGGGGAATAGGGGTTGGCAGGATGGGTCATCTCTGATTTGTTTGGGGGGCAGAGCTGTTACCTACCACAATGGAACATCAAAAGCATCTGCCTGAGCACACTTACAAAGGGTTTTACCCTGGTCTTTTGTGCCAGTAGACAAGCTGGCACCAGGGCAAGGAGTCAGGAAATTCCAAACACCTCTGGGGGTGAAAGCCTCCAGAACCATTATCTACTTCAAAACTGGCACCAAGTATAAATATTGGACCCTCTGACCCAACTATTTAGTACACCTGTGGGCCTGTTGAAGACTCAAATGGACTGCTGTGCTGCTCTGCAAGAAGGAATGCTACTCCGTTACACTTTTGCTTGAGTGAGAAGGACTGGACCTGCATCTTAAACCAAGGACCAAAAGAGTGACTCCAAGGGCTCATTGACTAGCCTACTGATCATAGCCTCAGGTACAGAAAAGGCTCCACCCACCTCAAACCCAGCACCTGGATTCTTCTGCTGGGAGGCTTGTCCCTAAGTGGTGCCACCTCAGTCCTTGACCCATGGAAGTGGGCCTGAAGGTGGGCTGCCAGCCCTTCTTTGATCACTTTCACAGAGCTGATGAAGTGCAATGTATCTCCTTGTGACTCCTCATCAGAACTGCAGCTCTATGACGTATCCCAGATGCAGGACCTTGCATCGCAGATTACAGCTTCTCACAACTGCTACTACGTGATGCATCGCTGACTCAGAACTTCTCAGCACAAACCTTCGTCAACGGCATCTTTGACAACAATGCAGTACCTCGCATCGCTGCCCACAGCCCTCGGAACCGCTGCTGCATGACTCAATTCAGCCGGCCTAACTAGGTCTTTGTATCTAGGTCTTTGTATCTGGTCTGTGCTTTATCGCAGTTGACCTGAAATTGTGACTTCATCCCAGTCCAGCGTGACCAGATACCACAGTTGGCACTTTGGCCCTCATTACAACCCTGGCGGTTGGGTTTAAAGCGGCGGTAATACTGCCAACAGGCCGGCGGTAAAAAAAAATGGAATCACAACCACAGCGGAAACCGACAACACAGACAGACACTTTAACCCTCTGACCGCCACAGCGGTAGCAACAAACACCGCAGCGGTAACCGCCAACAGACAGGTGGAAGACAATGTACTGCCCACCACATTACAACCCACCCATCCGCCAGCTATTCCGGGGCGGTACCAACACGATCAAAAGCACGGCGGAAACAGTACACAGAAGAGAAACCACTCATCTCTCGACACCTAAGGAAGAACTAGGACGCCATGGAGCCCGAACTACAGGTGTTGCCCATGTTGGTGTATCTTCTCATTTAACAGGAATACGAACGGCGGTGGCGATGACCACGGGATAGGAAAGTACCATCTTGCCTGGCATGTTACCCCCATATTTCACTATATATGTTGTTTTAGTCTATGTGTCACTGGGACCCTGCCAGGCAGGGCCCCAGTGCTCATAAGTATGTGCCCTGTAAGTATGTGCCCTGTATGTGTTCCCTGTGTGAGGCCTAACTGTCTCACTGAGGCTCTGCTAACCAGAACCTCAGTGGTTATGCTCTCTCTGCTTTCCAAATTTGTCACTAACAGGCTAGTGACCAATTTCACCAATTCACATTGGCATACTGGTACACCAATATAATTCTCTAGTATATGGTACTTAGGTACCCAGGGTATTGGGGTTCCAGGAGATCCCTATGGGCTGCAGCATTTCTTTTGCCACCCATAGGGAGCTCTGACAATTCTTACACAGGCCTGCCAGTTCAGCCTGAGTGAAATAACGTCCACGTTATTTTACAGCCATTTACCACTGCCCTTAAGTAACTTATAAGTCACCTATATGTCTAACCTTCACCTAGTGAAGGTTGGGTGCAAAGTTACTTAGTGTGAGGGCACCCTGGCACTAGCCAAGGTGCCCCCAAATCGTTCAGGGCAAATTCCCCAGACTTTGTGAGTGCGGGAACACCATTACACGTGTGCACTGTACATAGGTCACTACCTATGTACAGCGTCACAATGGTAACTCCGAACATGGCCATGTAACATGTCTAAGATCATGGAATTGCCACCCCAATGCCATTCTGGCATTGGGGGGACAATTCCATGATCCCCCGGGTCTCTAGCACAGAACCCGGGTACTGTAAAACTGCCTTTCCGGGGTCTCCACTGCAGCTGCTGCTGCTGCCAACCCCTCAGACAGGTTTCTGCCCTCCTGGGGTCCAGGCAGCCCTGGCCCAGGAAGGCAGAAAAAAGGACTTCCTCTGAGAGAGGGTGTAACACCCTCTCCCTTTGGAAATAGGTGTGAAGGCTGGGGAGGAGTAGCCTCCCCCAGCCTCTGGAAATGCTTTGATGGGCACAGATGGTGCCCATCTCTGCATAAGCCAGTCTACACTGGTTTAGGGATCCCCCAGCCCTGCTCTGGCGCGAAACTGGACAAAGGAAAGGGGAGTGACCACTCCCCTGACCTGCACCTCCCAGGGGAGGTGCTCAGAGCTCCTCCAGTGTGTCCCAGACCTCTGCCATCTTGGAAACAGAGGTGTTTGTAGCACACTGGACTGCTCTGAGTGGCAAGTGCAAGCAGGTGACTTCAGAGGCTCCTTCTGATAGGCTCTTACCTCTCTTGGTAGCCAATCCTCCTTCCTAGGTAGCCAAACCTCCTTTTCTGGATATTTAGGGTCTCTGCTTTGGGGATCTCACCAAATAACGAATGCAAGAGCTCACCAGAGTTCCTCTGTATCTCCCTCTTCATCTTCTGCCAAAGGATCGACCGCTGACTGCTCAGGATGCCTGCAAAACCACAACAAAGTAGCAAGACGACTACTAGCAACCTTGTATCGCTTCATCCTGCCGGCTTTCTCCACTGTTTCCAGGTGGTGCATGCTCTGGGGGTAGCCTGCCTCCTTTCTGCACCAGGAGCTCTGAAGAAATCTCCTGTGGGTCGATGGAATCTTCCCCCTGCAACTGCAGGCAACAAAAGACTGCATCACCGGTCCTCTGGGTCCCCTCTCAGCACGACGAGTGTGGTCCCTGGAACTCAGCAACTCTGTCCAAGTGACTCCCACAGTCCAGTGACTCTTCAGTCCAAGTTTGGTGGAGGTAAGTCCTTGCCCCCCCACGCTAGACTGCATTGCTGGGTACAGCGTGATTTGCAGCTGCTCCTGTGCACTCTTCCAGGATTTCCTTCGTGCACAGTCAAGCCTGGGTCCCCGACACTCTAACCTGCAGTGCACAACCTTCTGAGTTGTTCTCCAGCGTCGTGGGACTCCCTTTTGTGATTTCGCTTGGACTCCAGTTTACTCTTCTTCCAAGTGCCTGTTCAGGTACTTCTGCGGGAGCTGCCTGCTTCTGTGAGGGCTCCCTGACTTGCTGGGCACCCCCTCTGTCTCCTCATCCAAGTGGCGACATCCTGGTCCCTCCTGCACCACAGCAGCATCCAAAAACCCTAACTGCGGCCCTTGAAGCTAGCAAGGCTTGTTTGCAGTCTTTCTGCGTGGGAACACCTCTGCAAGCTTCTTCACGACGTGGGACATCCATCCTCCGAAGGGGAAGATCCTAGTCCTCTTCGTTCTTGCAGAACACAAAGCTTATTCCAACCGGTGGCAGCTTCCTTGCACCCTCAGCTGGCATTTCCTGGGCTCCTGCCCACTCTCGACACTGTCGCGACTCTTGGACTTGGTCCCCTTGTCTTACAGGTACTCAGGTCCAGAAATCCACTTTGGTTGCATTGCTGGTGTTTGTGCTTCCTGCAGAATCCCCCTATCACGACTTCTGTGCTCTCTGGGGGTTGTAGGTGCACTTTACACCTACCTTTCAGGGTCTTGGGGTGGGCTATTTTTCTAACCCTCACTGTTTTCTTACAGTCCCAGCAACCCTCTACAAGCTCACATAGGTTTGGGGTCCATTTGTGATTCGTATTCCACTTTTGGAGTATATGGTTTGTGTTGCCCCTATACCTATGTGCTCCTATTGCAATCTACTGTAACTTTACATTGCTTGCATTACTTTCTTTTGCTCTTATCTGCATAATTTTTGTTTGTGTACATATATCTTGTGTATATATCTTATCCTCATACTGAGGGTACTCACTGAGATACTTTTGGCATATTGTCATAAAAATAAAGCACCTTTATTTTTAGTATATCTGTGTACTGTGTTTTCTTATGATATTGTGCATAGGACACCAGTGGTATAGTAGGAGCTTTACATGTGTCCTAGTTCAGCCTAAGCTGCTTTGCCATAGCTACCTTCTATCAGCCTAAGCTGCTAGAAACACCTCTTCTACACTAAGGGATAACTGGACCTGGCACAAGGTGTAAGTACCTCTAGTACCCACTACAAGCCAGGCTAGCCTCCTACACACGGTGAGTACTGCACCTAGCACACGGGGGGAGGAAAAAGAGAGTGACACACACACACAACACCCCCAACCTCACCCCCAACACCATACACAGAAACACTTGCATCAACATTACATATACACCCCGTAACCCTCAGGAAGAACGCAAGGACAAAAGGAATTGAGTCAAATGAATGTCATATTAGAAAAAGACATATATATGTTACAAATTCAAAAACAATATTTACAATATATACAATATGTACATAAGACGGTACATTGTCCACTCAAAATGTCTGTGGGCCACTGAGCCAAAACTCATAGGCCAAGCCCACACTTGACTCCTGCCTCAATATGGAGAGAACACTGCATGGGCATCAGGTCGAAAACACACAGGCACCTCAGGGGGACGGGGAAGGGGGCGACACCTCAGCTGGAAGATGGGACAACGCCACTGCTCCTGGAGGTGGCTCCATGCCCACAGCGATGTCCTGGGAAGTGCAAGGCCACAGTCTCTCAAGTCTCTCAAGTGGGTGGTTTGCCCACTGCCTGCTCCTGGCGAGTGCAAGGCCACAGTCTCTCAAGTCTCTCAAATGGGTGGTTTGCCCACTGCCTGGTCCTGGGGAGTGCAAAGGCACAGGTCTCTCAAGTGGATGCCTTTGTCCAATGGTTCTGGAGGGGGCTTTGTGCCCAGTGTGCTTCATCCTGCCAAGGATAGGGTGAGTGGATGCATTTCTCCACTGGTTCTGGAGGGGGCTTTGTGCCCAGTGTGCTTCCTCCTGCCAAGGATGGGTGAGTGGATGCATTTCCCCACTGGTTCTGGAGGGGGTTTTGTGCCCAGTGTGCTTCATCCTGCCAAGTATAGGGTGAGTGGATGCATTTCTCCACTGGTTCTGGAGGGGGCTCTGTGCCCAGTGATGCAACACTTGGGTTGTGGCAGTTCACAGTCCCACACCTGGGTGTCTGAGTTACGAGATTTCCAGTGACCAGGATGCATGATAGTCCATGGAGGAAGGGTTAGAGTCCATCCGGCGGCAGCTACGGCTGCACAGTGGTGGTAGTGCCAGTGCTGGTGGTGGTGCTACCAGTGGTGGAGGGAGGCTCCAGCCCCTCTCCTGCAGCCTCGGACGGCTGTCTACTGGGGCTGCTGCTGCTGTCAGTGGTGCTACTGTCAGCGGTGCAGGTGGCGGTGCTTGCGGCGGGGCATGCATCGGTGCTTGCGGCGGTGCAGGTGGCGGTGCTGCCAGTGGTGGAGGGAGTCTCCAGCCCTTCTCCTGCAGCCTCGGACGGCTGCCCACTGGTGCTGCTGCTGCTGACAGTAGTGGTGTTTGAAGCAGTGCAGGTGGCAGTGCTTGCGGCGGTGCTAGCGGCGGGACTGCTGGCGGTGCTGGCCACGGTGCAGGTGTTGGTGTTGGCAGACGTGCTGGTAGCCACCAGGCTTTCACCTACAGCCTTGGATGGCTGAAGTGCCTTGCCTGGTGTTTTGTTCCCCTTCCTCACCTTGGCAGATGGTGGTGTCACCTTGGCTCTGGCAGCTGGAGTCTTTGAGGTGGCCTTGCTGGGTGGTTGTGGCTCCTTCCCCTTGATGGATGCTGTCCCCTTCGTCACCTTGCCAGGTGGTGGAATGGTGTTTGCCTTGTCAGGGGTTGGTGGCACACTGGCTGGGCTGACAGGTGCCCCTTTGAGCCTCTGACAGCTGCAGAACCCACAGCAGACGTGGACTTGGTGGCTGAGGTGCTGGGCTGGGTTTTGGCCACCCTGGCCCGAGGGGAAGGACTATGGGGTGGGGAGGGGTAGGGAAGAGGTCAATGTTTGCCAGGAAAAGCTTCTTAAGGACACTGGCCGGGAAGAGGGAGAAAGTCTGGGAGTGGAGGACGAGGGAGTGGTTGTAGGAGGTATCTGTCTGCTGAGTTTGAGTGCAGGTGCATGGGCTGGTTGCTGTTGTGAGGTGGATGGCTGTTGGGTGGGTGGGTGGGTGCTTGTGTTTGTGTACTTTGGGAGGAGGGGTCACAGATGTGTGCATTGGATATGGGGTTGGTGACTGCCAGTGAGGGGTGTGTAGTGATTGGCATGCTGGTGATGCAGGTAGTGGATGAGGATGTAGTGCATGCAGGTGTGAGTGGAGATGCTACTCGGAGGGAGGTGGATGAGGAGGAGGAGGGGGACACTGTGGAGGCAGTGGATGTTGGTGTGTCTGCATGGGGATGGTGCTTGTGTGAGTGCCTGTGAGATGAAGTGTGGTGCTTGTGTTTGCCTGAGCCACTTTTGTGTGTTGATTTGGGTGAATGCTGATCTGAAGGTGTGCTTGGGATAGGTTTGGGTTGAGGGGATTGGGACTGGGTAGAGGAAGTTGGAGGGGGGAGGCTAGAGACAGGGACAATGGCTGCCATCAGTGCTGAGGCCAGAGCCTGAAATGCTCTCTGTTGGGCCACCACACCAGAGTGAATGCCCTCCAGGTATGCATTTGTTTGTTGCAAATGCCTCTCAACACCCTGGATGGCATTCAGAATGGTTGACTGCCCAACAGTGAGGGATCTCAGGAGGCTAAGTGCAGGTGTTAAAAAGAGGCTCCCATTGACTACAATGGGCCTCTGGGTGCTTTGCAGGATTACCGTCATCATTTTGTACGCTAATCCTGCAAAGCACCGGACTAGCGTAAAACATTATGACACTAGTCACCTGAACTATTGCCATGGTGCGGCGTAATATAAATACAGCGCTACAATAGTGGCCTTGGGGGGGCCACTAAGGGGTGCGTGAAAAGTGGCGCTGCACAAGGTGCAGTGCCACGTTTCATAAATATGCCCCTATATATCTCCAGCTATATTGATTGGATTTTTGCCGTTTTGGTCTTGAATAATTTATTAAATGTTACCCTGTTTTTCTGAATTGGTGTGGGATTTTTGTCTTGTGTTGTGCTTTCACTCTATTACTTTTTGAACTGCTGCATAAACACTTTTTGCCTCTGAGTTCATCCTGACTGTTTTTTTGCAAGCTTCCAGAGGGTTGGGCATAGATTAATTTGGAGGTTGCTTGTGTTTCACCTTAACAATAAAACCATGTTGTTGTGATACAATTGGAGTGCTTGCACTTGTAAGGGGTTGGTAGGTATAAAGAGACAATGTTATTATTGTACCCAACCATTTACTTGTGTACGTGTGGGCTCAATTTGTAACCATTCCTAAAATGGTTTGGCTTCTATTTTGTCACTCAAATCATCCAAGAAACTGAAAGTCAGTATGCTTGCCTAAAATCAATCACTGGGGACGATAGTTCATGATTCGTCCTTGACTTGAAACTGCTTTTTTCCCCCAATTTGTGATAGAGTGTGTGCTTTTGCATTTTGTTTAGCTGGTCGATAAGTGATTATAAAATTTTAATCACTGAAGAATAGTGTCCAGCTTAGCTGTCTAGCAGAGTGAGCACAGGCAGAACGTAAGTACTGGAGACTGCATGATCTGTATAGATAGTTACAGGGTGTTTGAGCATTCTGAGAAGCATCTGCCTCAACCAGAAAGGTATGTGTAGTGTCGGGAAAAGCCAAAATTGGAGCTTCAGTAAATTTATTTTTTAGGGTTTGGAAGGCAGTCTCAGGTGCAGAGTTCCAAACAAAGGTTACCCCCTTCTGTTGTAGTCGGGTGATCAGTGTGATGATTTCTGAAAAGTTCTGAATGAAACGACTGTAAAATTTCACATAACCCAAGAATCTTTCAACTTGTTTTACCATGTCTGGAGATGAGTAGTCTAATACCACTTCAAACTTCTTTTGCTCCATTCTCACCACATTGGGTCCTAGAAGGTATATCAGTAAGTCTTCTTCAGTTTTGTGAAACTAATTTTTTTCCTGTTTCGCAAACAGACTGCACCAGCGCAGTTGTCGTAGGATGGTACGTACTTGTTTGACATGATCAGACAAACTTTTAGAATAGATAATGATGTTGTCAATATACACCATGCAGCATATGTTGATAAATTCTCAGAAGCCTTCATCCATGAACTGTAAGGTGGCTGGAGCTACAAAGCCCAAAGAGCATCACTTGATAGTCGAACAACCCAAACTTAGGCCCATATTTATACTCCTTTTGCGCCACATTTGCGTCATTTTTTTAACACAAATTTGGCACAAACTTATCTCCATAATTATATTTTGATATGTCTAACGTCATAATATAAGAGTTTGCATAATTTTGGGGATGAGTGAACCTACCTTGCGTCAATGAGAAGGTAGGCGTTCCCATCCATAAAATGGTGCTATCCCCAAAGCCCCATATTTATCCCCGTGCTAAAATGATGCACGGGTGGGAGGAGGGGCTAAATAATGGTGCTAACATTTAGGGGACCTGTGGACCCTTTCCATGAATAAACACCATGGAATGGGTCCACAGGTGCCCTCACCAAAGCCCCAGGAACACCTCCACCAGATGGACACCAGCGAATGGGGGACCCCTCCCAGCTAAATATTTTTTTGTTTGCCATTGGAGGCCCTAACTTGGGGGGCCCTGCATGGCACAGGGTGCAATGGTCATGTCCAGGAGACACTTGTCCCCTGTGCTGGCCATTAGGGTGGTGGGCATGACTCCTGTCTTTCCTAAGACAGGAGTCATGTCTGGTGGAGATGTGTCAGGAAATGGCGTTAGTCTGGTTAGAGAATTTTTTTTTTGCCACTAATCAGGCTAGCGTTATTCTTTGGGGCCCGACCTTGTCCTTCCCTAGCGCTAGCGTCATTTTAGTTGATGCTAGCAAAAGCTGAGTGCTGGCTTACGCTATTCCATTAATTTAGCGCCCGGATGGCGCTCAGGAATGTCGCAAGCCGGCACTCTACTTTTCGGGGCAAAACTTTGTTCCTGACGTTTTGCACCGAAAAGTATAAATTCAGCCCTTAGTTCAGAAGGTGTCTTCCATTTGTTGCCCTTCCTGACTCTTTCTAGGTGATATGCACCTCTTAGTTCTAACTTGGTGTACACCACTGCATCCTATATCCAAGAGTTCAGGAATTAGAGGCAAGAGATATCTGTTCTTTACAATTATGTCACTTAAAGTGTGATAATCTATGCAAACACATAACTCATTCCCTTTTGGGGCACAAAAAAAGAGGGGGGAGGAGACAGATGACTTAGTGATAGATAAAACTGTTAGCCAGATACTCATGCAAGTACTGACCAAGATGTTTGTTTTCTTTCTCTGTGAGAGCATAGATGTGGCTACAGGGTAATTTCGCTCCCAGCACTAAGACTATTCTCCAGTCAAATTCTCTGTGAGGAGGTACTGAGTTGGCCTTTTTTTGTGAAAGACATCTGCCAAACCACCATAGGTATCTGGTAACCCATTAACCAGAGAGATAATGGGAATGGTTTTTGTCATTCCTTTAGCCTGAATTGTCCATGTGTGGCATGCGTTTGCAAAGCAATGCTGTTCACAGAAACCTGACTTCAGGGTCACTACTCAAGTGTGCCAATTGATATGCGGGTGTTTTACCAGCCAAAGTAAATCAAGGATCATGCTGAACTGACGTGCATTGATAATATCAAAACAGATATATTCCTGGTGGTCACTGTTGCACGTTATTAGTAAAGTCTCTGTGTGATATAAGATGGGGCCAGATGTCAATACTTTGGTATCTATGGCCCTCACCTTCTCAAGTTTTGCTTTAAGATTTGATTTAATTTGATTTGTGATTTTATAAAGGGCTTGTTGCCTATAGGCATCTTGAACCTAACAGTGTCACAGGAGAGGGGTTGAGAACAATGACATACTGTACATCTAGGGAGTGAACAACCATGTTTTAAGGGATTTTCTGAAGGCCAGTAAATATGTGCAATTCTTCAAATTTGGAGGAAGAGAATTCCACAATTTTATGGTCTTAAAAAAAGAAGCTTCTACCTCCCCAGGAAGCTCGCTTGACCCTTGACCCTGGGCAGTACTAGGCCTCTGGAGGCTGCTAAACTGAGATTGCGTGGAGATATACACCAACTAAGTCTGTCCTGTAAGTATTTGGGGGGCAATGTTATGTAAGGGTTTAAAAGCTATGCCAAGAACCTTAATTTTGATTCACTTTGCGACTGGGAGTCAATGTAGCTCTTTTATGGCCTGAGTCACTGAATGTTGTTTTGGAATATGTTTCACAAACTAAGACGATGCATTCTGTAAAATCTGTGGTTTAAGTAGGAGTTTTTTCCTCATGCCTAAATACAAGTCATTTCTGTAATCTAGTTTAGCTAGAACCAGGGTGGTGATCATGGTCTTTTAGAGCTCAGCAGAAATAAAAACAACACACTTTTCTAACTATTTTTAGAGCAAAAATGTGGAAGATGCTAAAATATTAATCTGTTCTTCAAAGTTGAGCTTATTGTCAAAACCCATCCCCAAGTTCTTCACTTTCTGCACTGGTAGAGGGCGCGCTCCCATTTCCTGAGGCCACCAGTTTTGACCCCATAATGAATTATCATTCCCAATCAAAAAAAACTCTGTTTTGCAGAAATTATGTTTAGGACAGTTTCGGCTTACCGAACTGCTGAACTGTGACATGCAAGACCTAAGTTTGGCAGCAGTGTCTTCTGGATTATTGGAGATTGATACCAGTATTTGTGTATTGTCAGTGTACGAAATCACCGAAAATCCAAATGATTTAACCAGTCTGGCCAGGGTTGTAACATAAAGATTAAAAAGTGTTGGGCTCAACGAGGATCCCTGCGGAACTCTACTGGGAAAACAGAAATGGTCAGAGACTAAAGCCTCTGTGGCTACTAGATGTACTCTGTCAAAGAGAAATGAATTTACTAGACTGAGCGCTAGACCTCAGATACCTAGTTTCAGCAACACGGTCAAGCAGGGTGGTGTGATTGATGGTATTGAATGTCACCAAGAAGTCCAGTAATATCAGTGCTGCCTTGCGGCCTTTATCTAGGATGGATCTCAATTCCTCCAAAACTGCTATCAAAACTGTCTCTGTATTATGAGACTTTCTAAATCCAAATTGTGTGCTATCCAGCAAATTATTGATATCTATGAAGGACATACGTTCTGCATTCAAAGCCCTTTCCAGCACTTTTGCTGGAAATAGGAGCCTAGATATAGGTCTGTAGCTAATTGGCTCCTGAGGTTCCAGGTGAGGTTTTTTTAATAGAGGTAAAATAGAGACCTTATTCCATTCCAGAGGAAAATAGCCTGTGTTAATTTTGTCATTAAAAATAGATATCAATTGATTACTTATAATATCCAGAACAAGATGTGCAATCTTTGGGGGCATGGATCTTGTAGGGATTCTGATTTGTTGTTATCAACTTATGAACCTGTTCTGTCCTGAGTAATGAAAGCTTTTCAAAATCAGACATGAAAATTTGAGGTTCATTGTTTGACAGGGAAGTCACCACCGAGTGATTATAAGTCATAAAACCGTTGAATACTTCCTTCACCTTAGTCTGAAAGAAATTAGCTATTGTGTTACAGAAAACATCAGTGCAATTCTTGTTTTTGGGGGCTGGCACTTTTGCCAGACTTTTTATGGTGTTAAACAACTCTTTTAAAGAGTTCTTTGATTGAGAGATCTTATTGGAAAAGAAACTAGTCTTTTAACCAAGGATGAGTTTTTTATTCTTAGCAGTGGATTGTTTGTAACTTTCTTTTCCCTGCCAGTCATAATTGATTCTCCAGGCTCGTTCTTTCCTTCTGCATTCTCGTTTCTGTGCTCTCAATTTCTCAGAAAACCAAGGTTCTGAGGGAGTTTTTCTATTACTTGTAAAAACTTTTTTTGGGTGGGGGGGCTAGGATTCTTACTTTGAACAGAATGTTGATGCACAGGTCGGCCATGTGTTGGGTATCAATAACATTTCTTCTGACCCCTGAGTCAATTAGGACTTCAACCTTCCATGTACGCCCAGAAGAAGATTGTAAGTGGACTGAAATGGTTAAATGATAATAGGCCAAACAAAAGTGGGTTAACGAGGTCATGTTAAGCTTTGCATTCGACAAGCGGACCCCATCACTCTTTGAGTTACTTAGTTTTCTGACGTTCTCTTGCTTGTGAGGTAACTACAGCAGACACTCCGGCTGATGTTTTAGACCTTTGAGGGCGAGTCAGGCATTCCTTCACATAATGACCAACCTGCCAAAATAGAGACACTAATTCAACTTCCTGGGCTTGTCTTTTTCTTCTTTTGACAAAGGACCTCTGATAGAATCAAATTGCTCTGGCTCCATGGAATCCTCTTAAAACTTAGTCTGTGTGCCACTTTGGGTTTCGTTTTGAAACACGATCACTTTATGATCCGTGCTTTTTCCCTTCTGCACTTTACGTTCAGTGATTCCGCTGTTCAACTTAACTAAAAGGTCTATGAACTCTGCACAATCCTCGGGTGGCTCTGGAATCTGAGACAGTAGGTCTTTCAGCTCCTCCTTCAGGACCCGATAAAAGAGGGCTACCCTTTTGTCCTCCAGCCAAGTAGCCTCTATAACCAGACGGTTAAATGTAGCGATATAATGCAAAGAATACGAAGATCCTTGCTTAAGGTTTAGCGGATCATTTTCTGCCGTCTGTAAAAAGGCATTTGTAGTGTCGTCGTAAAAGCTGCTGTCCTGGCTATGAAATGAAAATTACACTGGCTCATGAAGATACCAAATTTCTGGCTTTCCCCATGAAACCGCTCTGGTGGGGCTAAGGAAAACCTGCACTGTGGTTACAATGTAGATTTTCATAAGAGGCGGAGAACTTGCATTGGTGGCGGCTGAAGCACCGCTTATAGAGGGGAAGGTAGGAGGTTTCAACAGTGGTCTTGTGATGTCTAATGTTGTCAGCTGTTCGTGAATGGCAGTCGTTTCCTGCTTTTGCATTGCATTTTCTTCCTGGATAGTCACAAGCATAGTTGCAATATCCTGTAAAGTGTTCTGTTGGTCCGTATCGCTGGGGCAACATTAAAGTTGTAGGCTTCACTTTCTGGCAGGGAATTGTGATGCACCCTTACCTATGGATGTGCACCACAGCGTTTGCCGAGACAATATGGGCCCAACTCCTAGTGCCCTCCCGGTTGTTCTGGATATATACGAACTCCAAGAATTATCAATAACCTGCTGCGAGCAGGGCCTTCCAGGATGTGGTCTGACCAACAGTATGGTCCTGCTGTCGAACTTTGTAGGAAAGGAATGGGGAATTACTATAACTATCCTTGTGTCTGTGTGTGTTAAACCACCCGCCTGCTGCGGTACTCTGTGTGTTGGATTGGTCTAAGACTATACCTGCGATCAACTAGAAAGCCATTCAATTGGAAATGGCAATGTTGTTGGACCTTCTGCACTGGAGTATGGTATGGTTTGACACCGGTGGTGCAGGCATTCTACAGGTATACTGTAAAGAGATACAAACAAGTCAACACCAGCTAAAGGCTAGATATCTAAATTTGATTATGTGAGGTTGCACAATATTTGCTGCACATACATGACATCCCTGGATTGAAGTATAGATTGTCACAGCTCTCGCCACGCAAAAGTAAACAGCTATTTTCTGAGTGTCATCCCCAGGGTCATATATGGCTCCAGGAGGCAGGCCACGTGGTCCCCCCTCCTTTGTTCTGCAAGGGCCAGCCCCTGGGAGGTGCTGATCCTTGGGCCCCCTCCTTCTTTTTAATAAATTAATTGGCCACAGGAAGGTGGTAGTCCCTGGGACCAGGGGTGATCTCTGCAGCCCCCCAGATCATTTTTTTATTAAAAGCCCTGGGAGGTGGTAGTCCCCAGGGCCTGGGGGTTCTGTGCAGCCCCCCTAAATACTTTTTTATTTATAGCACCGAGGAAGTGGTGGTCCCCGGCGCCCCAGGTTGGTCCGTGTACTCCCCATTAATATTAGCATTAGCTCCGGGGAGCTGGTATTCCCCAGGACATTATTAAGCTCTTGGAGCCCTTGGAGGGGGCGCAGTGCACACCCCTCAATTTTTTTTTAATTAAAGCTGCATGCCCCCTGGACTTGGCCCAACCTGAGGTAATAATTAAAAGAAGTGCAGGAGACTGTGCTTGCTTTTTAAAAAGAATTCACGGCGAAGTTCGTCCCCGGGGCTAACTTGAATGCAATTGGGGGAGAGGGGTGGCTCCTGGACCCAGGGGCCACCACCTCCATGGGCCAAAATGTTTTCAAAGTGGGAGGGGGACCGCATGACCCCCCCCCCTCCTGGGCCATGTGTTGCCCGGGGACCACCACCTCCCTGGGGCTGGCCCATGAAAACAGAAGGAGAGGGCCATGCTGCCCCCTCCTGGAGCTAAATAATGACACTGGGGACTACCACCAGCCAGGGTTGGCTTCTGCTATGCCCCGAGATGCCCAGCCCTGGGACATAGCTGTTTGCTCTGACTTAGTGGGAGCTATGACAGCTCCCGCCAAGTCAGAGCAAACACAACTCTGCAGCTAAGAAGGGAGAGCTGTCACACAGATTCCAGCTCGTAAAATGGCGGACAGGATATCCATCACCTTTGCAACAGAGTAACCTGCCTGCCAAACTCTAAATCAGGCTCATAGTCCCCTATCCTGAACTACAAAATAAAAAGTGATATAATGGATAAGGGGGCAGGGTGGGAATACCCTGCCTCCCTAGGCCCCAAGAAGGACAAAATTGATTTAAAAAATGGAAATATTTGTCTCAACCCTGATGGACTCCCACAAGATTGGAAATAAACCAAAATGGCAGCCTAGTATGCATTCTTTAATAAAGTGAAGGAGGGCGCGTGCCTCCCCTCGAGCCACTCTCGACCCTGAGGACTCCCTTCCCTGGGACCCAATTTAATTCATTTGGTGAGGGGCTGCACAGCCTCCTCCTTAAGCTGTATTTGTCCGCAGAGACCCCATCCCCCAGGGCCCAATTTATTATTATGGGAGGGGGGATGTGTGGCCCCATCTCCAAGCCATATTTATCCTCAGGAACCCCATCCCTATGACCCAATTTAATAAATTTAAGGGGCAGGGGAACATGTG
Organism: Pleurodeles waltl; assembly: GCF_031143425.1. Taxonomy (NCBI): domain Eukaryota; kingdom Metazoa; phylum Chordata; class Amphibia; order Caudata; family Salamandridae; genus Pleurodeles; species Pleurodeles waltl. The sequence continues at coordinate 167,399,056 of NC_090443.1, read as the reverse complement.
TTTGCTCCTGCCTAGAAGGTGTTTTTTTAAAACTCCCTCCAAACTAGAGGAAACAGAAGGTCTGCTCCTGGTGGGAGAGAGCTTTAAAAATGTTCCCACCGGCTAGGAGCAGACTTGAGATTTATTTCCCTACCCGCACTGATGCAGGCAGGGAAACTGATCTTGGTATTGCTCTCACCCAGAGGGAGATGCATAAATAGCTGTTGCCCTTGGGCGTGAGCTGGTTGGGGCTGCCAAGGCCCTGAGGCTCCTCCTGTAGCCCCCAACGTATGTGTGGTGGGTGCCCTGGGTGGACACTGAGGCACACACCTTGCAATAATACGGACCTCAGGGATGGGGTACCAGGGCCAAAATAGGCACATTGACGGAGCTGCACAGCCCTCCTTCCCAATCAATTAATAACAGCTCTGGGGGCTGGGGGCCCTACAGCCTAATGAGGCTCAGAGAGGAGCGCCATGTGGCCCTTATCCCCTTTAAAATAACAAAACAATTTGTTCCCACCGTTTTCCAGGCTGATAGACAGCTCAGCTTACCAAAGGGACTCAAGCTCATTTCCTGCCAATTTTGATGGTGAGTTCTTGCTGCAGAGGACTATGAGGACACTTCAATCAAACAAGAAAGCACTTACTTCACATAATTAAGAAGAAATACCCTTGTTTGGTGGAGATTTATCTCTTTGTCTGTAGTCTTGTCATCTTTTCTATGAGTATTCTTTTTGTCACTGATTTCTGTATGAAGACGCTTGAGGAACAATCACAGTGCCAAAATAAAGCATACACAAGTTTACTGTACACATTACGCTGCGGTCTTTTACATAGGTGTAGCATAGACTATGCACTAGACATTCACCCAATGAGGAAGCACTTACTAACTAACCAGTAGAATGTACTCAGCAGGGTAGAGATTTTGAGCAAAACTGTGGAATCTTCTTGGATAATTACACAGATGAGGTTCAATTCTGGCCCTGATGCTCTTTTCACTTAAATTAAACCACAGCGGGAAGCACTTCCAATATAAACGTAGCAGGTGCCCTAGTTGAAGCTCCACCTCTGTAAAGGACAAATCATCTTATCTTCTTGCACTTGGCCTAAGCAAAGCAAGTGTGTTTTCTCTCCAATTTGATGTTGAAAAGTGACCTGAAATCTTTGATGGAGGTGAATGCATTGTTGAGTTATTGGAGCGCAAACTCTTTTGTAGTGACAATCCAAGATGAGTAGGTTCTTTCTTGTCATCTCCTAGTCTGAGAGAAGAGTCCATTGTTCTCCCTTTTAATTACTGCTGAGTATGCAAATGTGCAAAATCACCAACAAGCTCTGTCCATTTGGCCTCCCATGTTAGTAATATGTAATGGTGTTCCCATTATACTCCAGGCTGATGGACAGCTGAACTTAATAAAGTGACTCAAGCGCATTTCCTGCCAATTTAGATGGCACATTCTTGTTGCAGAGGAATATGAGGGCATCTCCACCAAACAAGGAAGCACTTACTTCATATAGGGAAAGGAAGTACCCTTGTTTTTTGGAATGCATTGCCTGTAGTCTCACCAACTTCTCTAAATGAGGATTCATTTTGTCACTGACTTCTGTATGAAGACGCTCGAGGAACAATCACATTGCCAAATTTACACATACACAAGGTCACTGAAGACATTACCTCGTGGTCCTTTAAGCAGCTGTAGTGTAGAGTATACACTAGACAAAACCAAAGGGTAAAGTGGCATTATAGTTTGGTGTGATAAAAAGATTTGTTGTTTTCGTTTTTTAACAAAACCTTAGAAATTCACCAAAAAAACAAAACAAAACAAAGGTAAAAGTAATGTTATAGTTAGGTGAATATATCAGTGACCACATTAATGTTCTGCCCTCAAAAAACTGCAGAAATTCACCAGTTATAGTTAGTAGAGCTACCTATAACTTGCGTCTCTGCCATGGATTGCTTATGACCTCACATATTACATTACTCATGACAGCACTGATGACATCTCAAATGACATCATTGATGACATCACTGATGACATTATCCAAGCTTCTTTTGTACACATTACTCCATAAACTAGTATGCCATTAGAATCCTGAACGTTAGTGCAAAATAGCTCAGAATAATATGAAGCAACATTAATGACATCACAGACATAACTCCCTTAAGCGTAGAAAGCATGTGATATGTCCAGCATTGACCCTATACCATATCAATCAATCAATATTTGTAAAGCGCAGTTACTCACCCGTGACGGTCTCAAGGCGCTGGGGGTGGAGGGGCGGGGGCTCATCCGAAGAGCCACATCTTGAGATTCTTCCTGAAGATGGTGAGTCACGGGCTTTGTCTAAGGTGCAGGGGGAGGTTGTTCCAGCTCTTTTCTGCAGTCTAGGTGAAAGATCGTCCTCCGGTGGTGGTTTTGTGGATGTGAGTGACAGTGGCCAGGGCCATCTGGTCGGAGCAGAGGGATATGGCGGAGGTGTGGAAGGAGACACGGGTGTTCTGGTAGGCTGGTCCTGTGTTGTGTATGGCCTTGTACATGTGGGTGAGAAGCTTGAAGGTGATTCGCTTCTCGACCGGTAGCCGGTGGAGGGTCCTCAGGTGTTGGGAGATGTGTTCTCGGCGAGGGAGGTTGAGAATGAGTCTAACGGCAGCATTCTGGATGGGTTTAACTTTTTTGATGTTCCTAGTTGAGGTGCCGGCGTAGAGGGCATTGCCATAGTCGAGCTTGCTTGTGACTAAGGCGTGCGTGACTGTCCTGCGACAGTGTGCTGGGATCCATCTGAAGATCCTCCTAAGTTTGCAGCGTGTGTGACAGCAGGAGAAGGTGACAGAGTTCACCTCATGGGTCATGGATATGGAGGAGTCGAGGATGATTCCTAAGTTGTGGGCGTGCTCGGTCGGTGCAGGGGGGCACTGAGGGTTGTGGGCCACCAGGAGTTGTCCCAAGCTGAGGTGGGTTTCCAAAAATGATGAGCTCCGTCTTGTCGGAGTTGAGCTTGAGGCAGCTTTCTCTCATCTAGGTGGTGACTGCTTCCATTCCTGCATGAAAGTTCCTTTAGGCCGTTTGGGGGTCTTCGGTGAGGGAAATGATGAGTTGGGTGTCATCGGCATATGACACGATGTTCATACTGTGGCTTCTGACGACGGCAGCAAGAGGGTCCTTGTATATGTTGAACAGTGTGGGACTCACTGAGGATCCTTGGGGGACTCCGCAGTTGACTCCTGAGGGCCTGGAAGTGTAGGGCAGGAGTCTGACTCTCTGCGTCCTCCCGGAGAGGAAGGAGTGGATCCATTCCAGGGCTCTTCCGCGGATTCCTAAGTTGAGGAGTCTGGTGCGCAGAGTGCTATGGGAGACTGTGTCGAAAACTTCACAGGCCTCCTACCTCACATCAAGAATCAACCATAGATACATGGGAAACCCTTATTGCACACAGTTTTCAGTAGGTATACAACTGTTCAGAGAAAGCCAAGTTCCTCAAGATACGGATATCTCGTCCGCTGTGTTACAAGTTCCATAAGATACATCGGAACTTGTAATACGGCGGGTGGGACATTCATCACATTTGAGACGGAGTAATTCCCTCTGCCAAGGTCGCAATCAGGCCCTCAGTGTCTGCTCCAAAATGAATGACCTACTATGGATAGCTTTTATCTGTGTCAAACCCCTCACAGTCACTGAACCTACATTGAGAAATGAAGTTGATATGAGCAGAAATTACAGTACTGCATAAGGGGTTTACTGTACGGACAGAGTTTCCTCTAAACCACACTGCTTGCAGACAGTGGAACTCTCATGAGAAATATACCATAGAGAAGTAAAAAGAATCTACTAAGAACAATACACTCTCTAAATAGCACTTATCAAAAAATACACTTTTTGCATAAAATTACCAAGCACTGAAGTTGCTAAAGATCATACTACCTGCAGCTTTCATATTGTGGTGAAAACTTTGCAGACAGCCTATCCTCTCCGGCACAACAAGCATGTGTACATAGGTTAGTATGTGATGTAGGATTTGTCTTTCGGACACATTACTGTCTAATAAGTCAAGGCTGCTTACAATACTTAGGTAGAATGTTTGCCATATTGGAAATGTTTTCTGCAGATCCAAAAAACGTACGTAGAACATACTGGACACATGTCATCAACTGTCACCTTCACATTGAGTTACTCTTCATTACAAAGATTTATCACGTGTTCAGTACTTCTACGCACATGACAGATTAACAGCAGATGCATCTTGTAAACACTTATACCCATTTGCTGGACACATGCTCACAAAATTAGGTAGAAACGTTTTATGGTAGTTACCCACCACCATGTAAGCCTTAAAACAAATTAAAACACTGATGATGCCATCAGTGATGTCACCAATGATGTAATTTGAGATGTCATCAGTCGTGTCGTAAATGATGTCATAGAACATTTCATGAATTTTGAACTTAGCTCTTGCTGCAGGGTCATCCCCAAACGTTTTGCTTTCCACCTCCTCTTTTTTTAATTTTTTACTGAGGTCATTTTTGTTGGCCTTAGGACTTAGTGCACTTTATCACTGCTAAACAATGCTAAAGTGCTTGTGCTCTCTACTCTAAACATGGTGGAATCATAAACCTAATTGGCATACTGAATTTACTTATAAGTCCCTAGTAAAGTGCCACTACATGTGCCCAGGGCCTGTAAACAAAATGCTACTAGTTGGTCTGCAGCACTAATTTTACCACCCAATCAAGTAACCTTTTAAACATGTCATTGCAGTGCCTGTTTAAACTCCCTTGTCGGCCTGGCAAAATAAACCTTTTGTCATGCCCAAACCTTGTTTTTTAGTACATATAAGTCACTCCTGAGTAGGCCCTGGACCGCCCAGAGGACAAGATGCAATGTATTTAAAAGGTTGGACATGTTTTTTTAAGTTTTGCATGTTTTGGTAGTGAAAATCTCTTACATTTGTTTCTTACTACTGCAAAGCCTATCTCTCTCATAGGATAATATTGAAATTACCACATTGCATTTTGTAAGTGCAATTTCCAAATGGGAAGAGGCAGTCTGTTCATGTTTAGTGTCTCTGGAATCACAATTTACAATCCTAACTTATGTTGAAGTTGGACTTTAAATGGGGGAGGAGCCAAAATGGCAGACAGGGTAGACATGTTTTAGAGAGCTCTGCTCTTGGCACACTAATGTGGAGATGAACGGGGAAAGGAGCCAGGGCCCACACAAAGAGGCTGGGCTGCAGTGGTGATGCATGCCATTGGAAGAGCTCCGGTGGTGGTGTGGCAGCCCTGTGTGTGGAAACATCCCATCGTCAGTCGCTCAGCCTCTGGAGATCGGGGGCAGTCCCTAAGATACCTTCTTTCAGCAGAGCATATGCCTGGGGCCTTGACTGGACCAGAGCCAGCATAGGGGATGCCTACAACAGATCAGGGAGTTGCCCTGTGTGCCTGCTACCTGCCTGTCCCTGCTTCTCACCACTTTCTCCAACCTCTCAGCCTTGTGATCAGCATCTCAGCTGCCTGCTTGCCCCCTCAATCTCACAACATTCTCTAGGCTCTCATTCCCGTGGGTTGTATGCCTGTTGCTTGCCTGTCCCTCCTTCTCACCACTTTTGTGGTCTGTATACCTGCTGCTTGCCCATCCCTCCTACTATCAGGAGAGTAATTTTAGTTAGAGTTGGTTATACACACATGGCGGCATTTCTGATGCCAGTGTTCTATTTCATTTTGAAATCAGACCAGATACACTTGAACAAAATTGCACAGTTTCTCTTGAACATAAAATAAACCTAATAATGTTTATATCACATTCAATAGTGAATAAATACTTTTAAGCCCTAAAGTGAAAAAGTAGGCCATTATCATTGACTTTTCCGCCTCCTGAAAACTTTGGGGCAGATTTAAAACAAGTGGCGCTGCACCTAGTGCAGCACCTCTTTCCTTGCGTGCCTTAGCTCTCCCCTACCATCACCACGTGCATGACATATTTAGCATACAATGCACCCTGGCACATGTACTCTGCAGGAGACATGCCAAAATGTTAGCACTACTCCTGCAGAGTACATAGGGGCCCATTAGACACAATGGTATGCCCTCTTTTAATGCCCGCTCTGAGCAGGCATTAAAAGTGCCACAAAAATGGTGCAAGGAAATCACCATTTTTTCAGCCACCCCCCCTAATGGAGGAATGCCCCCCTCGTATACTTTATGCCTGGCATAGGCATAATGCCACTTCGTAAATATGGCCAGGTGAAAATGCCACTTCAGTGCAACCTTAGCGTAAAAGAATTAAGCTATTGTGACGCTAAGGTGGCTCTAGGGACTCTTAAATATGCCCCTTTGTCTTTTGTCCCAATGAGAGCATGGCTCTCTTTCTTAACAGTCTCATTAAACTCTAAAACTCATGGACACACAAGCCTCTAATTTGCTTAAAATACTGATTTTTATTCAGAAGGCAGTCTTGTGCTTCATATAATGTTTTTGTTACATCAGATAAGAAATCTGAAAAATGAAAGTTTTTTTCACTCTCATAGTAATTATCTGTGTTCTTCTTCCTCTCAGCCCCATGGTCTGTGTGCCTGCTCCCTCTCTGTCCCTCCTTCTCACTGCTTACTCTGGACACCTCTCACACCACGGTCTACGTGTCAACTTCCTGCCAGTCCCTCCTTCTCACCACTTTTTCCTCCCTCTCAGCCACTGGGCCTGAATGACTGCAACCTTCCTTTCCCTCCATCTCGCTACTATCTCTGTGCTCTCAGTCCATGGTCTGCTTATCTGCTGCCTGCCTGTCCCTCATTCTCACTGTTTTCACTTTACTCTCAGCCCTTTTGTCGGCATGCCTGCTGCCTGCCTGTACCTCCTTCTCATCTATAACCCTGTGCTGCCAGCCCCGTGGTTTGAGTCTGCGATGCTTGCCTGTCCCTCCTTCTCACTTTTTTCTCTGTGCTCTCAGACCCGTGGTCTGTATAGATGCTGTCCGCCTGTCCCTCATTCTCACTGCTTTCTCCTTCCTCTCAGCCCCATTGTGTGTGTGCCTGCTGCCAGCCTGTCCTTCCTTTTCACTGCTTTCTCTTTCCTCTCAGCCCCGTGGTCTGCATGCCTGCTCCCAATCTCTCCCTCATTCTCAAATTTTTCCCCTCCCTCTCATCCCTATGGTCCCCATGCCTGCTGTCTAGCTGTCCCTCTATCTCACTGCTTCCTCATTCTTCTCAGCCACTTAGTCTGAGTGCATTCTGCCTGTCTGTGATCTGCGCATCTTTTGCCTGTCTGTCCCTCCTTCTCACCACTTGCCCCTCCTTCAGCCCTGTACTCTGCATGTCTTCCGCCTGCCTGTCCCTCCTACTACCAGGAGGGTAGCAACAGCGAGAATTAAAAAGCACACAACAAGGCGTATCTGATTCTAGTGTTGGATTTTATTTTGAACTCACACCACATACATTTGAACTAAATTGCACATGGTCTCTTGAACGTAAAATAACCCTAATGCTGTTTATATCACATCCCGTAGTGAATAAACATTTTTAAGCTCCGAAAGTTAAAAAATAGGTCATTATCATTGACATTTATAAATTCTTTGCCCCAATGAGAGCATGAATCTGTTTCTTAACATTCTTGTTAAGCACTAAAACAAATGGACCCTCAAGTTTCTAATTCGCTGCAAATCCTGATTTGTGCAGAAGGCAATATTGTGCATCATGTCAGAAAACGAGTGTTATTTTTAATCTTATAGTAGATATCCATTTTCTCGTTCCTCTCAACCCTGTGTCCATGTGCTTGTTGCAAGATTGCTCCTCCTTCTCACCACTTTCTCCATGCTCTCAGCCCCATGTTCTGCATCCCTGTTGCCTGCTTGTCCCTCCTTCTCACCCCTTCTTCTTTCCTCACCAATCCCTTGTCTATGTGCCTGTTGCTTGCCTGTCCCTCCTTCTCACCACTTTCTCCTCCCTTCCAACCCAGTGGTCAGCATACCTGCAGCCTGCTTGTTCCTCCTCCTCATTGCTTTCTCCTGGCTCTCAGCCCCGTTGTCTGGGTGCCTCTGGCTTATCTGTCCCTCCTTCTCACCGCTTTTGCCGGGGTCCCAACTCCATGGTCTTTCTGCCTGCTGCATGCCTGACCCTCCTTCTCACCACTTTCTTAGGGCTCTCAGACCCATGGTCTGCGTGCCTGCTGCCTGCCTATCCCTCCTTCTCACCAATGTCTCCTTCATCTCTCCACCGTGGTCTGCGTGCCTACTCCCTGCCTGACCTTCCTTCTCACCACTTTCTCTGGTCTCTCAACCCCGTGGTCCACATTTCTTCTGCCTGTCTTCCTTTCTTCTCACCGTTCTCACTGCTTTTTCCTTCCTCTCAGCCCCATGGTCTGTGTGCCTGCTTGCTGCCTGTCCCTACTTCTCACTGCTTTCTCCTCCCTCTAAGTCTCATGGTCTTCATGCCTGTTCTCTGCCTGTCCCTCCTCACAGCTGTCTCTTCCCCTTTCAGCCCGTGGTCTGAATGCCTGCTGCCTGCCTGTCCCTCCTCACTGATTTCGCTGGGCTCTCAGACCTGTGGTTGGTGTGCCTGCTGCCTGCTTCTCCCTCCTTGTCATCGCTTCTCCTTTCTTCTCACCCTCATTTTGAGCATCCCTGCTGCTTGCCTGTCTCTCCTCCTAACCAATTTCACGTCCTTCTCTGCCCAGTGGTCTGCGTGCTTGCTGCATGCCTCTACCTCCTTTTTACTGCTTTCTCCGTCCTCTCAACCTTTTGATCTGTGTGGATACTGCCTGTCAGTCCCTCCTTCTCACTGCTTTGTCCTTCTTCTCAGCTACGTGGTCTGAGTGCCTCCTATCTGCCTGCCCCTCCTACTCACTGCCTTCTGCGGGCTATCAGCCCAGTGGTCTGACTGCCTGCTGCGTGCCTGTCCCTCCTTCTCACCTCTTTCTCCTTCCTCTCAGCCCTGTGATATGCGTCCCTGCTGCATGCCTGTCCCTTCTACTATCATGAGAGTCGGTTTAGCGAGAATAAGAAATAACATGTGGAGGCATTTGTGATGCCAGTGTTCAATTTCATTTTGACTCACACAAGATACACTTGAACAAAATTGCACATTTTGGGCCTCATTCTGACTTTGGCGGGCGGCGGAGGCCGCCCGGCAAAGTACCGCCGTCAGAATACCGCTGCGCGGTCAAAAGACCGCCGCAGTAATTCTGAGTTTCCCGCTGGGCTGGCGGGCGACCGCAAGTCCAGCGGGAAACCCCCTTCCACGAGGATGCCGGCTATGCAGACACTGAAAATCTTGGTGGGGCCCTGTTAGGGGGCCCCACGACACCCGTTACCGCCAACCAGGTTCCGGCAGTCAAAACCGCCAGAACCAGGCTGGCGGTAAGGGGGTTGGAATCCCCATGGCGGCGCGGTCAGAATAGGCCTGGATGCACCGCCAGCCTGTTGGCGGTGCATCCGCGGTCCCCGGCCCTGGTGGTCCATGACCGCCAGAGTCGTAATGACCCCCTTTATCTTGAACATAAAATAACCCTAATGCTGTTTATAACACATCTCATAGTGAAAGAAAACACTTTTAGGCCACCAAAGTGAAACTATAGGCCATTATCAATTAATGTTACACATACTGAAAGCTGAATCTGTCCCTTAACATCCTTATTAAGCTCTAAAACTGATGGACCCACAACCTTCAAATTTGCTTACGATACTGATTTTTCTGCAGAAGGTAATCTTGTGCTTCAAAACATGTTTTACATAAATCAGGTCAGAAATCAGTAAAATGAGAGGTATTTTTTTTTCTCTCATGGTAATTTTCAATTTTCTCCTTCCTCTGATACCTATGGCCTGCATGCCTGCTGCCTGCCTCTGCGTCCTTCTCGCCATTCTTGTGCTCTCATCCCCATGGTGTGAATGCCTGCTGCATGCTTATCCTTCCTTATCACCACTTTCTCCTTCCTCCCACCCATGTTGTCTGTGTGCCTGGTGCCTGCCTGTCCCTCCTTCTCCCTACTTTATCTTCCCTTTCAGCCCAGTGGCATGAGTGCCTGCTGCCCGACCCTCTCTCTCACCGCTCTCTCCGGCCTCTCAGCCCAAAGGTAAGTGTGACTGCCTGTCCCTCCTTTTCACCGCTTTTTCTGGGCTCTCAGCCCCGTGCTCTGCTTGCCTACCTGTCCTTCCTTGTCACAGCTATCTACTTCCTCTCAGCCCCGTTGCTTTCCTGTTGTCTGCCTGTCCCTCCTTCTCACTGCTTTCTCCTTCCTCTCGGCCCTGTGGTTTGTGTCTCTGCTGCCTGTCTTTCCTTCACACTTCTTTCTCCTCCCGTTCGGCCCCATGGTCTGCATGCTTCCTGCCTGACTGTTCCTCCTTCTCACTGCTGTCTCCTGTCTCTCAGCCCTGTGCTCTGCATCTCTGCTGCCTGGCATCCCCTCTTTCTCACTGCTTTCTCTGGGGTCTCAGCCCTGTGGTCTTAATGCCTTCTGCCTGCTTGTCCCTCCTTCTCACCGCTTTCCCAACCCTCTCAGCTCTGTTGTCTGCATCCCTGTTGCCTGTCAGCCTTCTTTTTCACCACCTTCTCAAAGCACTCAGCCCCATGGTATGCATGCCTGCTGCCTGCTGGTACCTCCTTATCACCGCTTTTGTGGACTATAAACATGCTGCTTGCCTGTTCCTCCTACTATCAGCGAGAATTTGAAAAACACACATGGAGACGTTTCTGATGCCAGTGTTCTATTTTATTTTAAACTCGGACCAGATACACTTGAAGACATGTTTCCTTGAACTTGAAATAACCATAATGCTGTTTATATTGTATCCCATAGTAAATAAACACTTGTAAGCCCCCAAAGTGAAAAAATAGGTCATTATCATTTACTTTTGCACATACTCAAAAGTTTTCATTTTGTCCCAATGAGAGCATGGATCTGTCTCTCAACATCCTTACTATACTCTAAAACTGATGGACCAACAAGCTTCTAATTCGCTTCAAATGCTCGTTTTGTTGCAAAGGTCAATCTGGTGCTTCAAGTCATACTTTAGTTAAATCAGGTCAGAAATCAGTAAAATTATCCTCCCTCTCAGCCCTGTGGTCTGTGAGCCTGCATGTTCTTCTTTCCCACCACTTTTTCCAGGCTATCATCCCCAAGGTGTGCACTCCTGCCTGCCCCTTCTCATCACTTTCTCCTCCCTCTCAGCCTCATGGTCTACATGTCTGCTGCCTGCCTGTCCCTCAAACCAGATACACTTGAACTAAACTGTGCATTTTCTCTTGATTTTAAAATAACACTAATGCTGTATATACCACATTCCATGGTGAATAACCACTCTTAAGCACCCAAATCTGAAACATAGGTTATTATCATTCATTTTTACACATACTCAAAGCTTTGTATTTTGTCACGATGAAAGCATGGATCTGTCCCTTAATATCCTTATTAACCTCTAAAACTGATGGACAGAAACTTCTAATATACTTAAAATACTGATTTTTGTGCAGAAGGCAATCTTGTGGTTCAAATCATGCTTCGTTAAATCAGGTAATAAATCAGTAAAATTAGCGTTATTTTTTCTCTCATAGTAATTATCCATGTTCTCCATTCTCTCAGTCCTGTGGTCTATGTGCCTGCTCCCTGCCTGTCCCTCCTTCTCACCTCTTTCTCTTCCCTCTCAGCCATGTGGTCTGAGTGCCTACTCCCTGCCTGTCCCTCCCCCTTAATGCTTTCTCCTTCCTCTCAGACCATGGTCTGAGTACCTGCTGACTGACTGTCCCTCCTTCTCACCGATTTCTCTTTCCTCTCTGCCCTGATGTCAGCATGCCTGCTACCTGCCTGTCCCTCCTTCTCACTGCTTTCTCCTTGCTGTCAGCCCCATGGTCTGCTTGCCTGGTTCCAGCCTGTCCCTCCTTCTCACCGCTTTCTCTGTCCTCTTAGCCTCATTGTCTATGTGCCTCCTACCTGCCTGTCTCACTGCTTTCTCCTCCCTCACAGCCCCGATTTCTGTGTGCCTGCTGCTTGCATGTCCCTCTTTACCACGCGTTCTCCTTCCTCTCAATGCTGTGGTCTGTTTGTTTTCTGCCAGCCTTTCACTCTTTCTAACATCTTTCGCCTCCCTCTCAGCTGGGTGCTCTACATGCCTGCTTGTCCCTCCTTCTCACTGCTTTCTCCTTCCCCACAGCCCGGTGGTCTGTGTGCCTGCTGCCTGCATGTCCCTCCTTCTCACTGTTTTCTTCTCCCTCTCAGCCCGGTGGTCTGAGTGCCTGCTACCTGCCAGTCCCTTCTTCTCGCTACTGTCTCCATGCTCTCAGTCCCATGGTCTGTGTCCCTGCTGCCAGTCTGTCCCTCCTTTCCCCCGCTTTCTCCTTCCTCTCAGCCTTTTGTCAGCATTCCTGCTGCCTGCCTGTCTCTCCTCACTGCTTTCTCCATGCTGTCAGCCCCTTGGTCTGCATGCCTGGTGCCTGTATGACCCTCCTTCTCACTGCTTTCTCCATCCTCGCAGCCCCATTGTCTGTGTGCCTTCTGCCAGCCTGTCCCACCTTCTCACCACTTTCTCCTTCTTCTCTCCCCCATTGTGTGCGTGCCTGCTTGTCCCTGAATCTCACTGCTTTCCTCCTCCTTCCAGCCTTATTGTCTGTGTGCCTGCCACCTGTTCCTCCTTCTCACTACTTTCTCATTCCTCTCAGCCCGTAGTCTGCATGGCTACTGTCACCCTGTCCCTCTTTCTCACATCTTTCTTCTCCATCCCAGCCTCATGCTTTGCATGCCTGCCTGTACCTCCTCACTGCTTTCTCCTTCCTCTCAACCCTGTGGTCTGCATGCTTTCTGCCTGCCTGTCCCTCCTTCTCACTGCTTTCTCCTTGCTGTCAGCCCCATGGTCTGCTTGCCTGGTTCCAGCCTGTCCCTCCTTCTCACCGCTTTCTCTGTCCTCTTAGCCTCATTGTCTATGTGCCTCCTACCTGCCTGTCTCACTGCTTTCTCCTCCCTCACAGCCCCGATTTCTGTGTGCCTGCTGCTTGCATGTCCCTCTTTACCACGCGTTCTCCTTCCTCTCAATGCTGTGGTCTGTTTGTTTTCTGCCAGCCTTTCACTCTTTCTAACATCTTTCGCCTCCCTCTCAGCTGGGTGCTCTACATGCCTGCTTGTCCCTCCTTCTCACTGCTTTCTCCTTCCCCACAGCCCGGTGGTCTGTGTGCCTGCTGCCTGCATGTCCCTCCTTCTCACTGTTTTCTTCTCCCTCTCAGCCCGGTGGTCTGAGTGCCTGCTACCTGCCAGTCCCTTCTTCTCGCTACTGTCTCCATGCTCTCAGTCCCATGGTCTGTGTCCCTGCTGCCAGTCTGTCCCTCCTTTCCCCCGCTTTCTCCTTCCTCTCAGCCTTTTGTCAGCATTCCTGCTGCCTGCCTGTCTCTCCTCACTGCTTTCTCCATGCTGTCAGCCCCTTGGTCTGCATGCCTGGTGCCTGTATGACCCTCCTTCTCACTGCTTTCTCCATCCTCGCAGCCCCATTGTCTGTGTGCCTTCTGCCAGCCTGTCCCACCTTCTCACCACTTTCTCCTTCTTCTCACCCCCATTGTGTGCGTGCCTGCTTGTCCCTGAATCTCACTGCTTTCCTCCTCCTTCCAGCCTTATTGTCTGTGTGCCTGCCACCTGTTCCTCCTTCTCACTACTTTCTCATTCCTCTCAGCCCGTAGTCTGCATGGCTACTGTCACCCTGTCCCTCTTTCTCACATCTTTCTTCTCCATCCCAGCCTCATGCTTTGCATGCCTGCCTGTACCTCCTCACTGCTTTCTCCTTCCTCTCAACCCTGTGGTCTGCATGCTTTCTGCCTGCCTGTCCCTCCCTCTTTTAATTTTCTCTTCCCTCTAAACCCTGTGGTCTGTGTGCTTCCTGCCTGCCTGTCCCGCCTTCTCACTGCTTTCTCTGGGATCTCATACCCATGCTCTGCACCTCTCCTGGCTGCCTGTCCATCATTTTCACCATTCTCTCCTTCCTTACAGCCCCATGGTCTGCATGCCTGCTACTTGCCAGTCCTTCCTGCTCGCCACAGTCCCCGTGCTATCAGTCCCATGGTCTGCATCCTGATGCCATCATATCCCTCCTTCTCACCATTTTCTCCTTCCTCTAAGCCCTGTTTCCAGCGTGCCTGCTGCCTGACTGTCCTTTCTTCTCACTGCTTTCTCCAAGCTGTCAGCCCTGTGGTCTGATTGCTTGGTGCCTACCTGCCCCTCCTTCTCACTTTTTTCACTGTGCTCTCAGCCTATGGCCTGCATCAATGCTGCCTGCCTGCCGCTCCTTCTCACCACTTTCTCCTTCCTCTAAGCCCCGTGGTCTGTGTACCTTCTGCCTGCGTGTCCCTCTTCCTCACCATTTTCTCCCCCCTCTCACCCTGTGGTCTATGTGCCTGATGCCAACCTTTCCCTCCTTCTCACATCTTTCTCCTCCCTTTCAGCCCTGTGCTCTGCAGTTGCCTGCCTTTCCCACCTTCTCACCACTTTCTCCTTCCACTGAGCCCTTTGGTCTGCGTGCCCCCTGCCTGCCTGTCACTCTTTCTCATTGTTTTCTCCTCCTTTTCAGCCCCATAGTCTGAATACCTCCAGCCTGCCTGTCCCTCCCTCTCACCACTTTCTTCTCCCTCTCAGGCCCATGGTCTGCATGCCAGCTATCTGGCTGTTCCTCCTTCCCACCACTTCCTCCTCTCAGCCTCATAGTCTGTGTGCCTGCTGCCTGCCTGTCCCTCCTTCTCATCACTTTTTCCTCCCTTACAGCCCGTGGTCTGCATGTCTGCTGCCTTCCTGTGCCTCCAAATATCTGGAGAGTAGCATTAGTGAGAATTAGAAAAACACACGTGGAGGTGTTTCTGATGCCAGCGTTCGATTTTATTTTGAACTTGCACCAGATACACTTGAACTAAATTTCACATTTTCTTTTGAAGTTAAAATAACTCTAATGTTGTTTATAACACATCCCATAGTGTTTAAGCCCCCAAACTGAAAAAATGGGCCATTATCATTGACTTTTACACATATTCAAAACTATGTATTTTGTCCCAATGATAGTATGGATCTGTCCCTTAACATTCTTAATAAACGTTAAAACTGTTGGACCTACAAGCTCCTAATTCACTTCAAATGCTGATGTATGTGCAGAAGGCAATCTTGTGCTTCAAGTCATACTTCAGTTAAGTCGGGTTAGAAATCAGTAAAATTAGAATTATTTGTTTTCTCCTTCCTCTCAGCCCTGTGGTTCGTGCATGTGCTGCCAGCCTGTACCTTCTTCTCACCACTTTCTCCTTCCTCTCAGCCCCATGGTCTTCATGCTTCCTGCCTGCCTGTCCCTCCTTTTCATTGCTTTCTCAGGCTCTCAGCCCCGTAGTCTGGGTGCCTGCTGAATACCTGTCCCTCCTGCTCACCGCTTTCTCTGCCCTCTCAGCACGTGGTCTGCATGCCTGACACCTGCCTCTCCCTCCTTCTCTCCACTGTCTCCATGCTCTCAGTCCTGTGTTCTGCATCACAGCTGCCTACCTATCCCTCCTTCTCACTGCTTTTTCCTTCCTCTCAGCCCCTTGTTGGTGTGCCTGATTCCTGCCTGTCTCTCCTTCTCACCACCTTCTCTGTGCTGTCAGCCCGGTGGTCTCCATGCCTGATGCCCACATGTCCCTCCTTCTCACTTATTTCTCCATGCTCTCAGCACATGGCCTGTATCGATGCTGCCTGCCTGTTGCTCCTTCTCACACCTTTCTGGGTCCTCTCAGCCCCATGGTCTGCATGCTTGCTGCTACCCTGCCCCTCCTCCTTACAACTTTTCCCTCCCTCTCAGTCCTGTGCTCTGCATTGCTGCTGCCTGCTTGTCCCTCATTCTCACTGTCTTCTTGTTCCTCTGAGCTTTGTGGCCTGCATGCCTTCTGCCTGCCTTTTCCTCTTTCTCACCATTTTCTTCTCCTTCTCAGCCCGTGGTTTGCATGCCTACTGCCAACCTGTCCTCCTTCTCACATCATTCTAGTCCCTCTCAGCCCTGTGTTCTGCATTCTTGCTGCCTGCCTGTCCCACCTTCTCACTGCTTTTTCCTTGCGCTGAGCCCCGTGGTGTGCGTGCCTTATGCCTGCCTGTATCTCTTTCTCACTGTTTTCTCCTCCCTCTCAGCCCCATGGACTGCGTGCTTCCTGTCTGCCTGTCCCTCCTTCTTGCTGCTTTCTCCTCCCTCTCAGCTCTGTGGTCTGCATGCCTCGTACCACCGTCTCGCAGATTTCTCCGGCCTCTCAGCCCCGTAATGTGTGTGCCTGCTGCCTGCCTGTCCCTCCTTCTCACTGCTTTTTTTTCTCCTTCTCTGCCCTGTGGTCTGCTTCCTGCTGCCTGCCTATCCCCCCTTCTCACCACTTTTTCCTTCTCTCAACCCTGGT
Organism: Pleurodeles waltl; assembly: GCF_031143425.1. Lineage (NCBI taxonomy): Eukaryota > Metazoa > Chordata > Amphibia > Caudata > Salamandridae > Pleurodeles > Pleurodeles waltl. The sequence goes on along the minus strand of NC_090443.1, from coordinate 167,382,728 downwards.
TTATTCATGACTGCTGCCTGCCTGTCCCTCCTTCTTGCCAATTTCCTGTGCTCTTAGCTCATTGTCTGAGTGCCTGCCTGTCCCTCCATCCCACTGCTTTCTCCTCTACCTCAGCCCTGTGGTCTGCATCCCTGCGGCCTGCATCCCTGTGGCCTGGCTGCCCCTCCTTCTCACCACTTTCTCCTCCCTCTTAGCCCTGTGGTCTACGTACTTGCTACCAGCCTGTTCCTCCTTCTCACTGCTTTATCTAGGCTCTCAGCCCCCTTGTCTGCATGCTCCTGCCTGCTTGTTCCTCTTTCTCCCCGCTTTCTCCGCATATCACATTTCATAGTGAATAACCATATTTAAGCTCACAGAGAGAAAAAATAGGCCATTATCAATTACTTTCACACCTACTGAAAACTTTGTATTTTGCTCCAGTGAGAGCATTGATCTGTCCTTTGTCATCCTTATTAAGCTCTAAAACGGATGAACACCCAAGCTTCTAATTCACTTAAAATAGTAATTTCTGTGCAGAAGGCAACCTTGTGTTTCAAATCATGCTTTTGTTATTGTGTATCAATGATACCATTGATCTGTTCCCCAAAACCTTATTAAGCTCTCAAACTGATGGACACACAAGGTTACAATTGACTTAAAATACTGATTTTTGTGCAGAAGAGAAGCAATCTTGTGCTTCAAATCTCGCTATTGTTAAATCAGATCAGAAATCAATAAAATGGGTGTTATTTTTACTCTCATAGTAATTATCAGTTTTCTCCTTCCTCTCAGCCCGTGGTCTGTGTGCCTGCTCTTTGCCCGTCTCTCCTATTCACAGCTTTCTCCTCCCTCTCAGCCCCGTGGCCTGAGTGCTTACTGCATGCATTTCCGTCCTTCACACTGCTTTCTCCTTCCTCTACACCTAGTGGTCAGCATACCTGCTGCCTGTCCCTCCTTCTCACCACTTTCTCCTCACTCTCAGTCCGTGGTCTACATGTTTGGTGCCTGCCTGTCCCTCCTACTATCAGGAGAATAGCATTAGCGAGAATTAGGAAAACACATGTGGATGTGTTTCTGATGCCAGTGTTTGATTTTATTTTGAACTCACACCAGATACACTTGAACTAAATTTCATATTTTCTCTTGAAGTTAAAATAACCCTAATGCTGTTTGTATCACATCCCACAGTGAATGAACACTTTTAAGCCCCCAAAATGAAAAACAGGCCATTATCATTGATTTCTTACATACTTAAAACCATGCATTACTTCCCAATGAGACCATGGATATGTCACCTAACATCTTTATTAAGCACTAACACTGATGATCTCACAAGCTTCTAATACACTTCAAATACTGATCTTTGTGCAGAGGGCAATTTTGTGCTTCACATCATGCTTGTTAAATCAGGTCAAAAATTAGTAAAATGAGCATTGTTTTTACTCCCCTCGTGATTATCTGTTTTCTCCTTCCTCTCAGCCCCATAGTCCAGGTGCCTGCTGCCTGCCTGTCCCTCCTTCTTACTGCTGTCTACATGCTCTCAGCCCCGTGATCTGTATGCCTGATGCCTGCTTGTCCGTCCTCCTCACCACTTTCTCCTTTCTCTTAGCCTCGTTATCAGTGTGCTTGCTGCCTGCCGGTCCCTGCTTAGGAACGCTTTCTCTGTCCTCCCAGCCCGTGCTCTGCATGCCTGCTGCCTGCCTGTCCCTCCTTTTCACCACTTTCTCCGTCCTCTCATCCCCGCAGTCTATGTGCCTGATGCCTATTTATCCCGCCTTCTCACCGCTTTCTCCATGCTCTCAGTCCTGTGATCTGCGTGCCTGCTGCTTGCCTGTCCCTCCCCACTGCCTTCTCCTTCCTCTCTGCCCCTTATCTGTGTGTCTGCTGCCTGCCTGTCTCTCCTTCTCACCACTTTCTCCGTTTGCTCAGACCTGCGGTCTATGTGCCTGCTGCCTGCCCGTCCCTCCTTCTCACCGATTTCTCCTCCCTCTCAGCCCAATGGTCTATGTATCTTCTGTTTGCCTATCCATCCTTCTCACTTCTTTCTGCCTCCTCTAAGCCCTGTTATCTGCATGGCTGTTGCCTGCCTGTCACTCCTTCTCACCAATTTCCCCTCCTTTTCAACCAGTGGTCTGCTTGCCTGCTGCCTACCTGTCCCTCATTCTCACTGCTGTCTCCGTACTCTCAGCCGAGTGAACTGCGTACCTGCTGCCTGCCTGTCCCTCCTTCCCACCACTTTCTCTGTTCTCTCATCCCTGTGGTCTGCTTGCCTACTGCCTGTCTGTACCTCCTGTTCACCACTTTCTCCGGACTTTCAGATCTGTGGTCTGTGTACCTGCTGTCTGCCTCTCTCTCCTTCTCTCTGCTTTCTCCTTCCCCTCCACCCCCTTGTCTTTCTCCCTGCTTCCTGCCTGTCCCTCCTTCTCCCTGCTTTCTCCTCCCTCTCAGTCCCATTGTCTGCATGCCTCTTGACTGCCTGTTCCTCCTTCTCACCAATATCTCCTCGCTCACAACCCCGTGGTTTGTGTGCTGGCGCCTGCCTGTTTCTCCTTCTCAATGCTTTCTGTTTCCTCTCAGCCCCAATTGTCTGCATGCTTGCTTCCTGCCTGTCTCACCTTCTTACTGCTTTATTCTCCCTCTCAACCCTGTGGTCTGAGTGCCTGTTGTGCGCCTGACCCTCCTTCTCACCACTTTCTCTAGGCTCTTAGCCCTGTACCATGGTTGCCTGCTGCTTGCCTGTTCTTCCTTCCCATCATTCTCTCTGTCCTCTCAGTCCCGTAGTCTGCAAGCTAGCTTTATGCCTTTTCCTCCTTCTTACTGCTTTCTTCTCCCTCTCAGCCCTTTGATCTGCATGCCTGCTGCCTGTCTGTCCCTCTTTCTCACTGCATTTTCCTTCCTCTCAGCCTCTTTGTCTACTTGCCTGCTGCTTGGCTGTCCCACCTTCTCACCACTTTCTCCTTCCTCTCATCCCGCTTTTTTGCATGACTGGTGCCTGCCTGTTGCTCCTTCTCACCACTTTTCTGTGCTCTCAGCTCATGGTATGCTTGTCTGCTGCCTGCTTGTCCTTCCTTCTTACCACTATCTCCTTCCTCTCAGGACCATTGTCTGTTTGCCTGTTGCCTGCCCTTCCACATAGCTTTCTCCTGGCTCTCAGCCTGATGCCTTCCTGTCCCCCTTTCTTGCTGCTTTTATCTCCCTTTCAGGCCTGTAGTCTGCTTCCCTGCTGCCTGTCTGCCCCTCCTTCTCACCGCTTTTGTGGTCTGTGTACCTGCTGCCTGCCTGTCCCTCCTACTATCAGGAGAGTACGTTTAGCGAGAATTAAAGAAACACACATGCAGGCATTTGTGATGCATTGTTCTATTTCATTTAGAAATCAGATCAGATACACTTGAACAAAATTGCACATTTCCTCTTGAACTTAAAATACACCTAATGCTCTTTGTATCCCATCCCATAGTGAATAAACAATTTTAAGCACAAAATTGAAAAAATAGGCCATTATCATTGACTTTTATGCATACTGAAAACTATGGGGGTCATTATGAACATGGCTGTAAACACCGTCGCCCTCCGTAGCAACGTTGAACAGAATACCGCCATTGGTGGTGAAGAGAAACCCACCATATAAAGATGCCAAAAACAGAAACCGGCAACATTTTTGTTGCCACCGCCAGGGCCTTGTTGGCGAAAAAGCTGCCCATCCCGCCCGCCACTGCCGAGCACACAAATCCCCCGCCCTCCAAATAATGATGCACAAATCACTGCGGCGGTCAGTGGATGCCAAACGACCAATGGTGGTACAGACCGCCACGGCCAGCAATGGGACCCAACAGCAAGAAATGCACACATTTGCTGCCACCCAGGAGGTGATCTCAGAGGTCCTGGGAGCATACCACCATACCCAGGACAGGATGGGTCGGATCGTGGCCACCCTGGAGCAGAATCAAAGGCTGCAGATAGCACACCACCAAGAGGCCATGGAGCAGTGGAAACAGCTCAATGCCGCCATGGCCACTATTGCATGTGCGCTGCTGCACCACTTCCCAACCCATCCTGAGACCCCCACAAACCAGGAAGCCCCTACCACAGGCCACGATACAGACCAGCCATCAACATCAGCAGCAGCAACTGGACTGGTGCCACTATCTAAGGACACACAGGAGACCAGCACCCCTACCCGTACTGTCTAACAACAGGCACTTAAACGGTCCCTCAGGCCCAGATATGGTACTGGTACACCTGCCAAGACCAAGGCACCGTCAAAGAAGTGACTCTGACACGAACTGTCTCCCAAGTGTGCCACTGAACCACCATCCTCACCAGCCAATAGCAACTCAAAACTTGCAAGGTACAGATGGACATATTACCACTGCCACCAATCGCTGAGACCATGTAGCCAGTATGGACATCCACCATCAGCCCACTCCCATCACTGTAAAGAGCACCATGACATCCCTGACACCTACTGAAACACATGTACACCAATGTCAATGTCCCCTATCATTATGTTGAATCAAATCGAAGTGTGAATGCATTTGCCATTGAAATCCAATAATCAGACCTTTATTGCAGGAATGGCACCCCACGCACAACATGGTGTGGAGTAAACAGAAATGTCTAACAAGTTGTTCATCATGTCACATGGTACTTGAAAACCTTGTTACAGTGTAAATGTCTACAGACCCAACACCCCCATAGAGAATAAGTCAGACAGACAGTATGCAGTACAGACAACAACATCAGCCAACAGTACCTCTTAGTCACCGGAAGTATAGTTGGATCAGTTGGTTCCTGGAGTGTACATCTTCCCCCTCTTCATCACCCACATCACTGTCATCCCCTCTCAGAGGAAGCTGGTCTGAATATACAGCACCCTCCTCCTCCAAAAGGGGACTAGATTTTCTCACAGCCACGTTGTGCAGCATGCAGTAGGCCATTACTATTCTACACACCTTCTAAGGGCCATAGCACAGGGAGCCCCCAGAGATATGGAGGCAATGGAATCTAGCCTTCAGGAGACCTATAGTGCGCTCAATCACCCTCCTAGTATGTTCATGGCCCTCATTGTAATTCCTCTCAGCATCTGTTCTAGGATTCCTCACTGGTGTCAGGAGCCAATGCATGTTGGGGTAGCCAGAATCACATGCAAAAGTGGAAAAACATGGCTGTAACGAACTACCCTCAGTTGCAGGCAGCCTGGCTATCAGCAATGTACAGTAAAAGTGTCAGCCACACTCACCTATGATCCATCCTCTGTCCCCTTGTAGTTGTTCCATCATGTGTGGCACACTGCTGTTCCTCAGCACAAATGAATCATGGACTGATCCAGGGAACATGGCATTCACACGTGAGATGTACTGGTCTGCAGTACACACCAATTGAATGTTCGTGGAGTGAAAGTTCTTCCTGTTTCTGTACACCAGTTCACTTACTCTTGGTGGAATGAGAGCTATGTGGGTGCCACCGATGGCACCTATCACATGGGGAATGTTGGCAAAGGCATAAAAGTCGTACTTGATGGCAGGTAGTTCAGCACTTTGGGGAAACCTCACATATGACTGCAGGTGTTGTACAAATGGATCCAGGAATCTGGACAGGATGAGGCAAAACATTGGCTGTGAAAACTCTGCACCCATGCCCACAGTCACCTGAAATTAGCCCGTGGCCAGGAAATGGAGTACAGAGAGCACTTGCACTTCAGTAGGGATGGCATGCTGATTCCAATTAGCTGGTCAGTCAATCAATCAATCAAAACATTTATAGAGCGCGCTATACTCACCGGTGAGGGTCTCAAGGCGCTAGGGGGGGGGGGGGTCGGAGTGGGGGAAGGAGGGTCACTGTTCGAACAGCCATGTCTTGAGGTTCTTTCTGAAGAGCAGGAGGTCTTGGGTCTTGTGGATGTTGGTGAGGAGGGAGTTCCAGGCCTTGGGGGCGAGGTAGGAGAAGGTCGGCGGATCGGAGGTGGCAATTGGGAGTGTGGAAGTTCACTCTTTCGTTGAGGTAGGTTGGCCCGGTGTTGTGGAGGAATTTGTGTGCGTGGATGAGGATTTTGAAGGTGATCCTCTTGTCGATGGGGAACCAGTGAAGGGATTTGAGGTGTGATGAGATGTGTTCATGGCGGGGGAGGTCCAGGATGAGGCAGGCGGCTGTGTTCTGGATTCTCTGGAGTTTGCGTTTGAGTTTGAGTGTGGTGCCGGCGTAGAGGGCATTTCCGTAGCCTAGCCTGCTGCTGATGAGTGCGTGGGTGACGGTCTTTCTGGTCTCTAGGGGAATCCATTTGAAGGTTTTTCGCAGCAAGCGGAGTGTGTTGAAACAGGAGGAGGTGACGGCATTGATTTGCTGGGTCATGGAGAGGGAGGGTCCAGGATGATGCCAAGGTTGCGTACATGGTTTGCTGGGGTAGGTGCGGGGCCTAGGGCGGTGGGCCACCAGGAGTCATCCCATATGGTTTTGTTGGGGCCGAAAATGATTATTTCGGTTTTGTTGGAGTTGAGCTTGAGGTGGTTTGCTGTCATCCATGTGGCGGTGTCAAGGAGTGCAGCGTGGAGGTTGGTTTTGGCAGTAGTAGGGTTGCGGGTGAGGGAGATGATGAGTTGGGTGTCGTCTGCATAGGATAAGATGGTGATTCCGTGTGGTCGGAGGATGTTGGCGAGCAGGGTCATGTAAATGTTGAAAAGGGTGGGGCAGAGGGAGGACCCTTGGGGGACTCCCCAGATGATTTTGGTGGCAGTGGAGTGGAAGGGAGGGAGGCAGACTTTTTGGGTTCTATCGGTGAGGAAGGAAGTGAGCCAGTCTAGGGCTTTGTGCCGAATCCCTGTGTTGTGGAGGCGTGTGCGGATAGTATGGTGGCAGACAGTGTCAAAGGCAGCGGAGAGGTCCTGGAGAATGAGTGCAGTGGTTTTGCCCTTGTCGACTCTGATTCTGATGTCGTCCATACATGGAATGAGGGTGGTCTCCGTGCTGTGGTTCTTGCGGAACCCAGACTGGGAGGGGTCGAGTGTGTTGTTTTCCTCAAGGAAGTGGGACAGGTGGGTGTTCACTAGTTTCTCAGCGACCTTGGCGGGGAAAGGGAGGAAAGAGATCGGGTGGTATTTGGAGAGGTCGTCAGGGTCAGCTTTGGGCTTTTTTAGGAGTGCGGTGACTTCTGCGTGCTTCTAGGGGTCTGGGAAGGTGGTGGTGTCAAATGATCTGTTGATTATGTAGTGAAGCTGGGGGGCGATGGTTGGGATGGCTTTGTTGTAAATGCGGTGGGGGCAGGGGTCAGAGGGGGATCCAGAGTGGATGGAATTCATTGTTTTTTCAGTTTCTTCGCCCGTGGTTGGGGCCCAGGTGATTAGTAGGTTGGGGGGGGTGGGGGGGGGCTGTGTTGGACGATTCGGGGGTGTGTGTGGTGGGTGTGTATGGTTTGAAACTGTTGTGTATGTCTAGGATTTAGCGGTGGAAATGGTTTGAGAGGGAGTCGCAAAGGAGTTGTGTGTGCGTGGGGTCTATGTTGCTGGCTTTGAGTTTGGAGAGCTCTTTGATGATGGTAAAGAGTTCTTTGCTGGTGTGGGAGTTACTGTCTATGCGTTCCTTGTAGTATGCTCTTTTGGTGGTGTGTATGAGTTGGTGGTGATTGCGAATGGAGGTTTTGAGGGTGGAGAAGTTGGTGGTTGAGGGTTCCTGTCGCCAGGCTTTCTCTGCTTTGTGGCACTTACGCTTGGAGTCTTGGAGTTCAGTGGTATACCAGGGGGTGTTCTTGATGTTGAGGGTGGTGATGTTTTTTCTGAGGGGGGCGAGTGAGTCTGCGCAGGTAGTGATCCATTTTGCGAGGTAGAGAGCAGCAGTGTTGGGGTCGTTGGTGAGGGGGGGGTTCTGCGCAAGTTGGGAGTTCTTGTCCCACATGTGGTAGGGTGTGGTGTGTTGGTGGTGGTGTGTGGGGGGTTTGGAGAAGGAGAAGTGGATGCAGTGGTGGTCAGTTCAGTGGAGTTCGGTGGTGTAGGTTGTGTGTTGGCTCGAAGTGAAGATTGCGTCTAATGTGTGTCCTGCTGAGTGGGTGAGTGTTGTGACCAGTTGTTTGAGTCCGAGGTTGGTGAGGTTGTCTAGGAGGGATGAGCAGTTGTTGTCTTGTGGGTTCTCCAGGTGAAAGTTGAAATCACTGAGGAGGATGTAGTCTGTGGAGGTGAGGGCGTGAGGGGTGATGGTGTCAGCGATGGTGTCACAGAAGGGGGGCGTGGCCCTGGGGGGTCTGTATATGAGTGTACCTCTGAGGGTCGTGTTGTTGTTTATGTGGATTAGGAAGTGCATGTGTTCTGTGCTGTCTAGCGTGTCGCGGTGACCTTAATGGTGTCTTTGTGCGGGATGGCGATGCCACCTCCTGGTTTGTTTAGGCGGTCTTTGCGTTGAAGTTTGTACCTGTCAGGGGTGGCTGTGGCTATGTCAGGCTCAGATGAGTGGTTCGTCCAGGTTTCCGGGAGGTGTCAGGTGAGTGTGATGTGATGCGGTCCCAGAGTTCTATGGCATGCTTGTGTAAGGTGTGGGGGGTGTTGTTGTTGTGGTGCGTGATGGTGTTGGTGTGGGGGGTTGTGGTGTGGCTGTGGGTTGTGGTGGTGTTGTCGTGGAGTGTGTTCGGGTTGTGGGTTTGTTTGTGGTGGGGTCTGTTGGGGTGGGCAGGGGCTGTGCGGGAGTCTGCTGCATTGAGATTGTGGTGTTTGATGTGGGGAGCGCTGGGGTTGGTGTGGGGTGTGTGGGTGTTAGTGGTGTAAAAGGTGGAGCAGGAGAAACGGCAGGCGTAGCAGGTGAAGGGTCCCTGTGTGTGTGGGGGATTGGTTTGGGTGCAAGCAGGGCGTGGTCCTGGGTTGAGGGAGTGGAGTGTGTTTGTAAAGTAGTGTTGTCTGGGGGGTCTGGGCTGGGGGAACCACGGAGACTGGCGCTGTGCGCGGTCCAGGTGCGGACAGGCGCAGACGGGCTTGCCTTTGGTGCGCTGCCATTAAGAGGGTGGGGTGGGAGGGTGGAGCAGCTGGGAGGAGGGAGGGAGGACCAATGGGTGTGCACGGGAGAGGGGCCGCAGGGGAGGCAGCGCCAGGGGAAGCAGAGACCGGCCAGAGCCGGGGCTGAGGAAACAGGCGGTGGGAGGCCGGGAGAGCGAAAACGAGAGCTAAAACGGGGAGGAGACCAGGGGGGCAGAGACACGTTGAGCAACACGGCAAAACAGCTAACGGCAAGAAAACTAAGGCAAAAAACGAAAAGCAATAAAAATACACAGAAGCACAATGTGAAACAGTGAACACGGCAAAATACAAAACTAGCGGCAATATGTAGAAACAGAAAAGCAGATTAAAGGCTAACACAAAAAGAATTACTTACGCGAGGGCAGCAGGGAAGTCTACCACTAGGCAGCCGGTCTCAGTGCTGGATCCAGTAATACACAAAGTTCATTAATAGTAGCATGAGTGAGTCTGTAATTGATAATGATGTGACGTTCCACCATAATCTCCAGATCAACAAGTGGTCTGTACACAGATGGGGCCCTCCCTTGCCACATGGACCTGTACCTAGGAGGAGTGGAGAACACATGTGAGGTACACTAATTCATTTGCACAACATGTGGATATAACACTGCTGTCAAACAAGTAGGTGAAACATAAGCATTGTAGGATGTTAAACTGGAGTGACATGTCCTAACTGATACATCTGGACTGTTGTGGTGAGTAAATTGTCTTTTGGCCATGCGTTTGAGGGCTGGGGTCCATAGGGCCAGCATGGGGCCAATGACCAAATGATAACTGCGTAGTAGTTTTGCAAAATGTCAGCCCCCTGTCATCCAGATATGTAGCAGAGTCCCTGTCCGCCCTTCCTATTCCGGTGCACCTTCCACTGAGAGCAAGAGGCCCTTGCTGGCCCTGGACCATCTGCCGCCCCCCGGTCCAAGCCCGCTGCCCCACCTTCCAAGGCTAAAACCAAACCCCTCCCCCTCCCAAACGTAAGCCCAAGCCCCCCCCCAACACGTAAGCCTTTTTGCTATGGACTGACCATTGGTCCAATGTGAACAATCTGTTGCTCCTGGAGCTTTATTAAAATTTGTGTGCCCAGTGCTGGTGTTGGCACACTCTGGATCCGTGGTTCCTCATTTCATTGTGGGGGAGTGTTGTGCACATTTGGGTACTTTGGACAGGTTGTCTTGGGCTTGTGTCGGGTAAGTGCCTCTTGCTCAGGTGTGTATGGCTTGTGATGTTGTGAGGGGTTGTGGGTGCTTTGCGGGGTGGGTAGAGTGGGTAGGTATGTAACTGTGCCCTTTCTTCCCTTGTTTAGTAGGTTGCTGTACTTACCGTCGTCTTCTTCGTTGGCGGTCACGGTCGTGGAGGTATATGGCAAGGAGCAGCACTGGCATTATCTGCAACTCTCTCCCCATGTCTGCTTCGGCGTGTTCTGTGAGCCTCCAGTGAGTGATTCCTTTTATTTGGTTCGTTTCTGCCAGGCTGTGCGTGCCGGTGGTTCCCGCCCCGGAACTGACGGCGGTCTAGTGCTTCATTATTTCTTGGGTGGGTTGGGCCTTTCCGTCAGACCGCGGGCAGCCTCTTCTGTCGTTGTCGACACTCCTTTTCTGGCGGTGGGTGTTTTTCAGGCTGTCTGTTTTTCATGTGCTTCATTGTTAGGCGCCCCAGACCGCCTGACTGTTGGCAGTAGTTATCCCCCACCGCTGGCAGAGCGGCCTTTCCTGCCGTGTTCATGGTGAGGGCCTTTGTATTTTGTCCCATTGAGAGCATGGATCGTTCCCTTAACATCCTCATTAAGCTCTAAAACTGATGGACACACAAGCTTCTAATATGCTTCAAATACTGGTATTTGTGCAGAAGGCAATCTTGTGCTTCAAATCATGCAGTTTTAAATCAGATCAGAAATCATTAAAATGAGCGTTATTTTTAATCTCATAGTAATTATCAGTCTTCTCCTTCCTCTCAGCACCATGGTCTGCGTGCGTGCTCTCTGCCTGTCCCTCCTACTCACTCCTTTCTCATCCCTCTCACTCCTGTGGTCTGAGTACCTACTGCCTTCTTATCCCTCCTTCACACTGCTTTCTCCTTCATCTAAGCCCAGTGGTCTGCATGCCTGCTACCTGCCTGTCCCTCCTTCTCACCACAGTCTCTGTTCTCCCATTCCTGTGGGTTATTTCCCTCCTTCTCACCGCTTTCTCCTCTTTCTCAGCCCCGATGTTGGTGTGCCTGACGCCTGCCTGTCTCTCTTCCACACCACTTTCTCCTTCCTCTCAGTACCATGGGCTGCATCAATGCTGCCTCCCTGTCCCTCCCTCTCCCCGCTTTCACTGTCATCTCAGTACCATTGTTTGCATGCATGCCTGTTCCTCCTTCCCACCACTTTCTCCTTCCTCTCACCGCCATTTTGTGTGTGCCTGCTGCCTGCCTGTCCCTCCTTCTCACCGCTTTCACCTCCCTCTCAGCAGTGTAGTCTGCATGCCTGCTGCCTGCCTGCCCCTCCTTCTCACCACTTTCTCCTTCCTTTCAACCCAGTGGTCTGCATGCCTGCTGCCAACCTGTCATCCTTCTCACATCTTTCTTCTCCCTCTCAGCCCCATGGCCTGCATGCCTCCTGCCTGCCTGTCCTTCCTTCTCACTGTTTTATCCTCCCTCTCAGGCCTGTGGCCTTCAGGCCTGCTACCTCCCTGTCCCTCCTTCTCACTACTTTCTCCTTACTCTCAGCCCCATGGTCTGCGTGTCATCTGCCTGCCTGTCTCTCCTCACCGTTTTCTCCTCCCTCTCAGCCCCATAGTCTGCATGCCTCCTGCCTGCCTGTCCCTCCTTCTCACCACTTTCTACTCCCTCCCAGGCCTGTAGCCTTCAAGCCTGCCACCTCCCTGTCCCTCCTTCTCACCACTTTCTCCTCCCTCTCAGCCCCGCGGTGTACATGCCTGTTGCCTGCTGGTTTCTCTTTCTCACCGCTTGCTCTGGGCTCTCAGCCCTGTGGTCTGCACCCATGCTGCCTTTGTGCCCCTCCTTCTTACTGCTTTCTTCTCCTTTTCAGCCCAGAGATCTGTATGCCTGTTGCCTTCCTGTCCCCTACCTGTCCCACCTTCTCACTACTTTCTCCTCCCTCTCAGCTCCATGGTCTTCATGTCTGCTCCCTGCTTGTCCCTCCTACTACCAGGAGAGTAGCATTAGCAAGAATTAGAAAAACACATTGGCAGCCATTTCTGATGCCAGATTTTATTTTGAACTCACACCAGATACACTTGAACTAAATTTTTAATTTTTTCTTCAACTTAAAATAACCCTAATGCTGTTTAGTAGTATAAATACTTTATTTTGGCTAAAAGCCATAAAAGTACACATCATAATAAATAAAACAACATAAAATGACATACATATTTTAAAATTATATGGAGTCCTTCGGTTTGCAGTATCAAGTATTTGTGCTAAAATATCACAGTATACTCTACACTTTGCAGAAAATACCAATCCAAAATCTTACAGTACCCCAAATCAGCTTAGTCCCAAACATTTGCAGGAACATTTTAATACAAGCTCTTAATCTAAGTCTCCATGCCCAATGCAGGTATCGAGAGAAAGCAAATACTATTACTTCATGTGTTTCACGCTTTAAAATGTATTATGCTGCCCATTAAAGTCTCACACCCATAATTTTACATAGTGACATTATCCACTTCTTCCGAAGCTGGATATATAAAAGACAAAAAAAGAAAAAGTGTGCCTCAGTCTCACTATGTAAAGGGCATTGTGGACAGGAAATGGGTTCACAAGCTGCTTTATCCCATTTTGCCGTAAAGGTTCTTAAGTGAAGGACCTTGCATCTGAACGAGACATAGGCCCTCATTTAGACTTCAGCTGTCTTTTTGCCAGACCACCGAAGCCAAAGCTGCCAGCAGACCGCCAGTGCTGGCGGTCTGCAGACCGCCATATCACGACTGCTGGCAGCCGTCTGCCATGTTACTGGTGGAAAGTTGCCAGCACCCGTGCTGGTGGTTGGCGGTGCAGAGGCAGGTCTCTCGCCGGCACTGCCACACCAGCAGGATTCCGCCCACTGTATTAGAAGCCATAATATGGCTTGGCGGAGTCCTGCTGGCGTGGTGGTGGGAGCGAGGGAAGACACCGGGTCCCATCCCCTCCTGGACATCCCCCTCGACTGAGGAGATAAGGGGCGTCCAAGGGGGGAAGGGGGTCAGTGTCTTTGTGTGCATGTTTGCGGAGGGGGGTGCTGAATGCGTGCGTGTATGCAAGTGAATGTGACTGTGTGTGTGTATGTGCGTGTGAAGGTGGGGTGTGTCTGCATGTCAACGAGTGAGTGGGGGTGTCTGTGTGGGTGAATGTGAGTGAGTGGGATTGTCTGAGTGCTTGTATGCTGAATGGGCTTGCATGTGCATGCATGCGTGAAGGGGTGTGTGCGGGTTTGTGGACGGGTGGGGGATGTGTGCGGACATATGTGTGTGTGTGTGTGTGTGATGGCGACAGGAATAAAGATTCCTGTCGCCGGGTGCATGACCGCCGGCATTTTCATGGTGGGGTGACTGCCACAGAAAGCTAGGCGGTTTGTTGCCTCGTAATCTGGATGGCTGGCTGAGGCCTGCCGCCGGGTTGGAGGTGCTCCTTACCTGCTGGCGACCGCACCGGAGGTCCTGGCAGAGTTGTGGAGGCTTGGCATCTGCCAAGCCTCACAACTCTTAATGTGGTGGCCTTTACCACCAGCTATACAGTGGTAGGACCGCCACGGCGAGGCTGGTGGTCTCATGACTGCCAGCCTTGTAATGAGAATCATAGAGGTGTTTTGCCTGGAAGGAAAAATTCTGTCAACATATAGTTCAAATTTAGAAATACATTTTTGCATCAAAAACTGCGCTGACAAACTCCCTTCTTTCTGGTCAATCCATGCCCTTAATGCAACGTGATCCCAATTCTCCTTTTTCAATTTCTGAATAACATCTTTTCTCACTGCCCAAGGTTCACTCCATAGTTCCCCCATATTTATCATGTTGCTCAGTTGTTTTATATGTTCTTTGCCAAGGTGTTCATGCTGGTGGATCTAAATGTACCAGTTCTGCTTATGTTTTTTATAGGGAGAAAGTTCTGGGATGTCCATATCCTTACCCAGTACACAAGGGCTTTCAAAGAGATCAAATGATGAATACTATTTAAAGACAAATCATACATTAGTGGTAGAAGAGGTACAATCGTGAGAAGATTAAACAGAGCCCTAACAAGCTTATTTTCGATCTGTGACAGCACTTTTACAATGGCGTACCCCATTGCACTTTTACATTGGCGTAGCCCCATATCTCTACCCCATACATGGCTGCTGTCATAGCCGTGGCTCTGTATACTTCTAAGACAGGTGACACTTATCTCCCCCCAGTTGCCTTGTACTTCCTCCCTATGGCCATTGCCCTCTGAAAAAGAATGTTCTTGATTTTATTTATTTTCGGCTCCCAATGTGTATAGTAAGCCAGCCTTACCCTCAGATAGTCAAAATTTCTAACTTCTTCTATTGGGATACCACAAATTGACACATTGCTTCTGAAAGGCCGATGTGGGTTAATGACCATGAATTTAGAATTTGGCTGGTTTATTTCTAGTCCCCTTTCATAGCAGAAAGGTGCAAAGTATCCAACTCGCATTGCAACCCCATAGTGTTTCTGGATATTAAAAGCCTGTCATCTGTGAAGATAAGTAGTGGGACAGATATTCCAGCAATTTTTGGTGCATCATGCCTACACTGTGATAACCTTTTCACTGCACCATTTATATATAGGCTAAATAATGTTGGTGGTGGCATGCACCCTTGCCTAACTCCTCTTTTTATGGATACCCTACATGTAAGGTCCCCACCTCTGTCCCATCTAACTTTAGCATTTGTGTCTTTATGTGAAGTTCTCAGAATCCACAGACGGTCGCCCGAAATGTCATAAGCTTCGAAGGCCACCTATAAATTATCTCTCTGGAATAGGTCAACGGTTACTCAGAGGTCTATAAACGCAATGTATAAGTGATCCTGCTTCAAGGATATATATTTCCAACATATCCTCATGAAGCAAAAGACCTAGTCAATGGTACTAACTTTAGCCCTAAAGTTTGCCTGTAGCCCTTCGAGAATCGAATTGTCATCGAACCAAGATTCAAGTCTTTTAGGCTTATAGGCCTGTAATTGGCCAGCTCATCCCTATTCCCCTTTTTGTATAGATGGATTATAACCTCCCCATGCCATGAAGGAGGAATACCCTCACCCCTCAAGATGACATCGCTAAGAGAATTAAGGTAAGGAATCCAGACTTCAGGTTGGGAAAAATCGATGGGAATACCTTTTAAGCCTTCTCTCTTTTCATCTGTTTTAAGGCATTGGCTGCTTCAAGGAGGGTAAACCTCATTACTGCCTGCCCTCTAGCATCCGGTATACAAGCTGAACATAATAGATCACTTTGCTTAGTTAATAAATCACGGCCAACCATCTGCGGGTTTACCTTTTTGTAACTCCACTCTGTATATAGACCCTCCAAGTGAGCCATCCATTATTCCGGGGGGATGACTGACTAAGTAATTATCTATAATGCGCATTCTATCCGAAATGAGTTTCCAAAATGTTCTCGCATCACCTAGCTGATGGGTTTCTGTTAATTCCTCCCACTGTGTAGTTTCCCATTTGTGTTGCCTCTGTCAAGGTGGCTTTACAGATCTTCCTCGCTGTGCCTACTTGTACCTGACAGCCTACCTTGACGGCTTCCAGGAGACTGTTCTTAGGCCCAGATTTAAAAGGGTCTAGCGCCTTTCTTTGTGCCACATTAGCGTCATTTGGCCCAACGAGGCCAAAATCGACACATCAGACTTACAAAGTGGCTCAATGCATACATTGTGCCACTTTATAACCTCTTGCAGCACATTTTGCCTGCGCCAGGCATAATGTATGCAAGAGGGGTGTTCTCCTGTTAGGGGACCAAAAAAGTGGCACAAAGGAATCTAAAAGATTTCTTTGCTCCATTTTTTGCGGCATTTTAAATGCCTGCATAGACAAGGCGTTAAAAGGAGGCACACCAATATTTATAATGGGCCTCAATGTGCATTGCAGGATTAGAGTCAACATTTTGTACGCTAATCCTGCAAAGCGCCAAACTAGCATCAACATTTTTTACACTAGTTCCCCAACTACTGCCAAGGTGCACCATATCTTAAATATGGTGCACACATGTTGGTGTTAGGGGGGTGCTAAGGGGCGGAAGAAAAGTGGCACTGCATCCGATGCTGCACCACTTTTCTTTAATCAGGCCGTTAGCGTTCCGGCATTTTTTAGCATACCATCTAAGTAGCGTTTTTTGACAAACCCCTCTTTTTACTGTTTTCATGAAGAGTTTGCTTATCTGATCCATCAAATAGGTATGCAGATTGGATACATTTATTTTACCCGTATCCTCATTAACTAATGGAAGAAGCATATTCTCAAAGAGCCTATACATTTGTGTCAGTATCGTGCTATTGTTCATATTTTGCCAGCCACTTAAGTTTCCTCCTATCAGTAGTTGTCGGGACATATCAACATTGGTAATTAGCTTCAGATTTGTGCTCTTGAAAACAAAAGATTCTATCATTGCACTTAGGCCCAGATTTATACTTGCTTTGCGCCAAATTTGCGTAAATTTTTTTTACACAAATTCGGCGCAAACCTACCTCAAATTTATACTTTGGCGCTAGACCCAGGGAATGATGGCGCCCTTCTCCGCCGTGATACAACAGGCTGGGCAGACTTCCTCTGGCCCTTCCCCACCTTTGGTGGAGTCACAGCTGACTCTCCAATCCCCTTGGAACCCATGTGAGTTGTTTTCCCACAAGGAGGCTTCACGCGGTCCCGTCGTCCACTCTCCAATTTCAGAGCCTTTACAGGGGGTGGGCTGCCAGTGCCTTGGCTCCGGGTCACACTACCTGCCCTGGTGGCCGGTGCACTCCACATACCTTGAAAAGGCACCACTGGTATTGGAGGCTTTTTGGCTGAGGCGCTACGACGGGACTGATGAAATGGAGGGGGCAAAAAGTAAACTTTACTGGGATGGGTAGTTGGAGGGGGTCTGGGAGTGGAGGAAGAGGAGGTGGTTGTAGGAGGTGTAACTTTAGGTGATTTGGGTGCAGGTGCAGGTACTGGAGGCTGTCGTGAGGTGGATGGATGTTGGGTGTATGATTGCCGGCGTTTGTGTACTTTGGGAGGGGGCGTCACAGACACACTGGGAGAGGACACAGGGGACGTGTAAATGGCAGTGGAGGTGGTGAGTGCAGGTGAGTGGCTTGTGGTGCTGGGTGTCCTGGTGCGATTCCTGGTGCCTGTTGATGTGGTGCATGCAGGTAGAAGAGGAGGAGGGGGACACAGTGGAGGCAGTGGATGTTGCTGTGTCTGTATGTGGGTAAGGCTTGCGTGAGTGCCTGTGGGTTGTGTGGTGCCTATGTTTGCTTGAGCTACTTGTGTGTGCTGACTTGTGTGCATGCTGGTCTGTAGGTGTGCTTGGGATGGGCTGGGGTACAGGGGATTGGGTCTGGGTGGAGGAGGTTGGAGGGGAGGCTAGACACAGGGACAATGGCTGCCATCAGTGCTGAGGCCAGAGATTGCAGGGTTCGCTGAAGGACAGCCTGACCAGAATGAATGCCTTCCAGGAATGCATTACCGTGTTGCAACTCTCGTTCTACACCCTGGATGGCATTCACAATGGTAGACTGCCTAACAGTGAGTGACCTGAGGAGGTCAATGGCCTCCTCACTGAGGGCAGCAGGGGTGACTGGGGCAGAGCCTGAGGTGCCTGGGGCGAAGGTGATGCCCACCCTCCTGGGTGAGCGGGCACGGGGCGAAAGCTGAGGGGCTGCTGGGAGGGCGGTGCTGGTAGGGGAGGTGGCGGCTGTACCTGTAGAAGTGGGGCGCACAGATGGTGCCGCCACCACAAGGGAGCCCCCATCGGAGGATGAGTCCGTGTCGCTGCTTGGTGATCTGGAGGCCGACGTGAAGCTTCCCTCGCCCTCCGTCCCACTGGTGCATTCTGAGTCCGTGGTGTGGCCCTCCATGGCCATGTGGGATGCAGCTCCCTCGTGCTCCGGTGCCACTGTACCTCCGCCTGATGATGCTGATGCACAAAAGAACAGGGAGAGCAGAAAAAGGGGGGGGACAGAAGAAAGACAGGTTGAGTGCATGGCATACCGCTACCGTTGGCGGATAAGACAGACACAGCAGCCCCCTGCATTACGCTGTGCTCCTGCTCTCTGCATATGCAATTTCTGGGATATGGCCTACATGGCAATGGTGGACATCTGCACACATGGATGCCACAGGGGCAACTATACCTCGACTTGGCACTCTACTGAGGTGTGTCCCCAGCTGAGCCTCCGCCGTCTTCTTGCTGCAGCGGCGAATGTCCTCCCTTCTTTTCCGGCAGTGGGTGCCCCGTCTCTGGTGGGCCCCCAGGGTCCGGACCTCCTTGGCGATGGCACGCCAAATGTCCCTCTTTTGGTGGGCGCTGACCTACATGATATGCACAAAGGGAAGAGGAACAGTCATTACCAACTGCACCGTCGATGTGAGTGGCCCCCTCCCTACTCTGGCCATGTGGCCCATTCATTCACATGCATTAATGTTCTATGTACTCTGCCCCCTTCCCTCTTACAGCCAGCCCTCTCCACCCAGGCCTAGCCCATACAACGTGCTCCCTGTGTACTAACCTGTTGGTCTGGAGGACCGTAGAGTAGCGTGTACTGGGGGAGGACCCCGTCTACCAGTTTCTCCAACTCCTGAGCAGTGAAGGCAGGGGCCCTTTCCCCAGACGCAGCAGCCATCGTTGCTTCCAGACCGAGGTCACAGCAGCACTTGCAGTGTAGGTCCTCTCCTGTCGAAGGTCAGGTATCTAGTGATTGAACAGACAGAAAATGGCGGTGACGTCCGCGGCGGTGCGCATTGTCACCGCCGGCGCACCTGTTCATTGGCTCCTGGGACCCATAGGGTCCAATGTTAAACAATGCTGCATTGCGTCTACGACCGCCTAACGCCACGGTGTGCAACGCCAGCGCTGTTACCCCACAATCCCCTTGTCCCAGTTTAGAGGTCATGCAGCCGCCATTTCAGGGGCCCACATGGCTTCATTTACCTCTGCGTCACACATAGCTAGGCCTATACTCAATACACATACAGGAAGGGTTTTGTGATTGGTGTAGTCTTGTGTGTAACTGTGGGTACATACCTGGATGAAAAATGACTGACTCGTCGCTGTTGTCCTTCGTAGGCACCGTCAGCTGGGACATGTGAGAAGATGGCGGAATCCTCCGGTGTACCAACCGCTGGTGGACCTGTTGACAATGGAAGAGCGACATGTCATCATCACCTACAGGTTTGACCGTGCCATAATCCAGGAACTATGTACCCAGTTAGAGCCAGACCTGATGTCACCAATCCGCCATCCGACTGGAATCCCCCCTGACGTGCGGGTGCTGTCAGTGCTCCATTTCCTTGCAAGTGGGTCATTCCAGACAACAGTGGCCATGGCATCAGGGATGTCCCAGCCTATGTTTTCCAACGTTTTCTCCAGAGTGTTGTCTGCCCTGCTGAAACACGTAAGGAGATACATCATTTTCCCTGAGGTGGAAGATTTGCCAACAGTGAAAGGCGACTTCTATGCCCTTGGACATGTCCCCAATGTCATAGGTGCCATTGATGGGACCCATGTAGCTCTGGTCCCCCCCCACAGGAGTGAAAAGGTGTACAGGAAAAGGAAGAGTTATCATTCGATGAATGTTCAGATGGTCTGTTTGGCAGACCAGTACATCTCGCAGGTAAATGCTATGTTCCCTGGCTCAGTGCATGACGCCTACATCCAGCGGAATAGCAGCTTCCCTGATATGATGGCTCAACTCCAGAGGCACCATGTGTGGCTATTGGGGGACTCTGGTTACCCCAACCTATCCTGGCTATTGATCCCAGTGAGGAATCCCAGGACCAGGGCAGAGGAACGCTACAATGAGGCCCATGGGCGGACTAGGAGGGTGATCGAATGCACCTTCAGCCTCCTGAAGGCCAGGTTCAGGTGCCTTCATATGACATGTGGTTCCCTATTCTACTCACCGAAGAAGGTGTGCGAGATCATCTTCGCCTGCTCGATGCTTCATAATTTGGCTTTGCGACGCCGGGTGCCTTTTCTGCAGGAGGATGGTCCAGATGACGGTGTTGTGGCAGCTGTGGAGCCTGTAGACAGTGATGAGGAGGAAGCTGAGGAAGAAGACAACGACAACAGGGAATCAGTCATACAGCAATATTTCCAGTGAGACACAGCTGAGAACATTTTAATTTTTACCATTACACTAACTTTCACACGTCTATCTCTACCCTGTCTGTCGATTTCAACCAGTATTTGGTAACTGAATTGTTCCTTTACATTACGGTTTCACAGGTGTGGTTACCAACGTGTGTCATCTGCTTGCATCCTTCAAGGACTTGTGATGTGTGACAAAGGTATGTTGGCTTTACAATGGGAACGCATTATGACTCTGTCATTGATAATACATATTTACAATCTTACAGACTGACTCCAGATTGATTTTGTTTCAAGGGTTTTTATTGAAGTGCTCAGAAATGGGAGGGGGTTGTAATATGAGGATGGGTGATGGCGGAGAAATGTCCATGGCAGAGTCCAGTCTATTAGTCTCACAGGTGCACTGCCCATCTGGGCATAGGAAGTGGAGCTGGGGCAGTTCAAGTATGGACAGGGTAACAAAGTGGTTCAGTGGGGGGACAATCAGGGTGGTGTCATTTTCCTGGCGGGGGTCTTGCCATCTTGCTCTGTCCTGTTCCTGGCTCTCAGGGACCGCTTGCGTGGTGGTTGTCCATCTCCAGGGGGTGGGGTGCTGGTGTGGTGCTCCTGTGGCGGGGCGTCCTGTCCACTAGCGCCGGCGGAGGTGGTGGGCAGTTCATCGTCCTGGCTAGTGTCAGGGGCCCCTTGGAGTGCCACGGTGTCCCTCATGGTGTTCTGTATGTCCTTCAGCACCCCTATGATGGTGCCCAGGGCGGAGCTGATGGTCCTGAGCTCCTCCCTGAACCCCAAATACTGTTCCTCCTGCAGGCGCTGGGTCTCCTGAAACTTGGCCAGGACCGTGGCCATCGTCTCCTGTGAGTGGTGGTATGCTCCCATGATGAAGGTGAGGGCCTCGTGGAGAGTGGGTTCCCTTGGCCTGTCCGCCCCTTGTCGCACAGCAGCCCTCCCAGTTCCCCTGTGTTCCTGTGCCTCCGTCCCCTGGACCGTGTGCCCACTACCACTGCCCCCAGGTCCCTGTTGTTGTTGGGGTGGTGGGTTCTCCTGGGTTCCCTGTAGTGGTAGGCACACCGCTAATTGACCTGTCCTGGGGACGGAGGTATGGGCCCGCTGGGTGGGTGCTGTGCCGGTGTTACCAGAGGGTGGAAGGTCAGTGTTGGGCTGTGCCTGTGCAAGGGGAACCGACTGTCCCGAGGGCCACGATGGTCCGGGCTGGTCATCAGGATCCAGTAGGGCAGAGCTGCTATCGTCACTGTGGGCCTCTTCTGGGGCTGGAGTGGTGTTGTCTGGACCCTCTGGTGTGGTGACGGTCCTTCGGGTTTCTGCTGGGGCATAAGAGCATAATTAATGCATTTGTGTGTGTGATGGTGGGTGTCTGTGTACCCCAGTTCTAGCATTCCTGTGTGGGGGCTTGTGTGATGATGGTTAGGGGGTGTTCTGGGTATGTGCAGTGGGCATGCTTTAGTGAGGGGTGACCATGCTTAGTTGTGTCATGCAGGGCTTGGTGTTGGGATGTGTGGTTTGTGCGATTAGTAAATTAGTGAGGAGTTTGAGTGATAGGGGAGGGTGTGTGGTTGGGGGTGTGTGATAGCATGCAGGTAGGGTGGGGGATCTGATAGTTAAGATTTGACTTACCAGTGTCACATCCTCCAACGACTCCTCTGAGGCTCTCTGGATGCATGATGGTCAAGACTTGCTCCTCCCATGTTGTCAGTTGTGGGGGAGGAGGTGGGGGTCCGCCGCCAGTCCGCTGAACCGCGATGTTGTGCCTGGAGACCGTTGAACGCACCTTCCCCCGAAGGTCGTTCCACCTCTTCCTGATGTCCTCCCTATTTCTTGGGTGCTGTCCACAGGGTTGACCCTGTCCACAATTCTGCGCCATAGCTCCATCTTCCTGGCTATGGAGGTGTGCTGTACCTGTGAGCCAAATAGCTTTGGCTCTACCCGGATGATTTCCTCCATCATGACCCTGAGCTCCTCTTCGGAGAAGCGGGGGTGTCTTTGGTGTGACATGGGGTGGTGTGTGTGATGTGTGGGGCGGTGTGAGTGTTGATGTGTGTGGTGATGTGTAGTGGTGTGTGGTGTTTTGTGCGTGGATGTGGTGTGGGTGATGGTGTTGTGTGCCTCTGTATGGTGGTGTTGTCTTGGCTGTGCTGTCTCTCTGGCCTTCGTCCGTGAATTTTGGTCATAGGGGTTTGTGGGTGATGTGGGTGTGTGTTTTATATTGAGTTGGGTGTGTGGGAGTGGTGTTTGTATGTGTATCAGGTGTGTGTATTTTGAATTCTCCAATGTGGCGGTGTTTTGGAGATGTGTGTGTATTTTGAGCGCAGCGGTGTATACCGCCAATGGAATACCGCGGTTGAAAGACCGCCGCGTGGATTCGTGGGTCGTAATAGCATGGGCGTGTTTCTGTTGGCGTGAAGGTGGAGGTTTTGTTTTCGCCACTTTAACACTGACCTTTGGTGTGGCGGAGTTGTGTGGGTGTATTGGCGGTCTTCTGCACGGCGGTAAGCGCCTTTTACCGCCAATGTTGTAATGACCCCCATAATCTATATCACTCCTCTCTTTAATGTTGGACGTGGAGGGAAACCAGATTTTGAACTCCCATTAAATATTTTCATGCCATGTGCCATAACCATTTTACCCATCCGCAAAACTATTTGTGTATTTCAAATGCCCGCTATAATTTTTAGTAATCCTCCATGGTATTTAGCAAGCAAATCCGATAATTGATCCACTGTGGTAGAAAAACTATTTGAGGAAACAGATTTTACGTATATATTCTGTACGTCAATATACCTAGTGCCTTTCCTTGTAGATATACTAATTTCTAGTCCCAAAAGAACTCTGCTCTCTGAGAGAACAACCTATTACTTTAGGAAAGAGATCCAGCCATAGCCAAATCAAGAGGCCAACTCAAGCCCTTCCTGCAGCCAAAGGGATAGCATTCTTAGTATAAGTCGCAAAACCTGACCTAAGAACTTGTTCGGTGGCCCAGGTCTCCAGCAAGAGTAATACATGTCACAAGTCGATAAAACTCCCCAAGTTAGGATCTGGGAGCTTAGCTCTTACCCTGGTGACTTTTCCTGGCAGTAGTCATATACATTCTTCTTCTACCATAGTCCTCCCCAATGTATCAACAGCATCAACTTTATTTTGATTCTCCAAACCTACTTGACTAAACCAAATTGGTTGGGGATATAAAGTGGCTTCTGAGAATGTATCGACATGACTTTCAACATAGTATCCCACTCTTTACCAGACATTATAGGGGAAGTCTATAGTAGTTCTTCCTTGTCAATCAATTTCCTACTGACCGTCTATCTGACCCATGGTACCATGTATGAGATTAATGGGAGCTTGGGGCCTAGACTAACAGGCCGGCGGTAAAAAAAATTGAATCACGACCATGACGGTAACCGCCAACACAGATAGCCACTTTAACACCCCGACCGCCACGACGGTAGCAACAAACACCGCAGCGATCACCGCCAACAGCCAGGCGAAAGACAATGTACAGCCCACACTATTACAAGGCACCAATCCGCCAGCTTTTCTGGGGCTGTACCAACGCCTTCAAAAGCACAGTGGGAACAGTGTGCAGAAGGGAAACCACTCACCTCTCGACACTCAACGAAGAACCAGGACACCATGGAGCCTGAGTTACAGGTCCTGCCCATGTTGCTGTATCTATGAATACATGACAAAGTGCAAAGAAGGCGGCGGCAGCGACGATGGCGGTGAGTACTGCACCTAGCACACAGGGGAGGGGAGGAGGGAAAAGAGAGTGACACTCACACACAAAACGCAACACCCCCACCCACAACAGCACACACACACGCATAGCCAAAAACATCACAGATACACCCGACACCCCCTGGAAGAACGCAAGGACAAAACAAAATGAGTTTAACTAGTGAAACATTTGAACATTCAGATATAGCAAGAGATATAAAAAAAATCAGTATATACAAATATTTACAGCAAGTACACAAGTCTGTACACTGTCCCATGAAATGTCCGTGGACCAGTGGTCCCAAAAAGCATGGGTGAAGCCCACACATGACACCTGCCTCAAAACAAACAGAACACTGCAGGGGCATCAGGTCGAAAAAAATAACACGCAAGGGGAAGGGGATGGGGGGCACCTCAGCCGGGAGATGGTACGACGCCACTGCTCCTCGAAGGGGCTCCATGCCCACTGTTTGGTCATGGGGAGTGCAAAGCCACAGTCTCTCAAGTCTCTCAAGTGGGTGGGTTTCCCACTGATTGGTCCTGGAGTGTGCAAAGCCACAGTCTCTCAAATCTCTCAAGTGGGTGGGTTGCCCACTGCCTGGTCCTGGGAAGTGCAAAGCCACAGTCACGCAAGTCTTTCAAGTGGGTGGGTTAACCACTGCCTGGTCCTGGGGAGTGCAAAGCCACAGTCACGCAAGTCTTTCAAGTGGGTGCACTGCCCACTGCTTGGTCCTGGGGAGTGAAAAGCCACAGTCTCTCTAGTGGATGCCTTCTCCACTGGTTTTGGAGGGGGCTTTGTGCCCAGAGTGCTTCATCCTGCCAAGGTCTGGGTTAGTGATGCTTTTCTCCACTGGTTCTGGAGGGGGCTTTGTGCCCAGAGTGCTTCATCCTGCCAAGGACTGTGTTAGTGGATTCTTTTCTCCACTGGTTCTCGAGGGGGCTTTGTGCCCAGAGTGCGTCATCCTGCCAAGGACTGTATTAGTGGATACTTTTCTCCACTGGTTCTGGAGAGACACCAAAAAACCTCTCTGGTTCTCTGACACCCTCAAAGAATCAAAGAAATCTTGTCGCGCCCTTGAGAAAGCCTGGCGCAAGGACCGCACCGCTGACAACATGACCGTCCTCAAGAACGCTACCCGCGAATACCACCACCTGATCCGCGCCGCCAAATGGAACTTTTTCACTGACAGACTGGACAAAAACGGACACAACAGCAGAGAACTCTTCAGCATCGTCAAGGAGTTCTCCAACCCCAGCGCCAACGCCAACGCCGTCACGCCCTCACAGGATCTGTGCGAATCCCTTGCCACTTTCTTCCATTGCAAGATTAGCGACCTCCACGACAGCTTCGGACACCAGACCCAACCAAACACCACCGAACCGGCATCCACGGCCATCACCCTCATCAACTGGTCCTTCATCAACACGGAAGAAACCAAATCCATCATGAACCCTATCCACTCCGGCGCCCCTTCGGACCCCTGCCCGCACTTCATCTTTAACAAAGCCAACGACATCATCGCCCCGCACCTCCAGACCGTCATCAACTCCTCTTTTTCTTCTGCTACCTATCCCGAATGCTGGAAACACGCCGAAGTCAACGCTCTACTAAAGAAACCTACGGCTGACCCGAGCGACCTGAAAAACTTCCGCCCCATCTCTCTTCTGCCTTTCCCAGCCAAAGTAATAGAGAAGACCGTCAACAAACAGCTGACCAACTTCCTGGAAGACAACAACCTGCTCGACCCCTCACAAACCGGATTCCGAACCAACCACAGCACTGAAACCGCCCTCATCTCAGTCACTGACGACATCAAAACCCTGATGGACAACGGTGAAACAGTCGCCCTCATTCTGCTCGACCTCTCGGCTGCCTTTGACACCGTCTGTCACCGCACCCTAATCACCCGCCTCCGCTCCACCGGAATCCAAGGCCAGGCCCTGGACTGGATCGCCTCCTTCCTCTCTAACCGTTCCCAAAGAGTTTACCTCCCTCCGTTTCGCTCTGAACCCACCGAGATCATCTGCGGCGTACCCCAAGGCTCATCACTCAGCCCAACACTCTTCAATGTCTACATGAGCCCCCTCGCCAACATCGTACGCAAGCACGACATCATCATCACCTCCTACGCCGACGACACCCAACTTATACTCTCCCTCACCAAGGACCCCGCCAGCGCCAAGACCAACCTACAAGAAGGTATGAAGGACGTCGCAGATTGGATGAGGCTCAGCCGCCTAAAGCTGAACTCGGAAAAATGGAAGTCCTCATCCTCGGCAACACCCCGTCCGCCTCGGACGACTCCTGGTGGCCCACTGCCCTCGGCACCGCACCGACCCCCACAGACCACGCCCGCAACCTCGGCTTCATCTTGGACCCTCTTCTCACCATGACCAAGCAAGTCAACGCCGTGTCCTCCGCCTGCTTCCTCACCCTCCGCATGCTCCTCAAGATCTTCCGCTGGATCCCCTCCGACACCAGAAAAACCGTGACCCACGCCCTCGTCACGAGCCGCCTGGACTACGGCAACACCCTCTACGCCGAGACCACAGCCAAACTCCAAAACCGCCTGCAACGCATTCAAAACGCCTCGGCCCGCCTCATCCTCGACATTCCCCGCAGCAGCCACATCTCCGCACACCTGCGACACCTGCATTGGCTCCCAGTCAGCAAAAGGATCACCTTCCGACTTCTCACCCACGCACACAAAGCCCTCCACGACAAGGGACCGGAATACCTCAACAGACGCCTCAGCTTCTACGTCCCCACCCGCCTCCTCCGCTCCACTGGCCTCGCACTCGCTGCTGTCCCTCGCATCCGCCGCTCCACAGCGGGTGGGAGATCTTTCTCCTTCCTGGCGGCCAAGACCTGGAACTCCCTTCCCACCAGCCTCAGGACCACCCAGGTCCACTCCGCTTTCCGGAGACTCCTAAAGACCTGGCTGTTTCGAGCAGCGATAACCCCCCCTTTTTTCCCCCTAGTGCCTTGAGACCCGCACGGGTGAGTAGCGCGCTTTATAAATGTTAATGATTTGATTAGAGGGTTAGGTGCCCAGAATGCTTCATCCTGCCAAGAACTGTGTTAGTGGATGCTTTTCTCCACTGGTTCTGGAGGGGGCTTTGTGCCCAGTGATGCTGCAACTGGGGTATGGCAGTTGACTTCGTCGCACCTGGATGTCTCAGCCATGCGATGTGCCTGGAACACGTAGCATGATACTCCATGGAGGCAGACCCACAGTCCATCCTGCGGCGACTTAGGCTGCCAATTGCTGGTTCGTGTCAGTGCTGGAGGTGGTGTCTTAAGTGGCGTGTCCAGGGTCCAGAACGTCACCTGCAGACTCTGACGCCTGCACACTGGGGATGCTGCTGACATCTGACAGAGTGGCATCAGCTGTCCACGTGGCGGTGCTGATGGTGGTGCAGGCGACGGTGACTGCGGCACAGATGCTGCCAGTGCTGGCCGTGGTGCAAGTGACTGTTGCGGTGGATGGAGACACCATACCGTCTCCAGCAGCCTCAGAGGGCTAATCCTTGGGGAGGATGCTACAGACTGACGTTGTGGAAGCGGCGGTGCAGGTGGCGGTGTAGGTGGCGGTCAAAGCTGTGGTGGTGACTGTGGTGCATGTGGCTGCCATCACTGATGATTTGGTGGTCACCAGCCCCTCACCAGGTGACATTGTGCCCAGAGGTGATGTGCCCTTTGGCTTGTGGCCCTTCCCCATCTTGACAGTCGCTGCAGGGACCTTGGCACTGTCCACTCAGTGTTTTTGCGAGGCCTTGCTGGGTGGGTGGTGTGACTGTCCCCTGCTGGAAGGCGGACCCTTTTTGACTTTTGTAGGTGGTGGAATAGGGTGGTCCTTCTTTTCTGTCGGTGGCACACTGGCAGCTCTGACGAGTGCCCCCTTAGACCGTAGTGGAGTAGCACGGACGACAGCGGATGCAGATGTGGTGGCTGAGGTGCTGGGATGGGATCCAGACATCCTGACCCTAGGGGAAGGACAGGCCAACTCCAGAGGCACCGGGTATGGCTAATAGGTGAGCCCAAGGTCCCCACACAGTATGAATCGGTGTCTGGGTATGGGGTAGTCCCTAAGGGTTAGTGTGTGTCTAACAGATATCCCTCGACATTTGCAGGTGACTCTGGTTAACCCAGCCTCTCATGGCTACTGACCCCAGTGAGGAATGACAGGACAAGGGCAGAGGATCGCTACAATGAGGCACATGGGCAAACTAGGCGTATTATTGAGAGGTTATTTGGCCTCCTTAAGCCCAGATATGGGTGCCCCCATCTAACAGGTGGCTCCCTATACTACTCACCGAAGAAGGTGTGCCAGATAATCGTGGCATTCCGTGATGCTATTAATTGTGTTTGACCAATTACTTTGTGTTTATCCACTGCGCATATTAGTTGCCATCAATGTTCACCAGTAGCACATTACATGTTGTGTTCAGTTTGGCTGCCTATTGGCTTTAACCTGGCATTAGACATTACATTCTGTATTCAGGTCAGCTGCCTATTGGCTTTGACATGGCATTAGACATTACATTCTGTTTTTCACACCAGACCTTAGCTGATAAGAGCATGTAGATTTTGTGTTTACCTCTCAATCCAGTCTGAGAACGAGTGAGGCTTAGGAGAACTGGCCACTCTCCAAGTTTCTTCGGTTCTCACACTGAGTTTGCTTTTAAGGATGGCTCTGGACTACAGCAGAGTTAGATTGAAACTATCTTGACTTCAGACAGGAGCCAGACGTCAGTTGCCTGTCTCCCGTTTGGGTAGAAAACCTCTTTCTCGCGGTTGAACCGGAGTCATCAACTTGCAGACCTCAGAAAGATGAAGCATAGGGATAGGCCCTACAGCCCTACGGTGATGCAATTTTGACTTTTATGCTTTGCTTTGAAGTTATGCTATAATATAATCACATGTATTTGCTGTGTACATTGCAACTGAGAAGTACTTTGATATATTTTGCTTTCATTGCTGCGACTACTTTTGAACGTGTGCTTCCAATCTACTAATTTCGTCTTTCAGGAACCTCGTGGTGAAGTAATAATAACAATAAATGTCTTCTTTAAACTCAGAAGTGCATTCCAGAGAGGTTCTGTAAGCTCGGTCATGAGATAAGAGCAGGAAAGCAGAACATTTTGTCGTTAGTCGTCAGTCTGGGAGTCAAATTGGAGAATGGAAGTGCACGATTTAAAAGTGTAATTGTTTTTTGTTGTTTAGAGAATTAAAGAAGCACGGCAGACCATGTTTGAAAATGCATGTGAAGTTAAACTGCCTTATGGTGCTGTGAGAAACATGTTTTTTTGTTTATCAGGACTGTGTGAGTCTTGAGATGAGTGCTGTGATAAAGCATATTTAGAAAATGTGCCTTTTGAAAGAAATAATGTTCCTTTTGTTCTTGACAGAAGGGTTTGGATAATTTTGTCTGCTTACAGAAAAATGCAGGAGAGATGTAGGCAGTTAGAACATGAAAATAAGAATTTACGTGAGCAAATTAGCCAGAACACATTAATGCAAAATAATGCTGAAATCTGTGAAACTGCTGCTTTAGAAGAATCAGTTTTTTCCCATTCCAGTAATGAGGGGGTTAAAACGGCTGTGTGCCAGTCTGAGCCTCAGTGTGAGCAAAACACCCCACAGTTTTTGGCAGTTGAAGAGCATTCCTCAACAGATATACTGAGAACAGAGCTCAGAATGTTATTTACAGACCACTTTTGAAAAGTAAAATTAATTCGGACAAGGCAGAAGTACTGTCGCAAAATATGCAGTTACTGGGAATTCAGTGGAACCCAGAAAACAGACAGATGTTGTCACAAGTAAAACAAAAGATTTTAAAGTTTCTTACTATTTGCACTAAGCAAGAGACACCGAGTTTCATGAGCTTGTTTGATTTTTGGAAACCGTATAGCCCTCAACTGAGTGAAACCTTAACACTTTGGTACAAAGTAACTAGGAAAAAACATGAGCAGCTGCGCGCTTTTGATTTGGCAAATGAAATAATTCAGACTTTAGGTTTCTGTGCAGTGCAAGAGGGAAACACTGATTCACCTGTAAATCAGGAACAGAGGAAGACAAAAGTGCCCCTGGAACTTTGGAATAAGCTTTTGAATAATGTAATTCTGAAACCTGAAATATCAAGCATGCAGTGGGTGATGAGTTCACCTAACTCTCACAGTTTAGGACAGGCACAGGAGGCTAGTATCATACACTGCATCTGGTACATGCAAGACAGGGCTAGAGTCACTGCAGCCCTACATGAACAGGTGCCACAAGCCCCTTTTCAGGAGGAGGAGAGGGTGCAGGGAGTACCACAGGTAAAAGAGTCACCAGTAAAATTGAGTGCACCATTCAAATTCGTGTCCCCTGAGGATAAAAAGCATGTTTGTTTGACTATTGATTCAGATTTGTACAATGTGTGTCAGACTTTAAAGCAAGAGCTGCTTGAGATGTGTCATTTTTACACTGATTCTCGGTTCACTGCCAATGGTTTAGCCGTTTGGTTTTCCACATGGCTTGTACATAACAGGTTCAATTCCCTTGCAGATGTTAAAGAGATAAATTCAGAGTCTGAAGTGTCCACCCAGAATTCTGACTTAGTGGGGATGGCTAAGTGGGTGCACCAGAAATGTGGACATCTGGGAGAAAAAGCCACTTACAGGTGGTCAGAGATTAGAGAGATGCACATTACTCTAGATTTGATATGTCCTATTTGTCAGCACGCACAACAGCAATCTGTCCCACAAACAGTCAAAGATCAGGTTTTAGGGGGAGTGATTGCTGCAGATTACCAAAGAGAAATCAAAATTATGCTGATAACTAGAAGAGAATCTGATTCATTCATACAGATTGGAGACAGAATGGCCCAACTTGTCAAAAGTGCAGTGAAAGGAGGTTTGGTAAAGAAGGAGTCTTCCCCAGCCCTTCTGACAGTGCAAGGAAAGGGAAGCTGTGGTGCAGCAGATAAAAACCTCAGTGCTAAGGTGTGGGTTGAATCCCCTAATGACCCTCCAGAACCTGCAGAAATCATAACAAAGGGCCCCAAGATTATAAAACAAGGAAAGGAAGAAGAAGGACACATTTCAGATGACAAATGTTATTTGCAAGAAAAGTCATACTTTTTTAATTTGCAGATCCTACCACGTCTCGCCTCTGACCATGAGTGTGCTGTGTGGTCTCCCTTCGGGTGTGTGCGTGTGGGGTCGGGGGAGGGACCGAACCCCCAACCTGAACCTGATTGAGTAAAGTACAAACCCCATGGATCCATTTTGCGCGACTGGCGCCTCCAGTTCAAGTTCAACGTGTTTGATTACATTCTTCCACTGGAACTAAGCAACCTTAACAGTTAACTGTCTGTGTTTTTTCGTATGGAACTCTGACATTCGCTTACATTCCAGCAAACATTTTAGGTGGACCGTGTAACTTTACATCAGTAGAACTCATGCTACATCCACTTGCTGTTTTAGAGACACTGTTCAATCAGTTATTATCCCAATCAGAGTATATAAGTTTCAGTCTTTTCTGTGTAGATGTATCTGATGTGAAAGGTTATGAGATCAATATGTTAATCCACGTCCATTGCTTTACAGTGATTGCTTTTATCATTCAAATCTGATTTGCTTATAGTACGGGTGTATTCCTGTTGGCGTGACGGTGTGGGTTTTGGTTCCACCAATTTATCACTGACCTTCAGTGTGGCAGACTTGTGTGGGTGTCTGTATTGTGGAGGATTTCTCAGTGTGGGTCATAATACCAGTAGTGGATTTCCGCCGCAGACACGGTATGTTGGCGGCCGTCGGCACGGCGGTCAGCGGCATTTACCGCCAATGTTGTAATGAGGGCCTTAGTCTTATATGTGTCATTAAAATAGGCCGAAAACTGGGACCTTAATTTTAGCCCTATTGTATCATGATATCTATTTTTATTACTGAGGAGCCTTGCATGGAGGATGTTTTCTCTTATGACAGACCTACAACCTCCAGAATGTCTTATCCAATGCATTGCTTTATTAATAAGCACTTCTTGTGATTCTCTCCCATCATGTGGCAATTTGGGGACATTAACCATATAAATACCATATTGTTCTTTGTGTTCATCACCACTCACCATTTTTCTGTTGGCTGTGGGAATACATCCTAGATGTGTTTTACTCTGATCGTACTGTAAATTACTCTGACTCTGTTCCACAAGTATATTACACTGCCCCTCAATGTGTTTTCCCTCACATTCCTAAGTTTCGTTGCAGCCAATCTTCCTATTGCTTCACCGCTAATATGAGAGCAGGTGGCAACATTCTCATGATGATGTATTCTGATAGGTGAAGGTTGATTTGAATATTGTGATCCTGGCCTATCATTAGGATCTTCACTTGACCAATCATTTTCATGACCAATGTGGATAATTTGTCCAGTTTTCCATTTAGGTCATAGGCCTGTCAACCTGTGTAATCTCATAGAAACATAATTTCACCCTTTAAAGATTGTAACTGTTCAGTGAGAGAAAAACTGTCTCCACTGGAGACTGGCCTGTGTACAACAGTGTCAGCCCCATAGGTCTTTAAGTTATTCAATACAACAAATCTGTTGGAACATTCAACGTTATTTATTATAAAAGTTGAAGTTGTTGATTGCTCAGGCAAACAGTCAGAGGGTAATATTTCAGTAGGAGCCAAACTAGTCGGTGGAGGGGACACATAACTAATTGAATGGACCTTGGTGCTAAGATTTGAGGTCCCTGCCTTCTTGGTTTGCTTAAAAAAGGACGTACTGCCTTTATGGGCCAGCCCATTTATCTTGCTCATAGCTGCAATCTCCTTAACTGGCTTCCCATAGTGAATGTCTTTATGATCAAGTAGAACCTCCACCTCCTCAATTAACTTATCAATCTCAGCCAATGTGCAGTTCTCTGCTGCATGTCTAGGATCTTTCTTTACATCCCCCACCCAAGGAGCCCATCCGCCACGCATGATTATTCCCTTTCTTTTAGTACGACTAGACTCTAAATAACAACAAATCAGCACACATGAATGAAATACGATTAAGTTCCTGATTGTGTCCATATGAGATAAAGCAATGTTACACTAATGCATAGAATAATGCACATAGACTAAAACCCTTGCTTGCATCTAGAGTAGCATTCACCTGCTAGTTAGGCAACAAAAAATGCAAACTAGGAAGCAAAAGCCCCACAGCGATAATTTTAGTTTGTCTCAGTTACTCACAATCTTTCCGATCCGGCTATGAGTCCATCAAATCACAAAGAGGGCCGGAGAAATTCTTCAGTAAGATGAAGACAAAAGCTAAATGCCCGGACAATTGGGCTTTGAGGACAATCAATGAGTGCAGGCACTCAGTTTCATGGAACTCGAAATGCTATATACAGTCAACAAGACAGTCTTACCAAAATCGAAAGCAAAACAACCAGGGGGAGTGGCCCTGCCCTGGCTCCTCCTGGCACTGATGGGAGAAGGGCTGGCCAGCCCTTGGTCTGGGTGCAGGCCGGGCATAGCCCGCATGTGTCCCATGCAGCAGGGATAAGTAGCGCGCTTTATAGCACTAAATAGCAACATAGGTGAAACTAATCCTAGGGCCACCTCCTTGGTCCCGAGGCTGATGGTTCCTGTAGCTCCTTAGTCTGCATGCCTTTTGCCTGTCTGTCCCTCCTTCTCACCACTTTCTCCTTCCTCTCAGCCCTGCCTTCTGAGTGCCTACTCCTCGCCTGTCCCTCCTTCTCACTACTTTCTCCTTCCTCTCAGCCCCATGGGGTGCATGCCTGCTAACTGTCTGTCCCTCCTATTCGCCACTGTCTCCATGCTCTCAGTCCTGTGGTCTGCGTCCCAGCTGCCTGCCTGTCCCTTCTTCTTACCACTTTCTCCTTCTTCTCAGCACTTTGTCGGCATGTCTGCTGCCTGTTTTTCCCTTCTTCTCACAGCTTTCTCTGTGCTGGCAGCCCAGTGGCCTGCGTGCAGGGGGCAGTAGTACAACGTGGAGGCGTTTCGGATGGCAGTGTTTGATTTTATTTTGAACTCACCCCAGAGACACTTGAGCTAAATTCCACAATCTCTCTTAAACTTAAAATAACCCTAATGCTGTTTATATCACATCAAATAGTGAAAAACACACTTTTACCACCAAACTTACAAATTGCCCATTATCATTGACTTTTACACATACTCAAAAGTATGTATTTTTTCCCATTGAGAGCATGGATCTGTACCTTAACATCCTTATTAAGCTTCAAAACTGGTGGACACACAAGCTTCTAATTTACAATCTTGTGCTTCAAGCAATGCTTTTGGTAAATCAGGCCAGAAATCGGTAAAAGAGAGTTATTTTTACTCTCATAGTAATTATCTGTTTTCTCCTTCCTCTCAAACCTGTGGCAGCCTGTTTCTCCTTCTCAACGCTTTCTCCTTCCTCTCAGCACCATGGTCTGTGTGCCTGCTGCCTGTCTGTCCCTCCTTCTTACAGCATTTGCCTTCCTTGCTGCCCTGTGGTCAGTGTGCTTCCTGCCTGCTGTCCCTCCTTATCATTGCTTTCTCAGGGCTCTCAGCCCATGGTCTGCATGCCTGCTGCCTGTCCGTCCTTCTCACCGATTTCTCCTTCCTCTCATTCCTTTCTTGGAATGCCTGCTGCCTTCCTGTCCTTCCTTCTCACCACTTTCTCTGTGCTGTCAGCCCTGTGGTCTGTGTGTCTGGGGCCTGCGTGTCCCTCCTTCTCACTTCTTTCTCAGTGCTCTCAGCCCCATGGTCTGTGTCGATGCTGCCTGCCTGTCCCTCCTTCCCAACTATGTTCTCCATCCTCTCAGCCCCACTGTCTGCAACTCTTCTGCCTGTCTATCCCTCCTCACTGCTTTCCCCTTCCTCTCACCCCCGTTTTGTGCATGACTGCTGCCTATCCCTCCTTCTCACTGCTTTTGCCTCACTCTCAGCCCCGTTTTCTGCATACCTGCTGCCTGTCCCTACTTCTCACTACTTTCTCCTTCCTCTCAGCCCCAGGGTCTGTGTGCCTTCTGCCAACCTGTCCCTCTTTCTCATTTCTTTCTCCTTCCTCTCAGCCCCATGGTCTGCGTGCCTGCTGCCAACCTGTCCCTCTTTCTCACATCTTTCTCCTCCCTCTGAGCCACAGGCTCTGCATGCCTGCTGGCTGCCTGCCCCTCCAACTCACCACTTTCTACGCGCTCTCAGCCCTGTGGTCTGCGCGCCTTCTGCGTGCCTGGCCCTTCTTCTCATAGTTTTTTCCTCCCTGTGAGCCCCTAGGTCTGCATGCCTCCTGCTTGCCTGTCCCTCCTTCTACCGCTTCCCCTCCCTCTTTAGCCCATGGACTGCATGTCTACTGCCTGCCTGTCCATCCTTCTCACCGTTTCCGCCTCCCTCTTCGCCCGTGGTCTGCATGTCTGCTTATCCCTCCTACTATCAAGAGAGTAGCATTAGCAAGAATTAGAAAAGCACACGTCGAGGCTTTTCTGATGCCAGTGTTCGATTTTATTTTGAACTAACACCAGATAAACATGAACTAAATTGTATATTTTCTCATGAACTTAAAATACCGTTTATATGATTTCCTGTATTAAATAAACACCTTTAAGTCTCCAAAGTGAACAAATAGGCCATTTTGATTGTGTCCCAATGAGAGCATGAATCTGTCCCTGAACATCCTTATTAAGCTCTAAAACTGATGGACCGACAAACTTCTAATTTGCTTCAAATGCTGATTTTTGTGCAGAAGGAAATCTTGTGCTTCAAATCATGCTTTAGTTAAATCAGGTCAAAAAACAGTAAAATGAGCATTATTTACACTCTAATAGTAATTATCCATTTTATCCTTACTCTTGGTGCCTTAGTCCAGGTGCCTGCTGCCTGACTGTCCCTCCTTCTCACTGCTGTCTCCGTGCTCTCAGCCCCATGGTCTGTGTGCCTGTTGCCTGCCTGTACCGCCTTCTCACCGCTTTCTCCATCCTCTCAGTACATGCTCTGTATGCCTGCCTGTCCCTTCATCTCACCACTTTCTCCGTCCTCTCATCCCCGTGGTCTACATGCCTGCTGCCTGTCTCTCCCTTCTCACCGCATTCTCTGGGCTCTCAGCCCTGTGGTCTGCGTACCTGCTGCCTGCCTGTCCCTTCTTCTCACTGCTTTCTCCTTCCTCTCTGCCCCCTTGTCTGCGTGCCTGCCTGTCCCTCCTTCTCACCACTTTCTCTTTCCTCTTAGACCTGTAGTATGTGTGCCTGCTGCCTGTCTGTCCTTCATTCTCACTGCTTTCTCCTCCCTCTCAGTCCCATGGTCTGCGTGCTTGCTGCCTACCTGTCCCTCTTTCTCACCAATTTCTCCTCCCTCTCAGCCCTGTGTTCTGTGTGCCTCCTGCCTGTGCATCATTCTCACTGATTTCTACTTCCTCTCAGCCCTGTTGTCTGATTGCCAGCTACCTGTCTGTACCTCCTTATCACTGCTTCCTCCTCCCTCTCAACCAGTGATCTGCTTGCCTGCGTGTACCTCCTTCTCATCACTTTTTCTGTCCGCTCAGCCC
Organism: Pleurodeles waltl; assembly: GCF_031143425.1. Taxonomy (NCBI): domain Eukaryota; kingdom Metazoa; phylum Chordata; class Amphibia; order Caudata; family Salamandridae; genus Pleurodeles; species Pleurodeles waltl. The sequence continues at coordinate 167,346,226 of NC_090443.1, read as the reverse complement.
GCGGTCCAGGTACCTGCTGCTTGCCTGTCCCTCCTTCTCACTCAGACCAGTAGTCTGCATCCCTGATGCCTACTTGTCCCTCCTTCTCACCACTTTCTCCTTCCTCTCAGCCCCGTTGTTGGCGTGCCTGCTGCCTACCTGTCACTCCTTCTCACCGATTCCACCATCCTCTAATCCCCGTGTTCTGCGTGCCTGCTGCCTGTCTCTCGCTCCTTCTCACCGCTTTCTCCGGGTCTCAGATCAATGGCCTGCTTGTCCCTCCTTCTCACTGCTTTATCCTTCATCTTCACCCCTTTGTCTCCCTGCCTGCTGCCTGCCTGCTCCTTTTTCTCACCACTTTCTCCTCTCTCTCTCAGCCTCATGGTCTGTTTGCCTGCTGCCTGCCTGTTCTTCCGTCTCACTGACTTCTCATTCTCAGCCCGTGGTCTGTATGCCTGCTGCCTGTCTGTTCTTCCTTCTCACTACTTTCTGCTTCCTCTCAGCCCCATTGTCTGCATGCTTCCTGCCTGCATGTCCCTCCTTCTAACCGCTTTCTCCTCCCTCCCAATCCCATGGTCCATATGCCTGCTGCCTGACTGTCGCACCTTCTCACCACTTTCTCCTCCATCTCCGCATTGGTTAATGCATGACTGATGTCTGCTGTTCCTCTTTCTCACTGCTTTTCTGTGCTCTCAGCTCATGGTGTGCGTGCCTGCTGACTGCCTGTCCCTCCTTCTCACTGCTTTCTCCGAGCTCTCAGCACCATAGTCTGTGTGCCTGCTGCCTCCCTCCCCTCCATCTCACTGCTTTCTCCTTCCACTCCACCCCCTTGTCTGCATGCCGGCCTGTTCCTCCTTCTCACCGCTTTCTCATTTCTCTCAGCCCTGTTTCGTGCATGCCTGCTGCTTGACTGAAGCAGAGTCCCAAAATGACTTCCAACATTTCCTGGTTTAAGTGTTGGCAGCTAATCAGTATTTAGCAGGAGATCTCCGGGATTATATACACTTTGTACTAAAGAATAATAATAAAATAATTATTATAAATCATCAAAACCTGTACACAATCTAACAAAGAGTGATTTGTTGTCTTTTTGCAAAAGCCATCCTCCATTTTTCATCTACCATTTTAATTTAAGAAGATGTTTGTGATCATCAGAAGGTAACCCATCAATAGGTGCACAGAAGTTATTCACAATCAGTCTGTCATCTGTATTCCCTTTGACATTCATGAGCATTACTTTAGAATTCATGCACATACTTTCCACTTTAATCCACAAAGAAAGACGCAAAGCAGATCAGTATTTCCCAGATCACTGTGATAAATGTTGATAGATTCCAGTAGGCTGCTCCACCCCAAAACCATAACTTGCTATGACCGTCTTTGACCTAGAAAGGGAGCATGGTATGCTCTACCAACCTCAGGACTACAGGGTGGGGAGGCTTTTTGAGTATCTCCACAATGATAAGGTACACCAACGGATTCCCAAGGGTTTTTACAAGATCTACAATAGGATTAGTGCAAACCTGCCAACTCACACAGTGCCACTATGTTTCACACCATATCACCCCCTTCTCATGGTCAACTGGAGAAGAGCTGATATGTAAAAATTTAAATTAGCACTTGTATAGCGCACTACTCACCCGTTAGGGTCTCAAGGCGCTGTACTCATACCGCTATGGAACCCCTCCTGGCTTTTCCCCGTGAGGCACCCACTCCTGAGCACCCCCAGGGTGAAGCCAGGCATCCAAGCGCTGTTTGGGCCGTTGTGGAGATTAAGCAAGCTATTGCCCAGAGTTGCAGAGTGGGACCCATGAATTAGATTAGGCACTGAGGCGAGAATTATCTGGTCAAGGGGAATTGAGCCCAAGACCTGCCGAAGCGGGACTTGAACCCTGGTCTTGAGCCAGATCTCTGCCTCAGGGTCTGCCGCTCTAACCATTGAGCCACACTTCTCCACAAGTATCACCAGTGGCACTAAAGATGAGCTGGACCCCCTTCCCTGAGTGTGCTTCCAACTCATATTTTGTAGCCCTGCACTGATGATGTCTATTACAGAGTGGAGAAACTCCATAGAACATCACCGGTGGGTTTAGAAACTTTTAGGAGCAGATTTAAGATCCCCTATCGTCACCTTAGTGTCGCCATAGCATCATTTGTTTGATGCTAAGATGGCGCTAAAGTGGCATTTCCCCCGGGCTATATTTACAAAGTGGTGCAATGCATGCATTGCACCACTTTGCAAACCCTTGCACCACATTATGTCTATGCCAGGCATATTGTATGCAAGGGGGCGTTCCCCTGTTGGGGGGGCAAAAAAATGGGGCAAGGAAATCTAAGAGATTTCCTTGCGCCATTTTTTTCAGCACTTTTAACGCCTGCTCAGAGTAGGCGTTAAAAGGGGCTTCCATTATTTATAATGGTCCCCTATGTACTATGCTGGAGTGGCACCAAACTTTTGGCGCTACTCCTGCAGAGTACATCAATAGCGTAAAAAAATGACGCTATTGTCCCCTACCCAGCGCCATGGTGCGCTGTATTTTAAACACAGAGCACACATACTGGCGATTGGGAGGCGCTAAGGTGTGCAAGGGAAGTGGTGCTGCACTAGGTGCAGCGCCACTTTTCTTAAATCTGCCCCTTATTTTTGTTTCTCAGTAGAGTGGTTGGAGCGGTGCCTAGGAGTGCCTCAGGCTGTGCTCTGCACTAAGTTCCACCTCTTCATTGCACACACATCTTTATTAGAAGTTGGTAGGTCTGTTTGTGCCCCTAAATTTGTCCAAAAATGTAGACTAAACAGGATAAAGGAAATAATGATGAACAGTTGTGCGGATCCTCGCATGTCTTTCAAGAGCCTACGTGGCTCATGTACAGAAACACCCCTGTATGTGCCAGAGTCTGTTCGCTCACAACAGGTCTAAATTAAAACACGTCGGAAAGGAACAAATAAGGAGTAAATGTTTCTCCTAATCTTTTTGGAAGTTGGGCTTGTATCTATAATTCTGAGTCACTGTTAAGTCCACGTGCCACACTGAAAGAAGACATTGATAAATGCTCACAGCGGCGCTTTTTAAAGAGCAAACTTTAAAGCCTTGTAAACAGAGTGAGCTCAGGGAAAAAGATCAACGTTTTCCTGCTTCAACAAAGCCTGCCCCTGGCGTCCTCTTTCTCAGAGCTTTAAGAGAGGCCCAGACCATGCCTTGACATCCTCGCATTTACAACGCTGTCTGTTTCTGAACTGAAAAATATTCATTTGATGTTCAGTATTAAACTATGACATATTTATAAACCTTTAACATATTCGACTGAAAGACTGTGGTCGCGGTAACGAGTGCTATAGTTAGCTACGATTCATTTACAAGACTCATAGTTCTAACTTGTGCGGAGTTTACCACACATGGTAATTACTGTGAGCGGTAAAGTCTACCACTTGATGGGTTTCAGCGCATCAATCCTGTCCAAATTAAACAGGGAATAAGCATTGGCAAAGCCAATAGGTTTCACCTAAGTGAGATCTATTGCCTTTGCTAATGTTGTTTAGACATATCGGTTTAGCAACACAGCAGATGCTGTGCGACATGGCTGAAAACAAAGAAATGTTTCACTTTATGAGGTGGCCAGTGCAGTGCAATATGTCTAAAGTACATTGACAAAGCCAATATATTTTGCAGAGGCGAAACCTGTTGGCTTTGCAGACGCTTGTTTTTAAAGTTAGCTTTGTCTGTTTCCCCTGCAGTTTGCAAGAGTTTTTTTAATTGACGGGGGAAAGACGGACAAGAAGGGCACGGGAGGGGGAGGAGGGACAGGGCAAACACCGAAAAAAGTGCTGTGATCCAGCCAGCGCTGGCCACGTCATAGCACTTTCTTTCCTGACATCAGTACTTTAAATGGGCCGTACTCTCCGGTACTGAGTACCGGCACTTTTATATTTTGAGAGGGAGAGTACCGGCACATCTCAAGAAGAACGTAATACTTTCAATTGGAGAGTACCGGCACTTCTCAGAAACAAGCAGGTACTCTGGCACAGAGTACCTGCACTTTAATTTTTCCATTTCAAGCACTGCCTGACATTGGGGCAAGAAAGAAGGACGCGGAAATGGTGGGACTGGACCAGGACTACCAAGGATAAAGGGGTAGGGATGGTGCAAGCAACAAGGTTGCAGGCGGTGTAGAGGGGAAGGGGCAAGCAACTTGGTCCATGCTTCATGGAAGACCAGAAGAACTGAAGGCAAAGTGGAAGCAGGAGGTGCTTCCAATGGGAAGCAAGGAAATTAGAGTGATGTTGAAGCCAAGCAGTGGTAAGTAATGGTAAGTAATTGTTGGGGCCTAAGCTGTTTAAACTTTTTTTGTTTAATGGGTCTTGAGTGTGTAAAGGGAGTGAGCTCTCCGTGAATGGTTGTGCACATATGCACATGTGTGCACACATGTACACATATGCAGTTATAATTAAACCTCACTATTGCGGAGTAACTTTGTTGCTACTCCATTCTGTGAAAAAGAAAAGAGAGAGCACAATGCATTGGCTAGCCCCTGCTTGCGATATTGATTTAAAAACAGAATGAAATTTAAAATGGTACACAAGGGAGATTAAAGTTACTCCGCAACAGAGGGTTTTGCTAAAACGCAATGATATAATCTTTTGGAAAGGAAGAACAGCTGTTCATCGGACTTTTTATTGCATGTGTATTAAGTCCTACTTAAAACAACAGTTTCAACCTTGGCAAGAAAGGGGTTACATTAGAGCAGAACAAAATTTTCTCAGTCCCTGTGTAGCCAGGTCATTTACACAATATACAGTGGTGCTTAGAATTAGGTAGCTTATGTCCAAAAAGCACTAATGCTGGCAAATAACCTGAAGAATCGATGCTAGAAAAAGAACCTCGTTGACAAGAATTAATATTGAAACCGCTCTATTGAGAACTGATGATTCAGTTGGACATCTGGAGACAATGTGCGCTGAAAACACTCCAGCCTGCAGTATGACAAGCGATGCCTTACTGTATCTACTTATGTGTTCTAACAAAGGAACATCATTTTTCATTACTATATTTTCCATGAACTTCTAGGCTCTCAGTATTTGCATGGTCTTGTGGCCAGCAGTCAAAGTGCATTAAAAAAAAGAGTAAGGGAACTGTGTTGCTGCATACAATGGGGAGCGGGGTCAGTGAACGTGAGGGCAGGGTCAAAGGTGTGGCTAAAAAAGCCAAATATTCTGCAATTTTTGTTGTCTATCATCTTCAGGTAGCTAAATATAAAATAACTCACAGCTTGAATGCAAAAATACAATTAAAAAAGCTAAGTTAATCAGTGGCAAGTGCACTATTGTACATTGTGAAACCGCTATTAGTTAATGAACTGCAGAGGTCTATGTGTCTGTATCCAGAAAGCCACAGAATAAAATCTTGGTGGCGACAGTGGAGAATAATGGCTTGTGTATAGTTAGTGCTACGATGGCCTACCCTGTGACAGAAAGCACTGAGAACATGTAAGTCACCATGTTAAACCTGCATTCCACGCTGTATGAGATATACTGCTACCAAATATGCAAAACGATTTCAGGTAAAATGGTGCTTCCAAATATAGAATTTGGTAATACCCAGACTACGTAATGATTTATTTTTATATAACTGCCCTGAAAAGCGCACACTTCATAGCTCAGCTGGTAATTCTGTTGTGCTACCACTGGTTTACCTGATTCATCAATTAAACCAGCACCGGCTCCCAAACCCCCTTTACACTTGCAGATTAACCAGTTGTGCGCATTTGCATTTCTTTCAGGCAAGCAGGCATCCCTGCAAGGAGGCTTGTTTATTGTTAAGCTGTCTGACACTCAATGCCACCAGCAGGTCATCGATGTACAGGAACACAAACAAATTGCAGGGCAACTGTAAGGTCTTCAAATTCTTCTTCGATATCTGGAGAGAGATGCAGAAGTTCCAGGGAGAGAACCAGCAGTTCCAGTTCAGCGGCACTGGCTCCGGAGAGAGAGAGAGAGAGAGAGGAGAGGAGAGGAGAGGAGAGGACAGTGGCGGCTGGTGACATTTGAAAGTAGTGGGGCATAAAAGTTGCTGGTGAGTGCACTGTTAGAAGTGAGCGTAGCGAGCCAGCCTAACATAAGAGGGTTTTGTGAATGTTCTCCTCCGAGAAAAGTTTGAAAAAAGAGTGGGCAAATGGTGCATTTTCAAGCAAATCTGAGAAAGCAAGGAGGTTAATAAAGCAATTGTGAAAGTGTAGTTATAAACATCACAGAAGAGATTTCATATGATAAAAACATAGGTAGCTGCTTACTTAATTTAACCATAGAACTTCATAACAGAGTATGAGATAACAATTCTAGTACCTCACAGGTTTCTTTATTTATTAATATACCTTTAGAAGTGTGATTCTTCTGACTCAAAAGTCGACAAGTCAGCCACTAGACCACCACATTGATTTTTGTTAATTTTGTGATAGTTTAAAGTCAATACAAAGGAGTATTAATCAAGGCTTCCCTAACAAGCAGCCCGCTGTCTCCATCCTGACACTGGTAAGGGATGCTGCATGGAGAGTGGCATTTTTTCAAGATTCCTTGCTTTTCAGCTTTTTAGTTCGTACCCCTAACCTTTACCTTTGTTTCCCCTTTTCCTCTCTGCCAGCTCCTCCGATCACTAACTTTTAATTTTATTAACAACCGTTTGAGGCCCCTCTAATCCCCCAGGGAATAAGGCCTCAGTCACTGAAAACATTTACCCCGAAGAAAATAATGCAGTTGTTTTCCCATAAAGAAAATGAAGGTTGCTATCAGGCTAAACCTTTGGGAGCACCGCTTAAAGGGCTTGTAAAAACCCTGGGTACACATCCTATAAAGGTCGAACCAATGGACCTGCAACATCTCGAGGCCTATTACCAAGTCTGTGAGTCAGTTAGGCCTAGATTACCAAACACACACACACAAACATACACACACAAACACACACTTTACAAATCTCTTCTACCTTGCTCACCCAGAAAACTCCCTTAGCTAACTCCTTGGATTGGAACTCCAAACTTTCTAAGATGTAGTTTCGGCAAATTCTGCTCATTTTAACCCAGTGACACTGACAGGTACTTTTGATTTTTAAGGTATGATTTCTTTCCTCAACTTAACATTTTAATAATAGTCAGACAAATCTTCATGTTAGCTTATTTTGACATGTATGCATCTCCCTATTCCTACCTCACAGACGTTTCTTTCTATTTGCCAGATTGTTCCTGAAATATTATCTTACATGCCCCATTTTGCAATTTTTTTATGACATTTTTGCAGTGTTATATAGCGCTGGGAGAGATAGGACCGACGGCATTAGAGCGCTTCACATGAACGCAAGATTACATCACACAAGGTCACATTCCAGTCATTTTCTTTTTAGGCACAGGGAGATTACAGGATTCCAACCCCTTAATAGGGCCCTGGGCTGGACCAAGAAGGAAGCGAAGGAGAGTAGTAGAGCACACGAGCGCGAGAAAGGAAAGGCAAATTAAATCCTAAAAATGGATTGCAGTTTGGCCACCAAAAAACGGGGAATCATGCAACATGCCCGGATAATTTATCGTCCTGCTCAGAAAGCAGAATATCTGAAAGTCTGTGCAGCACAACCATTACATGCAGTGAATGCAAAGCTAAACAAATCCTGTGCTGGCCAGTGTAATTAAAAGCCGGATTACATAGGAAGAGGCCTGATGCCATTTAAAGGGAAAGCATGAATAGAAACAACTTCACTTTACTAGTAACTGTGGCTCGTAGCAGTCTCCTTGGCTTCTCTGTCCACCCTCCACCAATCCTGGTTCAGTGCAAAAAACTCTGCTTCCTTTCTTAAATATACAATGCACAGCAGCTCTCAGCACTGTGATCTTAGTGATCAACAACAGTTTGTGTAGTGATTTTAATTTATATTCATTCTTGTTACACCAGTTACGTTATCCTTTTCAGATGCATTTTCTTTGTAACCTTTCAGTAACTTTTCATTAGGTTTTGCTAACTTTTCTTTTTACAAGGTGCGTGCCATCTGTCTTGGAAACAGCAGTTGATGTTCGCCATGGCTTCCATCTCCCCTCCCAGTTATCCCCTCCCGCCAAGGAAGTGGAAAACAACATTGCTTATTTGGTGCCAGTGACTTCTAAATTCTTGAAGTTAATGTGTGAAATAAGAATAGTATTTCCGATTTGAAAAGCACTTGTGGTTGCTGCACAGGCATTCCTTTTATTGTTCTTGTTATGGAAAAGAAAAACTCCGAGCATAATCATCACTTAGTAGTGAGTGAATGAGATCGGACGAGCCAGCACGTGTGTGAACTGACTGTTGTAGTATCTGTGGACCAAAGTTTGAATTATCCAAAATGAATGCTTTTGACTTTTATAAAAGTTGTTTTTAAATGCTTAAAGAAGTGTGGGCGCACGCTGCACACCTATCTTTACATATAGATCATTCGTCCTGACTCCTGACTTTGCCTCCAGGCCTGCTCTGGACATAGAAGTTGTGACCTGACCGCAAATCTCAAAGGGAGGGACGGAGGGGTTAAGGGGGCATGGAGTGAGGCAGGGGATGGGGGAATAACATTTTTAAAAAAAGTAAAATACTTACCTTTTCCCCGTGGCCACTGCATGCAGATCACGTCGTGGTCAGCCAGCCTCGTGTACACTGCAATCCTTTCCCAGCTACTCCCAGAATGAGGTGGGGCCATGGAGGCTTGTTCCCACCCACCCTGTGACGAAGGGCTGCAGTGTTTCACAGCCTTGCTGATTGACAGCCAGCTTTCGAAACCCAGGGCTGATGCTAAAGCACCCAGGCTGTTTTCTTTCACCGAGGCTTCAGTGCGTCATAAGAGGCAGTGCCTTACAGTGCTGTGGGCTGCCGGAGGCCAGGGCTGACATCAGGTAAGCCCTATAAATCCTGCGACGGCCAGCACATGCGCTGCAGCACATTTGTCTTACAAAAGTGCCTGTAGTTTTGCCTGACCCTCGCGCAGAGCGAGGGTCACACTGTTATGAATGATGCAGAAATTGAAGCTGGGGCGGAGCCCTGCCGCCCTAATGAAGAAACCGCCACTGGGAGAGGAGAGGTGAGGCGAGGCGAGGTGATGCGTGGCAGCGGGGGTAGCGGTGTAGCCCATATACAGTTGCAGTCTGAGGTCTGGAGTTATCAGGTTTTGGGCTTGGGATTTTGGGCTGGGGCTGGATATTGGCAGACTAACAGATGGCTATTGCTTGACGAAACTGACACTTCGGATGCCACAGCAGCCTGGTGTAACATGTAAGCCCTCATTCGCTATAGCCTGCGAGCCCGCAAAGACATGCTGCGTTGAGCAGCCTAAAGTCTGGGTGGCAGGCCCACTCACCGCAGCACCTGTATTTACACCTGCTGCTGCTATTGAATATCATTGAACCATTGCCATTGGAGACAACAGTTACAGCAAGAACTAGCCTGAATTGATCAGTAACAGTTACTGGAGTCCATCAAAGCTATTGGGGTTGTCTGAGGTCGCAGGAGATTGGGTGGAGGGCTGCTTTCCCTCAGCCCCTGGCCTTCCGGCCCTCTGGTCTCCCTGCTTTTCATTGTTTTGCACTTTCCTGCTCGGTGCAGCTTTGCTCACGTCAGTTTTCTACCGCATGACAGCACAGCGGAACAGCAGCACAGTAGTTTTCCCCCTCCCCCAAGCTCTGTTCTTTACTTTGGAAAGCCGTGTAGGAGGCTGGACTGGCTTGTAGTGAGTACCAAGGGGTACTTGCACCTTGCACCAGGCCCAGTTATCCCTTATTAGTGTATAGGGTGTCTAGCAGCTTAGGCTGATAGATAATGGTAGCTTAGCAGAGCAGCTTAGGCTGAACTAGGAGACGTGTGAAGCTACTACAGTACCACTTAGTGTCATATGCACAATATCATAAGAAAACACAATACACAGTTATACTAAAAATAAAGGTACTTTATTTTTATGACAATATGCCAAAGTATCTTAGAGTGTACCCTCAGTGAGAGGATAGGAAATATACACAAGATATATATACACAATAGCAAAAATAGGCAGTATAGTCTTAGAAAACAGTGCAAACAATGTATAGTTACAATAGGATGCAATTGGGAAACATAGGGATAGGGGCAACACAAACCATATACTCCAAAAGTGGAATGCGAACCACGAATGGACCCCAAACCTATGTGACCTTGTAGAGGGTCGCTGGGACTATTGGAAAATAGTGAGAGTTAGAAAAATAACCTTCCCCAAGACCCTGAAAAGTGAGTGCAAAGTGCACTAAAGTTCCCCGAAGGACAAAATAGTCGTGTTAGAGGAATAATGCAGGAAAGACACAAACCAGCAATGCAACAACTGTGGATTTCCAATCTAGAGTACCTGTGGAACAAGGGGACCAAGTCCAAAAGTCACAAGCAAGTCGGAGATGGGCAGATGCCCAGGAAATGCCAGCTGCGGGTGCAAAGAAGCTTCGACTGGACAGAAGAAGCTGAGGTTTCTGCAAGAACGAAAAGGGCTAGAGACTTCCCCTTTGGTGGACGATCCCTCTCGCCTTGGAGAGTCGTGCAGAAGTGTTTTCCCGCCGGAAGGACGCCAACAAGCCTTGCTACACGCAAATCGTGCGTTTGGCGTTTTTGGACGCTGCTGGGGCCCAGGAGGGACCAGGAGGTCGCAAATTGGACCTGCAGAGAGAGGGGACGTCGAGCAAGACAAAGAGCCCTCACTGAAGCAGGTAGCACCCGGAAGAAGTGCCAGAAACAGGCACTACAAGGATGCGTGAAACGGTGCTTGCCGAAGTTGCACAAAGGAGTCCCACGTCGCCGGAGACCAACTTAGAAAGTCGTGCAATGCAGGTTAGAGTGCCGTGGACCCAGGCTTGGCTGTGCACAAAGGATTTCCGCCGGAAGTGCACAGGGGCCGGGGTAGCTGCAAAGTCGCGGTTCCCAGCAATGCAGCCCAGCGAGGTGAGGCAAGGACTTACCTCCACCAAACTTGGGCTGAAGAGTCACTGGACTGTGGGGGTCACTTGGACAGCGTCGCTGGATTCGAGGGACCTCGCTCGTCGTGCTGAGAGGAGACCCAAGGGACCGGTAATGCAGCTTTTTGGTGCCTGCGGTTGCAGGGGGAAGATTCCGTCGACCCACGGGAGATTTCTTCGGAGCTTCTGGTGCAGAGAGGAGGCAGGCTACCCCCACAGCATGCACAAGCAGGAAAACAGTCGAGAAGGCGGCAGGATCAGCGTTACAGAGTTGCAGTAGTCGTCTTTGCTACTATGTTGCAGGTTTGCAGGCTTCCAGCGCGGTCAGCGGTCGATTCCTTATCAGAAGGTGAAGAGGGAGATGCAGAGGAACTCAGATGAGCTCGTGCATTCGTTATCTAAAGTTTCCCCAGAGACAGAGACCCTAAATAGCCAGAAAAGAGGGTTTGGCTACCTAGGAGAGAGGAAAGGCTACTAACACCTGAAGGAGCCTATTAGCAGGAGTCTCTGACGTCACCTGGTGGCACTGGCCACTCAGAGCAGTCCAGTGTGCCAGCAGCACCTCTGTTTCCAAGATGGCAGAGGTCTGGAGCACACTGGAGGAGCTCTGGACACCTCCCAGGGGAGGTGCAGGTCAGGGGAGTGGTCACTCCCCTTTCCTTTGTCCAGTTTCGCGCCAGAGCAGGGGCTAAGGGGTCCCTGAACCGGTGTAGACTGGCTTATGCAGAATTGGGCACATCTGTGCCCAACAAAGCATTTCCAGAGGCTGGGGGAGGCTACTCCTCCCCTGCCTTCACACCATTTTCCAAAGGGAGAGGGTGTCACACCCTCTCTCAGAGGAAGTTCTTTGTTCTGCCATCCTGGGCCAGGCCTGGCTGGACCCCAGGAGGGCAGCTGCCTGTCTGAGGGGTTGGCAGCAGCAGCAGCTGCAGTGAAACCCCAGGAAGGGCAGTCTGGCAGTACCAGGGTCTGTGCTACAGACCACTGGGATCATGGAATTGTACCAACAATGCCAGGATGGCATAGAGGGGGCAATTCCATGATCATAGACATGTTACATGGCCATATTCGGAGTTACCATGGTGAAGCTACATATAGGTAGTGACCTATATGTAGTGCACGCGTGTAATGGTGTCCCCGCACTCACAAAGTTCAGTGAATTGGCTCTGAACAATGTGGGGGCACCTTGGCTAGTGCCAGGGTGCCCTCACACTAAGTAACTTTGCACCTAACCTTTACCAGGTAAAGGTTAGACATATAGGTGACTTATAAGTTACTTAAGTGCAGTGTAAAATGGCTGTGAAATAACGTGGACGTTATTTCACTCAGGCTGCAGTGGCAGGCCTGTGTAAGAATTGTCAGAGCTCCCTATGGGTGGCAAAAGAAATGCTGCAGCCCATAGGGATCTCCTGGAACCCCAATACCCTGGGTACCTCAGTACCATATACTAGGGAATTATAAGGGTGTTCCAGTAAGCCAATGTAAATTGGTAAAAATGGTCACTAGCCTGTCAGTGACAATTTGGAAAGAAATGAGAGAGCATAACCACTGAGGTTCTGATTAGCAGAGCCTCAGTGAGACAGTTAGTCACTACACAGGTAACACATTCAGGCACACTTATGAGCACTGGGGCCCTGGGTTACCAGGGTCCCAGTGACACATACAACTAAAACAACATATATACAGTGAAAAATGGGGGTAACATGCCAGGCAAGATGGTACTTTCCTACACAACCCCCCCCCAAACGAAGGACAATAAGACTAGCCATTACCTGATGAGTCTTCATTGTCTAAGTGGAAATATCTGGAGAGTCCATCTGCATTGGAGTGGCTACTCCCAGGTCTATGTTCCACTGTATAGTCCATTCCCTGTAGGGATATGGACCACCTCAACAATTTAGGATTTTCACCTTTCATTTGTTTTAGCCAAAGTAGAGGTTTGTGGTCGGTCTGAACAATGAAGTGAGTGCCAAACCGGTATGGCCTCAACTTCTTCAGAGCCCAGACCACAGCAAAGGCCTCCCTCTCAATGGCAGACCAACGCTTTTCTCTAGGGGTCAACCTTCTACTAATAAAAGCAACAGGTTGATCCTGGCCCTCAGAATTAAGTTGTGATAGGACTGCCCCTACTCCTAATTCAGATGCATCAGTTTGGACATAGAATTTTTTAGAGTAACAAGGGCTTTTCAGGACAGGTGCAGAGCACATGGCCTGCTTCAGCTCCTCAAAAGCTTTCTGAGAGCTTGCTGTCCATAATACCTTTTTAGGCATTTTCTTGGATGTGAGGTCATTAAGAGGGGCTGCAATGGAGCCATAGTTCTTAATGAACCTCCTGTAATACCCAGTGAGGCCTAGGAAGGCTCTCACCTGAGTTTGAGTGGTAGGGGGAACCCAATCAATAATAGTTTGGATTTTCCCCTGAAGTGGTGCAATCTGTTCCCCACCAACAAGGTGTCCCAGATAAACCACCTTACCCTGCCCTATCTGGCACTTTGAAGCCTTGATAGTGAGGCCTGCCTTTTGCAGGGCCTCCAAAACTTTCCAAAGGTGGACCAGGTGATCATCCCAGCTGGAGCTAAAGACAGCTATATCGTCCAAATATGCTGCACTGAAAGCTTCCAGCCCTTGCAGGACTGTGTTCACCAACCTCTGAAAAGTGGCAGGTGCATTTTTCAAACCAAAAGGCATTACAGTAAACTGGTAATGTCCTCCAATGGTAGAAAATGCAGTCTTAGGTTTAGCATCTTCTGACAATTTGATCTGCCAATACCCTGCAGTCAAATCAAAAGTGCTTAGATACTTGGCAGATGCCAGTGTATCTATAAGCTCATCTGCCCTGGGTATAGGGTGAGCATCAGTTTTGGTTACCAAGTTGAGACCTCTATAGTCTACACAAAACCTCATTTCCTTCTTTCCATCTTTAGAATTTGGTTTTGGTACCAGTACCACAGGAGAAGCCCATGGACTGTCAGAGTGCTCAACCACTCCTAGTTCCAACATTTTCTGAACTTCTTGCTTTATGCAGTCCCTGACATGGTCAGGCTGCCTATAGATCTTACTTTTGACAGGTAAACTGTCTCCAGTATCTATAGTGTGCTCACACCAAGAAGTGGTGCCTGGCACAGTAGAGAAGAGTTCTGAAAATTGTCCTAGGAGATTTATGCAATTATCTTTCTGCTCAGCAGTAAGACAATCAGCCAAAACTACACCTTCCACAAGAGCATCTTGTTCTGTGGAAGAGAAGAGATCAGGTAGAGGATCACTGTCTTCTTCTTGTCCCTCATCTGTTGCCATGAGCAGGGTGAGATCAGCCCTGTCATAGTAGGGTTTCAGGCGGTTGACATGGAGCACCCTAAGGGGACTCCTGGCAGTGCCTAAGTCAACCAAGTAGGTGACTTCACCCTTCTTTTCAACAATTGTGTGGGGTCCACTCCATTTATCTTGGAGTGCTCTTGGGGCCACAGGCTCCAAGACCCACACTTTCTGCCCTGGTTGGTACTGAACCAAAACAGCCTTCTGATCATGCCATTGCTTCTGGAGCTCTTGGCTGGCCTGAAGGTTTTTACTGGCCTTTTTCATGTACTCAGCCATCCTTGATCTGAGGCCAAGTACATAATCCACAATATCCTGCTTAGGAGCTTTTAAAGGTTGTTCCCAACCCTCCTTTACAAGTGTGAGTGGACCCCTAACAGGGTGTCCAAAAAGAAGTTCAAAGGGGCTGAAGCCCACTCCTTTCTGGGGTACCTCCCTGTAGGCAAAAAGGAGGCATGGTAGAAGGATATCCCATCTCCTGCGGAGTTTTTCAGGGAGACCCATAATCATGCCTTTGAGAGTTTTATTAAATCTCTCCACCAGTCCATTTGTTTGTGGGTGATAGGGTGTTGTGAACTTGTATGTTACACCACACTCCTTCCACATGGCCTTTAAGTATGCAGACATGAAATTGCTTCCCCTGTCTGATACCACTTCCTTTGGGAAGCCCACCCTGGAAAATATTCCCAGGAGGGCCTTTGCCACTGCAGGTGCTGTAGTGGTCCTTAAAGAAATAGCTTCAGGATATCTTGTGGCATGGTCCACTACCACCAAGATAAACCTATTGCCTGAAGCAGTAGGAGGGTCAAGGGGGCCAACTATGTCAACCCCTACCCTTTCAAAGGGAACCACAGGCAGTGGGATAAGGGGTGCCTTTGGAGTGCCACCTGTCTTGCCACTGGCTTGACAGGTTTCACAGGACTTACAAAATTCCTTTGTGTCCTCAGACATCCTAGGCCAATGAAACAATGGAACCAATCTGTCCCAAGTTTTCATTTGACCCAGGTGTCCAGCTAGGGGAATGTCATGTGCCAGTGTTAGGAGGAACTTTCTGTACTCCTGAGGAATCACTAATCTCCTGGCAGCTCCAGGTTTAGGATCCCTATGCTCAGTGTACAAGAGGTTGTCCTCCCAGTAAACTCTGTGAGAGTCACTGACATCCCCATTAGCCTGTTTGACAGCTTGCTGTCTGAGACCCTCTAATGTGGGACAGGTTTGCTGTGCCACACTCAGCTCCTCTCTGGCAGGCCCCCCTTCACCCAAAAGCTCAGCAGTGTCTGCTTCCAGCTCCTCTGGTGTAGGTTCTGCACAGGGAGGGAATTCTTCTTCCTCAGAAGTAGAATCCACTGTAGAGGGAGGGATAGTAGGAAGTGGTTTGCTTCTACTAGCCCTAGCTTTAGGGAGCACTTGGTCCATTGTTCCAGGATCCAAGCTTCCCTGTCCTTTTTGCTTTTTGGCCTGAGCCCTTGTCAAAGCAAAAATATGCCCTGGGATGCCCAGCATTGCTGCATGGGCCTCCAACTCCACATCTGACCAAGCTGATGTCTCCAAATCATTCCCTAATAGACAGTCTACAGGTAAATCTGAAGCTACCACAACTTTCTTTGGACCAGTTACCCCCCCCCAGTTGAGATTTACAACAGCCATGGGGTGGCTTTGTGTTATGTTGTGAGCATCGGTTACTTGGTACTGGTGTCCAAGTATGTGTTGTTCAGGGTGCACCAGTTTCTCAATCACCATTGTGACACTGGCACCTGTGTCCCTGTAGGCCTGGACCTCAACACCATTTATTAGGGTTAGTTGCTTGTACTTCTCCAAGTTATGGGGGCAAGCAACCAAAGTGGCTAAATCAATAGCCCCTTCAGAGACTAAAGTAGCCTCTGTGGTCTCCCTAATCAGACCAACCCCAACTAAATTACCAAAAGTGAGCCCAGCTACTCCCTTGGATTGGCTATTAGTAGGTTTGCTCCCACCACCACTGCTATTAGTCGGGACACTAGGTGTAGCAGTAGGGGTTGTAGTGGTAGGAGCTGTGGTGCCTTTCTTTGGACAACTGGGATCTGTTGTCCAATGGCCTTTTATTTTACATAAATAGCACCATGGTTTCTTTTCCTTGTTCTGATTAAAGGAGGATTTGGACCCACCACCCCCACCAGAGTGTTTTTGTGGGCCTGATGAAGACTCATTTTTAGATTTGTCCCCACCCTTGTCAGAAGACTTACCATCCTTCTTTTTGTTGCCATCTTTGTCACCCCCTGTATGAACTTTTCTGTTCACTCTTGTTCTGACCCATTTGTCTGCCTTCTTTCCCAATTCTTGGGGAGAGGTCAGATCAGAGTCCACCAAGTACTGGTGCAACAAATCAGACACACAATTATTAAGAATATGGTCTCTCAGGATTAAGTTATACAGGCTGTCATAATCAGTAACTTTACTGCCATGTAACCACCCCTCCAAGGCCTTCACTGCCTGGTCAATGAAATCAACCCAGTCTTGTGAAGACTCCTTTTTGGTCTCTCTGAACTTTATCCTGTACTGTTCAGTGGTTAAGCCATAACCATCCAGGAGTGCATTCTTAAGAACTTGGAAATTATTAGCATCATTTTCTTTTACCGTAAGGAGCCTATCCCTACCTTTTCCACTAAATGATAGCCATAGGATAGCAGCCCACTGCTTTTGAGGGACATCCTGTACAGCACAGGCCCTCTCAAGTGCAGCAAACCACTTGTTAATGTCATCCCCCTCCTTATAAGGGGGAACTATCTTGTGCAGATTCCTGGAATCATGCTCTTTTGCAGGATGACTATGGGGAATACTGCTGCTGCCACCATGGGTATCTAAACCCAACTTCTGTCTTTCCTTCTCTAATTCTAAAGACTGTCTATCCAAATCCAGCTGTTGCTTCTTGAGCTTCAGTCTGGTTTGTTCCACTCTCAATCTATTGAGCTCCCTTTCTAACAATCTGTCATCAGGGTGGGTGGGAGGGACATTTCTAGATACAGAGGTATGATGGGAATGAACAGAAGGAGACCTGTCCCTTACAGAGGGCACCCTAACAGCTTGGCCACCAGTATAATGTGAGAGCACACCATCAGTATGGTGTGATTCAACCTCTGTACCAACTATGCTAGACTGTCTAGTAATGGGCAGGCTGAGAAGTTTCTTTCCTGAACCTTTTCCTGGGGGAGTCCCTGGATCAGATTGAGAACCATTAGCTACTTTTTCACCAGATTGGGCACTTATGGCCTTATCCTGTACTCTAAGCATATTAATTAACAGTTCTAAGGAAGGATTCTTCCCTACACTCAAACCTCTCTCTATGCAGAGACTCCTTGCTCCTTTCCAGCTAAGGTGATCATATGCAAGTTTGGACAGTTCAACATTTTTTCCTGTGCCAGACATTTTTTAGAGAGAGTTAAAGTGATAGAAAAAGAGAAAAAAGTTTTCAGAACTTTTTGGAAAGACAGAAAAAACGTTTTAAACTTTTAAGAACTTTTTGAAAGTTTAGAAGTACTTTTCAGCACTTAGAAAAGAGTGAAAAGAGGAAATGCAAAACTTTTTGGCTATGTGTATATACACTGACCTTGTTTTGTATATTTTTCTCTTATGAAAAGTACAATGACAAGAGTGGTAAGCAGTCTCAAGCACTTATCCCACCACTGCACAACCAATGTAGGAGGCTGGACTGGCTTGTAGTGAGTACCAAGGGGTACTTGCACCTTGCACCAGGCCCAGTTATCCCTTATTAGTGTATAGGGTGTCTAGCAGCTTAGGCTGATAGATAATGGTAGCTTAGCAGAGCAGCTTAGGCTGAACTAGGAGACGTGTGAAGCTACTACAGTACCACTTAGTGTCATATGCACAATATCATAAGAAAACACAATACACAGTTATACTAAAAATAAAGGTACTTTATTTTTATGACAATATGCCAAAGTATCTTAGAGTGTACCCTCAGTGAGAGGATAGGAAATATACACAAGATATATATACACAATAGCAAAAATAGGCAGTATAGTCTTAGAAAACAGTGCAAACAATGTATAGTTACAATAGGATGCAATGGGGAAACATAGGGATAGGGGCAACACAAACCATATACTCCAAAAGTGGAATGCGAACCACGAATGGACCCCAAACCTATGTGACCTTGTAGAGGGTCGCTGGGACTATTGGAAAATAGTGAGAGTTAGAAAAATAACCCTCCCCAAGACCCTGAAAAGTGAGTGCAAAGTGCACTAAAGTTCCCCTAAGGACAAAATAGTCGTGTTAGAGGAATAATGCAGGAAAGACACAAACCAGCAATGCAACAACTGTGGATTTCCAATCTAGGGTACCTGTGGAACAAGGGGACCAAGTCCAAAAGTCACAAGCAAGTCGGAGATGGGCAGATGCCCAGGAAATGCCAGCTGCGGGTGCAAAGAAGCTTCGACTGGACAGAAGAAGCTGAGGTTTCTGCAAGAACGAAAAGGGCTAGAGACTTCCCCTTTGGTGGATGGATCCCTCTTGCCTTGGAGAGTCGTGCAGAAGTGTTTTCCCGCCGGAAGGACGCCAACAAGCCTTGCTACACGCAAATCGTGCGTTTGGCGTTTTTGGACGCTGCTGGGGCCCAGGAGGGACCAGGAGGTCGCAAATTGGACCTGCAGAGAGAGGGGACGTCGAGCAAGACAAAGAGCCCTCACTGAAGCAGGTAGCACCCGGAGAAGTGCCAGAAACAGGCACTACAAGGATGCGTGAAATGGTGCTCGCCGAAGTTGCACAAAGGAGTCCCACGTCGCCGGAGACCAACTTAGAAAGTCGTGCAATGCAGGTTAGAGTGCCGTGGACCCAGGCTTGGCTGTGCACAAAGGATTTCCGCCGGAAGTGCACAGGGGCCGGGGTAGCTGCAAAGTCGCGGTTCCCAGCAATGCAGCCCAGCGAGGTGAGGCAAGGACTTACCTCCACCAAACTTGGGCTGAAGAGTCACTGGACTGTGGGGGTCACTTGGACAGCGTCGCTGGATTCGAGGGACCTCGCTCGTCGTGCTGAGAGGAGACCCAAGGGACCGGTAATGCAGCTTTTTGGTGCCTGCGGTTGCAGGGGGAAGATTCCGTCGACCCACGGGAGATTTCTTCGGAGCTTCTGGTGCAGAGAGGAGGCAGGCTACCCCCACAGCATGCACAAGCAGGAAAACAGTCGAGAAGGCGGCAGGATCAGCGTTACAGAGTTGCAGTAGTCGTCTTTGCTACTATGTTGCAGGTTTGCAGGCTTCCAGCGCGGTCAGCGGTCGATTCCTTATCAGAAGGTGAAGAGGGAGATGCAGAGGAACTCGGATGAGCTCGTGCATTCGTTATCTAAAGTTTCCCCAGAGACAGAGACCCTAAATAGCCAGAAAAGAGGGTTTGGCTACCTAGGAGAGAGGAAAGGCTACTAACACCTGAAGGAGCCTATCAGCAGGAGTCTCTGACGTCACCTGGTGGCACTGGCCACTCAGAGCAGTCCAGTGTGCAGCAGCACCTCTGTTTCCAAGATGGCAGAGGTCTGGAGCACACTGGAGGAGCTCTGGACACCTCCCAGGGGAGGTGCAGGTCAGGGGAGTGGTCACTCCCCTTTCCTTTGTCCAGTTTCGCGCCAGAGCAGGGGCTAAGGGGTCCCTGAACCGGTGTAGACTGGCTTATGCAGAATTGGGCACATCTGTGCCCAACAAAGCATTTCCAGAGGCTGGGGGAGGCTACTCCTCCCCTGCCTTCACACCATTTTCCAAAGGGAGAGGGTGTCACACCCTCTCTCAGAGGAAGTTCTTTGTTCTGCCATCCTGGGCCAGGCCTGGCTGGACCCCAGGAGGGCAGCTGCCTGTCTGAGGGGTTGGCAGCAGCAGCAGCTGCAGTGAAACCCCAGGAAGGGCAGTCTGGCAGTACCAGGGTCTGTGCTACAGACCACTGGGATCATGGAATTGTACCAACAATGCCAGGATGGCATAGAGGGGGCAATTCCATGATCATAGACATGTTACATGGCCATATTCGGAGTTACCATGGTGAAGCTACATATAGGTAGTGACCTATATGTAGTGCACGCGTGTAATGGTGTCCCCGCACTCACAAAGTTCAGTGAATTGGCTCTGAACAATGTGGGGGCACCTTGGCTAGTGCCAGGGTGCCCTCACACTAAGTAACTTTGCACCTAACCTTTACCAGGTAAAGGTTAGACATATAGGTGACTTATAAGTTACTTAAGTGCAGTGTAAAATGGCTGTGAAATAACGTGGACGTTATTTCACTCAGGCTGCAGTGGCAGGCCTGTGTAAGAATTGTCAGAGCTCCCTATGGGTGGCAAAAGAAATGCTGCAGCCCATAGGGATCTCCTGGAACCCCAATACCCTGGGTACCTCAGTACCATATACTAGGGAATTATAAGGGTGTTCCAGTAAGCCAATGTAAATTGGTAAAAATGGTCACTAGCCTGTCAGTGACAATTTGGAAAGAAATGAGAGAGCATAACCACTGAGGTTCTGATTAGCAGAGCCTCAGTGAGACAGTTAGTCACTGCACAGGTAACACATTCAGGCACACTTATGAGCACTGGGGCCCTGGGTTACCAGGGTCCCAGTGACACATACAACTAAAACAACATATATACAGTGAAAAATGGGGGTAACATGCCAGGCAAGATGGTACTTTCCTTCAAGCCGTTTGACCTACTGGGCTTCCCTCCTATTCAAGTGAGCAAGCAAGAAAGCAAGCAAGCAAGCTAGTTTGCAGTCTGTCCCCCCGGAGTTCCCATCAGCATGTCTTGCTCTTCTAGCTGACTATACAGTGCTTGGTCCGTTCTTCCCTGCCATGGATAACTTTCTACCTGCAGGCAATCCTGCCAATCCTGCAAATCTTGCAAATCTGAGAAACAACTGTCCTTAAACAGAGCAATTACGCAATTAAGCAGTCTTTTATCCACTACAGTGAACTCACGCCACAAGAGAGAATATGGTCAAGCCAACGTGCGCTCTTTGCTTTGAGCAACTAAAGGTGAGCGTGGTCACTGTGTTAGAACTGTGACCCCAGGGTAGAGCTGGAGTGGCGCGCAGGTGGCCGGGCTAGGCCCAGTGTGGCTTGCTTCATTCCGAATGTGCCGCCGTCACCCCATCCTCCACAACTTCGATGTGTGCTGCGGTACAAGGACAGTGGAGGATGTCTATAACGCACTATAGCCAATTGGAAGGTGGATCGCAAGCATTAACAGTAACAACCTTTATTGCCATACTACTTTATTACTGTATTACTCCAATACTAATATTAATATGAATCGCTATATTAATATAAATCACAAGCGGTTGCAAGCCCAATACTTGACTGCCACCCATTTGGTGGTGGCATTGCTCCCTGCTAGCAGCATCTGCCGGTGGTCAAGGGTGAGCAGCCTATTGGCCCGTGGCTGCGATCATGACTGACTGAGCTCTGCTTCTCCCTCCTGTGACTGCAAACGTTCTGTCGAACAGCTTGTGGGAAGTCAAGCGGCACTAGTGGTGCTAGTCCATCCATAGTAACTGGACAATTCATCAGTTGGACAATAACAGGGGCTCTGCGCGGCGACACCATGACCTTGACAAGTAGGCAAAACAACAATCGGAAGCAGGTGGCTCCGAGGCGTTCACTAACAGAATACAACAAACTGCTTGTGACATACTCTGGGGAAAGGGGGGCCTGGCTGAAGGAAACTAGAATCGCCATGATGGGGATGTCTGTCCCTCAACATGTCTTGAACCATAAGTGTTCTTTTTTCTTCTCCTGCCACCTTATTGACTGCTAGTAACGCCGGTACTGAGAATAAGGCTGCTCTCTGATCCAGGCCAGCACCAGGTCCGGTGACACAGGACATGGCCGGTACAGCACTACCTAAAAACAGGCCAGCTGATCATAGTTTGGGTGTAATTGTTAAAGAGAGCCTAAAAGCACCTGATTGCAAAATGGAAACTGCCACAAATACCGTAGTCATTCAAGCCGATCAAATAGTCTAGGAACTAGAGCAACCCCATTCACGGTCCTATACAAACCCCAAAGGCCATCAAAGCCTAAGGACAGTAACAAGGGAGTGCGAGGACATTACTAAGAAAGCTAGTGAAGCAGATGCCTCCCCTCCCTCAGAACTCCTGGAATCTGAGGGGCAGACTTATGAAAAGTGCCACTGCACTTGGTGCAGCGCCACATTTCTTGAACACCTTAGTGCCTTCTAACGCCACCATGTGTGCGCTGTATGTAAATATTGCGCACCATGGCGGTAGTCAGGGGTATTAGCGTCATAATTTTTTATGCTAGTCTGGCGCTTTGCAGGATTAGCACCAAAAATGTTGACGCTAATCCAGCAAAGAACCCAGAGGCCCATTGAAAACAATGGGAGCCTCCCTTTAACGCCT
Source organism: Pleurodeles waltl (assembly GCF_031143425.1). Lineage (NCBI taxonomy): Eukaryota > Metazoa > Chordata > Amphibia > Caudata > Salamandridae > Pleurodeles > Pleurodeles waltl. The sequence continues at coordinate 167,323,590 of NC_090443.1, read as the reverse complement.
GCTCTTAGCAGGCAATAAAAATGTTGATAAAAATGACGCAAAGAAATCTCTTCGATTTTTTTTCTCAATTTTTTTGGTTCCCCTAGCACCGGAACACCCCCCTTGCATACATTATGCCTGGCGCAGCCATAATGTGGCACAAGGGGTTACAAAGTGGCGCAATACAAGCACTGTGCAGCTTTGTAAATATGGCGTGGCGTTTTTGGCCTTGCAACGCCACAATAGGGTAAAAAAAAATGATGCTAATTTGGCGTTGAAATGGAACTAGGCCCTCTTAAATTTGGGCCTAAGTGTCTTTTCCGGGGTGGTGCAAATCAAGATCGAGCAGCTATCAGAGCGATGATAGCCTACGAAGCGATTATCTTAGCGATTGGTCCTTAATGTTTCTTGATTATACCCTTCCTGATGTACCCCTCAGAGCGGTAGTCCATAGTAGAGCAAAAGCAAAGGGGGCTGTGCCCTTGGATAGTCCCACTACCTCTAACGATATTGGGCAGGGTGAGGCCGCCCCTGAAAACAACCCTACAGAAAGCAGCAGGACCTCTCGGGGGGACTCTACCTTGATGATTCAGTACTGCAGAGTCTCCCAGTGAGCCAGCTTGCGGAGAGTATCTCACCTAACATGGAGGACCAGCAAGGTTTTATAATTTAAGAAGCTATGACTGCTTTATCATCAATACTCTCCTTTCTGGAGAAGTAATTAGGTGGGACTGAACACATAGGATCATTGTTAACCATGATCCTTTGTGCCTTAGTATCAGATGGAAGAAACCTTGGTGCAGCCTCTCAGATGGACTTCCATAATGGGCCTGAAAGCTTGGCACTCCAAAAAGCGACCTCCAAACTCAAATTCAAACGATTGCATTGATGGATGCCTTCTAAGCTGGTCATAGTTATAGTTGTAGATGGGTGGGAAAGTCTCCCCTTCCGATTGAAGGAACAAGAATTGGAGACACTGGGGCTGATACAGTTGCCAGCCAATGCAAGTCTGCCACTGAGCACCAAGATGGCAACTCTGCCAGCATTGCTAAATCCATCTGTGCTGTGGACAACAGTAAGCGCAAGCCAGAGGTGGGTGCACCTCGGCACCCAGGTAAAGTACAGTACAAACTGGGAAATACTGCAATGGAACACAACACTGACAGAAGCACAAGTATTGCAGTGAGACTGGCGAACAGTAGGAGGAAGGGTAAATCAAAGAAGGCGAGGAGCAATCCAACTTTCCCAGGGTATTCACTGAAATGGCTGTTCTCCAACCTCAAGGGACACACTCATATTGGATCAGCCCCAAGTAATAGCCAAGAGAGTGCAGTTGCAGTGGGGATTGCGGCTGCTTGCAATTCTGTGCCGTACCATCCTGTTAGAGATTTAAACGATGCAAGCACACAAATGATATGGGACTTCCTGAGATTGATCTACCTCCACAACGCGAGGAAGGCTAAAGGTGAGAAAGCTTGAATGGAGAGGAAGTGCATCCAGTATTGTCTAAAAGGATAAGAAAATCTAAGAAGAAAAGAGGACCAAGTAAAAGAGCTGTTAAGACGCTGTGGCATGTCATGGTAACCAAGCCACACAGTGCCATGTCTCCCGTGCAGGGCGCAAGTGTTGCCCAACCTAAGAGCGTGGTGTGCATACCACCAAGGAGCTTGAGTTGCCTCTCAGCCTTAATCCCTTAACACCGATATCTATTAGTTCAGGAGATATCGCGGAAGATAGTGCTTCTGGCACCTTACATGGTGGAAAAATAGCTGATTGCTGTCTGGAATTTATAGATCTTTTTCTGGTTGCTGGCTCTGTGCATTCTTTAAATCAATCAAGATTGTTAGCTGTCTTCTATGCAATCTTGGGCTAAGAGTGGTTTTGTCTGGTGACATGAAGATAGTAAATTTAGAGAACAAGCGACCACGGCCAGGACTGGGAGGGAATTACCCCGTCGCTCCACTTCCTTTACCTCTACTCCTTCTTCTGCCTCTAAAGTTGAGTTCATGTTGCTTGGTATTTGCAGACTGGTTCTCAACCACATAAATGATTGTCATGGAATGAGGGTTGATGTTCTACCCTGCCCAGATTTCAATCGAGAATTAGTAGTCCCAAAACAGTGGTACAGAGAGCACACTCCCACCACCCCCACGGTTCAGAACGCTACTCTGGCCACATCCCTGCATCTGAGGGGGCAATGAGGGCACCTTCAGCTGCTGTAGGAGCAGTCAACAAGAATCTGTCCATCACTGTGATTAAAAGCAGCAGATCAATCAGGATCCTAAACTCTGCTATTTAGGAGGCTGATGAAAGACTTTAAGGAGTGGTTGTGGATAGCGGCAGCCACTGGCCAATGGTTCAAGAGCGCCCCTAGAGGGGAGTTTGACTGAGTAAGGAAGGATCTATCCTCTCAGGCTGCTACCATAACTGCAGAAGGTCCATCTAAAAAAACATCACACTGGGCAGCGCTGGTGGTGAGACTTTGAATATTCTTCCATGGAACATAGCCGGCCTGGTTAGTAAAAAGGAGGATGAGGACTGGCTCGAATTAATAGACCAATACAATATCTGTTGCTTCCAAGAAACTGGGCTCTTGATGAAACCGGTGTAAATGAGTTGCTGGTTATTAATCCCCAGGCTTTCCGCTCAAGAAGAGGATGGCCTTCATAAGGGCTTTTGGTATGTGTATCCTGCAAATTGAACTGCAAGTTAGAAAAAGTAGGGCCACCATCCTTGTCTTCCAATGTGCAGCACGTGTGGCTTTGGTTTGTGGGCCATGAGGGCAGGGTGGTCGATATTCTGAAAGTGTTCATTCAACCTGGTTGGTCTCCAGAGGTCCAGGCGATCTGGAGGAATTGATTGCAGGTTTATCATGTCGGACAATGGAGGGAAACATTTAATGGTGATCTGTGGAAACCTTAACATAAAACCCTCTGATGCCATTAACAATAGTGAGCCCATAATGGAAGACCACTGTTTAGGCATTCCTGAAACAGCTATGAGCTGCTTCAATTCAACTGAGAAGGCAGCTACATTTTCTGACTTCTTGTTAAATCGTCAGCTTCGTTTTGTCAATGGTCATACTGTCTTGATAGCACTGTCAATGTAACCTTTGACAATGGGAGAAGCTCATCACCAATTGATTATATGATTGTCAATATAGAGGCCTGTGAGTGTATGAGTGATGTGGCCATTATTAACAGAGTGGAGAGTGATCACAATTCTGTGACAATCCGCATGAACTTATGCTCTCTAAAGTTTGCTTGTGTGAATGTCCAATTTGAGGGGAGTTAGGAACATGAGATTGTCCTGTCTAATAACAGGAGGAGAACAGCTAGGAGTAGTGAGAAGTATTTTCTGGAACTCTGGCAGCTCGATTGTATAGCAATTAAGTATGAAGTTTCAATCATGGATACTCCGATCAATGATAGTGGCAAGATTTTAGCTGGATACGATGGAATGGTAGGTGAGTTGAAGGCACTGTGGTCTTGGCTTGTTGTGCCTAAGATAGCTGGCTGGGAGGTGAATAGCAGGGAATGCCTGGTATGATGAGGAGTGTGCTAGAATGATGAGAGTTGACGCCTATGCCCTGGTGTGGCGTCACTGCAGCCGCCAGAGTGAACTGGAATTCAGAGAATGCAGGAGTGACAATAAGTGCCTGATAAGTACTAAGAAATTGTTGTTTTAGAAGGCATTATGGGGGGAACTGAGGGAGGCATCATCTGAGAACAAAACTAAAAGGTTCTGTGTACTTGTAACACATGTAGGGAAGGGGGCAGTGAATATCAGAGAAACCTATATCAGCCCACCCACATGGGTCCACCTTTTCAGTACCTTATATAGTGCTGACTCTTCAGGTTGACTGGATACCCCGTTGGTGCAAGAAGCCCTGTCCCTGGGCTCTGGTGCAATTGATATTCTGATTCCGGAAGTGGAAAGAGCATTGAGCCCTGTTAGATTTTTCATCCTTGGCGTAGTCTCCCTTAACTTTTTGCCTCTGTTCCCCAGGTTGTTGATGTGTGCTGGACTCTGATTTTGCTGTTTTTGTTACTCTGGGCACTTTACCGCTGCTAACCAGTGCTAAAGTGCAAGTGCTCCTTTACAAAATGTGTATGTAATTGTCTTGGAACAGTGTATCTTATATTTTGACGTATGTATTGGGAGGATATACACTGGACCATAACTCCTCCCTAACCCTCTATTTATTTGTGTAATTGGCTTATCCATGATTGTCATATTTGATTTACTAGTAAGTCCCTAGTAAAGTGCACTAGAGGTGCCAGGGCCTGTAAATCAAATGCTACGAGTGGGCCTGCAGCACTGGTTGTGCCACCCACATAAGTAGCTCTGTAATCATGTCTCAGACCTGCCATTGCAGTGTCTGCGTGTGTACTTTTAACTGTAAATTCGACTTGGCAAGTGTACCCACTTGCCAGGCCTAAACCTTCCCTTTTCTTACATGTAAGGCACCCCTAAGGTAGGCCCTAGGTAGGGTGCGGTGTATGGTTAAGGTAGGACATATAGTAATATGTTTTATATGTCCTCTCATAGGTTAACATGGGGGCTACCTTTAAATCCGATTAAGGTGTAGATTCCCTTTGGGAGCGGATGGACATGTGGAGTTTGGGGTCTCTGAGCTCACAATTTAAAAATACATCTTTTAGTAAAGTTGATTTTAAGATTGTGTGTTTGAAAATGCCACTTTTAGAAAGTGAGCATTTTCTTGCTTATACCATTTCTGTGACTGTTTGTGGATTCCCTGTCTGGGTCAGTTTGACAGGTGGGCTGGTTGCACCTCACACTAGACAGTGACACAAAAGGAGCTGGGGTGTAGTCTGCATTTCCTGATGAGCCATCTGTGCTTGGAGGGAGGGGAGGAGTGGTCACTTACACCTGAAGGGGCTGTGCCTGTCCTCACACAATGCAGTCTCCGACCCCCTGGTGAGTGTCTGGGGCCTGGCCTGGGCAAGGCAGGATTTTACATTCGGAAGAGACTTTACTTTGAAGTAGGCCTACTTCAAAGGAGAATTTGGGCACCCAAAACACGGCGTGGCCAGATGCCATGACGGTAGCAGCCTCTCCGTGTGGCTCCCGTCCTCGTCTCCCCGTCCTGGGGAATCCTGCAGTTCAGAGGTCCCGCAATCCCAGCCAGCAGTGGGGCTAAGGGTGTGAGGAGACTGGCGGTCGGGCTGCTGGAGGCTGTACAGCCCGTGGCCTGAGTTTGAAGCAGCAAAACAGAGCGGCTCGGAGCGGCAAAAAATCCAAGATGGTGACTTCCATAATAATATCGGTGTAGACGCCGCCTGAAAGCGCACGAATACGCTTTTCCTCTACGGCACCGAGGTGAGGGGTGCTGGGGGCATCCTGAGCGGAGCAGTGGCTCTGGGCGACTGTGTGGGGCCAGGAGGGGATCGGAGACCTGGGAGGAGCCACCCCAGAATAGAGACGTCCTGGTGAGGGGGCTCTCGCCCATCTTCGGCCCCTTGGGGCCCTTTGGGCGGCCCCTCTTGCTGAGGGGGCCCTGCCTGCAGAATTGTGCCAGCAGAGGATGGTGGGGGCTCCCCCTCTTTCCTTTCCCTTTCTGGTGATAGAACCCCTCTGACGATAGGGGGAGGAGCCAGAGCAGAGTTGACGGGGAGTTCTGTCAGAGCTAGACGGCGCTAAGTGTGGAGCTTGGATATCCCGGAACGGGGCGGTAGCCTGGGGACCGGTTTGTGGGCCTCTCCTGTTGCTTCAAACGGGGGTGGCTCAGCAGGAGGAGAGGGACAGATTCTTCTGTAATTCGCCCTGATCTATTGCATGGGTGGGTCTGGGTGGACAGAGGCAAAGTCGCCCACGGTGAGCACGCTGGATGGCGCACAAGATGGGCAAAACAGGCCGGAAAAGGGAAACAGAACCCAGGAATGGACCCACCTCGAGAGAGATGACTGACCCGGGAGATGCCCTGAATCCCACCCCAGAAGAAAGGCAAGGAGATCCTACCCTTCAGGACGTGCTGCAGGCCATAACGGCTTCCCGGGTGGCATTAGAAGGAAAAATTGACGTATTGGCCACTGACCTTACGGTGCTCAGAGACGACCACCGCCGTCTGGCTGAAAAAGTGACTGCCACGGACAGGCAGTTGGAGGAACTGCGACCTGAAATTAAAGCCACTGCCAAGATGACACAACAAATGGAAAAACGGATTCGAGAGTTGGAACTGCGAGCAGAAGACGCGGAAAACAGATCACAACGAAATAATATCCAAGTGATTGGCCTACCCGAACGCACTGAAAAATCCAACCTGGTGGAGTTTCTTGAACGCTGGTTGAGGGAGGATGTGGCCGAGGATTGATTGTCTCCCTTCTTTGCAATTGAAAGAGCACACAGGGTCCCGGCTCACCCCCCTCCTCCAGGGGCTCCCCAGAGACCAATAATAGCCAATATACTCCACTATAGGGACAGAGACTATCTGCTCAGCCAAAGCAGGAAAAGAGGAGACAGTACACTGAACAACCATGTGATCCGTATCTTCCCAGACTTCTCCAAAGAAGTACAGAAGCAAAGAGCCTGGGTAGTCCGTCTCCTATTGAAATGCTGAAAGAGAGACAAAAAGCGATGGAAGCTGCTGCTTCCTTGAGTGGCTCCGACCATGGCTCCTATAAGCAGACTCAAGAAGAATTAGAACAATCAGAATCGGAACAGGAATCAGAATTTTCACACTCATCAGACAAGACTGGCCCAGACGTGACGCCGGGCACCTCAGACTGTATCATCTGAAAGACTCTCTCCCGGACTCACCCACTGGAAAAACCGAGTTCCAGGATGGAAAACTGGAGTGACTACCACGACCATATCGGCATGCATCGAGATCGCTATCTAGCCCTGCGACAAGAGAAATGATGAACTTGCAGGAGGACAGGGACTACAAAATCCCCATGTACTACTCTCCCCTGAGGCAGGGAGATGGTTTTAAGGTATACTTCTTGTTCGTTCTAAGAGCACCCCCTACTTTAATGGACTGGTTAAGTTCCTTTTCTAGATTGGATGAGAGACGTTCCTACTTTTGTCCTGGGGATGGGGACAGTTTACGGGGATAGTTGAGCCACTAAAAGAATTCACAGGGAAATTGGAGCTGACATGTGAGACTACTAAAACGGGTGGAGTGTGTGTTTGGCACAGACAAAGTGGTATCTAACCAAGAGGGGGGGGAAATTCCGAAATGGTAATACTAAGCTCCTCTAAGTAACTCACGTAGAACATAAGGGGCATGCACTCGATGGTTAAGAGATACAAGATTTATTCTTACTTACAGCGAAGGGGAATTCAGATAGTAATGCTCCAAGACACACACTTAACACAAGCAGAAGGAAAAGTGCTCCAAAAGCGATGGAGAGGCCAGGCGTATTACACCTCATATTCTGTTTACGCGAGGGGTAACCTAATTTGGATTCGGGCCGGGGTCCCCTTCCAGATGCTGGTTCGGGCAGGTTGGAGGGCAGAGAGTTGGCGTTGATTAATGTGTATGCACCCACCACGGACCAGGGAGAGTTTTTCACGCGCATATCTGGTCTATTAGCCCCGTATTTGCAATCCTCAGTGATGTTGGGGGGCAACTTCAACTGTGTGGGAGACCCCGCTATGGACAGATCACACCCGCCACTGAATGATTCCCCTCTAGTGAGGGTGGCTCGGCAGTTCTCGACCTGGCAAAAGAACTGGGGGCTGATTGATGCCTGGCGTAGATTACACCCAGACGAAAGAGACTATTCTTTCTTTTCCCACTTACATGAGTTGCATGTAGGATTGGATGCGTTCTTCTGCACACCAGATGTCTACCCGCATATACACAATGTGAAATATTTCACCCGCACACTTTCTGATCACAACCCCCTTTTGTTGTCATTAAGGTGGGGGTCCTCCCCCCCGCATCCCCACTTGGAGGCTCAAACCGGAAATTCTGGAGGACTCGCTCTTCCGTGGAGAGTTGCGCCAACATATCACTCAGTTTTTTTAGGATAACGAAGCATCTGCTATTAACCCCCTGTGTGAATGGGATGCCTTTAAGGCGTTGGTAAGGCGGAGGTGTATAGCAGGGGTGGTGGGGGTGCATAGGGACACGGAATGGGCTGAGGACAAGTTGCGAGAGGCTGAGAGAAGTAAACCCGGGAAACCACACCTACAGAACTCTATACTAGAGCTTAAAGCAGAAGTGGCAGATTGTACAGAACGCCTCCGGTGCTTTGATTATAGAAATTACCTCACTCGAGTACATGGAGAGAGAGACAAAGCAGGCCGAATGCTTGCATGGGTTGTATCTCAATCCCACAGGTCCCCAGTCATATTGGACTTAGCCACTGAGCAAGGGGTTCACACATACGGGCAAGAACAAATCAACTCACACTTCACAACCTGCTATGAATACCTATATAAGGGTAGACTCAGTTACGTCAGGGAAGCCACTGAGGGTTACCTATCCGAGCTGCAACTCGGTTCACTCTCACCTGGGGTTCCGACTGGGAGGGGCCATTACACAGACAAAGATCATGGAGGCCATAAAAAGCCTGGCTAGAGGGAAAACCCCGGGGACAGACGGACTTCCTATTGAATTTTATGCCACTTACGTAGATATACTCACACCTAGATTGGAAAACCTGAACAAAATTGCCAGAGAGCAGGGCGAACTACCTGAAAAAGCCCGGGAAGCGGACATAATTCCCCTTCTGAAAACCGGTAAAATCCCAATGAAAATGGGGGCCTATAGACCATTGTCCATGTTAAACCTTGACTACAAAATCCTCAGTAAGATCTTGGCAACCAGACTTCTCCCACTTATGACTACACTGATACACCCAAATCAAGCTGGTTTCATTCCTGGGCGAAACGCAGCGGGCAACATTCGTAGACTACTAGCAATCATGAGAGACCAGACCTCCGCAGCCACTCCCACTGGAGTCCTGGCGGTAGACATAGAGAAAGCTTTTGACAGCTTGGAATGGGAGTTCCTTTATATTGTGATGGCCCGGCTTAAACTAGGGCTCGAATATATCTCCCGGGTGAAACTCTTATATACCAAGCCCACAGCCAGAGTGCGCACAGGACAGACAATATCCAGAAGCTACATAGTTGAGCGGGGTACCAGGCAGTGTTGCCCTTTATCACCGCTTTTATTTGCCTTGGCAATGGAACCATTAGCTGCCGCGGCAAGAGCGGGAGAGGGTGGTCCGGGAATTTCAACAGGAGGCGAGAGACATCGAATAGCCCTTTACGCTGAGGACCTCTTAATATTTCTGGATGATCTCCAAAGAGATTTACCCCGAGCGCAACAAATGCTGTCTTGGTTTGGGGGATACTCAGGCCTGAACGTAAACTTGTACAAAACCGGTTTGTTCCCTCTGGGGATGTCCAGGACACCCCCGCCGAACCTAGACCTGGTCAGATGGGTCCCGAGCGGTCTCTCTTATCTGGGAGTTCAAATTTATCATGATCCCCAAGACATCCTAGAGGGCAACATAGGTTGCTCCATATGTTGTATAAGGTCCTGTATGTCCTTTTGGCAGACCTTGCCATTATCAGTAGCAGGGAGAATAGCGATTCTCAAAATGATTGTGCTCCCACGACTACTATACTACTTCACAGTGCTCCCAATCTGGATTCCCAGGGCCATATTTAAAGAATTAAAAACAATGGTAATGACATTCATATGGGGCGAGGGGCGGAGGAGAGTAGCCCTGGCCAAACTCCAAAGACAATCCACAGACGGAGGGCTAACGGTCCCCGACTTCGAAACATACTATTTGGCGGCTCAACTCCAATGGACAACACAATGGATATCGAGCAGAGTAGAAACAGGAGCGAGAGTAAAGGCGTTCACACCCCCCCAGGATCCAGGCTGTTCAAAGTTTATTAAAAACTACCGGAGATGGGAAGCATGACCCTCCTGAATTAAAAATCCTGACTCAGTGTTGGAAAGCTTTCCTGCGTAACATTAAAATAGGGACCCCCTACTCGCCAGAACTCACCCTATTATCATTACGGGCCTTACCGCATCGGGGTACTTGGAATGAACTCAAGACCTGGGTGGAGGCCGGGATCCTTACGGTGGGTGCATTATTCAAGGATGGAGCATTGATGTCCTTTGAGGCCCTCAGGGCGGAATTTGGACTACCGGGGGGGGGGCACTTTTTAATACATGGGGCACTAGCGGCCAGTATTCGTAGGCAATGGCGGATGAGAGGGGAAGAACCTCCAATACAGGCGGCATGCTCATATCTGGCTTCCGCAACTGGCAAGCATAAAGCAGTCTCAACCCTTTATGGTTTGATGCGAGCAGACAGGACTGTCCCCCTGACCCTTCTTAGACAAACTTGGGAGAAAGATCTAAACCAGGATATCTCTGAAGAAGAATGGGGGCGTATTCTGAGGGGTCTCCCTAAAATGACACGAAATGCCAGATTCAAACTCATAAATTTTTATGTGCTCCACCAGGCATACCTGACACCTGCACGAATCAACAAATACTTTGGGAAAGAGAGCGAGAGCTGCCCACAATGTGGCTCGTTGGGGGTAGAATTCAAACACATGTTCTGGGACTGTCCCCAGCTAGAACCATTCTGGACGGAGGTGCATCAAACCTTGACACGGCTCATAGAAAGAGAGATCCCTTGCACTATGGGTCACTGCCTATTAGGCTGGTTTCCACATTCCGCTAAAAATAAAGTCTCCGATAGATTTCAAGACTTGGCCTTTTCCTTGGCAAGGCAAGAGATTGCGATGTCTTGGAAAAACTCAAGGGGACCCACAGAGTCCCAGTGGAAAAGTGAGTTGACTAAATGGGCAAGTAGCGAGGGGAATATTCTCCATCGAGAGGCCAAGAGAGGAATCAGACCCCCGGAAGTTGCAGAGGGCTGGGAGATGCTACTTGAAATTCTTAAGGCGGAAACCCAGACTGGATCATCCTCCTAATAGACTCACAGGCCAAGGGACAAATATGACGCAGGAAATTCCGGCTGCGGGTGACCTTCATTGGGACATGAACTTTGGGAGCGGTAGTGTAGATTAAGAAAATAGTGCACTACCCCTAGCTTTAGGTAACTGACCACAACTTGTCATGACATGAGCAGCTCCTCTAAAAGAATTACAACACGTCACAGTGCTCACCTGGGGGGAGGAATAAGGGTGGGACACGGAAGGGAGGTTAAGTATTAGTACTAATTTAGGGATTTATTGTGTATGACCCTTAAGGTCAGATATCCTGCAGATGTAGGCCAATTGAACTGCTACTTGTATTTTTGTAAGATGTTTTGTATACTTGCCCACTGTCTGATTGAAAATTAAAATCACAATAAAATGTGGTTTAAAAAAAAAAGAAGGGCACCCAAAACCACAGACTTTAGAACACTTCTGGGAACAAGAGGAACCTCTGCCTGGAGAAGAGCTAAAGAGCTGAGGAGAAGTGCTGCCCTGCCTTTGACTGTGCTTTGTGGAGCTATCCTGCAGTTGCTGCTTCTGCCAGAGTAAGAGGGCAAAGACTGGACTTTGTGTGCCTTCCATCTTGTGAAGAAATCTCCAAGGGCTTGATTTAGAGCTTGCCTCCTGTTGTTTGAAGTCTCAGGGACAGCAAAGACTTCTCTCTGCCAGCACCTGGAGTCTCTGGAGAGACTCCTGCTTTGACAAGTGGTGCCCTATCTAGTCCCTGGGCCCTTGAAAGGAAAGCTGGTGGAAATCCAAGGAAATCGACTTCGGACGACTTTGGACCGACGCCGCTGCTGAATCCGGTGACGCCGCCTGCACCCGATGGCGTGACCTTTGCTGGAACTTTGCAGGCCCGATGATGCTGCAGCCCCGCTGAAGTCCGCGACTTCGTGGAAGTCGCTGCACCACGTCGTGAGCGACGACGCTTCAAGTTCGCGGATTCAACGTTTCGCACAGACGTCACGATCCCCGACTTCGCGCATCGACTTGTTTTCACTCTTCACCAAAGATACTGTACTTGGGGTCTACGCAACTCTGTGTCCGGCGCCGCTGGTGTCGGCTTGTTGGGAACAACTTCGTCATGATGCCGTGTTAACACCTCATCGAAGCATTTTGTGTTTCTAAGTGCTATTTTTGAGTTTAATCTTTAAAAATTCATAACTTGACTTGTGTATGTTGGAGTTTTGTCATTTTGGTCTTGTTTTGTTTAGATGAATATTTCCTATTTTGCTAAACGGGTGTTGTGTCATTTTGTAGTATTTTCATTAAGCTACTGTGTGTGTTGGTACAAATACTTTAAACCTAGCACTCTGAAGTTAAGCCTACTGCTCTGCCAAGCTACCAAGGGGGTAAGCAGGGGTTAGCTGATGGTGATTCTCTTATACCCTGACTAGAGTGAGGGTCCTTGCTTGAACAGGGGGTAATCTGACTGTCAACCAAAGACCCCCTTTCTAACAGTGGTGGCAGCGGTGGGATTTGGACTTGTATTTGTACTTGACATACAGTGATTAAGTGTACACTACTGTTGTGATCTCAGACCACTACGTGACCACATACTACTTGTCTTGTGATTTAGCTTTTTCTCTTTGGGACTGTTTTTGTTCTACTTCCATTTTTGCTGATCCCTTGATTGACTTTTCTCGAACTTCATTTGGGAACTTGTTTTTCTGCCTTTGGAACTTTGCGCTTAAACCTCTCATCATGTCTCAATCTGGAGATGCACCAGTTGAAGCTGCTTTTGACCTAGACAAATTAGAGAGCTATACAAAGGCTCAGTTGAAGCAGTTTTGTAAAAGTTGTGACTGTCCCATTAAGAGCTCATCCAAGAAGGAGGAGCTGCAGAAGGCGCTGAGGGCCTGGGTGACAGCCACAAAAGCTGAGGAGGACACAGAGGATGAAGAGGGGCAATCCATTCACAAAGGTATAGTGGGTGGACCTGTTATACCCAGGGAGAGAGTCTCAAGGGCAGGTAGCAGTGTGTCCTCCAAGGGTCTGACCCCTGAAGAGTTACAGGACAGACAGGCAGAGAGGGAGTACCAGTTAGAGCTGAAAAAGCTCAGTCTAAAGATGGAGAGGGAAAGGGAGAGGGAGGAGAGGCAAGCAGCCCTTGAGGAAAAGAAGATGCAGCTGGCTCATTACCCTAACTTAAAGGAGTTAGATCAGAGGAGCCAGCTTAGTAGAGATGGTGGCAGCATTACTACAGTGCAGCCTGAAAGAAGAGTACACATACCAAAGGATCTTGTGAAGGATTATAAGAGGGAGGATGACAAATACTTGTGGTTCAAGGGGTATGAGTCTGCTCTCCACGTGAATCTGGTCCCTGAAGCTCATTGGGGGCGGCTCTGTGGAAGCACTTTGAGGTAGAGGGGAGGGATGCACTGACAGCCTTAGGGGATGCTCAGGATCTCACCTACACTATCATGAAGGATGCCCTACTCCCAAGGTATGGTCTCACCCCTGAGCAGTATAAGGATAAGTTTAGATCCTACAAGAAAAAGGAATCCCAGACATGGTTGGAATGTGTAGATTCTTTTTGCGGGTCACTGGATGGTTGGGTGAAGGGCAGTAAGGTAACTACGTATGAGGGGCTTTACAATCTGATTGTTTGGGAGCACTTGTACAGTTTATGTTTTCCAGAGCTGCACCAGTACCTGATTGACAGCAAGCTGACTGATCCCAGGAAGCTTGTGCAGGAAGCGGACCACTGGGAGAGCACCATGGTCCAGAAGAGGTATGGGGGAGACCATGCCAAGGGTGGGCAGGGTCCCTCTCATAAGAAGGGGGGGGTAAGGGTAAACAGGGGGAGTTCTCTAAAGGGCCCCAAACTGATTCCCAGTGTAAGGATTCCCAACCCCCCAGTGAGAAGAAGCCATGGTTCTCCAAAGGGAAGCCAGTGGCAGGTGGTCCCCCATGTAAGTGCTATGCATGTGACTAGGTTCGTCATGTGAGGGGGGACCCCAAATGCCTCAAAAGTACACCGGCACCCACTGGTGCGCCGTCCCAGGGTTTGGCCAGTGTAGCGCTTGGGGAGGAGTTGGTTTCAGGTGGGTGTGAACCAGCTGAAATGACCCTTGTCACACTAAGGGACAGTGAGATGGTCCAGAGAACCCTAGTGCCTGAAAACACTAAGAAGTACAGGCAGTGGGTGACCATTAATGGACAGAGGGTGGAGGCTCTGAGAGACACAGGAGCCAGTGTGACTACAGTGAGGAGTCAGCTGGTGTCTGAAGAGCAGATAGATCCCCGGGTACTTCACCAAGTAGTTGCAGTGGACAACTCAGAGCACCTGTACAGAGTGGCGCAGATTCCCTTTGAATGGGGGGGGGGTCTCAGGTTACTTGAAAGTACCTGTGAGTGCAACCATGCCTGTTGATTGTTTGCCAGGCAATGACCTGGAGGATTCCCCTTGGAAGGAGGTGGGACACAGGTCTCACTTGGAGATGCTGGGTCTGCCTGGGTGGGTATGCGTATCCACCCGATCAATGGCAGCCCGTCAGGGTGATCAAGAGCCCCTGGAGCCTGAAACAGTGGCCCAGGGGACCGCCAAGAAGAGGAAGAGCAGGGGGCGCGGGAAACCGTCCCGAAGTTCCCACGGTCCGGGAGGAGGCACAGCCTGAGGGTGACACCCCAGGGCCTACAGGGGAACAGGTGGCTGAACTGGGGGAGGTTCCTAAGCTGCCGCAGTGGCAGCAGGAAGGGGGGCCCACCAGAGAGGCATTCTATGAGACACAGAAGGTATGCCCTATTCTAGAGGGGCTGCGGCAGCAGGCTGCAGCCCAGGCAGCTGGTGAGGAGCCAGGATCACACCTAATCTACTGGGAGGATGGCCTCCTGTATAGCGAACCTAAGGTTCCTGAGACTGGGTCAGCCCGTGTGCTGGTGGTACCCCAGTGCTTTAGGGCCTTCCTACTGGGTCTGGCTCATGATGTGCCTTTAGCTGGACACTTGGGGCAGGGCAAGACCTTTGACAGGCTTGTCACTCACTTTCATTGACCCCAAATGCAAAAGCAGTCCGATACCTACTGTAGGTCTTGCCAAACTTGTCAAGCAAGTGGCAAGAGTAGGGGGAAATGTAAGGCACCCCTCCAACCTTTTCCGGTAGTTAGTATCCCCTTTGAAAGGGTTGGTATTGACATTGTGGGGTCTCTGGATCCCAAGACAGCCATGGGCAGCAGGTTCATCCTGGTCTTGGTGGACCATGCCACCCGGTATCCTGAAGCCATTCCTCTAAGGACCGTCACTGCCCCTGTGGTAGGCCATGCTATGATGTTTTTTTTTACCCGCATGGGGTTCCCCAAGGAAGTAGTATCTGATAGGGGTACCAACTTCATATCTATGTATATGAAGTCTCTGTGGAAGGTGTGTGGTGTAACCTACAAGTTCACTACCCCTTACCACCGCCAAGGTAATGGTCTGGTTGAGAGATTCAACCGCACCTTGAAAGGCATGACCATGGGCCTGCCAGAGGCCTTGAGGCGGAAGTGGGACGTTCTCTTGCCATGCCTTCTGTTCGCTTACAGGGAGGTACCTCAAAAGGGACTTGGCTTTAGCCCCTTTGAGCTCATCTATGGCACCCTGTGAGGAGACTTTTGAGTCTGGTGAAGGAAGCTTTGGAGAAAGCTCCTAGTAAACCACCTCAGGATGTATTTAGCTACATGCTGGCTTTAAGAAACCAGACTGCCCGCTTCAGGAGTCTCGTTCAGGAGAACCTAGAAGCAAGCCAGGAGGATATGAAACGGTGGTACGACCGGAACGCCACTCTGGTTGAGTTTCAACCTGGTCAGAAAGTGTGGGTGATGGCACCAGTGGAGCCTAGGGCGCTACAAGATAAGTGGACTGGGCCATTTGAGGTGGTGGAGCGCAAGAGCGAAGTCACCTACCTGGTGGACTTGCGGTCTCCAAGGAACCCTTTATGGGTCCTGCATGTCAACCGCCTCAAGCCACACTTTGAGCGAACTGAGCTGTCAACGCTCCTTGCGACAGATGATGGGGTGGAGGAGGAGAGCGAGCCTCTTCCTGACCTCCTGTCTGCAGGAGAAAAAGATGGGTCAGTGGAGGGAGTGATCCTCTCCACCTCCCCGACTGAGGAGCAGCAAGGTGACTGTTGCCACGTGTTGGGGCAGTTTTCCTCACTGTTTAACCTGATCCCAGGAGTCACACACTTGTGCACACATGATGTGGACACTGGGGACAGTACACCTATTAAACAGAAAGTTTACAGGGTGACTGACAGGGTCAGGGCATGCATTAAGGATGAGGTGTCCAAAATGCTTACCCTAGGGGTTATTGAGCACTCCAGCAGTCCTTGGGCCAGCCCAGTGGTATTGGTCCCCAAAGCTGCTGCACCTGGTGCCACTCCAGAATTCAGGTTCTGTGTGGACTACCGGGGACTCAATGCGGTCAGCAAGACTGCCGCACACCCCATTCCCCGAGCTGATGAGCTCATTGATCGGTTGGGAGCTGCCAAGTACCTCAGTACGTTTGATTTAACATCTGGGTGCTGGCAGATTTCCTTAACTGAGGGGACCAAGGAGAGGTCAGCATTCTCTGCACCAGATGGACACTTTCAATTTAAAGTGATGCCATTTGGGATGAAGAATGCCCCTGCCACCTTTCAGAGGTTGGTCAACCAGGTGCTGGCAGGACTGGATGAGTTCAGTGCCGCCTACCTGGATGACATTGCTGTGTTTAGTTCCACATGGGAGGAACACCTGCAACACCTCTGGAGAGTGTTAGAGGCCCTGCAGAAGGCAGGCCTCACTATTAAGGTGAGCAAGTGGCAAATAGGGCAGGGTTCGGTGGTTTACTTAGGACACCAGGTGGGGAGTGGCCAGGTGGCACCCCTACAGCCTAAGATTGATACAATTCTGGCTTGGGAGCCTCCCAAAACCCAGACTGAAATGAGAGCTTTTTTTAGGTCTCACAGGATATTACAGGAGGTTTGTTATACTTTTCATCCTTGGTGTGGTCTCCCTTAACTTTTTGCCTCTGTTCCCCAGGTTGTTGATGTTTGCTGGACTCTGATTTTGCTGTTTTTGTTACTCTGGGCACTTTACCGCTGCTAACCAGTGCTAAAGTGCAAGTGCTCCTTTACAAAATGTGTATGTAATTGGCTTATCCATGATTGGCATATTTGATTTACTAGTAAGTCCCTATTAAAGTGCACTAGAGGTGCCAGGTCCTGTAAATCAAAAGCTACTAGTGGACCTGCAGTACTGGTTGTGCCACCCACATAAGTAGCTCTGTAATCAGGTCTAAGACCTGTTATTGCAGTGTCTGCATGTGTACTTTTAACTGTAAATTCAACTAGGCAAGTGTACCCACTTGCCAGGTCTAAACCTTCCCTTTTCTTACATGTAAGGCACCCCTAAGGTGGGCCCAAGGTAGCCCCAAGGGCAGGGTGCAGTGTATAGTTAATGTAGGACATATAGTAATGTGTTTTATAAGTCCTGCCAGTGAAATATTGCTAAATTCGTTTTTCACTGTTGCAAGGCCTGTCCCTCTCATAGGTTAACATGGGGGCTACCTTTAAATCCGATTAAAGTGTAGATTCCCTCTGGGAGCGGATGGACATGTGGAGTTTGGGGTCTCTGAGCTCACAATTTAAAAATACATCTTTTAGTAAAGTTGATTTAAAGATTGTGTGTTTGAAAATGCCACTTTTAGAAAGTGAGCATTTTCTTGCTTATACCATTTCTGTGACTCTGCCTGTTTGTGGATTCCCTGTCTGGGTCAGTTTGACAGTTGGGCTGGTTGCACCTCACACTAGACAGTGACCCAAAAGGAGCTGGGGTGTAGTCTGCATTTCCTGATGAGCCATCTGTGCTAGGAGGGAGGGGAGGAGTGGTCACTTACACCTGAAAGGGCTGTGCCTGTCCTCACACAATGCAGTCTCCGTCCCCCTGGTGAGTGCCTGGGGCCTGGCCTGGGCAAGGCAGGATTTCACATTCAGAAGAAACTTTACTTTGAAGTAGGTCTACTTCAAAGGAGAAATTGGGTATAAGAAGGGCACCCAAAAACCACAGACTTTAGAACACTTCTGGAAACAAGAGGAACCTCTGCCTGGAGAAGAGCTGAAGATCTGAGGAAGAAGAGCTGCCCTGCCTGTGACTGTGCTTTGTGGAGCTATCCTGCAGTTGCTGCTTCTGCCAGAGTAAGAGGGCAAAGACTGGACTTTGTGTGCCTTCCATCTTGTGAAGAAATCTCCAAGGGCTTGATTTAGAGTTTGCCTCCTGTTTGAGGTCTCAGGGACAGCAAAGACTTCTCTCTGCCAGCACCTGGAGTCTCTGGAGAGACTCCTGCTTTGACAAGTGGTGCCCTATCCAGTCCCTGGGCCCTTGAAAGGAAAGCTGGTGGAAATCCAAGGAAATCAACTTCGGACGACTTCGGACCACCGCCGCTGCTGAATCCGGTGACGCCGCCTGCACCCAATGCCGTGACCTTTGCTGGAACGTGACGATCTTCACAGGCCCGATGCCACTGCAGCCCCGCTGAAGTCCGCGACTCCGTGGAAGTCGCCACACCACGTCGTGACCAACGCCACTCGAGGTGCGCAGATTCAATGTTTCGCACAGACGCCGCGATCCCCGACTTCGCGCATCGACTTGTTTTCACTCTTCACCAAAGGTACTGTACTTGGGGGTCTACGTGACTCCGTGTCCGGTGCTGCTCGTGTCGGCTTGTTGGGAACGACTCCGTCACAACGCCGTGTTAACACCTCATCGAAGCATTTTGTCTTTCTAAGCGCTATTTTTGAGTTTAATCTTTAAAAATTCATAACTTGACTTGTGTATGTCAGATTTGTGTCGTTTTGGTCTTGTTTTGTTTAGATAAATATTTCCTATTTTTCTTAACTGGTGTTGTGTCATTTTGTAGTGTTTTCATTAAGTTACTGTGTGTGTTGGTACAAATACTTTACACCTAGCACTCTGAAGTTAAGCCTACTGCTCTGCCAAGCTACCAAGGGAGTGAGCAGGGGTTAGCTGAGGGTGATTCTCCTATACCCTGACTAGAGTGAGGGTCCTTGCTTGAACAGGAGGTAACCCAACTGTCAACCAAAGACCCCATTTCCAACAAGCGCCATAAAGAGGCACAAGCTGCTGGGCCTTGATCTTTTGCCTGTTGATGTCTATCGCGAGGATCCTCACTTCTGGGCCAATATTTTCACTAATGCCCTTGCTGAAACCAGTCTTTGATTTAGTTGATAGCGGAAAACTATGGAGATCACAGATAGACATTGGGGCCCATACTGCCCTGATAAAGGCCATATTAGCACTCAACTCTAGTAATATAGCTAGAGTCAGAAATGGACCAGGTAGAGACTGTATAAATCCCTCCCTGGTGGAAAAGGGCATCCTGCAAGGATGTGATGCAGTTACTTTTAGCCTCTTCTTGAATGATGTAGCAGATTATCTGCTTGAAGAACCTCTCAACGTACCCACCATAGCCAGAAGGACGGTTCCAATACTATTATTTGCAGATAATGCCTTATTGTTGGTGTGTACAGAAAATGAAACCCACAGACTGGTTAACCACTTTGTGGATTACTGTGCCAAAAAGTCACTGACTCAATAGTAGCAACACGAAGAGTATGGTTCTGCGAAAGTCCCCTGCCTTCAGGCAAAAGCTGCTGATTGATGGTGTGCACATAGAACCTGTTAAGCACTTTAACTATCTGGGTATTTGTTCTGCCTTGCTTCAGACCAAGAGGGAACAAAGTGAAAGGAATGTAAAGAATGCAGCACTCTTAATCTGAGTAATGAATTTAGTAAGGCAATTTCCATGTTACACGAAGATAATAACTTGAGCACTTAATGTGAATGCAGCAACACACGTGCAACTCTTAAAATAATCACAGCAGTAGAATTATATATATATATATATATATTTATATATGCAGTGGCTACGTATTCATGCATGCACACAGCAAAGCTAGATATAACAATTAAAAATGCATCACCATGAATACCTTTGAGTGCCAACCCAGATCTGGGAGCAATCAATCCGAAATGCTCTGAGGAAATCTATATTCCAACACCTGTTTCACAGAGTGCCATGTCTCTTGGTTCCAATGTGTAAGTTTAAGGCATGTAGATCAAGACCTGCAGATTCTGGTGTGGCTCGGTAAGGAGTTAAGGCTCCTGGTTTTATTTCCCTATATAAGATGGTGTTAGGCACCACATGGAGTTGTATCTCTAATGCTGGGGTTAACATCCGCTTTAGTGGAGTCTCGGCATTTGTCAGTGGTCTGTTATTCAAAATTTGGAGGGCTTCATTTAAATGCTCTCTGCAGTTTTTCTAAGGTCCATCTGATAGTTTTCATAATTGGGTTTTCAGCAAGCCATTCATTCTCTCAATCAGTTCTGCAGCTTGTGGATAATATGGAATGTGATAAATCCACTCAATATTGTGCTGTAAACAATAATCATGTACCAATTTTCCTTTGAAATGTGACCCGTTGTCACTCTGGACTTGGAGTGGGACTCAGTAATATAACATTAACAAGTCTAGAGTCTTGATAGTGTTGTACTGGGTGGCATGTTTACAAAGGCCGGCAATCAGGTAACCAGAATAAGTGTCCACTACTGTGCAAACGTCTTGACACCCGCGACTAGTCGGTAGTGGCCCAATGTAATATAATCAATTTGCCATATCAGCCCCGGCAACTTCCCTCTCTCCAACTGACCTTTAGCAGTTTGCGGGACAGATCGCTGTTGTGTGTGTTGACAAATAAGGCATTGCATGATCACCGCTTATATCAAGTCTATGGGAATGTGAATCCCACTAATCTCTGCCCACCTGTAAGTGGCTTTCTCTCCCAGATGTCCACATTTTTGATGTGCCCACTTAGCCATCCCCACCAAGTCAGAATCCTGTGTCACCATTTCTGCCTCTGAAATGTTGGCTTTGTCGCCTGCAAGGGAATTGAGCCATCGTTCTAGTGAATCGGTGGAACAGTGGGCATCTACATGATACACAGTAACGGTACTTTGTTCTAGCATTTCCCAGATTTCTTGCCACAACTCTGTGCCCCACACCTCCTTAGAATGTATTTGCCAATTATGTGCATGCCATGGCTAACCCACTGGCGGTAGACCAAGAATCAGTATAAATGTGACAAGTCCCAAGTAATTCTTGTTTTAGTGCCTGATACACAGCGTACTCTTCCCTTCTCCTGTAGTAGATAACTTCTTGGTGACTGGGTTAAAATCACACTGCCTTCGGATGTCCCCCACATACTTGGCTGAACCATTGGTAAGGCATACATGCTTCCTATCCTCAGGGGACAAGGTTTCAAATGTCTCACCCAATCTCACTGGTGACTCCTATCTGCGGTAGTTCCTGCACCCTTTCATCCTCCTGCACAGGGGTTTGTGACCCCTGTTCATGTAGGGCTGCTGCCCCTGCTGGTCCCACTCAGGCCCTGTCTTGTATCTACCAATTCCAACATATGATAATAGCTGCTTGTGCATGTCCTGTGCAGTGAGTTTTAGGTGAACCCAGCGCTCACTACATTATTGGAATCTCAGGTCTCAGAATCACATTATGACCTAGGGCCTTTTGCTCAGTATCCATTAGAGCCCAGTAACAAGCAAGTAACTGTTTCGCAAAGGGAGTGTATCGCTCCCCAGATCAGGAAACTTTAGTCCAGAAACGTAGAGGCACCCTTGTTCTTCCCTGTTTTTGCCCCATGCTCCAATTTGCATATTGCCCCTGAACAATTACATGCAACTCAATGTCTCCTCCCTGTACTGGCCATAAGTTTAAAGCCTGTTGAATCACCTCCATTGCTCAGTCAAATGCACACTGCTGTTGTTGACCACATTCAAACTCATGTTTTTTTCTTGTCATTTGTATAAAGGGGCCAAAATCTGACTCAAGTGAGGGATATGCTGTCTCCAAAAACCAAAGAATACAATGAATCACTGTGTCTCCTGCTTGGTGCAGGGATTGGCAAATTCTAAGATCTTTTGTTTTGCCTTTGGCAACACCTCTCTATGTCTTTGATTCCACTGAATTCCTGGAAACTTCATATTTTGAGAGGGTCCCTGTGTCTTATCTGGATTAATCATCCACCCTTTGCTCTGCAAGAGTTCCACAACCCGGTCCATCTGAGTCTGCATGTGTTCTTCTGTCTCTCCCTGAATCATCACATCATCAATGCAATGGGTCAATTGCACCCCAGGAATGACAGATACTTAATATAGGTGTTCTGCCACCAACTGGTGACAGATGGTGGGGCTATGTATATACCCCATAGGCAAAGATAACGTCTTAAATTGTCTGCCATCATGTGAAAAACTGAATTGCTCTTGACTCTCAGGGCCAATGGAAAGGAAAAGAAAGCATTGGCAATATCAATGCTTGCATACCAGGTCCCTTTATATTTCTGTATTCTTTCAATCAAAGTGATGGTGTCGGGGGTCACAGCAGTCCAAGGGGTATATATTTATTCAACTTGTGGTAATCAACTGTCAGTCTATAGTACCCATCAGGTTGGCGCACAGGCCACAGAGGATTATTCCATTCAATGGTGACTGGAGCTAACACACCAGCCTCAATCAACTCCTGTAAAGTCTTACTTAGTTCCTCATGCCCTCCTGGGATACGGTACTGTTTTAAGCACATCACCTTGGTTGCTGGGGGCACCTTCACTGGGGGTATCTTCAGATGCCCCACCCTCATTGCTGCCACTGAAATGTACCTCTTTGATCCAATTTGATAACAACCATCATCCAAGTCAAAGTCATCCCCTCCAGAATGTCAATTCCCAATATATATTCTAGGAGGGGCACAATCAGAACAGCATATTCTCTTTTTGGTGTTTTTCCTATTTTCATCTGAACCATGGTCTGCACTGCAGAGGTGTGTTTTCCACCCAGCCCTGTGATGGTGTAGTGCTGACCAGTAAACTTTTTTGGATTTCCATAAATTAAAGAGGCCTCCGCTCCAGTGTCGACTAATGTCTGACCCTTGAAGATTTTTTGTGCTTCCTGTATATTTCTAAATCCAATGTTATCTTTATGAGCCCATCCCTGTACCAGACCTTGGATGTTTCCTAATCTGATTTAGACCTGTCAACTTTTGCCCAAGTCAGGTCTGGATATATGTTTTCAAATCTATGAGCAGATTTCTCCTCTTCCCTGTTCTCAGCAGTCAACCACTCTCTGTCCAAACTTCCTCCTCTTTCTCTCATGAAGAAATGTTTTCCCCCTCTCTTTTCTATCCTCATGCATTTGTGGCTGGCCCTAATTTACTCATTTATTATCTTGCTCATTAACTTTCCTGCTGCCTTCCTTTCTGTCCAGCACTCTCTTGCGCTACATCTCCCACAAACTTTTTGTATCTATTCCATCAATCTGCTCTTTGTTGACACCATCCTTCAGTAATGCCATTAACATTTCTCTCCTAGATACTCTGTTATTTTCTCTGTGACCCTTAGACCTTGAGCCTCTCTCAGATTTATTGCAGTCTCCTAGCTCTCCTAATACGGGAACTGCATCCAGCACGTATACAATACCTGTCCTGTCTGATTAATTAGGAGAGTCATTATTACCTTCATGTAAGCTAGGGAGCTAGGTGAATAATTTTATTTCATACTGAAATTGTCAATGGAGCATCTAACAAATTGAGTGCTTCATCCAAGAAAATAGCAGTTTTCATACTTTCTTCATTAATTCTTTGCATAGCATCTCACAAGGTGCATCTCTCAGTGTGTACCAAGGCTTATCATTTGGCAGCCAGTCTGATTTAGTACGATATTTCTGACTACATCCTATAACTGCCCATTGCAACCAATTAGTCGCTCCTTGATTCCTATAACTTCTAAATTGTTCTTGTATTATGAGGTCAGTGCTAAGAGTACAAAACTTCCTTGAATCTCCCTCATTTAATACCACTCCAGAGGCACCTGTGTCAAACAACCTCACCATCCATGTAAGCAGTGCTTCCCTAGATTTCTGTTTGAATATGTCTATAATATTACTGACCTTTGCTAGGTGTAATCTTCTAGGGAGTGCATCTCAATTCCCCCCAGGTTCTGTGGCGTGCCCTGTATCCTCTGTCTAAATATTGGCTGTGCAGGATCCACTTTGGGCTCATCTGGCTCATGCTGGTCCCACCCTTTTTTTTAAACCTCTCAACCAATCCATTTGTCTGTGGATGATATGGTGTGGTGAATTTGTATGTTACACCACATTCCTTCCACATTGCCTTTAAGTATGCAGACATGAAGTTGCTACCCCCTGTCTGATACTACCTCTATAGGGAAGCCCACCCTGGAAAATATTCCCAGTAGGGCCTTTGACACTGCAGGAGCTGTAGTGGTCGTTAGAAGGATAGCTTCTGGATATCTAGTGGCACGGTCCACTACCACTAAGATGAATCTATTGCCAGAAGCATTAGGAGGGTCAAAGGGACCAACAATGTCAACCCCAACCCTCTCAAAGGGCACCCCAACTACAGGCAGTGGGATTAAGGGGGCCTTTGGAGTGCCACCAGTCTTGCCTCTGGCTTGGCAAGTGACACAAGAGCAACAACACTCTTTTGTGTCTTCTGACATGTGAGGCCAGTGAAAGTGAGGGACCAGTCTGTCCCACGTTTTGTTTTGCCTCAGATTTCCAGCAAGGGGAATGTCATGTGTCAGTGTTAGGAGGAATTCCCTATACTGCAAGGGAATGACCAGTTTCCTGGGGTTTGGGTCCCTTGCCTCTGTATAAAGGAGATTGTTCTCCCAATAAACCCTCTGGGAGTCACTGACATCCCCTGCTTCTTGTTTGACAACTTGCTGTCTCAAACCCTCTGATGTGGGACAGGTCTGCTGTGCCACACTCAATTCCTCCCAGGCAGGCCCCCCTGCACCCAAAAGCTCAGCTGTGTCAGCCTGGAGCTCCTCTGGTGTAGGTTCTGCACAGGGAGTAGACTAATCCTCATTAAAAGGGGGATCTTCATAAGAGGGAGGGATAGTGGACAAGGGTTTGCCCTTTCTACCCCTAGTTTTTGGGAGCACTTGGTCCATTGTTCCAGAATCCAAGTTTCCCTGCCCTCTGTGCTTCTTGGCCTGAGCCCTGGTGAGAGCAAAGATGCACCCAGGAATGCCCAGCATTGCTGCAGGAGCCTCCAATTCCACTTCATCCCAGGCTGAAGTCTCCAAATATTTGCCAAGTAGACATTCTACAGGTAGGTCAGTGGATACCACAACTTTCTTTGGACCAGTAACCCCTCCCCCCTCCATTTGAGATTCACAACAGCCAAGGGATGGCTAACAGTGGTTTTATGGGCGTCAGTCACTTGGTACTGACGACCAAGTAGGTGTCGCTCAAGAGGCTCCAATTTCTACATCACCATAGTGACACAGGCACCTGTGTCCCTGTAGTTCTCAACCTGAACACCATTGATTAGGGGTTGGTGCTTGTACTTATCCATATTAAGGGGACAGGCAACAAATATGGCAATGTCAATGCTACCATCAGAGTCTAAAAGAGCCTCAGTGGTTTTCCTAAATAAACCAACCCCCACTACACTACCCAAAGTGAGCCCATCTACAGCCTTGGATTGGTTATTTGTAATGTTTTACCCACCACCACTGCTACTACTAGGGGCACTAGTGGAGCAGTAGGAGGTTTGGTGTTTCTCTTGGGACAAGTGGGATCACTTGCCCAATGGAATTTGTTTTTACACAGGTAACACAAGGCTTTTCTGTTGAATGGAAGATAATTTGTGCCCACCCCCAGAAGATTTTTGTGGGCCTGATGAAGACATTGACTTTTTATCTTTGTACCCACCCGTATCATGAGACTTAACATTATTCTTCTTGTCCTTGTCACACCCTGTATGAGATTTTCTGCTCACCCTTGTTCTGACCTATTTGTCTGCCTTCTTTCCACATTCTTGGGGAGAGGTCAGATCTGAGTCTACCAAGTACTGGTGCAACAAGTCAGACACAATTGTTAAGAATATGCTCTCTCAAAATCATATTATATAGACCCTCATAGTCAGACACTTTGCTGCCATGTAACCAAACGTCTAAAGCCTTCACTGAACAGTCCACAAAGTCTATCCAATCTTGTGAAGACTCTTTTCTGGTTTCTCTGAATTGAATTCTGTATTGTTCAGTGGTTAAGCCAAAACAATCTAAGAGTGCTGTCTTCAAAACATTGTAGTTATCTGAATACTCCTCTCTGGCAGTAAGGAGTCTGTCTCTCCCTTGCCAGAAAAGGACAACCACAGAATAGCAGCCCACTGCATCTAAGGGACCCTCAGAACTTTACAGGCCCTCCCAAGTGCAGCAAACCACTTGTAGATATCATCACCCTCCCTGTAAGGGGGGACAATCGTGTGCAAATTTCTGGAATCAAAAGTGTTCTCCTTAACACTATAACTCCTGAAACTGCTATTGCTGCTGCCTCCATGGGGAACTAACTCCAACCCCTGCCTTTCCACAGCTAAGGCTTCTCTATCTAGACTGTTGCTGTCGCAGCCTCAGTCTAGCCTCCTCCAATCTCAGCTTTCTGAGTCACCTGTCAAGGGAGTTATCCTCAAGATTGGATGTGTGGGACACCTAGGAGACTGAAGTGACAGGGGAATGAGCAGAGGCAGATCTTCCTAGCTTTTGTAACCCTAGTAATCTGGCCTCTACATGTGAAGGAAGCTCTACCTGTGTGTGAACCCCTCCCACTGCCAGCTACACTAGATGGGTTGCTAGGGGGAAGCTTTTGTGAAGGACCTCCCCTAAATCCTCAGGCTGCTCCCCTGATTCTAATGGGTTTAAATCCCCCTCCTTCTTGTTTTGCTTCACTAATGACCGAGATGAAACACTCATGCACTGACAAAAATCTCTGGAATGCGCTTCTTAGTCTAAAGAAGACATTTATTAACTCACTCTGCAAGGTTCGTAGAGGAGATTATCATGCTGAAAGCACACGTTTAAAGATGGTCACAGCAATGAAATAAAAACATGTACAAATGATTCTCCACTGCAATATACACAGCAAATGTATATATATGTATGTATATATGTCACAACACAAAGCAGAGAACAAGAATTTAAAAAATGCATTACCATGAGGCACGGGCAAATCTGCGTAATTTCCTTCCTTATCAGCATCAGACCGCCAGATCCCAGATTCGATTGTGGAGAGAGAGATTAATTATCCTCACAGGAAGGATGACACATGTCAGCATCCTGAGCATGTCTGAGATTTGAGTCACTCCCTAGTCCATTTGGTCTAGGCCTCTTATATACTTTAAACAAACAAGAGAGGAGACTTCTAGAAACCTCCTCCCACTCCATAAGTTTATTATTCAAAAAATGCTGGCTGCTTCAGGTCAGTTTTGAAAAGAAAACGTCACGAATTGGCCAAGATCCCAAGGTGCCCTCTCTCAAAACAAAATCGTTCCTTGCTGTACCACAAACATAATTCTAGTACATTCTTATCAGCCTAAGCCCTTGGTGAGAAAGAACATGCAAACATGCAGAATAAAAACGTGAGTACATTGTATCATGTGAGCATGGAAAAATACTTGCAGCTTTTAACGTGGCGGTGGCTAATGCTAAAATAAAGTCAATAGGCAAAATGAAGCTGGTGGTCACTAATGTGATGGTGTGCTGCTAGGCTAAGTGCAACATGGAGTCAGTGGTCAAAACACAAATATTATTACACTTCTCCTCCTCCTGGTTATCAGACTGCTCCTGGTCATCCTGGAGAAGGAGATTCAAAAGGAAATCCTTGTTAAGGCTCTTCCCTATCTCTAGGCTTCTCTCTGAGCAGAGCCCCCTCAAATCTTTAAAGGTTAGGTTCTCATAGGATGTTTTATGACCCCAGGGGTGGCCTCAGAGGAGGACATAGTGATAGAAAGTTAGAGTAAAGTGAAAGGAAGGAGAAAGACCTACTTTACCTAACTTTTAGACTTTTAAAAAGCAAGGGAAAAGACTAGGTATGCTTTTGTATAGCTCCAAGTATACAGTACACTTTCCAGTGGAAAGCACCGGTGACAGAGTGATAAGGCAATTGCAAGTACTTATCCGACTGCTGCACCGCCAATGTAGGAGGCTGGCCTAGTGCGTAGTGGGTACCAAAGATACTTACACCTTATACCAGGTCCAGTGATCCCTTATTAGTGAAATGTAGTCAGTATCTAGAAGTCAGGCTGTCTAGAAGTAGCTGTAGGCACAACAGCCAAGGCTGAACTAGGAGACATGCAAAGCTCTTGCTATACAACTGTAATCACACAGTACTCCCACACATGAAAGACAATACTCAGGGTTACAAAAATAAAGGTACTTTATTTTAGTGACAAAACGCCAAAAATACCTTAGAGACTTTACTCACTTATGAGGTAAGTATTACACACAATATATACAATAGTAACCAAAAACAGATATGTAAAAAGTCAGAAAATCACAATAGTTTGCAATGGGCCTAGGGAGGAACACAAACCATATACTAAAATAGTGGAATGAGAAAGTCGGTTTCCCACCTAGGCAAGTGTAGTGTGTAGAGGGGCCCTGGGAGTGTAATAAAACACTAAAGATAAGTAATGGACCCCTCCCCAGAGCCGAGCAAAACAGGAGTAAATCACAGTAAGTTTCCTAAAACACACAAGAAGTTTTGATAGAAGATTATGCAAGAACCAGAAGAGACTGCAAGACACCTATGATGGATTCCTGGATCGGAAGACCTGTGGAAGAAGGGGACCAGGTCCATGAACCACTGAAGAGTCCAGGGAGAACAGGAGCCCCTGCTAACCCGGATGAAGGGGCCAAAGAAGAACCACCAGTGAGAAGACAATATCAGCATTGCACCAAAGAAGACAGATGAGGGTTCCTGGTTGGTGCAGAAGATGTCACACGCCAGATGGATGAATGCAGTCTGGTTTGCGTTGCTGGATTCTGCCAACAAGCCTTGGCACACACAATGCTTGCAGTTAGCGGAAAATGGCGCTGCCCGGGCCCAGCAGGAACCTGGTGGCCCCTACCCAGGAGGGGGAGCCAGAGGGGGTTCTCAGCAGCTCAGAGAGCCCTCAGAAGACCAGGCAGCATGCACAGGAGTCCCACAGCACGGGGACAAAGAAGGTGCAAATGGAGGCCCACACAGCACGACGCAAAGGATTCCCAATCCGCCGGAGAACCACTCAGGAAGCTGTGCATCACAGGATTGAGAGGTGGGGGACTAAGCTGTGCACGAAGAACTTCTTGGAAGGTCGCACACAAGCCGTGGCAACTGCAAGTCACGCGGTGCATGGGGGTACTGTCTTGCGTGGGGAGGCAAGGTCTTACCTCCACCAAAGTTGGACAGCTGGACCTTGAGACTGTCAGGGTCACTTTAGTCCCCTTCCCGTGTTGCTGGATCCATGCTCATGGTCTGGAGAGGAGACCCACGCCACTGGTCGTCGCTGCAGAGAGGTGCCTGCTGAAGCATGGAAGTGACTCCCTCACTCCACGGAAGATTCCTTTGGTTCTTCTGTTGCAGGCTGAAGACAGACAGTCCTCAGAGGATGCACAACCTGGAAACTGTTGCAGTTGCTGGCAGAAGCTGAAGTTACAATGTTGCAGAAGTCGTCTTTGCTTCTTTGTTGCAGTTTTGTAGAGTTCCTTGAGCGGTCAGCGGCTGTTCCGTCGGTAGAAGATGAAGTAAAGGATGCAAAGGATTCCTGCTGGAATCTTGCAATCCAAATCAAATACCCAGAGGAGTGAACCTAAATAGCCCTGAAAGGGGAATTTGTCACTGAACCAGGTAAGCACCTATCAGGAGGGGTCTCTGACGTCACCTGCTGGCACTGGCCACTCAGATGCTCCCAGAGTGCCCCACTACCTTGGAATCTATGATGGGAAAACTCAGGGACACTCTGGAGGAGCTCTGGGCACCACCCCTGGGGTGGTGATGGACAGGGGAGTGGTCACTCCCCTTTCATGTGTCCAGTTTCATGCCAGAGCAGGGCTGGAGGTCCCTGAACTGGTATAGACTGGATTATGCAAGGAGGGCACCATCTGTGCCCTTAAAAGCATTTCCAGAGGCTGTGGGAGCATAACCCTCCCATGCCTGTAACACCTATTTCCAAAGGGAGAGGGTGTAACACCCCTCTCCCAAAGGAAAAGCTTTGTTCTGCCTTCCTGGGATTGAGCTGCTCAAGCCCCAGGAGGGCAGAAACCTGACTGTGAGGTGGCAGCAGCTAGGGCTGCAGCGGAAACCTCAGAAGGCTGGTATGGCCGTACTGGGGTCCACTGTGGAGCCCCCAGAATGCATGGGATTGTGCAACTGATACTGGAATGAGTATTGGGGTACAATTCCCAGACACCTTACATGGCCATATTCAGGGTTACAATTGTGAAGGTGAACATAGGTATTGACCTATGTCCTGTGCACATGTAAAATGGCATCCCCGAACTCACAAAGTCTGGGAAAATGGGCTTGGATGACGCAGGGGTGCCCTCAAACACAGGTATTTTGCACCCAGCCTTCAGGGTTGGAAGACCTGAGATATAGGTGACTTATAAGTGACCTAGTGCAGTGAAAATGGCTCTGAAATGGTGCATGCACTATTTCACACAGGCTGCAATGGCAGTCCTGTAGAAGCCTTAGCATGGGCTCCCTATGGGTGGCAAAATAAATGCTGCAGCCCATATAGATCCCCTGGAATGCCAATGCCCTGGGTACCTAGTACCATATGCTAGGGACTTATAAGGGGGGGCAGTATTCCAATTTGGAGTGAAATACTGAGTTACCATTATGTAAGGACAAATTTGAAAACAGAGAGAGCATGAGCACTGGGGTCCTGATTAGCAGGACTTCAGTGGAAATTTTGAAAACAGTGAAATATACTGACAAGCAGGCCATAAACCATAAGCACGGGGGTCCTGACTAGCAGGATCCCAGTGACAGAGTCAAAATCACACTGACATCAGGCAGAAATTGGGGGTAACATGCCAAAAAAGAAGGTACTTTCCTACACAGGGGGATGTTATACTTCTATTATTATGCACATCTAAACCTTTATCACATAGGCAGGGTTAGCC
This sequence comes from Pleurodeles waltl, assembly GCF_031143425.1. Classification (NCBI taxonomy): domain Eukaryota; kingdom Metazoa; phylum Chordata; class Amphibia; order Caudata; family Salamandridae; genus Pleurodeles; species Pleurodeles waltl. The sequence goes on along the minus strand of NC_090443.1, from coordinate 167,292,644 downwards.
TAACCTCGTTATTAGATGTTATTCTTAGGGTGACAGGCACTCAGCAAGTTGGGAGTTGGGTAGTTCAGGACTCACAATGCAGGGTTACCGTGTGGGGGGAGTTCAGGGGGATTGTTCAACTGATTTTGTTTAGAGCAACTTTAACTTCATACAGCACTCATTTCATGTTGGGGAGGTTGAGGGTAGGCATCTTCACTCCATGATGAGACACAAATAGGGCTCGGTGGGCCAGTCCTAGTGGCAGGGTGTAATGCCTCTTGATCATTATTATGCTAACGACACATGATGCCATGGAACATTAATAGTATAGGTAGCAAAATAAAATGCACTCTGGTCCTGCAGCATTTGCAACAACATGCCACGGACATAGAGATGTTACAAGAAATGTACCTCTGAGGTAACCACTATAGGGCCCTAGACAGGTTTGGATACACATTGAGGGCCCATACCGGTTACATCACCAACTCTAGAGGAGTGGGGATCCTCATTAAAAGATCAATGCCTTTCACTCCCCATATGGTGTGGCATTTTTGTAACGGCCACTATGTCACACTGACTGGGACATGGGAGGACACAGAACCTGTGCTCTTTACACATCCTGCAATGGCTCCATTGGACAACATTCCCAGACCTGGGTACTCTGCTGTTGATGATACAAATGGGGATACTGACACCTGGAGGAGACATAAATGTGGTATGAGTGCAGGGATTGATAAGGTGAGCAGTGCTGAAGAGGGGTATGAGAGAGGAACACTGCCTAAACTCATGGCTGCTCTGGGCCTGATGGAATTGTGGTGGGAACACAGCCCCAAGCGCCAACATTAGAAATATTTCTCACCTGCGCATGAGTTTCTCACTCATAAACAATATCTTTACACACATGCCCATACCTCTAAAGTTAGGTCTGCAGTTCACCATGTGAGAGGTATATTTGACCACTCCCTGGCTGGGGTCCTATTTAAGGGCCCAACCCAAGACTTTACTCTGCCTACTAGGATAGATACCTGATATCTATGAGACAGGGTGACACAAGACATAATGAGGAAGGTGCAGACATCTACTTTAAAGAAAAGCAGGGACCATTCCTATCAACACTCCCCCTTTGGGATGTATTCAAGACAGTAATAAGGGGTTAGGCCCCGGCTCTGATAGTGGGGGAAAGAAAGACACTAGGTTGGAATGCACTGCTATTGAAAAAGACATAGCCGAACTGGAGGCAAAGGCCTGGGCCACTAATGTTGGAGCATTGCTGCTGACTGCAACACCACCAACAGTACCTGTGCGCCTTGACTTAAAACTTTGCGCTAACTCATGCATTGGTGACGCAGCGCTGCCTGTATGATGTACAGAGTAAAGCCAGTAAGCTCCTGGCCTGGCTGCATAGGAGGGACAAAGAGCACTCCTGGATCCTCAAAATCAAAGACAGGTCAGACACATTGCAGAAAGCTAAAGCTGCTTTAGCAGAGGCCTTTGCCACGTGCTATGATGACCTCTACATTCCCACGACATTCAATACAACTTCCTGAAAGATATCTCTTTTCAGGGACTCTCTGGGGAGGCACGGAAGACTCTGGAAGCAGACGTGATGGTGGAAGAACTGACGTGGGCATTGCAAGGCCTTAAGTAGGGAAAGGCACTGGTCCCCAACAGCTTGCCGGTTTAGTTATATTAAGGAATGGTGGACATTGTGGTCAAACCGTTACTAGCTATGTTTTGAGAGGCACACAAAGAAGGCTGACTGACTGCCTGAGGACCAAAGATCTGCAACTATTGTAGTTATACATAAAGAGGGCAAGCCGCCGACAGACTGTAGTTCCTCCAGGCCAACATACCTATGAAATGCAGAGGCTAAGGTGCTGGCAAGAGCTCTGGTGACCAGGGTGTGTGGGGTTATTATCTCAATTGTGCATCCGGATCAGTCAGGCTTTATGCCCAATAGAAGTATCCACTGTAACCTTCGATGTCTGTAGGAGTGCTCCACTTGACGGAATCATCGACAGCGGACCAGCCGATCCTGATGGCCTTAGACAACAAAATGGCATTTTATTCAATTGTATGGAATTACTTATTTGTTAATTTGACGAGGTTTGGTTTTGGGCCACAATTTTGCACCCAGGTAGGCTGCTCTACCGGTCCCCCAAAGCTAGGGGTGAGTTAACGGTGTGATGTCCCAAAGCTTTGTTTTATAGGGGCACTTGCCAGAGGTGCCCTCTCTCCCACATGATCTTTGCTTTGGCGCTCGAGCTGTTGGCAGCTTGAATCCACCAGGATCCATTGATACGAGGTATTTGGGCACCTAGGGCTGGGAGGAATGGTTTTCTCTCTATGCTGCCGACGTCCTTCTTTAAATTACAAAGCTCCCTCTCTCGATAGGCAGGGTAATGCCGATGTTTAGCATTTTCGGAGGCCACTCTGGCTACATGATCAATTGGTATAAATTGGTGATATATCTTCTCTTGGAGGCAAGTCCTCGACTGCCACGGGACTGCATGGCACCGGTTGTCCCTGAGTTTTTTTTTATATTTGGGAATTTACATCACCCGGGACCCCCAGGAATTCCTGCATATAAATATAAAACCTGAGCTCAAGAGGCTCGGGGGAAATGTGGCTCATTGGTGCAGCCTTCTGTTGACAGTGATGGGCAGAGCAGCCTTCCACAAATTGATGAGCTTACCACGATTTCTATATGTAATGGAAAATGCACCATACAGGATCCCTCCAGACGTTTATAAGAGATTAGATCAGGCGGTCCGCCAATTGTTATGGTTAGGCAGTGCTCCAAGAATAGCATTGAACAAATTGCAGAGAAGGGTATGTGACAGGGGATTGGCTGTCCAAAACATCCTGAAATATAACTGGGCCTCGCAGTTCACAGTTAATGATTGGGTTTTTGCGGATCGCCAGAACCCGGCATACCTGGTGGATAGGAAAGCTATGGTCTGTGGGGGACATGAAGCTCTCTTGTATGGCATAGAGATAGTTTTCTGCCACTGCACACCATGACAGTGGTCCAAGCTTGTAAGGAAGCCACTGGCTACTTAGGTTGGAAAGGGAGACTCAATGGTCTGACTCCGAATTGGCACAGTGGTCTGTTGTCTTAGGTTGGTGGACTAGTTGGGTTTTTGATGTGGGAGCTGAAAGGCATAGACCACTTGGGTGATATCTGGAGAGGTCAAGCAATAATTAGATTTGAAAACCTTTGTAAGGAGTACGATCTAGCAGAATCCAAACACTTCAGGTATCAGCAGTTGGGGTTTGCCCTCAGAAGATACATATAAGGAAAGCAACTGCCTGAGACCTCCCCTTTGGAGGACCAAGTACTCACTGAGGCCTTACCCGAAAAAGATGTAACGGTGATCTATAGAAAGTTGGTTAACAACTCACCTGTCCTGAAGGATACATAGGATGGGGATCTTGTGGACCTCGATGATGAGGACTGGGAGGAGGCCCTTCAGAGACCATGAAACATAGCCATGAACTCCTGGTTTAAGCCGGTCCAGTTAAGAATATTGCACAGGTCCTACTACCCACAGACATGAATGCTTAAGAAAGGCAAAGGGGCCACTCCACTGTGTGTGAGGGGATGTGCCCAGGAGGGCACATAATTCCACATCCTCTGGGAGTGTTCGCTTGCACAAGAATACTGGTAAAAAATGACAGAGATATTGTCTTTAGTCTCATCACTGGAGGTTCCCCTGGACGGCAAATGGCTGCTCTTGGGAATTTCCAGTAAAACACCATGGTCCAAATATCAGGAGATGTAGCTAAAGCTGGCCGCAGCAGTAGGTAAGCACATCATAGCAAAGGCCTAGGACCAACCAACCCCCCTGGCTGTAGTAGACTGGAAGTTGGACTTGGACTGGTGCCAGAGGGACTAGTTAGTAATTTATAAAGGAAGATGCTGCCCTAAAGAAGTGGGAAAAAGTGTGCCGGCCAGGCTTGAATATAAGGCCTACTGATAAGAGGTGATTTGGGAGGGTAAACCAGCAGGGATGTGGGAGTCGGAGATGAAGACAAGTACGTTCAAAATGATATTGGGCTAGAAAAGCGCCATTCTCGATTTGATGGGGAATACCTACTCTGCAATGTAATGGGCCATTGATTTATTGGTATATAATGACTGTCAGTTTTTCAATCTGTACTCTATGAAGATTACACTTTCAATAAAGAGTTTTGAAAAAGAAAAAAAAAAATGTCTCCTGCTTGATCGTTGGAAGAAGTGTACATGTCTTTATTTCCAAACCTCTTGACAGCTTTTTTCCAACCCCTTCTTCTTGTTAAGTGAGTCCGCGCCCCAAGTTCTCTCTGAACGCATTGTAGTTGAGTAGTTGAGCAGTTAAGCGATGTAAGGAAATGCCTCCTTGGCATGGTTGCCCCCTGACTTTTTGCCTTTGCTGATGCTATGTTTACAATTGAAAGTGTGCTGAGGCCTGCTAACCAGGCCCCAGCACCAGTGTTCTTTCCCTAACCTGTACTTTTGTATCCACAATTGGCAGACCCTGGCATCCAGATAAGTCCCTTGTAACTGGTACTTCTAGTACCAAGGGCCCTGATGCCAAGGAAGGTCTCTAAGGGCTGCAGCATGTCTTATGCCACCCTGGAGACCTCTCACTCAGCACAGACACACTGCTTGCCAGCTTGTGTGTGCTAGTGAGGACAAAACGAGTAAGTCGACATGGCACTCCCCTCAGGGTGCCATGCCAGCCTCTCACTGCCTATGCAGTATAGGTAAGCCACCCCTCTAGCAGGCCTTACAGCCCTAAGGCAGGGTGCACTATACCATAGGTGAGGGTACCAGTGCATGAGCATGGTACCCCTACAGTGTCTAAACAAAACCTTAGACATTGTAAGTGCAGGGTAGCCATAAGAGTATATGGTCTGGGAGTCTGTCAAGCACGAACTCCACAGCACCATAATGGCTACACTGAAAACTGGGAAGTTTGGTATCAAACTTCTCAGCACAATAAATGCACACTGATGCCAGTGTACATTTTATTGTAAAATACACCACAGAGGGCACCTTAGAGGTGCCCCCTGAAACTTAACCGACTATCTGTGTAGGCTGACTAGTTTTAGCAGCCTGCCACAAACCGAGACATGTTGCTGGCCCCATGGGGAGAGTGCCTTTGTCACTCTGAGGCCAGTAACAAAGCCTGCACTGGGTGGAGATGCTAACACCTCCCCCAGGCAGGAATTGTCACACCTGGCGGTGAGCCTCAAAGGCTCACCTCCTTTGTGCCAACCCAGCAGGACACTCCAGCTAGTGGAGTTGCCCGCCCCCTCCGGCCAGGCCCCCACTTTTGGCGGCAAGGCCGGAGAAAATAATGAGAAAAACAAGGAGGAGTCACTGGCCAGTCAGGACAGCCCCTAAGGTGTCCTGAGCTGAGGTGACTCTAACTTTTAGAAATCCTCCATCTTGCAGATGGAGGATTCCCCCAATAGGGTTAGGATTGTGACCCCCTCCCCTTGGGAGGGGGCACAAAGAGGGTGTACCCACCCTCAGGGCTAGTAGCCATTGGCTACTAACCCCCCAGACCTAAACACGCCCTTAAATTTAGTATTTAAGGGCTACCCTGAACCCTAGAAAATTAGATTCCTGCAACTACAAGAAGAAGGACTGCCTAGCTGAAAACCCCTGCAGAGGAAGACCAGAAGACGACAACTGCCTTGGCTCCAGAAACTCACCGGCCTGTCTCCTGCCTTCCAAAGATCCTGCTCCAGCGACGCCTTCCAAAGGGACCAGCGACCTCGACATCCTCTGAGGACTGCCCCTGCTTCGAAAAGACAAGAAACTCCCGAGGACAGCGGACCTGCTCCAAGAAAAGCTGCAACTTTGTTTCCAGCAGCTTTAAAGAACCCTGCAAGCTCCCCGCAAGAAGCGTGAGACTTGCAACACTGCACCCGGCGACCCCGACTCGGCTGGTGGCGATCCAACACCTCAGGAGGGACCCCAGGACTACTCTAAGACTGTGAGTACAAAAACCTGTCCCCCCTGAGCCCCCACAGCGCCGCCTGCAGAGGGAATCCCGAGGCTTCCCCTGACCGTGACTCTTTGAACCTAAAGTCCCGACGCCCGGGAGAGACCCTGCACCCGCAGCCCCCAGGACCTGAAGGACCGGACTTTCACTGGAGAAGTGACCCCCAGGAGTCCCTCTCCCTTGCCCAAGTGGAGGTTTCCCCGAGGAACCCCCCCCTTGCCTGCCTGCAGCGCTGGAGAGATCCCGAGATCTCTCATAGACTAACATTGCAAACCCGACGCTTGTTTCTACACTGCACCCGGCCGCCCCCGCGCTGCTGAGGGTGAAATTTCTGTGTGGACTTGTGTCCCCCCCGGTGCCCTACAAAACCCCCCTGGTCTGCCCTCCGAAGACGCGGGTACTTACCTGCAAGCAGACCGGAACCGGGGCACCCCCTTCTCTCCATTCTAGCCTATGTGTTTTGGGCACCACTTTAAACTCTGCACCTGACCGGCCCTGAGCTGCTGGTGTGGTGACTTTGGGGTTGCTCTGAACCCCCGACGGTGGGCTACCTTGGACCAAGAACTAAGCCCTGTAAGTGCCTTACTTACCTGGTTAACCTAACAAATACTTACCTCCCCTAGGAACTGTGAAAATTGCACTAAGTGTCCACTTTTAAAACAGCTATTTGTGAATAACTTGAAAAGTATACATGCAATTTTGATGATTTGAAGTTCCTAAAGTACTTACCTGCAATACCTTTCGAATGAGATATTACATGTAGAATTTGAACCTGTGGTTCTTAAAATAAACTAAGAAAAGATATTTTTCTATATAAAAACCTATTGGCTGGATTTGTCTCTGAGTGTGTGTACCTCATTTATTGTCTATGTGTATGTACAACAAATGCTTAACACTACTCCTTGGATAAGCCTACTGCTCGACCACACTACCACAAAATAGAGCATTAGTATTATCTATTTTTACCACTATTTTACCTCTAAGGGGAACCCCTGGACTCTGTGCATGCTATTCCTTACTTTGAAATAGCACATACAGAGCCAACTTCCTACATTGGTGGATCAGCGGTGGGGTACAAGACTTTGCATTTGCTGGACTACTCAGCCAATACCTGATCACACGACAAATTCCAAAATTGTCATTAGAAATTGATTTTTGCAATTTGAAAAGTTTTCTAAATTCTTAAAAGTCCTGCTAGGGCCTTGTGTGTTAAGTCCCTGTTTAGCATTTCTTTTAGAGTTTAAAAGTTTGTAAAAGTTTGAATTAGATTCTAGAACCAGTTGTAGATTCTTAAAAAGTATTCCAACTTTTAGAAGCAAAATGTCTAGCACAGATGTGACTGTGGTGGAACTCGACACCACACCTTACCTCCATCTTAAGATGAGGGAGCTAAGGTCACTCTGTAAAATAAAGAAAATAACAATGGGCCCCAAACCTACCAAAATACAGCTCCAGGAGCTTTTGGCAGAGTTTGAAAAGGCCAACCCCTCTGAGGGTGGCAACTCAGAGGAAGAGGATAGTGACTTGGAGGACAATTCCCCCCTACCAGTCCTATCTAAGGAGAACAGGGTCCCTCAAACCCTGACTCCAAAAATAATAGTCAGAGATGCTGGTTCCCTCACAGGAGAGACCAACACCTCTGAAATCACTGAGGATAGCCCCAGTGAAGAGGACATCCAGTTAGCCAGGATGGCCAAAAGGTTGGCTTTGGAAAGACAGATCCTAGCCATAGAGAGGGAAAGACAAGAGATGGGCCTAGGACCCATCAATGGTGGCAGCAACATAAATAGGGTCAGAGATTCTCCTGACATGTTGAAAATCCCTAAAGGGATTGTAACTAAATATGAAGATGGTGATGACATCACCAAATGGTTCACAGCTTTTGAGAGGGCTTGTGTAACCAGAAAAGTGAACAGATCTCACTGGGGTGCTCTCCTTTGGGAAATGTTCACAGGAAAGTGTAGGGATAGACTCCTCACACTCTCTGGACCAGATGCAGAATCTTATGACCTCATGAAGGGTACCCTGATTGAGGGCTTTGGATTCTCCACTGAGGAGTATAGGATTAGATTCAGGGGGGCTCAAAAATCCTCGAGCCAGACCTGGGTTGACTTTGTAGACTACTCAGTGAAAACACTAGATGGTTGGATTCAAGGCAGTGGTGTAAGTAATTATGATGGGCTGTACAATTTATTTGTGAAAGAACACCTGTTAAGTAATTGTTTCAATGATAAACTGCATCAGCATCTGGTAGACCTAGGACCAATTTCTCCCCAAGAATTGGGAAAGAAGGCGGACCATTGGGTCAAGACAAGGGTGTCCAAGACTTCAACAGGGGGTGACCAAAAGAAAGGGGTCACAAAGACTCCCCAGGGGAAGGGTGATGAGACAACCAAAACTAAAAATAGTAAAGAGTCTTCTACAGGCCCCCAAAAACCTGCACAGGAGGGTGGGCCCAGAGCCTCTTCACAAAACAATGGGTACAAGGGTAAAAACTTTGATCCCAAAAAGGCCTGGTGTCATAGCTGTAAACAGCATGGACACCAAACTGGAGACAAGGCCTGTCCCAAGAAAGATTCCACTCCAAACTCCCATCCAGGTAACACTGGTATGGCTAGTCTCCAAGTGGGATCAACAGTGTGCCCAGAGCAAATCAGGGTCCACACTGAAGCTACTCTAGTTTCTGAGGGTGGGGTGGATTTAGCCACACTAGCTGTCTGGCCGCCTAACATGCAAAAATACAGACAGCAACTCTTAATTAATGGGACTAGAATAGAGGGCCTGAGGGATACAGGTGCCAGTGTCACCATGGTGACAGAGAAACTGGTTTCCCCTGGCCAATACCTGACTGGAAAAACTTACACAGTCACCAACGCTGACAATCAGAGAAAAGTACATCCCATGGCAATGGTTACTTTAGAATGGGGAGGGGTCAATGGCCTGAAACAGGTGGTGGTCTCCTCAAATATCCCAGTGGACTGTCTGCTTGGAAATGACCTGGAGTCCTCAGCATGGGCTGAGGTAGAACTAAAAACCCATGCAGCAATGCTGGGTATCCCTGAACTGGTGTGTGTGAAAACAAGAGCACAGTGCAAGGCACAGGGTGAAAAAGTAGAGCTGGAGTCTGGAAAAATGGCCCAGCCTACCAAGAGAACAGGAAAGTCAGTTGGGAAACCAACTGCAACACAGCAAAAGAAAGGGAACCTCTCTTCTCAGGAAGAAGTTCTGCCCTCTGAGGGAACTGAGCCTTTGGAGCTTGAACCTTACCAGGTTGAGCTCTTAGGCCCAGGGGGACCCTCAAGGGAGGAGCTGTGTAAGGGACAAGAAACCTGTCCCTCTCTTGAAGGCCTTAGGCAGCAAGCTGCTGAAGAGTCCAAAGGCAAGAAAAATGGAACGCATAGGGTCTATTGGGAAGATGGACTCCTGTACACTGAGGCCAGAGACCCCAAACCTGGTGCCACTAGGAGAGTGGTAGTGCCTCAGCTGTTCAGGAAGTTCATCCTAACATTGGCCCATGACATTCCCCTTGCTGGACATTTGGGACAAACCAAGACGTGGGAGAGGTTAGTCAACCACTTCTACTGGCCCAATATGTCCAACATGGTTAAGGAGTTTTGCCTCTCCTGCCCCACCTGTCAAGCCAGTGGTAAGACAGGTGGGCATCCAAAGGCCCCCCTCATTCCACTTCCAGTGGTGGGGGTTCCCTTTGAAAGAGTGGGTGTGGACATAGTTGGTCCACTGGAACCTCCCACAGCCTCAGGAAATATGTATATCCTAGTAGTAGTGGATCATGCTACCAGGTATCCTGAAGCTATTCCCCTTAGGTCGACTACTGCCCCTGCAGTAGCCAAGGCCCTCATTGGTATCTTTACCAGAGTGGGTTTCCCTAAGGAGGTGGTGTCTGACAGAGGTACCAACTTCATGTCAGCATACCTAAAGCACATGTGGAATGAGTGTGGAGTGACTTATAAATTCACTACACCATACCATCCACAAACTAATGGCTTGGTTGAGAGATTCAACAAGACATTAAAAGGCATGATCATGGGGCTCCCAGAAAAGCTCAAAAGGAGATGGGATGTCCTCTTGCCATGTCTGCTTTTCGCTTACAGAGAGGTGCCACAGAAGGGAGTAGGATTCTCACCCTTTGAACTTCTGTTTGGTCATCCTGTAAGGGGACCACTTGCCCTTGTTAAAGAAGGCTGGGAGAGACCTCTCCATGAGCCTAAACAGGACATAGTGGACTATGTACTTGGCCTTCGCTCTAGAATGGCAGAGTACATGGAAAAGGCAACCAAAAACCTTGAGGCCAGCCAACAGCTCCAGAAGTTTTGGTATGACCAAAAGGCTGCACTGGTTGAGTTCCAACCAGGGCAGAAAGTCTGGGTTCTGGAGCCTGTGGCTCCCAGGGCACTCCAGGACAAATGGAGTGGCCCTTACCCAGTACTAGAGAGGAAGAGTCAGGTCACCTACTTGGTGGACCTGGGCACAAGCAGGAGCCCCAAGAGGGTGATCCATGTAAACCGCCTTAAGCTCTTCCACGACAGGGCTGATGTCAATCTGTTGATGGTAACAGATGAGGATCAGGAGGCAGAGAGTGAACCTCTCCCTGATCTTCTGTCATCAGACCCAAAAGATGGTACAGTAGATGGAGTGATCTACTCAGACACCCTCTCTGGCCAACAGCAAGCTGATTGTAGGAGAGTCCTACAACAGTTTCCTGAACTCTTCTCCTTAACCCCTGGTCAGACACACCTGTGTACCCATGATGTGGACACAGGAGACAGCATGCCTGTCAAGAACAAAATCTTTAGACAATCTGACCATGTTAAAGAAAGCATCAAGGTGGAAGTCCACAAGATGCTGGAATTGGGAGTCATTGAGCGCTCTGACAGCCCCTGGGCTAGCCCAGTGGTCTTAGTCCCCAAACCTCACACCAAAGATGGAAAGAAAGAGATGAGGTTTTGTGTGGACTACAGAGGGCTCAATTCTGTCACCAAGACAGATGCTCATCCAATTCCAAGAGCTGATGAGCTCATTGATAAATTAGGTGCTGCCAAATTTCTAAGTACCTTTGACTTGACAGCAGGGTACTGGCAAATAAAAATGGCACCTGGAGCAAAAGAAAAGACAGCATTCTCCACACCTGATGGGCATTATCAGTTTACTGTTATGCCCTTTGGTTTAAAGAATGCCCCGGCCACCTTCCAAAGGTTGGTGAATCAAGTCCTTGCTGGCTTGGAGTCCTTTAGCACAGCTTATCTTGATGATATTGCTGTCTTTAGCTCCACCTGGCAGGATCACCTGGTCCACCTGAGGAAGGTTTTGAAGGCTCTGCAATCTGCAGGCCTCTCTATCAAGGCATCCAAATGCCAGATAGGGCAGGGAACTGTGGTTTACTTGGGACACCTTGTAGGTGGAGGCCAAGTTCAGCCACTCCAACCCAAGATCCAGACTATTCTGGACTGGGTAGCTCCAAAAACCCAGACTCAAGTCAGGGCATTCCTTGGCTTGACTGGGTATTACAGGAGGTTTGTGAAGGGATATGGATCCATTGTGACAGCCCTCACTGAACTCACCTCCAAGAAAATGCCCAAGAAAGTAAACTGGACTGTGGACTGCCAACAGGCCTTTGACACCCTGAAACAGGCAATGTGCTCAGCACCAGTTCTCAAAGCTCCAGATTATTCTAAGCAGTTCATTGTGCAGACTGATGCCTCTGAACATGGGATAGGGGCAGTTTTGTCCCAAACAAACGATGATGGCCTTGACCAGCCTGTTGCTTTCATTAGCAGGAGGTTACTCCCCAGGGAGCAGCGTTGGAGTGCCATTGAGAGGGAGGCCTTTGCTGTGGTTTGGTCCCTGAAGAAGCTGAGACCATACCTCTTTGGGACTCACTTCCTAGTTCAAACTGACCACAGACCTCTCAAATGGCTGATGCAAATGAAAGGTGAAAATCCTAAACTGTTGAGGTGGTCCATCTCCCTACAGGGAATGGACTTTATAGTGGAACACAGACCTGGGACTGCCCATGCCAATGCAGATGGCCTTTCCAGGTTCTTCCACTTAGAAAATGAAGACTCTCTTGGGAAAGGTTAGTCTCATCCTCTTTCGTTTGGGGGGGGGTTGTGTAAGGAAATGCCTCCTTGGCATGGTTGCCCCCTGACTTTTTGCCTTTGCTGATGCTATGTTTACAATTGAAAGTGTGCTGAGGCCTGCTAACCAGGCCCCAGCACCAGTGTTCTTTCCCTAACCTGTACTTTTGTATCCACAATTGGCAGACCCTGGCATCCAGATAAGTCCCTTGTAACTGGTACTTCTAGTACCAAGGGCCCTGATGCCAAGGAAGGTCTCTAAGGGCTGCAGCATGTCTTATGCCACCCTGGAGACCTCTCACTCAGCACAGACACACTGCTTGCCAGCTTGTGTGTGCTAGTGAGGACAAAACGAGTAAGTCGACATGGCACTCCCCTCAGGGTGCCATGCCAGCCTCTCACTGCCTATGCAGTATAGGTAAGCCACCCCTCTAGCAGACCTTACAGCCCTAAGGCAGGGTGCACTATACCATAGGTGAGGGTACCAGTGCATGAGCATGGTACCCCTACAGTGTCTAAACAAAACCTTAGACATTGTAAGTGCAGGGTAGCCATAAGAGTATATGGTCTGGGAGTCTGTCAAGCACGAACTCCACAGCACCATAATGGCTACACTGAAAACTGGGAAGTTTGGTATCAAACTTCTCAGCACAATAAATGCACACTGATGCCAGTGTACATTTTATTGTAAAATACACCACAGAGGGCACCTTAGAGGTGCCCCCTGAAACTTAACCGACTATCTGTGTAGGCTGACTAGTTTTAGCAGCCTGCCACAAACCGAGACATGTTGCTGGCCCCATGGGGAGAGTGCCTTTGTCACTCTGAGGCCAGTAACAAAGCCTGCACTGGGTGGAGATGCTAACACCTCCCCCAGGCAGGAATTGTCACACCTGGCGGTGAGCCTCAAAGGCTCACCTCCTTTGTGCCAACCCAGCAGGACACTCCAGCTAGTGGAGTTGCCCGCCCCCTCCGGCCAGGCCCCCACTTTTGGCGGCAAGGCCGGAGAAAATAATGAGAAAAACAAGGAGGAGTCACTGGCCAGTCAGGACAGCCCCTAAGGTGTCCTGAGCTGAAGTGACTCTAACTTTTAGAAATCCTCCATCTTGCAGATGGAGGATTCCCCCAATAGGGTTAGGATTGTGACCCCCTCCCCTTGGGAGGGGGCACAAAGAGGGTGTACCCACCCTCAGGGCTAGTAGCCATTGGCTACTAACCCCCCAGACCTAAACACGCCCTTAAATTTAGTATTTAAGGGCTACCCTGAACCCTAGAAAATTAGATTCCTGCAACTACAAGAAGAAGGACTGCCTAGCTGAAAACCCCTGCAGAGGAAGACCAGAAGACGACAACTGCCTTGGCTCCAGAAACTCACCGGCCTGTCTCCTGCCTTCCAAAGATCCTGCTCCAGCGACGCCTTCCAAAGGGACCAGCGACCTCGACATCCTCTGAGGACTGCCCCTGCTTCGAAAAGACAAGAAACTCCCGAGGACAGCGGACCTGCTCCAAGAAAAGCTGCAACTTTGTTTCCAGCAGCTTTAAAGAACCCTGCAAGCTCCCCGCAAGAAGCGTGAGACTTGCAACACTGCACCCGGCGACCCCGACTCGGCTGGTGGCGATCCAACACCTCAGGAGGGACCCCAGGACTACTCTAAGACTGTGAGTACAAAAACCTGTCCCCCCTGAGCCCCCACAGCGCCGCCTGCAGAGGGAATCCCGAGGCTTCCCCTGACCGTGACTCTTTGAACCTAAAGTCCCGACGCCCGGGAGAGACCCTGCACCCGCAGCCCCCAGGACCTGAAGGACCGGACTTTCACTGGAGAAGTGACCCCCAGGAGTCCCTCTCCCTTGCCCAAGTGGAGGTTTCCCCGAGGAACCCCCCCCTTGCCTGCCTGCAGCGCTGGAGAGATCCCGAGATCTCTCATAGACTAACATTGCAAACCCGACGCTTGTTTCTACACTGCACCCGGCCGCCCCCGCGCTGCTGAGGGTGAAATTTCTGTGTGGACTTGTGTCCCCCCCGGTGCCCTACAAAACCCCCCTGGTCTGCCCTCCGAAGACGCGGGTACTTACCTGCAAGCAGACCGGAACCGGGGCACCCCCTTCTCTCCATTCTAGCCTATGTGTTTTGGGCACCACTTTAAACTCTGCACCTGACCGGCCCTGAGCTGCTGGTGTGGTGACTTTGGGGTTGCTCTGAACCCCCAACGGTGGGCTACCTTGGACCAAGAACTAAGCCCTGTAAGTGCCTTACTTACCTGGTTAACCTAACAAATACTTACCTCCCCTAGGAACTGTGAAAATTGCACTGTGTCCACTTTTAAAACAGCTATTTGTGAATAACTTGAAAAGTATACATGCAATTTTGATGATTTGAAGTTCCTAAAGTACTTACCTGCAATACCTTTCGAATGAGATATTACATGTAGAATTTGAACCTGTGGTTCTTAAAATAATCTAAGAAAAGATATTTTTCTATATAAAAACCTATTGGCTGGATTTGTCTCTGAGTGTGTGTACCTCATTTATTGTCTATGTGTATGTACAACAAATGCTTAACACTACTCCTTGGATAAGCCTACTGCTCGACCACACTACCACAAATAGAGCATTAGTATTATCTATTTTTACCACTATTTTACCTCTAAGGGGAACCCCTGGACTCTGTGCATGCTATTCCTTACTTTGAAATAGCACATACAGAGCCAACTTCCTACAAGCGAGCTCTGCCCTTTTCTTGCAGTGACTGTGAAACAAATAAAGATCAAATAAATATGTTCCTCTGGTGCTCCTCACCAAGCCTCATTTTCTTCTCTAGCCGTGTAACTAATTCCACTCACGTTGCGTGTCTGACATCAGTACATCTGTGGACTTTTATATGGTTGACTGATTTAAAATGAATAGACATTGTGGGTGCTTATGTAGCCCTGTAATTATCAAATACTACAATGCCCCCCAAAGGAAACCAAAGTTATTTACAAACATTATGAACAGCATAGGTACACAAATAAATAAATAAAAGTTGTTTAATTAATTCACATGTAAACATTAAAATCCTATTTATACAATCATTCAGTAGGAACAACCCAACACAAAAACGGAAGGGAAAAAACAGTGCAAAAAATGAATGTGCTCGTGATGAACAATAATGAAAAGGAATAATCAATATCCTAAAAGTTCAAAAACTATATAAAAATAAAAAAGCAGCCGGTTGGTTCTTTTTTCAATGCATTGAATCAGTCTGAAGTTTCTTTTTGGTGATATAAATCTCCTTATTGAGTCCTTCCTTGGTATCTCAAATAATACCCAATCCAGGCTGAAAGAATTACGTCGACGTTTTGACCCCTTTCTGTCCAGGGCCAATTCACCGCTCCATACCGGGTCTTCTTCAGGACCAAACTGATGGGAGTCCCTTATATTTTAAAGTCTTCAGGTTACTTATTTCATTCCAAAGTTTAGACTTGCTGATCAATTGAATCAATTAGTTAATTCAGGGGTTAGTTGTTCCTGTATCCCATAGGCGACGCATCTATCGTCCAATTAATTCAATCTTCAACCGCGTCATAGCCTCTCCTGAGTTCAATCAATAACATCAAAGAGCCCTGTAGGCACTATGACACTGTAGCACTATGAATATACAGAATAGTCATTGATTGGGATGTGGGCCCGAGCAATTGCCAGTGGCTGAGATTAATTCAAGCATTAGGTCCCTCACCTTGTTTTTATTGTAGCACCAAGAGTCACTGTGTGTACTGAGGCTTGTTGATGCCTATTATAATATTTGCCATGTTTGTTGTGTTGAATTCGGAAAAAAATCTGCTTTTGGTGTACTAGGGGGTGCACAGAGGGATTGGGAGCTCACCCGTGACTGCAAGCCCACCCGAACCTAGTTGGGCCACTTCCACGCTTCTGGGACTCAACCAAGTGCGGCAGGACTAACCGTCGCTCTCCCCTGCTTACTTGCTCTCCTCTGCCACCTGCTCTTCTCCAAGCAGCCCCGCGCTGCCACAGCTGCCTCAACTGAAGGTACATGCATTCGTCCACTCACCGCGCAGCTGTTCCAGCTGAGTTGAGGGCCCACGAGCATAGCTCGAATGCAGATTGCGAGCTGCAACAGGACTAGGCTGGCCGTGGTCTCACCAGCCCTTCGGTCACAGTATAGGCGGGGACAGTGCTTAATTTGTGCTTGTTCTTTCCGGTGCTGAGCACCGGCACTTATTGTTGAGGGCCGGCGCTTATTCTTCACCCCCAAGCATTTGCTGCGAGCAAATGACACATATGGGAAAGACGGAGGAAGAGAAAAACGAAAAAGCATCACAATGGGAGAAAGCAGAAATCTGCAGGAGTGAGCTGAAGGTGCAGGGAGCGGCTTTAAATTGAATGAAGTGGCCCGAGATGTCTTAAGGATTATGCTGCCTTAGTATTCTGTGTTCCCACATTTAATTGCAGCAGCTGCGTATTTAAGAGGAGAGCTTTGAGCACCAGCACCTTGTTATTTACAAATTAAGCACTGGGCGGGGATCAGATGAGCCCGGGTCTTTGGAGCACTAGGACTGCTTGGGGCTGTCTGGAGGCTTATCTCTGCAACATGCAGTTTTTCACAGGTCTTTAAAAGATCATTTACATGCCTTTGTCAAGGAGGCTTTGTTTGAGTTCTTTTTCACTGGTTCCAGTACCCCCTGGGTCCCCACTCTGCCTATTTCTTTCATTTCAATTTTACTTTTTACTGCCACAGTGGGAGAATGCACCTGATGAAAAGGCTTATCACCAGCAGTGTTGTCACCTTTTCAAAAGGTAAATAGCGGCCATTTGTTGTTTAAAGACCCGCAAATGCCTCATCTTGACACTAAATAGGGCAGTAAATAAAATGGTATGTATTTATTTATAACATGACTTTTCTGTCTTTGTTTCCATTAGTTATTCGTCATGGGTCATTAATTGAGCCCTAGAAGACATTTGAAAGTGCTTTCTAATTATATTTGGTGTTTGAAGTAGGCACAGGTAAGTGCATACAATACCTGCTTTGGTGATTTTGCATATTTTTGTACCGCGTGGGACATCAAAATACTAAGCTGGCAACCATAATTGTTGCAGGATCAGCACATCTATTATTTCCTCCACTCTCCATCCCTGATTGATGCCGTAATAGCAATAGTTTAACTTATATATTAAACTGTACATCAGCCGTCAATAACATGCTGAGTTACACCAACTGTCTGAGAATACATCCGCATTCTCACCGCTCACCCTCCACTTTCACACTCTCCTTGCACTCACAGCGATCACACTGCAGTCACAATGCTCACAATGCACTCATGCTATTCACCCTCCTCCTACCCTGCACTACACACAAGCACACTGCTTAACCTGCACACACATGGCACTCCACTCACCTGCCACTTTCACCACTCAACCTACATTCACAACGATGACACTACACTCATGCTGTTACCCTGCACTCACACTGTCCATGCTCCGGTTACCCTATGCTCACACAAGCACAGCACTCACCCTGCATTCACAGCAACCACACTGAACTCATTCCCTTCTCCTTCCAGATACCCTGCGGCCACATCAGCACACCGCTCACCCTGCACTCACAGTGATCACACTGCACTCACACCGCTCGCCATGCACTCATGCTGTTCTCTCTGTACTCACCCTGCAGTCACATGAGCACACTACTTAATCTGAACACATGTGACACTTCACTCACCTGTCACTCTAACTGCTCACTCTACAATCTCACTCTAACAAGCGCATCACTAACCATGTATTAATTTGTCCCACTCTGCACTTTTATCTGCACCCAAGCTCATAAGGTCACATCACTCACCCTGCAGTTGCTCCTCTCACCCTACTCTCACACTGTCACATCACTCACATATGCACTCCTGTCACTCTCACAGCTCACCCTTCACTCACATGGGCACAGCACTCACTCCATGCAAACAAGCACATCACTTACTCTGGTGTCACAATTTTCCCCTTCCCTCTCTCTTCTCACCTGGCACTCACATGGACAAACCTCTCAGCCTACACTCATATAGGCACTCTGTTCACCTTGCCTGCACACAAGGATAATAGACTGTTGGAACTCATAAGGACACACCCTCACCCTGCACTAACTCCAGTCACTCTCACAGATCACCCTTCTCTCTCATCGCTCACCCTGCACCACACACAAGCACACCACTCAACCGGCACCTAAATCACTCACACCACCCTGCCATCACTCCTTTCTCTCTGCATGCACTCCTCTCACCCGACACTCACATGGGCCCTCCTCTCACATTGCATTTATGCAGCTTACCTGACACTCACATCAGCACATTTTTCACCCTACACTCGCACCACTCATGCTGCACTCACTCACACTATTCACCATCGCCCAGCACTTGCATAAGCACACCTCTTATTCTGTACATATAAAAATTACACAACTCTCATGAATATGCACATTTTTACAAAGGCACCCACAGAATACCTGCTCTTTCCGTAGTACTAGATGCCTTCTTAATTCCATCTGCAGCAATAGGGATGCAAAAGGGGAGAGTGGACTGAGAATGCGGGATGGCACAAGGGGGAAGCATAGGGCTGAGGCTTTGGGGTTTAGTGCTGGATTGAGGATCGTGTGACACCTTCAGCCAGTCCTGGCTTTCCATTCACCACAATACTTCATTCCGGAACAAGTAGAGTTTTTACATTGTAAATTTGTTCTGAAAATCCCAAAATGCAAAGTGTTGCTGGATAAAATACATGGTTGCCAAGGAATTCAAATATTTCATAAGATAAGTCGGAGGCTGTGAATTACAAAGTTACAAAGTGGATTTGTTCATTTCCAGTACTGTAACTGCTTGTTCCACATGTGAAACCAAATATAAGCCCTGTACATCTATTTTAAGGAAGTGCACTTTTCATCCATATCGTAACAAACATTGACAAGGCAATATATTATTATTTTTGAATAGCATATAGAGAATATGTTATTATTAAGCCTCACTAAAAGGCAAGACAGGACTAGCAGAAGCAGCAGGGCAAGTTTTTCTAACACAATAGAAGCAGATTGACTAATGGGAGTGTGATTGGCAGTGTGTGTGTGTGTGACAAAGTAAAAATGTACGAAAGAGTGCAACAGATATAGTGAGTATGAGTGTGTGTGAAACTGAGTGTGTGAAAGAATGAGTGTGAGAGAATGTGTGTGTCAGTATGTGTATGTTTGTGAGTGTATGTGTATGTGTGTTTCTGGTCTGGCATACAGGAGGTTATTATTGCGTTATGAATAACGGCACTAATAGCATATGGACAAGAGGTGTTACTCATTTTATAAAGGGTGTCAATGGCAAAATGCTGACCTTTGTATACCGGAGGGAATTTTTACAGGTACCCATGACTATGGCTGAAGTAGTCATGGTAAATTTTTGGCACCATCATATTCTATATACTCCTCGGCATAAGGGACTTACTCATAAAAACTAACCTATCAATTGCAATATGGTCTACATGGCAGTTAATGTACACTGTGAGCATGTCAAGATGCTTTAGAACTATTATTAGCCACTACTATTAACACATAGCAAAGAAGTCTTCCCATTGCAGAATGCTGCATCATTATGTTTGTTTAAGTGACTGAACTCCTCTCAGGATCCAAGAGGAGTACAACAAGCATTGTTTCTCAATAGCAGCACAGGCTTTCCGCCCAATCAAATATTGTACTCAAGGTAACTAACATGTGGGCAGAGACAAAACACTTCTCTCAGGTGTGCTTCTTAAATCTCTTTTTCTGTTGATCACATATAGCCAGGTGACCGCTGTGTTGTACATCCAGACCTAAAAATTAAAACTCTGAATCTCAGAAGTTCTGAAACACATCCGTTAACTATGATATTTAAAAAAAAAGCATCACAACACTATACAAGTATCTTAACTTTTACAGACTGATGCATGAAGTTATGTCAAGGGTTGCAAAGTATTAGTCATTATCCAGAAGCAGTGCAGTGGTTTATTGCACTCTGCTTTATTCAAAATCAAATTGTTTTCAATCATTGCCAATAATTTTGCACAGTTCCTATCTGCACATATTCTGCCTTTGATTCATTGAAATCCTTGTAAGTGGATGACAGTGACTATAAGGAACTAGGTACTGTACAGTTGTTCTGCCAGAATATGTATCCTTTCTACCAGAGCATATTCATACAACATTATGGCCCTCATTGCAACCCTTTCGGTCGGTGTTAAAGTGGCGGTGATACCGCAAACAGGCTGGCGGAAAAAAAAATGGGATTACGGCCGTGGCGGAAACCGCCAACATAGAAAGCCACTTTAACACTCCGACCGCCACGGAGGTAGAAACAAACAGCGCAGCAGACACCACCAACAGACAGGCGGGAGACAAAGTACCGCCCACTATATTACAAGAGGCCTATCCGCAACCTTTTCCGGGGCGGACCCAACGCCATCAAAAGCACAGTGGAAACAGTACACAGAAGGGAAAACACTCACCTCTCAACACCCAACGAGGAACCAGGACACCATAGAGCCCGAACTACACGTACTGCCCATGTTGGTTTACCTCCTCTTCTACCAGGAGTATGAACGGCGGCGGCGACGGCGGCGACCACGGTGAGTACTGCACCTACAACACAGGGGAGGAAAGAGAGTGCCACACACACGCAACACGCAACACCCCCACCCTCACCCACAACAACATACACACAAATATATGCAGCAACATTACATAAACCCCCCCCCCCCCCACCCCCTGGAAGAAAGCAAGGACAAAAGGAAATGATTGTAGCGATTGTAATCATTAAAAATCCATTAGTCAAAACTCCAAAATCAGTATATACACTACACATGTCCGGATAGTGTACTAATCATTGTCCGTCGACCACTGGGCCCAAAATGCATGGGCGAGGCCCACACATGATACCTGACTGGAACCGGAGAGAACACTGCTGGGGCATCAGATCGAAAATATACAGGCACCTCAGGAGGAGGGGGAGGGGGGCCCCTCAGCCTGATAAACGCACGACGCCACTGCTGCACGAGGGGGCTCCATGCCCATTGCTGTATCCTGGGGAGTGCAAAGCCACAGGCTCTCAAGTCTCTCCAGTGGGTGGTTTGCTCACTGCTTTATCCTGGGGAGTGCAAATCCACAGTCTCTCACGTCTCTCCAGTGGGTGGTTTGCCCACTGCGTTATCCTGGGGAGTGCAAAGCCACAGTCTCTCAAGTCTCTCCAGTGGGTGGGTTGCCCACTGCTTTATCCTGGGGAGTGCAAAGCCACAGTCTCTCAAGTGGATAACAGTCTCCACTGGTTCTGGAGGGGGCATGGTGCCCAGAGTGCTTCATCCTGCCAAGGACTGAGGTGGTGGATGTCTTTCTCCACTGGTTCTGGAGGGGACCGGGTGCCCAGAGTGCTTCATCCTGCCAAGGACTGAGGTAGTGGATGTGATACTCCACTGATTCTGGAGGGAGCATGGTGCCCAGAGTGCAGGAGTTCAGGTAGCATGATACGCCATGGAGGCAGCGACATACCCCACACTGCTGCGACTACTCCTTCCACCTGCAGGTGCAAACAGTGATGGAAGAAATGCCTCATGGAAGCTGCCCAGGGTCCAGGAACTCTCCTCCAGCCTCAGACGACTGACCACTGGGGATGATAGCCACGTCAGCGGTGGTGCCTTTGTCCGAGGACACCGCGAGGCCGGTGGCGGTGCTTGCGGCGGTGTCTGTCGCGGCGGTGTCTGTCGCAGCGGTGCTGGCGGCGGTGCTGGTGGCGGTGCATGGGTCAGCACCTGCTGAGGGACACAGCAGGACGTCTCCTGCAGCCTCGGACGGCTGCCCACTGGGGAAGAGGCTGGGGACTGTCACTGAGGCTGTAGACGTGCCAGGGACGGTGCAGGTAGCAGTGTCTGTTGCGGCAGTGCTTGCGGCGGTGTCTGTTGCGGCGGTGCTGGTGGCGGTGCATGTCAGCACCTGCTGAGGGACACAGCAGGACGTCTCCTGCAGCCTCGAATGGCTGCCCACTGGGGAAGAGGCTGGGGACTGTCGTTGAGGCTGTAGACATGCCGGGGCAGTGCAGGTGGCAGTTGTGGTGGCGGGGCAGCTAGTGGTGTTCGCCACTGTACAGGTTGGCGTGGTCGTGGACAGAAAGTGCGACACTGGCCCCTCATTCGGTGCCACCATGCTCTCTCCTGACCTGCTCTTCAGCTTTTGGCCCTTCCCCAGCATTGATGGTGCCGCAGTTGTCTTGCCACTATTCCCTTTGGTTTTTGCTGAGCCCTCGGTGGCTGGTACTTTCGGCTTCTCCCTCCGGGATGTGGGCACCTTTTTCACCTTGGCAAGTGGCGGAATGTCGTAGTCCTAGCCCTCGCTACGTGGCACACTGGCAGCCCTGATGGGTGGCGCACTCCATGACCCCGCAGTTGCTGGCACCACTGTGCCTGGGGATGTGGTGGCTGAGGTGCTGGGCTGAGACCTGGAAAGCCTGGCCCTAGGGGAAGGACGGGGGGGAGGTGTAGGGAAGAGGTCAGTGTTAGCCAGGAAGAGTTTTTAAGACACACTGGGACGGGAAGATGGAGGGGGTTTGGGAGTGAAGGAAGAGGTAGTGGTTGTAGGAGGTGTACGTCTGCTGAATTTGTGTGAAGGTGCATGGGCCGAAGGCTGTTGTGAGGTGGATGGCTGTTGGGTGGGTGTGTGCCTGTGTTTGTGTACTTTGGGAGGAGGGCTCACTGACACACTGGGAGAGGACACTGGGGATGCGTGAATGGTAGTGCGGGTGGTGAGTGCACGTGAGCGGTGTGTGGTGATGGGTGTGCTGGTGAATGAGGCAGTGGCTGAGGATGAAGTGCATGCAGGTGTGAGTGGAGACGGGACAGGGAGGGAGGAGGGGGACACAGTGGAGGCAGTGGATGTTGCTGTGTCTGCATGGGGATGGTGCTTGTGTGAGTGCCTGTGGGATGTGTGGTGCTTATGTTTGCCTGAGCCACTCTTGTGTGTTGATGAGTGTGCATGCTGCTCTGATGGTGTGCTTGGGATAGGCTGAGGTACAGGGGATTGGGTCTGGATGGAGGAAGTTGGAGGGGGGAGGCTGACACAGGGACAATGGCTGCCATCAGTGCTGAGGCCAGAGCCTGAAATGCTCTCTGTTGGGCTGCCTGCCCAGAATGAATGCCCTCCAGGTATTTGTTTGTTGCAAATGCCTCTCTACACTCTGAAAGGCATTCACAATGGTAGATTGCCCAACAGTGAGGGATCTCAGGTGGTCAATAGCCTCCTCACTGAGGGCAGCAGGGCTGACTGGTGCAGGGCCTGAGGTGCCTGGGGCGAAGGAGATGCCCACCCTCCTGGGTGAGCGGGCACGGGACACACGCTGAGGGGCTGCTGGGAGGGCAGTGCTGGGAGGGGGTGGCGGCTGTACCTGTTGATGCGGTGGGCACAGAGGTGCCCACCACCACAAGGGAGCTCCCATCAGAGGAGGAGTCGCTGTCACTGCTGTCTGCTCCTGTCCCCGCCGTGGAGCTCCCCTCGCCCTCCGTCCCACTGGTGGCTTCAGACTCCATTGTTTCGCCCTCCGGGGCCAAGTGGGTTGCAGCTCCCTCCTGCTCCGGTGCCAAAGCTCCTCCGCCTGATGATGTTATTGCACACAAGAACAGGGAGACCACAAAAAGGGTGGGGGAAGACAGAAGAAAGACATGTTCAGTGCATGCAACTCCACTACCACTGGCGGACACAACACACAGGGAGCAGCCCTCTGCACTATGCCATGCACTGACAGTTCCTAGAAATTTCAGCTGACCATGGGGTACGAGGCATAAGACCAATTGCTGCACACCTGGAAGTCACAGGAGCCTGACTAGGTGTAGATGGCTCTTACCACTGGTGGGTTTCGGGTGCCACATGGCCTGCCTCACAAGGGACCTTGCCTACCAAGTTCGCCCTGGCCTAGGGGAACCCACTGCCCACCTCCCCCACCCAGACACCTCATAATGCGCGCAGAGTCAACTCAATGAGAGTGTACTCACCCCCTTGTGGCTGCTGTGATGCCCTCAAGCGCCCATCCAACTCCGGATAGGCCACCGCCAGGATCCGGAACATCAGGGGGGACATGGTGCGATGGGCACCCCTCCCACGTTGGGAGGCCATCCCCAGCTGGGCCTCCGCCGTCTTCTTGTTTCAGCGGCGTAGGTCCTCCCATCTTTTCCGGCAGTGGGTGCTCCG
The DNA here is from genome assembly GCF_031143425.1 of Pleurodeles waltl. Taxonomy (NCBI): domain Eukaryota; kingdom Metazoa; phylum Chordata; class Amphibia; order Caudata; family Salamandridae; genus Pleurodeles; species Pleurodeles waltl. The sequence goes on along the minus strand of NC_090443.1, from coordinate 167,268,348 downwards.
TCTGTGGTAGACCCCCAGGGTCCGGACATCCTTGGCGATGGCACGCCAAATACCCTTCTTCTGGTGGGCTCTGACCTAGAGGAATGGTACAGGGGGAAAGGACATTATTTACCCGTCCGGACCGTCATACTCATTGCCCCCCAGTTCCCACCCTTTCCCTGACGCACATACACTCCCCATCCGCACATGCAGGCCTCAACTCCCCCTCCATGTATCTTCCATCCACACCACTCAAAACAGGCATTGCCCATGCAGCATGCTCACAGTATACTCACCTGTTTGTCTGGAGGACCGTACAGTTGCGTGTACTGGGGGAGGACCCCATCCACTAGTTTCTCCAACTCCTCCGAAGTGAAGGCAGGGGCCCTTTCCTCAGACACATGAGCCATTGTCGCTTCCAGACACAGGTCACAGCAGCACTTGCAGTGTAGGTCCTCTCCTGTTGAAGGTCAGGTATCAAGTGATCGAACAGACAGAAAATGGCAGTCACTTCTGCGGCGGTGCATACCGTCACCACCGGCGTACATCGTCTATGGCTCCTGGGACCCATAGGGCCCAATGTTAACCAATGCAGAATTGTGCTGCGGTCTTCGACCGCCCACCGAGACGGTGTAGAACGCCTGCACAGTTACCTCATATCCCCTTGTGCCACCTTACAGGTCAGGCAGCCGCCATTTCAGGAGGCCACATGGGATGGATGTTAACTGCGTCACACCTATCTAGGCCGTGAATATAGACAGGTACCGGCACATTGCGAATTAATAACGTTTCTGCAAATAACACATTGTGATACCTCAGTGTTGGATGACTCTCTGCTCGCTGTTTTCCTCCATAGGGCACATCCGCTGGGGCAGGTGATGAGATGGAGGCATCCTCCGGTGTACGTTCCCCTGGTGGACCTGTCGACAATGGAAGAGAGATACACCCTAGTCACATACAGACTTGATTGTGCAACAATCCAGGAACTGTGTACCCAGTTGGAGCCGGACCTGATGTCAGCTATCCACCATCCCACAGGAATCCGACCCTCTAGTGCAGGTCCTGTCAGTACTCCATTTCCTGGCCAGTGGGTCTTTTCAAACAACATGGCCATGGCATCAGGGATGTCCCAGCCAATGTTCTCTAACGAGTTGTCCAGAGTGTTGTCTGCCCTGCTGAAACACATGCGCAGCTACATCGTGTTCCCTCAGGTGGAGGATTTGCCCACAGTGAAAGGTGACTTCTATGCCCTGGGACATATCCCCAACATCATTGGTGCCATTGATGAAACACACGTGGCATTTGTACCCCCCGCAGGAATGAACAGGTGTATAGAAACCGGAAGAGCTACCATTATATGAATGTGCAGATGGTGTGTTTGGCAGACCAGTACATCTCCCATGTGAATGCCAAGTATCCTCGCTCAGTCCATGACGCTTACATTTTGAGGAATAGCAGTATCCCTTATGTGATGGGGCAACTCCAGAGGCACCGTGTGTGGCTAATAGGTTAGCCTAAAGTCCCCACACAGTTTCATTTGCTGTCTGGGTATGGGGCTGTCCCTAAGGGTTATTGTGTGTCTAACAGTTGTCCCTCGACATTTGCAGGTGACTCTGGTTACCCCAACCTGTCATGGCTACTGACCCCAGTGAGGAATCCCAGGACAAGGGCAGAGGAACACTACAATGAGGCACATGGGCGAACTACGAGGGTGATCGAACGCACCTTCGGCCTCCTGAAGGCCAGATTCCGGTGCCTCCATCTGACAGGTGGCTCCCTATACAACTCACCGAAGAAGGTGTGCCAGATAATCGTGGCCTGCTGTATGCTGCACAACCTGGCTTTGCGATGCCAGGTGCCTTTTCTGCAGGAGGATGGGCAAGATGGTGGTCTTGTGGCAGCTGTGGAGCCTGTGGACAGTGAAGAAGAGGAGGCAGAAGAGGAGGATATCGACAACTGAACCAACATCATCATGCAATACTTCCAGTGAGACACAGGTAAGAAGATGTCACTGCTTCCCACATCTCATAATATTGTTTGAGCTAGCATAAGTCTGTCATTTTCATTTAGTGAATGGACCCTGACTTGTCACTTTGACTTTCCATTTCACAGATCTGGGTCCCACTTTGTGCCCTCTGCTATGTTTACTGCTGGCCTACAGCTGTGTTATATTGGTATGTGAACAAGTAAATTGACATTGCTATATTCCATAGTTATTGCAATTACACATTCGTGAAAGCACAGACTGACTCTAGATTGTTTTGTGATTGAAGTGTGTTTATTCCTGTGCTAATAAGTGGAGGGGGTTGTAAAATGGGCTGGGGGGATGGTGGAAGAATGTCAATGGCAGAGTCCAGTCTATTTGTTTCACAGGTGCATTGCCCAAAGGGGCATAGGAAGTGGAGCAATGAAAGTTTAAGGATGGACAGGGTAACATAGTGGGACAGAAGGGTGACATTCAGGGGGGTCTCATTTCCTGGCGGGGGTCTTGGCAATGTTCTCTGTCTTCTTCCTTGATCTCAGGGACCGTTTGCGGGCTGGTTATCCATCTGCAGGGGGTGGGGTGCTGGTGTCCTGTTGTTCCTGTGGTGATGCCTCCTGTCCACTAGCGCCGGCAGAGGTGGAGGGCTGTTCATCGTCCAGGCTAGTGTCAGGGGCCCCTTGTTGTGCCACTGTGTCCCTCCTGGTGTTGACAAGGTCTGCCAGCACCTCTGCAATGTTGACCAGGGTTGTGTTAATGGATTTCAAGTCCTCCCTGATCACCAGGTAGTGTTCCTCCTGCAGCCGCTGGGTCTCCTGAAACTTGGCCAGTACTGTTGCCATCGTCTCCTGGGAATGATGGTAAGCTCCCATGATGTTAGAGAGTGCCTCATGGAGTGTAGGTTCCCTGGGCCTGTCCTCCCCCTGTCGCACAGCAGTCCTCCCAGTTTCCCTGTTATCCTGTGCTTCTGCCCCTGAACTGTGTGCCCACTGCCACTGCCTCCAGGTCCCTGATTTTCTTGGGTTGGTGGGTTTCCCTGGGTTCCCTGTAGTGGTGGACACACTGCTGATTGACGTGTCCTGGGGACAAAGGGATGGGCCCGCTGGGTGGGTGCTGTGCTGGTGTTTCCTTACGGGGGAGGCTCTGTGGTGGCTTGTGACAGTGTCAGGTGGAACCGACTGTCCCGAGGTCGCAGATGGGCTTGGCTGGTCATCTTGATCCAGGCGTCCAGAGCTGCTGTTATCACTGTGGGCCTCTTCTGTGGGGGAACTGGATATGTCTGGCACCTCCTGTCCGGTGACGTTGGGTAGGGGTCCTGTTGGGGTGTAAATGCATAATTATTGTATCTGTCTGTGCCAACGTGTGCAATGGATGGTTGACCCTCTACTCCAGTGCTTGCATTATTGGCTTGGTCCTTGTGTGATTGGTGATTTTGGGGCATGAGTGAGTCTCTGTACTGGACATGCTTGGGTGATGGGTGTCCATTCATTGGTGTTACATGCAGGGCTTGGTTTTGGGATGTGTGGGTTGTATTGGAGGGGTATCTGTGGGTTGTTGGGGTGATGGGTGTGAGGGTAAGGGTGGGAGTATGTGATGGCATGCAGGTGGGGTGGGAGGGATATAGTAGTAAAGATTTGACTTACCAGAGTCCAGTCCTCCTGCTACTCCTGCGAGGCCCTCAGGATGCAGTAGTGCCAAGACTTGCTCCTCCCATGTTGTTAGTTGTGGGGGAGGAGGTGGGGGTCCACCGCCAGCCCTCTGTACAGTAATCTGGTCTCTGGGAACCACGGAACGCACCTTCCCCCGTAGGTCGTTCCACCTCTTCCTGATGTCTTCCCATGTTTTTGGATGCTGTCCCACTGTGTTGACCTTGTCGACAATTCTTTGCCACAGCTCCATCTTCCTTGCAATGGACACCTGCTGCACCTGTGATCCGAATAGCTGTGGCTCTACACGGACGATTTCCTCCACCATGACCCTGAGCTCCTCCTCAGAAAATCTGGGGTGTCGGTGAGGTGCCATGATGTGGTGTTTGTGATGTGTGAGGTGCTGTCTGTTGTGATGTGTAAGGGGGTGTGTTGGTGTGTGCTGTTTGAGGTGCTTGGATGTTATGAAAGTGATGGTGTTGTGTGTCTGTGGATGCTGGTGTTGTTTTAGGTAGTGTCTCTCTGTGGCCTGCTTTCAAATTTCTGGTAGTAAGGGTTTGTGGGTAATGTGGGTGTGTGTTTTATAGTGTTATGGGTGTGTGGGTGTGGTGTGTGTATGTGTATCAGGTGTGTGTATTTCGAATTGTCCAAAGTGGTTGTGTTTTGCATATGCGTGTGTATTTTGAGCACGGCGGTGTGTACCGGCAATAGATTACCGCGGTTGAAATTCCGCCGCGTTGATTCGTGGGTCGTGATAGTGTGGGCGTATTCTTGTTGGCATGACGGTGTTGGTTTTGGTATCGCCAGTTTATCACTGACCTTTGGTGTGGCGGACTTGTGTGGGTGTCTGTATTGTGGAGGATTCCGGGCTGTGGGTCGTAATACCTGTATCGGTATTCCGCGGCCGGAGCGGTATGTTGGCGGTCTTCTGCACGGCGGTAAGTGGGATTTAACGCCAGGGTTGTAATGAGGGCCTTAGTCTTCCTAGTGACCCAGCATATAATGGAGGAGTTAACTAAAAAACTGTGCCCTATAGAAAACCGCCTAACAGCTATTGAAGAGAAATTGGGGGGATTGCCCAACTATGTACATCTATCGATACATTGCACAAGGCTGCCTCCCTTCAATCCCAACCTCAAGGAAATCCCCCTTTGGTAGGAATAGAAGATGGGGCCCTACTATGCCCTGCGGAAACCCAGGGGATTCGGGAGCATGCTGCAACTTTGTCCACAAAAATAGCGAGGGCTTGGTTGGGGGCCCTGATCAAACTTCGTGGACTTTTGCATTGGTGATGTAGCTAGCACTAATATGGAAGAGACTGACAACAATCCAATGACTAAATTAGATGGGGTGTTTTACAAGCAGCAAGTACCTTGAAGCTGGCGATTACCAGTGATATTTTCCAGGGGGTTTGGCAGGGGGCCCTACACTCCTCCGGGATGCCAGCCCATATGTGGCAGTGGCTCCAACTAAATAGTACAGAGACCTACACAGAATTGAATAATAAGGTCATCCATTGGTTACATGTCAATGCCAACTTCCCATTTTTAATGGTTTCCTCAATACTGATGGTGAGGAGGGTAGATTGGGTGGGCTCGCTGAAGAAATCTTGTGATGGAGATTGTATTGTTATAAACTTTTATTCACCTGCTATAATCCACCAGATTTTTTAAAATTGTTGTAAAGTCAGCCCCTGGATTAGGGGGGTTTCCCTGTGCAGACTTGCAGCTTTTTACCCCTAATCCGGTAATTCTTTCATTAGGCGGGTAGAATTTGGTCCAAGAGGTTCTCCCAGCTCTCCCAGTTCCTATGTCCAAAATAGAAATCCCTCCCTCCAACAGTCTGATTGCAGGTAGATTACATCCTACCTGTCTGGAGTGGATTGACTTAAAGCCGAGGTTAAGCAGGGGTCCATAGGGAATGGGGAGTGGATGGTAGTAGCTGATTTGCCCGATGCACCCAGAAATAGTGATGTCCGGAGGTTCAGAGACGGTAGCCCAGCGGTCGAACTAACTGAAAGCTTAATTCCTGTGGATCTTATGCAGATGTCATCAAAAGCACTGGCCGAGAAGGCGGCAAACAGTTTTAGCTGGAATATAGCCGGCCTAGAAACCAAAATGTGCATCCCAGAATGGGGCTCTTTTATAGAAGAACGTAAGATCTGCCTATTTCAAGAAATGTGGGCCTTGGAGCCATTGCACAGGCCTGGGTTTAAGAGCTACTGGGTACCAGCAAGAAGGGTTTCCCCCGAAGACTTTCGGGGGGCTTACTTATTTGGATTAGCTGCTCCCTCAAGTGCCAAGTAAGAGAATTGGACATGGGCTTTGTTGGTCTGCAGGGTTTATTTTTGTCTACCGAAATAGAACAATCATTGCTACTGGTGAATATCTACAGCAGGAGTGTGGGCAATTGTTGTGAACCTGTTGTTTTAAATGTTTTTATAGCATTTTAGCTAGCAGACATAGCACGCATTATATTTTGATTGCTGGGTACTGCCACTTTTGAGCAATACCCATTGGCTCAGGAGCTCTACCAAGAAGAGGATATTCTATGGGGTATCCCGCAGTTAACTAACAGCAAAGGATATAGATTGAGTAGGGCGGAACTTCAAATTGGCAATATCACGCTTGCCGATGGTCTCCGTGCCTGTAACGCACGTTCTTGCTCAGATGTCAACCCCTCTGCTACATTTAGACGAGGAACATATAGGAGCCACATTGACTACTTTTTACTAGACATTCGTCTGTGAGGACATATGGTGGACATGGTGGTAGAGGAACGTGAGGAAAGTGACCATGATCCGTTGATACTTTCCACTAGGGGTCTGCTACCTGTAATAGGGACCCCTGTTTCCAGGGATTATGACTAACATCTCACTATAGCAAATAATAAATGGAATGTCAAGTAGGAAACCATTAACTCTTCTCCGTGTACCAGTATAGCCATATGTAGACTGCTTGCAGACCAAATGGAACTTATGCTCCTTTCTGGGGAGGATGATAGAAGGTTATTGGCTGAACATTCGGAATTATTCAACTCCCTGAAATAATTATTTGTTAAAGAGGCCACAGGAAAATTGAGGATTAAGCGCAGTGAAAGGTGGTATAATAGATCATGTAGAGAGGCTAAGAACAGGTTATTGAGGGATTTGAGAAGGGGACTAAGAGACCCAATTAAGCAGTCAATGGTAAACTATAGGTTGGAGTTATCCAAGGCACGGAGAAGTTGGGATTGATGGACTCAGGCAGGTGGGATGCACACATTAGTACATGTGCCCATAGTATATGTCATAGAGGGGGGCTTTGGGACGTAAAGCCCAAACTGTAGTTAGTCCCCCATTAAACCCTATTGTATAAATCTATAAAACTCAGATTAGGGGATCTGCTCTATATGGAGCAGAATTATGGGGATCCAATAGACAACAGGACATCCTACAAACTAAAGAAAACTATTTCATCAGATAAATAGCCAGGATGGGGAAGAATACCCCACTAATCCCCCCCAAATTGGACCTTGGTTGAAATAATATCAAAGATCATGGGGCTCTGAAGCCTCTCTTATACTGGATCAGCCTCTGTAAGACAGAGGAATTGGAACCATTTCAGGACTCAATCAGAGATTTATTAAGGAATCCAAGTAGTTGGAGCAGGGTTGGTTGGTTGTAGGAAATATAATCGGCCTGGGCTGAAATGGGCTTCCCCCAGTTTTGGAGGAATCCCAAATTGATCCCAACCAATGCTGCCACATCAGTTAAGCAAAGATTTTGGGGGAGAGTAAACAAGCAGAACTTTTACAGAAACAGGGCGCGGCGACTAACATCTGAATTTCTGCTTGTTAAACAGGAGCCCTGTCCTGAGCTGTTCTTTGACCTGCCAATCCCGTCCTATGCTTGCTTCCTATTCCTTCAGTTTAGATATGGTATTTCACTGGTTAATGCCCTCACTGCCTGATGACCTACAAATATATAATATGTAATTGATCTGTAGAGACAGTTGAACATCTACTCTTTTTCTGTCCCTTATATAAGGTCCCTAGGAAAAAGTGGAGGATTGCACTGTGTAAGGCCGTGCTACTATATGATCATGTCAATGCTTACAGAATCTGCAAAAATTATACATCTACATTGGTAGTAAGTACAGTTACTAAATATCTGTCACAGAGCTCTTCCAGCACTAGGAGGGGAAGGTTAAGAAAAAGAAAAATAACTTTTGGCTGAAATGGCATGGAGCTTCTATAGCACTTAGGTGGGAATGTTTAAGTTACAAGTCCCCAGCTTTGCCTAGGGATATGGGATAAGTTTAATAGGTTAGAAAATGAAATGGGAAAATGTATTTTTTACCACCACTATATTATCATTGCCTATCTAATGATCTATCCCCGAAGTTCTCTATATGGCTAGTATTCTAGCTTTTGCTAGGAATGGCCGTTAGTGACTCCATTCAACCAAGGAATTGCATTGGCCTCTAATATGACTTTTTGCTTTAGAGATGTATTGTATTGTGCACTTTGCTCCTGTGGTTTTCTCCACTGCACTTTATAGGTGTTAGTAACATTGTAACTTAAAGCTGCTAGTTGTAATAGGTTGGAAACAAACTTTTAATCATTTTTTTTCCTTTTCTTTTTTTTTTTGCATTATTCTTACTGTGCTCATAATGCTAGATCTACGAAAATTTACACACGGGCACTTCCAGCCTCTGGCTGGAAGGGCTTTTTTGATTTAAAAGGTTTTAATTGTAATTAATTTTCAAGATCACATTGTTCTAAAGTTTATGGCAATTATTTGCATTTGTACTTACTTGATTTTCCTTTTTTTCTCTTTCTCTTTTTTAACCATTAATATTTAAATTAGGGTCTATTGTGATCTCTGTGGAAGAGCTTCTGAAACATACAGCAAATTGTTTGTAAAAGGGATTTTAATATGTGGTATTTTTGTATGGCTCGAAATTTTATATTTTGATATGTCAATAAACTATGAGACTATGAAAGGGGAGTTTGTTCTCACAGGTTCTTCCTCGTTACTGCTTCACTTCCTTGGCAACCCATCTTCTCGCTGCCTTATCTACACTGTGCTTCCCATTAGCTGAAGGCTGGTACAGAGTCACATGGAAATCAAAGGATTAAACAACAAGTACAGACCTCACACTGAAAGTTTCAACGCAAAGTAAAAACACAGGCCTTAACTCCAGCCTGCTCAATACATACTTCTAACACAGTTTATTAGGAAATTATACATTCAATTCTCATAGACACAAATAAATGAAACGATTATATAAAATACATCAGTTCTAAAATAGGATAATATCAGTCCACGAAATAATATGGCATAATGTGATTACATTTTATATTTTAGGCATCTCTACTCATGAGTGCACTCCTGATGTTGGTTTTTAGTGCACCACTTCTACATAAATACATTTTACACACATTATATATGCAGTCAATTGCTAAACTATTTCTCTTTCTCAGAAGCATAATGGCGCAGCCAAGCTATGCTCTTTCACCACTTTGAGCCAAACAATACACAGATCTCACCAGCAAAAGTTATAACCTCCAGAGTTATCTTACCATTATTTCTCCTTGCTGTCAATTTGTTTATACAAAAAGAACAAATGATGGGCAGAATCCTGAACAGTGTCAAACATTCATCCCCCAGTCACACTTGTGGGCCTAAATCCATTGTTCATTGCTCGCCACGCCATTCCAGTTTGGACCCAGCACCATGCAAGGATGTTTGTTTCTGGTCCAGGAAGGACCTGGAATGACTGTTCAGGCTGGACTGTTTCCACGGGGAGCATGGTAAAGACTGATTTGCATATGGCTAAATCCAATCTCGGGTGTCATGGTGGGCAAGAAAAACTATGGATTGGGAGGTGGACCGACTGATTGCCAGTGGCTGAGATCAATTCAGGCATTACATTCATCACCTTGTTGTTTTTGCATTTGCTGCCCAATGTGCGCCTAGTTTGCTCAGATGTTGGTCCCGGACTCACTGTGCCACTGGATTCAAGCTAGCCTGGCTGATGAGGGGTGATACCCATAAACCGGTCTGAGGGTGCTTGCTTCCGATCCCAAGTGGACCTGGCCTGGCAGTTCAGGCTGGACTGTTCCCATTGTGATGCTATTAATTGTGTTTGACCAATGACTTTGTGTTTCACCATTGCGCATATTAGTTGCTCAATGTTCACCAGTAGCACATTACATGTTGTGTTCAATTTAGCTGCCTATTGGCTTTAACATGGCATTAGCCATTACATTCTGTATTCAGGTCAGCTGCCAATTGGCTTTGACATGGCATTAGACATTACATTCTGTATTCAGTTTAGCTGCCTATTGGCTTTGACATGGCATTAGCCATTACATTCTGTATTCAGTTTAGCTGCCTATTGGCTTTGACATGACATTAGACATTACATTTGATATTTAGGTTAGCTGCCTATTGGCTTTAACTTGGGGTTAGACAATGCAGTTGAGACATTGCAGATGAGCTGTGTTTTTCCAAGCTGTGCTTTTCCACATGATAGACCAAGCTGTGTTTTTCACACGAGGCCTTAGCTGATAAGAGCACGTAGATTTTGTGTTACCTCTCAATCCAGTCTGAGAACGAGTGAGGCATAGGAGAATTGGCCACTCTCCATGTTTCTTCAGTTCTCACACTGAGTTTGCTTTTAAGGATGACTCTGGACTACAGCAGGGTGAGACTGAATCTGCTTGACTTCAGACAGGAACGGAGACGTCAGTTGCCTGTCTCCCGTTTGGGTAGAAAATCTCTTTCTCGCAGTTGACCGGAGTCATCAACTTGCAGACCCCAGAAAGATCAAGCTGAGCTATAGGCCCTACGGTGATACAATTTTGACTTTTATGCTTTGCTTTGAAGTTATGCTATAAAATAATCACATGTATTTGCTGTGTACATTACAACTGAGAAGTACTTTGATATATTTTGCTTTCATTGCTGCAACTACTTTTGAACGTGTGCTTCCAATCTACTAATTTCGTCTCTCAGGAACATCGTGGTGAAATAATAATAACAATAAATGTCTTCTTTAAACTCAGAAGTGCATTCCAGAGAGGTTCTGTAAGCTCCGTTATGAGATAAGAGCAGGAAAGCAGAACACCCATAGAGACACTGATTTGCATATGGCTGGGTCAAAACTGGGGTAGCATGGTGGGCAACAACAAAAAAGGAGTAGGATGCGGACCTGAGCGATTGCCAGTGGCTGAGATTAATTCAAACATTCCATCCATTACCTTGTTTTTGCATTTGCCTCCAATTTGTTTATGGCAGATTTTTTAGAAAGTAAGTGCATAAGTCTGTTTTCTAGTACAACCCCAATACAAAATTTCACTTGTTAAATCTTATAATGCGCTGAAATATACTCATGATAAAACTGCTAAACATGTGTTTGCAGTGTTAAGATCTGTTGTCACTGCTAGTGAGGTTATGGGTTGTGATGCCACTTCCTGTGATGTCACTTCCTGTGGTGTCACATGCAATGTCATGTGCCTAACTTGTGTGGTCATTTAACTTCTTTTTTTTGTAGTTGTGTCCTGTATATAGAAATAATGCCAGTTTGTCTCTTTTTGCTTCTCCTCTTTTGAAACATTGCTTCCTGTGTGAGTTCCCATCTCAGTCCATGAGCTACGTTTCCCCACTGTTACGGGAGACAAGTTTTGCATGAAATGCAGGGAAGCACCTGGCTGGGAAGGCGCAGTAGGCTAACATAAACATGTAGGGGGGGCAGGGTATGGATGAAGCAGGGGCAGGGTAGGCTCTGCCGTGCGGTCAGGCAAAGGCCAAGAGGCACAACGGTTGAGGCGTAGTATATTTGCTGCATGCAAAAATCTTATTTGACAATGTGGTTGTCTAATATGGACATTCCTTTAAACTGAACCAAAGAAGCAAATGGGATCATACTCCTTCTGCACAGATCAAAATCAATAATTGTTCAGAGTGCAGATTTGTAGAGCAGATGGCTTTATTCATGGTAGATCTGAGCCGCAGCATTCTCTGTCAGGACCTTTAGTTCCGTAACAATGAACAAACATATTTTTGTGTTTAAATAATTTTATTGAAATAATTTGTAAAGACAACATACAAGAAAATCAAACAATTATGAGACTTCGTTAGTTTACAGCAATACATACTTCTGTCTGCAAATACGCAAACATACATATCAAATTCTAAGTGTAAGTTGCAAGGTCTGTTAATGCATTGATTTGTTTAAAGCATTGTGCAGCTATAATATTGAATAGGAATTCTAGTATTATAGGCCCTCATTACAACATTGGCGGTAAAAGCCGCTTACCGACGTGCAGAAGACCGCCAACACACCGCCGCAGAAAACCGCCACAGCTATTATGACCCACATTTCGGAATCCGCCAAAATTCAGACACCCACACAAGTCCGCCACACCAAAGGTCAGTGATAAACTGGCGAAAACAAAACCTCCACCGTCATGCCAACGACACACGAATCCACATGGCGGTCTTTCAACTGCGGTATTCCATTGGCGGTACACACCGCCGCGCTCAAAATACACACACATTTACAAAACACAGCCACATTGGACAATTCAAAATACACACACCTGATACACATACACACACCACTCCCACACACCCATTACAATATAAAACACACACCCACATCACCCACAAACCCCTATGAAAAAAAATCCAGAAAGAAGGCCAGTGAGGGACACCACCAGCAAGAACAACAGCATCCACAGGCACACAGGCACACAATACCATCACCCACACAACTTCCAAGCACCTCACACAACACACCACTACATATCAGCACACTTATCACCACACAATCGTCACCGGACAGGAGGGTCCACACATGTCCACACCACCAACAGAAGAGGCCCATATTGATGACAGCACCTCTGTCCAACTGGATCTAGATGACCAGCCCGGTGTTAGGGTTTGTGCACAGCAAAGAGCATGTCCCCTCTCACTGCACTAGTGGGTCCTGTAATAGCTCCCTTTTAAACTTACTATTGAAAGCCTTTCTTGTTATCTCACCTTTCCCCCTCCCCCCTAGGCTTCTGTGTATGTTGTTTAATGTGCTGTTTTGTTTACACATTGGGCCTTGCTTTTACCAAGGCTTCTTTAAAACACTCCTCTCTAGGCCATGTGTTAATTCAACTCATTTGCATAATAACTGAAACTCTGCACACCTTTCAAGAACATGTGCAGCATGTGAGGACCACACCCAGCTCTTCAAACCACACCCAGCTCTGCACACCTTTCAAAAACATGTGCAGCATGTGAGGACCACACCCAGCCCTGTCTATAAAAGGCAGCCCCCGAGCCTCACCCAGTGCTTGTGCTCGTCTACCTCCCGCTTACCTGAGAACAGATCCCTCGGCGCTGGCACTCCTGCTCTCTACAGACTTCCATTGGCTTCAATGGGCGCAGCTGCTGGCTCTTCCTTCTTCCGGTTTCCGGTTCCTCCTTGCCTCAGCCTCTCTCCTACAAGCAACCTGCAAAAGAGAAAGAAGACAAGATTAGACTGATCAGTATCTCTTGCCAGCAACAAGTAAGTGCAAAACTTTTTATTACCTGAAAGAACTTTGGCAACAATTTCTGGATTCGTGTATAGACAATTTGAAACAAGATACCTTCCATGAACATTGTGATTCCATCTCTTTGTTACAAGAATACTTTGCAGGAATTGTGTGAAGCAAACATATTTGTTTTTTATGGAACTTTTAAGAATCGAACAGTGGAAACCATTAACAGCAAGGCAAACAGTAAATCAAGGACTTGCACAAATTACATGCTGTATTTTGATGTAAAAGTACAGTATTTGTTTTATAAAAGATTCTGGAAATATGGGAAAAGTGAGTCTGCTATTGGGAATTTAGGCTTTAGTTATATTAAGATGAATGTTTGATATTGGTAATTCTGATAACGGTATTTGTTTAATGTTTTAGAAGCTTTAGAGTAATAGAAAGCACATCCCAGAGCAGTAACACATTCCAAACCTGGAAGCTAGAGACCAGGATCCAAGAGGTACTTTTAGAAGAGAATTTTTAAAAAATAAAGGGATAGTCAGGAACCCAGTTAGGAATAGGTTGTACTTATCTGTTCTTTGTTTATGTTTCATTAGGCACCAGTTTCTACAGAAGTCAGAAAGGGCCGCAAATTTGTGCAGCACTTCAACAGTGGAAACGCAAGAACGGTGTTGTCTCTTTTTTTTATTTTATCCACTTCCCCCCTTCCCTTGAGCTTCTGTTCTTAGTGCACTGTTTTAAAAACTAGTGAGCTGGAACAAGCAGTTTCAGGGTGGGGTCGGATTGTCTTCAACCTCCATCAGAACTGAACAAGGACTCAGGTGAGCTGGGCTTTGACAGAAGCACAAGCCTTCAAAAATTTCAGTTCTGGTGGACGATGAATACCGGGGAAGAAATAGAGGGCATTGACGTCACGGATATGGCGCAGGCCCTAAATGAGGACTTGGCTCATAATGAATCAGTGTCTGGCATCTTGAAACATATGCAAGAGGAAATAGAGAGATTAAAGATGGAGAATACCTCCTTACAACAGGATTTAAGCAGGTATAAATTTAGGGGATCTCAGTGGAACACAGCTTTTACGCCTTTGTTTAAAACCTCCTCAGAGACAGGGGCGCCATCAAAACATACAACTTTGCCTCCCCCAGTTGAGGTCACTGTTAATGTTCCTAATGCTGTGCCCTTAGCAGCACCTGAACGTTTTCATGGAGATAGTAACAAATTCCATGTTTTTATCAATCAATGTCAATTACACTTCGTTTGTAAGCCACAACAGTTCCCTACTGATGCTACGAAAGTGGCATTCGTCTTGTCTTATTTGGGTGGCACAGCAGCCAATTGGTCAATTCCTTTCGTGGAGAGAGATGATCCCATCCTCCATAATTGGAATCAATTTAAACGTACCATGACCAGCCTTTTTGCAAAACACACTTTCATGCAGGCAAGTGATAATGAGCTTTTAAATCTTAAACAAGGTAACAAGGATTTATTGACCTATCTCACTAGTTTTAATCGTTTACTCACCGAGACACAGTGGCCAGAAGAAAAGCGTGTCTCCCTTTTTTATAAAGGTTTGAGAGACGAGTTAAAAGACGCGCTGGCTCATATCGTTGATTTGCCAGAAGACTATTCGGACTTGGTAGATTTAGTTGTGAAATTAGAACATAGACTAGGAGAAAGAAAGGGAGATAAATACAAACTGGAATCACGGTTAACTTTTATTAGACACGAGAAGAAAGACCCAGATAATAAACTCCCTGAACCTGAGCCTATGCAAATAGGGACACTCAGAGGTCCACTCACATCAGAGGAAAAAGAAAGAAGGAGAAAACTTCAATTATGTTTATATTGTGGAAGGGCAGGTCACTTTGCCAGAGAATGTCCAGTAAAGCCTAAAAATCCACGAAAGGGTGCGGTTTCCTCCACCTCCTCAACTGAATCGGGAAACGATTAAGCTCGACAAGGGGAGAGGTTACTTGTTCGAGAAAACATCTTAATCAAACCTCTAAGGCTGCAGCCTTCATGGTACCGCACATACCTAGACATTTCATAATTCAGGTCGTTTTAATTGTTACTACCCAAGTGAGGCATTCTCTCCCTGTCCTACTGGACTCAGGCGCGACAGGAAATTTTGTGGATAATAAGTTAGCTGAAAACTTAGGACTTCCTATGTGCCTAAAGCCTTGTCCAGAAGCAGTATGTGCAGTGGATGGGTCAGAATTGACCTCTGGATTAATCACAAAACAAACAAGTCCACTTGTTATGGTCTGTCAGAACGGGCACACAGAGGTGATTAGCTTTGATCTGATAGATACTCCTAATTTTGGTTTGATTCTCGGGGTACCCTGGTTAACAACTCATAAACCAAAAATTGATTGGGTGAATAGAACTGTTACTTTGGATTCCTCTTTCTGTAGAACCAATTGCTATCAAGAAGCAGGTACAGAACAGAGCACAGTATTACACTGTGCTAGTGTTACACAAGATGAACCAAGTCTCCCTCCTGAATATTCTGACTTTAAAGACGTCTTTGATCCAGTAAAGGATAGTGTGCTTCCCCCACATCGGTCTTATGACTGTCGTATAGATCTTATCCCAGGGGCCCCTTTACCTAATAACAGAGTATATGCTTTGACTGACGAAGAAACCAAATACTTAAGAACCTACCTAGATGACCTACTACAGTCTGGGTTCATCCGTCATTCCACATCTCCGGTGTCATCTCCACTCTTTTTTATCCCGAAGCCGGATAAATCCCTGCGCGCGTGTATCGATTATAGAGGACTAAATAAGGCTACAATAAAGAATAAATATCCTCTTCCTCTAATACCTGTGTTGTTGGATCAATTAAGACATTCTACTGTATACACTAAACTAGATCTGCGGGGAGCTTACCACCTGGTCCGAGTAAAAGAGGGGGAGGAGTGGAAGACAGCTTTCAAGACAAAGTTTGGTTTATTTGAGTACACAGTAATGCCCTTTGGGTTATGTAATGCCCCATGAGGCCTTTCAGTTCTTTATAAATGAGGTCCTACACGAATTCCTGGACGTTTGTGTCATAGTATACATAGACGACATCCTCATTTACTCTAAGAACTCAGAAGAACATACCCAACATGTTCGTGCAGTATTATCAAAGTTAAAAGAAAATCATCTTTTTGCTAAGTTAGAAAAGTGTACTTTTAATGTCAGCAAGGTGGACTTTTTAGGATACTGCCTGTCACCTCAAGGAATAACTATGGATGTAAAGAAAATCAGTGCTATTGCTGATTGGCCCGAACCATCCTCTGTAAAAGATATTCAGAAATTTCTGGGTTTCGCCAATTTTTATAGGAGGTTTATTGCACATTTTGCAGACATTGCGGCCCCAATAACTACCTTGTTTCGGAAAGGGCAACGATTTCTTTGGACTGATGAGGCGGCACACGCCTTTCAACTCCTAAAACAAAAGTTCACTTCAGCCCCAATTCTGAAACATCCTGATCCTGACTTGCCCTTTTTTGTTGAAGCGGATGCTTCACAAGTAGCTTTAGGAGGAGTTCTCTCTCAACGAGATGCAGTAGATGGCCAGTTACATCCTATAGCCTTCTATTCCAAAAAGTTATTACCAGCTGAACAAAATTACACTGTGGCTGAAAGGGAACTACTAGCTATCAAAGTAGCCTTTTCAGAATGGAGGCACCATTTAATGGGAGCCAAGTACCCAGTTACAATCTTTTCTGACCATAGGAACCTACAGTTTTTTGGATCACTTAAAGCACTAACACCACGTCAGATGCGCTGGTTAATTTTTTTTAGCACATTTGACTTTGTAATAACCTATAGACCAGGTGCACAACAAATTCAATCTGATGTGTTATCTAGATACGGACATACCTCAGACATGAAACAAGATAAAATAGGAGAACCCATTATTCCTCCCCAAAAGTTTTTGGCACCAGTACAACAGAAGGATTTCATCACAGATCTATATAATGCACACATGCAAATAGCACCTCAGGATTGGTTAAAGGATTCCCATAACACAATACAACGAGGTTTATTGTATCACGACAACATGCTGTTAGTGCCCACCTCTGAATTACAAACACAGGTGATAATTTGGCATCACGCCTCACCGTTGGCAGGTCATCCTGGTTGGGTAAAAACCCTGGAAAATGTGCAAAAACACTTTTGGTGGGACACTATAAGAAAGGACATTAAGCAATTTGTCACTACCTGTCCAATTTGTGCAAGACATAAATCTTCTCATAAGGCCCCTGACGGCTTGTTAATACCAATGCCAACACCCAAACAACCTTGGCACACTGTGAGCGTAGACTTTATTGTAGGTTTACCACCTGTAAAATCTTTCACAACAGTGTTGGTTATAGTGGATTTTTTATCTAAAATGGCACATTTTGTACCATTACGGAAATTACCCACGGCGGCAGAATTTGCCGATATTTTTATAAAGGAAATTGTGCGTTTACATGGTTTACCAAGCAAAGTGGTGTCAGACCGAGGGAGCCAGTTCAACTCTAAATTTTGGAAAAAATTATGTAAAAAACTGAAAATAGATGTGGCATTATCCACTGCTTTCCACCCAGAGACAGATGGACAGACTGAACGACTGAACCAAACCTTACTTCAAACGCTACGTTGTTTATTGGATGATTATTCTAGTGAATGGTTGGAAGCTCTCCCTGTAGCGGAGTTTGTTTATAATAATACTGAGCATTCAGCTCTACTTTGCTCACCATTCTATTTCTTGCAGGGGTATCATCCAAGAGCTATACCCATTTTGTTAGAAGATTCTCTGTTACCTACAGTAACGGATAGACTAACGAGGTTAGGTGACATACAAGACAAAGCCAGGAAACATTTATTAAAGTACAAGGAAAGCATGAAAAGATAAGCAGACAAACACAGATCTGAGGCCCCAATGTATAAAATCGGTGACAAGGTATGGCTCTCCACAAAGAACCTAAACATAGAGGAATCCCGAAAGCTGCAACCACGTTTCATTGGACCCTTTAGTATAACTGCCATAGTAAACCCGGTAACAGTAAAATTAGATTTACCAAAAGAATATCCAGAACATACTACATTCCATGTGTCCTTGCTTAAGCCGTACAATCCAAAAACCCGACCTGAACCACCACCTCCACCCATACCAATTAAGGGAAATCTAGAATATGAAGTGAAAAGCATAAAAGACTCAAAAAGAATTAGTGGACGTCTGTTTTATTTAGTAGAATGGAAAGGATATGATGAATCTGAGAATTCATGGGAACCAGCATCATATGTACATGCCCCACAGCTGATTAGACAGTTTTATTAAAAAAATCCAGGAAAACCCTGTCCTGTAGGAGGGCCTTTGAGGGGGGCAACTGTTAGGGTTTGTGCACAGCAAAGAGCATGTCCCCTCTCACTGCACTAGTGGGTCCTGTAATAGCTCCCTTTTAAACTTACTATTGAAAGCCTTTCTTGTTATCTCACCTGTTGGAAAATGGGTTATTGGTAGGGCAGGTAGGTACCTACACCTAGCAACAAGCCACTAACCTCCACCTAGGTACAGTTAGGTCTCAGTAAATTAATCCCAGCTCAACCCTTGGTAGCTTGGCAACGAGCGTCAAGGCTTAACTTAGGAGACAAAGTGTAAAGCATTCAAATATCACAAAACAGTAATTAAATAAAACACAGGAAACAGTTTAAAAATCCAAAACCAATTTATAAAAATAGTTTATATTTTTATCTTTAAAATGACACAAAAACGATTAAAATCGGTTCAGGGGAACCGGAGATATGAATTTTTAAAGAATTATTACTTTTCTAGCGCTTAGAAACAAAAAGCGCCAATCGGGTCATCTGGTTGCACCTCGACCGGGGCAAAGTCAAACTTTCAGGCCGACCGCGATGGAGCCCTGCTCGGCTACAGGTCGCGGGAGGCCTCGGTTAAAAAGTTACCTTCTGACTTAGTCTTTATTTTGAAGTTTTTCTTCACCGGGACGAACCTGCCAGTTGAATCCGACCTCCTGGAGCCCTTGTCCGGATACGCAATGTGGGTTTCCTCTGTGGTGATTTTTACCTTCGGACTTAGTCGTTTTTTCGAGATGAAAATCCTTCGACCGGGGTAAACCTGGATCTTGATCTGACGTCCGTGGAGCCCTTCTCGGATACGATGGCTGGGAGGTCCCGGTCAACTTTTTACCTTCGGACTTAGTCTCTTTTTTGGATGTTTTTCTTTACCGGGACGAACCACGAAGTCAGGCCGGGTCGCGGTTGAGGCAAGCCAGCTAGAATTTCCGCGGCGGGTCGGTCCCTCTCTGGAGCTTTTTTCCAAAAATTCTCAATTCTTTTCCAAACTTCTGGGGCTTCACCCAGATGTTCTTTTAAGGTTCTTTTGGGGTCCACAGCTCACCCCAAGGGTCCAGAAGTTCTGTGATGGTCCTTGGGGGGTGCAGACTTCAACTCCCAGAATGCACCTGGCGCAAACTCCTTTTTGGCCACTGGACAGTGGTCAGCTGGTCGCTTTCTTCAGGAGTTGGTGCAGGGGACTCTGGTTAGCAATTTTTCACCTGTAGCAAACAGGGAGTCCCTCCTTGAACTAGTTGAAGCCAGGCAAAGTCCTTCTTGTGGTGAAGCCCAAGTGTGCAGCTGGTGCAGTCCTTCTGAGTGCAGGGTCCAGGTGCAGGCCAGGGGTCCAGCAAGGCAGTCCTTCTTCTCCTTAAGTTCTTTCTTCTTGATCTGAGGTGTGGGGGCAGGTCTGCCAGTTTTATCCTTGCTCCTGGGTGAAAAGCAGGGGGGTCCTGGTCCTCCAATCAGGTACAGGGTCGTCCCCCTGTGATGACCACTTCCTGGGAAGTGTGGCAAAAATCCATCCCAAAAGGCAACAGTCTCTAAAAATCCAACATGGCTGAATCTGATTTTTGGAGGTTACATCTGGCTGAGCCCACCCACTGGTGTGGCTAAAAATCATAAACACACCCCTCTCCTGCCCTCTCCTAATCTAATCAAGGGGGCACCTAGCTGTCTGGGGTTGCAGGATGTGGGGGTGTTGCTGGGTGCTCCAGATGTCCTTCTCTGCCTTTGAAGACCAGTTTGGCAGCCCTCCCCCTTCCTGCCTCACCATCTGCTGAGGGGAGATTCTCTCCCCCAAGCACATTCCTTTGTGTGAAGCCAGGCCACTTCACACCTCATCAAGGCAGCCTGGCAGAAGCTGCTGCAGGCTGGCCAATCAGAGCACAGCAGCAAAAACAATGCAGAGCTGAAATTGGCAACTTTTTAGGTAAAGTCTAAACTTTTTACCTGAACAAGTTATATTAAATCCAACAACTGGAAGTTGTGGGATTTATTACAACAATTAATTTGATACCAAATTCTTGGTATGTAACATTTAAGGAGACTTTAAAATTTAAAATAAAGTCTGCCCATTCTAGCCTATGAAGGCCATTTACTTCAATGAGGGAAAAACGAATTTGGCTGTTTTTACCTCACCAGGGCTTATAAATCTATTTTTATAAAGTCCCTGCTTATAGTTACATGGCACCCAGCCCTAGGGGCACATAGGGCACACCTTAGGGGTGACTTACATGTAAAAATAAGGTAGTTTAAGACTTTGGAAGTACCTTTAATTCCAAAGTCGAATTTGCATATAACTTTAATTTAAAAGCAGCCAGCAAGGCAGGCTTGCTTTTAAAATGACATTGGGCACCTCAGCAGTGCACCTAGGTGTGCACCACCTATGCTGTGGTCCCTAAACCTACATGCCCTACCATATACTAGGGACTTATAGGTAGGTTAACTTAGCCAATTATAATTAGCCTAATTTGCATATCCATTTTACACAGAGCACAGGCCCTGGGACTGGTTAGCAGTAACCAGGGCACCATCAAAGTCAGGAAAACACCAGCAAAAAGAGGAAAATGGGGGCAAAAAGTTATGGGGCCTCTGCAATCAGCCATGTTTTCTCACATCACCTTTCCCCCTCCCCCCTAGGCTTCTGTGTATGTTGTTTAATGTGCTGTTTTGTTTACACATTGGGCCTTGCTTTAACCAAGGCTTCTTTAAAACACTCCTCTCTAGGCCATGTGTTAATTCAACTCATTTGCATAATAACTGAAACTCTGCACACCTTTCAAGAACATGTGCAGCATGTGAGGACCACACCCAGCTCTTCAAACCACACCCAGCTCTGCACACCTTTCAAAAACATGTGCAGCATGTGAGGACCACACCCAGCCCTGTCTATAAAAGGCAGCCCCCGAGCCTCACCCAGTGCTTGTGCTCGTCTACCTCCCACTTACCTGAGAACAGATCCCTCGGCGCTGGCACTCCTGCTCTCTACAGACTTCCATTGGCTTCAATGGGCGCAGCTGCTGGCTCTTCCTTCTTCCGGTTTCCGGTTCCTCCTTGCCTCAGCCTCTCTCCTACAAGCAACCTGCAAAAGAGAAAGAAGACAAGGTTAGACTGATCAGTATCTCTTGCCAGCAACAAGTAAGTGCAAAACCTTTTATTACCTGAAAGAACTTTGGCAACAATTTCTGGATTCGTGTATAGACAATTTGAAACAAGATACCTTCCACGAACATTGTGATTCAAACTCTTTGTTACAAGAATACTTTGCGGAACTGTGTGAAGCAAACATATTTTTTTTTTTATGGAACTTTTAAGAATCGAACAGTGGAAACCATTAACAGCAAGGCAAACAGTAAATCAAGGACTTGCACAAATTACATGCTGTATTTTGATGTAAAAGTACAGTATTTGTTTTATAAAAGATTCTGGAAATATGGGAAAAGTGAGTCTGCTATTGGGAATTTAGGCTTTAGTTATATTAAGATGAATGTTTGATATTGGTAATTCTGATAACGGTATTTGTTTAATGTTTTAGAAGCTTTAGAGTAATAGAAAGCACATCCCAGAGCAGTAACACATTCCAAACCTGGAAGCTAGAGACCAGGATCCAAGAGGTACTTTTAGAAGAGAATTTTTAATAAATAAAGGGATAGTCAGGAACCCAGTTAGGAATAGGTTGTACTTATCTGTTCTTTGTTTATGTTTCATTAGGCACCAGTTTCTACAGAAGTCAGAAAGGGCTGCAAATATGTGCAGCACTTCAACAGTGGAAACGCAAGAACGGTGTTGTCTCTTTTTTTTATTTTATCCACTTCCCCCCTTCCCTTGAGCTTCTGTTCTTAGTGCACTGTTTTAAAAACTAGTGAGCTGGAACAAGCAGTTTCAGGGTGGGGTCGGATTGTCTTCAACCTCCATCAGAACTGAACAAGGACTCAGGGGAGCTGGGCTTTGATACCCGGCCCGTCGGGGACCTCTGGACAGGCCATCACAGACCTTTCCCCCTCTGGAAACACCAGCACTGCACCCACCCAGCGGGCCCATACCTCCATCCCCAGGACACGTCAATCAGCTGTGTGTCCACCACTACAGGGAACCCAGGCTGCCCCACCACCCCAACAACAACAGGGACCTGGGGGCAGTGGTAGTGGGCACACGGTCCAGGGGACGGAGGCACAGGAACACAGGGGAACTGGGAGGGCTGCTGTGCGACAGGGGGCGGACAGGCCAAGGGAACCCACTCTCCACGAGGCCCTCTCCTCCATCATGGGAGCCTACCACCACTCCCAGGAGACTATGGCAACGGTACTGGCCAGCGCCTGCAGGAGGAACAGTATATGGGCTTCAGGGAGGAACGCAGAACCATCAGCTCCACCCTGGGCACCATCGTAGGGGTGCTGAAGGAACTCGTGAACACCAGGAGGGACACTGTGGCACTACAAGGGGCCCCTGACACTAGCATGGACGATGAACTGCCCACCACCTCCGGCGTCGCTAGTGAACAGGATGCTCTGCCACAGGACCACCACACCAGCACCCCACCCCCTGCAGAGGGAGAACCACCCCGCAAACGGTCCCTGAGATCCAGGACAAAGACAGCACGATGCCAAGACCCCCGCCAAGAAATGAGACCACCCTGATTGTCATCCTACTGTCCCACTTTGTCACCCTGTCCATACTTAAACTGCCCAACCTCCACTTCCTATGCCCATTTGGGCAATGCACCTGTGAGACTAATAGACTGGACTCTGCCATGGACATTCCTCCGCCATCACCCCTCACCATTTCACTACCCCCTCAAATACTGAGCACTTAAATAAATACACTTAAATCACAAAACAATCTGCAGTCTGTCTGTTATTTTGAAATAGTGTATTAGCAATTACAGTGACAAAATGCTCTTTCAATTGTAATGTCAACATACCTATATCACACAGCTCAAGTCCATGAGGAATCAAAGCAGATGTCACACAGTGGGACCCACATCTGTGAAATCGTAAGGGAAAGTGACAACTCAGTGACCATACACTGGGTGAAAACGACAGACAGTAGAGAGGTAGTAGTGTTTCAGTACATGTAGTAGGCAGGTCTGTACTCTTACCTGTGTCTCACTGGAAATATTGCTGGATCACTGAGTCCCTGTTGTTCATGTCTTCTTCCTCTGCTTCCTCGTCTTCACTATCCACAGGCTCCACAGCTGCAACAACATCGCCATCTGGACCATCCTCCTGCAGAAAAGGCACCTGTCGTCGCAATGACAAGTTATGAAGCATACAGCAGGCCACGATGATCTGGCACACTTTCTTTGGTGAGTAGAATAGGGTTCCACCTGTCATATGGAGGCACCGGACCCTGGCCTTCAGGAGGCCGAAGGTCCACTCGATCACCCTCCTAGTTCGCCCATGGGCCTCATTGTAGCGTTCCTCTGCCCTTGTCCTGGGATTCCTCACTGGGGTCAGTAGCCATGACAGGTTGGGGTAACCAGATTCACCTGCAAATGGCGAGGGACAAGTATTAGACACACACTAACCTGTAGGGATACCCCAGACCCAGACAATCATTCCCACTGTCGTGCTTCCAGGTGCTCACCTAATAGCCACACACAGTGCCTCTGGAGTTGACCCATCACATAAGGAATGCTGCTATTCCGCAGGATGTAGGCGTCATGCACTGAGCCAGGGAACTTGGCATTCACATGGGAGATGTACTGGTCTGCTAAACATACCATCTGTACATTCATAGAATGATAACTCTTCCCGTTTCTGTACACCTGTTCACTTCTGTGGGGGGGACCAAAGCCACATGGGTCCCATCAATGGCACCTATAATGTTGGGGATATGTCCCAGGGCATAGAAATCACCTTTCACTGTAGGCAAATCCTCCACCTGAGGGAGCACGATGTAGCTCCATATGTGTTTCAGAAGGGCAGACAACACTCTGGATAATACGTTGGAAAACATAGACTGGGACATCCCTGATGCTACGGCCACTGTTGTTTGAAATGACCCGCTTGCTAGGAAATGAAGCACTGCCAGCACCTGGACTTGAAGGGAGATTCCTGTGGGATGGCGGATTGCTGACATCAGGTCTGGCTCCAACTGGGTACACAGTTCCTGGATTTTGGCACGGTCAAACCTATATGTTATTATGACATGTCGCTCCTCCATTGTCGACAGGTCCACCAACGGTCGGTACACCGGAGGATGCCGCCATCTCCTCACATGTCCCAGCGGACGGTGCCTATGAAGGACAACAGTGAGCACAGAGTCAAACAACTCAGAGGTACGTACCCACAGTTTACACAGAACACCAATCATACACAAAAGGTGGCCTGTATGTGTGTTGAGTCTAGGCCTTGGTATGTGTGATGCAGTTGGAAACGAAGCCATGTGGGCCCCTGAAATGGCAGCTGCCTGACCTGTAAAGTGGGACAATGGGATGTGAGGTAACTGCGCTGGCGTTGTACACCGTCGCGGTAGGTGGTCGAAGACCGCAGCGCAATGCTGCATTGGTTAACATTGGACCCTATGGGTCCCAGGAGCCAATGACGATGTGCGCCGGCGGTGACGGTACGCACCGCTGCGGACCTGACCGCCATTTTCTATCTGTTCAATCACTCGATACCTGATCTTCAACAGGAGAGGACCTACACTGCAAGTGCTGCTGTGACCTCGGTCTGGAAGAGACAATGGCTCGAGTGTCTGGGGAAAGGGCCCCTGCCTTCACATCGGAGGAGTTGGAGAAGCTTGTGGATGGGGTCCTACCCCAGTACACGCTACTCTACGGTCCTCCAGACAAACAGGTAAATACACTGTGAGCATGCTGTGTGGGCTATGAGTGTGTGGAGTGGGTTAGATGAAAGATGGGGGGAGATTGAGGCGTGCATGGAACGACGGTGAGTGCATGTGCATCATGGCAAGGGTAGGGATGGAGGCCAATCACTTTGACGGTGCAGTTGGTAATAACTACTCTTTTTCCCCTGTACATTTCATGTAGGTCAGCGCCCACCAGAAAAAAGACATTTGGCGTGCCATCGCCATGGACGTACGGACCCTGAGGGTCTACCACAGACGGAGCACCCACAGCCAGAAAAGATGGGAGGACATTCGCCGCTGGAGGAAGAAGACGGCGGAGGCTCAGGTGGGGATGTCCTCCCAAAGTGAGAGGGGTGCCCATCGCACTATGACCCCCCTGATGTTCAGGATCCTGGCGGTGGCCTACCCGGAGTTGGATGGGCGCTTGAGGGCATCACAGCTGACACAAGGGGCTGAGTACACTCGCATTCTGCTGACTTTGCGGGCAGTGGAGTTGTCTGGGTGGGGGAGGTGGGCTGTGGGTTTCCCTAGGCCAGGGCGAGTTCCGTAGGCAAGGCCCCTCCGTAAGGCAGGCCATGTGGCACCCCAGCCCACCTCTGTAGAGTGCCAAGTACACCTAGTCATGCCCCTGTGTCATCTATGTGTGCAGATGTCGTCCATAGCCTTGTAGGCCATTTCCCAGGAATTGAACAGTGGAGCCCAAGAGCGCAGCGTAGTGCAGGGGGCTTCTGTGTCTGTCGTGTCTGCCAACGGTAGCGGTAATGCATGCACTCAACATTTCTCTCTTCTGTCTTCCTCCCCTTTTTGTGGTCTCCCTGTTCTTGTGTGCATTAGCATCATCAGGCGGAGGAGCAGTGGCACCGGAGCAGGAGGGAGCTGCATCCCACATGGCCCTGGAGGGTGACACTACGGACTCTGCATTCACCAGTGGGACGGAGGGCGAGCTCCACGGCGGAGACAGGAGCTGAGACCAGCGACACGGACTCGTCCTCTGATGGGAGCTCCCTTGTGGTGGCTGCAACATCTGTGCCCCCGCATCTACAGGTACAGCCGCCACCCCCCCTACCAGCACCGTCTTCCCAGCAGCCCCTCAGGCTTTGCCCCGTGCCCGCTCACCCAGGAGGGTGGGCATCACCTTCGCCCCAGGCACCTCAGGCCCTGCCCCAGTCACCCCTGCTGCCCTCAGTGAGGAGGCCATTGACCTCCTCAGGTCCCTCACTGTTGGGCAGTCTACCATTTTGAATGCCATCCAGGGTGTAGAGAGGCAGTTGCAACAAACTAATGCATTCCTGGAGGGCATTCATTCTGGTCAGGTGGCCCTTCACCGAGCTTTTCAGACTCTGGCCTCAGCACTGATGGCAGCCATTGTCCCCGTCTCTAGCCTCCCTGCTCCAACTTCCTCCACCCAGACCCAATCCCCTCTACCTCAGCCCATCCCAAGCACACCTACAGACCAACATGCACACACGTCAACACCCAAGGGTAGTTCAGGCAAACATAAGCACCACACATCCCACAAGCATTCACGCAAGCATCACACACATGCAGACACACCAACATCCACTGCCTCCACTGTGTCCCCTCCTGCTTGTCTCCCTCCTCCCTCCCAGTGACGTCTACACTCACTTCTGCATGCACTACCTCTACAGCCGCTACGTCCCTCTCCAGCACACCCACCACCACACCCCGCTCACGTGCAGTCACCACCCCCACTACCATTCACACGTCCCCTGTGTCCTCTCCCAGTGTCACGCTCCCTCCCAAGATACACAAACGCAGGCACACACCCACCCAAAAGCCATCCACCTCACGACAGCCTCCAGCGCATTCACATTCACCCAATGTCACCAAACGTACAACTCCTACAACCACCACCTCTTCCTCCACTCCCAAACCCCCTCCAGCTACCCGTCCCAGTGTGTCCCAAAAACTTTTCCTGTCCACCCTTGACCTCTTTCCCACACCTCCCCCACCCCGTCCATCTCATAGGTCCAGAACTAGCACCTCAGCCACAACATCTCCAGGACCAGTGGTGCCTGTAGTCACCGGAATCTGGAGTGCACCGGCCACCAGGGCAGCCAGTGTGGCACGGAGCCACAGCACAGACAGTCCCCCACCTGTGAAGCATCAGATGTTGGCCAGTGCCCGGCGGGAGAGGGGGAAGACTCCAGCCACCAAAGCCACTCCCAGGGTTCCCGGTGGGAGTGTGGAGTCAGCTGTGACACCTTCCAAGGTGGGGAAGGGCCACAAGAAACCCGGCAAGTCTGGGAAGAGCAGCACGGCGGAGAAGACTGCCATCATCCCCGCTATCCAGGAGGCCGCCGCCAGCACTAGCCCACCTGCCCAGGAGGCCACTGCCAGCACCAGCCCTGCTGCCCAGAAGGCCACGCCAGCACCAGCCCTGCTGCCCAGGAGGCCACCGCCAGCACCCGCCCAGCTGCCCAGGAGGCCACCGCCAGCACCAGCCCCGCTGCCCAGGAGGCCACCGCCAGCACCAGCCCTGCTGCCCAGGAAGCCACCGCCAGCACCAGCCCTGCTGCCCAGGAGGCCACCGCCAGCACCAGCCCAGCTGCCCAGGAGGCCACCGTGAGCAAAAGCCCCGTTGGGCCATGAAGGACCACCAGCGAAAGCCCCGTTGGGCCATGAAGGACCGCCAGCAAAAGCCCCGTTGGGCCATGAAGGACCGCCAGCAAAAGCCCCGTTGGGCCATGAAGGACTGTCAGCAAAAGCCCCGTTGGGCCATGAAGGACCACCAGCAGCTGAGACCCTGCAATGGAGACCGCCGTCTCAAGCACCGCTGCACAGGGCACCGCCGTCTCAAGCACCGCTGCACAGGGCACCGCCATCTCAAGCACCGCTGAACAGGGCACCGCCGTCTCAAGCACCGCTGGCCCATGAACTGCAGGGGCACTGATGCAAATGAGTCCGTCACGGGGTGAATGATGCACTCTGGGCACCATGCCCCCTCCAGAACCAGTGGAGAGATACATCCACTCCCTCTGTCCTTAGCAGGATGAAGCACTCTGGGCACAAAGCCCCCTCCAGAACCAGTGGAGAAAGGCATCCACTCCCTTCGTCCTTAGCAGGATGAAGCACTCTGGGCACAAAGCCCCCTCCAGAACCATTGGAGTAAGGCATCCACTCCCTCTGTCCTTAGCAGGATGAAGCACTCTGGGCACAAAGCCCCCTCCAGAACCAGGGGAGAAGGCATCCACTTGAGAGACTGTGGCTTTGCACTCCCCAGGATTGAACAGTGGGCAAACCACCCACTGTAGAGACTTGAGAGACTGTGGCTTTGCACTCCCCAGGATGTAACAGTGGGCAACCCACCCACTGTAGAGACTTGAGAGACTGTGGCTTTGCACTCCCCAGGATATGGCAGTGGGCATCCCACCCACTGTAGAGACTTGAGAGACTGTGGCTTTGCAGTCCCCAGGATATGGCAGTGGGCAGCCCACCCACTGTAGAGACTTGAGAGACTGTGGCTTTGCACTCCCCAGGATGGAACAGTGGGCATGTGGCCCCCTCGTGGATTTGTCGTCGTGCACTCAAGCGGCTGAGGTGCCCCCCTTTCCCTCCCCCTGAGGGGCCTGTTTAGTTGCTGTCTGATGCCCCTGCAGTGTTCTCTCCGTCATGGTCGGGGATCTTGTGTGGGCCTCGCCCATACCGTGTGGTCCCAGTGTTCCACTGACTTTCTTAGAACACTACCTGGACTACTTTGCTTGGTATATATTATGTACATGGTGTATATATCTATTTCTGCCTACTTGCTTTAAATATATTACAATGGTTACACTCATTTTCCATTGTCTTTGCATTCTTCCGGGGGGGTTTGGGGGGTGTAACAGTAATGTTTCATGCTGTATTAGTGTGTGTGTTGTAGTGGGTGAGGGTGGGGGTGTTGCATGTTGCGTGTGTGCGTCCCTGTTTCTTCCCTCCCCTGTGTCGTAGGTGCAGTACTCACCGTGGTCTTCGCAGCAGGCGTTCGTGCTCCTGGTAGAGGAGCAAGAAGATGAAGGCTAGGAAAATGTGAAGCTCTGGTTCCATGGCATCCTCGTTCCTCGTGGAGTGTGTAGAGGTGAGCGTTTTCCTTCGGGATTCCTGTTTCCGCCGTGTTTTTATCCACGGTGAATCCGCCCCAGAAAAGGTGGCGGATTGGCCTGTCATAATAGTGTGAGCGGTACATTGTCCTCCGCCTTTCTGTTGGCGGTGACCGCTGCGCTGTTTGTTTGTACCGCCGGGGCGGTCGGAGTGTTATAGTGGCTGTCTTTGTTGGCGGTTTCCGCCATGGTCGTGATTCCAAATTTTTTACCGCCGGCCTGTTGGCGGTCTTACCGCCGCTTTAACACCGACCGCCAGGGATGTAATGACCACCATAATGTTAAAGCAACTTCTTAGACTGCAAAATTTCGGTCTAATATTGTAGGGTATCGCTGATGCCTAGTCCGAAAAGAAATCAATGAATATCAAACCATGGAAGGGGACGGGAGGATGTAGAGGGGTGGGATGTAGGTAGCGGTAGGAGACACGAAGGACCGTGGTTGACCAGCTTCCAGGTCATTATGGGACGTTGTAGTGTTTACTTGATTAAGAGCAGAACCATCATGTTCCATGAACTTGTCTAAAGTGTGCCAAATAGTATTAGCGATTTTAGGGGTACCATGACTTTCATCACTAACGTTTTGTGCCTCTCTAAGGTACTTGACCAATGCCCACTGTTAGAAATGGGGTTTTTGGTTGGCAGTCAGGTTGCCCTCTGTCCAAGCAAGAACCCTCACTCTAGTCAGGGTAAGTCACACACAATCCAAAATCAGCCTGTGCTCACCCTCCGGTAGCTTGGCACGAGCAGTCAGGCTTAACTTAGAAGGCAATGTGTAAAGCATTTGTGCAATAAATCATACAACACCGTAGTATAACACCACAAAAATACACCACACAGTGTTTAGAAAAATATAGAATATTTATCTGGGTACTTGTAGGTCAAAACGATCAAAGTTGCAATACGGATTTGTAAAGATATCACTGAAAAGTGATATTAAGTGTCTTTAAGTCTTTAAAAAGCAATAAAGTGTCTTTCAAGCACAGAGTACCTGGTTTCTGGTGGGAAATCTCCTCAGAGGGCCACAGGAGAAGAGATGCGTGGAAAAAGGGGTGCGTGCGTCGATTTCCTCTCAGCACACACAGACTTGCGTCGTTCTTTTCCACGCGGGGAAGTCGGGCGTCGTTTTCCGGCGCGCAGACAGTCTCTTTTTGTGGATCGCGGGGATTACCAGATGTCCCGGGTCTGTGCGTGGATTCTCCTGCTTATTTTCCGGCTGCGCGTCGTTCTGCGGGGCTGCGCGTCGAAGTTTCGATCTCACGGTAGGCGTCGCGTCGATTTCTCCTTGGAAGTCGGGCAGCGTTGTCCTTGCGAGGCCGTGCGTCGAAATTTTGGTCTCACGGCAGGCGTCGCGTCGATTTCTCCTTGGAAGTCGGGCGGCGTTGTCCTTGCGAGGCCGTGCGTCAAAGTTTCGCATTCACGGTAGGCGTCGCGTCGATTTCTCCTGGAAAGTCGGGCGACGTTGTCCTTGCGAGGTTGTGCGTCGAAGTCTCGATCGTCCCGAGAGCGTCGCGTTGATCAGCGTCGGTGTGCAGCGTTTTTCTCGCCGCGAAACAAGCTGTGCGTCGAAATTTTCGCCGCACGGAGCGTCCAAGTGAAAGGAAGAAGTCTTTTTGGTCCTGAGACTTCAAGGAACAGGAGGCAAGCTCTATCCAAGCCCTTGGAGAGCACTTTCACAGCCAGACAAGAGTTCAGCCAGGCAGCAGGGCAACAGCCAGACAGCAGTCCTTTGTAGAAAGCAGACAGGTGAGTCCTTTGAGCAGCCAGGCAGTTCTTCTTGGCAGGATGTAGTTTCTGGTTCAGGTTTCTTCTCCAGCAAGTGTCTGATGAGGTAGGGCAGAGGCCCTGTTTTATACTAAGTTGTGCCTTTGAAGTGGGGGTGACTTCAAAGAGTCTCTAAGAAATGCACCAAGTTCCCTTTCAGCTCAATCCTGTCTGCCAGAGTCCCAGTAGGGGGTGTGGCAGTCCTTTGTGTGAGGGCAGGCCCTCCACCCTCCCAGCCCAGGAAGACCCATTCAAAATGCAGATGTATGCAAGTGAGGCTGAGTACCCTGTGTTTGGGGTGTGTCTGAGTGAATGCACAAGGAGCTGTCAACTAAACCTAGCCAGACGTGGATTGAAGGGCACAACAAGATTTTAGTGCAAAGAAATGCTCACTTTCTAAAAGTGGCATTTCTAGAATAGTAATATTAAATCCGACTTCACCAGTCAGCAGGATTTTGTATTACCATTCTGGCCATACTAAATATGACCTTCCTGCTCCTTTCAGAATAGCAGCTGCCACTTCAACAGTGTATGAGGGCAGCCCCAATGTTAGCCTATGAAGGGAGCAGGCCTCACAGTAGTGTAAAAACGAATTTAGGAGTTTTACACTACCAGGACATATAACTACACAGGTACATGTCCTGCCTTTTACCTACACAGCACCCTGCTCTAGGGGTTACCTAGGGCACACATTAGGGATGACTTATATGTAGAAAAAGGGGAGTTCTAGGCTTGGCAAGTACTTTTAAATGCCAAGTCGAAGTGGCAGTGAAACTGCACACACAGGCCTTGCAATGGCAGGCCTGAGACAAGGTTAAGGGGCTACTGAGGTGGGTGGCACAACCAGTGCTGCAGGCCCACTAGTAGCATTTAATCTACATGCCCTAGGCACAGGTAGTGCACTCCACTAGGGACTTACAGGAAATTAAATAGTCAATCATGGATAAACCAATCAATAGTACAATTTACACAGAGAGCATATGCACTTTAGCACTGGTTAGCAGTGGTAAAGTGCTCAGAGGTCAAAAGCCAACAACAACAGGTCAGAAAAAATAGGAGGAAGGAGGCAAAAAGTTTGGGGATGTCCCTGTCAAAAAGCCAGGTCCAACATGACCCCCCACCAGCCTAAAGCCAGGGGAGAACAATCACTATCCTGATGTACTTCCCTGTTTGAGGCGACAGAACAAGGACCCAGGCCCACAACAGCAGGGGCATGCTCCAGTTCTTCGCCTTCCTGACTCCAATTGGATCCCTCTGTCCATACTCTCAGGGCCCACTAAGCCCATCCATGGGGAACCTTTCTCCTTTCCTGCGGATCCCATCTGTGCAGCACCTAACCTTACTTTGCTCACAGATGTATCCCAGGAGCAGGATAGTACCACCATGACCAACACAGTGGTGTTGCCCACTCTACCCCTGGGGTGTGACACTTGTCCCCTCCCCAGGGATAACTCTGTCCACCCGGACAGCAAGCCACAGTGATTACTGACAGCTGCCAGGGATGAGAGCCAGGCCCCAGGCCTCTCAAAGCTCTCCAACCACTGTGGCTGTGGAGAGTGGGGGGCGGTAGCCCCAGGTGCTGGGCACCCTTTAACCACTCTCCCTTCCACCAGGTCAGGGATGACAGCCTGAACCTGGTCCTCCCCTCTGGGGCTTTGTACCCTCCCTCCTGGAGTGGTACCCCCAGAGTCCAACATGGTCAGGGTGCTTACAGAAGTCACCCTGTACCATTCCTCCACCAGTGCAGGGCTGTTAACCTGCCACTGGCCCTCCAACCTGGGGCCTGTACCTTCAGGTTGGACTAGGGCCCGGGGTGAGGCTTCCCTCCCCCTGCCCTCCCTTCTGGGGTCCAGCACCCTCCAACTGGGAGTGGCCTCCTCAGAAGACAACATGGTAGGGGCACTGTTATCAGTAGCCCCTCCCTCCAGGTCCGGGGAGACACCCTGGACCTGGTCTTCCAGCCCAGGGTCTGTACCCTCAGATTGGATCACTGCCTGGCAAACCAGGACTTCCTGGGAGGCACACCTACCCCCCACCAGGTCAGAGTTTAACCTCTGCACCTGCCCATTCAACTCAGAGTCACCACCCTGAAGTTGAACAATTGCCTGGCACGCCAGGACTTCCTGGAGGGCACACTGACCCTCCACCAGGTCAGAGTTTAACCTCTGCACCTGACCATTCAACTCAGAGTCACCACCCTGAAGTTGAACAATTGCCTGGCACGCCAGGACTTCCTGGAGGGCACACTGACCCTCCACCAGGTCAGAGTTTAACCTCTGAATTTGGCCATTCAACTCAGAGTCATCACCCTGAAGTTGAACAATTGCCTGGCACACCAGGACTTCCTGGAGGGCACGCTGACCCTCCACCAGGTCAGAGTTTAACCTCTGAACTGGGCCATTCAACTCAGAGTCACCACCCTGAAGTTGAACAATCGCCTGGCACGCCAGGACTTCCTGGAGGGCACACTGACCCTCCACCAGGTCAGAGTTTAACCTCTGAACCTGGTTCTCCAACCTAGGGTCACCATCCTGAGGTTGGACAACTGCCTGGTACACCAGGGCTTTCTGGGGGGCACACCTACCCCCCACCAGGTCAGAGGTTAACCTCTGAACCTGGATATCCAACCCAGAGTCACCACTCTGAGGTTGGACCATTGCCTGGCAGGCCAGGACTTTCAGGGAGGCACACCTACCTCCCACCAGGTCAGAGTTTAACCTCTGAGCCTGGTTCTCCAACCCAGGGTCACCACCCTGAGGTTGAACCATTGCCTGGTATACCAGGACTTTCTGGGGGGCACACCTAACCCCCACCAGGTCAGAGTTTGACCTCTGAACCTGGTTAGCCAACCCAGAGTCACCACCCTGAGGTTGGGCAATTGCCTGGCACCCCTGGACTTTCTGGGAGGCACACCTACCTCCCACCAGGTCAGAGTTTAACCTCTGAACCTGGCCATCCAACCCAGAGTCGACACCCTGAGGTTGGACAACTGCCTGGCACGCCAGGACTTTCTGGGGGGCACACCTACCCCCCACCAGGTCAGAGTTTAACCTCTGAACCTGACCATCCAACCCAGAGTCAACACCCTGAGGTTGGACAATTGCCTGGCACAGCAGGACTTCTTGGGAGGCACACCTACCTCCCACCCAGTCAGAGTTTGACCTCTTCACCTGGTAAGCCAACCCAGAGTCACCACCCTGAGGTTGAACCATTGCCTGGCGCCCCAGGACTTTCTGGGAGGCACACCTACCTCCCACCAGGTCAGAGTTTAACCTCTGAGCCTGGTTCCCCAACCCAGGGTCACCACCCTGAGGTTGGGCAATTGCCTGGCACGCCAGGACTTTCTGGGGGGCACACCTACCCCCCACCAGGTCAGAGTTTAACCTCTGAACCCGGTTACCCAACCCAGAGTCAGCACTCTGAGGTTGGACCACTGCCTGGTACACCAGGACTTTCTGGGGGGCACACCTACCCCCCACCAGGTCGGAGTTTAACCTCTGAACCTGGTCATCCAATCCAGAGTCAACACCCTGAGGTTGGACAATTGCCTGGCACAGCAGGACTTCTTGGGAGGCACATCTACCTCCCACCAGGTCAGAGTTTAACCTCTGAACCTGGGTATCCAACCCAGAGTCACCACCCTGAGGTTGAATCTTTGCCTGGCATGCCAGGACTTCCTGGGGGGCACTCTCACCCCCCACAAGGGACACACCGTCCCCAAGGGCCACACAAGAGTCTGGTTGGCGCAGGTCTCCCGACCTCTGCCCATCCGGCAGAGTCTGGGTTTCCCCCAAACCAGAAACGGTTTCACCTGGGTCATTCCTGGGGGGCTCTGCTCTCAGAGCTGTCCCCTGACTCTCAAGGTCCTCCACTGGGGTCTGCAACCCCCTCTCAACCCTATGTCTGGACTTCTGCACCCCCTCACTAGGAGGGGTACTGCCAGACACCAGAACTGTTGGGATGCTGGCTACAGTCACCCCCCCAAGTTCTTCTGACACTGCGGGGCTTCCCTCAAAAGGTGGCCCTACGGTACAGGCTAGGCTTCCCTCCTGGTGTTCCCTCATGGAACCCTCTAGGACCTGGGACCTACCTGGGACACTACAATCCTCTCCCACCACACTCGGTTGGGAACCACCTAGACCACTCCCTTCAGGAGCACCCCCAAATGCCTCTTCAGACTCTCTGGTACTCACCCAGCAGTCTGCCTCCATTGTAAGTTCCCTGGGGTCAGAGAACTCACACTCCACTTGGTGTTGGCGTAGCTCTGGAAAATAAGGACCAGACATATGCTCTCCAGCAATTACACCACTCTGCTCTTCACATGTATTAACCACAGTACCCTT
The DNA here is from genome assembly GCF_031143425.1 of Pleurodeles waltl. Lineage (NCBI taxonomy): Eukaryota > Metazoa > Chordata > Amphibia > Caudata > Salamandridae > Pleurodeles > Pleurodeles waltl. The sequence continues at coordinate 167,232,858 of NC_090443.1, read as the reverse complement.
CACCCAACCACCCAGTAACTCAACCTTGGAAAAGCACTCTACTTCACCCTCCTGAGACTGGTGAGACAGTATCTGTCTGTCCCTGACACTCAACCCAAACTCTTCTGGGATGTCTCTACACTCTATATCTAGGACGTCCACCAGGGGGGAACCCTTTTCTCTGTCACTCTCTGCTAGAGTCAGTAAAGTGTCCCTCCCCCCAGTAGGAATATGACTCCCTGTGCCAGTTCCCCAATCCTTCTCAGGGACCCTGTGCATAACGGGAACTACCTCATACCCTTGAACTGCCTGGGGTGTGTCAACTCCCTTCTTCAAGTTGGGCACCACATCTCTGGGCTTGTGCCCTTCTTCAGCAGTACTAGATGCAAGATTTTTGCTGCCACCATCTGAACTGGACTCAGCCCTTCCGGCCTCCAGTTTCAGCTCTTTACAGCTCAGCTCTTGAGCTGCAATCTTTTCTTCTTCCAGGGCTAAAAGTCTTTTTGCCTCAACCTCTGCAAGATACTCCTCTAATTGTTGCTCCTGTCGCCTTTGACTTCGGAGCCATTCATCTATTTCTGGGTCACTGTCCAACTCTGAGTAGCCTTCCTCCTCATCTGAGTAGTCTTCCTCCTCATCTGAGGGGTACTTAGTCATTTGGTTTCTTGTTGCCTCTCTCTCTGCCCCTCTTTCCTCCCCCCAGACTACGTAGTGATGGAGCATCTCCGCTTTAGTAGATCTCCTTGCTACAGGAAGGCCCCATTGTCTGCAAAGCTTCCTTAGGTCAGCCTTAGTGAGGTGGTCAGTACGAACAAAGAATGAGTAGGTAAGCAATCCCATTCTGATCAGATCTTACTAGCAAAAACCAAAATCCAAAGTCTAAAATATCAATAGTATATCCAGGAGGACATCAGAGAACCAAAAGCCAAAAAAGATGAAAAATCAAGTTGACCTTCAACTGTGGGTAGGTAGTGAAATACTTAGCTACTGTATGTCACTGCACAAACACAAGTCCTATCCTCACCGCTGACCACCAATGTTAGAAATGGGGTTTTTGGTTGGCAGTCAGGTTGCCCTCTGTCCAAGCAAGAACCCTCACTCTAGTCAGGGTAAGTCACACACAATCCAAAATCAGCCTGTGCTCACCCTCCGGTAGCTTGGCACGAGCAGTCAGGCTTAACTTAGAAGGCAATGTGTAAAGCATTTGTGCAATAAATCATACAACACCGTAGTATAACACCACAAAAATACACCACACAGTGTTTAGAAAAATATAGAATATTTATCTGGGTACTTGTAGGTCAAAACGATCAAAGTTGCAATACGGATTTGTAAAGATATCACTGAAAAGTGATATTAAGTGTCTTTAAGTCTTTAAAAAGCAATAAAGTGTCTTTCAAGCACAGAGTACCTGGTTTCTGGTGGGAAATCTCCTCAGAGGGCCACAGGAGAAGAGATGCGTGGAAAAAGGGGTGTGTGCGTCGATTTCCTCTCAGCACACACAGACTTGCGTCGTTCTTTTCCACGCGGGGAAGTCAGGCGTCGTTTTCCGGCGCGCAGACAGTCTCTTTTTGTGGATCGCGGGGATTACCAGATGTCCCGGGTCTGTGCGTGGATTCTCCTGCTTATTTTCCGGCTGCGCGTCGTTCTGCGGGGCTGCGCGTCGAAGTTTCGATCTCACAGTAGACGTCGCGTCGATTTCTCCTTGGAAGTCGGGCAGCGTTGTCCTTGCGAGGCCGTGCGTCGAAATTTTGGTCTCACGGCAGGCGTCGCGTCGATTTCTCCTTGGAAGTCGGGCGGCGTTGTCCTTGCGAGGCCGTGCGTCAAAGTTTCGCATTCACGGTAGGCGTCGCGTCGATTTCTCCTGGAAAGTCGGGCGACGTTGTCCTTGCGAGGTTGTGCGTTGAAGTCTCGATCGTCCCGAGAGCGTCGCGTTGATCAGCGTCGGTGTGCGGCGTTTTTCTCGCCGCGAAACAAGCTGTGCGTCGAAATTTTCGCCGCACGGAGCGTCCAAGTGAAAGGAAGAAGTCTTTTTGGTCCTGAGACTTCAAGGAACAGGAGGCAAGCTCTATCCAAGCCCTTGGAGAGCACTTTCACAGCCAGACAAGAGTTCAGCCAGGCAGCAGGGCAACAGCCAGACAGCAGTCCTTTGTAGAAAGCAGACAGGTGAGTCCTTTGAGCAGCCAGGCAGTTCTTCTTGGCAGGATGTAGTTTCTGGTTCAGGTTTCTTCTCCAGCAAGTGTCTGATGAGGTAGGGCAGAGGCCCTGTTTTATACTAAGTTGTGCCTTTGAAGTGGGGGTGACTTCACAGAGTCTCTAAGAAATGCACCAAGTTCCCTTTCAGCTCAATCCTGTCTGCCAGAGTCCCAGTAGGGGGTGTGGCAGTCCTTTGTGTGAGGGCAGGCCCTCCACCCTCCCAGCCCAGGAAGACCCATTCAAAATGCAGATGTATGCAAGTGAGGCTGAGTACCCTGTGTTTGGGGTGTGTCTGAGTGAATGCACAAGGAGCCGTCAACTAAACCTAGCCAGACGTGGATTGAAGGGCACAACAAGATTTTAGTGCAAAGAAATGCTCACTTTCTAAAAGTGGCATTTCTAGAATAGTAATATTAAATCCGACTTCACCAGTCAGCAGGATTTTGTATTACCATTCTGGCCATACTAAATATGACCTTCCTGCTCCTTTCAGATCAGCAGCTGCCACTTCAACAGTGTATGAGGGCAGCCCCAATGTTAGCCTATGAAGGGAGCAGGCCTCACAGTAGTGTAAAAACGAATTTAGGAGTTTTACACTACCAGGACATATAACTACACAGGTACATGTCCTGCCTTTTACCTACACAGCACCCTGCTCTAGGGGTTACCTAGGGCACACATTAGGGATGACTTATATGTAGAAAAAGGGGAGTTCTAGGCTTGGCAAGTACTTTTAAATGCCAAGTCGAAGTGGCAGTGAAACTGCACACACAGGCCTTGCAATGGCAGGCCTGAGACAAGGTTAAGGGGCTACTGAGGTGGGTGGCACAACCAGTGCTGCAGGCCCACTAGTAGCATTTAATCTACATGCCCTAGGCACAGGTAGTGCACTCTACTAGGGACTTACAGGTAAATTAAATAGTCAATCATGGATAAACCAATCAATAGTACAATTTACACAGAGAGCATATGCACTTTAGCACTGGTTAGCAGTGGTAAAGTGCTCAGAGGTCAAAAGCCAACAACAACAGGTCAGAAAAAATAGGAGGAAGGAGGCAAAAAGTTTGGGGATGTCCCTGTCAAAAAGCCAGGTCCAACACCCACCACATATGGTAGGATATGTAGTTAAAGGATTTCCATTCTGAAAGAATGACTTTAATCGCAACTGTTAAGAGGAGATCCAGTAGAGCCATGTCATCGTGGTTTAGATTAAAAGCTTTGGGGTTTTTCCATGGCCCCAGAACCACCAGTGGGAAATTCATGGTAATAGGTATCCCAAGTAGGGAACTAAGATGGCTCTGGAAAGGGTTCCAAAAGGGATTTAAAAGGGGGCATTGGAAGAACATGTGTCATATGTCCCAGAAGTAGAGTTATAGTTCCAACATTTGTCATTCTCTCTTAGTTTCAATCTATGGAGCTTAACCGGGGTCCAATGTAGAAAGTTCATTGTGAAAAATGTAGTCAGGGTAGGGGCAATCTTATTATAAAGTGAATTTTTAACAATCATTGATCATTCATCTTCAAAGATATGGGACAGATCAGGACTAAGGTGTTGCATCCATTTGTCACAAAGGGACGAATCCGATTGTGTCGGGGGTGGGGTTAGGGCCTTATAAATGTTGGAGGCCACATGTCCTGATGCTCTTCATGACCTCAGACAATGTATAATAGATGTTTCTTTAGTATATGAGAGTCTGTTTAGCTCGACTTTAAGCTTTAGAAAGCTCTAAAAATCAATGCTGGGAAGTCCATGGCAATTAGCGAGGGCAGAAAATTAATATGGTTCTTTGTTATTGTCATTGAGATCTCGGAATAGATGTATGCCGTTGGACGCCCAAGAGTGTGCCATAGTATAAGGATGATCTATTTTGAGTTTACGGTTATGTCATAGTGAAGTCATTATAGATTCATGAATTGGCACTTCTGATTGTTCATCTAGTGATTTAAGTGCACATGCGGTGTCCGTGAGAATCTACAGGGAGTGCAGGGGTTTGAGGTTTCGTCATGGTAAGGTATGCAGAGGGACTGAAGGGGGTGCAGAGGGTATTTTCAATGTCAAGTCAGTGGGAGGGATCAGATTTATTGGTTAATAGCCAAGACGTGCCCTGTGTCACAAGAACAGCGGACTGATAAAGCATGCAATTTGAGAGGTTACAACCTCCTTCAACGGAGTTTGATTTTAGGGCTTTGTAGGAGATTCTGGCCCTCTTCCCACTGCATAGGAAAGTTGATGTTAGTTTGTCAATTATACAAAAGAAGGTGTAAGATATTCTCAATGGAAGCATTTTCAGGGTTTGGAGTCTCCCCCTCCAGGAGATATGCTTGGGTGACCAAGACGAAGGCAGGTTTTTGACCTTGTTAATGGTTTTGGTTTTGTTAATTTGGAGAGTCTGCTAAGTCATTGGCAAACCAGATTCCTAGGTATTTGAGTTGTTTTGGTTGCAGTTTAAGTCCAGAATCCGCCAGGTGGGCAGTGAAGCAGCAGGGATTGAGTGAGAACACCTCTGTTTTGTCTTTGTTTGAAGTGTATTCCAAGACTAGGGAGAAGTTTTCTATAATTTTAGGTAATGCAGAGATCGCTTGTTCCACATCGTCAGAGAAGACAAGGATTTCATTTGTGTAGGCTGCAGTATTATAAGATTCTGAAGAAAAAAGAATACCACAATGGGATCAAATAGACTTATCCACACACAACACACAATCTCAACCACTCCATACCTCCAATGATCAATCTATATAAGGGAATTGACAATTTAAATTTTGTAATTAATCTAAACCCATAAAATCATGAAATAAAGCCACCCATTCAAACCAAAACCAATAATAAAACCCTCACATATAAAAACCAGACATGAGGGAGACAAAACAGAAAGACATCCACTATAGTCTATTATATACACGTTGTCCCAATTTTGGTATATATAGGCCTACTGATTTTGTCCACAGTCTCTGTTCAATTTTAGGCCTGTTCCAGTGGGTCCAGCAATCCAATTTGCATCAACACGTTTCAGTGGTTTTTCAAAAGTCCTTCCACCACCTTCTTCAGGACATTAAGATATACTTTCCATGAATGATGACGGGAGGTATTAGCTATATTGGCGTTGTTTTAAAATTTAAAGGGTGGGTAAATAAATTGGGAATTGAGGTATGTGTGTTTGTTTGTTTTAAAATAGATTTGAAAGATACATGTGGGGAGTATATCTTAATGTTCTGAAGAAGGTGGTGGAAGGACTTTTGAAAAACCTCTGAAACGCATTGACGCAAATTGGATTGCTGGACCCATTGAAACGGGCTTAAAATTGAACAGAGACTGTGGACAGAAATCAATAGGCCTATATATACCAAAATTGGGACATCGTGTATATAATAGACTATAGTGTATTTCTTTCTGTTTTGTCTCCCTTATGTCTGATTTTTATATGTGAGGGTTTTGGTTTGAATGGGTGGCGTTATTTCATGATTTTATGGGTTTAGATTTATTAAAAAAATTACATTGTATTTTTTATTGTCAATTCCTTTATATAGATTGGTCATTGGAGGTACAGAGTGGTTGAGATTGTGTACTGTGTGTGGATAAGTCTATTTGATCCCATTGGGGTATTCTTTTTTCTTCACTGTATCAGGGTGCCCTGTCCCCTTTGGGTGATAGGTTTGGAAGGCCCTCTCTCTTTTCTTTTCAAGTTATACGATTCTGAGCCAAATTGGAAGCCTTTGATCTCAGACAAGGAATCAATTAGCAGGGCCAATGGATTAGTAACAAATAAAAAGAGGAGTGGAGAAAGAGGACAACCTTGCCTGGTGTCTTGATGTAAACCAAAGGGAGCAGAAAGTTCTCCATTTATTCTAATATTGTCTCTGGTATTGGCATAGAGAGGCATAGTCATATTAATAAACGATTTCCAAGGTCATGTGCCTCCAGGACCGCATGAAGGAAAGGCCAGTAGACCTTATATCAATGGTCTTTTCTGCATCAAGCGTGATCGCTGCAGTGGGCATAAAGGAGATTCTCGCCTTTCCATGACATGGCAGTAGGTACGAATCTCTAGCTAGTCTACCTTTCACAAAGCTCGTTTTAGAGTTGTGGATCAGTTTTGGAATAAAAGTTTCTATTTTCTTTGCCAAAATCTTACTACATATTTTTGCTTCAATGTTGAGCAATGAGATGGGGCGATAGTTTTGGGGGTCTGAGTGGTCTTCATCTCCTTTGAGGATTACCATAATGGTAGCATCTGCAGTGGTACCCGAGACGCTGCCTTGAAAGGATAAATAATCTAAGGTGCTTTTGAGTTGATCAACTAGTGGGTTTTGGAATGTTTTATAGAAGGTACAGTTGAAGCCATCTAGGCCTTGCACCTTCTTCGATTGGATGGAGTTGATGGCACTTAAGATTTCGGAATGGTCAATGGGTTTATCCATCTGAGATTTATCAGCTTCTGAGAGTTTAGTGATATTGAGTTTAAGCAGGAAACTTTCACAATCAAGCTTCTGGCAAGGAGCTCTGAGTGAGTATAGTTTAACGTGAAATTCCTTAAATATGTCTACGTTTTTGAGGGAGCCACTTGAAGTCTTGATATGTGTAATGGTAATAGGAGCATTCTTGATTTTGGGAGTGACCGCTAAGGTTTTACCAGCCTTTGGGCATGGACCTAGATGTAGGCTCTTTTACGGACAATGGAATTGTATTGTATTTTAGTAGTTTGATCTCATGAAGTGTATGCTTACTTTTTGTGTGTCTGAAAGTGGCCTCTTTACTTTCAATTTCAGTAACAAGCGTTTCAGGGCTTCTTTAATCTCATGATTTTTGTTGGAAATGCGTTTTATGATATGGCCTCTCGTCGAATATTTAAACGTCTCCCAGAGAACTACTGGTGAAGAGACCCATTTGGTGTTTTCTTTAAAGAAGAGGTCAATTTCTTTTTTTAGATCTGTTATACCTTTTGGATTTTCCCAAATTTCCTCATTCATACGCCAGATCCTAGTTTTCCCTTTGTTGAACGTGTTTAGGATGGACATCGATATTGAAGCGTGATAGATATCAAAATGAGGTGGAGTTTGGCCATCCAAGTGGACTGAAGGAGAGGGTCAGAGACCAGCAGATAATCAATACGAGAGACACTAGAGTGTGGGGGAGAGAAAAAGGTAAAGTCATTACTGATGGGAATATAGAGTCTCCAAACACCTCCTAGGCAGTGTGTAGTGCAAAAATTGCTCATTTGTTTGTGGGACATGGGGATCCTGAAATTAAATGCTGTTTGGCAATCTAAGATTGGGTCCTTTTGGAGATTGAAGTCTCCACCCAGGATCAGTTTAGAATTGACTGTTAGTTCCATAAGCTTCTTATTAATAGACATCCAAAACACTGGATCATCTGCAATAGGGGTATATATGCTCATAACATATAGCTCTTGTGTCCCAGCATTCAGCCTAGTGAGCAGCCAGTGATAGGACATTAAGGGAAGTCATGGGTGATTGGTAAAGTGGTTGGGGGATGACCTGGTCTGGAGCCTTGGGTGCAGAGTGGAATCATGCCCTGAGTATGTGTAAGGGACACATAGTATAGAAGTCCCTACCATTAGAGAATGGACTAATGGGATAAGGGGGAAAGGACTGAGGAGTTGGGGCAAACAACAGATATGACCGTTAAAACAATAAATGGGGCTTGTTGTGTCTCGGGCCACTGTTGAGTCCCTTCCAACCATGGGGACCCTGTAGGAGACAAGGTGTAGTGGGGGGAAAACATAGAGGAGTACAGCACAGAGCTCTGCTCACACAAGTCTGGCCTCGGGCCTGTTATCAATTAAATGAAGAAAACGTTCCTGCAGTTAGTTGTAAAACAGCGAAAAGTTTGGGTACAACGCTCTATATCTATGGAGTAAAGTGTGTGTGTGGAATGCAGTTACGTTGGTGTTTAGCTCTGAGAGCAACAAAGGGAATGAGATATCTCAGAATGATGGATATCAACAAACAAATTGAGCAGAAAGCATGAAATCAAGATTATAAGTAATAGAATTGTAGTAGCTGATGCATAATCAAACAACATTTTTGGTAGCAATAAACAGCAGTGACTTCAATAAGACTCTTATATGAGTACAATATAATAGATTTATATAGCAAGAGAACATGCAGAGCTACCACCCTATCCTTTCTGGAGACTTATACAATAAAGTTGTGGCAGTAAACTATAATTATGTGGTGTACCTGCATAGTTCAGACTGGTTGTTTGTCCATGCAAAAATGACTATCAAAGAGAAGACTGTGATAGTTCTATCGAGCCATTGTGGTGATAAGAAATTTACTCCACAATGTATTATAAACCCTGAATCAGAAAGAGTGCACATCACAGAACAACACCCCATCAAGGAAATTACCTTGGTATGCAGGACTGTAATTCATCTAATCAATTCTAGCATAAACAATATGTTTGAAATGGCAACTAAGAACAACATGAGGATGTGAAATTGCTTTAGCAACAAAGGGGAACCTTTTAGGAGGAGGTCATGGGAGTGCATTGTCCGTAGAGTTTGCAACAGATGTCTGAGTTTTAAATTTATTCTCAAGAAATGTCGCAAGTTTTGTGGGGTTATTGAAGAATTTGGACTGATCCTTGACGGTAATGTGGAATTTGGAAGGTCAAGAGAAAGCAAATGGAATACCTGTACTTGTGAGTCTTACTCTTAGCACTAGAAAGCCTTACTGGTATATTACTGTTTCCTTTGCATAATCTTGTGAAATGGAGATTTTTTAGTTTTGCCACATGATCGTCTTAACCATCCTCATTTGTGCTAGGTTTTGTCTGTGTGTTGGTGTTGGTGTCTTAATAGTTTGAAAATCAACGCTGTAGGAGTTGTGGTGTAACTAGTCTTATGAGTTGGTACCCTTTTCACCCTCTCAATTTAAAATTATTCGTCAAAGGACATTTATAGGGTTAATGTTAAAGCAACTTCTTAGACTGCAAAATTTCGGTCTAATATTGTAGGGTATCGCTGATGCCTAGTCCGAAAAGAAATCAATGAATATCAAACCATGGAAGGGGACGGGAGGATGTAGAGGGGTGGGGTGTAGGTAGCGGTAGGAGACACGAAGGACCGTGGTTGACCAGCTTCCAGGTCATTATGGGACGTTGTAGTGTTTACTTGATTAAGAGCAGAACCATCATGTTCCATGAACTTGTCTAAAGTGTGCCAAATAGTATTAGCGATTTTAGGGGTACCATGACTTTCATCACTAACGTTTTGTGCCTCTCTAAGGTACTTGACCAATGCCCACTGTTAGAAATGGGGTTTTTGGTTGGCAGTCAGGTTGCCCTCTGTCCAAGCAAGAACCCTCACTCTAGTCAGGGTAAGTCACACACAATCCAAAATCAGCCTGTGCTCACCCTCCGGTAGCTTGGCACGAGCAGTCAGGCTTAACTTAGAAGGCAATGTGTAAAGCATTTGTGCAATAAATCATACAACACCGTAGTATAACACCACAAAAATACACCACACAGTGTTTAGAAAAATATAGAATATTTATCTGGGTACTTGTAGGTCAAAACGATCAAAGTTGCAATACGGATTTGTAAAGATATCACTGAAAAGTGATATTAAGTGTCTTTAAGTCTTTAAAAAGCAATAAAGTGTCTTTCAAGCACAGAGTACCTGGTTTCTGGTGGGAAATCTCCTCAGAGGGCCACAGGAGAAGAGATGCGTGGAAAAAGGGGTGCGTGCGTCGATTTCCTCTCAGCACACACAGACTTGCGTCGTTCTTTTCCACGCGGGGAAGTCGGGCGTCGTTTTCCGGCGCGCAGACAGTCTCTTTTTGTGGATCGCGGGGATTACCAGATGTCCCGGGTCTGTGCGTGGATTCTCCTGCTTATTTTCCGGCTGCGCGTCGTTCTGCGGGGCTGCGCGTCGAAGTTTCGATCTCACGGTAGGCGTCGCGTCGATTTCTCCTTGGAAGTCGGGCAGCGTTGTCCTTGCGAGGCCGTGCGTCGAAATTTTGGTCTCACGGCAGGCGTCGCGTCGATTTCTCCTTGGAAGTCGGGCGGCGTTGTCCTTGCGAGGCCGTGCGTCAAAGTTTCGCATTCACGGTAGGCGTCGCGTCGATTTCTCCTGGAAAGTCGGGCGACGTTGTCCTTGCGAGGTTGTGCGTCGAAGTCTCGATCGTCCCGAGAGCGTCGCGTTGATCAGCGTCGGTGTGCAGCGTTTTTCTCGCCGCGAAACAAGCTGTGCGTCGAAATTTTCACCGCACGGAGCGTCCAAGTGAAAGGAAGAAGTCTTTTTGGTCCTGAGACTTCAAGGAACAGGAGGCAAGCTCTATCCAAGCCCTTGGAGAGCACTTTCACAGCCAGACAAGAGTTCAGCCAGGCAGCAGGGCAACAGCCAGACAGCAGTCCTTTGTAGAAAGCAGACAGGTGAGTCCTTTGAGCAGCCAGGCAGTTCTTCTTGGCAGGATGTAGTTTCTGGTTCAGGTTTCTTCTCCAGCAAGTGTCTGATGAGGTAGGGCAGAGGCCCTGTTTTATACTAAGTTGTGCCTTTGAAGTGGGGGTGACTTCAAAGAGTCTCTAAGAAATGCACCAAGTTCCCTTTCAGCTCAATCCTGTCTGCCAGAGTCCCAGTAGGGGGTGTGGCAGTCCTTTGTGTGAGGGCAGGCCCTCCACCCTCCCAGCCCAGGAAGACCCATTCAAAATGCAGATGTATGCAAGTGAGGCTGAGTACCCTGTGTTTGGGGTGTGTCTGAGTGAATGCACAAGGAGCTGTCAACTAAACCTAGCCAGACGTGGATTGAAGGGCACAACAAGATTTTAGTGCAAAGAAATGCTCACTTTCTAAAAGTGGCATTTCTAGAATAGTAATATTAAATCCGACTTCACCAGTCAGCAGGATTTTGTATTACCATTCTGGCCATACTAAATATGACCTTCCTGCTCCTTTCAGAATAGCAGCTGCCACTTCAACAGTGTATGAGGGCAGCCCCAATGTTAGCCTATGAAGGGAGCAGGCCTCACAGTAGTGTAAAAACGAATTTAGGAGTTTTACACTACCAGGACATATAACTACACAGGTACATGTCCTGCCTTTTACCTACACAGCACCCTGCTCTAGGGGTTACCTAGGGCACACATTAGGGATGACTTATATGTAGAAAAAGGGGAGTTCTAGGCTTGGCAAGTACTTTTAAATGCCAAGTCGAAGTGGCAGTGAAACTGCACACACAGGCCTTGCAATGGCAGGCCTGAGACAAGGTTAAGGGGCTACTGAGGTGGGTGGCACAACCAGTGCTGCAGGCCCACTAGTAGCATTTAATCTACATGCCCTAGGCACAGGTAGTGCACTCTACTAGGGACTTACAGGAAATTAAATAGTCAATCATGGATAAACCAATCAATAGTACAATTTACACAGAGAGCATATGCACTTTAGCACTGGTTAGCAGTGGTAAAGTGCTCAGAGGTCAAAAGCCAACAACAACAGGTCAGAAAAAATAGGAGGAAGGAGGCAAAAAGTTTGGGGATGTCCCTGTCAAAAAGCCAGGTCCAACATGACCCCCACCAGCCTAAAGCCAGGGGAGAACAATCACTATCCTGATGTACTTCCCTGTTTGAGGCGACAGAACAAGGACCCAGGCCCACAACAGCAGGGGCATGCTCCAGTTCTTCGCCTTCCTGACTCCAATTGGATCCCTCTGTCCATACTCTCAGGGCCCACTAAGCCCATCCATGGGGAACCTTTCTCCTTTCCTGCGGATCCCATCTGTGCAGCACCTAACCTTACTTTGCTCACAGATGTATCCCAGGAGCAGGATAGTACCACCATGACCAACACAGTGGTGTTGCCCACTCTACCCCTGGGGTGTGACACTTGTCCCCTCCCCAGGGATAACTCTGTCCACCCGGACAGCAAGCCACAGTGATTACTGACAGCTGCCAGGGATGAGAGCCAGGCCCCAGGCCTCTCAAAGCTCTCCAACCACTGTGGCTGTGGAGAGTGGGGGGCGGTAGCCCCAGGTGCTGGGCACCCTTTAACCACTCTCCCTTCCACCAGGTCAGGGATGACAGCCTGAACCTGGTCCTCCCCTCTGGGGCTTTGTACCCTCCCTCCTGGAGTGGTACCCCCAGAGTCCAACATGGTCAGGGTGCTTACAGAAGTCACCCTGTACCATTCCTCCACCAGTGCAGGGCTGTTAACCTGCCACTGGCCCTCAAACCTGGGGCCTGTACCTTCAGGTTGGACTAGGGCCCGGGGTGAGGCTTCCCTCCCCCTGCCCTCCCTTCTGGGGTCCAGCACCCTCCAACTGGGAGTGGCCTCCTCAGAAGACAACATGGTAGGGGCACTGTTATCAGTAGCCCCTCCCTCCAGGTCCGGGGAGACACCCTGGACCTGGTCTTCCAGCCCAGGGTCTGTACCCTCAGATTGGATCACTGCCTGGCAAACCAGGACTTCCTGGGAGGCACACCTACCCCCCACCAGGTCAGAGTTTAACCTCTGCACCTGCCCATTCAACTCAGAGTCACCACCCTGAAGTTGAACAATTGCCTGGCACGCCAGGACTTCCTGGAGGGCACACTGACCCTCCACCAGGTCAGAGTTTAACCTCTGCACCTGACCATTCAACTCAGAGTCACCACCCTGAAGTTGAACAATTGCCTGGCACGCCAGGACTTCCTGGAGGGCACACTGACCCTCCACCAGGTCAGAGTTTAACCTCTGAATTTGGCCATTCAACTCAGAGTCATCACCCTGAAGTTGAACAATTGCCTGGCACACCAGGACTTCCTGGAGGGCACGCTGACCCTCCACCAGGTCAGAGTTTAACCTCTGAACTGGGCCATTCAACTCAGAGTCACCACCCTGAAGTTGAACAATCGCCTGGCACGCCAGGACTTCCTGGAGGGCACACTGACCCTCCACCAGGTCAGAGTTTAACCTCTGAACCTGGTTCTCCAACCTAGGGTCACCATCCTGAGGTTGGACAACTGCCTGGTACACAGGGCTTTCTGGGGGGCACACCTACCCCCCACCAGGTCAGAGGTTAACCTCTGAACCTGGATATCCAACCCAGAGTCACCACTCTGAGGTTGGACCATTGCCTGGCAGGCCAGGACTTTCAGGGAGGCACACCTACCTCCCACCAGGTCAGAGTTTAACCTCTGAGCCTGGTTCTCCAACCCATGGTCACCACCCTGAGGTTGAACCATTGCCTGGTATACCAGGACTTTCTGGGGGGCACACCTACCCCCCACCAGGTCAGAGTTTGACCTCTGAACCTGGTTAGCCAACCCAGAGTCACCACCCTGAGGTTGGGCAATTGCCTGGCACCCCTGGACTTTCTGGGAGGCACACCTACCTCCCACCAGGTCAGAGTTTAACCTCTGAACCTGGCCATCCAACCCAGAGTCGACACCCTGAGGTTGGACAACTGCCTGGCACGCCAGGACTTTCTGGGGGGCACACCTACCCCCCACCAGGTCAGAGTTTAACCTCTGAACCTGACCATCCAACCCAGAGTCAACACCCTGAGGTTGGACAATTGCCTGGCACAGCAGGACTTCTTGGGAGGCACACCTACCTCCCACCCAGTCAGAGTTTGACCTCTTCACCTGGTAAGCCAACCCAGAGTCACCACCCTGAGGTTGAACCATTGCCTGGCGCCCCAGGACTTTCTGGGAGGCACACCTACCTCCCACCAGGTCAGAGTTTAACCTCTGAGCCTGGTTCCCCAACCCAGGGTCACCACCCTGAGGTTGGGCAATTGCCTGGCACGCCAGGACTTTCTGGGGGGCACACCTACCCCCCACCAGGTCAGAGTTTAACCTCTGAACCCGGTTACCCAACCCAGAGTCAGCACTCTGAGGTTGGACCACTGCCTGGTACACCAGGACTTTCTGGGGGGCACACCTACCCCCCACCAGGTCGGAGTTTAACCTCTGAACCTGGTCATCCAATCCAGAGTCAACACCCTGAGGTTGGACAATTGCCTGGCACAGCAGGACTTCTTGGGAGGCACATCTACCTCCCACCAGGTCAGAGTTTAACCTCTGAACCTGGGTATCCAACCCAGAGTCACCACCCTGAGGTTGAATCTTTGCCTGGCATGCCAGGACTTCCTGGGGGGCACTCTCACCCCCCACAAGGGACACACCGTCCCCAAGGGCCACACAAGAGTCTGGTTGGCGCAGGTCTCCCGACCTCTGCCCATCCGGCAGAGTCTGGGTTTCCCCCAAACCAGAAACGGTTTCACCTGGGTCATTCCTGGGGGGCTCTGCTCTCAGAGCTGTCCCCTGACTCTCAAGGTCCTCCACTGGGGTCTGCAACCCCCTCTCAACCCTATGTCTGGACTTCTGCACCCCCTCACTAGGAGGGGTACTGCCAGACACCAGAACTGTTGGGATGCTGGCTACAGTCACCCCCCCAAGTTCTTCTGACACTGCGGGGCTTCCCTCAAAAGGTGGCCCTACGGTACAGGCTAGGCTTCCCTCCTGGTGTTCCCTCATGGAACCCTCTAGGACCTGGGACCTACCTGGGACACTACAATCCTCTCCCACCACACTCGGTTGGGAACCACCTAGACCACTCCCTTCAGGAGCACCCCCAAATGCCTCTTCAGACTCTCTGGTACTCACCCAGCAGTCTGCCTCCATTGTAAGTTCCCTGGGGTCAGAGAACTCACACTCCACCTGGTGTTGGCGTAGCTCTGGAAAATAAGGACCAGACATATGCTCTCCAGCAATTACATCACTCTGCTCTTCACATGTATTAACCACAGTACCCTTCACCCAACCACCCAGTAACTCAACCTTGGAAAAGCACTCTACTTCACCCTCCTGAGACTGGTGAGACAGTATCTGTCTGTCCCTGACACTCAACCCAAACTCTTCTGGGATGTCTCTACACTCTATATCTAGGACGTCCACCAGGGGGGAACCCTTTTCTCTGTCACTCTCTGCTAGAGTCAGTAAAGTGTCCCTCCCCCCAGTAGGAATATGACTCCCTGTGCCAGTTCCCCAATCCTTCTCAGGGACCCTGTGCATAACGGGAACTACCTCATACCCTTGAACTGCCTGGGGTGTGTCAACTCCCTTCTTCAAGTTGGGCACCACATCTCTGGGCTTGTGCCCTTCTTCAGCAGTACTAGATGCAAGATTTTTGCTGCCACCATCTGAACTGGACTCAGCCCTTCCGGCCTCCAGTTTCAGCTCTTTACAGCTCAGCTCTTGAGCTGCAATCTTTTCTTCTTCCAGGGCTAAAAGTCTTTTTGCCTCAACCTCTGCAAGATACTCCTCTAATTGTTGCTCCTGTCGCCTTTGACTTCGGAGCCATTCATCTATTTCTGGGTCACTGTCCAACTCTGAGTAGCCTTCCTCCTCATCTGAGTAGTCTTCCTCCTCATCTGAGGGGTACTTAGTCATTTGGTTTCTTGTTGCCTCTCTCTCTGCCCCTCTTTCCTCCCCCCAGACTATGTAGTGATGGAGCATCTCCGCTTTAGTAGATCTCCTTGCTACAGGAAGGCCCCATTGTCTGCAAAGCTTCCTTAGGTCAGCCTTAGTGAGGTGGTCAGTACGAACAAAGAATGAGTAGGTAAGCAATCCCATTCTGATCAGATCTTACTAGCAAAAACCAAAATCCAAAGTCCAAAATATCAATAGTATATCCAGGAGGACATCAGAGAACCAAAAGCCAAAAAAGATGAAAAATCAAGTTGACCTTCAACTGTGGGTAGGTAGTGAAATACTTAGCTACTGTATGTCACTGCACAAACACAAGTCCTATCCTCACCGCTGATCACCAATGTTAGAAATGGGTTTTTTGGTTGGCAGTCAGGTTGCCCTCTGTCCAAGCAAGAACCCTCACTCTAGTCAGGGTAAGTCACACACAATCCAAAATCAGCCTGTGCTCACCCTCCGGTAGCTTGGCACGAGCAGTCAGGCTTAACTTAGAAGGCAATGTGTAAAGCATTTGTGCAATAAATCATACAACACCGTAGTATAACACCACAAAAATACACCACACAGTGTTTAGAAAAATATAGAATATTTATCTGGGTACTTGTAGGTCAAAACGATCAAAGTTGCAATACGGATTTGTAAAGATATCACTGAAAAGTGATATTAAGTGTCTTTAAGTCTTTAAAAAGCAATAAAGTGTCTTTCAAGCACAGAGTACCTGGTTTCTGGTGGGAAATCTCCTCAGAGGGCCACAGGAGAAGAGATGCGTGGAAAAAGGGGTGTGTGCGTCGATTTCCTCTCAGCACACACAGACTTGCGTCGTTCTTTTCCACGCGGGGAAGTCGGGCGTCGTTTTCCGGCGCGCAGACAGTCTCTTTTTGTGGATCGCGGGGATTACCAGATGTCCCGGGTCTGTGCGTGGATTCTCCTGCTTATTTTCCGGCTGCGCGTCGTTCTGCGGGGCTGCGCGTCGAAGTTTCGATCTCACGTAGGCGTCGCGTCGATTTCTCCTTGGAAGTCGGGCAGCGTTGTCCTTGCGAGGCCGTGCGTCGAAATTTTGGTCTCACGGCAGGCGTCGCGTCGATTTCTCCTTGGAAGTCGGGCGGCGTTGTCCTTGCGAGGCCGTGCGTCAAAGTTTCGCATTCACGGTAGGCGTCGCGTCGATTTCTCCTGGAAAGTCGGGCGACGTTGTCCTTGCGAGGTTGTGCGTCGAAGTCTCGATCGTCCCGAGAGCGTCGCGTTGATCAGCGTCGGTGTGCGGCGTTTTTCTCGCCGCAAAACAAGCTGTGCGTCGAAATTTTCGCCGCACGGAGCGTCCAAGTGAAAGGAAGAAGTCTTTTTGGTCCTGAGACTTCAAGGAACAGGAGGCAAGCTCTATCCAAGCCCTTGGAGAGCACTTTCACAGCCAGACAAGAGTTCAGCCAGGCAGCAGGGCAACAGCCAGACAGCAGTCCTTTGTAGAAAGCAGACAGGTGAGTCCTTTGAGCAGCCAGGCAGTTCTTCTTGGCAGGATGTAGTTTCTGGTTCAGGTTTCTTCTCCAGCAAGTGTCTGATGAGGTAGGGCAGAGGCCCTGTTTTATACTAAGTTGTGCCTTTGAAGTGGGGGTGACTTCAAAGAGTCTCTAAGAAATGCACCAAGTTCCCTTTCAGCTCAATCCTGTCTGCCAGAGTCCCAGTAGGGGGTGTGGCAGTCCTTTGTGTGAGGGCAGGCCCTCCACCCTCCCAGCCCAGGAAGACCCATTCAAAATGCAGATGTATGCAAGTGAGGCTGAGTACCCTGTGTTTGGGGTGTGTCTGAGTGAATGCACAAGGAGCTGTCAACTAAACCTAGCCAGACGTGGATTGAAGGGCACAACAAGATTTTAGTGCAAAGAAATGCTCACTTTCTAAAAGTGGCATTTCTAGAATAGTAATATTAAATCCGACTTCACCAGTCAGCAGGATTTTGTATTACCATTCTGGCCATACTAAATATGACCTTCCTGCTCCTTTCAGATCAGCAGCTGCCACTTCAACAGTGTATGAGGGCAGCCCCAATGTTAGCCTATGAAGGGAGCAGGCCTCACAGTAGTGTAAAAACGAATTTAGGAGTTTTACACTACCAGGTCATATAACTACACAGGTACATGTCCTGCCTTTTACCTACACAGCACCCTGCTCTAGGGGTTACCTAGGGCACACATTAGGGATGACTTATATGTAGAAAAAGGGGAGTTCTAGGCTTGGCAAGTACTTTTAAATGCCAAGTCGAAGTGGCAGTGAAACTGCACACACAGGCCTTGCAATGGCAGGCCTGAGACAAGGTTAAGGGGCTACTGAGGTGGGTGGCACAACCAGTGCTGCAGGCCCACTAGTAGCATTTAATCTACATGCCCTAGGCACAGGTAGTGCACTCTACTAGGGACTTACAGGTAAATTAAATATTCAATCATTGATAAACCAATCAATAGTACAATTTACACAGAGAGCATATGCACTTTAGCACTGGTTAGCAGTGGTAAAGTGCTCAGAGGTCAAAAGCCAACAACAACAGGTCAGAAAAAATAGGAGGAAGGAGGCAAAAAGTTTGGGGATGTCCCTGTCAAAAAGCCAGGTCCAACACCCACCACATATGGTAGGATATGTAGTTAAAGGATTTCCATTCTGAAAGAATGACTTTAATCGCAACTGTTAAGAGGAGATCCAGTAGAGCCATGTCATCGTGGTTTAGATTAAAAGCTTTGGGGTTTTTCCCTGGCCCCAGAACCACCAGTGGGAAATTCATGGTAATAGGTATCCCAAGTAGGGAACTAAGATGGCTCTGGAAAGGGTTCCAAAAGGGATTTAAAAGGGGGCATTGGAAGAACATGTGTCATATGTCCCAGAAGTAGAGTTATAGTTCCAACATTTGTCATTCTCTCTTAGTTTCAATCTATGGAGCTTAACCGGGGTCCAATGTAGAAAGTTCATTGTGAAAAATGTAGTCAGGGTAGGGGCAATCTTATTATAAAGTGAATTTTTAACAATCATTGATCATTCATCTTCAAAGATATGGGACAGATCAGGACTAAGGTGTTGCATCCATTTGTCACAAAGGGACGAATCCGATTGTGTCGGGGGTGGGGTTAGGGCCTTATAAATGTTGGAGGCCACATGTCCTGATGCTCTTCATGACCTCAGACAATGTATAATAGATGTTTCTTTAGTATATGAGAGTCTGTTTAGCTCGACTTTAAGCTTTAGAAAGCTCTAAAAATCAATGCTGGGAAGTCCATGGCAATTAGCGAGGGCAGAAAATTAATATGGTTCTTTGTTATTGTCATTGAGATCTCGGAATAGATGTATGCCGTTGGACGCCCAAGAGTGTGCCATAGTATAAGGATGATCTATTTTGAGTTTACGGTTATGTCATAGTGAAGTCATTATAGATTCATGAATTGGCACTTCTGATTGTTCATCTAGTGATTTAAGTGCACATGCGGTGTCCGTGAGAATCTACAGGGAGTGCAGGGGTTTGAGGTTTCGTCATGGTAAGGTATGCAGAGGGACTGAAGGGGGTGCAGAGGGTATTTTCAATGTCAAGTCAGTGGGAGGGATCAGATTTATTGGTTAATAGCCAAGTCGTGCCCTGTGTCACAAGAACAGCGGACTGATAAAGCATGCAATTTAAGAGGTTACAACCTCCTTCAACGGAGTTTGATTTTAGGGCTTTGTAGGAGATTCTGGCCCTCTTCCCACTGCATAGGAAAGTTGATGTTAGTTTGTCAATTATACAAAAGAAGGTGTAAGATATTCTCAATGGAAGCATTTTCAGGGTTTGGAGTCTCCCCCTCCAGAAGATATGCTTGGGTGACCAAGACGAAGGCAGGTTTTTGACCTTGTTAATGGTTTTGGTTTTGTTAATTTGGAGAGTCTGCTAAGTCATTGGCAAACCAGATTCCTAGGTATTTGAGTTGTTTTGGTTGCAGTTTAAGTCCAGAATCCGCCAGGTGGGCAGTGAAGCAGCAGGGATTGAGTGAGAACACCTCTGTTTTGTCTTTGTTTGAAGTGTATTCCAAGACTAGGGAGAAGTTTTCTATAATTTTAGGTAATGCAGAGATCGCTTGTTCCACATCGTCAGAGAAGACAAGGATTTCATTTGTGTAGGCTGCAGTATTATAAGATTCTGAAGAAAAAAGAATACCACAATGGGATCAAATAGACTTATCCACACACAACACACAATCTCAACCACTCCATACCTCCAATGATCAATCTATATAAGGGAATTGACAATTTAAATTTTGTAATTAATCTAAACCTATAAAATCATGAAATAAAGCCACCCATTCAAACCAAAACCAATAATAAAACCCTCACATATAAAAACCAGACATGAGGGAGACAAAACAGAAAGACATCCACTATAATCTATTATATACACGTTGTCCCAATTTTGGTATATATAGGCCTACTGATTTTGTCCACAGTCTCTGTTCAATTTTAGGCCTGTTCCAGTGGGTCCAGCAATCCAATTTGCATCAACACGTTTCAGTGGTTTTTCAAAAGTCCTTCCACCACCTTCTTCAGGACATTAAGATATACTTTCCATGAATGATGACGGGAGGTATTAGCTATATTGGCGTTGTTTTAAAATTTAAAGGGTGGGTAAATAAATTGGGAATTGAGGTATGTGTGTTTGTTTGTTTTAAAATAGATTTGAAAGATACATGTGGGAGTATATCTTAATGTTCTGAAGAAGGTGGTGGAAGGACTTTTGAAAAACCTCTGAAACGCGTTGACGCAAATTGGATTGCTGGACCCATTGAAACGGGCTTAAAATTGAACAGAGACTGTGGACAGAAATCAATAGGCCTATATATACCAAAATTGGGACATCGTGTATATAATAGACTATAGTGTATTTCTTTCTGTTTTGTCTCCCTTATGTCTGATTTTTATATGTGAGGGTTTTGGTTTGAATGGGTGGCGTTATTTCATGATTTTATGGGTTTAGATTTATTAAAAAAATTACATTGTATTTTTTATTGTCAATTCCTTTATATAGATTGGTCATTGGAGGTACAGAGTGGTTGAGATTGTGTACTGTGTGTGGATAAGTCTATTTGATCCCATTGGGGTATTCTTTTTTCTTCACTGTATCAGGGTGCCCTGTCCCCTTTGGGTGATAGGTTTGGAGGGCCCTCTCTCTTTTCTTTTGAAGTTATAAGATTCTGAGCCAAATTGGAAGCCTTTGATCTCAGACAAGGAATCAATTAGCAGGACCAATGGATTAGTAACAAATAAAAAGAGGAGTGGAGAAAGAGGACATCCTTGCCTGGTGTCTTGATGTAAACCAAAGGGAGCAGAAAGTTCTCCATTTATTCTAATATTGTCTCTGGTATTGGCATAGAGAGGCATAGTCATATTAATAAACGATTTCCAAGGTCATGTGCCTCCAGGACCGCATGAAGGAAAGGCCAGTAGACCTTATATCAATGGTCTTTTCTGCATCAAGCGTGATCGCTGCAGTGGGCATAAAGGAGATTCTCGCCTTTCCATGACATGGCAGTAGGTACGAATCTCTAGCTAGTCTACCTTTCACAAAGCTCGTTTTAGAGTTGTGGATCAGTTTTGGAATAAAAGTTTCTATTTTCTTTGCCAAAATCTTACTACATATTTTTGCTTCAATGTTGAGCAATGAGATGGGGCGATAGTTTTGGGGGTCTGAGTGGTCTTCATCTCCTTTGAGGATTACCATAATGGTAGCATCTGCAGTGGTACCCGAGACGCTGCCTTGAAAGGATAAATAATCTAAGGTGCTTTTGAGTTGATCAACCAGTGGGTTTTGGAATGTTTTATAGAAGGTACAGTTGAAGCCATCTAGGCCTTGCACCTTCTTCGATTGGATGGAGTTGATGGCACTTAAGATTTCGGAATGGTCAATGGGTTTATCCATCTGAGATTTATCAGCTTCTGAGAGTTTAGTGATATTGAGTTTAAGCAGGAAACTTTCACAATCAAGCTTCTGGCAAGGAGCTCTGAGTGAGTATAGTTTAACGTGAAATTCCTTAAATATGTCTACGTTTTTGAGGGAGCCACTTGAAGTCTTGATATGTGTAATGGTAATAGGAGCATTCTTGATTTTGGGAGTGACCGCTAAGGTTTTACCAGCCTTTGGGCATGGACCTAGATGTAGGCTCTTTTACGGACAATGGAATTGTATTGTATTTTAGTAGTTTGATCTCATGAAGTGTATGCTTACTTTTTGTGTGTCTGAAAGTGGCCTCTTTACTTTCAATTTCAGTAACAAGCGTTTCAGGGCTTCTTTAATCTCATGATTTTTGTTGGAAATGCGTTTTATGATATGGCCTCTCGTCGAATATTTAAACGTCTCCCAGAGAACTACTGGTGAAGAGACCCATTTGGTGTTTTCTTTAAAGAAGAGGTCAATTTCTTTTTTTAGATCTGTTATACCTTTTGGATTTTCCCAAAGTTCCTCATTCATACGCCAGATCCTAGTTTTCCCTTTGTTGAACGTGTTTAGGATGGACATCGATATTGAAGCGTGATAGATATCAAAATGAGGTGGAGTTTGGCCATCCAAGTGGACTGAAGGAGAGGGTCAGAGACCAGCAGATAATCAATACGAGAGACACTAGAGTGTGGGGGAGAGAAAAAGGTAAAGTCATTACTGATGGGAATATAGAGTCTCCAAACACCTCCTAGGCAGTGTGTAGTGCAAAAATTGCTCATTTGTTTGTGGGACATGGGGATCCTGAAATTAAATGCTGTTTGGCAATCTAAGATTGGGTCCTTTTGGAGATTGAAGTCTCCACCCAGGATCAGTTTAGAATTGGCTGTTAGTTCCATAAGCTTCTTATTAATAGACATCCAAAACACTGGATCATCTGCAATAGGGGTATATATGCTCATAACATATAGCTCTTGTGTCCCAGCATTCAGCCTAGTGAGCAGCCAGTGATAGGACATTAAGGGAAGTCATGGGTGATTGGTAAAGTGGTTGGGGGATGACCTGGTCTGGAGCCTTGGGTGCAGAGTGGAATCATGCCCTGAGTATGTGTAAGGGACACATAGTATAGAAGTCCCTACCATTAGAGAATGGACTAATGGGATAAGGGGGAAAGGACTGAGGAGTTGGGGCAAACAACAGATATGACCGTTAAAACAATAAATGGGGCTTGTTGTGTCTCGGGCCACTGTTGAGTCCCTTCCAACCATGGGGACCCTGTAGGAGACAAGGTGTAGTGGGGGGAAAACATAGAGGAGTACAGCACAGAGCTCTGCTCACACAAGTCTGGCCTCGGGCCTGTTATCAATTAAATGAAGAAAACGTTCCTGCAGTTAGTTGTAAAACAGCGAAAAGTTTGGGTACAACGCTCTATATCTATGGAGTAAAGTGTGTGTGTGGAATGCAGTTACGTTGGTGTTTAGCTCTGAGAGCAACAAAGGGAATGAGATATCTCAGAATGATGGATATCAACAAACAAATTGAGCAGAAAGCATGAAATCAAGATTATAAGTAATAGAATTTTAGTAGCTGATGCATAATCAAACAACATTTTTGGTAGCAATAAAAAGCAGTGACTTCAATAAGACTCTTATATGAGTACAATATAATAGATTTATATAGCAAGAGAACATGCAGAGCTACCACCCTATCCTTTCTGGAGACCTATACAATAAAGTTGTGGCAGTAAACTATAATTATGTGGTGTACCTGCATAGTTCAGACTGGTTGTTTGTCCATGCAAAAATGACTATCAAAGAGAAGACTGTGATAGTTCTATCGAGCCATTGTGGTGATAAGAAATTTACTCCACAATGTATTATAAACCCTGAATCAGAAAGAGTGCACATCACAGAACAACACCCCATCAAGGAAATTACCTTGGTATGCAGGACTGTAATTCATCTAAACAATTCTAGCATAAACAATATGTTTGAAATGGCAACTAAGAACAACATGAGGATGTGAAATTGCTTTAGCAACAAAGGGGAACCTTTTAGGAGGAGGTCATGGGAGTGCATTGTCCGTAGAGTTTGCAACAGATGTCTGAGTTTTAAATTTATTCTCAAGAAATGTAGCAAGTTTTGTGGGGTTATTGAAGAATTTGGACTGATCCTTGACGGTAATGTGGAATTTGGAAGGTCAAGAGAAAGCAAATGGAATACCTGTACTTGTGAGTCTTACTCTTAGCACTAGAAAGCCTTACTGGTATATTACTGTTTCCTTTGCATAATCTTGTGAAATGGAGATTTTTTAGTTTTGCCACATGATCGTCTTAACCATCCTCATTTGTGCTAGGTTTTGTCTGTGTGTTGGTGTTGGTGTCTTAATAGTTTGAAAATCAACGCTGTAGGAGTTGTGGTGTAACTAGTCTTATGAGTTGGTACCCTTTTCACCCTCTCAATTTAAAATTATTCGTCAAAGGACATTTATAGGGTTAATTGGAGTCATGATGTGAGAGAGTCAGCCACAGATTTGTATGAACTTTCAACACCTTCAGGAATTCCAAAAATATGGAAGTTTTTGGTCTTCTTGTTCCATTAGTTGCTGCTTCAACACCGCCACCAATTATTTTAAGCCATGAACTCGTCTAGATTGACCATTGTTGAAGTCTTCAATGGCACTCATCCGTGACTCAATGGCAGAAATCTTTATTGTGAAGTCCTTCATTTCTCTGCAGATACCCACCTCTCCTACTTGTAGTAAGTCAGTGTTCGTTTTGGAGCTTTGAGCAATGTCATGCACAGATTTCAGTTTATACAGAATAACATCCAGGGAAGAGGACAAGCCAGACTTATCTTTGACTGGAGACTCTGGAATGGGTAGGGACTGTTTTGTGTACTTTAAGTTTGCCTTGGATTCTCTGTCTTTCATGGTTGTATCTCTGGTTTCAGACATATTCAGATTGTGGTAGAACTATTTCCAAAATGGCTATGGTGCTGGCAAGTGGAGACACTTGTTGTTAAGACCCTCTCTCTTCTAGTGTTTTAGTCCCAAGGCCTCAAGAAACTCTCCGTGTGCAGACCACGTTGGGTTGGGTTATCATTCCTGTGACTCACAACTCCAACAGGCCTCATTCTGCTCCAGAGACCTGGCCCATGGGGTTGCAGAGTTTTCAGATTATATCCGCCACCTTGTCAGCCATGGTAGAGGTGATCCTTACGGTCGGTTGCTCTGCTCCACTTTGTTCCATCTGGGATATATGATATTACCCTACCTGTGCGGATGGCAGGCATACAATCCCGCTATTGTTGCAGCTGTGTCCACCATCTTAGGGTGACGCACAACCGGCTGCAAAGCAGAATAGGCCAAGCGGGTGTGTGTCAAAATCTCCTGCAATGGTCTTCCTCCTCAATATTTTGACTTCGCCCGTGTTTTACTTTGATTACAGGAACAACTGCTGAAAATCAGGCCGGCATCTCATGGAGGGGTCACCAGAGCCCAGTAAAGAGCTGCCATTTTGCCACGCAACAGACCACCCCCCTCTTCTGATGAATGAATATATATTTCATGAAAAAACTCAAGGCAAACTGAATCACACATTAAAAAAATCATTAGTTTTTATAAAATGCTTTATAATGCACTCCTACTGTTTCTAAGTAGTGTAAATAACATAGTTTACTGTTACCCACTTATGGTACTCCGTGTATGACCTTTGGGAGGACATTATGCTTCAGATTGGTGATCAGCCTTTCATGGCTGTGTTGCAATGAGAAACATTCAGCTCTCTGACCTATCCCTCTGGCCATTAGAACTCTGACATTTTTGACAGACATAAAATCATCCAATTCAGGTTCATTTCCACAAAATCTTGGTTTAGATTTCTTTGAACCAAAAAAGTCTATGCTAATTCTAGGATCCCATGACCCTTGCATCTGCCCCCTAGTGTTCTTGCAGACTAATGAAAAACCAATCATTTTAAAAATAACACTTGAATACTTTAGTGCCCGCTGTGCTTTATTACCTCTGGGTTCCCAACAGGTCCTCGACTACACATAATATGATTATTAATCTCAATGCTGACTGTCTCTTTTTTGGCACCCTGTGGCAACCATAATTCTATTTTGAAGAATATATACATATGTTACATATATGACCAACACAACCCCATCTAAATGTGTGTTTATCTTGTAAATTGGAGATTTTCTGATAGGCTAGTGTCTATAAATGTTTGTGAGGACTTTAAATTTACATATGGTTAGCCTACAACTTTAGTACCCTTTGAAATATTCCGTCTCTCTGGAAATCTCCCTCTTTCAATCTGGTCATATAGGTCACTTCTATGTGAAGCTATTGTTTATCAGATTCACCAAAGCTACATTCCAGTAACAAGTCGTGCATTATGTTGTTTTATGGATAGCTAAATGTGCCTTAAAATGTTTTATTTTCTATTTGAAGTAGTGTGGCTGTGTATAAGTCTGCTTCTGTGTGCAGAAAGTTGTACATGAACCCAGTGACTGATTTGCCACAGTAAGGTGCTGAGACTGGTTGAATGTAAGTGGTCTCTGAGGCAGCAGCAGACAGGGTGGTTGAGGCAAGACTGACTGTCAAATCAGAGTCCGTTGGAGGGGACCCTCAAGCCCTTGGTAGCCCCAGGGGCAGGGTACAGTGTATGTTAATGGTGGGACATGTACAGATGTATTTTACATGTCCTAACAGTGAAATACTGCCAAATTCGTTTTTCACTGTTGTAAGACCTTTCTCTCTTAAAGGTTAACATGGGGGCTGCCTTTAAATATTCTTAAAGTGCAGTTTCATTTTCAGAGCAGATAGAAATGTGGAGTTTGGGCTCCCTGAACTTACAATTTAAAAATACACCTTTTAGTGAAGGTGGTTTTTAGATTGTTAGTTTGAAAATGCCACTTTTAGGAAGTAGGCATTTTCTTGCTTAAACCGTTCTGTGACTGTGCCTGTTTGTGCAATTCCCTGTCTGGGTCAGATTGACAGTTGAGCTGTTTGTGAATCTCCTCTAGACAGTGATACAAAGGGAGCTGGTGTGTAGCCTGCATATCCTGATGAGCCATCTGAGCTGGATTAGAAGGATGAGTGGTCACTTACACATGAATGGGGTATGTGTGCCCTCACACAATACAGTCTCCAACCCTCTGGTGTGTGTCTGGGGCCTGGCCTGGGCAAGGCAGGATCCTGTAAACAGCAGAGACTTTCCTTTGAAGTTGGGCAACTTCAAAGGAAGAAGGGGGTTTCAGTAGTGGACCCCAAACCCCAGACTTTAGATTACACCAAGATCACTTCAAGGTTTCAAGAGGAACCTCTACCAGGAGAAGAGCTGAAGGGGAAGTGCTGCCCCTGCCTGTGACTGGGCTTTGTTGGGCTATCCTGCAGTTGCTGCTTCTGCCTGACAAAGGGGACAAAGACTGGACTTTGTAGTATATTCCTGGTTGAGAGGTATCTCCAAGGGCTTGGACTGAGCTTGCCCCTGTTCTGAAGTCTCAGGGCCATCAAAGACTTCCTCTTCCAGCACCTGGACTCTCTTGTGAGACTCCTACCCTTGCACGTGATGCCTAATCCAGTCCCTGAGCCCTTGAAAGGAGAATCTGGTGGAAAATCAAAAAGAACCAAGGAAACCGACTTTGGACAACTCCAGAGTTATGCCGCTGTGGGATCCGGTGATGCCACCTGCAACTGAAGCCGTGGTCCTCGCTGGAGTGCGACGACCCCGCAGGCCCGACACCACCTGAGCCTCACTGAAGTTCGCAACTCCATGGCAGTTGCTGCACCATGCCGTGACCGTCGGATATTGACTCTGCCGGAAGTGATTGGATCCAACTCTTGGCACTGATGCTGCCTCACCTCCACCGCTCTGCAGCAAGGACCCTATGCCTCTTTGTGGAGCCTCCACTCCTTCTCTCTGCAGCACCGGAACCGATGCCGCATCGGATCTAGCAACGCTGCGATCCCCGACTCCGTGCACCAACTTGTTTCCTCATTTTCACAAGGTACTCTACCTGTGGGTCTGTATGACTTTGTGACCAGCACCATTGGCATTGGATTGTTAGGAACGACTCCGTCACAATGCCATGATATCACCAATACAAAGCATTTGTGTTTATAAGCACTATATTGAAGTTTAATCTTATAAAAGTTCATAACTTTGCTTGTGTATGTTGGATATTTGTGGGTTTGGTCTTGTTTTGCTCAGATAAATATTGGCTATTTTTCTAACCTGGTGTTGAGCCATTTTGTAGTATTTCCACTGGATTGCTGTGTGTGTTGGTACAAATACTTTACAATTGCCTCTGGGTTAAGCCTTTCTGTTCGTGCCAAGCTACCAAGGGGATGAGCGGGTGTTAACTGGGTGTGTTTCTCCTTTGCCTTGACTAGATTGAGGGTCCTTTCTTGGACAGGAGGCAACCTGACTGCCAACCAAAGACCTCATTTGTAACAGGTAGTGATATAAGGTATTAACATGCTGAATTTACAGAGTACTTAGCTGTTTTCTACCATAACATGTTTTAGTGCTGAAATAGAAATAAGAAATCCCTAGTGATAATAAAAAACAAACAATACATTCTTTCCATTTCGACTATAAAGACTAGCATCTTTTATCGGTTTTATGGCTGGAGCACAAGTGTCCATTTGAAGAGCTACCCTCTTTGGTAATAATCAACTCTTGACCTTGATGCTGAGAAATTCTAATTTGTAATATTTTTGTCATCTCCGTGTTTCTAGCCAGAAACTTGAATTTTAGATCATTATTCACTTATTTCATGGTTCTAATCAATTGAATCGTGTGATACTAAAGATTGTTTTCTTCACTGCATCTACATTAAACAGGTAAGTTCATGGAACATATTCAATATAAACATGCATATTGATGACAGCATGAAGTTGAATGTTATGTAGCAAACAGAAATATTTTACGTTTCTACTTGCTAGAATTGCACAAACGCAATGCACACTAATACTTTATTTATTTTAATTGAGAGTTTATTATATTGCCCGCTCTTATTCTTCCATGCTCAATTGAAAAGGAACACAAAGAGTAGCTTTTTAGATCCTGCCAGGCGGTAGACCTGCTTCTGTCCTAAGGAAAATGGCAACACAACACCATCCTGGAAAACGGCCTAACTAGGCCACACATGTAAAACAATCCCTCAGAAATTAGCAGTAAACCACTGGCTAGTAGGTTGGTATGTAAAATGACCTCACCATGAGACACGCGATCAAATGTGTTAAGGTCCTTTTGTAGGAGGTCAGTTATGGCGCTGATGTAGGAGTTTTTATAACGTGAATCGTGCGAATATTTTGGCTTGCGAAAATCATGAAATGGAACACCTTTAGCAAGCATGCATTCTTTTAAGAGAAGAGATAGTACTAGACAATGAAGGGACACCCATCCACTGGCAACAGCTCAGCCAACTGTTGCACGTGATCCCTGGTTTCAGAAACGTAATCCAGTTTCCTTGTTCCCACTACTTCTAGGATAATATATGTTTATATTTAAACTTCCTTAATTCCAACCTAGTTATAAAGCAACAAATTACTGCACAGAAAGGAGAGATACCAGTCATCAAGAGAGGGGTGAGAAGAGAATTGTTTCAGGAGAGTGGGTTAAAGTAGAGACAGAAGGGATGGGGCTCACTTATGGGAAGGGTTGCTTTTGAATGAAGAGCAAAGGTTTATAGGATATTTGAACATGGAGTGGTAAGGTTAGAGTTTGTCAGGATGCAGGGGCACTCAGTGGATATGTCCCCATAACTGAGATGTGCATGGGTATTCCAAAACAGCTATTTTGTAGTAGGCGACATACACAACGGGCCTATGGTGTCTAAGCCTGATTTAATGCACAGCTTTTCCAGACTCTTTACAAGTGAAAAAGGGCCTCTTTTTGCCACCCTCAACTTTTTACTTGCTTAGTAAAGGTTGCAAAATATCACCAGTTTGTCCACATATGCACGCATTTCGGCCACCAACACACATTTCACTTCGGCCTCGGCGATTCTTTTTCTCAGGCATCCTTCATGTGCTGGTTTATCCTCTAAAGCTCTGGAATCCACGTCACCCTTCC
This sequence comes from Pleurodeles waltl, assembly GCF_031143425.1. NCBI lineage: Eukaryota > Metazoa > Chordata > Amphibia > Caudata > Salamandridae > Pleurodeles > Pleurodeles waltl. The sequence continues at coordinate 167,203,239 of NC_090443.1, read as the reverse complement.
ACAATGTGCCCTCACCTCAAAAATGCTCAGTTGCACCTTCATACCTCACGCCCATCTGGCTTATACCAAGTTGGCCATCCATACATTTATCTACACATCATCTTCTTCAAAGTCCTCATCACTAGCATAACCTAAGCACTACTTCAAGCTATATAATAAAGTGTATCTCATATTATCATTATCCTGAGAAAACGTTGGCGCAACTCAGTGTGTTTTTGTAGCACATCAGCCAGTTCATTATCCAGCTAGCGCGTCAGAGGTCCCAGGAGGTGTGTCGAGGGCAGGAGCCCTTTAAATCTTTACCAGCGCTCCCGCCGCCGCGGGTAGCGCGTCAGAGGTCTCAGGAGGTGTGTCGAGGGCAGGAGCCCTTTAAATCTTTACCAGCGCTCCCGCCGCCGCGGGTAGCGCGTCAGAGGTCCCAGGAGGTGTGTCGAGGGCAGGAGCCCTTTAAATCTTTACCAGCGCTCCCGCCGCCGCGGGTAGCGCGCAGGACGCGCCCGGGCAAAGCCCGGGCCAAGGGCGGGCCCGTCCTTGCCCGTCATTGCCAGGAAGAGGCAGGGCTGGGCCACCCCCCTGACATTCATCCAAAGTTGTATGGATTTGGCAACCTACACGTATGGTTGCCTGAAGGTACTGTGTTGACATTTACCCCTAAATAGGTCTTTCTATAGAGGGCCTTAGGACGCTATTTTCCACTTATTGTTGCAACTCTTTTATCATTACCTGATAGATATTGGAGTGGGGCTAGGTTGGGCCTCTGCCTTTTCACACTTTGCAAGAGGTCTATTTATATCTATAGTGGAAAATTTATAGTTATCGTTGTCATATGAGAAGATAATTGTACTAACTAGGTCTATCCCCACCAGCCCTTCTCCTATTATCTTTTATAATTACATATTGTGGACTGGTTCACAGAGCCGAAGCACTACATAGGCAGTTCAAGCTATGGGAAAACGCAAGGCATCAGAACCCCCCAGGGGGAAGGAAAAATCTGTAAAAAAACTTAGGAATGCGGGTGAGAACTGCACAATAGCTGAAATAGATGATCTTATTGAGGAGGTAGAGTCACTACTATGTAGTAAGGCCACTATTCGGGAGGGTCCTGATAAAAAGATTACCTCCTATTACACAAAGAAAATCGAACCAGTGGAAGATAAAGTGATAGAGATTGTTTGCCAGCAAGAGGGGGGGGATCATCCGATATTAGGACTGGCAGCCCTAAGGTTGCTACAACTCGATCCATACACCTATGCACCATTGATAATACTAGGAAGAAGGGCCATACGCAGGAGTGTGAAGCTATGTGCTCCAATAAATATGCAGTCCTGGCAGAACTCGATAGTAGTAATGAACAGAATGCACAAGAGTGGGAATCCGTGGATGAGTTACACCCATTTATCCCAACTGTACAGTTAGATAGTGAGGGGACCTCTTCTCTCAATTTGGAACCAGTGAACCCTCTAAAACACAAAACAAGATCTATAGCAGACCTTTATGATCTAATCACGGGATTAATCCAGGAAGTTAGGGACTTGAAACTTGAAGTAAGAACCCTAACAGATATTGTGGAAAAGGAGAGGGGTAGGGGTACCCATATAGCTCAGTGCGAAAAGGAGTCCCCCCCATATCATTCCATCTACAAGGTAGACCCACATGTCCTAAAAATTTTATCATTAACCCCAACCCTACCCCAGCTATAGCTAAGATTGTACATCAACCACAGGGATGCATGATAGGGGTTAATGGGGAAAATATTGGTTCACGCAACTTCCCTAGAAGAAATGCTAGTGATACATGCCAAGGAACAGGGAATCCACGAAGAGATCCCGGCTTGGTAAAAGGACCCCAAAAAGGAAATTTGGAACCTACTCTGAACCCCTATCCCCAAGTATCTAATGATTATAATCAATACCCTATAGGGAATCCATATTCTGAGGAGGATAGGTTTCCTATTAGGACCAATCTTGTTTATCTGCTAAATGTTTCAAAATTGCCCTTAAATAGCACAGAAGACGAGGACTCCTTAAAAAAATAAGCTTATACATTGGATTAGGGCCAAAAGACACTGTCTATCCATAATTCGATCAGATATCAGGGGGGCAGAAAGAATCCCTGGAGAGAAGGGGCAACTTGACGTTATTGCACTAACATTTAAGGATGGAAGATTAACCAGAGGTTTGATTGACATGGAACAGAGAACTCCCGCCCCCGATCTCAATGCCATGAGGTTTAGTTCGGATCCATTATTTACCAAACTCCGAGTCCAGAGGCATAAGCATAAACACAATGAGGGATTGCAAAAGAGAAATGGTGATTCCAATCTTGAAAGAGTAGATTGACTAATCCAGATAGATCAGGCACAAGCGGGACCCAATGGGGACCCAACAGTAGGTGAGCGCCACAAAGGGAATGATCTTCATGCTACAGGGGCAGGGAGTGTAGTGGAGCCTTTGCATAGTAGGAAAGATTCAACAACTTATCTGAGTCCTACTTCCAATGTTACGACCCCAAACGGAAGGGGTCCTATTACCATGATCTCATGGAATGTAGCCGGCTTAAAAAATAAGCTTATAGACCCCGATTGGCAGGACTACATCGATCGATATCATGTCTGTCTCTTTCAAGAGACGTGGCTTAAAGATCCACCGTATAAATTAGGATACAAAACCTACTTTATCAATGCAACTTCAGCTGCCAGAGGGAGACCGTCTGGGGGGTTGGTTGTATGGGCGAAAATCTCATTAAATGTCGAGATATGTATGCAAGCCACTGAGTCAGAGGACATTTTATGGTTGGTAGTGGGGAAAAAAAATAAGATAATAACCCACTTGTTCAATGTATATATAAGACCTAGAAGGACCAACTTGGAGTCTCCCGAAATAACTCTACTAGACGACCTGCTCAAAAAAATCCCAGTAGGAGAGACAATTATGATAGGGGGTGACCTTAACTGTAATTATGAACCTATAACTGGATTCGAACATTTAGCAGAAGAGGAAGATCGAATGAGAGCAATTCCTTACCTAACAATAGAAAAAACTGTTCCAGGCACAGTGGCTGCACTGCAACTCATGGGTCTTATATTAAATCACGGACTGAGGGCGTGCAATGGCAGAGTGGGTGAAGGAGGCCTTAATCTGGATACCTTCCAGAGAGGCAACTCAACTTCAAAAATAGATTACATTCTGCATAGTATAAGCACATGGGGAAGACTAGCGACTTTTAAAATTGATAAAAGAAGGGATAGCGATCATTTCCCGCTAATAATTGAACTCAGGGCCCACCTCCTAGATTTGGACTTGAAATATATAGAACAAGACAAGGTGGAGCTACAACCCACCCTTAGCAACAACAGAAGGGTTGTAAAATGGCCAGCAATACTAGGCAATCAGGATAGTATGACAAATATTTACAACACATTTTCTGATCTCCTGGAGCCTTATGCAGAAAATAAACCGAGTGACATCCCTATTACGGCTATCCACCATTCATTGAGTATTGCACTAAGACCCATCCTGACCAAACAGCTACAGAACAAGCATAAAAAGGAGAAGGTGCAAACCACCCCAAGCAGTCCATGGTATACCATCAAATGTAGGGAGAGGAAAAGAGTACTGATAGAGGCTCTAAAGCAAAAAAATCAATTAGCCGTTCAACAGGCAAGGGCCAGCTACAAGAAAACGCTGGCTACTGCCCAAAGCAACTGGGAGGACCAAAAATGGCAAGACCTGCTGGAAGCAGCAAAATGTAATGATACAAGGATCTTCTGGAAAATAGTTACAGATGGCAGCAAAGAGGGGATATTTACCACAGATCATCATATAGATCCCAAAACATGGTTTAACTACTATACACATCTTTACTCTGACCCCCCCTCCCTCGATTTCTATCCCTCAAGACATAAAACCCTAGCTACTTGGGGCATTTTACCTGTGTTACAATTTGATCTGGAGGAGACGGTGATTGCCATTGAAGCAATCAAGCCAGGAAAAGCCCCCGGTTTGGATAAGATCCCGGGGGATATGTTCAAACATAGCATAGAAATTTGGGCACCTTATCTAAACCTTTTAAGTAACGCTATAGCAAGGGGAGGCCTAATGCCCGAGACATGGAAAGGGGCAGAAATAATTCCAATCTACAAAAAAGGATCCAGGGAAGACCCAGGGAACTATAGACCAATCAGCCTCATAGATGTCATACAAAAAATGTACGCTAGACAGATCCTGAATAGAATTAGTACCTGGATAGAAGAGAACAGCATAATGACTATATACCAAGCAGGCTTTAGACAGCCGACGAGTACAGTCGACCAGGCCTTTAGGCTATTGATAATAATGTGGAAATATACTAGACTAAGGAAAGGTCACCTCTATATCGCGTTTGTGGATCTGGGTGCAGCCTTTGATCTGGTGCCAAGAGACTCCTTATGGGCAGCACTAGGAAAACAGGGCATGCCAGGGAACCTCCTGGGTCAGCTGGAGAGGTTACATGAAAATACATTTGCAAAGGTTCGGTGGGGGCCAAAGGGAGAGTTGACAGACCCAATACCTATCAAGAGGGGGGTGAGACAGGGCTGTGTGCTTGCCCCAACACTTTTCTCATTATACATCAATGATCTGGTTCATCATTTGAAACAAAGTAACCATGATTCACCAAGATTGAACCATGATCCAGTCCCCGCCCTCCTTTTTGCAGATGATACCATCCTATTATCTCAAACTCCCATGGGCCTGCAAACTCTATTAGACAAATTCAGTGAGTACTGCAGCTTGAAGGGATTAGAAATAAATACAAACAAGACCAAATACCTGACTGTTAACCCCCATAAAGCACTCAAGAGAAACATTCGGATCAGAGGGCAGGCACTGGAACGAGTAAAAAACTTCAACTACCTAGGGATACTGCTTGATGCCAAATTGTCATGGGCACCGCACATTAATAAAGCTGCTATCTCCTTAACTCATAGCTCCATGGCAATTAGTAAAAATTACAAATGCTCAAGGTCGAGCATTGTGTCACCAGTATTTGAGATCTATAGGTGCAAAGCGCAGGCCGCTGCTCTATATGGCGCTGAAATCTGGGGGTTCTCAAAACTAACCCCATTGGTTACTCAGGAAAATAATTTCATGAGAGGGGTACTGGGTCTCCCTCCATCCACTCCGCTGATCCCTTTAGCCTATGACATTAACATGAAACAAATAGGCAAATTGGCAGCCCTGAGGCCCCTGCTTTACTGGTGTAGACTTTGGACAACCCCTGAATTGATCCAATACAGGCAAGCACTAACTGAGATCATGGGTTTGGACAAGGCTATCTCCCTCCCGTGGCTCCACTATATCAGGCAATGCTTTTACAGTCTAGGGCTGAAATTCTATTGGGATAAACCGCATACACTCACAACTCAATCCAAGATCCGACTAAAGCAAGTATTTTGGGACTTCACCCTTAATAGCCCTCTGTATAGCAAGGATCTAGGCAGACTAACCTTAAGTTTCCTGGATTTCAAACCATTACCGAGTGCTGAGGAATGGATCGATACTATCCAACCTAGACGAGCAAAAGTTTTATTTATGAAGCTTCGATATGGGATCCTCCAGGTTAAGGCTTTTACCTTTAAATGGGGCCTCCTGAATGGGAGTAGTCATGAGGCGACCTGTGAGCTGTGTAATATGGAGACTCCAGAAACGATGGATCATGTTCTTTTAAACTGCATTGCCTCCGATAAACCGAGGAGGAAATGGATCCGACCTATTTGCAGGAACGTTGGAATCAGGAACTGCAATGAAGCAGCAAGATTCTTGAGATCCAGCACGATACCATATGTTGTTCTCGGTCTAAGCCAGTTTCTACTAGCAAGTTCATTCATCAGAGACAAGGCAGGCCTGAGGCTATAGGCGCTTTAACTCAGGCAAAACTCCCATAGTTAATCCACGGTCCCCAAACTGATAATTGGGAGTCACCTTTTGTAATCCAATGGCCTTGGGATATACAATCAGCCAAGGTTAGATTTAGCCCAGGGGACATTGACAATGCCCGGGAAGTACTCGAATTATAATATTCTTTTTGCCCCCGGGCACAAGGACCGTAGCCATTGGGAGGTTTCTTAAGTTACCTAGAATGGTCATTTGACACCTATGAAACTAGTTCTTGGATCCAGTTATTTATTTACTTTGATTTTAAAAAATCCCCCCTAAGCAAATAAGTGCCTGATGGCACGGGAGGTAAATTTTAAGGGTTTTATAAATGAAATACTGTAATTGATTCTTATTTATCGTTTTTAAGACCAACATCAGATAACTAGTTTTTAGTAGTTAAGTGAATATTAGTTGTTGTTGGAATAATGTGCCTTTTGTATTACTTGATCGTACCCCTTTTATGGCTTCTAAATGAATATAGGCACGCATGAAAGAAAGAAATCGTTGGGCCCTAGGGACTGTCAATCACCTCTTAAAAATTAGCTAAACAACCCCTTATGTGATGACGGTATGCACATTGCCAAGATTTTTAGAGGCAATTTGATATGCTAGAGGCAAGTATTCTTCCAAAAAGCATGCGCCCTATTTTTATAATGATCACTATTTGTGCTAGCACATAGTTATTGCTACTATTAGTGAGATAGCAATCTCGACTGTTTCTTGTACAAAGATTTATATTTATAGGTATTTTATAATATTCATATGGTGATTTGTATGATGATGTGTATTGTATATTTTTATAGTGTTTTTATTGACCAATTGCTTACTTTTATAACATTCATATCCATAACTTGCCTATTTGTATTGTATAGCCCTGAGGGAGTTCTGGTCTTGATCTGATTTTATCGTCTTTTTCAAAAGTGTGTTCATTCCTTTTAGAAATGTAAGAATATTGTCAGTATGCTTTTATGGTATTGTTTTGCCGAAATAAAGCTGATAAAGTAAGTAAAGTTATCCCGCTACTTTTCTGCTTGAGGACTCAAGTCTCTGCCTCGATTATGCATCCAATCCCATCATTTCAATATTTCTAAAATCTTTGAGTTAATTTGAGTATACATAAATCATCACAGAGTGAACTCGCTTCAAAAGGCCAAATATCAGTCTTCCTAAAACTTTTGAATATGTTTTTGCGGTGTGTATCTCCTATGATCTGGTCAGACCACTACCTTATTGATGTATTACATGATGTTGCTCATTTCTGTCCTTCCCCAATTCCTAAAATCTTAATGTTAAAATTGCTCAGATACAGTAATTCATTAATACTCAAACATCTAACAAGAGTATTGACAAATTTCATTGGGCCATATAGCGACCTTGTTAAGATCTATGGAGCTTCCTGCAGTTCCTTTTTCACCGCCAATAATCTTGAACCACAATCTAGCCTATAATCAATAGCGTTGCTTATTTCACTATGGAAAGAAGTTAAAACAACAAAGGCTCAGATTAGAATCAAAATGGAAGAAACAGAAGCTCAGTGAGGATTGACTTAAATATATTAAAATGAACAGGCTCTATGAAAAAGAGATTTTACATGCCAAAACAAAATTTTGTCTTGTGCTTTATTTATACTGATAAAATGGCAATTTTTTCATCATTCTAATGACCATCACGAACTTCTACCTTACACCTTTTTGAGGAGCTGAGTCTATCATTTGTGCCCAAAATTCAAGAAACAATCTCTGATCTGGAGACTGTTAAACCTCCAACTGTTGGAGTTTCTGCTTCCATCTTTCAGACGTTCCTTCCCTCTTTCCACTTATCCTCTCCTAATGGTGCAGAAATAATAAACAACCTAAGCACACTAAAACCCACTATGGTTCCTGTACCAGCATGGTTCCTGAGGATGTTTGATTTTTTGCCTTTCATTAAGATATTAGTATCTTTGTCATTTCTGTCACACAGTGTGCTTAAATATGATATTATAATTCCACTATTAAAATTTAGGAAACAACCTCACTCCTAGCTAACTTTGCTGCTAATTTTAGGCCCGATTCAAAACTAATAATTACCAAATAACTGGGAAAACAACAGTCAAATAATTACATGAACACTTAAACAACTGCCACTTTTGTTTCCAGTCTGGATTTTGGCTGTTAAATGAGATGGAGAGAATTTTACTAGGGTTTCGGGACAACACGCTGAATGGGCAGATAAAGGAGCGGATGCTCTTGGTTATGTTGGACTATCCACAATTATGATGCTGTAAAGCATCAATCATCACTTAGTAGGATCTCAGAGGTAACTAAGGGCATGCATGTAATGATTAGCTGTTTTAGGACCTACATTTATAAGACCACAGACAGTGTGGTTAGGTTCCTTTCTGTCTGCTTCCGTTTAATCAAAGTGCGGCATCCTAACAGGGTTTCCGTTTACCTCCTGTCCTATTTCCGCCTATAAACCCCCTGTTTAACCTGTTCAATGACTCTGATGTTAGGGTTCTATCATATTCAGATAATACCTATGTATACATCAGTGATCAGTGTAGTAGAGCAGTGGTTCCCAACCTGTGGCCTGGACCCCTGGGGTTCTGCAAAACCTCCTCAGTGGGTCCGTGACTGCTCAGAAAATGTAATTATATTTACAGATAAATAAAATGCATATAAATAAAGTGAATAATTGTACAATTGAACATTTTGAAACATACTGTAAATGTAAAGGAATTTGAAACTGGAGGCCAAGAATTAAATTAATATCCTCAGACTGATTCATGGGAACAGTGCAGGTGCATAAAACAGAATATAGTATGGAGGATGTGTGGCCTTTATTGAATATAGAAAAGCCTCAGCCTTCCTACTAAAATTTATTTTTTTCATGTTCTTAGGTATATTTGTCTGCAAAATAAATAAGGCGTGTATGTGATGGATGAATGCTTGTTTCTGCATTTTCTGAACATTGTTTTGTGTTTCTTATTATCAACAATGTTTAGGCTAGGGTTCCCAGCTTCCAGTAATGACTCAGTGGGAGGGTCCCCGGATTCCAATAACGATTCAGTCAGTGTCCCCAAATTCAAGTAAGGATGAAGTGGGGGTCTACAGAATTTAAAAGGTTGGGAACCACTGCAGCAGGAAATACCCCCGCTGTGCTCAATCTACTACAGGGCCTTCTAACTCAGATGCAAAAATGAAAGTGTTAGTCAGCTTCAATTTGACAACAGAAGGGAGTTTATTTTTGAGGGCAAAGGTCTTGGTGATCCAATTGCTCTGCCTATCCCCGATTTCCTGAGCCAAATATCTAGTTTAGCATTCATAGTCAAGTATCTAGGTTTATATTAATCATGGAGTGACTTTAGACGCTCAGATATGTAAGGTGATGGGGAGCTGTTTCTATTAATTAGAAATGTTAAAATCTACTCTCTCTTTACTTTCTTCTCAGGACAAGACCTTGGTTGGGCGAGGGCATTTTTGAACTCCAGCTATATATTAGCTCTGGCTCTTACCCAGTCAGGACCTTGCTACCCTCACAGCTCCAAAATCTGTTGTGGCAGAGCTTTTTCTGTCGAAGGTCCCATTTTTGGAACTCTCTCCCATTACAGCTTAAAGCTCTGCCATCAATTTGCATCTTTAAGGCAGCCCCTTAAGCCCATCTGTTCTAGACCCCTGTTTAGACTTACATTTGGAAATCTGGCTGAGGGAGTGAGTGCCTTTATGTATTTCATTATTCGTTGTTCATATGAAGTTTCCCATGTCTTACATAAGACATCTACACACATCCACGTAGCCTGTCTCTCCTCTGTATTTTTATGCGGTATGTATGTGGTATATTTTAGTGCAAACCTAGCTGAAAGGAAGTGGAGCACTGCACAATGTTGAGGACAAGGATATAATCAGAGAGTGAATGTAGGTGGAGGTGCTTAATCTGTGATATTCACGGTGAAATATTTATTTAGTTGTGATATGGCATTATTTAAAGAGTCTTTAGTAAATTATAGAAGGTAGGGGTGGTTCTCATCGATATAAGGGTGTGGTTTCAGATCCTGGGTGAGTAGTTGGAGAAGACCCGTTACCTATTTCTGACTTTCTGTGCTTCTTTGTCTCCAGTCAAATGGCCAGATAGGCAGAACGATTATTGCAATGACTAGTTTTTACATATGCATCAGGGCTTAAAGATAGTGGACTGAAAAGAGCTAAAGTGGGTGGAGATCGAACATCTAGAACCGCAGGCAAGAAATGCTGAAGGAATGTTTTATAAAAAAGAAAAATATTGGAACTATCGATTAGCAACTCATGAGGAAGATTTAAGCAATGTTTTCCTGTGGGATACCTTACAGAGATGACTCTATCGGCAGTCTCAGAAATGTCTTCAGTTTACTACACATTTGGTTGGGGACCTGACATTGAGAGGTAAGAGTATTGAATGACTACACATGGTTGTATGACATTACAACGCGGCCCAAAATCATGCATACCTTTACCATGCAATTTTTTTACCACACATATTCCTTTACTATGTGAATATATATATATATATATATATATATATATATATATATATATATATATATATATATATTCACTGAAAAAACCAAAGGTTTCAGGGACGTTATAGTTAGGTTCTGAATTTACTCATACAAAACCATGGAAATTCAGCAGTTATAGTTAGAGTCATTTCAAGCAACTATAACACGCGCCCTCGCCATGCACAGTGTTCTCATCAATCATTTTATTGCAAATGTTGCAGTGATAATATCAAAGTTGCCATAGAAGGTGTCATCAATGATATAATATGTGGAATAACTAGCTGCGCAAGTCAAAAGCTCGAGTTATAGCTACCTTCGGGCACGAGTTATAGTTACCTAAAATAACTGCAAATATTACATTGTTGTTACCAATGATATTATCAAAGATGTCATCAGTGCCATAATTTGTGGGGTAATTAGCAGTGCATGGCAAGGGCGCAAGTTATAGTTACCTTAGGGCACGAACTATAGTTACTTGAGGTGACTCTAACAATAACTGGTGAATTTCTATTGTTTTGTACATTTAAAATGCAAGCCTAACTATAACGCCCCTGTAATCTTTGTTCTTTTAAGTGAATTTCTATGTTTTTTTAATTCTATTTTCTAACTATAACGTCCCTCTAACCTTTGTTTTTCAGTGAATTTCAATTTTTAAAAACAATTTATAGTAACTTTTATTACTATATATTAATCCAACCACCACCACGCATGGACTTTGGCCATGCACGGTGGAGGTTAGCCTGCGACAAGGCCCTGTGGCCAACCCTCTTTAAGCACCCAACCTTGCACCATGCTCCGCCTTTGCCCATGCACAGTGGAGGTTGCCCGCAAAACCTGGCCTGCAGCCAGACTCTGCGGCCAACCCCACTAACCACCCAATCCCATACTGTGCACAGCCCTTTGGCTGTGTGTGTCGGAAGTTGGCCGCCGCCTATCTGGGTGTCAGAATATGCGTGAGAGGATGTATCTGGGGGTGAGAGTAGTTGTGAGAGTGTCTGGGTGTGAGAGTGTGTACTTCAGTGTTTTAGTGGGTGCTTCAGTGTGTGCGTGGATCTGTGAGTTGGTGCATGAGGCTGTCAGTGGGTCTGTGATTGGGTTTGTGTGAGTCTGAGTGGGACAGTGAGTGGGTGCCCAACTGACTGAGTCGGTCTGTAAGTGGGGGCGTGAGTCTCTGAGTGGGTCTGTGAGTTGGTGCTTGAGTGTCTGAGTCGGTCTGTGAGTGGGTGCATGAGTCTCTAAGTGGGTCTGTGAGTGACTGTGTGAGTCTCTGAGTCGGTCTGTGAGTGGATGTGTGAGTCTGAGTGGGTCTGTGAGTGGGTGCGTGAGTCTCTGAGTATGTCTGTGAGTTGGTGCGTGAGTGTCTAAGTGGGTCTGTGAGTGGGCATGTAAGTGTGTGAGAAGATCAGTGAGGGGGTGCATAACTCTTTGAGTGCATCTGTCAGTGAGTGCATGAGTTTATGAGTGGGTTTGTGAGTGAGTGCATGCGTCTCTGAGTGCTTCTGTGAGTGAGAGCATGAGTTTCTGAGTGGGTCTGTGAGTGAGTGCATGAGTCTTTGAGTGGGTCTGTGAGTGGGTGCGTGAGTCTGAGTGGGTCTGTGAGTGTCTGTCCGGGTGTGTCAGTAGCTGCGTGAGTGACTCGCCCACAAAGGAACCGCATCTGCCGGTTTATCTAACAAGAGTCCACAGTTTTGCACAACATGTCTACCCAACTGAAGTGCTTTCTACTGGTTAGTTAGTTAGGGCTACCTCGTTGGGTAAAAGTCCAGTATGTATTCTATGTTACAGCTCCAGAATTCTGTGATAACATGAATCCTGCTATAGAGAGCCCAACAAGACTACAAAGATGTAAATCTACACCAAACCGGGGCCATTCCTCTTGGCTAAATGTTGTAAGTTCTTCTTTGTTTTGTGGAGAAACTCTCCATCAAGAACACATCACCAAAATCGGTGGGAAATGCACTGGGAGGCCTCTTGGTGAGCTGTACATCATACTGGTAAAAGACAGGAAGACCTTTGCATACTACTACGGTGGACAGTGCGGGGCAAAGCGGACAAAGCTTTCAGATGATTTACACATTTGCATACTTGTAGTAATTTAAAGGGAGATCCATGGACCATGTGACCCCGCCTCTCCAGGCTGACTTGGCCCCAGGGACCCCACCCCCATGGCCTTGCCTTCATTCAATAGGGGAGGGGGCCACACGGGTCTCCTCCCCAAGCCAAATTCGGCCTTGGAAACCCCATCCCCTGCATCCGGCCTTCATTTAATAGGGGAGGGGGGCCCCGGGGCCTGGTCATAAAGAAATGTAGGAGGGGGCTGTGCAGCCCCCTCCCCGGGCCGATTTTGGTCCTGGGAACCCTATCTCATGGGGCCTGGACATCTATCCTGGGTGACCCCCAGGCTCACCAGTGTGCAATGGGACTGCAGGGGGAGCCTTAAGGCCCCACAGTCCCAGCCAGCTTCCCACCTCCTGTGGGAGCCAGCATTGCTTTGGCACACTGGGAGCTGTTAAACATGCAGTTTTCTGTCTGCAGATGCAATCATTTAATCTCTTTCCGTTCCCTCGTCACTGCGGTCTGGGAAAGAGATAAAATCTCTGCTTCCAGTGGGCGAGAGCACTTTGACAGCTCTCACCGGCTTGAAGCAGAGTGTTTGCTCTGACTTGACGGGAGCTGTCAAAACTCCTGTCAAGTCAGAGCAAACAACTATGTCCCAGGAGTGGGCACCCCGGGACATAGCAGGAGCCAGCCCTAGGGGGGTGGTGGTCCATGCGATCCCCTGGACATTTCTGCATAATAGCCCTGGGGAAGTGGTGGTCCCTTGCGCTAAAAGAAGCCCAGCCCAATCACCCCCCTCCCTTTGCATTCCCCATTGCCCCCCCCCCGACCTGGCCCACCCGGGGGGCCAGATAAATGAAACAAATTTGGGAAGACCGCCCTTTTTAAAAAAATCACAAAAAGCACACTTTCTGGACCAAGAGCTAGCTTTCTGCCACATTTTGTGTAATTCCTTCCAGTAATTTGGGATGTAGTCATGTTCAAAATCTCTGTGGGAAAATGCATGAGGAAAACATATTTTAAGACCCCCCTTTTTCTCAGCTCCCACTTGACGGAACACCCCAAAACGTTCAAGACAGCAGCTGAACCCACTGAAGAATAAGTTATTGGCAAAAGAAAAAAACACTCTTGCTATGGAAACTATGTCCAAGATATAACTACCTGCCGGTGACTGCTATTTTATAATTTAATTTGTTTTCCTGCCTGCATGGCAGGAGACAGGGAGACAGATGAAAAATCTGCTTCCAGCAAAGCTGGAGGGGTTTGAGAGGTCCCGCTTGTTGGAAGCAGAGTCATGTTTGCTCTCGCTTGGCGCAAGCTGCCAGCTACCGCCAAGAGAAAGAAAACAGCTTTCTCCCAGGGGTGGGGGGGCCACATGGCCCCCTTCCTTTTTTGTGCATGGGCTGGCCCCTGGGAGATGGTGGTCCCAAGGCCCTTATGTGGCCAGCGAGGGGAGCGCTCAGCCCCCTCCCACTTTAAATTGTGCATTGCCTCGAGGAGATGGTGGTCCCTGGGGCATGGAGGTCCCTGCAGCCCCACACATTTAAAATGTATTTAGCTCCAGGGAGCTGGTGGTCCCCGGGGAATATTTAAACCCCAGTGTGGTAGTCTATGCAACCCGCCTCCTTTTCTTAAGTGAAGTCCTGGGGAAGTGGTAGTCCTCGGGGGTCATTAGAGTCTCAGGAGGTCGGAGACCTACGAACCCCTCCTTTAGTTTTTTACATTGCGGCACGCCCCCGGAACCTGGCCAATCCAGGGGCCTTGTAGAAAACAAGCGCAGGAGTCAGTGCTTGCCATTTGAAAGAAAATTCTGTGAACTTGTAGCAAAAAATAAGGGAAGACATTATTTTTTGCTTTTGCAGGGTGCAAGAGGGAACCTCACACCAAGGCTTGGGGGTCAGGACATTTATACCCTGCCCCTTCTCTTTAATTTGTATCTTTTTGTTTGGGATTCGGCTGAGTCCATGTCCCAAAATGGCTGCCAACACTTCCTTGTTGAAGCGTTGACAGCCAATCATATCTCTGCACGAGATCGGGAGAATTCGCAAATTATTTGTGCACCTAGATATACAAATTTGGATTTTCTTTAAAATATAGGAAACTACTGAATGGATGTAAATGAAATAACAAAAAGCGTACTTTCTGGACCAAGAGCCACCTTCCTGCCAAATCTGGTGAAATTCCATTCCTTTCAGCGAAAGGCGTGTCTAAACTCTCTATGGGAATTACAAGGGAAACACACTCTTTTGACATCCCCTTTTTCTCAGCCGCTGCTTCATGGATCACCCCAAAACTTTCCATGCACATCAATACCCAACAATACACTTATTTTTGAAATTTTAATAAAGATTCATCAAAGGCCACCAAAGAAATAGCAAAGTGAAAAATGCGTATTTATTTATATTTATATATATCACTTCCTCCTCACTTGCAAAGAAGACAGGCACTAGACAGGCAAGACAGACATTACAGGAATAGAACACATTTCTGCAATTACTGTTTCTATGTTTGCCCTAAGTGTGTCAAGGGTATGCCAAGACACAGGTCCCTTGCTCACTGTGCCACTGGATGCAAGCTAGCCTGACTGACGAGGAGTGATACCAGTCTCAGGATGCTTGTTTCTGTTACAGGAAGGACCTATCCTTGCAGTTCGGGCTGGACTGTTCCCATAGGTAATAGGGCCAAGACTGACTTGCACATGGCTGGGTCCAAACTGGGGTGCCATGGTGAGCAAAAGAACAATGGATTTAACCCAGATCTGTGACTGGTGGTGAGTGCTTGAAAAGTTTCAGCACTCCATCTACCATGTTGTTGTGTTGCTATGTTTGCCCTAAGTGACAAGGTTATGCCCAGACATGGGTCTCTTGCTCACTGTGTCATTGGATACAAGTTAGCTTGGATGAGGAGGGTGATACCACAAAACCGCTTCCAGGATGCTTGTTTCTGGTACGAGGAGGACCTGGCCTGGCAGTCTGGGCTAAACTGTTTCCATGGGGAACAGGGTCAAGACTGATTTGCATATGACTGGGTCAAACTGGGATGGGATGGTGACCAAAAGAACAATGGATTTAACCCATATCTGTGACTGGGGGTGAGTGTTTGATACGTTTCAACACTCTGTCCATCATCTTGTGTTGCTATGTCCAACCTGCAAGGTGACATCTTGCCTTTCCTTTTGAACCATCACATGACAACACCCCTACATTATGTGCAAAAAATATTTACAGCGTGTGATAAAATAATCATTGCTACATTTCAAAACTCTACAGAGTGGGTACCAAATATCATAAGCAGGAAAGATATTTTCATAACGGCTCTCACATTGTATCTTCAATATCTCGTCTAGAAATCTCCATGACTTCACCCAAAATCACACATAACGTCTTCAGTTGGTTTCAAAGAAGAAAACAAATGTACAATCGTCTCTTGCTAAATATAATATAGATGATCCCTTCACACACTGTCAGTACAGTGTGGAAAACAATATATTATTTTCCCCTAAATTGCAAAGATTCTGCGTATCCTATCACAGTCTATCTAGAAGAGACTGTGTGATGTGTGGTCTGTGTCAGGGGATACCTGGCCTTATTACTCAAATATAGCCCAAGTGGGAGGGTCTACTACCATCACATAACTATAAACAGGATTAGATGATGATAGATATCATAGATCATTCGCTTCTCTATTTAGGAGTCCATCCACCTCGAGCTTTGCAAAGAAATTTAAAAACAGTATTTAAAAACAAGCAAAAGAACTTCCTATATTAATTCATGGGGAGCAAAGAACATTCACATATTTTTTTTACAATCACAATTGCTCTACCGTATTGCTAGCTGATATTCCTGTTGTGGTCTGCAGCCAAGAGATATAAATTCAACCACCTCCTTTACAGACATACATACAACTCTTCCACACAATTCATTCCATTAGGTTCTTTACTGTCAAACACTATGATGTACTTAGATCCCAATATCCTTAACTTTTTTCCCCTGTTTCCTTCTCTAGAGTCTTTACGTATGCTGTCAGTTATACTGTATTTAAGATAATTGATCCTACCTTATTGTATATCATTTCAAGCCACTAGATAAGTGGTAGCTTTATTGTTAATCCCTCTTAAATGCTGCAGAATTGTCAAGTTGACATGTACTGTGGTACTCCCTACATATATATTTGGGGCAATTACATTTCGGCATATAAACAACAAAATTACTCTTGCAGTTACACCGTCCTTTGATCCTGTGCTGTACTTTCCCTCCAAGTTCCACTTTTTTGATATTCTCTCAATTTTACCAAGCTTTACACTTGAGGCACTTCACAAAGCCATCACTTTTCAATAACCAAGTACCTTCCCTCTCTTTTGACGTATGTCTCTCATTACCCATGTGTCTCTCATTGATCTACCTCCACAAAATGTTATGCAAGGGCAACGTGGCATATCCTCCCCAATGAAGTTGTCACTTCTGAGGAGATGCCAATATTTGCTCCAGGCTGCTCTCACTCTGGAATGTGAGTTACTATAAGGGGTAATGAATCTCTGTTGCGTTTCTGGTGGATCATTGAATTTCAGTTCTTTAAACAATATATTTTCTCTACATTTTAGGTCAACCTTTCTACGTACATTCTCAAGAGATCTGTTCTTATATCACCTATCACTTAACCTCTGAAGCATGCCAATTTTGGCACTCTCAAAGCTCTTTCCTGTTCTACAAATTCTTCTAGCCTTGAGGAGTTCTTCATATGGTATCCTCTCAGTTAAGGATATGGGGTGAAAACTAGAGGCATAAAGGATACTTTTTCTCTCACTAGGTTTCTTGTACAGTGATATCTCCAATCTGCTCTTTTCCATTCTAATCTTCACATCCAGAAATTCAATTTCCTTGTCACTGATATTACTTGTGAACCTCAACTCCAAAGGTTATCATTGATATTTATCACAAATTCCCTAGCACTTCTGTCCCCTTTTCGGACCACATAAATGTTGTTGATGAAACGTAGCCACAAAATTATGTAGGCGTTCCACACATCCAAGAGGAGACTGTTGAGAATGGTGAAGCAAAGGAGCTATGATATCTATTGTCATCTAATTTTGTGTGCAGTTAAATCATAGTAGAGGACTCGCCCACTTGGTCTGTATATGAGTAATTGAGGCAGGTATCCCCTGACGGAGGCCGCATATCACACAGTCTTTTCTAAATAAAATGTGTTAGAGTACACAGAATCTTTTTAATTTACAGAAAAAAAAAATTTATTGTTTTGTCCTCACTGTATTGACAGCATCTAGTTGGAGCATAAATTTCAGTAATGCTTTTAGTAACCCAGACGGCAGCAGAAGGTGACAGTTTATGTCTCATGTTTGACAGCCTAACAGAAAGCTGCTCTGATACGTATTTTAAAAGGGCTCATGTTTTTTTAATTGTGGTGATCACAATTATGTCTTCCAGATTTAGCCATGTGCTAATAAGATTTAAACAATACCAAAGTATATTTTATATTCTACATTAATTGCCAGTATCACAACGAATAAGGTTTTCTAATGTGTGATTTATGAGTTTATTGTTATGTGCAAATGAGAATAATGCACTTCTGCATTACCAAAGTTTTACAATTTATAATTAAATGTTTTACTTATGCTGATGGTATGTTATCAATGCTGAATTTACAAGATTGCATATTATGTGTGTTTTATTAAAAAGTATTTTTAATGCATTTTATATTCCTTGTGTTAGTATAAGTAGGCCTGCAGAGCTTCCATTTGCAGTCATATTAAGTGATGAATCATTGTTCTCTCTAATGTGAAATTTTCCTCTATGCTCCGTTCCCATGAGTAGCAATAGCTTCTTTGTTCAATTGCACAGAGACTTTTAGGGGCAAATTTAAGAGCCCCTAGTGCCACAGAAGCATCATTTGTTGTGACGCTCCGGTGGCACTAACCACTGCTCCATGTGTACAAGGAGGTGTAAAGCCACTTTTTGTGGTGTTATGCCTCCTGGTAAACATGGACCCCCCTGATCCAGTTTTCTGCATCAGAGGGGCATACTGCAACACCAATTGCTTTTGATGGTGCCCCAGATTTACGAGAAATGTTAAATCTGTGGCAGTGGCAAAAACTAACGCCACCCCAGGGGTGGCATTAGCATGGCAAAATGAGGAGGAATGCTTTTATTCCTCCTCGTTTTTTGCTTTTTCTATGTGTGCAGTGTTTTGCAGAACACATAGAAGAAACAGAATGCCATGGATGATTGTTTATGTGCAGGAAGGTATCCCTTGCTGCACATTAACAATCATTCCAAAATGATGCTATGGTACTTCTATGTGTGCTGCGTTTTGCAGCACACATAGAAGTGGCAAATCGCTATTATAGATTGTTTATGTGAAGGAAGGGACACCTTACCTTACCACAGACAAGGCACATAGGTAGAGATGCGATGATCAGAACATTCAGACAAACATGGTACAACCCCTGATTTGGATTGGTTGCAGAAGCAGTGTGTCACAGATGTGCAAAATGTCAACACATGAATGTAGGGAAATGCACAGTGATTAAACTGAGTCAAATAGGAAGATCCAGAGGTCCTTTCAACAGAATGCAACTCAATTTCATTGAAATGCCTGTGTGCAATGAATTGATATGATTACCTCAGAGTTGCAAAGCTGCTTTTTAGGGAACTGATGCCTCAATTCAGTTTTCCAACTTCTCTGAAATCAGATCGAGGAACGCATTTCAATAATGAGATCATAACATTGTTGTGTGCAAGTTGGAAAGTGGATTATTGGGAAGGGCAGGTAGGTACCTGCACCTGGCAATAAGATACTAACCCCCACTATGTCCAGTTAGGTCTCAATAAATTAACCCCAGCTCAACCCTTGGTAGCTTGGCAACAAGAAACAAGGCTTAACTTAGGAGACAAAGGCACTTATTATGTCCCTGGCCGACGGTGGTATTTTGGAAAATGTACTGCCAACAGGTGGCGGTAACTTTCCCCAAAATATGACCACCAATGTACCACTCTGTCCGGCAGGGTGGTAACATCCGTCGGGCTGGAGACTCTAGTCTCCAGCCAGGAGGCCATCACTGTCCCACCCGCGGAAGAATGACTCCGCCTACCACCATGGTTTTTGTGGCAATCTTACCACCACGAAAAGAATGGCGGTAGGCATCATCAGTGCCAGGTAATTCCTTCCCTGACACTGATAGGGGTCTCCCCCGCACCTTCTCCCTCCACAGACTCCTCCCCCACCATCCCATGACATACACGCACCTTCACGCACCAACATACAAACGCATACACACTCTCATACCCATATTCACCCACTCATGCATGCATACATTCATACACACACACAACACACACTGACATACATTCTAGCACACATGCATTCGCACCACACAACATACACACACATTCACACCCATTCATGCACACATGCATTGCACATGCCACACACCTGCATGCACGCACACAATCACATACACACACACCCCCATACACTCACACAATACCCCCCTCCCCTGTCAGAGCACCTGACTTACCTACTTGCAGGGGGCCCTCCGGCAGGAGACGGGACGCGGTGTTGCTGCCAGCAGCAGCGTCGGCCAGCAGAACACCGCCAGGCTGTATCATGGATCATGATACAGTCTGTGGCAGGATTCTGGCTATGGTCATAATATGGCGGACAGTAGGTACCCGTGGCGACGGTGTTTTGGCGGCCATCGCCGTGTCAGTAGGCGGTCATTACTGCCAATGTCTTCATGAGGGCCAACGTGTGTAAAGCATTCAGTGATCACAAAACAATAATACAATAAAACACAGGGAACAGTTTAAAAATCAAAACCAGTTTACAACAATAGGCAATATTTTTATCTTTAATTTGACACCAAAAAAATAAAATTGGATAAGGGGAACCAGAGATATGAATTTTTAAATAATTTATGTTTTTTAGCACATAGAAACTAAAAGCACCACTCAGGATATCTAATCGCACCTTGATTGGGGCAAAGTAAAAGTTTAAGGTGGGCGGCGATAGAGCCCTGCTCGGCTACAGCAAGTGGGAGGCCTTGGTCAAAAGTTTACCTTCGAACTTAGGGCCTCATTACAGTTTGACGGTCTTTTGACAAGACTGCTATGGTGGCGGCCACCAAAAGACTGCCATGTTGGCAGTAATCAGACCACCCTACTACGATTCACACTGTGAAGACTGCCAAAAAACAGCCACATTTCCAAAACCTCCAGGACACTGGAGGACAGAAAAGAGGCAGTCCCACCACCAGTGCTGCCAGCCCGACAAAAATCCACCAATCAGATTACAAGACACAAATCACCACAGCGGTTCTTATATGTTGAAAACCATCGACGGTGTGAATCGTGGTGTGAACCACGGTGGTCACAACTTACTTCTGTCAGAACACCATACCACATTCGATAGTTTGAATACCCCACACCTGACACACATTCACACACACTCAACATACCCACTGCACTGTATTACACACTCCTACACAACCCACAATCCTTTGAAAACAGAACGCCACTCACATCTACTGATAATCCAAATCTGAAAAGATTTGTATTTGGACACAATAGGTACACATACACATCTTATTCAGCAAACACCCCACATCAGCACAACTATTAAAATACACACATCACTAGCACACAATCCACAACTACTGTCTCCAACTCATATTGCAGCACCCATACCTCACCAATTACCCACACTGCACTCTTACACTCACAACACTGCCACACACCATCTACACAACCACTATCATGTCGCCAGAAAAACACCCACGATTTCACTGATGACAAGTTGAGGTTCATGGTGGATGAAATTATCAGGGTAGAGCTACACCTGTTCGTAGCACAGGTCCAACAAACATCTATTGCCAGGAAAATGGAGTTGTGGCAAAGGATAGTCAACAGGGTCTATTCTGTAGGCAGTCATCCACGCAAAAGGGAAGACATCAGGAAGAGGTGGAACGACCTATAGGGGAAGGTGCGTTCCATGGCATCCAGGCACCAGATAGCCATGCATAAGACTGGTGGTGGGCTCCCACCTCTTCCCCCGCAGTTCACATCTTGGGAGGAGAATTTCTCAGTGACCATTCCCAATTGCCACAGATCACAGATACCAGTCCAGAAATAGCCAGACCTGGGTTCGAAAGGAAGATGGCAGAACCGATGCACATGTACAACACATACTTTCAGGACAATTACCCCTGCATACTCACATACTGTGTTCCCACTAGGACAACATTGTGCATTGTGCAGCTTTCAACTGTGACATCTGGCAAGCCTGTCTCTACGTCAGGTAACACAGCTGAACAGTCATGTCACATATCAGACATTATCAGATTGCAATTGCACTAAAATTTGTACCCAATTAGTATGACCGCGTCCAACATGGAGTAAGGGAAACACGTCAAAGAATTGTATGGTCAACTAAGGTATGCTGTGCAGCAGCTGTCAACGTCATTGCAGGGATTCATGTCAAGCCACTGTCTGCATCTCACACAAAAGCAGCCAAACACATATTTTGGCCTGTGTCTCACTCCTTCCACAGGTAACCTTGCCATTGCCACTATGGAGAGGATATCTGAGACTGCCAGTCCCCCTCTGGATGAAGGCCTCAGTGAGGACAACACCCTTGGATGTCTGGTCACTGAAGAACAACCTGGCCCATCTGGGACACCTGGTCAGTCAACGACTATCAGCCTCACCCTGCCCACACCAACACCTCCCAACACTGTTGCATCAACTTCACAGGCAACCATTCACCTCCAAACCTGTGTCCCAATGACTGTTCAATCTATTGTGTGCCCCACTGTATAGGTACCTCAGTCTATCCTTCCGACCCCTGACAATGATGGAACGCCAAACACTGGGAATGGGTACACTGTGCCAAGGTGCATGGGAGGGATGCTGTAGGCCAGCGGATGAGGCCTCAAAGGGACACAACTGACCAGGAAACCATCTCCCAAGTCTTGGGAGCTTACCAAATTTCCCAAAACAGGATGGGCCAAATCATCACCATGTTCGGGGGAAATCAAAGGCTGCAGAGGGAACACCACCAGGAAGTCATGCAGCAGTGGCAGGCACAAAATGCACACACGGCTAACATTGCAAGGGTACTGCGGGACATCAACACCACCCTGATTACCTTCTCCGCACAACAGTAGGCCTCTTCTACTACCAACATTACATCTGCCCCTTCTACATCTGCGGCAGCTAGTGAATGGTAACCCTGCCAGGGGAAGTCCATGCCTCAGACACCCCTCTCTCTGTAGTTGAAGAACCCGGCCGCAAACGTGGACGTCCATCCAGACATCCAGCAGGAGCGCATGCGAAGTCTAAATGCACTGCCAGGAAGTGAACCTCTCCTGATTTGTCACTCTTGTGTGCCACAGATACACCCTGCTGACTGTTTTGAAACCCAACTCCATTTTCCCATGGTACAAAGACACTGGACGTGTGCAACCAATTGGTGTAGCAGCTACCCTGATGAAATAGTCCACCATGACTTCACCCATGGCTTTAATGTGCATTTATCAAGTATGTTGGTCACCGATAGCCTTTTGACAAGCACAATAAATCACACTTGAACACAGCAACTGTGTTTGTGTCCTTTACAATATATGTCCAATAGCCGTGCTTGTCAACTGTGGTCAGGTCTTGTCCCCTGTATCGAACAGCCAGTGTAATGCTCATCATACGGAGGCCCCCTAAGCAGGAGACACATTGCAACAGAAATGCCACAGGACAGATGCTAAGAGGTTGAAATCCAGGTTTACACTATTGTATAGTCAGTATTGCATTCAAGAAATAGAGCATGACAGAGAGTACCATCCGGATGTAAGATATGGTGCAACAAAAAGCACATAGACAGGTTACAGACGTCAGGCACATGGTAAACTATCTACAAAGCTGGGGCACATAGATAGGTCCTCTGTATCACCATGTATAGGCTCCTCACATACCCATACCATAGCTACTAAATCACATATCCCAGGGAACACACAAAGATCATTACAGAGGAACCCAGTACTGAAAACATAGACTACCATTGGCCCCAGGCCTGTAAGATTGTCACTCACCTATCTCATTATACAGTTACATGCACCTTGGACTGTAAACTTAGAACACAAACACAGCTATGTCCCATGGCCATCACAAAGTACTCTACCCATTGTGAATCAAGAAGCCATGATCCAACCTTCACCTGTGTGCCAGAAACTTCACCTGACACATTATACACCATTTTACATCCTCCCCAACTCTACAGGTGAAAGAAAGGGACTAAGCATTTACCACCCCACTGTTATGAAGGATAAACTATCAAGGTATCACCCCACTGAAATTAGTCTCATATTACCAGGAATCTGTCAGGTACACCTCTCATGTCTGTCAGCAATTCCCATTGGCTTCTGACACAGTATACCTCAAGTCTAGGTTGCAGAGCTAAACAGGATCTAGCTAAATCAGTGAATGAAAGAAAAAGAAGAAAGGAGATTGCACAAAACATACCTCACATCTAAAAAGTCTTTACCAGAAGTGTATGTTAGTATCTGCTGTAAGAATACATGAAAAAGCAGAGGAATCTCTCCTGTACACATTACACTCTATCAGTCTGCATCCACAACTCACACATAGGCATTGGAGCACATTACACCCGCACAGATAAAGTAAGAATGGGGGTGTAATGGCAGCCATCTACTTCTCGTTATACACATTCATCACAACAAAAGGTCCACTCCATATATCTGTACGTCAGTTGAATTGTTGATTGATGAGATCTGCTCTAGAGTCACCTGCTCCTTCCTCCTCTGGCTCTTCATCACTTGCCATATAAACAATTCCATCCACAGGTCCAGCTGCCTCCCCCTCATCTGCTATCAATGGTATCTGATGTCTCAGGGCTAGATTGTGGAGCATGCAGTAGGGAACAATTATTTGCCATACCTTTTGAGGTGAGTAGAGAAGTGCTGCTCCAGATAGGTCCAGGCACCTAAACCTTGCCTTCAGGAGCCCAAATGTTCGCACTATTACACACCTTGTCCTCCTGTGGTCCTCATTGTAACGGAGTTCCCCTGGTGTGGCTGGGTACCTCACTTGTGTCAACAGCCAAGGACAGTTTGGATAGCCTAAGTCACCTGTGAACCCATTGGTTGAACACCGCAAACATGTATGTGGGACTTGTGATATTGTGATGACAGGAGACACTAATCACACATACTACAATGGAAACTTACCAACCAGCCAGGTCCTCTCTGTGTGGAGTCGTGTCATTAGCTATGGGTCAAGAATGATCCACATGATGAAGGAATCATGCACAGAACCTGGATACTTGGCTGTGACTTGTAAGCTGTACTGGTCTGCCAGAGAAAACCACCTGAATGTTGATTGAGTGGTAGTTTTTCCTGTTCCTATACAACTGTTCATTGGCACTGGGAGCGACTAAGGTTACATAGGTGCCATCAATGGCTCCTACCACATGAGGAATGTGTCCCATCTTATAAAAGTCTGCCTTCACATAGGCCGCATCCGACAGTGAGGAAACCTGATGTAGCTGTCCAAGTGTCTCAACAATGCACATAGTACATCCTTCAAAACCAGACTGAACATGAGCTGAGACATCCCTGCTGTTAGAGCCACTGAAAGAAGCCTGTGGCCAGGAAGTATAGCACTGACAAGACTTGGAGATTGGAGGTATACCATAGGGATTGCGAATGGCAGGCATTAGATCTGGCTCCCACTGAGTACAAAGATCCAGGATGGTATGACAAATAAGTCGATATGCCTGAATGACATGCCTTTCCTCCATGGTCTACAGGTCTACCACTGGTAGTTGTCTCACTCTCCTCATGGCAGGATAACTATGTGAAGACAAGTGAACATAGTATGAGTAATGCAGTATGCACACATCATGTACACTTTATTAATTTTCTCAAACCTAGCATCTGTAAAGGATGCCTAGCACATCTGACATATACAGTACAGCCCATTGATATGCATCCGATTACACCCTCCTTGGTGTACATTGCCAACTATGACAATGGGATTGTACATATGATACTACTGTAAGAGTATATGTGTGTAAGACTTAGCTGTCCTGCACTAATCACACATATTTTTGGAATTGATCACTATTTTTCCAAAGGCTAAGAACCTCTGTGTAGCTGTATATAGCTATCACCATATGTTCTCACTCAGCACAGCTTTTGCTTCACATATCCACAATATGTCACCCAAACATGATGGCACTGCATGCAGACATACACCGCTTTAGGGGAGTAAGTGAATGACGCAGATTAGTAAACACTTCCATCCATTAAATGTGCCCAAAATGGCAGGCACCTGACCTACTGTACTGGACAGTGGAAGTGACCTAAGTCCACTGGTAGAAGTCGTCATGGCGGTAGGCAGTCGCAACTGCTGTGCAGCTTGCAATTGGAAAATATTGCTGCCTTTGGTGGACTTTGACCAATGGCGATGCCCGCCAGCGGTGATGGTCATGTACATGGTGACCATGACCGACATCTTCTGCACTATTGCTCACTTGACTCCTGACACTGTTGCCAGCAACACCTCCAAGATATGAGCTGCTGTGTACTGCCTCTGTGAGCCATCATGCCACGTCCTGCAGGTGATAGGGCTCCTGCCTTCATCCCTGAAGATCTTGAAAGGCTAGTTGAGGAGGTCCTACCCCTGTATAAAAAGCTATATAGGGCAGAAGAGGAGCAGATGAGTCCAGTGTCCTAGCTATGTGTGATAGGTGTTCTGTGTGACGTTGCATCGGATATGTGAACTTGTGAAGGTGTAGATGCATGCAGATGGCAAAATGTGAAGGTGTGTGTGCCGAGACGATGGGTATATGTGCCTACTTGCTATAACTTATGTCTTCTGACCACTCCTAATGGTATGGCACATGTGTACATGACTTTCTCCTTTTGTCTGTATCATCCATGCAGGTCAACGACCCATCAGAAGAATGGTGGTCCACAGCTGGAGGAGCACCCGTTGCAGAAAGCGGTGGGAGGACCTGAGACACTGGGCCCAGAAGACCACTGAGGGCCAGGTGGGGATGTCCTCCCAAGGAGGGAGGGGTGCCTGTCGGACCCAGACCCACCTAATGGCCCGCATATTGGCAGTGGCCTACCCTGAGGTGGATGGGTGTTTGAGGGCAGCACAGCAGCCACACGGGGGTAAGTACTGACTGACTCCATGTACTTTTCTCTGGTAGTTTGGTGTTTGCTGTGACACTTTAGCAGCTGTGAAACTGTAATAGGTGCCACATGTATGTTGACCACTGGGAATACATATTACTCAAGTTGCCTAAATAAAAGATGGAGGTCTGGGCTTAGGGTTGTGCATGTGAACATTTAGATCACCTGTGTCAAGGAATATCTATGACTGCATGTGGAGACGCACATTTGACAGTGCTACGTGTGACTCTACCCAGCCCTTTATATATCTGCAAGCTGCACTATCATCCTACCCATCTGGTGTTTCCAGGACCATTAATCAGATTATACATTAATGTAGCTCTAAGGTGTCAGACCACTCCCATTTGTAAAGATCATCTGTATGTGGTCAATCTCTGTGGGGTCAGCCGACCATCGTGAATGCCATCCAGGGACTGGCAACTCAGGCCCAACAGAGTGATGCATTTCTGGAGGGCATTCACAGTGCACTGGCTGGCCTACAGAGATCCTTTCAGGCTTTGGCCTCCACACTGATAAAAGCCAGTCACCCTTTGTATTCGTCCCCCTTCCGCCTTCCTCTTCCCAGTCCCAAACCCCTATTCCCAGACCCAGTCACAGAACACAAATAGACAAGCATGCATCCACCTCAACATTCAAGGGTAGCGCTGACAAACACAAGCACCACAAGACCCACCACCAGCATGCACACAAGCAACATTCACCTGCAGACACAGCAACAGTCACTACCTACCCTGACACCCCCACCACCCCCAGCATTACATACACAACACCTGACACACTTGCAGTCACCACACCAACATTCAACTGATCCAGCCACAACACTTAACCTACTCAAAATCAGCACAATAGCTCACTACCCCAGTCACCACATCTGCAGACACCACAACCAAAGGCACTCCTACATGTAGCACATCTACCATGCCTGTAGTCACCACCCCAACAGACAGTCACCCGGCCACCACAGCATCTCCCAGCACCACCCCCCCTTCTCCCAAGACACATAAACGCCCACACTCACCCACCCAACAGACACCCAGCACCCACAAGCAGACCTCGCACACACATGCACCCAAGGCATCCACCAAAACACCTCAGTCAACAACTCCCTCTCCCTCCACACCCAAACCCTTTTGCCATGACCATCCCCGTGTGTGAAAGAAAGCTTTCCTCCTGGAGTTAAACCTTTTCCCTACACCTCTCCCACCCCGTGAGACCCCAAAATGTTCTGTGTCACTCCCCAAGTCCAGCCCTTTCACCTCCAACACCTCCCCTGACCCCGCAAGTACCCACACCCTCCCCGCCAATAAGTCTCCCCCTCCCAAGAGTTCCCAACCCTCCCAACCCTCCCCTAAGCCTCAACCTAAGCCCCACCAAACCCAAAGCTCCCCCTTCCAACCCTAAGCCGAAACCCTCCACCCCTGGCCTCTCCCCCTAATCTCCGAGGTGCCTGCCTGCCTTCTTGATGCCCCCACCTGTGGAGGTTACATGGCAGTCAGGAGTCCTTTATATATATATATGAATATATATATATATATATATATATATATATATATATATATATATATATATATATATATATCACATTTAATATGTACCCTGTTGTTGTTTCAAAGGTTACGTCTTTGTCCTGCATTTTTGTCCCCCAGTAATGGGTGTGTATTGTGTGATGGGCATGTGTATGTGGGGGACATGTTGTTGTGTTGGTACTGTTTGGTGTTTGCGCTGACATGTGTTATTTGCAGTGTTGTGTGCCTTTGTGTGGTTGTACTGTGTGCATGAGTGTCTGTGGAGATTGGTATGTCAGATCCATTTTGATGTGTGTTTGTGGGATATGACGTATGCTGCGTTGTTGGGATGTGTGATTGTGTATGTTTGTTCTCTGGTGTTGGTACTTTGTGTGTATGTATGATTTGTCACGTGGTGGTGTCTATTGTGGGTGCTCGCCAATGCTTTGGTGGTGGTGCAGTTGTGGTGTAGTTGTGTCTTTTGGTGGTGTTGTGTGTGACTGTGCTGATGCTGTGTATCTGGGGATTGGTGTGTGTGTGTGTGTGTTTGTGAGATGGCTGTAGTGTGTGTATATGTATGTGGGTATGTGCCTGTGTGTGAGT
This sequence comes from Pleurodeles waltl, assembly GCF_031143425.1. Taxonomy (NCBI): domain Eukaryota; kingdom Metazoa; phylum Chordata; class Amphibia; order Caudata; family Salamandridae; genus Pleurodeles; species Pleurodeles waltl. The sequence continues at coordinate 167,174,421 of NC_090443.1, read as the reverse complement.
GTGCGGTTGCTGTTGTCGCAGCTGGTTCTGAAGTCATTGAGCAAGCAGGAGCAGCAGGAAGACATGGAGTTCTGGTTCCATGGAGGCGCCCAATGAGGATGGCTTCCTGAAGCTGAGAGTATCCTTTTATACTGTTAGTTTCCGCCAGGGTTTCCGGGATGGTGCTACCGCGGTGGAAACCTTGGGGGTGTGCAGCCTCATAATATGTCCGAAAGGAACATGGCCTCCACTGGCATGCAGGTGCCTACCGTCGTCTGTGGCAGCCTGACCGCAATGGTGGTGCCGGCGGAGGTTTGGCTGTATTCTGTTGGAAATACCGCCATGGTCATTATTTGGTGATCTTCTTCGCCTCCCTGTTGGTGGTATGACTGCCACCGCCAACATGGAGGTCCTCGGATGACCAAACTCGTAATGACCGCCTTTGTTTTTTTATCGAACATTTTCTTCAGAGGGACAAAGTCGCCAATCCGATCCATCCTCCCTGGAGCCCTCTTCGGATACGCCTTGCAGGAGACCTCGGTGAAGAATTTTACCTTTAGACTCAGTCAATTTTTCAGGACAGAAATCTTCGTCCGGGCCGAAGCTGAATCTTGATCCAGCGCCCCTGGACCCCTCCTTGGCTATGCTGCCCCGATATGAGTCTCGGTCAGCTTTTTACGTTCAGTCTTTGTCACTTTTTTGAAGCTTTTTCCTTCTGACTGCGGTTGACCCTCTACAGCAAACTGATTTTGATGCAAGGTCATTGGACTACCTTTCAAGGAGCCCCCGGTGAAATCCTGGAAGTCTGGAGCTCCGGAGCTTTTCAGCCGGATGTCAGGCTGGGTCACGGTTGAGGTGAGCCAGCTTGACTCACCACGGCAGGTCGGTCCCTTTATGGAGCTTTTTACCAAAAGTTCTCCAATCTTCTCCAAACTTCTGGATCTTCTTCCAGAAGGTCTTTGAAGGTTCTTTAGGAGTACACAGCTCACCCCAGGGTTCCAGAGGCTCTGAGTTGCTCCTTGAGGGCTAAGACTTCAACTCTCAGAATGCACCTGGCTCATATTCCAACATGACCATTGGACAGTGGTCAGCTGGTCAGTTTCTTCAGGATTTGATGCAGGGGACTCTGGTTAGCTATTTTTCACCTGTAGCAAACAGGGAGTCCCTTTTTGAACCAGTTGAAGCCAGACAAAGTCGTTTTAGTGGTGAAGCCCTAGTATATAGCTCGTGCAGTTCTTCAGAGTGCAGTGTCCAGGTGCAGGTCAGGGGTCCAGCAGGGCAGTCCTTCTTCTTCTGTTCCTTGTAGGGATCTGAGGTGTGGGTGCAGCTCTGCCAAATGTATCCTTACTCCTGGGGTGAAAAGCAGAAGGGCAACTGTCCAATCACAAAAATACCACCACGCTCTTGGATTACCACTTCCTGAGAAGTGTGGCAAAAATCAATCCCAGAGAGCAACATTCTTTAAAAATCCAACATGGTAGAAACTGAATTTTGGAGGTTAGGTCTGGATGAGTCCATCCACAGGTGTGGCTAAAAGTCCTTAACACACTCCTTTCCTGCCCCCTCCTAATCTGATCAAGAGGGTACCTGGTTGTCTGGGTTTGCAGGAAATGGGGAGTGCTATGAGCTGCTCCAAATGTTGTTCCGTCCTTAGAAGACCAGTTTGCCTGCTCTCCCCCCCCCGTTTCACCGTCTGCTGAGGCAGATCTCCCCCCCCCCCAGGCACTTCCTTTGTCTTTATCCCAGGCCACTTCACACCTCATCAAGGCAGCCTTGCCAGGCTGCCAGAGGCTGGGCAATCAGAGACGGGCACTACAGAGCTGAAGTTGGCAACTTTCAGGTAGAGTTCTAAATCTCTTTCCCTGAACTAGTTATATTAACTTCAACAATGGCAAGTTGTTAGATTTTTTATAACAATATGTTTGATACCAGACTTGATATATCTATCTTCTTTTGAGACGTTATTGATTAAAATAAAGTCTCCCCATTTTAGCCTATGGAACTTATCTGGTTAGCAGTGATAACGTGCCCAGAGTAACAAAAACAGCAAAAACAGCACACATCAACAACCTGGGAAACAAAGGCAAAATGCTAAGGGAGACCACGCCAAGGATGAAAAGGTCTAACATGTGTCCCCCCCAGGCTGAAAGTGGGGAGTAACTACCCAACCTCATGTGAGTTCTCATCACTAAGGCGGAAGAATCTGGACAGACCATCAGCAATGGCGTGTTCTGTACCAGGGTTGTGTTCTACCATAAAGTCCATCCCCTGTAGGGAAATGGACCACCTCAACAGTTTTGGATACTCACCCCTCATCTGCATTAACGATCTGAGGGGCCTGTGGACGGTCTGAACCCAGAAGTGAGTCCCAAACAAGTAGGGTCTTAGCTTCTTCAGCGCCCAGACCACAGCAAACGTTTCACGTTCTATGTCACTCCACTGACGTTCCCTGGGAAGTAACCTCCTGCTAATGAAGGCTACGGGTTGATCTAGGCCCTCTTCATTAAGCTGTGAGAGTACTGCTCCAATACCATGCTCTGATGCGTCTGTTTGCACAACAAACTCCTTGGAGTAGTCAGTTGCCGTCAGCACAGGCGCTGTGCACATTGCAGCCTTCAGGGCATCAAAAGTGGTCTGGCAAGCCTCTGTCCAGATCACCTTCTTGGGTTGCTACTTAGAAGTCATCTCAGTCAAGGGGGTAACAATGGTACCATACCCCTTGACAAACCTCCTGTAGTAGTCAGTGACACCTAAAAAGGCTCTCACCTCAGTCTGGGTTAGGGGGCTCCCAAGCCAGAATGGTGTACATTTTTGGCTGTAGGAGTGCCACCTGGCCACTCCCTACCTGGTGTCCCAAGTACACCACAGAACCCTGCCCTGCACCTGCTTGCCTTAATAGTGAGGGCCTCCAACACTCTGCAGAGGTGTTGCAGATGTCCCTCCCATGTGGAACTAAAAACAGCAATGTCATCCAGGTAGGCGGCACTGAACTCATCCAGCTCGGCCAACACCTGGTTGACCAACTTCTAGAAGGTGGCAGGGGCATTCTTCATTCCAAATGGCATCACTTTAAATTGAAAGGGCCCATCTGGGGTAGAAAATGCAGACCTCTCCTTGGCCCTCTCAGTCAAGGCAATCTGCCAATACCCAGACGTTAAGTCAAATGTGCTGAGGTAGGTGGGAGCTCCCAACCGATCAATGAGCTCATCAGCTTGGGGGATTGGGTGTGCGTCAGTTTCGCTGAATGTATTGAGTCCCCGGTAGTGCACAGAGAACCTGAGTTCTGGAGTGGCACCAAGTGCAGCAGCCTTTGGGACCAATACCACTGGGCTGGCCGAAGGACTGCTGGAATTCTCAATAACCCCTAGGGTTAACATTTTTGATACAGCATCCTTAATGCTAGCCCTGACCCTGTCAGTCACCCAGTAAACTTTCTGTTTAATTGGTGGACTTTCCCCAGTGTCTACATCATGTGTGCACAACTGTGTGACCCCTTGGATCAGGGGGAACCATGAGGCAAACTGTCCCAACACCTGGCGACAGTCCCTCTGCTGCTCTGCAGTCAGGGAGGGGGAGAGGATCCCTCCTTCCATAGACCCATCTTTTTCTACTGCAGACAGGAGGTCAGGAAGAGGCTCACTCTCCTCCTCCACCCCATCATTTGTTACAAGGAGCATAGACAGTTCAGTCCGCTCAAAGTGTGGTTTGAGGCAGTTAACATGCAGGACCCTTAAAGGGTTCCTGGGAGTCTGCAAGCCCACCAAATAGGTGACTTCACTCTTGTGCTCCACCACCTCAAAAGGCCCAGTCCACTTATCTTGGAGCGCCCTAGGCTCCACTGGTGCCATCACCCACACTTTTTGACCAGGTTGAAACTCGACCAGAGTGGCATTCTGGTCAAACCACCATTTCATATCCTCCTGGCTTGCTTCCAGGTTCTCCTGTGCAAGACTCCGGAAGCGGGCAGTCTGGTTTCTCAGAGCCAGAATGTAGCTAAATACATCCTGGGGGATTTACTAGGAGCTTTTTCTAAAGCCTCCTTCACCAGACTTAAAGGTCCCCTCACAGGGTTGCCATAGATGAGCTCAAAGGGACTGAACCCAAGTCCCTTTTGAGGCACCTCCCTGTAAGCGAACAGAAGGCATGGCAAGAGGACGTCCCACTTCCGCCTCAAGGGCTCGGATAGGCCGATAATCATGCCTTTCAAGGTGCGGCTGATTCTCTCAACCAGACCATTACTTTGGGGGTGGTAAGAGCTTGTGAACTTGTAGGTTACCCCACACTCCTTCCACAGAGACTTCATATACGTGGATATTAAGTTAGTACCCCTATCAGATACCACTTCCTTGGGGAACCCCATGCGGGTAAAACCCCCCATCAAAGCACAACCCACCAAAGGGGAAGTGATTGACCTCAAAGCAATGGCTTCTGGGTACCAGGTAGCATGGTCCACTAAGACCAGGATAAACCAATCAATCAATCAATCAATCACTGCATTTGTAAAGCGCGCTACATACCCGCGAGGGTCTCAAGGCGCTGGGGAGGGGGGGTTGCTACTGGTCGAAGAGCCAGGTCTTGAGGAGTCTTCTGAAGGCCAGCAGGTCCTGGGTCTGTCGTAGGATGGTGGGGAGAGTGTTCCAGGTCTTGGCGGCGAGGCAGGAGAAGGATCTGCCGCCGGCGGTGGTTTTTCGGATGCGGGGGACTGTGGCGAGGGCGAGGTTGGCTGAGCGGAGGCTTCGAGTGGGTGTGTGGAAGATGAGTCGGTTGTTGAGGTAGGTGGGTCCGGTGTTGTGCAGTGCTTTGTGTGCGTGGATCAGGAGCTTGAAGGTGATCCTTTTGTTGACGGGGAACCAGTGCAGGCCTCTCAGGTGGAGTGTGATGTGGCTGCGGCAGGGGACATCGAGGATGAGTCGGGCCGAGGCGTTCTGGATGCGTTGGAGTCGTCTCAGGAGCTAAACCTATTACCCATGGCTGTCTTGGGATGCAGAGGCCCCACAATGTCAATACAAATCCTTTCAAAGGGAGTACTAACAACAGGAAATTGTTGGAGGGGAGCCCTATGTTTCCCCCCACTCTTGCCACTTGCCTGACAAGTTTGGCAAGACCTTCAATGTTCATCTGAGTGCCTGCGTATTAGGAGCCAGTGAAAGTGGGTGACAAGCATTTCAAAAAACCTGTCCCTCCGCAAATGTCCAGCTAAAGGCACATTATGAGCCAACCCCAGTAGGAAGGCCCTGAAGCACTGCGGGGCCACCAGAACACGGGCTGACCTAGGCTCAGGAACCTTAGGCTCACTATCCTGTAGGTCGTCCTCCCAGTAGATCAGATGAGATCCTGGCTCCTTGCCACCCGCCTGGTCTGCAGCCTGCTGCCATAAACCCTCCAGAGTAGGGCATGTCTTCTGTGTTGTACAGAATGCTTCTCTGGTGGGCCCCCCTTCCTGCTGCCACTGCCACCTGTTCCCCTGTAGTCTCCGGGGCGTCACCGTCAGGCTCAGCCTCCTGCCGAAACATGGAAACTTCCAGGGCTGGTTTCCCGCGCCCCCTACCCTTCCTCTTTTTGGCTGTCCCCTGGGCCACTGTTTCAGGCTCCAGGGGCTCTTGACCACCCTGACGGGCTGCCATTGACCTGGTGGATACGCATACCCACCCAGGCAGACCATGGCTTTTTCTCACTGGGAGGCTGGGAATGGAGCGCTGAAGTCTCAACTAGCAGCAATGTTGAAATGGCCAGATGCATTGCCTCTTGTCCTGATGAGCAAGCTCAGTATACCAACAGAAAGACATGATTATCCCCTTAAGAAATCATTATGGGGCTTGCCATTATATTGCCAGCTGTGCCCGCAAATGCACTTGTGAACAGATGACGTAGTGCTGGATTATTGCAAAGAACTAGCTGATGTGGTTTGCTCTATGTTTCGCCAGGTTGGAGAAGCAACTGCACAACCACAACAAGAACTGTGCCATGACCTGAGTCCTGGAAACTAGGTTCTGGTGAAGAAGAATGTAAGAAAGTCATGCTCAAGGCTGCATTGGAAAGGCCCATTCTGAGTTGTTCTAGTTACCACAACTGTTGTTAAGTGTGCTGATCTACTGAACTGGGGCATGCAAGCAACATACTCCAAGTTCCAGTCCACTTGATTATACAGTGCATGTTTCTCAAGGGTCGGATACAGTGAGAGATTGTGTCCAGATTAGCCAAACTGTGAGGACTGGACAAGTGGCTGTAGCAGATGATGCACAGTCTGGTGAAAGTCTGAGACCATCAAAGGCAATCAAAGGTGCAAGAGGGTTGAGTCAGAGGCATTTGGCTCCTGCTAGCTCAGAAAATGCTAAAGTCCCAGTTGTGCTTGGGAAGAAAAGTTGTGGTTGGAGACCAGTGGCCCCCTAAAGGTCCAGATTTAGTGATAAATGTGCCTCCTGCTATTGCTGCAGTGTAGGAGGCTGGCCTGGCTTGTAGTGGGTACCAGAGGTACTTACACCTTGTGCCAGGTCCAGTTATCCCTTATTAGTGTAGAAGAGGTGTTTCTAGCAGCTTAGGCCGATAGAAGGTAGCTATAGCAGAGCAGCTTAGGCTGCACTAGGAGACATGCAAAGCTCCTACTATACCACTGGTGTCATATGCACAATATCATAAGAAAACACAATACACATATATACTAAAAATAAAGGTACTTTATTTTTATGACAATATGCCAAAAGTATCTCAGTGAGTACCCTCAGTATGAGGATGCCAAATATACACAAGATATATGTACACAATACCAAAAATATGCAGTAATAGCAAAAGGAAGTAATGCAAGCAGTGTAAAATTACAATAGATTGCAATAGGAGCACATAGGTATAGGGGCAATACAAACCATATACTCCAAAAGTGGAATGCGAACCACGAATGGACCCCAAACCTATGTGAGCTTGTAGAGGGTTGCTGGGACTGTAAGAAAACAGTGAGGGTTAGAAAAATAGCCCACCCCAAGACCCTGTAAGGTAGGTGTAAAGTGCACCTACAACCCCCAGAGAGCACAGAAGTCGTGATAGGGGGATTCTGCAAGGAAAACCAACACCAGCAATGCAACAACAGTGGATTTCCGGACCTGAGTACCTGTAAGACAAGGGGACCAAGTCCAATAGTCGCGACAGTGTCGAGAGTGGGCAGGAGCCCAGGAAATGCCAGCTGAGGGTGCAAAGAAGCTGCCACCGGATGGAAGAAGCTTGGTGTTTTGCAAGAGCGAAGAGGACTAGGAACTTCCCCTTTGGAAGATGGATGTCCCACATCGTGAAGAAGCTTGCAGAGGTGTTCCCACGCAGAAAGACCGCAAACAAGCCTTGCTAGCTACAAGGGTTGCGGTTAGGGGTTTTGGATGCTGCTGTGGCCCAGGAGGGACCAGGATGTTGCCACTTGGATGAGGAGACAGAGGGGGCACCCAGCAAGCCAGGGAGCCCTCACAGAAGCAGGCAGCTCCCACAGATGTACCGGAACAGGCACTTAGAAGAGGAGTGAACCGGAGTCCACCCGAAGTCAGAAAAGGGAGTCCCACGACGCCAGAGGACAACTCAGAAGGTTGTGCACTGCAGGTTAGAGTGTCGGGGACCCAGGCTTGGCTGTGCACAAAGGAAATCCTGGAAGAGTGCATAGGAGCCGGAGCAGCTGCAAATCACACGGTACCCAGCAATGCAGTCTAGCGTGGGGAGGCAAGGACTTACCTCCACCAAACTTGGACTGAAGAGTCACTGGACTGTGGGAGTCACTTGCACAGAGTTGCTGAGTTCCAGGGACCACGCTCGTCATGCTGAGAGGGGACCCAGAGGACCGGTGATGCAGCCTTTTGTTGCCTGCGGTTGCAGGGGGAAGATTCCGTCAACCCACGGGAGATTTCTTCAGAGCTCCTGGTGCAAGAAGGAGGCAGGCTACCCCCAGAGCAAGCACCACCAGGAAACAGTCGAGAAAGCCGTCAGGATGAAGCGATACAAGGTTGCAGTAGTCGTCTTTGCTACTTTGTTGCGGTTTTGCAGGCGTCCTGAGCAGTCAGCGGGCGATCCTTTTGCTGAAAGTGAAGAGGGAGATGCAGAGGAACTCTGGTGAGGTCTTGCATTCGGTATCTGAAGAATTCCCCAAAGCAGAGACCCTAAATAGCCAGAAAAGGAGGTTTGGCTATCTAGGAAGGAGGATAGGCTAGTAAGAAAGGTAAGAGCCTATCAGAAGGAGTCTCTGACGTCACCTGCTGGCACTGGCCACTCAGAGCAGTCCAGTGTGCCAGCAACACCTCTGTTTCCAAGATGGCAGAGGACTGGGGCACACTGGAGGAGCTCTGGGCACCTCCCCTGGGAGGTGCAGGTCAGGGGAGTGGTCACTCCCCTTTCCTTGTCCAGTTTCGCACCAGAGCAGGGCTGGGGGATCCCTAAACTGGTGTAGACTGGCTTATGCAGAGATGGGCAGCATCTGTGCCCATCAAAGCATTTCCAGAGGCTGGGGGAGGCTACTCCTCCCCAGCCTTCACACCTATTTCCAAAGGGAGAGGGTGTTACACCCTCTCTCAGAGGAAATCCTTTGTTCTGCCTTCCTGGGCCAGGCTGCCTGGACCCCAGGAGGGCAGAAACCTGTCTGAGGGGTTGGCAGCAGCAGCAGCTGCAGTGGAGACCCCGGAAAGGCAGTTTGGCAGTACCCGGGTTCTGTGCTAGAGACCCGAGGGATCATGGAATTGTCTCCCCAATGCCAGAATGGCATTGGGGTGACAATTCCATGATCTTAGACATGTTACATGGCCATGTTCAGAGTTACTATTGTGACGCTATACATAGGTAGTGACCTATGTATAGTGCACGCGTGTCATGGTGTCCCCGCACTCACAAAGTCCGGGGAATTTGCCCTGAACGATGTGGGGGCACCTTGGCTAGTGCCAGGGTGCCCACACACTAAGTAACTTTGCACCCAACCTTCACCAGGTGAAGGTTAGACATATAGGTGACTTATAAGTTACTTAAGTGCAGTGGTAAATGGCTGTGAAATAACGTGGACGTTATTTCACTCAGGCTGCACTGGCAGGCCTGTGTAAGATTTGTCAGATCTCCCTATGGGTGGCAAAAGAAATGCTGCAGCCCATAGGGATCTCCTGGAACCCCAATACCTTGGGTACCTCAGTACCATATACTAGGGATTTATAAGGGTGTTCCAGTATGCCAATGTGAATTGGTGAAATTGGTCATTAGCCTGTTAGTGACAATTTGGAAAGCAGAGAGAGCATAACCAATCAGGTTCTGGTTAGCAGAGCCTCAGTGAGACAGTTAGTCATCACACAGGGAACACATACAGGGCACACTTATGAGAACTGGGGCCCTGCCTGGCAGTGACACATAGACTAAAACAACATATATACAGTGAAATATGGGGGTAACATGCCAGGCAAGATGGTACTTTCCTACATGCAGTAACTGAATAATCATATCAAAGTAACAGTGATATTGAAGGTTGTGCATCAAAGAGGTCAAAAAGAAAAAAAGGGCCACGTTGAATATATTCAGCTCCTGAATGGACTTATCACGCAGCTGATGATTGGGAGATGGAGTTTATTGCCTTTTGTGCTGACAATTTGAATCGTGCTGAACATTGTGGAACTTGAAATTGCTTTAGGACTGAACTTTGAAATGTCATTGCTGCTTGATGAACAGAGACATTACTTGGTGGTAGGGCTAATCAGTGATTACCATCTGGTTTGAACTTTTAGTAGTGATTTTTGAACATTTGCAAGCCGAGAAAAAAAGACAAAGAACTTTGTAAATAAGTGCAACACAGTTTGAGAACATAAATTGATAATTTTGGTTCTTGCTTTGCTCACATAATGAAAAGAAAGGATGCTGTAAATTAATTGAGAGCCGCTTTTGCATTTTTTAAAATAATTTCATGTATTTTTGGTCTGATTCTAGGCAAGCCATGAAACCCAACGAAGGTAAAAGGAGTAAATGCAAGTAAGTATGTGTGTGTAGGATTAGCAACAGTATTTGTGGTTGTGTGCATTTTATTGATAGTTGGATTGAGTCTGCCAGTCAAAGAAGAGGTTGAGAGGACATTTACACCAATGCTAAGTGATTCAACTGCAGAACAAGATCCCCTATATGAGGATGAGAGATTTTTACACATCGACAGTTGAAAGGGAGATTTGGCATCCAATTTGTGTTAAAAATTGCTGTATGAATATATTGAAACTATGGAAGTGTGTGATTTTTATGTTTGTGCCAAGATCCCTTCATCAGTTCAGGAAGGAATCACAAATCACAGCTTGCCATTAACATGTAATTTCTTGCAATCTGTTATTTGGTTTTCTGACCAGGAGAATATTCAATGCTTCTATTCCAATTATGACTTAGGCCCTCATTACGAGGCTGGTGGTCATGGGACCGCCAGCCTCACCGTGGCGTTCCTACCTCTGCAGAGTTGTCCGGATTACAAGGCTGTAAACTTCCAGGCTTTTCTGTGGCGGACACCCGCCATGAAAACCCTGGAGGTCATGCACCCGCCAACAGGAATTTTCATTCCTGTCGCCGGCACATACATACACACATGTCCGCACACATGCACACATCCCCCCACCCGTCCACCCCCACACCCCCACACTCCTTCAAGCATGCATGCATACACATACACACCGATTCAGCATACGCATACATACACTCAGACACACCCACTCACTCACATTCATCAACACAGGCACCCCCTTTCACGCGCACATACACATTCAGAACCCCCCTCTGCAAACATGCACACATGCACCCAAACACACAGACCTCCTCCCCCCCCTCTCTTCAGATGCCCACTTACCTCCTCAGTCAAGGGGGATGTCTGGGAGGGGATGGGTACTGACGGTCTTTCCTCGCTGCCACCACCACGCCAGCAGAACTCCGCCAAGCTGTATTATGGCTTGTAATACGGCGGGCGCAGTACTGCTGGCATGGTGGTGCCAGTGAGGGACCTGCCTCTGCAGCACCGACTGCCAGCACTCGTAATATGGCGGTCTGTTGAATGCTAGCACTGGCAGTCGTCTGGTGGGCTGGGCTTTGGCCTCCAAATTCCAAATGAGGGCCTTAGTGTTATCCTTTGTGCCTATTAATTCGTACCTTAGTAGTATTGCTAAATTGAAATGACATTGTGGGAGAATTCTTTGAACCGGCCCTGGTTTTTGGGACCACATGTGCACCCAAGAACTATTTAACCTCCATTCTTACACCAGTAGAAAAGGAGTTCCTTAGGCAAGTAGATGACAGAAGGAAAACAATGACAGGCAAGATAGAAAAAGGAGTCGTTTTTTAAGACTAGCAAAAAGGCACTGCACATACTTCAGGTAGCAATAACCAAGGATACTTAAGTTTACACTGGCAACATATACAGACATTATGCATATATAGACCTAAGTTAAAGACAGACACACATTTCGTAGGTACTAGTGAATGTAGACATCTATTTTTGTTGAAGAGTGTTTGGACTTTTGTATTGAATGGCAGGATTCCGCCATACCAGGTGTGTATTTCAAACTGTTGAAAGGCTGGTATGGTACATGTTACCTGGGAGTGGTATTTCTGAAACTTTATCATGTGGATAATTTTGACAATTGAGCCTGGATGAGAGGACGTAGTACAGTGGAGATTAAAGGAGATATATTTGGTGTCATCATTCCATCCGTTGGAGTAATCTTGAATGCTGTCAAGATTAGGAAACTGTCAACAACAGTAGATATCTATCTTGTGATTATGCTTTAGCTATGGTATTAATGGACAGAGAGATGCTTGCTGTGCAATTAATGGTTTTGCAAAATCGTCTTAGGTTACACATCTTACTTGCAAAGGAGGGCAGAGTCTGTAAAGTTTTACATGCGCAACATTGTTGCACTGACATACCTGACAATAGTAAGGGGATAAGGAAATTTATCTTTAACATCACAAATCTGAAAAATGACCTGAAAGGAAAGAACTGACAGCCACCGGTGCATGGGAAGCAATAGGTAATGGGTTTTCAGCCATTGGAAAGTGGTTTGGAAACTTGGGAAATGGAGTAGTAGGAATGATCTTGACGCCTGTGTGGCTTTGTGTGCCTTAGTTGCACTTGGATCATATAAACCATAAGAAATGTGGAAAGAGAAAAGAGCTAGGAGTAGACAGAGGAGATAAGAAATAGAAATGGAGAAGATGAGAAGGGTTTATTATTGTAATCTCAAGAAGTTGGAGAATTACAGCAGACCTAATTGGAAAAAGACATCAAACCTTTGAGATTTCTCATTGAAATGAGAGTGTGTCCTTTTGTAAAGGCATAGATTGCCGTCAAAGGAGGGACTGTTGGAGCATGAATTTAAGTAATGCTTTTAGTTACCCAGATGTCAGCAGAAAGTGATAATTTATGTCTCATGTTTGACAGCCTAACATAGAAAGCTGTACTCACATGTATTTTAAAAGTGGTCATGTTTTCATTTGTGGTACTCACAGATGTGCCTATTGGATTTAACAATGTGTTAATAAGAACTAAACAATGCCAAAGTATATTTTAGCCTCTAGATTAATTGCTATTATCAAAATTATTTTTTTCCTAATGTTTAATGTGTGAATTATGAGTTTAAAGTTATGTGCAAATGAGAATAATGCACTTCTCTGTTATATCTAAAGTTATGCATTAACAAAGTTTTAGAATTTATAATAAAATGTTTTACTTATTCTGATGGCATATTATTAATGCTGAATTTTACAAGTTTGCATATTATGAGCTTTTTATTAACAAACATTTTTAATGCATCCTTGTGTTAGTGTAACTAGGCCTGCAGTGCTTGTATTTCCAGTGGTATAAAGTGATGAATCAGTGTTCTTTTCAATGTGAAACTTTCCTATAGGTTCAGTTCCCATGAGTAGCAATAGGTTCTAGTTCAATTGCATAGAGACTTTTAGTTTAGTAACCTTGAAAAAGGAACATCCAGGCCTATAGACCCTCATTACAACCTCGGCGGTCTTTCAAAAGGACCGCCAAGGCTGCGGGAGCCAGAATACCGCCAGTGCCGGCAGTATTTCTGGCTCCCTATTATGACTTTTCCGCTGGCCCAGCGGACGGTAACAGTGTTACCGTCCTCTGGCCCAGCGGAAAGGTCACATCAACATTGTAGAGCCGGCGGCAATGCTGATGTGCAGAGGGTGCAGCAGCACCTGTCGCACATTTCACTGCCTGAAATTCGGGCAGTGAAATGCGTGACGGGCTATGCCTGGGGGCCTCTTACAACCAGCCTTTCCATGATGGTGTTTACTGCCGTGGCCAGGCTGGCGCTCGGGGAATCATAAACCCCGCTGCCCTGGGGATTATCTGGCGGTACAGTGGAGGGGCCGGCAGTATGGCCGTGGCTATTGCGCCACGGTCATAATAGCTAGAGTAACACTGCCAGCCTGTTGGCGGTGTTACCGCCAGCTTACCGCCGGCCGCCAGGGTCGTAATGAGGCCCATAGTGTGAAATAATTAGTTTCAACTGACTTACTGATTCACATGGAACTGAGACAAGTTTTTTTTAAAACTCATGCGAAGAAACTGAACTGTTGCTAAAGAAAGCAGTTGTTTCGAACATTTGCAGCCACACAGAAAGAGGAGACGATCTCAAGCTGTACATTGGAAATTAACATACTGTTGCAACCTGACATTTTATTGACTTTTTGATGAGGCGATGCCCCTTTTGCGTGATGTGATGCCACTGAACTGAAAAACCAGAGGAATTTGTGTTTTTTTACTAGGGATGGAGTTAGTAAGTTTCAGCCAGTCTTTTCTCGACTCTCGAGACCCCTTGCCCCGTAGCTCTCACTCTGCACCTTCCTTGATGACATGCCTGACTGAACTTTGCTGCTGATCTAATGGCTTGCTGAAGAAGAGTCCTTGAATGTTTTCCCTTGGAGAGGTATATCTCTTTGCTGAATGCCCCTTGACATGTCCTTTTTCTAGAATAGAATCTATCATGCTGACAATTATTCTTTTTATTTTTTTTCTGGCTAATTTTTGTCTTCTTTTAGTATTTTTGTTCATATCTGTCCTCACACATGCATTTCCTAGTTTGGTTAGTTGTAGGGACAACCTATATCCACTTCGAATTGTGAACTCTTTCTAATTGAGCTTGGTGAATGCTAACTCAGTCTGATTTGAGATGTGTTTCTGTGCCTCAAATAATTTTCTTAATGATGTATTATTCTTCTTGAATGCATAATTGTGTTAATGCTAATTCGATTAAATTTGTTTCACCACTTTGGGCAGCTGTAGGAAATTCTTTAAAAATGAATATCTCCGATTCCCCTTATCCGATTGTGTTTGTTTTGGTATCAATTTAAATATTTCCTATTTTTGTGAATTGGGTTTAGATTTTTAAACTGGTTCCTGTGATTTCTTCTATTACTGTTTTGCTATACTTAAAGGCTTTACATACTTTGGCCCTCATTACAACCCAGATGATCGGTGTTAAAGCGGCGGTAATACTGCCAACAGGCCAGCAGTAAAAAAAAAAAATGGGATCACAACCACGGCGGAAACCGCCAACACAGCCAGCCACTTTAACACTCTGACTGCCACGGCGGTAGCAACAAACACCTCAGCGGTAACCGCCAACAGACAGGCGGAAGACAATGTACCACTCACCCCATCACAACCAGCCCATCTGCCAGCTTTTCCGGGGCGCCATCAAATTCACAGCGGAAACAGGACTTGGAAGGGAAACCACACACCTCTCGACACTCGACGAAAAACCAGGATGCCATGGAGCCCGAGCTGCAGGTCCTGCCCATGCTGGTCTACCTCCTCATCTACCAGGAATATGAAAGGTGGCGGCGACGACCACGGTGAGTACTGCACCTAGTACACAGGGGAGGGGGGAAGGAAAAAGAGAGTGACATAAACACGCAACACCCCCACCCCACCCTCACCCACAATAACATGCATACAAACACATCCATCAACATTACATTTATACTCCTTAACCCCCTGGAAGACCTCAAGGACCTAAGGAATTGAGTTAAACAGTGATATTTTAAAAATAGGCAGATAAACGTAATAAATAGAAAAACAGTATATACAAAAATATTCAATATGTACATAAGACGGTGCATTGTCCATTCAAAATGTCAGTGGGCCACTGGGCCAAAAATCATGGGCCAAGCCCACACTTGACTCCTGCCTCAATACGGAGAGAACACTGCAGGGGCATCAGGTCGAAAACACACAGGCACCTCAGGGGGATGGGGACGGGGGGGGCACCTCAGCCGGAAGATGGAATAATGCCGCTGTTCCTCGAGGGAGCTCCGTGCCCACTGCTTGGTCCTGGGGAGTGCAAAGTCACAGTCCCACAAGTCTCTCAAGTGGGTGGTTTGCCCACTGCTTGGTCCTGGGGAGTGCAAGGCCACAGTTTTCCAAGTGGATGGCTTCTTCCAGTGGTTCTGGAGGGGGCCTTATGCCCAGTGTGCTTGATCTTGCCAAGGATAGGGTGAGTGGATGCCTTTCTCCACTGGTTCTGGAGGGGGCTTTGTGCCCAGTGTGCTTCATCCTGCCAAGGATAGGGTGAGAGGATGCATATCTCCACTGGTTCTGGAGGGGCCTTGTGCCCAGTGTACTTCATCCTGCCAAGGATAGGGTGAGTGGATGCATATCTCCACTGGTTCTGGAGGGGGCCTTGTGCCCAGTGATGCAACACTTGGGGTGTGGCAGTTCACGGTCCCTCACCTGGGTGTCTGAGGCACGAGATTTGCAGGGAACAGGTTGCATGATAGTCCATGGAGGCAGGGCTAGACTCCATCCTGGGGTGGCTAAGGCTGCAAAGTGGTGGTAGTGCTGGTGGTGGTGCTGCCAGTGGTGGTGGGAGGCTCCAGCCCTTCTCCTGCAGCCTCGGACGGCTGCCCACTGGGGCTGTTGCTGCTGGCAGTGGTCCTACTGTCAGCGGTGCAGGTGGTGGCGCTTGTGGCGGTGCTATCGGCAGTGCTAGCGGCGGTGCAGCCGGCAGTGCTAGCGGCGGTGCAGGTGGCGGTGCAGGTGGTGGTGCTAGCGGCCGGGCTGCTGGCATTGCTGGCCGCGGTGCAGGTAGCGGGGCTGGCAGTTGTGCTGGTAGCCACCAGGCCTTCACCTGCAGCCTCTGATGGCTGAAGTGCCTTGCCTGGTGTTTCCTGCCCCTTCCTCACCTCGGCAGATGGTGGTGTGACCTTGGGTCTGGCAGCTGGAGGAGGCCTTGCGCGGTGGTTCGTGCACCTTTCCCTTGCTGCATGCTGTCCCCCTCTTCACCCTGGCAGGTGGCAGAATGTTTTTGTCTTTTGCAGGGGTTGGTGGCACACTGGCTGTGCTGACGGGTACCCCCTTTAAGCCTCTGTGAGTTGCAGGTACCACAGCGGATGTCGACTTGGTGGCTGAGGTGCCGGCATGGGTTCTGGCCACCCTGGCCCGAGGGGAAGGATGGGGGGAGGGGCAGGGAAGAGGTCAATGTTTGCCAGGAAAAGCTTCTTAGATACACTGGGTCAGGAAGAGGGAGAGGTTTTAGGAGTGGAGAAAGAGGGAGTGGTTGTAGGAGGTGTCTGTCTTCTGAGTTTGGGTGCAGGTGCATGGGCTGGATGCTGTTGTGAGGTGGATGGCTGTTGGGTGGGTGGGTGCTTGTGTTTGTATATTTTGGCAGGAGGGGTCACAGACACACTGGGAGAGGACACGGGGGACGTGTGCATGAATGTGGGGGTGGTGACTCTCCGTGAGGGGTGTGTTGTGATGGGCGTGCTGGAGGTAGTGGATGAGGATGTAGTGCATGCAGGTGTGAGTGGAGACGGTACTGGGAGAGAGGTGGACAACGAGGAGGATGGGGACACCGTGGAGGCAGTGGATGTTGGTGTGTCTGCATGGGGATGGTGCTTGTGTGAGTGCCTGTGAGATGAAGTGTGGTGCTTGTGTTCACCTGAACCACTTCTGGGTGTTGATTTGGGCAAATGCTGGTCTGAAGGTGTGCTTGGGATAGGCTGGGGTTGAGGGGATTGGGTCTGAGAAAGAAAGTTGGAGGGGGGAGGCTAGAGACAGGTACAAGGGCTGCCATCATTGCTGGGGCCAGAGCCTAAAATGCACTCTGTTGGGCCGCCAGGCCAGAGTGAATGCCCTCCTGGTATGCATTTGTTTGTTGCAAATGCCTCTCGACACCTTGGATGGCATTCAGTATGGTTGACTGCCCAACAGTGAGGGATCTCAGGAGGTCAATAGCCTCCTCACTGAGTGCAGCAGGGCTGACGGCGCTGGGCCTGAGGTGCCTGGGGCGAAGGAGATGCCCACCCTCCTGGGTAAGTGGGTGCGGGAAACACGCTGAGGGGCTGCAGGGAGGGTGGTGCTGGTAGGGGGGGTGGTGGCTGTACCTGTTGTTGCGGTGGGCACATAGGTGTCCGCCACCGCCAGGGACCTTCCATTGGAGGAGGAGTCGCTGTCTGTGGTCTCCCCTCCTGTCCCCGTCGTGGTGCTCCATTCGCCCTCCGTCCCACCGGTGCCCTCACCCTCAGTGAATTCGACATCCAGGCCCATGCGGGATGCAGCTCCCTCTATCGCCGGTGCGTCTGCTCCTCCGCCAGATGATGATAATGCACACAAGGACAGGGTAACAAAACAAAACGGGGGGCAGAGACAGAGGATACACTTGGTCAATGCCAGCAGCACCACTACCGTAGCGTACACAACACACAGGGAGCAGCCCTATACACTAGGCCGTGCACTACGAGTTACTAAGATAGTCACCAGCCCATGGGGTACAATGCCTACCGCTATTAGCTGCACAACTGAAACACAAAGGACTCTGCCCAGTAGTAGATGCCCACTAACAGTATTGGGGTAGGAGTGTTTCAGAGCCTGCACAACAAGGGACGTACCCTCCCATCTTTGGCCTGGCCTCGGGGCACCCATAGCCCACATTCCCCACCCAGGTAACTCTTAACGCGTGCAAAGTCAGGATTCTGAATCTGTACTCACCCCCTTGTGGCTGCTGTGATGCCTTCAAGCACCCACCAAACTCCGGATAGGCCACCGCCAGGATGTGTGACATCAGGGGGGTCATGGTGCGACAGGCACCCCTTCCTCGTTGGGAGGCCAGCCCCAGCAGGGCCTCCGCCATCTTCTTTGCCCAGCGGCGCAGGTCCTCCCACCGTTTGCGGCAGTGGGTGCTCCGCCTGTCAAAGACCCCCAGGGTCTGCACCACCTTGGCGATGGCATGCCAAATATCCTTTTTCTGGTGGGCGCTGACCTGCAGGGAAAAGACAGCAGAAAAAGGATTAGTCATACTGTCCGGACTGTCATGCTCATGTCCCACCATATCGCTCCCATCCCCTTACGCACATACATTGACCACCATACATGCTGCACTCTGCCCAGGACCCCTCCGCCCCCCCTACATGTAGCTTACACACACACAGCACTCCATACATTCATGGCCCATGCATCATGCTCACAGTGTACTCTCCTGCTTGTCTGGAGGACCGTAGAGTAACGTGTACTGTGTTAGGACCCCATTTACCAGTTTCTCCAACTCCTCCCAGGTGAAGGCAGGGGCCCTTTACCCAGACACATAACATGAGCCACTGTCGCTTCCAGACACAGGTCAAAGCAGCACTTGCAGTGTAGGTCCTCTCCTGTTGAAGGTCAGGTAGCAAGTGAGTGAACAGATAGAAAATAGCGGTCACTTTTGCGGCAGTGCGTACCATCACCGCTGGCGTACATCGCCATTGGCGCCTGGAACCCATACGGCCCAATGATAACCAATGTGAAGTTGCGTGGCGGTCTTTCACTGCCTACCGCGACGGCACACAACGCCAGCGGATTACCTAATTTCCACTTGTCCCTCCTCACATGTCAGGCAGCTGCCATTTCAGGGGGGCACAAGGCATGGCACCTAACTGCGTCGCAGCAGACACTGGCATAGCAGCTGACTGTTGGATTCACATACTGGTTCTGTAAAGGAAAAAAAAATCATTAGTGCAATAGATGTGTGAATATGACCTTCTGCGCACCGTTTTCCTCCGCAGGCTTCAACCGCTGATGCTGAATATGAGATGGCGACATCCTCCGGTGTGCAGACTCCTGCTGGACCTTGCAACAATGGAGGACAGACACATTATCCTAACCTACAGGCTTGATCGGGCCGCAATCCAAGAACTGTGTGCCCAATTGGAGCCAGACCTGATGTCAGCTATCTGCCAGCCCACAGGTATCCCTCCTCTAGTGCAGGTCCTGTCAGTGCTCCATTTCCTGGCAAGTGGTTCCTTCCAAACAACAGTGGCCATGACACGAGGGATGTCTCAGCCAATGTTCTCCAACGTGTTGACTAGAGTGTTGTCAGTCCTGGTAAAACACATGCGCAGCTACATCGTATTCCCCCAGGTGGAGGATTTGGCCACAGTGAAAGCTGACTTTTATGCCCTGGGACATAACCCCAACATCATACGTGCCATTGATGGTACACATGTGGCATTCGCCCCCCCCTCCGGAGAAATGAACAAGTTTTCAGGAATATAAAAAGCTATCACTCTCTGAATGTGCAGATTGTGTGTTTGGCGGAACAGTACATCTCCCATGTGAATGCCAAATATCCTGGCTCTGTGCATGACTCCTTTATCTTGAGGAATAGCAGCATCCCATATGTGATGGGCCAACTCCATAGGCACCGGGTATGGCTAATAGGTGAGCCCAAGGTCCCCACACAGTATAAGAAGGTGTCTGGGCATGGGGTTGTCCCTAAGGGTTAGTGTGTGTCTACCAGTTATCCCTCAATATTTGCAGGTGACTCTGGTTACCCCAACCTCTCATGGCTACTGACCCCAGTGAGGAATGCCAGGACAACGGCAGAGGAACGTTACAATGAGGCACATGGGCGTACAAGGAGGATTATTAAAAGGACCTTCGGCCTCCTGAAGGCTAGGTTCCGGTGCCTCCATCTGACATGTGGATCCCTATACTACTCACCCAAGAAGGTGTGCCAGATCATTGTTGCATGTTGCACAACCTGGCCTTGAGACGCCAGGTGCATCTTCTGCAGGAAGATGAGCTTTGAGATGGTCTTATGGCAGCGGTGGAGCCTGTGGACTGTGAGGAAGAGGAGGCAGAGGAAGAAGATGTTGACAACAGAAGTAATATAACACAGCAGTACTTCGAGTGACACACAGGTAAGACACTGTAACTTCACTTAACTTTTCATTTTTCTGTTGGACATTGTACATGGCAGCTTGATTTCCCTATGTCTATGGCCACTTACTGTACCCTTTGGCATCTCTGTTTTCAGATCTCTGTGTCCCACTCTGGCTTCTGCTATGTGTACTGCTGCCCACCAAAGGTCATTCCAAAGTATATGTAACTGTACATATGACTTGCAATGCTTCGATAATGTTGAACTAATACATATTTCAATCATTTGACAGACTCCAGATTTGTATTTGTTCCAAGGGTGTTTACTTACGTGCTCATAAGTGGAGGGAGGTGTGAAATGTGCTGGGGTGATGGTGGAGGACAGTCCAGGGTAGAGTCCATTCTCTTGGTATCACAGGTGCCTTGTCCAATGGGGCAGAGGAAGGGGAGTAATGGCAGTTCAAGGTGGACAGGGTGACAGAGTGGGACAGAAGGGTGACAATCAGGAGAGTCTTATTTCCTGGTGGGGGTCCTGGCAATGTTCTCTGGCTTCTGCCTGGATCGCAGGGACCATTTGCAGGGTGGTTCTCCTTCTGCAGGGGCAGGGGTGCTGGTGGCCTGTTGGTCTTGTGGTGGGGCCTCCTGTCCACTAGCGCCGGCGGAGGTGAAGGGCTGTTCTTCAGTGTGGCTAGTGTCAGGGGCCCGTTAGTATGCCACTGCCTCCCTCGTGGTGTTGGCCATGTCACCCAGCACCCCTGCAATGGTGACCAGTATGGTGTAGATGTGTTTGAGGTCCTCCCTGATCCCCAGGTACTGTTCCTCCTGCAGCCGCTAGGTCTCCTGCAACTTGGCCAGTATCTGGCCCATGGTCTCCTGGGAACGGGGGTATGCTCCCAGGATGTCGGTGAGTGCCTCCTGGAGAGTGGGTTCCCTGGGCCTGTCCTCCCCCTGTCACACAGCAGTCCTCCCAGCTTCCCTGTTGTCCTGTGCCTCTGTCCCCTGAACCGTGTGCCCACTGCCACTGACCCCAGGTCCCTGATCGTCCTGGGTTTGTGGGGTTGCCTGGGGTCCATGTAGTGGTGGACACACTGCTGATTGACGTGTCCTGGAGACAGTGGCATGGGTACTGTGCTGGTGTTTCCTGAGGGGGGGAGGCTCTGTGGTGGGTTGGAACTGTGGCAGGGTAACCGACTGTCCAGGGGTCCCTGATGGGGCAGGTTGGTCACCCCGATCCAGGTGTGCAGAGCTGCCGTCATCACTGTGGGCCTCTTCTAGGGGGAGGCTGGATGTAGCTGGCACCTCCTCTCTGGTGACGTTGAGTAGGGATCCTGTGGGGATGGAAATGCAGTGTTAGTGTATCTGCATGTGCCATCTTGTGCATGGGTGTGTTTCCCTGTATGATTGTGATTTCCCTGTCAGCTTTGCCTTGTGTGCGTGGTGATTTTGTGGGCTGGGTGAGTCTCTCCACTGGCAATGCTGTGGTGATGGTTGTCCATGCAGGTCTGTGATGGGGGGTCCATGCATTGGTGTTACATGCAGGGCTTGGTATTGGGATGTGTGGGGTGTGATAGTGGAGTATGTGTGAAGTGGTGGAGTGATGGGGGTGAGAGTAGGGGTAGGTGTTTGTGATGACATGCAGGTAGGGTGGGGGGAATTAAGTAGTAAAAATTTGACTTACCAGAGTCCAGTACTCCTGATACTCCTGTGAGGCCCTCAGGATGCATTATTGCCAAGACCTGCTCCTCCCACGTTGTTAGTTGTGGGGGAGGAGGTGGGGGTCCACCGCCAGTCCTCTGTACGGTTACCTGGGGCCAAATGTAGGAAAGCATTTGCGAGTCGTAAACGGCAAAAATTGCAGTTTGCGACTCGCAAATCGCATTTTCCTATTCAGAAATGCATATTGCGAGTCGGGACCGACTCGCAAAATGCATTTCAGAATCACAAATAGGAAGGGGTGTTCCCTTCCTATTTGTGATTCGGAGTGGTATGCAATACCATTTGCGACCGCATATGCGGTCGCAAATGGTGTCGCAGTTACCATCCACTTGAAGTGGATGGTAACCCACTCGCAAATTGGAAGGGGTCCCCATAGGACCCCTTCCCCTTTGTGAATGGACCCAAATCTATTTTTTCAGGGCAGGTAGTGGTCCAAGGGACCGCTACCTGCCCTGAAAAAATACCGAAACTAAAGGTTTCGGGTTTTTTTTTAAGTGCAGCTCGTTTTCCTTTAAGGAAAACGGGCTACACTTAAAAAAAAAAAAACTGCTTTATTTAAAAGCAGTCACGAACATGGAGGTCTGCTGACTACAGCAGGCCTCCATGTTTGCGAGTGCCTATAGTCGGTATGGGGCCGCAATTTGCGACCCAACTAATTAATATTAATGAGGTGGGTCTCTGCGACCCCATACCGACTTGCAGACGGTGTCTGAGACACCGTTCTGCATTGCAAATTGCGACTTGCAATTTGCGAGTCGGAAGGACTCGCAAATTGCAAGTCGCAATTTGCAATTTTCCTACATCTGGCCCCTGGTGTCTTGCAACCACGGAACGTACATTCCTCCGTATGTCATTCCATCTCTTCCTGATGTCATTTCTAGTTCTGCGGTGCTGTCCTACGCATTGACCCTGTCCACGATTTTCCGCCATAGCTTCATCTTCCTTGCAATGGATGTCTGCTGCACCTGTGATCCAAATAGCTGTAGCTCTACCCGGATGATTTCCTCCACCATGACCCTTAGCTCCTCCTCTGAAAACCTGGGGTGTCTTTGGGGTGCCATGGATGTGGTGTGAGTGGTATGTGTGAGAATGTGTGGGGTGATGTGTGGGGTGTTGCGTTGTGAGGTGCGTTGATGGTGTATGGGTGACGATGTATTGTGCCTCTGATTGAGTGGGTGCTCCTAGCTTGTCTGTCTCTGCTTGCTATCTTTTCTTTTCACTGTAAGGGGTTGTGGGTAATGTGGGTGTGTGTTTTATAGTGGTGTGGGTGTGGTGTGTGCATGTGTGTCAGGTGTGTGTAGTTTGATTTGTCCAATGTGGAGTAGTTTTGTAAGTGTGTGTGTATTTTGATTGCGGTGATGTGTACCGCCAATGGTTTACTGCGGTTGAAAGACCGCAAAGTGATTCGTGGGTCGTGATACTGTGGGTGTATTCCTGGTGGCGTAACAGTGTGGGTTTTGGTACCGCCAGTTTATCACTGACCTTTGGTCTGGCAGACTTGTGTGGTTGTCTGTATAGTGGCGGATTTCTTAGTGTGGGTCATAATACCTGTAACGTAATACCGCCGCGGTCACTGTATGTTGGCGGCCGTCGGCACGGCGGTAGGCTGCATTTACTGCCAGGGTTGTAATTAAGGCCTTTGTCTCCTAAGTTAAGCATTGTTCCTCGTTAGCAAGCTACCAAGGGTTGAGCTAGGATTAATTTATTGACTGAACTTAGTGGCCTACTGCTAAGTTTAGGTAGTTACCTGCCCTTACCAGTAATCCCCTTTCCAAATTTTTGGTGCGCAGTGGTGGGATTCAGTACTTGTGTTCAGTATCACATTACAGTTTTAAGTAAAGCAAAATAAAAATCTTTCAAATTGTTGTTGTGCAAACGTTGGTTTTGTTTTTTAATTTAGACTAATTTCAATTAATGCATTTATGTGATTTTTATAAATTCTTGCTTCCATTTTTTGCAAAAGGTTTTGTGTGACACATAACTAGGGAACCATGGAGCTTGATCTGGCTAGCCTACCCAAAATGAGAGTAGTCCAGCTTAGAGGGTTTTGTACTGAGGGGCTGTTGTCTGCAGCCACTAACCTCAGGAAAAATGTGTTAATTAAATCCCTGACAGTCTGGACTGAGGCAAAGGAAGTAGTCACTGAGGAAGCCTCAGGGGAAGAAGCAGTAGGGGAAGATGCCAGCTCCAACCACTCAGGGGGGGAGGGCATCTGAACCTTATTGAGGAGGAGGAAGACCGGTCCTCACTTCACACAATCACCAGGGCCTTACCCAAAACTAGTTAGGGAAAGGCGGTCCCTAAAGAAGGTGAGAACCTGTCCCTTAGAAAGACAGACCTGGAAGCCCAGCTGGCATACATAGCTTTAGAGGCAGAGAAGTTGGCCTAGGAGAAGAAAAAGTGGGCAAGGGAAGAAAACAGGGGAGGGCAAACAAAGTGTGTTTCCCATGTTAAATCTCATATGGGTTTTGAATACGACTACAACCCAAACTGCTGGACAGAATTACAGGGATTACACCACATTTGACAGGGTGGCAGCTTTTGATCCGCAGATCACATTTTTTCTTATTTTGGTGTAAATCTGTTCATTGGTTTCTGATATATTAAAGGAAAACCACATTTGTATGTCTGGGCGGAGCCTAAGCACAGATCTCATTGTGAGATATGATTGGCTGTCAACACTTTAAAAAGGAAGTGCTGGTAGCCATCTTGCAATTAATATACATAATAGCACCCCATTGAAATGCATTGTAGTGATGAAAAGTTTTTAGAGTCATAAAAGGAGAACGAGTAAAGGGTGATAACAAATGCTAGTTACAATTATTTGTTGATGGTACCATGCTATTTTTAGGAATTGTGGCGTGTCCTAAGGTGATTTTGCCATTCTGGGATTTCATGAATCATGTTTGAGTGAAAGCTATGTTCTCATGATTTTCCCATAGAGGTGATTAAAGGTGCTCCAGAAGCTAAAGTGAGAGCATATTTTCTGAAAATTCACACTTTCTTTCTTAGCCATATGAGAAAGAAGTCTTACATTCTCAGTGAAACATGATCTTCCAACAGGAGCAGTCTGTCAGTTGATTCCCTTGTGTTCCACTGCAGCCTCACAGAGGGGGTCATTCCGATCCTGGCGGTCCAAGACCGCCAGGGCCGGGGACCACGGAAGCACCGCCAACAGGCTGGCGGTGCTTCCCAGCCCATTCTGACTGCGGCGGTAAAGCCGCGGTCAGAAAAGGGGATCCGGCGGTTTCCCGCCGGATTTCCCCTGCATGGGCTGAATCTCCATGGCGGCGCTGCAAGCAGAGCCGCCATGGAGATTCCGACCCCCTTCCCGCCATCCTGTTTCTGCCGGTTTTTAACGCCAGGAACAGGATGGTGGGAACGGGTGTCGCTGCCACTGGCATGGGCAGTGCAGGGGCCCCCTAACAGGGCCCCATAAAGATTTTCACTGTCTGCTTAGCAGACAGTGAAAATCGCGACAGGTGCAACTGCACCCGTCGCACCCCTGCAACTCCGCCGGCTCCATTCGAAGCCGGCTTCCTTGTTGCAGGGCCTTTCCCGCTGGGCCGGCGGGCCCCCCAGGGTCAGAATTACCCTCAAAGTGTTCTGAGGAACAACTAGAGTGCTAACAGTCTTACTTATGACAAAAGTGTGGTACACTTGAATCAAACTGGTAAAATTTAAACCATTTAATTTGTAAAGGAACAAAATGAGGGGGCTCATTTTGTCTTCGAAATTATGATTAGTGCTGTAGGGAAAACAGCCTTTACAATGAAGGCTGAACCCCAGGTGCCATTACCATGCTGGCTTAACCACACATGTGACATTAACACACATGCCATTACTACGCATGCCTTTACAATGAATGTTGTTATAAAGGAATGAATAGTAAAGGCACATTTGCTGTAAAGGCTTTACAGGTAAGTATACAAATGTATAGGGAAAAGTCATGATTAGGATTTAGGGTGGTTATGGGTTTTTATGTGGCAAGGGTAATTTTAGGATTCAGAGTAGGTATGGATTTTTGGGTGGCAAGGGAATTTTTAGGATTTAGGGTGGGTATGGATTTTGGGTGGTAGGGGAATTTTTATAGTTTAGAGTGGGTATGCATTTGTAGGCGGCAAGGGTAATTTTAGGGTTTAGGGTGGGTTTGGATTTTTGGGTGGCAAGTGTAATATAAGGGTTTAGGGTGGGTGTGGGTTTTTGGGTAGCAAGGGGTATTTTAGGGTTTACAGAGGATATGGTTTTTTGGGTGTTAAGGACAAATTTAGGTTTTAGGGTGAGTATGGTTCTTTGGGTGACAAGAGATTTTTTAGGGTTTACGGTGGATATGGTTTTTTTAGAAGAATGGACATTTTTATGGTTTAGAGTGGGTAGGTGCTTTTGAGGGTCAAGGGCATTTTTAGGGTGGGTATGGGTTTTTGGGTGGCAAAGTTTTTTTGTGTTTAGGGTGGGGATGGGTTTTTGGGGGCAAGGGATTTTTTAGGGTTAAGAGTGGCTATGGGTTTTGGGGTTTTAAGGTGTTTTTTGGGTATAGGGTGGTTATGGGGTTTTGGGTGATAAGGTGCTTTTAGGGTTCGGGGTGGGTATGGAGGCGGTTGGATTAACTTTTAGTAAATAAAATGACTTTACTTTTAAAAAACATAGATATTCACTGAAAAAAACAAAAGCTACAGGGACATTATAGTTAGGAAATAGAATTTTCAAAAAACTTATAAAATTCACTCATGTTTTAAACGTACAAAACCATAGAAATACAGCTATTAAAGTTAGAGTTATTTGAAATAACTATAACTCATGCCCCAAGGTAACTATAACTCACGCCCTCGCCACGAACTGCTAATCACCCCAGATATTACAGCACTCATGACATCTTATAGAACACCATTGATAATGTTCATGTAACATCTGCAGTAAAATTATTGATGAGATAACTGTACATGGTGGGGTCACGAGGTATAGTTATATACATGTGTGTTTGTGTGTGTGTGTATATATATATATATATATATATATATATATATATATATATATATATACTGGCGGTTGCCAATAGGTATTTATAGTTATGACCTAGTTTCTATAGAAAGAGTGTTTTTTTGTGTTGCCTCCAACTTTGGCGCCACATGAAGAATCTTCACAAAATTTTCAAAACGTATACTTTGCTAAGTTCAGCGTCTGTTTTCAAAGTTTCAGAGTGATCTGTTAAGTGGGGCCAAGAAAAAGGGGGGGTCCCAAAATGTGTTTTTCCTATTCATTTCTCCATGGGACATTCAGACACGCCTACCGCTCGAATTACTGAACAAAATTACACTTAATTTGGCACGAAGCTAGATTGTGTTCCACAGATCACACTTTTTGTGATTTGGTGTGAATCCGGTCAGTAGTTTCAGAGAAATTTAAGGCTATATATAATATAAGTATATAGAGACGCTGATCCGCCACAGGAAGAATCTGTTTGGCTGCCCGCAACCTGAGAGAAATGTTGGGGTCGCCATTTTCTTTTCTCGATAATTGGTCCCTGGGACTGAAATGTGTCGGGCAATTGAGTTGATAGAGTCTGGGTTCTGGTGCCCTGCCCCATGGGGTGATATAGTTGTGATGATGGGACAAATAATGACTATGAAATGCAGACAATTATCTTTTTTTGGTGTTTCGCAAAATCAGCGGATTCACCCGCAGGGCCCAGTGTAGCCCCCGGTGTGAATCCGTGGGTGGATCCGTGGATCTTGGGAAACGTCAAAAAAGGAGTAACTTCTAATAGAGACATACTCACATTCAATACTAAACACAGAGAGACACTCATATACCCAGTGTGACATGCAGACAGACACTTTGACACCCACTCTCACACCTACAGAGACTTACATCCACTGTCACATGTACACATACACTCTCACATACTCAGAGAGACACTTTCACACCCACCCTCACATCTAGGCAGGCACTGTTACACTCCCTCTCACACTCAGACAGAGACTGTCACTGTCAGTCTCACACTAATATAGAGACTCTCACATTTAGTGTCAAACCCATGCACACTCTCTCACACTCACCCTCACACCCAGACAGCTACTCTCACACTCAGTCTGACATCCAGGCAGGCCCTGTTACAAGCACTCTCACACCTACACAGACAGTCTCACACTTACTCTCACACTCAGAGAGACACTCTCACACCCCCCACTTTTGGACGAACAACCTACCTTTTCCGGCGAGGTGGTCTTTTAGGAGGGGATGGGTCATGGCAAATATCACCACCAAGTACAGGACTCCGCCACGCCATATAACGTATCATAATACGGCAAGCGGTGTCTTGTTGCCATTGCGTTGCTGGTGATGGAACTGCTTCTTCAACTCCGTTGGCCAAACAGGACTCCTAATTCGGCGGTCAACAGACCGCAAGCACTGGTGGTCTGTTGACTGCAGCGGCTTCAGCAGTCTGCTTAAAAGACCACCAAAACCGTAATGAGACCCTTTGTGCTTATGGTGTGTAGCCGATTTCTACACATGATAGAGGATACAGTCTCTAAAGTTATGCAGGAAAAGTTTGTTGCCTTTCTCTGTTAGGTGAACGATGTCATTTCAAGTATAAACCCTCTATATCAAATGGGAAAGCTGCTGAGCTATATAAAATTCATGTTATGGTCCTTGAGGAATGCAGAAACAGTTTTATTGACATGTTTCCTCGATTTCTCTATTTTTAGGCAGAAGTGACCAGCTCCACTTCTGCATTTGGCAAATGTTTGAAAAAAACAAGGCAGTGTGGGGAAAGTGTTATTAATTTTCATCTTGAGAAAGAGACAATTCTAAAAACCACTGACCCATATCAAGAAAACATTTCACTATGTAAAAGATACATCAATGACATGTTGGTAATCTGGAAAGGGGAAGAAACACAAGTAGTCCCTTTTCTGGAATGGCTCAACAGACAAGACCAGTTCCTGAGATTCACTCTGACAAAGAGTAAGGAACAGTGCGTTTTTCTAGACCTTAACATCATAGCAACCAATGGGGCCCTAAAAACTACCACTCATGAAAAACCAATAGCAAAGAACTGTTTTTACTTTTTGACAGCGCCCACCCCCGATGAATCTCCCATTTGGACAGTTCCTCAGACTGAAGAGGAATTGTTCTGAGGTGTCTGACTTCAAGCAACAAGCCCAGAACCTTGCATTAAAATTGGAGGCAAGGAAATACCCCCCCAAAATCATCAATCGAGCCATGAAACGAGCGCAGAGCAATAACAGAGAGGCTCTCTTGGACACTCCTCCCCAAAAAGGGAAAGAAGGAAGACCGCTATGTATTACGACATTCAATGTAGCCTCTAACCAAGTGAACAAAATTATAAACAAGCATTGGTGCATTTTGAATAGCGGCCGTTCAAACTTTCCCAAACCAATGTTTTCCCACCAACGTGGCAAGAGTATAAGAGATGCTAGTACACACCTGTCCACGTCTGTCCAAGAGAAAATTGGACACTACCAACCTCCTACCACCACCCACAGGACACCACCCTTCTGAGAATTACAGCATGTGCCATTTGACAAATGCAACCAAAAGGGTCATTTTTAATGACAATACTACATAGGAAATCAAGGATTTCACCAACTGCAACACCCAGCAAGTAGTCTATATGATTACATGCCCATGTAATTTATATTGCATAGGAATGACCACCCGCAAAGTGAAAACTCGCATTGGTGAACATCATAATAATTTGAGATGTGGCTGCGCCACCACAAAAATGTCCTCCCATTACATCAACAGCGCACACACAGTGGAGGACTACAGATGGGTGATCCTTGAACACCATAAGGAGGTCAAGAGCTAATCCTTCCTACTCAAAAGAGAACAACGTTGGGTCTTTACATTTTGCACTCACCAATGAGGCCTTAATGAGAATATTCCCCAGGGCCAGTTAATGCAACACTAGCATCTGGTTTACACTGACTATCATGACACAAATACATTCAGCAGGTCACCACTTCCTTTGAAAGGTTTGGTTACGTAAAACACTTTTCACAAGTCCATTACAGGGAGTCCCATCACTTTCACTCCCCTACACCTCCCCTACACCTGTCACTTTTTATAAGTCCCCAATAGGGAGTGCTTATTATTCCTCCTGCCTGATACAATAGAGCCATTTATCGTGTTTTCCTCTTCTCTTCCCTTCCCTTTCTCTTTTCCCTCTTTTTCCCCTTTATTTCTCCTGTTTCCAGTGTCCGCATAATATCAGGCATTTCAGAGGGACACCCATGACAGCCCCCCTTTGGCACACCGATGACCGCCATTTTAGAAGGTCAGCGGTCTAGTGCCTGACGCGCCCACCAGCTAGGATGCATGAACGGCGTTGCACATAAATACCGGATCCCACCAGGGACCACGGTGTTTTCGGACCCAGGGAAGGTGAGAATTAAGCTGAAAGCAGGTGTGTCGCTTTGATGAAGTAAGTGTGCGCAATGCTTCTGACCAGAGGTTTTCCAGAAGGACAGTGTTACTACTGGGTATTACTTTACTTTAGTTGTATGTACCACACCATACACAGAGCCTTTAGTTTTAGTGCTTTCACTAGGGGTAGTGTGGAGATGTTATTATTCAGTGTACTATTCATTATACCTTTAGGAGCATCTCCTTTGTAGAATCCAGAATGTGGTGATACGGCAAGCTGATGTCAGGAATAGAATGGTGGAGAGAGAAAGGCTCTAGGAGGAGATCAGAAAGGCTGTGCTTCATAACTGCTGAAGGTGTTATGATTCTTATCTACAATAAAGGAAACTTATGAAAAGGAAGAAGGATTTGTGTGAATAATCCTTACATTGGCGACGAGGGACCTGTGCAGGAGACAGGCAAGGAACACCTTCACTCCTGGATTTTATGACAACTACAACATCTAGTCTTCGAGGAAACCTCTTAAAGGTATTTAAAACTCTGAAATTATAGGTTTCTGACTTTTCATAACTAAGACATTTGTGACATTTGTATACTCAATAGTATACGCGTTTAGACGTAATACTTTAAATCCGTTTGGTCCTTAAAATGGAATGACTCTGCACGCGCCGCATCGCGCTGCTTATTTTTGAAAGAACACTTGCCTTGCACGCGCCGCATCGCAATAAACACGAGGAAAGGAAAAAAAACAAAAAACTTACCGTATTCTGCAGCCAACGTTTGAACAGGTCGAGAAAGACTGTTTCTGAGAAAATAAAAGAAAAAGTAAAAGAAACACTATGGGGGTCATTCTGACCCCGGCGGGAACCGCCATTTGGCCGCACTGCGGTCAAAAGACCGCTGGTGCCATTCCGACCTTCCCACTGGGCCGGCGGGCACTAACATTGTTAGCGCCCGCCGGCCCAGCGGGAAGGCGGCCTGCAACACTGAAGCCGGCTCCGAATGGAGCCGGCGGTGTTGCATGTGTGCGATGGGTGCAGTTGCACCCGTCGCGCTTTCACTGCCAGGGGCCCCTAGACACCCGTTACCGCCAGCCTCTTCCTGGCGGTATAAACCGCCAGAAACAGGCTGGCGGTAAGGGGGTCGGAATCCCCATGGCGGCGCTGCTTGCAGTGCCGCCATGGCGGATTCGCCCAGCCGGGGGAAATCCGTCGGGAAACCGCCGGACCCGGTTTTCTGACCGCGGCTTTACTGCCGCGGTCAGAATGGGCAGGGAAGCACCGCCAGCCTGTTGGCGGTGCTTCCGTCATTTTAGCCCTGGCGGTCTCGGACCGCCAGGGTTAGAATGACCCCCAATGTTTTCTAAAACAGTGAAGAAAGACTGTTAAAAGAAAAAAGCAAAAGAAAAAGGAAAAGTGATGCAAAACAACTTCTTTTCTATTTGTAAATGTAAAATTGTGCAAATACACATATAACTCATTGGAATGAGAATAGAAATTATGCTGCGAAAAGTAAAACCTATTTAGAGCACAGAAAAAAGAAACAATTGAGTGATCAAAGCATAATAGCGCCTCCACCATTTCTAGCAACTCCAGGTGATCCACCTATCCCCTGGAAACAATGGAAGAAATGTTTTAACACCTATATGTTGGCTATTGGCAGTGATCGATATGCCCCTCCTAGACGTCAAGCTATATTATTGCATCACCTTGGTATTGAGGGTAGAAGGATATATGAGAATTTACCAGAGGTATCGCTAAGAATGGGAGATGGCCAGCCTACTAACGTCTTAGAAATGTCTGTACAGATGTTAGATATACAATTCACCCCAAAGACAAATCTCGTATTACAACGTCACAATTTTTTTTCAAGAGTACAGCAAAAAGATGAAGACATTGCATCCTATGAGGCAAGTCTAAGGGGGATGGCATTATCCTGCGAGTTTGATCAATTACTAGATTCCCTAATAAGGGACCAGCTTGTGAGGTGTGCGAGTGATAAAAGGATATGGGAAAAATTATTAATGAAGGATCCGAACTTGGAAGAGGCAATACAGATTGCTAAAAGAATGGAGCACGCCGCTGTATGTCTTCAAGAAATGGATGTAAATCCTAAACAACTTGAACAAGGAATTGTGACAGAAGTAAAGAAGAAAGAAGAACCTCGCTGTGCAGTTCGATGGAATAGGTGTGATAGGGATTGTGACGATGTGAGAGTACATAAAGAGGATAAACGTAAAATGCAAGATCAGAGAATTATAAAATGTTATTGATGTGATGCTCCAGGGCATATAGCTTCCAGTAAAACATGTGCTGCCATGAATGCTATATGTCGTCGTTGTGGGAAAAGGAGGCATTTTGCCAAAGCTTGCAGATTCAAATCTGCTGTAGATAATAAAATGGTTCAGGAGGTAGAAGACATCTGCGAGACTGTGGAAGACATAATCTTGACGGTCCATGGAGAATTGATCTCCCACAAATGCGAGGAAATCTCAATCCAAGAAGTCAAAAAGGAGAGTACTGGTGCACTAGATAAACCACATATCCAAGCAATGTTAGATGATGTTCGGGTCAAGTTATTGGTAGACTCTGGAAGCTTGTTTACCCTTATTTCGAAAGAAGTGTTCGATTCTGGATGGGCAAATCTTGCACACAAAAACTTGACAGTTCCTGATATAAGAACCGTGGGATATGCAGGAAGCAAGTTCGAGATCATAGCAATGTGCTGGATGACTATTTCCTTCAAAGAGAGGATCATTCAGGGGAAAGTGTACATCACTGACTTTGGAACAAATCTTCTAGGATGGCGCCATCAGAAGGACCTAGGAATAATTTTGAACCCTAACGCAAAGGAACATGTGTCACTCACTGAGGAGACAAGTATTGGTGTTGTGACCGAACCTCTGGAACACGATCTTGTTGCAAAGTATCCTGAGGTTTTCTCTTCTAAATTGGGCCTTCTGAGGGGGTTTGCGCATAAGATCATAGTAAAGAAAAATACTACACCTATAGTACACAAAGTAAGAAATGTTCCGAATTTAATGAGGGAGCCGTTGAAACAAGAATTGGAAAAGTTATTGAAAGAGGACATCATTGAACCATTCGAATCTTCGGAATGGTTGTCTCCAGTGGTGGTTGCGCCAAAGGAAGATGGAAAAATTTGCCTATGTATTGACCTTAGGGACCTCAACAAATGCATATGGGTTGATCGTCAACCCCTTCCAAATATTACAGAGATGCTATCTGTAAAGGCGAAGGGCAATACATTCAGTGTCCTGGACATGTCCTCTGCGTACCACCAAATAAATCTGCATGTTGACTCACGGCATTTAACATCCTTTGTGACTCCGCTAGGAGCTTTCAGGTATAAGAGGATGCCTTTTGGACTTGCCTCTGCTTCTGCGGTTTTCCAAAGGATAATGGAGCAAGTTTTTGGGGACATGAGTCGTGTACTATGTTTCCAGGATGACATATTGATCGTAGGGGAAGATGAATCTGACCATAATCTTTTATTTCACAAAGTGATGCACAGATTAAAAAGGAACGGCTTAACGATTAAGAGAGAGAATTGTCAATTTCGCAAGCGAGAAGTGACATATTTGGGACACACAATAAATGAGCAGGGGATTAGGCCAAAGAAAAGCATTGTCTCTTCAATTAAGCATGCTCCAGAGCCTAATTCAAAAGAAGAACTGAGGTCGTTTCTGGGACTCGCAGAATATTGTTCCAAGTTTGTTAAGAATTTTACTGAGATAGTTGAACCGTTAAGGAAACTTATGAAGAGGGGAGTGGCATATGAATGGGATGAAAATTGTAAGCACTCCTTCTAAGGACTGAAGGACCATATTTCGGGTGTTCCCACTTTAGGAATATTTGATTCAAGTGCCAAGACTTTCTTAACTACTGATGCTAGTAATGTGGGTGTTGGAGCTGCATTAACTCAGGTTAAGGAAGGTGAGGAACGTATCATTGGTTTTGCGTCCAGAAGATTACAAGGTGCTGAAGTCTCATACTCTGTAATAGAGAGAGAGACCCTAGCCTGTTGTTGGGGTATAAACCATTTTACGTTTTATCTGTGGGGTTTACCCTTTAAATTGAAGACCAACCACAAACCACTAACCTATATTTTTAAAGGAGGACGCAGTCTGGAAGGTGGTATTACCCCGCGTATTTCCAAGTGGTTGTTGTCGGTATTGAATTACAATTTTACTGTGGAATTTGTGAAAGGAAGTAAGAATGTTGTGGCAGACTATTTGTCTAGAGCCCCCATGGACGGAGGAGAGTCTCTGGAGGAGGGGTCGAAAGATGTTGTAAGTACTATTCTAGGAGAGATGGCTATAACGGTACAAGAATGGGATCAGGCAGAGAACAGTGACCCCATTATGTTGGTTGTAAAGGAAAGGGTAGTGAATGGCTGGAAGAATGGTGATGAACGAGATTGTGATTTGGCTAAGTATTTTAGTATTAGAGATCAATTAAGTATAGTTAATGGAAGATTGTTAAGGAGGGACCAGCTTATTCCACCTGTTAGTATACGTAAACACATTATAGAGATTACCCATCAGGGACATCTGGGCAGGGGTATAATGAAAAGGAAGGTGAGACAGACATTCTGGTGGCCTGAGATGGACCAACAAGTGGAGGAAGCAGTAAAAAATTGTGTGGCGTGTGCCAATAGCGATAAGACCAAAGTGTTAAGACAGGTACCCCTGGCTCCTGTAAAATTCCCAAATGGTCCATGGGAAAAATTGGGTGTAGATTTTATTGGACCTATATCCAGCCTAGGGGTAAGGTGCAAATATATACTTGTGTTGGTAGATTATCATTCTAAGTGGTTTATTACTAAGGTGTTTGAGCATGTGAAAACCTCAGTAGTGATAGAGTTCTTTGAGGAGGTATTTATAGAAGAGGGAATACCTAGATCTATTGTGTCCGATAATGGGGTGCAATTTATATCATCAGAGATGACTAACTATTTACAAAGAGTTGGAATTAGACATGAGAGGGTGCTACTTTTCCATCCTCAAGCGAATGGTCTGGTGGAGAGGGTAAACCAGCTGATAATGGAGAACATACAGTTATCCTTGGCGAATCAACTTTCGTGGAAGGAAGAATTGAGTAAGATGATATGGACCTATCGAACTACTCCCCATTCAATAACAGGAGTGTCACCTTTTGTATCGTTAAAGGGGAGAGAACCTGGTGTATTAGAATGTCCGATATGGTTGAAGACCAATACGAAAGTGATAGTTAACAGAGAGTCTATAAAGGCAAGGGTTGAGAAAATGCAGGAAAGGTGTGCCATGCACTACAACAGAAGGACGAATGTGAAATCTCAGCATATACAGAGAGGAGATTGGGTGGCAGTAAGGAAGAAAGTTATTGTTCTTAAAGGAGAAAGCAAATATTTTCCTCCCCAACGTGTGCTGAATGTAAAAAAAAATGTGGTGATTTTAGAAAATGGTTCCACATGGAACATGGGAAGTGTTTGCAAACTTAATTGTTGAAATCTCCCTGATGCTCTATATTCTTGTATATAGTTGATTATGTTACATTCATTCTTCTTTTACTTTTAAGTATAATGAAAGGGGGGAGGTGTGTGGAGATGTTATTATTCAGTGTACTATTCATTATACCTTTAGAAGCATCTCCTTTGTAGAATCCAGAATGTGATGATGCGGCAAGCTGATGTCAGGAATATAATGGTGGTGAGAGAAAGGCTCTAGGAGGAGATCAGAAAATTTCCCCCGGCTGTGCTTCATAACTGCTGAAGGTGTTATGATTCTTATCTACAATAAAGGAAACCTATGAAAAGGAAGAAGGATTTGTGTGAATAATCCTTACAGGTAGCTATTCAAAGAGTGACACTTGGGAGTCCTCCTTGGTCCTGAAGAGGAGTCTAGGGGTAGACTCCGAAACATGTAGACCGCTTAGGAGGTAAGGTACATAATATACCACTCCCCCTCTGACACCCCTTTTTTAACCATTTCACGCCTGCAAGACTTAATAAATTAGTAATACCATCCACAGGCAGGTATTTTAACCCACCTAAGACCCCATCACTCCTATCCCTCTTAGTATGCACATTGCTGAAACTATAACAGTGCTCCCACGTATTCGGTCAGTCGGTGGGTGGGGTTTTTTCACAAAAAAAACTTTTTTCCACCATGTGGAAGTTCCTTTGGGCTGGCCGGTTTTGTAAAATTGTATAGGCTCTAAGGAGGATAGACCCAGCCCTATAGAAACCTCTTTCTCCCTCTTTGTCAGTATATGTGAAATTCTAAGTGATACTTGTTAGACTTTTCATCCTTGGCGTGGTCTCCCCTAATTTTTTGCCTCTGTTTCACAGGTTGTTGATGTGTGATGGACTCTGTTTTTGCTGTTTTTGTTACTCTGGGCACTTTACCACTGCTATCCAGTGCTAAAGCGCAAGTGCTCCTGTATAAAATGTATGTGTAATTGGATTTCCATGATTGGCATATTTGATTTACTGATAAGTTCCTAGTACAGTGCACTAGAGGTGCCCAGGGCCTGTAAATCAAATGCTACTAGTGGGCCTGCAGCATTGGTTGTGCCACCCACATTAGTAGCTCTGTAAACGTGGCTCGGACCTGCCACTGCAGGGTCTGTGTGTGCAGATTTTAACTGCCAATTCGACTTGGCAAGTGTACTCACTTGCCAGGCCTACACCTTCCCTTTTTTTTTTACATGTAAGACACCCCTAAGTTAGGCCCTAGGTAGCCCCATGGGCAGGGTGCAGTCTATGTTCATGGTAGGGCATACACTAATGTGTTTTATATGTCCTGACAGTGAAATACTGCCAAATTAGGGTTTCACTGTTGCAAGGCCTATCTCTCTCATAGGTTAACATGGGGGCTACCTTTAAAAATGATTAAACCGTAGATTCCCTTTGGGAGCAGATAGACATGTGGCATTTGGGGTCTCTGAGCTCACAATTTTAAAATACATCTTTTAGTAAAGTTGGTTTTAAGATTGTGTGTTTGAAAATGCCTCTTTTAGAAAGTGGGCATTTTCTTGCTTAAACCATTCTGTGACTCTGTCTTTTTGTGGATCCCCTGTCTGGGTAAGTTTGACACTAGGGCTGTTTGCACCTCTCTCTAGACAGTGACACTCAGGGAGCTGGGGTGTAGCCTGCATATCCTGATGAGCCATCTGTGCTAAGAGGAAGGGGAGGAGTGGCCACTTACACCTGAAAGGGCTGTGCCTGCCCTCACACAATGCAGTCTCCAACCCCCTGGTGTGTGTCTGGGGCCTGGCCTGGGCAACGCAGGATTTCACAAACAAGAGAGACTTTTGGTTGAAGTAAGCCTACTTCAAAGGGCAAAATAGGTATAAGAAGGGCACCCAAAACCACATACTTTAGATCACTTCTGGACATAAGGAGGAACCTCTGCCTGGAGAAGAGCTGAAGAGCTAAGGAGAAGTGCTGCCCTGCTTGAGACTGTGCTTTGTGGAGCTATCATGGAGTTGCTGCTTCTGCCTGTGCAAGAGGACAAAGACTGGACTTTGTGTGCCTTCCTGCATGTGACGAAATCTCTGAGGACTTGTCCTGAGCTTGCCTCCTGTTGTTGAAGTCTCAGGGCCATCAAAGACTTCTCCTGCCAGCACCTGGACTCTCTGCTGAGACTCCTGCCCTGCCAAGTGGTGCCTATCCAGTTCCTGAGGCCATGGAAGGTGAAGCTGGCAGACCAAGACTGAAAATCCACGAACGGACCGCTGTGCGGGGAAACATTTGACGCACCTTCTGAAACGCAGCTGAAAAATGACTCGCCACCTGCTTCGCAGTGGAAATCAACACTCCACCTGCATCGCAGCTGGAAAATCGACGCAAGGAGCTGGAAGAACGACGCACAACACCCGCTGACGGAGGCTGTTAACGTCGCAACCCACACTGCGCGGTTTTGCTGATACTGTGCAGCAGGCTTTTTGCCAAAACCTCGGTGTGTGTGGAAAAACTACGCAACGCCTGCCCGAACCAAAGTGCTGCCCGGATCGACGCATCACTCCACTGCGGTGATGAAAAACGACGCACGCCGACCCGGCCAGAGAAGGAGAAACAAAGCACGGTCTCGCTTGCGGGTGAGAAATTGACGCACCGCTTACCTTTTTTGACGCACTCTCGCCTGTGCGTGTTATTTTGATGCTTCCCAGGTACCTTTCACTACTTACAGTGTTTTTACTGTTTACTAAAGGATTTAAGGGGGTGATTCTAACATTGGCGGGCGGCGGAGGCCGCCCGCCAATGTTCCCCCGTCAAAATACCGCTCCGCGGTCACAAGACCGCTGAGGGTATTTTGAGATTTGCCCTGGGCTGGCGGGCGGCCGCCAAAAGGCCGCCCGCCAGCCCAGGGCAAATCTACCTTCCCACGAGGAAGCCGGCTCCGAATGGAGCCGGCGTAGTGGGAAGGTGCGACGGGTGCAGTTGCACCCGTCGCGTATTTCAGTGTCTGCTTTGCAGACACTGAAATACTTTGTGGGGCCCTCTTACGGGGGCCCCTGCAGTGCCCATGCCATTGGCATGGGCACTGCAGGGGCCCCCAGGGGCCCCGCGGCACCCCCTACCGCCATCCTGTTCCTGGCGGGAGACCCGCCAGGAACAGGATGGCGGTAGGGGGTGTCAGAATCCCCATGGCGGCGGAGCGCGCTCCGCCGCCATGGAGGATTCTGTAGGGCAGTGGTAAACCGGCGGGAGACCGCCGGTTTACCCTTTCTGGCTGCGGCTGAACCGCCGCGGTCAGAATGCCCTTGGGAGCACCGCCAGCCTGTTGGCGGTGCTCCCGTGGTCGGTGACCCTGGCGGTCACCGGCCGCCAGGGTCAGAATGACCCCCTAAGACTCTTTTTGCTTTTTAATTCATAACTTGACTTGTGTATGTTGGATTGTTGTCGTTTTAGTCTTGTTTTGTTTAGATAAATATTTCGTATTTTTCTAAAACTGTGTTGTGTCATTTTGTAGTGTTTTCATTAAGTTACTGTGTGTGTTGGTAGAAATACTTTACACCTAGCACTCTGAAGTTAAGCCTTCCTGCTCGTGCCAAGCTACCAAAGGGGTGAGGGGGGTTAGCTGAGGGTGATACTGCTTTACCCTGACTAGAGTGAGGCTTCTTGCTTGGACAGGGGGTAACCTGACTGCCAACCAAAGACCCCATTTCTAACAATACTGAAGGAAAAACACAGAGCACAAGAAAGAGAATCATCAGGTATGTATAGTGAAATGTACTTTATTTTACAAGGTGTTAGTGTCTGAATAAATTAATATTAGGTTGAGGATAGTTACCAGTGTGTTCACAACATGCTATAAAAGATATAAATACAAGGTTTGTGATTTATGTAAAGGAATCATACAAGTAATTCAGATGAACTTATTAAAGTGATTCCTCATGTATGTTGAAGCTAGTATTGAGAATGCACTAATGAGTAATGTATTGGTTAAAAATGTTACATTGAGTTTTAAAATGTAATGTCTTTGTCTATACAGAAATCAGTATGTATAAAAGCAATGTTGAATTCATGCAGAGTCACATATCTATTGAGAGATGATAGAGGCTATTTCACTATGAGTTAGACATTGATATAAGTGAAGTATATTACTTGAAAATGTAAGAAAAGGGATTGGGTGAGAGCAGGTTTTTTGCTGTAGAAGGTGAAGAGATCAGATATACTGTGTATAGGCTTAAGAGGAGGTTGTTGTGCCTATAGAAGAGAAATCATGTGTTTTTGATTTTTATTGTGTTAAAAGTGCACTTGCTATGTCAAAGTATATGTATACTGTCTAATGTATATTATTAAGGAGATAGAAAATAATACAAATATAAAGGGAGAGTTATAATCATTTAGAGACATTACCAAGCAGTTGCATATTGATGTAGACATAGAGAATTGAAACACATAGGCTGCAGTAAGAAATGTATTTATGAATGCAATTAGTGGTTTGGTATATTGATAATATCCTTTTTTATTTAAATTGTGGCTTAAATATGGTGTAGGGTACTAATTGTGAGCATAGGTACATAGTTTTATTTTTAAGTACACTTGTGGTTAAGTAGTTTATACTGTGTGTTGTGAGAAAAGTCACCCTTTATGTGAGATGCATGTAGACTATGCAAGAGAGTGCATTTTTATTAAAAGATGAAGCATGTTGTTCTGAGTTTTACTCAGATGAAAGGTTGTAGAGACCTATGCCCAGGTATATATTCACTCTAGTAGAACATATGGTACTTATGTAGCTTATGAGGGAAATATACAGTCAGTTGTATCTAGTGAAGTAGTCATAAAGTTGCTTGTGTATCCACCAATATAGATGCTAATATACCAAGCCATACACCAGGGATCACACTGATAGATTCAATAATACAATTAGGGGTGCACTGATGCATATACTGACACATCTATGCACACACTGATCGGTACACTGACACACCTATGCACACTGTGATGTAGAGACTAACCTCCCCAGATGCCTAGTAATGAGTAGAATGACACACCCTGGAATGCACTGTTGCATGCACTGACACAACCAGGTGGAAACTGATGCACTGACTGAGACACTCAGGTACACTGTAATGCATACATTGTAATACGTAGCTGATAGTGATGCATACACTGACACATCCAGGGACACATTGACATATACACTGAGACATTTAGGTATGCAGTAATGTATGTAGTGCGACACAGATATACACTTTTACCTATAAACTGAGAGAACCAGGCACACACTGATGTATACAGTGATAGATCCAGACACACTCTCTAAAATATACTGATACATTCAGGGGTGCAATTATGCATCCACTGACAGATCCAGGCACATATTGGTGCATGCAGTGATGCAGCCAAGAGGACACTGATATATTCAGAGAATCATGCAGATGAACAGTGATATTTACATTGGGATACCCAGGGAGAGAGAAATGGATAAAGTGACAGTCACACACCTAGGAGTATACTGATGTATAAACTACCACACACATGCACACACTAATGCATACACTGATTCACTCAGGTTCATTGTCATGTGTACACTGAAACTTTCATTCATACAGTGAGACACCCTGGTGCATTCTATTGCATACACTGACAAACTCACATGGACATTGATGCACACACTGATATATCTAGATACAGACTCATACATACACTGACACACTTAACCACACACTGATGCATATAATGACATAGCCAGGCAGACATGCTTGCATACACTAAGACAGCCATGTACAAAGTTATGCACTTTCTGACACAGCCATTCAGATACTACTGCATACACTGACACACCCAATTGCAAAATTATGCATGCACTGAGAAACCCAGGCCCACATGATTACATGCACTGACACACTCAAATGCACACTGATGTATAGATGAATACATCCAGAGACACATTAATACACACACTAACACACTGAGATACACACTGATGCGTACACTGAGAGACACAGGCAGACACTAAGGCAGAAACCACAACACCAGTTATGTAGTAATACTTCCATTCAAACATACAGATAGACAGTATCATATACATTAACATACCCAAGATCAGATTTACACATACACTAACACACCCAGGGACACAATTATGGATTGATTGAGACACCTAGACAGAAAATGATAAATAAACATATACATGGAAGTGAAAAGTTATATATGCACTCACACAGATATGGAAATACTGATGAGTAGTAAAGACTTGAACACAGCTCTTTGTTTGATTCAGTGGTGGTTCTAACAAGAACCATTTTTTGTAGTTTTTGATAGAATAAGTTTTCAATTTTTTTTTCTTTTTCTTTTTTTTTCAGAAGGTGTATTGGAAACTTGGTAAAAACTTAAATGCAATACTTTTGCATTATGAAAGCACAACAGCGTGCAATAACCGTTAGCTTGAAAAAAAAACTTGTGAAAAAAAATAAAAAATTTGTTTTTTTTCTGTTTTGGTGTAATTCTGCTCAGTAGTTTTAGAGGAACTAAAGAAAATCCAAATGTGTATATCTAGTGATGTGAATGATTTGTGACCCCTCCCTATCTCATGCAGAGGTCTGATTGGCTGATAACACTTTAGGAACAGAAGCCGTTGAAGTGTTGTCAGCTATCTTGGGACTTGCCCAATATCTCACCCAGAGCCTTCAGCCAGTTCCCCATTAGTGAAGCCTTTGACGACCTGGGGTCACCACACAAGTTGGTGACTCAGGCAGGTTGCATGCAAAATGAGGTCATGTTAGCCTGGACCAGGAGCGGGTGTGATAATGACTGCATTCCTTGCAACCCTGTCTCTTTCGTGAGAACTGTCTATCTGATACAGGTCAGTATGCTGTTGGTACAAGACTAGTCCTACATCAACTGAGGTGTGCTACTGATTTTCCTTATTGAACCAAAGCAGCAGCTGCTAAGCATCAGATGAGAAGTGTGAGAGTAGTGTTAGTCCGTCCAAGAGGAGTGTGAGTGAGAAAATAGTTTGAGATATGAGTGTGAGTGTTGGAAGAGTCTGGTGGTTGTTATTCAAGAGCCTATTTATGTGATCTAGCAGAGCATGACTTGCAACTCACC
Source organism: Pleurodeles waltl (assembly GCF_031143425.1). Lineage (NCBI taxonomy): Eukaryota > Metazoa > Chordata > Amphibia > Caudata > Salamandridae > Pleurodeles > Pleurodeles waltl. Next base: position 167,131,661 of record NC_090443.1, on the reverse strand, counting down.
CTTTATTCAAAGAAAAATATGGCTGCTGTACTCAGCTCTAGGCTCATTCAAAGAATAACTGTAAACAACTTACCGAACAACAACTTCATTGCCAGCACAATCACCAACCACCATTTAGGAAGGGCACAAATCAGGAACTGTTCATTAAGGGGGGGTAGGGTAATAAATGTGCGATTAATTGACCAATATGAAAGTGGGGGACAGTCTGGGAGACTTTGATATAACAACGTGACAAGAGGGAAAAGAGTTCAGACCTTACTCCGAAATTGATGCGATATTGGGCAGAGGTGATTTGAGATTCTGTCATTGGGCTCAAACTCTATGACTGAGAGCCTGATGTGATGCTGATTGACTGATGAACTGAGGACGATGACTGACTCTGTTGCTGACCCATACCGTGGATAGGTAGATATGACAATGTGACTGAACTGTATTTTTGTGCTTTTCCTTTCTAGGTATCAACTGCGCTGACTTAGCGGTATTCTTTTAGCTAGATGTTTTCTAAATTCTTATTCCTAAATTGTTTTGCATGAAGTCCCACATGCTGATGCTAATCTGGGTTAGATGAGGGCTTCCTTACATGACGATTGACAGGTACAGAGACCAAGAGGTTGACGGATTGTTTTGCTGAACTTCATGTCTAAAACTGAAATATTATCTTTGATTCTCACATTGACTTGTGCACATGCTTTAGAATGTATTTTTATGCAAGCTTTGATCAGATTATGTTTCTGGCGTCTTCTAACTAATTAATGCTGTTCTTATTTGAACTGAATTGATTTGAATTAGTCTCATGAGTTCCTATTGTAACAAAAAGGGAAATAAAATTACTAAAACGTATTGCAGAGGTGTGGTTATTCATGGCTGAAAAGTCATGGTGTGATGTTATTGCTATTATTGATTAATTGATTAATGCTTTATCTTATGGTTGTTAATTTTTGTGCGTTTGATTACTGAGTACATTGGTCACATAAGAGCTAGGATACTCCATGCAAATCAAAAGGTTTATCAACCTATACACGTCACCTTGTAAGTTTACTTATTAAGGACCGACGCGCTAACAAGTCTAGGGCCAAACCCATCAAAGCATTTTTTAACTTGTGGCATGGCTATCATTTGTGGTAGCGACTTTGTTATCTCCAAGTGTCACGGATACTAGGTATTTCAAAGTTTCCTGTTAGGAGAGACTCAAAACAAGGGCACAAAAGGGGATTGGCTTCCCCACTTATCTACCACTCTGCTGGTTTGGGATAACACTTTCAAGGAACAATCGAGAAGAAAAGGCAGTAATTTTCCCTACACTTCAAAAGAACCCTTAGTCTCCTACGATCCACAGTCGAGAGCTGGTTCCACCACAGAGGACCTTGGGGATGCTACGAAAAAGCCTTGAAGTTCATACTGCTGGGTTCTCTCCAACCTCTGGCTTAGACTCTTCTCCAATAAAGGAAATCAAAATGGACTCCTGGATGTCCACTGCCATATGCACGCAGACACACACACACACCCACACCATGCACATGCACTTCACATACATAAAGTGTGCACATGTGTCGTTCATGTCCCAAATGGATGGAGTGAAGGACCTATTTGTTGGGGACTAATAGACCAATTTTAAAACAAAAAAGAAATCAATATACAACTCTCCCTGGCAGATGCGTGGTAAAAAGGCCTGCCTACTCCTATAATCTGTTGCTGCCACCACTGGCAGGCCTGTACTGCCTGGTGAGCTGACAGGAATAGTGTTAAAAAAGAAGGGCAAACAAGGTGTGCCCCAACAGACCATAGAGCGCTGCTCCTGATCTCATTCCATGTCACAATGATCTTTTAGAGCACATGCATGATTATTGAGTGTGCTGTGACAAAAAAAGCCAAAACCAATAAAAACTCAAAATGGCGAACTCTAGGCAAAGGTGCATATTTTCCAGTGGCACGTTTGGCACCTTTTCCAACCAGACACTTACATAGCACAACACACTTTTGGAACCATGTCCAAAATTATCACCCACATAATTTGTCATCTTGACATCATTCACCATATCACAGCTGGCATTAACCTAAAGCTCAAACGCCACTCAATTCATTGTCATCTTAGATTGCTTTAAACATGTAACACTGTCCTAGTGGATCGGGTTCACTAAAGTTAAGATCAAGATTTCGTTTGCACACGCGGTTTGTTTGTGAATCTACCAAAAGTGAGACTCTGTAAGGTCACCAATGTCACGCACAATTGCTATAATTCATGGTCACACAGTCTAGTTTCCTACTCTTTCATTTTTTTGTTGCGTTCTTCACAAAATAATTGTTCCTACAACACAAAAATAATACAGGTACAAAAATATATTCCCACCTTTTTAAGTTAGTTTTCGAAAATGTCAAGCATATCTCCATCTATCTTCCCCAACCTCAATTCAGAAATATTCTTGGATACTTTTCTTCAATATCTACATTATGCAATAGTACACCTAGGCCCTCATTACCACTTACCGAAGCTGTGGGAGCCAACATACGGCCAGTGCTGGCGGTATACTGGCCCCATATTATGACATTTCCGCTGGGCCAGCAGAAAAGTCACATCAACATTGCAGCCGGTTCATAATCGAGCCGGTGGCAATGATGTGCAGCGGGTGCAGCAGCATCCGTCGCGCATTTCACTGCCCGTAATTCGGGCAGTGAAATGCACTATGGGGCTCTGCCTGGGGGCCTCTGAACTGCCCATGCCAAGTGGATGGGCAGTGCAGGGGCCCCCAGGGGTACCCCGAGTCCCCCTTACAGTCAGCCTTTCCATGGCAGTGTTTACCACCACGGACAGGCTGGCGGTTGGGGACTCATAATCCCTAGGGCAGCGCTGGCCTGGGGATTATGACCGCCCGGTGGAAGCCTGCCGGTATATTGGAGGGACTGGCGGTATCGCCACGGTCATAATATGCTGGCGGAACACCGCCATCCTGTTGGCGGTGTTCCCGCCAGTGTTCCGCCGACCGCCAGGGTTGTAATGAGGGCCCTAGTGTTCTTGCTGGCGAGAATTTTTAATTTCACATGGTAAATCAAAAGGAATCAATTAAATTGTTCCACTGCTTTCAACAAAGTTGCTGTGGCTGTGTGACGATGAGTCGAATGTAGATAAGGTTATTCTGGTGCCTGGTACACTAGTGCATGGGCTGCATGTGGGAGATAGATGTAATAGGCATGGAGATGGGGAACGGACAACTTAGACTATAAATACAAATTGACAACTTGGGCCTGGGAGTCAGTTTCTTCTGTAGCATTAAATGAGGTGAAAATGCCTGGAGATAATCTGCTGTAAAACACCTTACCTTTCTTTCGCATGATTTAGATACCTTTTCCTAGAACTGTATCAACACGATAATTCATGATTCTCTTGCTGTGTGAACATGAGAAGAAACATAATCTGGATTCTAGGAAAAGGTAGGCTGAAGTCTACTTTAAATTTATACATTCTTTATTGTCAGTCTGTAGTCAATCTCTGCTGCACTCCGTACAGAGCAAAAATGCCAAAGCTGTTTACTGAGGATAGGCTTTTAAGGTATCAAATATTCTAGACCCTACACCTGAGCCCATTTTACAACCCCCTCCACTTATTTGCACAGAAATAAACACACTTCAATCACAAAACAATCTGGAGTCAGTCTGTGCTTTCACAAACATGTATTTGCAATAACCATGGAATTTAGCAATGTCAATTTACTTGTGCACATACTGATGTAACACAGCTGTAGGCCTGGAGGAAATATGGCAAAGGGCACAAAGTGGGACCCACATCTGTGAAATGGAAAGGCAAAGTGACAAGTCAGGGTCCATACACTGAGTGAAAATGATAGACTCATGCTAGCTCCAACAATAGTATGAGATGTGGGAGGCAGTGACATCTTCTTACCTGTGTCTCACTGGAAGTATTGCATGATTATGTTGTTTCGGTTGTCGATATCCTCTTCTTCTGCCTCCTCTTCTTCACTGTCCACAGGCTCCACAGCTGCCACAAGACCACCAGCTGGACCATCCTCCTGCAGAAAAGGCACCTGCCGTCCCAAAGCCAGCAGGTGCCACGATTATCTGGCACACCTTCTTTGGTGAGTAGAGGGAACCACCTGTCATATGGAGGCACTGGAATCTGGCCTTCAGGAGGCCGAAGGTTCGTTCGATCACCCTCCTAGTTCGCTCATGTGTCTCATTGTAGCGTTCCTCTGCCCTAGTTCTAGGATTCCTCACTGGGGTCAGTAGCCATAACAGGTTGGGGTAACCAGAGTCACCTGCAAATATCGAGGGACAACTGTTAAACATCCTCCAAACATTAGGGAATCTCCCATACCCAGACAGCAAATGAAACTGTGTGGGGACTTCAGGCTCACCTATTAGCCACACACAGTGCCTCTGGAGTTGCCCCATCACAGAAGGGATGCTGCTATTCCTCAAAATGTAATCGTCATGCACTGATCCATTAAACTTGTCATTCAGATGGGAGATGTACTGGTCTGCCAAACACACCATCTTCACATTCATTGAATGGTAGCTCTTCCGGTTTCTGTACACCTGTTCACTCCTGCGGGGGGTACCAATGCCACATGTGTCCCATCAATGGCACCAATGATGTTGGGGATATGTCCCAGGGCATAGAGGTCACCTTTCACTGGAAATAAAAAGAAATAGTGCAGAGGCCATTCAGAAAACATGGAGCCTCGTATGTTTTCAGTAGTTTACCGGTGCTGTAGAAGAGGGCTACACACCGGAAAAGGCATAATGTATGCATGCCTTTCACACAATGAAATCAAGCAAATTTTAAAAGGCAAGCCCACAAACCAACCAAACTAAAGGGCTTGCTGCGGGAGTGGTTAAAAGTCCACAGCGAGATTACAACAGGGGCCAAAGCACTTGAGCGTGCTCAACCCTAAAAACTAAGAAACAAACAGGGGAACCGCCTCCTCCTGTAGCAGAAGAGGTGACTACATCAAATTTCCCATTGAGAGAAGTGCCAGGTGGAGGCTATGTTCATGTGCCTTGGAGCTAAATTGATTTTGCATCATTCACTAATGACTTTCCAGAGCTGAGGGAAAAGCCGGTGGAGTGGTATAAGCAAGCTGAGAGATTTTTGAAGATTTCACAAGTGTTGTGGGCCCATTTGAACACTCTGTTCAACATTATGAATCTGAGTTACTTGTGAGTAAAATTTAACATAGCTGTTGAATGACCCAAGTCAGAACTACCAAGGAGCTTGGTGACAAAAGGCCCTTTGTTGTTGGGGATGAAAAAGTATCATCAGTTGATGACATTCCTGAAGTCAAAAGTGTCGCCTAAAGATATTGAGTCAATTCATGCTTATTATGAGAGATTGTTGCAGGCATTCAAGCAGTATAAAGAGGTGGAGAAGCTTAAATCAAAGGATATGGGACATTTTGTGTTGAGGTTTGAGACAGTATTGAGACCTTAAACTACCATGATTATTCAACAGCATTTGATTTGTTGGCAGAATAAATCAGTTGATGAGATCTTGAGATGTGCAAAGCACTGCAATGATGAAATAGAGATGAAACAGATGAAACTGAAGGAGGAGTTAATGGCTGTACAGATGAAGGCTGCTATGAGTAATAGCCAGGTCCAGCATTTTGTAGGGAATGTTGGTGAAATGCAAGGAGTGTATCAGCAGGGAACTACTGCGATGCAGGGTAGAAGTGTCCCAATTGATCCTAGTACAGGGATGGATGTGGGTAGTCTGAAGAGGACAAATCCTTGTTATTTTTGCAACAAGTTGGGGCACTTGAAGAAGGAATGTCATCTTAACCTAGCCAATCAGCTCCAGAATTCCGGGTTTGTACAACCCCAGAATAACTACCCTGTACAGATGCAAAATGTGCAGACAGAGAGGACTGAATTTCAATGAACCTCAAGCTCAAGTGATGCAGGTTCCACAACCCTCGATGCCACAGCAGAATTTCGAAGGGCCCCAGAATGAATTCTAATCAAGTTCCAAACATGATTTTATAATGCATTTCAGGAAAATAATCCCTATATATTGAGAGATATAGCTACAGTCAGTCATCCTGACGGTGTCTGAGAGGGGAGGAAGACTGTGTACTTGGCACAGTCTTGGAGATAGACTAGAGTGATCCTTTCACAGATGGTGAAGTGAATAGCCACCCCGTGTCATCCTTGGTTGACACCTGTGCTACCTGTTCTACTCTAAGAACAGTAGAAGTCCTAAACCTACCCCTCTCTGGAAAAATATATCCAAATTTTAGGAGCTGTGAACAAACAAATGACTACCCAAGAAATTACAGAAGTGCCTTTGAGAATAGGATCCTTTGAAAAGAATCACTGATTTGTGGTGTGTGATTCTAATCCATTGAGTCTCTTAGGGAGAGACATCCTTTGCAAGTTGAAGTGTGTCTATTGTACGTCGAAAGGCATAGAGATGAAACTCATGATGAGGATGTTGCCTTTAAATTTGTAAATGATGATTCTTATCCTGCATTGTTTAATCATGCTGACCGTTGATGATTTACCAACAGACCTCAAGGATGCATCCAAGTCTCAGGATTTTTCAGGAAAGGATGTCGGGTTGACCAAAGATGTTGAACCAGTTCGAATTACGGTAAAGCCAAATGCTGAATACCCGAGAACACCACAATATGATTTGACAACTGAAACGATTGCTCATATTACTCCATTAATTGAATCTATGATCCAACAAGGCATCCTGAAGGAGGGTATGGGGAGTCCACAGTTCACCCACTATGGGCCTATAGAACCCAAGCGGTAAATATCGCTTTGTTCAGGATTTGAAAAAAGTGAACAACATTGTTGTTTCCTGTTGTCCCGTGGTACTGAATCCAGCTGTGATTTTGTTTCAGATTCCATGTGAATCAAACTGGTTCACGGTCAATGATTTGTGCCAGGCTTTCCTTTCAGAACCGTTGCATAAGGACAGTCAGTTCCTCTAAGCATTTCAGTTTGGCAGTCATGTTATGGCATGGTGCCAAGTCCCACAAGGGTATACTGAGAGTCCACCCATCTTTGACCAGATTCTTAAAAAATAATCTATAATCCATGGTCATGCATTGCAACCTAGTCTTAGTCCAATACATCGATGACCTACTTGTGTTGTTAAACACTCAAGAAGCATGTAAGCATACGACTATGTTGTTGAACCACCTGGCTGAGAATGGATGTAAATTGTGCCCAGGCAAGTTGTAATACTGTCAGAAAGAGGTGCAGTATATTTGACATTATATTGGGAAAGGAACAAGGAAAGTGTCACAAGAGAGGATTTTGACAATTGTGAAATTGAACCTGCCAACTACCCAGAGAGATGTCAGGATGCTCTTGGGAATGGTGGGCTACTGTCGCCAGTGGATACCTAACTTTTCCCTAGTGGCCACCCTTAGCAGAGGCTGACACACAAAGATGTATCTGATCTGGTACTCTGGGATAACAATTGCATGATTGCTTTCCTAAAGATAAGAGAAAATCACTGTTGTGCCCCAGCTCTGGGAATGCCTGATTACAAAAACTCACTTGCACTTTTCTGCAGTGAGAGGGAGGGCTGTGATCTCTCATTGCTTACACAGTTACACAGAAATGCCAGGAGGTTTGTAGTCTATTTCCCTGTTACTGTTGATGCAATAGTTCTGCACTAATATGTTGACTTAAAGTGGTGGCAGCTATCAGTGTCAGCATAGAGAGGTGTGAAAACATAGTCGTGGGTCACTCACTAACGGCTTATGTTACTCACTCTGTTAAACTGACAAGGACTAGACCACAGCATTTGAAAGTAACTGCCAAACTAAGTATGAACAAACCATACTTACGACAGAAAATGTGACAGTCAATCGCTATGCGGTTTTAAATCCTGCTACTATTTTACCTGTACCAGATGATGAAAATGATGATTGTGAACTGGAGCATGACTGTCTCGATGTCACTGAAATATGCACCAAGCTGAGACCAGATATACAAGATGAGCCACTATCTGAATCTGATTTTGTGCTGTCTGTGGGTGGCTTGTTTATGCAAGGCAATGAAGGAAGTCTGAGAGCTGCTTATGCAGTCAGCACAATTTCAGGAGCTGCTGAAAATTTCCTGGCTTCAAGGAATATTTTTTGCACAATTGGCTGAATTGATTGGTCTTACTACAGCATGTTGTGTTTCAGACCAGCTGAAAGTTACATTTTTTACCGATAGTCAGTATCGCTTTGGTGTTGTGTATGACTTCGGACAGTTATGGTCTCAGATGGGGTTCATGACATCCTCCCGATCTCCAATCCAGAATGGCGAACAAGTTAGAAAGCCTCCATGAGGCATTACAAATGCCTGAACAGGTTGTACTGCTCAAGTGCCCTGCAAACCATGGTGGAAATGATCATGTAACTGTGGGCAACAAATATGCTGATCCGGTTGTACAATACTGTACTCACAATGTCTGTAACTTTAATGGAAAATATACCAATGAGGGAATGGTTGACACCAACTACAACCTTTTGTTAACAACTGCAGACATATGAGAAGAGGTAAAGAGGCTTCAGGAAGAGATGTCAGAGGAAGAACAGCAGAGTTGGGTCAGAGCAGGTTGTGTCAAAAGAGAGGACAATGACGATTGGGTTTCAATGGATGGAAGACCAGTGTTGCCAAATAGCTTGTTGCTTCCAATAGCTAGGCATTTCCATGGTCTGGCTCATGTTGGTAGAGGTGCAATGGTGCAATTTTTTAGGCAAACATGGTCTAATCACAACTTCAGTTTGATGGCTGAAGCGTTGTCACAAGTGTGTTTTGATCTAGCAGAACAATGTTGGAAAGAGAACTGTAGTAACACTAAGTGGCATATTTGTTGACGCATCAGCAGCACATTCTCTGTTTCATTTTGCCCCATATTTACAGAATGACACATTGGGTCCAATGTGTCAGTTTTTGATGGGCTACGTCAAAAAATACCTGCGTTGGAACCGGCTCTGCTGCACAGTTTATATGTGTATATGTATGCATGGAAGATGTTCCTGCGTAAAACTCACTTAGGACTGACACAGTGGTATTTACAGGTTGAACACTGTGTGACACATCTTTGAGGTGCATCACTTTTAGCCTGGAATGCATCAAAATTCCTAGTCCTCCTTAACCCGCATAGGAAATAACACAGTGGCTTTTCAATAGGAATCTGACAAGCTGAAGTCATTTACACACTGGAATATGCCTGTATTTGGCTTTGCCTGTACTAGTCGTGGGTCTACACATGTGACAATCATGTTGTAGGACCGATTGACCAGGCTGGGGCCATGGCACCTATGATTCCATCATCCACTGCAGCAAGGCAATGTGACGTTGTGCACGTTTTGTGAGGGACAGGGTCACTTCTCAATGGAGAAAGGAGTCCCCAAGTCCAGGCCTGTTTACTGCAAAGGACAACAGGTAAGTATACACACAAGTTAGGTAAAACATGTATTGCCACTTCTCATTCCAGCATATACTTGTCGTCACTTACATTAAACTGTCACTCATTATGTCACACATACTCAGGTCTCGACATACACATAAGTAGATTGTGCTCACTGTGTTGACACATAGCCATACTGCTTACATTTTCTCTTGCATCCAGGACCAATGTAAAAGTGTAGAAGGTGATATTCCACCATTTTACAGTCCTTTCCATTGGTCCTCACACATTAGGTTCCTGATGCAACACAGCATTGAGTCCTTTCTTGTGAATATGCCCCTAAATCACATAGGAAGATCAGGGGTCCCTTTAACAGGATGCAGTTGGACTTTATCGAGATGCCTGAGTTTAATGGGCTGAGATATGTCCTGCTGGTTGCATGAAACTTCTCATGTTGTGTTGAAGCTTACTTAACCAGATGAAATGACAGTCTCATTGTAACAAAACTGTTTTTGAGAGAACTCATACCCATGTTTGGCTTTCCGACTTCTCAGGAATCAGATCGTAGGACTCATTTTAATAATGATGTCCTGAGACTGTTGTATGTAGCAGTGCAAGTGGAACAGAGACTACATTGCAGCTATAGACCTGAGGCTTAGAGTCTTGTAGAGCAGGTTAATGAGACTCTGAATTCCAGATTGGCAAAGCAGTGTGCATCAACATCTTAGAAATGGCCTGATGCTTTGCCTCTTGTGTTGATGAGTCTTTGCAGTGTACCTGATTGGAAAACAGGACTATAAACCCATGGGATAATCATGGGCAGGGCTATGAGATTTCAAGCTATTCTTGAGAATGCACTTGTGAATATTACAGATTAAATGATCCTTGATTATTGCAAAGGATTAGCTGATGTGGTGCGTTCTGCCTCTCATCAGGTCGGAGCAGCTATAGCCCCTCCACTTCAGGAACACTGCCATGACCTCAGCCCTGGCAACTGGGCAGGTTAGTCAAGCTGTTGGGGATCAAACAGAGCCTGAGACAGCCCAGTTTGGTCTGATGAGGGTCTTGAGAGATCCAGAGCTGAAGCTGAGATGAGAGTCTCGTCCTATAGTGGTGAATGAGTCAAATTCAGATTCAGACCCTGACGAAGGACGTAGTGTTGTGAAAAAGCGAGTGGAAGCTGGAGACCATTGGCCCAGAAGACAAGAAAGAGAAAAACTGAACCTGCCTAAACAGCATGTGCCTAAACAATTCCAGAGGACAGTGAGAACTCTGATGTAAGTGAAAGTGTGAACAAAGGATTGTCACTGAGGAGATCCAATAGAACTTGTGTGCCCTGTCAAAGGTACTCTTCACCTGAATGGACATACTTTGCTGCAGTTGACAGAGGGAGACCATTTTGTGATAACTCTGCAGATCCAACATAACCTCTTTTTCTGAACATTGTGCTTGAATTTTAGTTTGAGTTTTCTGTGCTGTTGGATAGACTGAGGTCTTGTCGAGCAGGTTAATGGGACCCTGAATTCCAGATTGGCAAAGGTGTGTGCTTCAACATCTTAGAAATGGCCCAATGCTTTGCCTCTTGTGTTGATGAGTCTTCTTCAGTATACCTGATCAGAAGAAAGGACTATTACCCCATGGGATAAGCATGAGCAGAGCTATGAGACTGCCAGCTATTTCTGAGAATGTGCTTTTAAACATTACAGATGATATGATCCTTAATTATTGCAAAGGATTAGCTGACGTGGTGCATTCTGTGTCTCATCAGGTCAGAGCAACTCCAGCCCCTCCACATTGGGAACCATGACCTCAGTCCTTGCCCTAGAAGTACCGGTGGTAACAAAGAGACAATGGGAGCAGGTTACTCAAGCTGTCGGGGATCAAACAGAGCCTGAGGCAGCCCATGTTCAATCTGATGGGGGTCTGGAGAAATCCACTGCTGAAGCTGAGAAGGAAGAGTCTCATCCTTTAGTGGTGAATAAGTCAAGTACAGATTCAGACCCCAACGAAGGACCTAGTGCTGTACGAAGCGAGTGGAAGCTGTAGACCGCTGGCCCATAAGAGAAGAAAGAGAGAAACTGAACATGCCTAAAGATCGTGTGCCTCAGACAATTCCATTAGACATTGAGAACTCTGAATGAAGTGAAAGTGCAAATGAAGGATTGTCACTGAGGAGACTCAAAAGAACTAGTGTGCCCTGTTGAAGGTACTCTTTACCTGAATGGGCATACTTTGCTGGAGATGACGGAGAGAGAAAGTTTTGGAAGTTTTGGGGTAAAGCTGCAGATTCAACTGAACCGCCTTGAACTGAACATTGTGCTTGACTTTTACTTTGAGTTTTCTGTGCTGTTGGATAGACTGAGACATTTCATTCTGGATGTGATTATTAGTCATTTTGAACTGTGCATATTTTAGACACTTTGCATTGACTTTGTTAGGGAAATGAGAAGAGTACTTAGGCCCAAGTCTGGAAAAGAAGTACATGGAGTAGGGCTAAGGAAGACTCACAAAGACCTTATAAATACATCTTTTCCCATTTATCACTTAGACTTTGTTTTGCTGCTTTACACAGGTTGAATTTGATACAGAATACTTTGTAGTTGCTGCATTCCACCTTAAACATCTAATTTTAGGAAAGTCATGGAAACTAACAAAACCCATAGATGCAAATACATATTAGGTGCAGCGTTCGTGTTTTTCTTGTATTATTCATTTTATTGGTAGAGGCATTTTACCTACACCCTTGTAGTAAATGACTTGCCGTCTAGTATTCCCCTGCAAATACTGAGTACTAGAGATAGTTACTTATATAGTTCCGATGAAGGCTTTGAACATACATGATTCTAGAGGAGGTTATTCTGCAAATGTATATTTTAGACTGCTTTATGAGTACATTGACACTATGGATGCAAGGGATTGCTACAGTTGTACACAATTATCTTCTTCAGTTTCATAAGGCATCACTTACATTCCTTTGACCTATAGAGTCTCCTATAGTATTTTGTTAATAATACTTTATAGACAGGGTCGTTTTCAATATTAGGTTTTGTATTATGATTTGGTTCTTTCAATCTTTCCTCTGATCAAACATCTGAATAAAATTCCTTATTTTAAAGGTGCAGAAATACCAGGTAAATATTTTGTATCTTCCAAACCACTAGACACTACATATGCACACAGTCATGATTTGGCTTCTTCAATGACAAATGTGGAGAAGAATTTTTTTAATCTAGTGAAAGACGAGAGAGATTTAGGGTCTAAATCTGAAACAGAAAAAGGCCTTAGGAAACAACATAGGTGAATCAGAGAAGAAATAAAAAATCAAGTGAAGGGAATCCAACCAGCATTAGCTCTAGAATGGCAGATTGGCAGTTGCGCATGCACATTCACCACAGTTAGTTGGATCCATTATTTATAGGGAAGAGTTAATGTGAACACACTGTTCGTGTTAGAGAAAAATATTAATTCTTTTTAGTTTTAAAGAATCCTGTGATTCCTGGAGTATACTTTATTTGTGGACAGTATGCTATTTTGAATTGCCCACGGGATGGAATGGTACATGCTATTTCGAAATAGTCTTCCCAAAGATTTACCAAGTGAAACACTTCTATAATCCTGTATGGGGAACAAAGCCGAGAACTAAAAGAGGTGTTAGTACTGGAAAAATGTTAAGAGCTATTTTTGTTGCATTGATCCCATCTGTAGGGGTGGTTCTGAATGATTGGAAGATTAGAAAGCTGTCTACGATAGTCAATAAACTGCCAACTAGTACAGAAAATTCCTTATTGCTTGTGAATACTGAGATGGTAGCGATAAGATCTATGGTTTTGCACAACAGACTTGTGTTAGACCTTCTACTTGCAAAAGAGGGTGGAGTCTGCCAGATGCTAAAAGTTAATCACTGCTGCACTTACATCCCAGACAAAAGTAAGGATCTGGAGAAACACATTCAGAATATTTTTGGTTTGACGAAGGATTTAAGAGAGTTGGAAGCAACAGATACACGGGAAGCTATTGGAGGTGGATTTGCTGCTGTAGGCAGACAGTTTGGAAACTGAGGGATTGGTGTTGTAGGTGTGGTTCTGAAGCTATTGTTGGCTATTCCCATATGTGTAATAGTTCTGGTTGAGGGTTTCAAAATCTATCAGAAAATGAACGCTGTAAATGCAAGGTAGAGAAAGAGAGCGGATGTTGAGATGGAAGAGAATCAATATCAATTTCATGATGACATGAAGTGTCTTGAGGAGTCTAGAAGGAAATTGATAAAAGCCACAAGGTTTTAGTCAGTCTCAGTAGAGGGTTTTATCATAATTGTAATGACTTAATTTGTCACCAGAGGGGGATTGGTTACGCATAATTTGTGCTGTGCCATCATGCGTCACAGGAGTGACATGATAATGTAATCAACAAATCAAAATCTCTTTATTTCGGCTACAGTAAGTAGCCATAAAATCACATAAAAACAAAATAAGTTCATATCCATATTTTAAAACAAGCGGCAAACAGAGCCGAGTGCAACATAGTCATGGCTTGCAGGACTTATTCACATGAAGGTAAATTCTCTATTCACCATGTACCATTGAAACAAATGTATCAATTTCTGTCCTTCTTGCCTATACATTGGTTACAGTAGAAATTCAAAAAAATAGAAGAGTAAAAAATAATAATAAACAATCCATAGAGGAAACCAAATACTCAACCGAATCACAATTCATTTGAAATTATCAAGCGCCACATATTCCTCAATAGAACCAATATTTCAACCCCCTAAAACACTCTGTTCTGTTAAAGTACCAATGATTTCCTTCCATTGAGGGCACATTTTAAAAAGGAACAAATATAGATACAGTTGATGAGGAATCCAGGTGCTGCAAATAGAATAAGGCTAGTCTAGAACTTCCGATTCTCTGCGACTTAATAATGGGAATTAAAAATCTTTTAGTAAAAACAATATAAAAGTGCCAGAAGGAAGTGAACATGCAACAGGCTTTGTGGGGAGGATTTGTCACAGGGGCAAATTTAAACTTCAGCTGGATCAAATTGACCAAGGGGAAACCCAAGATGCCATCTCACAAATCCTAGACTAAATCTGGTTAGTACTAATCTTTTCCAGGACCCCCGTCAACATAGAGGACACCGCCGCCACCATGGCCTCCATCCACTCCGGATCACCATCGGACCCCTGCCCACATCATATCTTCAATAAGGCAAACATCATCATCACCCCCCACCTCTGCAAAACCATCAACAGCTCCTTCGAGTCAGCCACCTTCCCAGAAAGATGGAAGCACGCAAAAATCAACGCCCTGCTAAAGAAACCAAAGGCAGACCCAGACGACCCCAAGGACTACCGGCCGATCTCCCTCCTCCTCCCCTTCCCAGCCAAGGTCATCGAAAAAATTGTAAACAGCCAACTATCCCGGTTCCTGGAAGACAGCAAGGTACTCAACACCTCCCAATCAGGATTCCGCAGAAACCACAGCACTGAGACTGCACTCATTGCTGCCACAGACGACATTAGGACCATGCTCGACGAAGGAGAAACTGCAGCACTCAACCTCCTGGACCTCTCCGCAGCTTTCGACACGGTATGTCATCACACTCTCCGCACACGCCTACACAACGCTGGAATCCGTGACAAGGCACTCGACTGGATCTCGTCATTTCTCTCAGGCAGAACCCAGAGAGTCCGCCTCCCACCGTTCCTGTCAGAAGCTTCCATATTCGTCTGTGGCGCTCCCCAAGCATCTTCGCTCAGCCCCACGCTCTTCAATGTTTACATGGCCCCCCTCGCCAACATCGCATGAACCCACCACATCAACATAGTTTCCTACGCAGATGACACTCAGCTCTTCCTCTCCCTCACGAAAGACCATACAACTGCAAAGAACAGCCTCCACAACGGACTTCACGCCATCGCCAGCTGGATGGAATCAAGCCACCTCAAGTTAAACACAGACAAGACAGAAATGATCATCTTTAGCACCAACCCCTCAACTTGGAGTGACTTCTGGTGGCCCACCTCCCTAGGAACCGCGCCCTCACCCACCACCCATGCACGCAACCTAGGCTTCATTTTGGACTCCACACTCAGCATGACTCAGCAGGTCAATGCCATCTCCTCTTCCTGCTACAACACTCTCCGCATGCTCTGCAAAATCTTCAAGTGGATTCCCGTTGAAACCAGGAAAACTGTCACCCACGCCCTGGTCAGCAGCCAATTGGACTACGGAAATGCCCTATATGCAGGAATAACAACCAAACTCCTAACAAAACTGCAAAGAATCCAGAACGCATCCGCCCGCCTCATTCTGGACTTCCCACGCCATGACCACATTTCCCCCCACCTCAGAGACCTTCACTGGCTTCAAACTCCTCCTCCACGCACACAAGGCCCTCCACAACACAGGCCCAGCCTACCTGAACAACAGACTCACCTTCCACACCCCCACCCGCAATCTTCGCTCTGCCAGCCTTGCCCTCGCCTCCATCCCCCGCATCCGCCGCACCACCGCCGGAGGAAGAGCCTTCTCTCACCTTGCCGCCAAGACCTGGAACTCCCTACCGCTCCAACTTCGCCAGACCCAAGACCTCTTGATATTCAGGAAACGCCTCAAGACATGGCTCTACGACCAGTAGCTCCCCTCCAGCGCCTTGAGACCCTAACAGGTGATTAGTGCGCTCTATAGATCCTTGATTGATTGATCAATCTAAGCCAAATATGGTGCCTGGGTTAAGAAGCTATGCAAAACCAAATACTCCCTAACAGTTTGTTTACTTAATTCTAATTCCTCTCTGCTGTCTTTCATCCTAGTCCTAAAAGCAGTTTTAACCCAGATCTAGTCAGTTTTAGTTATGGAGGTTGGGTTAGTAAAAAGGGTTGGTCTTCCCAGCTTTGCCAGTTGTGCCTTAACTTAACTAAAACAGAATTTTCAGGGCTCTCTCACACAAGAAGCAATCCTCAATAACCTCCCTATTAAGTGAGGTGTGTGGATGTGCCCAAATCAAACACCACAGAAGCGGGGGGGGAACTTGATAATATCATTAACGTAACCCATCTCAGCTCCTGCTATGCAATATAGGTAGAGCAGGCCCCCAAAATTGGTCTAAGTACCTTGTTTTGCTCACCCTGGAGGGGGCTTGTATTAGAGTATCCCCAGATCCCTGAACCGTATGTAAGAACTGGGAGACACTTTCTTTTATAGATCTCCAAATTGGGGACAGCAGGGTTTTTTTCCAATGTGTTTGGCCAAGTTAGAAGAATGCCCCCCAATCTGCTTAAAAATTTCAGCAGATTGGCAATGCAGGGTTCCCAATTACCTTCAGCACCGACAACTACCCTCAAGTAGGAGAAATCCGGAGTCTGTGCAATAGGGTGGCCTTGTAGAAATATCCCGAACATCTGATAATGTCTAGGCCTGCAGACCATTCTATAGGTTTTTGCTTGACTAGTGACCAAGCCCAATGATCCCATAAAAGAAACACATTTTTGAAATAAAGCATTTAGGCTATTAGGAGTTATCAAAAATAATACTGCGTTGTCTGCATATAAAAGTACTGGTACCTTTTTTCCTACCCATTGAGGGTGAATCCGAGACAACAATAGACAGGGCAGTGAATAGGCCTTAATATACAAAAGAAACAATAAGGGGGCCAGGACACAGCCCTGAAGCACCCCTCTCCCCAGCTTAAAGCAGTCTGTCCGTTCACCTAAAAGGCCGTACCTTACTGAGGCTGACAGATCATAAGATAGGGCTCTCAAGAAATGTGCCAAACCATTCTCTACACCTAAACCGGCTAAGATCTCCCACAATTTAGACCTAACTACTTTCCCGAAGGTGCAGGAAATATCCATGAAGGCTAGGCAAATACTACGCTGCTCAGCAATAGTGTACTTAGAGATCCACAGGTGTGGATTTAAACATTGCTCCAGAGTGCCTAGCCCTTCCTGGAATCTGTACTGCACCTCTGAAAGTTTTACTCTCCCTCACCCAGGTTAGAAGATTCTCTAATATGACCCTTCCTGCCAACTTCACAGCTGAACCCAGCAGGGAAATTAGGCGATAACACTCTAGTAGATTAGGGTTGCCCTTCTTAAAAATTGGCACAATAACAGCAGTGTATCATGATTGTGGAAGTCCCACTTTACAAACAATGTTAAAGCAATTACATAGGGGTGTGCACAAGGCTGACATAAAGCTTTGTACATACCCATGGGCATACCTTCAGGTCCCGGGGTCTTGTGGGAGAGGCTCCTAGCAATTGCCTCTGTAACCTCTTCATTGCTGAATTCCAAATCTGCCACTTCAATGGTGAATTCCAAATCTAGGGAGAACCACACCTCCTCCTTAACATGTTGGTTGGATGCGCTAAGTCCGTACCAAGCTGATGATTTCAGTAGACCAAGTCTCTTGGAAAAACATGATATCATAATTACGTATAAAGTTAACCCACTCCTCGCAGCCCATTCTGCTTGCTAGACTGGCAATATTCCAAAAACTGATCATAATCACTTGGGTGTGACTCTCTGTAGTTTCAATGTCCCCATTACAGCTCAACACAGTGGTTTCTTCATAGTTTATATTTAGCTGGCCCTCATGATGTGCTAGTTTATAGGGTAAACATGTGAGGGGCCCTAAGGGGAACACATCCCTACTGGCCTCCTGGGCATAGACCTTCTTAGGCTCATAGGGAGCACACAGACAGTCAATCTCTGATAAGTAACCCAATTGGGAAAAACTATTTTGAATAGGAATAATAAATGAGCATGGTAGGGCTGGCTTCATGCAGGAGGGACTCGCCCTAATGCCAGAATTGGTAACCAAACTTCTGTAGAAAAATCCCAAGAGCAAAATATTATTAATACTGAGTCTGGCATGCCCCTGCTTGGAAGTACAGAGAAAATCTCCTGCCACCCTTGGATTTCTAAAAGTAATAGTGACACAGTCCCCAGTGAATTCCTTTCTTATCTTCCCAATCCAGCCCACTCATCCTGCCACAAGAACCTCAGAGTAAATGTTACCCCTGCTTCTCATTTTCCTGTAGATCCAATGGGTAGTCTTAGCGATCAGTTCTCCAGCAGACTCAATAAACTCAGAGTGTAACCTCAGGACATTTGCTATAACAATCACATAGGGACTTGCTGCAGGCAGTAAGTCACAATGAGAGCCACTTTTCAGGACCAAGCTCTCCTGGACAGGGGATACCAGAGGACTGCTCAGGTATTAGGGCCCCCACTTGTAGGAAAAAACAGGTGACAGTCATCACCAATAGGGGAGGAAGAGGCCCCCACAGTTGAATTACATGAAGGTTGCCTCCTCTCCTCATGCTCCATCAGTGACCATAGTTCCACACCAACTACAGAGAGAGAACCCAGGCCCCAATGACAGGTCACACCCTCACTCAGGGCCCTTAGCCATCCTCACTTCTAAGTCAGCGAGTTTTGCCTCAATATGCCCCAGATGATCACACAGCCCAGAGAGCCTGGAATCAAGGAGGTCAGCAGCCACTTTGCTGAACTGTGCCAGAACATACCCAAATATCGCTTTAAGATTAGGAAAAATATCGGAGATTGCAGACCCAGGGAGTGCTGACTTTGCTGGGTTTGAAATATTGTCTGTTTGAGCTTGAGTCCTGTGTTTCTTCTTAGTGCTTGGTTATTTAGTTTGTTTGGATACCCATGGACTGGTGTCTGTAGTGTGGTTTATACCTTTGACCCCAGCCGTACATCCTACAGTAATAGTGGCAGTTGAAATTTCATCCTTACTTGGCAGAGCTGCGGTGAGTGCAGCAGAAGGGATAGATATCCCTCTCTCAGCACCCAAAGTGTATTTATCCATAGCAGCCACCATCTTTTCAATACACCCATCCGGAGCGCCAATTCTTTTTGCAGTGGCCTCCTCTATACTGTTGGCTAGCTTTCTCTTCCACATCCTAAATGCATACAGACAGTCAAGGTACACTCGTTAAAGTTTAAGCAGTGTTACTGCCAGACACTATAGGTTCAATGAAAAATGGATCAACAAGGAGACTCAGTATTATCTAAAAAGTGAACAGAAATGTCATGCAGCATACCTTTAAAAGTGAAGAGGCCAAGAGTGATGGCCCAGCCCCATTAGATTCACAAATGGCTTACCAGGCAGGGCAAGGGTGGGAGGCAATAGGCAGAGGTGAGCGGAGGCCACAGCCACCTCCTGGGCCAGCAAGTAGCATTGCTTGGAGGCCTCGCAGCTGAGCACCTCAGTCATTGAGCACTTAGGCAAAAACTGTAGGTGTAGGTTTGCTGTGTCTCCTGTAGATGTGGTACCTGGGGATGGGAGCCATCTGCCCCATCTTGTGCACTGCTGTGTCCTCAACCATGGAGGTATTCAATCACACCACCTTGAGAGAGTGCAGTGGGTGGGGTGTTCTAAGGTGCAGGCCCTCTGCCTGTGCAAGCAATGTTACGCACCGCTCCCTGACAGCAAAGGTTCCACGCCTTCAGGGGTCAATGCCGTAGTCAGGGAAGTGGCCCCAGTGTTGTAGGCCTTATTGTGGGGGTTACAGTGTATACAGTAGGGGTCCTGGAGTAAGTTCCTCCCCCTCATAGCATCTTATGTCTGCCAAACGTGGGCCCCCTCAGCAAGGTGCGACCATCAGGGTGTGTGGACCCTAGGCAGTTACTTCAAGATCGATACTGAGAGGGCTCAGGAACCGTCAACTCCTCCTGAAGCTGGCCTAGTGTTGTGAATGCCATTTCCTCCTGTAGGAGGCACTCCAAGTGGGGGTCTGTGATCACAGGCAGGTCTCCATATACCATGCGGCTGTCGTGTCACAGGCCCTTCACCATGTCTCCATCCATTGACGGTTCACTGCTGTATTATTGATGCAGCTGATGTTGATAGGCAGGTCAGGAAAGGGTCTCTGCAGACCCAAGCCAGAGGATGCCCCCAGGTGCCAGTTCTGGGAAGGGTAACCTCCAAGCCAGCTGCCCCAGACCTGTTGGATTGTCCGGCTTGGGTCACTGGTCTGTGCCACAGCCAACAGTCATCAGCAGTTATATCTCGGAACAACGAGTGCCTAAACCACCCGTGGCTCAACAATGAGGTCGGAACAAAGACCTTGTTCTAACCACTAATGCCTTTACCAAAAATGCGTTTACAATGATTTTACCATTGTAAACGGATTCCTGGTAAAGGCATTAGCAATCAGCATGCACGACCCAGCATGCTTCCACCCCAGCCCCCACCCCACCCCTTAAACCTAATCCCTGACTCCCTCTTCCCCCTCAAACCCCAATCACCCCCAGGCCCTCACCCCAAAAACTAAAAATACCCTGAGTCCCCACCCCGCCCCTAAAACTTAAACACCCCAACCCTTAAACCTAAATCCTGACCCCCAAACCCTAATCACCCCCAGCCCCCCACCCCACCCCAAAAACTAAAAATACCCTGAGTTCCCACCCCGCTCCCAAAACCTAAACACCCCATCCCCTCAACCCACCCCTTAAACCTAAACCCTGCCCCCCAAAACCCTAATCACCCCAAGCCCCTCCCACCCCCCAAAAAAAACAGCCCCAGTCCCAGCCCAACTTACCACCTCCTTCACCGCCTCCACTCCACATCCCTTCTTCTGTAACTTAACCACGCATGTACGTTGTTCAGACATACGTGGTTAACGTACCAAAACCATGAAGTCGTGGAAAATGAAAGCGTTGTTTCGTTTTCGTTTTTTACAAGCTTGTGGTTCTGGACTCATTCTTCCGGGTGTTTCCCGCCATCAGCAATAGGGGAGGAAGAGGCCCCCACAGTTGCATTGCCTTGACCAGCCTCACTTCTAAGTCAGTGAGTTTTCCTCAGTATTTTCCAGACAATTACACAGTTCAAAGAGGTTGGAATCAAGGATGTCAGCAGCAACCTTGATAAACTGTGGAACAAAATCCCCAACCTTCTCTTTAAGATTAGGAAAAATATCAGAGATTGCAGACCCAGAAGGCGCTAACTTCAGTGGGTTTAAAATATTGTCAGTTTGGGCTTGAGTTACCCGGTGTTTTCTCTTAGTGCATGGTAATTTAGTTTGTTTGGATACCAATGTACTTGTGTCTGTAGTATGTTTTACACAATGGTCCCGGTCCGCACACCCTACAGTAATAGTGGCAGTTGAAGTTTCACCTCCATTTGGCAGAGTTTCAGTGAGTGCATCAGAAGGTATGGAAATCCCTCTTTTAGCACGCAAAATTTCTTTATCCACAGCACCCACCACCTTTTCAGTATACTCATCCAGAGTGCCAATCTTTTGTGCTGCCTCCTCCATACTGTTACCTACCTTTCTCTTTGACATTTTAAACACATACAGAGTAGGCACACTCTGTAAAGTTTAAGAATAGTACAGCCAAACACTAGAGGTTCAATGTAAAACAGGTCAACGAGGAGACTCAGTATTATCTAAAAAGTGAACCAAAATGTCATGGCACACTACTATTAAAAGTGGGTGAGCCAAACCCCATAAGATACACAAAGGGCCTACCAGGCAGGGAAAGGGTGGGAGACCATGAGGCAGAGGTGAGCGAAGGCCAGAGCCATTCCCTGGGCCAGTAAGTAGTGTCGCTTGGAGGCCTAGCAGCTGAGCCCCCCAGTTATTGAACACTTAAGTGAACACTGTGAGTGTGGGTGTGCTGTGTCTCCTGTAGATGCAGTACCTGGGGATGGGAGCCATCTGTCCCATCTTGTGCTCCGCTGTGTCCTCAACCATAGGGTTATTCAACCACACCGCCTTGAGGGAGTGCAGGGGGTGGGTTGTCCTAAGGTGCAGGCCTTAGGACAACCCACCCCCAGTGCAAAGAATGTCACGCACTGCTTCCTGGCAGCAAAGGATCCCCACCTCCAGGAGTCATTACTGTAGTCATTTAGGAGAATTGGACCCTGTGTCATAGGCCTTATTGTAGGAGGTACAGAGGATACAGCACGGGTCCTGGAGTAAAGTCCTCCCCCTCACAGCAACTTGGGTCTGCCAAGCGTGGGTCCCTCAGCAAACGTGCGACCATCAGGATGTGCGAACTCTAGGGCTCATCTCACAATCGATACTCAGGGGGCTCTGGAGTAGTCAACTCCTCATGAAGCTGGCCTAGTTTTGTGGATGCCAGTAGCCCTTGTAGAAGGCACTCCAGGTTGGGGCACGTGATCACAAGCAGATCTCCTTATACCATGTAACCGACATGTCACAGACCCTTCACATTGGCCCCAGCCATCAGCGGTTCACTGGCCTGAAATGTTGGTATTATGTATTTAACCTTCACTGACAAAATTTTGCTGGCATGGCAATGTTTTTATTTGTAGATGCGTCCATCTGAGTCTATAGTTATTGAAAGGTATATTGTTTATCTGAGAGAGTGGGGTACAGGCGGATATTTTGGCAAGGACAATGTAGTGCTAAAGAACTGAGAAGAAAAGACTCCTGTTTGTGTATCAGGCTCCAAAAGACACTCAAGGTCATTCTGATGTTCAATTTGTGGGATGAGAACTTGATGGGAGTTGCAAATTTCACTTTTGCAAGGAAGATGGAAAACTACTGATGCTGATGACATGGATTTCTCGAAACATCTGCAGCTTAATTGGCATTCTCCTAGTTAGAGGAGAACAGATTCTCTTTAGCCTCAGATGAGAACACATTCCCCCTTAGACTTCGAGGTGTATTGACCTCTCTACTCTTTATCCCTTTGTGGCTTTATGCTACGCAACACCTCTCTATCAGAACTTCTGCTATGCTGACACTTTCCTGTATTTCCTAAGAGATAATTAGGATTTCCTCTAGCTTTGTTTAGGGCATTTTGATTAATTTAGTTTCTCCAATGATTAACCAAGAACATCTCAATTTGTACACTGATCATCAGATCTTGTTTCTCATCTTTTGTATTTCTGTGACTGAAATGTTTGTATGCCTTATGCTGATCGATTTAACCTCATTTGATGTTTTCTTTACCTTTGGTGATTCTGTACTTAGATAGCATGTTTTTTTAGATTAATTTACATACATTTGGCCCTCAGTTTGTAATAAACCTTTGAACGCTGCTGTTCTTCTCTGGGATTTAATGTGTGACCAAATAGTTTACACTGTTAATTGATTTGAAGTGTCGATTTCAACTCCTGTGTACCCCTTGAGACTCCTAAAAAGGTCTGCCAGAAGAAGTGAGGCAAGAACATGGGCTCCAAGCCTCTTCATTTATATAGCTCAGATTGGACCAGAAGCTGTTGGTGTGCCTTACATGAGCACTAGTTACATTACACAAGGACAAATTCCTATTGTTTGGTAGGTATGCGGAGATAAGGTGATTTGCCCAGAATCATAGGCTGTTGAGCCCATGATGAGGCTTGAATCTGGTTTTCCAGTTCCAAAGTGGGGAGCTTTGACTATTACTACACATCATCTGAGCCCTACAATTTCAATTTAACTCATCTTGGCAAACCAGACTGAGTTAGAGCCCGAAGAGGGAACATCCAAATATCCAGTTAGTCAGTTGGAGCTCTGGTAGCTTGGCTTATCCTCAAACATTTACCCCCCTTGATAAAGGAAAACGTAAGCTTCTGTAGTAAAGAGAAGCGAGCATTCACAGGATGCACTCTATACTTTCCTTGATAGGATCTGGCATCTGTGGTGTAAGAATGGTCTCCAAGAGAAATTAGACACCAGGAAAAATGTGGTTAGTGCATAGTTATGTGTCTTAAAGGATGTTTAAAAGTAATAGGTGATGCTGTCAGAGATGTTCTGCTGGCTCCCGGGACCCGTGCGAGAGCTTGATAGGTTCCGTCCGATTAGTGAAAAGCAGTGGCAGCCAGCAGTTTTAGGAGGCGGGGGTGAGCGGGAAGCACACTCACACTCATTCTTTCACACACACACATCCATTAACAACAATCATCAACATTCAAACACACCAAACATTCATTTAAAAAGATCACACACACGCTTACCTTCAGCCTCGGAGGTCCCAGTAGGGTTGGGAGACGGAAGGCAGCAGTCCCAACTTCGTCACAGAGTGGTATGGGGTCAGTGAGACTGCTGACCCCACCCCACTCTGTGACGAGGTATCACTGATTGACACTTGCCCTTGGCGCTTCAGGGCTTAAACCTGAAGCACCAGGTTGAAGTCAATGGGTGACGCTTCCCTCCTCACCTCGAGGCACCTTTGCTGAGCTGAGGAGGTCATGCCCATAGGAGCTGTGACCTCTTCAGCCCAGCAAATTTCCGCTCAGGCAGCCAGGAGTCTCCGCAAATCGCGCATGCCTTGCTCCTGGCTGCCTGACCTGAACATGAAGAGTGTCTGTCAGGCTCTTCATGGGGGCAAAGGGTGGGGGGGTGTGGCCCCTGTGCCCTAAAGGACAAGCCGTGCCTGGTGAAAAGATAGAGGGAACCCCAGCAGAGATAGATCTAGCTGGCATAGAAAGGAGTCATGAGAACTAGGCAGTTAACCAGAAAGCACTCCTGTAAGGTGGGCAGGGAAAAGCTTAATTTACTGTGAGAGGGGAACAATGGTTTGCCGTTGAGCATTGTATTCCCAAGGCAGAATTACATTGGCAAACCTCACTAGAGGATCTGTGAGTGACAGCTTGTGACAGCACGCATTCCTGCATATGTTTTGGCCCTTCAACTCCCCTCACCCCGCCTGTACTGGGGCCAGGCCCTGCATTGTGAAACTACCTGTTCCTCAATTGGTACAGCATGGATTAAGACACATTGAACTGATGTGCCACCTTGAGTGTGTAGCCTTGGACGAAGTCACAGAGCGATGAACTAGAAGGCAGCAGGAGGGCACAAGCTTGATTTGGCACAGTTACTGCTTGTATCAGTGGCGCTCCATTGGAGGTTGCTGACGGTTCCAGACATGGAGTCATTTAGGGGTCGCTAGAGGTCGCAGCTGCGACCCTTGCCTCGCCCCTTGCAACCCCTGACAATGCTTTTACGACCCCTGGTCTCAGAGTTGGCAATAACAGTCCCAGGCACACAAGGGCAGCCACACTATCCTTGTTTTTTGTCAATTTTGTATTACACTAATGGTGAATAATATGTTTTTATTCACTATTAGTGTAATAAGAAGGAACTACAATTTGCTGGAATTTGACCCTCCCTGGCAGCTGAGTTAAGTAGAAAATGATTTTCAATGTATGTTGTGTGTGCGCTTGCAGGTGAGAGTATGTTTAAGTGAGAGCGAATGTGTGAATGCGTGTGTTACGTGTAAACGTGTGTGTGTGCGACTGAGATTAAGGGTTGCACAGCGTGTGATGTTACCTAAACTACCCCAGGCTTTTTGGAGACTTGACGTTCATGGTTCCAGACCGCTTTTCCCCCACCACTTTGGCTTGAGATAAATGTGAGTCCTTTAACTTGTTTGCGTATGTCTGGGCAATTACCCAGAGACTGCGCTTGGATGTTGTCAGGATGAGGAGGTTGAACTGAATGAACCTGCGCTCCTTTCATTGCTTCGGCAAACAGAGGCTGTGTAGCCGGCCTCACGAACGCCTCATCTCACAGGCTCCTGAGTCCCTGTCTATGCGTCCCCAAGCCCACATCACACTTCTATCCAACAAAAAGCTCTGACAGCAGCAATACAAAAAATTGACGTGTTAGTGGAGACGAATTATTTGTTGTCGAGCTTTTGGCGACCTCTCCTGCGGCTTCTTTACCTTCATGGCAAATGTCAGAGCTTCTTTGGAAATTCGGGAGGTCCAAGCTGTGCAAAGGAGCTCACGAGGGCTTCGAACAAATCGAGATTCCATGGAGTATAAAAGCGCGCCACAAACTGAACGCTCGCATTACGGAAAGAGATGCCAATAGAAAGCTGTGAAAAACCTCATCAAATGAAACATGTCCGTCGGTGTTCCAAGCAACTTAATGTACCTCGAGAGTTCCTCACATATTTCCATTTCCTTTCACTGAAAAATACAACTATTAATTGTGAAATGCCTGGACTTTTCAATAGACATTGTACCATACAGTATTGAAACGGCTGCTGTCCTCAAACGTGAACTTTAGAAGCAATACATTAGTGAAAAATGTTATTCTTGCAACAAGGGAGGACGTGTGTGTATTGTTATACTAGCTGATGAATGCAAATGTTGTTTTAGAATTTCACTGCACTATACTTGCACTCGGAGGTGTACCTGCTGCTCTGTCTTTGTGTTAAACAGGTTTGCTTCAAATCAGTCGAACTCATTAGCTCCTTCCAGTTTAATGATACATACAAGGGAATTTCAGGACTGGGTCTTTCTGCCAGAAGAACATAATATTCCAATTTCGCAGTTCGAGACTGGGTGATAGGGGCTCATATGGAAGACAAGGGCTATTAGTTCCAACCGTAGTAGATGAGGCTATTTGCCACTGGTATCCTGAGACACATCCTACCTTGCAAACGGTGCAAAGCATACCTTTTCTGCACTTGCCACCAGGGGTAGTAAGGGTGACTGAGCAGTCCAACGTGTCTAAGTGCAGTAGTGTGAGTGGTAGAGATTCAGGGTCTCATTTACAAGAATCTGGTGCATCGGCCCGATGTGCCAGATTTCTTGCGCTGCCTACAATCCTCTAACAACGCCATAGATTCGCTGTATTTACAATACAGAGCTCCATGGTGCACTTTTTCACAGATGCGTAAAGAAATTCTGAAACATTTGTTGGCGCTAAACAAATTGATTGCTGGACTAGCATACAAAGAAAGACACTACTCCAGCAATGCAGGGGAGGCCCCCTGTAGAGAAAAGCCCTGCATCAATTTAATGCCTGCTCTGAACAGGCAGTAAAATTCTGACAAAGTGAAATTGCAGAATTACTCAGTGAAATAAATTTCACTGGATCAGTTCTGCGTGGCTTTTTTCATAGGGATGCCTACCTTGCATACGTTATACATGGTGCAGGTATAATGTGACACTAGGAGGTTTACAAACTGATGCATTGGGCCCAATACATCAATTTGGAAATGTGGAGCTGTGTAAAGCACTGCTAGTGCAACAGCTACGTCAAAAAACAAATGACGGAACAATAGCACAAAGGCCTTGTAAATGACGCCCCCAGAATTTAATCGCACAAAAGGTGCAATAATATAATGCTATGCCATTACGTGTCTTTGTAGAAAAAGCTAAGTATTTTAATGACAATTAAAGTTTATACAGTACATATGAAACAAGCAAATCTACAGGGATGGATTCTGTAGCCTAAAGTGCTTCAATAGATTGAAAGCATGGAAATAAACATTGCTGAAATGCAGATGAATGCTCAATTTTTTTTTTGCAGTGGAGCAGCTTCTAAGCCTTTTGTGGCCTGTATGTCAGTCCATAGTAAATGAATACTCTGTTCTTGTGCAGAGATAGGAATGCTAGATAAATTGCCCTGCCAAATTTTGTTAGCCAAAAGGTCACAGTCAAGGTCTTACGTGTGTGGAATATCTGAAGCAGTGCATACTAGAATTACCAAGCACAGGTAGCTGGGTCACATTCACTGAGGTTGTTTGCGTAACACCACTTTCTCTTGATTGTCAGCTGGCTGGGATAACAGTGACCCTGAGAAGACAACCCCAGCCATCTGCTCAAGTGGTGGAAATGTCCCTTCTACATAGTTGGAAATTTGAAACACTCTTGAGCTCATCAAGGATGAACAAACTCTGATTTTCTCCTGTTCAAACCTCCAACTTTCAGGCCAGAATACTGCATGAGACAGACAGTGTCTAGTAGTGCTGCAAAGGCTGGTGAATTCCCTCACACCACCCCTTCACACAGCCTCTTGTCTGTTCACCTTCAAAAGAGAACTCAACATTGTATTATTTGAGAGACAGATTGGTTAACGCTGGATTCGTTCTATGCACCTCCTATGTTGACTCAACCTGTCATTAATGTTACAAAATGTCTGCTTTCTCTGCTGTTGTGGTTACTTGCTGCTGATTTACTGTGATGGTTAGCTAACCACTGCATATCCTGTAACGTTCCTGCTCAGTGATATTACAAAATCTGATGGTCACCCCCTACACAGTACATCGAGGGGCTACGTGTCCGGACTCACTCGGAAGGTCTCAGTCCAGTGTACTGTGATGAGTGGGGCCCCTGGAGATCAGTGGACCCAGTGCTGTGGTGGCTTTTTTATTGCCCCTGTCCAAGCTAGTATGAACTGATTGTTCTGTATTATTCTGGTGCTAATAGGTTGTATATTGATGTTTGTTAAATAGAGTTTCCTTCCTGTTGTCTTGCAAAGCCCACTAATGCTTTTGGGCCAAGCCTGTGCTATATATAAAAAAATAAAAATAAAGAAAGAAAGCTTTCTCCTTTAGTCTGGGGTGATGATGTAGTAGATGACCACACACTGCATGTCTGCATCCTTGTTTGTGGTGCTCTCTAAATTGGGTAAAGGCATTACTTTTCTGTTGACACTCTCAAGTTAGACATGACCTCTCCTTAGTTGGACTAGACTTGACTCAGCAGTCAGGTGGGGAAACTGAAGGATTCTGGACTGCTCATGGCTCTTCTAAGACTCTCCAACATTTGCTCTCCTCCCTCTGAGCCACTCCTTACAGAAAGCTTGGCAGCTTTGCTCTACATGGACAAGAAGACTCCTGAAGGAGAGGCTCTCTCCTCTCCTCACTGAGCAGGCAGGCAACTGACAGTGTCACTAGCAGATCCACAGTTTCTTCCATCAAGGTTCGCTGAAACCAGCTGATGTAACCCCACAGTTTTGAGACTATCGGTAGCACTGTTCCTGGAACATAGCAGCTCTTCTACCAGGGCATTGAAGAAATTTGAACTGGAATAATGTGGGGAAGTGTGGGACCAACTTTCGTATAGTACTTTCAGAAGGGGGATGTTGATCCAATGTCTGAGTTTAGAAGCTGGATAGGCCAGATTTTCTTTTTTCTAGCTCACTTTTTTTCTGCAGTGCAGAAAGGTTCTTTGTGCAAGGTGATGACTGCTCACAGTATATGTGACAATATTGGCTTCAAATAGGAGTACCGGCAACAAAAACACAATATAATTGAGAAGCTCTGCATCTGGCTCTCATCACCCTTCCAGGATAGGTTACTAAAAGGAATAAAATGACTGTCACTCCAAAGGAAACGTCTCTTTGACTAACAATTGCTCAGCTGATTCATCCACCAACCTCTACCATCAGGAAAGACTAATCAGCAGCAGTGGTGGCCGGCAGCTTTAGGAGGTAGGGGGGTGGGCGCGAAGCACACACACACTCAGGGGGTCATTCTGATCCTGGCGGTCATGGACCGCCAGGGCCAACGACCGCGGAAGCCCCGCCAACAGGCTGTCGGTGCTTCCTGGCCAATTCTGACCGCGGCGGTAAAGCCGCGGTCAGAAAAGGGAAACCGGCGGTTTCCCGCCGGTTTTCCCCTGGCCATAGGAATCCTCCATGGCGGCGCTGCAAGCAGCGCCGCCATGGGGATTCCGACCCCCTTCCCGCCATCCTGTTCCTGGCGGTTCTTACCGCCAGGAAGAGGCTGGCGGGAACGGGTGTCGTGGGGCCCCTGAGGGCCCCAGCCTGCCCATGCCTCTGGCATGGGCAGTGCAGGGCCCCCCTCACAGGGCCCCATAATGATTTTCAGTGTCTGCTTAGCAGACACTGAAAATCGCGATGGGTGCAACTGCACCCGTCGCACACCAGCAACTCCGTTCGGAGCCGGCTTCCTCGTTGCTGGTGCTTTCCCGCTGGGCGGGCGGGGGGCCTTTTGGCAGTCACCCGCCGGCCCAGCGGGAAAGCCAGAATGACCGCCGTGGTATTTTGACCGTGGTGCGGTCTTCTGGCGGGGGAACTTTGGCGGGCGGCCTCCGCCGCCCGCCGAAGTTGGAATGACCCCATCATTCTTTTGCACACACACACATCCATTAACAACACTCATAACATTCAAACATGTGCGCACGCAGCAAACATTCATTTTAAAAGATCACACACACACACACTCATTCTTTCACACACACACGCACATCCATTAACAACACTCATAACATTCAAACATGCACGCACGCACCAAACATTCATTTTCAAAGATCACACACACACACTCATTCTTTCACACGCACACACATCCATTAACAACACTCATACCATTCAAACATGCACGCACACACCAAACATTCATTTTAAAAGATCACACACACACACTCACTTACCTTCAGCCTCGGAGGTCCCAGGAGGGTTTGGACTGCTGCCTTCCCTCATTGGCTGACCTTTGGTCAGCCAATGAGGGAAGGCAGCAGTCCCAGCCTCGTCACAGAGTGGGATGAGGTCAGTGAGACTGCAGACCTCAACCCACTCTGTGACGCAGTGTCACTGATTGACACTCGCCCTGGGCACTTCAGGGCTTAAACCTGAAGCACCCAGGTCGAAGTCAATGGGTGACGCTTTCCTCCTCATCCAGGGGAGGGCCTTGAGACACCTTTGCTGAGCCGAGGAGGTCACGCCCATAGGAGCTGTGACCTCCTCAGCCCAGCAAAATTCAGCTCAGGCAGCCAGGAGTCTGCGCAAATGGCGCATGTCTGCTCCTGGCTGCCTGACCTAAACATGAAGAGTCAGCCTGACAGACGCTCTTCATGAAGGGCAAAAGGTGGGGTGTGTGGCCCCTCTCCTTAAAGGACGGGCCACGCCTGATCAGCAGTCACTTGCTAAGAAGGCCTCATAGAATTTCTATAGGTAGTCCTGTCACCATCCCTACACTCTTCTGTGTCCAGAGTTATCTGGTCCTCCTGAGGAATAGAAGCAATACACTTCCACTGTTGGGGGCTGTATCACAACCTCCAGCTTGTGCCATTTAAAATATGGGGCAATCCAAAATTAATCCTAATGGTAACAGCATATGTACACACTCACAATTTGGAGCCTTCACACATGGATGTCAGCACAGGGTCAGGTCATGACATGTGAGTGGAACTTTACTTGAATAGGCCTTTAGGCACCGCATGCCTATCCTCGATTAGGTGAAAAGGCCTTTCAGCTACTACTCACTAAACCTGGAATTCAGACAGTAGCTAATGCCAGGCAGAGCAGGGCTCTGAGTCTCAACGGCTACTTTAGGCTAAGGCCTGTAAAGCACACATAGAATTTGGCGTGTGCTGCCACCAAAACAAAGTAAGAATGCCAAATTTGCTTTCAGCTGGGACACTCATGGTAGTGGTATGGGTCCTTTGCCATGCAGAGAGACACCCCAATCCCGACTTTCTCATATTGGCTTGTTCTCATGAAAAGCAGGTTAGTTACCGATTCAGTCAGTCTTATACAAATGCGTTCCTTTTTAGCACACATAAAGAATTGATTACAGTAAACCATTTATCTTCTAAATAACTAACGCTTCTATGTTATTTCTGGTGCTGCAGCAACGTGTCCTCTTCTCAATAACACTTCAGTGTGCAATTTATGAAAGACGCTGTATACCAACCTGATGTACAGACTTGCTGTGCATACTCCAGAGGGATTATTCCAACAAAATAATGCTTGAAATATTCAAGTTCTTCTTTGAATGCATGTTTAATCATACTAAAAATGTTAAATCAGTGGATATTTTTTAAAATGAAGGACAATTATTTCATATTGCTGTTGAAAGTTCACTTAGAATTTTGCATCATGATTATAAGCGAATGCTCCTCTCCAATGCATTCCAGGCATCAGTGTGCATTTCTTTCTGCAGGTAAAATGGAACTGAAAACAAATTGTAAAACATAATTGTTAGAAATGGGGTCCTTGGTTGACAGTCAGGTTACCTCCTGTTCAAGCAAGGACCCTCACTCTATTCAGGGTAAGAGAGAATCACCCTCAGCTATCCCCTGCTTACCCCCTTGGTAGCTGGGCAGAGCAGTAGCCTTAACTTCAGAGTGCTAGGTGTAAATGATTTGTACCAACACACACAGTAACTTAATGAAATCACTACAAAATGACACAACACAGGTTTAGAAAAATAGGAAATCTTTATCTAAACAAAACAAGACCAAAACAACAACAACCCACAATACACAAGTCAAGTTATCAATTAAAAAGCAAAAAGAGTCTTCATGTAGTTTTAAACACACACTAACACAGTTATTGTAAAAATGTATCTTGGTTGTGTCAAAAATAACCCCGCACAGGCTTGCGATGCGTCGATTTCACTCACAAGCGAGATCTTCTGTCGTTCCTCCTTTTGTCGGGTCGGGCACGTCGTTTCGCCTCTCCACAGAAGAGTGATGCGTCGATCCAGTCGACACTCTCGGGTCCAGGCAGGCCTTGCGTTGTTTTTACACGTCCAGAGGTGTTTGTGTCGGAAATCTAGCCGCACGATAGTCCGAAAACCATGCAGTATGGGTTGCAATCTCCCAGCCTCCCTCAGTGATGCTGGGCTTTGTTTCTCCAGCTCTGTGCGTCGATTCTTCTGTTGCGTTCCTGCGAGCATCGATTTCAGCCGCAAAGCTGGCAGTGCGTCGATGTATCAGCCGCGGATTGGAGTTGCGTCAATCTTTTCCCTGGATGGCGTTCTGTGCGTGGATTTCTTCCTCTTAGGCTGCCAGCTTGTCCTTTCAGGGTCCCAGGACCTGCATGGGCACCACTTGGCAGAGTAGGTGTCTCTCCAGAGTCTCCAGGTGTTGGCAGAGAGAAGTCTTTGCTGTCCCTGAGACTTCAAACAACAGGAGGCAAGCTCTAAATCAAGCCCTTGGAGATCTTCACAAGATGGAAGGCACACAAAGTCCAGTCTTTGCCTTCTTACTCTGGCAGAAGCAGCAACTGCAGGATAGCTCCACAAAGCACAGTCACAGGCAGGGCAGCTCTTCTTCCTCGGCTCTTCAGCTCTTCTCCAGGCAGAGATTCCTCTTGGTTTCCAGAAGTGTTCTAAAGTCTGTGGTTTTGGGTGCCCTTCTTATACCCAATGTCCCCTTTGAAGTAGGCCTACTTCAAAGTAAAGTCTCTTTTGAATGTGAAATCCTCCCTTGCCCAGGCCAGGCCCCAGACACTCACCAGCGGGTTGGAGACTGCATTGTGTGAGGGCAGGCACAGTCCTTTAGGTGTGAGTGACTAATCCTCCTATCCCTCCTAGCAAGGATCAGCCCATTCCGCCACCTGCAAGGTGAAGAAGGTGCCCACATGCCGTAGGGAAAAGCTGTACCAACCATCCAGCAAGGCCTCCTCCAAGCCAAAAAGGGACAGTGCCAAGGTCCCAGCAGCGACTTCCAAGGTGGGGAAGGGACACAAGGCTAAAGGGAAGTCAGCACAGGGCATGGAGCCTCTGGCTGGGGGACTGGTGTCACCCCTTCTGGCAAACAGAGCAGCAACCTGTACGGCAGCGGACACCGCCATCTGCACCGCCACCTGCATGTCTGTTGCCTCAGCAACAGTCCCTAGCATCATACCCAGTGGCCAGTAGTCCGAGGCTGCAGGAGACGTCCTGCTGTCTCCCTCCACAGATGCTGACACATGCACCACCAGCAGCATCTCCGCCACAGACAGCGCCGCAACCACTGCCACCAGCCCCGCGACGTGCACAGACAGTGCCACCACAGCCGACATGGAAAACATTCCCAGTGGACAGCCGTCCGAGGCTGCAGGAGATATCCTGGACCTTGCACAGCGTACGTGAGGCACACAACCAGCACTGTTATTACCGGCAGTTGGCAGGCAAAGTCGCAGCAGGGTGGCGTGTGTCTCTGACTCCATGGAGTATCATGCTACCTGTTCCCAGGCAATCTCATGGCATACATACCCAGGTGAGGGAATGGGACTTGTCACACAGCATGTGCAGCACTCTGGACACAAAGCCCCCTCCAGAACCAGTGGAGAACAGCACCCACTACACCAGTCCTTGGCAGGATGAAGCACTCTGGGCACAAAGCCTCCTCCAGAACCAGTGGAAAACAGTATCCACTACCCCAGTCCCTGGCAGGATGAAGCACTCTGGGCACAAAGGCCCCTCCATAACCAGTGGAAAACAGCATCCACTACCCCAGTCCTTGACAGGATGAAGCACTCTGGGCATAAAGCCCCCTCCAGATCCAGTAGAGAACTGCATCCACTACCCCAGTCCTTGGCAGGGTGAAGCATTCTGGGCACTAAGCCCCCTCACTAAGCCCCCTCCAGAACCAGTGGAACATGTCACACACTTGAGAGACTGTGGCTTTGCACTCCCCATGATAAAACAGTGGGCAAACCACCCACTTGAGAGACCTGAGAGACTGTGGCTTTGCACTCCCCAGGATAAAGCAGTGGGCAAACCACCCACTTGAGAGACCTGAAAGACTGTGGCTTTGCACTCTCCAGGATAAAGCAGTGGGCAAACCACCCACTTGAGGGACTGTGGCTTTGCACTCCACAGGATAAAGAAGTGGGCAAACCACCCACTTGAGAGACTGTGGCTTTGCATACCCCAGGACCAATCTGTGGGCATGGAGCCCCCTCATGGAGCAGTGGCGTCGTCCCTTCATCCGGCTGAGGTGCCCTCTCTCCCCTTCCCCCTGAGGTGCCAGTTTATTTTCGACCTGATGCCCCAGCAGTGTTCTCTCCGTTTACAGTCAGGTATCATGTGTGGGCTTCACCCATGCATTTTGGGGTCACTGGCCCACTGACAATGATTGGAACACTATCCCGACTTGTGTAGTTGCTATACATATTTGTGTATAATGATCTGTTACAGACCTATTTCCATATATGAATTTTTGATGATTACACTTGTTACAATCATTTCATTTTGTCCTTGCGTTCTTCCAGGGGGTGATGGGTGTATATGTAATGTTGCGGCATGTATTTGTGTGTATGGTGTTGTGTGTGAGGGTGGGGGTGTTGCATGTATGTCACTCTCTTTTTCCTCCCCCCCTCCCTTGTGTGCTAGGTGCAGTACTCACCGTGGTCATCACCATCGTCTTTGCTGCTCCTGGTAGAAGAGGAGGTAAACCAACATTGGTAGCACCTGAAGTTCGGGCTCCAAGGCATCCTGGTTCCTCGTAGGGTGTTGAGAGGTGAGTGGTGTCCGTTCCAAAGACTGTTTCTGCTGTGCTTTTGATGGCGTTGGTACCGCTCCGGAAAAGGTGGCGGATTGGTGCCTCATAATACAGTGGACGGTACATTGTGTTCCGCCTGTCTGTTGGCGGATACCGCCACGGTGTTTGTTTCTACCACCGTGGCAGTCGGAGTGTTAAAGTGGCTGTCTATGTTGTCGGTTTCTGCCATGGTTGTGATTCCATTTTATTGTACCACCGGCCTGTTGGCGGTATTGCCGCCGCTTTAACATCGACCGCAAGGGTTGTAATAAGGGCCTATATGTCCTACCTTAACCATACACTGCACCCTGCCCTTGGGGCTACCTAGGGCCTACCTTAGGGGTGTCTGACATGTAAGAAAAGGGAAGGTTGAGGCCTGGCAAGTGGGTACACTTGCCAAGTTGAATTTACAGTTAAAACTACACACACAGACAGGTCTGAGACATGATTACAGAGCTACTTATGTGGGTGGCACAGCCTGTGCTGCAGGCCCACCAGTAGCATTTGGTTTACAGGCCCTGGAACCTATAGTGCACTTTACTAGGGGCTTACTAGTAAATCAAATATGCCAATCATGGATAAACCAATCAACAATACAATTTACACAGAGAGCATATGCACTTTAGCACTGGTTAGCAGTGGTAAAGTGCTCAGAGTTCAAAAGCCAACATCAACAGGTCAGAATAAATAGGCCGGAGGCAAAAATATTAGGGATGACCCTGCATCAGCAAAAAGCATCATCCAAGGAAAGTACATCAGAGCAAACTCATTCTCCTGGACATACATAGTACGACACACTGATAAACGCACAATCATCAAAAACAAATGGCAACTCATTAATTGAAATCAATGCACATTCTAATTATGTAAGAAGAAACTTGTGGGTGCTCATACACTGAGACACATCGTTGCCCTGATGTGTAAAACCGGGTTTATAAATAAACCCGTTCTAGTAATAAGGAGACAAACCAGTGGGGCACACCAACAAAACAATATCTATAATTTAGAGATAATATAATATCTTGTTGAGACAAAATGACGTATCGTAATAAATTCCACTAGAATGCTTGTTTGGTCCTCTCTCTTCCTTAAACAAAGTAAACAATCACAAATCTGACCAGAAAATAATAAACACAAATGTGAAACTAACCAAGAGAAGAGTATATCCATGCAAGTAGAAATTTTAATACAAAAGGAATATAACTTCTTATATACATAAACATATACATATATATACAAAACATATAGAAAACGAATGAATAGCCATCAGCCGACACGTGTTTCGTCCTGACTGGACTTCTTCAAGGCTGAGAAAATCACAACAAACAACAATCAATCATGACAAACATATATATACAATTTTACACAGAAATTAAAATATATATGCATATTATTCTATTATTTTCCAAGATAACTAGACAAAGATATTTAATTTGGTCAGTTAAGTGTCAAAATGTTGTATACACATCATGTTTATAGTCTTGATTTTAATCTAAACAAGAAACTACAAATAAAAAGAAGAGAACCACCACCAAATAATCTTAGTGGCAAAGTGTTATTCAATTTCCAAAGGTAGAGCGTAAAATACTACCAATGTCTACAAGAATTGGTATATTAAAGCCATAGCAATAGTTCAACATGCCACATGCACACCCAAGTGTAAAATAATTTCTCTTTTGTTGGCATTAGACCACTTCATATCTAGAATTTCTCTTTTGTTAATACTAGACCGCTTCATGCCTAAAATCACCCCTCCTAATACCATGGTGAGGAAGAAAAATATCCAATAATTATGTACCTTTGCTCATTTCTATGTCCGATATGCTCATATCACATCTACCTCACTCTGTAACCAGAGGGGAGGAAGAAAGACGATTCCATTAACCTCCTTTTGCTTGTCAAAATTATTCCTCAAGAATGTGAGAGTTATTTATTATCATGCCATTACTGACCTGTTTCAAAACCACAGTTAATCACATCTTTTCCTTCTTCGTAATCAATTTAAATACTGGGTATTGCTAGTTTCATCTATTGATGAGTCAACTGAAATACAAACAAATGAAATATCTCTAGTGGCCTTTCTACAAAAACAAAAAACCTTAATTTCTATCATTAATATGCAGTCACTGTCCATCCTCCTAACAAAATTTATATCAGTATCTCCATAGTTTCCAATAATGAAACAGACACATTAATGAGGCTCCATTTTTCCATTAATTACATTAAATACACTTCCCAAATTAGTGCTGCTAACTTACCTATCCACCCCTCTTTCTGTTCTTTTGTTTACTTCTCAGTCCCGTTTGCTAATAAATCTCGGCAAAAACGTCGCGGGAAATATATGCCTCCTGTCAGTCTTCCGGCTTTTTTTCCAAAAATCAATGCGAGCCCCTCGCCGGCATTATTAAATGCCGCGTTTATCTTCAAAAAGAGCTGGTTTACAGCAAAGACGGAGGGAATTGCGTGCCTCCCGTCGGTCTTCCGGCTATTTTTGACTGCATGCGATCCCCGCGCCGGCATTTAAAATGCCGCGTTCATTTTCAAAACAGGCTAATGAACAGCGAAGACGGACTTCCGCCTGTCCCACAGGACTATGGTGGCCATTTTGAAGTGGTACTTTTATTCAAGAAAGAATGGCCAAACAGCGAGGACGGATTGCCGTCTGTTATGTGTATAAACGGCGGCCATTTTCGAGTGACGATTCCAATCTATCGTATCCGTCACCTAATACACCAGCCACATTAACATCCTCTTGTGAGTCTTCCCGCTTTCCCTAGAGTGAGTCCAAGTCCCTCGAAGATGGACTACCACCCATCCATTGCGACTACAGTTGCCATTCTGAAGTGATTATTATTACATAGTAACTAGCAAGCAACAGGGACGAAAATAAGTCCATTTTATACAAATACGGCGGCCATTGAGAAATGGTGATTATAGTACATCGTATCATTCAACTAGTACACCAGCCAAATTAACAGGAGAAATTTCGATGGACAAATCATATGTATCTCCAAAATTCACCGTTGTTACTAAGCCGGCAATATGCTTCCAAATTTATGGAAGAATACAAATTAGATCTATTTTACCAACAAAAGAGATCAATTTTCCCTTAGCTTTCAGCCATCCAGTTCCACAATTGCAACATAATTGGTGCCCCAAATATGTACAGAAGTGTCAACATCAGTACACATGCAGAGTGAAGACGTAAACAGTCCCCCCAGTATATAGAAAACTAGGGTAAGAGAATGAAAGATCCCCCCAATATGTGGTATAAAATGCATGTCACCAGATTAAGTTGCTCATTTTATATGTATGTTATTGTTCATCAATAGTATACCCAGTAAATACATTCAGAGGAAATGATACAATTCTTCATCCAAATTCATGCCCATTTCGATAGTTCTCAATTTAATGATCCATTTTGCTTCATTTTTTCGCAAATCCAATGTTCTATTGCCACCCCTAACATTTATTGGGATGTGATTTATACCCATGTATTTTACTACTGGGATTGGCTCTGAAGGAACTGGGGAGTAATTATGACATAGTGATCAAAGAGGCAGATAAGGGGGGAAACATTGTGATTTTAGATAGAGCAAACTATGTTCAAGAAATTGACAGACAGTTAGCTGATAGTAGTGCATATTTGAAATTGCAATGTAATCCCATCAAAAAGATTGTCGACGAATTGGAGAAATTGTTATCTGTATGGTGCAATCAGGGTTTGATTTCCGACTTAGAACTCAAATATATCTTTAATCCTTATCCTACATCACCATGTATATACTTTACCGAAATTGCATAAAAATGCCATATCACCGCCAGGCAGACCCATTATATCGGGAATAGGATCGCCCACGGAAAGACTTTCCGAGTTCATTGATAGCTATTTGCAGCCGGTTGTGAAAAACATTCCTTCATATCTACAGGACACGAAGGATGTTCTTCGTAAGCTGGAGGACGTGAATTGGACTCCAGATATGATACTGGTCACTCTAGATGTATCCTCTTTGTACACATGAATCCCCAAAGATAAGGGTTTACAAGCAGTGCAACACTTTCTGTCTGGGAGATCTGCATCCCATATGGAACATACTGAAATGATACTGTATATGATTGAATTCACATTGGAAAATAATGTATTTTTACATGAGGGACAATGGTTTAAACAAGCACAAGGAGTAGCTATGGGCTCACGATTCTCTCCATCATATGCAAATATATATATGGGTTTCTTTGAGGCAATACATGTTTGGAAGAAGGGCCCTTCTGTATTCACTGATAACATTTTCTTCTGGGGAAGGCATATTGATGAGGTCTTAATGATCTGGACGGGATCTGAACAACTATTAATGGAATTCTATGAATATATCAACTGTAATATCTTTAATATTCAAATGACGTATGAATTCAATAAGAACAAAGTTTGCTTTTTGGATCTAGAGATATCCATCAAAGACAATAAGATCCATACAAAAATCTACCGCAAACCAACAGCCTGTAATTCTGTACTACATGCGGAAAGTGCGCACCCCAAAAGTCAAATTTCAGCTATTCCTTTTGGGGAAATGACGAGATTAAAAAGAAATTGTAGTGATCCAAATGTATGTAACATAGAATTAAATAAATTGGAAGATAGGTTTACACAGAGAGGCTATTCAAAGCATACTATCAAAACATCAAGAAAAAAGATTGATCAAACATGTAGAGCTACCCTACTGGGTCAAAATACGAAAATGCGAGACAGCTCGTCATACAAAGCAATAAGCTTTTGTACGGCGTATAGTCAGAATAGTCACAATATATATCGCATTCTATGTAAACATTGGAACGTACTACAGACAGATGAGACACTTGCTGCTCTACTTCCTAAGAAACCAAAAATGATTCACAGAAGAGGTAAAACTATTAGAAATGAAGTCTGTAAAAGTTTTCTACCACCTATAATGGAAAGTAAAGCAACATGGCTTCCTAAAAAAATTGCGGGTTTCTATAGGTGTGGGAATTGCAATATGTGCAATATGGCACTGCATAAAACTTCTGAATTCAGTTATAATGGTAGCGACAAATACAAAATATCCACTTTTACTGTATTAACTGCAATACGAAATTTGTGGTATATAGATTGGAATGTGTATGTGGCCAGATATATGTGGGCAGTACAATCAGGCCCTTGAAGGAACGAATTCAAGAACATATCAGAGCCCTAAGAAATCACGATACAGCATCACCATTAGTACGGCATGATAATGATAAACATCCAGGAATTGAGGTCCCAGTAGTAAAATACATGGGTATAAATCACATCCCGATAAATGTTAGGGGTGGCAATAGAACATTGGATTTGCGAAAAAATGAAGCAAAATCGATCATTAAATTGAGAACTATCGAAATGGGCATGAATTTGGATGACGAATTGTATAATTTCCTCTGAATGTATTTACTGGGTATACTATTGATGAACAATAACATAAATATAATATGAGCAACTTAATCTGGTGACATGCATTTTATACCACATATTGGGGGGATCTTTCATTCTCTTAC
The DNA here is from genome assembly GCF_031143425.1 of Pleurodeles waltl. NCBI lineage: Eukaryota > Metazoa > Chordata > Amphibia > Caudata > Salamandridae > Pleurodeles > Pleurodeles waltl. The sequence continues at coordinate 167,090,795 of NC_090443.1, read as the reverse complement.
CCTAGTTTTTCTATATACTGGGGGGACTGTTTACGTCTTCACTCTGCATGTGTACTGATGTTGACACTTCTGTACATATTTGGGGCACCAATTATGTTGCAATTGTGGAACTGGATCTCTGAAAGCTAAGGGAAAATGTATCTCTTTTGTTGGTAAAATAGATCTAATTTGTATTCTTCCATAAATTTGGAAGCATATTGCCGGCTTAGTAACAACGGTGAATTTTGGAGATACATATGATTTGTCCATCGAAATTTCTCCTGTTAATTTGGCTGGTGTACTAGTTGAATGATACGATGTACTATAATCACCATTTCTCAATGGCCGCCGTATTTGTATACAATGGACTTATTTTCGTCCCCGTTGCTTGCTAGTTACTATGTAATAATAATCACTTCAGAATGGCAACTGTAGTCGCAATGGATGGGCGGTAGTCCATCTTCGAGGGACTTGGACTCACTCTAGGGAAAGCGGGAAGACTCACAAGAGGATGTTAATGTGGCTGGTGTATTAGGTGAAGGATACAATAGATTGGAATCGTCACTCGAAAATGGCCGCCGTATATACACATAACAGACGGCAATCCGTCCTCGCTGTTTGGCCATTCTTTCTTGAATAAAAGTACCACTTCAAAATGGCCACCATAGTCCTGTGGGACAGGCGGAAGTCCGTCTTCGCTGTTCATTAGCCTGTTTTGAAAATGAACGCTGCATTTTAAATGCCGGCGCGGGGATCGAATGCAGTCTAAAATAGCCGGAAGACCGACGGGAGGCACGCAATTCCCTCCGTCTTTGCTGTAAACCAGCTCTTTTTGAAGATAAATGCGGCATTTAATAATTTAGTAAACATTCATATAGAGGAGGTGGTTAATGCTATTGTCGCACATCTGTTGCCAATCAAATTTAAAGTCGCGTAGCATGTATTTACGCACGGTGCCAGCCTGGTCGGAGAAACCCAACCACAAAGGGTTTCGAAGATGCACAGATTTCACAAATGGAACCCCGAAAAGGACCACCTATGTACTGTGCTGTGAAATACAAATTGAAAAAGAAACAGGGACCAGGGCACTCAAACGTCTTTGTAATAAATATGCTGTCCAAAGTAAGTAGAGTTGCAAAAGGTGTTTAGTCCAAGATCAGAAAACAGCCAACACGTGTTTCGTCCTAACGGACTTTTTCAATGCTCGGCAAGCCGCATTGTGTTAAAGACAGGAATACTTGCCAGAATTGATGGCAAGACCTTTCTTAAATAGTGGAGCCAATGCTATACTTTAGGGGCTACAACAGCCCTAGTGGGACTAGTCTTCATCCAAGCTTAAATTTATGAGCCTTGAAAAAGTCCGCTAGGACGAAACACGTGTTGGCTGTTTTCTGATCTTGGACTAAACACCTTTTGCAACTCTACTTACTTTGGGCGGCATTTAATAATGCTGGCGAGGGGCTCGCATTGATTTTTGGAAAGAAAGCCGGAAGACTGACAGGAGGCATATATTTCCCGCGACGTTTTTGCTGAGATTTATTAGCAAACGGGACTGAGAAGTAAACAAAAGAACAGAAAGAGGGGTGGATAAGTAAGTTAGCAGCACTAATTTGGGAAGTGTATTTAATGTAATTAATGGAAAAATGGAGCCTCATTAATGTGTCTGTTTCATTATTGGAAACTATGGAGATACTGATATAAATTTTGTTAGGAGGATGGACGGTGACTGCATATTAATGATAGAAATTAAGGTTTTTTGTTTTTGTAGAAAGGCCACTAGAGATATTTCATTTGTTTGTATTTCAGTTGACTCATCAATAGATGAAACTAGCAATGCCCAGTATTTAAATTGATTACGAAGAAGGAAAAGATGTGATTAACTGTGGTTTGGAAACAGGTCAGTAATGGCATGATAATAAATAACTCTCACATTCTTGAGGAATAATTTTGACAAGCAAAAGGAGGTTAAGGAATTGTCTTTCTTCCTCCCCTCTGGTTACAGAGTGAGGTAGATGTGATATGAGCATATCGGACATAGAAATGAGCAAAGGTACATAATTATTGGATATTTTTCTTCCTCACCATGGTATTAGGAGGGGTGATTTTAGGCATGAAGCGGTCTAGTATTAACAAAAGAGAAATTCTAGATATGAAGTGGTCTAATGCCAACAAAAGGTAAATTATTTTACGCTTGGGTGTGCATGTGGCATGTTGAACTATTGCTATGGCTTTAATATACCAATTCTTGTAGACATGGGTAGTATTTTACGCTATACCTTTGGACATTGAATAACACTTTGCCACTAAGATTATTTGGTGGTGGTTCTCTCCTTTTTCTTTGTAGTTTCTTGTTTAGATTAAAATCAAGACTATAAACATGATGTGTATACAATATTTTGACACTTAACTGACCAAATTAAATATCTTTGTCTAGTTATCTTGGAAAATAATAGAATAATATGCATATATATTTTAATTTCTGTGTAAAATTGTATATATATGTTTGTCGTGATTGATTGTTGTTTGTTGTGATTTTCGATTTTCTCAGCCTTGAAGAAGTCCAGTCAGGACGAAACACGTGTCGGCTGATGGCTATTCATTCGTTTTCTATATGTTTTGTATATATATGTATATGTTTATGTATATAAGAAGTTATATTCCTTTTGTATTAAAATTTCTACTTGCATGGATATACTCTTCTCTTGGTTAGTTTCACATTTGTGTTTATTATATTCTGGTCAGATTTGTGATTGTTTACTTTGTTTAAGGAAGAGAGAGGACCAAACAAGCATTCTAGTGGAATTTATTACGATACGTCATTTTGTCTCATCAAGATATTATATTATCTCTAAATTATAGATATTGTTTTGTTGGTGTGCCCCACTGGTTTGTCTCCTTATTACTAGAACGGGTTTATTTATAAAGCCGGTTTTACACATCAGGGCAACGATGTGTCTCAGTGTATGAGCACCCACAAGTTTCTTCTTACATAATTAGAATGTGCATTGATTTCAATTAATGAGTTGCCATTTGTTTTTGATTATATATGTTCATATTGAATTTTTGCACTTCGAAAAGTACTAGATCAATGTTGTAGGGGTTGCTGAATAGGCACTCCAGAAAATGGCGATGTTTGAAGATGGGAGAGACAAAATTTTTCATGAAATGTTTTTACATACTCCAAATACTAGTAATGCTTCCCAAGGTATAGGTAATCATCCAGAAGGTATGAAATCTAAATACCTACGCTTAGAAAAACTTAGGAAACAGGAACTATCCCGATGGTGGGATGCCACGGTTCTAAAAAAACACATTACTGAAAAAAAGGTCCCTCGAGGCCTAAGGGTAATTATTTTCCCTACTTTTGACAATTTGTCAGGTAAACACATGCTGGAGTGGGAAGAACTGCTCTTCGAGACTTCGAATGGTATGATGACAATTTTGATACAACATGCAGAGGAAAAAAGGGAAAAACTACTAAAAGATATACAGGAATTAGAAAATGAAATTAAGGCCTTAAACTTGCCAGATGTTAAAACAAAAAATGATAAGATTTTGAAAGAAATGCTTGACAAACATCAAATGTATATCAAGAATAAAAAAATGTCAAAATTACGAAGAGATGATAGAGATTATGAAAGTGGTAGGGTATACACGTTCGCCAGGAGATTTGATAACCTCATCCACAAAGGACAAGCTGCAAGTGTGAAGGGCACTTTGGGAATTATGACCAACGAATCTGACTTTTCAATTACGTCAGATGAATCAGACAGCACTAGTGTATCTAGTGATAATACTAATTTAAATCTCAACAATGACCAAATGCCCACCACTAGTTTTTTACAGGAAGCAAAAAGGTACAGATTAAGAAACAAGAGGTAAGCTTACAACCAACCTTTTCAAAATGTAAGGCCAAAACACGTAGAGGCAAAAGGAGAAGAGGAAGCCAAAAATCAGCCAGCTACAGGGATGCAGACCAGAGCAGCAAGGAACAAAAGCAAGAACAATTGATACTCACATCCAATAAAAACATGGTAGATGTCGCACAGGATTGTAGCAGCATTTCGATTGTTAATCTATCTAAACATATTCTTACTGAAGAACAACTAAAGGTGTTAGGTAAAGGATTGGGCTTCTGTGTGTCTAATCTTTGTGATATGACGCAAGTACATATTGATTTTTTTAAATTTCTTCGACAATTGAAACTTAAAAAATACTTTCCAGATAAGACAGAAATACATATAGAAGCTATACCTGACACCGCAATGAGTACTACAATGAGTAATTATACTATCAAAGATATTGCAGATATTGAACTTTTACTTACCTTGGAAAATATGGATTATAACAACATGGATAGGCTAGACTTACTAAATGACCTTAAAATTGTTCAGGATACATCTTTAAATAGTGGCCTCAAACCAAAATCTATGTTTACCCCTAAGTTACCTAGTAATAACGCCATAGAAGTGTTTGGGAGATTAGTGAAAGAAGATCTGTTTAAACTTCAAAAACAGATCAAATGTGGCAACTTTCACAAATCATTTAATATAACTAATAAACAGAGATTGGCTCTGAAGGAACTGGGGAGTAATTATGACATAGTGATCAAAGAGGCAGATAAGGGGGGAAACATTGTGATTTTAGATAGAACAAACTATGTTCAAGAAATTGACAGACAGTTAGCTGATAGTAGTGCATATTTGAAATTGCAATGTAATCCCATCAAAAAGATTGTCGACGAATTGGAGAAATTGTTATCTGTATGGTGCAATCAGGGTTTGATTTCCGATTTAGAACTCAAATATATCTTTAATCCTTATCCTACATCACCATGTATATATACTTTACCGAAATTGCATAAAAATGTCATATCACCGCCAGGCAGACCCATTATATCGGTAATAGGATCGCCCACGGAAAGACTTTCCGAGTTAATTGATAGCTATTTGCAGCCGGTTGTGAAAAACATTCCTTCATATCTACAGGACACGAAGGATGTTCTTCGTAAGCTGGAGGACGTGAATTGGACTCCAGATATGATACTGGTCACTCTAGATGTATCCTCTTTGTACACATGTATCCCCAAAGATAAGGGTTTACAAGCAGTGCAACACTTTCTGTCTGGGAGATCTGCATCCCATATGGAACATACTGAAATGATACTGTATATGATTGAATTCACATTGGAAAATAATATATTTTTACATGAGGGACAATGGTTTAAGCAAGCACAAGGAGTAGCTATGGGCTCACGATTCTCTCCATCATATGCAAATATATATATGGGTTTCTTTGAGGCAATACATGTTTGGAAGAAGGGCCCTCCTGTATTCACTGATAACATTTTCTTCTGGGGAAGGTATATTGATGATGTCTTAATGATCTGGACGGGGTCTGAACAACTATTAATGGAATTCTATGAATATATCAACTGTAATATCTTTAATATTCAAATGACGTATGAATTCAGTAAGAACAAAGTTTGCTTTTTGGAACTAGAGATATCCATCAAAGACAATAAGATCCATACAAAAATCTACCGCAAACCAACAGCCTGTAATTCTGTACTACATGCGCAAAGTGCGCACCCCAAAAGTCAAATTTCAGCCATTCCTTTTGGGGAAATGACGAGATTAAAAAGAAATTGTAGTGATCCAAATGTATGTAACATAGAATTAAATAAATTGGAAGATAGGTTTACACAGAGAGGCTATTCAAAGCATACTATCAAAACATCAAGAAAAAAGATTGATCAAACATGTAGAGCTACCCTACTGGGTCAAAATACGAAAATGCGAGACAGCTCGTCATACAAAGCAATAAGTTTTTGTACGGCGTATAGTCAGAATAGTCACAATATATATTGCATTCTATGTAAACATTGGAACGTACTACAGACAGATGAGACACTTGCTGCTCTACTTCCTAAGAAACCAAAAATGATTCACAGAAGAGGTAAAACTATTAGAAATTAAGTCTGTAAAAGTTTTCTACCACCTATAATGGAAAGTAAAGCAACATGGCATACTAAAAACATTGCGGGTTTCTATAGGTGTGGGAATTGCAATATGTGCAATATGGCACTGCATAAAACTTCTGAATTCAGTTATAAATGTAGCGACAAATAAAAAATATCCACTTTTATTAACTGCAATACGAAATTTGTGGTATATATATTGGAATGTGTATGTGGCCAGATATATGTGGGCAGTACAATCAGGCCCTTGAAGGAACGAATTCAAGAACATATCAGAGCCCTAAGAAATCACGATACAGCATCACCATTAGTACGGCATGTTAATGATAAACATCCAGGAATTGAGGTCCCAGTAGTAAAATACATGGGTATAAATCACATCCCGATAAATGTTAGGGGTGGCAATAGAACATTGGATTTGCGAAAAAATGAAGCAAAATCGATCATTAAATTGAGAACTATCGAAATGGGCATGAATTTGGATGACGAATTGTATCATTTCCTCTGAATGTATTTACTGGGTATACTATTGATTAACAATAACATACATATAATATGAGCAACTTAATCTGGTGACATGCATTTTATACCACATATTGAGGGGATCTTTCATTCTCTTACCCTAGTTTTTCTATATACTGGGGGGACTGTTTACGTCTTCACTCTGCATGTGTACTGATATTGACACTTCTGTACATATTTGGGGCACCAATTATGTTGCAATTGTGGAACTGGATGGCTGAAAGCTAAGGGAAAATTGATCTCTTTTGTTGGTAAAATAGATCTAATTTGTATTCTTCCATAAATTTGGAAGCATATTGCCGGCTTAGTTACAACGGTGAATTTTGGAGATACATATGATTTGTCCATCGAAATTTCTCCTGTTAATTTGGCTGGTGTACTAGTTGAATGATACGATGTACTATAATCACCATTTCTCAATGGCCGCCGTATTTGTATACAATGGACTTATTTTCGTCCCCGTTGCTTGCTAGTTACTATGTAATAATAATCACTTCAGAATGGCAACTGTAGTCGCAATGGATGGGCGGTAGTCCATCTTCGAGGGACTTGGACTCACTCTGGGGAAAGCGGGAAGACTCACAAGAGGATGTTAATGTGGCTGGTGTATTAGGTGAAGGATACGATAGATTGGAATCGTCGCTCGAAAATGGCTGCCGTTTATACACATAACAGACGGCAATCCGTCCTCGCTGTTTGGCCATTCTTTCTTGAAAAAAAGTACCACTTCAAAATGGCCATCATAGTCCTGTGGGACAGGCGGAAGTCCGTCTTCGCTGTTCATTAGCCTGTTTTGAAAATGAACGCAGCATTTTAAATGCCGGCGCGGGGATCGCATGCAGTCTAAAATAGCCGGAAGACCGACGAGAGGCACGCAATTCCCTCCGTCTTTGCTGTAAACCAGCTCTTTTTGAAGATAAACGCGGCATTTAATAATGCCGGCGAGGGGCTCGCATTGATTTTTGGAAAAAAAGCCGGAAGACTGACAGGAGGCATATATTTCCCGCGACGTTTTTGCCGAGATTTATTAGCAAACGGGACTGAGAAGTAAACAAAAGAACAGAAAGAGGGGTGGATAGGTAAGTTAGCAGCACTAATTTGGGAAGTGAATTTAATGTAATTAATGGAAAAATGGAGCCTCATTAATGTGTCTGTTTCATTATTGGAAACTATGGAGATACTGATATAAATTTTGTTAGGAGGATGGACGGTGACTGCATATTAATGATAGAAATTAAGGGTTTTTGTTTTTGTAGAAAGGCCACTAGAGATATTTCATTTGTTTGTATTTCAGTTGACTCATCAATAGATGAAACTAGCAATGCCCAGTATTTAAATTGATTACGAAGAAGGAAAAGATGTGATTAACTGTGGTTTTGAAACAGGTCAGTAATGGCATGATAATAAATAACTCTCACATTCTTGATGAATAATTTTGACAAGCAAAAGGAGGTTAATGGAATTGTCTTTCTTCCTCCCCTCTGGTTACAGAGTGAGGTAGATGTGATATGAGCATATCGGACATAGAAATGAGCAAAGGTACATAATTATTGGATATTTTTCTTCCTCACCATGGTATTAGGAGGCGTGATTTTAGCCATGAAGCGGTCTAGTATTAACAAAAGAGAAATTCTAGATATGAAGTGGTCTAATGCCAACAAAAGAGAAATTATTTTACACTTGGGTGTGCATGTGGCATGTTGAACTATTGCTATGGCTTTAATATACCAATTCTTGTAGACATGGGTAGTATTTTACGCTATACCTTTGGACATTGAATAACACTTTGCCACTAAGATTATTTGGTGGTGGTTCTCTTCTTTTTCTTTGTAGTTTCTTGTTTAGATTAAAATCAAGACTATAAACATGATGTGTATACAACATTTTGACACTTAACTGACCAAATTAAATATCTTTGTCTAGTTATCTTGGAAAATGATAGAATAATATGCATATATATTTTAATTTCTGTGTAAAATTGTATATATATGTTTGTCATGATTGATTGTTGTTTGTTGTGATTTTCTCAGCCTTGAAGAAGTCCAGTCAGGACGAAACACGTGTCGGCTGATGGCTACTCATTCGTTTTCTATATGTTTTGTATATATATGTATATGTTTATGTATATAAGAAGTTATGTTCCTTTTGTTGGAAAATGCGTTATTGGTAGGGCAGGTAGGTACCTACACCTAGCAACAAGCCACTAACCTCCACATAGGTACAGTTAGGTCTCAGTAAATTAATCCCAGCTCAACCCTTGGTAGCTTGGCAACGAGCGTTAAGGCTTAACTTAGGAGACAAAGGGGGTCATTCTGACCGCGGCGGACGGCGGTCGCCGCCCGCCACGCGGTTCCCGCCGAAAGACCGCTCCGCGGTCAAAAGACCGCGGCGGTCATTCTGGCTTTCCCACTGGGCTGGCGGGCGACCGCCGAAAGTCCGCCCGCCAGCCCAGCGGGAAACACCCTTCCCACGAGGACGCCGGCTCAGAATTGAGCCGGCGGTGTGGGAAGGTGCGACGGGTGCAGTTGCACCCGTCACGAATTTCAGTGTCTGCTAGGCAGACACTGAAATTCTTTTTGGGGCCCTCTTACGGGGGCCCCTGCAGTGCCCATGCCATTGGCATGGGCACTGCAGGGGCCCCCAGGGGCCCCGCGGCACCCCCTACCGCCATCCTGTTCCCGGCGGGAGAACCGCCAGGAACTGGATGGCGGTAGGGGGTGTCCGAATCCCCATGGCGGCGGAGCGCGCTCCGCCGCCATGGAGGATTCTCAAGGGCAGCGGAAAGTCGGCGGGACACCGCCGACTTTCCGTTTCTGGCCGCGGCTGAACCGCCGCGGTCAGAATGCCCAGCGGTGCACCGCCAGCCTGTTGGAGGTGCTACCGCCGACCTCCGCAATGGCGGTAATTACCGCCAGGGTCAGAATGACCCCCAAAGTGTAAAGCATTCAAATATCACAAAACAGTAATTAAATAAAACACAGGAAACAGTTTAAAAATCCAAAACCAATTTATAAAAATAGTTTATATTTTTATCTTTAAAATGACACAAAAACGATTAAAATCGGTTCAGGGGAACCGGAGATATGAATTTTTAAAGAATTATTACTTTTCTAGCGCTTAGAAACAAAAAGCGCCAATCGGGTCATCTGGTTGCACCTCGACCGGGGCAAAGTCAAACTTTCAGGCCGACCGCGATGGAGCCCTGCTCGGCTACAGGTCACGGGAGGCCTCGGTTAAAAAGTTACCTTCTGACTTAGTCTTTATTTTGAAGTTTTTCTTCACCGGGACGAACCTGCCAGTTGAATCCGACCTCCTGGAGCCCTTGTCTGGATACGCGATGTGGGTTTCCTCGGTGGAGACTTTTACCTTCGGACTTAGTCGTTTTTTCGAGGTGAAAATCCTTCGACCGGGGTAAACCTGGATCTTGATCCGACGTCCATGGAGCCCTTCTCGGATACGATGGCTGGGAGGTCCCGGTCAACTTTTTACGTTCGGACTTAGTCTCTTTTTTGGATGTTTTTCTTTACCGGGACGAACCACGAAGTCAGGCCGGGTCGCGGTTGAGGCAAGCCGGCTAGAATTTCCGCGGCGGGTCGGTCCCTCTCTGGAGCTTTTTTCCAAAAATTCTCAAATCTTTTCCAAACTTCTGGGGCTTCACCCAGATGTTCTTTTAAGGTTCTTTTGGGGTCCACAGCTCACCCCAAGGGTCCAGAAGTTCTGTGATGGTCCTTGGGGGGTGCGGACTTCAACTCCCAGAATGCACCTGGCGCAAACTCCTTTTTGGCCACTGGACAGTGGTCAGCTGGTCGCTTTCTTCAGGAGTTGGTGCAGGGGACTCTGGTTTAGCAATTTTTCGCCTGTAGCAAACAGGGAGTCCCTCCTTGAACCAGTTGAAGCCAGGCAAAGTCCTTCTTGTGGTGAAGCCCAAGTGTGCAGCTGGTGCAGTCCTTCTGAGTGCAGGGTCCAGGTGCAGGCCAGGGGTCCAGCAGGGCAGTCGTTCTTCTTCTTTAGTTCCTTTCTTGTTGAATTCTGGAGGGGATCTAAGGCGTGGGTGCAGGTCTGCCAGTTTTATCCTTGCTCCTGGGTGAAAAGCAGGGGGGCCCTGGTTCTCCAATCAGGGACAGGGTCGTCCCCCTGTGATGACCACTTCCTGGGAAGTGTGGCAAAAATCCATCCCAGAAGGCAACAGTCTCTAAAAATCCAACATGGATGAATCTGATTTTTGGAGGTTACATCTGGCTGAGCCCACCCACTGGTGTGGCTAAAAATCATAAACACACCCCTCTCCTGCCCTCTCCTAATCTAATCAAGGGGGCACCTAATTGTCTGGGGTTGCAGGATGTGGGGGTGTTGCTGGGTGCTGCAAATGTCCTTCTCTGCCTTTGAAGACCAGTTTGGCAGCCCTCCCCCTTCCTGCCTCACCATCTGCTGAGGGGAGATTCTCTCCCCCAAGCACATTCCTTTGTGTGAAGCCTGGCCACTTCACACCTCATCAAGGCAGCCTGGCAGAAGCTGCTGCAGGCTGGCCAATCAGAGCACAGCAGCAAAAACAATGCAGAGCTGAAATTGGCAACTTTTTAGGTAAAGTCTAAACTTTTTACCTGGACAAGTTATATTAAATCCAACAACTGGAAGTTGTGGGATTTATTACAACAATCAATTTGATACCAAATTCTTGGTATGTAACATTTAAGGAGACTTTAAAATGTATAATAAAGTCTGCCCATTCTAGCCTATGAAGGCCATTTACTTCAATGAGGGAAAAACAAATTTGGCTGTTTTTACCTCACCAGGGCTTATAAATCTATTTTTATAAAGTCCCTGCTTATAGTTACATGGCACCCAGCCCTAGGGGCACATAGGGCACACCTTAGGGGTGGCTTATATGTAAAAATAAGGTAGTTTAAGACTTTGGAAGTACCTTTAATTCCAAAGTCGAATTTGCATATAACTTTAATTTAAAAGCAGCCAGCAAGGCAGGCTTGCTTTTAAAATGACACTGGGCACCTCAGCAGTGCACCTAGGTGTGCACCACCTATGCTGTGGTCCCTAAACCTACATGCCCTACCATATACTAGGGACTTATAGGTAGGTTAACTTAGCCAATTATAATTAGCCTAATTTGCATATTGATTTTACACAGAGCACAGGCCCTGGGACTGGTTAGCAGTACCCAGGGCACCATCAAAGTCAGGAAAACACCAGCAAAAAGAGGAAAATGGGGGAAAAAAGTTATGGGGCCTCTGCAATCAGCCCTGTTTTCTCACACCTTTTGTATAAAAATTTCTACTTGCATGGATATACTCTTCTCTTGGTTAGTTTCACATTTGTGTTTATTATTTTCTGGTCAGATTTGTGATTGTTTACTTTGTTTAAAGAAGAGAGAGGACCAAACAAGCATTCTAGTGGAATTTATTACGATATGTCATTTTGTCTCATCAAGATATTATGCACAATCATGTCTGGCAGTGTATCCTAAAGTCCGAAAAAAAAACTAATACCGCTTCTAAAATTAACCACTACCAAGTGAAAACAATTGCATAGAGAATGGTTCAAAGGTCGAATTTTCTAAATAAAACTGCCGAACTTCTTGTACCTGGTCGCAGTTCAATAAAGTCACAGAACAACATTTAAAGTGGATGTCAAAAAATTAGAAACAAAGAAGTGTGAATGTAAACCATCACCGGGCTCTCTCCAAATGTAAATGCCTCTCTCTACCGATTACCAGTAAGCCATGAACAGAGAGTGCGCTCAAAATGAGTTATGGTGAAACTGTAAACAGACACCAACATCATGGAAATGAAAACGTAAACCACCACCAAACGGTAACACCATTTCAGTTGAAAACGTGAATAGAGAGAGAAGAGCTGTAACATAAACCGCAGCTAAACGCTGACAACAAGTCATGTACTTCAACATTACCTAGTTAAGCATTAATCAAACCAAAACGTGCTCAAGAAATCCTAACACATGGGTGCTCAGTGTGAACCCACCAACGGGGTACTACAGCTTACCTCCGTGACTTGACGAAACTACATATACGAACGGACTGATGTCATTATTCTTGACCATGACACACCTTCGATTACCTGACTTATACCATGTGACACGGCGTCTGCATGGTCACACCTGTTGGTACACATTTAACAAACCCTGCTAGTTGTAACCACACGCTGTGCCTTATTGAACACGTGGAATACTTGAACTGGATTTCAATGAATGTCCTAGTCCCTTACGGTGATAACATGCAAAATAATAAAACAAATAATACATGATAATAAAGATAAGATTATAAAAGGGACCTGCTCATAAACAGTGGTTCTAGAAAATGATAATCAAAGATACACCGTGCTGTAGGTTACAAAGTACAAAATACATCACTTCAACAGGAAAGCCAGCAGGACTCTTTTCAAGTGACTCTATAGTTATCCTGCCACTTAATATTTTCATAAGAAACAGGGCATTTCGAGTTTGTCATTTAAACCATAGGGTTGTAACGTTTTCAATAATTTTATCCAGGGAATTTCTCTCTGCAACAACTATCTGTTATTGTCATCCCTCTTATTTATTATGATGACCTCCAAGATTTGAAATCGCAACAGGCTGACATTATGTTTTAATTCCTACCAATGTATGGCTACAGTTGATGATTTCAACTTATTACAAATGTTACTTTTATGCTCAACTATTGCCACTTTGTTTTTGTGAGATGTTTTGCCCACTTACATTAGGCTGCACGTACACTTCACGGAATAAATACAACTGCTTGATCGCAATTAGATGTTTGTTTCAGAATGACTTTATATCCACGATGAAGGTGAGTTAAAGTGTTGCCCACAATTACATTGTTGCATTGAGTGCAATTTCCTCACTTTGGTGTGCACTTTCCTGCTTTGTTGCTTGGCCCTGTGCTTGAAGCTTTCAAAATCTCTTTCAGATTCATAGAAAAGCTAATATGCAAGTTCCAAAATATTTTTCATTTTGCAAACTCTCCCACTTTTTTTTATGGTATTCTTGATTCGGTTAGAATATGTGGAAAACTTTGAAACAAATGTAAATCTGTTATGCAATTGTTTCTTATATCATTGTAACAACGACTCCCTAAAACTTTTATTAAAGGGTAGGGGTAGGTTGGCCTTGAACCTATCCTGCTTATACCATCAGCCTCTGTGTCACGATTCTAAAATAGTTGCTGGGAGCCCAAACTGACCAAAGGCCTTCTTGTCGTCCAGGCCATGCCCACCAAAGAATCAGTCTCCTCGACTGCCCACCAACCCAAATCACCCGGGGTCATACCATCTGAGGTTGGCTGCCCTCTAAGCACCTTTTGGGCAAGAGCGCACAGCACAGACTGCTGACAATACATTTTGTGGATAAGGGCACTTTTATGAAACATTTGCATATTACAAACATTTAACTCTAGGCAAAATCAACATACAAACTATAAAATACTTCACTAGACATATTTAGGCACCTATACCCTCATATAACCCCATACCTACGCACTAAGTACCCCACCTCTAGGTGATACCCACAGGCTCATCTCTGTACCTACTTCCCACATTCTGAACTTTATTTAGTTCATAACACCGTACTTATCAACTTTCTTCCTTCTTCAAGTGCCAACTTACTCTCAACCTGTCCCCCTTTAAACTGCTTCACCCACAACAAAAAGCAATAAACCTTTTTCAGATTCTCAAAACATTCAGACAAGCAGCCACTCACAAAAGCCATATGTAACGAGTTTTTCTTTCCCTGTCAATATGAAGCCTTCTCCACATCTGAATGTCCAAAGCCTCTGTCAATGCCTCTCGTAATTTCATTCTTGCAATTCAGACTCTGACAACCCTTACCCCTCAGTAACTCTGACAATCTAAATGCACCAAAAACATCTAAATCAATAACAATAAAAAATGGACCATCTCTGACTCATCCCTGCATATGCCAAGGAGTGCAGTCACCACTCAATGTAGAACAGAACAAACAGCTTCAGTTTTCTCCCCATTACCCTTTCCTGCACCCAACCTTCAAGCAGCCGACACACTAGTTCACAGGGTGTGGGCTTGGTGCCTCACTGTAAGTACCAAAAATGGCAATAGCCACCAGCTTCCCTGAAATTGGAACCCTTGGCCAACTTTGTCTATCATTTCCATGATAAAATACACCACTAATCTATGTCTCCTTGATGCATCCTTCTCATTTCCTCTTTTACACTCAAGACTTCAAAAACTCATTCCAGTCCTCATCAAACCTTCTCTATGTAGACTGTGACAAATACTCAACCACTTCAAAATCCTCATGCTCCTATCTCCCACATCTCCAGTGGCATTGAAGGTTTTTCCTCATCAGCTACTGCAACAAGCTCACAGAGGGGGTCATTCTGACCCTGGCGGCCGGTGGCCGCCAGGGCCACCGACCACGGGAGCACCGCCAACAGGCTGGCGGTGCTCCCGAGGGCATTCTGACCGCGGCGGTTCAGCCGCGGTCAGAAAGGGTAAACCGGCGGTCTCCCACCGGTTTACCACTGCCCGTTGGAATCCTCCAAGGCGGCGCAGCTTGCTGCGCCGCCGAGGGGATTCTGACACCCCCTACCGCCATCCTGTTCCTGGCGGTTCGCCCGCCAGGAACAGGATGGCGGTAGGGGGTGTCGCGGGGCCCCTGGGGGCCCCTGCAGTGCCCATGCCAATGGCATGGGCACTGCAGGGGCCCCTGTAAGAGGGCCCCGCTTGTATTTCACTGTCTGCTTAGCAGACAGTGAAATATGCGACGGATGCAGTAGCACCCGTCGCACCTTCCTACTCCGCCGGCTCGATTACGAGCCGGCTTCATCGTGGGAAGGACGTTTTCCCCTGGGCTGGCGGGCGGCCTTTTGGAGGCCGCCCGCCAGCCCAGGGGAAACCTCAAAATACCCACTGCGGTCTTCCGACCGCGGTACGGTATTTTGGCGGCTCCCGCCGGGCGCGCAGTGACCGCGCCCGGCGGGAGTCAGAATGACCCCCAGAGTGTCCTCCACTATAAATGAGACAAAGCATCTACAATGTCATTGTCAATTCCTGGAAAATTTAATGCCCTGAACAGTATGCTATGACACAGGCACCTTAGCAAAAACACTCTCAACAGATTCAGAACTCTCAAGCCCTTTACAGACTATCTATTAACTATCTCCACCATCTTAATGCTGCCCACTTTGAACAGTACTTTTTTGTTGGAGAACCTGTCACCCCACAAGACGAATGCAGCCACCAATAGGAAGAATTCTAAGAGAAAGCTATGCTTCTCCCGCTATTCTTCCACATGCCATATCACTGTCCTGCGCACCAAAGTAGACCAGATCCTGTGCCACCTGCAATATCCTAGAAAATGTGTGTACTTCACTTAGCTTCACCCCTAAGCCTCATAGCAAAATGCCATTGAAATGCTCCAGAAATCATACCACATCCTCAAATCTCCTTTTCCACCTGCAGACAAGCCTAATCCCGTGGTGTGGGATTGGGAGACCCTATGACCTCCATAAGCTGTGGAAAACTATCCAGCCCCCACTGGCAGGCCGTAGAGCTGGCTGCTTCCACCAAAAAAATAAGTTGTCTAAGTAGTGTGACACTGTCCTCTGTCCCGTCACCAAGTTGAGTAGCCATTGCAAGAAAGAGCTGAACCTCTGAAATAGGGCACAAGATATGGAATAACCCATCTGTAAAGGTTTGTCTTTGTACTATTGCTCTTCGAACTGTATTCCCAAAAGCTCAAAGTCAGATGGGTGCACCAGAAACAGGTGAAACCAGACTTTAAGTCGCTTTTGCCATACATGCCCCATCCCTATCTGTCTCAACAGGTCAATGGACACATCCACTAAGGAATATTTAACTGATGATACGTGATCAGGGATATAGTAATTCACTGTTCCTTCGGGTCATAAGATGTGGTGAATCAGGTAGAACTGTCCTTCTTTTTTGTTCACCAACCACATGCACAAAACTGTCTGTGGGCCATTCAATAAATGGCTCCACCATTCTGTCTTCCTTAACTTCCTTCAACAATCTTGATCATACTATTTCTGAGTACTCCACCAATTTTTTATTCTCTTCCCACCTCATGTCCCATGGGCCTAGGTATCCCAACTCAAACCTCTATTGAAAACCTGTTAAAACAAATCTGCATCATCTCTATCACCATACCAATCCAGTCAGAAAGACAAACCTCTCCACCTGAACTGGAAAAAAGAGAGCTTTCCTGTAGGTCCTTGTGCACCCTCAACCTTTCCTCCTAAGTCCTGTGTTGCCAGTTCTACCCTTGCATACCTTGCACCCCACCAGTGTTACCTCTGCACTAGGTAAGCAGAGTCATGCTGCATACCTGGAGCACTTGTGTCAACATTTACAATACTGCCTATTGCAGAACCCCCTGCTAAAGGCCTAACATGCTCCACCCTGTCCTGTCTGCCCCCTGACCACTGCTCCCACCCCACTCTGGGTGGGATACCATTGAAAAGGGGTATAAACAAGTGGCAAGCTGCTGGCCATAACCTCCTTCAGTGTTATCCTATTTGGTGCCATGGTGTGCAGCCACAGGTTATTATTCAATCCTCTCCATTTTGCTCTGCATCCGCTGACAACCTTGCCCTAAAATCCTCGCCATACTGAATCCAGGCATATCACCCCAAAAGTAATGTGGGCTTTCCTAATGACACCCAACTATGTAAAGAGGGTCATGTACTCCTCTAGGTATTTCTCACAATAAATGCATCGGTGTATGAGGAACGTGGCTGTCAGGTCTCAATCATCACTGAAGTCGAGGCCTCCTAGACAACTTATAGTTCTCTTTTTGGAGCATTTTTAGCCCTTAATTCCCTTTGAAGAAGCTTAAATTCTTTCATATATTCCCCTCTCTAAATGTGTTCCTTCGTACACTCCATTAGATGAGCGCCCAAGGCTCCAGCCAGCAAAGCTGCTCACAGGGGTCCCGGGGGGAGTAGCACAGTGGAGAAGACCTCCATCATCCCCGCTGGCCAGGAGGCCACCGCCAGCCCCATCGCCACTTCCCAGGAGGCCACGCCAGCCTCATCGTCACTGCCCAGGAGGCCACCGCCAGAGTCACTGCCCAGGAGGCCAGCACCAGTCCCATCGTCACTGCCCAGGAGGCCACCGCCAGCCTCGTCGTCATTGCCCAGGAGGCCACCGCCAGAGTCACTGCCCATGAGGCCACCGCCAGCCCCATTGTCACTGCCCAGGAGGCCACCGCCAGAGTCACTGCCCAGGAGGCCACTGCCAGCCACAGCCCAGCTGGCCAGGAGGGCCCGCAAGCCACAGCCCAGCTGACCCATGAAGGACCGCCAGCCACAGCCCTGCTGGGCAATGAAGGACTGCCTTGGCAAGGACCGCTGAACAAGGCAAAGACCGCCATGGAAAGCACAGCTGAACAGGTCTGACTGGCAACTCAAGCACCGCTGAACAGCCCAAGGACCGCTGAACAGGGCAAAGACCACCATGGAAAGCACCGCTAGCCCATTTGCAGCCGGGCCAGTGACGCAACTTGGACCTTCACGGGGTGTGTGCTGCACTCTGGGCACCAGTCCCCCTCCAGAACAAGTGGAGAACAGCATACACTCCGTCTGTCCTGCACAGGATGAAGCACTCTGGGCACCAGTCCCCCTCCAGAACCAGTGGAGAACAGCATCCACTCCGTCTGTCTTGCACAGGATGAAGCACTCTGGGCACCAGTCCCCCTCCAGAACCAGTGGAGAACAGCATCCACTCCGTCTGACCTGCACAGGATGAAGCACTGTGGGCACCAGTCCCTCTCCAGAACCAGTGGAGAACAGCATCCACTCCGTCTGTCCTGCACAGGCTGAAGCACTCTGGGCACCAGTCCTCCTCCAGAACCAGTGGAGAACAGCATCCACTCCGTCTGACCTGCACAGGATGAAGCACTCTGGGCACCAGTCCCCCTCCAGAACCAGTGGAGAACAGCATCCACTCCGTCTGTCCTGCACAGGATGAAGCACTCTGGGCACCAGTCCCCCTCCAGAACCAGTGGAGAACAGCATCCACTTGAGAGACTGTGGCTTTGCACTCCCCAGGATGGTACAGTGGACAACCCACCCACTGTAGAGACTTGAGAGACTGTGGCTTTGCACTCCCCAGGATTGAACAGTGGGCAACCCACCCACTGTAGAGACTTGAGAGACTGTGGCTTTGCACTCCCCAGGATTGAACAGTGGGCAAGCCAGCCACTGTAGAGACTTGAGAGGCTGTGGCTTTGCAATCCCCAGGATACATCAATGGGCATGGAGCCCCCTCGTGGATCTGGCGTGGTGCACTCATCCGGCTGAGGTGCCCCCCCCTTCCCTTTCCCCTGAGGTGCCTGTTGTATTTCGATCTGATGCCCCTGCAGTGTCCTCTCCGTTTGGATCGGGTATCTTGTGTGGGTCTCGCCCATGCATTTTGGGCCCAGTGGTCCATGGACTATGAATGGTGCAATACCTGCACTACTAATCGTGGTGTATATTTAGTTTATTGTGTATATATATATGTATATATTTGCTTACTGTATTTTGATATATTACAATGGTTCCACTCATTTCCTTTTGTCTTTGCATTCTTCCGGGGGGGTTGGGGGGGTGTTACTGTATTGTATAGATATGCATTGGTGTGTGTGTTGTAGTGGGTGAGGGTCGGGTGGGGGTTGGGGTGTTGAGTGTGTGTGTCCCTGTGTTTTTGCCTCCCCCCTCCCCTATGTCGTAGGTGCAGTACTCACCGCGGTCTTCGCTGCTGGCGTTGATGATCCTCGTAGAGGAGCAGGAAGACTAGCGCTGGCAGAATATGGAGTTCAGGCTCCATGGTGCCCTCCTTCCTCATGGAGTGTGTAGAGGTGAGCGTTTTCCCTTTGAAATGGCTGTTTCCGCCGTGTTTTTATCTGCGGTGAATCCGCCCCGGAAAAGGTGGCGGATTGGTAGGTTGTTATACTGTGGGCGGTACATTGTCTTCCGCCTGTCTGTTGGCGGTGACCGCTGCACTGTTTTTTTGCACCACCGTGGCAGTCGGAGTGTTAAAGTGGCTGTCTTTGTTGGTGGTTTCCGCCACGGTCATAATTGCAATTTTTTTACCGCCGGACTGTTGGCGGTCTTACCGCCGCTTTAACACCGTCCGCCAGGGTTGTAATGACCATCCAAATGACTCCATGACATCTACTTCAACACTATGAGCATACTGATCACTGCTACTTGTATTACTAGCATAGAGATGGTAAATATACTCCCTCAAATCACAATATTTAGCTATTGAAGCCCAGCATTTAGAAGAATTGTAGAAAGTGGCTTCTTACCTCAGATTAATCAATTTCTTACCCTCCTCTTTCCCACGTTCCACAGCCTTAATTTTCACTCTCTTCTGCTTAAGGCGGTTAATTTCCCTCTGTATCAATGGCACAAAAGACTCAAGTTGCTCCCTAACAAGGCAATTCTTTTCTTTATTTACCATTTTCACAGGCTGGGAGACCTTAATAACAAGTGTAGAGGAACTTTCTTCGCACCACAGGGTTTGGAAAAAGGGCATCTGTTTTTCAAACTAGGAAATAGGATCTAGGGACAGACTGGGAGGTCCCAAACTTGCAATCCTCAGGTTCTGGCTCAAAGACTTCCTACTGTCATGGGACCATAAAGTACACCCATTACTTTTATTCTAGTCAACTGTATCCTTACTAGACTTCCGATCATCAAGGGCTATGAACTTTAAGTCAACAGATATGGAAAGAATACTATGATCATGCTAGGCAGTTCTGCAACTAAGTACAGGATTTAAACATTTGGTAGGACACCACCATGAAATCAATTAAGGACTGTCTATGAGGGGAATAAAATGTATAGGAGGCAGTGGAATTCGCAGGACATCTACCATTCAAAAACACAAATTCATTTGATCTCATACTTTCTAAAAAAACTAATACCCCTCCTACCTACTCTAATTTTTTCTGCATTCCTCCAGATCATTAATATTACGAACAAAAGAGAGCATGGATAAATAATCCTTTGTCTTACTAGGAGGGATATAAACATTTACTAGCATAAAGGATGATAGCCCTCCCCTCTCTTTAAACATTGCTATGTTTAAACAGAGGCATGAGTCGGAAAGGCTGTACAAATAACTTCCAGTTCAAGGTTAATATATTTTTTGGAGTAAGATTGCAATGCCTCTTTTGGCATGAACTTTTACAGAGGGTTCTGTGAGATCAGTGCAAACACGTTTCCTGCAAACATACGATTAACGGCATGAGGCGGGCTACATCATTCAATTTAAGATTAAGTTGACCTAAGCCAGACATGTTCCAGGAAATTCATTACCTCCTAAACACCGGGAGCTTTACATTGTTTCTCCTCCTATTCAATGTGCCAGCTAGCCAGTTCCACTTAGATTACTCAACACTCTTCTCAGAGGCCCAACCACCAGAGCCTCCAATTCCACCATACTTATGACTCTCCTCCTTGTATCTTTCCTTTCAGAAACAGTAATATCTTTCAATGTGACAGACCCCTCAGATATGGGTCCAACATAAAGCCCTGAGCCTGTCATTAGGCTGTTGCACTTTAACTCTTTAAAGGGTTCAACACAGAAGACATAAATCCCTCTCTTCCTAAAGTAGTCAACATTCTCTAAAATCAATGTTACCACAATCTTATAATAAAATGTTACCTTTGAACTCAGGAAAGTAGCAGAACAATTTATGTAAACAATATTAATATATTTACTTGTGACCAGTCTTAAGGCCTCAATTTCCCGCAACAAATACAAAATGAATTGTTGACTCAAAGGACGAAGTTCCCCATTAAGCAGGTATACAAAGTCCAGCATATTAGAAATTGGACTGTATCTTTCCTTACCCTTTGCAGATTTACCAGAGGTTATCTCGGGACCAACAATAGCATTTGTTAATGTTGGGAAAAAAGGTTGTGTCTCCCCATTGACTGGTCTAAAAGTGATTGATTTGTGCCTAATTGGCATCTTCCCTGGGAAGGAAACCAAATGGGGCCGGAATGAATCATGTACCGAAACTTGAGAACCCCTGTAGAATACTTTGGCCATTAGACCATCATGTCCACCAACCATTCCGCTCCCATGATCACCATCATTTGTGTGTCTTATTTAGACCATTATAGATCTTCCTGATGGTACTCCCTTAAAAGAAGTGGACCCCGGTTCCTGACAGGGAATTATTTTCCCCCGAATCCTCCAACCCATTAGAAAGTGCAGGTGGAGTAAAAGTTTCTTAACTACCGGGCACAGAGCTCGAATCAAGAGAAACATCTTTCGGCTATCTGAAAAAGGGAGCAGGTTAAACATTCTAGCCCTGATTTTTGTAATAGGAATTTTCTTTTTCCTTTTGGAAGTTTTACTCTGGAGCACCCGAGATTTACCACCATCCCCTAAGGAACCCCATTAACAGGCACTGAAGAAGGGGCAACACCCAAGCAAACATAAACACTACCATTGAGAGCTGCTTCGTTGGTGAAATTCGGATAGGCAGATAAAGTTTCCCCTAATGGCTGGACTTTTGGTTCTTCCTGATTACACCATTGAAATATATATTCTAATGAACACATATTATCCTTCTCCAGTTTTTTACAAGATTTTGCACCAGCTATTTTGGGAGACAGCACTCCCTACCCCACAGGGGTTACCCATCTGAGTAGCAATTTCTTTTGACCTCCCAATATTCATGTTGTTAAATTTGGTAGCCTGTGATTTCAACTCTTTGACCTCTTGGCCCTGCAAATGACACAGACCCAAGGTGGTAAGACGTTTCACCCCTGGAGTATAGAGGACAATTACTTCTGATACATGGTCAGATTTAGAAAATGATCTTTCCAACAGAGATAAAATAGAAGTCAACACTTTCTCAATACAGAACATTATTTCGGATTAGACCTCCCCCCGCCATCCCGATGCATATAAGGGTGGTGCATGATACCTTGAGAGCCAGGAGACACAATAGAATCACAATTTACTACATTCATTAAGTTAATTGAATCTATTGAATTCAACAGAGCTGAAGAATGCTTTAAAGAAGGAGTGCTACAATACAGTGTAGACAGGGACGGGTGGCTGGGAAAGCACTGTGAAGCCTGGCCCAACTCGCCCCCGAGGAAACAGATGATTTCAAAAGTTGCTCCATCTGCTGATTCCTATCATTAATAGCACCAACATCAGGTAAAGTATAGTCCTCTGGCATATTGTGCCCCTCGCCTTTGAACCTCATCACAGGATCCAGGAGAGGTATCCCAAGCCGACAAATTTGATGGAACTGGATGAGCATCTTGTTCACTCTGGCAGTTCAAGGGTCTATTCATAGACAAATTGGGCATTTCGGCCTCTATTTCCACAACACCCAACTCTTTATCACCTCCTAGGATAGACTCCCATGGATAAATTACCCCTTCTGCAGAGCGAGAGGGACCACACAGTGGGGCGGACATTGATGTCACAGGAGTAGTTTGACCACCTTGAGCGCCATTGCACCTATGAGTATATTGTGAAGGAAGTGGGTCCATAAAAGGTCCAACATCTAGATCCCTTCCAGTACCCATCATCTTTCTTTCCTCAACTCATTCCTTCACTTTATCGTTGTCATTAATAAAAACCTTGAAATGGAAGGTAAGACTTAATTTGGCCAGCTGGGACTTCCTTTGGATTTAGTAGATTATTATCTGAATTAGATGGTCCAATCAGACGACCAGATTGGAGTTTTCCTCAGTGTCATTTTATAATTGGTATCCCAATTGTCAAATAGAATAAAAAAGTTATAATTTAAAATAGTTTAAAGCCACAGCCTGATGGCCTGCCCAATTGGTATGTGCGCCATATGCTGGTGCCGACCACCACCCACAACGCAGTTTCTGAAGATAAAATGCCACCCTTGTGAGACAACAGAATTTGACAGAGAACAACTAAGGCATTCAAATCAAACTGGATGCATCAAGCGGTGCACACAGGCAGGAGCACCATAGGTGTGTGCATCCACCGTACTAGTACCCCCACGCCACACCTGGTCCTACAGCCATCCTTTCCAGCACACAACAGAGCCTCCCCTCTCTTCCTCTCTCCCCAAACCTCAGCCAACAAAACTGCTGAAATTTGACTGCCAACTGTGCTGATGCTATACCAACCAAAGCGCACCCAACTTAACCCCACTCACTTCCCCTCCGAGACGCGAGTGGGGGGGCACTGTGGTGAGGGGGCAAAAGGGTAAAAGGCACACACACAGCACAGCAAAATGACAGCACAGTGATGACTAAGGGGAAGTCTAAAAGGAGAGAAAGAGAGAAAGAGAGAGATGCAGCGAGGCAGAGGGGCTGCAGCACATGCACCCTAGCCACTTCCGTGTGCTTCCGCTGACTCCCATGGCATCCGAGGGCTTTGTAGGCTCTGCAAGTTCTGCTATGCAGGCACTGCAAGTTCCTAATACCCAGTGAACAGGTTGACATGGACCTGTGCAGGCTAAAGTGTATGCCTGTTATCCATTAGTTCTCCTTTTACCATTACTTTTTACTATCTTTGCTGTCTTTGCTCTTTACTATTGCAAATATTGCAAATTCTGTCCCAAGCAAAATATGTGAAATGCATATAGAATTCACTCTATGGTTGCCCAAAAGTGGCCAATGATTGCCATTAAAATAGTTCTACACGCTATCCCTCACCCTGTATTGATGAAGACAATAGACATATTACTCTGACTATATCTCTCAATTTGACTGTCTCCTTCCTTAAAACAATTTTTACCTCCTTCATAATCTTCATAATTTTCTTCTCTGGTAAGAGTAATTGAGCCTTGAATGTGTCTCCTACAAACCCCAAAAACTCTAGATTCTGAAAACCACTGAACATTGACTTATCATCAAAAGATCATCTAGATAAATTATCCGACAAACTCCTCTTTCTCTTAACAACAAGGGTGAGGGTCATGACCAGTGTCCGGCACCAGGGAGGGGGTTAAAAAATCCTCCGGTGCAATGCACTGGAGGATTTTTTTTTTCTTTTCACCCCGGGGGATGCTGAAAACTTCTACGTCTCCAATCCCCGACCTGCCAGAGGAGCGCTGATGTCACATTTTTTACCCCACCGGAGGATCGAGGAGCAGGTGAGCGTCCTCTCCACACTCCGGTGGGGATAAAAAGGACAAAACGGCTTCCACAGATGCCAGAGAGGCATCGATGGAAAGGGGTGAGTGTCCTGTTTCCATTGATGCCTTCCTGGCACCGTTTCTCGGCCATGGATAACAGTGCGGCTGCATTCCATGGACAGGAAATGCACCTAGGCACCAGGGTCTTTTTGGGGGTCGCCCCCTGTGTACATGGGCCAGCCAATACCCACTCCCGCCCCCCCTCCGTCGGGGCACAAAATGAAAAAGAATATATGTTGGGGGTCTTCTGGGGGGGGCGATCCCCCCTCCCAGATTATGAATAAATGTTTATTTAAAACAAAAAATATGGCAGGGTCGGTCCTTCCTACACGAGCCGACCCCTGGGGGTGATTTTGTCCAAATAGTTTTCCCTGGGGTGGCGATCATACCCCTATGGAGATTTTTTTTTTTCTACATGTGTGCTTTGCCATGGGGTCACGATCGTCCCCAGGGAAAGCACACATGTATAAAAAAAAAAGAAGAGAAGTGATATAGAGTCAGTCTTTCTTTATATATATATATATATATATATATATATATATATATATATATATATATATATAAATTACGTGTTGTTTCCAGGAGTCACGATTGGCCCCCAGGGAAACCACACATATATAAAAGTGATTTATATATATATATATATAGAGAGAGAGAGAGAGAAAGAGAGAGAGAGAGAGAGAGAGAGAGATAGCAATAGATCTGTCTTTTATCTAGTGGCAGTTTTGACGCCATAAATTAGCGCAGATGGTTTTGTATGCCTGCTGCAAAAGATGTACATATATTTAGCTGAGTGGATTAGTAAAGCCAGGCGTTACCTGTGCTTTAAAACAAATGAAATGTATGTGGAGGGGGGGTATGGA
Source organism: Pleurodeles waltl (assembly GCF_031143425.1). NCBI lineage: Eukaryota > Metazoa > Chordata > Amphibia > Caudata > Salamandridae > Pleurodeles > Pleurodeles waltl. The sequence continues at coordinate 167,065,286 of NC_090443.1, read as the reverse complement.
GATATGAGGGGCACTTTTTCTGGGTGGTACTGAGGAAATTAGAAGAGGAGGTCATGGTAGGCAGACCACCAAAAATGACTGTTGCACTGGGTGCCACCAATGCTAAAGGCTATGATGGTATGTGGTAAGGTGAAGTAATAGTGTCTTTTTTGTTTTTTTCCAGTGTCTTCAGAGAATCTGCCGAATCGGAGAAGAAGCGAAGGTAAGGTGACGACATTTACTACTGGACATATCACACACCCCTGAGCAATTTTGTGGCTCTATCTGCCTTCTACGTAGGCTGGTACTTTAGAGGGACAGTTTAGTCAGTAGCAGAGATGGTGTCTTGTTGGATGACTGCTGCTCAAGCCCTTAATCAGGTTATGGAGGATAGATCTGTGTAAGGCTCAGAGACTGAGACAGCATCTGAGGGAGAGGACAATGGGGCAGAATCTGGGAGTTATTTTTCAGTTGGTGAAGTCCCATCTGACGACACTTCTTCCAGTGATTCTGAAGGAGACGATGACCACAGTCCTGCTGTCCCTTCACAAGCACAGTCTGTGCAGTGGGACAACATCAGATTAGCTGAATAAGAGAGCAGGTGCGTGCGGCCGCAAGCACAGAGAGAGTGCTCCCTTGGCAGCCCCCCAGTTTAGTTCATCCCCAAATTCCACCTGTTACTGGTGACGCTGGATGTAAAGTCGATACGGCCAACTTTTTGCTATCCAACTACGTCCATCTGTTTCTGGATGTTGACTTCCTTCAGGAAATTGTGCAGCAAACAGATTTGCGTGCATACCAATTTCTGAGGGATCATGGAGACACTCTAGGGCTCTGTTCTAGGGCACACCAGTGGACTCCCACTTCACTGGCGGAGTTGAAGATATTTTTGGGCCTTATGCTCAAAATGGGTTAGTGCAGAAACCCACCTTGCAGTCCTACTGGACAACCTGCATGGTATGCTGCATTTCAATGACGATTCTGCTGCATTGCTATGGGACCATCCAGACCATGACAGGTTCTTCAAAATTCGGCCTTTTGTGAAACAGTTGTCTGCCAGGTTTCCAGAGATCTATACTCCTTGAAAGAATACAGCAATCGATGAGTCCTTGATCCTGTACAAAGGATGGTTGCTGTTCAGACAGTACATTGCAAGCAAAAGAGCCTGCTATGGCATAAAGCTGTACATGCTGTGTGAGAGCTCTTCTGGCTATGTGTAGAGCTTGAGAGTATATACAGGGAAGGACTCTATCCTAAACCCTGTAGGTTGCCCTCCCACATTAGGGGTCACAGGTAAGATTGTGTGGGAACTTGTCCAGCCACTCCTTCACAAAGGTTATAACCTTTATGTGGACAACTTCTATACAGGAGTAGAGCTATTCAATGAGCTCTACAAATCTGGCACTGTGGCCAGTGGTACAGTTTGTTGTAACCACGAAGGATTCCCACAGGAGCTTGTTTGCAAGAAGCTCCAGAAATCCCAGATTACTGCATTGCGTTCCAACGAACTGCTCGCAGTCAAGTTCTTGGATAGGCGTGATGTATACGTGCTCACTACAATTCACGATGAGAGCACTTTCCCCATCACAGTTTGGGGTCAGATGGCCAAAGTCCACAAGCCCATCTGTATACTTGATTACAATAAGTACATGGGCGGAGTGGATAAGAACGACCAGTTTCTTCAACCATACAATGTGTGCCGTAAAACTCGCACTTGGTATAAGAAACTGTTTACCCACCTGATCCAGATGGCAACATACAATGCGTATGTTGTTTACCGTCAAACAACCACAGGAAGACCCATGACTATCATTGACTTCCAGTTGTCTGTAATTGAAAGCCTCGCTGCTGTTACAGAAGCAGCAGCAGTCTTCACCCCAAGTATTCTGGAGGATGTGGCAATGCTGCAAAAGCAACACTTTGCGGATCGCATTCCTAAAACACCCAAAAAGGATTGTCCATGTCATCGCTGTAAAGTGTGCTCGAAGCATTGAAAGCCGTAGGAGAGTCTGTATTACTGTCCCCAGTATCCATCTCAACCAGGCCTCTGTGTCCCTACTTGCTTTACATTGTATCATACTAAAGCAAAGTTCTGGGAAATCGACTGAGGTGGAGCTGCCGTTGGGTAATCCTTTCAGTGGCTGTGCATTTATACCGAACATCCATGGGCCACAGCTTCGTTAGGCAAGAAGCCACAGAATTTTACTTCATCTACTTCAGTAGATCATGGACTTCCTTATGGCCTCCTTGAGACCTATATTTACCATCAAAACATAGTAGGTGTTCTGTTTAATTAACGTGCATTATAGTCCCCATACTGCACATACTAGTGGACATAACATATGCCACATTGTCACAGAGTACCTGTGTGGCAAATGGCATGACTAAATTTTGAAGTGCTTGTTAGGGAACGTATGTATGCTCCACAAGGACCACCATGATTGCCAACGAGAACCAGAGTAACTGTAATAAGTCAAACAAATGTCCTGTCGGACATATTCACCATCATTTCTATTTGTTTGAAAGTGTGCAAACTCAATTTGTAGCTTCACTCTCAAAGCAAAAGTAGAAGTGTTGGTGAATGAGTCCCAACGGATATTTGTTTGACTTTTTACTTTAGAGACCTTAGGATTTCTTCACCACCATGTCTGCCTTAGTTTCAACTTAGATATGCTCGCTCAGTTCGAGGAATAGGCCTCCCAAGGCATATTTGGACACCCCCAACTTGCATCCACAAACTAGTATAGGTTCGCTTGGCAATTGTACAGGATTAGTCAGGACTCTGATGAGGACAGAGACATGATTGGGTAAGGAAAGCTTATGCCAGGTGTGCCTTCACAGGGATATGGCACAGATAGAAGGCAGACAGTAAAGGTAGTACAGATGTCTATCATCTACACCTATGGATTCAAACCCATTGGTGCCATCCCAGCACTGAAGGACAATGACACGTATGCGTCAGTGTTTGACCTGCTTTTCATGGTCATCCTCCATCAGAACTTAGGAGATGTTCAATGTGCTATATGATAAGTGCGTTACAGTCCCAACACTACATAATGTTGGCTGGGACATATGCCATGTTCTCACTGACTCCCCTATGTGCCAAACACTACCCTTTTTCATAGCCTATGACCTTCTCTTTAGGGAACATCACAAGAGTTCCCCAGCATGTCTGCCTTAGTTTCAAAGGTAGATATGATCTCTCAGTTCGAGGAATCGCTTTGTATGGCATACTCGGACACCACCAACTTGCATCCACAAACTGGAAGAAGTTGGATTTAGCCCAGTGAGTGCGCTATAGGTGCATGAAAAACATGTCTTCCTGAGACTCGGGTGGCTGTCATGGGAGTCGTTAGTAAAGGTTTGTTATGCATGCCTTTGGTAATGTTCAGGAAGAAGGAGGCGGTTGCCTGACTGGTGGTAAAATGTTGTCAAACGTATTCCTTTCTGTGGCATATGAATGTGATGGGCCCTTGTCTGGCAGTGGTAAGTTCATGTGAGTACAATGATTGCTTGGATTGGGCCCGTGATGGGCGGTCTGAAAGGGTTATTTGTTGTGCGTGAATGGCGTGTGAATGGACCATAAAGAGGTTGGTGCCTGGATGTGGCTTTTGTGGTTCACCTTCAGAAGGCTCGGTTTCAATATTCAGATACTTTGATAAGTATTCATGCTTTGAAACCATAATTTCTGGAGGTGCTAAAACCAACCAGTGTGAGTGGTGGATTAACTTTAACATACTAGTACCAGGGGAGTCCAAGGGTGCAGGACTTACGTGGCTCTCACCAGTTTTCCTTCTCCCAGAATCCCCTTGAAATCACAAACTTTTTCTAAAAAAACACTTTTGCCTTGCATTTCAGTGAGGGGAAGTCCTGGAATTTGCAGGCAGCCACAAATTTTCTACCACCCAGCGTTCCGGTATGTCTCCAGAGAAAAACATTGCCTCACTTTAGTGGGTGGGCAAATGACCACAACAGGGAAGTAAGTACCAGTGTGAGCGGTGGATTAACTTTAACATACTAGTACCAGGGGAGTCCAAGGGTGCAGGACTCACGTGGCTCTCACCAGTTTTCCTTCGCCCAGAATCCCCATGAAATCACAAACTTTTCCTACAAAACACATTTGCCTTGCATTTCAGTGAGGGGAAGTCCTGGAATTTGCAGGCAGCCACAAATTTTCTACCACCCAGCGTTCCGGTAAGTCTCCAGCGAAAAACATTGTCTCGCTTTAGTGGGTGGGCAAATGACCACAACAGGGAAGTACCCAAAATGGCCTGGTTTTGTAAGACAGTCACCTGAGTATTTGGTCCTGGGCTTGGCGGCCATATAGGAAAACCTGCCCAACCCAGACATTTATGAAAACAAGACACCCGGGGCAGTCCACAGAAGTGTGGCGTGTTTGGATTTCACAAATTTTTCTTAAACAGAATACCCTGCAAATGTGAAACGTTTATTAAAAACACTATTTTTTCCTTGCTTTTTCATGACAGAAACTTCAGGAATGTTCAGGGATCCACAAACTTCCTACCACCCAGTGTTTCCCAACTTGTCCTGATAAAAACACAATCCCACTTGTGTGCCTGTGCCTAGTGCTTGCATCAGGAATGGATAATTCCAGGGTTAACAGTAGCCCTCATGCAAGGACTACCATTGACCCCTATGTGATCCATTCCTGTCACGGGCACTAAACTACCCACACAAGTGAGATACCATTTTTATCGGGAGACTTGGGTGAATGCTGGGTGGAAGGAAGCGTGTGGCTCCCCTTAGATTCCAGAACTTTCCATCACTGAAATGTGAGAAAAAGTGTGTTTTTTGGCAAATTGTGAGGTTTGCAAAGTATTCTGAGTAACATAACTTGGTGACAGCCCCACAAGACACCCCATCTTGGGTTCCCCTAGGTGTCTAGTTTTGAAAAAGGGTTTGGTAGGTTTCCCTAAGTGCCTGCTGAGCTACAGCCCAAAATCCACAGCTAGGCACTTTCCAAAAGACACATCAGTTTTCAATGTAAAAATGTGATGTGTCCATGATGTGTTTAGGGGCTTTTCCTGTCGTGGGCACTAGGCCTACCCACATAAGTGAGGTACCATTTTTATCAGGGGACCCGGGGGAACAAAGAATAGAAGAACAAGTGTTAATGCCCATTGTCTTTCTCTACATTTTCTCCTTCCAAATGTAAGACAGTGTGTAATGAAGAAGTATATTTGACAAATGCCCTGGAATTCATATGCTAGTGAGGGGACCCCCGATTTCAGAGATGTGCAAATAACCATTGCTTTTCAACACCTTCTCTTGTGCCCATCTGGAAATTCAAAGGTTTCCTTGATACCTATTTTTGACTCTTTATATTTCACCAAATGAATTGCTGTATACCCGGTGCACAATGAAAACCATTACAAGGTGCAGCTCACTTTTTGGCTCTGGGTACCTAGAGTTCTTGATGAACCCTCAAGCCCTATCTATCCCCGCAACCAAAATAGTCCAGCAGACGTAACAGTATATTGGTTTTGAAAATCTGACATCACAGGGAAAACGTGGAGAGAAATGGCTGTTTTTTACCTCAATTTCAATATTGTTTTATTTCAGCTGCTCTTTTCTGTAGTAAAACCTTGTAAGATCTACCTTGCTGAATTCCGAATTTTGTCTACTTTTCAAAAATGTTTAGCTGTCTGGGATCCATCATTGGTTTCACATTCATTTCTGTCACTAACTGGAAGGAGGCTGAAAGCACAAAAAATAGTGAAACTGGGGTATGTCCCAGTAAAATGCCAAAATTGTGTTGAAAATGTGGTTTTCTGATTCAAGTCTGCCTGTCCCTGAAAGCTGGGAAGATGGTGATTTAGCATTGCAAACCCTTTGTTGATGCCATTTTCAGGGAAAAACATATGCTTTCTTCTGCAGCCCTTTTCCCATTTTTACGAAAAAACTAATTTTTCACTGTTTTGTTGGTTAATTTCTTGGTCACCTCCAAGAGAATCCAGAAACTCTGGGTACCTTTAGAATCCCTAGGATGTTGGGAAAAAAAGGATGCAAAATTGGCGTGGATAGCTTATGTGAACAAAAATGTATGAAGGCCTAAGCGTGAATTACCTCAAATAGCCAAAAAAGGGGCTCAGCACTGGGGGAAGGAGGGTACGAGGGGTGGGCCCAGCAGCTAAGGGGTTAAGAAACCTATAATTGCCCTCATTAACTTTGCAAGCACCATGGGGCTTTGTGTCAAATTATTTCTCACACAATTAGTTAATAACAGTGCTTTTGCTATTTACTCTGGGTTCTTCCATCCTATTCCTCATCAAGTATATCTCTGTAGTCCAAATCCAAGATGTACTAATTTGCATTATTATCATCATAAGAAAGGTTCACCTGCCCATCTAAAATGTTTCTTTAGACACCCATCTTTGCGAGCCCCTTGGGACTCCTCTGTTTTCACATAAAACATCTAAGTGTTTCCTTTTCCTTGTAGATGTACCCCCTGTGCCTCTCACATTCCTGCCCGCTGCTTCTGAATTAGAGAAATATTCATCTTCTTCAGTAAACCCAACCTTCCCCATCTCCATCAACGCCACTCTGACTGACTCTTGAACTAGCTTGCTCAACTCTTAAGATTTGATATTTTTCACATTGCCTACCTGGCTTGACTCTCCTAATGTTTGTTCAGTCACAACTAAGTCAAACATTGATGCGCTATAAACCAATGAAAAAAATAAAAATGTTTTTCAAATTTATAGTAGCCGAGTAACCTCAAGTAACCTAGACAACATTAATCTGAAAAATCGTGATTTTTTTTAGTTTAACACAATTCTAAACCAAGGCCCAGATGTAGCAAACGTTTGCGACTCGCAAACGGGCCGAATCGCAATTTGCGACAGTGCAAAATCGGAAATGGGATGCAAAAAGCCCATTTCCGACTCGCAAAAAGCGATGGGACCCGTTTGCGAGTCGCACCCGTTGCGACCCCCTTTTGCGACCCGCAATGTGCGAGTCGCAATTTGCGAGTCGCAACCCATATGCAATTGCAACTCGCAAATTGCGACTAGTCGCAAAAAACCCAGTTTGCAAGTCGCATTTACCACTAACTCAGAGCAGGTGGTACCAAAGTATAAAAGGAGACCCAGAAGGCATCTGGGTCACCCAAGATGGCGGACATATACCTGATAGCAGTGAGGAGGAGAGTCTACGCAGCCCAGCAGAGGAGGAGGAGGGGCCACAGACAGGAGAAGATATATAGAACAAGGCAGACCCTTTTCCAGCAAACTGAAGAGGAGATCTATGATAAATACCGCCTTAGCAGCGCTGCCATTCTAGAATTAATAGATTTACTAAAACCACAGCTAGAACACAAGACTCTGCGTGGCTGCGCCATCCCTACGCATGTGCAAGTACTATGCGCACTGCACCTCTTGGCCTCAGGGAGCTATCAGGGGGTCATTGCCGTGGCAGGTGGGGTATCCCAAAGTGCAGTGTCAAGGTTCCTCAGGGCATTCCTAGATGCCTTAGTAGCGCACAGGTCTCAGTTCATATACTTAGCAAGGAATGAGGCAGAAATTAACAGCACGAAGCTGGACTTTTACCGCATTGCCCACTTCCCCCATGTCATTGGATGTGTAGATGGGACACACATTCAAATATGCCCCCCCCGCTAATCTGGAACATATTTTCCGCAACAGAAAGTGTACCCACTCACTCAACATACAGGTTGTTTGTGATGCCCATTACGTCATCACGGACATCGCAGCTAAGTTTCCAGGCAGTACCCATGACTCATACATTTTTAGACATAGTGGGATACATCAACGCCTGGAACGTGGGGAGTTTGGAGACGGATACCTCCTAGGTAGAGCTGCATACACCTTGCAGACATACACACAGGTCACTGTGCACGACTATCTGGACTTACTAACAGTGTACTTTTGTGCCCAACAGGTGACAGTGCATTTGCTCTAAGGCCATGGATCATGACTCCATTTTTAACACCCAGCAATGATTCAGAGAGGCAATACAACAGTGCGCATAAGAGGACCAGGAACCTCATAGAGCGCACCTTCGGACTCCTGAAGGCAAGATTCCGATGCCTCCACCGCAGCGGAGGCGCCCTCCAATACACCCCCATTACCGCCTTCAAAATTGTGGTCGCATGCGCCATCCTCCACAACATAGCCACCAGACGTGGGCTACCTCTCACCCCTGCAGACCCAGATCCTGATGAGGAAGAGCAAGAACAACCACACCGCCATTATGGGGATAGGAGTCTAGCTAATCAAGGCAGACTGAGACGGGAACACATTGCAACGCAATATTTTGGACGGTACGTGTAAACTCCCACCATACTCACCCATTAACCAAACACTCCTTTTGTTAAGTGGAAGAAAAATAACTGTTTTAATAATGTAATGCATGAACTATATACAAGATGAAATTGTCCATGGGCAGGGAAATGCCAACCACTCATGTGGCACATTAAAGCCATGTGCCACATTTGTTTGTCCGGGCTGTTGGCTAACTTCTCCTGCCCCTCCTGCCAGCCTGGCTGGTCCCAGCCGCATCTATGGTGCTCTGCCTCCCACTCCTTAGCACCCTACTGTCAGTGGCAGATACACTGCTCACTGTGGAGCCCTCTTCACTATCTTGGGGTGTTTCCCCGGTGGCCCTCGACATCTCACGTGTCTCCATTAGTTCTATGATATGTGTGAGACGTCCCAGGCCCCTGGCAACATCCCCAGCAAAATGGCCCATCTCAATTTGCAGGCCAACTGTCCTCCTCGACAGGCCTGTTGTGTTGATGGCTAGCCTGCCGATTGATGTGGCCATCCTGTCCAGTCTTAACATAATCTGCCGATCCCTGCGCCGCCCAGCCTCTGCCTGACCCAGCAGTCCGGCCGCCAGTTCCCTGATGGCAGAGGCAATGTCCCCAGTGTTCTGGCACATCAGGTCCATCCGCCTGTTGAGGTGCTGCATGCTTGCATGGTTTTGTCTTTCAATGCGGTGCAGCACCCCACTGATCCTGCCCATTATTGTGTTCTGCAGGCGCTGACCCCGCAGCAGATGTGCCTCACTGCTGGTTGGAGGATGAATCCGGAAATCAGACGCTCTTGCCCTGCGACGCCTGCGCAGTGGTGGCTGCCCTGTCCTCGCACCTGTATCCTCCCTGGCTGTTGCTGGGGCAGCTCCTGGCGTTGCTGTTGCAGCAGGCGTTACAACTGCAGGAATGCTGCTGACTGTGCATGTGGGGGTGCTGGAGGGTCCTGGGGTGTCCTCCTGGGCCTGGGTGCTTGGGGTGTAGGGGGTGTCTTGCTGGAGACCTGTGGGACATGGGGAACACACTGTCAGTGTCTAGTATCTTTTGCACAATTCCTAATAAACATTTGCCTATGCACTGCCTATTGGACTACATTTCCCACAATGCATCATTCTGGCTTTTTCTACACTGAAATGGAGCTAATTTGGTTGTGCATGCACATGTGTACATGGTGGGTGGGGTATGACATTGATAGGGGTACAGGCTTATCACATGGTACTCACCGGTTGATGTGCTGGGCTCTGAAGTGTCCAGGTCCCCAAATCCACACACTGCCTCCGGCTCAAAGGTTTGCTCAATCCTGTCTTCAAGGGGTGTTGGTGGTGGCACAGATGATGGTCCCCCTCCAGTGCCTCTCATCTCCCGGAGCCTTTCTGCCACCCTCTCCTTGGTCCGGGAGCGGAGGTCATACCACCTCTTCCTTATGTCCTCAATTGTCCTGTGGCTCACCCCCAGGGCATTGATTTTATCTTGCATTTCCTGCCAGATTTTCTTTTTGGTGGCCTCTGGAACAGTGAGGGTAGCTCTCCCAAAGAGCTCATCATGGTGCTGACAACATTCTTCGGTCAGCACCTCAAGCTCCCTCTCAGAGAATTTAATTTTCCTTTTTCGGGGGGTTCCCTCCATGGCTGCTGCAGCTAGCTCAGTGTGCAGACTGGCAGTTGTAAAAGGGTGTGGTCCAGCCTCCTCCCAGGTGTATTTGTTAACTTCCTGGCTGTGATGTCATCATCATGTGCCAGGAAGTGTTTCCAGAGTGTTTTGGTGTGCTTTCTGGAGTGTTCTGCTGCACCTGCAAGCAATTTTGAGGGAACTCGCAATTTGCGACACCAACTCGCTAATTGCGAGTTCGTTTTTTGCACACTCGCAAACAGCGACCTCACAATCTGCGGACTCGCACACAGCGTTGCGAGTCCGGATGCGAGTCGCTAAATCGGATCGGTTTATTTCCTGGCATACCAAATTGCGAGTCGCATTTTGCGAGTCGCATTGACTCGCAAAATGCGACTCGCAATTTTTCTTTTTCCTACATCTGGCCCCAAGTCCTTAGAACACTCAAAACAATGTCTCCTCGACAGCTGACTGAAAGAAACTGTCACCATGCTAAGTACCGTTAAAAACGTTACCTGGCAACAATAAGTGCAACCTATACGTCCTTTAAAAATATGCTCAAGAGCTTAAAGCCAATGCAAAATTAAAGAATTGAATAATGTACTTTCATACAACTCCTAACTAGTTACAATAAATAATAACCTTGTTCAATTTATTTTATTGTGGTTTGCGGGAGATTCTTCCCCCGATCCGCTTTGCGTCACAGTTTGTTCATTTCTCTCTCAGCCGCAAATCGCGTTCTGAATTCCTTAAGAAAACACAGTGAAACGCAGGGGGTGCCCTTATTAGAGATGGGCACTTATCCCCCCATTGGAGCCAGACCGGGATATTTTGCCCACATTTCACGTGGGAGCACAGTGCGAGTAGCGGTTCAACTGCTGCTTTAGAGGATTTCATTCTCAAGGTATTTGTTGGTACTTTTTACTAATCGTTAAATTACCAATGTTTTGAAGACGTTTCTTGTGCACTGTTAAAACCCCCGAAAATGGTTGAATTAGGCAAAGGTTTGCCGCTTGCACTACAGGATTCAACCCTTTCAAATCATCACTAGTAAAATCACAAAAAACTAGTGCTTGATACAAAAATCTGTCATAACATAAATGTCGGATTACAAAATACATATGTCGTAGTTGATTGCAAAATATAACTCATTACATACTTTTTAACCTGATCAAATGCTCCAGAAACCTACTAAATCCATACATTGGACCATCAAACACACTTTTTCAAAAGGTTTACCAACTGTTCAAAAAATTCATTTAAACATTAATATAGATAATGAAAAAGGCACATATCTGCTCAGAAGAAGCAAACAAAAGAGGAGGAATATGGCTGGCAAAGATTATTTACTGGACTTCAGAGTTCTATTTAATTGTTTGGTGTGCTATTTGAAGCAGTGCTTAATTTGTGCTTGTTTCCGGTGCTGAGCACCAGCACTTATTTTTGAGTGCCGGCCCTTATTCTTTTGTCCCAATGATTTGCTGCGAGCAAAAGGCACATATGGGAAAGACGGAGAAAGACAAAAACGAAAAAGTGTCTCAGTGGGAGAAAGCAGAAAGCATCAAGAGTGAGCTGAAGGGGCAGGGAGTGACTTTAAATGAATTAAATGGGCAGGAAATGGTTCAGGATTACGCTGCCTCAATATTGCATGTTCGCACATTTAAATGCAGCAGCCGCGTGTTTAAGAGGGCACCGGCACGTTTTTATTTACAAATGAAGCACTGATTTGAAGTTCTTTGAAGGCTGCTTGGAAGTGGTGATTTTTTTAGGCATAATGCTAGCCTCTTGCCTAGCCATAAAATTAAGAGTTCTTTGATGGAAAGCTGAATGAGATGAGCGACTCTGTGATGGGAAAATGAGAGACATAAGTAATTGAAGCCCTCAGCCTGCGTTCATCCTCCTGAACCCGGACAGTGGCGAGGCTCAGAGCACCCAGAGGAGCTGGCTGTTTGTGAGAAGAGGGGTCAAACTGGAGAGGAGAGTATATCTTGCCTTCTTCCGGCATCTGCTGATCCATTCCTGGGCTTGCCAAGGAGATACTGCGAGCTCTATTCGGAGAAAGCCATATACTGGGTACCTGTTTAATACACCTGCGGTTTCATGCTGCCACACACCTTGAAGGAATTCAAATAATGTTTTTAGTGAGTGACACCACTTTTTTTTTTTTTTTTAAACCACCTGCGCCTGTACACCTGTGGCACAGTGCATAAAAGCTGTCCTTCTTTGATTGCCTGGGCGGCATCAAGAGTCCGTTGGGGGACTCTACCCCTATAACTATCAGCACCACGGAGGAGCTAACATCAGCCCCATAGTGCTATTTAGAGCCAGCAACATCCCCACTGTGTGGGGGTGCCAAGACTCTGCTCAGAGACTTTAAGACTTATATTTCTAAGCGCCAGGGAGGTGCCATTGTCAGCCCTGTAGCACTAATTAGTACCAGCAACATTCCTGCTGCACGGGACACGTTCAGGACCATCCCAGGCGAAGACCGGGCCAAGAGGAGCCAATCAGTGCCTGTCAGAGCCTGGAAGAGTCTGAGCCTTCCCTCTTGACTGCGATATATAGATCTGTCTCCTGTGCCTAAAAACATGAAAATGGGTAAAAGGAAATTGAATGCTCAGCATGTCAGCGCCCCAGGTAAAGCTTTGAACTCTGTTACTACCTACTTAACAAATGTTATGGCCATTATTGAAAGAGAAATTAGCAGTACGGAAGAACAACAAGCGTCGGTACAAAACTCAACAAACAAATTGCTAGAAACTTCACCTACAAAGTCTAATCTAAACATCTCTGGTAGTGAAAAGGCTCTGATTCACAAGGTTTGAACAAAGCCTTGGGTGTTCCATGAATCATTGACAATTGCAAGTCCTACTATAATTGTGTCTGATATGACCCCTTTGCCAAAGAGGAAAAGGAAAGCATGACAAAACTGCCCAGTAGAGAGTTTAACACATTTGAGGAAATTACCAATAACATGCAGGTTGGAAGCATGAGAAAGAAAAATCTCAAGCAGAGACATGATAACTTTGAGGAGGATGTAACTACTTTTATATTTGCCATGGAGGGCTTAGAATTGCTGGTCAAAACCTCATTGGAATTAATCTTGTCTGAATTACAGGCATTTGAAAACATTGGTTTTACCTCTCTCACTGCGATAAAGGAAGTTAAGTCTGTGCTGTGCTCCCAGGGGGCTATATATAAACCTGTTCATAACAATGGACCAGCTAGGTGTGGTGTTTTGAGTGTTGACGTGGGCCTGAAAGAATAGGTTAGAGTGGCAGTTGAGGGTGAGGGTTTTCCTTTACAGCATAATAGCCTGAAGAGGGCTAATATGTCTACGCGATCTGAGAGTCCGAGCTTGGAACACTCAACAATGATCGCTCAGCTCCCCTCTACTAACCAAGTCAAATTGGACCTGCCACCAGAGGCCAAACCATTTGTAATTATTTTGAAGAATGTTCCGCAGCTTAAGTTAAATCATAGTACTGGGAGAATCTTCAAAATAAATCCATTAACTAGATAGGTCAAAGAACAGGCCAGAACTTTTCCAGAACCTTAAAAATACAGGTCTGTGTCTAATAATTATACGTTTTCTAGACCCAATTCAGACACATTAATTAGGTTCTACAGGATCACAGAAGGCTTTCAGACCACTGTTACTTATGGTCTAAGCAATTTAAACCAGTTAGTCCCCAATACCTCTGAATCAATTCCTAACCATGACAATAAATTGAGTCTCTTATTTTGGAACGTAGCTAGCATTAAGAACTAAATTCAAAACTATGATTGTCTCTCCTCTGTTAAGGGTTGCACAATCCTCCGCCTTCAGGAAACACGGGCCACTGATTGTTACCATCCATATTAATGGCTACACCCATTTCATACACCAGCAGTTGCTTCACTGGCAGGAAGAGCAAAGGGAGGTCTTATTATCTATGTTTCTACCTTATTTTCAGGAAAAGTATTTTATAAAATGTTGGATTCATCATCCCATCAGGTTATTGGTCTCAAAAGAACTGGAAACAGTATGTTCTGGGAAATGTAGTGATAATCTGATGATTTTGAGGGCAGAAATTTTAAGTCCTGCCTGTGTCACTGTCCCGCTAGGGAAGCATGCGTTTATGTGGACCTCAATGACCACAATGATGAAGGTCTATCTCATTTTGGTCACATTGTGTATGGTGAGAAATTAAACAATTTACTTTTTAATTATGATCTTCTGGCATACACCAATAATGTCTCTGTCCTGCAGGCTCCATTTGAAAGCACTTTTATGAATATAGAAGTAGACTGGTCATTGAATTTATATTAGTTACTCATGTTTTTAGGTTTTTAATCACATATTTTAGGATGCTTTTAAATTACCTTTGCAACTATAATGCTCCAAGCATTTAAATTATCTGCCCAGATAGCAAGTGGCACAGTAAGCACCAATGAGATTGACATGGCTACTTCAAATGGTATTAGAATTAAAGGAAGATTTTCTTTCTAATTTAGTGCTGGAAAATTGTGCTCTAGTGAGAATGTGCCTTGATGATAATGCTGAGGACGGGTATGTTAAGAATGTTTTTTTTAGGGATTGCCAGATATGTTAAGGCTAGTCTGACTTGTAACTCATTGCTAACTATCAGGAATCATGAAGAATAGCTTGATTGCAAATGTAAATAAGCTTTAAAAATGTTGAAGGAGGCATCGAATAAATCACCTAGAGTAAGTAATGAAGTAACAGAATACAGGTGGGCATATAAGACTGCACATGCAAGCGGGAAATTAAATCTGAGGCCTGGGCAGCATTGATTATTGTGAGTAGAAGCAAGGATAGTTGTGCTTTCTGGCAAATTGTTAGCAATTTTTATTTTAAAGACTCTGCTACTATATCAATTGAAGTCGCTATACCTCAAAAGATTGGGTGGCACACTTTTCTAGTGTCTATACACAAGACTTTATGGCTGCTCATGGGTGGAATATGGACCACTGTTGAGATAATGAATTTGCTAAGGTAACATCTCCACTTATTTTTACTTTAGAGGAAGTTATTGATGCTATCAACTGGTCACATAGTGGAAAGGCCCCGGTACCAGATGGGGTGCCGGTTGAAATTTTCAGAAGTAATTTGGAGATATAGGGGCCACTATTGACAAGTGTTCTAAGAGTGATCTGTAGAATCGGTCCTTTTCAATCTTGGTCCACCTCATGATTGTCCCAGTTTTTATAAAGGAAGATGGGGAGACCCAACTTGCTCTTGGCCAATCTACTTGCTGGATTCACTACTAAAGATGGCTGGGAAAATAGTACTTTCAAGATTGGTGAATTTATGAACCCCTCCAGTGCTTTCAAATGTGTAAATCTTGATAAATTCTAGAGTTTGATGATCAAGATAGGTATGGATTTTACTTAGTGAATTTTATTAGGGACATCTAGGTGAACGCTGAGGCTAGAATATAATTCATTACATACTTTTTAACCTGATCGAATGCTCCAGAGGAATTTGATATTGTATGGCAGGGATGTGCCTTTGCCTCATTTTATTTTACTGTTTACATTAATAACGTCAACAGGTTCTTTGAAGAGAAAGGTTTTGATGTCCCTCTGAGAGGTCATAAAACTTTACCAATATTACTGTATGTGAATGATGCAGTACGTATGGCCCGTACCTGAAAGGACTACGAACCTGATTAATCATTTTGTGGAATATATGGTTGAGCTACATCTAAGAGCTAATTTGCTCAAACGTTTTATTAAGAAATGTGTCTACAAGATAGATAAAAGCTATCCATTTAGGGTAGGTGACACTAAGCTTGCAATATCTTCCACCTTCTCCTACCTGGGGCTGCTTTTTGATGCCCATGTTTCATGGAAGCAAGTGGTTATAACCAGAACCTTGCTGATGAACAAATTTATTGCTGGGCTTAGCAGATTGTTCGCTAGATTGAGGGGTCACTCACAGAGCTCTGTACCACAAATAAATCAAAATGTACATCTCTAGCACAATATGGGGCTGGTGTATGGGATTAGGTGAATTCAAAGTTACAACTTTTAGAAAAGGCATATTTAGGAAAGTACCTTATAGTTCTACATAGTATATCTACTTACGTCTTTCACAAACAGTTGGGACTTCCCTTTTTAGGAGATCTTATTAGGATACAGCCAATATTATTGCGCCACAGAATCTGGTCACAACCTAAGGCACTTTTAAACAGGCTAATAATTACAGATTACCTGTCTCTGGACTACGACGTTCGATTACCATGGTTTAAATAAATCAACCTGTTTTTTGGTAGCTTGGGAGGACCAACTCTTTTTAGTGATCCATCCTCCCTGCTGGGCACCTCTAAGGCTGAGATAAAAAAACTAGCATTGAACAAGTTAGAGGAGAACAGGTTAATTAAGGCCTGTGGAAAGCCTATTGTTGAACACTATAATCTGCTGTGTACAAATAATGACATCAAATTCTATCTGGAACAAGTGCACAATCCCCAGCATAGATTTGTGCTAACTCGTTTTAAATATAATATTGTTCACCGTTTTATCTCTTTTCCTCAAGTAAATGATTGGTTGGCTATTGGTTAACTGCCCCAGTGATGGTGTTTCAGAACAATGTACATTGCATTTTAATCTGTTTTTTAAATATTATGAAATTCCACAAATGCAATTTGTGTCGCCGTTACTACGAAAATTTAATTTTAGACAGTATAGACCTGCATTCATTTTTTTGCAACAACTGCGTTCCTATGAAACTGTTTGGTTGTTTCCAAAATTCTGTGGAGGGCTATTTCAATATGTAAACAGCTGAGTGAATAAACCGGTCTGGATGAAATGTCAGCTGTAATCCTATGTTTTTATTGATATTTTATGGAACTGTTACTATGTGATCTTTTATGATTTTAATATGAAAAACCAAATAAAGTATACTTTGGTTTTGAGATAAGGAACTCTGTAATGGGAACTACTGAGAGGTAAATGACTGTGATGGGAGGTAGACAAGCGGTAATAGACCCAGTGTTCGGACCTCGTAAACAGGTAAAGAACTCTGTAATGCGATGTAGAAAGGGATAATAGACTGTGATGGGAACTAGAAAGGAAAAGGAAGTATTTAATTGGAAGGTGAGGCTAAGGGACTCTGTGTTTAGAATTAGGCAGGTGGTAATTAACTCAGGCATCGGGCCCAGCCCACAGGTAAAAGACTGTAATGTGGCTTAGAGGGGAGGAAAAGACTATGATAGGGGACTCTGTGATGGGAAGCAGACACTGGGAAGGGACTCTTGATCATGAGTTGTAATGTCAGAGGAGGAGTTGTGTGTAAGTGAATGTAGTAAAGATGTACACAGGACTCTGGAGGAAAAAGAGACAGAGTGACAGGGAGGGCATTGCCCAGGGCTGCAACAAAGTGTTCTTTTCAGGATACCCGGAAGGAGACCCTGGAAGAGGCACAGCTTTGATAGAAAGCTGGCTGCATAGCAGTCCTCCAGTGGCTTGCTCTTGAAATTCCCACCCGTCAGTTGAACATTGGCAAGCTTGATGTCAATCAATAAGCCATGCCAAAATCCCCATTAAAACCCTTGCAATTTCACCTAATCTTCAACAACATCTATACAGAAATTGGAGATAGAATCAGAACGTTGCTGTTAGCTGGAACTTGTATAGCATATATCACCTTGCTAGAAATGGAACACACAGAAATAACGCATGCGCATCAGGTTCTCATTTTACATCTAGGAGCTATTAGAACAGTTCACCCGTTGTTGGAAATGCTAAAAAGACCCCGGAGCCCATTGTGTTATAGCACAAACTTGTCAAAACGTGGTGCATCTGTTAGCACTTCGGACCTTATTTGGTTTCTTATCTTTAATTTAAAAAGGGACACGTTAGAGGTTCGGTTGACCTTTTGCCTGCCCTTAGAGTGATTCCCACCATAAATCCCAAATCCAACACAAAATTATCAGATGATATCAATCAACAATATCAATAACCTTTGGAGTCAGTAATCTAATGTTTATTTCCCTATATTAACAATGTTAATATCACATAAATTAATCTTTACACTATCTAATATACATATAAGAACAGCACTGGTTGACCAAACCTTCTAAAGAATCACAATTTAATTAGTGCATTGATCACTAAACATTCTAGGGTCACAGGACAAATCAATAGCAAGAATAACTGTGCAATAGAAATAGCTTACATCTAGATTCAACAACTGAGCAACATCAATTTAGTTAACAGCTACCTGTTAACATTTCAGAGTCTCCCTCACTGACCTTCTGAATAGAATAGCATGTTTGGGCTTCATGCAAAACAATTTTGTCAACATACATTTGGAAAACATCTAACTATGGCTCAATCAAATAGCAGTTGGTACCCGGAAACAAAAGACAACTTTCCACATGTACAATAGCATTTTGTTAAACCTCTTCTCATATGGATCAGCAAGCCACGATTATCTTCGTCAGTTGGACATCAGTTCGGTCAGCATCAGCATTGGGCCATTAAATGGAATGGTTCGGTTCAGAAATGGCGACTCTAATTTATCCAAACCATGAAAAAAGCAATGTCTAAGGAATCGGCATTCAGGATCAAAGTCTAAGCAATAAAGTTGAAGATAGAATTAAATAGTCCTCAGGAACCATTCAGCTCCTCAGACAGAATCAAATGAACTCCTCTATGGAGGAAATCAAATTAGGAATGAACACACCTCTACGGAGGAAAATAGGAATCAGCACACTTCCCTCTGTGCAGTCGGGCTAAGTTGAAACCATCTAAAAATTTTCCCACTTTACCATTTGTCAAAGAATCATATGTTTCTAATTAGTCCAATAGAAATCAAAGCTCTAATCTAAGATATAACTAAACTGTCTTTCACATGTCGATGATTGGCTCCTCTTCTCCTGTTCCCACCGTCAGGCTTGTCGGGTAGCATTTTTGTATTCATCCGTACTGCAGCCAATGCATCCATTGTTAGCTCCTGGGAACATCACTGTCTCACGCATTAAACTATACAATGTAGCATCTGCTAATACAAGACATTCTAGCAAGCAATTCTTATGAGAAAGTTGAAGACATCTGCTAACGTTTGACCACTCGATGAAAAACAATATATGAATTAATTTCTCTTAGTCATACATTTCCCATGATTTATTTAAACAGTACAACATAAGGCTGTGCAAACGTGACCCAAACCTCGCTAACTTAAGGCCTACAATTAATAAAGCAAATACATAATGCATAATCATTAATACATCACTCCACTACATCTTAATGCAGATACTTCACTTAATATTAATAGGCTTTTAATAAAGTCACTTTGTGATTAACAGCGGCCACTCAAGTGGGGACATTTTCCAAGTCGCACATTATTTTCCTTGCTAATCAAATTCTATGCAGATCCAAAATTCAAAGTACATAAAAATTCATTAGTAAAAATTCAGCATTCACAATCCCTCCTCTAATGACTAAATATGTCATCACACTTTACATCTTCCCACCCAAATGT
Organism: Pleurodeles waltl; assembly: GCF_031143425.1. Lineage (NCBI taxonomy): Eukaryota > Metazoa > Chordata > Amphibia > Caudata > Salamandridae > Pleurodeles > Pleurodeles waltl. The sequence goes on along the minus strand of NC_090443.1, from coordinate 167,045,913 downwards.
TTGCTTCCCTAAAATGTGTCCTTCTTGTAACTCTTAATTTTTCTTTCCCATTTCAAATTTTCCCTGAACAATTTCTCATTTTAATTTCTTCCCTCCTCTAGTCATTTTTCAAATTTTCCATTATAATCACATGATACAATTGACATATTCCCCATGCTTCAATTATACAAATAACAATATTCAATCTCACTTGTATTATCTTTAATATTGTCCCTTTTCCTAGGTTACCAAGCCATTTTCCCACGGAAGCAAAATCTTTGCCAACATTCTCCCATGGTTCCTTCATTGCTTTCAAATCAGCTCTATCATTAGTCAAATTGTTAATAAGGCTTCTAATTTCATTACTTTTATTAGTTATATATGACCAACAATGTTGCAGACTCAGCATTTTACAAAATCGGCCCTTCTTTGCCAAAAGGATGTCTAAAGCAAGTTGGTTCTGAAGAGTCATAGATCTTACTGCAATCATTTCTGTATCCATTAGGATCATGGCTCCTGAAAAAATTGTCAGCATGTGATCCACAATAGTAGACAACTTTCACATTTTTAAAGAATTCAGAATAACTCTTACTGAAGGAATTATTGCTCCAAATATGTCTCCAATTTTGATTCTTGCTTTTGTCGAACACAATGTAATTCAGTCAATTTAGATATCTTACTCAGATTTTCAAGTTGATATTTCTTTTGGAAAACTATCCCTAAGTAACATGTGCCATACCATCCTCTTGGAAGACGGTAATTCGCATTTGGTCCACAGATGTAATAAACTCCTGGAATTGCTGGGTCTTGTCCATTCAACATGAACGTCCATTTACTCTGAAACAAAAACACATGTCTACATTCACTCATTCCCACAAATAATGCATTAGTTCTAGATGTACGCCTATATACACAAAGCTTCCTACGTGTGGTGCATCTAAAGCTAACCTCCCTTGTGTGTTTATGTCTTTAAATGCATGATCATTTCTAAATGTCCTTTTCTCTAAGCCCTTTTCTAATTTCTCCTTTAATGCCTTTCTTGTATCATCAGTCTGATCTAAGAAGCTCTTTTCTATGGGTGTAAGCAAGCATGTCAAGTTGTTATGGTGTGCGGAAGCAGTGCCAAAAGTCAATGTAGGTTCAAAGAATCCTCTCACTAACTATAGTGTTTTCCTTAGCTACTCTACTTAGGTATTTACTTATAGGAACAAACAAGAACACCACATTGTGGTTGGAATAGAAGTATTTAATGTACTTTTGGGTATAGAATCGGGTTAGTAAAAAACTACAACTTATTCCATAAGTAAGACGCAAACTATGGTAAGTAACTCCTTCCTCCACTGATTAAGGAATCTGCGTGCAAACATAACAATCTCTTGCTTCCATCGTCTCAACATAATCACGCAATAAGCAATAGAAAATATTATAAGAAAGTTCTCCTCATGATCTGTAAAGAATCAGAAAGTCAAAGAGAAAAATTATAACAATGCAGCAAAATCAAAAAGAAAAAAATCTCCAATCTTCTTTAGCAGTATTTACAGCTTTCAGTCTTTTTTCTAGGACCCTTGTCAAAAATAGGTAGCTTTGTCAAAATCGGTTTAGCAACTTGTCAAATCAGATTATCAAAAGTTTCTGCCTGTTAATTTCAATAGTCTCTTTCACACTTTTCTTAGATTCACAGTTTGTAAAGTTCAGTTCATTCATCTTCTTCAAGTGCCAAAATGTTGACCTGGAATGTCTCGATCAAAACAAAAAACCCCAAATTCTCTCTGCCATTCACTTGTCATTGCATACGCCCATTCGGGACCTGTGTTCCCTTGATTTGCAATTCTCTTTCTTTTCAACCTTCGATCTCCACTTAACTCGCCATCACTCACATCTTCTCTCCCTGTGTCTACTTCACTGTAATTGCCTCTTTTCTCTTTGCTTGCGACTTCGGGCACTTATCTCCTTTCAGTGGACCTTTTGTCAATGCTCTTTTCTGTGTCAGACTTGAAATTGCTCTTTGCTTGCAGGATTTCCTCTTGACATACCTGCAACTGGTTCAGGAGGAGTCAATCATTTTGGCTTTGATGAGCCTCAACTCCTTCCCCTTTGGGGTCTGTAGTTTTCTCTGTTGGTCTTTCAAGAACGTGTGCTTCTGGGAGAGCCCTTCTCTGACTAGTCTCTCCTGCTACCTCAGATGAGGTTGGTACACTGTCACTCTCCCGTAGGTCTTGTGCTTCGTCTCTCACAGGAGTGTTTGTACTGGCTTCAGTTTGCTCAGATTTAGTCTCTGATTCTCCTTCTCCCCTCTGCAAATTCTGGAGTTGGTCTGGATGTTGTTGGTATTCTCAACAACTCTTCTTCACTGTCCAACGGACACATTACTTTTCGAGTATGGCTGGCATGGATCCAGTTCGGAATTCTAGCGCACTTCACAGCTGTAGTAGTAATCAGTACTACTTAGTAAGGACCTTTTCAGTGAGGCACCAGACACGTCTTCCTCATGTGCTTTCTGGTCACAACCCAATCTCCTGCTCTCAGGTTGTGGCTATTATCTTGAGATTGTTGCAATGTGGTGGCTTTCACCTGAAAAGAGAAAGAGCGAACAACATCAGCCAGACCTTTGCAGTAGTCCAACACCATATCATCAGTCATGTTCACAAGAGCATTGGCAGGAACGCTGGCAACCTTATTGCTCTGCCCATGGGGATTTCATGCGGCGACAGAACTGTTTTCCTTTCGGTTGTGCTTCTCATAGTCATCAGAACTAATGGCAGTGCGCCAGGCCATTTCAGATTTGTGGATGCACAGACTTTCGCCATTCTCACTTTCAAGGAACCATTTATCTGCCCCACAAGTCCTGAGGCTTCAAGGCGGTAACTACAATGCAACTTCTGCTCAATGTATAAAGCTGGACATAGTAATTTGATTACTTCATTATTGAAGTGACTTCCCCAATCTGATTCTAAATAGAGCAGAAACCCAAAACGTGGTATCAGTTCCCTAAGCAGTAACTTTGCTACTGTGAGGATGTCATTTCTTCGTGTAGGATAAGCTTCGATCCAATGACTAAAGATACAAACAATCACCAACACATATCGCAATCCTACACACACAGGAATTTCAATGAAATCCATCTGCATTCTGCTAAATAGACCTCCCACTCTTCCAATGTCGCTCAAGTTGACCACAGTCCCTTTACCCACGTTCATCTGCTGACAGATGACGCATCAATGGCAAACTGTTTTGGCAACCTGTCTAAATTTCAGGTTGAACCAGAACTGCTTGAACGTTCGAATCATATCATCCCTCTCAACATGTGCTTGACAATGTTAATACCTAGCCACCTGGGTCAATAGACTATTAGGCAGAACCACATGTCTCTCCCCAGAACGCCTAGACATCATGTTCACATTGAACACATTTTAACTTTACCCAATTCCTTTTCCCATCTTCGTCAACATTATCCTGCAACGCTTTCAATTCTTCCATGGTATCTATAACATGTAATGCATAATTTGGGCACATTTCATCTTCTGGTAACAATTCCCACTTATCTTTGAACAATATACAATTCAACGCATAAAACCTAGCAACTTGTTCTGCACGTCCATTTCCCATAGACACAAAGGTCCTTATTACAACCGTGGTGGTCGGTGATAAAGCGGCGGTAATACCGCCAACAGGCAGGCAGTAAAAAAATGGAATCACGACCACGGCAGAAACAGCCAACACAGATAGCCACTTTCACACTCCAACCGTCATGGCGTTATCAACAAACACCGCGGTGGACACCACCAACAGACAAGCGGAAGACAATGTACCACCCACTCCATTACAACCAGCAAATCCGCCAGCTTTAACGGGGAGGTACCAATGCCATCAAAAGCACGGCGGAAACATTGTTTGGAAGGGAAACCGCTCACCTCTCAAAACTCAACAAAGAACCAGGACGCCATGGAGCCCGAGTTACAGGTCCGGCCCATGCTGGTATACCTCCTCATCTACCAGGAATATCAAAGGCGGCTGTGACGACCACAGTGAGTACTGCACCAAGTACACGGAGGTGGGGGGGAGGAAAAAGAGAGTGACACACACACACACAACACACACAACACCATACATACAAACACATGCAACAACATTACATGTACACTCCGTAACCCCCAGGAAGAACGCAAGGACAAAAGGAATAGAGTCCAATCAGTGATGTATTCGAAATAGGCAGATATACGTAACAAGTATAAAAACAGTATTTACAAATATTTACAATATGTACATAAGGCCGTACATTGTCCTTTCAAAATGTCCGTGGGCCACTGGGCCAAAAATCATGGGCCAAGCCCACACTTGACTCCTGCCTCAATACGGAGAGAACACTGCTGGGGCATCAGGTCGTAAACACACAGGCACCCCAGGGGGATGGAAATAGGGGTGGCACCTCAGCCGGAAGATGGAATAACGCCACTGCTCCTGGAGGGGGCTACATGCCCACAGCGATGTTCTGTGGAGTGCAAAGCCACAGTCTCTCAAGTCTCTCAAGTGGGTGGTTTGCCCACTGCTTGCTCCTGGAGAGTGCAAGCCACAGTCTCTCAAGTTGGTGGTTTGCCCATTGCTTGGTCCTGGGGAGTGCAAAGCCACAATCTCTCTAGTGGATGCATAGCTCCACTGGTTCTGGAGGGGGCTTTGTGCCTAGTATGGTTCATCCTGAAAAAGAAAGGGTGAGTGGATGCATGTCTCCACTGGTTCTGGAGGGGGCCTTGTGCCCAGTGTGCTTCATCCTGCCAAGGATAGGGTGAGTGAATGCATATCTCCACTGGTTCTGGAGGTGGCCTTTTGCCCAGTCTGCTTCATCCTGCCAAGGACAGGGAGAGTGGATACATTTCTCCACTGGTTCTGGAGGGGGCTTTGTGTCCAGTCTGCTTCATCCTGCCAAGGAAAGAGTGAGTGGATGCATATCTCCACTGGTACTGAAGGGGGCCTTGTGCCCAGTGATGCAGCACTTGGGGTGTGGCAGTTCACATTCCCTCACCTGGGTGTCTAAGGCATGAGACTTGCAGGGACGAGGTTCTGGAGTGGGCTGTGTACCCAGTGTGCTTCATCCTGCCAAGCATAGGGTGAGTTGATGCATTTCTCCACTGGTTCTGGAGGGGGCCTTGTGCCGAGTGATGCAGCACTTGGGGTGCGGCAGTTCACATTCCCTCATCTGGGTGTCTGAGGCACGAGATTTGCAGGGACGAGGTAGCATGATAGTCCATGGAGGCAGGGCTAGACTCCATCCAGCAGCGCCTAAGGCCTTGTGCCCAGTGATGCAGCACTTGGGATGTGGCCCTTCACATTCCCTCCCCTGGGTGTCTGAGGCACACGATTTGCAGGGACGAAGTTCTGGAGGGGGCCTTGTGCCCAGTGTGCTTCATCCTGCCAAGGAAAGGGTGAGTGGATGCATTTCTCCACTGGTTCTGGAGGGGGCTTTGTGCCCAGTCTGCTTCATCCGGCCAAAGATATGGTGAGTGGATGCATATCTACACTGGTTCAGGAGGGGGCCTTGTGCCCAGTGATGCAGCACTTGGGGTGTGGCAGTTCACATTACCTCACCTGGGTGTCTGAGGCACGAGATTTGCAGGGACGAGGTAGTATGATAGTCCATGGAGGCAGGGATAGACTCCATCCAGCAGCGCCTAAGGCAGCAAACTGGTAGTAGTGCCGGTGCTCGGGGGGTGCTGCCAGCGGTGGTGGAAGGCTCCAGCCCATCTCCTGCAGCCTCGGACGGACGCACACTGGGTCTGCTGCTGCTGGTAGTGGTCCCACTGTCAGCAGTGCATTTGGCCGTGCAGGTGGCGGTGCTTGTGGTGGTGCTTGCGGCGGGGATGGTGGCGGTGCTGCCCGCGGTGCAGGTGCCGGTGCTGCCAGTGGTGGAGGGAGGCACCAACCCTTCTCCTGCAGCCTCGGACAGCTGGCCACTGGGAATGCTGCTGCTGACAGTAGTGGTGGCAGCGGCGGTGCAGGTGGCGGTGCTTGGGATGGTGCTTGAGGCGGGGATGCTGGTGGTGCTGCCCGTGGTGCAGGTGGCAGGGCTGGCGGTTCTGCTGGTGGGCACCAGACCCTCACCTGCAGCCTCTGATGCCTGAAGTGCCGCCTTGGGTCTTCTGCCCCTTCCTCACCTTGGCAGATGCTGTTGTGACCTTGGCTCTGGCAGCTGGAGTTTTTGAGGAGGCCTTGCTGGGTGGGTCGTGCTCTTTGCCCTTGCCGCATGCTGTCCCCTTCTTCACCTTGGCAAGTGGCGGAATGGTTTGGTCCTTTGCAGGGGGCGGTGGCACACTGGCTTGCTTGATGGGTTCTCCCTTTGAGCCTCTGGGAGTTGCAGGTACCACAGCGGATGCCGACTTGGTGGCTGAGGTGCTGGCCTGGGTGCTGGGCACCATGGCCTGAGGGGAAGGACGGGGTGGAGGGGTAGGGAACAGGTCAATGTTTGCCAGTAAAAGTTTTTTAGACACTCTGGGACAGGATGATGGAGAGGGTTTGGGAGTGGAGGAAGAGGGAGTGGTTGTAGGAGGTGTCTGTCTGCTGTGTTTGGGTGAAGGTGCATGGGCTGGATGCTGTTGTTAGGTGGATGGCTGTTGGGTGGGTGGGTGCTTGAGTTTGTGTACTTTGGGAGGAGGGGTCACAGACACAGTGGGAGAGGACACAGGGGGCGTGTGCATGGTTGTGATTGCTCGTAAGGGGTGTGTTGGGATGGGGGTGCTGGTGATGGAGGTAGTGGATGAAGATGTAGTGCATGCAGGTGTGAGTGGAGACGCTACTCGGAGGGAGGAGAATGACGAGGAGGAGGGGGATACAGTCGAGGCAGTGGATGTTGGTGTGTCTGCATGGGTATAGTGCTTGTGTGAGTGCCTGTGAGATGACTTGTGGTGCTTATGTTTGCCTGAACCACTCTTGTGTGGTGATTTGGGTGAATGCTGGTCTGAAGGTGTGCTTGGGATAGGCTGGAGTTGAGGGGATTGGGTGTGGGTAGAGGAAGTTGGAGGGGGAAGATAGACACAGGGACAAGGGTAGCCACCAGTGCAGAGGCCAGAGCCTGAAATGCTCTCTGATGGGCCGCCACACCAGAGTGAATACCCTCCAGGTATGCATTTGTTTGTTGCAAATGCCTCTCGACACCCCGGATGGCATTCAGTATGGTTGACTGCCCAACAGTGAGGGATCTCAGGAGGTCAATAGCCTCCTCCCTGAGGGCAGCAGGGCTAACTGGGGCAGGGCCTGAGGTGCCTGGGGCAAAAGAGATGCCCGCCCTCCTGAGTGAGCAGGCACGGGAAACACACTGAGGGGCTGCTGGGAGGGCGGTGCTGGTAGCAGGGGTGGCGGCTGTACCTGTTGTTGGGGTCGGCACAGAGGTGTCCGTCACCACCAGGGAGCTTCCATCGGAGGAGGAGACGCTGTCTGTGGTCTCCCCTTCTGTCCCCGTCGTGGTGCTCCTCTCGCCCTCAGTCCCACTGGTGCCCTCACCCTCTGTGGATTCGGCCTCCAGGCACATGTGGGATGCAGCTCCCTCCATCGCCGGTGCCTCTGCTCCTCTGCCAGATGAGGCTAATACACAGAAGGACAAGGTGACTAAACAAAAAGGTGGGGGAAAGACAGAGGATACACTTGGTCAATGCCAGCAACACCACTACCGTTTGCGTGTACAACACACAGGGAGCAGCCCTATGCACTAGTCCATGCCCAACCATTTACTAAGACAGTCACCAGCCCATGGGGTACAACACCTAACGCCATCATCTGCACACCAGAATCCCACAGGACCCTGCCCAGTAGTAGATGCCCAATAACACTAGTGTGGAATGAGTGCTCCAGAGCCTGCCCAACAAGGGACCTACCCTGCCATGTCTGCCCTGGCCTATGAGCACCCACAGCCCCCATCCCCCACCCAGGTACCTCCTAACACGCACAAGGTCAGGTTTCAAATTCAGTACTCACCCCCTTGTGGCTGCTGTGATGCCTTCAAGCACCCATCCAACTCCGGATAGGCCACCACCAGGATGCGGAACATCAGGGGGGTCATGGTGCGACGGGTACCCCTTCCTCATTGGGAGGCCAGCCCCAGCTGGGCCTCCACTGTCTTCTTTGCCCAGCGGCGCATGTCCTCCCACCTCTTGGGGCAGGGGGTGCTCCGCCTGTCAAAAACCCCCAGGGTCTGCACCTCCTTGGCGATGGCATGCCAAATACCCTTTTTCTGGTGGGCGCTGACCTGCAGGGAAAAGGCAGCAGAAAAGGGAAGTAGTCACCCATCCGGACCATCTGACTCATTGCCTACCAGATCCCACCCACCCCCTGATGCACATACCATACATGCTACACTCTGGCCAGGACGCTTCTGCCCCCCCCTACATGTGGCTTACACACACAAAGCAATCCCTACATTCATGGCCCACACATCATGCTCACAGTGTACTCACCTGTTTGTCTGGAGGACTGTAGAGTAACGTGTACAGGGGTAGGACCCCATCCACCAGTTTCTCCAACTCCTCTGCAGTGAAGGCAGGGGCCCTTTCCCCAGACACATGAGCCATGGTCACTTCCAGACACAGGTCACAGCAGCACTTGCAGTGTAGATCCTCTCCTGTTTAAAGCAAGTGAGTGAACAGATAGAATATGGCGGTCACGTCTGCGGCGGTGCGTACCGTCACCACCGGCGTACATCGCCATTGGCTCCTAGAACCCATATGGCCCAATGATAACCAATGAGAAGTTGTGTGGCGGTCATGGACCGCCTACAGCGACGGCGCACAACACCAGCGGAATTACCTCATTTCCACTTGTCCCTCCTCACAGGTCAGGCAGCCGCCATTTCAGGGGGGCCATGGCACCTAAATGCATCACAGCAGCCATTGGCATGGCAACTGGTTGTCGGATTCACATTTTGTTCCTGTAAAGTCAACAAATCATCATTAGTGCAATAGATGTGCGAATATGACCCTCTGCTCACCGTTCTCTTCCATAGGTTTCAACCGCTGAGGCATAATATGAGATGGCGTAATCCTCCGGTGTACAGACCCCTGGTGGACCTTGTGACAATGGAGGACAGACACATTATCCTTACCTACAGACTTGATTGTGACACAATCCAAGAACTGTGTGCCCAATTGGAGCCAGACCTGATGTCAGTTATCCGCCAGCCCACAGGTATCCCCCCTCTAGTGCAGGTCCTGTCAGTGCTCCATTTCCTGGCAAGTGGTTCCTTCCAAACAACAGTGGCCATGGCATCAGGGATGTCTCAGCCAATGTTCTCTAACGTGTTGACCAGAGTGTTGTCTGCCCTGCTGAAACATATGCACAGCTACATCGTGTTCCCCCAGGTGGAGGATTTGCCCACAGTGAAAGCTGACTTTTATGTGCTGGGACATATCCCCAACACCATTGGTGCCATTGATGGTACACATGCGGCATTTGCTCCCCCACCCCCCAGAGAAATGAACAGGTTTACAGGAATAGAAAAACCTATCACTCTATGAATGTGCACATGGTGTGTTTGGGGGACCAGTACATCTCCCATGTGAATGCCAAATATCCTGGCTCTGTGTATGACGCCTTTATCTTGAGAAATAAAAGCATCCCATATGTGATGGGCCAACTCCAGAGGCACCGGGTGTGGCTAATAAGTGAGCCCATGATCCCCACCCAGTTTATGTAGGTATATGAGTGTGGATTTGGCCCTAAGGGTGAGTGTGTGGCTAACAGGTATCCCTTGAATATTTGCAGGTGACTCTGGTTACCCCAATCTCTCATGGCTACTGACCCCAGTGAGGAATGCCAGGACAAGATCAGAGGAACGTTACAATGAGGCACATGGGCGAACAAGGAGGATCATTGAGAGAACCTTTGGCCTCCTGAAAGCCAGATTCCCGTGCCTCCATCTGACTAGTGGATCGCTGTGCTATTCACCCAAGAAGGTGTTCCAGATCATCGTAGCATGTTGCATGTTGCACAACCTGGCCTTGAGACGCCAGGTGCCTTTTCTGCAGGAGAATGTGCCTGGAGATGGTCTTGTGGCAGCGGTGGAGCTTGTGGACAGTGAGGAAGTGGAGGCAGAGGAAGAAGATGTTGACAACTAACCCAATATAATTCTGCAGTACTTCCAGTGACAGACAGGTAAGACACTGTAACTTAACTTTACATTACAGTTATCCGTTGGACATTGTACAAGGCAGCCTGATTTCACTGTGTCTATGGCCACTGACTGTACCCTTTGGCATCTCTATTTTCAGATCTCTGCCCACCAAAGGTCATCCTAAAGTATATTTCACTGTACATTTGAGTTGCAATGCTTTGATAATGTTGTACTAATACATTTGTGAATCATTTGACAGACTCCAGATTGGTATTTGTTCCAAGGGTGTTTATTTAGGTGCTCATAAGTAGAGGGGGATGTGCAATGGTCTGGGCTGATGGCGGAGGAAAGTTCAGGGTAGAGTCCAGTCTCTTGGTATCACAGGTGCATTGTCCAATAGGGCATAGAAAGGGGAGTAATGGCAGTTCAAGGTGGACAGGGTGATAGGGTGGGACAGAAGGGTGACAATCAAGAGAGTCTTATTTCCTAGCTGGGTCTTAGCAATGTTCTCTGGCGTCTGCCTGGATCGCATGGACAGCTTGCGGGGTGGTTCTCCTTCTGCAGGGGGTGGGGTGCTGGTGGCCTGTTGGTCCTAAGGTGGGGCCTCCTGTCCACAAGCGCCGGCAGAGGTGGGAGGCTGTTCCTCGGTTTAGCTAGTGTCAGGCGCCTGTTGTTGTGCCACTGCCTCCCTCACGGTCTTGCCCATGTCAGCCAGAACCCCTGCAATGGTGACTAGGATGGTGTCGTTTTTTGTTAGGTCATCTCTGATCCCCAGGTACTGTGTCTCCTGCAGCCGCTGGGTCTCCTGCAACTTGGCCAGTATCTGGCCCATGGTCTCCTGAAAATGGTGGTATGCTCCCAGGATGTTGGAGAGTGCCTCACAGAGAGTGTGTTCCATGGGCCTGTCCTCCCCCTGTCTCACAGCAGTCCTCCCAGATTCCCTGTTGTCCTGTGCCTCTGTCCCCTGAACCGTGTGCCCACTGACAGGGACCCCAGGTCCCTGATCGTCCTGTGTTGGTAGGGTTGCCTGGCGTCCCTGTAGTGGTGGACACACTGCTGATTGACGTGTCCTAGAGACAATGGCATGGGCCCACTGGGTGGGTGCTGTGCTGGTGTTTCCTGAGGGGGGAGGCTCTGTGGTGGTATGGGACTGTGGCAGGGGAACCAACTGTCCAGAGGTCCCGGATGGGCCAGTTTGGTCATCGTGATCCAGGCGTGCAGAGCTGCTGTTGTCACTGTGGGCCTCTTCGGGGGGACGACTGGATGTAGCTTGCACCTCCTCTCCAGTGACGTGGAGTATGGGTCCTGTGGGGATGCAAATGCATTGTTAATGTATCTGCGTGTGCCATCTTGTGCATGGGTGTGTTTCCCTGTATGATTGTGATTGCCCTGTCAGCTTGGCCTTGTGTGAGTGGTCATTTTGTGGGCTGGGTGAGTCTCTCTACTGGGCATGCTGTGGTGATGGTTGTCCATGCAGGTCTGTGATGGGTGTCCATACATTGATGTAGCATGCAGGGCTTGGTATTGGGATAGGTGGGTTGTGATGGTGGGGTATATGTGAGGTGGTGGAGTGATGGGGGTGAGGGTAGGGGTAGGAGTTTGTGATGGCATGCAGGTAGGGTGGGGTGGATAAAGTTGTTAAGATTTGACTTACCAGAATCAAGTCCACCTGCTACTCCTGCGAGGCTCTCAGGATGCATGATCACCAAGACTTGCTCCTCCCATGTTGTTAGTTGTGGGGGAGGAGGTGGGGACCCACCGCCAGTCCTCTGTACTGCTAACTGGTGTCTTGCAATGACAGAACACACCATCCCCGTAGGTCGTTCGACCTTTTCCTGATGTCATCCCTGGTTCTTGGGTGCTGTCCTACGGCATTGACCCTGTCCATGATTCTCCACCATAGCTCCATCTTCCTTGCAATGGACGTCTGCTGCAACTGTGACCCGAATAGCTGTGGCTCTACCCGGATGATTTCCTCCACCATGACCCTTAGCTCCTCCTCAGAAACCTGGGGTGTCTTTGGGGTGCCATGGATGTGGTGCGAGTGATATGTGTGAGGATGTGTGGGGTGATGTGTTGGGGTGATGTGTTGGGGTGATGTGTATGCTGTGATGTGCGTGGATGGTGTGTGGGTGATGGTGTTCTGTGCCTCTGATTGAGTGGGTTCTCCTGGCTTGTCTCTCTCCGCTTGCTATCTTTTTTTTCACTGTAATGGGTTGTGGGTAATGTGTGTGTGTGTTTTATATTGGTGTGAGGGTGTGATGTCTGTCAGGTGTGTGTAGTTTGAATTATCCAATGTGTGTAGTTTTGTAAATGTGTGTGTATTTTGAGCTAGGCGGTGTGTACCACCAATGGTCTACTGTGGTTGAAAGACCACCGCGGTGATTCGTGGGTCATGATACTATGGGCGCATTCCTGTTGGCGTAACGGTGTGGGTTTTGCTATCGTCAGTTTATCACTGACCTTTGGTGTAGCGGACTTATGTGGGTGTCTGTATTGTGGCGGAATTCTCAGTGTGGGTCATAATACCCGTGGCGCAATACCGCCGCGGACACAGTATGTTGGCGGCTGTCAGCATGGCGGTAGGCGGCATTTACCGCCAGGGTTGTAATGAGGGCGAAAATCTTGTGATTTCAGGTGTGCACTGCATTTTACCACGGCAAACTTTTCAGGTAATTGAATAGCTTGTAGCAACTCATGAATTGTCTCACCATTTCTAACTGGTGACCCAGAAAAGGTCAGGAAACCTCTCTGTGACCACAGCTGGCCAAAGTCACAGACTATTCCAAATCCATACTGGCTGTCTGTATAAATGGTAACTTTAAGCTGTGCAGAAACATGGCATGCTCTAGTAAGGACTACCAATTCTGCCAGTTGCCCAGAATACACTCATCGAAGCCAGGGCGCTTCGAGTATACCAGAAATTGTGCACACAGCATACCCTGCTCTCAATGTTCTCATGTTGTCTCTTATAGAGGGACCATCAACAAAAACAATTTGGTAATTCTCTTCCATTCAAGTATCTCAAATGAGTTTTGTGCACGAATCAGTAATTCCAGACAACTTCAATACTCTCTTTTGGAAGTAAGGTTGTTGGGTTAAGCACTGAACACCTTTTTAAAATCACATTACAGGACCCCAGGATGACTGACTCAAAACGTGTCAGCCTGAAACTTGTGAGATGCTGAGTCTTAGTTCTGGTGAGTAAAACTTCAATAGGGTGAGGGACCGTAACAGTTAAAGCATGTCCCATCACAATGCTCTCACTCTCAGTGAGGCACAGTCTAACCGCTGAAATGGACCCCAGACAGGTAAGGCTGCTGCAACTGGGTCCAAAGGAGCCGAAAAATATGCTATTGGGCGGTTTATACCTCCATGGACTTGAGCGAAGACGGACAATGAACATACATCACACTCATGACAGAACAACATGAAGGGTTTTTCATAGTCAGGCATTCCCAAAGCCAGGGCTTTGCACGGGTTTACTCTCACCTCAGAAAAGGCTTTTATACAGGTTTGATCTAGCACTAGGGGATCAGTGAATTCTTTATGAGTCAGATTCTGTAGGAGCCTTGAAATGACTGAAAAGTTGGGAATCCACTGGCGACAATAGCTCACCATTCCTAAAAACATCCTGACATCTCTCTGTGTTCCTGGAGGGTTCATCTGCTTTATGGCTGTGACCCTTTCTCTGGAGATTTTCCTACTTCCCTTCTCAATTAGGTGACCCAAATATTTCACTTCTTTCTGACAGTACTGTAATTTAGCTGGGGACAATGTCAATTGGAAAGGCATTTCCAATGACTCCAGGTTCTTTTTAAAGATCTGGTTGAAAATAGACGCTGACTCTGAAAACACTTGAGGAATTTTACACCAACAGTAGATTCGATCCATAAATTTGAAACAGAAAAGAAATGTACTATCCTCATGAAGAGGGACAGAAAAGAATGCTTGCGACAGGTCCACTTCAGCATCACATGGGATCTGATAAAAAGTTACTGCTGGAATTGGCACTACGGGGCAACACTTAATCACAATGTCATTTACTTTCTTCAAATCCTGAACAATTCGAAATTTCCCACAGGGCTTTAGCAATCACATTATAGGTGAATTACATGGGCTGCTCAACACTTCTTTCAAAACAACTTGGTTTACACATTCTGCAATTACGGGTGCAAGCACTTCATTTGTGTCTAATGTCATATAGTACTGAGGAATCTGGGGAAAAACTGCATTTGGCTTGACTGGGACCTTAACTGGCTCAACTCCATTTATTAGACCCATGTCTTTTCCTGTAAAATCCCACACTTTCATTTTAACTGCTCCCTGTAAGTCAGAAGGAAGATCTCCCACTGTGAAAACTGGAAAGAAACTAATCAAAGGGTACTCCTCATTCACAGTAACATAGTTGGGTTCTGGGGACAAATCATCTTCATCATCACTATTGGTCTGAATGGCAATTCCATAATTTGAGCAAGTAATTGAACATCTCGTTTTGCATAGCAAGTCCTTTCTCTTTAAAGATACCGGACTCGAGTCACAAACTACGAATTTGTGTAATCCTTTAACATTACCAACTTTAACCTGAAGTGGTTTTGTAATTGGGTTTCTCAAATACTGACTGACAACTCCTAGAATTTAGACTGTTTACCCTGAAATGGACAGGTTTGGAACTTCTTCAGTTCGCACTGCAGAGCGTGTAGCTCCTGTGTCAACTAAAAATGAGACCTTGTGACCCATTACTTTTCCCTTCACATATTGACCTTTCTGGTCTACTTCTAATGAAGCTGCTAACAGACATTCCTCTTCATCCGAACTCTTGCTCACCCAATCGTCATTCGCCTCATCCTCACTGTGCAATGGGAATTGGTGTACTGTGTTATTACTCTGAATAAACCTTTGACCTGTGACCTGCTGAGGAAGCATCACCTGCTGTTGCTCCATTGGCGTTTGAGGTATTTATATTTGCTTTCTAGGTACCATTTGAACTTGAGGTTGCATTTGCTGTGACTGGGGCATCTGGAAACGTGGCATTTGCACCTGTTGCATGGGCTGAAAACCTTGCATTTGATTCACATTACTTTGAAAATTTGGATTGTGACCTTTCATTCTCGGTCCTCTCACATTTGAGAAAGAATTGATTTTGCTTGTTTGCTGAACAACACCTTCCTGTACTAACATCAGACACTCCTGTTTCCAGTGTTCGTGGCCTCTGCAAGTGTGACATGTTAACAATCTCTTCATTCCTTGCACATCATTTTGAACAACCACAGTATTCAAAGCAGGACTATGATTCACATGTCCAGTTCCACCATGACCTCTACCTCTTTCTTGAGTCTGAAACAACATGGTTCCCCGCTGCTGCTATTGTGGAAAACTTCCCTGCATTCCCATCTGTGCTGCTTTAGTCTGTGTCACCATTGCCTTCTCCTTCAACTTTCTCTGCTTCAACTCAATCTTGTCACTACAGTACTTTGTGTACTGCAGTACTTCATCGATCGGCTGTGCTTGCCAACAAGTCAAGCGACTCTTAATCATCTGGCTAATCTCCTTCAACAAATCTGAACACAAAATGAATCATGTCCTTGGGCTCAATTGTTTCTGTACCAGTGTAATGCTTGAATGCCTGCAATAGTCTCCCATAGTATGCATGTATGGACTCCTTTGCTTCCTGGGTTGTCCTGTCTATTCTCTGCCATTCAATGTTCTTGGGCGAAATTCTGGTCTTAAAAAATTCAATCACCTTATAGTAATATTTCATTACATAAGAAGATAGTGCACCTGTTGCTGGATCTCTTTGAGCTTCTCTTGTGGGCCAATCTACACTCCTTTTGCACTCCACCTATAAGTCTGCTGGAACCACTATTTCCAATAAGGTGTTCAAATCCTCACACAGACATTTTGCAAGCTTCACAAATCTATCTGTTTGCTGGTTGTTAGACCTGTCAGCCTTAGGGTGGTCACCCTCAACTTTTTGCCTGCCTCCCTCCACTTTCTGACACTTTTTTTGCTTGTTTCTAGGACTCTGCGCACTTTACCACTGCTAACCAGTGCTAAAGTGCATATGCTCTCTCCCTTAAAACATGGTGACATTGGCTCATACCCAATTGGCTTATTTAATTTAGTTATAAGACCCTAGTAAAAGTGTACTACATGTGACCAGGGCCTGCATGGGCCTGCAGCACTGATTGTGCCACTCACATACGTAGCCCCCTAACCATGTCTCCAGCCTGCCATTGCAAGGCCTGTGTGTGCAGTTTCACTGCCAAATTCGACTAGGCATTTAAAAGTCCTTGCCGAGCCTTAAACTCCCTGTTTTCTACATACAAGTTACCCCTAAGGTAGGCCCTAGGTATCCCTTAGGGCAGGGTGCTGTGTGGAAAAAAGGCAAGACATGTACCTGTGTACTTTATATGTCCTGGTAGTGTAAAACTCCTAAATTCGTTTACACTGCTGTGAGGCATGCTCCTTTCATAGGCTAAAATTAGGGCTACCCTCATTTACTATTTGAGTGGTAGATTCTGATCTGAAATGAGTAACAAGGTCATATTTAGTATGGCCAGACTGGTAATACAAAATCCTGCTGACTGCTGAAATTGGATATAATATTACTATTTTAGAAATGCCACTTTTAGAAAGTGAGCATTTCTCTGCACTTAAATCCTTCTGTGCCTTACAATCTAGGTCTGGCTGGGTTAGTTGACAGCTCCCTTGTGCATTTCACTCAGACAACCCCAAATACAGGCTGCTCAGTCACACCTGCACACATCTGCATACTGAATGGGTTTTCCTGGGCTTGGAGAGTGGAGGGCCTGACACTTACATGTCAAAGGACAGTGGCCTGTCGTCACACAATGGACTACCAAACCCACTACTGGGACCCTGGCAGACAGGATGGAACTGAAAGGGGACTTTCTGCACTTCTAAGCCACTCTTTGAAGTCTTCCCCACTTCAAAGGCACATTTGGGTATTTAAACAGGGCCTCTGACCCTGCTGCATTTCTGCCCTCTGGCTCTGCTGCGAAGTGCTCTTGAAGGACTTGGATTGATTGTGGCCTCCTGTTTTCTGACGTCTCAGGGACAAAAATGCTTCATCTCTGCAAAGAACTCTTTGTGTGCGAAATTTCGACACACAGCCTGCCAGAAACGATGCACAGCCTGCATCGCAGTGAGAAAAATCACTGCATAATGAACCGGAACTATGCAGCCTGGCTCCCCGAGTGGAGCTCGACGCAGCACCAGCGTTACGACCGGAACTTCGACGCACAGCCCACTAGATCGACGCATAGCCGAGCAGGAACGACGCAGCCCAACTTCCTGTGAGAAGAATCAATGCAGCACCTGATATGTAACAGAAATTTCCCTGCATCGCACACCGGATCGATGTAGTTCCTGTGATTTTGTCTTGCACGCCCAGGATTTCTCTGCATCATCCCTGGGACGTCCATTTACCCTGCAACCTGAAAAGGATCCAAGTCTGCAAGCCGGAAATCGCTAAAAAGCCCTTGCTGTGTGTAAAAGCATCAATGCATCGTCTGTGTGCACCCAGAGAAACTGACGCACACCTCCCCGTTTTCCACGCATCTTCTTCTCTGCTGTCCCTTGTGGATAATTTAGACGCAAACCAGGTACTTTGTGCTTGCAAGAGACACTTATTTGTTTTAAGAACTTAAGATTCTTTTTATCATTTTCTAAAGTGATATTTCAATGTGTACTTATCAAATCTTGATCATTTTGACCTGCATTTAATCAGATAAATATTCTATATTTTTCTAAACCTGTGTGGTGTATTTTTGTGGTGTTTATACAGTGTTATTGCATGATTTATTGCACAAATGCTTTACACATTGCCTTCTAAGTTAAGCCTGAATGCTCAGTGCCAAGCTACCAGAGGGTGGGCACAGGATAATTTGGATTGTGTGTGACTTACCCTGACTAGAGTGAGGTCCTTGCCTGGACAGGGGGGAACCTGGATGCCAACCAAAGACCCCATTTCTAACACTGTTACAACTATACTGGCTTCTCTCTCAACCTGGAATAATCATTTGTAAATGACAAACTGTCACTTCTGCTCCAAGGGACATGGACAAAGTTTCCTCTGGTAATCTCTCTCATTGGGAGAATTTTCACTTGTTCCTCACCCTGCTGCACAGTTACTGCAAGATTTGTAGAATCCCTTTTTCTCTTGTCTCTTTTCTTTACCCATCTGCCTTCCCATTTGTCTAATGCTCCCCATGTTTAAATGCTCTGAATTAATTCCCTAAGGTGAATTTTCATTCCCGGGACCCTCATGTTTTCAAAATCTTTTGATTCAAAATCTAACCTGTAACTCCTTTTCAAGTGCTTTGTTTTCTCCATGTCTCCATGTCATATTTCTCTGCTAGGTGTGCCAATTTCTGATGTGCAATGCCTGCTTTGTTAGTAATCAGCTTGTACAAGTGATGAAAGCACTTTTAAAGCTTTGAAAAATGTAATCTTCAGTAATTACGCTACTTTAAATCAAATCAGTAAGTGATTTTTAATCCCAAAATCCTTTTCACCGACCTTCTCAACCAATTATGCCTCACGGTTGTCCTCCAATCCATTTGCCACCCTTCTCAATAACCGACCTATCCCAGTGCAGCTCCAGTGAAGTCACACTCACACGTACATCGGCTGACAGAGTGTTTCGGCTTTCCCTCCTCAACTCAAATTCAGGCGAAACGAATGCAAAATTATTGCAAGCACCAAGTAAAATCCTATACACAAATTTGTCTGCTTAAACAGTCGCTTCAGAAACCTTACTGATTTTCACTGATGGCCTTTCGCTCTAACAGCTACTCTTTCTATCTCAGTTTCCCTGACTTGCAAGCAAAATTTGACTTACAAATTTTACTCTCAACTGGTCCTTGGGTCTGTCCTGGTGCACATAGGACTAGCCAAATCACAGTTGAAAACCTTTCACTCACTTTAACACACCAACTACGTCTGATTGACCTATTAAACCATACAAATTACAACAATAAATTAAATGTCTCATACACTTTTTCAAATACTCCGAAGTCTTACACCACTCAGGGTCCGTATATCAACAACCACATGGACAATTTTTGAGCACACAGCGCCACACACATGTGAAGTTCGACGACTTCCCTACTCTCACACTTTGGAGTTCCCAAAACTCCTTCAACAACCTTGTTTTGGAGTACGCAAACTCTTAAACCCTCACAAACATCAAAATTCACCTATGATTTGCTCAAGTTGTGCAAGCACAAAACCTGTTTCATTCACACTGTCACTGGAATGCCGAGAACATCCTCAAACAAGCAATGGCAAGCTCCAAGGTTCTGGGAAAGTCATTGTATGTTCTTAGGGCGACAATTTCTCCCCACTTTGTATCATCGAATATGAAACCGGAACCTTTACCAATTTCTCTACTGAATCTGTAGCTTATTTTGATCTCTCAAGGAAACTACCCATTCAACTCTCTTACCATTTCTAACCTTCTATCATTTCTAGTACAACGAATGCTTAAGGAGACAAACCTTGCAAAGACTCAATGATGGCACCTCAAGGAGGCAAACCATCCTACTTTGTCATAATTTCTAGAAAGCAAAAGGACCTTGTGATATGCTCTTAGGAAGACTGACCATGAACCGGGCCGTATGGTGGGCTCTTAAGGTGACTAACCATCCTACTCCTCTACCATTTCTGTTAGCGTTATCATTAATTTATAAGGGGATGCGTTAGAGGTTTGATGGACCTTTTGACTGCTCTTAGACTGATTCCCACCATAAATCTCAAATCCAACACAAATCATCAGATGATATCAGTGAACAATATCATTAACCTTTGGAGTCAGTAATCTTCACACATCTTGACTCATTTGGCCATGAATCACCAAACCTTGCTTAAAGTTAGAATGTCTATTTCCCTATATTAACAATGCTAATATCACGTA
The DNA here is from genome assembly GCF_031143425.1 of Pleurodeles waltl. Taxonomy (NCBI): domain Eukaryota; kingdom Metazoa; phylum Chordata; class Amphibia; order Caudata; family Salamandridae; genus Pleurodeles; species Pleurodeles waltl. The sequence goes on along the minus strand of NC_090443.1, from coordinate 167,025,904 downwards.
AATTAATCTCAGCACCATCTGATACACATGTAAGAACAGCACTGGTAGAGTAAACCTCCTAAAGAACCTCAATTTAATTAGTGGATTGACCACTAAACATTCTAGGGTCACTGTACAAATTAATAGCAAGAATAACTGTGCAATGGAAATAGATTCAGCAACTGAGCAACATCAAGTTTTATTAACAGCAACCTGTAAACATGTCAGGGTTTCCCTTACTAACCTTCTGATTAGAATAGCATGTTTGGGGTTCATAGAAAACAGTTTTGTGAACATAAATTTGGAAAACACCTTGCTATGGCTCTATCAAATAGCGGTTGGTACCTAGAAGCAAAAGACAACTTTCAACAAGTACAATAGCATTTTGTTATACCTCTCCTCATATAGATCAGCAAGCCGCAATTATCTTTGTCAGTTGGACATCAGTGCGGTCAGCATCAGCAACGGGACATGAAAGGGAATGGGTCATAAATGGGCACTATAAGTTACCCTAACCACAGAAGAAGCAATGTCTAAGGGATCAGCATTCAGCATTAAGCAATAACGTTAAAGATGGAAATACAGTCCTCAGTAACCGTTCAGCTCCTCAGATAGAATCAAATGAACTCCTCTATGGAGGAAATCGAAATAGGAATGAGCACACCTCTATGGAGGAAAATAGGAATAAGCATACCTCTACGAAGGAAAATAGGAATGAGCTCACTTCCCTCTGTGCAGTCAGGCTAGGTTACAGTTGTCTAAAGAATTTCCCACTTTACCATTGGTCAAAGAGTTGTACATTTACAATTAGTCCAATGGAAATAAAATCCCGAATCAAAGCTATAACTAAACTGTCTTTCACATGTTGATGATAGGCTCCTCTTCTCCTCTTCCCACTGTCAGGTAACAGTTTTGTATCCATCCATGGTCCAGTAAGTGCATCCATTGTTAGCTTCTGGTAATATCGCTGTTGCATGCATTAAAGTTTACAGTGTAGCAACTACTAATACAAGACATTCTAGCAAGCAGTTCTCATGAGAAAGTTAAAGGCATCTGCTACATTTAGTCAACTCAGTGAAAAACAATACATGAGTTAATTTCTCTGTCATACATTTCCAACGAGTGATTTAAACAGTGCAACTTAACATGAGGCTATGCAGACGAGGCCCAAACCTTCCTAACTTAAGGCCCACAATTAATAAAGCAAATGCATAATCATTAATACATCATTCTGGTACATCTTCTTAATGCAGATACTTCAATTATTATTAGTAAGTTTTCATAAAGACACTTCTGCACTCATTACAACCCTGGCGGTTGGTGATAAAGCAGCGGTAATACCGCCAACAGGCCGGCGGTAAGAAAAACGGAATTATGTCCATGCCGGAAACCGCCAACATAGACAGCCACTTTAACACTCTGACCGCCATGGTAGTAGAAACAAACACTGCGGCGGTAACCGCTAACAGGCAGGCGGAGGACAATGCACCGCCCACACTATTACAAGGCACCAATCTACCAGCTTTTCTGGGGCAGTACCAATGCCAACAAAAACACGGCGGAAACAGTCATTGGAAGGGAAACCACTCACCTCTCGACACTCAATGAGGAACCAGGACGCCATGGAGCCTGAGCTCCAGGGCCTGCTGATGCTTGTCTACCTCATCATCTACCAGGAACATCAAATACATCGGTGACGAAGACGGTGAGTACTGCACCTAGCACACCAGGGAGGGAAGGAGGGAAAAGAGAGTGACACATGCACGCAACACCCCCAAACACTACACACACACACATATCTATTCACATCACAGATACACCCTGTCACCCCCTGGAAGAATGCAAGGACCAAATGAAATGAGTCTTACGAGTATAATAATCAAACAATCATATAGGCCAAGATAAATTTAAATCATCAGTATATACAAATATTAACAGCAAGTACACAAGTTCGTACACTATCCCATTAAATGTCCGTGGACCTTTGGTCCCAAAAAGCATGGGCGAAGCCCACACATGACACCTGCCTCAAAACGGAGAGAACACTGCATGGGCATCTGGTTGAAAAAAAAAAAACAGGCACCTCAGGGGGGGAAGGGAAGGGAGGACACCTCAGCCAGATGATGGGACAACGCCACTGCTCCTCGAGGGGGCTCCATGCCCACTGCTTGCTCCTGGGGAGTGCAAAGCCACAGTCTCTCAAGTCTCTCAAGTGGGTGGTTTGCCCACTGCTTGGTCCTGGGGAGTGCAAAGCCACAGTCTCCCAAGCCTCTCAAGTGGATGGTTTGCCCACTGCTTGGTCCTGGGGAGTGCAAAGCCACAGTCTCTCAAGTCTCTCAAGTGGGTCCACTGCCCACTGTTTGGTCCTGGGGATAGCAAAGCCACAGTCTCTCAAGTGGGTGGTTTGCCCACTGCTTGGTCCTGGGGAGTGCAAAGCCACAGTCTCTCAAGTCTCTCAAGTGGGTCCACTGCCCACTGTTTGGTCCTGGGGAGTGCAAAGCCACAGCTTCTCAAGTCTCTCAAGTGGGTGGTCTGCCCACTGTTTGGTCCTGGGGAGTGCTAAGCCACAGTCTTTCAAGTGAGTGACATGTTCCACTGGTTCTGGAGGGATCTTTGTATCCTGTCAAGGATAAGGTGAGTGGATGTTTTTTCTCCACTGGTTCTTGAGGGGGCTTTGTGCCCAGAGTGCTTCATCCTGCCAAGGACTGTGTTAGTGGATGCTTTTCTCCACTGGTTCTTGAGGGGGCTTTGTGCCCAGAATGCTTCATCCTGCCAAGGACTGTGTTAGTGGATGCTGTTCTCTACTGCTCCTGGAGGGGGCTTTGTGCCCAGTGTGCTTCCTCCTTCTTAGGATAAGGTGAGTGGATGCTTTTCTCCACTGGTTCTGGTGGGGGCTTTGTGCCCAGAGTGCTTCATCCTGCCAAGGACTGTGTTAGTGGATGCTTTTTCCCACTGTTCTGGAGGGGGCTTTGTGCCCAGAGTGCTTCATCCTGCCAAGGACTGTGTTAGTTGATGCTTTTCTCCACTGGTTCTGGAGGGGGCTCTGTGCCCAGAGTGCTTCATCCTGCCAAGCATAAGGTGAGGGGATGCTTTTCTACACTGGTTCTGGAGGGGGCTTTGTGCCCAGTGTTGCAGCACCAGGGGTGTGGCAGTTCCCATTCCCTCACCTGGGTGTCTGAGCCACAAGATTTTCCGGTAGCAGGTAGCATGGTACTCCATGGAGGCAGAGCCACACTTCGCCTTGCGACGACTTAGGCTGCAAACTGCTGGTAGTGCCAGTGGGCGGTGGTGGTGCCTCGTGCAGGATCCAGGACCTCTCCTGCAGTCTTGGACGGCTGCCCACTGGGGATGCTGCTGATGTCCGCTGTAGTGGCACTGGCGGGGCACGTCGCGGGGCAGGTGGCGGTGGCTGCGGCCATGTCTGCGGCGGAGATGCTGCTGGTGGTGCCCGTGGTGCAGTTGTCTGTAGTAGTGGAGGGAGACACCAGGCTGTCTCCTGCAGCCTCGAAAGGCTGCCCACTGGGGATGATGCTGGTGAACGTAGTTGTGGCAGCTGCCGTGCAGGTGGCGGTGCAGGTGGCAGTGCAGGTGGCGGTGCAGGTCGCGGTGCAGGTGGCTGGGCAGGTGGCGGGTGTTGCGGTGGTGCCCACAATGGTAGAGGTTGCTGGCCTGTCTGGAGAAATGGGGGTCACCAGTCCCTCACCCGGAGGCTCCGTGCCCTGAGGTGACTTTTGTTTGCTCTTGTGTCCCTTCCCCACCTTGGGAGTTGCTGCTGGGACCTTGGCACTGTCCTCTGTGGTTCTGGATGAGGACTTGCTGGGTGTGTGGTGCGGCTTTTCTCTCCTGCATGCTGGCCCCTTCTTTACACTGGCAGGTGGCGGAATAGGGTGGTCCTTGGCTTCAGTAGAGGGCACACTGGCAGCCCTGATGGGTGCCCCCTTCGATCCTCCCGGACTTGCAGGGACCACAGTGGATGACGATTTGGTGGCTGAGGTGCTGGTCTGGGCTCTAGACAACCTGGCCCAAGGGGAAGGACGGGGGGGAGGTTTAGGGAGGAGGTCAATGGTAGCCAGGAAATGTTTTTTGGACACACAGGGACAGGAAGATGCAGGGGGTTTGGGAGTGGAGGAAGAAGTAGTGGTTGTAGAAGGTGTACGTCTGCTGAGTTTGGGTGAGGGTGCATAGGTTGGAGGCTGTTGTGAGGTGGATGGCTGTTGAGTGGGTGTGTGATGGCGTTTGTGTACTTTGGGAGGAAGGCTCACAGACACACTGGGAGAGGACATAGGGGATGTGTGAATGATAGTGGGGGTGGTGATTGCACATGAGCGGTGTGTAGTGATGGGCGTGCTGGTGATGGAGGTAGTGGCTGAGGATGTATTGCATGCAGGTGTGAGTGGAGACGCGACTGGGAGGGAGGTGGAGGACGTGGAGGAGGGGGACACAGTGGAGGCAGTGGATGTTGGTGTGTCTGCATGGGTATGATGCTTGTGTGAGTGCCTGTGGAAAGTGTGGTGCTTATGTATACCTGAGCCACTTTTGTGTGTTGACGTGTGTGCATGCTGGTCTGGAGGTGTGCTTGGGATAGGCTGAGGTAGAGGGGATTGGGTCTGAGTAGAGGAAGTTGGAGGTGGAAGGCTAGACACAGGGACAAGTGCGGCCATCATTGCGGAGGCCAGAGCCTGAATTGCTCTCTGTTGGGCTGCCACACCAGAGTGAATGCCCTCCAGGTATGTATTTCTTGCTGCAAATGCCTCTCGACACCCTGGATGGCATTCAAAATGGTTGACTGCCCAACAGTGAGGGATCTCAGGAGGGTAATAGCCTCCTCACTGAGGGCAGCAGGACTGACTGGCAGGGCCTGAGGTGCCTGGGGCGAAGGAGATGCCCTCCCTCATTGTGTGAGCGGGCATGGCAAACACGCTGAGGGGCTGCTGGGAGGGCGCTGCTGGTAGGGGGGATGGCGGCTGTACCTGTTGTTGCGGTGGGCACAGAAGTGCCCGCCACCGCAAGGAAGCTCCCATCAGAGGAGGAGTCGCTGTCGCTGGTGTCCCCTACTGTCCCTGTCATGGAGCTCCCCTCGCCCTCCGTCCCACTGGTGCCTTTAGACTCCGTACATTCACCCTCCTGGGCCATGTGGGTTGCAGCTCCCTTCTGCTCCGATGCCACTGCTCCTACACCAGATGATGGTAATGCACACAAGGACAGTGTGACAAAACAAGAAGGGGGGAAAGACAGAGGACACACATGGTCAATGCCAGCAACACCACTACCGTTGGCGGACACAACACACAGGGAGCAGCCCGATGCACTACGCCATGCACTAATAGTTCTTAGGAAAATCACCTGTCCATGGGGGACTATGCCTAACCCCATTAGCTGCACACCTGGAACCCACAGGAGCCTGACTAGTTGTTGATGGCCACTATCACTTTTGGGGTTGGAGTGCCACAGAGCCAGCCTAACAAGGGACCTACCCTAGCAAGTTTGCCCTGGCCTAGTGGAACCCACGGCCCACATCCCCCACCCAGACACCTCATAAAGCGCGCAGAGTCAGCTGAATGAGACTGTACTCAGCCCCTTGTGGCTGCTGTGATGCCCTCAAGCGCCTATCCAACACAGGATATTCCACCACCAGGATCCGGAACATCAGGGGGGTCATGGTGCGAGGGGCACCCCTTCCACGTTGGGAGGCCATGCCCAGCTGGGCCTCCGCCGTCTTCTTGCTCCAGCGGCGCAGGTGCTCTCATCTCTTGCGGCAATGGGTGCTCCATCTATGATAGACCCCGAGGGTCCGCACTTCCTTGGTGATGGCACACCAAATATCCTTCTTCTGGGGGGCGGTCACCTAGAGGAAAGGTAAAACAGGAAAGGAATTTACTCTCCCGTCTGGCCCGTCATACTCATTGCCCACCTGTTCCCACCGATGCCCCGACACACATACACTCACCATCCTCACATGCAGGCCTCAGCCCCCCCAACATGTCTGTTCAATCCACACCATTCCATACATTCATTTCCCACGCATCATGCTCACAGTGTAGTCACCTGTTTGTCTGGAGGACCGCAGAGTAGCGTGTACTGGGGGAGGACCCCATCCACTAGTCTCTCCAACTCCTCCGAAGTGAAGGCAGGGGCCCTTTCCCCAGACACTGTGTGTACCGTCACCGCCGGCGTACATCGTCATTGGCTCCTGGAACCCATAGGGCCCAATGATAACCAATGCTGATTTGCACGGGGGTCTGCAACCGCCTACCGCGAAGCTGCACAACGCCAGCGCAGTTACCTCATTTCCCCTTGCCGCTCCTTACAGGTCAGGCAGCTGCCATTTCTTGGTGGCACATGGCATGGTACCTAACCGCGTCACAGCACATTTGGGCAGCAATACGGACAGACAACAACACACACAGATTTACTCACAGTAGTGCAAAAACACCTGTGCAACCTATGTGGTACATGACCCTCTGCTCAACATTCTCCTCCATAGGGCCCAACCGCTGGGGCAGCTGATGAGATGGCGTCATCCTCCGGTGTACAGACCCCTGGTGGACCTATCGAAAATGGAAGACAGACACATCATTATCACCTACAGACTTGATCGTGCCACAATCCAAGAACTGTGTGCCCAATTGGAGCCAGACCTGATGTCAGCTATCCACCACCCCACAGGTATCCTCCCTCTAGTGCAGCTCCTGTCAGTGCTCTATTTCCTGGCCAGTGATTCCTTTCAAACACCAGTGGCCATGGCATCAAGGATGTCTCAGCCAATGTTCTCTAACGTGCTGTCCAGAGTGCTATCTGCCCTGCTGAAACACATGTGCAGCTACATCGTTTTCTCCCAGGTGGATGATTTGCCCACTGTGAAAGCTGACTTCTATGCCCTGGGACATATCCCCAACATCATTGGTGCAACTGATGGTACACATGAGGCATTTGTCCCCCCCGCAGGAATGAACAGGTGTACAGAAATGGTAAAAGCTACCATTCAATGAATGTGCAGATGGTGTTTGGCAGACCAGTACATCTCTCATGTGAATGCCAAGTATCTAGGCTCTGTGCATGAAGCTTACATTTTGAGGAATAGCAGCATCCCTCATGTGATGGGCCAACTCCAGAGGCACTGTGTGTGGCTAATAGGTGAGCCCAAGGTCCCCACACAGTATGAATAGGTGTCTGGGTATGGGGAAGTCCCTAAGGGTTGGTGTATGCCTAACAGATATCCCTCAACATTTACAGGTGACTCTGGTTACCCCAACCTCTCATGGCTACTGACCCCAGTGAGGAATGCCAGGACAAGGGCAGAGGAACTCTACAATGAGGCACATGAGCGAACTAGGAGGATTATTGAGCGGACTTTCGACCTCCTGAAGGCCAGATTCCGGTGCCTCCATCTAACAGGTGGCTCCCTATACTACTCACCCAAGAAGATGTGCCAGATAATCGTGGCATTGCGACGCCAGGTGCCTTTTCTGCAGGAGGATGACCCTGATGTTGGTCTTGTGGCAGCTGTTGAGCCTGTGGACAGTGAGGAAGAGGAGGCAGAGAAAGAAGATAATGACAACCGAAACAACATCATCATGCAGTACTTCCAGTGAGACACAGGTATGAGACTGGCACAGCTCATCTCATATCTGACTACTGTAGGACTTTGTGTAAGTTAGCCTTTTTAACCTCTGTGTATGGACCCTGACAGTTCACTTTGGCTTACCTTTTCACAGATCTGGGTACCACATTCTGCCTTCTGCTATGTTTACTGCTTCCCAACAACTGTCATACTTTGGTATGTGCAAATGAACATTTACATTGATATTTGTCTAAGAGGTTGTAATAATACATTGGTGAAAGTACAGACTGACTCCAAATTGTTTTGTGATTCAAGGGTGTTTATTTACGTGCTACTAAGTAGTGGGGCATGTGCAATGGGCTGGGGTGATGGTTGAGGAATATCCATGGTAGAGTCCAGTTTCTTTGTATCACAGGTGCACTGTCCAATGGGGCATAGGAAGGGGAGCAATGGCAGTTCATGGTGGACAGGGTGACATAGTGGAACCGAAGGGTGACAATCAGGAGAGTTTTATTTCCTGGCGGGGGTCTTGGCAATGTTCTCTGTCTTGTGCCTGGATCGCAGGGACTGCTTGCGGGGTGGTTCTCCTTCTGCAGGGGGTGGGGTCCTGGTGGCCTGTTGGTCCTGTGACGGGACCTCCTGTCCACTAGCGCCGGCGGACGTGGAAGGCTGTTCATCGTTCGGGCTGTCAGGAGCCCAGTGGTATGCCACTGTCTGCCTCATGGTGTTGGCCATGTCTGCCAGCACCCCTGCAATGGTGACCAGGGTGGTGTTAATAGACTTCAAGTCTTCCCTGATCCCCAGGTACTGCTCCTCCTGCAGTTGCTGGGTCTCCTGAAACTTGGCCAGTACCATGCCCATGATCTCCTGAGAATGGTGGTATGCTCCCATGATGTTGGAGAGTGCCTCCTGGAGAATGGGTTCCCTGGGCCTGTCCTCCCTCTGTTGCACAGCAGTCCTCCCAGTTTCCCTGTTATCCTGTGCCTTTGTCCCCTGAACCGTGAGCCCCCTGCCACTGACCCCAGGTCCCTGATCGTCCTGTGTTTGTGCGGTTGCGTAGGGACAATGGCATGGGCCGCTGGGTGGGTGCTGTGGTGGTGTTTCCTGAGGGGGGAGGTTCTGTGGTGGTTTGGGATTGTGGCAGGGAAACCGACTGTCCAGAGGTCCCTGATGGGCGGGGCTGGTCATCTTGATCCAGGCATGCAGAGCTGCTATCGTCACTGTGGGTCTCCTCTGTGGGGGGACTGGATATGGGTGGCACCTCCTGTCCGGTGACGTTGGGTAGGGGTCCTGTTGGGGTGTAAATGCATTGTTATTGTATCTGTGTGTGCCATCTTGTGCAATGGGTGTGTTTCCCTCTACTAATGTGCTTGCAATATTGCCTTGGCCCTTGTGTGAGTGCTGATTGTGTGCCCTGGTTGAGTCTCTCCCTTGGACGTGCTGTTGTGATGGGTGTCCATGCAGGTCTGTGATGGATGTCCATGCATTGGTGTTGCATGCAGGGGTTGATATTGGGATGTGTGGGTTGTGATAGTAGGGTATATGTAAGGTGGTGGAGTGATGGGGTGAGGGAAGGGGTAGGAGTTTGTGATGGCATGCAAGTAGGGTGGAGGATATAGTAGTAACTCAATCATCAATCAATCAAAAAAACTTTTAGAGCGCGCTACTCACCCATAAGGGTCTCAAGGCGCGGGGGCTGCCGTTTTACTGTTCGAAAAAGCCATGTCTTGAGGTGTTTTCTGAATGACAGGAGGTCCTGAGTCTTGCAGAGGTTGGTGGGGAGGGAGTTCCAGGTTTTGGGGGCGAGGTAGGAGAAGGACCTGCCTTCAGAGGTGGTGCGTTGGATACAGGGGACTGTGGCGAGGGTGAGGTCAGCGGAGCGGAGGTGGCGAGTGGGGATGTGGAAGTTCACTCTTTCGTTGAGGTAGGCTGGTCCAGTGTTGTGGAGGGATTTGTGTGCGAGGATGAGTATCTTGAAGATGACCCTTTTGTTGATAGGAAGCCAGTGAAGGGATGTGAGGTGGGCGGAGATGTGTTCATGGCGTGGAATGTTCAAGATGAGGCATGTAGCTGCGTTTTGGATCCTCTGGAATTTCTGCTGAAGCTTTACTGTGGTGCCAGCATAGAGGGCGTTTCCGTAGTCTAGCCTGCTGCTGATGAGTGTATGGGTGACAGTCTTTCTGGTTTCTATGGGTATCATTTGAAGGTTTTTCGAAGCATGCGGAGGGTGTTGAAGCAGGAGGAGGTGATCGAGTTGATTTGCTGGGTCATGGAGAGAGACGAATCTAAGATGACGTTGATGTTGCGTGCGTGGGTGGCAGGTGTTGGCAGTGATCCTAGGGTGGTGGGCCACCAGGAGTCGTCCCATATTGTTTTGTTGGGGCCGAAGATGATGATTTCGTTTTGTTGGAGTTTAGTTTTAGGTGGCTTGCTGTCATCCATTTGGCGGTGTCTAGGAGTCCGGCATGGAGGTTGGTCTTGGCGGTGGTGGGGTTCCTGGTGAGGGAGATGACGAGCTGGGTGTCGTCTGCGTAGGATATGATGGTGATTCTGTGTGGGTGGAGGATGTTGGCGAGCAGGCCATGTAAATGTTGAAAAGGGTGGGGCTGAGGGAGGACCCTTGGGGATCAGATGATCTTGGTTGCTGGGGATTGGAAGGGAGGGAGGTGGACTTCCTGGGTCCTTTCAGTGAGGATGGAACCGAGCCAGTCCATGGCCTTGTGTCGTAGAGGCGTGTACAGAGTATTTGGTGGCAGACAGTGTTGAAAGCTGCGGAGAGGTCCAGGAGGATGAGTGCGACGGTCTCGCCCTTGTCGACACTGGTTCTGATGTTGTCAGTACAGGTGATGAGGGCGGTCTCAGTGCTGTGGTTCTTGCGGAATCCAGACTGGGAGGCGTCAAGTGTGTTGTTTTCCTCTAGGAAGGGAGACAGGTGGGCAGTCACTAACTTCTCAGCGACCTTGGCGGGGAAGGGGAGAAGAGAAATTGGGCGGTAGTTCGTGAGGTCATCAGGGTCTGCTTTGGGTTTTTTCAGGAGTGCGGTTACTTCTGCGTGCTTCCAGAAGTCTGGGAAGGTGGCGTCGTCAAAGGAGCTGTTGATTATGGCGCGAAGCTTGGGAGCGATGGTTGGGCTGGCCTTGTTGAAGATGCGGTGAGGGCAGGGGTCCGACGGGGAGCCTGAGTGGATGGAATTCATGGTTACTTCAATTTCTTCATCGTTGGTAGGGGCCCAGATGTGTAGTAGGTTGGGGAGGGGGTGTGTGTTGTTGTTGGTCGTGTCGGTGGTGAAGGTGGTGGGTGCTGGTGATGTGAAGCTGTTGTGTATGTCTAAAATTTTGAGGTGGAAGTGGTTGGAGAGGGAGTTGCAGAGGTTCTGTGTGTGAGTGGGGTCGATGTTGCAGGATTTGGGTTTGGTGAACTCTTTGATCATGGTAAAGAGTTCCTTGCTGTTATGTGAATTACTGTTTATGCGTTCCTTGTAGTAAGCCCTTTTAGTGGTCCTTATGAGTTGGTGATGTTTGCGTATGGTGGTTTTGAGGGTGGAGAAGTTGGTCATTGAGGGTTCCTGGTGCCAAGCTTTTTCTGTTTTGCGGCATTCACGCTAGGGGGCGTTCTTGATGTTGTGGGTGGTGATGTTTCTTCTAAGAGGGGCGAGTGACATGCAGGTTGTAATCCATTGTGTGAGGTTATGGGCAGAAATGTTGGGGTCGTTGGTGTTGGGGGGTTCTGTGTGAGCTGGGCATACAGGTGTTCTGCGGGGATCTTGTTCCACATGCAGTAGGTTGTGGTGTGTTGGTGATGGTGTGTTGGGGGTTTCAAGAAGGAAAATGGATGCAGTGGTGGTCGGTCCAGCGGAGTTTGGTGGTGTGTGTGAAGGTTATGTGGTTGCTGGAGGTGAAAATTGCATCTAGCGTATGTCCTGCTGAGTGAGTGGGTGATGTGACAAGTTGTTTGAGTCCTAGATTTGTGAGGTTGTCTAGTAGGGATGTGGAGTTGTGGCTGTGGTGGTTCTCCAGGTGAAAGTTAATGTCACCAAGGAGGGTGTAGTCTGTGGAAGTGAGGGCGTGGGGGCTGATGCTGTCAGCGATGGCATCACAGAAGGGGGGACGAGGTCCTGGTGGTCTGTAAATGAGGGCTCCTCTGACGGTGGTGTTGGCGTTTATGTGAATTAGGAAGTGCAGGTTTTCTGCGCTGTCTAGGGTGTTGTGTGTGTTGGTGGTGATCTTTATGGTGCTTTAATGTACAATGGCGATGCCAGCTCCTGGTTTGTTTAGACAATCTTTACGATTGATTTTGTAGCCTTCTGGGATGGCTATGGCTATGTCGGGCTCAGATGAGGGATTCATCCAAGTTTCCGTGAGGAAGGCAATGTCCAGGGAGTGTGACGTGATCAGGTCCCAGAGTTCGATGACATGCTTGTGTATGGAGCGGGTGTTTAGGAGTATGCAGTTAAGGTTTTTGCGGGGGCTGTTGTTGTTGTGGTGCGTGATGGTGTTGTTGAGGGGGGTGTTAGTGTTGTTGTGGGTTGTGTTAGTGTTGTGGTAGAGCGTGCTGGCATTGTTTTGGGGCGTGTTGGGGTTGGCGCGGGGCATGTGGGTGTTTTTGGTGGTGTTGTGGTGAATGATGGTATTGTTGTGGTGGTTGTTAGTGTTGTTGTGGGTTGTGGTACTGTTGTTGTAGAGCATGCTAGCGTTGTTGTGGGGCGTGTTGGGGTTGGTGTGGGGAATGTGGGTGTTTTTGGTGTTTGTGGGGGTGCTGGAGAACCGACATGCATAGCATGTAAAGGGTCCATGTGTGTGCTTGGTGGTTGGCTTGGGCAGGTGGGGTGCAGACCTGGGTTGGGGGTGTGTAGCGTGGTGGCTGAGTAGTGTTGTCTAGGGGGGTTAGGATTGAGAGGACCAGGGGGACCGGCGTTGGTGCGGTCCAGGCGTGGATTGGCGCAGACAGGCTTGCCTCTGGCGCGACCGCTGCGCACGTCCACCATTAAGAGGGGGAGGTGGGAGGGAGGAGCAGCTGGGAGGTGGGAGGCGAGGGACCAATGGGTGCGCGAGGGGGGGCGGGGCCGCAGGGGACGCAGAAGCAGGGGCTGGGAGAACAGAGAGAGCCAGCTGAGCTGGGCGAGCTCGAAAACAGGCCCAGTAAAAACGAAACGGGCAAAAACAAAGGCACAAAGGTAATTCCAAGCAGTACGGTGAACAAAATAACAGTTTTAAACAACGAAAAAGCTAAATGCAATGCAATTACACAGTGAGCCTACCACTAGGCACCAGGGATGAGGCACAGGCAGGTGCCTACAGGTGGTGGAGGGCCTCGATCTCGATTCCAGGTGGCAGACAGGGATCAGGGGCAGGAGGTGGCTGGTGGAGCCAAGTGGACTTCTGGCCAGAAACAGGTCAGGGGGTCACACAGGGCTCCACAGCGGCCGCCATTAAGAGGGGGAGGTGGGAAGGAGGAGCAGCTGGGAGGTGGGAGGTGGGAGGCGAGGGACCAATAGGTGCGTGAGGGGGCCGGGGCTGCAGGAGACGCAGCGGCAGGGGGTAGGGAGAGCAGAGAGAGCCGTCTGAGCTGGACGGGCTCGAAAACAGGCACAGTAAAAACGAAAAGGGCAAAAAACAAAGGCACAAAGGTAATTCCAAGCAGTACAGTGAACAAAATAAGATTTAAACAACGAAAAAGCTAAATACAATGCAATGATACAGTGAGCCTACCACTAGGCACCAGGGATGAGGTGCAGGTGGGTGCCTGCGGGTGGTGGAGGGCCTTGATCTCGATTCCAGGTGGCAGACGGGGATCAGGGGCACGGAGGTGGCTGGTGGAACCAAGTGGACTCCTGGCCGGAAACAGGTCAAGAGGTCACACGGGGCTCTGCAGTGGCCGCCATTAAGAGGGGGAGGTGGGAGGGAGGAGGAGCTGGGTGGTTGGAGGTGAGGGACCAATGGCTACGTGAGGGGGCGGGGCAGCCGGGGACGCAGCGGCAGGGGCTGGGAGAGCAGAGAGAGCGGCTGAGCTGGGTGGGCTCGAAAACAGGCACAGTAAAAACTAAACGGTCAAAAACAAAGGCACAAACGTAATTCCAAGCTGTACAGTGAACAAAATAACAGTTTTAAACAACAAAAAAGCTAAATGCAATGCAATGATACAGTGAGCCTACCACCAGGCACCAGGGATGAGGCACAGGCGGGTGCCTACCGGTGGTGGAGGGCCTCGATCTCGATTCCAGGTGGCAGACAGGGATCAGGGGCACGGAGGTGGCTGGTGGAGCCAAGTGGACTTCTGGCCAGAAACAGGTCAGAGGGTCACACAGGGCTCCACAGCGGCCGCCATTAAGAGGGGGAGGAGGGAGGGAGGAGCAGCTGGGAGGTGGGAGGCGAGGGACCAATGGGTGCGCAAAGGGGGCAGGGCCGCAGGAGACGCAGCGGCAGGGGCTGGGAGAGCGGAGAGAGCCGGCTGAGCTGGATGGGCTCGAAAACAGGCACAGTAAAAACGAAAAGGGCAAAAAACAAAGGCACAAAGGTAATTCCAAGCAGTACAGTGACTGAAATAAGTTTTAAACAACGAAAAAGCTAAATGCAATGCAATGATACAGTGAGCCTACCACTAGGCACCAGGGATGAGGTGCAGGTGGGTGCCTGCGGGTGGTGGAGGGTTCTCGATCTCGATTCCAGTAGGTAGACGGGGATCAGGGGCATGGAGGCGGCTGGTGGAGCCAAGTGGACTCCTGGCCAGAAACAGGTCAGGGGGTCACACGGGGCTCCGCAGCGGCCGCCATTAACAGGGGGAGGTGGGAGGGAGGAGCAGCTGGGAGGTGGGAGGTGAGGGACCAATGGGTGCGCGAGGGGGGCAGGGCCGCAGGGGATGCAGCGGCAGGAGCTGGGAGAGCGGAGAGAGCCGGCTGAGCTGGGCGGGCTCGAACACAGGCAGAGTAAAAACTAAACGGGCAAAAACAAAGGCACAAAGGTAATTCCAAGCAGTACGGTGAACGAAATAACAGTTTTAAACAAGGAAAAAGCTAAATGCAATGCAATGATACAGTGAGCCTACCACTAGTCACCAGGGATGAGGTGCAGGCAGGTGCCTGCGGGTGGTGGAGGGCCTTGATCTCGATTCCAGGTGGCAGACGGGGATCAGGGGCACAGAGGTGGCTGGTGGAACCAAGTGGACTCCAGGCCGGAAACAGGTCAGGGGGTCACACGGGGCTCTGCAGCGGCCGCCATTAAGAGGGGGAGGTGGGAGGGAGGAGGAGCTGGGAGGTGGGAGGTGAGGGACCAACGGGTACGTGAGGGGACGGGGCTGCAGGGGACGCAGCGGCAGGGGCTGGGAGAGCAGAGAGAGCGGCTGAGCTGGGTGGGCTCGAAAACAGGCACAGTAAAAATAAACGGGCAAAAACAAAGGCACAAAGGTAATTCCAAGCAGTACGGTGAATGAAATAACAGTTTTAACCAACAAAAATGCTAAATACAATGCAATGATACAGTTAGCTTACCACTAGGCACTAGGGATGAGGCGCAGACGGGTGCCTGTGGGTCGTGGAGGGCCTCAATCTCGATTCCAGGCAGCAGACGGGAATCAGGGGCACGGAGGTGGCTGATGGAGCCAAGTGGACTCCTGGCCAGAAACAGGTCAGGGGGTCACACGGGGCTCTGCAGCGGCGGCCATTAAGAGGGGGAGATTGGAGGGAGGAGCAGCTGGGAGGTGAGGGACCAATGGGTGCGTGAGGGGGGCAGGGCCGCAGGGGACGCAGCGGCAGGGGCTTGGAGAGCGGAGAGAGCCGGCTGAGCTGGGCGGGCTCGAAAACAGGCACAGTAAAAACGAAAAGGGCAAAAACAAAGCCACAAAGGTAATTCCAAGCAGTACGGTGAACGAAATAACAGTTTTAAACAACGAAAAAGCTAAATGCAATGCAATGCAATGATACAGTGAGCCTACCACTAGGCACCAGGGATGAGGTGCAGGCAGGTGCCTGCAGGTGGTGGAGGGCTCGATCTCGATTCCAGTAGGCAGACAGGGATCAGGGGCACGGAGGCGGCTGGTGGAGCCAAGTGGACTCCTGGACAGAAACAGGTCAGGGGGTCACACGGGGCTTCGCAGCGGCTGCCATTAAAAGGGGGAGGTGGGAGGGAGGAGTAGCTGGGAGGTGGGAGGCGAGGGACCAATGGGTGCGTGAGGGGCTGTGGCCGCAGGGGACGCATCGGCAGGGGCTGGGAGAGCAGAGAAGGCCGGCTGAGCTGGGCGGGCTCGAAAACAGGCACAGTAAAAACTAAATGGTCAAAAACAAAGGCACAAACGTAATTCCAAGCAGTACAGTGAACGAAATAACAGTTTTAAATGACAGTCACCACAGCGGTAGCCGCCTACAGCCGGGCGGAAAACAAAGTTCTGCCCACGATATTATGACAACACAATCCACCACCTTTTCTGGGGTGGTACCAACGCCATCAAAAGCCTGGCGGAAACACATTACAGAAGTGAAAGGACTCACCATTGGAGACACAGGGAAGAATCACACCGCTTTGGAACCAGAACTGCAAGTATTTCCGATGATCTTCTATGTTATGCTCGTCGAACACCAACACTGGCGAAGACATCGATGGTTAGTACAGCCACCTAGCACTCAAGGAGGGGGGAGGAAAACAAGAGTGACACACTCACGCACATCACACACCCCATACACACATACCATTCACACAACCAGCTCCACAAAGAACAATTTATCCCCGTTAATCGGCTGAATAATGCAAGGACAACAGGAATTGACTAAAGTGATTGTAATCAGATCAAGTCAAAATTAATAATACGATTTGCCAATGCAACAGATAAGTACGAATGTACAAAAAAGGGACACTGCCCAGTCCTCAGGTCATGTGGGCAACATGGCCACAGGGCAAAGTTTGAGGTCCCAATCGTTATCTGCACCAATACGGAGAGAACACTGCAGGGGCATGAGGTGGCAAATAGGCAGGCACCTCGGGGGGCACCTCAGCCGGATGTGAAAACAAGACCACTGGTTCTGGAGGGGGCAACATGCCATGTGCCTGGTCTTGGGGAGTGCAAGACCACAGTCTCTCAAGTGGGTGTCTCCCACTCTGGTTCTAGAGGGGGCAATATGCCCTGTGCTTGGTCTTTGGGAGTGCAAGGCCACAGTCTCTGGAGTGGGTGAATTCCCCACTGGTTCTGGAGGGGACAGGACGCACAGCAGCCGATGGAGGCTGGATCACATGGCGTCCGCCGGTGGTGACAGGTGCACTGTGGTGGTGGTGGTAGTGGGAGGCTCCTGCTCAGCCCCTGCACCCTGCGATGGCTGCACTGTGGTGGTGGTGGTAGTGGGAGGCTCCTGCTCCACCCCTGCACTCACTGATGGCTGCACAACCACGGCTGGGGGTGGGGGTTCTGGGACAGCTGCTGATGCAGGCTCCTTCCCCTTCTTGCTTGCTGGTGCAGGCTCCTTCTCCTTTCTGCTGGCTGGTGCAGGCTCCTTCCCCTTCTTGCTGGATGATGCAGGCTCCTTCCCCTTCTTACTGGTTGGTGCAGGCTCCTTCCCCTTCTTCTGGTGCAGGCTCATTCGCCTTCTTGCTGGCTGGTGCAGGCTCCTTCCCCTTCAGTTTTTGTGGCCTGGAATCCTTTCCACCTTGAGTAGATGCTGCTGAAACTGGGCCCGTGGACTGTTTGGCTGAGGTGCTTGTCTGCCACCTTGATACCCTGGCCATACGTGCAGGATGGAGGCGTAAGGAAGAGGTCAATGGTGGAAAGGAAAAGCTTTTAGGGACATTGGGGCGGGAAGAGGGAGAAGTAATGGGAGTGGAAGATGAGGAAGTGGTTGTTGGAGGTGTTTGTCTGTTGGATTTGGGTGCAGGTGCATGTGTTGGATGCTATTGTGAGGTGGATGGATGTTGGGTGTCTAAGTGCTTGCGTTTGTGGGGACAGACACGGTGGGAGAGGACACAGGGGACGTGTGCATGGATGTTGTGGAGGTGTCTGCCAGTGAGGTGTGTGTTCTGCTTGGTGTGGTGATGATGCAGGTAGTAGATGATGATTTAGTGCAGGTGTGAGTGTGGACGTAACTGGGTGGGAGATGGAGGAGGCGGAGGAGGAGGAGGAGGGGGAGACAGTGGAAATAGTGGATGTTGTTGTGTCTGCAACTGGATGGTGTTTGTGGGAATGCCTGTGGGTTGAAGTGTGGTGCTTGTGTTTGCCTGTGACACTCTTGGGTGTTGTCCTGTATGCATGCTCATCTGGCTGTGTGCTTGGGATGGGTTGGGGTTGAGGAGAATGGGCCTAGGAAGTGGAAGTTGGAGGGGGGACTGTAGAAACAGGGACAATGGCTGTCATCAGAGAGGAGGCCAGAGCCTGAATCAATCTCTGTTGGGCCGCCCATCCAGTGTGAATGCCCTCGAGGAATGCATTAGATTATTGCATCTGGGCTTCACAATGGTTGATTGCCCTACAGAGATGGCTCTCAGGAGGTCAATAGCATCCTCACTCAGGGCAGCAGGGCTCACTGGGGCAGGGCCTGAGGTGCCTGGGGCGAAGGTAATGCCCACCCTCCTGGGTAAGCGGGTATGGGCAACTCACTGAGGGGCTGCTGGGAGGGCGCTGCTGGTAAGGGTGGTGGCAGCTGTACATGTAGCTGGGGTGGTCACAGAGGTGTCTGTCACCACCAGCGAGCTCCCATCAGAGGAGGTATCCAGAGTCTGTATTGTCCCCTCAAGTCTCTGCCATGGTGTTCCCCTCGGCCTCTGTCCCACTGGTGCCCTCACCGTTGGTGGACTCTGCCTCCAGCGTCCTTTGGGGTGCAGCTCCCTCCATCGCCGGTGCCTCTACTCCTCCACCAGATGATGCTAATGCACACAAGGACAGGGTGACAAAACAAGAAGGGGGGGAGAGACAGAGGATACACTTAGCCAATGCCAGCAACAACACTACTGTTGGTGTACACAACACACAGGGATCAGCCCTATGCACTAGGCCATGCACTACCAGTTACAAAGCTATTCCCCAGCCCATGGGGTACAATGCCTAACGCCATTAGCTGCACACCTGAAACCAACAGGACCCTGCCCAGTAGTAGCTGCCCACTAACACTATTGGTGTTGGAGTGCTGCAGAGCCTGACCAGCAAGGGATCTTCTCTGCCATTTCCCCCTGGCCTACGGGCACCCACAGCCCACATCCCCCACCCAGGTACAACCTTAACACACACAAAGCCATGCTTCAGAATCTGTACTCACCCCCTTGTGGCTGCTGTGATGCCTTCAAGCGCCCATCCAACTCCCGATAGGCCACCGCCAGGATGCGGAACATCAGGGGCGTCAGGGTACAACAGGCACCCCTTCCTCGTTGAGAGGCCAGCCCCAGCTGGGCCTCTGCCGTTTTCCTTGCCTAACGGCACAGGTCCTCCCACCGTTTGCCGCAGTGGGTGCTCCTCCTGTCAAAGACCCCCAGGGTCCGCACCTCCTTGGCGATGGCACGCCAAATACCCTTTTTCTGGTGGGCGCTGACCTGCAGGAAAAGAAACATGGGAAAAAGGTATTAGTCATACCATCCGGACTGGTACGCTCATGGCCACGATATCCCTCCCATTCTCTTACGCACAGGCATTGACCACCATACATGCAGCACTCTGTACAGGACCCCTCAGCCCCACCCTACACGAGGCTTACACACAGATCAATCACTACATTCATGGCCCACGCTTCATGCTCATAGTGTACTCACCTGTTTGTCTGGAGGACCACAGAGTAAAGTGTACTGGGGTAGGACCCCATCCTCCATTCTCTCCAGCTCCTCCAAAGTGAAGGCGGGGACCCTTTGCCCAGACACTTGAGCCATTGTCGCTTCCAGACACAGGTCACAGCAGCACTTGCAGTGTTTGTTCTCTCCTGTTGAAGGTCAGTTAGCAAGTGAGTGAACAGATAGAAATTGGCAGTCACGTCTGCGGGGGTGTGTACCGTCACCGCACATCGCCATTGGCTCTTGGAACCCATAGGTCCCAATGTTAACCAATGGGAAGTTGTGCGGTGGTCATCGACCGCCGACAGCAACTGCGCCCAATGCCAGCGGAATTACCTCATTTCCACTTGTCTCTCCTCACAGATCAGTCAGCCGCCATTTCAGGGGGGCACAGGCCATGGCACCTAACTGCGTCACAGCAGACATTGGCACATCAACTGACTCTCGTATTCACATACTGTTTCTATAAAGGAAAAAACACATTTTTATTTTCACATATGTGTGAATATGACCCTCAGCTCACCGTTTTCCACCCTAGAGTTCAACCGCTGAGGATGAATCGAAGATGGAGACATCCCCTGTGTACAGACCCCTGGTGGACCTGGCGACAATGGAGGACAGACACATTATCCTGACCTACAGACTTGAAAGGGCCACAATTCAAGAACTGTGTGCCCAATTGGAGCCAGACCTGATTTCAGCTATCCGCCAGCCCACAGGTATCCCCCCTCTTGTGCAGGTCCTGTCAGTCCTCCATTTCCTGCCAAGTGGTTCATTCCAAGCAACAGTGGCCATGGCATCAGGGATGTCTCAGCCAATGTTCACCAATGTGTTGACCAGAGTGTTGTCTGCCCTGCTGAAACACATGCGCACCTACATCGTATTCCCCCAGGTGGAGGATTTGGTCACAGTGAAGGCTGACTTTTATGCCCTTGGACATATCCCTAACATCATTGGTGCCATTGATGGTACACATATAGCATCTGTCCCCCCACCCCCTGGAGAAATGATCAAGTGCTGAGGAATAAAAAAAGCTTTCACTCTTTGAATGTGCAGATGGTGTGATTGGCGTCCCAGTATATATCCAATGTCAATGCCAAGTGTCCTGGCTCTGTCCATGATGCCTTTATCTTGAGGAATAGCACCATTCCATATGTGATGTCTCAACTCCAGAGGCACCAGGTGTGGCTGATAGGTGAGCACATGGTCCCCACCCAGTTGATGCATCCCTCAATATTTGCAGTTGACTCTGGTTACCACAACCTCTCATGGCTACTGACCCCAGTGAGGAATGCCAGGGCAAGGGCAGAGGAACATTACAATGAGGCACATGGGCGAACAAGGAGGATAATTGAAGGAACCTTTGGCTTCCATAAGGCCATATTCCGGTGCCTCCATCTAACAGGTGGATCCCTGTACTACTCACCCAAGAAGGTGTGCCAGATCATCGTTGCATTTGCATGTTGGAGATGGTCTTGTGGCAGTGGTGGAGCCTGTCGACAGTGAGGAAGAGGAGGCAGAGGAAGAAGATGTGGACAACAGAAGTTCACTCATTTAACAGTACTTCCAGTGACACACAGGTAAGACACTGTAACTTCACTTTCCATTGCAGTTTAGTGTTGGACATTGTTCGTGGCAGCCTGATTTTCCAAAATCTATAGCCACTTACTGTAGCCTTTGGCATCTCTATTTTCAGATATCTGTGCCCCACTCTGGCTTCGGGTGTGTTTACTGCTGCCCACTACAGGTCATACCTATGTATACATAACTGTACAGTTGAATTGCAATGTTTACAGCTTGTTAAATGAATACATATTTCAATCAATTGACAGACTCTATACTTGTATTTGTTCCAAGGGTGTTTATTTATGTGCTAATAAGTGGAGGGGGTATTACAATGGGCTGGGTTGCTGATGGAGGAAAGTCCAGGGTAGAGTCCAGTCTATTTGTATCACATGTGCATTGTCCTAGGTGGCATAGGAAGGGGAGCAATGGTAGTTCACGGTGGACTAGGTGACAGAGTGGGGCACAAGGGTGACAATCAGGAGAGTCTAATTTCCTGGTGGGGGTCTTGGCAATGTTCTCTGGCTTCTTGCTGGATCGCAGGGACCGTTTGTGTGGTGGTTCTCCTTCTGCAGGGGGTGGGGTGCTGGTGGCCTGTTGGTCCTGTGGCGGGGCCTCCTGTCCACGAGCGCCGGAGGAGGTGGAGGGCTATTCTTCGGTTTGGCTAGTGTCAGGGGCCCGTTCGTGTGCCACTGCCTCCCTCATGGTGTTGGCCATGTCTGCCAACACCCCTGCAATGGTGACCAGGGTGGTGTGGATGTCTTTGAGGTGTGGATGGTGTATGTTTTAGTTAGGTCCTCCCTGATCCCCAGGTACTGTCCCTCCTGCAGCCGCTGGGTCTCCTGCAACTTGTACATTATCTGGGCCATGGTCTCCTGGGAATGGTGGTATGCTCCTAGGATCCCTGAAAGTGCCCTGTGGAGAGTGGGTTCCCTGGGCCTGTCCTCCCCCTGTCATACAGCAGTCCTCCCAGCTTCCCTGTTGTCCTGTGCCTCTGTCCCCTGAACCGTGTGCCCACTGCCACTGACCCCAGGTCCCTGATTGTCTTGGGTTTGTGGGGTTGCCTGGGGTCCCTGTAGTGGTGGACACACTGCTGACTGACGTGTCCTGGGGACAGAGGTATGAGCCCACTGGGTGGGTGCTGTGCTGGTGTTTCCTGAGGGGGGAGGCTCTGTGGAGTGTTGGGACTGTGGCAGGGTAGCCGACTGTATAGAGCTCCCTGATGGGCCAGGTTGGTCATCGTGATCCAGGTGTGCAGAGCTACTGTCATCACTTTGGGCCTCTTCTGTGGGGGGACTGGATGTTGGTGGCACCTCCTCTCCGGTGACGTTGAGTGGGGGTCCTGTGGGGATGTAAATGCAGTTTTATTGTATCTGTGTCTGCCATCTTGTGCATGGATATGTTTCCCTCTATGATTGTTATTGGCAAGGCACGTTTGGGTTGTGTGAGATGTTATTGGTTTGGCTAAGTGATTGTCACTAGTGTACATGCTGTGGTGATGGGTGTCTATGCAGGTCTGTGATGGGTGTCCATGCATTGTTGTTGCATGCAGGACTTGGTATTGGGATGGGTGGGTTGTGATAGTGGGGTATATGTGAGATGGTGGAGTGATGGGGGTGAGAGTAGAGGTAGGGGTTTGTGATGGCATGCAGGAAGGGTGGGGAATATAGTAGTAAAGATTAGACTTACCAGAGTCCAGTCCTATTGCTACTCCTGCAAGGCCCTCAGGATGCATGATCGCCAAGACTTGCTCCTCCCATGTTGTTAGTTGTGGGGGAGGAGGTGGGGGTCCACCGCCAATCCTCTGTACAGCTACCTGGGGCCATATTTATACTTTTTGACGCAAAACTGCGCTAACGCAGTTTTGCGCCAAAAAAATTAGCACTGGCTAACGCCATTCTGAAGCGCCATGCGGGCGCCGTATTTATTGAATGGCGTTAGCCGGCGTTAGCCGGCGTTAGCCGACCGGCGCTGCCTGGTGTGCGTGAAAAAAAACGACGTACACCAGGCAGCGCCGGCGTAGAGAAAAATGGCGTTTGGGCGTCCAAAAATGGGGCAAGTCAGGCTGAGGCAAAAAAATCGTCTTAACCCGATTTGCGCAAATTTTTTTGGGGCGCCCAGATGCCATTAACATGACTCCTGTCTTAGCAAAGACAGGAGTCATGCCCCCTTGCCCAGTGGCCATGCCCAGGTGACTTCTGTCCCCTGGGCATGGTCATTGGGCATAGTGGCATGTAGGGGGGCACAAATCAGGCCCCCCTATGCCACAATTTTTTTTTAAAACAAATACTTACCACAACTTACCTTTTCTTCCCTGGGATGGGTCTCTCCATCCTTGGGTGTCCTCCTGGGGTGGGCAAGGGTGGCAGGGGGTGTCCCTGGGGGCAGGGGAGGGCACCTCTGGGCTCATTCTGAGCCCACAGGTCCCTTAACGCCTGCCCTGACCCAGGCGTTAAAAAGAGGCGCGAATGCGGGGTTTTTTGCCCTGCCCACTCCCGGGCGTCATTTTTGCCCGGGAGAATAAATACCACGCACATGCCTGGGAGTCATTTTTTAAGACGGGAACGCCTACCTTGCATCTCATTAATGCAAGGAAGGTGTTCACGCCCAAAAATGACGCTAACTCCATGAACTTTGGCGCTAGACGCGTCTAACGCCAAAGTATAAATATGGAGTTAGTTTTGCGTCAAATTTGCGTCGAAAAAAACGACGCAAATTCGGCGCAAACAGAGTATAAATATGCCCCCTGGTGTCTTGCAACCACGGAACGCACCTTCCCCCATAGTTCGTTCCACCTCTTCCTGATGTCATCCCTTGTTCTGGGGTGCTGTCGCACGGCATTGACCCTGTCCACGACTCTCTGCCATAGCTCCATATTCCTTGCAATGGACGTCTGCTGCACCTGTGATCCGAATAGCTGTGGCTCTACCTGGATGATTTCCTCCACCATGACCCTTAGCTCCTGCTCGGAAAACCTGGGTTGTCTTTGTGGTGCCCTAGGTGTAGTGTGAGTGGTATGTGTGAGGGTGTGTGGGGTGATGTGTTGGGGTGTGTGCTGTGAGGTGCGTGGATGGTGTATGGGTGATGGTGTTATGTGGCTCAGATTCAGTGGGTGCTCATGGCTTGTCTCTCTCTCAGTTGGTAATATATTTTTTTCATTGTGAAGGGTTGTGGGTAATGTGGGTGTGTGTTTTATATTGGATTGGGTGTGTGGGTGTGGTGTGTGTGTGTGTGTCAGGTGTGTATTATTTGAATTGTCTAATGTGGTGCTGTTTTGTTAGTGTGTGTGTGTATTTTGAGCGCAGAGGTGTGTACCGCCAATGGTTTGCCGTGGTTGAATGTCCGCTGCTGTGATTCGTGGGTCAAGATGCTGTGGGTGTATTTCTGTTGGCGTAACAGTGTGGGTTTTGATACCGCCAGTTATTCACTGACCTTTGGGCTGGCGGATTTGTGTGGGTGTCTGTATATTGGCAGATTTCTCTGTGTGGTTCATAATACCCGTAACGGAATACCGCCATGGTCACGGTATGTTGGCGGCCATCAGCACGGCGGTCGCCGGCATTTACCGCCAGGGTTGTCATGAGGGCCTTTGTTTTAACTAAACTTCTATTTCTCTCTCTGTCGGCTGGCTTTACTGTGAGTGATTGCATTCTGCTCTTCCACAAGGAGCATATTGGCACACAAAGTTTTTTTTTTTTTCAGTGCAGGAACTACTGAGGAAATCAGTGGTGTAACAAACCTGGAGGGAGCCACCCTGCAAAGAACATGGAGGGCTCACCCTCCAGACTCACTCAGGGCATGTGCTGTGCTGAGGAGGCCCCCTGCAGGGCCTTTGTTACACCACTGGTGGCAATGTGTGCTTTTTGAGACCAATTTTGTTTTCTTTTTCCCAGTGTTTGTTACAATGTTAAGGGCCTGGCAGCTCCCACAACAATGAAGTGTTACAAAAGCCATGTGAAAACAAGACACGCATTGACGAAACCAAAAGACTCACAAAAAATGTTGGATCAGTTGGCTTTGCCAGTGCTTGTATATTTTCATGCTTCCCATTATCTTGTTGAAAATAGTAACACTGATTTTCCATTAGGAATATTTTTTTGTAATGCTAGCATGCATCAACACATTTTACTAAACGACGCTTCAAAGAAATAGCACCTAAAATGTCATTGCAGCGAAGTGTGTTTTTTTCCTACTTTTTTTTTCTGAACATTTTATTTTGAAAGCAAGCAATCATCACTCTTGCTTAAAGGCTTCTGCAAACATTTGCATCTAATAAGAGAGCATTCTGGGAGCATTATACGTAGCCTCATATTGTTAAACGTTCCAAACATGTGTACACTTCTTTTTTTACTAGAACTACTGTCAGTAGCGCAGTGTGACCTTAAACTTTTATTTACTACTCTCGCCCTAATAATGAAGGCTTTTCATTAGTGAACCATAAATACAAGTTCAAATAACTTTTAGTCTTAGGTATGCATATTACCTCCACTGCAGACAGTTACTTTCGTTGTAAACTAGCAGCCTGAAGGTTTGCGGTGCGGGTAGTTGGGTCTACCTGTTGCAAGGACAAAATAAACATGAAAACTTTTTGCCCTTGACCCCAAACATCAGTCAGACATAGGTTCTCCTTGCACCTATCAAATATGTGAGTATTTCTAAGCAGAAACAATGCACAAATATTAGAGTTTAAATATAGACCTACCGAGGGACTTGTAAAATGTTGTCAAACAACAGGAGTACACAAGTGCAGGAGTCTGAGCTCTAGAGATGGGAGAATACATCCTTCAGATGTAAGAAGTATATAAACATTTTCAGCTGAGAAAGCTAATCAACACTTTCTCTCCTCAAGAACCAAGAACCAAGAACCAAGAACCAAGAACCAAGAACCAAGATATGGAAAAGAAGCTTGGTATGTCACAGAGGAGCACTTACTTTAGGAGCAGTTAAGGTTAACTTAAGCAGGAAAACATGGCTGGAGTAGTTATATTTACACTAATTTGAATGTGAATTCTTCATTTACAATCACTACCTCTTGCACTTTTTATTTGGGCAACTTAAGGCATATAAATGTTCTTTAACATATTCACTTCCTGATCCATGTCATTTTCATACACCTCCACAGAATCATAATCAGATTTCTAATTTCCTTTTTTTTTTTTATATCAAAGCAGATTTACAGATCACGGCTAATCTCCTGAAAGGGTATGAAGGTGCTGAGAGCAATGGTGCTTAAGGGCTCAGTTGAGTCCTTTCCTGAATTCCAGAAGAGAGGAAGAGGTTCATAGGTGAAAGGGGAGGTTGTTCCAGGATTTCACCAGTAGTTAAGAGAAGGAGCATCCTCCACTGTTGCTTCAGTAGATGTGAGGGATGTGTGCAAGGGATGGGGAGGTGGAGCCCAAGTGTCTGGAGGGTTGGTGGAAGTTTAGGTGGTGGTTGATGTAAGCCGGTCCTTGATTGTGAGGGCTTTGTAGATGGGGATCAGCATCTTGAATTGACATCTCTTCTGACTAGGGAGCCAGTGGAGCTTCTTGAGGTGGGGGCTGGTGTTGGTCCATTTGGGGAGGACGAGGATGAGTCTGGACGTGGAGTTCTGTATTGTCTGAAGTCTCCTCAGGAGCTGCATGGTGATTCCCATGCATAGTGTGTTGCCATAGCCCAGACAGCTGGTGACTACGGTTTCAGTGACGGTTTGACTGGTGTTGTTTGGGAGTCACTTGAACATTTTACAGAGCTTGCGAAGAGGGAGGAAGCAGGCGGAAGACACTGTGTTGATCTGGTTTTTCTTGGTGAGCTTGTGGTCCAGGGTGATGCCAAGGGTGCCTTTGTGTTTCGGAGTGGGTACTGATCCTAGTTTAGCAGGCCACCTGGAGTTGTTCCACAGGGAGGTGCTGTTCCAAAAGATCAGCACTCCTGTTTTGTCTGTGTTAAGTTTTAGGCAGTTGTCTTTCCTCCAGTCAGTGATGTACGTCATGCACCTGCTAGTTGGATCTTTATGGTGGAAGGGTCTTCAGATAGTGAGAGGATCAGCTGGGTGTTGTCTGTGTAGGATAAGATGTTCATTCCATGGGATTTGACAATGTTAGCCAAGGGAGTCATGTAAATGTTGAACAGTATGGAGCTGAAGGAGGAGCCTTGAGAGACCCTCCAGATGATGTCCTTGGGTTCCAAGGTGAAAGGTGGTAGACGGTTTGTCTGGGTTCTTCCAGTGAGGAAGTAGGCGATCCATTTGAAGGAATCTTCTTGGATTCTGATGTGATGAAGCCTCTTGATAAGGGTGTTGTGGCGTATGGTATTGATTGCTACTGAGAGGTCGAGGAGAATCATGGCTGCGGTTTCTACTTGGTCGAGGAGGGTGCTGAGGTATTCCGTGGCAGTGATCAGGGTGATTTTAAAGCTATGATTGGTGCAGAAACCGGATTGGGAGGGGTCCAGAAGATTGTTAATCTCTAGGTGCTCCATGAGTTGGTGGTTGATGAGCTTTTCAAGGACATTGGTGGGAAAGGGGAGCAGCGAGATGGGATGGTGGTTCTTGAGTTTGCTGGGTTCAGCGATTGGTTTCTTGTGAAGGACTTTGACTTCGGCTTGTTTCCAAACATCGGGGAAGGAGGCAGTAGCTATGAATGAGTTGAAGATGGCGGTGATCTGGCTGCTAATTATCTTGCTCCTGAGGTTAAACATTTGGTAGGGACAGAGGTCCATGGGAGCTACTGAGTGGACTAAGGTAATGATACCTGTGGTGTTCTCTGTGGTGAGCTGGTCCCAGGTGGTGAGTAGGTGGTTGGATGTCATGTGGGGGTTAGCCTCCATGGTGGTGTAGAGTTTAAGGGTGTGGCAACAGTGGGTTGGGGTTTGAAACTTTTGTAGATGGTGAGGGTCTTGTCAGGGAAGACGTCTGCCATGGAGTTGCAGTGTTCCTGAGAAGGGGTGATGATGTTTTCGATGACTAAGGGGTTGGAGAACACTCTGATGATGTTGAAGAGTTCTTTGCTGTGGGTGGGGCTGGTTTTGATACAGTGGGTTATGGTGTTCGTTTTCATTTCTTTCAGCAGATGGTGGTATTAGTTAAGGGACGGCTTGAAAATGACACGGTCTGAGGGGCTTCTTGCTGATGAACCATTTCCTTTCGAGTTTCTTGCAGTTGTGTTTCGCAGTTTGATTGGGGTGACTATGTTGACACACTCGGTGATCCAGGTGGAGAAGTTGTTGCCAGTCTGTTCTAGGATGGTTGTGGAGTCGGCTTGGGAGGTGTTGAGGGTGTTGGTCCACTGGCTTTCTGTCACTGTGTCCCAGCTTTGGTTTGCGATGGTGGGAGACTTGAAAGTGGAGCCACGGAATTCTCTGGTGGTGAACTGGACTGTGGCATGATCTGTCCTGGTGAGTTTGGTTACATGGCTGTACTTGACAGTCACTGGTCGTCATTATAGGTATATAACCTAACATTGTCAATTGGTAAATTGAGTCCGGACTAAGTGTTGCTTAATTAATTTATGCTTTCATGTATGTGATCAGTTCCTTCAAATAGGGCTATGTTTTCATTTATGTGATCAATTTTTTCACGTATAGCACAGCAGGAGTTCAGAATAAAAGAGCAACATTCTGCCCCTTACTATAAACTCTTCCTTTGTCAGACTGGACAAAACTCACAGTTCATCGGGCATTCAGTTGGCCATGAATGAAACCTAAAGCAATGGCACTCAAGTTTCTTACCTACTCCAAGGTTCTAACGATATGGCACATGTCATAAGTAGTTCAACATGTGACTGCAATAATTTGAGTAATTTGAGAACGCTCTCCAGATCTTTTCTTCAGCACAGGGAGGGGCCTTCATTACAGA
Source organism: Pleurodeles waltl (assembly GCF_031143425.1). Classification (NCBI taxonomy): domain Eukaryota; kingdom Metazoa; phylum Chordata; class Amphibia; order Caudata; family Salamandridae; genus Pleurodeles; species Pleurodeles waltl. Next base: position 166,997,241 of record NC_090443.1, on the reverse strand, counting down.
GTGTCTGATGATGGGCACAGCGTAAGCAGGGTAACAAGGTCCAGAGCAGTCTCTAGACAGCCAAATGTAGACACTACTTCTTTACATGAAAAAGATACTTGGTCCCATTAGTTGTGCCACTATGGGTAAACAGTATCCCAGATGGAAGTTCAGAATGGTAAGCAAGTGAGTCAATCATAATGAGAAGGCAGATATCACTTTCAGTATGTCCCATAAGAATACCGCTGCTTCCCATTTTGCAGACCTCATCATGAGCACTATTAGTGAGATGAAACACAGAGGGTACAATCCATTGATCGGTCAAAGACAGACTCTTGCTTGAGGGCCAAAACTGGGAGGTGACATTGTCACATTCGTGAATGAGATGCCTATATGTATGTAGTTCATGACATTGCTCTTCTTCATTAAATAGAATTTAGAACATGTGTGCTTTGCCATTAGAACAAGTAGGCAAAAGGCCACATATCAAGCACAAAGAAAAAGGTATCTGTTCCTTGTCCTGCTCCCAGACTAGTAAAAGGTTGTTATCAGCATAGATGGAGTGTTTGCCCTGGAGGTGGGGAACAGGCTTAGTTCTGTTGACTTCTTCATGCCTGCCGCACACCCCCTCTGAACACATGGACACAAGCTAAAAAGACAAGCTGGCAGCAAAGTTGGCGCACCAGAATCCACTGAGGGCTCGGGTGGCTGAGCAACTTCCCACTAATGGGGTTGCAGGTTGTAGCTGTGGGCACCACAAAAGGTTGCATTGTGATGAGATTGGTACAGTTGAGTAGCAGTAACAGAATTAACTTCAAGCTTTGGAGGTGGCATATAGCAATCAACCGCAACAGTAATCGGTTGGTAGCAAACAAAGGACTTTTACAGTGGGTAGGATTGGCTGTAGGAGTGGCTTGGTTGCCAGATTTTGGTTTCTTCCATTTAGTGGTCCACTTATAGCATGATGCAACAATCTAGGCAATTGGTCGTTTGCACATTAAAGCTGTGTAAGAATAACCTGGTGGGGACATCACCGGCTGGGCTGAAGTGCCAAATTACACTGATGAACCTTCAAATGGTTCTAGTCACCAGGCTTCAGATTGTGGTAGGTTTTGGTAGAGCTGGTGGGCAGTTTTGGTAGGTTTTGGTAGAGCTGGTGGGCAGTGCAGCTTATACTTAGAACAGGAGGTGTTCAGAGAGTGAATCAGTTATGCAGTATTACAGTCAAATCATCATAGGTTGATCCATCAATAATTTGTGCAGACTCAGTTCAGTCTTTTGGTTACGAATGGTTCAAAGTGATTAGCCTGCCGAGGATCCAGCACTAGATCCCTTAAGCCCTGTTTCACCACAAATGTTTACTATTTTATCTTTCAGAATGCAAATGAACCTCTCTAAAATGCCAGAACATTCTCTATCATAAGCGCCATAAAAATTTAAATTGGCTCCTAAAGCCTTCCATGCTATCTGTACTACAGACATCACAGCAAAACCAATTTAGTAGGTGAACACACTGTTTTCAGAGGGAGATAGATTCACCACTTTTATTTAGGAAGGAGTGACTGCGGGATAATGGCTGTAGCCATAACAATAAACAATATGGCAATGTGCAGTACAATCCAAAAGATTAATACCAGAAGAAACCACGAGATTATTATAAATAAATTGTCTCATATATTAGTTGGCTTGTCTGAGTATCAAATAAAAATAAGCGAGAACAGAATATCTCAGTCCTTTTTAGGATGCAGTTTGCTAATGACATCTTGGGGACATTCAGAAAGTTGACCTGAGAATGCATTCTGTCCGTTGTTTGCCACTGGCTTCTGTGGTTTGTAACTCACATTTTCTTGCTTTCCATTAGCTGGCTATATTTGTTTTAGGCTGACCTGCTTGAGTTCAGTCCTTCTCTTGCCAAAGCCTTATTCACACAATCCTTTCGAGGGGTCCCTCTCTGTAAACAGGGCTGTAAATCGTGTTCTTATTATCTCACATTGTGACAATATTGCTGGATCTTGGGGGGAGAAAGAGTTTTCTTTTAGCACACAACTTTTAAATCAAGTGTGTATTTCAGAATATATCAGAATTATGAACGCACAAATGACACACATTTTTGTTTATTTCTGAAGCATGTTGGAATCAAATACTTTAATATTATCAAAATGAATCATTAAACTAGATGATGCAATTTCCACACATTTTCGTCTCTGCACTGTATAGTTTTGTTAAATTAAAATTGTATGGTGGTGCAAATGTAATGGTCATTTCATTTGAAAATGTGTTGTCTGTAATGGCAGTGTGCTAGCACTAAATGAATACTCCACTATACGCCACTGCACTACACACTGCACCACTCCACACCACTGCACTATACTCTGCACCCTCCATCATGCCACTGCACTCATTTCATCGTTTTCATTTCGTTTCATTAATAACTTTATTCGGACATTTAAAATATCCATAAAAGTATGGATTACACACAATAAAACAAAGCAATAAAACATAAAAAAGATACATATTAACAACAACAACAAAAATTCAAGCTCTTAAAACCCATCACAATTCAATCAATTAACGAAGTATTACTAACACCATCCTAATTAATCAGTAATCATTAAACCACGTGTCCGTGCAGATGCTCATAAAAAACCCCTACACATAAAATAATTTCTTTCATCATCAAACTGCAAAAGAGTCTAAAAAGCGAACCAATGGTCCCTCATACCTATTTTCTTGAATAAAGGGATCAAAAAAAGCCTGGTATACATGAGAAAATATTTACAAAAAATAAAAAGTGCATTACTGATTGTCCAGTCCTCCTGTCACAAGGACTCTGCACCAGTCTACTCTATGCCACTGCACTCTGCTCGTCTTCACGCTACATCTCTCTACTCTACCCCGTACCACTCTACTCTGTGGCAATGCAATCTTTGCCACTCTACACCACTGCACTTTTCGCTACTGCACAAATCCTCTGCACAACTCCACTCTACGCCGTTGCACTCTATGACACTCTGCATTACTGCACTCCATGCCATTGCACTCTATGTCACTGCACTTTATACCAGTGCACTTTACTGTGAAACACTCAACTTTATGCCCCTGTGCTCTACGCCAATCCACTGTCTGACACTTAAACCTACTTTGCACCACTGCACTCTAAGCCACTGCACTCTACACCACTTTACTCTGGGTCATTACACTCTATGCCACACTATGCAACTGCACTCTATCTTGCACTACTCAACTCTATACAACTTCACTCTACTTTGAAACAATCTACTCTATGCCACTGCACTCTAAGTCACTCTGCTCCACTCTGTACCACTCCACTCAGTGCCACTGCACTCTACTCTCAAGCACTGCTCTCTACTCCAATGCACTCTCCACAACTGCACTCTGTGTCACTGTCCTCTAAGTCAATGCACTCTAGCCCGCATCACTGTACTCCACGACCACTGCTCTCTACGCAATTTTCCTCCACTGTTCTCCACTGCACCCTGACACTATAATGCCACTGAATTCAATGCCACTCTACTCTGCACTACTCCACTGTATGTCACTGCACTGTATGGCACTATATTTATCTCTGCACCACTCTATGTTACTTTACGCTGCACCACTCAATGCCACTGCACTCCATGCCACTCGACTCTACTCTGCATAACTGCCCTCTGCATAACTCAACTCTATGCCACTCCACTCTGCACTACTCTACGCCACTCTACTCTATGGCACTGCACTCTATGCCACCGCACACAACTCTACTCTAATCTGTGTCACTCTAATCTGTGCCACTCTGATCTGCGCCACTCCAGTCTACAATGCTGCATTATAAGCTGCTGAATTCAATGCCACTGCACACTACAACAACCACCTCTGCAACACTCTATGCCAATGCACTCTACACTAGTCCACTCTTCTCTATGCCACTCCAGTGTATGCCACTCTATGTGACTCCACACAATGCCACTCCAATGCACAACACTCTCTGCCACTCCACTCTACAGTACTCTACTCCCCTCTTCACCATTTCCCTCTATGACACTCCATGCCACTCTTCTCCTTGCCACTAACTTTTAGCCATGCTGAACAGGTGTCTCAGTTTCTCAGTTTTCGATGGTCGACTGTTTCATGTACACAGAGCTCCAGCTCTGACACAAGTGCACTGAGGCACTGTGTGCACCACCAGAAAAGGAGACTTCATGAGGACCAGTAATGTGATAAGAACACGTTCTGGGACTGCAGTGCAGCAGGTAGGAAAAATGTATCGAGGTAAGCTACAAAAAGGGTCGGACTGGACTACTGGGCATTCAGACGGTGCCTGGTGGGCTGGTCTGACAGTCACTGCTTGGGCTTGTACTTAGCTGTTTGTGGCCCAATTTTATGGTTTGATTGGCCGATTTATATTGTTTATTTCACTGATATTAAAATAGGCATTACGTACAGCAACCTCAAAACGATGCAGTCTTCCATACCTTGCACAACACTTGTACAGCATATATTTACAAGTTCAAAATGACCTTAATTTTCAAACATGGCACATTTTTAGCTTTCTAATTCACTAACAGGGCCCTCTTTCATTTTGGTGTCACGGTCTACTTTTTGTCCCAGTCCAACCCTGGCTACAAAACAATCAGAGGCCTAGGTTATATTTAAGAGACGTATGGAAATAACCGGGAGAAGGTACCACACTAAAGTCGTTGACAGATGTCCACTGTGTAACTCACAATCCTAGTCACCAGTGAAATAAGTCATTGAACTACTGATGGACTCAAAGAGTGAATGAATACATCCAAGCCCTACATGTGTGCCTGAGTGTATTACTTTATAACAACACTTGCCTTTGCCTGGTTTGATGAAATACAACCGCCGGTCCACGTTTTGTCGTGTCTTTTTTTTCAAAATTGTGAGCTTTAAGTTGTGCCATTTTTAGCAACTTTGATCTGTATTTAGTTTTTTTTTTTCAACTTGCATACTTGAATTTGTACTGAACATTTGTAGTGTTTGGCACAGTATAGGTAGGGTTGTTAATGTCTAAACTGTGATGCTGTCTGTCTCGAAAAGAGCTCCATATGTACTTTGTTTAGTTCCAATATGGTTGCAGCTGGGAGTATGGGGAAAGGGCAACTTAATTGATTTAACCTGTAACAGTAAATTACAAAAATATTGAGCCAAACATAGTGTGCCATGAATACTGCTTACGTTCTTATAGTTGTATCAAATATAGTTCCGTAATTAGTTTAACATATATTAGCTACTGTATTAATTTTAGTGTTATAATAAAAATAATTGTTTTAATTATTTAGTATTTTTTGTAATTTTAATTTGCAACTAATATGTTTCATGTTTATTTAACAATTTATATTTTATTAATAGTGTGTTGATGAGTCTGTATGGGGAATAGGGTGGGGAGAAATGTAAATGATGAATTTTATTCTTCTAAATAAATATTTGGATGGTAATTATTTAGGTAAAGTGGCTCATTGATTATTTGCTATTTTAAACCTTTAAGTGAATTTTGTGATCTTTAATTTATATTCTATTTGTGTATCGTTTAATTACTTATTTATATTCTGGTAGCAGGTTCTTGGGTCCCTAGGGGAATAGGGTTAGAGGTTATTAACATTTATTTTTCTTTAATGTTTATGTAATTGAATAATGAATTGCTAATTAATTATGTTAATTATACTAATAATTATTTGTTATGTAGATTATATATTGTATTTTAATTCAATATTAATAAGTGTATTTATAAATACACTTTGTAAAAATGTATTTTTCATGCATAGTTTCTTTTAATTCTATTTTTTTTATTTCATTGGTATTTTAATAGTATTGCATTTGTATTTTTAATTTTTGTTGTCATTATTTTCAAGTTCTGTGGTTTTGGTTAGTAGGGGAGGTACTTGTATTTATATTAAATGTTCTCACTTGGTTTTTAATTGCTAAATTATTTTTGTATTTTCTACCTTTGATTTATTTACATTGTTTTATATATATAGTAATCTCTCCAAAGTCGAAAGATTTCCCCACTGTTCCTTAGATTGGAGTTGGAATAGTAAATCTAACCCTCCAAAGTCCCACACTTTCACTGACTTTGCCTTCGTTGAATTGGTAATAGTATATCTCCCACTACACAGCCCAATACTTTTTCTACTATTTTATGCTAGTGTTACATTAGTTAAGGTGACTCCTATGAAGTCCAATATTTTTCCTAGTGTTGGTTATATTTTTTATTTTTTTATTTTGTATATTTTCATCAGTATTTATGATACCTTTTTAAAAATTGTACTGTGATATACGATTTTAATATGTTTGTTAATCTAAATGTTAAATTATTGCTAATAATATTAAAGATTTTTTTATTATTTAAATGTTGTTTCAAATGATCATGACTTGCCCTGAGATCGATTTTTTGGAGTCCATTGCTCTGACATGATCATTACCTGTCTTCCTGAATCATGGCCAGTAGGGACACAGGCAATGTCACTGAAATACTAGATGCGAGTTACAGTCACTGAAGAAATGGAAAACTACAACAAAGGTCACTGCACTTTTTCATAGATTGCTGTGATAGTGTCACGCTGAACCTTCATTAAGTACCTTATAATAAAGTGTACACCAGAGAGACAATGTCTTCATAGAAAACATATCAAGAGCGTTAGGTTGATAGATTCCTGCAAATTATTTAAGGGAATCATATACACCTTTGTTTTAGTGGGCTTACTCAGTCCTGTGCAATGCACATTTTTGCACTAAATGTTTTATTAAACATGAAGGCAAAATCACATAACAACGTAAGGGAGTACTGTCATTGACGAAGGAGACTGATGCACATGTCAATAGAGTATCGTATCCAATGATCCCAGAAATGACCCACTCATTTAAGTAGAGTGTGGCCAATAGATCCCAGAGGCAAATGGGCAGATAGAAAGAGTAACAGGAGAAAAGCAATATATGCACAAGTATTGAGTCACGGCTGCACATTAGCAGTGATTGATGCATAACTTACTTTCTCTAATTAGAAAACAACTCAGTATTTGACATTCTGAGGAGACAGAAGTCAGATGATCCCAATGTAATGCATTTACTGTTTGACTAATCTACAGGAATTGGTAGCGCGTGTCGATCATCTCTTGTGGTCTGGAAGGGTCCCTAAACGTTTTCAAAGACTTGTAACTCTGAGGTTTTCAGTCTGTGGGACAGGCGTCCCAGGGGGACTGTGAATTGATCTCATGGGCGGTGCCCGGGTCTGCACAAGAGAAGCATCTGTTATGCCTCTAAGGAACAGAGACCAACATCGTGCTAAAAACAGTATAGGTTTGTCTTTCAGGGTAACTGCAACTCACCTGGTTCTGAGCACAGAGACGATGCTGGACGTCTAATCCCACCCAGGAAAGCGAATGGTAACAGTAATAACAATCTGAATTTGCCTGCGGCCTCTAGGGGAAGGAGGGTTGGGATAAAACAAGAAAAGATAGGCTTGCGTCACTGTGTCTGCTCTGCTGCCTTACCACACCACACAGGAGGGTCTGCACTCCCTGGATCTTTTAATATTGATGCGAGTGTGATGCATCAAAAATAATAAGAAAAGTTAGTTACCAACAGTTCCTAGCATAGGGTGATTTAACAGTTATGTGCAATAGTCAGTCAGTCAAAGATCTTTATTCGGCATTTGCCATAAAAGTACAAATTAAAATCACATATCCAAGTAAACAAACAAACAAAAAAAGGATTAAAACACAGCTCATAAGATCATATCTTACATATATTACAAAAAGGAGGGCAAAGTCATCTAGTCCAAGTTCCTCTTTCGCAAATATTCCAGTATTCTTATCAGAACATTAACTAATGTCATACAATATAAAACCAAAAGCTTTTTAGCTACCCTAAAATATAATAAAAGCCTTTCTCCCTATGGGAGGATCTATCCTATACCAAATATAAAATCTAAAGTTTTAAAACAGAAATAAGTTTTAAAAATCAGCATAAATAGATTAATAAATTGCAAAAATTATTAGTATTGATTCCTAATAGCAATAGATGATCTAATAAAATGTAATACCTGAAAACAAATTTTGACATTTGATAATTTCTGAAGATATATCAAAGCTTCCTTATAATGGATCGGTCTTAATGTACATAAAATAGGTAAGATAAAAGCATTCCTCAGGGTGGCGTAAAGGGAACAAAAAAGAAAAAAGTGGGAAGTACTTTGCTTTGAACTAGCATCACAGTGACAAGATGGTAAGTCTTTTTGACAGATACACTGATTCGGAAAGGCCACCTTAAAATGAATCAAGTTCAGTCTAAAAAAGGTTAACAGAGAGTATATTTTTGGACATGAAAACCAGGTCAAATAGGGTTCTATATGTAAGGCCGTAGCAATCTGGGTGTAAGAATCTAAAGATTTCAATTTCAAACAGCTATGAAGTCTTATGTCTAAGGTATGCTCAGAGTATCGTGATTTCAGCAGAGACCTAGCAGTTGTGGTTAGCAGTTGTGGTTCATCAAACATATACTTAAGCCCCAGCTTATCAAAAGATAATCGCAGATATGAGAGCCAGGGGAGCCTGTTCGAGTTGGCCAGCTGAATGCATTCAGTAATACATTCCTGTACAAGACTTGCCGCTGGATTCATCTAACATCTAATTCACAACAAAAGAGGGGCGGTAGAGACTGTGTCCTCTGAGAAACAATGACCCACCTCCTCGTGGATAATGATGTTTGCTATACACTTGGGTACCATCAACACTCTGCGCATTAATTTATTCTCAATACATTGGAGAGCAGGTACTTTGATGTGGTCCCAGACACCAGCCCCATATAGGGCTGCTGATGCATACTTGGAATTATAGAGCGTCATAATCTGAAAAGACGGTCTATGACCCAGCTTACGGGCAAATCGAAAAATCGCTTCCATGTTCCTTGCCATTTGTTGGGTCTTAAATTTAAGGTGGGTATTCCAAAGCATGGAAGAACTTAAATGCATACCTAGGTAGCAGAAATCTCTCACCTTATTAATATTGTTGCCCCCCATAGTAAATTGTTTAGATTTTGTATTTCGGGGGCCACATATCATAACAAATGTCTTAGAATAGTTGACTTTCAAATCGAGGTCCAACATGAAGTTCAGAAATAGGTCCAACAGGCCTTGTAAACCGTTTGCAGTGTGTGCAATAAGTACAGCATCATCTGCATATAACAAAACTGGAAGCAATCTCTGACCCATTTTTGGCACATCCTTCCCATTTTTTTAATCAAAAAGTCATAGAGCCCGTTTATATATATTAAAAAAAGAAAGGGAGCCAGAATACATCCCTGTCTTACTCCCCTAGAAGAGGGAATGTGGGCAGTTATCTGCCCCAAAGGGCCAAACTGAACTGAAACCTTTAAATCCATATGAAGGCGCTTTATATGTTCCAATAGAGTCATGTCACACCCCAGGGTTTACATGATTTGCCACAACTTCTCCCTATTTACCAAGTCAAATGCACTGGATAAGTCAATAAAAGCCAAATGAATTGACTCCCTTTTGGCAGTTACATATTTGCTGAGAATAAGATTCAAGTTTAATACTTGCTCAACTGTGCCCAAACCGGGTCTAAAACCAAATTGAATTGGAGATAAAATCTGTGTCTGTAGCACCCAATCCTCCAGGCGGGAAAAAATCACACTTCCCAGAATCTTGGCCATGGAATCAATCAAAGATATTGGTCTATAACAGGAAGGATCTTGTCTATTGCCCTTTTTAAAAATAAGAATGATAATTTTCAGTTTCCAGGAAGAGGGTATGTTTCCTTTAATAACACTTCTTAGGACATTTGTAACTAAGGGGCCCCAAAGATTAGGCATAGATTTAAAAATATCGATGGGAACACCATCAGGGCCAGGAGCCTTCCCTTGTTTTGAACGATTAATGGCTCCAAGGATCTCATGTAGATCAAAAGAAATATCAAGGGCATTTATGTTGGGGTCTGTGCTGATCCAATTAATATTTTCCTCCCTAGTCAGAAGATCGTTATCTGGGTGAAAAACTTTCCTAAAGTGGTTCAACCAAACGTCTTCTGCGATAAGACAATCGTCAACCTTAGTGTTACTGTCCGGGAAATAAGAATGATTAACCACCTTCCAAAATTTTGAGGTGTCCCTCAGATCGGATGCAACCTGTAGCTCTTCCCACGCCTTAGACTTTATCTCTGATTTCCTTTTTTCCAAGGTGGCCTTATACTCAGGCCTAGCTGATTTAATTAAATAACGGGAAGTAGGAACTGATTTAAAGGCATCTTTTAGTTTTTTGTGAGCAGTTGAACACGCAGAATCAAACCGTCTGTGTGCGGGCAGACCCATAGTAGGCCTGTCCACCACAAGGGCATGCAAAATGGCATTGCTTAATAGTTCAAACTCATGAACTATATGATCATGGTCAGACTGCTGAGATCAACAAGTGTTAATGGAATCAAACCTAGATCTTATAATTTCTTGATTGAAAGTCGTTGGACTTATTTTATCCCACTTCAGACGTAGACCAGAGTTTATATGAAAGGTGGTATTTCTTCTCAATCCCTTATACCTAGATACCTGATCTATAATTAAGTCTAGGTTAATACACAAGAGATTGTGGTCACTGGCACAGTGAGGAATTATCTTAAAATCACAGATTAAATGATAATTTGGGGAGCAAATAAGAATAAAATCAATAGTACTCCCCTTCGCATTCCCTGTGAAAGCTGGAACATTTAAAGAGTCTGGTGCCGCTTTCTCCTTAACATGGACCAAGTCAAAATTACATAGAAATGAGTTCAGAGCATCTCCTTCAGGTGAATGAGTAAAGTGGATTAACGACTCTCTACCTTCATTGGGAATAGCACACAATTCTAAATTTTCCTGACAAAATAGGGGAGTATTGAAATCACCGACCCATAAAACTACTAAATCTTCATCCTGTAATTTGGTGGAAGAATCAATAAAATCCACAGCGTCCTCTAACATTCCTTTAAGGAGACCACGTGGGGCATTATTGTAGAAATTTAAAATCAAAATACCTTTACACCCCCTAATGAATAGAAGAACAATCCTAAAATAAGGTGAAGACCAAATTAAGGAAGCCTTCAATGATGGTAGTTTTAAGGATGCAAGCACTAAAAGTCCTCCTCGTGCCCTTCCCATTGAGGAAGTTAATGCCGGCTAGTAAAGAGTTGTATACCCATCCAAAAGGAATGTATCTTTTGACCAAGTTTCTTGTAGACAGATTATATCAAAGGATGATATAAAACTCGTCCAGTATGGGTCATTTATTTTAGATCGAAGCCCCGTAATATTCCAACTAATCAAAGATAGGGGCTTTGATCCTGAGGGTAACGCCAATTTATCAGTATAGTTTAGATGGAAGGTATAAAAAATGACCTCTCTTTCTTCCTGTATAAGTTCATCTTGGTCGTCGTCAGACATTAAGCTCAACACATTTTTTGGACCTGGACTGGCGATAGCCGTGAGTCAGTCATTTTCGTCAAGAGAATTAAAGGCCAAGGGACAATTACTAGAAGGAACATTCACCTGCACAGATGGCCTAGCTGGAAATAAGGTGTGATTGCTAAGGACAACACTAAAATGTTGTGGAAAAAGGGAGTAGTCATACAAATGGCACAGGGAATGTATTTGGATCCCATTATCTAAAAAGTTAGAATAGTCTAAATTTGCCAAAAGGTGATCGACTGAACACGGGTTGGCAAAATTGATTACAACACAATCTCCATCATCCATATTTCTTCGGTGGCCAACTTGCTTCACTCTACACGCCATAAGGATCTTATTATTTGGATGATATTTAACCTTGAATTTAGATTTCAACCAGTGTGCAGACTTCCTTATCAAAGCTTGGGTGTCTTCTTTTTTGTTTCTATCCAAAAGAGGCACTTTTGTTAACACCAGAACATAGGGAATACAATCAGGAGGTAAGTGCAATACATCTGCTTGATAAATAGATTTGTTTGATAATGGAGGATTTGGGCCAAGGGAAGTAACTTCTTTAGGGATTACTAGCGGCTGCTTTATTACAGCATTACTGTGGCCAGATATAGTCAAAGATTTGGCCATCAGTGTACCGGAGCCTTGAGATAAATTTTCATTTGATGCCACATCCCGGGTAGGTACCTTTCCCTCACTTAATACTCCCAAATTAGATAACTGGGCAAGAGTACTAAGCACGTTATTACAGAAATAGTCAAGTTTTTTGGTAATCAGGGAAATAAGTTTCTCCTCTAGGGTAGCACAAAAAGATTTGAGTATGGAGTCTATTACACCAGAGGGGTCACTATAAGCATTGCTGCTTTTAAGATGTTCATTTGGTGTCACCAAAACAATTGATTCATGGGGGCTAATTATCGGTGAAATATGAATTCTCTTTTTAGGGCCCAACATCTTTTTTAGATTCTTAGACCTTATACCCGCTCTCCTCTTCTTCAGTGGGGGGGAAACGCCGGGGAATGTTCCAAGGATGAGTTGACGCTTTGAACAGGGGGTTTAGGTGGGATTTGTGAGGACATATCGTAATGAGTAGTATTAATACATGGGGCCAGTGAAGGTGACCCCTCCTTTGAATTAGTAATTATATGAACAATGGGTTCCAATGGGGGCTGCTGAACAGTTTTCTGAACAGCCCCAATCCTTTCTTCAACTTGCTCCAGTTCGGATTCAATAGCCCCCATTACAGAGGATAGATAACTGGTAATAGAAGACTGGGCTAAAAGACTAGCCCCACCTTCCCCTTTTTGGAGACTGATCTTTCTTTTTCCCATTTTAAATAATGATCACACTCGCCTCCTTTAGTAGCTCCCAAAACTATTTACCTCCAGATGAAAATAAAATGATAGAGGGGGGGGCCAGCCCAGCCTCTTCCTGTCGATATCGGGTGAAGGACGGGCCCGCCCTTGGCCCGGGCTTCGCCTGCGCGCGTCCCACGAGGCAGGAGCGCAATAAAAGTTTTAAAAGGGCTCAGAGCCCGCCCCTTCCTCCAGGCACCAAGGTCAGCAGCAAACGGCGGTCCCAGCGCGTCCCGCAAGATGGGAGCGCGATAAAAGTTTTGAAAGGGCTCAGAGCCCGCCCCTTCCTCCAGGCACCAGGGTCAGCAGCAAAAGGTGATCCCAGCGCGTCCCGCGAGGCGGGAGCGCAATAGAAGTTTTAAAGGGGCTCAGAGCCCGGCCCTTCCTCCAGGCACAAGGGTCAGCAGCAAACGGCGGTCCCAGCGCATGCAATAATATAAGTTACATGCTTCATCACAAATAAAGCTTGAGAGCAGTTCCAATTAAAAAAAACAGGCTGGAATTTTTTGCACTCCCAAGAATGTCTTAACATAACATGTTCAGTTCCACTCAAATATATAGATTGTGTGCTCAAAGTCTTTCCATGTCTTTGATACAAACTTGTCAAAAACATACAGACATGAAGTCCTTCAGTTCTGAGGCAATAAATGTTTGAAGTGCCCACAAGATAAAATATCCAGAGCGGTAGGACATTCAGAAATGTAGAAACAAATAATGTCCGACTTCCAAGAACAGGTTTTCACCATCAGAGAACTCAGGGGGTCATTCCGACCCTGTCGGTCATAGACCGCCAGGGCCGGGGACCGCGGATGCACCGCCAACAGGCTGGCGGTGCATCCAGGCCAATTCTGACCGCGGCGGTAAAGCCGCGGTCAGAAAAGGGAAACCGGCGGTTTCCCGCCGGTTTTCCCCTGGCCTGAGGAATCCTCCATGGCGGCGCTGCAGGCAGCGCCGCCATGGGGATTCCGACCCCCTTCCCGCCAGCCTGGTTCTGGTGGTTTTGACCGCCAGAACCTGGTTGGTGGGAACGGGAGTCATGGGGCCCCTGGGGGCCCCTGCAGTGCCCATGCCAATGGCATGGGCACTGCAGGGGCCCCCTAACAGGGCCCCACAAAGATTTTCAGTGTCTGCATAGCAGACACTGAAAATCGCGACGGGTGCAACCACACCCGTCGCGCCCTTTCCACTCCGCCGGCTCCGTTCGGAGCCGGCATCCTCGTGGAAGGGGGTTTCCCGCTGGGCGGGCGGGCGGCCTTCTGGCGGTCGCCCGCCGGCCCAGCGGGAAACTCAGAATTACCGCGGCGGTCTTTTGACCGCGCTGCGGTATTCTGTCGGGGGAACTTTGGCGGGCGGCCTCCGCCGCCCGCCGAAGTCAGAATGACCCCCTCAGTCTTTGCTTAATCTCAAACTATCCATGGATTTGTGTGCACTCACCAGCGGACTAAGGGGCATATTTATACTCTGTTTGCGGCGAATGTGCGTCAAAAATTTTGACGCACAATTGGCGCAAACCCTGCCCCATATTTATACTTTGACGTCCGACCCCGAGGGCGTCAAAATTCCACCATGTGCGTCATTTTTTGGAAGGGGGAACCAGCCTTGCGTTAATTATATGCAAGGTAGGCGTTCCCTTCCAAAAAATGACTTTAAGGCCTGTGCCCCATATTTATACTCTGACGTCATTTTGACGCACAGGAGGAGGTGGGCCTTAAAAAACGACGCACAGCCTGATGGGTGCCGTTTTTTAACGCCTGGGTCAGGGCAGGCGTTAAGGGACCTGTGGGCTCGGAAGGAGCCCAGAGGTGCCCTCCCCTGCCCCCAGGGACACCCCTGCCACCCTTGCCCATCCCAGGAGGACACCCAAGGATGGAGGGACCCATCCCAGGGAAGGAAAGGTAAGTATTTTTTAAAGATTTGTTTTGTGGCATAGGGGGGCCTGATTTGGGCCCCCCTACATGCCACTATGTCCAATGACCATGCCCAGGGGACATAAGTCCCCTGGGCATGGACATTGGGCAAGGGGGCATGACTCCTGTCTTTGCTAAAACAGGAGTCATGTCAATGGAGGTTGTGCGTCAAAAATAATGGCGCAAATCCGGTTTGAGGCCTGAATTTTGTCTCAGACCTGACTTGCCCCATTTTTTGACGCACAACCCCCATTTTCCCATATGCCGGCGCTGCCTGGTGTGAGTCATTTTTTTTTTACACACACCAGTCCGCAGCCGCAGCGCCGGCTAACGTCATTCCATAAATAAGACGCCTGCATGGCGCGTTGGAATGGTGTTAGCCGGCGGTAAAACGTTTGATGCACAACTGCGTTGGCGCAGTTGTGCGTCAAAAAGTATAAATATGGGCCTAAGTACTTAGCCTTATATATAATTCTTCAACTGGAATCCAGAGGAAAACAATTTAGGATGCCACGAGGACATTCTTTTAAGCCATGTCCTTGTCCTACACAAAAGTGGGAGGTTCTCTACTCTTCTGGCCACTGGATTTCTATACCCAGTGCATAGAAGGTTGTAATATAAGTTAGAAGTTGTTTACTGCCTTGAAGTAAGTTTAATAACTCATTATCACTAGCCTGAACAAAGCTGTGTTTATCAAAGAGGTACCACATTGTCTCTTTAAACCTTCTGAAATCATGTATGACCGGGTCATTATTTTCAGTGAGTGGGATAGTCCAGTTAGCCACTGTTTCCCTTGCGATAGTATATAATAAAGGCTAGCTTAGCTGTGTCTGAAGGAAAGGCTCCTGACTTTACAAGAAATTGCAACTGGTACTGACTCCAGAATGCATCAAATGCATTACAGTCCCCAAAGAACCTTTCTGGCGAAGCCAGAGGCACAGGGACTTAAGTGGTTACAGTGACATGAACTGGATTACCAGGACCCGTGGAGGAAGTACTGGTAGAATTTACCATATTGTCAGACTGTGCAGGTTGCAGAACAGGAAATGTACATTTGGGAATTGCCTCTGCCCCTAGATCAGATAACCAGGGTGAATGGTGTGGCGATAGCAGACTAGCTCATCCTTAATCTACGGATTTTCCTCTTGCAAAGACGGAACTTCCCCTTGCACATCAGGTAGTGCCCTTTGCAAATTCTAATGAACTTGAAGTGTCTTGACGGGGCCTGAACTATGTCATGAACATGTAATTGATCGTCCATATCGCCTGAGGGGTGAAAAATGTGAGGCTTAGTCTTCTGTCATGCATGCACCTGGTTCTGACCACGGAGGCAATGATGAATCCTGTCTGGGGCAGCAAATGAAACAAGTAGCAACAATAGTAATTCACTCACTGCCTCCCAGGGGAAGGGGGGCTGGGATAACATAGGAAAAGCTAGACTTGCATCGCTGTATTTGCTCTGCAGCCTTACAGCACTGCACAAGAGGGTCTGCACTTCCTAGATTTTTTAGTGTTGATGTAGGTGCAGAGCACTAGTAATAACAAGAAGAGCTGTTTACCAATAGTTCATAGCATATAATGATTTAGCCATTTTTAGACAAGATCACATCCCCTATAGCAAAGCAGTTGTTTTTACATTTTAGATATGGCACTTACCAATCAGTAGCTTTTGTATACAATTGGAATCTAATTTTTGCACTAGCACTTAATGTCCATCATGTAAACTTGAAAAGGAGATTTTACATCACTTCTTCTGCTTACGTTCATGCCCACAAGAAATGGCTCATGTGCCTTCTGCTAGTTGTGAAAAAAATAAACCATGCATTGCGAATAATGAGATCCACACTGGTGAGAAGATCTCTATCAGTGTTGCGAAATTTCGACTCTCTGCATGGCTAATTCGTAAAAAGGTCATAGTGTGATACCCTTTTAGTGTTCCCAAATAGGAAGGCTTCTTCTCAGCACTTGCTGGAATTATTTCCCTTTAGACCAGATTTCAATATCGTAAAATATTGCATGTGTGCTCTGTGGGTTGTAGGAAATAGCTTCCTATTTGGAGATATTTTAGTCCTTCTCTGGGACTCTTTGGAAAAGCACGGGTCAATTCATTATAAAATGCAGCAGGTGTGCCTTGATGGTTGTATGATATGAAGTAACACTTGCACTTAGGTGCTGCCATTAGTAATCATAGGCACTGTGCATCAAGAGGGTTCATTTTATCATCATGGTAATTATTGTTTATACAAGCAAAACGCCGACGTTCCAATGCATGATGCAATCATTGATTTTGTAATCGTAAAGTACCAGTTTTGTATATTGTCTGTTGTTACGAGGAGCTGCTGCTATTTTCAGTAGACATTGTTTAGTATTTTATTGATATTTGAATAAATTGTGCTGATGCATAGGTTCATTCAAAAAACAATAAAACATGTTTATGGTTTTCAAAGATGTATCTGAACCCAAAATAAACTTTTCATGAGTATGAGGCTTAACAGTTATTTGCAATAATATTACTTACAGGCTTCATTACAAAAACGCCTGAGAGCAGGCATAATTAAAAAAAGCTGCAGTTTCTGGCACTCTCAAGAATGTCTTAACATACAATGTTCAGTTAAACTCAAATGTATTGAGACAAACTTTCCAAAACATACAGACAGGAAGAACTTCAGTTCTGAGGCAATAAAAGTTTGCAGTACCCACAAGATAAAAGTGTTCGAAGCGCTAGAACTTTAGAAACGTAGAAACAAGAAATGTTTGACTTCCAAGAACAGGTTTTTACCTTAATATAATTCAGTCTTAGCCTAATTTCCAACTATCTATGCATTAGTGTGCCCTAACCTGGGGACCAAGTACTTAGCCTTGTCTTTAGCTCTTCAACTGGAACCCAGGGGAAGAATGGAGGCTGTGGTGCAATAAGCCAAGAGAAGATGGAATCGTAGCTCTGGATGTGAAGACAATGGAAACGTCAAAAGAGTTAGGATCAAGGTATCAACAGGAAGGCTTGGAAGACTAGAGTCTTGGAGGGTTTCGGATGACTCAAAAGGTGAGTGCAGGGTAAATGCTTGCAAAGGACTAGAATGAGTCAAAACACTGATTCAGGTGCAGAAGGGGTATTTATACCTCTTGGGAGAGACTGTTCCAGAATGGCACGTGGCTCACATGGGAGACTGGAAAGTTCCAAAAGAAACCTGGGCGAGAGCACATGTTTAATTAATGGTTGTGACTTTTGCTGATGGAAGGTGCAAGTAATGGTTGGAATCACTTTACCCATGCAGGCGGAATCAAAGAACAAAAATCGTTGCATTTAATAGGTAATAGCAGATAGTGTTAATAACCCAGGATACACATAAGTATCCTCACAGATGCAAAGAGAGGAAACAACAGTACAGGAGGTACAAGAGGTTCAATGGAGTGACAAGCTCTAGGAGGGAGACCAGGGGTCGCAGGAGGCCCTCACGGCCATAGCTGAAAAATAACATGAGCCCTGTGCACAAAACCCACATAACAGAGAGCACAAGTTGGGGATTGTGACAGTAACAAGGCACCAGTGCTTTCACCACTGTGGTCTTAGCATGATTCCCTCCTTTGATGAGATGCTGAAGAATAGCCTGGGCCACTTCAATTAGGCGATTTTGTGTCTGCAACATTTTCTGCATAATTTTTTATTAACTTCCTTTGCCACATAGTCCATCATCTGCTGCATAATCTACAAACTTTAAGAAAATTTTTCCAGCTCAGATGGATCATAGGCTACTGACAATGGCAGTACCTTTGCAAGAAGTGAATGGTCCTCTTTCGGTTGCTAATTCATTTAATTGGGTGTTGATTGCTTTATTGATTCGAATTTTTAAAGTGCAGCAGCTACCCAAAAGTATCCCTCCACTAGTATGCCCATTTCATCCAGTGATAGCTTCAAAGACCAGGAAAAATATAATTTGGGGAATTCTTCAGAAGCTTCTGAAAAAACAAAAGGTTATTACTTAATCTCAGGCCCTGCATAAATTAGTTCCACATGATGGTGGCCACATTATAGAAGGTTCTCCCTCCTTGTCTAATGAGCTTAGATTTTGGTACCACCACTAGCCCTTTGCCTGTGGAACGTAGGTGTCTTAAGGAGACATATTTCTGCATTTTGCTACTGAGGTAGTCAAGGCTGGCCTCATCAAAGCTTATTTTTTACAAAATGGCAAAAAAAAAATTGATAAAGCCAAAGAGTTCATGCAGATGCAAGACCAATTTTACTTTGTCTTTTTTTTGGGAGGTGAGATAGCAGGTAGGCAACAATGGGGAAGGTGGGAGTAAGGGGGCAAGCAGCAATGTGACAGGGTACTGCAGCTTAAGTAAAAAAACAAACCAAAGTGAGAAAAAAAGCCCTATAAAGCAGCCAGTGACGGGTGGGGCATCACAGTCAGTAGGAGGAGGGCAGGGGAGGCAAGCAAGAGCAATGAACAATGAGAGCAGGGCGGGAGGGGGCAAGCAACACCAACAAACAGCAGGTGCAAGGGTGTTGGAGTGTAGCTTTTATAACCAAAATTAATATGAAAGGTTTGCAAATTAATGTATAAAGATGCCCCATAGAAAACGTACTGCCATGTTTTACTAAACGTGTGTTTGAAATGTGCCCACGGGGAGTGGCCACCAATGTATACGATGATTAATAAAATTGACTAATAATGAATTATTAATGTACTAATCTATGATTCTGTATTAGCATTTAGAGTTATATGTTAAGGTTTTGCTGAATTAATCATTAGGCCTTAGTTAGCATGATTCGGCGCCTAGCTACCCGGTTTCATATTAAATGTGTTTTTTTAACGTGCAATGTGCTGACTTGCTGAAGGACATGTAGCTGTACTTTTCCAGAAGCTAGAAGATGTGTGTAACCGTAGTAAATTCTTTCTCATGAGACCCGACTTGCTCAAGGAGACATTCTTGCCGAATGCAACAGTGTAAACTTGCAACAGGTACAAGGTCGCCTGAACTGGTAAAGACAATGGAACTACTGACTGAGCTTGAGAGATTAAAAACTTGTACCTGACATTCTACCCATTGGAGACGTCAATTACAGGTGCCAATAAATTACGTGAGAACTGCTCTAAAGTGACAGTCCTAATGAGGTGACTATGGGGGTCATTAAAACATTGGCGGTAAAAGCCGCTTACCGCCGTGCAGAAGACCGCCAATATACCGCAGCGGCCGCGGAAATCCGCCACAGCTATTATGACCCACATCTCGGAATCTGCCAAAATTCAGACACCCACACAAGTCTGCCACACCAAAGGTCAGTGATAAACTGGCGAAAACAAAACCTCCACCGTCACGCCAACAGAAACACGCCCATGCTATCACGACCCACGAATCCAAGCAGCGGTCTTTCAACTGCGGTATTCCATTGGCGATACACACCGCCGCGCTCAAAATACACACACATCTCCAAAACACCGCCACATTGGACAATTCCAAATACACACACCTGATACACATACAAACACCACTCCCACACACCCAACACAATATAAAACACACACACACATCACCCACAAACCCCTACGACCAAAACTGATTGACGAAGGCCAGAGAGAGAGCACAGAATAGACAACCCCACCACACAGAGGCACACAACACCATCACCCACACAACATCCACGCACAAAACACCACACACCACTACTCATCACCACACTCATCACCACATACACCACCCCACACATCACCTACACCACCCCATGGCACGGCAAAGACACCCCAGGTTCTCCAAAGAGGAGCTCAGGGTCATGGTGGAGGAAATCGTACGGGTAGAGCCACAGCTCTTTGGATCACAGGTGCAGCACACCTCCATAGCTAGGAAGATGGAGCTATGGCGAAGAATAGTCGACAGGGTCAACGCAGTGGGACAGCACCCAAGAAATAGGGATGACATCAGGAAGAGGTGGAACGACCTACGGGGGAAGGTGCATTCCGTGGTCTCCAGGCACAACATCGCGGTACAGATGACTGGCGGTGGATCCCCACCTCCTCCCCCACAACTAACAACATGGGAGGAGCAGATCTTGACCATTTTGCATCCTGAGGGCCTCAGAGGAGTCGGTGGAGGAGTGGACACTGGTAAGTCAAATCTTAACTATCATATCCCCCACCCTACCTGCATGCAATCACTCACCCCCTCCCCTATCACTCCAACTCCTCACTAATGTACTAATAACACAAACCACACATCCCAACACCAAGCCCTGCATGACACAACAAAGCATGGACACCCCTCACTAAAGCATGGCCACTGCACATACCCATAACACCCCCCCAACCATCATCATACAAGCCCACACACAGGAATGCTAGCACTGGGGAACACGTTCACCCACCCATTGCACACCATGACACACACACATGCAATAATCATACTTTTACACCCCTGCAGGACCACTACCTAATGTCACCAGACAGGAGAGTCCAGACATCTCCACCCCACCCACAGAAGAGGCCCACAGTGATGACAGCAGCTCTGGCCAACTGGATCCAGATGACCAGCCCGGACCATCGTGGGCCTCTGGACAGTCGGTTCCCCTCGCACAGGCACAGCCCAACACAGACCTTCCACCCTCTGGAAACACCAGCACAGCACCCACCCAGCGGGCCCATACCTCCGTACCCAGGACATGTCAATCAGCTGTGTGTCCACCACTACAGGGAACCCAGGATAACCCACCACCCCAACAACAACAGGGACCTGGGGCAGGGGCAGTGGGCACACGGTCCAGGGGACGGAGGCACAGGAACAGAGGGGAACTGGGAGGGCTGCCCTGCGACAGGGGGCAGAAAGGCCAAGGGAACCCACTCTCCACGAGGCCCTCTCCTCCATCATGGGAGCATACCACCACTCCCAGGAGACGATGGCTACGGTCCTGGCCAAGTTTCAGGAGACCCAGCGCCTGCAGGAGGAACAGTATTTGGGCTTCAGGGAGGAACTCAGAACCATCAGCTCCGCCCTGGGCACCATCGTAGGTGTGCTGAAGGACATACAGAACACCATGAGGGACACCGTGGCACACCAAGGGGCCCCTGACACTAGCATGGACGATGAACTGCCCACCACCTCCGCTGGCGCTAGAGGACAGGACGCCCCACCACAGGACCATCACACCAGCACCCCACTACCTCCAGACGGAGAACCACCCCGCAAGCGGTCCCTGAGATCCAGGAACAGGACAGAGCACGAGGGCAAGACCCCGCCAAGAAATGAGACCACCCTGATTGTCAAACCACTGTCCCACTTTGTAACCCTGTCCATATTGGAACTGCCCCAGCTCCACTTCCTATGCCCATATGGGCAATGCACCTGTGAGACTAATAGACTGGACTCTGCCATGGACATTCCTCCACCATCACCCCTCACCATTTTACCACCCCCTCCAATAATTAGCAATTCAGTAAACACCCTTGAACCACAAAACAATCTGGAGTCAGTCTGTGATTTAGAAAATGTGTATTGGCTATGACAGTGACAAAATCCGTTCTCAATAGTAATGTCAACATACCTATGTCACACATCACAAGTCCATTAAGGATGCATGCAGATGACACATGTTGGTAACCACACCTGTGAAACCGTAATGGAAATGTACAACTCAGTTACCAAATACTGGTAGAAATTGACAGACAGGATAGAGGTAGAAGTGTGAAAGTACTTGTAGTAGTCAATAAAGTGTTCTCACCTGTGTGTCACTGGAAATATTGCTGTATGACTGAGTCCCTGTTGTCAATGTCTTCTTCCTCTGCTTCCTCCTCATCACTGTCCACAGGGTCCACAGCTGCCACAACACCGTCATCTGGACCATCCTCCTGCAGAAAAGGCACCTGGCGTCGCAAAGCAAGATTGTGAAGCATACAGCAGGCAATGATGATCTGGCACACCTTCCTTAGTGAGTAGAATAGGGAACCACCTGTCATATGGAGGCACCTGAACCTGGCCTTCAGGATGCCGAAGGTGCGTTCGATCACCCTCCTAGTCCGCCCATGGGCCTCATTGTAGCGTTCCTCTGCCCTTGTCCTGGGATTCCTCACTGGGGTCAATAGCCATGACAGGTTGGGGTAACCAGAGTCCCCTAATAGCCACACCCGGTGCCTCTGGAGTTGACCCATCACATAAGGGATGCTGCTATTACACAGGATGTAGGTGCCATGCACAGAGCCAGGGAACATAGCATTTACCTGGGAGATGTACTGGCCTGCCAAACATACCGTCTGTACATTCATCGAATGATACCTATTCTGGTTCCTGTACACCTGTTCACTCCTGTTGGGGGGGACCAGAGCTACATGGGTCCCATCAATGGCACCTATGATGTTAGGGATATGTCCAAGGGCATAGAAGTCACCTTTAACAGTTGCCAAATCTTCCACCTGAGGGAAAACGATGTAGCTCCTCATGTGTTTCAGCAGGGCAGACAACACTCTGGACAACACGTTGGAAAACATAGGCTGGGACATCCCTGATGCCATGGCCACAGTTGTTTGAAATGACCCACTTGCAAGGAAATGGAGCACTGATAGCACCTGCACTTGAGGGATGATTCCTGTGGGATGGTGGATTGCTGACATCAGGTCTGGTTCCAACTGGGTACACAGTTCCTGGATTGTGGCACGGTCAAATCTGTAGGTGATGATTAAATGTCGCTCCTCCATTGTCAACAGGTCCACCAGAGGTCGGTACACCGGAGGATTCCGCCATCTCCTCACTTGTCCCAGCTGACGGTGCCTAGGAAGGACAAAAGCGACCACAGAGTCAAGCAACTCAGAGGTATGTAACCACAGCTACACAGAACACGAAACATAACCCAAAAAGTTGTCTGTAAGAGTGTTGAGTCCAGGCATAGGTATGTGTGACGCAGTTGAAAATGAAACCATGTGGGCCCTTGAAATGGCGGCTGCCTGACCTCTAAACTGGGACAATAAAGAGTGTTGAGTCCAGGCATAGGTATGTGTGACGCAGTTGAAAATGAAACCATGTGGGCCCTTGAAATGGCGGCTGCCTGACCTCTAAACTGTGACAATGGGATGTGAGGTAACTGCTCTGGCGTTGTACACCGTCGTGGTAGGCGGTCGAAGACCGCTGCACAATGCTGCATTGGTTAACATTGGACCCTATGGGTCCCAGGAGCCAATGACGAAGTGCGCTGGCGGTGATGATATGCACCGCTGCGGACGTCACCGCCAAGGACGTGACCGCCATTTTCTATCTGTTCAATCACTCGATACCTGTTCTTCGACAGGAGAGGACCTATACTGCAAGTGCTGCTGTGACCTCGGTCTGGAAGAGACAATGGCACGTGCGTCTGGGGAAAGGGCCCCTGCCTCCCTGCACAGGAGTTGGAGAAGCTCGTGGACGGGGTCCTCCCCCAGTACACGCTACTCTACGGTCTTCCAGACCAACAGGTGAGTACATAGGGTGCAAGTTGTATGGGCTATGCCTGAGTGGAGAGGGCTGGTTGTAAGAAGGAAGGGGGCACAGTTCTGTGAGCATGAAGGGCTGTGAATGCATGTGCCACATGGCAAGGGCAGGGATGTGGGCCACTCACTTCGACGGTGCAGTTGGTAATGACTTCTCTTCTTCCCCGTACATGTCATGTAGGTCAGCGCCCACCAGAAGAAGGATATTTGGCGTGCCATCGCCAAGGACGTCCGGACCCTGGGGGTCTACCAGAGACGGAGCACCCACTGCCGTAAAAGATGGGAGGACATTCGCCGCTAGAGCAAGAAGACGGCGGAGGCTCAGCTGGGGATGGCCTCCCAACGTGGGAGGGGTGCCCATTGCACCATGACCCTCCTGATGTTCCGGATCCTGGCTGGTGGCATACCCTGAGTTGGATGGGCGCTTGAGGGCATCACAGCAGACACAAGGGGGTGAGTACACTCTCATTCAGCGGACTTTGCACGCAGTGAAGGTGTCTGGGTGGGGGAGGAGGGCTCTGGGTTTCCCTAGGCCAGGGCGAGTTCCGTAGGTTAGGCCCCTCCATAATGCAGGCCATGTGCCACTCCACCCCACCTCTGTGGAGTGCCAAGTACAGGTATACATGCCCCTGTGTCATCTATGTGTGCAGATGTCCACCATAGCCATGTAGGCCATATCCCAGGAACTGCATCTGTAGAGCCCAACAGCGCGGCGTAGTGCAGGGGGCTGCTGTGTCTGTATTGTCCGCCAACGGTAGTGGTAAGCCATGCACTCAACCTGTCTTTCTTCTGTCGCCCCCCCCCCCCCCTTTTTGTGCTCTCCCTGTTCTTTTGTGCATCAGCATCATCAGGCGGAGGTACAGTGGCACCGGAGCACGAGGGGGCTGCATCCCCCATGGCCATGGAGGGCCACACCACGGACTCTGAGTACACCAGTGGGACGAAGGGTGAGGGGAGCTTCACGGCGGTCACCAGATCAGCAACAGCGACACAGACTCGTCCTCTGATGGGAGCTCCCTTGTGGTGGCGGCAACATCTGTGCCCCCCACTTCTACAGGTACAGCCGCCACCCCCCCACCAGCACCGCCCTCCCAGCAGCCCCTCAGCCTTCGCCCCGTGCCCGCTCACCCAGGAGGGTGGGCATCACCTTCCCCCAGGCACCTCAGCCCCTGCCCCTGTCACCTCTGCTGCCCTCAGTGAGGAGGCCATTGACCTCCTCAGGTCACTCACTGTTGGGCAGTCTACCATTGTGAATGCCATCCAGGGTGTAGAAAGGGAGTTGCAACACACTAATGCATTCCTGGAGGGCATTCATTCTGGTCAGGCTGCCCATCATCGAACCCTGCAATCTCTGGCCTCAGCACTGATGGTAGCCATTGTCCCTGTGTCTAGCCTCCCCCCTCCAACTTCCTCCACCCAGACCCAATCCCTTGTACCTCTGCCTATCCCAAGCACACCATCAGACCAGCCTGCACACACGTCAGCACACAAGGGTAGCTCAGGCAAACATAGGCACCACACATCCCACAGGCACTCACACAAGCATCACCCACATACAGACACAGCAACATCCACTGCCTCCACTGTGTCACCCTCATCTTTGTCTCCCTTCTCCCTCCCAGTGTCGTCTACACTCTCACCTGCATGCACTACCACTACAGCCACTAGGACTCGCACCAGCACACCCACCACCACAACCCGCTCACCTGCACTCACCACCCCACTACCACTTACACGTCCCCTGTGTCCTTTCCCAGTGTGTCTGTGACGCCCCCTCCCAAAGTACACAACGCGGGCACACACACACCCAACATCTATCCACCTAACGACAGCCTCCAGAACATGAACCTGCACCCAAATCATCAAAAGTTACACCTCCTACAACCACCTCCTCTTCCTCCACTCCCAGACCCCTTTCAGCTACCCGTCCCAGTGTTCGTCAGAAACGTTTCCTGAGCAACGTTGACCTCTTTCCCACCACCCTCCCTCCAATTCATAGGTCCCGTACTAGCACCTCAGCCAAAAAATCTCCGGTACCAGTGGTGCCTGTTAGAGGTATGTGGAGTGAACCGGGCACCAGGGCAGCCAGTGTGACACGGAGCCAAAGCACAGCCAGTCCCCCCATTTGAAGCACCAGAAGTTGGACAGTGCCCGACGGGATAGGGGGAAGACTCCAGCCGGCAAAGCCGCTCACAAGGGTCCCGGGGGGAGTGTCGACTCAGCTGTGACTCCTTCCAAGGTGGGGAAGGGGCAGAAGAAAGCACCAAAGTCTGGGAAGAGCAACACGGCTGAGTAGGCCTCGATCATCCCCGCTGCCCAGGAGGCCTCCGCCAGCCCGATCGTCAGTGGTCAGGAGACCACCGCCAGAGTCAGTGCCCAGGAGGGCAGTCCCATCGTCACTGGTCAGGAGACCACTGCCAGAGTCAGTGCCCAGGAGGGCAGTCCCATCGTCACTGGTCAGGAGACCACCGCCAGAGTCAGTGCCCAGGAGGGCCCCGGCAGCCACAGCCCCGCTGGCCAATGAGGGACCGCCATGGAAAACACCGCTGCACAGGTAAGAGATAGCAAAGTCAAGCACCACTGAACAGGGCAAGCACCGCTGAACAGGGCAAAGACCGCCATGGCAAGCACCGCTGAACTGGTCAGAAACTGCAAAGTCAAGCACCGCTGAACAGGTCAGAGACAGCAAAGTCAAGCACCGCTGAACAGGGCAAGCACCGCCAACTCAAGCACCGGTAGCCCATGTGCGCCAGGGGCAGTGACGGAACTGGGACCATCACGGGAGAGTGATGCACTCTGGGCACCAGTCCCCCTCCAGAACTAGTGGAGAACAGCATCCACTCCGTCAGTCCTTAACAGGATCAAGCACTCTGGGCACCAGTCCCTCTCCAGAACCAGTGGAGAACAGCATCCACTACCTCAGTCCTTAACAGGATGAAGCACTCCGGGCTCCTGTCCCCCTCCAGAACCAGTGGAGACTGTCATCCACTTGAGAGACTGTGGCTTTGCACTCCCCAGGATGGTACATTGGGCAACCCACCCACTGTATAGACTTGAGAGACTGTGGCTTTGCACTCCCCAGGATGGTATAGTGGGCAAACCACCCACTGTAGAGACTTGAGAGACTGTGGCGTTGCACTCCCCAGGATAAAGCAGTGGGCAAACCACCCACTGAAACGACTTGTGAGACTGTGGCTTTGCACTCCCCAGGATGGTACAGTGGGCAAACCACCCACTGAAAAGACTTGTGGCTTTGCACTCCCCAGGATGGTACAGTGGGCAAACCACCCACTGAAAAGACTTGTGAGACTGTGGCTTTGCACTCCCCAGGATAAAGCAGTGGGCAAACCACCCACTGAAAAGACTTGTGAGACTGTGGCTTTGCACTGCCCAGGATGGTACAGTAGGCAAACCACCCACTGAAAAGACTTGTGAGACTGTGGCTTTGCACTCCCCAGGATGGTACAGTAGGCAAACCACCCACTGAAAAGACTGGTGAGACTGTGGCTTTGCACTCCCCAGGATAAAGCAGTGGGCAAACCACCCACTGAAAAGACTTGTGAGACTGTGGCTTTGCACTCCCCAGGATGGTACAGTGGGGAAACCACCCACTGAAAAGACTTGTGAGATTGTGGCTTTGCACTCTCCAGGATAAAGCAGTGGGCAAACCACCCACTGAAAAGACTTGTGAGACTGTTGCTTTGCACTCGCCAGGATGGTACAGTGGGCAACCCACCCACTGTAGAGACTTGAGAGACTGTGGCTTTGCACTCCCCAGGATACATCAATGGGCATGGTGCCCCCTCGTGGATCTGGCGTGGTGCTGTCATCCGGCTGAGGTGCCCCCCCTTCCCTTCCCCCTGAGGTGCCTGTTGTATTTCTATCTGATGCCCCGGCAGTGTTCTCTCCGTTTTACTCAGGTATCGTGTGTGGGCCTTGCCCATGCATTTTGGGGCCAGGGGTCCACGGACATTAAATGGTGCATACCTGCACTACTAATCGTGATGTATATTTTGTTGAATGTATATATATATATATCTGTATATATTAGCTTACTGTATTTTTATACATTACAATGGTTGCACTCATTTCCTTTTGTCTTTGCATTCTTCCGGGGGGGTTGGGGGTTGTTACTGTGATGTTTGGATATGCATTGGTGTGTGTGTTGTACTGGGTGAGGGTCGGGTGGGGGTGGGGATGTTGCATGTGTGTGTCCCAGACTTTTGCCTCCCCCCTCCCCTATGTCGTAGGTGCAGTACTCACCGCTGTCTTCGGCGCCGGCGTCGCGGATGTTCGTACAGGAGCAGGAAGACTATCGCAGGGAGTATTTGGAGTTCCGGCTCCATGGTGTCCTGATTCCTTGTGGAGTGTGTAGAGGTGAGCGTTATCCCTTTAAAATGGCTGTTTCCGCCTTGTTTTTATCCAGGGTGAATCTGCCCCCGAAAAGGTGGCGGATTGGTAGGTTGTGATACTGTGGGCGGTACTTTGTCTTTCGCCTGTCTGTTGGCGGCGACCGCCGCGTTTTTTGTCTGTACCGCCGTGGCGGTCGGTGTGTTAAAGTGGCTGTCTTTGTTGGCGGTTTCCGCCACAGTCATAATTCCCATTTTTTTACCGCCGGCCTGTTTGCGGTCTTACCGCCGCTTTAACACCGTCCGCCAAGGTTGTAATGACCACCTATATGATTATTGGATGAAGATAATGATGCACCAAAAGTTACCCAATTGGAAATTAGGGGACTGTAGAGCAAGATTGATATAATCTTGTGTCCCAAGGAGAAATCAGCCATTATATGCCATTCCGAGCCACCTTTTGCCACTGCCATTACGTGCCTTTTGCTATCACCTAGCCACTTTGTCACTCTGACTTTGCTGTTTGATTCTTCGAACCATCCTTATCATTGTCCTGCCCGATTCATACTATTCCTCCTTATGATGGAAGTGTCCCGTATAGCCTGTCTTGCTGAACTTTGCTGTGTTTCCTGGCCGATGGCAAATCAACTGATGTCCTGAGGACGAAGACTGACTCTGTATGCTGACCCATTACGGAGGGTAACTATATGATAACGAAATTGTAATTGTCTGTTTGCCTTTCCTTTCTAGGTACCAACTGCTTCTTTTGATAGAGACCATAGTTAGATGTTTTCTAAATTTGTGTTGTCAAATTGTTTTGCATGAAGCCCAACATGCCAATGCTGATTCAAGGCTAGTTAAGGAATTCACCAGACAGATGCAAATAGACAAATGACTGAATCCATGCTTTGTTGAATAATGCGCTAATGATACTCTGCTAAGATTAATCCATGTTGACGTTGTGCTTTGTCCTAATGTTTATGATCTTTGCTTTCTTGAAATCTTATTCGAGTTGCCATATTGTGACAGTGCTAATGTGTTTTATGGTTTTGAGACTAATAAACTTGCTAGTAGAGTGTAATCAGTAGGGAATAAATATCATAACTCTTACAAATCTCGTGTGGTTATTCATGACTGAAGGGTCATGGTGTGTTCACATTCTTACTAATGTTATTAACTAATTTGATTGATTTGTTATTGTGAATATTGATGAGGTTATCGATCTATTGGTTGACAAGCTGATTAATTATCTCGTCTTAAGGTGTCTCCAGTCAGGGTCAAAAGATTAATTGGCCTGAAACGAGTCCCAGACAAATTAAATTATCTAAGACAGGACGCATTACCAGTTCTGGTAGCAGAGGACGGTTTAGGCCCTTTGGGGCCCCAGGACGAGGGACCATTGTTTTTAGAAGTGTTTTTGAAATAATGCAAGTTGGAAAGGTGATGTGCCCCTAAGTCCCAAATGACTTTTCCGGAACCTCGGAGCTTGCCAAAGTGAGTTAGGTATGTTCTTGGCATTCTAGTGCTGGCATGAGTGAAGTAGAATTTGTGCTTGCAACAGTTTATGCATATCGCAGGTGAATTGTGAAGGTTTGTGAGAATTTGGCCAGGTAATGTGTTAGTAGGAGTGGCCGTACTCCGTAGTATGAGAGTACGGAAGTCAGCGAACTTCATGTGGGTGTGGCGCTTTGTGCTAAAAAAATTGTCCATGTGGTTGTTGGTGATGTACGGACCCGGCGTGGTCTAAGACTCCGGAGTATATCAATAAGTGTATGAGACACTTTGTTTATGTTATAATTTTTGCGGTTTAATAGGTCAATCGGGTGTGGTTGACTAGTCGAGTTTGAGTCAAAGTGTGTGAGTAAATCCTTCGATGGAGATTTGGTAAGTTCTAAAGTGCACTAGGACGAGCCATTGACAAGTCGAGACTAGAATTTGCAAGTCGAATTCTGCTTGCGAGTGCGGGATCTGAGACAGAAAGAGTAGCGGCCGAGTCTTCAAGTGAAATCTCTGGAAAGTTCTGAAGCGATTGTGTTACCCTTCCTGTAGTAAACTGGCAAATTTGAGTTTGTTGTTAAGGTGCTCGCAATATATTGCATTACGTTTGTGTGGATCTAGAGTGAGGAAGACAAGCCGCAAGACTTTGTAAGCTGCAGTGTGTGTGAGTGTGACGTCATTGGAGCCGAACTGGTATAGGTCGGTTAGTGAGAAGGGTCGTGCACGGATTGGCAGCCATCCGTGAGAGGCAGTTGGTTGGAAAGGTAGGCGAAGGGTGCTCTGGGAATTAAAGTCACTTCCTGATTAGATTCTAAACAAAATAAAAGACGCTAAAATGAAGTTTTTCAAGGCTTTGAAGAGGGCTTTGAAGGGAGATGTGTACATTACAGCGAGTGTGGGAGAGCCTACACCGCCAGGGGATGCTCCGGCCCATGCCGTAATGGGGGAGAAGGGAGTCACGCCATGTCTTTGGCTAAAGCAATGGTGCAAATTAACAGAGAAAGATGGGTATTTGGCGTTTCCAGAGAATGGAACCTTTAACATAGGGGTTCTAGAGAATTTGCGGAAAGCGTTGAATGAGCAAAAGCCGCCTCCGAGACCAGCTCAGTTTGAGGCATTAGCAATTTGTGATTTAATGGCCATGCGACAAAGGCAACAGAAATTGGAGAGGAGAATGAGGAAAGCAGAAAAGACTCTAGCGGAGGCCGGATGGGATAGTGAGACTAGGATGTTTCCGGCGATAACTCAAGAAGCCGAAACACAGAGACGAAAGGCCACTTGTAAAACAGACAAGGGCTCTATCAAGTCAAAGGAGACTCAGAAGTCTTGGGCAGATGCAGATGATTCAGATGATGATGAGTTTCTTAATCAGTTGTTACATGATCGGCCACCACCATATGCCATAAATGACAACAGAGCGAGTACTAGCGCAGGTCCTGTAAGTTTGACCCAGAGTCAGGGGATCACAGATACAGTGCAGGCAAATAATGCTACCACACCAGCCCCGATACAGAATGGTGCTAGTGTATCCACTGCACCCAAGACGCAGATACAGTTGCAGCCACCACCAATTCAGAGACTCTACCCTGATGTCCCAGTATTAGAAACGACTACCAATTTGATGTTGCCGCCTGATCCAGTATACGCGAGATCAAAGTTAGTGCAGATTGAGCCAACTCCACAATTGCTGCCCCAGCCGCAGCAAAAGGTGGTTCTGAATTATACTCCGGCCACAGGACTGCAGTCAGTTACAGCACCTGTAATGAATCAAGCTATGGTGGTTAATGCTCCACCAGGATTGGGAAATGGACAGGCACCAGCTGCTATATCCTTGCCAATTACCGTTGGTCTGCCAGTACCACTGTATGCGCAGGCAAAGCCTAGTGTATGTGACCAAGGAGTAATGACTCAAGAGGTGATAAGAGGAGGGTACATAGGCAGTTCTCAAGGGATAACACCGGGAGAACAGACAGTCGAGAGATCTAGATCCTTGTTGGACTTCAGTCCGATTGGGGTTACGTTAGAAACCATGAGACAAGCAGGTTTGGGTCTATTGACTCCACAGGTAATGAGTGCAAACATGTCGCAAACTCCGATGGTGCAAGCTGGAAATATCTTGTTGCAAGGCTTGACAGCGCAATAATTGAACAGGTGGTTAGACAAGCTTAACACTCCATGGACGACTACTGCAACAGCAGAGCGGTAAGAAAGAGAAGAATACCTGAATTTTGTGAGGTTGGGGTGGAAGCAGCTGAGCTAGTTGAAGGAAGCATGGGAGTGAACAGGTTAGAATCATACACTGAAGCAGAATTAAGATATCTGTGCCCGAAAATAACCAAAGAAGTGAGTAAGGTGCACCAGAGGTTAGCAAACCTAGCAGACAAATACGGTGTAGACTTAGACAATACTAAGCACCTGAAGAGGAGTTATAGGTTAGATTCGAACCTAAAGATTTTGATCACATGATGTCTACCGGGATGAAGGCACACCTTAAAGAGATACTACAGAGTGCTCAAGTCTGGGGAGCATTAGAGAAGTGGGAAGGCAGATGGGCAAAGAAGAGAGATAGGAGGAAAAGTGACTGTCTGGAACAACAGCAAGCGAGAGCTGTGCAGGAAACGGGAAGAATAAAGATGTTACGGATGAGGGAAACAGCTGGAGGGGTTCTAGTTCATGTACCATGGTCTAGAGGTGAAATTTTGCCATTCACCAATGATTATCCCAGGTTGAGGGAAAAACCGATAGAGTGATTATCAGCAAACGGATAGGTTTGTGAAGCTTGCTAAATGTCTTTGGGAAGACTTGAATACCCTATCTGAGATTATAGTTCCAGCTGATTTGTGGCTTGAGTGCAAAAGGAGTGTGGATTGGCCGACGACGGAACCGGCAAGGGACAGGGCTACAGGAGCACCGTCTCGTGAGGTGATGAAACACTACTAGAAAGTGATCGAGTTTTTGAAGCAGAAGGTGTCGCCTCAGAATACTGATTGGCAGAAAATTGATCGAACGGCACAAGAAGGCAAAGAATCAATACATGCTTACTATGAGAGGTTGTTGAAGGCGTTCAAACACTACAGTGGCACAGAGGTCATAGAACCTAAGGACATGAATCACCTTGTGTTCAGGTTTGTTGAAGGACTGAGGCCAGAGATTAGTCAGATGATTAAGAATCGTTTGATCTGTTGGCAAGCGAAGCCGATTGATGTGGTGTTGCAGTACGCAAAATACTGTAGTGATGAGATTGAGTTGAAACAGAGGAAGCTGAAAGAGAAGGTGATGGTGATGAAAATTAAGGCAGCTCAAGCAGGGATGCAGGGAAATGGAGTACAGCAGATGGTACAGCAGCAACCTCAAGGACACGGGATGTTTCAAACGCAAACGAGAGGCAGAGGTCCAGGAGGTTTTGTGAATCGTGGTCCAGACTTGAATACTGTTGTGGTTCAAAATGATGTGCAAGGGCTGAAAAAGATGTCACCATGCCATACGTGCGTGGGCGTGGGACACTGGAAGCGGGAATGCCCGATGATGGTGCAGGATGATGCTGTTCAACAAAGCAATGATTTCAGTGCATTTCAAACTGTGAGGGGTCCAAGGATGAGGGGTCCAAATCCGAACTTTCAGAACAACTTGGTTCAGATGCAGGGTCTTCAGCCCATGCAACAGATAAAAATGCTACGTGTACAACCAGTGCAGTTGTAGCAAGTGCAACAACAGATTCCCGTGGTTCCTAGACAGCAAATGCAGTTGCCTTTAGCTCTGATGGGACAGCAACAGGTGAAGCTTCCTCAACAGGTCACAGGCCAAACAATGAGTCAAAATAATGCAGTACAACAGTTCCCATTGCGTGGTGAGAATGGAATAAACAATGAATGGTCGGATGACTGTTCAGATAGTGAGGAGTGCAGGCTTGCAGCGTCCCTAGAAGTAGATCAGAGGGGACCTCATGTCCAGGGGAAAGTGATGGGTCACAAGGTTTCATTCCTGGTCGACACAGGAGCTACACGCTCTACAGTCAGAAGTGCAGAGGTTCCGAACTTGCCACTTTCAGGGCGTACTATAAAGGTGGTAGGAGTAGCAACCTAGCTCCTGACTAATCCGATTACAGATCCGGTCCAGGTCGAGATTGGTACCTTTCAGGGATTGCACAGGTTTGTAGTCTGTGATTCAAGTCCTGTGTCCTTACTAGGAAGAGACTTGCTGTGTAAGACAAGGTGTTCAATCACCTGTTCCAATGAGGGAATTGAGGTGCAAACAAACAGTGATGATGAAGGGGACGATGGTCAGATCTCAGAGCCTGAGACGGAGACTACAGATGAGGAGTGGCCTTTTAGAAGCTTTTTCCCGATGTTCACAGTGACCGATTTCCCAACCAAATTGCAGGAAACAGTGACAGAGAAAGTGTGGGATTTGACAGGAAAGGAAGTGGGATTGATAAAAGGCGTGGAACCAGTCAAAGTAGATGTGAAGCCGAATGCCTTGTTTCCCCAGGTACCGCAGTACCACATGGCACAAGATATCCTTATACAGGTGACGCAGATAATTGCAGATTTTGTGAAGCAAGGGGTCCTAAAAGAAGTGATGAGCAGCCCAGGTAATTCACCAATAATGGGATTGAGAAAGCGTTGTGGGAAGGTTCGAATTGTCCAAGATCTGAGGAAGATTAATGATATAGTGGTAAAATGTTGCCCTATAGTGCTAAATCCAGCCGTGATCATGTTCCAGGTTCCATGTGATGCAGAGTGGTTCACAGTTGTGAACTTGTCTCAAGTGTTCTTTTCTGTGCCTCTCCATGAGGACAGCCAATTTCTCTTCAGTTTCAAATTCTTGGACAAAGTTTACAGTTGGTGTCGAATTACTCAAGGTTTTTCGGAATCGCCTTCCATCTTCAATCAGATATTGAAGAAGGATTTGGAGTTGTTGGAATTGCCTTTTAATTCGACTCTAGTACAGTACATTGATGATTTGCTGATTGCGTCCAAAACAAAAGATGACTGCAGGTATGACACTATTGCCTTACTGAATCACTTGGGAAAGAACGGACATAAAGTGTCCCTAAAGAAGCTGCAGTACTATCAGAAAGAAGTGAAGTACTTAGGCCATCTAATTGAGAAAGGGTTGAGGAGAATCTCTAAAGAGAGAGTGACAGCCATATTGCAGATGAATCCCCCGGCATCCAAGAGAGACGTTAGAATGTTTTTGGGAATGGTGGGCTGCTGTCACCAGTGGATTCCGAACTTCCCAGTTATCTCTAAGCCTTTGGTGAGGTTGACTGTCAAGAAGGTTAAGGATGGCCCGGATACCCTAACTATGTCAGAGAAAGAGATGAGGGCATTCATTGAGCTGAGGGGGTGTATATGCAGGGCTCTAGCTTTAGGTATGCCTGACTAAACAAAGCCTTTTGTCCTGTTTTATCATGAACGTGATGCTTGTTCTTTGTCTGTCCTGACACAGGTCCATGGGGCTGCAAACTGCTTAGTAGCATATTTTTCAGCTACTTTGGACCCAGTTGCAGCAGCCTTAATGGGTTGTCTGCGTGCAGTTGCAGCAGTTGGTCAAAGTCTTACTCAATGTGAAGGCATAGTGATGGGACATCCCTTAACAGTAATGGTCCCACACTCAGTCAAAATACTACCCACCCAAACCAAGACCCAGCACATGACAAATGCTTGTCTAACAACATATGAAACGATTATACTGGGGTCACCTAATGTGTCATTGAAACGCTGTACTGTGTTAAACCCGGCAACTTTGCTTCCTAATGAAAACACAGACGTTGATGAGGCTGAGGAAGTAGAACATGATTGTCTTGAGGTAACAGAACTGTGCACGAAACCGAGACCTGACATTAAAGATACTCAGTTGGAGGAAAATGATTACATTATCTTTGTCGATGGTTCATGCCTGAGAGATTCAGTAGGAGTACTGAGAGCCGGATACGCTGTATGTAGAATATCTGGTATTCTAGAAGCATCTTGGCTCAAAAGAGTGTATTCTGATCAAGTGGCTGAATTGGTTGCTCTTACATGCATGCCATGCCGGTGACAAATTGAAAGTCACCATCTATACTGACAGCAGATACGGATTTGGAATTGTTCATGATTTTGGCCAGTTGTGGTCACAGAGGGGTTTCATGACCTTCTCTGGCTCTCCAGTGAAAAATGGTGAAAGAATCAAGGATTTGTTGCACGCGATTCAGTTACCTCTTGAAATTGCCGTGGTGAAATGCAGCGCTCATGTGAAATCATAAGACTTTGGGACATATTTATACTCTGTTTGCGCCGGAATTGCGTCATTTTTTTTTTACGCAATTCCGACGCAAAACTAACTCCATATTTATACTTTGGCGTTAGACGCGTCTAGCGCCAAAGTCCATGGAGTTTGCGTCATTTTTTAGCGTGGACACCTACTTTGCGTTAATGATATGCAAGGTAGGCGTTCCCGTCTAAAAAGTTGACTCCGAGGCATGTGCGCCGTATTTACACTCCCGGGCAAAATTCACGCCCGGGAGTGGGCGGGTCAAAAAAAATGACATCCAGCCGCTTTTGCGCCGTTTTTTAGCGCCTGCTCAGGGCAGGCGTTAAGGGACCTGTGGGCTCGGAAGGAGCCCAGAGGTGCCCTCCCATGCCCCCAGGGACCCCCCCTGTCACCCTTGCCCACCCCAGGAGGACGCCCAAGGCTGGAAGGACCCATCCCAGGGACATTAAGGTAAGTTCAGGTAAGTATTTTTATTTTTATTTTTTTGTGGCATAGGGGGACCTGATTTGTGCCCCCCTACATGCCACTATGCCCAATGACCATGCCCAGGGGACAGAAGTCCCCTGGGCATGGCCATTGGGCAAGGGGGCATGACTCCTGTCTTTGCTAAGACAGGAGTCATTTCAATGGGGGTTGGGAGTCGAAAAAAATGGCGCAAATCGGGTTGAGGCGAAAAATTTGCCTCAGCCTGACTTGCCCCATTTTTTGGCGCCCAAGCTCCATATTCCCCTACGCCGGCGCTGCCTGGTGTACGTCATTTTTTTTCGCGCACACCAGGCAGCGCCGGCGGCTAACGCCATTGAATAAATACGGCGCCCGCATGGCGCTTCAGAATGGCGTTAGCCGGCGCTAATTTTTTTTTACGCAAAACTGCGTTAGCGCAGTTTTGCGTCAAAAAGTATAAATATGGCCCTTTGTGTCAATGGGAAATGGATATGCAGATCTCAAGTCGCAAGGTTTTGCGCATTGAACTGTATATCGTTCAAAGATCAGTGGGAATTGTTACCTGAAACTGAAAATGAGACATGCACAGGTTATGCATTGAGGGTGGTTGACACAATGGAAGAGTTAAAATTGTTGCAGGGACGTGCCAGCAGAGAAGAGAAATGTTCTTGGCTTAAAATGCAATGTGTCCAAAGACCTGATGATTTGTGGGTTTCAGATGAGGGGAAAATGGTTTTGCCAAACAGTCTCTTGTCACAGTTTGCAAGGTTTTACCATGGGCAAGCACATATTGGGAGAGACGCCATGATAAGGTTGTTCAAAATCGATTGGTTCAACCCATAATTTAGACAAGCTGCAGAAGTAATCTGTCACAGGTGCATCATCTGTCAGCAGATGAATGCGGGGAAAGGGACCGTGGTGAATTTGAGCCACATTGGGAGAGCTGGAGGTCCATTTAGCAGGATGCAGATGGATTTTATTGAAATGCCTGTGTGTGGAGGTTTGAGGTACGTGTTGGTGATTGTGTGCATCTTCAGCCATTGGATTGAAGCATACCCTACACATAGGAATGACAGTCTTACAGTAGCAAAGTTGCTGCTTAGGGAATTGATACCACGTCTCCGGTTTCCGATCTCTTTAAAATCAGATAGAGGAAGTCACTTCAACAATGAGGTGGTTAAGCTCTTGTGTGCCGCATTGAACACTGAACAGAAGCTGCATTGTAGCTACCGTCCTGAAGCCTCAGGACTAGTGGAGCAGATGAATGGTACCTTGAAGTCGAGAATGGCAAAAATGTGCGCAGCTACCAATCTGAAATGGCCAGATGCATTGCCCTTAGTGGTAATGTCAATGAGAAATACACCCAACAAGAAAACAGGACTGCCTCCTCGTGAAAATCTCATGGGCCGAGCTATGAGATTGCCTGCAGTGCTACAAATGCTCTTGTGAATATCACGGATGATATGATGTTGGACTACTGCAAGGGTCTGGCTGACATGGTCCGCTCTTTCTCTCACCAGGTGGAGGCAACCACACTGCCACCGATAGATGATCCAGGTCACAATCTGAAAGCCGGTGGCTGGGTTGTTGTCAAGATACACGTGAGGAAGTCGTGTTTGGAGCCACGTTGGAAGGGGCCGTATCAAGTGATACTGACAACTACTACTGCTGTGAAATGTGCGGGAATTCCAAACTGGATCACACAAAGACGGTGACGTTTCCAACTGATGAGGAACTTGAGTTGTCGAAAATAACAGCTACAGAAACGGAATTCTCAGGGCCGGAGAGTAATCAAAGGGGAACTGAGACTGAAGGAGAGCCCGTTGAGGACGGCTTGGTCACTCAAACAACAAACAAGATCCAGACGGGTGACGGTGAGCCTATCTCAACTGAGGCACCAGGAGGACCGACCCAAAGAGAGGTTCTCCCAGAAGCAGACGGATACGGGTT
The DNA here is from genome assembly GCF_031143425.1 of Pleurodeles waltl. NCBI lineage: Eukaryota > Metazoa > Chordata > Amphibia > Caudata > Salamandridae > Pleurodeles > Pleurodeles waltl. The sequence goes on along the minus strand of NC_090443.1, from coordinate 166,958,593 downwards.
TGAAGTTGCACCCCTGACAGACCCAGAAGACGAAGGAGTTGAGGCGGAAGGAAGTCAAAGAGTTCAGACTCCTCCTGAGCTGCTTGCAGATCCATCAAGAGAAAACACCATAACACAAGAGGAGGGCATTGAACAGCAACCTGAAAAGCTAACCAGCAAAAAGTCACTGAAAGGAGATAAGTGGCCCGAGCCACAAGCTGCAAAAGAGAAAGTGGTCATCAATAAAACAATAGAGGAAGAGGTCGATACCACAAGGAAGGAAGATCTGAGTGAAGGAGAGTTGCAGGGTGACCGCAAGCTAAAAAGAAAGAGAATTGCAAACAGAAGATACGCAGGCCCTGAATGGGCTTATGCAACGACAGCCGAGTGGCAACAAGAGTTCTTGGCATTTTGTTTTGATCGTGAAGTTCCAGGTCAATATTATGGCACCTGAAGTTGGCAACAAATAAAAGAGACTGTGTTAAGCTGAAATTGAATGAAGGGAACCCTGAGAAAAGAGACTGATAAAATTGCCGGATGTGATATTGTTAACCTGTATAGACTTTTGAAAAATGATTATGACAAGCTGGTAATCTGATTTGACAAAGACCCTGGAGTGAATGAGAAAGCTGTAAATACTTGCTGAAGAGAGACTTTGCTTAGCTTTGCAGTGGGAAAGCTATTAACCATCCTCATATTAGTTGATTATATCTATAGTACTTTACTTTCTGATTCTTTACAGATCATGCCTAGGTCAGGAGATGCCGTTGAGGGGAATAAATAGAGGAATAAATAGAGGGGGTAAATATTTGGGTATTGCTTTGGGTGTCATGTGTGTGATATTCATTATAGCTTTGTTTGTGGAAATGCGTTTGGTGGATGGGAGTGAAGCTAACAATGCTACAGTTTCTGAGACTACTACATTAACACCGTGGGATAACTTTGAGCAAGATACAAAGTATTTGCATGATGAAACTAATACAAAAGGGGAGCTGTCTACTAACGTTTTCTATCACTTGCTGAGTGAGCATGTTGACATTATGGATGCAGAGGCTTGTTACGTGTGTACACAAATTCCTCTTTCAGTCCAAGAGGGGGTTACATACCACAGTTTGCCATTAACATACAGGATTAGTTGTACTCTGCTACTAACACGTTTCTACAACCAGCAGGAAGTGCAATATTTTTACTCAAACTATGATTTAGTGTTCTCTTATGTACCTTTTATAGAAGACTTGAATAGTGTAGCTAAGTATTATGCTATAAAGCTGATTAAGGGATTCTTTGAGCCTAGAATGACCCTTAGTAGTTCATATGCGCACCACAGTAATTTGACATGCTTGCTCACATCTGTAGAAAATAGTTTTTTAGATCACACTGAAGATAGAAGGAGGGTTTTAAAGGGAAAATTAGAAAAGGGCTTGCAGCAATGAACATTCCTTAGTAATAGCAATAACGGAATTAGGGAACAAGGGAAGCTAGCTTTAGATGCGAAACATGTAGGTAGGCTTTGCATTACGCGACCAAAGTCATATTATGACAATGTGTTTGTGGGAACGAGTGAGTGTAAGCATGTGTTTTTGTTTCAGAATAAGTGGACGTTCATGCTGAATGGAATGGATCAAGCGATCCCAGGGGTCTATTATATTTGTGGACTTAGTTCTTATTACCCTCTTCCAAATTGATGGAATGGGACATGTTATTTGGTAATAGTTTTTCCAAAGATCTATCAACTAGATTATTTAAAGAAATTTCCGAAAGTGACAGACCTACTTCGTGCTAGACAAAAGAGAGAAACTGCTGCTGGTGTAATGGGAGACATATTTGGAGCAATAATTCCTTCAGTAGGAGTTGTTTTGAATTATCTACTATTGTGGATAACATGCTGACAAACTTCACAGGGGCTATACTCCTGATGGATACTGAACTTGCTGCGGAGAGGGCTATGACTCTTCAAAATAGGCTTGCTTTAGACATTCTTTTAGCGAAACGTGGCGGAGTCTGTAAGTGTTATGCCGCGGCGGCCGGGCGCTTGCGGCAGCCGCAGGCTCAGGTTGCCGCAGCGCGGCACTTTATTTACACCGCGGCCGACACTCGGGCCGCGGGGGACGCCGCGGCCAACGCTCGGGCCGCGGGGGACGCCACGGCTGACGCTCGGGCCGCGGGGGATGCCGTGGCTCGGGCGCGGGCCGCGGATGCTCCAAGGAGCTTATTTAGGGGTCGTGGCACTTGCCGCTTCCCTTACTTTAAGTTCTGCCATAAAGGCAGAAGCGGCAGGGCTTGAGACCCCTAGGGGGTTTCAGGCCTGACCGCGTATAGCGCATTACGCGCTTTACATTTAATTTCCTGCATTATGCATTACCTCTGCTCACCACTTACCGATATCTCCAGAACAAAACCGAACCCTTGCACATGGTGTACTTTATACCTGCCTTTTCCTTCCCAGCATGCTGACCACTTCCTCTCTGTCCAGCATGCATCGTTTTCTCTTTGTTAGACGCACGTACCTGATTCACTATTGCTTTCTTTTCCCCAATCCAAGATGGTGGTATTTCTACTTCCTGTTTCCTACTTCCTGTCTAGCGGTATATAAGGGGAATTCAGCTGCTTGTTCATTGCGTTGCAACACTCCTTGGTGGTAGTCACGCTCTGATCGATTTCTTCCTGCGAATCCCGTGTGTTCCTGACCTACCTTGTTCTCCAGTCTTCCTGATCTTCAGTCCTAACGCCCTGGTGTCCTCCTTTCGTTTCAGGGAGTTCCTGTGGAGGTTTTTTACCCTACTGGGGTTTTTCCTCTGGGACTCCTTCTGGAGGGCACGGACTGTAGTGGTTTGCTCATACCAAACAGCACCGTGGCTACCGGAAGGGGTCGCCCCTACCTCGGCCAGAGCAGAACCTGCCGGAACCTGGGCCGTTCCCCTACGCCACTCAACTTCGACGGTAAGCCCATTGAAAACCGTGACAGATTGCAACGCCCAAAACTCCAGTTGCAGTCCGGTATTATGGATAATCCAGTGGCAAACACGGAACCTACGAGCCAGACCCTGCTGATGACGATACAACAACAGGCTCAAGAACTCCAGCAGTTACGTACTGAAAATACTGTTTATCGACAAGCCTTTGCCTCCAGGACCACAGATGTCCCCGCAGTAGCTGCCACTACACCTCGTTTTTCCGGGGATCCTACCAAATTAAAAGAATTCCTGGATGCCTTGACAGTGTACTTTGCCTTTCGCCCCTCGCAATTTGTACAAGACAAGACCAAGGTGGGGTATTTGATTTGTGCCTTATCGGGCCAGCCTTGGCTTGGGCCACACCTCTAGTAACCAGAAACGATCCCTGCCTATCTAATTATTTCACCTTTATCACTACTTTTAAACAGATGTTTGAATGCCCTGGACTCGAGGCGTCAGCAGAAGAGGCTCTTTTCGAAGTCCAACAAGGGAGTCAAGATGTATTACAATACATCACCCGTTTCAGACAATTAGCAGCAGAAACAACCTGGGTGGAACGTACCTTGGTGACACTGTTCCGTAGAGGTCTCAGAGAGGACATTAAAGATGAACTAGTGCACTCTGCTAGAATAGAAAACCTTAAAGGATTAATGGACCAGGCTCTGACGATAGAATATTTTTTGAATGAACGAAGAATGGAGAAAAAGAAGAGTCGTTTGCCATCTCACTCAGTACCGTCTCGCTCCTTCTCTCATCGTACCGAGGAAGTCCGTCCTGAACCTAAAGGGAATACCGAGGAAGAGCCCATGCAGATTGACATGGCTCGAGGACCTTTATCAGCCAGTGAAAGGGAACATAGACGAAGGAAGGGGCTTTGTCTATATTGTGGTGCAGCTGGTCACCTAATTCGCGCTTGCCCCATTCGTCCAACCAAGCCCTTGGGAAACGCCAACTCCCGTCCTCAGTAAGAAGGGTGAGGACGGGATATCGTGATATACCTTCTATTTGCTCTTCCAGGGAGGAAGGAACTGCTCTTTTTCTCTTACCAGTTATCCTTCATTTAACTGATGGTCGGGAAGAAAGAACCTTGGCCTTATTGGACTGCGGAGCCAGTGGCCTCTATTTAGATGAAACCTGGGCCAAGGAACGACAGATAGCACAAATACCCAAGGAAGTACCAGAACAGGTACACACCGTTGATGGGTCACTCTTGGCCTCTGGACCTGTACAATATACCACCCCTACCTTCTGTTTACAGTTTGGAAAACACCAAGAAAATCTTTCGTTTGACTTAATTTCATCACCACACCATGTCATGATCCTGGGAATTCCATGGCTTACACGGCACAATCCTTACATCAACTGGGAAACAAAAACCATTTTGTTGTCCTCCCACTTTTGCCAACACCCCTGCTATTCCGCCGGGGATTATTGGTCCCCAAAAAGTCTCTCAACAGCACCTTCTAAGGTGGGAGGATCCATTAATGTCCTACAGGGAGTTCCCAGACATTATCAGGATTATGTCGATGTATTCCAGAAGCCAGAAAAGCCTGAACTGCCACCCCACAGAGAATACGACTGTGCCATCCCTTTAGAACCAGATACAGTGGTTCCTTTTGGGCGGATGTACTCTCTCACAGAACCAGAGAAACAGATTTTGAAGGAGTACCGAGATGAGAACCTACAAAGTGGGTTGATTACTCCCTCCTCTTCACCCGCCGGGGCTCCTCTTTTCTTTGTACCAAAGAAAACCAAAGATTTGCGTCCTTGTATCGATTTCAGAGGATTAAACAGGATCACTATTAAAGACCGGTATCCGTTACCCCTCATAAAGGACATCTTAGAAGCAGTCAGAGGAGCCAAGAGATTCACCAAGCTGGATCTCCGAGGAGCCTATCATCTGCTAAGAATAAAAGAAGGTGATGAGTTGAAGACCGCCTTTAGAACACCTTTCGGTCACTACGAGTGTAGAGTAATGCCATTCGGACTCACTAATGCCCCGTCCATTTTTCAAAGATTCATGGATTCTATCTTTTCTGATCTTTTGCAACAAACAGTGGTGGTGTATCCTGACGATATCCTAATCTATTCGGTTCATCCAGAGGAACATTCCAAGCACGTTCGCCAAGTCTTAGAGAGACTCCGACAACATCATTTGTTCTGCAAACCTGAAAAATGCGAGTTTGATCAGATAGAAGTAAAATACTTGGGATACTGCATAAACCAAACCGGAATTGCCATGGACTCAGACAAGGTACAGGCTATATTGAATTGGCCATCTCCTTCTTCCATCAAGGAGACTCAATGTTTTCTGGGACTAGCCAACTTCTACCGACAGTTCATAGCAGACTTTGCCCAGAGAACCAGCTACATTACTCAAACCCTTAAAAAAGAACATCTAAAGAAAGGTTTTTGTTGGACACCAGGCGCAGAGTCAGCCTTTCAGGATTTAAAGAAAGCCTTTATTCAAGCCCCTATTCTACGACACCCAGACACCAGCAAACAATTCATTGTTGTCACAGACGCCTCAGAAAGAGCCATTGGGGCTGCCTTGTTGCAAAAACAAGACGATGATGATCTAGAACACCCTGTATTTTACCTATCACACATTCTATCTGATTCTGAGCGGAACTATTCCATGCTAGAACGCGAATTACTCGCCTTAAAAGTCGCGTGCACAGAATGGAGACACTTCTTGATGGGATCAAAGGAACCATTTGAAGCCCGGACCGATCACAGAAATCTACAGTGCTTAAGAAACTTTCAGTGTCAAAATAGCCGGCAGGCTCGATGGGCTTTCTTCTTTAGCCAATATGACATCTATATCACCTACATCCCTGGTTCTCAGAACACCCTGGCGGATGCCTTGTCCCGACGTTTTCCTGAGTGCAGCGATTCCACTGTTCAGAACTTATTTGACAACAATAAGATCATAGGGGTAGCACAGACTTTTTAAGACCAAGTCAAGTCCGAATATGCCCGTCTACACGAAACAGAGCTAAATAAGTTGCGTCCGCAACTGCATACAGATCATGGCTATTATTATCATGACAAGGCCCTGTTTTTACCCACTAAAGCAGTGCAAACGGAAGCTTTACACATGTGCCATGATTCCCCTGTCGCAGGTCATCGAGGAATGAAAGCCACTCAAGACCTTTTGCTTCGCTCCTTCTGGTGGCCAACTCTCAAGGCTGACACTGAGGCATATGTATTATCATGTCCTATATGTGCTCAAGCCAAGACACCCCGAACCAGACCAGTGGGATTACTCCGCCCATTACCTGTTCCCCCAGGCCCATGGCACACTATCTCCACAGATTTTATGTGCGCATTACCTTCTTCAATGGGAAACCACGTCATAATGGTAACTGTGGACTCCTTCACCAAGATGGCTCACTTCACGGCCTTAAGAAAGATACCAACGGCAAAAGAATTAGGTCAGATCTTTACTCAAGAAATCTTTCGGCTTCATGGGTTACCTCAGGTCATTATATCGGACAGGGGTCCTCAATATATCTCCCGATTGTGGAATCAATTCTGTAAGACCTTGGGAATCAAGGTGGCCTTATCATCCGGGTTCCACCCTCAAACCAACGGACAAACGGAACGACTCAATCAGGGCCTCGAACAGTACTTACGTAGCTTCTGCAATGCTACACAAAGTAATTGGGCTACCTACTTACCGCTTGCAGAATTCTCCTATAACAACTCTCTACACAGTGCCTCGAAGGTCTCTCCTTTCTATGGCTCCTACGGTTTCCATCCCAGGGCCTTCCCAACTCCCCTGAGAGATAACTCCAATCTTCCTGCCATCTCCTCCTACGTTCGACAGCTACGGGGTATACAACGAATTATCCATTCCAACCTTGTGTCCACCAAGTCCCGTATGAAAAGGATAGCAGATAGGAGACGCTGTGCGGCTCCTCAATATCAGGTCCATGATAAAGTCTGGCCCTCCTCTAGATTCCTACCTCTCCAACTCACTCAGAACAAATTCAAACCCCGCTTTTATGGTCCCTTTCTAATTCTCAAAAAGATTAACCCAGTGTCTGTGCGTCTTCGCCTACCCCGGACGTGGAAGATCCACCCTGTATTCCATGTCTCTCAACTGAAACCTTACCGTCCTGATCCTTTTCATAGGCAATTACCCTGTCCCCCTCCTCTGTTGGTTGATAATGTGCCTGAGTACGAGGTCCAGGAAATCTGTGACTCTCGGTTTTTCCATGGGCGCCTCCAATATCTTATTCACTGGAAGGGATACCCGATGAGTGAGTGTTCCTGGGAGGATGCCTCTTCAGTTCATGCTCCTCTTTTGGTCTGTCGCTTTTTTCGGCTCTTCCCTCACAAACCCGGGGCCTCGGGGGGGGCATACTGTTATGCCGCGGCACTTGCCGCAGCCGCAGCGCTTGCCGTAGCCGCGGGCTCAGGTTGCCGCAGCGCGGCACTTTATTTACACCGCGCCCGACGCTCGGGCCGCGGGGGATGCCGCGGCGACGCTCGGCCCGCGGGGGACGCCGCGGCTGACGCTCGGGCCGAGGGGGATGCCGCGGCTCGGGCGCGGGCCGTGGATGCTCCAAGGAGCTTATTTAGGGGTCGCGGCACTCGCCGCTTCCCTTACTTTAAGTTCTGCCATAAAGGCAGACGCGGCAGGGCTTGAGACCCCTAGGGGGTTTCAGGCCTGACCGCGTATAGCGCATTACGCGCTTTACATTTAATTTCCTGCATTATGCATTACCTCTGCTCACCACTTACCGATATCTCCAGAACAAAACCGAACCCTTGCACATGGTGTACTTTATACCTGCCTTTTCCTTCCCAGCATGCTGACCACTTCCTCTCTGTCCAGCATGCATCGTTTTCTCTTTGTTAGACGCACGTACCTGATTCACTATTGCTTTCTTTTCCCCAATCCAAGATGGTGGTATTTCTACTTCCTGTTTCCTACTTCCTGTCTAGGGGTATATAAGGAGAATTCAGCTGCTTGTTCATTGCGTTGCAACACTCCTTGGTGGTAGTCACGCTCTGATCGATTTCTTCCTGCGAATCCCGTGTGTTCCTGACCTGCCTTGTTCTCCAGTCTTCCTGATCTTCAGTCCTAACGCCCTGGTGTCCTCCTTTCGTTTCAGGGAGTTCCTGTGGAGGTTTTTTACCCTACTGGGGTTTTTCCTCTGGGACTCCTTCTGGAGGGCACGGACTGTAGTGGTTTGCTCATACCAAACATCACTGTGGCTACCGGAAGGGGTCGCCCCTACCTTTGTCACTCTGACTTTGCTGTTTGACTCTTCAAACCATCCTTATCTTTGTCCTGCCCGATTCATACTTTTCCCTCTTATGAGGGAAGTGTCCCGTATAGCCTGTCTTGCTGAACTTTGCTGTGTTTCCTGGCCGATGGCGAATCAACTGATGTCCTGAGGATGAAGACTGACTCTGTATGCTGACCCATTACGGAGGGTAATTATATGATAATTAAATTGTAATTGTCTGTTTGCCTTTCCTTTCTAGGTACCAACTGCTTCTTTTTGGTAGAGACCATAGTTAGATGTTTTCCGAATTTGTGTTGTCAAATTGTTTTGCATGAAGCCCAACATGCCAATGCTGATTCGAGGCAAGTTAAGGAATTCATTAGACAGACGCAAATAGACAAATTACTGAATCCATGCTTTGTTGAATAATGCGCTAATGATACTCTGCTAAAATTAATCCATGCTGACGTTGTGCTTTGTCCTAATGTTTATGATCTTTGCTTTGTTGAAATCTTATTCAAGTTGCCATATTGTGACAGTGCTAATGTGTTTTATGGTTTTGAGACTAAGGGCCAGATGTAGGAAGGCTTTTGTGCCTCGCAAACGGCAATAAACGCCGTTTGCAAGGCGCAAAAGCCCTAACGCGATGCAGAAACACATTTTGCGAGTCGGTACCGACTCGCAAAATGTGTTTCAGTCTCGCAAATAGGAAGGGGTGTTCCCTTCCTATTTGCGAGTCGCACCGCAATGTAGAGTTGATTTGTGACCGCGAAAGCGGTCGCAAATCAACTCGCAGTTACCATCCACTTAAAGTGGATGGTAACTCATTCGCAAACGCGAAGGGGTCCCCATGCTCACAAAAATATTTTTTCAGAGCAGGCAGTGGTCGCCTACTCTGAAAAAAAACGAAACTAAAAGGTTTCGGTATTTTTTCTATTTGCAGCTCGTTTTCCTTTAAGGAAAACGGGCTGCAAAGAGAAAAAAAAACTGCTTTATTGAAAAGCAGTCACGGACATGGTGGTCTGCTGTCTCCAGCAGGCCACCATCCCCGTGAGCGCCTAGACTCGCTATGGGGTCGCAAACTGCGACCCACCTCATAAATATTTATGAGGTGAGTCTTTGCGACCCCATAGCGAGTCGCAGAAGGTGTCTGAGACACCTTTCTGCATTTCCTTTTGCGAGGTGCAAATTGCGAGTCGCTGGGACTCACAATTTGCACCTCGCAAAAGGAAACCTACCTACATCTGGCCCTCATAAACTTGCTAGTAGAGTGTAATCAATAGGGAATAAATATCATAACTCTTACAAATCCCGTGTGGTTATTCATGACGAAGGGTCATGGTGTGTTCCGATTCTTACTAATGTTATTAACTAATTTGACTGGTTTGTTATTGTGAATATTGATGAGGTTATCAATCTATTGGTTGACATGCTGATTAGTTATCTTGTCTTAAGGTGTCTCCAATCAGGGTCAAAAGATTCATTGGCCTAAAACGAGTCCCAGACAAATTAAATTATCTAAGACGGGATGCGTTATCAAGAGTGTGGTGCAAGCAACACCAATGAACAGCATGAGTTGGGTAGAAGGGGAAAAGCAACACAAAGAACAGTGGGAGAGAAAGCAATACTAAAGGTCAGCAGGTCCAAGGCAGGGACAATCAACAACAACAAAATGCAGGAGTAGAGGGGATGGGGGCAAACAGCATCAACAAACAGGAGGAGCAAGGAGGAAGGGGGCAAGCTACACCAACAAACAGAAGGGTGGGGGTGGGTGGCAAACAGCACCATTGACCAGAGCAAATGCGGCAGAAGGAGAACAGTAACACCAACAGGATGGGGCAAGCAACATTGCGAACAGCTGGAACATCCTGGGATTGCTTAAGCAACAGCAAAGACACTGGGAGAAGTGCAGGGGGCAAGCAACACTGACAAACAGCTGGAGCAGGGTGGGCATGCAACACCAACGAACAGTGGGAGGAGGATGGGAAGGGGCAAGCAGCAACAATAAACAACAGAAACAGGATGGCAGACAAACATCACCATCAAACAGCGGGAGCAGAGAGTGTAGGGCCATCATCACAAACAAACAGCAGGATGGGGAAACGGCCTACAAACACATCCACTCTTTTGGAGTGCTACAAGTTAAAATGAAAAAAGTACGTCAGAAAAAGTTTGAGCAGTGGAAGTACAATCCACTAGATAAGGAAGCAGTATTTGGGCCATACTCTAAGAGAGGCACAAACATCTGAAAGGGAAGTAAACCTGGAACCTACTGATCAAAGACAAGCACCAAAATGAGTGTGATATTAAAGCCAAACAATGGTGCATAATGGGTGGGATCTAATCCCCCTTTAAGCTAACAAAATGTCTCCCAAACAACAGAATATGCACTGCTTCAGTTGAACCACAAGAATGACAATATAGTGAAGCAATATTATCACAAAATGTGCCATATTTTACTGCATAAGTTGCCTGCTCTTGGCGCAGGCATAATGTGGTGCAAGGGGTTACAAAGTGGCTGGTGCAACAATTTTGGCCTAGTTGGGCCACATTACTGTAAAAGAAAATTACGCTAATGTGGCCCTCTTAAATCTGGGCCCATGTTTCTCTCCAGTCCCCTTTAACTACCTTTCTTAGTTTGCTTTATTCAGTCCTTTCCTGTCTTTTGTGAAAGGGGTCAAAATTTACAAGGCCATGAAAAGCCACACAAGGTAAATATGGATTGGCACACTGCGCCACTGAAGCATAAAAAAATGACTCTCTGGTGGCGCAGTGTGCCTCTAGAACTGTTAACATCTTCTAAGAAAGACGGCTGGCCTGAAATTCTAAGCATAGATGTCAGTCCACCCAAATATTGCTAGTAATTAAAGTCAGTTAGGTACACACTTATCGTCCATCATTTAATTTCAAAATAGTTTTATTTCGGCCACTAGGGCCATAAAAAGCACAAATAAAAACATACAAACAGAATAAATAATTTAAACTGCACATTTAGCGTAAAAAAGTCATTTCAAGTACATCAGATCTTAAAAGGCCTAAATTTAACAAAGTAAACAAAATTAGCAGCATGGCATCACATATGAAAATGAATCATTCTGTGAAATCCACACATAGCCCAAAAATTGTGCCACAGGAACAGCATGTGTGGGACTGGAGTCAGACTTCAAAAAAAGGAGGGCGACGCAGTGCTTGCACATACCTAAACGTCTAGAGATAGTGGCTACCCATAATCTGCGTGGGCAGGCACAGGTCGATAGACAAAGAAAAAATTAGCAATGCTCTCTGTTGAGCAAATACAAACTGGGCAAGTATCCGTAGACCCAGTAGCCCAACTTGCTGTGAAGGATCTCAGTGGGAGGGTGCCCACTCACAACTGGAAATACAGCTTCCGATCTAAAGGAACAGTAACCAAAACCCCAAATGACTCGTACATACTGAAAGGCTTAAAGTAAAAAAAAGTAATTGGACAGTCTAGCAGAGACAGCCTTCCTGGAGTCGTTCACCACTACAGTTTCCCAATAGAGTGACTTAAGCGCATTCTTGGCTAGGAAAGACAAAGAAGCAGGATGTTCCCAAAGGCCTGTCAGTCAGAGAATTAAGTGATTTTTTTAATATGTGAGAGCCATGGTAGTGTGTGAGATTTGTCAGCCTCAATAGTATCTTGAAGAGCTAATGCATAGTGAGCTAGTTCGGGGGTGGTCCACAGCTGCCTCCAAAATAGCAGAGGAAGTAACCTAACTTTGGCCACAAGACTTTTCAGGCCCAAATCGTGATGAAGCAGGTGCAGGGAGGTGCTAGGGGTAAGGGAAGCAAGATTGTGATTGAGTTTATTGTCCACGCTACTAAGTAGTTTGAGGTTGGAAAAGGCCACAGTTCTGCCCCATATAGGGCAGAGGCCTGGGCCTTGGCCTCATAAATATGAAGGGCCATAAATATTTGTCTGCTATCAAAAAGAACGGAATTCCTTAAGAAGGGCACTGGACAATTGCCTGAGCTTCAATCCTTGTTTGTCGAGATGGTGTTTCCAGGACATGCTTTTAGAAAGTGTGATACTGAAGTATGTAAAGAAATCAACTAGGCAGTTTAACTAGGCCCCCAGAAGCCCTGCCTCTGTGACTCGGGATTGCTGAGAAAATTCAAGTAGCCAGGTCGGTAGATCGATTGAGAGCCCAGGTTTCCTCGAAGAGACATATGTCGCACTTTTCCAACAAAGAGGACCAATCGGGCAGATCTAATTTAGCCCGAAGGCCTGCCATGTTCCATAAAACTAGCTGCAGCTTACCAGCATGGAACCTTCGATTTGTCTCACTTGAAATTCCAGGAGACTCATTCCCTGTTGTTGGTTTTGGAGAGGGGCCAGGAGAGGAACCGGGCGTTTAAAGAGCTAAAGTTCTAGAAGTAGGTGTGGATGAGCTCCTGAAAGAGTCACCACTTGATGGAAAAGTGTTCTTAGAACAGGGGGTAAATGGGGTAACGGGGTCATGACTAGGTGCTGATATGCTATGCAGGATGCGTAGGGCAGACAAAGGCTTGTACCAATGGTGGCTTGAGTTTGATGGTTTTGGCAGTCAGTCAATTTCAGTAAGAATTTCTAGAATCTAGTACTATGTGGTGGGACGCATCAGAAGAGAGACTTGGCCTAAGAAATTTAAACTAAATGGAGGAGTGGGGGCATCGAGTGCTATCAGGTAAAGCACCAGATCTATGTCTCTTAGACACAATTGTAACACGTTGTGGCCCAAATTATAATCTCCTAATTTTTTCAAATTTATGTCATCGCAAATTACCGAAAGACAGCCCATAGCATGTAGGATCCAGTTGATCACTGTATTTATAAGGGATTCTTTCTCTTCATTACTGACATGTGAACTCAAATTTGGAATGTTCACCATCATGATTGAACCAGAATTAACGTACCCACTATTGTTTTTAGGTTCCGAATATATAAGTGCCCCTAGAACCTTGGAATCTATCAAAATTGCACAGGTAGTAAGGTATGCGTAACTGACACGTTTTAGATGTAAGAGAGCTCTGAGTGTCAAAAGGAGCGACCCTAGGGCTCCTTAGCCTATGCTAATGGGGAGAGGAACCTCCAACAGGCAATGGAAGTCGGCCCACGTCAAGGGGACCGGCCTGCATGTTGGACACCGCTGTGAGAGGCCTAGAAGGAGAAAATGAAGTCTGCGGAGATTGACATGGTCCCACTTTAGAAGGGGCGACTTATGATGGATGGGTGGGAGGTAGAGGAACAGGAGATCCAACAGAGGTGGGATTTGAGTCATGAGGGATAGAAGGGGACCCTTGGCTCATAAGAAGTTTGTTCACTCTGGTGGTAAGGGAAGATATAAGTGATCTTAGAACAGCCACCTCTGCTTTCAAGTTGGAGACCTGGGAGGTGAGGGATAGCTCATTAATGGTTGCAGGCCCCACCATAGAAGGCACAAGGGTGGAACTCAGAGCGGGATCCTTGTCAGGAGATGAATGAAGTGCCTGGTCAGATAAGGACACAGACAAAGTGGGAAAGTGATTGCCGCAAGAAAAGCCATTGGCCAGAGGACCCTGAGCTGCAGGTGTGCAAGAAACAACAAGAACATAAAGCAGCATCTATGGGGATATGCAATTCACTGCCCCACTACCTGGACCGAGTGAACATACCAGGAATCCTCTTCTGGCTTAGACCAGTGAGCTCAACAGAGAAGCTAGGGGAAGAAGTACTATGAGGGGGCAGAGCAGGTTCTAGAATTTGCTCACATTCTGACAATAGGTCGTCAATCCTATGAAGGACACAATTACCCCCCAGCAGATGTAAGAATCTTTTAGGATTTCTTCGATTTTACCACTCCCCCCACCCATGGCCTTCCTTTTTCCTACAGAGCAAACAACAAGTAAACCAATAAAACAGCTCTGTGTGGCAATCGCAATAAAACAAGATGAAAGTTTGCAGAAGGTCTCAAATGCTAGCACAGTACCTTCAGAAAGACATCAGGTACGTGGCCCAGCCTCCTCTAGTCATCCACGGACGTGGATGGCCTGCCTTTGGCCAGGGCACAGCCTGCGACCTCCCACACTGCAATCTGTCAAGGGCACTTTTGAGCGTGTCAGCGTTAAAGACCCCACCACCTCAGGTGACACAAGGGCCTTCTGGTGTGTTGTAGGTTGGAATCTTGGGTCCTTGGGGGTCTTTAGGAGCACTAGATTTGAGTCCCCCCGAGAAGTAGCACAATGTTGTCCCCAGTCAATTCCCCCCTCATTGGCTGTCAAAATCATGGTAGCCAACAATTGCAAGCATTTAGTATATTTATAATACCATTAATAATCAGTGTTTCCGATTCAAATCTCAAAGGCTCTCTCTATTCAGGTATGATACCAATCATGTTATCTGTTCCACTGGATTGCTCCATCTTTAAGGGGTATTGGATCTTCAAACCTTTCTAAGAAAATCAATCTGTCCTCAAATAGCTAGGAAAGTCAGCACATGTACATATTCAATGTACCAAGAAACCATTGTGACTTGTTCCAAAGTAGTTCTGTTAAGTGTTATTCCTAGGTCACATTGTCGCATCTATCTTAGCAAATTGTCTACCTTTCAGCAAAATAAATATTTCCCACCATATTTCTGTCATTAAAATCAATCTATATGAAGTCACTATCTTCTCTCAGTACACTCCCAAATTGGTGTCTAACAAATCTAGCTCTTCCTCTCGTCTGTGAAATTGTTTTAAAAAAGGTATTTTCACCTAGCAACGTGCAAGGTAATTCCTGATAAGCCAATGCAATCAATCTTTGGCATTCAGATTTTTTTTTTTTTAAACTACGTTTATTAAATATTTTATACAATTCATCAATCAACATATTCACTGCCAATTCGGCATCTGTTTACTTCTGATTCAATCAACAAACATGTTCAACTAGGCGATTTGGCACTGCTTATACTTTCATGTAACTGGTGTTGGTTGCAGTGGTTCACCATCTAGAGTTATCTGACACTCTGACATGATTAAGCCAGCCTCGATACAATCCATTTTCCATGTGGTTAGACTATTTTTTTTAAACTCTTTTCATGTCTCCCCTTCCAAAAATAGTCTGCCATCTCTACATACCCGGTCATTATGTTCACACTTTCGTTCCCTGCAGCACAGAGCGTTCTTTTTACAACACTGCAAGCTGTCTGAGGAATGGTTGAGCTTTCACACTTGAAACAATTCACTTTTCCTTCTGGTCTTACTCTTTTCTTATCTCCAACAATCACTCCTCAGTCCTTCTTCACCTTTTTCTTTTCCATACATTTCTTTTACATATGTGACCTCTTACTCTTCGCAGATCTCTTTCACAAATAGTGTATCATTTTCAATGCCTTCAGCAATGGCCACCATCTCCTGTTCACGGTTCCTGAACAAGGGTTAAATTTCAAATCTGATCTCTTTACATCTAACCAGCGATCTCACGAAATTCAGATGTCCTAAAGAAGCTCTGAAACATTCAACATCATTTCCTTTGTATTCCATTTTTTCTGTGTTTTTTGCAAAAAAAATGTTTGATGCAGTGAAAGTACTTTTATGAGTCATTGTTAGACATTGGAATTCAGGTTTGCAGAAGTATGCACCCTGTACAAGTAGGAACCCCAATCCTAGTCAGGGTAAGTCACAAGCACACCCTAAATTATCTTGTGCTCAACACTTAGTAGCTTCGCATAAAGCAGTCAGCCTTAACTTAAGAGGCAATGTGCTAAGTATTTGTTAAGTATTTGTGAAACACTTCAAACAGTATAACAGTGAAAACAACACACAAGGATGTAGAGTTGAATTTAATGAACAAAACAAGACCAAAATGACAAAAATCCAATCAGTAGAACTTGAGAAATGATCTTTTTAAAGAATAACTTGAAATGCAGTGCCTATCTGGTCGCACTAGACTGGACCAAATACGAAAGTTCAGGCTGACCAAGATGAAGTGCGGAGCAGATACAGGGACGAGCCTTGGCCTGCTGAAAAAGTATCTAATTTGTGTTGGCGTCAAGGAAGATGTGAGGAGCAGAAGAGTGATGCGTTGTCATTGATCCTTCGGTTGGAGGTGATGCGTCGCCTCTGAGCAGCGCAAAGTTGGAGATGCGTCAGAAATGGAGGCGATGCACTCTCAGTAGGTGATGAATCGCAATCAATCCTCACCAGCAGCTGTTCCAAGTGGGGCAACGGCATTGATTTTGGGGTTTCTGGTTGAAGCAGCACTTTATACTCACTTCCACGACTGGATTGGCATCACGTGGCAGGGCAAGACAGAGTTCAGGTGTTGTATCAGGTGAGTAGCAAGTCTTTGGCATTCCAGAGACTTCATAAAACAGGAGACCATTCAGCTGGCCCTTAGAGTGACTCTGGCTGTTTGGGTCAAATAATATGGATGCAGTCCTTCTCACCCATGCAAGGAGGGCAGCAGGTCAGCACAGCAAAGCAGGAGTCCAGTGGAGTAGCAGTCCAGCAGAGTGGTAGTTCTTGTAGCAGCATAGCAGTCCTTCTTCCTGACAGAGTATCTGCACGTCCAGAAGTGTACTCAAGTAGTGGTGTGTGTGGTCCAGTATTTATACTTTGGTGCTCTGGTTCTGGAAGGTGGGAGAAGCTTCTAGACTGTGGCTTTGAAGTGCAAGGAATTCCCTTCCTCCTCCTGTCCTGATAATACAGGGTAGTTAAGCCCTTTTTGTGTGGACAGGGCACAGTCTATTCAGGTGTAAGTGTGAGGCAGTGAGCAGCTCCTCCCTATGATTTTGCCCAGAACAGCCCATAAGGATGTGGATGGCTCATCAGCCACACCTAAGCCCCGTTTTGTGTGTGGCTCACTGTCGGGTGCCCTGCGCAGGCTGTGAGGCACGCCTGGCTGTGCAATCCCCTTAAGAAATGGAGAGCGTAGCCTTTAAGGCTGCGGGCTGCACCAGGATGCTTGTTTGTTGTAGTGTCCTTTCCCCCTACTCACCTACTCATACCTATCGGCGTCTCTTGTTGTTCTTCGGTGGTCTTTCTGCCTTTGGCTTCCTCCTCATCCGAGTAATCAACGTACTCTGTTCCTACTGGATTCAGCAGGTTCGTCCTCTGGCATCAGGTTCGTCAGGCTTCCTGCTTCCTCTGAACCCTCGCTTCTGACCTCTGGGAACCTGCAAAATATAAAAAACAAGGGACATCACAATAAATCAGTAATCTCTTCAATTTTGGTAACATAATTCCAACATGTGATAAAGTTTAACAGAGATTTATCTGATTGTTTGTTTCTGATCTGATGGAATTGGTGAATTCACCCGTCTTAGTTTTTTCCTAAAACAAATAAGGGCAAGAAATACTATCATTATTAGCATTTGCTTACAAGTTTGATGAACTGACAACTATTTGATAAATTTAAGGAGGAACACATATTATTAACATATAATTTGATGAACTGATTGACATAGAAGGAGATGAACCTTGATTTAAAACTAAATTAGTATTAATGTTGATAAACTGTTGAACTCTACATACCAGACAATGCACATTAATGGAAAACAATAGATGGCACTAATACTGATTTATGATCATGTGTGTAATAGTTGTTTAGGTAGCTCATGATCTTTGCGGGAGTGGGTCACATTATTCTACAATCTTATTTGTGCATATTCTAGATCTAGCTCTAAGCTGTGTAATTATTTTTCCAGAAGCTGTAAAGAGAAACCCGACATTGTTCAGTGCGACTCTGGTGTCCTCCTTGACCAAGCTTCATCCCTTCGTCGTTGTTATGGCCTGATGATTCACAAGGAAGTGGGGAACTACTTTGTGCCCATGTCCCTCCTGGCAAAAGGTAATAGCCTGTAATTCCTGACACTGTCTAAAAGAAGTGCGCAAGCCCAGCTGTCACCCCACCCCATATGTGTATTGGAAACAGGCTGCCGGAATCCAAGGCTTAGACCAGGAAAACGTCAACTTTGCAATAAAGATTTAGCATTACAATTTTATTTGATTGTACATGACCCCCTCTCAATCAGGAGTTACAGCTTATTAAAAGAAATGTGAGAGTTTTTGCACTACTAGGACATGTAAAACTTAAACGTGCATGTCCTACCATTTAATTAAACCATGCCCTGCCCTATGGGATACCTAGGGCTTACCTTAGGTGTGATGTTTAGATAAGAAAAGAGGAGTTTATGACTCGGCAAGGGGTTTTGAATGCCAAGTTGACATGGAAGTTTAAAATGCACACACAGGCTCTGCAATGGCAGGCCTGAGACATGTTTAAAGGACTATTTAAATGGGGGGCGCAATCAGTGCTGCAGGCCCACAATTAGAATTGAAATAACAGGCCCTGGGCATATTTAGTGCACTTTACTAGGGACCTATAAAGATGCCAATTGTGGATAGACCAATTTTACCATATTATAAGGAGTTAACACATGCACTTTAGCACTGGTTAGCAGCGGTAAAGGGATCATAGTTCTAAGGCCAACAAAAATAGATCCAGCAAAAATGGGGGAAGAGAGGCAAAACGTCTGGGGGCAGACCACCCTAAGGCCGACAGGTCTAACAGCGATTCCAGAAGTTTTTCAAGCATTTTTGCAACCTTTTCATAAATGTCTCATAATACAACTATTTTAATCACTAACATATATACTGTGGTCTTCAAAGCGAAGGTTGTGAAGCAACACATTTTGCTTTCCCCGAAGCCCTCTTCCTTCCATCCTCCAAGACAATTAACAAACTGAAATAGTTCATAGAAAGCAATGTCATTAAAATGCACTTATGCTATTCTGTTTTAGATGTAAACCCACAATAACTGATAAAACCACAGTGAAACAGACCTTATCATTGTATACATATACACTGATAAATACTGTCACAACCACAAACAAATATGTCATTCCCAGAAAAAAAGTGAGAAATAATGAATCATGTTTGTTTGTTTCTGAATGGGCCAACACAGTGTAACCCTGTTTTACAAGGTGGAAACAAAAACAATGGGACTGTTTTCTGTGGGGACTCCAAAACCCAGGACTCTTTGCAGGCACCCTCTCGCCAGGAGGCACTTGCACATGTGAACTTGTAGGAGGAGCAATTACCTCCTAGTGCTTATAGCGCTTTCAGCACACCTACTGGCATGGACTGTTTTCTGTGGGTACTCCAGGCCCCAGCACTCTTTGCAAAGCACCATTGTGGAAGTAGGCACTTGCACAGGTGGAGGAGAAGGAGGAGCAATTACCTCCTAGCACTTATAGGACTGTTTTCTGTGGGGACTCTAGGCCCCCAGACTCTTTGCAGGGCACTAGCGAGCCAGGAAGTGCTTGCACAGATGGAGGGGGAGGAGAAGCAATTACTCCATGCACTTCTACCACTGTCACCATGCCCCCAGCGCAGGACTGTTTTCTACGGGAACTTCAAGCCCCAGGACTGTTACGCACCACCGTACCAGTGGGCGCTGGCAAAGGAGGAGGAGAAGTTATTAACCCCCAGCGCGATTAGCATTTTCAGCATGCCCGCAGAATGTGAGTTCCCTTTTGTCTCTATCCCTATCAAAATAGGCAAACACAAGCAACGGAGGGTATTGGCTCCCTAGAGAAACCCCTACAGAAACCTATGAGTATTGACACCATGCTGGAGCTTTCAGTAGGGGGTGGTGTCCAACAAAATTGCTTTAACGGAATGCAGACCATCACTAGGGCATGGAAGCAGTCTCTGCAGTGCTATAGATGGCATCGGAATGGCTCAAACTACAACCCCTAGGGAGGAGGGTGATGCCTGAGGTATGGAGGGAACAACACCTCCTTATGGCTCTTCTATTCTGCCAGGAATTAAAACTACTACAACAAGCCCCAGTGCTTTTTTAGCCCATTTGAGTCCCAGCAGTTCAACGTCCTCTATTGAGCCTGCAAAAAAATGTTTAAAAAATCGAGTGCCTGTGTTTCATGGATGAAACCCCACCCTGGCCATTCAACTGCTGGAAAGGACTCAAGTTCACTTCCTACAGTCAATGTCAATATGGAAGAGATTTACAAAAGGTTCTCACTCTTTTTGGAAGTCCAATTGAAGCCAATAAAAGAGTGCCTTGAGGCAATTGAAATTCTCATAACAACCATGCTTAAGCCCACCACTCACGCAGGGTGAAATTGCCCTATACGTACTGAGGTGCATGCTTCTAGCACCCCCAGCGGGGGGCCCTCAGCACGTGCAGCTGAAAACCATGCCCAAGGAAGGGTAATTTGTTAGTCTGCAGTAACTTCTACCCCTGCTACACAGCATGTGATGGCTAAGGATTTTAAGGAGCCACTGACGACTAATCATGATGCAGAGGACGTTGGCAATAACCCCTTATTAACTGTAGTTGGCAGTCAAGTTCACATGGGTAAAACATTCAATAAAAGTAGGCATATGGATAAAAATTCCAACTCCTTGATTCTAAATCTACCCCCAGATGCCTTCCCTTATGTTTTGATAATGGCAGGTGTGCCGCCTCCAAAAGGTAGTCGCGGGAAGACGTGGGCAGAGCTATGCAGCAAGGTGATCCATTGGCTTGGTGTGGCCAGGAACTTTAATCCAGCAAGAAGTCATGATATTATAATGGTACAGAGGGTTAGTTGGATTAGCTCTTCTAGTAAAAACATAGCTGGGGACTGCATTGTTAACTTTAGGCACCCTCACAGTTTAGAGAACATATTGGAGGTCTGCCCCTCAGAGGCAACTGCTTGTTCCACGATTGTCATTTTGACCATGGGTTACTTCTATAAGCTACCTAAGAAACCGTCACAATTACTCCCTTTTAACCACTGGTCCAAGCCTTCACAGGGACTGCCTGGTAGCACTGTGAATGCAGTATTAGCAGACTTAAACAAGATTGATTGATGCTTAGTGCCCAGGCAGCCTGGGAGGGGCACACTTTCTGTTGTAGGTGAACATATTGACAAGTCAAAGGCTCCAAATGTTCTCCCTGCTGCCAAAATGGCCTTCAAAATGTCAATTGAGCCTGATTGTCCTGGTACTATTTCCGCAACTCATCACCCAGAAACTGACCTGACCATCAAGTCCATTATCAGTGCTTGAGTCCCCCATTGGAGCCCTTGTCCTTCTGATCCTTCCAGCTAAAATGTCTTCACTAAAAATAATGATTTGGAATATTGCTAGCCTCCACTCCAATCTGTTTATACCTGATTGACTCTCATCTATAAAGCTGTATTATATATTGTTATTGTAAGAGGTAATCTGGGTAATTGACCCCATTGTGTTCATGGATAAAACCCCCCCCCCCGGCTTGAGATTTATATATTTCGAGAGTAGGAGTCATGGCAAAGCTAGAGGATCTGGTAGCAAATCTCACAATGCCACCCGCCCTTTGCTTCAGGCACATTAGTGATTTCTGGTGATGGGCGTGTCAGAAATGTGAATCTTCTAATTTTATACCTAGATAGTCAAAGGTGCCCACTCTTTCCAAGGAAATGCCTTCTAGATAAACAGGTCTCTTCATTTTGGCTTAGTTGATTTCCAAACCACGGTCCTTGCAGAACTCCAAGAACCTTGCGAGCAAACATGAGAGACCCATAGCTGTTCGGGAAAGTAGCAAGCTGTCATCAGCAAATAGGAGGCATGGGAACTTCCGCCCACCCATACTGGGGGCATCACCAGGACAATCTAGAAGGTACGGAATGCAGGCATTAATAAACAGGAGAAACAGGGTAGGCGCAAGGACACAACCCTGCCTCACACCGCGAACTGTGGGGAATGCTGGAGTCAGATCACCTGCCGGGCTCCATCGTACTTTGGCACAATTGCCAGAGTAAAGATCTTTAATTATGTTAATCATGGAGCCTGGGATTCCAGCATTGAGGGCCGTATCCTAAATGCGCTCTTTAGATCAGGGCAGTACATTCATCAGCTGTCACATAAACAGGGCAGGATGGATGACACTTTTTGAGAAAATCTATGCAGCTAGGGACCCCTCCAGTGTGCAGCTCACTACGTGGGATGCTCTACCCTTCCATACAGTTTCTCTGCAGGAAGTTATGATGGCCATTCAGGAGAGCGCGGGGGAAAGGCACTAGGGCCAGAGAATGTCTGATTGATTTAGGTGTGATATGAATCTCTGGGAACCCTTGTTGACCAATGTTTATAATAGTTTGTGCCCCTCTTCTATTTCACAATCTTGGGTGACCTTGGTTATTGTCCCAGCCTTCAAGAAAGGAAAGCATGCAGAACCTCAATTCTATCGTCCTATATCCCTGATTGACAGTCCTGCTAAAATCTTGTACAATAGAATATTGGAACAATAAAAACATCTTCAATGCATGCCAGTTTGGTTTCCGCAATGGAGTAGGAACGTGGAACAATGCCTTAATCTTCACTGTAGGAGGCTGGCCTGGTTTGTAGCGGGTACCTACACCAGGTCCAGTTATCCCTTATTAATGAAATGTAGGCAGTGTCTAGAAGCCAGGCTGTCTAGAGGTAGCTGTAGGCAGAGCAGCCAAGGCTGAATTAGGAGACATGCAAAGTTATTACAATACCACTGTAGTCACACACTACTCACACACAAGAAAGACAATACTCAGTGTTATCAAAAATAAAGGTACTTTATTTTAGTGACACAAGGCCAAAAATATCTTAGAGGCTCTACTCCCTTAGGAGGTAAGTAATACACATAAAATATATACTAGTAACCAAATAAGGTAAGTACACAGTCACAGAATAGTGCAAATAGTGAAAATCACCATGGGCTAGAATGGGCCTAGGGGCAACACAAACCATATACTAAAATATTGGGATGCGAACGTCGGTTTCCCACCTAGGCAAGAGTAGTGTGTAGAGGGGCTCTGGGAGTGTAAGAAACCACCAATGGTAAGTAAAGTACCTCACCTCAAAGCCCAAGAAAACAGGAGTAAAGTACAGCAAGTTTCCTTAGAAGACACTAGGAGTCGTGGTAAAGGATTATGCAAAAAACAGCTGCGGGTTCCTGCTTGGTGCAAGAGATGTCCCACATCGAGTTGTTGGATGCAGCCTGGTTTTCGTCATTGGATTCCACCTACAAACCTTGGCTCATGCAAATGTTGTGGTTGGGGGAAAAGGTTCTACCTGGGCCCAGGAGGGACCTGGGGGTCTCAACTCGGACTGAGGAGACAGAGGGGGCTCTCAGCACTTCAGAGAGCCAACTGAAGGCCAGGCAGCACCCCCAGGCATCCCAGGACACAGGGACAAAGGAGTTGCAAATCGTGGTCATCGCAGCACTACACAAAGGGATCCCACGCTGCCAGAGAACAACTCAGGGAGCTGAGCGTCACAGGATAGAGTGCAGGGGGACCGGGGATACGCTGTGCATGAAGGATTTCTTGGAGAAGCCCACAGAAACACGCAGCATAGAGGGGCACTGTCTGGCTCGGGGAGGCAAGCCTTTACCTCCACAAAAGTTGGACAGCTGGACCTTTCGACAGTCAGGATCACTTCGGTCCACCACCTGTGGAGAGGAGCCTCAGAGTATAGGTTGTCACTGCAGAGAGGTGCCTGCTGAAGCAGGGAAGTGACTCCAACACTCCACAGGAGATTCCTTCAGTCCATCTAGTGCAGGACAAAGACAGGCAGTCCTCAGAGTGTGCACAACCTGGAAACTGTTGCAGTTGCTGGCAGGAGCTGGAGTTACAGAGTTGCAGTAGCCTTCTTGAAAACTTTATTGCAGTTGGAATCTTGCAAATCCGAATCTTACTAGCCTTGAGAAGGGGATTGGTCACCTAACCAGGTAAGCACCTATAAGGAGGGGTCTCTTTATCACCTGCTGGCACTGGCCACTAAGATGCTCACAGAGTTTCCTGACCATCCTGAAAACAAGATGGCAGAACCCAATGACACTCTGAAGGAGCTCTGGGCACCACCCCTGGGGTGGTGATGGCTAGGGGAGTGGTCACTCCTCTTTCCTTTGTCCAGTTTCGCACCAGAGCAGGGAACCGGTGTAGACTGGTTTATGCAAGGAGGGCCCTGTGTGTGCCCTTCAAAGCATTTCCAGAGGCTCTGGAAGGATACCCCTCCCATGCCTCTAACATCTATTTCCAATGGGAGAGGGTGTACCACCACTCTCCTAAAGGAAATGCATTGTTCTGCCTTCCTGGGATTGAGCTGCTAAAGCCCCAGGAGGGCAGAAACCTGTCTGTGAGGTGGCAGCAGCTGGGGCTGCAGTGGAAACCTCAGAGAGCAGGTTTGGCAGTACTGGGGGTCCATGGTGGAGACCCCAGGGTGCATGGAATTGTCCTCCAATACCAGAATCGGACTGGTGGTACAATTCTCAATCTTAGACACCTTACATGGCCATATTCGGGGTTATGATTGTGAAGCTACATATATGTATTGACCTATATGTAGTGCACACTTAGAATGGTGTCTCCGCATTCACGAAGTCTGGGAAATTGATCCTGGACAATGTGGGGACACCTTTGCTAGTGCAGGGGTGCCCTCACACACAGTAACTTTGCACCAAGACTTAAGGACATACCATTTCGAAGCTACAAATATGTAGAAGAAATGTTCGTATGAGCTCCTTATGGGTGGCAAAAGAAATGCTAGGGACGTATAAGGGGGGGTCCAATATGCCAATCTGGGGTGAAATAAGTGGTCACTAAACTATAGTGACAAATTTGGAAACAGAGAGAGCATAAGCACTGGAGTGCTGATTAGCAGGATTCCAGTGACACATTCATGCATACTTTGACAACACAGTCAAACATACTGATATATAGGCCACAAACTATGAGCACTGGTGTCCTGACTAGCAGGATCCTAGTGAGACAGTAAAAACACCCTGACAAACAGGTAGAAATTGTGAGTAACATGCCAATAAGGATGGTACTTTCCTACACTCACCTTATTATCTGGAAATATACCATGGCAAATCAGTCCACCCTTCATCTAGCCTTTATGGACTTGTCAATGGCATTCAATTGTGTTAACCGTTCAAACCTGTGAGAACTCCTTATCAAGCTAGTAAGAGATCGGACACTTGTATATCTATTGGTCTAATTACACACAGGTACAAAAGCCTGTGTTAGGTTAAGTAATAAGGAGAAAGTGTCAGAGGCTTTTTCTTTTAAATGAGGGGTCCACCAAGGGTGCATGCTTGCCCCTCTTCTATTCATTCTGTATATAAATGATCTAGAAGAGAGCTTACTAAGCGCACCCCGAACAACCAAAGATAAGTGATGCTCTCCTCCCCACCCTACTCTATGCGGATGACACACTGTTCATTTCTCACACTCCTAAAGCTCTGCGCATCCTAGTCCACTCATTTGTACAATTTATTATGATTGTGGACCTAAGCGTGCGTGGCTTCTTTCCATTAGGGTGGGTCCGAACACTCAATCTAGTACTAGTAATTTTCCTTATTTGAGGGTTACATTTAGCTCAACTGGCTAATGTTCACCTCCATATTGCACAGAACAGGGTTACATTTTCAAGGGCAGTGGGCTCTCTCATCAGTTTACCATCCCCAAAGGGAGGGAGGGCACTTTTACTCCTGTTGCAAATATACCCTTTTCACAGTGTACTAATTGCAACCTATGAGGCAGGAATCTGGGGAATAGATGACCCAATAATTCTTCAAAGGGAAGACAATTATTTTTGCAGGACAGTACTATCTGCCTCTGTATCAACGCCCCATTTCATTTGTCATAAGGAATTAGCTTTAATTTATCTGAGTTATTATATTCGTATCCGGCCACCTTTATAGTGGCTGTCAATTTGGAGCACGGAAGAGGCATCCCTGACAAGAAATATAATTTCTGATTGCCTGTCTTGTGACAAGGGCTGCTCCATTCTGTGGCTGCCTTATAAAAATAAATCACTGGAATGGATCGGTCTCAATGATATTTTTACCATCATGGTATTAGGCAAGAAAGCAAGTTTAAACCTTGTTGTTAGAGCACACGCAAATGGAGAGGTTGAGAGTAGAAGGCCGGAAAAAAAACTTTTATGAGTTATGTGCATCTTACTCCTGAGTACTTCCTCACAATCTATCTGCAGAATACCAGCAGGAGTTGGGACTGAGCTCTATTATTTTTTAATTTAGGGCTGGCATTATACAATATTCCTTCTGCTTTCCGATGAGTTTCCAGTCTAAACTTGACTCTAAAGTATGCCCATGCACTAGCCTCTTTAACCAATCTATGATTCATTTCCTTTTCTTTTGTGATTATTACAAAGTTTATACCAAAACATTTTAGTACCCCTTATGAGACTCAGAAATCTTCGGTATAGTGTCCAGGCCTACATTTCTTGCAAGGACTAGCAAACAAGGAAGCTTGTCACTTTGTAACTCTGTTCTTACAATCAGTGGTACGCTTCAAAAACACAATTCACTTTGAGTAACTAAATTACCAAACTAGGCTGATTATTTGAGCCAGGGGTACGTTCTTGTAATAATTGTAACCTACAGTCATTCTATGCATGTGGCTTTTATTTTACACCTCTTACCTTTTTTATGACTTGATGTTTTCTTGATTTTTTTTTACTGTAATTTTAATTTTTGACAGATTGGTTAATTGATTAGTGGTATTTGTGTATTCATCTGTAGAACTTCATGGCTGCATTGCATCCAAATAATGCTGTTTTGTCTGTTTAAATGGTCTATGAATATTCTGCTTGAGTATAGTTGTTAAATATGTCACTTTATTATTGTTTCTTCATCCTTTTGTTTCCTTTAGTTGTGTGTGCTTGGATAAAATGTGCAGGTCTGATCGAATTATTTTATAGGCTTTGGAGAATCTGGAAATATTAAAGTCATGAATGATCTTTTGGCAGTGTTAAATTCTGTCTCTGAATAGTGAAATGGCTGGATCATAAAAATCTTAGCTAATATGTACTAGCATATTTACCCACAGATATAGAATGGGTAAAACCCTTTGATATATCAGCTCTCTGTCAGCAGTACTGATAGCAGGTCACCTGCCAAACAGTGCAAGCTGTAGTGACACCGTACATGTGGAATGGGTGCATTCACCATGCACAAGGTGTAGTGGTGAAAACATGAAAGCACTCCACATGCCAACACAATTCATAGCTGCATGGTGTCCCATTGTTATCTGTGATATACCTTCACCTAATCTTAGCTTATTATCCAGCTTCACTTTACTGCTGTGATTTTTGAGACCATAGTTACAGTGTTAACAGCAAACAGTCAAATCCAGGAATACAATTTGATGTATGTTAAAAGACAGACCTGACTTAAAGACCTCTGCCATAGTGACACTGGGCAGCTATGAATTCCACACCAGAGCAGCAAGCACCTCTTTATTGTAGTCAGGCAAAGATTGAAGAAAAGCAGTGGTCAGCATGCGTCATCCATCAAGTTTCAGGTGCTTTCAAGTTTAGGGGTACAAATTAATATGATGTAATTCAACATTTTAAATGTTACACCAGATACTATGCTGTTGGAAGGCTTGACCACCCCTGCAATGCCATAATATTGAGTCAGTAGTAGATGTATGACCCACAGCTGTGTCTAGGAATTTGCTTATTAAATGTTTTGAATATAGCACTCTTACCTTTATCATTCTGTGACAGTCATCAAAGCCAGACAGAGTCCTGACAGAGTGAGTGTGAGAGGTAAATATATGTGAGAGAAGGTAATGAGTTGTGAATGAGAGTGCTGTAAACAGACTTTCTATGCTTAGAAGAGCCTACCATAAGTACATTTGATACAGTGGGAAGACACTGCATACCCTGCATTACGTCTGTAAATTAAATACATTTGTTCACTCATTTACTTAATTCAATCACTGCAACAAGCAAAATGTTTTGTAAAAACTGGAAAAACACAGAGTTTATCTAGTTTCTTACCTAGTTAGTGGGTTAGAACAAAGTCTGATAAGCACTGATTTCAAAAGGTTTGGAAAACACAGAGAAAACATCACAGAAATCCACAAAATGTAAACACTGAAAACAGGGCACCCTAATAAAACCCAAATATGACATGACAGCACACAATTTGCTCTTCCATTTTCAGTTCCCTTCTCCCATGTCCCTTTTTCCACTTCACAAAAATATGTCACTGAAATAAAAGTGATGCAATGTAGTTCCAGAGCTCCATGATGCACACCACAGTTCTATTGTTTCCAACACACTCCTATGTCTCAGTGAAAGTACATCTTTCTGTTTGTTGCTCAGGTTGTGGTAGAAATCGGGTCTCTAGTTGGTAGAGGTATGCACCCTGCCCAAGATGGAACCGCAATCCTACTCAGGGTAAGTCACAACACAACGTAAATTATCCTGTGCTCACGCTCTGGTACCTTGGCACAGAGCAGACAGGCTTAACGTAGAAGGCAATGTGTAAAGTATTTGTTTGTGCAATAACTCATATATTAACACAGTCAAAACACCACAAAAATATCCAACCAATACACAGATCTTGATGTAAGCAATTTTAAGGTTTTAGGTGAAAAGAGCACATAGAAGCGTGAAACGCCAACAGTGGTTATCTGGAAGCACTGGACCTGGATAAAGTCACAAATTCAGGCCGACTACGATGAAGCGTGGGATGGCTACAGGGACCCACTTGGGCCCTCTGAACACAATACTTTAAATCCTGGTGTGTGGTCTGTGTGGCGTTGCTTTGCAAGGCTTTGCATCATCTGGTGTCGGTTATGAGAAGATATGCGGCGAGGCTTTGCAGGGTTTGGTGTCGCTCTGCGTCTATTCCGATGGGCTGGAAACTGCACAAAGCTTTGTAGGGCTTCACACTACCTGGTGCTGAGTCCAGTGAGGCAGGCAGCTGCACAGCGGTGCTTCGTTTTGTGTCACAGTAGTTCGGATGAACACCACAGAAGGTAGAGCCCCTCAGGCCCACTTCCAGGCAGGGCAGACTCACAGCTTGTAGAGTCCAGGTGCAGACAGTTCAAGTCTTCGATATTCCAGAGACTTGGGGACAGAAGGAAAGCTAACAAGCCCTTGGCGATCACTTGTGATGGGAAGGCAGAGTCCTTCCGGTAGAATCAGGAGCAGCAAGCAGCAGGGCAACAAGCAGAAAAGCACTCCTTCCATAAAAGCAGTCCAGGTGAGTCCTTGGAGCAGCACAGCAGCCATTCTGACCTGACAGTGGTTCAGTTCCAGATCAAGAAGTGTCTGATTTGATGGGGTCGAAGGCCCAGTACTTATTCCCAAATGTGCCTTTGAAGTGGCAGAGACTTCAAAGAGTGAGTTTGGAGTGCACCAGTTCCCTTTCAGCCCATCCTGTCTGCCACGATATCTGTTGGGGGGGGGGTTATCAATCCCTTATGTGGGGTCAGGCAACTACCCTTTGAGGTGTAAGCCCCTACACCCTTCCTGCCCAGGAAGAACTATCAGTATGCAGATGAATGCAAATAGTTCAGTGTCCTGTGCTTGTGCCTTTCTGGATGGAATGCACAAAGGCAGCTGTCACCCAGCCCAATCCAGATGTATACTGAAGACTGACTGTCAGGCACACAGAGCAGTAAGAGCTTCACTTTCTAAAAGTGGCATTTCTAAAATAGTAATGTTAAATCTGACTTTACCAGTAAAGGAGATTTATTATTACCATTCCAAAGATATGAAACATGATATAGCTACTCCTTTCTGATCAGGAATTAGAGCTTAAAGGTATATTAAGGAATTCCCATTCCTGGCCTATGAGAGGGGTAAAAATGACTTTGGGAGTTTTTTTTCGCAACCAGGAAATGTAAAATTTAAGAGTACATGTCTTTTAAATACACTGCACCCTGCCCTGTTGGTTACATAGGGCCTACCTTAGAGGTGACATATGTAGTAAAGGGGAAGTTTCAGGCTTGGCAAGTAGTTTTAAATGCCAAGTCGAAGTGCCAGTAAATTGCACAAACAGGCCTTGCAATGGCAGGCCTGAAGCATGGTGAGGGTGGCACAATCAGTGCTGCAGGCCCACTAATAGCATTTAGTTCACAGGCCCGGGGCACATGCAGTGCACTTTACTGGGGTCTTATAAGTAAATTAAATATGCCAATTGGGAATGAGCCAATATATGTTTGTAGGAGTAAGCACAAGCACTTTAGCATTGGTTAGCAGTGATAAAGTGCACAGAGTCCTAAATCCAGCAAACACGAGGTCAGAAAAACAGGACAAGGAAGGCAAAATGTTTAGGGTGACCCTTCAGAGAGTGCCATATTCCAACAGGGTGTTCAAATCCTATTGCTTAGAAATTAACTAATGCAGTGGTGGCTCGTCAGGTGAACATATGCCCTTACGTTGTGGTACTGTATATCCTATAACAGGTAAACCAAACAAAATGGCTAACAGACAACATCTGTGTGTGTCATTATGCTCGTTCATCCACACTCAGGATTAACAGTAATGACTAATGCTGACAGTAGCTCTTCTCTGTTTCTTTTTGTCAAACATCAGGATCAGCAATGCCTACTACCACCAGTGCCTCCCCTCCCCACACTAGGGCACTGGTGTCAGATCTCACAGCAAAAGCAAGTATGCCAATCACTCTTTAGTACAGTGTATCACAGCTCACCAATAAAGGATGTGCATGAATCTCCCAACACACCCTGTCTTGATAAGCTGAGGTACATCAATCTCTGTAAAAGGGTGGCTTGGATCTCGCATAGATTCAGACACTGAGTGCTGAATTGGGGGTTGGTACCATCTTAGGGTTTGTGAACTGGTCCTTCACCAGATGTTCTTTAGACAGGTGCCTTTGTTCTGATGACACCCATGGCATGATTCCTTAGGGTCGAAAAATCAACATTACCTCAGGGGTATTGCTTCTGAATATATATTGCATTGAGATTCCAATATAATATATTGGACCAGCTCTTAGTTGACTACTATGACACCCTGAGTGATTTGTATATATGCATATATTGTTCATGCAGGGAGCACCTTGACACATTGTACCACCTGCACTGAGCGATATATTATGTAATATATTATGATGTTGGAATAATACTATTCATTTTAATATATGGAAAGTGTCCTTGTGGTACATTAATTGCTTTCTTACTACACCAGAATTTGAGCAATTTCCCAGTGTGTGTAGATCTGGGCACAAATGAGACCAACAGAACCATTGTTTATGATAAAACCACAGGCAGAGAGATCAAGGTTTTCACTGTTACAAAGGCTATCAAGTGTGCCAGTATTGGAAGATTTAAATTTTTCCCTCCACGTTACGTCTTCCACTTCCAACGATATCCTTGAGATTTTGGGAAGAGAGGGCTAGAGAACAAAGGATTTTCAAATCTGCAGTAAATTGGGTTACTGGTGGAAGGGCATGAAACCCTATTCAAGCAGCAACTACAATTCTTGTCAGGGTGAAACACAAGCAAAACACTAATTAATCTTTGGTTATACCTCTGGTAGTCTGGTACAAAAGCAGTCAGGCTTAACTTAGAGACAATGTGTAAAGTATTTATACAGCACTTCAAACAGTAATAAGGTGAAAGCAGAATAGTAGAAAAATCCCACATCAATTTTAAAAAAGTAAAGTAAAATTTAATAATTGAGACCAAAGCACCAAAAATCCAACCAGTAGAACCCAAGATGTGCAGTTTAAAGATAAAAGAACTAAATGACAACTGGTTATCTGGTCACACCTGACTGGGAAAAAGCCACAAGTTCAGGCCGACTGCGATGGAGTGAGGACCGGATACAGGGAGCAAGTATGAGGGGCTGGAAAAGGTACATTAAATATGGGTTGCAGAGCATTTCTAGATCCCGCGTGGAGAATGTGTTGTACAGAGGAGGTTCCAATAGGCTGCGGCCTGCGAAATGAGTGTCAATGATGCATCGAGCAGCGGAGATCCTGGGGAGCTGCGGGGTTGTCATGGGAGGTTCTTTGTCAAGAATGCATCAGCCCAACTGTGGTTCTGAGGAGTTACGGGGCCCTGTATTGGGGATGCATCACGTAGTAGCATTTCCAATGCAGAGCTACAAGACAATGCATCATGCCGTGTCAGTTCTGCTTGCACCATAGCTGGAGTGGCAGAGTATCTCCAGGCCCTCTTCCAAGGGTCCAGGCCAGGGGTGGCACCACTTAGAGGGGGAGGGCAGGTTGGGGGGGCAAGATTTCCAGAAGACAAAGTCCAGGTTCTAGGTTCAAAGTGGTTAGAGCCTTTTCTGTCCCTGATGCTGTGATCACGAGGCCCGATGGCTAGCCCTTGGAGTTACTCTGGGGGTCCACAGCTCAAGCTGCTTATCCATCCTTTTCACTAAGGCAGCAGGGCAGCAGAGTAGCATTCCTTCTTGCAGCAGAGCAGCACAGCAGTCTTCCACAGGTGTAGAGGTGTATTTATACTTATTACCGGCTTTGAAGTAGAGAAAGGTTCTAGAGGTTTTCATCCCCAGAGGAGTTTGGAATCCTTGCCTCCCTGCCCCAGCCTGTCTCGGGGCACAAATGACTAGCGATAAACTCTTTGTGAGTGTGCTTGGGTGCCTTTGTGATGTGCAAGTATGGTAAGTGACAGCTCCTCCCCTTCATCAAGCAAGAGATGGCCCATCCTGCCAACACCGATCCCTCCTTTGTCTCACTGTCTGGAGCAATGCACAAAAACCAGCTGCAAGCGACACCTAGTCACGTGACCCAGAAACAGGTTGCAGGCACCAAATGGTTGAGACAAAAAAAAATCAACTTTCTAGAAGAGTAATTTTAAGTATTGTGACTTAAAATCTGACTTTACCATTAAAGAGGGTTTTACGTTATAATTCTCAAGACACCAAACCCCAGATTCCAATCTACCCCCTTGCGAAAGTAGCCTCTTTCTAGCACGGTTGCCCCCATTTTTTGCCTGTTTGCCAGTGTTTGTCAGTGTGGTTTTACTGTCTCACTGAGATCCTGCTAGCCAGGACCCCAATACTCATAGTTAGTGGCCTACATGTCAGTATGCTTTACTCTTTTGCCAGTATGCTTGACTGTGTCACTGGCGTTCTGCTAACCAGAACTACAGTGCTTATGCTCTCTCTGATTCCAAATGTGTACTTACATACTGGTAACCCAGTATTCCACTCCAAATTGGCATACTGGACCCCCCTTATAAGTCCCTAGTATATGGTACCAAGGTACCCAGACATTGGGGTTCCAGGAGATCCTTATGGGCTGCAGCATTTCTTTTACCACCCATGGAGAATTCATACAAACACTTCTTCAGGACAGCCATTGCAGCCTGAGTGAAATAGTGCAAACACTATTTCACAGCCATTTTCACTGCACCAGGTAAGTTATGAGTCACCCATATGTCTAACCTTCAATTCCTGAAGGCTAGGTGCAAAGTTACTGTATGTGAGGGCACCCCTGCACCAGTGGAAGTGCCCCCACGTTGTCCAGGATCAATTTCCCAGACATCGTGAGTACGGGGACGCCATTATAAGTGTGCACTACATATAGGTCAATACAT
The DNA here is from genome assembly GCF_031143425.1 of Pleurodeles waltl. Taxonomy (NCBI): domain Eukaryota; kingdom Metazoa; phylum Chordata; class Amphibia; order Caudata; family Salamandridae; genus Pleurodeles; species Pleurodeles waltl. The sequence continues at coordinate 166,925,069 of NC_090443.1, read as the reverse complement.
ATATATAGCTTCACAATGGTGACTCCCAATATGGCCATATGAGGTGTCTAGGATTGAGAAATTGTACCCCCAATTCTGCTTCCATGGATCCCCAGTACTACCATACCAGTCTTCTGAGGTTTTCACTGCAGCCACAGCTGCTGCCACCTCACAGACAGGCTTCTGCCCTCCTGGGGCTTCAGCAGCTCAAACCAAGGAAGGCAGAACAAAGCATTTCCTTTAGGAGAGGGATGTTACACCCTCTCCCTTTGGAAATAGGTGTTACAGGCATGGGAGGGGTTTCCCCCCAGAGCCTCTGGAAGTGCTTTGAATGGCACAGATAGTGCTCTCCTCACATAATTCAGTCTACACCCGTTCAAGGACCTCCAGTCCCTGCCCTGGCATGGAAATGGACAAAGGGCTGGGGATTGACCACTCCCCTGTCCATCACCATCCCAGGTGTGGTGCCCAGAGCTCCTCCAGAGTGTCTGTGAGTTCTGCCATCTTGTTTTCAGGATTCTCAGGGAACTCTGGGAGTATCTGAGTGGCCAGTGCCAGCAGGTGACGTCAGAGACCCCTCCTGATAGGTCCATACCTGGATAGGTGACCAATCCCCCTCTGAGGGCTATTTAGGGTCTCTCATGTGGGTGTTTCCTCAGATTCAATTTGCAAGATTCCACCAGGACTCCTCTGCATCCTCTGCTTTAGCTTCTGACCTTCAGATCAACTGCAGTCTGCTCCAGGAACACTGCAACTGCAATAAAGTATCCAAGAAGGCTACTGCATTTCTGTAACTTCAGCTCCTGCCAGCAACTTCAACAGTTTCCAGGTTGTGCACGCTCTGAGGACTGCCTTTTTTCATTATGCACCAGAAGGAATCTCCCCTGGATTGAAGGAGTCACTTCCCTGCTTCAGCATGCACCCTTCTGCAGTGACAACTGGTATTCTGGGCCCCGTCTTATCTCGACAAGCTTGATCCCTTGAACACAGGTGGTGGACTGAAGTGACCCTGACTGTCCAAAGGTCCAGCTGTCCAAATTTGGTGGAGGTAGGAGCTTGCCTCTCCGTGCCAGGCAGTACCCCTATGCACTGGGTGTTCTGCAGCTCATTTGCCTTCTGTGGACTTCTTCTAGAACTCCTTCATGCACAGCGTAGCCCAGGTCCCCAGCACTCTGTCCTGCAATGCTCAGCTCCCTGTGTTGTTCTCCGGCTACCTGGGATCCTTTAATGTAGTACTGCAATGACCCCATGTCCTGGGACTCCTGTGGGTGCTGCATGGTCTTCTGAGAGCTCTCCAAAGTGCTGAGAGCCCTCTCTGTCTCCTCAGTCAGAGTTGAGACCCCCAGGTCCCTCCTCGGCCCAGGTAGTGCCTTTTCCTGCCAAACGTGACATTTGCATGAGCCAAGGCTTGTTGGCGGAATCGAATGACGAAAACCAGCCTGCATCCAACGACTCGACGTGGGACATCTCTTGCACCAAGCAGGAACCCGCAGCTGTCTTCTTAGGTGCATTTCTGACTTTTTCTTCCAACTGGAGAATCCACTGTAGCACCTTCATCCTGGCTAGCAGGGGCTCCTGTTTTTCCTGGACTCTTCACCGACTTCTCGACTTGGTCTCCTCTCTCTAAAGGTCATCAGGTCCAGGAATGCATCATTGGTGTCTTGCAGTCTTGCTTTCTTTTTGCTTAATCCTTTACCACGACTACTAGTGTGTCCTGAGGAAACTTGCTGTATTTTACTCCTGTTTTCCTGGGCTCTGGAGTGGGGTATTTTACTTACCTTTGGTGTTTTCTTACACTCCCAGCTCCCCTCTACACACTACACTTGCCTAGGGGGGGGGAACCAACATTTGCATTCCTCTATTTTAGTATATGGTTTGTGTTGCCCCTAGGCCCATTGCAATCTATTGTGTTTTTCATTGTTTGCACTATTTTCAGACTGTTTACTTACCTGATTTTGGTTACTAGTGTATATATTGTGCATAATACTTACCTCCAAAGGGAGTATAGCCTCTAAGATATTTTTGGCCTTGTGTCGCTAAAATAAAGTACCTTTATTTTTGGTAACACTGAGTATTGTCTTTCTTGTGTGTAAGTACTGTGTGACCACAGTGGTATTGCAAGAGCTATGCATGTCTCCTATCTCAGCCTTGGCTGCTCTGCTACAGCTACCTCTAGACAGCCTAAGCTGCTAGACACTGCCTACATTTCTCTAAGGTGGGCCACTGAACCTGGTATAAGGTGTAAGTACCTCTGGTACCCACCAAAAACCAGGCCAGCTTCTCACAGCTCTCAATTAGACGTGATCACTTATTAGATGTAATAAGGTACCCAATGTCATCCTATGGGAGAGGTAGGCATTGCAGTAGTGAAAAATAAATTTAGGATTTGTTTTGCTACCAGAACATGTAAAGGTTTAAGGTACATATCCAGTGTTTTAAATACACTGCATCAAGCCCTGTGGGATGTTTAAGACATACCCTAGGGGTCAACTTATATGTATTAAAAAGGAAGGTTTGGACCTTGACAGGTTTATTTTGCCAAGCTCTTTTCTAGCACCTTGTAAGTAAATTAAATGTGCCAGTTGAAAGTAATTCAATTTTGCCAAGTTTAAAAGAAAGAGCACAAGTCCTTCAGCACTGGTTAGCAGTGGTAAAGTGTGCATAGTCTCAAAGCAAACATGCGATCAGCCAAAAAAAAGGAAGGAGTAAAGCAAATAGTTTGTGGGAAGACCACCTTAAAGCTGACATTTCTAGCACAGTCATATAAATGAGACACTAGGGTTCACTGCAGAAATGGTATAGTGGTCATACATTGCCCATCTGAATTGTCATCTTGCTTCTGTCATGGAGTTTTTGAGGGAATATTTTCAAAAGTCTAACCACATCAACTTCTAGGATACAGGGGGCATCAAATAAACTTTCAGAAAAACATGGGAGGACCTGAAAGAAGGTGTGAACATGGTGAATAGTCTGTTAAAAAGTTTCAAATTAGCTTGCCCCATTGATAGTTCACTCTCACCAGTTTGGGGTGAGGTTTTAGTACTACAGGCCTTACAGTCTCATCCGTTCTAACTGTTGAATTTATTGATTTGTAATTTCTAAGTATGAAAGTTATCTTCTTCATTGTTGCAAGGTTAGCGCGTAGAATTGGGGAATTAAGTGCTTTACTAAGAAGACCCTCTTTTCCTTCTTTCAGAGATAAAGGTAGGTCTTAGAATAGATCTTAGGCTTATCCCAAAGGTGGCTGCTTCTTCAAATAAAAGTCAATATTTTTTTTCTACCGGTTACCTTTCCTGATCCAACTAATTAGGTGAGATTGTTTCATTTGTTGTATGTTACAAGAGCAGTACTGGTTTATTTGCAGAGAACAAAATATGTTAATACTAGTGACAATCTTCTGGTAACCTTTGATGCAGCAAACAAGGGTAAGAAAGTCTGCAATTCCGCTCTCAGCAGGTAAATAAGAGCTACTATTGCTTTGATATACTGGCTGGCGGATTGTCCTCTTCTGAAGAGAATTCAGGGGAGGTCTACAAGGAGTCCAACTGCATCATGGGCTGAGATTCAGACAGTGTTTATCTAAAAAATGTGTAGGGTTGCTGCATTGGCATCTGTGAACACATTTGTGTCTCAAAATAGACTGAACATGTAGGATGTTGATAAAAAGGATATGCTGTTGGAGTCCTGAACTTAGTGCTGGCATAAACATTACTAATATATCACAGTGGTGTTGCAAGAAGTGAAATGTTAGTTGTGATATGTTAATTGTCGAAGTCCATGTGAATGATTTGATGTTCCTTATAAACGATGAATGGTATGGAGACCATACCTCAAGTACTTACTGGTAAGCTCAAGTAAGCTCAAGTAAGCTCAAGTACTTACTGGTAAGCTCATTTTTCTCAGTTCTTCTTGTACCCAAACCAGTAATTAGACCCTGCCCTCCCTCCAAGTCATTCTAGGCTTTCATCATTGGTGGCTTGTTATTTCCCTATGAATTGGGAGTACTGGTCATTAATTAATGAGTAAAGTATGACATCTTGGTCGTTCCCTGAGAGTCAAAGGACCATCTCTGGTGATTTTGAGAGCAGTTGATGGACAGCTTCTGAATTTTTTTTTCACTTTCTTGGTGGTATGGGAAAGTCTGTATAACTTTTAAAGTCTTTTTGAGAGAATCAGATTTCTCATATGATTTCTTTTTATTGAATGTCTGTGTTCGTTTTTCACAAGTATCAGAACACACAAACAAAAAAGGACAGTGCATGAAGTCTGTTTTGCTTATGTGTAGCCTATAAAACTGGTTCACTTTAAACTGTATAAACAAATATACTGTATAAACAACTCCCGTTTTTATTTTTCATTTTTCTGTTCAATTTAGGTTTCACATTTTGAATTAAATTTACCTATATGCACAATTTGATTGATGAAATACCTCTTCACAGATTTTTTCTTTTTCAAGGGGAAAGTTAATTTTGTTGATTGGAAATGAGATGGGATGGTACCAACAATGCAGGGGAGTTACAAGTTAGGGCCATAAGATCAATCTTCTTCCATAGAAAACAATTTTGTATCATGATTTACACAAATGCATGTTTTACAGTTCCGCTTGGGGCAGTGTTCCTGAGCTAAAATAATATATTCTTTCTCGGTTTTCTGTAATATTAGATGTATGATAGTTAAACATACACTTTTCAGACATAAGTCCTTTATCTCATTCTTTTCAATTGGGAGCTTGGGCATCAGGAAACAGTATGTGATAATGTTTATACTATTAAACTATAAAGTTGAACGAACAATCTAATTGTTATGTATGGCTCTCATAGAGTGCCTCTATTGTTTATTTAAGTTTCTGAAAGTCATAAGTCCTTGCTGTGACATCATAACAGTTCATAACTGAACTGGTTTTCAACTGTTGTGATGTCATAAAGGCCTTCCAGGCCAGATGACAGGGCTCTCTGAGAGCCTATCGGCGCAGCTCTGTTTGTCTGCTTTGACTGAAAGCAGAAAGCACAGCTGCAGAAGGGGGAAGGAAACAGGCAAGGCAGATTATTTTTCACATTTGCGTCAGGGAGGAGCGGGCATGTTTTGTGTAGCTCTCCCATTATCCACTGCCCCTGCACAGTAGTTGAATGCAGGGACAGATGATTTTGGGGGGCATACATAACATACAATTATAGATGGATAAAAAGTGAATTACTGGAATGTTTTGCACCTGGGGGTTCTGAGTGACATGATAGACAACTCTAGCTTCGCTTTTGTTTCCTATTTGATGTCACTCAGAACCCCTAAGTGAAAAACATCTCTGTAATTCACTGTTACCCATCTATGTCACCAAAACATGGCTAACACCTCCTCAAACCCCGACATCGCCATGGCTACCCCTGACGCCTACAAGATGATACGATACAAGATGATATATAGAGACCGCACCAACAAACATGGCCAGGGCATCGCCATCATCTTCAAGGAAACTATCCAATGCACCATCACGACAACCCAAGGCCCCTCATGGAGCACCTCAACTTTCGACTCCAGACTGATGCCAAACCACAATGTGAGGCACCCTGTCATAGAGACCCCCAGGACAATGCCTAGCCTTCTGCGATGCCATCGCCAACCTCATCTCCCCCTTCGCCATTGACTCCCTCCACTATATCCTACTCGACAAGCTCAATTTCCACTTTAACTACACTAACTCCAGTTCCCTCATAGAGAGCCTCAGCAACATCGGCCTTACCCAACTGGTCACCGGACCCATGCACAAAGCCAGACACACACTGGATGCCATCTTCACTTCTAGCAACTTCTAGCAACAGAATCAGCAACAGAATCAGTTTCAGCCATGTGACTGAACTCACCCAGACCGACCACTTCCCAGCACACCACCTCAAGCACCTCAGCACCCTCGACCAAAGCTGGGCCAAGGTAACCAAGACCCTATGTGCACAGGCCCTAGGCACCGCACAACCTGAGCTCACGGCAGACCTCGACCTCAATCAGGCTGTCCAGTATTTCACTACATGGATCCCCAAATCTGCTGAAAGAGTCACTCTGCTAAAAATAGCTAAAACCAACAACACCTCCAAGCCAGTGAAACGGTACACTCAAAGCTCAGAAACTCCAAACCTGAATGCCACCAACTCGAGAAACAATGGCGCGTGGCCAAGGACCCCTCAGACAGAGCTGCCCACAAGGCAGCCCTCAACAATTACCACCACCACATCAAGGCAGCAAAAAGAGCAGCAATCACTGCCTGCATTGATACTGCAGCCATCCACATGAAATAACTCTTCAGAATCATCAAGAAATGATCTAACCTAACAGCCACAGAGTCCACCATTCACCCATCCCAGTAACTCTGCAACACCATCTCAGACTACTTTCACAGAAAGATCACCCCCATATACAACAATTTCAACCCCTAACCCTCCACCTCCAGCCTAGACAACATCTCTCAAGCAGCAAACACCAGCCACATTATGACCTCTTTGTCCCAGATTACCACACAGACCACCGCAGCCATCATGTCATCCATCCACTCTGGGACACCCACCGATCCCTGCCCCCACCGGCTTTTCAACCTTGGAGCCAATACTATTAGCACGGAATTAACCTGCATCCTCAACATATCCATCTCCATGGCAAACTTCCTGGATGAATGGAAGCATGCAAAGGTCAGAACATTCTTAAAGAACCCTCTGCTGACCCCAGCAACCTCAAAAACTACAAAACTGATCTTCCTGCTCCCCTTCCCGGCCAAAGTTTTTGAGAAAGTGATCAACCAACAGCTCACTGACTACCTTGAATGAAACCACCATCTCAACACCTCTCAATAAAGATTCTGGGCCAACCACAACATGGAAACTGCAGTGATTGCCGCCACAGATGACATCAGTTCCCTCTTCGACTGAGAGGAGTCAGCAGCTCTGATTCTTCTGACTGCTCCGCAGCGTTTGATACAGTCTCCCACCACAGTCTCCACAACAGACTCCACAACATAGGCATTCAACAAAACACCCTTAAGTGGGTCACCTCTTTCCTCTCAGGACACACACAGAGCATTCAGCTTCCTCATTTCATTCCAACACCCAGGACCATCACCTGTGGCTTACCCCCAAAGTATCTTCCCTCAGCCCAACCCTGTTCCACATCTACAAGACCCCACTGGCACACATCGTCAGATCCTATGAATTCAATGTAATCCCTTATGCCGAAGACACTCAACTAATCATCTCACTCATTGAACACCCCCACAACGTCAAAGCCAGCAGAAAGACACCAGAAAGACAGTCACGCTAGCCATGGTCACCTGCCACCTCAACTATAGCAACGCTCTCCACGCCGGAGTGTCCTCTTAGCTACTTAAGACTCCAGACTCTACAGAACACTACAGCCAGACTCATCCTCAACCTCGCCAAGTGCTCAAGAATCACCTCACATCTCAAAACCTCCACTGGCTCTCCGTCCAGGTGAGATGCCAATTAAAAAAAATCCTCATACTCTCAAACAAGACTCTCTGCAATGTAGGGCCATCCTACATCAACCATTGACTGTGACACCGGAGACTCCTAAAGACTTGGCTGTTCGAGCAGCGATAACCCCCCCTTTCCCCCCTAGCGCCTTGAGACCCGCACGGGTGAGTAGCGCGCTTTACAAATGCTAATGATTTGATTTGATTTGCTTCTACGCCCCAGTAAGACAACTACGCTCCCCCTTGCTAAACCTCGTGCATACACACACCTCGCACCCATCGCAGCTGCAGCAGAGGCCACTCCTTCTCCTACACAGCAGCCAACTCCTGGAACATCCTGCCTTTCCACCTCTGAACAGCTCCCTACCTGGCAGTCTTCAGAAGGAAACTCAAGACGTACCATTTAGACAGAGACACAGCACCCTCATCACCCAGATACCCTTAGGGGTAATAATACTCCACTTTACAAATGCTATGATTGATTGATGATTCTATCTATCCTTCTCGGATGCAAAACCGGGCAAGACTACGGGCACAGAATGAGATGTGGATTTATGGCCAGAGCTGCCTCTTTTATAACTAAAGAACCAGAGAACCACGCACGGGTCCACACCTATAAGCATTCTGTGATTCTGGACAAATCAGGTAATCTGGCGCTCATGTACAGTGCTCTAATGCCCTTGGGCGAGGTTCGTGCTATTTAAAACTGAAAACAAAATTCAAAAGAATATTAAGGGCAACTGGCTGTATCTACAAGAAGGGAAGGTGCCCTTGTAGTGCAAACATATTTCTGCAAACCCAGCAAATGATGCTTCTTTTTGCCTCGCTTAGACCCACCTCTTGTGATCTGTTCCCCTGGCAGAATTACTTTGAGTCCTCGGGCTCTATGCACCCTTCTGCAAGCTCAGTTTGATTTGTGAAATGTTACCAGGCCTTTGCTAAAAGCGGACTCAGTTTACGTGTTGAACGGTGTTCCTTAGACCAGACCAAAACACTTTGATAGGTATGTTAGGCATGTCAAATTTATTCATTTAACAATTTTCGTCACTGACTTTTGAACTTCCTCTATGTTACAATGTTATATTAAAATAAAATTATATTTAACACGTACATGGAGTTAAATCCAGTTGCCTGCAAAATCAGAACAGTATATAACATAGCAAAACATGTATTTGTGTTAGTTAGCGAAAAACGATGTAGAAAGTGGTTTGGAGGCGCAAGTGGTCTTCTTCTTTCCCTCATCACACCTAAATAGTGAAAAGGGATTGTACAGTTCTTTCAAAAGACTTAATAAATAGTGTTTAATTAATCAGTGGAGTGCAGGACACAAAAACACAAACATTACTTAGTAGGTGGAAATATGAATTAGTAATGAGCTGTAAATGATACGGGGGAGGGTTTAGTTTCACCCCAGTTTTTTGCGGAAGAAACGACTGTAACGATGAAACACATTTATTAGATCTTTTGTGTTAGAAAAGTAATTGAGAAAGTTATTATATAGTGTAAAATGATCGATTTTCAGTTCTATAAATCAGCTTAAGGCCAATACGTGTTTCGCAATGTTTGGGTAGGAGAACACAACTACTAAAGGTGTGAGGCAAAAGTTTACATTACTTTTAATGAGAGTTTCAATTGATTAATGCTGACTGCACTTTTAGATTATATTGTACTGAATCAAATTTACAGAATTAAATTTGGCGTACGCATTTAAATGACATAGAAACAGGATATATACGATGCATGCTGCTGTGTATCATGAATATTTTAAGCATCTCATAAACATCAAATATGTTGTTCTCTTTGTTATGTAGGTATTTTATTACTTGGTAGAATTCCTGATAGAAAGTCTGTGGTCGTGTATACTAGCAAAACAACAGTAATGGATGGAAGTATGTGCCAGCTGATGTGTGTTATCCTCAGTCCACTATTTACAAATCCTAGGATGTTGTGCTTCAAGGCCGCAACGGCATGGGGACGGGGCTAAATCCATTAGGAGGAGGGACTCTGCCACTTCTCCTTCTGCCCACATTTTACATCTATCCAATTCCATTACTCCATTCTGAGCAAGGGAGTTACTTCCTGAGAGTTTACCAATAACTACTAGGGGTGGGGTGAGGATGGAGTGTCTTAGAAAGGAAAGGTATTCCCGTCAGTCGGGTTGAGGAACTGTGACTGACTGGAGTGCTTCTGACACTTCCGTCGTCTTTATCCCTTGACAATGGCAAGATGCCCTGTTAGGGGTGGTGGGAAGTACACTGAGTAGGTGGAACTGGGGCTGACTCGGGTGGTTCAGACAACCCGGAAGGCCAGTGACTTCAAGGGGAAATCAACCGGGATTGATCCCTCGGATATTTCCCAGGCCTGTGGGATGTCCACCTCCTATTAAAGGAAAGTGAATTAGAAAGACTGCAAAGTGGCTGGTGTTACTGAACTCTAGAGGGTATACAAATGGGGCATACTCCGGAGAACGTCAGAGATGCATTATGAAAGACAGCAACTGGGCAAGGAGGAATATATCTGAGCATGAGGGACTGCCTGGGTATTTTTTGTATGCTTTAAGCAACATTGAGAAATCTTACTTATCAGAAATATACAAAGGGTATGAAGTAATACTCCTGACGAAGTATATACTGATGGGCAACATTAATAAAGTGTGTATTAAACAGTATTTTTCACATATGCCAGAACCGTATGAACTCTTACTAAGAAACATAGAAGCGCTCTTTGGGTTACTGTCAACTGGTTATTTCCCTCCTGCTGAATATATTAGGTATGTGTAATATCCTTTCCTTACATTCATTAGTTACTTACGTTGTTGTCAGCCATTGCAGTTATCTCTTCTAGATTCAGTCATCAGAGCCTGCATGTTCTTTCCAAATAGAAGAATAAGGGAGAAAGGTATTAGGTAAATTAATTATATATTTGTGCCTATATAATTTCTACTATGGAAGCATAGACGATACTGATGTTGGATTTATTTTATAGATGCTGATAAGTAGCCAGATAATTCTGAAGTAGCAAGTGGCAACCTGGTGTTCATCCGAATTTACCCCTTCATCCTAGAGAGCCAGGTCAACTCCTTATACTTGGAGCAGTTTGACTATCTGGGAGAAGAACAAGTTACTTACCTTCGGTAACGTCTTTTCTAGTGGATACACTAGCTACCTGTGGATTCCTCACCTAATGAATTCTCCCAATGCGCCAGCATTCAACGGAAATTTTCTTTCCGGATCTGCATGTCGACGAGGACGTCACAATTGCCCGACTCCCATGTGACGCCGTCTGACGTCATTGAGGCAATAAGAGGTCTTCACTGGTGTGCTGATGTTAGTTTTCACCATTTTTTACGTGCCTTCAAGGCGAACAGGTGACTACTGACAATACATACTTGACATGAATACATCAGTCAAATATAAAACATGATATATATATATATATACAGGGAGTGCAGAATTATTAGGCAAGTTGTATTTTTGAGGATTAATTTTATTATTGAACAACAACCATGTTCTCAATAAACCCAAAAAACTCATTAATATCAAAGCTGAATATTTTTGGAAGTAGTTTTGAGTTTGTTTTTAGTGTTAGCTATGTTAGGGGGATATCTGTGTGTGCAGGTGACTATTACTGTGCATAATTATTAGGCAACTCAACAAAAAAAAATATATACCCATTTCAATTATTTATTATTACCAGTGAAACCAATATAACATCTCAACATTCACAAATATACATTTCTGACATTCAAAAACAAAACAAAAAAAAATCAGTGACCAATATAGCCACCTTTCTTTGCAAGGACACTCAAAAGCCTGCCATCCATGGATTCTGTCAGTGTTTTGATCTGTTCACCATCAACATTGCGTGCAGCAGCAACCACAGCCTCCCAGACACTGTTCAGAGAGGTGTACTGTTTTCCCTCCTTGTAAATCTCACATTTGATGATGGACCACAGGTTCTCAATGGGGTTCAGATCAGGTGAACAAGGAGGCCATGTCATTAGATTTCCTTCTTTTATACCCTTTCTTGCCAGCCACGCTGTGGAGTACTTGGACGCGTGTGATGGAGCATTGTCCTGCATGAAAATCATGTTTTTATTGAAGGATGCAGACTTCTTCCTGTACCACTGCTTGAAGAAGGTGTCTTCCAGGAACTGGCAGTAGGACTGGGAGTTGAGCTTGACTCCATCCTCAACCCGAAAAGGCCCCACAAGCTCATCTTTGATGATACCAGCCCAAACCAGTACTCCACCTCCACCTTGCTGGCGTCTGAGTCGGACTGGAGCTCTCTGCCCTTTACCAATCCAGCCACGGGCCCATCCATCTGGCCCATCAAGACTCACTCTCATTTCATCAGTCCATAAAACCTTAGAAAAATCAGTCTTGAGATATTTCTTGGCCCAGTCTTGACGTTTCAGCTTGTGTGTCTTGTTCAGTGGTGGTCGTCTTTCAGCCTTTCTTACCTTGGCCATGTCTCTGAGTATTGCACACCTTGTGCTTTTGGCCACTCCAGTGATGTTGCAGCTCTGAAATATGGCCAAACTGGTGGCAAGTGGCATCGTGGCAGCTGCACGCTTGACTTTTCTCAGTTCATGGGCAGTTATTTTGCGCCTTGGTTTTTCCACACGCTTCTTGCGACCCTGTTGACTATTTTGAATGAAACGCTTGATTGTTCGATGATCACGCTTCAGAAGCTTTGCAATTTTAAGAGTGCTGCATCCCTCTGCAAGATATCTCACTATTTTTGACTTTTCTGAGCCTGTCAAGTCCTTCTTTTGACCCATTTTGCCAAAGGAAAGGAAGTTGCCTAATAATTATGCACACCTGATATAGGGTGTTGATGTCATTAGACCACACCCCTTCTCATTACAGAGATGCACATCACCTAATATGCTTAATTGGTAGTAGGCTTTCGAGCCAATACAGCTTGGAGTAAGACAGCATGCATAAAGAGGATGATGTGGTCAAAATACTCATTTGCCTAATAATTCTGCACTCCCTGTATATATATATATATATATATATATATAAACCACATACATGTACATGTATCTACATATATACCATCAAACATATATACACCTCCTTATATACATATACACCCTAGGATATCTTGGTAAGACCAACCAGGCAACGGGGAGGCGGCTGGGACTGTGAGGAATCCACAGGTAGCTAGTGTATCCACCAGAAAAGATCTTATCGAAGGTAAGTAACTTTTTCTTCTGATGGAAACAACTACCTGTGGATTCCTCACCTAATGAATAGAGTCCCAAAGCAGTACCGCACTCGGTGGTGGGTGCCTGAATGGTCACACCAAGAAATCCTGCAGCACAGACCATGCAAAATGGCCATCCCTCCTAACCTCTGAGTCCAAGCAATAATGCTTCACAAAAGTGTTGAGGGAAGCCAAAATTGTGGCCTTACAAATGTCAGCCATAGGAACACCACTAGCCAAACCGAAGAGGCCGACTTAGCACTGGTGGAATGGGCTCTAATTCCAACAGGAGGAACCTTCTTTGCCAAAGAATACCACATTTTTATGCAAAGTATGACCCACCTGGACAGTGTTCTTTTGTGGACCACCTTGCCTTTCCTCTTCCCCACGTAGCCGATGAAGAGCTGATCTTCCACTCGGAACTCTCTTGTTCTCTCAATGTAGAAGCTTAAAGCTCTTTTAGGGTCAAGTCGATGGAGTCTCTCCTCCTCTTTCGATGGATGGAGAGGAGGGTAAAAGGATGAGAGTGTTCTGGACTGCCCTCAATGGAAGGGTGTAACAACCTTCTGTAGGAAAGCCGCCCTGGTCCTCAGCACCACCTTGTCCGCATGAAAAGAAGTGAAAGGGGGCTTAACACTAAGCGCTTGAAGTTCACTCACTCGCCTAGCTGATATGATGGCTATAAGAAAAACTGTTTTTAACACCAAAAACCTTAATGGACATGAATGTAAAGGTTCAAACGGCGAACCCATCAGGAATGTGAGTACTAAATTCGAATCCCATTGAGGCATAACAAAAGGAGAGGGAGGGAACTTATTAGTAAGACCTTTTACGAACCTTATAACTATAGGGGATTTAAACAAAGAGGGTTGATCAGGAAGGCACAGAAAGGCCGACAGCGGCGACAAATCACCCTTGACAGTTGCAACTGCACAACCCCTCCGCGCCAAGGATAACACAAACAATAAAATGTCCGACAAATGGGCAATTAAGGGATCGATTTGGTTCTCTCCACACCAAGCCACAAATTTGGCCCATCTACCATCATAGACTGATTTGGTGGAGTGCCGCCTGGTCGATAAAATAACGTCCACCACTTCCGGTGAAAGAGAAAAGGAACTCAGGTTGCCCCATTTAATCTCCAGACATGTAGGGGCAGACTCTGGCGGTGGGGGTGTAGAACCTGCCCCTGCGACTGCGAGAGGAGGTCTGCCCAGTGAGGGAGACGGAGCGGAGGGCACAGTGAGAGTTGGAGAAGGTCTGAGTACCATACCCTTCTTGGCCAATCGGACTTGGGCCTGGTCTTGGCGAATTTTCCTCAGAACCCGAGAAATCAAGGGTATGGGGAAAACCCATAAAGCAACAGGCCAAACCAGGGCATCTGAAACGCGCCCCCCAACGCCTCTTCCACCGGATGCTGGAGGCTGCAGAACGATGGACAGTGTGCGTTCTCCCTAGTGGCAAAGAGGTCTACCTGAGGAAATCCTCACATCCGGAAGATTTAAAGGATCAGGTCCGGATGGAGAAGCCACTCGTGATCGGCTGAGAAGTGCCGACTGAGGCTGTCCGCACGTACGTTTTGAACTCCGGCCAGATGGTTTGCTACTATGCAAATCTGATGGTACTGTACCCAAGACCAGAGCCGCAGAGCCTCTCTGCAAAGAATGTACGACCCTATTCCTCCCTGCTTGTTGATGCACCACATCGCGGTAGTGTTGTCCATCAGAACCTGGACCGACTAACCTCAAAGGGAGGGGAGGAAGGCCTAGAGAGCTAAATGTATCGCCCGCAATTCCAACAGATTGATATGAAACATCTGTTCCACTGGAGACCACAGACCTTCGATCTCCACGTCCCCCAGATGAGCTCCCTACCCTAGAGTGGAAGCATCGTTTACCACCGTGGCCACTGGAGGAGGCAGTGAAAACGGCCTTCCCTGGGAAAGGTTACCATCGTAGATCTGCTGCAGTGTCTCTGGAGATCGTTATAGACTCCTCGAGATCCCCTTTGTGTTGAAACCACTGCCTGCGGAGACACCACTGAAGAGCCCTCATGTGCCAGCGTGCATGAGTTATCAACAGAATGCATGAGGCGAACAGACAGAGCAGATGAGGGACCTTGAGGACTGGAACGACCACTCCACTTTGAAACATTGGAGTCAACGCCTGAATGTCCTGAATCCGCTGAGGCAGAGGAAAGGCCCGATTCAATGTTCTGTCCAGTACTGCCCCTATGAACAGGAGGCATTGAGAGGGCTCCAGGTGAGATTTGGGCACGTTTACCGAAAAGCCCAGGTCGAACATCAACTGGGTTGTCATCTGAAGGTGAAGCAGCACGAGCTCTGGATACATGGCTTTGGGTAAGGGAATACATTCAGGTAAGGGAATACCGATATCCCGTTCCTCCTGAGATGTGCTACAACCACGCCATCATCTTTGTGAAGACTTGAGGCGCGGAAATAAGACCAAAATGAAGGACCACAAACTGATAGTGTTGCGACCCCACCACAAACCGGCGATGCTTCCTGTGTGACTTGAGAATAGGGATATGGAAGTAAGCATCCTGCAAGTCGACAGACACCATCTAATCTTCTTCATTCAACGCCAAAAGCAACTGCGCTAAGGTCAGCATTTTGAACTTTACCTGCTTGAGGAACCAGTTCAAAACCCTCAGGTCCAGGATAGGCCTCAACCAACCATCCTTCTTGGGGATCAGAAAATATCTTGAATAACAACCCTGACCCCTTTCCTGCTCTGGAACTAACTCCACTGCACCTTTCAACAAAAGGACTAGAACTTCCTGTTGCAACAACAGGAGTTGGTCTTCTGTGCAAAAGGAGGTATGGGGAGGGATGGAAGGGGGAAACTCCCGAAAGGGAAGTGCATAACCTTTCTCCACAATATTGATGACTCAGGAATCCGATGTGATCAGCTTCCACATAGGAGAAAATGAAACAACCTTCCCCCTACAGGAGAAGTATGGGATGGAATGGACGGAGGACTAAGGCTGTTTTCCCTGTTGCACCCCCCCCCCGGAGGAAGAGGAAGAGGCAGGGTGCTGCTGGGTGGCTTCTAAGCGTAGAAGGTTGTTGGCCTGCTGGCTGGAGTCTCCCCCGAAAGGAAGAGCCTTGTCCAAACCCCCTGAACCTTCTGAATGATCTGAATGGGGTGGTGATTGAAGCCTGCAAGCCTATGGACTTGGCAGTAGCCCTGCTCTCCTTGAAGCGCTCTAAGGCAGACTTGGCTTTAGAACCAAATAGTTTGTCCCCATCAAACGGCAAGTCTAAAAGAGTTGTTTGCACATCCGATGAAAAACCAGACGATCTCAACCAAGCATGTCTCCTGGTTGCAATGGACGTGCCCATTGCCTTGGCCACCGAATCCGCGGTATCCAGCCCTGACTGAATGACCTGACTCGCTGCCGCTTGCGCATCAGTCAGAAGACCCCACATGTCCTGGGACAAATCAGGCAGCTCAGCCTTGGCCGCATCCATCAAGGCATGGATATACCTGCATAAAACACAAGTGGCGTTAGCAGACTTCAGGGCCATACTGCATGAAGAACAAATCTTCTTGGCCGACTGCTCCATCCTTTTTGATTCCTTGTCCGACTGGGCCCCAGGGAAGGACCCAGCAGCTGACCTCGAGGAGCAGGAGGCCTGAACCACCAGACTCTCCGGATTCGGATGCCTAGAGAGGAAACCCAGGTCCTCAGGAGCCACTCTGTATCTCCTCACCACTGATCTGTTATCTGCAGTCGAAGACACTGGTTTTCTCCAAACCTCAATAATTGGTTCAGTGAGAGCCTCATTAAAATGAAGGAGTGGCTCCACCGCAGCCGAAGTCGGATGTAACACTTCCTTTAGAATGTTCGTTTTCACCTCAGCTGCAGGTAGCGGGAGATCTAGGAAGTCCACTGCCCTCCTTACCACTGAGTGTAATGAAGCAGCCTCTTCAGTAAACTCCCCTGGAGAAGCTATATCCCACTCTGGGGAAGTATTGAGACCGTTTGTAGAGTCCAAACACTAAAAGTCCCAAAGGGGCTCTGCGATCTCTCCTTCCTCCAGGAGCTGCCTCCGATACTCCTGCTCCTCCAATAGCCTCAGAGCCTTCCTTCTCGAGCGCAACCTTGCCTCTATCCTTGGTGTCAATAAGGAATTGGCCGATGTTGACGATCTCGGCTGATGCGGATCTTCGGATTCTTCCAACGTCGGATCCATCGGCACTATGGAAAGGCGAGCCCTCTTCGCCGGCGTCGATTGGAGTCGTGGCGAAGTCAACGGTGCCACCGGATCAGCAGAAGCTACCGGCATCGAAAGTCTTCTCGGCGACGCCAAAGACACCGGCGCCAGACCAGCACCCTCTACTGGACAGAAGGGCATGAATGGTGTCGGCTTGTATGGAGCCAGAACGCCCAAACCAAAAGCCAATGGACCTGAGGGACCAGCCGGTGCACCACCAGGTGCCATGGAGCTGAAGATGCTGTACATAGCATTCAAGAATGCCGCCGGATCCGCACCTGGAGCCGGGAAAGCAGGATATCCCTGCAACGTCTGCGCTGAATATTCTTGCGACGTCAGAGCTGGATCCGGCACCTCTGACTGTGAAGGCGAGAAGCCAGGACTCTGGCGAGACTCGTCCACTTCAAAGACCGATGGCGCCAGAAAAGCGTGAGGGCTTTGTGGCTGAGGTGTCACTGTCGGGCTGACCTCCCGCGCCGTACGACGCCGAGTAGATGGAGATCTCGAACAGGATCGGTCTTTTTCCGAACAACGTCAGGAATCATGCCGATGCTGAGAGTCATGACGACGCAGTCTCTTGAAGATTTTAAAGACGACCTCCGATGTTGATGCTTTTCCTTCTTTTTTGATTTAGCCAAAAACAGCTTGACCTCACGCTCTTTGAGCACCTTTGGGTTCATCTGTTGACATGAACCACACTCCTCCACATCGTGCTCGGAGCTCAAGCACCACAGCCAGTCATTATGCGGGTCTGTCACCGACATACGGCCCCCGCACTCCCTACAAGGCTTGGACCCAGACTTCCGAGGTGGGGACATTTTTACTACAAAGTATCACCTCCGAGAAACAGTAGCTCTCCAAGAGACAGAAGAAAAAAACGTTACTTCGAAGGCACGGCAAAAAGGGAACTGACATCAGCACGCCGACGAGGACCTCTTATTGCCTCGATGAAGTCAGACGGCATCGCGTGGGAGTCTGGCAATTGTGACATCCTCGTCGACATGCAAAGCTGGGAAGAAAATTTTCGTTGAATGCTGGCATATTGGGAGAATTCATGAGGTGAGGAATCCACAGGTAGTTGTATCCATCAGAAAGGGTATTTTCATCATATCCATTTCACTCCTGCGAACAGGAAGAAGCCTGACAATCAGCTTCTGAGTCCTGCGTGCTGTGACAGACATCCTTCAGGGGGAAGAAGAAAGGGGAGAGATGTCCATTTCGAAGAAACAAAACTCCAACATAAAATTTCAAAGGTTCAGATCCTAAATCACATTTGGTCTCTAGAAAAGAACTATAAGTAGGGGGTTTTGAGACACCCAACTTTGTCATTGCCGAGCATCCAGCCAGGCTGGGTGAGAAGCGAACTGACATCAGCACGCCGGCGAGGACCTCTTATTGCCTCGATGAAGTCAGACGGCATCGCGTGGGAGTCTGGCAATTGTGACATCCTCGTCGACGTGCAGAGCTGGGAAGAAAATTTTCGTTGAATGCTGGCATATTGGGAGAATTCATAAGGTGAGGAATCCACAGGTAGTTGTATCCATCAGAAAGGGTATTTTCATCATATCCATTTCACTCCTGCGAACAGGAAGAAGCCTGACAATCAGCTTCTGTGTCCTGCGTGCTGTGACAGACATCCTTCAGGGGGAAGAAGAAAGGGGAGAGATGTCCATTTCGAAGAAACAAAACTCCAACATAAAATTTCAAAGGTTCAGATCCTAAATCACATTTGGTCTCTAGAAAAGAACTATAAGTAGGGGGTTTTGAGACACCCAACTTTGTCATTGCCAAGCATCCAGCCAGGCTGGGTGAGGAGGGGAAGAGCTGCAAGACTTCTACCAGTGACCAGGACTAAGGGCAAAGTCCCCCACCTGGAACTTGGAGCACCAGCTCCTGCCTGCTAGCCAAGACTAGTGTGCCCGTAGGGAAGCGGAGAGCATTGAAGGGAGTGAGGCACAGAAGGGAGTCTTTTATGCCAGTAGGGGCAGTTGTGAACGGATTTCCATGAGTGCAGTGTACGAAACGCACTCCCTGCACCGATCAGACCGTTACCCGTGTGCCTACTTTGACCTAGCAACTCCCTATGACATGATGGGCCACTTTTGATGGTTTCAAAGCCTGTGGCTGCAGAGCCCAATCCTTGCATCAATGGGGTAGTTGCCTGTGTGCTGAAGTGGCTTGGTGACACCATTTGCCAGAAGGAGCTGCTGTGAGCATCCATATAAGGCTAGCATGACCGGAGTGTGAACCTGGAGGGGCGACCCCATATGCCAGGTGGTGCTGCTAGAGACGCTGATGCAGAGAGGTTCGGGTTGTCACCCAAGTCCAGGAACCATTGTGACCAAGGTACACTCTATCTCAACTTGTGGATTGTGGGTTCTGGCAATTAGCGCTATGTGATGGAATTCCTAACATGTACTAGCCTAAAGATACAGACGTGGCAAATTTGCAGCAGTGTGCACTGAGTCAATTTTTTTTCTTATTTACCCACAATGGTGACATGCTTAAGCAATGGAGAACACAGGTTTGGAAATCGACCTCAACACCATGTCCATAGATTGGATGAAGGGACAAAAGGTGGAGGATTCCCAGGAGTAGGGAGAGAGAGGTCCTCGCTAATGTCATTAGGGACAAGTTTGAGGCACTGAATGAAAGGGAGAAGGCTGTAGCTAACTCTGGGGAAGGGACCATGTCAGGAACCCAGGAAGAGAGCACTGTGGATTCAGTCTCTGGGATCCCCTTAGCAAAGATATATCCCAGACACATGCCAAGAGAATCCCCTAATGCATTTTCCAGAGTTTCAGCTTGGCGCTCTCCACCTTTAGTTTCTAGAATGCCTCAGGTATGTACACCACCTCAAATTTCTAGGGTATCACTGTCACCACTTTCAGGAATAGATCCCTTGGTTGGGTTGAGCCTAGCAGAGACCCCAAGGATGCAGTTGGCACTTCAGAAGGTTGAGGAAGGTGAGAACGCCAGACTGTTTTAGAGGGAGAAGCAAAGGCTAGCTCACCAGGAACAAAAAGAGAGGAGGCAAAAGAGACAGGAGGGAAGGGCCCAGGTAAGACATTGTGAGAGAGAAAAGGAGGAGAAACGGAGAGTGGGATGAGAAACACAAGCAAAAGGAAAGAGATCTGGAAAAAGAAAAGATAGCTTTTGAGAAAGAGAAACTTAGGATGGCAGCAATGGCAACTCCAGTACAGGCCAGGTTTGGCCAAGGTTCTAAATGTTTTTGTGCATGTGTATGTGGGAGGTAAAGACATTTTGGAATGTTTTGTGAGCTTTGTGGTCGCTTCTAAGGTGCAGGCCTTAAATGAGGTGTCGAAGGCGGCTACCGTAATGGGGGGGCATTCCATTGGAAGGGACAGCTGTCATTGGGAGGATGCTTGTTGTAGACCAGATGGTCTATAAGTGAATCAAGAAAGTTTTTTTTTTTTAGTAGGTTTGGATTGCAGCCAGCTCAATACCTGCAAAGATTCAATGACTGCAAGAGAGCGGATGGTGTTCCATTTGAGACTTGGATTTGTGATGCATTGCATGATTGGAATGAGTGGGTACAGGTGATGTAGGCCAAGGATTTTCCGTCCAGTTGATTGTGACAGAATGACTCAAGGAGGAGTGCTCCACCCTACTTAGGCAATAGCTCTCTGATCTGACAGAGAGGGATCCAACCAACCTTGCAGGATTGGCTGATAAGTGGTTAGATAACAGAGTTCACAAAGGGCTGGAGCAGCATGGTTTTAAGCCAAATGGGAAGAAGTACTCTCTACAGACTGGTTCTAAACCAGAGGGTCCCATTCTCATGGGACACGTAGAGGACCCAGGAAACATGGGGGTGATAATGGTGTGTGTTGGGAACGACCCATTCTGCAGGGTAATTTCCAAATGTTTTGTCTTCCTCTTTTCCTGACCTTGTGTTTGCTGGTTTTAGGACTTTACCACTGCTAACCACTGCTAAAGTGCATGTGCTCACTCCTCTAAACATGTTAACATTGGCCAATATATAATTGGCATACTTAAATTACGTAAAAGTCGCCAGTAAAGTGCACTATATGTGCCCAGGGCTTGTAAATTAAATACTACTAGTGGGCCTGTATCACTGATTGTGCCACCCAATTAAGTAGCCACCTTAACCATGTCTCAGGTCTGCCATTGCAGAGCGTATGTGTGCGGTTTTAAACTGCGTGTTGACCTAGCAAGTTAAACCTCTTGCCAGGCCTAAACCTTCATTTTCAGTACATACAATTCAACCTTAAGGTAGCCCTGGACAGCCCATGGTCAGGCTGCAGTGTATTCAAAACGTAGGGCATGTACATTTATGTTTGACATGTCCTGCTAGTGTAAAACTCTTAAGTTAATTTTTCACTACGGCATGACCTATCTCTCCCATTGGATAACACTGGGATTACCTTATTACATTTTACAAGTGTAATTTCCAATTGGGAAGAGATGGGACCCCCAAGTTTGGTGACTCTGGAATCACCAATCAGGATAACATAGTTTGTCGGAAAGGGCAGACTCTAGGAAGGCAGTGGCTATGGAGGCCATCACTTTTACTCCAAGACGAGAGGAGGGTGGACTTCCGAAGCAGACCATGTGCCATGACCTGTGTCATTTCCAGAGCTGCAAGGGATGTTATGTGCGGGGGAGCCTACCTGGAAAGATTTCCACATGGCACAGGAAGAGTGCCCTACTCTTTAGGGACTTCAGAAGGAAGCCCAGGAATAGGCAGCAAGGGGATGGTTGTGAAATACTGTTGGCTGAGTGGATGGCCTACTTTATAGTGAATGTGTACATCCTGATCTAGGTACTGGCAAAAGGCTAGTGGTTCCATTAGTGCACAGGAATGTCCTGTTGTCACTAGCTCATGAATTGCCCTCATCAGGACACTTAGGGATTAGAAACACCTAGGGTATGTTGGATTATCCATTCAACTGCCCAGAGATGAGCAGAGGCACTGAGCAGTTTTGTGGTAAGACAGGAGGGAAGGACAAGGCACTGTTAGTGCCTCTACCAGTTGTAGGTGTTCTTTTTGAGTTGGTGGGAATAGACATAGTTGGCCCATTCAACCCCCTAACAGTCAGGCAACAAGTATATCTTGGTTGTGGTGGATGGTGCCACCTGGTACTTTGAAGCTGTACTTTTGAGGAGCATGACTGTGAAGGTGGCAGTGGGAGTTCTTCAAGGGATTTTTTCTAGTTCGGATTTCCTAGGATGATAATTTCCGATGGAGGAACCAACTTTATCTCTTCTTACATAAGAAAGATGTAGGAGAGACCTGGTGTGACATACTACCTTCCCATGCCATACTACCCACAAACCAAAGGTTTGTGGAGGTTTTTAACAAACACTGAAGAGCTTGATGGGAACTCTACCAGAGAACCTCTAGAGAAAGTAGGATCTTCTCCTGTCATGCCTCTCTTTTGCCTACCTAGGAGATTCTGCAGAGGGGAGTAGGCTTGAGTCCCTTTGAACTTCTGCATGTACACCCGGTAAGGGCGTCCATTTGCCTTAGTTAGAGAAGGATGGGAAGGAACTTGGGAAACCCCACATAAGGATGTGGTAAACTATGTGATTGTCCTCAGAAAGTTGATGGCGCAATACATGATTCAAGCATAGAAAAATATTTAGGCCAGCCAAGTACTGATGAAGGAATGGTACGACCAGAAAGCTACTCTGACTGGGTATCAAGATGGCCAGGAGTTATTGGTGCTGAAGCCCATTTGTCCCAGGGCTTTGGAGGACACATGGTGTGGGCCATACAAGGTAGTTCAGAAATACTCTGAGGTAAACTATATGGTGGACATGGGGTGCCATAAGGGACCCCTAGCAGGTGTTCCATGTTCCATGAGAACAGGCTGAAGCCTTATCTCTACAGTGACTACACAGTAAATGTCATGGCTAACGCGGAATAAGTAGAGGAAGACAATGAACCTCTTTCTAGCATCCTGCATAGTGATATGAAGGTTAGTACTGCAGAAGGGGTACAGTTAGCCCCGGAGCTAATACCTGAGCAGTAGAAAGAGTGTAGAGAGGTATTGGGAAGGTTTGCCAACCTCTTCTCACTAACGACAGGGTTGACACTTGTCCGCATGCATGGCATAAACACAGGTAGCAGTCTTCCAGTGAAGTTCAGGATGACAGAATGTCTGATCGGGTTCAGGGATGCATTAAGGCCAAAGTTGCCCAATTGTTGGACCTGGGGGTTATTAAGAAATCTTGTATTCCTTGGTCTAATCCCGTGGTTCTAGTACCAAAGCAAAGGTCTACTGACTTGTGGTTCTGTGTGCACTACCCTCAATGAGGTAACCAAAACCGATTCCCATCCAAACCCCAGAGCGGACAAACTTGTTGACTATTTAGGTGCTGCTAAATATGTGATCAGACCAATGGTTATTGGCAGATAGCCTTAGCGCCAAGTGCAAATGAGACAACTGCATTTTACACACCAGAAGGGCTGTATCAGTTGCAGGTGATGACCTTTGGATTGAAAAATGCTCCTGTCACTTTTTGGCACATGGTGAAGCATGCTCTCATAGGGTTGGAAAAGTTTTGTGTGGCCTATTTATGTGACATTGTAGTGCTCAGCAATTCATAGGAAGACCACCTGAGACACCTGGAGCAGATGTTGGCTAGAATACAGGAGGTGAAACTTACCATCAAGGCCACTAAGTGTGAGGTGGGGAAGTCCTCTGTAGTAAACCTTGGGCATGAGGTGGAGAACAGGAAGATTCGCCGGTTGGATGCCAAAATTCAATCTGTGATGAAGCGGAAGGTACCCACTACCCAGACTGATGTGAGGGCCTTTTTAGAACTCACTGAGTATTACTATAACTCTGTGAAAGTATAGTTGCCCCAATGACAGCTTTGACCTCTAGGAAGCAGCCCAGGAAGGTAATATGGACTGCAGAGTTAAAAGGCATTTGAGGAACTAAAGAAGGCACTATGAACTGCACTAGTACTGAAAGTGCCCGACTACAGTGAACCTTTCATTTTACAGACGGATGCCTCAGACAAGGAAGTTGGAGTGGTGTTAGTTCAACTGGATGATAAGGGTAGAGAGTGTCCGGCAGCCTTTGTTATTAGGATATTACAACCAAGGGAGGAGAACTGGCCAGCTATTGAGAAGGAGTGCTTTGCCATAGTATGGGCCTTGAGTAAGTTCTGCCCTTATTTGTTTGGCACTAGGTTTGTGGTGCAAATAGATCCTAAGCCACTTTACTGGTTGATGGTTATGAAGGAAAATCATCCCAAGTTGTTGAGATGGTCTATTTAATTGCAAGGGTTGGACTTGTGGTGAAGCACAGAGCTGGATCGAGTCATGGGAATGCTGACAGACATTCCCACTGGTTTTACCAATATCATCACCCAACCTCTCCAGGTTAGGAGTTAGTTTGGGGTGTTCTGATCTGGGGGGACCAGGTAAATGTGTGTGTGCTGGCAGGGTGTGCTTTTAAATAACACACTCTGGGGAAGTACAGAGAGACTGCAGTGCTGAACAATGCACAGATTGAGTCTGTCTGGTACATGTGGAAATGCTGGTGGTATCCTAATACATGAGGACAACAATACTAGGCAGTGGAGTGTGCTGTGGATGTACACTGAGTGCAGAAGTGCCTGCACTGGTCCATAACGTGGAGGACCTTGGGATCCATATTAGGAAGCCCAGGCATGCCTGGTGAAAACATGAGGAGTATAAAAATCCTGCTTGACACAATTATATGTTGCTGCATTCCTATAAGGTAGGTGGGACAAGCACTGGGGGAGGGGGAGCCAGGCTTTCCCTGGGCATTTCCAAGGGCTCTTTGATTCAGTGACAGATCAAAAGGAAGGGGCTTGGACACATCTCAGAAAGAGGGAGATAGAGACATTAAGGAAATATACAGGGTAGGGCTCAGGGTCAAGTTTTAACCTTTGCTGCATGTATCACTGTCGCTGGCATCCAGGTGTGAATCTTGTTGTGGATTAATCAGCTTCAGAGTCCCGCCTGCTGTGACAGACATCTTTCAGGGGAAAGAAGGAAGGGGAGAGACATCAACTTCAAAGAAGCAGAAACCTAACATAAAACATCAAAGGTCTAAGCCCTAAATCACAATAGGTGTGTGAAGTAGAACGATAAGCAGGGGAGTTTGAGCCCCCGAACTTTTTCATCTGCGGAGCAGCCAGCTGGGCTGTGTGAGGAGGGGAAACTCTAAAAGACTTCTGTCTGTGACCAGGACTAGGGGCCTGCCAGTCTCACTGCTGAGTGAGGGAACATCATCCAGGGAAGCCAAGAACACCTGCCTTGAACTTGGAGCACCAGCACCTGCTTGATTGCCAAGACTGGTGTGCCCATGAGTAAGAGGAGAGCGTTGGAGGGAGCAAGGCCCAGAAGGGAGTCATGGCGTTAGGACTCTCTGGGACAACCCGTGTCTGCTCCAATTAGCCCGTTGACTGTGTGCCTACATTGACTTGGTGAGCCCATATACCAGGAGGGGCTGCCTTTGTGTTGATTCAAAGCCTGCGGCAGGAGAAACCCATACCCACATTGATTGGGCCTCTGTCCGTGTGCTGAAGTGCCTTGGTAACCACGTGTGCCAGGAGGCGCCATCATGACCCTTCATGTAAGGCTCGCGTGACTGGAGTTTGAAGCCAGAGGTGTGGCCCCACATGCCAGGAACAGCTGCTGGAGACGCTGAAGCTAACTGGTCCAGGTAATCACTCAGGACCAGGAAAATGTTGAGACCAATGTGGACTCAACTTGCGGATTGCCCCCGGAAGCTGTCGGAGCAAGGAAACCACCCCCTCACCCTCTGCTGAGGGAAGGAAATACTCACTGCACAACAGCCGGAGCACCATTTCTGGTCTGAATTCTGCTGGTAGAGTGACTCAAGGAAAAGAGCCAGCTCCTGCCAGGTGCTGCTGTGTGTGACTACGAGCAGTCCAGCTCAGCCGATCCAGAACAGGTCGGCACTGCACCGCTGGAAGGTACTTGGCTGTTTGAGCGGGTAAGCTGAAAACAGGATCTTCGGGCCCTATGTGACATACCACCATTGGTGCTGCTAATCTCTAGACTGTAAAACTGAATATACTTGCAGAGACCAAGGGAGTAACTCTTGACTACGGCCTTTTAGTTTACATTCCCTGGATTCAGCCATACGTGAATGTGGAGTAACAGCAAACCCATTGCTCGAGAGCTGGGAGGACAGGTACTTGACAGCTACTACAGCCACAACCTCAAGGGTATTGTGTTATTGCTTTTGGAATCTTGTTTACTTTTGCATGTGTAAAGTTGGAATGAAAATACTGCAGTGCATACCCCTCAGTACCCAACATATTCTGCAGTAATCACTACAGAGTATATAAGGGCTCCGAAAGGTACGTATTACAGTACAGTCAGTGGTTTCTAAACAGGGTCAGAAGAGGGAGCTGCCCTTCTATGTTTAAAAATCAGTGCAGAGTAACCCCTTTAATGCAGGAGTTGGTATACCTCCCCAGTGCCATTGGCTGAGACTGGGAAGGCACATAAAGACCCCACTGGAGCAGAACTCCAGACTGCTCAGGAAGAGTTTCCTGAGCAGCATGAGACTTTTTTTAACGTAATGATGATCAGTGTGCAGAGCACACTGACATCACTATGCTAAAGTGAAAGTAGAATGAGCCTAAGCACTGCCTCAGTGCTCAGGGGCATATCTCAGTCCCTGAACACTGATTGAAGTGGGAAAAGTATTGGTGTAAAGGAAAGAGCCTCCCTTTTCAAATGCTTTCTCTTTCCAGTGGGTACCTGCTTGACGATCACCACTGCTATAGGATCCCCAAGCAAGGATTTACCCACTGGACACCAGGGATTTTGGGAGAGAGGCCCCTTAGGCAAGGGATTGTGATCCTCCCACCCACCTACCAGACTAGTCTTTCTGCCCCCCCAGGTGGGGCAGATGGGGTAATGCTCCCAATTTGCCCTCCATGGGGGCAGAAAGCCCACTAGATTCCAGGGTTCATTTTTAAAAATAATTATAGGGGTAAGCGCTCCCCATAATGGGCAAGGCCCTGCCCACCAAACCCAAACAACTATTGTGACAGTCTTTCTTCTCCCTCTGGAGGATATATGGGGGTGATTACCCCAATCTGCCCATCCCCAGAGCGGCAGAATCCCCACTAGACACCAGCTTTTAAAAAAAAGAAATATGCGGGCTGTTGGGAGTGCATTTCTAAATTGTCGAGAAAAAAACTAATTTAATTCTGAATTAATGGACAATGCTAATAATGTTTACGATGTGAATAAGTGCAAACATTGTAGTAGGCAATCATTCGTAAGCATGCTAGGCCTGAAATAATTCGACACTGATATTTTATAATTAACTAAGCTAAAGAAATTGTGAAAAGGCACAAGGCCTGATCTTGACCTGTTGAAAGACATGTTTTTTTATAATAAATAGCTGTTGTTCACAAATGTTTGTTCATATAGATGTTTCAACTTCTTAAAAGACCACTGTTCGCTAATGGATAGATTTGTTATTTAGAAGATTACCTATGAAGATCACTGTTGAAAATTATGAAACATGGATCACAGAGGTATGAAATCTGGTCCTTTATTGGAGCATCCCATCCACAGCCAACTACCATCTTCTCCTCTCAGCTCTGCTCTGTTCAAACCTTTCTAACATTCCATATTCTACATGATGTCAGACTATGACATCAGCCTGAGAGCAGAGCAAAGAGAACAATCTACATTGATTTTACAATTGATTATATACCACACACCTCCCTCCTAAAATAAGAATGCTCCAGACAACTATATACAAAGTTTGAAAGAATTCACATTAGAATAGATAACAAAATACAATGCATAAAAAAACACTAATCTTAACAATTTCCAATGAATTTTACAATTCTGTTAAGATTCCATATTCTACCATCTTTTATCTTTACGGCATTTCTGAACAGTTTAACAACTTCAAAAGGT
Organism: Pleurodeles waltl; assembly: GCF_031143425.1. NCBI lineage: Eukaryota > Metazoa > Chordata > Amphibia > Caudata > Salamandridae > Pleurodeles > Pleurodeles waltl. Next base: position 166,897,226 of record NC_090443.1, on the reverse strand, counting down.
CCTTGGAATTTACTCTTGCCTTTACTCAAAGTTGGTTTCTTGATCAATATCTGATCTCCAATCTTTATGTCAAGCTCACACACACCCTTCTTGTGGTCATAATACAATTTCCTTTTTCGTACATTTGCACTCTCATGCACATTCTTCTCATCCATTATGTCCTGATCCATTACTTCCTTCCTCCAATACACCCATGGAGGTGCAAGTGATGTGTTAGCCTTCCGACCTCTGAAAAGATCGAAAGGGACCTTTCCTGTTGTAGAATGAGGAGTCACCCTATAAGCATAAAGAAACCCTTTTAAACCTTCCTTCCAGTCTCTATTTGAAGCATTCTCTAGTTGTATACATTCTTTCACACACCTGTTGAATCTTTCAATTATTCCATTCCCTTCGGGATGGTAAAGAGAACACCTTTTGTGCCTTATACCTGACTTCCCAAGGAACTCACTCATTTCTCTTGAGACAAACTGCGGTCCGTTATCCGTGACCATGGTATCAGGGAAACCCTCACGCCCAAAAATGTCATTGAGAAACTCAATTATTTTCTTAGTTTCTGTACTGTGACATATACCAATCTCAGCCCATCTAGAAAAATGATCAATAAGCACTATCAAGTAAGTGACACCACCCCTACCATGTAACGGACCCACAATGTCCACCGCAATTTCTTGCCATGGTTTTAGTGGCATGTCTCTTACACACATTGGAGGTACTCTTGTTTTATAAACTTTGTCACTATTGCTACATTCAATACATTCTCTCACTACTCTCTCCACTCTCAAATCCATTCCCGGCCACCAATAGTCCTGACGAATTCTAGCCTTTGTTCTGCTCATACCTTGATGACCAACATGCGCAAGACTAACAATTCTATCTCTCAAAACCATAGGAACCACTAATCTCAGACCTCGCAACAACAAACCATCCTGAATAGATAATTCCTCCTTTATCTTCCAATAGCCACACAATTCTACATCCTTTTTGGCATCATGAGTCCAACCACCTCTGATCTTTTCACACACTCGTTGCAAAACCTCATCCTCTGCAACCGCTTCCTCCCATTCTTTCTGTTCTACAACACCACCTGTCACACTGCACACAGAAACATCCCTTAAACCATACTCACTCGAACTCACCTCCGCATTTGAACTCAATCTAGAGAGACAATCCGCAACTCTATTATACGAACCAGGAACATAATGCACAGCGTAATCATACTCTTGTAAACTAATCACCCATTTACTCACCCTTCCTGAAATAGAATCTAACCCTTTCCTCATGAATACCTCAACTAAAGGTTTGTGGTCAGTAAAAACTTCAAATTTTCTCCCCCACACAAAATTCCTAAGTTTGTTAACTGCCCAATGTACACACAAAGCCTCTTTTTCAATTGTTGAGTAGTTGAACTCCGGTCCACGTAACGTCCTAGAGCAAAACACTATGGGTTTGCGAATCAAATCCTCATTCTCTTGTAACAACACAGCTCCTAAACCTTTTTCACTCGCATCAGTCATGATTACACTTTTCTTCTTGGGGTCAAATGATTCCAAACACCCTAAAGAAGACAAAATACCCTTGATGTTCTTAAACTCCTCTGAACACGCATCATCCCAAACAAATTCAACATTTTTTTTCAAGAGCTGACGCATGCACACAGTTTTTGAAGCAAGATCCGGTAGAAACTTTGCGTGAAACTCAACCATTCCCAAAAAGGACATCAACTCATCTTTTTTCCCAGGTGCACGGAGATGCAAGATATTATCTACTAACTCCTTCTTAGGATGCAGACCTGTTGCAGAAATCTTGTGTCCTAAATAATCCACCTCAGTTTCCTTGAAATGACATTTTCTCAATTTGAGTGTGAGACCATGATCTCTAAGAATGGTAAGAACTTTCCTAACCCTTTCGTCATGCTCAACCATTGTACTTCCGTATACCAAAATGTCATCCTGGAAACACTTGACACCTGCCATGGAACCAAACAGATTATACATTAACCTTTGGAAAACCGCAGCTGCAGAGACTAATCCAAAAGGCATTCTTAGGAATCTGTAAGTACCGAACGGAGTGATAAATGTAGTAAGATCACGTGAATCAGGATGTAACACGACTTGGTGATATGCTGAGGTCAAATCAAATTTCGTATAAAATCTAGACCCAGATAGTAAAGTGACCATTTCTGTGATGTTGGGTACCGGAAATTGATCACTGATGACACATTTATTAAGATTCCTCAAACCCACACATAGCCTCAGCTCACCAGATTGTTTCCTTGCTACCACAATGGGCGAAATCCACTCCGATGACTCCACAGGTTTGATGATACCTTCATCACACAGTCTCTTAATTTCCTTTTCCACATCATCCTTCAACGAGATAGGAATAGGTCGCACTTTGGCTATAACAGGAACTGATCCTTTCCTTAATTTTATTTGATGAACATAACTCTTCAAACAACCCAACTTTGAACTGAACACATCTTTAAATTCATCAACAAATTCTCGGAAAGACTCCTCTATTCCTGTACTTATTTCACATACCTGACCAAGAGCTTTTACATATTCATCCTTAACCATCACTGGAGAAGGAGAATTAGGATCCAAAATGACTTTCAAACCAGCCTGATGAGGCCAACTCAATACACTTCCTCCCTTGACTGGAACATACATTTTCCCAAAAATCGTGTTGGACTTGTAGATAAACTCCGCTTCAAAATATCCCCTCAAATCAATGACCTGACCACCATACCCCCCAGGAACCAGATCAGGACTCTTCAAAATAACCTTGTGACTAAAATTTTTATCAAAAAACTCATCTGAAATCAAAGTTAACCATGCCCCTGAGTCAAATAACATCTCAGTAGATTTTCCTAAAATAGATACAAAATCCTTAGGATGTTTTTTTTTCTCAGTACCCAGTGAAACAGACAAAATGCAGTCCTCAACAGTTTTCACAGATACTTGTTTTTTTGCAGATTTACAACACTTAGCAAAATGTCCCTTCTTATTGCAGGATCTACAGGTGGAGTTCACAGCAGGACATTTTTTGTAAGTAGCATAGTGTCCCAAATTCCCACAACGAAAACATCTGGCATTCTTATACCTGTTTTCTACAATTTGATCAAAATTCCCATTTTCACGTTGAGATATATCACACTTAGAAGATTCTCCTTTCATCACAATTTTGTTCACTTCCACTTTCCTTTGTTTTTCCAACTCCTCAACACAAGCCAGTGTATGTTCAACCCCTTTGGCCAAAATGATTACTTCATGCAATGTGGGGTCATCCTTACTCCATAATTCCTGCCTAATTTTATCACTCATACACCTCAACATAAACTGATCTCTTATTCTTTCTTCAACCGTACTGCCAAATTTACAAGTTGACGCAAGTTTTCTAAGTGCTGTGATATATTCTTCAATACTCTCTCCTTGCCTCTGTTCCCTCATCCCAAAATGATAGCGTTCCAATATAGTGCTCACTTTGGGTAGATAATGTAAATCAAGTTTTTTAAGACAGAGTTCAAATTCATTGAGATCTGTAGCTTCCTCACCCGGATCCGGAAGACTCTCAAATATTTCTTGGCCCTCACACCCAAGACAGTGCATGAGTAGTGCAGTTTTACGCTCATTTGTTAAGTTAGAACCACAAACCCTGGCATAGTGTAAAAAAGTCTTCTTCCATTTTGACCATTTTATCAAAGGTTCACCAGGCGTTGTCAAAAAGAATGGTGGCGGTGTCACACTTTGCATATTGCCAACACTAAAACCCCAAACGGACTATAAAAGTACAATAAAACTATAATAGGAAAGATATAATAACAGTACAATATGTAAAACTTGTAGGAAAGACGATTTCGTTTTATAACTAGTAACAATTAGTACATTTTCTAAGGGAAATAGACCTTGTTACTTAATGAAATAAGTTCTCATCTGGTAGCATCTGAAAAAAATGTCAGGTGAGTTTTCTTTTTTTTTTTTTTTTACTAACAATTATCCAGCAAAATTAAATATTCTATTTCTAAATGACGTGCTGTAGAAAATAAAATTTGTCAGACTATAATAGACAATATCAGCTGAAACGCCGTTCTCCTCGCGCTGTATGCAGCTCAACACAAGCAGCTCTCAATGGAATCCTGCTCGCGCTAGATAGAGCGCAATCAAATCAAAATAAAACAGTTCAGTCCAATATGCCTACATAAGCTTAGCATTTAAAAAGGAACAGAAAAACAAAGTCAATTACTCTTTCACGCTCTCCTGGGCATGAATGGAAAGTAAAGCGAAAGCCGTTAAAACCAGAAGTCTCTCTCGCGCTCTCCTCAACGCAAAAGACTGTAAATAAACAAATGTTTCCTCTGCCCACTGCTTGTATTACTTTTCCTTTCTACATGAATGTTCAACACATTAGGCTTTACTGAGCTTTAAAAAAAAAACTAAATCAATAACTCTTTCACGGTCTCCCGAGCGTGAATAAAAATCAATAATTCTTTCATGCTCTGTTGAAGATGAATAAAACAACTTTAGTAGTGAAATCTTGCTCGCACTCTCCTGAGCACAGAATTAAATGTTCCATATAAAACGATCCATATAAAACGATCTGCTTGCAGGTAAACCACTGAGCTTTCACGCTCTCCTGAGCATGATTTCAAAACAGAAGAAGGAATTTGGTGGTGAAATTCAAAATCAAAATACACACGTTCAATTAATTAGATTAAACGTGTAAAAGGTTGCCAGCACAGAGAAAGAAAAAAATAAAAATACAACTGATGTAAAACAAAACACAGCTGATTTCTAGTCCAAACTTAAGGTGAAGTCAAATTAATACCTTAAGATTTCTGCAGAGCTAAATTCGGAAAATACAAACCCTTGCAAAATGACACAAGTCAGAGAGAGAAAAAAAAAATTACACAAATCAGCACGAAGTAGCCTGAGAAATGGTGTTAAGATGCTCCACAGGATCCCATCCTCGTCGCCAGTGTTGAAAATGATGAAACATGGATCACAGAGGTATGAAATCTGGTCCTTTATTGGAGCATCCCATCCACAGCCAACTACCATCTTCTCCTCTCAGCTCTGCTCTGTTCAAACCTTTCTAACATTCCATATTCTACATGATGTCAGACTATGACATCAGCCTGAGAGCAGAGCAAAGAGAACAATCTACATTGATTTTACAATTGATTATATATCACACATGGGAATGTAGCCTTGTACTGGTGGATGAATCATGGGAAATCAAGTGAGTTAGTTACATGATAAGACATAGGCCCTCATTCTGACCCTGGCGGTCGGTGATAAAGCGGCGGCCAAGCCGCCAACAGGCCGGCGGTCTAAAATATGCAATTCTGACCCTGGCGGGAACCGCCAACACAGCCCGCCAACTTAACACTCCGACCGCCACAGCGGTACAAACAAACAGCGCGGCGGTTCCCGCCAACAGCCCGGCGGCAGACAATGTACCGCCCACCCTATTACGACCCACCAATCTGCCACCTTTTCCGGGGCGGGAGCACCGCCGATAAGAACACGGCGGAAACAGACTACGAACGGGAAAACGCTCACCTCTACGCACTCCACGCGAGATTCCGGCAGTATGGAACCAGAGTTGCAGGTCATCCCCGCACTCCTATTCCTGCTCATATACCAGGAGCACGCCCGGCGGCGCGGAAGACATCGGTGAGTACTGCACCTACGACACAGGGGAGGGAAAAGATTACCGGCACACACCCACCCACCCACACCCACTACAACACACACATCAATGCATTCCCACAGATCACTGTCACAACCCACAAACCACCCCCCTCCGAAATAATGCAAAGACCAAAAGAAGAGATCATAAACGGGCAGATATATTGAAATATGGACACCAGTAATCCCAATAAATAAATAAACTATGTACAAAATATATACAGCTACTAAATGTAGTCCAACCACTGTCCGTGGATCACAGGGGTCCTGTGCAAAGGGGCAAGGCCCAGTCCCACGACAAGAACTCCACGGAGAGAACACTGCAGGGGCATCAGAAAGAAAATAGGACAGGCACCTCAGGGGGAAGGGAAGGGGGGGCACCTCAGCCACTTGAGTACACGACGCCAGATCCACGAGGGGACTCCATGACCACTGGCCCATCCTGGGGAGAGCAAAGCCACAGTCCATACAGTCCATACAGTGGGTGGCCTGCCCACTGGGCCATCCTGGGGAGAGCAAAGCCACAGTCCAAACAGTCCATACAGTGGGTGGCCTGCCCACTGGGCCATCCTGGGGAGAGCAAAGCCACAGTCCATACAGTCCATACAGTGGGTGGCCTGCCCACTGGGCCATCCTGGGGAGAGCAAAGCCACAGTCCATACAGTCCATACAGTGGGTGGCCTGCCCACTGGGCCATCCTGGGGAGAGCAAAGCCACAGTCCAAACAGTCCATACAGTGGGTGGCCTGCCCACTGGGCCATCCTGGGGAGAGCAAAGCCACAGTCCATACAGTCCATACAGTGGGTGGCCTGCCCACTGGGCCATCCTGGGGAGAGCAAAGCCACAGTCCATACAGTCCATAACAGACCCCACTGCCACTGGAGGAGGCAAGTTGGCCAGAGGACATCCTGCAGCCCTGCCCGAGATAGATCCTGCCCTGCCACGTCTGCCAAAGGGCCAGCGGTTCTTGCCCTGAAGGGCCCAGTTCAGCGGTTCTTGCCCTGAAGGGCCCAGTTCAGCGGTTCTTGAGACGGCGGGGCCCAGTTCAGCGGTTCTTGCCCTGAAGGGCCCAGTTCAGCGGTTCTTGAGACGGCGGGGCCCAGTTCAGCACTCCTTGCCTTGAAGGGCCCAGTTCAGCGGTTCTTGAGACGGCGGGGCCCAGTTCAGCGGTTCTTGAGACGGCGGGGCCCAGTTCAGCGGTTCTTGCCCTGAAGGGCCCAGTTCAGCGGTTCTTGAGACGGCGGGGCCCAGTTCAGCGGTTCTTGAGACGGCGGGGCCCAGTTCAGCGGTTCTTGAGACGGCGGGGCCCAGTTCAGCGGTTCTTGCCCTGAAGGGCCCAGTTCAGCGGTTCTTGAGACGGCGGGGCCCAGTTCAGCGCTCCTTGCCTTGAAGGGCCCAGTTCAGCGGTTCTTGAGACGGCGGGGCCCAGTTCAGCGGTTCTTGCCCTGAAGGGCCCAGTTCAGCGGTTCTTGAGACGGCGGCCGGTCTATGGCCAACTGCTAATTGCCTGGTGGTGCCCTCCTGGGCAGCGGGGATGGTGCTCCTTCACTGCCCACCTGGGCTGTGGGTGGTGGGGCCCTCCTGGCCAGCTGGGCTGGGTCCTCCCTGGGCAGCGGCTATGGGGGTGGTGGGCTCTCCCGGGGCAGCTGTGCCGGTTCCTCCCGGGGCAGCGGCTATGGGGGTTGTGGACTCCTCCTGGGCAGCAGGCCTGCTGCCTGACCTCTCCGACTTGCTGCCCTTGCCCTCCTTAGTCGTGGGCCTGTGGCCCTTTCCTCCCTTTGGAGCTGTGGCTGGTGACTGTCTCTGGGTGGTGTCCGGGGGGGATGTAGAAGGCGGGCTCCTGCGGCGACCCTTCCGCCTTCTGCTCCTCTTCCCAGGGGGTGGGCTGGCTGTCCCCTTGCTGCTGGGCGAAGATCCAGACATGCGGGCTGGCGGGCTCCAATACCCCTGCACCCTTGTCAAGGGGGCTGCAGGGCTGGTGGTGGCTGAGGTGCTCTTCTTACCCCGACGAGAAGGAGGGGGGGGGCTCAGGGTCAGGAAAGAAGTTAGTAGTGGCGAGGAAGAGCTTCTTGGGACAATGGAGAGTGGTAGGTACAGTGGGAATGGGAGTGGAGGGAGAGGATGTGGTTGTAGGTGAGTCACGTTTGCTGTCTTTGGGTGCAGGTGCAGGAGGGATAGGCTGTCGTGAGGTGGATGGCTGTTGGGTGGGTGGGTGGGTGGCTGCGTTTGTGTGGTGTGGAAGAGGGGGTGACAGACACAGTGGGAGAGGACACAGGGGACGTGTAAATGGCAGTGGGGGTGGTGACTGCACGTGTGCGGACTGGAGTGGAGGGTGTGCTGGTGATGGAAACACTGGCTGATGGTGAGGTGAATGGAGGTGTGAGTGTAGACGTCACAGGGAGGGAGGAGGGAGACGAGGAGGTGGGGGTCACAGAGGTGGTAGTGACTGTTGGCATGTCTGCATCGGAATGTTGCGTGTGTGAATGTCTGCGTGATCTGTGGTGCTTATGTTTGGATGAGCTTCTCTTGGGTGTTGAGGTGTGTGCAGGCTGGTCTGATGGTGTGGGTGGGACAGGCAGAGGAACAGGAGACTGGGAGGAGGGAGTTAGTAGAGGCAGGCAGGAGACAGGGACAATGGCTGCCGTCAGTGCTGAGGCCAGAGCCTGGAACGATCGCTGATGGGCAGCCTGACCCGAATGAATGCCCTCCAGGTACGCATTGCTGCGATGAACCTCCCTCTCCACCCCCTGGATGGCATTCAAAAGGGTAGTCTGCCCAACAATGAGCGTTCGGAGGAGGTCAATGACCTCCTCACTGAGGGCAGCGGGGGTAACAGGGGCAGGGCCTGAGGTGCCTGGGGCGAAGGAGATGCCCGGCTTCCTGGCAGAGCGGGCACGGGGCGAACGCTGAGGGGCTGCTGGGAGGGCGGAGATGGTGCGCTGGGTGGCGGCTGTACCTGTAATGGCGGGGGGCACGGATGGTGCCACCCCCGCAAGGGAGCCCCCTTCCGAGGACGTGTCCGTGTCGCTGCAGGGTCCAGTCGTCCCCGTCGTGGAGCTCCCCTCGCCCTCCGTCTCACTGGTCCAGTCTGACTCTGTGGCATGGCCCTCCTGGGCCATGTGAGATGCAGCTCCCTCCTGCCCCGATGCCACTTCTCCTCCGCCTGATGATGCTGATGCACACAAGCACAGAAAGACAAACAAAAAGGGGGGGGGAGAGAGAAATAAAGGGATATTGAGTACATGGATCTCCGGTACAGTTAGCGGACATGACAGACACAGATGCCCCCTGCACTAAGTTGCGCACTTGGGGTACGCTACGCATTCCGTGGAACATGCCCTACACGCCTAGAGTTGACAACTGCACCCATGGATGACACGGCCCAGGGATGGCTGTACTGACAAACTACTGAGGGTGGTGGCTGGGGACACAGGGGCTTACGGGGGTGCCCAGCCTACAGATATCGCCCTGGCCTAGGGGGACCCCCAGCCCTCCTCCCCCACCCAGACACCTCCACTGCGCGACAACAGAGTAGATAATGCTTGTACTCACCCCCTTGTGTCTGCTGTGCTGCCCTCACGTGCCCATCCAATTCAGGGTAGGCCACCGCCAGGATCCGGAACATCAGGGGGCTCAGTTGACGGCAGGCACCCCGCCTACGTTGGGAGGCCATCCCCAGCAGAGACTCGGTGGTCTTCTTGGTCCCGCGGCGGATGTCCTCCCACCTCTTGCGGCAGTGGGTGCCCCGTCGATGGTGGACCCCCAGGGCCCGGACTTCCTTGGCGATGGCACGCCAAATCCCGATCTTCTCATGGGCGCGGACCTATGTGACACGTACAGGGAGGGAGAAATACCACGTTCAAGTTTCTCAGCATTTTCCTTTCCAGTGGCCCAACGCCCCCCATCCCCGCCAGGCCCCCCGCCAGGCCCAACATGCCCCCCATCCCCGCAAGGCCCCCCGCCAGGCCCAACATGCCCCCCATCCCCGCCAGGCCCCCCGCCATGCCCCCCGCCATGCCCAACATGCCCCCCATCCCCGCCAGGCCCGCTGCCATGCCCCCCGCCAGGCCCAACATGCCCCCCATCCCCGCCAGGCCCCCCGCCATGCCCCCCGCCAGGCCCAACATGCCCCCCATCCCCGCCAGGCCCCCCGCCAGGCCCAACATGCCCCCCATCCCCGCCAGGCCCCACGCCATGCCCCCCGCCAGGCCCAACATGCCCCCCATCCCCGCCAGGCCCCCCACCATGCCCCCCGCCAGGCCCAACATGCCCCCCATCCCCGCCAGGCCCCCCGCCATGCCTCCCGCCAGGCCCAACATGCCCCCCATCCCCGCCAGGCCCCCAAGCCAGCCAGTGGCCCCAAATCCATATTGAATTAAACTCACTTGTTGGTCTGGAGGACCGTAGAGTAGCGCATACTGGGGGAGGACCCCATCCACAAGTTTCTCCAACTCCTCTCCAGTGAAGGCAGGGGCCCTTTCCCCAGGCGCAGCAGCCATTGTCCCTTCCAGACCGAGGTCACAGCAACACTTGCAGTATAGGTCCTCTCCTGTGAAAGTTCAAGTCGCAAGTGGATAAGTAGATAGAAAATGGCGGTCACGTCCGCGGCGGTGCGTACCGCGGCGGTGCGTCCCGCCACCGCCGGCGCCCTTCGCCATTGGCTCCTGAAACCCATAGGCTTCAATGTTAACCAATGCGGCTTCGCGCCGCGGTCTTCGCCCGCCGCCCGCCGCGGTGTGCCACGCCAGCGCATTGACCTCACATCCCATTGTCACACTTCACAGGTCAGGCAGCCGCCATTTCCAGGGCCCACATGGCTCAATTTCAACTGCGTCACACAGGCCTAGGCCTTGCATAGCCACTCAGACACGCCATTCACTGCATAGAGAATCGTATACTGTGCTAGCTGTGAGTACGTACCTGTGGGTTGCTTGACTGTGTGCTCCATGTTGTCCTTCCTAGGCACCGTCCGCTGGGTTGGGCGAGGAGACGGATGAATCCTCCCGTGTACCGACCGCTGGTGGACCTGTCGACAATGGAAGAACGCCACATTATCCTGACCTACCGTCTTAACCGTGCCACTATCCATGAACTGTGTGCCCAGCTGGAGCCCGACCTGATGTCCCCCATCCGCCAACCCACAGGGATTCCCCCTCTGGTGCAGGTCATGTCAGTACTCCATTTCTTGGCAAGTGGGTCATTTCAGACAACCGTGGGAATTGCTTCTGGGATGTCTCAGCCCATGTTTTCGAAGGTGTTATCCAGAGTGTTGTCTGCCCTGATGAAATCCGTGAGGAACTACATCATTTTCCCTGAGGTGGGCGAATTGGCTACAGTGAAGGGTGATTTCTACGCCCTTGGACATATTCCCAACGTAATTGGTGCCATTGATGGGACCCATGTGGCTTTGGTTCCCCCAAGAGACAGGGAGCAGGTGTACAGGAACAGAAAAAATTACCATTCAATGAACATCCAGGTGGTGTGTTTGGCTGACCAGTACATCTCGCATGTAAATGCCAAATTCCCAGGGTCAGTGCATGACGCCTACATCCTCAGGAATAGCAGCATCCCTTACGTGATGGAACAGCTACAGAGACACCGTGTATGGCTAGTGGGGGACTCTGGGTACCCCAACCTGTCGTGGCTACTGACCCCAGTAAGGAATCCCCGGACCAGGGCAGAGGAACGGTACAATGAGGCCCATGGGCGTACTAGGAGGGTGATCGAACGCACCTTTGGCCTCCTAAAGGCCAGGTTTAGGTGCCTGCATATGACAGGTGGATCCCTAATGTACTCACCTAAGAAGGTGTGTCACATCATCGTGGCCTGCTGCATGCTTCACAACCTGGCTTTGCGCCGCCAGGTGCCTTTCCTGCAGGAGGATGGTCGAGACGGTGGTGTTGTGGCAGCGGTGGAACCTGAGGAGAGTGACGAGGAGGAAGACGACGGGGCTGAAACAGACAACAGGGACAAAATCATTGAACAGTACTTCCAATAGGACACAGGTAACATTTCAAAGATAATTTAGTAAATGTTAACTACTCTCCAGCATCTCTGCTGCCTGTCTATTTGCCCCAGTGTATGATGACTGAGTTTTGGCTTTTCCCTCCCTATTTCAGATCTGGGGTCCCCACTACGAGTCCTGTGCTTCGTTTCCCCATGGACTACAGCTTTGTGGCAGCTGTTTGTTGACTTCACCATGTACAAGGACATATTTGCACTGTCATGTCAATTACAATCTATTGAAATCACAGCCAGACTCCAGATATTTTGGTGCAAAATAGGTGTTTATTTAAGTGCTCAAAATGGGATGGGTGGTTTCAAGTGGGTGGGGGCTATGGTGAAGGAATGTCCATGGCAGAGTCCAGAGTAACAGTCACACAGGTGCATTGTCCAGAGGCCTGTGGAGAGATGGAGCATGGGCAGTTCAAGGATGGACAGGGTGACTATGTGGGACAGTGGGATGACATCAGGTGGTATCCATTGCTGGCGGGGGTCTTGACATCCTACTCTGTCTTCTTGCGAGATCTCAGGGCCCTCTTGCGGGGTGGTTCTTCTCCTGCAGGAGGTGGGGGTCTGGTGGGCTGCTGCTGTGCGGGGGCCTCCTGTCCACTAGCGCCGGCGGAGGTGGTTGGCTGTTCTTGGTCCAGGCTAGTGGCAGGGGCCCTTGGGTGTTGTTCAGTGTCCGCCCTGTTGTTGACGAGGTCCTGCAGCAGCCCTACCATGGTAACCAGGGTGGTGTTGATGGCTCTGATGTCCTCCCTGTACCCCCGATAGTGTTCATCCTGCAGCACCTGGATCTCCTGGAACCGGGCCAGTACCGTCGCCATCGTCTCCTGGGAGCGGTTGTATGCTCCCATGATGGTGGTGAGGACCTCGTGGAGAGTGGGTTCCCTGGGCCTCTCCTCCCCCCCCTGTCGCACAGCTGCCCTCCGAGTTCCCCTGTTTCCCTGGGCCTCTGCCCCCTGGCCGGTGTGCCCACTACCACTGCCCCCAGGTCCCTGTTGTTGTTGGGGTGGTGGGTTATCCTGGGTGCCCTGTAGTGGTAGACACACCGCAGATTGACGCGCCCTGGAGACAGAGGCATGGGCCCGCTGGGTGGGAGCTGTGCTGGTGTTCCCAGAGGGGTTTGGGTCTGTAGTGGCCTGGGCCTGTGTGAGGGGAACCGACTGTCCAGAGGTCCCCGATGGTCCGGGCTGGTCATCGGTGTCCAGGTCGACAGAGCTGCTGTCATCGCTGACGGCCTCTTGGGTGGGGGGTGTGGAGAATTCTGGCCCCTCCGCCGCGGTGTGTTGACGGTCGGGTCCTGCAGGGGTATAGAGGTATGGTTATAGTTTCAATGTGTGGCATATGGGTGTATCTGTGGGTTCTCGTGTCCCCAAGTGCTGGCATTCGTGTGTGGGGGCTTTGGTGAGGGTGGCTTGTGGGGGGGATGTGTATATGCATTGGGCATGCTTTGGTGATGGGTGTCCATGCTTAGTGGACGCATGCAGGCCTAGGTTTTGGGATGTGTGGGTTGTGATGGTGAGACATTGGCGGGGAATAGGTGTGCTGGGGGTGGGGGTGAGGATGGTGGTGGGGGTGAGGATGGTGGTGGGGGTGGGGGTGAGGGTGGGGTTCGAGGATGGGGGTGAGGGTGGGGTTCGAGGATGGGGGTGAGGGTTGGGGTATGATTTGGCATGCAGGTGGGGGGGAAGCAGTATTGAAGCTTCAACTTACCAGTATCCATTCCTCCGCCGACTCCTGCGAGGCCGTCAGGATGCAGGATGTTCAAGACTTCCTCCTCCCATGATGTGAATTGTGGGGGTTGAGGTGGGGGTCCTACGCCAGTCTTCTGCACGGCGATGTTGTGCCTGGATACCATGGAACGCACCTTCCCCCGTAGGTCGTTCCATCGCTTCCTGATGTCTTCCCGATTTCTGGGGTGCTGTCCCACTGCGTTCACCCTGTCGACAATCCTCTGCCATAGCTCCGTCCTCCGGGCAATGCTGGTGTATTGTATCTGTGTGCCGAACAGCTGGGGCTCTACCCGAACGATTTCCTCCACCATGACCCTGAGTTCTTCGTCTGTGAAGCGGGGTTGTCTTTGGGGTGCCATGGGGTGGTGTGTATGATGTGTGGGGTGGAGTATGTGTATTTAAGTGAGTTGAGTGTGGTGGTGTGTGTTGTTTTGTGTGTGGATAGTGTGTGGGTGATGGTGTTGAGTGGCTGTGGCTGTTATTTTTTGGATGCTGGTGTCTCGCTCTTGCCTTCTTGACGAATTTTTTAGCGTAGGGGTTTGTGGGTGATGTGGGTGTGTGTTTTATATTGTATTGTGTGTGTGGGAGTGGTGTGTGTATGTGTATCAGGTGTGTGGGATTCAAATCGTCCAATGTGGCTGAGTTTTGTTCGTTTGTGTGTATTCTGACCGCGGCGGTGTGTCCCGCCAATGGAATACCGCGTTTGAATGACCGCCGCGTGGATTCGTGGGTCGTAATGGGATGGGCGTATTTCTGTTGGCGTGACGGTGGAGGTTTGGTCACCTCCACCTTTCCGCCGACCGCTGGTCTGGCGGTCTGTTGTGGCGGTCGGATTTTCGGAGGTTTGCCTTCTGCGGGTCAGAATGACCGTGGCGGGTTTCCGCGACCGCGGCGGGATTATGGAGGATTTCTGACCGGCGGTAGGCGCCTTTTACCGCCGAGGTCAGAATGACCCCCATAGTTTTGATCTTAGAAATTGCTATTTGAAGATTATTGTGTTCCTGGGAGAAGACAGGGAGTGGACAAGTTCCCATGAGTGTACCGGAAGCTGATTGGTTGACTGAAGGAAGAAGACACCATTTGAATTTGCAACATTGATTTTGTTTGTCTATATTAGTCTGTGTTCCTAGAGTAGGTTACTGCATTCCCCTCATTTGCTTACCATCTTTCTTTGCATATGTCCTTTCACCGATGGAGGCTCTACTGAGGTTCCTTAACCTATCTTCATGAAAAGTTCTGTTTTGATTGATTATTGAGCTATTGAACTGACATTTGATACTGAAGCTACTGAAGCTTTATGCTTATTGATTTCTCTCCAACCAGAACTCTTTATGGATGTCTGGAACTGACACCTTTATTTTCCTCTCATTCCTAAATTCAGGATTATTTCCTTTATGGGACATGCTTAATGCATTTATTAAGATTTATTACTTATTTTGATTATTGACAAAACGTATGACTGATATTGATGAATTTATATGATGCTAATAAAGATGAAGTACTAAATGATATGTTCAATTAAACCCTTTAACTCATAACAAATTCTCATTATTGACTGAAAATAGGCTAGAGATGTTCATGATAATTTAATGTGTTGTACAGCTCATGATTAATATCAGCCAACGTCAAAGATACATCGACCTAAGGAATTGGGGGTTAGCCCTGCTGATCATTATATTGAAAACATACCTCAAGCAGTCCCCCCTCCAGCACTACCCACCATGGGCATGCCCCCACCCCAACAAAAGGAAAGACAGTCCCTCTGCACCACCTTGAGGGGTGGATTGTGATTATTATCCACGTTCTGCTTCTCTAGGGGGGGTAGAATGCCCACTAGACACAGGCTTGATTTTGAAAATAAACATAGGGTTGGGGCTGCCCACTATTGCATTGGGCATGCCCCAAAAAACTGTGATGACAGATTTTGTGCCCCCCAGAGGTCAGATGGTAATGATTACACCCAATCTGCCTCCTCCGAGGGGGGGGGGGGGGCAGAAAGTTCTCAAGATACCAGGAAATTAAAAAAAAATATATATATATATAGGGCCAGCTGCCTACCATGGGCATAGCCATGCCCAATTCCAACAAGAAGAGAGAAAGTTTTGTTGCCCCCCAGCCGGCAGGCAAATAGGGGTAATTACCTCCTATCTGCCCCCTGGTTGGCAGAAAGCCCACTAGACTGCAGAGTTATTCCTAAAATAAATATAGGGGTGGGGGCTGTCCATTATGGGCATGGTCATTCCCCCCATCCAAGAAAAGATATTACCAAAGTCTTTGTGCCTCCTGCAGGACAGATTGTGTGATTGCCCTCAATTTGCCCCCTTCTGGTGGGGGTGGGATAAGCTCACTGGACAACAGGGTCTTTTTTTAAAAAAATAAAAGAGTATAGGGATCGGGGCTGCCCACTGTGAGGATGACCATGCCCCTACCCCAGCAAGAAGCCAGACAGTAATACTGTCCCCATTGCGGGTGGACATGGGCAATTACTCTCCAATTTCCCCCTCCCCGCAGGGACAGAAAGCCCACTTGACATCAGGAACTACATTTATGCAGTATTTTAGTAGGGAGGCTCAGAAGGGCCTATGCTCTCCCCCACCATGCAGCCCAATTTAATTTCAGCCCCCCCGGGGGTGGATACAGGTGTTCAACCCCTAACTACCCCATGGGGCAGAAAGCCCTCTAAACACCAGGCATTTCAAAAAGAAGCCAGGACAAACAAAAGAAGGGTGTGGCCTACCCTGATATTGAGCCATATCCCCTCAACCGAAGGGGCAATGATAGTGCCTTTCTATCACCTTGGGTGCAGGTAGGAGGTTTGTCCCAATTAGGGAGAATGCCCAAAACACCTCTCGGGGATAGAAAATCCATCTGACACCAGGGTTTATGCTTTTGTGGCCATTCTAACACCAATCCCACTCTCCTCCCTCGCCCACCTATGGCCTCAGTCTTTCTGCTTCCATGCAGAGTAAGAAATATAATCCCAATGGCAAACAAGTGGACATTTGATTCCTCTGGGTGTAGTTTTTACATATGGGCCAGGAGAGTTTGGCTAACTCCCAATATCGTTCCACTTGCAATAGTGAATTGCTACACTTATTTGGCTTGGGTAGGCTGCCACCTGAGAAACCCTACCAGAACTAGAAGCTTCTGAAAACTAGACACCCTATGGAGTCCAGAGTGGGGTGCTCTGTATGCACCTCACAACATTTTCTTACTCACAATGTCCTGCAATTAGCAGACTTTGACTAAAAACACACACTTACCTCAGATGTTGGTGAGGCAAATGCCTGAAATCTGCATAGAGCAACATATTTCCTACTACCTAGCATTCCTCAAATTCTTCTGATAAAAATGGCACCTCACTTGTGTGGGTAGGCCAAGAGACCTTGACACAAAAGGCCCTAAAGTGCCACTTGGAGAGATCAGTGATAGGGGTAGCTGCGGGATTTGGGTTGCCATGGTTTCTAAGGCCTGCTTTTTAGATCTCCTCTACCACAAAGTACAAGCTACCTGGTTGCAAACCTATTGAGAAATTACTGTGGGCTTGCTTACCATTTGCTGGCTTGTCACCCTCACTTGCTTGCTTCCCATTCAGTGGCTTGCCTTCCTTTTCTTCTGGTTGTCCATCCCTAGGAACAGAACTACCACCCCTTTTCACTAGCTGACTTGTATTCCTGAACAACTTAATTTTAGGGAACTACTTTTTGTTTTTTTGGTTAAACATTTCATGAGAATGCATGTGTTTTACATCTATCTCCCGCTGTTGATACGGGGCGACTCACCTGAAAAGCAGGATGTCTGCAGGGGCTATGGTATGCTCCCCCCACCTGACCTCCTGGAACACCTCTCGGCACTTCCTGGTAGACACAGAACCCCCAGCAGGTGTCCCAAAAGGAAAGGGGGAGTGGTAAAGAAAGAGACAAAACACTGCCACGTGTTTCCGGTGCAGCCAGGCACCTTGTATCTTCAGGGGGACAGGTCATTGTTGACAGAGTGATAGTAGAGTTAGTGCACTCAACTTCCTTGAAACTGAATCTCTCTTTCTGATATGGGCACGGGAGCCAGTAGAAGAACACCAGGATGCTCCAGCACTTTTCTTGGATATTATTAACTGTTGGCACAATTACTAACACTGCATTACCAAAACCCAAACTGAGTACCATAATATTAAGTACTGCGACACTAGGGCTAGCTTCAAAGAGATTCACTGTTGCACACTACAATTAGAACTGTGGTTGCACTTATCATGCACAAGAAAGACAAACAAGGGCATTAATTATATCACATATAACTTTCCTGCATGCATAGGGTTAAACTAAAAGGAACAAAAACAATCCAAGAAATACAAATGTCCACTCTGGGTTCAAACAGTTAGGGTGGCACAGTTTGCTTTGGTTTCAGTCTGTGTGTGAAAGACCCTTCAAAAAGCAAATTCCTCAAACCTGAAACACAGGCATGAATGACACAATTTAAATCCAAGAGTTATGCTATTAGAGAAAGAAAAGTCATGTAAATGCTCTTTTAAAATTGCACTGTCACTTTTTGTAGTACTTAAGCTCAAACAGATTTCCTGAAGCACATTTAGGCAAGTAACTACAATAATAATGTAGAATGCTCAGAAATGCATTTGTCTCTTCAAGATAAGCACTCTGCTAAAATACGAGGTCTGAAATACACCAGCTGTTCTGGGAAAGCGCGGGGCTCAAAGAACAAACTCCCTGGAGAATACTAGTCACTTGGCTGCAGTCTTTTCCAGAGTGCTGGAGGAATGCCTGGTGTCAGCTTGTACAGGAATGAAGAATAGAATTGCCTCAAAAGTCCTGATTAAGAGGATGACAGCAGGGGCTGGACTGCCAAATCAGATGCTGAGATCAGGAAGCAAAACAAAGCCAAGCAGGGACGCATGCTTCACTCTGCTATTTATAGCCAATCAGGAAAGCAGTTGAGTTTCCACATGAGGATGAGTCACCACACTCAATTAGAAGCACGTGTCTGCACCACTCCCAATTACAAGCACATGTCTACACTGCTCCCATTAGCAAACAAGCATTGGTAAAACAAGCATTGATAAAACCAATTGTGTAACACAGCACAATCTGTTTACTTAGAAACATGAAGGTTTAACCAAGAACAGAGATATGATTTAACCCTAATCCCTGGGGATGCTGACAGATAACGCAGGAGGCACCTTGGGGATTCCTGACACCTGAGTGTGATTCTCCCTTGTGAAATCCTAACCCCACGATCAGTTTGGCTATCTCCCTTGTTATGTTATGTTATGTTAATTTAATTCAACATCACACACTATTCACCCCGGAAAAGGTATCTCAGCTCTGGGCACAACCACGAGAAGGAAAACAAAAACGCTATGTTGAAACAGGATAGTATTGAGTAGTTTCCCAAATTAAGTGTAGTCTGTACATGCACGAATATGGAATCGCAAAATTGTTTCAATATGCGGGAGTCAAAGACAAGAGAGAGCTTCCACTGCACCTAGACCGTCAGATTCGGGGAATGATAAGTAAAGCTTTGTCCAAGGATCTCAGATTCCTGACTGGATAATAGTGTTTAAACTTCTGGTATAAAAAGCTAGGACCTTTCCCCATTAAAGCTTTGTGGGTTAAACGGCAGATTTTGAATGTTATTCTCTTTATGACATGTAGCCATTGTAGAGTTCTCAAAAGAGGAATGGAAGCAGAGCCCGAGGGGAGATTGTAAATTAAATGTGCTGCAGTATTTTGAACAACCTGTAACTTGGACAGTAATGTCTAATTTGTTGAAGCTAATAATGCATTTCAGTAGTCTAACCTGCTACGAATGGGTCCCTGCACCAAGGTTTTTCTAGCCAAAAGTGGGGGAAAAGGAAGTGCTTTCCTCAGCAGGCACATCATATGGAAGCATGTACCTATAGTAGACAGAACCTGATTTTTCCTTGTTAATGCTTGGTCTAGTCTGACATCAAGATTCTTGACCATTTGCCTGGGGCTAGGGGCACTATCCAACTCTGAAGACAACCAGCCAGGAGACCAAAGCTGTTGGGCTTTACCAAAAAAACATGATCTGTGTCATTTCTGCATTCAGCTGTAGACAGTTACCTGACATCCAATCTGATATCGCCTTCTTTCCATTGGAGAAATGTTCTTTAACTTTGCCCAACTCTTTGTCAAATGAAATTACCAGATGAGTGTTGTCAGCATAAGACAGAATTTCAAATCCAAAGGATTTGACAATCTTGGTAAGGGAAATCACATACATGTTAAATAGGGTAGGGCAACCCCTTGTCAATCAGGATGGTACAAGACTTAAAAACCCCTAAAGAGATAATTTGAGATCTATATTCCATAAAGTCTCAGAACCACTGTAAGGCTGTCCTACAGATCCCTATCTCATACAACCTTTGAAGCATCCTGACATGGCACAGTTTTGAAGGATACAGACAGGTCCAGTGTTGGCATCCAGAGAGCTTCTTATGGAGTCTGTAACAGCTACCACGGTTGTCTCAATGGTGTGCGCCAATCTAAACCCAGATTTTGATGGATGCAGAATCTTGTCCTCATGCTAGGCTAACAGCTGTTTATTTATTAGACCTTCCAGCAGCTTGCCTAGACGCAGAGCTGGGAAATGGGCCGATAGTTCAAGAGAACAGTAGAGGCAACTTTAGACTTTTTTTAATAGACGTAACCTGCGTGGATTTCCAGGCCAGAGGAATTTTCCCTGTGTCTATAGATAGATTAAACAGTGTTCTGATTACGGGAGCAATCTGATTAGAGAGTAGCACTGAGATCTTTGGCAGGCATGGATTAGAGGCATGGATCTGAGGTGGCACCAGATTTGGCTTTTTTCTAGAGCTCTTTGTATTTGCTCAAGTGAGAAAGCATCAAACTTTTCCAGACATCACCCACCGTCAGGAGGAGAGAGTTAATGTTAATCTCCTCTTTTCCCTGGTCCAGAGGGCTTGTAAAATTCTGGCAAATTCTCTTGATTTTGTCCTCAAAATATTCTGCAAGAGAGTCATAATTCTTGCAAGGTATGAATTGTCTGAGAACAAGCCTGAGGATTAAATAAAATCGCTAAGGACTTTAAAGGGCTCTTTAGAGGAATTACCCACCTGACTAGTTTGGTTGGTGAAATGAGCTTTCCAAGCTAATTTGATGTTCGAATGATGTCAGGTAGACAAAACTTCATATGCTTCTTTGTCTTTTTGGTTATTGGTCAAGCACTGGCGCCCGCTTTTTACAAGCAGACTTTTCTTGTTGCAGCTCTGTTGTACACCAGAGCACATGAGGTCTGTGCTTGGTATTCGTACATGTTTTAAAAGGGGCAATCCTGTCAAAAGCAAAATGTAAGGCTTTGGGGTGATCTGCTAATGTTTGATTAGCTTCTGCATCCTCAGAGGGCATAGAGAAGTCAAATACTTCTGAGAAAGAGTCAAGAGAGACCCGCTACCACTGTCTTGTGACTTCTTTGTTATATATATTTATATTTTTATTCACTTCGATTTAGGGATCTGGATACGGATCAGGGAGTGGTCCTTCCAGAGAAGAGATGAAGGAAACTCTCAGGTCAGAACCTTTGAGTTAGTGAAAATGAGGTCCAGGGAGTGGCCTACAGAATGAGTGGCACCTTTAATTTTTTTTATGTAACCCCAGTGTCTCCAAATCTGAAATAAGCTGTGCTATTTCTAAGTTTGAGAGATCTTCTTCACGGTAGTTGAATAGCCCAATAAGAGAAGGTGTTGTGATGATGACACATAGGCCGTTATATATTCAGTTATGGAATAGCAAAAGCCTTTTTTTGGGTCCTTGAGGACGATAGACCAGTGCTGCTTTGAGGACAATAGACCAGCGCTCCTTTCCAGCAGTCCTTAGATGCAAATTCAATTTTAAAACCACCTAGCTCTACCCAGTCAGTGCGTAAAGTGTTCATAAAAGAGACTTTGACCATGTCTTGAAAAATGATGCAATTGCAGCCCACTGTTTGCACTTCTCTATCAAGTCTCAGCATTTGATATTTGTCCAGAAGTGCCAGTGAAATAGCCAGCAGAGCAGTAGGACTCAGCCAGGTTTCATCCAGCAAACCAACCACTGGTAGACAGGAGGAAAAGAGATCCTAGAATTCAATCAAGTGCTTTGCTAAAGACCTAATATTACATAGGAGGCTGAGGAAACAGTGTGGAGTCTGAGGAGGACAGTGGTGGGAATTGGTACTAAGGATGCCTGTGAGAGAGTCTGTCGGTGTACAAATAGAGTTGTCAATTGCCTTTATTCCCTGCATAATTTATCTAAAGATGTTATATAGACAGTTTAATTTACATTTTCGGAAGCCCACAAGGACTCCTAAGTGGTGCAGAAGACCAGTGGAACATTGTAGCTCTAAAAACGTGGATACTCTATACAGGTCATCAATTTTATGTACCACTATTGAGGAATAGGTGATTCTGGACTGACCAGCCTCTGAAATAAAAGAAGCAGAGGTCCTGACTCCTGGCGATGGTCGGGCATGGACTGGCGCAAAGGGCTAGCTTTTGGTGCACCCTTGATGTTATTGTAGTGAGAGAGCGTAGCTTATATAATCTATATTAACATGAAATGTTTATGAACTAATGTACAATAATGCTGAATAGAAACTGTATTAATCTGTTTTGCTAAAACTTGCACTTGGAATGTGCCCACGGGGAGTGGTCACCAATTTATACGGGGACTAATAAAAATGACTAATGTTGATGAGTTATTAAGGTTAAAGATGATTTTACACTAATTATTAATGGTTATGTTATTAAAAGTTTTGCTAACAAAATCTTTTAGGCCTTAGCATGAGTCGAGGCCTAGCTGCTTGACTCTCATATTAAATGTGTTTTTCTCTAAAACGTGCAGTGTGCTGACTTGCTAAAGGACATGAACTCTTGTTTTTTTCCAAACTAGAAGCTGAATGAAACTATAGTAGATCAGTTCTCATGAAGTTCGACTTGCTTGTAGAAATATGTTAGCTAAATGCAACAGTGTAGATTAGTGTTAAGAACAAGGTCGCCTGAACCAGTACAGACAATGGAGCTACTGACCGAAGATGCGCAAAGAATTACAAAAGGATGAAATCATACCGGACATACTACCTCTAAAGACGTCAATCATATGGACCAATAAAATGCCTGAGAACAGTTATAGGGTGACAAATTCGATGACCTAATGTAAAGTTAATTGGTTGAAGATAGTGGGGTGCAACCCCTTGTCCAATCGAATTTTATGGGAATGTACAACAAAAAGGGGATAAAAACCCTTGACACCAGAAAGTAAATCAGAACTGGGAGTAGGAGACTAGGAGAGGGAGAGTTGCTGATGCGATTTGCTATGATCCAGAGACTTTGTCACTTTGCTTAGTGACTTGATAAATTTTAGATTAGAACCATCCTTGTCCTTAGATTGCCCATTTACACTTTACCTCCTTAAGAGGGAAGTTCCCCTTTCACCTGAGCTGAGTTCCTGACTGATGGCAAATCAACTGATGTCCTGAAGACGAAGACCGAACCTGAGTGCTGACCCAAACTTGGAGGGTAACTATATGACAATGAAATTGTGATTGTCTGTTTGCTTTTCCTTTCTAGGTACCAACTGCTTTTCTTTTGACAGAGACCACAGCTAAATGTTTTCCAAATTTGTGTTACTAAATTGTTTTGCATGAAGCCCAACATGCTAATGCTATTTCGAGGTTAGTTAAGGGGTTCACTAAAACTGACGCAAATAGACAAATGACTGAATCTATGCTTTGTTGAATAATGCGCTAATGATACTCTGCTAAGGATAGTCTATGTTCACGCCTTGCTATATTTTGATGTTTGAGATTCTTGCTTTGATAAAATCTTATCAGAGTTGCCATATTGTGGCTATGCTAATGAGCTTCTTGGTTTTGAGACTAATAAACTTATTAGTAGAATTGTAATTAATAGGGAATAAATATCACAAAAACATACTAAACTGGTGGGGTTATTCATTACTGAAAGGTCATGGTGGTGTCTTGAGTTTAATTAAATGTCATTGACGAAGGTGAAATGCATTGTGGTAATAAATATTGATTGATATAATTGACGTATTGATTGACATGTTGATTAGCTATCTCGTCCTAAGGTGTCTTCAATCAGGGTCAAAAGATTCATTGGCCTAAAACGAGTCCCAATGTGGAATAATTAGTCATAAAGGGACGCGTTAACAGTTCTGGTAGCAGAGCGACGGTTTGGCCCTTTGGGGCCCTAGGACGGAGTATTGTTGTTTAATTTTGTTTTCGAGATAATGCAAAGTGGAGATATGATGTGTTTCTAAATTCCCCATGACTTTCCCGGAATCTCAGAGCCTGCCTAAGTGAGTTGGGAATGTTTTCGGCGTTTTAGCATGTGTGGTGTAGAATTTGCGCTTGCTCACCTTATGCATATTGCAAGTGATTTGATAAGTTTGTGTGTTTAGGCCAGGTAATGTTGTTTTAGTAGGAGTGGGCATACTCCGCAGTATGAGAGTAGGGAAGTCGGCGAACTTCACATGAGGGTGGCGCTTTGTGCTAAAAAATTATCCACGTGGTTGGTTGGTAATGTACGGACCCGTCGTGGTCTAAGACTCCGGAGTATATTAACAAGTGTAGGAGACACTTGGGTTTATGTTGTAACTTGTGTGGTTTAATAGGTCAATCGGGTGTGGTTGACAAGTCGAGTTTGAGTCAAATTGTGTGAGTGAAACCTTCGATGGAGATTTGGCAAGTTCTAAAGTGCACTAGGACAAGTCGAGAGTAGGATTTGCGGGTTGAATTCTGCTTGCGTATGCGGGAGCTGAGAAGGAGAGAGTAGCGGCCGAGGCTTCAAGCGAAATCTCTGTAAAGTTCTGAAGCAATTATGTACCCTTCCTGTAGTAAACCGGCAAATTGAGTTATTGTTGTTTTCAAGGTGCTCGCAAGATATTGCATTAGTTTGATGTGAATCCAGTGTAAGGAGGATAAGCCGCAAGACTTTGTCAGCTGCAGAGTGTGTGAGTGTGACGTCAGTAGTGCTGTGCTGGGATAGGTCAGTTGCCGAAAGTGGTCGCGCACGGATTGGCAACCGTCCGTGAGAGGCAAAAGGTTGAGAAAAGTGGGTGAAGAGTGTTCTGGGTATTAAAGTCACTCCCTGAGTAAAACAAAATAAAAGATGAAAAAATTAAGTTTTTCAAAGAGCTAAAGATTGCTCTGAAGGGAGACACATATATTAGGGCGAGTGAAGGGGAGCCTACACTGCCTGCGGGTACTCCAGCTTTTATTGTAATGGAGGAGAAGGGAGTTGCGCCATGTCTTTGGATGAAACAGTTGCGCAAATTAACTGAGAAGGAGGGGTGTTTAGCGTTTCCAGAGCATGGAACGTTCAATACGAGAATCTTAGAGAACTTAAGGTGGATGTTAAGTGTGCAAAAGCCACCTCCGAGACTAGCTCAATATGAGGCATTAGCAGCCTGGGATTTAATTGCCATACGACAAAGACAGCAAAGACTTGAAAGGAGAATGAAAAGGGCAGAAAAGACTCTAGCGGAGGCTAGATAGGACAATGAGAGCAGAATGTGGAGAAGGGGAATAGTTGACAGGATCAAGTTGTTCCCGGTAGTAACCCAGGAAGACGAGACACAGGGAAGGAAAGCCACCTGTAAGACAGACAAGGGCTCTAGCAAGACAAAAGAAACTCAGAGGTCTTTGAGTGGATGAAGATGATTCAGATGATGAAGAGCTTCTTAATCAGTTGTTACATGTTCGCCACCACCTTATGCTATAAATGACAATGCTCCGAGCACTAGTGTGGGTCCTGAAGATCCGACACAAAGTAAGGGAATTACAAGTACAGTGCAGACAAACGATACAGTTTTGATACAGAATGGTGTCAGTGTACCCACTGCACCAGACATGCAGACACAGTTGCAACCTCCACCACAGATACAGAGGATCTTTCCAGACGTCCCAGTACTAGAGACAAGTACGAGTCTAATGGTGCTGCCTGATCCGATATACACTAGATCAAAGTTAGTGCAGATTGAGCCAACTCCGCAATTGCTGCCCCAGCAACAACTGATTCTGGGTTACAATCCAGTGGCAGGACCTCAGTCAGTACCTGCACCAGCCACAGTGAGTCAAGCTTTGGGAGTTACTGCTCCACGGGGTTTGGGACCAGGTCAGACACCAGCTGCCATATCATTACCAATTACTGTTGGTCCGCCAGTACCGCTGTATGCGCAGGGTAAGCCTGATGCATGTGACCAGGGGGTGAGAACCCGAGAGGTGATAAGAGGAGGGTTCACAGGAACTCCTCAGCCACTGACATCAAGGGAACAAGCAGCAGAAGGACTCAGGTCTTTACTAGACCTTAGCCTGATTGGGGCTCCCTCAGAGGCAATGAGAAAAGCAGGGCTAAGTGTGCTGACCCCGCAGACACTGAATACAAATACGCCACAGTCGCCATTGATGCAGTCAGGAAACATTTCGTTGCAAGGCTTCTCCGTGCAACAGTTGAATGAGTGGTTAGAAAAGACTCACGCGTCACAAACTACTACAGTGACCGCAGAGCGGTCAGAAAGGGATGATTACCTGAACTTTGTAAGACTGGGTATAGAAGCTACAGAACTAGTGGAAGGAACAATGGGGGTGAAAAGATTGGAGTCATACACAGAAGCAGATTTGAGGTATCTGTGCCCCAAAATTACAAAAGAAGTGAGTAAGGTGCATCAGAGGTTGGCAAACCTAGCGGATAAATACAACATTGATATTGAAAATACTAAACATTTGAAAAGAAGCTATAGATTAGACTTCGGTTCTAAAGATTTTGATCACAGGAGGTCTGTCGGAATGAAAGCGCATCTTAAAGAAATACGGCAAAGTGCGCAGATCTGGGGTGCCTTAGAGAAATGGGAAGGCAGATGGGCGAAGAAAAGAGATAAAGATAAAAGCGATGATCCGGAACCAAAGCAGGCTAAAGCCGCACCGGACTCGGGGACAGTAAAAATGTTACCAATGAGAGAGACAGCTGGAGGGGTGCTAGTCCATGTACTGTGGTCTAGAGGTGACATTCTATCATTCACAAATGATTATCCCAGGTTGAGGGAGAAGCCAATAGAGTGGTACCAGCAGACAGACAGATCTGTGAAACCTGACTTATGGCTTGAGTGCAAGAGAGGTGTGGATTGGCCGACACAGGAACCGGCAAGGGATAAGGTGACTGGAGCACCATCTGAGGAGGTGATGAAGTACTTCATAAAGTGATTGAGTTTTTGAAGCAGAAAGTGTTGCCGAAAGTGACTGATTGGCAGAAAATCGATCGAACCTCACAGGAGGCTAAAGAGTCGATTCATGCTTACTATGAGAGATTGTTGAAAGCGTTCAAGCATTACAGTGGCACTGAAACCATAGAGACGAAAGACATGAATCATCTTGTGTTCAGATTTGTTGAAGGGCCGAGACCAGAGATTAGCCAGATGATTAAGAATAATTTGATCTGTTGGCAAGCAAAGCCGATTGATGAGGTGTTGCAGTATGCAAAATACTGTAGTGACGAGATTGAGTTGAAGCAGAGAAAGTTGAAGGAGAAAGTGATGGTGATGCAGATTAAGGCAGCGCAGGCAGGGATGCAGGGAAATGGAATCCAGCAGATGGTACAACAGCAACCGCAAGGGAATGACATGTTTCAGGTGCAACCAAGAGGGCAAGGTCGAGGTTTTGTGGTCCAGACTTGAATACTGTTGTGGTTCAAAATGATGTGCAGGGGATGAAAAAGGTGTCACCATGTCACGCGTGGGGGGGCGTGGGGCATTGGAAACGTGAATGCCCAATGGTGGTGCAGGATGGTGTTGTTCAACAAAACAGTGATGCCAGTACATTTCAAAATGTGAGAGGTCCAAAGATGAGGGCCAAAATCAAAACTTCCAGAATAACATGATTCAGATGCAGGGGTTACAGCCCGTGCAGCAAATGCAAATGCCGCGTGTCCAGACAGCACAATTGCAGCAGGTACAGCAGCAGGTTCCCATGGTACCTAGACAGCAAATGCAAATGCCATTGGCTCCAATGGGACAGCAGCAGGTGATGCTTCCTCAGCAGGTCACAGGCCAAATGATTAGTCAAAATAACACAGTGCAGCAATTCCTATTGCGTGGTGAGGATGGAATAAATGATGAATGGTCAGATGATAGTTCAGACAGTGAGGAGTGCAGGCTTGCAGCGTCCCTAGAAGTAGATCAGAGGGGACCCTATGTAGAGGGAAAGGTGATGGGTCACAAGGTTTCATTCGTGGTTGACACGGGAGCTACACGCTCTACAGTCAGAAGTGCAGAGGTTCCAAAATTGCCACTTTCATGGCATACCATAAGGGTGGTAGGAGTGGCAAATCAGTATTTGACAAACCCGATCACAGACCCAGTTCAAGTTGAGAATGGAAACTTCCAGGGATTACATAAGTTTGTAGTCTGTGATTCTAGTCCAGTATCCCTACTGGGAAGAGTCTTAGGGGCATATTTATACTCCGTTTGCGCCAGAATTGCGTTGTTTTTTTTGACGCAATTCCGACGCAAAACTAACTCCATATTTATACTTTGGCGTTAGACGCGTCTAGCGCCAAAGTCCATGGAGTTTGCGTCATTTTTTTGCGTGGACACCTACTTTGCGTTAATGATATGCAAGGTAGGCGTACCCGTCTAAAAAATTGACTCCGAGGCATGTGCGCCGTATTTACACTCCCGGGCAAATTTCACGCCCGGGAGTGGGCGGGTCAAAAAAAATGACGTACGGCCGTTTTTGCGCCGTTTTTTAGCGCCTGGAAAAGGCAGGCGTTAAGGTACCTGTGGGCTCGGAAGGAGCCCAGAGGTGCCCTCCCATGCCCCCAGGGACACCCCCTGTCACCCTTGCCCACCCCAGGAGGACACCCAAGGCTGGAGGGACCCATCCCAGGGACATTAAGGTAAGTTCAGGTAAGTATTTTATTTTTATTTTTTTGTGGCATAGGGGGGCCTGATTTTTGCCCCCCTACATGCCACTATGCCCAATGACCATGCCCAGGGGACAGAAGTCCCATGGGCATGGCCATTGGGCAAGGGGGCATGACTCCTGTCTTTGCTAAGACAGGAGTCATTTCTATGGGGGTTGGGAGTCGGAAAAAATGGCGCAAATCGGGTTGAGGCGAAAAATTTGCCTCAGCCTGACTTGCCCCATTTTTTTACGCCCAAGCTCCATGTCCCCCTACGCCGGCGCTGCCTGGTGTACGTCGTTTTTTTCCACGCACACCAGGCAGCGCCAGCGGCTAACGCCGGCTAACGTCATTGATTAAATACGGCGCCCGCATGGCGCTTCAGAATGGCGTTAGCCGGCGCTAATTTTTTGGACGCAAAACTGCGTTAGCGCAGTTTTGCGTCAAAAAGTATAAATATGGCCCTTACTGTGCAAAAGGAGGTGTTCGATTACCTGTTCCAATGAGGGAATTGAGGTGCAGACAAACAGTGATGATGAAGGAGACGATGGTCAGTTTCAAGAGTTAGAAACGGAGACCGTAAATGAGGAATACCCTTTGATAACTTTATTCCTGATGATTACAGTGACTGACTTACCAGCTGAGTTGCAGGGAACAGTGTCAGAGAAAGTGTGGGACCTAACAGGAAAAGAAGTGGGACTGATAAAAGGAGTAGAACCGGTTAAAGTACAGGTAAAGCCGAATGCAGTGTTTCCCCAGGTGCCGCAGTACCACATGGCACAAGATGTCCTCATTCAGGTATCACAGATAATCGCAGACTTTGTAAAGCAAGGGGTTCTAAAGGAGGTAATGAGCAGCCCATGTAATTCGCCAATAATGAGTTTGAAAGAGCCTTGTGGGAAGGTTAGAATTGTGCAAGATTTGAGGAAAATAAACAAGATTGTGGTAAAATGCTGCCCCATAGTGCCAAATCCAGCAGTGATCATGTTTCAGGTTCCGTGTGATGCAGAGTGCTTCACAGTTGCGGACCCATCTCCAGCATTCTTTTCGGTGCCTCTTCATGAGGACAGCCAATTTCTTTTCAGTTTCAGATTCCTGGACAAGGTGTACAGTTGGTGCAGAATTCCTCAAGGGTTTTCTGAGTCACCTTCCATCTTCAATCAGATATTGAAGAAGGACTTGGAGTCGTTAGAACTGCCTTTCAGGTCGACTCTGGTACAGTACAATGATGACTTGCTGATTGCGTCCAGAACAAAAGATGACTGTAGGTACGACACAATTGCCTTACTGAACCATTTGGGAAAGAATGGACATAAAGTGTCCCCAAAGAAGCTGCAATACTGTCAGAAAGAGGTAAAGTACTTAGGTCATTTGATTGAAAAGGGCTCCAGGAGAATATCAAAAGAAAGGGTGACAGCCATACTGCAGATGAATCCCCCGACAACCAATAGAGATGTCAGGATGTTTTTGGGAATGGTGGGCTACTGTCGTCAGTGGATTCCAAACTTCTCTATTATCTATAAACCATTAGTGAAACTGACAGGTAAAAAGGTCTAGGATGACCCGGGTACCATAATCTTGTCAGAGAAAGAGATGGAGGCATTCATGGAGTTGAGGGAATGTATGTGCAGGGCACCAGCTTTAGGTATGCCTGATTACACAAAGCCTTTCCTACTGTTTTGTCATGAACGTGATGCATGTTCTTTGTCTGTCTTAACACAGGTCCATGGAGGTGCAAACCGCCAAGTAGCATATTTTTCAGCTACTTTGGACCCAGTCGCAGCAGCCTTATCGGGTTGTTTGCGTGCAGTTGCAGCAGTTGGTCAAAGCCTCCCCCATGTGAAGGCATAGTGATGGGACATTCCTTGACAGTAATGGTTCATTATTCAGTTGAAATTCTGTTAACCCGAACCAAGACTCAGCATATGACAAATGCTAGGCTGACGAAGTACGAAACAATCATTCTGGGGTCACCTAACGTTTCACTCAAGAGATGTACTGTATTGAACCTGGCAACTTTACTTCCTGTTGAAAATGCTGAGATTAATAATGCAGAGGAAGTAGAACATGATTGTCTTGAGGTAACAGAACTATGCACCAAACCAAGACCTGACATTAAAGATGCCCATTTAGAAGAAAATGACTACATTATGTTTGTTGCTGGTTCAGGCTTTAGAGACTCATTGGGAGTACTGAGAGCTGGGTGTACAATCACAGGAATTTTAGAAGCCTCCTGGCTCGAAAGAGTATACTCTGCACAAGTGGCTGAATTAATTGCACTTACTAAGGCATGCAACGCAGCCGAAAACCTGAGAGTCACTATCTATACTGACAGCAGATACGGATTCGGATTTGTGCATGATTTTGGCCAATTGTGGTCACAGAGGGTTTTCATGACCTCTTCTGGTTCATCAGTGAAAAATGGCGAAAAGATTAAGGATTTGTTGCATGCGATTCAGTTACCTCTTGAAATTGCCGTGGTGAAATGCAATGCTCATGTTAAGCCACAAGACTTTGGTGGTCATTATGACCCTCGCGGTATTACAACCGCAGGGCCAAAATGACGGGAGCACCGCCAACAGGCTGGTGGTGCCTCCCGGCGTATTTTGACCGCGGCGGTAGTGCCGCAGTTGCACCACCGGGGTCGGCGGTTTTCCGCCACAATGGCCCCGGCGGATGTAATCCGCCAGGGCAGCACTGCTTGCAGGAACAGTTAGTATAGCTTACAGATCAAAAAAGGAAGAGAAGCAGCGAGCCTATAACAGCACCCCCACCATGTCAATAATGCTGCATAGAAACTGTATTAATATGTTTTGCTAAAACGTGCGCTTGAAATGTGCCCACGGGGAGTGGACACCAATGTATACGGGGACTAATAAAAATGACTAATGTTGATGAGTTATTACAGTTAAAGATGATTTTACACTAATTATTAATGGCTATGTTATTAAAAGTTTTGCTAATAAATCTTTTAGGCCTTAGTTAGCATGAGTCGAGGCCTAGCTGCCTGACTCTCATATCAAATGTGTTTTTCTCTAAAACGTGCAGTGTGCTGACTTGCTAAAGGACATGAACTCTTGTTTTGTTCCAGACTAGAAGCTGAATGTAACTATAGGTGATCCGTTCTCATGAAGTTCGACTTGCTTGTAGAAATATGTTAGCTAAATGCAACAGTGTAGATTAGTGTTAAGTACAAGGTCGCCTGACCTGGTACAGACAATGGAGCTACTAACCGAAGATGCGCAAAGAATTACAAAAAGATGAAATCATACCGGACATTCTACCTCTAAAGATGTCAATCATATGGACCAATAAAATGACTGAGAACTGTTATAGGGTGACAAATTCGATGACCTAATGTAAAGTTAATTGGTTGAAGATTGTGGGGTGCAACCCCTTGTCCAATTGAATTTTAGGGGAATGTACAACAAAAAGGGGATAAAAACCCTTGACACCAGAAAGTAAATCAGAACTGGAAGTAGGAGACTGGGAGAGGGAGAGATGCTGATGCGCTTTGCTTTGATCCAGAGACTTTGTCACTTTGCTTAGTGACTTGATACATTTTAGATTAGAACCATCCTTGTCCTTAGATTGCCCATTTACACTTTACCTCCTTATGAGGGAAGTGCCCCTTTCACCTGAGCTGAGTTCCTGACTGATGGCAAATCAACTGATGTCCTGAAGATGAAGACCGAACCTGAGTGCTGACCCAAACTTGGAGGGTAACTATGTGACAATTAAATTGTGATTGTCTGTTTGCTTTTCCTTTCTAGGTACCAACTGCTTTTTTTTTACAGAGACCATAGATAGATGTTTTCCAAATTTGTGTTACTAAGTTGTTTTGCATGAAGCCCAACATGCTAATGCTAATTCAAGGTTAGTTAAGGGGTTCACTAAAACCGAAGCAAATAGACAAATGACTGAATCTATGCTTTGTTGAATAATGCGCTAATGATACTCTGCTAAGGATAGTCTATGTTCACGCCTTGCTATATTTTGATGTTTGTGATTCTTGCTTTGATGAAATCTTATCAGAGTTGCCATATTGTGACTACGCTAATATGCTTCTTGGTTTTGAGACTAATAAACTTATTAGTAGAATTGTAATTAATAGGGAATAAATATCACAAAAACATACTAAACTTGTGTGGTTATTCATGACTGAAAGGTCATGGTGGTGTCTTGAGTTTAATTAAATGTCATTGACGAAGGTGAAATGCATTGTGGTAATAAATATTGATGATATTATTGACATATTGATTGATATGTTGATTAGCTATCTCGTCCTAAGGTGTCTTCAATCAGGGTCAAAAGATTCATTGGCCTAAAACGAGTCCCAAAGTGTAATAATTAGTCATAAAGGGACGCGTTAACAGTGGCATATCGTGCAGGCATTGGCTTATGGAGTACGTGGATGTAGCAGCTGGACTTCCAGCTGCTAATGGTTATGTGCAATCAGGAAGAGGAACGGTTAGTATAGCTTACAGATCAAAAAAGGAAGAGAAGCAGCGAGCCTATAACAGCACCCCCACCATGTCCAAACATTTACAAGACCAAATCCTGATGTGCAAACCCTATGTACATCTGCTGCTCAAAGGTGTCACATCAAAAATCACAAATAGCAAGGCACCATCAAAACTCTTATTAAAAAAATCAACTTAGAATGTCCAGTATTCCAATCCTTCTTTTTATTTGTGTCCAATCTTCACATAATGAACATTCAGTAATCCTTTTTCAGCAAGTACAGCTTAAAGACACAGCAAGCCAACGCATTTCGTGTACTTGAGTAAACTGCTTCAGGGCTGTAACATTAATAAACAAACATAAATGTGATTCAAAAAATTAAAAAACGCCTACTATAATGACATATTTCTATGTCCTATAAGCATATACATTAAAACATACACATTAAGCAATCTTGTTTCATATTAAAATCCTTACTGGAATCTAGAAAAAGGGAAAACAATGCATAGTGTATTGGCAATGCAGTGTAAACTAATCTATAAACAGTCATTATGAATACATTCAGTTGAATCCGTTTTCCAAAGGACTATCAAACAAAAAGGCAGAAGGAATATAGAGGCAAATTACCACAAAATACAATAATGGCGATGGTATACGGAAAATTATATTACCCAACCGAACTTTCATAGTTTATCCAAACCGCAATGGACATATAGGCGGTCATTCTGACCCTGGCGGTCTTTGACCGCCAGGGCGGAGAACCGCGGGAGCACCGCCGACAGGCCGGCGGTGCTCCAATGGGGATTCCGACCGCGGCGGTAAAGCCGCGGTTGGACCGGCACCACTGGCGGGCTTCAGCCAGTGTACCGCCGCCCCATTGAATCCTCCACGGCGGCGCAGCTTGCTGCACCGCCGCGGGGATTCCGACCCCCCCTACCGCCATCCAGATCCCGGCGGTCCGACCGCCGGGATCCGGATGGCGGTAGGGGGGGTCGCGGGGCCCCTGGGGGCCCCTGCAGTGCCCATGCCACTGGCATGGGCATTGCAGGGGCCCCCGTAAGAGGGCCCCTACATGTATTTCACTGTCTGCTGCGCAGACAGTGAAATACGCGACGGGTGCAACTGCACCCGTCGCACAGCTTCCACTCCGCCGGCTCGATTCCGAGCCGGCTTCATCGTGGAAGCCTCTTTCCCGCTGGGCTGGCGGGCGGTCTGAAGGCGACCGCCCGCCAGCCCAGCGGGAAAGTCAGAATTACCGCCGCGGTCTTTCGACCGCGGAACGGTAATCTGACGGCGGGACTTTGGCGGGCGGCCTCCGCCGCCCGCCAAGGTCAGAATGAGGGCCATAGTGCACTTATGCAAACACCATTTTACATGAGCACCTATTGTCACCAGCATGCATAAAGTTCCATAGGTACGTATCATATAAATCTCAAGTGAACAAATTAAACATGTAAGGTTCAACGGTAGTATAATCTCTCGTGTAGTCATAGTTACGTGGGTTCCCAGAACAATTTAAAACTGTGCCTAGTGCTTGTATTCAAGACTAGCCACCCCAACGAATGGCACCTATTGAAAAATCATGAACATCATATAGGCAGATCCGAAATGGTCATTTAAAAAATTTCCTAGATTAAAAGGAAAATATTATATATTAACCCCTCAATAGCCATATCATTCAAATTGCATGGGAGTTTACAGTACCAATTAAGGCGTTCATTAGTGTCAAAGCTCCCACTTCCATACTTATACATACCCATGTCCCCACACTTGTCAGGTCAGCTATGAATCTCACAGCATATTCACATATTCATTCTTTTGGCCATCTGTCCACTGAATTACAAGTCGGGTACAAATGCCCCAATACAACAAAAAAGGATGCAGCTCATAATAAAATGCCAACATGGCCCCTGGCAATTGTACATGGATTTCATACCATGCATATATTTACAATAGTCTATACCTAACAAAGCGCAAGCCACAGCCCGCATTGCACCTACTCAAAAAGACATGAGAAAACACAAAATCCACAAGGACCAAGAATAATGAATGAAATACTAAAACAGTCCTCAACAACATCATGGTGCCCATTTTACCAATCATTACATGCCCGCTGTTAGAAATGGGTCTTCGGTTGGCAGTCAGGTTACCCGCTGTCCAAGCAAGGACCCTCACACTAGTCAGGGGAAAGGAGAATCCCCCTCAGTTAACTCCCACTTACCCCCTTGGTAGCTTGGCATGAGCAGGCAGGCTTAACTTCAGAAGCAATTTGCAAAGTATTTGTACCAACACACCCAGTAACTCAGTGAAAACACTATAAAATGACACAACACAGGTTTAGAAAAATAGCTAATATTTATCTAAACAAAACGACAAAAATCCAACATCCACATGTCAAGATATGAATTAAAAAAAATAAGAGTCTTAATTCCTTAAAGAACAGTGAGAACATTGTTAGTGCAGAAAAGTACCTGGGTAGCGTCAAAATAAAGCAGCACGGGCGAGTGTGCGTCGGAAAAGGCCAGCAATGCTTCTATTTTCGACTCGCAAGCAAGAACTTGCGTCGTTCATCCTCTGGTTGGGTCGGCGTGCGTTGTTTCTTCTCTCCGACAAGAGAGCGATGTGTGGATCCGGACAAGCACCTAGGGCCAGGAAGGCTTTGCATGGATTTTCCTTGCCCAGCGATATTGCGTTGAAATCCAGTCGGACGGTGTCAAGAAACCGTGCTGCATAGGGGCTTGCATCATTAACAGCAGCCGCAGCAGGTGTTGTGCGTCATTTCTCCAGCTGCGTTGCGTTGATTTTTTATGGAATTACCCCACTGCATATCAAGTCAAATATAAGCGCCCCAAACCATTTAAAATGTCTATGTGTGACTCATCTTGAATCGTCCCCATGGACCCTACAGATTGTGTAACAGCTTCATATTGCGTTTTCTCTGTAGTTCCACATGACTAATTTATTACCAGCTTCAGTACTCAATATAATGATAGATCATCAAACGTGTTGGCCATCTTAGAGTATGTATAAGGCAGGTCCATGACTGAGGGAGTTGTCTACTTCGCTATATTCATATAAACAATTATGATGGAACTAAAACACCAATTGATACCAATAGTATTCCTTAAAATCTTATGATGTTTCTTGTTGTACCGCCCCTACCGATATCTCATTATCATTCCTATTAATTGTGAAAACTGCCCAACTCTTAACAATAAATAAAAACATAAACTGCCACACTGGTAGTAACCATACCAATTGGCATGCGGCTGTCATGTAGACTTATCTGTCCTTTTTAAATTGTGAGACGAGTACCTAAATGAATAGGCCTTTCATACACAACATATTGTTAAAAGCGAATTATTGACATCTATCATCATTTGTGTATTGTCAATCCTATAATCAGTCCTTAGAACATCACCAACCCTACCATACAAACTCTAAAATAACACATGGACTGGAAAACCTCTTATAATGATTACTACTTAATGCAAGCTGTCACTGAAGGCAAATTGGCAAATTCAAGTAAGCCACAATGATCTTTGCTGTTCATTTGTTAATAGATCCAGAACACCGACATCCATTCCAAGGTATGTGGCATATCCCATCTCCATTTATGTTGAGTCAAGACATACGATGTCCTGCAAGTGTCCTGAGTGAAGAATGCAATAATGCACATCACCAAGTTGCCAAAATGGTTAACTGAAATGGGCAGCCAATCGGTTACCACCACTATATATATCCAACAGATTCAATCAGACTTTATAAAGAAAAGTGCACCTCATTGTCAGTATTGTGACCATATTCAACACAGCACACCCAGCAAATTCAACTTGCCTCATTATGTCATAGCAATAGCTCCCTATCACCTCCTTTTGTTCCCATGGGGACATGGCCAATCCCATAAAACCAAAATACAGTGTTGTCTGTATGAGGTCCCATTGAAATAAAAGGCTATAGGGTATCTCATGTCTCTATATTTTGAAGGCCCATACATGCTTCTGGATGCGATACTTTAATGGTCTAATCGTGCTCCGTATGTAAATCAAATTGCATTTACATCCAATGGCATATGTCATATATTTAGCCTTACAGTTTTAGAAATGTCTCATTTCATTGGTCTGTTTAGTATTGTGAGGTTTTATTGATCCCAAACTGACACATATAACATTCATTGCAAATAAACAACCCAGTGGGAGGAGATGGTAAACCATGTTGATGCACATCTATTTTCAGTTACATACCTGGAACATAGTCAATCCCTTATTGTCCTGTCCCTGCAGCACATTACTTGGGCCTAGTAGCAATTTCAAGTTTTAAACCCGGGGAAGTCAGTAAGTAAATGCCAGCGTTTACGTGATATTCTAAAATTATCGCCACTGTGTCTGGTAAAACCAAGAAATGAAAGCCAGACATCTCTGTCTGCTTTATTGACTTGATCTCCTGACCAGAGTATTGGCCTTACCCACACTATGTATTCTTTCGTCCCCCTTCTGCAGGGTCACCTCATCGTAGCCACTAGCTAGTAAGCTTTGTGTAGCATAATTTATATGACAGACAAAAACCTCCTCTTCTGTGCAATTGTGACATATGCGCACCATCTCACCCTATGATACATTATTTATAACAGACTTAGGGTGTGCACTGGAAGCATAAAAAATGCTATTTCAAGCATTATCCTTCCTGAACATAGTGCTCTGTACCCTACCATCCTCAATGTAAAATTGCAAATCCAAGAAGTCAGTTCTATGTTTACTATGATTCAAAGAGAGCCTAACATTGTAAGTGTTGTCATTCGAAAACGTATGATAACAAGCAATTGTAACACTGATCCTTTCCATAAGACAATAATATCATTGATGTATCTCCACCTAAAAAACTATGGTGGTCATTACAACCCTGGCGGACGGTGTTAAAGCGGCGGTAAGACTGCCAACAGGCCGGCGGTAAAAAAAATTGGAATTACGACCGTGGCGGAAACCGCCAACAAAGACAGTCACTTTAACACTCTGACTGCCACAGCGGTACAAACAAACAGCTTGGCGGTCACCGCCAACAGACAGGCGGAGGACAATGTACCGCCCACAGTATCACAACCTACCAATCCGCCACCTTTTCCGGGGCGGATTCACTGCGGATAAAAACACAGCGCAAACAGGACTTCGAAGGGAAAATACTCACCTCTACACACCCCACGAGGAATCCGGACACCATGGAACCAGAGCTGCACATCCTGCCAGCCATTATCTTCCTGCTCCTCTACCAGGAGCATGAACGCCGGCGGCGAAGAAAACGGTGAGTACTGCACATACGACACAGGGGAGGGAAAAAACAGGGACACACACACGCAACACACAACACCCCCACCCTCACCCACTACAACACACACCAATACAGCATGATACATTACAGTTACACCCCCCAAACCCCCCGGAAGAATGCAAAGACAAAAGGAAATGAGTGTAACCATTGTAATATATTAAAATCAAGTACGCAAATATATATATATCTACACTATAAACAAAATATACACCAAGCTGAGTACTCCAGGTAGTGCTCCAATGAAGTCTGTGGAACACAGGGCCATCACGGTATGGGCGAGGACCACACAAGATCTCCAACCATGACGGAGAGAACACTGCAGGGGCATCAGAGAGCAAGAAAACAGGCACCTCAGGGGGAGGCAAAGAGGGGCACCTCAGCCAGTTGAGTGCACAACGCCAAATCCACGAGGGGGCCACATGCCCACTGTTCAATCCTGGGGAGTGCAAAGTCACAGTCTCTCAAGTGGGTGGATTGCCCACTGTTCAATCCTGGGGAGTGCAAAGCCACAGTCTCTCAAGTCTCTACAGTGGGTGGGTTGCCCACTGCTGCATCCTGGGGAGTGCAAAGCCACAGTCTCTCAAGTCTCTACAGTGGGTGGGTTGCCCACTGTTCAATCCTGGGGAGTGCAAAGCCACAGTCTCTCAAGTCTCTACAGTGGGTGGGTTGCCCACTGCTGCATCCTGGGGAGTGCAAAGCCACAGTCTCTCAAGTGGATGACAGTCTCCACTGGTTCTGGAGGGGGCTTTGTGCCCAGAGTGCTCCATCCTGCTAAGGACAGAGGTAGTGGATGACAGTCTCCACTGGTTCTGGAGGGGGCTTTGTGCCCAGAGTGCTTCATCCTGCTTATGACGGACTCAGTAGCGGCAGTGCCCTTGGCTCTCATGGGCCAGCGGTGCCCTGTTCAGCGGTGCTTGTGGCGATGGTGTCCTGTTCAGCGGTGCTTGATGCGGCGGTGCCCTGTTCAGCTGTGCTTGATGCGGCGGTGCCCTGTTCAGCGGTGCTTGAGGCGGCGGTGCCCTGTTCAGCGGTGCTTCTGGCGGCGGTGCCCTGTTCAGTGGTGCTTGTGGCGGCGGTGCCCTGTTCAGCGGTGCTTGATGCGGCAGTGCCCTGTTCAGCTGTGCTTGATGCGGCGGTGCCCTGTTCAGCGGTGCTTGAGGTGGTGGGTTCCTCTACAATGACTCATCTGTTGGCGGTCCTCTCTAGCCCAGCGGGGCTTGTGCTGGCGATCCTCTCTAGCCCAGCGGGCTTGTGCTGGCGGTCCTCTCTAGCCCAGCAGGGCTTGTGCTGGTTGTGGCCTCCTGGGCAGCGGGGATGATGGCGGTGGCCTCCTGGGCAGCAGGGATGATGCCGGTGGCCTCCAGGGCAGCAGGGCAGGTGCTGGCTGTGGCCTCCTGGGCAGCAGGGATGATGGCAGTGGCCTCCAGGGCAGCAGGGCAGGTGCTGGCGGTGGCCTCCTGGGCAGCGGGGATGATGGCGGTCTTCTCCGCCGTGCTGCTCCTCCCAGACTTGCCGGGTTTCTTGTGGCCCTTCCCCACCTTGGAAGGTGTTGCAGCTGACTCCACACTCCCACCGGGACCCCTGGGAGCGGCTTTGGTGGCTGGAGTCTTCCCCCTCTCCCGCCGGGCACTGGCCAACTTCTGATGCTTGACAGGTGGGGGACTGTCCGTACTGTGGCTCCGTGCCACACTGGCTGCCCTGGTGGCCGGTGCACTCCAGATTCCGGTGGCTACAGGCACCACTGGTCCCGGAGATGTTGTGGCTGAGGTGCTAGTTCTGGACCTAGGAGACGGACGGGGTGGGGGAGGGGTGGGAAAGATGTCAAGGTTGGACAGGAAAAGTTTTTGGGAGACACTGGGACGGGTAGCTGGAGGGCGTTTGGGAGTGGAGGAAGAGGTTGTGGTTGTAGGAGGTGTTCGTTTGGTGACTTTGAGTGAAGGTGCATGCGCTGGAGGCTGTCGTGAGGTGGATGGCTGTTGTGTGGGTGTGTGCCTGCGTTTGCGTATCTTGGGAGGTGGCGTCACAGACACACTGGGAGAGGACACAGGGGACGTGTGAATGGTAGTGGGGGTGGTGACTGCACGTGAGCGGGGTGTGGTGGTGTGTGTGCTGGTGATGGCAGTAGTGGCTGTAGATGTAGTGCATGCAGGTGTGAGTGTAGATGACACTGGGAGGGAGGAGGGAGACGAGGAGGAGGGGGACACAGTGGAGGCAGTGGATGTTGGTGTGTCTGCATGTGTGTGATGCTTGCGTGAGTGCCTGTGGGATGTGTGGTGCTTATGTTTGCCTGAGCTTCCCTTGTGTGTTGACGTGTGTGCATGCTGGTCTGAAGGTGTGCTTGGGATAGGCTGGGGTACAGGGGATTGGGTCTGGGTGGAGGAAGTTGGAGGGGGAGGCTAGAGACGGGGACAATGGCTTCCATCATTGCTGAGGCCAGAGTCTGAAAAGCTCGCTGAAGGGCCGCCTGACCAGAATGAATGCCCTCCAGGAAAGCATTTGTTTGTTGCAACTACCTTTCTACACCCTGGATGGCATTCAAAATGGTAGACTGCCCAACAGTGAGGGACCTCAGGAGTTCAATGGCCTCCTCACTGAGGGCAGCAGGGGTGACTTGGGCTGAGGTGCCTGGGTGAGCGGGCACAGGGCAAAGGCTGAGGGGCTGCTGGGAGGGCAGTGCTGGTAGGGGAGTGGCGGCTGTACCTGTAGAAGCGGGGGCACAGATGTTGCATCCACCACAAGGGACCTCCCATCAGAGGACGAGTCCGTGTCACTGGTTTCAGCTCCTGTCCCCACCGTGGAGCTCCCCTCGCCCTCCGTCCCACTGGTGAACTCCGAGTCCATTGTCTCGCCCTCCAGCTCCCTCCTGCTCCGGTGCCACTGCTCCTCCTCCTGATGATGCTAATGCACACAAGAACAGGGAGACCACAAAAAGGGGGGGAACAACAGAAGAAAGACATGTTGAGTGCATGCATTACCGCTACCGTTGGCGGACACGACAGACACAGAAGCCCCCTGCACTACGCGGCGCTCTTGAGCTCCACTGTTCAATCCCTGGGACATGGCCTACAAGGCTATGGACGACATCTGCACACATGGATGACACTTGGCACTCTACAGAGGTGGGGTGAGTTGCCACATGGCCTGCCTTTTGGAGGGAACTTGCCTACTAAACTCGCCCTGGCCTAGGGAAACCCACAGCCCAATTACCCCACCCAGACTCCTCCACTGTGCGCAAAATCATCAGGATGAGAGTGTACTCACCCCCTTGTGGCTGCTGTGATGCCCAGTAGCGTGTACTGGGGGAGGACCCCATCCTCAAGTCTCTCCAACTCCTCCGATGTGAAGGCAGGGGCCCTTTCCCCAGACACTCGAGCCATTGTCTCTTCCAGACCGAGGTCACAGCAGCACTTGCAGTGTAGGTCCTCTCCTGTCGAAGATCAGGTATCGAGTGATTGAACAGATAGAAAATGGCGATCACGTCCGCGGCGGTGCCACCGCCGGCGTACATCGTCATTGGCTCTTGTGACCCATAGGGTCCAATTTTAACCAATGCAGCATTGCGCTGCGGTCTTCGACCACCTACCGCAACGGTGTACAACGCCAGCGCAGTTACCTCACATCCCATTGTCCCACTTTAGAGCTCAGGCAGCCGCCATTTCAGGGGCCCACATGGCTTAATTTTTAACTGCGTCACACATACCTAGGCCTAGCCTCAACACACATACAGACCACTTTTCGGATTATGATTCGTGTTCTGTGTAAGCTGTGTGTACGTACCTCCAAGTTGGTTGACTCTGTGCTCGCTGTTGTCCTTCATAGGCACCGCCCGCTGGGACATGTGAGGAGATGGCGGCATCCTCCGGTGTACAGACCGCTGGTGGACCTGTCGACAATGGAGGAAAGACATGTGATCATCACCTTCAGGCTTGACCGTGCCACAATCCTGGAACTGTGTACCCAGCTGGAGCCAGACAGGATGTCAGCTATCCGCCATCCCACAGGAATCCCCCCTCTAGTGCAGGTGCTGTCAGTACTCCATTTCCTTGCAAGTGGGTCATTTCAAACAACAGTGGCCATAGCATCAGGGATGTCCCAGCCTATGTTTTCCAACGTGTTGTCCAGAGTGTTGTCTGCCCTGCTGAAACACATGCGGAGCTACATCTTTTTCCCTCAGGTGGAGGATTTGCCTTCAGTGAAAGGTGATTTCTATGCCCTGGGACATATCCCCAACATCATAGGTGCCATTGATGGGACACAGGTGGCGTTGGTCCCCCCTGCAGGAGGGAACAGGTGTACAGAAACCGGAAGAGTTATCTTTCCATGAATGTGCAGATGGTGTGTTTGGCAGACCTGTACATCTCCAATGTGAATGCCAAGTTCCCTGGCTCAGTGCATGATGCCTACTTCCTGCGGAATAGCAGCATCCCTTAGGTGATGGGTCAACTCCAGAGGCACCGTGTGTGGCTATTAGGTGAGCAACTGAAACCAAGTCAGTGGGAATGGTTGTCTGGGTCTGAGGATATCCCTACAGGTTAGTGTGTGTCTAACAGTTGTCCCTCACCATTCGCAGGTGAGTCTGGTTACCCCAACCTGTCATGGCTACTGACCCCAGTGAGGAATCCCAGGACAAGGGCAGAGGAACGCTACAATGAGGCCCATGGGCGAGCTCGGCGGATTATAGAACGGACCTTCGGCCTCCTGAAGGCCAGGTTCCGGTGCCTCCATATGACAGGTGGATCCCTATTCTACTCACCAAAGAAGGTGTGCCAGATCATCATGGCCTGCTGTATGCTTCACAACTTAGCTTTGCGACGACAGGTGCCTTTTCTGCAGGAGGATGGTCCAGATGGCGGTGTTGTTGCAACTATGGAGCCTGTGGACAGTGAAGACGAGGAAGCAGAAGAAGAAGACATAGACAACGGGAACTCGGTTATCCTGCAATATTTCCAGTGAGACACAGGTAAGAGTACAGACCTGCTTACTACATGTACTTTAACACTACTACCTCTTTACTGTCTGTCGTTTTCACCCAGTTGTATGGTCACTGAGTTGTCACTTTCCCTTACGATTTCACAGATGTGGGTCCCACTGTGTGACATCTGCTTTGTTTCCTCATGGACTAGAGCTGTGTGACAGAGGTATGTTGACATTACATTTGAAAAAGCATTTTGTCACTGTAATAGCTAATACACAATTTCGAAACCACAGACTGATTCCAGATTGTTTTGTGCTTCAAGGGTGTTTATTGAAGTGCTCAATATTGGAGGGGGTTGTAAAATGGTGAGGGAGGATGGTGGAGGAATGTCCATGGCAGAGTCCAGTCTATTAGTGTCACAGGTGCATTGCCCAAATGGGCATAGGAAGTGGACCTGGGGCAGTTTGAGGATGGACAGGGTGACAAAGTGGGACAGAAAGATGACATTCAGGTGGTCTCATTTCTTGGCAGGGGTCTTGGCATCGTTCTCTCTCTTTGTCCTGGATCTCAGGGACCATTTGTGGGGTGGTTCGCCCTCTGAAGGGGGTGGGGTGCTGGTGTGGTGGTCCTGTGGTGGGGCGTCCTGTCCACGAGCGCCGGCGGAGGTGGTGGGCAGTTCATCGTCCATGCTAGTGTCAGGGGCCCCTTGTTGTGTCACAGTGTCCTTCCTGATGTTGAGTACTTCCTTCAGCACCTCTACGATGGTGCCCAGGGTGGAATTGATGGTTCCGAGTTCCTCCCTGAAGCCCAAATACTGTGCCTCCTGCAGCCGCTGGGTCTCCTGAAACTGGGCCAGTACCGTTGCCATCGTCTCCTGGGAGTGGTGGTAGGCTCCCATGATGGAGGAGAGGGTCTCGTGGAGAGTGGGTTCCCTTGCCCTGTCGCACAGCAGCCCTCCCAGTTCCCCTGTTTTCCTGGGCCTCCATCCCCTGGACTGTGTGCCCACTCCCACTGCCCCCAGGTCCCTGTTGTTGTTGGGGTGGTGGGTTAGCCTGGGTTCCCTGTAGTGGTGGACACACTGCTGGTTGACGTGTCCTGGGGACAGAGGGATGGGCCCGCTGGGTGGGTGCTGTGCTGGTGTTTCCAGAGGGAGGAGGGTCTGTGGCGGCCTGTAACTGTGTGAGGGGAACCGACTGTCCAGAGGTCCCCGATGGGCCGGGCTGGTCATCTAGATCCAGTTGGACAGAGCTGCTGTCATCAC
This sequence comes from Pleurodeles waltl, assembly GCF_031143425.1. Taxonomy (NCBI): domain Eukaryota; kingdom Metazoa; phylum Chordata; class Amphibia; order Caudata; family Salamandridae; genus Pleurodeles; species Pleurodeles waltl. The sequence continues at coordinate 166,852,888 of NC_090443.1, read as the reverse complement.
TGTGGGCCTCTTCTGTTGGTGGTGTGGACATGTGTGGACCCTCCTGTCCGGTGATGTTGGGTAGGGGTCCTGCAGGGGTATAAAAGGATGTTTATTACATCTGTGTGTGCCATGGTGTGCAATGGGTGGGTGATTGTGTACCCCAGTGCTAGCATTCTTCTGTGGGACCTTGCGTGATGGTGGTTTAGGGGGGTGTATGGGTATGTGCCGTGGCCATGCTTTGATGATGGGTGTCCATGCTTTGGTGTTGCATGCAGGGCTTGGTGTTGGGATGGGTGGTTTGTGATATTGGGACATTTGTGAGGAGTTGGAGGGATGGGGTGAGGGTGAGGGTATGTGATGGCATGCAGGTGGGGTAGGGGATGTAATAGTTAAGATTTGACTTACCAGAGTCCATTCCTCCATTTACTCCTGCAAGGCCCTCAGGATGCAGTATCGCCAAGTCCTGCTCCTCCCATGTTGTTAGTTGTGGGGGAGGAGGTAGGGGTCCGCTGCCAGTCCGCAGAACGGCAAGGTGGTGTCTTGAGACCACAGAACGCACCTTCCCCCGTAGGTCGTTCCACCTCTTCCTGATGTCATCCTGATTTCTTGGGTGCTGTCCCACTGAGTTGACCCTGTCCACTATTCTTAGCCATAGCTCCATCTTCCTAGCTATGGAGGTGTGCTGCACCTGTGCTCCGAATAGCTGTGGCTCTTCCCGGACAATTTCCTCCACCATGACCCTGAGCTCCTCCTCAGAGAACCTGGGGTGTCTTTGCCGTGCCATGGGGTGGTGTGGGTGATGTGTGGGGTGGTGTGTGTGGTGATAGGTGTGCTGATATGTAGTGGTGTGTTGTGTGAGGTGCGTGGACGTTCTGTTTGTGATGGTATTTTGTGCCTGTGGATGCTTGGTAGTTGTTTGTGGTGTCTCTCTCTGGCCTTCTTTCTGAATTTTGGGTAGTAGGGGTTTGTGGGTGATGTGGGTGTGTGTTTTATATTGTATTGGGTGTGTGGGAGTTGTGTGTGTATGTGTATCAGGTGTGTGTATTTGGACTTGTCCAATGTGGCTGTGTTTTGTAAGAGTGTGTATATTTTGAGCGCGGCGGTGTGTATCGCCAATGGAATACCGCGGTTGAAAGACCGCCGCGTGGATTCGTGGGTTGTGATAGTGTGGGCGTATTTCTGTTGGCGTGACGGTGGAGGTTTTGTTTTCGCCAGTTTATCACTGACCTTTGGTGTGGCGGACTTGTGTGGGTGTCTGGATTTTGGTGAATTCCGAGCTGTGGGTCGTAATAGCTGTGGTGGATTTCCGCGGCGGTGTGTTGGTGGTCTTCTGCACGGCGGTAAGCGGCTTTTATCGCCAATGTTGTAATGACCCCCTATGTGTCCAGTCCAGGGGGAGGCATATCTGGCCCCTGGCATGCACCCTCCCATACCAGCCCAGAAAGAGCCCGGCATACGAGGGAGCAAACCTGGAACCCATCGCTGTACCTTGAAGTTGGTGGTACCAACAACCATTGTGAATGAAAACATTTTTGGAACAAATTATATCAATCATTTCAATGAGCATTTCATTATGTTCAAGGAAATCAGCAGCCCTTATTCGTAAAAAGGTTTCTACCTCCAGGAAACCAAAATCCTTACGTATATGTGTGTAAAGACTGACGACATCAAATGTCGGAAACATCAATTCATCAGAGCAGACCACATCTTTAAATGTATTAAGAATGTCCTTTCCTTCCTGAATGTATGCTGGAAGGTTGCATACAAAAGTCTGAAGGAACCTATCTACATATTCAGACAAGAGTTCTGTGGGAGAAGACATCCCAAATATTATAGACCCCCCTTATGGATCTTCAGTAAGACATATATTTGTGGAAATCTAGGATTTCTCACAAGATATACCCATACTCTTCCCCTGAGATCAGTCAGTGTTCCCTCCAACCATTCAGTTTCAAATTTATAAATGAGGGCGATTTCTCATGGGATTATATGTTATCATCTCATAGCAGTTGTCATCTGATAGTTGCCAATTGATTTCCTGTATGTAGTCAGACTTGTTCATTATAGCAATATTGCCCCCTTTGTTTGCCTCTCTAATTATGACTGTCTCATCCTGTTGTAATGTACCCAATGCAGCTCTCTCATCTTGTGTTAAATTGTGCATGCAGTCCACTTGTTTAACCCGTTTGTCAAATAATCTATGTAGGCCCTTGGTAACTTTCTCCTTGAAGATATCTATATTTGGATGTGAGTCGGGAGATGTAAACTTTGATTGTGGCTTCAAGCCACCATCCACTGCAACACTGCAAGATCCTGCCTTGCCCAGGCCTGGCCCCAGGCACACTCCATTGGGTTGAAGTCTGCATTGTATGAGGACCGGTACAGACCTTTTAGGTGGAAGTGTGAGCTCCTCCCTACCCACTGTAGCACAGGAGACTCAGCAGGAAATGCAGGACACTGCCCCACTCTGTTTGTGTCACTGTCTAGAGGGAATTCAAAACAGCCCAATGTCAGTCTGACACAGACGTGGATTCCACAGGCAGGCAGAGGCACAGAATGGTTAAGCAAGAAAATGACAAAACCATAGAGTACACTGTTCCAAGGGTAAGAAGCAGGGAAACCTAAATACTTAGTAGCAAGAGTCCTCACATATCCAATCGGATGTCATGCTTCATCATTGGCGATGCTCCTCGTCAGACCGGCACTGCAATGTCTGATGGGGTCCCCAAAAGGGGGCTCTTTGCCGGAGATCATTAGTAGTGACTGCCGTAATAGAATATATTTATGGAAAATGCCTACATGCAGATATTAAATAGGAGAGGGAAAATCTAAAATTGGCTCTAAACCTCAAAAAACATCACCAGTTTTATTCAGCTAATAGAACCCATGGTTAGAGGTTCTGTGATCATTTCCGTCATCTTATTTATTCAGAGAGTGACTGAGCATGATTTCTCAACCATCACTTTCGATTTGTTTTTAACCTTGGCCTACACCTTATATTAGCTGAATAAAACTGGTGATGTTTTTTGAGGTTTAGAGCCAATTTTAGATTTTCCCTCTCCTATTTAGTGTCTGTGTGTAGGCATTGTCCATAAATATATTCTATTACGGCACTCACTACTAAAGATCTCCGGCAAAGAGTCCCCTTTTGGGGAGCCCGTCAGACATTGCAGTGCCAGTCTGACGAGGAGCATCCCCGATGATGAAGTATGACATCCGATTGAATGTGTGAGGGCTCTTGCTCCTAAATATTTAGGTTTCCCTGCTTCTCACTCTTGGAACAGTGTACTCTATGTTTTTGTGATTAACTTCATTGGGAGATTGTACACTGGACCATTATCCTCCCTGTCCCTCTCTTTGATGTTGTAAGCAAGATAATGCTCACTTTCTAAAAGTGGCATTTTCAAACTGACAATCTAAAAAAACACTTTACCAAAAGATGTATTTATAAATTGTGAGTTCAGAGACCCCAAACTCTAGAAGTCCATCTGCTCCCAATGGGAAATTGTAAGCCGAAAATATTTAAAGGCAATCCCCCTGTTAACCTATGAGAGAAATAGGCCTTGCAATAGTGAAAAACGCATTTGGCAGCTTTTCCCTAACAGGGCATATAAAACACATCAATACATGTAAATCCTTTTAAATACACTGCACCCTGCCAATAGGACTACCTAGGGCCTACCCTAGGGGTGACTTACATGTTGTAAAAGGGATGGTTTGGGCTTGACAAGTGGGTACACTTGCCAGGTTGAATTGACAGTGCAAAACTGCAGACACAGACACTTCAGTGGCAGGTATGAGACATGTTTACAGGGCTACTCATGCGGTTGGCACAATCAGTGCTGCAGGCCCACTAGTAGCATTTGATTTACAGGCCCTGGGCACCTCTAGTGTACTTTACTAGGGACTTACTAGTAAATGAAATATGCCAATCATGCATAATTCAATCACCAATACAATTTAGACATAGAGCATGTACAGTTTAGCACTGGTTAGCAGTGGTAAAGTGCCCAGAGTCTTAAAGCCATAAAAAACTGGTCAAAAAAATAGGAGGAAGGAGGCAAAACTATTTCGGGGAGACCCTGCAAAAAGGGCTAGGGCCAACAATAAGCATGTGACTGCAGTATTTGAAGGGCAAAACAGAAGGTTCCCTCCATTTCTGGGGAAAAAGGTGGATCTAATTCTCATAATTTCAAGATACCCATGTGATCTGAAAAAATTATAGTAATCTGAATACAAATAGAATTAGAGCTTGTCTGCTGTATCTTAATGAAGAGGTTCACCTAAGCAGTATAAAGTGTGAGCAACAACCACAACCCTAAGAATTCCATTTGTCCAAAGCCTCCATGTCTTAATTGTGGAGATTTTAGTCAGTACTCCTTGTTAGCAATCATCGTTAGCAGGGCCCGACTGAGAACCCAAAGCAGTCCTGGCAGGCCAGCCCCCGCACGGAGTCTGAAAACGAGAGTGGGTGGATTTTGCTGGATTGCTGCTTTTGTTATTTGGGGGACAATATTGCAGCATCATTGCAAAACCAAACTCTAGTAACAAAACCGGCCTCCACCTAACCAGCCTCCCGGGGAAACACCTGATGCCCGCTGCGGCCATTCCGGTCCCGATTACTAGATAACTAACAGCTGCAAGCTAGATTTGTATTTATTTACTATTTTATTGTACAGAATAGGGATATAAAGACAATAGGGCATTTTACAAAGGAATATTTTTTACATGAGGACAATTATTATTCAAAAGACTAGGTTCATTAAATTTCAAGCTGTAGACAGTTTGTTCCAATTCATATCACTATTTAGCTGCTTTGTGGCATTTCCTAGGTGTAGGAAGGTAGCCTCCTTCTCGCCTTTTTACCCCCACTTTTGGCTTGTTTGTGAGTATATGTCAGGGTGTTTTTACTGTCTCACTGGGATCCTGCTAGCCAGGGCCCCAGTGTTCAAACGGGCATCCCTATGTTGTCAGTGTGTTTGATATGTGTCACTGGGATCCTGCTAGCCAGGACTCCAGTGCTCATAAGTTTTTGGCCTATATGTGTTCCCTGTGTCGTGCCTAACTGTATCACTGAGGACTAACCAGAACCTCAGGGTTTATGCTCTCTCTGCTTTTAAAATTGTCACTGTAGGCTAGTGACCATTTTCACCAATTCTGATTGGCACACTGGAACACCCTTACAATCCCCTAGTATATAGTACCTAGATACCCAGGGAATTGGGGTTCCAGGCGATCCCTACGGGCTGCAGCATTTATTTTGCCACCCATAGAGAGCTCAGACAATTCTTACACAGGACTGCCAGTGCAGCCTGAGTGAAATAACGTCCACATTATTTCACAGCCATTTTACACTGCACTTAAGTAACTTATAAGTCACCTATATGTCTAACCCAAACTTAGTGAAGGTTAGGTGCAAGGTTACTAAGTGTGAGGGCACCCTGGCACTAGCCAAGGTGCCCCCACATTGTTCAAGGCAATTTCCCAGGACTTTGTGAGTGCGGGGACACCATTACACGCTTGCACTACATATAGGTCAATACCTATATGTAGCTTCACAACGGTAACTCTGTAACATGTCTAAGATTGTGGAATTGTCCCCTCAAGCCAAATCTGTTATTGGGGTGCCAATCCCATGCATCCCCGGGGCTCCAGCATGGACCCCGGGTACTGCCAAACTAGCTCTCTGGGGTTTTCTCTGCAGCTACCGCTTCTGCCAACCCTCAGACAGGTTTCTGCCCTCCTGGGGTCTGGGCAGCCAAGTCCCAGGAAGGCAAAACAAAAGATTTCCTCTGAAAGAGGGTGTTACACCGTCTCCCTTTGGAAATAGGTGTTAAGGGCCGGGGAGGAGTAGCCTCCCCCAGCCTCTGGAAATGCTTTGAAGGGCACAGATAGTGCCATCCTTGCATAAGCCAGTCTGAACCGGTTCAGGGAGCCCCCATCCCCTGCTCTGGCTCAAACTGGACAACAGAAAGGGGAGTGACCACTCGCCTGTCCATCACCACCCCAGGGGTGGTGCCCAGAGCTCCTCCAGTGTGTGCCAGACCTCTGCCATCTTGAATGCAGAGGAGTGAGGGCACAATGGAGACCTCTGAGTGGCCAGTGCCAGCAGGTGAAGTCAGAGACCACTCCTGATAGGCTCTTACCTGGTTAGGTAGCCAGTCCTCCTCTGAGGGCTATTTAGGGTCTCTCCTGTGGGTTTCTCGTCAGATAGCGAATGCAAGAGCTCACCAAATTTCCCCTGCATTTCTCTCTTCGACTTCTGCCAAGGATCGACCGCTGACTGCTCCAGGACGCCTGCAAAACCGCAACAAAGTAGCAAGAAGACTACCAGCAACAATGTAGCGCCTAATCCTGCCACCTTTCTCTACTGTTTCCTGGTGGTGCATGCTCTGAGGGCTTCCTGCCTCCACCCTGCACTTGAAGCCAAGAAGAAATCTCCTGTGGGTCGACGGAATCTTCCCCCTGCTAACGCAGGCACCAAACTTCTGCATCACTGGTCCTCTGGGTCCCCTCTCATCTTGACGAGCGTGGTCACTGGAGCACAGGAGCTGGGTCCAAGTGACCCCGACAGTCCAGTGGTCCTTCTGTCCAAATTTGGTGGAGGTAAGTCCTTGCCTCCCAATGCCAGACAGTAATCCTGTGTACTGTGTGATCTACGGCTGCTAGGGTTTCTGTGTGCTCTTGCAAGGATTCCTTCATGCACAGGCTAGCCCAGGTCCCCAGCACGCCGTCCTGCGTTGCTCAACTCGCTGAGTTGATCACCGACTTCGTGGGACCCTCTTTTGTTGTGCTGAGACAACTGCCATGCTCAGATTTCTTGAACGCCTGTTCAAGTGCTTCTGCGGGTGCTGGCTGCTTCTGCATGCGCACTCTCTGTTGCTGAGCGTCCCCTCTGTCTCCTCCTCCTCCAAGGGGCGACCTCCTGGTCCTTCCTGGGCCCTGGCAGCACCCATTATCGTTAACCACGACTCCTGCAGCTAGCAAGGCTTGTTTGTGGTCCTCCTGCATGGAAACAACCCTGCATCCTCCAGCACGCCGTTGTTGCAGAATCTTTGGCTTCTTCCACCCAGAGGCAGCCCTTTTGCACCTTCATCCGGGGTTTAGTGGGCTCCTGCTCCCCCGAACACTTGCGTGACTCTTGGACTTGGTCTCCTTCCTTTGCAGGTCCTCAGGCCCAGGAATCCATCTCCAGTGCTTTGCAGTCAGTTGTTGTCTTTGCAGAATCCCCTATCTCGACTTTACTGTCTTTCTGGGGTAGTAGGGTAACTTTACTCCTACTTTTCAGGGTCTTGGGGTGGGTATCTTGGACACCTTAGTGTTTTCTTACACTCCCAGCGATCCTCTACACACTACACTAGGCCTGGGGTCCATTTGTGGTTCACATTCCACTTTTGGAGTATATGGTTTGTGTTGCCCTAAGACCTATTGTCTCCTATTACATTCTATTTTGTTCTACAGCATTTGCACTACTTTTCTAAGTGTTTTACTTACCTGATTTTGTTTTGTGTGTATATTTTGTGTATTTTACTTACCTCCTAAGGTAGTATATCCTCTGAGATACTTTTGGCATATTGTCACTAAAATAAAGTACCTTTATGTTTAGTAACTCTGATTACTGTGTTTTCTTATGATATATTGCTATATAATATAAGTGGTATAGTAGGAGCTTTGCATGTCTCCTAGTTCAGCCTAAGCTGCTCTGTTATAGCTACCTCTATCAGCCTAAGATGCTAGAACACTACTAATCTACTAATAAGGGATAACTGGACCTTGCACAAGGTGTAAGTACAACTAGGTACCCACTATAAGCCAGGCCAGCCTCCTACATTAGGTATGATGAATAACATGACTGTACACTCACCCACATCATCAGTAAGGGTGACCATACCTACGATGGTTGGGTTCTCATGGAGAAGAGCGAGTACCAAGGACTAAGGTAAATCTAGTGTAGTCGAGTTGTTTTATTGATTAACATTTTATTAAATAGTTTCACATGGAAGCATTACAGAAATGCAAAGGGGGAATAGGTACGACAAGTAAAAAGAAAATACAGTGGTACTCCGCAAATTGCGAGTAGGGAATGAAACACATTTGTAAAATACATAAAAGTTAATGAAAAGGCATTCGAGATCAAATCCCTCAAATTAATTGGATAATATAGATACCTTGATCAGCTCCTATAAGTGGTGGAGGATATCTACTTCCCGTATGAGACGAAAGAGTGGATATAAAGTTATAGAATAGGGAGAGGAATAGTAGAATAGAGTAGGTGTGTGTGTGTTTGAGGGGTGGAGCGGCAAAAGTCTAATTATGGATGTGAGGTGGTTAGAAAGACGGGACCCTATCAGGGGGTGTGACAGTCTTATAGTACGCGTCCACCGGTAGCCAGAGCAGTCTGGATCTGCTGTGATTAGGTGTAGTCTAGTTCTTAAGGTTCGTTTGACCGTTTTAAAAATATGCCGGAATATATGGGAAGAACATCACTCTTAGGGCCTATTTAAACTTTATTAGCGCCGCATTTGCGTCAGTTTTTGACGCAAAAGCGGCGCAAACTTACAAAATTCAATTATATTTAGTAAGTTTCCGCCGCGTTTGTGTAAAAAAAAATGACGTTAATGCGGCGCTAAAAAGGTATGAATCAGGCCCTTAGTTTAGTGTTGGCTGGTTAAATCTCACACTACGTAGCGTTTAATACTTACTTAATTCCGACTGTGTTACTGACTTTTTCCAAACTCCGTTTTGAAATCGATATTGCTAGCATTATCGTCCATCATTTTTTGTACACCTTTACTTTTAATATCGAGTCTGAAACCTGAAATAACGAGTCGAATTTTCCTTTCAACTACGCATCTCCTCTCCGCGGAAACAATATTTAATAGTTTAAATTGGTGGAAAAATCAAGGGGGAATATGTATTCTCAAAACCTGCAGTAGCAGATTTTGCAACTCGCTCATTTATCGCAATCCTGCTGAATTCCCTCTTGGTTTAAGGGTAATTCCAGCCACATATCGACCAATTCTTTGCCAAATCCGCAGACTGAACATTTTAGCGCTGCTTGTAGGCATCTTCTCTTCTGGGAGGTCGTGATCCAGGTTGGCTCCATCTGTTGCCATGGCAACGAGCCCATGTCTTCTGCGCAGTTGGAGGGAAGCAAATTACCATTTCGCATATTTACTGGTTTCTTTTTTTTTATGACGGGATTCAACACGCAGTACAAGAACACTCAAATTAAATACGAATACGAGGCTCTCGCACCTGCTCACCCTCCCCTGGGCGGATTAATGAGCATTTGCCCATAGCGAAACGGCACATTGCGTCTCTTACAGAGGCCTGTTAGAGTCCACTGCGTATGACATTAGAGGCGTCTGACATGTTATTGTGCCTATGTTATGAAATAAGGGGCTAAGTGGTATTTAACGAACGTAAATAACTTAAGCAAACAGACGTCGAATCAATCACACCACTGGAAGACTCTGCGCACGCAAAGGACACACGTTAAAAGCAAACCAAGATGTATTGTGTTTATCAGTGGGGGAGGGGAGCGTTGTTCCTGCTTTTCCTGTTTCTTTCCACTGTCGCAATTGCAACTACAGATATCCAGGCGAGTCCCGTTTATCCGTGCCGAACACTAGATTATAGGAAACGCACCCCCGGAACGGGTCAGCGCCTGACCTCATTGGTGAGATGTAGGTGAGATTTTAGTAACAAGACACACGGATATCCAATCAGCAAACGGAATAAACATTATTACATTTTGTAATATATAGGAATATGTGTAGTGTATTAAAGAGTAGGCTCGAATTTACTCATCTTTGTTTGTAGAGACTGTGTTTGGAAGGCGCAAAATGTAGAGTAACCCTTTACCGCAGCCTTCAGAGTTAAGAACATGGACTTTTCGTCCTGACTGTCCCAGTGCACGTTGTGTAATTTTTGTCTTTATTTTTCGGTCCTGATTTCACTTTGAACGTTTGTACAGGCAAAAGCCTTGCACCAGTTGCAAATGTTGATGTCCCTGTTCTGAATGATTGCAAGAAATACCTTAAGGAGTGGATCCGGATACCTCTAAGGCCCTCAACCAAGACAGCTGAGAACTGATAGTGTGATAGGCAATCATCATTCTTGTGAATAAACAATGAAGACCATCCCCAACAGGGGCGCAGGTCTAGATATGCCCTTATAAGGGAGACTGGGCAGGTACGAGTTCCTAAGTGAGTCTCATGCAGATCAATGATGGCTTCTTTACCCACTCAACCTGTCTTAGACCTCCTCAGCTTCAAAATCAATGTGTCTTACTCAATATACGAATCCAAGAACAGCAAGCCGTCTGACAAATCATGCTTAGAGTTACCGAACATTTCACCTAACCTGAAGGCACCGTAGAAGGCTACAAAAAATATGGTAGAGGACAGGGCAACCTTATAAGGTGATGTGCACACATTGTGCATGCTGTTCAAGCTTCGGCGAGTCCAATTTCCTCCTGAGGTCACCCGACTTGGTCTCACACATGACCCACCCCTCTAAGGCTTTTCTCATCCACGTTACATGCGTTCCTCAACTTTGCAAAGAGCTTTATGGTAGAGACACATGCTGCAGAATATGAAACCGGTCTTCCCTGGTTGTGCAAGGCCACCAAGAACATATAAAGTGATTGAACTGAAAAAGGATCAGTGTGCATCGTTCCTGTAAAACAGATCTATAGTTAAAAACATGATCTCCATGTGACAGCCATGTATGCCTGACATTGAGAGCAGGGATTCTGGGCTGCCTGCCTGCTGAGCCAGAGCAGCAGCTTCTCAACCAATACAGGAGTGGGCAAGGCCTGTTTAGTTTGAAGATTTAGGCCCTCATTCTGACCCTGGCGGTCGGTGATAAAGCGGCGGCCAACCCGCCAACAGGCCGGCGGTCCAAAATATGCAATTCTGACCCTGGCGGGAACCGCCAACACAGCCCGCCGCATTAACACTCCGCCCGCCACGGCGGAACAAACAAACAGCGCGGCGGTCCCCGCCAACAGCCAGGCGGCAGACAATGTACCGCCCACCCTATCATGACCCACCAATCCGCCACCTTTTCCGGGGCGGGAGCACCGCCGATAAAAACACGGCGGAAACAGACTACGAACGGGAAAACGCTCACCTCCACATACTCCATGCGAGATTCCGGCAGTATGGAACCCGAGTTGCAGGTCATCCCCGCACTCCTATACCTGCTCCTGTACCAGGAGCACGCCCGGCGGCGCGGAAGACATCGGTGAGTACTGCACCTACGACACAGGGGAGGGAAAAGATTACCGGCACACACCCACCCACCCACACCCACTACAACACACACATCAATGCATTCCCACAGATCACTGTCACAACCCACAAACCCCCCCCTTCCGAAATAATGCAAAGACCAAAAGAAGAGATCTCAAACGGGCAGATATATTGAAAAATGGACAGCAGTAATCCAAATAAATAAATAAACTATGTACAAAATATATACAGCTACTAAATGTAGTCCAACCACTGTCCGTGGACCACAGGGGTCCTGAGCAAAGGGGCAAGGCCCAGTCCCACGACAAGAACTCCACGGAGAGAACACTGCAGGGGCATCAGAAAGAAAAAAGGACAGGCACCTCAGGGGGAAGGGAATGGGGGGCACCTCAGCCACTTGAGTACACGACGCCAGATCCACGAGGGGACTCCATGACCATTGGCCATCCTGGGGAGAGCAAAGCCACAGTCCAAACAGTCCATACAGTGGGTGGCCTGCCCACTGGGCCATCCTGGGGAGAGCAAAGCCACAGTCCAAACAGTCCATACAGTGGGTGGCCTGCCCACTGGGCCATCCTGGGGAGAGCAAAGCCACAGTCCAAACAGTCCATAACAGACTCCACTGCCACTGGAGGAGGCATGTTGGCCAGAGGACATCCTGCAGCCCTGCCCGAGACAGATCCTGCCCTGCCACGTCTGCCAAAGGGCCAGCGGTTCCTGCCTGGAAGGGCCCAGTTCAGCGGTTCTTGAGACGGCGGTCCCCAGCGGAGCGGAGCTGGAGACGGCGGGGCCCAGTTCAGCGGTTCTTGCCTTGAAGGGCCCAGTTCAGCGGTTCTTGAGACGGCGGTCCCCAGCGGAGCGGAGCTGGAGACGGCGGCGCACAGTTCAGCGGTTCTTGCCTTGAAGGGCCCAGTTCAGCAGTTCTTGAGATGGCGGTCCCCAGCGGAGCGGAGCTGGAGACGGCGGGGCCCAGTTCAGCGGTTCTTGCCTTGAAGGGCCCAGTTCAGCGGTTCTTGAGACGGCGGTCCCCAGCGGAGCGGTGCTGGAGACGGCGGGGCCCAGTTCAGCGGTTCTTGCCTTGAAGAGCCCAGTTCAGCGGTTCTTGCCTTGAAGGGCCCAGTTCAGCGGTTCTTGAGACGGCGGTCCCCAGTGGAGCGGTGCTGGAGACGGCAGGGCCCAGTTCAGCGGTTCTTGCCTTGAAGGGCCCAGTTCAGCGGTTCTTGAGACGGCGGTCCCCAGCGGAGCGGTGCTGGAGACGGCAGCCATTCTATGGCCAACTGCTCATTGCCTGGTGGTGCCCTCCTGGGCAGCGGGGATGGTGCTCCTTCAATGCCCACCTGGGCTGTGGGTGGTGGGGCCCTCCTGGCCAGCTGGGCTGGGTCCTCCCTGGGCAGCGGCTATGGGGGTGGTGGGCTCTCCCGGGGCAGCTGTGCCGGTTCCTCCCGGGGCAGCGGCTATGGGGGTTGCGGGCTCCTCCTGGGCAGCTGTGACGGGTCCTCCATGGGCAGCAGGCCTGCTGCCTGACTTCTCCGCCTTGCTGCCCTTGCCCTCCTTAGTCGGGAGTCTGTGGCCCTTTCCTCCCTTTGGAGCTGTGGCTGTTGATGGTGGCTGGCTAGTGTCCTGGGGGGATATCGAATCCGGGCTCCGGCGGCGGCCCTTCCGCCTTCTGCTCCTCTTCCCAGTGGGTGGGCTGGCTGTCCCCTTGCTGCTGGGCGAAGATCCAGACCTGCGGGCTGGTGGGCTCCAATACCCCTGCACCCTTGTCAAGGGGGCTGCAGGGCTGGTGGTGGCTGAGGTGCTCTTTTTACCCCGACGAGAAGGAGGGGGGGGCTCAGGGTCAGGAAAGAAGGTAGCAGTAGAGAGATAGATTTTCTTGGGACAATGGATAGTGGTAGGTACAGTGGGTATGGGAGTGGAGGGAGAGGATGTGGTTGTAGGCGAGACAAGTTTGCTGTCTTTGGGTGCAGGAGCGGGAGGCTGTCGTGAGGTGGATGGCTGTTGGGTGGGTGGGTGGCTGCGTTTGTGTGGTGTGGAAGAGGGGGTGACAGACACAGTGGGAGAGGACACAGGGGACGTGTAAATGGCAGTGGGGGTGGTGACTGCACGTGTGCGGACTGTAGTGGAGGGTATGCTGGTGATGGAAACACTGGCTGATGGTGAGGTGAATGAAGGTGTGAGTGTAGACGTCACAGGGAGGGAGGAGGGAGACGAGGAGGTGGGGGTCACAGAGGTGGTAGTGACTGTTGGCATGTCTGCATCGGAATGTTGCTTGTGTGAATGTCTGCGTGATCTGTGGTGCTTATGTTTGGATGAGCTGCTCTTGGGTGTTGAGGTGTGTGCAGGCTGGTCTGATGGTGTGGGTGGGACAGGCAGAGGAACAGGAGACTGGGAGGAGGGAGTTAGTAGAGGGAGGCAGGAGACAGGGACAATGGCTGCCGTCAGTGCTGAGGCCAGAGCCTGGAACGATCGCTGATGGGCAGCCTGACCCGAATGAATGCCCTCCAGGTACGCATTGCTGCGATGAACCTCCCTCTCCACCCCCTGGATGGCATTCAAAAGGGTAGTCTGCCCAACAATGAGCGTTCGGAGGAGGTCAATGACCTCCTCACTGAGGGCAGCGGGGGTAACAGGGGCAGGGCCTGAGGTGCCTGGGGCGAAGGAGATGCCCGGCTTCCTGGCAGAGCGGGCACGGGGCGAACGCTGAAGGGCTGCTGGGAGGGCGGAGATGGTGCGCTGGGTGGCGGCTGTACCTGTAATGGCGGGGGGCACGGATGGTGCCACCCCCGCAAGGGAGCTCCCTTCCGAGGACGTGTCCGTGTCGCTGCAGGGTCCAGTCGTCCCCGTTGTGGAGCTCCCCTCGCCCTCCGTCTCACTGGTCCAGTCAGACTCTGTGGCATGGCCCTCCTGGGCCATGTGAGATGCAGCTCCCTCCTGCCCCGATGCCACTTCTCCTCCGCCTGATGATGCTGATGCACACAAGCACAGAAAGACAAACAAAAAGGGGGGGGGAGAGAGAAATAAAGAGATTTTGAGTACATGGATCACCGGTACAGTTAGCGGACATGACAGACACAGATGCCCCCTGCACTAAGTTGCGCACTTGGGGTCCGCTACGCATTCCGTGGAACATGCCCTACACGCCTAGAGTTGACAACTGCACCCATGGATGACACGGCCCAGGGATGGCTGTACTGACACACTACTGAGGGTGGTGGCTGGGGACACAGGGGCTTACGGGGGTGCCCAGCCTACAGATATCGCCCTGGCCTAGGGGGACCCACAGCCCTCCTCCCCCACCCAGACACCTCCACTGCGCGACAACAGAGTAGATAATGCTTGTACTCACCCCCTTGTGTCTGCTGTGCTGCCCTCACGCGCCCATCCAAATCAGGGTAGGCCACCGCCAGGATCCGGAACATCAGGGGGGTCAGTTGACGGCAGGCACCCCGCCTACGTTGGGAGGCCATCCCCAGCAGAGACTCGGCGGTCTTCTTGGTCCCGCGGCGGATGTCCTCCCACCTCTTGCGGCAGTGGGTGCCCCGTCGATGGTGGACCCCCAGGGTCCGGACTTCCTTGGCGATGGCACGCCAAATCCCGATCTTCTCATGGGCGCGGACCTATGTGACACGTACAGGGAGGGAGAAATACCACGTTCAAGTTTGTCTGCATTTTCGTTGCCAGTGGCCCAACGCCCCCCATCCCCGCCAGGCCCCCCGCCAGGCCCCCCGCCAGGCCCAACATGCCCCCCATCCCCGCCAGGCCCCCCGCCAGGCCCCCCGCCAGGCCCAACATGCCCCCCATCCCCGCCAGGCCCCCCGCCAGGCCCCCCGCCAGGCCCAACATGCCCCCCATCCCCGCCAGGCCCCCCGCCAGGCCCAAGCCCCCCATCCCCGCCAGGCCCCCCGCCAGCCCCAACATGCCCCCCATCCCCGCCAGGCCCCCCGCCAGGCCCAACATGCCCCCCATCCCCGCCAGGCCCCCCGCCAGGCCCCCCGCCAGGCCCAACATGCCCCCCATCCCCGCCAGGCCCCCCGCCAGCCCCAACATGCCCCCCATCCCCGCCAGGCCCCCCGCCAGGCCCCCAAGCCAGCCAGTGGCCCCAAATCCATATAGAATTAAACTCACTTGTTGGTCTGGAGGACCGTAGAGTAGCGCATACTAGGGGAGGACCCCATCCACAAGTTTCTCCAACTCCTCTCCAGTGAAGGCAGGAGCCCTTTCCCCAGTCGCAGCAGCCATTGTCCCTTCCAGACCGAGGTCACAGCAACACTTGCAGTATAGGTCCTCTCCTGTGAAAGTTCAAGTCGCAAGTGGATAAGTAGATAGGAAATGGCGGTCACGTCCGCGGCGGTGCGTACCGCCACCGCCGGCGCCCTTCGCCATTGGCTCCTGAAACCCATAGGCTTCAATGTTAACCAATGCGGCTTCGCGCCGCGGTCTTCGACCGCCGACCGCCGCGGTGTGCCACGCCAGCGCATTGACCTCACATCCCATTGTCACACTTCACAGGTCAGGCAGCCGCCATTTCGAGGGTCCACATGGCTCAATTTCAACTGCGTCACACAGGCCTAGGCCTTGCATAGCCACTCAGACACGCCATTCACTGCATAGAGAATTGTTTACTGTGCAAGCTGTGAGTACGTACCTGTGGGTTGCTTGACTCTGTGCTCCATGTTGTCCTTCCTAGGCACCGTCCGCTGGGTTTGGCGAGGAGACGGATGAATCCTCGCGTGTACCGACCGCTGGTGGACCTGTCGACAATGGAAGAACGCCACATTATCCTGACCTACCGGCTTGACCGTGCCACTATACATGAACTGTGTGCCCAGCTGGAGCCCGACCTGATGTCCCCCATCCGCCAACCCACAGGGATTCCCCCTCTGGTGCAGGTCCTGTCAGTACTCCATTTCTTGGCAAGTGGGTCATTTCAGACAACAGTGGGAATTGCTTCTGGGATGTCTCAGCCCATGTTTTCGAAGGTGTTATCCAGAGTGTTGTCTGCCCTGATGAAATACGTGAGGAGCTACATCATTTTCCCTGAGGTGGGCGAATTGGCTACAGTGAAGGGTGATTTCTACGCCCTTGGACATATTCCCAACGTCATTGGTGCCATTGATGGGACCCATGTGGCTTTGGTTCCCCCAAGAGACAGGGAGCAGGTGTACAGGAACAGAAAAAGTTACCATTCCATGAACATCCAGGTGGTGTGTTTGGCTGACCAGTACATCTCGCATGTAAATGCCAAATTCCCAGGGTCAGTGCATGACACCTACATCCTGAGGAATAGCAGCATCCCTTACGTGATGGAACAGCTAGAGAGACACCGTGTATGGCTATTGGGGGACTCTGGGTACCCCAACCTGTTGTGGCTACTGACCCCAGTAAGGAATCCCCGGACCAGGGCAGAGGAACGGTACAATGAGGCCCGTGGGCGTACTAGGAGGGTGATCGAACGCACCTTTGGCCTCCTAAAGGCCAGGTTTCGGTGCCTGCATATGACAGGGGGATCCCTAATGTACTCACCTAAGAAGGTGTGTCACATCATCGTGGCCTGCTGCATGCTTCACAACCTGGCTTTGCGCCGCCAGGTGCCTTTCCTGCAGGAGGATGGTCGAGACGGTGGTGTTGTGGCAGCTGTGGAACCTGTGGAGAGTGACGAGGAGGAAGACGACGGGGCTGAAACAGACAACAGGGACAGAATCATTGAACAGTACTTCCAATAGGACACAGGTAACAATTCAAACATAATTTAGTAAATGTGAACTACTCTCCTGCATCTCTGCTGCCTGTCTATTTGCCCCAGTGTATGATGACTGAGTTGTGGCTTTTCCCTCCCTATTTCAGATCTGGGGTCCCCACTACGAGTCCTGTGCTTCGTTTCCCCATGGACTACAGCTTTGTGGCAGCTGTTTGTTGACTTCACTATGTACAAGGACATATTTGCAATGTCATGTCAATTACAATATTTTGAAATCACAGCCAGACTCCAGATAGTTTTGTGCAAAATAGGTGGGTTATTTCAGTGCTCAAAATGGGATGGGTGGTTTCAAGTGGGTGGGGGCTATGGTGAAGGAATGTCCATGGCAGAGTCCAGAGTAACAGTCACACAGGTGCATTGTCCAGAGGCCTGTGGAGAGATGGAGCATGGGCAGTTCAAGGATGGACAGGGTGACAATGTGGGACAGTGGGCTGACATCAGGTGGTATCCTTTGCTGGCGGGGGTCTTGACATCCTACTCTGTCTTCTTGCGAGATCTCAGGGCCCTCTTGCGGGTGGTTCTTCTCCTGCAGGAGGTGGGGGTCTGGTGGGCTGCTGTGGTGCGGGGGCCTCCTGTCCACTAGCGCCGGCGGAGGTGGTTGGCTGTTCTTGGTCCAGGCTAGTGGCAGGGGCCCTTTGTTGTTGTTGAGTGTCCGTCCTGGTGTTGATGAGGTCCTGCAGCAGCCCTACCATGGTAACCAGGGTGGAGGTGAGGGCTCTGATGTCCTCCCTGTACCCCCGATAGTGTTCCTCCTGCAGTACCTGGATCTCCTGGAACCGGGCCAGTACCGTCGCCATCGTCTCCTGGGAGCGGTTGTATGCTCCCATGATGGTGGTGAGGGCCTCGTGGAGAGTGGGTTCCCTGGGCCCGTCTCCCCCCTGTCGCACAGCTGCCCTCCGAGTTGCCCTGTTTCCCTGGGCCTCTGCACCCTGGCCGGTGTGCCCACTACCACTGCCCCCAGGTCCCTGTTGTTGTTGGGGTGGTGGGTTATCCTGGGTGCCCTGTAGTGGTAGACACACCGCAGATTGACGCACCCTGGAGACAGAGGCATGGGCCCGCTGGGTGGGAGCTGTGCTGGTGTTCCCAGAGGGGTTTGGGTCTGTAGTGGCCTGTGCCTGTGTGAGGGGAACCGACTGTCCAGAGGTCCCCGATGGTCCGGGCTGGTCATCAGTGTCCAGGTCGACAAAGCTGCTGTCATCGCTGACGGCCTCTTGGGTGGGGGGTGTGGAGAATTCTGGGCCCTCCGTGGCGGTGTGTTGACGGTCGGGTCCTGCAGGGGTATAGAGGTATGGTTATAGTTTCAATGTGTGGCATATGGGTGTATCTGTGGGTTCCCGTGTCCCCAAGTGCTGGCATTCGTGTGTGGGGGCTTTGGTGAGGGTGGCTTGTGGGGGGGATGTGTATATGCATTGGGCATGCTTTGGTGATGGGTGTCCATGCTTAGTGGACGCATGCAGGCCTAGGTTTTGGGATGTGTGGGTTGTGATGGTGAGACATTGGCAGGGAATAGGTGTGCTGGGGGTGGGGGTGAGGATGGTGGTGGGGGTGAGGATGGTGGTGGGGGTGAGGATGGGGGTGAGGATGGGGGTGGGGGTGAGGGTGGGGTTCGAGGATGGGGGTGAGGGTTGGGGTATGATTTGGCATGCAGGTGGGGGGGAAGCAGTAGTGAAGCTTCAACTTACCAGTATCCATTCCTCCGCCGACTCCTGCGAGGCCGTCAGGATGCAGGATGTTCAAGACTTCCTCCTCCCATGTTGTAAATTGTGGGGGTTGAGGTGGGGGTCCTCCGCCAGTCTTCTGCACGGCGATGTTGTGCCTGGATACCATGGAACGCACCTTCCCCCGTAGGTCGTTCCATCGCTTCCTGATGTCTTCCCGATTTCTGGGGTGCTGTCCCACAGCGTTGACCCTGTCGACAATCCTCTGCCATAGCTCCGTCCTCCGGGCAATGCTGGTGTATTGGACCTGTTTGCCGAAGAGCTGGGGCTCTACCCGAACGATTTCCTCCACCATGACCCTGAGTTCTTCGTCTGAGAAGCGGGGGTGTCTTTGGGGTGCCATGGAGTGGTGTGTATGATGTGTGGGGTGGAGTATGTGTAGTTAAGTGTGTTGAGTGTGGTGGTGTGTGTTGTTTTGTGTGTGGATATTGTGTGGGTGATGGCGTAGTGTGCCTCTGTGTGATGGTATTCTGTGATCGCTGATGTGTCTCTCAGTGCTTCTTTCTGAATTTTTGGTCGTAGGGGTTTGTGGGTGATGTGGGTGTGTGTTTTATATTGTATTGTGTGTGTGGGAGTGGTGTGTGTATGTGTATCAGGTGTGTGGAATTCAAATCGGCCAATGTGGCTGAGTTTTGTTCGTTTGTGTGTATTCTGACCGCGGCGGTGTGTACCGCCAATGGAAAACCGCGTTTGAAAGACCGCCGCGTGGATTCGTGGGTCGTAATGGCATGGCCGTATTTCTGTTGGCGTGACGGTGGAGGTTTGGTCACCTCCACTTTTCCGCCGACCGCTGGTCTGGCGGTCTGTTGTGGCTGTCGGATTTTCGGAGGTTTGGCTGCTGCGGGTCAGAATGACCGTGGCGGGTTACCGCGACCGCGGCGGAATTATGGAGGATTTCTGACCGGCGGTAGGCGCCTTTTACCGCCGAGGTCAGAATGACCACCTTAGTCTGATCTTTCCGTTGTCTTTGGACATCTTGATGCACTTACGCCCTGGGTGGAAGGCCAAGCCACAGAAGGAAACAGACATTCTTAAATTTACATGATCCTGCAGGATGGGTGCACACTTTCCTGTTAAACGCCTACTAGGCTCTCTTGTTGTCCCTAGTGGAAGGTTCTGAATGAAAAGGTTTCGTACTGGGGGTCATATTAATGACATTCTCTTACCATACATTGACTTGTGTCTGATTCCACTCAAGTTCAGGATCTTTCATCTTGGCCCATTTGAAATCACGGTCATAACTGAGCCATGCAGTGCCCCCTTAAACGCGATGTGCCTTAACAATTTTGTTAGAATTTAAACTCATGGATGTTGCTAATTCCGGATGCTTTTCCAGCATAACAGTCACATAAACATTGAAACCAAATAAGATTTAGTAATGGTCTTATCACCCTTAGGCCGGTTCTCTTTGGTGGTCTTCTTCCCATCCTTTTACTCTAAATCCTTCCCCTTCACCTGAATCTGGGAAAAAGTATTTAAAAAGTCACCTTTCCAAATCTTCCCTTCGACATCCCCTGAAACCTGTGATGCCAATTTGCGTGGCTCAAAAAGGATGGTATTCTGCCCACCAGTACCCCTCCTAACTGCAAACTCAGACTTCTTGGAGGCCCCTTCCTCTTTCTTTACCTGGGCAGAGGGTCCTTCTGTCCTGATGCCTTATCTTGGTTACCCAGCATCTCATTACCCTTTCCAGTGTGGTCAGCCTCAATGGCCTCTATTTATTTCCGCAAATTCGCAAAAGTGGACAAGACTAAATTAGAAGGATCCCAGTGAGAGTTTAGGGAAGAGCTAAAAGTGGGTGCATCAGCATTACCAGCTAAGGGTGACAGTAACTGAGCTGATGCTAATACCCCGGAACTCGCATTCGGATGGTCTTTACCACTGCTAGCGATTGAAGATTCCTTGACAAAGGATGACAATTGTGTCCTGACTGTCTTTGTGATTGGGAGATCCTCCCCACCAACTGTGCTTGTCCTTCCAACCTCTAGTTTGGGATCAAAGGTGAGGTCTTTCAAAGACTGTCTAATCTCACCTAGGGCATGAAGCACCTTGTTGGATTCTCCGGCCCTGAAAGGAGTAACAGCAGGCACCAAAGGTGCCACTGATGTGTTTGTGATGGGGTTCTGTGTGACAGAAGGTAAACTAGGAACATGGACTGCTGCTGACCTGAATACCTAGCTCCTGTCTCAGATGGCCTTGAAGGTGACAGTTGCCGGGATGCCCCTTGCCCATGGGTGTCTTGGCTTCCAAGCAAATTACTCTGTGTTGCCTGATCTCTGGACCTCTTTGGAACCGGTGGAAAGGTGTGCAGGAAGGCACATGGGATTGCCAGGACGACTAACCACCTGGACGTCTTGCTCCTGCATGGTGTCAGACCAGAATGGTGGACCCACCCTCATCTCTTTATTTAGTCAGGACAAGTTTCAATAATTGGGTTAGTTAAGGGTCCGGCATGACCACCTTTCCCAGGCATCGTGTCCCAACACAGCACCAAACAAAGGAGTTGCGGCCAAAGGAAACAAACTAAATTGTATGAAGAACAAGAGAAATCAATTCACAATGGAAACAACAAAAGGATCTTAAACGCCCTGCAAGAAAACAACTCCCTTCTCTCACCTCGATTAGCAATCCAATCCGTATTCTTGGCCTGGTCTGCTGGCACTCACACCGTCAGGGAAGGGACTAGAAGCAACGACCACAGAAAAGAAAGAAGGGGGAGGGGCTAATAACTAATGGACTGTAGCTATCCCAGGCCAGGAAAGGCATGGGTCACAGGGAGAAGGGCTGTGGTAACCGATATATCCTAGGGGTATTAATGTATTGGACCCTGGATACAAAATTCTCTGCTGAGCCATGTGGGGTGAGGGTAATGAGGGTAGGTGGGGGCTGGGGATACCTGCGAAGTAAGCAGCCTGATCATGCCGCTTTGTAGCCAGGTACTCTGTCAGGGTCTGGAGCCAGGGAATGCCGTTAACATCACTTCACATGAGTGAACAATAATACTCTGTCAAGACGGAGGCACTCTTAGTCGTCCCACTCTGCCAGCCTCTCATCCTTCTCCCCTTGTCACAATAGAAAAAAGGGGGGAAGCCTGGTCGAACTGGGCCTGAAATAGCCCCGACTACACACTGTCTTCCTGTCCCTGGGCTCACCTCTGGCAGGACCGGGAGCAGAAAAAGCCTCAGGACCCAATCCCTGGCCTCCACATCATTAGGACAAAGAATCGCAAGAGAAATGGGGAGGCGCGGGTCCACATGGGTCCCAGATCCTACTGTGGCTCACACTAATGTGGTAAGCTGTGTTCATATGTAACTCAGAGAGGAGACCTCCAAGTGAAAATGTCTGTCATTGGACTCCTGGTGATGGGTCACATCAGAAGTATGTAAGAGAGTTCCAGGAGGACATCATTGTTGCGGAGAGTACTGACAAGAAGAGATGCTAGAGATACTCTTTGATAGAGAGAGAAACCTACCAAGTGTATTTTTTTTTCGCAATGAGTAAAATAAAATGTAATCTCATTGATTATGGTCCCATCACTGCCAATATGAATATCTACAATAGCTAATAGAATTTTGTGATGGACAGTGTTGAAAGAACAGTTGATGGATGGAATGTAGACCAAATCAAACCTTCACCCCCAGTCACAGTTCTGCGTTTAATCCATGAGTTGTTTTGCTCACCATGACATTCCAGTTTGGACCTAGCCATATGCAAATCAGTCTTGACCCTGTTCCCTATGGGAACAGTCCAGCCCTAACTGCCAAGCCAGGTCCTCCCTGGACCAGAAACAAACATCCTGGGACTGGTTTCAGGGTGTCGCCACTCTTCAGCCAGGCTAGCAGACCACTCAATAAGGATCAAAAGACAAGTATCTCCATTATCCAGTATGCACCAAAACACTGTAGAATATTTAGAGGATATCTGTTTGTGTGCTACAACCTAACCTGATTTAGATTATGCATAATCTAGGAGTTGTCAAGAATGAACTGTTTCTATTGAATATTACTACAATTTTATATCAGCTTTGGTAGAAAAAGCAAGCCAGTGATGGGCCAAACTTTCTTTTAGGTCATTCTGTTTTAAATGTGTAACTTTGCCTATTTTGGCAGATGAATAATTCACTTTTGTCTTGTGATGAGATTTGTTCAGGAGGGTACCATGGGAAAATAATATCCATGGTCAAATATGCAGAAACAAAATCAGAATCAGAAAAGTGCATTCCTGACTTTAATTTGGAAATATGGGTTGATAATGTCTGAACAATTTCTTGAAATTACACCATTTGCTGGAAGAATCTTTTTCTACCAACAGGAAAAAGGAGATGTGGGTCCAGAGACAAGATAAGAGAATGTTCTGGATTTTGGGGCTCCAGGAAAATGTGCCTTGCTCACTTATAGACCCTGATTATGAGTTGGATGGAGGAGTAGGCCCCATAAGGCTGCCAATAAAATCTGACTGTAGGGAGTTCAGAATTTATTGGGTATGATAAATAGCACCTGTTCCAAGGTTTGAGGATAACATGTGGACTTTGGTGCTAAGTGTACCAATATCAACATGTGACAATAAATGGTGCACTGTTTCCCTTTGTTAATTTCCATCAGGTTTGATCTGTTGAAGATTTAAGAATGGTGAGATATTTAATGTATCAGTAATTATCAGGTGGAATAAATACGGCACAGGGTGCAGATTCCAACCTCTGTGCATGCATGGCTTTTTACTGGGGTTAGATAACACAGGCCCACTCAGGATCATAAGATCACAATTATTGACAGTGAAAGCCCAGGAACAGATTTAATTCTGTCAATTAGTTTTTGAGGGATGTTTTGACAGATTTTAATTGTTTCTTTTTGGTTTTATAGAGAAGGCTTCTCTTGAAGTGTTATTTTTTTCAGGGCAAAGAATAGTGAAGTAGGATAAAATTGGATTTTGAAACCAGAGGATTTTGATAGCCACAAATATTTTTTCCAGCTTTAATTTCTTTAGAATGTTTGGGCCTCTTCTTAATCTTCTTTATGCTTTCTTCCAAGGTAGTAACCTTATCAAGCATGTCTAACATGGTCTCATTGTAAGAAGAAGTAAAGGACTTTAGGGGGTTGGTGGATAGGCCAGCATTGACTTGTGCCGCTATGTTGATGAAATCAATGTGTTTAGTGTCATGGGCTCAAGCCTTCGTTTTAGGGATGTCCAGTGTTCAATGTTTTAGTAAAGAAGAAGGTGAACAAAATGGAGATAATTGACCTAATTTAATAGGAAAGAGATGAAAGACCAAATCCTCTGGGACGGAGTCACCTTACAATAGGATACATTCTTTGGAAATTATGACATTAGTTTGCAACTTTAGATTTGGGTGGACTCCTTGCAGTGTTGTGTAGGTTCAGTGGTGCACAGGAAGTGAGAAAATTGGGAGGCAGTAGATTAGGACCACCTCAGTTGATGTTAAACTCACTGATGAATATACGCATAGAGGGCAGTTAATGTAAATTCACATATCTGGAGAAGTAATTGCCATCAAACATTATGGACATAAACATTTCTCTTTAGGGACTGATTGATGAGCTGGTAGTGGATTTTTTGTATTTAGGTCTGGGCACCAGGCATTGTAGGGAGAATACAATACAGTTTGAATGCACTTGAGAAAAATTGTGCTTTTGTGAATATCTGCAACACTGCTGCCAATCTTACTTTCATGTTATAGACAGCGGAGCAATTGGATGGGAGAAGCAAGTCCATAGTGTTTCAAAAGTCATCAGTGATTCAAGTTACATCCGAAACAAGAAGTCAAGATACAGAGAGATTGCTGTGTCAATAAACCCATTATGGTGTTTAATAAAACACCTGCAATCATGCTGCAGGCAGTTGAGAGGTGGGTTGGTCTCTGATCATGGGGAAGGAATAAAGAGTGATTTTAATGAATATCTTGTATTCAACCTTTCACAAATGAGGCAAGGTGAAGGAGGAAAAGGTGTGTGGCCTGATAGAATAGGCAAAATAGAGAAAGTAATGGTGTGAAAGAAGATCAAGGTTTGTCTGAAATAATCAAGCTGAATATATACTGCAGTACTGCCAAGAGGAGTATTAGAGAAAGAACCGAGAGGACGCTGACTCATTTGGCATTATAATTACTGATGGTGCACCTAAAATACTCTGGAGTAAGAGGAGGAAGGTCTGTGAGAGTGGTGCCTTGAGTTGTTTATGGGAATAGGAGGGAGATTTACATATGTGAACCAGAGAAGGAAGATATTTCCCAATTGTTAGGTAGAAGGATGAAAACCAGTCAATGTGACTCTTGTGAGAGAAAGGTTTCAGTTAAGAAAGGATGTCAGGATCGTGTTGCAAGAATGACCCTATATATCGTTATGTTGCCTTTTACATTTTTGTTTTACACTTTGTATACACCACATGCATACAGCAGACATAGAAGGGGCATTTTCTGTTCCTGAGCTACATGTTTTTTAGTTTTTTGAGTAATGGGTCATCAATCGCTGATATGAGGATTCACAAGAGAGTGAAGAATAAGAGTGGGTTTGGTGCTATTTGGATGGAGAAATGCAGTATCATTTTGGTTGTACATGGTAGAGCTTTTGGAAGAGGGTGAACAAAAATCTAAACTTTAAGGCAGACAGGTTGAAGGATGAATGAGAAGCAAGAGATGAGGGGGTAAATGTGGGCCAGCTGTATGGTGTTGTAATTTGGGTGGACGTGAAAGTGGGAGTGTGAAGAGCATGAAAGGAGTGGAGGAGAAGTTGCAGGAATAGTAAGCATGTGAAAAGAGCGGGGGGAAGGGATAGGAGAGTGAAAAATAGGAAATTAGGAAGGAGAAGGTGTGATATCAATGCAGTTAAGAGGAGAGTGTTGAGTGGGAGTGAAGAAGAATGAATTTCGTATGTCAGGGTTGGAGGGGATAAGATGAAGGGAGTTGGTGAATCCAGCAGTTGAATGAGAAGTTGAAATGATAGGAAAAGAGGTTGAAGAAAATGCAGTCAGGTGGTATTAAGAAGGGTGTTGATTTGAAGATCAACAAGAATATGATTGTCTTCATACACTTCAGCCAGGATTTTTACTTTGACGAAATACAGATTGAAATGTCATCTTTAAAGAATGTGTAAGGAGTAATACGTAGCCTCTGGCCTTTGAGAACTTCAGTTTTAAGGAAGGCTTAGTGTATTTAGAAAAAACATTATACCACAATTCTACAGGCCTTTCCCATCTATACACCTAGGATGTGGAACAACATCCACCTATCCATCAGGACTGCCTCAATGCTGCTCCAATTTAGGAAAGATCTGAAGACACATCACTTTAAACAGCACTGCATCACAGTACACTAACCATCCACAAACCAGCTACCTGTCTTATCACTTGTTAACTTTGTTTGTCTTTGACACTGTACAGTGCTATATGCCTTTTGTCTAAGTTTGCAATAAAGAAATACTATACTTATACATACATACACAATCGTGTGCTGTTGGACAAAAAAAATAAAGGCAGATTTCTAACTGTTTTTGAGGGTACAATGGTGTTGGTTTTCAGTATGCTCATTAGCAAATTTATGTTTAAAAGTCTTAGAGACATTTTGAGGAAAATAATGGATAGGTTATTTTGAAGGAGCTTGGGCCACATTTAAGGACAATATTAGATCTAGACTGTAATACGATTGGGAAGCAATGAGGTAGCCAATGAAATCTATACAAACCCACGAGGAAACAAAAGTAGGCAATGGGCAAGAAATTGAGACAGAGGAGAATGTGAAGGAATCAAGCAGGGATCTTGTCATAGCATGCTGCAAATTAAAATAGAAAATGTGGAATAAAATGGGCAGACTCCAAGACAAATACTAGCAATTTGAAGCCTCAGTAGGGGTGTGAAAGGTGGTGCAAACTTTACAATGGAATACAATATAATGAGACATAAAAGCACACAGAAGCAGCTGATAAGTAGCAAAATGGAAACAACATGTATCAAGATAAGTCGATGTGAAGTTAAGCATTGTTAGTTCCACTGATGTTAGTCGATATTCTGTAGTTGCTAATGTGGCAGCTCATATTTTTTCTCAGTATTATTACAATCCTCAAACCATCTTAGACATCCGAAATAACTCTACACTATCAAGGAAAGCATATAAAGCTAAGCATAAATTTCTATTCTTAGTTTCACATCTCTAACCTTGACAAAACCTATCCTCAAAGTTAAGCAGATATAGGCCCTCATTATGACCCTGGCGGTAAGTCCTGCTTACCGCCATGCCAACCGCCGCCAACATACCGCCGCAGCGGCGGTTTACCGCTACCCATATAATGACTCACACATAGCAATCCGTCACTATACAGACACACACACAAGTCTGCCAGGCCAGAGGTCAGTGATAAATTGGCGGTAGCAAAACCCATACCCTTATGCCAACAGAACAACGCCCACAGCATTATGACCCACGAATCACTGCAGGAGACATTCAACCGTGGTACATACCGTGTGCCAGCGCCAAGGATGTGCGGAACCTGGGGGTAGGCAGGCGGAGCACCCACTGTCGCAAACGGTGGGAGGATCTGAGATGTTGGGCAAGGATGACGGCGGAGGCCCAGCTGGATGGCCTCCCAACGAGAAAGGGGTGCCTGTCGATCCCTGACCTCCTGATGTTCCGCATACTGGTGGTGGCCTATCTGGAGCTGGATAGGTGCTTGAGGGCATCACAGCAGCCACAAGGGGTTGAGTACAGTTTCACATTATACTACTTGTGCGTGGTGGAGTGGTCTTCGGGTGGGAGATGTGGGCCTGTTGGTGCCCCTAGGCCAGGGCGGACATTGCGGGGTAGGTTCCATGTTGGGCAGGGGCTGATGAACACCACCTACAACCAAGCTAGTAGGCATCCACTACTGGGCAGGGCTCTGTGGGTCTCAAGTATCCTGCAATTGGTGTTAGGTATTCCTGTCCATGGCCTGGTGACTAGCTTTGTGACTGGTAGTGCATTGCCTAGTGCAGAGGGAGGTTCCCTGTGTGTGTGGCTTACGCCAACGGTGGTGGTGTTTCTGCCGTTGACCAAGTGTATCCTCTGTCTCTCCCCCCCTTTTTGTTTTGTCACCCTGTCCTTCCGTGTATTAGCATAATCTGGCAGAGGAGCAGAGGCACCAGCGACGGAGGGAGCTGCATCCCACAGGGCCCATGAGGCCGGATCCACTGACGGTGAAGGCACCAGTGGGACGGAGGGTGAGGGGAGCACCACGGCGGAGACAGGAGGGGACAGTTCTGACAGTGATACCTCCTCTAGTGGTGGCGGACACCTCTGTGCCCACCCCAACCACAGGTACAGCCACTACCCCGTACCAGCACTGCCCTCCCAGCAGCCCCTCATCGAGTTTCCCGTGGCCGCTCACCCAGGTGGGCATCTCCTTCGCCCCAGGCACCTCAGGCCGTGCCCCAGTTAGCCCTGCTGCCCTGAGTAAGGAGGCTATTGGCCTCCTGCGATCCATCTCTGTTGGGCAGTCAACCATAGTGAATGCCATCCAGGTGCTGGCAGGCCATTTGCAACAAACAAATGCATTCCTGGAGGGTATTCACTCTGGCATGGAGGCCCAACAGAGATCAATCCAGGCTCTGGCCTCTTCCCTGATGGCAGCCATTGTTCTTGTCTCTAGCTTCCCCCCTCCAACTTCCTCTACCCAGTCCCATTCCCCTGAACCCCAACCTATCCAAAGCACACATTCAGACCAGCATGCACCCAAGACAACACACATGAGTGGCTCAGGCAAACACAAGCACCACACATCATCGTTCTTTTGCTCACCGTGCCACCACAGTTTGGACCCAGCCGTATGCAAATCAGTCTTGAGCCTGTTCCTCATGGGAACAGTCCAGTCCGAACTGCCAAGCTAGGTCCTCACTGGACCGGAAACAAGCATCCTGGGCAGTTTCAGGGTCAGGGTTCGGACTGGACTGTTCCCATGGGGAACAGGGTCAAGACTGATTTGCATATGGCTGGGTCCAAACTGGAATGGCGTGGGCAGCAAAAAAATGATGGATTGAGGCCCAGATCTCTGTACTGGGGTGAATGTTTGACATTGTTCAGCATTCCGTCCATCACTTGTTCTTTTTGCATTTGTCGCCCTAAGTGGGAAGGGTATACCCAGACGTGGGTCCCGTGCTTCCCATGCCACTGGATTCAAGCTAGCCTGGCTGATGAGGGGTGAAACCCCGAAACTGGTCCCATAGAATGCTTGTTTCCAGTCCAGGGATGTCCTGGCCTGGCAATTCGGGCTGGACTGTTCCCATGGGGAACAGGGTCAAGACTGATTTGCATATGACTGGGTCCAAACTGGAATGGCAAGGGTAGCAAAAAACCGATGGATTTAGGCCCAGATTTCTGTACTGGGGGTGAATGTTTGACATTGTTCAGCATTCCGTCCATCACTTCTTTTTGCTTCAAGGAACACCCCATCAGCACTGGCAGTGTGCCTGCACCAGCTGCCAAGGAGAAAGGCAAGGATGCACCACCAGCTGGCAAGGAGGCACCACCAGATGGCATGGAGGCACCACCAGCTGGCAAGGGCAAGGAGGCACCACCCGATGGCAAGGGGAAGGGCAAGGAGGCACCACCAGCTTACAAGGGCAAGGGCAAAGGGCCCGCACCTGCAGGCAGGAAGGACAGGAGGCCTGGTGCTGGGACTGATACTGAACCCACCCCACCAACCATGGCGGCTCAGCCATCTGAGGCTGCAGAGGAAAGGCTGGAGCCTCCCCCCACCACTGGCATCCCAACACCAGCACCGCTGCCAGCACCGCTGCCAGCACCACCACCTGCACCGCTGCCAGCATCAGCAGCCCCAGTGGGCAGCCGTCCGAGGCTGCAGGGGATGGGGTGGAGCCTCCCCCCACCACTGGTATCCCTGACACCAACACCGCCACGTGCACCACTTCCAGCAGTAGCAGCCCCAGTGGGCAGCCGCCCGGGGCTGCAGCGGATGGTCTGGAGCCTCCTCCCACCACTGGCATCACTGCCACCAACACTGCTGTCAGCAGCAGCAGCCCCTGTGGGCAGCCGTCCGAGGCTGCAGGGGATGGGCTGGAGCCTCCCCCCACCACTGGCAACACCACCACCAGCAGCAGGAGCCTTAGTGGGCAGCCGTCCGAGGCTGCAGGGGATGGGCTGGAGCCTCCCGCTACCATTGGCATCCCTGACACCAGCACCACCACTGCCACCACTGAGCAGCCGTCGCCACCGGCGGGCAGTGCGTAGTCCTGCCTCAATGGACTGTAATGCACCCTGACCCCTGCAAATCATGTGGGTCTGACACGCAGGTGAGAGACCGTGACCTTGCACTCCCCAAGATCTGCATCACACTGCACAAAGCCCCCTCCTGAACCAGTGGAAGAAGGCATCCGCTCACCCCATCCTTGCCAGGATGTAGCACACTGGGCACAAGGCCCCCTCCAGAACCTTTGGAAGATGGCATCCACTCACCACATCATTGCCAGGATGAAGCACACTGGGCACAAGGCCCCCCCCAGAACCAGTCCAGAACCAGTGGAAGAAGGCATCCACTCACCCCCTCCTTTCCAGGATGAAGCACACTGGGCACAAAGCCCCCTCCAGGACCAGTGGAAGAAGGAATCCACTCACCCCCTCCTTGCCAGGATGAAGCACATTGGGCACAAAGCCCCCTCCAGAACCAGTGGAAGAAGGCATCCCCTTAGCCCATCCTTGCCAGGATGAAGCACACCGGGCACAAGGCCCCCTCCGGAACCAGTGGAGAAGCCATCCACTTGAGAGACTGTTGCTTTGCACTCCCCAGGACCAAGCAGTGGGCAGACCACCCACTTGAATGACTGTGGCTTTGCACTCCCCAGGAACCAAGCAGTGGGCAAACCACCCACTTGAGAGACTGTGGCCTTGCACTCCCCAGGACCAAGCAGTGGGCAAACCACCCACTTGAGAGACTGCGGCTTTGCACTCCCCAGGACCAAGCAGTGGGCAAACCACGACTTGAGAGACTGTGGCTTTGCACTCCCCAGGACATCGCACAGGGCTTGTAGCCCCCTCCAGGACCAGTGGTGTTGTATCATCTTCCGGCTGAGGTGCCCCCGTTCCCTGTCCCTCTGAGGTGCCTGTGTATTTTCGACCTGATGCCCGCAGTGTTCTCTCCATGTTGATGCAGGAGTCAAGTAGGGCCTTGACCTATGTGATGTGGCACTGTGGCCCACGGACATTGTGGACTGGGCAGTTTCCCTCCATTTGTATATATGTATATACTGTTTTGATTTCTTGAGGATGTATTTCTAGTATTATATCTTATTACAATCACTTTAATCACTTCCTTTTGTCCTTGCATTATTCCTGAGGGGTACGGGCTGGATATTTAATGTTGTTGCATCTGGTTGTGTGTAAGGTGTTGGGGGTGGGGGGTGGAGTATTGATTGTTGTGTGTGTCACACTTTTTTTCCTCACCCCTCCCTTGTGTTCGAGGCGGCAGTACTCACCGTGGTCGTCTTCGCCGGCGTTGGTATTTATGGTGTAGGAGGAGGTAGACCAG
Source organism: Pleurodeles waltl (assembly GCF_031143425.1). NCBI lineage: Eukaryota > Metazoa > Chordata > Amphibia > Caudata > Salamandridae > Pleurodeles > Pleurodeles waltl. The sequence continues at coordinate 166,821,648 of NC_090443.1, read as the reverse complement.
CATGGGGAACACCTGCAGTTCAGGCTCCATGGCGTCGTGGTTCTTCCCTGAGTGTCCAGAGGTGAGTTGCTTCCCTTCTGTGTTCTGTTTACACCGTGCTTTTGATGTCGTTGGTACCGCCCCAGAAAAGGTGGCGGATAGGCCTGTTGTAAAACTGTGGGCGGTACATTGTCTTCTGCCTCGCAGTTGCCGGTTACCGCATGTTGCTACCGCTGTGGCGGTTGGTGTGTTAAAGTGGCTGTCTGTGTGAGCGGTTTCCGCCGTGGTCATCATTTGATTTTTTTTTACCGCCTGCTTGTTGGCGGTGTTACCACTGCTTTATCACCGACCGCCAGGGTTGTAATGAGGGCCTTAGAGTTAATAATGTTAAATCTATACTTACCCATGTGTAAATTACCTTGAAGATACAATCAATAATATTGAAACTCAATTATTATGAAAATGCCTGAAAACAGATGACTTGAGACAATTATTTTATCGGTAATATTTCTTGACCTACAAACAACAACAAAACTACCTTTAAGCCAAGAATCATGATTCACCAGGCAGAAGGAGTCTATTTCACAATTCACGTAGCTAACCAAACCTTAAGAGAATGTGTACTAAAATAATTCCTGCACTAAGGTAGGGAGGTCCATACCCATGATGTATATGAAGCATGTGAGAACATCAAAGATGGGTCACATCATTTAGCATTAATTACAGTGAATGAAAGAAGCCCAACTGAGTACATAGATCACACCTGGTCTTGGTGCTAATCAAGACCCCATACCCATTGCTCAGTAATCTCTCCCATTATGTCCCCACTTATCTTTCCAGATATGGACCAATACATACAAGCAAGTCCCATTTGAGGATGAAGTCCACTTGTAATATACTAGATGATGGAAACTAATCCGGCCCCCAAAGCGATTGGGAGTCAACAGGTAAGCGCATTACAGTAAGAAATAAATGTCTGTAATGAATATTTTATGTAGCAGGAACATTGAGACTAGAACGTTTTCAAACCATCCATATTAAGCCGCATTGGCTCTTGAGGTGAGGTGGGTGGGAGTTTTCATATTGCTGTTGAGTAATTATTTAGGAGAGTTTAGATTTCAGCTAATCAGTAATAATGCCACCCATCTGTGCAGACTGTGAACAATGGATATATAACTAGGAAATAACAAGAAGCCCTAATAGCACTTATGTTAAGGCTCTGAAGGGCCCTTAAACATGTTTTCACATCTCCTGCTGCCCTTTCTTTCTGCTCAAGGGTCCCTCTTCACTGTTAACCGCCTGCAGTCATGTGCTCCAAACAGAAACAAGGACAAAACGAACAAATTGCTTTTAGTATATTAAACAAAAGACAGATGAGCTTTCTAGGACCATTCAAACTGAGGGGAAAAATAATTTTCTCTTCCTGAAGTGCAAATTTACAAAATCTACATTCAGTAATCTTGATATAATGAATTTTATAAGAGATTGAATATATAAAAAATGTATCTGACCGCCATACTACGAGTACGGAAGGATTTCCGTCACAGTTTGGGCGAAAATCCTCCAGTAGTCGTGCTGGCGAGCGGAGGCACATGGGTAGTTCCACCACTGGCCCCACCCCGCCAAAGGAACTCCACCAGCCATATTCCGACCTGTAATACGACCTGGAGGTGTCCTGATGGCGGGGTTCTCCAGCGGTGAAAGTACCTGTTTTCGTTCCCTGGCAGACGACCTCGTCACCTGACAACGTAAGTCATTCATCCAACAGGGGTGAGAGGGTGGGGGGTGTTGTGTGTGCATGTGTGAGTGGGTGTTGTCTGCATGTGTGAATGTAAGTGTGTATGCATGTGTGTATGGGTGTTTTGAATGCGTGTGTGTGTGGGTGTTTGAATGCGTGTGTGTGTGGGTGTGTGAATGCGTGTATGATTGTTGGACTGAGTGCGTGTTGGAATGTTTGTGTGAAGGCGTGTATGGATGCATGTGAGTGAATGCGCATATGGATGTGTGTGAGTGAATGTGTGTATGTCTGTGGGGTGAATGAGTATATGCGGTGTGTGTGTGGGCATGTATGCGGGGAGAGGGTGCTGTACTGGAAGGGGGTGCTGGAGGGGAATTCTGGTATCGAAGGGGGATGGTGGGGCGAAATCGGGATTGTGCTGGGGTTGGGGGAGTCAGTGCCAGTGACAGGAGAGAGATTTCCTGTCACAGGTAGCCTTTCCACCAGGGTTTTCGAGGCAGTGCTACTGCAGCGGAAACCCTGGTGGAAAACCAACTTGTGATATCACTGGCAGTCTTTAATGGACCGTTCGGTCGGATATGCTTATCTCTGGCCCGGCTGTCCAACCGCCCAACCGCCCTGGCAGGGATGTGGCGGAGTGTCAGAGACCAACCTGCCACACTCATAATGTGGCGGTCTTCACAGTCATTCTGTTGGAGGTGGAGACCGCCACCATGGCCCTGGCAGTCTTCAGACCACCATGGTCGTTATGAGGGCCAAAGTCGTGAGTCCCTGCAAGCTAAATGTCTGTAGATAACAATTAAATGAGACAAACAGAGCAACATTTACTATTCTAAATACATTTCAAACATCACTGTCTGTGGGCTAGTATGGTGTCATGCTGTACTAGAACAGGACACATACTTCCCAGCAGGCAGGTGTACCAATAACAGGCACATAAATCCTTTTTAGTTTTAATCCACAGGAAATATGATTCTTATTGCCACAACGAAAAAATAGAACGTGAAAACGTAGTTTAAAGACACAAAGACAAGAAAAAAACAATACAAGGGATAATCGAAAAAAACGTTGGCAAATTAGTGTTGTTCCAGCAGCCTAGCAGGCAAGTGCACTTCCTTTTAGGTGGATGGACACTTATGATGAGGCAAAATCTCATCACAGTGCAAGACAGTAAGTGACTGAACTAGGCAGACCCGTTGACCCATGTTGTATGCTGTGGTGGGTAGAAGTAAAACGAGAACAGCTTAGTAGATGAAGAGGTCTCACTCAAAGCCTCAGAATGTATGTATTCAATTATCTATTCCTTTTTTTATGACAAGATGGAGGTGAGGGGGCTAAACCCTTACACAGGACACATCTAAAATGGCTATGCTGTCATACCTACTCGTGGTAAGATTCAACACAACTGGCTCAAAACAAACCATCCACAAGACAAAATACACCTACACAAACATACCAGGATATCCAATTCTACAATCAAAAAAGAATAAAACCTAAACGATTCCAGCCAAATCCACATACAAAATGTACCAATAAATATTTGATAAAATACTCAGAGAATTTCATAAGCCTAAATGCATCGTAGGAACCAATCCCATTTCTCAAGATTTTTGTGACAAACTGGCAAATCATTACACAACTAAAACAAACATGTTGGATTCTTATGTAATCAACAAAAACTCTAATAGCGAAAGTCAGTTTACAACAATTGTCTACAGGGAAAGGTTAACACAGACTCTACATTCCTTCAAAGACACATCACATCTGATTTTCAGGATCTTGTCAAAGTGAACAAGCCAGCCGGATGCCCCTTTGGCATTTGTCTATCATAAAAGCTTCAAAAACAGTCTTTTAACTATTTTAGTGCCTATCCCAGGCACAATACTCATCATCAATTCTTTAACCACAAGAATTTTCCCAGAAGATGTAAATAAGACAGCCATGTGCACATTAATAAAGAAAACTTATCTGGATACGGAAGATGGGACAACTACAGATCTAAAGCAAACAGAGTACTACTGGACAAATGTATAGAAATAGCAGGCTTCATCCAGATGTCAGAATTCACTCATGTAAATTCTGTAGTTTCTAACTTCCACGCTCAATTCCATCCAGGAAGAGGCATTTAATCAGACCAAATCCCAATCTGGGATTGCCTTAAAATTACAATAGACCAAAATTAGGTTGCTGCCCTACTTCTCTTGGAACCTTCAGCAGCCTTTGACACAGTTGATAATGACACACTAATCCAAAGACTAAAGGAAGCTGGAATAGAGAGCACAGCTCTTACTTAGATCACATCCTACCCACACAATGGAACAAATATAGCATAAAGCCAGGAGTCCTTCAATGTGCAATGATCCCACCCATCCTTTTGAAAACCTCTATAAAATCAGTACCTGAACTGATCAATGGTTTTCGCTTCAACTGCTATAACAGCACAGACTTACAAGCAGATTATTATATTGAAAAGCTTCAAGAGTGAGAAAGTGGATGTTAGTTGAGGTGGATGGTAGGGTAGTCCACTGTAAACAATAATGTGACTCTTCTTATTAGGACCAGTTAAGGTTTCAGTAAATTACACCTGAGCTTAATCCCTGGTAGTTATGGCACAGAGAAGCCAGGCTAAACTTAAGAAAACAGGTAAAGCATTTAGAAGTATTTAGATTTAGTTGTCAGAACATTTAAAAAGTCAAAAACCCACCACAATAAAAATTTAAATTCAAACGATAAAAATAGATAATTTTTTAATAAGAAAAATGACAAAAATCCAGAGGAGAACCAGAGAAATAGATTAATAAAATATGAACTAAAGTTTAGCGACAAAAACACAAAGCCCCAACCACCAGCAACTAATGGCACTAGACTGGGACAAACGGAAAGTTTATGGCCAGCCACAATGGAGAGTGGGTTGGATACAGGTCTCTGAAAGATCCAGTTAAAGAGATACTTCGGACTTAGAAGTTTTCTGAGACGGTAGATCCTCAGCAGGGTAAAGCAGCAGGTTGGATCTGAAGATGAGGTCATCGATAACCAGTTGGCGAAGAACGAGGTCTCAGTGAAGCTGTCCACGAAGGCGTCAATCGGATGCTGCTCAGTCTTGGACTAGGTGAATATTTCAACCTTCTGTCTTTGTCTCTTTTCTGGAAGTCGGTTTCCTTCAGCGAGACAAGACAGCAGGCTGTAGCCTGAGAGGGTTTGACACAATCAGAGGCCGCTTATTGTGGAGCCCTCTGACTTGGATTTGCTGCTGTGGAGAAGAACTTAGCAAGAATGGTGGCAAAGTCAGGGCCTCACACCATTTAAAGTTTGGAAATCACTCCAGTAGCACCCATGAGCAGGCTCCTGTGCGGATCCAGTTGGGCTCTTCAGGAAAGTGGGTTTCTTCCAGCTTTTCTGCCCCTATAGCATAACAGCAGGTCAGCCAACTCACCTTTAGAGTTCATTTCTCAGTCCTTGGTTGAAGTGGGAGCAGGTCCAGCCCCTAGGGCCCTCCTCACAGGGCACAACAGCAGGTGCAGTCCTTCTCCTGACTTCATAGGTCCAGAGGTGTTCTGAAGAGGGTACCTGGGGGGGCATATTTAGACCCAATACCAGCCTGTAGGTGGGGTAATCTTCTGACCACTCCCAAATCAACAGGGTAATAGTACCCGGGGTGAACGGTAAAAACATTTGCAGTACTTCCTGTGTGTTTATTGTAAACCCTCCCAGAGTGCCCTTCTCTACCTAAAATCAAAATGGTAGAAACTTTATTTTCCTGTGCAGACCTCCGTGTGCCCACCAAGAGGTGTTTCTATGATAATGGGCAAACCTTCCTGCGTAGTCACTCAAAACAAGTTCGGGGCACGTCCTATATCACTGGGATTGGAGCCGGGCTGGCTAGCAGGACAATAGAGGGAGAAGGTATAGATGTGACCTACTTATACCTGTGACAGGATACGCACCCTTTGAAGTTAATTAAGTTCCTGGGTACAGCACTGATGGCCATCCTGTCAAAGGAAGGTCAACCCCCTTGCCTTTGCCTCAGATCTGGGGCAACTTCACACTTAATCAAGGAGCCATACATATCCCAGGTGACTTCACACTGACAGAAAGGCACGTTTGCCTCAGGAAGGAATATTACAACTTTCTAAAAGTGCAACTTTGAAAACAGTGACATAAAATCAGACTTGACAATTAAGTTGGATTTTAAATTCATATTAAACTGATTTATTGAATCATTTTTTAAGCTGTTATAATATAACCCATTGCTTTCTGTTAGAAATGGGTTTTTAGTTGGCAGTGGTTTGCACCCTGTCCAAGTAGGGACCCTCACCCTAGTCAGGGTAAGGGAGCCACCAAGCTAAGATAACCACTGCTCACCCACCTAGTAGCTTGGCACGAGCAGTCAGGCTTATCTCAGAGGCAATGTGTAAAGTATCTGTACACACACACACACACACACACACAGTAACACAGTGAAGATACCACAAAGTACTCCACACCAATTTAGAAAAATAGCCAATATTTGCCTGAGTAAAACAAAACCAAAACAACAAATATCCAACAAAAACAAGTAAAGATGTACCTTTTCAAAGGTTGAAATTATTCTTAATCCATACAAATCAATTACTGATCTTTTTTGCACACAGTACCTGGAATGCGTCAAAAATAAAGAAAATTCAGGCAGCAGGGGATTTGTCAGTTCCTTACTGCACAGGGGAGGTGATGCGTTGATTCTTTCCTCGCAGTAGAGGCGATGCGTTGGTTCCTTACTGACAGGGGAAGTGATGCGTTAGTGCTTTCCCCGCAGGAAAGTCAATGCATTGATTTCCAGACACTCACCCTCGGTTCCTTAGTGCAGTGCGGGTCGATGAGAAATTGAAGTCTTAGAGATGATGCCTGGAAAATCCAGATGCGCTACGTTGATGGAGCCGCAGTGAAACAGGCGCTGTGTCAATCCTCTGCAGCCGCAAGACAGGCGCTGCTTCAGTTCTCTAGCCGGGAGACAGGTGCTGCATCAGTTCTTCTGCTGCAGGACATCGGAGCATTGATTTTCTCTTTCAGGTCACCAATTTACACTTCCAAGGGCTCAGGGACTGGAGTTGACACCACTTGGCAAGTCATGACTCCCAGAAGAAGCCCTAGCACTGGCAGATGAATTCTTTGATGTCCCTGAGACCACTTAACAAGATGCAAGCTCAGGTCAACTCCTTGGAGAACTTTGGAAAGCAGGATGTAGAAAGCAAAGTCCAGTCCTTTCACTCCCAGGACAGAAGCAGCAAGCAGCAGCCCAGCTCAACAAAGCAACAGGCCGAGTGCCAGTCCCTCCCCAGGCATCTAGCTCTTCTTCCTGGCAGAATGCCCTCAGTCCAGAAGTGTTCTAACTCTGTGGGGTCAGAGGACCAGTACGTATACCCATTTCTGTCTTTGAAGAAGGCAAACTTCAAAGAAAAGTCTTTGTAGTGCACAAGACCCTGCCTTTCTCTGCAATGGCCCCAGACACACTACAGGGGGTTGGAGACTGCTTTGTGTAAGGACAGGCACAGCCCTATTCAGGTGCAAGTTTCAGGTCCTCCCACCACTCTAGCTCAGGAAGACCCATCAGAAAATGCAGGGCACAGCTCATCTCACTTTGTAGGACTGTCTAGATTCAATTCACAAACAGCCTAACTGTTATCCTGACCCAGACATGTATTTCACAGCGAGACAGAGGTACAAAATTGTTAAGCAAGAAAATGCCCACTGTCTAAAAGTGGCATTTTCAAACTTACTATTTGAAAAACAACTTCACTAAAAGATGTATTTTTAAATTGTGAGTTCGGAGACCCTAAACTCCACATCTCTATCTGTTCCCAATGGGAAATTAAACTTAGAAGATACTTCAAGGCAATCCTCATGTTACCCTATGGGAGAGATCGCCCTTGCAACAGTGAAAACCAAATTTAGCAGTATTTCACTATCAGGACATGTAAAACACACAAGTATATCTCCTACCTTTTAAATACACTGCACGCTGCCCTTGAAGCTGCCTTGGGCCTACAGTAGGGGTGACTTACATGTAGTAAAAGGGAAGGTTTGGGCCTGGCATGTGGTTGCAATTGCCAGGTCGAAATGGCTTTGTAAAGCTGCACACACAGACACTGCAGTGGCAGGTCTGAGATATGTTTACAGGGCTACACATGTGTGTGGCACACACAATACTGCAGGCCCCCTAGTAGCATTTGATTTACAGGCACTGGGCACACCTTGTGCACTATACGAGGGACATACTAGTAGATCAAATATGCCAATCGTGGATAAACCAATTACCAAAACAATTTAAACAGAGAGCACTCGCACTTTAGCACTGGTCAGCAGTGGTAAAGCATCCAGATTCCTAAAGCCAGCAAAAACTAAATGCAGCACACAGTCAAAAACAGGAGGTCAAAGGCAAAATGTTTGGGGATAACCCTGGAAAAAGGGCCATTTCCAACACTTTCCTATGGGACATCTAGCCATTGCACCTTTGAAAAATGGGTTTGGAGGGTTTTCAATGCTAGAACATGTGAAACATAAAATATACAAACCCTATCTGTTAAATACTACGCACCTTGCCCTAAAGACATTTAGGACCTACTTTACGGATGACTTATAATTAATAAAATGGAAGGCTTACATTTGACAAAAGGTTAAATATGGCAATCAGGTTTGTAGCCATGCAGTGGTTAACCATGCCCCAATGTGCTCAGTAATAACACCAGCAGAATCAATCCAGGAAAAAATGGGGGCAACCAAAGAAAAAGAGGCACTTTCTTTTGCTCTAAAGTAACTATAATTTGTTCCTCCACCATGCACAGTTTTGTCATAACTGATGTCATTTCAGATGTTGAGGTCATGTTATTAGTGATGTCATAGAACATATAATGTGTGATGAAATCTGTGAGGTCACAAGCAGTGCATGGCGAGGACACAAGCTATACTCACTTGAGGTAACTATAACTAGTGAATTTTGGTGGTTTTGCTAATTTAAAACAATAAGTTGTAACTGACATTATCACCTAACTATAACGTGAATTTGTCAAAGGGTCAGAACACCCAAATCTAAAAAGTGGGCCTAGTGGCTTTATGAAGTAGTAAGTATGTCAACATATATAAAGCAGACCTATTGTCTTTGTCAGAAAAATCACCTATAATTATAATCATATGTATATTTAATTAATTCACATAGTGCAATAATTAGCGTAAAATAATTTTAATAAAGTTTTATTTAAAAAGACGTAATATACTTTTGAGTCTTTCTTTTAATATTTTTCAGCCCACAAAATGCAGCCAGAAAAACAACCACAATTGGACCCTGTACTCTAGCTAAGAGTGCCTCAAACATATAATAAGCCCCCCTGGGGTCACGGATCTAATAACCCGGGAGATTTAGAGTATTTTTGTAATGTTGCTGGGGGGTTGCTGCACTTCCTACAGCCCCCCACAACATAAAAAATATGTGGTGGTGCTCTATCAAGGGGAACCACCAGACTCTAGAAAATCTGTAAAAATCCCTTCTAGGGCAATATGGGGCACAGCTTGATTGTTTCAGGGAGTAGAAAATGAGCAGTTCCGGCTATTCATTTATTATTCTTTAATTATTTTTGCTTTTATTTTTTGAGCACCCTAGTGCCCACCCAGGACACCCACATCTTTAATTTTTGTTGGGGGCCATGGGACTAGCCCCAAGGGCCATACGGGACCTGCCGGCTCCCTACAAGCACAGAAGTTGGCACATTTACTCTTTTTTTAAAAAATTGTGGTGTTCCCTGATGCCCCTCCTGACAGCATTATATATGTTGGGGGGTCATGAAGGACACTGCAAAGGTCCCACAGTCCCACCTGCTCCTCTGTCAGGACCCATCATGAGTGCAGTAGGAGCTGGCATTACTCCCACCCAGCAAGAGCAGCTCTTTTTTTGCTCCCGCCGGGCTGATGCAAGCCTACATTTCCCTGAGAGCACGATCAGGGAAGTCTAACGAGCAGAAAAACCTGTGTTCCAGGATTTGGGATCTCTGGGACACCGCTAATTAGCCGGTTCTGAGGAGTGAGGTCCTTGGATCCTTTCAAGGCTCAGAGATCGGTGGTGCACACCCTCCTCCTCTTACATTGAATTTTTGTCCCGGGGGCTTTGGTCACTGAGGTCTGAAGCTGACTTGGGGAGAGGGGTCCATGTGGCCCACTCCCAAAACAACATGATTATATTGTCTACACCTGGGCCCTACCCCTCCCTGGGGTATTTGTTTTTTCAGTGCAGGAGCCTGCATGTTTAAAAAAAAATATTACAGCAGATTCACAGATTCACTGCATGAACTATACAAAGTGTTACAGGGCCTTCATTTCTTGAACTACTGCACAGACTAACACTAAGGGGCAGATTTATGAAAAGTGGCGCTGGACCTAGTGCAGCACCACTTTTCTTGCGCCCCTTAGCACACCCCTAATGCCACGATCTGTGCGCCGTGGCGGTAGATAGGGAACTAGCATCAGAACTTTTGAGGTTAGTTCGGTGCTTTGCAGGATTAGCGTAAAAAATTCTAATGCTAATCCTGCAAAGCAACGAGAGGCCCATTGAAACCAATGGGAGCCTCCTTTTAATGCCTGCTCTGAGTGGCCATTAAAAGTGCCGACAAAAATGACACAAAGAAATCTCTTTGATTTGTTTGCACCATTTTTTCGGCCCGCTCACAGGGGAATGCCCCCTTTGCATACATTATGCCTGGCGCAGGCATAATATAGAGCTAAGTGTTACAAAATGACGCAATGCATGCATCGCGCCACTTTGTAAATTTAGCGCAGCAATTTTTGGCCTCATTGGGCCACACTAGTGTAAAGAAAATGAAGCTAATGTGGCGCAAGGAGGCTCTTGGGGCTCTTAACTCTGCCTCTAAATTTTTTTCAAAAGTATGCTTTCTAGAACAAGATTTAGCTTTCTGCCAAATTTGGTGTGATTCCGTTCAGTCATTTAGGCTGTAGTTGTGTCTAATTTTCGGAACTAAAAATGAATGGATAAAATGCATTTTGCCCCCCTCCCCTTTTTTTCTCAACTCCTTCTTGAGGGATCACCCCAAAACATTCCAGGAAAAAGCTGCATTGAGTGAGACTTATTTCCCCCAAAAATGTCATGAATATATATATATATATATATATATATATATATATATACATATAAATGTGCGCCAAGGTTCAGATATTATATTAGCTTGCTGTTATAATGTATCAGTGTACATAGAGCTATGCTTACACCTATAAGCAGAAACATTAATATAGAAGGAGAGGGGAAAAAAACACAAAAAGCTTAATATACTTAGCCACAACATATATGTCTCTATCAAACTATAAAATATTGCTGCTTTTGTGTACATATGGGTGCATGTATATAAAATGCCTTATGCCCGGGACTTAAAGTTTGCTAAGTGTTATGTTTATATAAGTGCATGTTTTGCATGCATGTTAGTACATATTTACTGTGTATCTAGATGTGTGGGCATGTGTCTATACACATATATGTTAACTTCAGTTATTTGTTAAAATAATTAAAAACAAAATAGAATAAAACATTTCAATATCCCTCTTTACCCACCCAAAACCTTTCTGACTTCCAAGAACTCACAAACATTATTTTGCAAACGTCCCTCTCCCTTTTAGGGTTGAGTGCAAAGTGCTCTGTCCCCGGTGTAATTTGTGGGCTTTTAACCACGCCCAGGTCATTCCCATCAGTTTGGTTGGTTCGTGGGCTTGCCTTTTAAAATTCGCTTGATTTAATTAGTGAAAGGCATGCATGCATCATGCCTTTTCCGGTGTTTAGCCCTCTTTGAGAGCACCGGTAAACTAATGAAAACAAATGAGGCTCCATGTTTTCGGTATGGTTTCTGGACTACCTTTTCTCTTTAATTCGTAGGTAGCACGATCTCACTGGGCAGTAGTCGAGCGCTTTGCATGACATCGACTCTGTTGTACAAGTTACTTACCTTTGGTAACGATTTGTCTGATAGGGACATATTCTAGTTGCAGATTCCTTACCTTTGAATTCTCCCAGGTGTCAGTCTGAATCCAGAGATTTTTCTTCGAGCAGTACCTCTGCACGCCATCAGGTGGCGGCAGTCGACTCCGCTGGCGTCGTTGGCATTGTGTTTGCCGTGATGACATCGCAGTCGTATATGGGCGCCACCCCGGTGCACTGACATCAGTTTCTTTTCATGACTTTCCATGCCAGTAGCATAGAGCCATGAAGAACATTGAGAGTGATGCGCCAAAACTAGGGCCCTTAAAGGGAAGTTCCTGTCCCTAGAAATCAGTTTGGAGTGCAGGGAGGATGGGCGGGTCGGTAAGGAATCTGCAACTAGAATATGTCTCTACCAGATATATCGTTACTGAAGATAAGTAACTTGTACATCTGATAGAGACTTCTAGTTGCAGATTCCTTACCTTTGAGTAGATACCTGAGCAATACCATTCCCTGTGGAGGGCTATGAACCAAGATCACACCAAGAAGTCCTGCAGGACCGAACGGCCAAAGTAGCTGTCCCTGCGGACCTGACTGTCCAGGTAGTAGTGTTTGGTAGAAGTGTGCAGAGATGCCCACATTGCTGCCTGACAGATGTCCAGGACTGGAACGCCCTGTGCTAGTGCTGAGGTAGCAACAGTAGCTCTGGTGAAGTGAGCACGCAAACCTTCAGGAGGTTGCTTCCTAGCCAGAGCGTAGCTCATTGTGATGCATGAGAGCACCCATAGGACCTGAGCCAATGTCAACATTGTGAACGTCTCCTTCCTGAGGAAGAGGTTGAGGGACCAAGGGGCACATTTATACTCTGTTTGCGCCGGAATTGCGTCGTTTTTTTTGACGCAATTCCGACGCAAAACTAACTCCATATTTATACTTTGGCGTTAGACGCGTCTAGCGCCAAAGTCCATGGAGTTTGCGTCATTTTTTTGCGTGGACACCTACTTTGCGTTAATGAGATGCAAGGTAGGCTTTCCCGTCTAAAAAATTGACTCCGAGGCATTTGCGCCGTATTTACACTCCTGGGCAAAATTCACGCCCGGGAGTGGGCGGGTCGAAAAAAATTACGTACGGCCGCTTTTGCGCCGTTTTTTAGCGCCTGAAAAAGGCAGACGTTAAGGGACCTGTGGGCTCGGAAGGAGCCCAGAGGTGCCCTCCCATGCCCCCAGGGACACCCCCTGTCACCCTTGCCCACCCCAGGAGGACACCCAAGGCTGGAGGGACCCATCCCAGGGACATTAAGGTAAGTTCAGGTAAGTATTTTTTTGAATTTTTTTTGTGGCATAGGGGGGCCTGATTTGTGCCCCCCTACATGCCACTATGCCCAATGACCATGCCCAGGGGACAGAAGTCCCCTGGGCATGGCCATTGGGCAAGGGGGCATGACTCCTGTCTTTGCTAAGACAGGAGTCATTTCTATGGGGTTTGGGAGTCGAAAAAAATGGCGCAAATCGGGTTGAGGCGAAAAATTTGCCTCAGCCTGACTTGCCCCATTTTTTTACGCCCAAGCTCCATATCCCCCTACGCCGGCGCTGCCTGGTGTACGTCGTTTTTTTCCACGCACACCAGGCATCGCTAGCGGCTAACGTCATTGATTAAATACGGCGCCCGCATGGCGCTTCAGAATGGCGTTAGCCGGCGCTAATTTTTTTGACGCAAAACTGCGTTACAGGAAGTAGCGGGAATAGCAACCATGACCTACTTCTGGCAACGGAACCCTCTCTATAGCTCCTTTGGCCAAAAGGGTTTGGACTTCCTCGTAGAGAAGCGCCATATGATCCTCCGATATGCGATTGTATGAAGGTGGCATGGCTGGAGGAGGTGTCTCGAAGGGGAGGGAGTAGCCCCTTCAGACAATCTGGAGAACCCACCTGTCCGAAGTAATGGATTGCGATTGTGGGCAGGTGATGGCGAATTCTGACACTAACTGGTTCCTGGTGGACCCGCAGACTAGGAAGGTTTGGAGGCTGAGGAGGAGGCGGGGTGGACTGGGTGACCCGCTGGCTCCCTGATCCCCAGGGGTGTGGGATCCCGTGTCCACAGCCATGCAGGGGCTGTACAGCATGCACAGGTCAATGGCCAGGGGGAAAGGAACGAGGCTGGGTGCCCCTTCCGTAGCCACGAAAGGGGCAATAGGCAGACTGCTGGGGTCTAGGAGCAGCAGCGAGGCCAAGGGACTGGGCTGTGTCTCGGGAATCCTTGAAGCGCTCGAGCGCTGTGTACGCCTTGCCTCCAAAGAGATGTGTGCCATCGAAGGGCATGTCCATTAGAGACTGCTTGACATCCCCTGCGAAGCCAGATGTTCTCAGCCAGGCGTGGCATCTCAATGCCACTGTTGATGCAACCGTTCTGCCCAGAGAGTCGGTCGTACCCAGTCCACAACAAATCATGAACTTTGCCACACCCCTCCCATCTGTTGCGGCTTGGGAAAGGGCAGTCTGGGCCTCCTCTGGAACTATAGGCAGCACTTGCGCGACCGTATCTCAGAGAGTATTGGAATAGCGGCCCAAAAGGCGTGCGGTGTTCACAGACTGCAGCGCTAGACTGTCGGAAGAAAACAACTTCTTGCCCAAGTTATCCAGTCTTTTTGATTCCCTATCCGGGGGTGCGGCAGGGAATGCACCAGATGAAGAGGAAGCCTGGATCGTTCCGGCTCCGGGTCATCAGTTATAAAAATGGGTTCGACGTCACTTGTGGGCCCAACCGACATCGAGAGTGTTGACGTCTGACCCGACGCCTGGGAAGGTCGCTGTGGCACGACCGGCATCAGAACAGATCCGAGATTGGATCCGGAGAAGCCCTCCGGAGCTGTGGCCAAAGCTGATGACTTTGAAACCGAGGGGGCCCCCCACCAACTCACCTGTGCCCGAGGGCGCCAAAGGTGGGTAAGTCTGCCAAAAAATGAGGCACATTGCCCCATCAAACTCTTTGAGCTGGGCAGGGGTGGCTCCGGCTCCCAGGATGTCAGGGAAGCACGGAGCGGACTCAGATGAAAGCTCTGAAAACGGAGGCTTAGAGCGTCGATGCTCTTCCTGTGCTGCATCATCCGAGCAACGGGGTGAAGTAGAAAAACACTTGTCCTTCTTAGACTTCTTTTTCTTATGACCAGAATGTCCCGATGACTTCATGGACGAAGAGTGGTGGTGACTCCGTGACTGATCTCGAGACCTTCCTCTCGATTGAGACAGTGAGTGCCGCGAAGTCGAATGTCGGGCCACCATTAGCTTTAGGGACCGCTTGGAGCACGACTTCAGGACGTGATCGCGCTCCAGGCACCAAAGACTCACGAGGTGCGGATCCGTCACCGACATCATTCGGTGACAGGAGTCGCAGGGCTTGAAACTGGTATTGCGGGACATCCCTCGACTCATCCACGACCTCGTCAAACAGAATTCGTCAAAAATGTCACAGTAGTCAAAAAATGACTGAGGTAGCTCTCTCCATTTCTGCACGTAGGCTGACGTGGAAAGAAAAGAACTACCGTTATAGCGCTGGGGTGGCGCCTAAATATGACCGCAACGTCATCACGGCGAACACGATGCCAACAACGCCAGTGGAGTCGACCAACGCCACCTGATGGCACGCACAGGACTGCTCGAAGAAAAATCTCCTGATCCAGACTGATGCCTGGGGGAATGCAAAGGTAAGAAATCTGCAACTATAAGTCTTTATCAGATACATAGATATTTGCACTTTTGCCGCTTTCATGGATAATTGCAGTTTTGCCAGTTACATGGATAATTGCACTTTTGCCAATACGTTTCATTGCGAGTGAACTTCTGTTTCCTTTTGTGTGTCTGCTTTGCGCTCATGGTGGCCGTGGGCTCGCTTATGTGAAACTGTTTTACTTTTCATTTTCAGTTTATGTGGCAAGAAAAGTCTGGTTAGTTATGTGAAACTATTTTACTTTTCGTTTTCAGTTTATGCGGCAAGAAAAGTCCGGTTAGCAGTTGTGAGCGCGATATCAGATTTTTCCTCAGGTGTTAACATACATCTTCATTCTATTGGTATCTGTTTAGCAAAGACTTGCATTCTAAAAGGCCAATTCACAATAAGGTAGTACATTTACACTCCTACATTCACTTCTAGTTCCGCTCCAGATTTACTATTTTTTTGAACTGGCAAACACTTCTAGGTTTCCACACGAAAGCTGTGCCAAGCAAAAGTTTACATATGGATCCTCGGAAAGTCCAGTGAATTTTATTATCAGTTCCTGCTGTAGAGAATCCACCATTTCACTTGGAAAATATTTGTACATGTGGAGAAACATTTTTCTTAATATTCCCTCCATACCAAGGAGTCTTTCATTCCACTTCTTCATGCCTTGGAAAGGTTAGCATTGTTGTTGAGTGATAATCTGACCTTTCCAGGCTGTAAAGGGAATGATATGAGTTTGAATGCCCACAAATGTGTTGGTGGATAATTCTCAAACCTTCAAGTCTAAACACTCCAAAGAGCTCCGATCATCTCAATCCTTGAACATGATTTATGGGAGCAGAGAACTCCTCAACTTTGCCCTTGGAGACATTTTCAAAAATAATATTTTTATTTTAGCAATGTTGCAGCTTCAGTGGGAATAAGTTATTTTATCTCAGGGTCCTTATTAGAGAAGGCCAGGCTTAATGCCTTTTTCTCAGCAGCTTTGTTGCTTTCAGTGTAATATGTTGTCCTATTATGTTTCAGCAAAACACTACAACGGTAGCACCTCTAAAATTATGAAGTGCACAGTCTCACAGGAAGAATCTTCTGAATATAGCACAATATTTGTTCCAACCCCATGCTGTTCATATATTCTCGAGTTGCTTATGCACATAGTATTATCTGACTTAATCATACTCAGTCCTTCCTCTTTAGGTTAACTTTATCTTCTGTCCATTACAAGCAGCTTCCAATTCATCTCACTTCATTTTGAACTTTACCAGGGGAAGATTTCTTCTAAGATTGTGTTTTGACTTTCCTTTCATGAACTGTTTGTTAGTTGGCTCCCAAATCTCCAACTTTCACTCAAACCTTTTCTTGCTTGACATTGGAAATCCATCTGAGGGTGAATCAGCTTTCCTGGCATGCAATCTATCTCTTTTTCTATTTCGTTGAGCTTTGTTGCATGTGATTGAAAAGGAATGCCCCATGGCCCCATGACCTACATTGCACCAATAAAGCAAATAGCAGAAAGAAGACAAACCACTGTGTCAACTTACTAAACGAAGAATATACGTATTATGGGTCATTTCAATTTTTGAATGACTGAGGGCCGAGGGACCATGGTAATAGCCAAACTGGCGGACCTGCAGTGAGAAGCACATTACTATTAAAATTTATTTTTAAAAAACAGAAAATAATTGCAGATCATATCATTTCTAGCTCAAGCCTCTTAACAAAAATGCCAAATGCTGCAACAGTGAAGGAAATCACAAGCTTTCATCTTTTTTGCTTTAACACACGTGGCCACAGCACCAACTTCGCTGTGGTGCTATTGAAGCTCATCTATGTCTCTCATACCAGACAGGCAACGCTTCCATATGCGCTAGACTTGACCACATATCTCTTCCAAACCCACTTATGAGCTCTGACCTGCCCGTGTACAAGGTAACAGCACTGCAAGGCCACACAGATAGCAGCTGTGTGCTATAGTGAGGACAGTGAGAAAATAGCAAAACTCTAGCAAAAGGTCCTATTTATTTTTAACATGGAGATGGACATATTGCATTAAACATTGTCCTTTGGTACGGCCCCTTTCGGTCTGCTCCTTCTGACTCCCTCCTTTGTGTCTTACTTGAATATGGAAACACTCCATGCGTTACCTCATTAAATCAAGACCTGTTAGCTTTGTCGATGGTGGTTCTTCTCCAAATTCCTTCTGCCAGTGGTTGCATCTTCCTGCATGAATGTGCACTGGTGTTGAGGTCTTTTCATTGTTCAATAAGAGCAAATGATAAAATAAAATAAAAAATATATTATGTTACGTTAAGTGTATTTGTGAATCTCACTATCACTCAGCAGGGTGTCCTGGCACATATTATCTATATAAAAAGGTTTCTCTGTAAATCTCGTACATAAGTTCATTCAAAGGTAATTAATTTAAACATTTTTTTAAAAAGCAACATTGTAAATCATACAGAATAATAACTCAACTATTTTAAAATGCATTGCGAACAGTGTTCCAATACGCTTTTTTAGTTCGAGGGGGCAAGTGCTCTGACGTGTTGTAATCTATCTGTGGGCTTTTAACCACGCCCACTGTTATGTTGTTATTTGAAGTGTTATGCTGTTATTTGAAAAACTATTGTACTTGTGTGAGGCTGTTGCGTGTCTCTGTTTGGATTCCGGAGTGAAGAGATTCTGAAGTTGGTGGTTGAGATCGGAGTCGGAGGAGAGACACGCAACACGCCCGGCAGACTCGGCAAGCCGAGTAATTACTATTTCTGAAATAAAAGCTTTTTTAATGAAAGTACAAAGACCTCGACTTTACAGATTGGCGACGAGGGAATTAGAAGAAGTTATCTACACATTAAGGAACCTACGCAGCGCATAAGAAAAGATGCGCGTCACCGGTAAGGCTTGCCGGGATAATTAATGAATTATTGTACGTGTGTTTCATCGTATGTGTCTATCCGTGTTTTATCTACGGATTTCTTCTGAATTATCTTTTATGATTAATGCGGATAAGAAGCAGAAGCATTACCGTTGGTTCAGGCGACTTCTGAACTGGTGCTCTCCATTCTATGTCTGGAGCGCTGCTGGAATGGATCCAAACTACGCTGTACGCGCTCTTACATTTACGCGTTGATTAAAGGAAAAATCCTTAGCAACGCCTTCATTTAACTAAGGTATCGGAATGAGTGTGTCATATGACAAGGAGCATAAAGCAGGAAGTCGGAATGCTTTGTTGGGAGGAGTGTGTCACCGGACAATCAGCAGCCAAGCAGGAAGACGGAACGTTTTGTCACCAACAAAGTGCGTCAAGAAAATTTTTGAATGCTTTTAGTCATCATTTCAAAGGATTGAGACCTATAGTAAGGGAATCATCTACACGTGTACATTTGATGGAATACTTCATTATAGTGACATTTTTAGTACAATACGACTATTTTATAAAGTTTTGTATGGTTGATGTTTTTTTTTTTCTCTCTCCTCTTTTCAGTTCAGGGTGTATGGATTATTGTACATAATTTACAGTGAACAAATCCCTTTAGTGCACAACTTTGAACGTTAATAGTTTCAATATGGCCACACATCAATTTTCCCTTCAGCCTCCGCAAACATTTTGGCCAGCAGGTGCGAATCCATGTATGAAATGGACGGAATGCAAATCGTACTTTCTAAATTTTTTGGAGACTATAGACGAGGAAGGAAGAATGAGCTCAGAAAGGAAGAAAAATATTTTTCTACATTCTGTGGCCCCTGAAGGACTAAAAGTACACAAATCTATGACAAAGATTAGTGGCAGTGGGGACACTAATGTTTCTGAGAATGTGTTAACGGAGTTTGATAATTACTTT
The DNA here is from genome assembly GCF_031143425.1 of Pleurodeles waltl. Lineage (NCBI taxonomy): Eukaryota > Metazoa > Chordata > Amphibia > Caudata > Salamandridae > Pleurodeles > Pleurodeles waltl. Next base: position 166,802,429 of record NC_090443.1, on the reverse strand, counting down.
GCACCCAAAGTATGCATAGGCATTTTAAGATCCAAATTTTTCCAGACAAAGCAAGAAAGTGGTGAGACTGTGGATGAGTATGTTGCTGCGCTCAAAGTATTGGCGAATGACTGCAAATTCGATCATTTGCAGGGACAGTTAATTCGAGACCAGGTGGTAATGCATACCCGTGATCCAGCAATTCAGGAAAGATTGTGGATTAATGGAGATGCTGAGTTGGATGATATTTTAGCTATTGTAAGGAAAGCTGAATTATCAAGTCGTAGCGCGAAGGCAGTTAAAACGGAAACTAAGGAGTTTGGGGAAAGCACAGTTAACAAAATAAAATATAAGGAAATGGGTAGACCAAAGGAAGAAGGTGGGAAGAACTAACAGGCATCAAAGTGCGATGGTCAAAGGTGTTATCGCTGTGATAGCAGTTCAAATTTGTCTTCTTATAAATATTGTCCAGCATTGAAGCAGAAGTGCGGCCTGTGGAGTTCTAGGACACTTTGCTAGGGTGTGTAAGAAAAAGAAGGGGAATAATACTGTGAAGTATGTGGATGGAGTAAGTGATAGTTCAAGTGAAGATGAGGGTAAGGTCAATAGGATTACGCAGGACAGCAAACAAATAAGTAAGGATCAAATGTTTGTTTTCAATGTACATGAAGAATCATTTTGCAGTAAGAAGAAACCAGTATGCTTAATGCGTATAGGAGGGGTCACAATTCAAGTTTATGTCGACTCAGGTTCTCCTTTTACTATCATTAATGAGGAAGTATGGAGGTCCAAATTTGTGGGAAAACTAGGTAATAGTTTACAAAAGCCTGATATTAGCCCAGAAGGGTTTTCTGGAGAGAAGCTTGACTTGTTGGGTTTCAGGGAACTTACTTTTGCTTTTAAGAACAGAAAGTCTATTGGAAAGCTATATATAGCAAGGAAGGGACCCTCAGTCCTAGGTTGGAAGGACCAGGGAGAATTGCACATTACACTTGATCCGAATAGCCCTGAACCAGTCATGGAAATGGATGAAGAAGAAAGTGTTGCAACAGAAATGTTAAAAAAAATTCCTAAGGTTTTTAGCGGGAAAATTGGTGTTTTAGATGGTTTTGGACATAGTATTGTTCTCAAGTCAAATGCCAGTCCAAAGATTCACAAGGTGAGAAACATCCCCATTCTAATCAGAAGTGAAGTTGAGAACGAATTAGATAAGTTGAAGGAAGCTAACATCATCGAACCAATTGAATCTTCTGAGTGGATTTCTCCAGTGGTTGTAGCAAAACGTGTGAATGGAAAGATTTGTTTATGTATAGATTTGCGCCACCTGAATAAGAATATTGTAGTGGACAAATTTCCCCTACCACGAATTTCAGAGATGTTGACACTAATTAAGGGGGCGAGGTGGTTTTCCACCATAGATTTATCTGCAGCGTACCATCAGATCAAATTAAGTGAAGCGAGTAAGAAGTACACAGCGTTTATTACTCCAGTGGGGTGTTTCCAATACAAAAGACTACCGTTTGGTTTAGCTGCGGCAGCTGCAATCTTTCAGAGGTTAATGTATCAGTTATTTGGGAAACATACCAATGTAAGATGTTTCCAAGATGATATACTACTATTTGGTAGGGATAGAACCGAACATGATAAAGTCTTGGAGGAGGTGCTAGGTATTCTGGAAGAAAAGGGTTTGACTGTAGAACACTTGAAGTGTAAGTTTGGGGTACAATCAGTAACCTATCTTGGTCATGTGTTATGTGGTGGTGGTGTGACCATGAAACCGAAGTTAGTAGATGCCATCCTGAATTCTCCACACCCTACGTGTAAAGACGATGTCAAATCATTCTTAGGAATGGTTGAGTTTTATGCGAAATTCGTGAAGGGTTTCTCTAGCAGGGTGTACAACATCAGACAGTTGCTGAAAAACCATGTTATATTCAATTGGTCACAAGAATGTGAAGTGGAGTTTGAAGATGTAAAAAATGCAATTGTACAAGCTCCTATTTTGAGTAGTTTTGATCCTAAATGTACAAGTGTAGTGACCGTGGATGCCAGCAACAAAGGATTGGGTGGTGTGCTGACACAAATTGATGCTTCAGGAAAGGAAGCTATAATTGCTTTTGCTTCTCGTGCATTATCACCGAATGAAGAACATTTTTCGGTGATAGAGAAGGAGACACTTGCATGTATTTGGGCACTGGAGCATTACAGATCTTTTGTGTGGGGTAAGGAATGTATTTTACGAACTGATCACAAACCGTTAGTGAAATTACTGACCACCGAAAGAATGTATAAGGCATCAGAAAGAATTGCAAGAATGTCAATGCGTTTTCAAGATTTTGTATATAATATCCAATATGTTCCAGGAAGAAATAATGTGCTGGCAGATTATTTGTCCCGAATGCCCACTGAGATTTTGGAATGGGATGCGGATGAAGGGGAGGAGTTACAAGTTGCATGGATTCATGATGATGATACCTTGAGCACAAGGGAAGAGGTGTGGAAGGAAGAATATTCTAAGGATAGTGATTTATAGCCATTGTTGGAATGTGTGATGAATGGTTGGCCTAACAAGTCTAAAATTTCTAAAACACTTAAACAGTTTTGGGAGGTGAGGAGTGAGCTTTCAGTTGTTCAGGGAACTATTTTTAGAGGCAATAGAGCTATTCCACCAATGACACTTAGGAATAGGATTTTGAAGTTGTGTCACGAAACACATTGTAGAATAGTTAAAACCAAACAGATGGTGAAAAGATGGTATTGGTGGCCAGGAATAGATGTTCAGGCTGAAAGGGTTGTGAGGGAGTGTGTTATTTGTGTAAATTCTGATAAAACTTTAAGTACCTCAAGGCCTAATATGTGTGAGCCAGTTGTTCCAAATAAACCATGGCATACTATTGCCATTGACATCATGGGTTCCATTGTAAATCCTGGGAAATATATTATTGCCATGATTGATGTTTTCTCCAGGTGGCAGTAGTGAAAATTGTGGATAAAGTGGATTCGTTGGAGGTTTTAACATTTATGGACAGTACTTTTGTTGAGGAAGGTTTACCAGTACAGATTATTAGTGATAATGGGGTGCAGTTTACATCTGTTTTGACGAAGAAGTATTTTGAAAGAATTGGAATTAAACATAGAACTACATCTTTATATAATCCAAGTGGGAATGGAATGATTGAGAGATTTAATAGAGTTATGAAGAATGTGATTCAGATTGCGTGTAGGAATGGGAACGATAGGGTGGTTCAAGTTCATAAAACATTGTGGTCTTACAGAATTTGTTATCATGAAGCGCTTGGTTTATCCCCTTTTGAGTTAATGAGAGGTAGGGTACCAAGGACGAAATGCAATCCGGAATGGGTATAGGAAGCTTCTGAATGCAAGGTGCCATTTGAAAAAGTTAGAGATCAGATTGTGAAGCAACATATGGATTATAAGCAAACTTTTGACAGGAGAAGGGGTTCAAAGAAAGATGTAGAGGTTTGTGTAGGTAGTTGGGTTAAAGTGAAGAAACCATGGAAAGTAAGGAAGGGTGAGAGTCAATTTTCAGAACCCATTAAGTAAGCAAAGTTCTGCGTAACGCGGTTCTTTTGAGTGATGGAAAGGTATGGAATCTTAAAAGGATAGCGGTGTTTAAAGGTCAGCCTGCTAATGGGCGGAATGTAAGTGATTCCTTAGAAGATATTAGTATGGAAAAGAATAAGGTGAGTGACAGTCTCATAAGTGACAGGGTTGAGGATGTTGTGTCTAGAAGGAATTTGGAGCGAATTGTAGAAGAAGAAGATTTGGAAGGTGAGCAGGTTCCGGCATGTGTGGCTAGTGATGTTGGAGAAAGTGATGTTGGGGGAAGTGTTGGATCTATGGAAAAGCAATTAGCTTTTGGGAATGCTGATAGTGCTCCTAAAGGAGGTGATAACAAAGAAGGTACAAGTCTAATAGGCAAAAGAATTTCTTCAAAACCCAAATGGTTGGATGATTATATTTTGTGATTTATTCATAATATGTGTGTATTCTCTTCGTTTTTTTTATTTTTATTTAAGGGGAAAGATGTGTTATGTTGTTATTTGAAGTGTTATGTTGTTATTTGAAAAACTATTGTACTTGTGCGAGGCTGTTGCGTGTCTCCGTTCGGATTCCGGAGTGAAGAGATTCTGAAATCGGTGGTTGAGATCGGAGTCGGAGGAGAGACACGCAACACACACGGCAGACTCGGCAAGCCTTGTAATTACTATTTCTGAAATAAAAGCTTTTTTAATGAAAGTACAAAGACCTCGACTTTACACCCAGCTCATGCCCATCAATATCACTTGTTCATAGGCTTGCTTTTGAAAAATCCTTTGTTATCATTGGTAAATGCTTTACTTTTCTCCCTCCTTTGTTACCGCCTTGGCCATCAACCCTTTTACATGGATAATTGCATGTTTGCCAATACGTTTGACTACAAGCGCACTTCATTTTCCTTCTGTGTCTCTCCTTCATGCTCACGCTTAGGGCGGCCGTGGCTCTCTGAATTGGCTTGCTTATGTTAACTGTTTTTCTCTTAATTGTCTATTTATGTGGCAAGAAGAGTCCAGGTAGGAATTTACAATGCTAATAGCTCTAACTTGAGCAAATGCAAGACCCTTTGCATTGCAAATGCTTGTTATCTATTTCTCTCTACTAATGGGAGCACAAGCCTGCTGCTACCAATTACAACTGACAACTTCCCTTTTAAAACCCACTTCTATTATTCTATCCCTACTCAAAACACTACTACACACATGGGAATTGAGAGCACAAACTTTACAAACTTACCACAACTAATTCACAAGGAAATATAGGAATCACATACGATTTATCAATCTACAAACTGTTATCTCTAATCCTAGGTTTCAGAGTGGAGTGCTACTTGCCACAAAGTGCTTCAAAGCCTCGTCAGAGGTAGTAAGCGCTATATAAATATAATTTACAATTACACATAAGAAGAAGCTAAATAATTATTTGGATTAGCAGTTTTATGGATCTCTCTTGGGCAGCTGTGCTCCTGTTTTCCAGAGATTCTGGTGAGGACAGTGTAGGAAAATGTAATTAAATTAAAACCCCTGGATTAAAATACTGATAGGTGATGTTATACAGCAAACCTTTTAAATGTTCTTCTGTACCTAGATGCTTGGTTTTGTTTGAGCCATTCTAAGTATCATTGCAATCCGAAGGGCGTACGCGGTGCCCTCGAACCAAAAAAAGAACACTGATTGCATCTTGTCACATATGCAAATGTCAACTGCAGGTTATCTCATGCAGGCACAGTGGAGCAACTGAAATTGTAGCTGGAGAAAACTTGATCAAATTTAAAATGTCTACATGTAAATCAGAAAATCCTCTTTTCTGCTCGTCTGGAAAAATAATAATCTTTCACTGATAACAAGGGAATCAAGAACACACGTTGACTTCCTTGTGAACCCACTTGAGCCTCTCCAAAAAAAGAATATATAAGGAAAATGTATAAAGCTGTTTAAAGACTGACACCGTGTTTACTCAATCTTAGCAAAGTGAATTCACAAGAAGATCAGCACGTATTATGTAGTGAATTTTAACTGGAAAGCATATTATAATTTTGAGCTTACCAAACTACAAGGCACTTTGATTCAAAATCTACCTATGGACTGCTTGTAATATTGCATTTGTAGCGTGTGTTACTCGCAGACACACATGCTATACACATTCCTGCCATCTACTGTTGGGCCCGGACTTTACAACTTGTTTTTGTTGAAGACCTCTTTGTTGCCATCATGACACCGACACTCCGCCTGTTTGAGTAACTGCATAAGCTTACAGTTCCATAGTTAGATTTATATTTTCCGCCATCAGGCTCGGACTGATGGCGTCGAAGCACTGTGTAACATTGGCATCCTTGCAACTTCTAACAACAGAACAGAATCGACTGATATGACGACACAGTGCAGCGATCGTCGACTTTGTATTCAGCGAGCATCTTCGGAACCTCCACCAAGGCGGCTGCCTCGCTCATACCTCCTCCTTGTCACAAAGAATGCTTGGCTCCGACTAAAGGAAGGTAACAAAGACAGACTCTTTTGGAAGTGGCAACAGTGTGGAGCGAAATACTTGTCCTCCAACCAGCACAACGTCTGCGATCTCTGTCTGTGGCTGAAGCATGACGAACAGGATTGCAGAGCTCACAACCAGTTAAAAAATAAGAAAAAGCTTCACTCTCAACGTGATCAGTGCCACGCTCACAACATGGAGATGGAAGCAGAGGCAGAATTCTCCACTGAAGAAGAATTTGTTGATGCAGTCAGAGAACAAGGGGAAGATGGTGGCAAAGATGGCGTGATCACGTGTAGTCCACATTATATTGTGTCTGAAGACTCCAAACATTATGAAGAAGAAGGATGGGATGAACCTTCACCACCACCTCTAGAGCGCAGTGAAAATCCAATGGCTACAAGGTTGAGGCCCAAAATGAAGACCACTCCAAGGGCAGTGAGTACTCAATGTCATCAGACTCACCCACACAGCGCACAAATACCCCAGACACCCAGTCAACACCTTCTTGGTGCGCCACAGCTTTCGAGCTCTGGTCGACACCAAGAGTGATGGCTGGAGCCGAGGCAGGATGACGGTGTCAGTCCCATTGGGCTCAGGGCATACGGAGTAAAACTGGAGGCGGCATTCAGCTTTCAAAGCCAAAGAAGAATTCAGTGATGACAAAGCCATTGATTCCTACACAGACTCCAATGCCGAGCAAACCTGTGTCCCTCTTTGGTGCTGGAAAATTCATCTAAGTCGACTAGACATACAGAATCAAGTGCACAAGCAGCATCGATGTCAATGCATAAAAAGACATTGGTATCAAAGACATCCACAATAATGGGCTTGGCTCCACAGGAGCACATACTAAAAAAGGATTTGCCACTTCACAAAGTTCAAGTCATAATCAACCCAGAGTCTGAATGAAATGTCTTTGGAAACCTCTAAGGACTTATGAATAGAAAAAAACTTTTGGAGGCTGAAAAGTCAAGCCATAAAAGTATGGAGCAGGACACTGAACAAATCCAGCCTCTTCCGACGAAAGGTCTATGGAACACAAAGCATCATGCCCTATGACACTTGACACTTCACCACCATCCATGTCACCAGTTCTAATAACATTGACACAGGCATCCCTACACAGTACTCTCAGGATGATGACTTTCAGCGAGTGCCCCAAGATATTCCAGATCCATTGGATGCCTATGACATCATTCCACCTGACATAGATGTACAGACCCCAGTCAAGGCATTATGTCCAGATGACACTACGTCTTATCACAGTGTACCCCAGTGTGCAGCAGACTATCACGAGGTTCAGATATATACCATGGAGGAGGAAGAAGATATTTTAGTAGAGACACTGCTTAGTGCAGTATTTGTCCATGAAAGGGTCAATGGTTAAAGTCTCCCCAGAAATATTTAAAGACCCAGTTAACACATGAATATTAACACCTTGTACTGGGAGAAAATATGAACCATCACATAATGATCCGCTCTATAATAGGAGACATCCTACAGAGGATTACCTAGTAGTCACAACAGCTAGGTAAAGGGCAGCTTCCCAAAGTACAGGTGGCGCACCGCCTCTGGATAAGGAAAGTAAGCGAATAGATGCAGCAGGCAGACAAGTGGCAGTCAGACATGCCAATCATTGGCACATTGCCAACTCAATCTGCCTACTCTCATGTATAACAGAACAACCTAAGATGATGTAGAGGAGCTGCTACACCACCTCCCAGGTCAGTGCAAACAAGGAGCAGAGGAATTAATGTCAGAGAGGGCAAAAAAAAAGTCCAGTGCAACTATTCGCTGCGCCTTAGACAGTGCACATACCACTACACAAAGACTCAATTCTTTAATCATTTTACGCAGGCACTCTTGGCTACACAAATTGGACTGTAAACTACAGGTTTAGCAGCACGTCTAAACCTCTTTGGTCAAGGGGTAGACACCCAATTAGAAAATAAATTAAAATACACTGAAGCTGTGAAATCCTTCGGAGCCCTTAAGACCACAACACCTAGGCAGCAGTCCTCTCACAGGTTTAAGGGCAGGGGTGCAGCCAAAACCACCAATGCTGACACACAGACCTACCAAAAACAACAGCAGGCACACCAATGAGAAGGCAAAACAGTCATATCTTCCCATAGCTAGATGATTGGCTGATAAAGAGTTCAAGCAGGCAGAAATGCCTGCAAGATATACAGACTACCATCAATTTACTACACAAATTGGGTTTCACAATCAATGCAACAAAATCCCACCTATAGCCTCTCCAGATGCAAACATATCTGGGAGCCACCCAAAACTCTTGTACATCCAAAGAGTAGCCCACAGACCAGAGGGTTCTCCATCTTCAGAACCAACTGGATTTTTTTAGCCACATCATCACCTGCCACTCAGAGTAGTGATGCGCCTCTTGGGCAAGATGGCATCCTGAAGAGCGATTGTATAGCATTCCAGGCTTCACATGCATCCCTCTAAAAGAGTATCTAGCATCTCAGTGGTCACAAGTGAAGGGCAGTTTAGAGGCTCTAGTGTTGATTTTGCCAAAGTCACTGCCGGTAATGGAACACAGCCAATCTATCGAAGGGCAGACCTTTTTTGGACCCAAAGCCGCAAGTGACAATTACCACAGATGCATAACTCTTAGGGTGGGGAGCAAGTGCGGAGGATATGAAGGTCCAGGTTGTATGGGCCGAGCAACAACAAATGCTTTGTATTAATGCACTAGAACTTGTAGCAATCCACTTAGCCTTTGTAACTACCGTGTGACTCAGAAGGTTGTTCTCCTATGAACCGACAACATGACAGCAATATATTACTTACAAAAGCAGAGGGGCACCCATTCAATGCAGCAGTATTGCTTGGCACAGGAGATTTGGTATTGGGCTCTCCACCATCACATCCAACTCTTCGTAGAATATCTCCCAGGAGTGGACAATTCCGTAGCAGACTTGCACAGCGGGATGCAGCAACAAACCTTGAGTGGGAACTCCACCCCTAAGTCCTACAACGTTACTTCCTCTGTTGGGGGACACCGGGGGTAGACCTATTCCCCACTGCAGAAAACTCAAAATGCTGAAGCTTTGCCTCCCGGCATTACTGCCCCCAGTCCAAGGGCATTGCATTGTGAATGAATTGGTCAGGGACATTTGCCTACCCTTTTTCACCTCTCCCACTCATTCTTTTTTTCGAAGGAACTCAGACAGAAATCCCTCAAGATGATCTTAGTAGCTCCATCTTGGGCAAGGCAATTCTGGTACACAACACTGCTGGACCTGACCCTAGTACCTCACGCGAAGCTTCCCAACACACCAGACCTTCTCACTCAGAGTGGTGACAAAGTCAGATATTCCAACCCCAAACAACTGAACCTCACACTTTGGCTCCTGAAGTCATAGAATTCAGATACTTACACCTGCTTTCAGAGTGTATGGACATTCTTAAAGAGGCAAGGCGTCCAACAACTAGAGCCTGCTTTGCGGCTAAATGGGAATAATTGGTCCATTACTGCATGGCACAACACGTAAACTTCTGTGCGCCTACAGTACAAGAAATAGTATGTTATTTGCTACACCTACAAAAATCAAGGCTATCATAAACTTCCATATGGCTGCACCTTGCTGCAGTTGCATTATACCTGCAATTTTGGAAACATCAGTCCCCTTTTCATCTACTGGTCATTAAAGCTTTCCTGTAAGGGTTTAAAAGAATCATCCCTACACGAGCAACCCTAATTCCAGCATTTGAATGTGGTTCTTACTAGACGTATGTCCACATCTTTCAAACCTTTACATTCCTGCCTCCAACAGTTGCTTTCTTGTTAGCAATCACATAATTGTGAAGGGTTAGTAAATTACATGCACTCACAATAGAAGAACCATTTCAGGTTTTCCAAGTCAAGGTATGAGCCCAAAGTGTCATCCAAAAGTCTTATCTCCTTTCAAATTAAATCAGGCACCAGTGATCCCCGTGTTCTTTCCTAAACTGGAGACAGTTGCAGAAAGAGCACTACATACATTTGCTGTTAAAAGAGCATTGATGTGTTACATTGATAGGACTAAATTTAGGAAAACACAGCAGTTATTTGTCGCTTTCTCTAACCCTAGAAAGGGAAACACAATTTCAAAAGCATGAATTGCATGATGGATAGTAAAATGCATACAGATATGTTAGATGAAAGCCAAAAGTACACTACCATCAAGTCCACAAGCACATTCTAGTAGAGAAAAAGGTGCTTCTTTAACATTTCTAAAAAGTATTTCTTTAGCTGACATATGTAAGGTAGCTTCTTGGACTAATCTGCATACATTTACCAAACACTACTATGTGAATATCCAGAAGACAACACGCTCTGGTTGGTCAAACGGCACTAAAGACTTTACTCCAGACATCTGCATGAATTAATGCCTAAGCCACCATAAGAAGAAAACTGCTTTCAGTCTACGCATAACATGCATATCTGCAGCCAACACATGCTACGCATGAAGTATGTTACTTAACCTGTAAACATCTGTTCATAGTGTGTAGTGCTGCAGATTCACATGCATCCTCCCTCCTCCCGAGCAGGCATTCTGTGGTGTCAGATATCAAGTCAAAATTTGCTATAACCAAATAAGTACATATATTTTTAGCCTTACACATAAAGGAGTTGATTTGTATACATATTTTCTCTAACTCCGTTCTCACTCCCATAAGGGTGGCAAAAATTAAACAATCTAACAATGGAACCATTAAGCATGTGCATTCCCTTGAAGAGGAGGAGTCTCAATGGCAATTTGAGAATAAATCTTTATAGTGAGAAAAACAAGTTGCAAAGTCTAGGCCCAACACTGAATGGGAGGAGTGTGCATAGCATGTGAATCTACAGTACTACAAGCTACAAATAATGCTTTCAGAGTACGTAACATACCCCTTACTCCTTTTTTTGTCCCACAGTTGACAAAAATGCAGTTTAGATTGTAGTTTGAAGTAGAATCATCAAAAATACCACTGCAAATGTCAGTGCTAGTTCTCATCTCACAAAACAAACTAACTTCAAACAGAACGCTTTCCAGAATCTCATTAGGGCATCAAGGTTCTCATATCACATCCGTCACCCTCCATAATCCAATACTTAAGGCCTTTACCATCACACAGAGGCACAAAACCACACACTTTTCCGGTATAACTATTACAAAAACAATTCTAACAGCATGATAGTTAAGAATATATAATACAAATTAATTTTGTTTAAACACATTCCTTGTGATATTTTGGCATTCTTCTGGAGCATAGAAATACACAGACAGGTTGTATAGATTGGTCTTGTAGAAATGCAGACGGCAAAAGCCAAACACTGGCAAAGTCAATCGGTCTTGTATGCCAATGCTTTTTAACTAGCTTCTATTTGCTTTGCCAATACTTTTAAAATTGCACTGGCATTGGCAAAGCCAATGGCAGTGACTGGCCACCTGAAAGTGTATTTTATATGCTTTAAAGATAGCCATAATACTGCATGATGCAATACTGCATGACAAAATATGGCTGCTTTCTTGAAAGTATAAATAACGCTTTTACATTTTCAAGAAGGTAGGAATGTTGCTTTATGCCACATTGCCTCATGCAATGCAGTGGCCAACTTAATAGTACAGAAAATAATGTTTTTGTGCTTTCAAGATTGCTATCAGACAGGAGCAGCCGATCCTTATGAGTGAAGTCGCCACATCCCAACACCTTTTGAACATAAAGAGTTTCTGTCAGGCTGAGCAAAGGTGAGCCTGACATACACTCTTTATTTTCAGCTCTTGCAGTCAGGAGCTAGACATGCGCTGAATGCTCAGGCTTATGGCTGCCTGAGTTGAACTTTGCTGTGCTTAGGATGTCACAGGTCCTTTGGGCATGACCTCCTGAGTTCTGCAAAGGTTCTTTAGCCCCCCCAACCATGATGAGGGGTGGTGTCAGTGATAGCCTCTTGCCTAGGAGCTTCCATTTTAATCTCGGAAGTGGCCAGGGCAGAGTGTCTATCACTGACACCTTGTTACAGAGTGGTTGGGGTCAGCTCTGACGCCATCCTGCTCTGTGATAAGGTAAGGACTGCAGCTGCCCGTCATTGGCTAATCTTAGGGCAGCCAATAAGGAGAGCAGCAGTCCCCATTTTCCTGCCTAGTCCAACGCCTCCCGCCCCAAAGCTGCAGCAGGTAGGTGATGTGTTTTTATTGATTGTTGACTGCATGTGTATTTGTGAGTCAGTGCTGTGAATGTGTGTGTGTGTGAGTGTCTGCATGTGAATGCTTGGGTGTAAGTGATTATGCATGTGTGTATGTGGGCCCCCACCCCCTCTAACTTGTAATTTCCAGCCTCCACTTTTATCATGTTGCGTCATGCCAGGTTACCTCACATAACATAGTGCCCATCTTGAAAGCATAGAAATAGAATTTCGAAATAGCTAGCCACCGTTGCCTTTGCCGATGGCAGTTCTATTTTAAGGGCATCCAGCATTTGTCAAATTTTATATCCATGAGGTGCTGGTAGCAGGAGAAGAGTGAGGAGTGCAAGAGAGACAGGGAGAAGTGTATAAGAGAGCAGCATATGAGGGGAGGAGAGTTGCACGGGAGGGGAAGAGCACAACACCAGGCTACAGCAAAATTCAGTACAGAGGCAACAGGAAACAGCAGAAGTGCATGCATATAGAACAAGAGGAAGGTGCAAGACATGCATTCCCAAGGAGTGCTAAATTATTACTGAAAAAATAGTTTCCTGACTTTAGGAGTAGAAAAATACAACTCATCCAATCAAAGGGGTGGGTTTAAAAGAAATGCATCCAGGACAGGACACACACAGGAATAGGGGGGAAAGGTATTGAATCAGGGAATCGCAATGGACCAGAAAGCCAGTTTGGGCCTGATTTAGAGTTTGCTGAATGGGTTACACCGTCACAAAAGTGATGGATATGCTGTCCGCTGTATTACGATCTTCATAGGCTAATATGGATCTTAATAGGGCGGATGGGATATCTGTCACCTTTGTGAAGGATTAACCCCCTCCACCAAGCTCTAAATCAGGCCCTTAGTCATGATCAAGTGTCTGAACTAAAGCCTGCTCTATATAATATTGCATGCAAAGCCTTCCGTGACAGACAGCTGAAGCTCCGTATACAGAAAGACCACAACAGAACCTGCTTTGGAAAGGTCTTCTGAAGTGTATTCATGTAACTCAATATGGCCTTCATTACGTACATGGCGGGATGCCCGGCCGTCAACTGTGCCGGCGGTCAACAAAAGACCGCCAGTGGGAGCGGTCCGCATCCCGCCAAATAAAGACACAGGGTGCCTATAATGGAGTAGGTATAGGCGTGGCGGTGAATGGAGAGGCAGAGATGGCAGCAGAGGAGCAGCCAGGGAGCCCGTTCCCTCCCTGAGCAACGCAACGGAAAAGGTAAGTGCTGTCTGAGAGGGAAGGGGAGGAGGGGTGTGTGTGTGTGAGTGTGTGAGTGCATGGGGGTGTGCGTGGGTGACTGGGGGGGGCTGAGTGCATAAATGCATGTGTTCATGTCCGTGAATGGGTGAATGTGGATGTGGGGGTTTGGGGTGGCCTGTATGTAGGGGTGGGAGGTGGGGGATGGTGAGGGTCAGGGTCGAGGTGGGGGGACCCGCATGAGGTTTTAGGGAAGGAGGGCTGGGGGGTGGATTTTCAGGGTTTGGGGGCTGTGGGTGGGGCTGTTATAGGGGCTTGGGGGAGTAGGGATTGTGGAAAGGGGGGAGGGGCCAGGCATTTCAAATACAGGTGACAGGCATGATCATACCTGTCACTTGTATGCCTTTCGCCAGGGATTACCTGGTGGGGTAACTCGCTAGGGAATCCCTGACGGAAATGGGATCGTAATCCCACCGCCTCTTCTGCCTCCACCGCCAGGCCGAATGTGCTCACAGTCGGCCCAGTAGTGGACTGTGGCCTGGCGGTGGGTGGGAGTGAACTGGCGGCTTTGCAGCCAGTTCACTACTATGTTCAGAATATGGCAGTCTGGACCGCCATTGCGTTGGCGGTAATGACCACCACCGCCGGCGTGGCAGGCCAGATCACCAGGTTCATAATGAGGGCCTATATGTTTAATGTCAGCTTTTAATTGCTCAAAATCCTTTTTTGCAAGTGAAATGACAAAAATAATACAAACAGGTGTGTAATCCTCACCATTGTTAGTGGATTAAAGGCGCACTCTGACAGCAAATCTTTCTTTCAGCATCAGAGTGCGTGGGAATGAAATTTCTATTTGTCTGGCACAGTTCATTCCAAATATGTGTGACCTAGGAATTTGAATTGTGTAGTTCTTTTATATTTAGGATTTGGACTTAACGTCACTCAATTTCAGTGCATTACTCTTCTATGTCACTCATTTCTCACGTATCTGTTTCCTATATTTTTCATCTTTTACTGTTGATTGCGTTTGATTTGAGCTTGATGAAAGTGAACAGTCACAGCTGATACTTTAAAAAGTTTTATCCAACTATCTGAATCAAAATGCCAGACACCAAGTTGGAACAAGGTGTCTGTCATTGCATCCTGATAATAAACACATTTCAACACACAGTGTACTCTGGCTTTTTTGGGTAACACGCTTTTCGCGTTTGTTGTCCAGCTCTGTCTACAGTTGATGTAGTGGCCCACATTTTCTAAGGCACCGCAGGAGCGTATCATGCAGGGCAGTCATATTAGTATGCCGACATAGGTAATAGCAGCATCAGGCCAATACTATTAAATATAGCTCTGGGCTGGGTTTTCTCCTTTGTGAAACGAAGTGTATACCATTTGGTTGTGCGTTGCAGCGTTGTGTTCCATGAAAAAATAGTAAACCTGCAGCGATGATGGATTGACAAATTGGGATCAAATCTAAACTCTACACTCTTCCAATTGTTATCTGAAAAACATTGTTCTCAGACAATTTAACTTATATTGGTTCATGAAGGATGTCTTAACTAGGCCTGGGCGGAGTTCGTGAAGTTCTGCTATGGGGAACTCTGCAAAGTGCCGAAAAAACACCGCCGTTCTACACAGAGTTTCGCGCATGGCAGAGTTTAGGGAAGGCGTGCTGTTCGCACCTATTTTCAGTGCAGGAGTTGTGTCAGAGTCACCAGATCCACGGGGTATGTGCACGTTCCCAACACTTCCACCACAAGACAGCTCCAATACTCTGATTAGAATTGTCGCAGAGTCTAAGCGAGTCCAAGTGGGGAAAAGGGGATTAGGAAGGGAACAGCTGGGAAGGAGACCTGTAGGAAGCAAAAATGTTAAAACACACAATATCACGATTTTATCATATGAATCAGTACTAGACTATGACTTTAAACATTGTCATTCTAAAAGCATGGACAACCTAACCATAGACTTAAAATGATTAGGCTTCAAGATGACTGGGTACCTTTGAGGGAATCAAGAAAAGTTAAATGCAACTTTCAAATTCAAGTGCCATCCTTTGCCTGAGGATCAGGAAACACTCTGAATGATTTCTAAACCATCATATGAATCAGGTTTTTGAGAAAACATGTTAGGAACACACAACATTACATCTTGAACTCTGACTTTTTGTTCCCTCAAGTTGCCGGAACATGAATTGCGCACATTACAGATTTTCACATAGGTAGAAAATACCATTGAATGATTTGTGCACCATGAATAACACAAATTAAACTCGGGAAATAAATCACACAACTTGCCAACTCGAATACCACCAAGTAAATGCCTTAGAATGGTAGCGCATAGTGAACACCGTGATTTTTTCACACAGAAAAGGAATCGCGCAGCTTGCCGATTCGAAGGTCACCAAACAAATGTCAGGAAATGGTAGCGTACAATGAATAACATTAATTACACACAGGGAAAGACTCCCGCGTCTTGCCGATTCGAATACCACCATATAAATGCCTAGGAATGGTAGCACATAATGAATATTAAAGGTTAAAGCATAAGAAAACGAATCGCGCGTCTTGCCGATTCGAAAGCCACCATGTAACTGCCATGGAATGGTAGCGCACAATGAATATCAAGGGTTAAAGCACAACAAAACAAATCACGCGTCTTACCGATTCAAAGGCCACCATGTAACTGCCAAGGAATGGTAGCGCACGATGAATAACATGAATTAAGCACGAGAAAAGAAATGCACGTCTTGCGGATTCAAATGCCACCATGTAACTGCCTAGGAATGGTAGCGCACAATGAATATCAAGGGTTGAAGTACAAGAAAACGAATTTGCGAGTCTTGCCGATTCGGAGGCCACCATGTAACTGCCAAGGAATGGTAGCGCACAATGAATACCATGAATTAAGCATGAGAAAAGAATTGTGCGTCTTGCCGATTCGAATGGCACCATATAACTGCCTAGGAATGGTAGCGCACAATGAGTATCAAGGGTTGAAGTACAAGAAAGCGAATCGCGCGTCTTGCCGATTCGAATGCCACCATGTAACTGCCAAGGAATGGTAGCGTGCAATGAATAACATGAATTAAGCATGAGAAAAGCGTTCTCATTGAGAGCGGGTGCAGCCTACCGCGACCCCTCGTGTTCAGAAATCTCGCTCGCACTCGCCATCTTAGCAATTTCTGTTGCTCTCACTCACTAATTTAACGTTGGCCAGCGCAAGTGAGAGAAAAAGCTCTGCATCACTTTGAGGAATTTTTTGGAACTCTGCATTCTGCACTGAGTGGGGAAAACTCTGCCAGCAGAGTGGAATTTTTCACCCATCCCTAGTCTTAACTGCTTTCGGCAAGTATTTATTCACCCAGTTCGACATGCACTCCTCAACTTGTTGCCACATCTCCCTTGTCTTATAATCGCTCCATCATAACTATTCATTCAAACAGTTCTACTCATCCCAGGGTACTTGAACACACTTCCCTGTTCAACTTTGTACCTCTTGGCACCTCAGAGTGAACCAACACATAGATGGGCTGATGCATAAAAACATTCATGAGTAAGGCAAGTAGTAGTATATAAGTACTCTTCTTTATACTCTTACATACCTCTGTGAATCAGCCTCACAATGTCCAGCTCTTTATTAGTAAAAGTGCAAAACAGGCACTGGTAATCAACTTGTACTAAGTGTACATGAATATTTTATGTATAGTCCAATTTTAGATGTCTTGGGACCAGTTCACAATGGCATATAAGAGTACACAATAGTACTACAGGAGCTCTCCTTTATATACTAGCCTTTGTGAAAAGGGTATCCTGCAGTGACAGGCTGCTAGAAAACAGTGTCTTATCCAATCTTTTCAGTCCAGTCCACATGTTCCAGACATCCATGTACAGCCTGTTAATGTTTTATTCATCCGTTGCACCAGTTAATTAGTGTGACAATCGGAGATCAACAAGACTTGTGGGTCACTATCATTAACTCATTAATCACAGAACACCTTTTTTAGAGTTATCTGACACCATCACCTGTCTTCAGTCTGTGAAATCTCACCTTTGGAATTATTCACACGTATATGTATGAACATTTGACAAGATGAGCTGTTCTTAAAACTTAGAGAAATGATCCACCAGAAGAACTATGTATTGGGACATTGAACTGGACATACAGAAGACCTCATACTGTATGCCCTGCTTTTTACCATGAGATTTGTAAATTTGCATGCTATTGCCAGTCGGTTATTTATCTGTTTTCACTCCAAACACACACTAAACAATCAATCGCCACCCATTCAACACCTTTTTATATTCCTGTCCCCCAATAATCCAACAATGTAATTTGTTTCATTTTACGCATTCCAAAAGGCCCATTCGAAGGGTGTAAGATAGAATTCCATAGCAGGAGGATATAACAGCTCCTTAACTTATCCTCCATCTATGGCTCAGATAGAGTATAATTTTTCCCCAGAGCCCTTAAGAGCATGGGACACCAAAGCCCATATTTATACTTTTTGACGCAAAACTGCACCGGCGCAGTTTTGCGTCAAAAAAATTACCACCGGCTAATGCCATTTTGGTGTGCCGTGCGGGCGTCATATTTATACTTTGACGCACGGCGGTGCAAACAACAGGTGGGAGTCATTATTTTTGACACACACCGCGGCGTCAAGTCGTAAAGGAAAACGACGTTAAAGCAGCGGAAATGACTGTGGGTCGATTTACGACACCGCAAACCGAATAAGCAGCGTTTTTTGACGCAATAGCGTCAAAAAACCCAGCGAACACTGCCAGTTCACCAGAGGAGAGCCAAAATGGATTCCAGATGCCACTACAGACCCCAGGAAGATGACAGCAGACCAGGATCCAGCCAGGAGGATCCACACAAGAACCATGACACTTTTAAGAAGAAAAGAAAGTGTCGCTTCAGTGCAGAGGAGCAGGAAATCCTGGTTAAAGAGGTGACGGAACACCAGCACCAACTGTTTGTCACATCAAAGTTGCCAATCAGTAGGAGAGAGGCTATATGACAACAAATTGTTGACAAGATTAACAGTGTGGCAGAAGTATGCAGAACAGTCATCGAGTGCAAGAAATGCTGGCATGACTGCAAGTGCAGGACCAAGGAAAAGATGGCCAGGAACAGGAAGGCAGCACTGCAGACTGAAGGGGGGAGTCCAGCACACCAGGAGGCCCTGGACCACATGGAGGAGATGGTTGCAGCCGTCATCCCTGAGGAGATCGTCACAGGGATTCAAGGACAGGACAGCGCAGACTACCATGAGACAACGCACATGCAGGGTAAGTCGCATGGGGAATTAAAATGCAATAATGTCAACTACAACGGGTGGATACTGACCACAAAATGCATGGAGGTCATCATATACATGGAGTGGCATGGGTAAAGGGGCACAGCATGGGGGCATGGCCTGCACAGACAGAAGCTGGGGCACACCATTACACTACACCAACAACAGTCCTATGGGGGCATGCTGCCATGCCTACGATGGAGCAAAGGGAAAGCCACGACAGGAGGGAAGGCCACTACGTCAAACTGACATCCTGGCACTCATCAGCCAACATACCTCCTACATTAACTAGGGCCCTATTAGCAATCCTCTAGCCAAACCGACAACTGCAATGTAACTGCAACAACAGTTGCCACTACCACCTCTGATCTGTGTGCAGCTCAAGTAGCTAATGGCAGTAACCTCCCCAAGGATCATACACACCTAAATTAGAGGGGTTAGGATGACATCTGCAACAATCCCCAGAAACAAGACAAAGGCCCCAGTACACTCAAATGCCAATGCCCATAGTTGTCGCAAACATCAGCCAAAGTAAACAACAATAGGAGCGACACAGCACTAAGGACACACCCATGCTGCATATGTCAGGGTCCATCCTGTGCCTGGGTAACAAGGCAACATCCCAAATGTCATACTGCTCAGACAACAGCATAGAGTAGGGGACACATGTAACAGGACACTGAAATACATCTGCAAATTCAGAGGAGGAAATAGGACACTGATACGACTATGAGGGCAATCCAATGTAACACACATTACCCAACATAAGCAGGACCCATTAACAATGTTAACATCCATATCGGATCATAACATTGCCATGCATAGGATATGCCACATGTCAATTACAATTAAGTCGATGTGAAAGATCAGGGATTGGGGCAGGTCCTGATAGTTAAGTGTGCTGCCAGGGCCATCAGAACACCCACAACCAGTGAAAGGTCTCACCATGAGAATGGATATACACGGAGGGTCGAGTAGGACAAAAAGGTGGCAATTCTCTATTTGGCATAAAGCAACACGTAGAGGCAATGAGGCTGACAAGTCTGATAACTCAATAACATACATGTAACACACAGGTGGGCCATAGGCCTGAAACAATGCCCATCTGAAGGACTGCAGATATTAATACAAAACAAGATCACAAAGTGAATTAATCAAAAGGCAGGCACGTCACGTCAAAATTGTCACAACACAGACACACTAATTATACCCTGTTTCATTGCAGAGGAAGATGGATCTCCTGTCGATATGCCTGTCCCAGATTTCCCTGATGACATGGATGACGAGCCGATAAACATTCCCCAGGAGACCATCCAAAAGGTCCTTGAAACCCTCCAGACCCCACCTTCAGTCACAAGGAGGAGCACAGAACAAGCAGCCATCGCAGAGGATCCACCCACCACCCCAAGTGTAAGACCTGCCAGCTCCAATACACCTGAGGACTCAGACGACACTGGCACCAGCTTTGAGAGAACTGTAGTTGGAGTACAGCGGGAGCTGGCCAAGGAGGTGCGGGTGGGGATGCAAAATATGGCAGCCAGCCTTGAGGGGGTGCGTTCGTGCATGATGTCATCTGCAGATCAGGCAGCAGCTATGCAAGCCCTAACATCCATACTGCAAGGACTACAAGAAACTGTCAAGGAATTCACCACTGCAGTAAGGGAGTTGCCACAACACCTCGCACCCCAAACCTTCCACTGCATGCATGAATGCAATCATGACTCTCTCAGGGCCGACCTGGCTGCCTACCATCGTGATGTGGCTGCTATTCTCAAGAACCAGCAGATCCTCCTTGCTGTAGTACTGCCCTTAAGACCTTCACAGGGAGCAGCGACCGGGATGTCTGACTCCACGTCTTCTAACACTGAGGTGTGAGTTGCCCCTTCACAACCAACAACAACAAGGACAAAGCAGGCAACACACACATCAGAAGAAGAAGAAGACATGGAACATATCACATTCACAAGGAAAAGTACCCGGAAGCACTAGTCCCTGCCACATGGCCAACTAATACCAAGCTCCTGCGCTTTGTAACTTGCCAGTCTTGCAACAACTGTACTCAAGCACTGTTCTGCAAACCACTGAATATCTTGTCACCCAGCCCAGTGATTGTCTCTCCCCTACTCATTGCCAAATCCTGTCCCTCTGCACTGTCTGAAACAGCAACCCCAGCATGACAAAAGCATTTTGGTAAACCCTTGTGTTGGATCCCAATTTAAAATGTCACTATAATGGACTCACAGTCATGGACAATGTACATATAGCACTACAGCATTTTTCAATAAATAGCACTTACACCACAAATCTGTCTCTGGGTAATGTGACATATCAACTGCGCAGTAGATAATTGGAATGTCCCTACCGTCAAATAACGTAGCTTCTCAATACAACTGTCCAGATATTATGTAGTTAGAGAAATCTGCACAGTGACCATGATTGCATCATACTCTGCCCATCCTGAGGGAATAATCTGATGAAGTGAGAAACCATAGACCACCATGCTGCGTTGGACCTTGCTTTCAACATGTATTTGTGAAATAGTTGTGGTCCTCTGCTATAGGCCTTCAAAGGAGATATGTACATGATATATGTCATTAAGAGTGTGTGTGTATGTGCCCATTGTATGTTAGGCATCACATAAGCTGTGGGATGTTCTGTATACTACACAGTATCTCAGCAATGCTCCATGAGGCAACACTCTTATTCTGATAAGTAGAGATGAAGCTGTGTAAAAAAGGAATAGCCAGACCATGATATGCTGATTATAATAGGTGTTTATTTACATTAGTTAACTAAAGTGGTGAAGGTGATCCTATTCAGAAGAAATTATTTACAATCTGTTGCAGCCTGCGTATACCAGCAGCTGTGTTCTGTAGTTCCCCCTCCTGTTGCAGGCCATCATCCTCCTCTTCCTCCTCTTCAGGCATGTGTGGCTCTGGTTCCAGGAGGGGAATGTTTCTTCATGAATGTTTATTCATGTTGTGCAATATTGCACATGTGAGGATGATCCTACAGACCATCTCGGGGGAATATAGGAGGCTACCATCAGTAATGTCGAGGCAGCTGAACCTTGACTTGAGGATGCCGAAGGTCCGCTCGACAATGCTGCGTGTCCTCCTATGGGCCTCGTTGTATGCACGCTCTGCAGCTGTACTCGGGTTGCCAAATGGTGTCATAATCCATGGCTGGATGCCATACCCCTGATCACCTGCAATAGAAAATGAATGGGATCATGTTGATGTAGCTGGCACTATTGAAAAGACCTTTAATGGCAGTAGTTGTCTTGTGTTGTCTGTGTCTCTTTTGTGTATTAATGTGACATCCTATGCTTGTAGGCTATACCATTTGCATTGTATTGTTTCCTTGGCTGAACAAGTGTTTGTCTGCTAACCGTTTGTCAGCAATATGTTTGGGGATTTTCAGTACAGTGTGCCCTCCCTAGCATTGTGACTTGTGAAACAGGTGTCCGTGTGTCTTCACTGGGGGTGAGATGATAGTTCCATGCAGAGTTAAAATTGAAAGTGTTGTTAGCACGTTCATATGAAAGTACCCTGTACATCCCATACCTTTAGACTTATGCAATGTATTAATGTAAAGGTCATTGGGACACTTACAATTTGCAAGGTGACATTTAGGCAACCACACTCATTGACGTCTTCACATTAGGCTGTACAGTAATTTCCGATGTGTGACAGGTTCAATGGTGACTTAAGAAACATGGCTAGTGATGTCACAACCTCAGTGTGTTCCTGTTGACATGTTGCTGTTGTGGTGTATGCGTTGTGTGTCCTAGTGGGTTGTTGTGCAGTGTGTATATAAGTAGGTTTTTGTACTTACCAACAAGTAGTCCATTGCCATACCGTCCATCCTGGAAGTGTTGATTGATGGTGAAGTGACGGAAGAGGAATGAGTCATGGACACTCCCAGGATATTTAGCCACGATGTTAGTGATCAATCCCTGGTGATCGACTATGGCCTGCACGTTGATGGAATGTGTGTGCTTCCTGTTGCGGTAGAGGTGTTCAGTTGCAGCAGGTGGCACAAGGCGTACATGTGTGCAGTCGATTGCACCAAGGACATGTAGGAAGCCACTGATTGCGTAGAACCCCTGTTTAGTTTCCTGCTGCTTCTGCAGTGTGTTAGGGAAGCAGATGTGGCGGGGTGTCAGTCGAATGATGGCATCCAGTACTTTGGGCAAAAAGCCGGAGAATGATGGTTGTGATATTCCGCCAACCAGGGCACCAGTTGTTTGAAAAGAGCCACTTGCCAGCATATGAAGTACGGCAAGCAGCTTGGTTTCTGTTGGGATGGTGTGGGCTGTCACCAAAGTGGGGGCCAACTGCAGTTCAATGTTTCGCAGCAGCTGCTGAATGGCCTGCCAGTTCAACCGGTACCTCTGTATGATGTTGTGTTCCCTGAGGCCCTGAAGGGTTGTTCTTGGGCGGAATATCCTCTCCTGCCTTCTGCGCTGCCTTTGGGGTCCCTGCTGGTGTTGTTGTAGCTGCTGTTGTTGTTGCTGGGCTCTGCGTCTGCGTGCATGCTGGATTAGAATGACCTCCATGGCTCCCTGTTGCTGTTCTGCTGCTCTGCTGTTTGTTCTGTGTGTTCTGATTAAATACAGGTGTGTTTGCCCCATTTTAACGCCTGCCCTGACCCAGGTGTTAATTTTTGACACAAATCGGGTTGTGCGTCATTTTCTAGCTCCGCCTCCCGGCCGTGCGTCATTTTTGCCCGAAAGCATAAATACGACGCACGGCCCTTTAAGCCATTTTTTGGACGGGAACGCCTACCTTGCATATAATTAACGCAAGGCGGGTTGCCGCATCCAAAACATTACGTACACGGCGGAAATTTGTAGTCCGCGGGCTCGGGCGTCAAAGTTTAAATACAGGGCAACGTTTGCGCTGATTGTGCGTCAAACTTTTTCGCCGCAGATGGAGTATAAATGTGCCCCCAAGTGACCAACAGGACAAGCATGCCCTGCCTGGCTGCCACCTGACAATGAGAGTGCCGCATTGGGTGAAGTTCACTCAAGGCATGCCAATGTGCTTGGTCTTTAAACCCACTAGCGCCAATAGTCTGTAACATAGCATGACCTCTTTATTTGAAGGGACAGCAATGCATGCTGTTGCAGTGGCTGGTGTCCTCTGTCACTAGCTAAGACCTTTCTAGTAGGGAAGTAACAATTATTCTCACACATCTCTGCATGGACACCGTGAACATTACTGCCACCTATCTCTTCACCTTACTGGCGATAATCTTTAATTCGCCAGTCCCACAAAGTGACAGTCACCTGGTTTTAAACAATCATACCAACAAAACAGTATGAGAGGATATGTCACAAAAGAATAGATTGCACTGCAATGGGATAGAGCATCTGCATGGCTCAGCCTCCAGCTAAGATCCAGGAGGCAGAAATCAAGTGCATACTGTTTCCCACTACCATCCAATCAGACTACATTTTGCACACCTGTGAGAAAGTAGCCTCTTTCTAGCATGGTTACCCCCATTTTTGGCCTGTTTGTCAGTGTGTTTGTACTGTCTCACTGGGATCCTGCTAGCCAGGATCCCAGTGCTCATATTTAGGGGCCTATATGTGTTGTCAGTATGCTTGACTGTGTCACTGGAGTTCTGCAAAGCAGAACTCCAGTGCTGATGCCCTCTCTGTTTACCAAATGTGTCACTATAGCTTAGTCAATCCATATACCAATTCTAATTGACACACTGGGCTCCCGTTATAAGTCCCTAATTAGGGTTCCAGGAGATTCTAATGTGCTGCAGCATTTCTTTTGCCACCCATAAGGAGCTAATACAAACACTCCTTTAAGTCTGCCACTGCAGCCTGAGTGAAATAGTGCACACACTATTTCACAGCCATTTTTCACTGCACCAGGTGACTTATAAGTCACCTATGTGTCTAACCTTCAGTTACTGAAGGCTAGGTGCAAAGTTATTGTGTGTGAGGCCACCCTTGCACTAGCACAGGTGCCCCACGTTGTCCAGGACCACTTCCCCGGACTTCGTGAGTGCGGGGACAGCATTATAAGCGTGCACTACATATATGTAGCTTCACAGTGGTAACTCCGAATATGGCCATGTGAGGTGTCTAAGATTGTGAAATGGAACCCTCAATCCAAATCTGGTATTGGGTGGTCAATTCCATGCACCCTGGGGGCTCCACCATGGACCTTCAGTACTGCCAAACCAGCTCTCTGAGGTTTCCACTGCAGTCCCGGCTGCTGCCACCTCACAGACAGGTTTCTACCATCCTGGGGATTGAGCAGCTCAATCCCAGGAAGGCAGACCAATACATTTCATTTAGGAGAGGGGTGTTACACCCTCTCCCATTGGAAACAGGTGTTACAGGCATGGTAAGGGTATCCTCCCAAAGCCTCTGCAAATGCTTTGAAGGGCACAAACGGTGCCCTCATTGCAGAATCCAGTCTACACCAGTTCAGGGACCCCCAGTCCCTGCTCTGGCATGAAACTGGACAAACGAAAGGGGAGTGACCACTCCCCTGTCCATCACCATCCCAGGGGTGTTGCCCAAAGCTCCTCCAGAGTGTCCCTGGCATTAGCCATCTTGGATTCCAAGGTGTGGGGACCCTATGGGAGCATCTGTCACCAGTGCCAGCAGGTAACATTAGAGTCTCCTCCTGATAGGTGCATACCTGGGTAGGTAGCCAGTCCCCCTCTTAGGGCTATTTAGGGTCTCTCCTCTGGGTGTTTCCTCAGATTCAGTTTGCAAGACTCAAACATGACTCCTCTGCATCCTATGCTTCAGCTTCTGATTGTCGGGGCAACCCCAGACTGCTCCAGGAACTGCTGTAACTTCAACAAAGTATCCAGGAAGGAAACTGTGACCCACAACTTTAGCTCCAGCCCGCAACTGCAACAGTTGCCAGGTTGTGAACACTCTGAGGACTGCCAGTCTTCACCCTGCACCAGAAGCACAGAAGGAATCCCCGTGGAGTGAGAGAGTCACTTTCCTGTTTCAGCAGGCACCTCTCTGCAACAACGACCGGTACTCTGGGACTCCTCTCCTGTTGATGAGTGTGATCCCTGGAACACAGGTGGTGGACCAAAGTGACCCTGACTGTCCAAAGTTCCAGCTGTCTAAATTTGGTGGAGGTAAGAGCTTGCCTCCTCCTGCCAGACTGTACCCCTGTGCATCACGTTCTCTGCAGCTCCTTGGGCTTCTGAGCACTTCTTCCAAAAGTTATTCATGCACATCGTAACCCAGGTCCCCAGCACTCTATCCTGCGATGCTCATCTCCCTGAGTTGTTCTCTGGCGGCGTGGGATCCTTCTTTGTAGTGTTGAGACCCCCAGGTCCCTCCTGGGTCCAGGCAGCTCCTCTTTGATTCAAAACACGTTCTTGCATGAACCAAGGCTTGTTGGCGGACTTCAGCAATGCAAACAGCCTGCATATAATGACTCGATGTGGGACATCTCTTCAACCAAGCAGGAACCTGCAGCTATCTTCTTTGGTGCATATCTGTACTTTTCTTCCAACCAGAGAATCCACTTTTGGACCTTCTTTCAGGTGGGCAGGGGCTCCTGTTCTTCCTGGGCTCTTCATCGACTTCTAGACTTGGCCTCCTCCCTCCACAGGTCTTCAGTTCAAGGAATGTATCATTGGTTGCTTGCTGTCTTGCTTTGTTCTTGCATAATCTTTCACCATGACTTGTAGTGTGTTCTGAGGAAAGTTGCTGTATTTTACTCCTGTTTTTCTGGGCTCTGGGGTGGGGTACTTTACTTACCTTTGGTATTTTCTTACACTCCTAGCGCCCCTATACACACTACAGTTACCTAGGGGGGAAATCTGACTTTCGCATTCCACTATTTTAGTATATGGTTTGTGTTGTCCTTAGGCCCATTGCAATCTATTGTGCTTTTCACTATTTGCACTATTCTATGACTGTTTACTTACCTGATTTTGGTTACTAGTGTCTAAATTGTGTATAATACTTACCTTCAGTAGGAGTATTTCCACTAAGATATTTTTGGCCTTGTGTCACTAAAATAAAGTACCTTTATTTTTGGTAACACTGAGTATTGTCTTTTATTGTGTATAAGTTCTGTGTAACTATAGTGGTATTGCAAGAGCTTTCCATGTCTCCTAGTTCAGCCTTGGCTGCTCTGCTACTGCTACCCCTAAACAGCCTAAGCTGCTGGACACTGCCTACATTTCACTAATAAGGGATAACTGGACCTGGTATAAGGTGTAAGTACATTAGGTACCCACTACAAACCAGGCCAGCCTCCTACAACACCCCAATCAACAGCTTCTGCATTACAATTCAAAGCTTAAAAGTGGTACACAAAATTTGCAAGTTATACTCTGCATTCCAAAAACACAGATCCCAAACTGCTGTGCTCATTGATTAGAGAGCAGTGAAGAGATCATGTACAAACAACAGAAAGCACTGCCTTAAAAATTCAAGGTCATGGCATTGGGCTCACTCATACTGCAGCATCGCCATCTCATCAGCATTCAGCTGACTTTAAGAGCAAGACATTATCTGCTCCCGGCATCATTGATCAACTCAGTTCCACATAACTTTAACTACCCATTTAATTACATAGGCGGTCATTCTGACCGCGGCGGTCGGCGGTCGCCGCCCGCCAAGCGGTTCCCGCCGAAAGACCGCTCCGTGGTCAAAAGACCGCGGCGGCCATTCCGGCTTTCCCGCTGGGCCGGCGGGCGACCGCCAGAAGACCGCCGGCCGGCCCAGCTGGACAGCCCCTTCAACAATGAAGCCGGCTCGGAATGGAGCCGGCGGAGTTGAAGGGGTGCGACGGGTGCAGTGGCACCCGTCGCGATTTTCACTGTCTGCTAAGCAGACAGTGAAAATCTTTCTAGGGCCCTGTTAGGGGGCCCCTGCACTGCCCATGCCAGTGGCATGGGCAGTGCAGGGGCCCCCAGGGGCCCCACGGTACCCATTCCCGCCATCCTGGTTCTGGCGGTGGACACCGCCAGAAACAGGCTGGCGGGAAGGGGGTCGGAATCCCCATGGCGGGTTCCCTGGGCCAGCGGGAAACCGCCGGCTCCCCTTTTCCGACCGCGGCTTTACCGCCGCGGTCAGAATCGCCCAGGAAGCACTGCCAGCCTGTTGGCGGTGCTTCCGCCGCACTCCGCCATGGCGGTCATGGACTGCCAAGGTCAGAATGACCCCCATAGTCTCTCTGATAGTGCATAGGCCCCTCCCAAGCAACCTGTGATGTCATGTTTCTTTTTCTGGACAAATACTTTATTTTATTACCATACTCACACTAGTCCTGAATGATTCCATAAGGGTCTCACTTGCTTTGAACAGTAGTGCTTCCTTGATACTCAATGGTATTTCCGAAGTCAGATTTGCTAAACGAGTTTGGGATATTACAAATGGACGTTTTAAAACAGTGGGAGGGGAATGTGGCTTAGCACTTTGAGTTGCTGCCTTGTGAACCTAAGAAGCCACGTTCAAATCCTGGCCTCAGCGCTTGATTCAAAATTGTGTGGTCCTGGGCATATCACTTAATCTCGTTTTTCCCAACTATGAGTATAAAATCTATTTGTGGAAACCCCACTTGATATACACAAGATCATCTCCTTACAACTAAATGCACAGCGCTCCCTGGCTTCAAAGCGAGGCTCGTGTTACTTGCATAAATGCATGCAGACTAGAATTGGTTCTCAGAACAACTATTATCTCCTTTGGGCAATGCAGTTATTTATGAACAATTAATTCCTTCCTCTCAGCTGGGTGTCTGCATTTCTTTAATACTGATGGAAAACAATTTCTGCCTTCCATCACTTCAGTCACATTGAACTGTGGGTTTCATCTAAGATTACTTTGCTCTGGTTTTAAATACCTTGGTGTTCAACCAGTTTATAGGTACTTTGGCTCTTGTAGTTTCAGGTTTTTTTGTGTACAGTCCATCAGGATTTCTATGCCAGGTGCCCAGCTGACATCTAACATCATACAATAACCCATTACCCTCCATTCTTCAGCGACCCTTCTTCTTGAAGTCTCAAATATTCATACTAGTTAGATTACTTTAGAATTGATAACTTTAGAATTCTTTGCCCCTGTCGACTCAAAACAAAAGGTGTCATCTCAATTTCGGAGAGCAGCTAAAGAACAAGCTTTTCTTCCTGATCCCTTCAGAATTGTCTTGATTTTACTCTCATAGTTTACCCTCCTGCCAAAATGCCTTATTGAACAAATGTTGCACTTTATAAGATTTTAGCAACAGAAAATAACTTCTCTCTATCTTTCTTTACATCTTACCTGGTTGTTCCCAAGTTGTTATGAGAAGCTTGATTTGTGACTTTCATTCCTATTCTCTTTTATCTGTCTTCACCAACCAGCAGCAAAATTATGGCCCATATTTATACTCCCTTTGCGCCACATTAGCGTCATTTTTTTTACGCTAATCCGGCGCAAACTTAACACCATATTTATATTTTGACACTAGACCCGTCTAACGTCAAAATATCCGAGTGTGTGTCATTTTCTGGATGCGTGAAACCGCCTTGTGTCAATGAGATGCAAGGTAGGCGTTCTTGTCCAAAAAATGACTTAAACAGTTGTGTGCCAAATTTATCCAACCGGGCAAAAATGGCACACGGCTGGGAGGCGGAGCTGGAAAATGACGCAAATCCCGATTGGTGTCAAATTTTAACGCCACTACTTAAAGAAAACTCACACAATCAACATTATTGCTCAAGAAGGACAACATGGAGGTGCTACTCATGCAGCATTCTAGAAGATGCAGAGCACAGGACCAACAGCAGCAACTACCACCACACCAACATGGACCCCAAAGGCAACGCAGAAGGCAGGAGAGGCTATTCAGGACCAGGAAAACCCATCAGGGCCTCAGGGAACATGATATCATCCAGAGATACAGACTAAACTGGCAAGCCATAGAGCAGCTGCTGCGCCACATTGAGCCACAGTTGGCAGCCAGCTTGCAGACACCCCACATCTTTCCACCGGAGACCAAGCTGCTAGCTGTCCTGCACATGTTGGCAAGTGGCTCATTTCAAACTACTGGTGCCCTGGTTGCCGGGATCTGACAGCCCTCATTCTCCGCCTTCCTTCCCAAGGTACTTGATGCCATCATCTCCCTCACACCCCAACACATCAGCTTCCCCAACACACTGCAGAATCAGCAGGAGACCAAACAGGAGTTTTATCAAATTAATGGCTTCCCGCACATGCTTTGTGCCATTGACTGCATTGAATGTCCAGATTGTGCCACCTGCTGCAACCGAGCACCTATACCGCAACAGGAAGCACACACACTCCATCAAAGTGCAGGCCATTGTGGATCACCAGGGATTGTTCACCAACATCATGGCAAAGTATCCTGGGAGTGTACATGATTCATTCATCTTCTGCCACAGCACAATCAATCGGCACTTCCAGGATGGACGATATGGCAATGGCCTTCTTGTTGGTAAGTACAGAAACCTAGTAATTTACACACAGCACAGCAACCCTGTGGGACACACAACACATACACCACTACATTGACACGTGGCCTGGAAGACACTGAGGTGTGACACTGGTAGTCATGTTTGATATCCTAACCCAATGGGATACTCACCTATGGACAAATGACGGATGCAAATAACAATAGATGCCACTCAAGAGCCGCACAGGACCAACTTAAAACCACACAGTGACAATTACATGGCCTTAACTGGCAGTACAACTTGGAAGATGAACCTATCAATATCACATAAGGCTACAGTCAATCCTACACACTTCCAAGCAATATGTCCTGTGTAAGGGGTGTGTAACTTGTGTTGCTGCAGGTCAAACACCATGAGACACATAGCATGATGATGCTGACTCAAATGAAGGTGACATTAATTGAGGCAGTACCAACATCTCACATCACTCCTGGGGTGACATTGCCAGCTAGCAATAAGGAAGTGTACTGTGCTATGAAAACATGTGGATGTGACACTAATGCAAAGTGCACACTGCTACACATACTGATTGAGACAATTCCCCATATACATAACAGATGTACAGGGAGGTAGACCTTCCTACACTAAAACCTTCACCCCCACAACCAAGTTAGCCATCTCACCTGCAGCAAGTTCAGTAGTGTAGGTGCACGGTTGCACATGAACCAACTGGGTGAGGGAACAAAAATAGGTTGGCATAGAACTTGTCACACATGGGATAATTGTGCATTGTCAATAGTGAACACTTCAGTGCTGCCAACGCA
Organism: Pleurodeles waltl; assembly: GCF_031143425.1. Lineage (NCBI taxonomy): Eukaryota > Metazoa > Chordata > Amphibia > Caudata > Salamandridae > Pleurodeles > Pleurodeles waltl. The sequence goes on along the minus strand of NC_090443.1, from coordinate 166,771,490 downwards.
TGGAGATGTGTTGTGCATTGTTACCTTGCAAAATCAAAGGGCCTCACTGTTGAATTTCACCTGCAATTACATATGTCTAATTGAATGGGATGTCCAGGTCATATAGTGCAACCATGTTACCACGACAGTGGAATCTATTGTGGGTGTGGAAGTATCATGTTACCTCCAGTGAATGCACCCGGACACATCTTTCTCACTACATAACGCATGGGAGATACACACTGAACTGCAGGTTTCTAAATATACCACAAATACCAGGTCAATCAGCCAAACACCAGTTTTGCTAGTCAAACAACCCAATGCAGAAAGAACATCACAGAAGCCTAGGATCCCACACAATACCACAACACACATATGAGTCACAGACGACACAAGATAACAACTGCCATGCAAAGTGACAATCACGGTGCAACCAACAACAAAATACTTACCCACATTTTCTCTTTCAGCTGATCAGGATTACAGGATCAAGCCATGGATCATGACCCCATTTGCCAACCCAAGCACAGCAGCAGAGCGTGCCTATAATGAGGCACATCGTAGGACATGCACCATAGTTGAGCGGGCTTTTGGCATCCTGAAGTCTAGATTCAGGTGCATGGACACCACCGGAGACAGCCTCCTATATTTCCCTGAAATGGTTTGCAAGTTCATTTTGACCTGTGCCATCCTGCACAACATTTGTGTGAGGAGGAACACTCCCCTCTATGAACCGGAACAACAAATGCCTGAAGAGGAGGAGGATGCTGTCTGGGAAAATGAGGGGGAACATCCTAACACAGCTACAGGAATGCGTCGCAGACAACCGATTGTACAAAAGGTTTTCTAACTATAGTCACTATCACCACTTTGTCAACATATAGAATTAAACACCTCACTTCATCACTCAATCATGCTCTGGGTAATTATTTATGCATCACATGATCTCTAGGAATCATAATTAGAGTATTGCCTCATGGAGCATTGCGGAAATACAAATTTGCATACTTCAGATGCCACATCACATTTGATGGGTATGAATGTACAGCAAACATCACACACAGTTTTAATGAAATACATCCTGTCTATTTCACATTTGAAGGGCAATATCATAGGACCACAGCTATGAGACACATTCATGTTGCCAACATGGTCCATTGCAGCATATGACACACAACTAAGACACCATCAATCATAAGGTAAAAAAGTGCATCATACATGAGGCAGTGGATGTGCAAATGCATTGGTAACAGGAATGTATGACCAAACCCTTGACAGCAGTAAGTGTGACATCAGCTATCTCTGCAAGGAGCATGTGTGACAAGAAGTGCATCAAACCTGAAAATGGATAGCACAAGTGCCCCAGTTATGAAAAGCATTGCTCACAAGACATGCCCTGCGTAGACCAAAGGTAATAAGTCCTGCCACTGCCATGTTTTAAGTCTCTGCCCACCCTTCTCTAGGGGACGCTGTAAATGGACTATCTGTACCCTGAGAATCACTCACCCAGACTCCCATTCTGACTCCTGTGTGCTTCCCTCTTCAGTATGGCATGCCATAGTTCTAGTTCATCAGTCTGCATGGACTTCAGGTCCGATGTTGCACTGCCTGGTAGTCGGTAGGACCTGTAAATTGCTGTCCATTGCTTCTGATGTGAAAGGTCCGGTTGGCCCTTTGAACTTGATTCTCAACTCCAGGACTTGTGAGAGACTGAAGCTGCACACACCTGTGAGCATTCATGCAACCCAGCCATTTGACTCTGCCCTGCCCTTGCTGCTGACTGGAACTGCTTAGAAGCTGCCATTTCCTGAATCTCCTTGTTGTGCATTGGCATACAAATCATTTGTGTAACAGAGCCCTTGGGGGATTGTGTAACAGTGCAGAGTACAGCAGAAACTGATCTTTGTTCCCACAGTGTTGTTCCTGCTTGTCCCAGTCGGACTCTGCTCACTGTGTATTTGCCTTGTTCATGTTTGTTCCTGACAGAGCCTGCATCCTGTTAGCCAGACTGCTTCCAGTCTTTGCGTTAACCAGAGACGTTCCATGTGGCTACATTTGCCTCATAGTTGGTTTCCATGCCCTCTGTTTCCTCTTTGGGTTCTGTGTCTGGTAGGTCTACGATGAATCCTCAAATGTATAGTATAGTTAAATTTGTTAACTTATCGTATTTTGTTCTGGGACATGTATTCAAATGGGCTAATCCAACCCTCATCCCTTGTCTGGTTTTGCATGTATTCATTAGTGCCAAACAGTGACAGTGTGCTATGGCTGTATGCATGGATTTGGTACCGTGCCTCCAGCCCAACAAACAAGGGCTGCTAATGTGTATGTAAGGGCAAAACATGTTTGTGCCCTGATGTTTCAGACACAGATTCACTTCTGCCGCCACCTTTTGATGGGGCTTGCATGGTGACTAGCTGTGAGATTAATCAGCACAGAGGCACTGATGCTCCCTGTTGCAGTGTGAATTTTAGAGCCCACTCTGTGTACAAATGTAGTGATGAAACTTGCCTGTTTTTCTGTTACTGATCCATAATGTATTTGAGCACACCAAGGTTGCTCTGTCGTCAGCCTTCTGAACTTTCTGCTGTGCCAAAGCTGCCCATGAATGCCGTTAGGTGATCTTTGGCTTTTGGTCAAATCTGCTTTGAAGGATACTCTGTTAATTCAAGGGCTGGCTCCACAGACTCACGACTAGACCTGTATGTAACTGTGACACCATAGTGGCCAATACTGATAGAGGGTACTTATGGCCACAGACTTGAACTGGACACCTTTGTGCAATAAACCACTGGAAATATGTGAACACATTCAGCATGGTCTGCTGGTCCTCCACAGCCACAGGAGAAACATAGGTAATTTACATGAATTAAACTGTGGTGCACATAACAATTTTATGATTGGATTCGAGACTCTGCGTCACAAACACTGTACCTACCTAGCATGTTCAAATGCCTGACTCATGGGTAGTATACACACAAGTGACCATGAAGTGGTAGCCAACATTTCATGACATGTGAGGGGTAACATATCTGACATAGCCATTATCAGCCATCCTCGATCTTTCCTGTGTATAGTTAGTTATGGGAAATGTATTGTCCCCAATGTCAAGCAAGCACACACAGCATAAGAGGCAACAGATATTACCAACACATATCATGACTGATGTACCTCATTGAATGGCATCTGATGGTTATACCTATTTGTAACACATTCATACATGCACATTATGCCAAATGTTTTGCATGCTGTTCCCATAGAGGCACACAAATAATTCAAAGACAATTCACACACCTAAACACACAGACCATGAGTCTTTTTTTTAGTAGCGTAGCCTTGCGGTCCTCTGTTGATGCAACACATGCTCAAACTTGAAAAATCCTATTTTATTTCCAAAGTTTGTGCTGCTGTTGCGTCAGTTAAAAGAGCTCATCCTGCACAACAACATGAGTATTATGGGCCGCAGTAGTATGGTCTGCCACATGTGCCCAAACACACACTGCAGGTCATACCATCTTATCTTTGTATAGTTATAGGCTGCATGCATGTTAAAAATTGAAAAATCACTCAAACACAGTTTAAGACAGAAAAAGACACATATTCGTCAAAAATGACGCATATGTGTTAAAAATGATGCTTGTGCGTAAAAAATAGCGCTTATGCGTTAAAAAATGACGCTTATACATTAAAAAAGATGCATGCGTTAAAAAATGACACACACGCACATTATACATCAATTGGTCCCTAGCGTTAATTCCACCAATGCACCCCAGGAATGTGGTTATCCATTGAAAATGTATTGATCCTTGAATGTGTGGGAATTTTCATGCATATGCGTCAAAAAATATTGACGCAAACCCCGTAAGCGTCATAAATTTACTCGCAAGACAAAAAAACGGTCCGGGACAGGAAGTGATGTAATAGGATATCCTGTTTGCAGAAATGGTACAGTGGGTGTACTTTCACTTTCACTTTGCAGTCTGTGATTATTCTAGACTGTGTGGCTGTGTTTTGACTTGTCTCTCTGTGAATATTGTCAATTTGTCTCGTGAGTGCTCTTTATATTGTCTTTTGGTGTTTTGTAAGTGTCTTTGGTATCCTGTGTAAGTGTATTTTTGTCATTTATTGTATTTAGATTTGTCTTTGTACTGTTGGGAGTCTGTTTGTGGGTAGTATTAGTTGGGGTAGTGTTGGGCTGTGTGGGTTAGATAAGTTTCCTTTTCCTTGCCTCCTTTCCCTGTGTTTCCCTATTTACCTTTTTCATTTCTTATTTTGTTGAGATTTTGGGAAGGCCACTGCTGGGGAAAATGGGTGAGGAGGAGCTAGGGGCATTTGTGTGGCTGGTGTGCCACATCCTCCCCCTGACGTTGGAACCTGGGGGCCGTGTGATACAGGGGTATCACACGGAGGCAAGAAGGCTGAGGTGGACAAAGGTGTTGTTCCACCTGAGATGCATATTCAACAGCCAGGGCATCGACCACCAGCTGAAGCATCGCTGGGCTGACCTGGTGGCCCAAGAGCAGGACCTGTTGGACCACCTGGGTGTGTTGATTGGTGGCCCTGTTGGTGAGTACCAAATTTACTAATGTGTACAGTACAATGCTCTGGAGTGACAGTAGCAGATGTTGTGACATGCTGCATACAATGTTTGCGGACATGTGTAATGCAAGTTGAACAAACTGTGGCCCTGATTTATACAATCTTTGCACCGCATTACCGTCATTTGTTGACGCAAAAGCCGCACAAACTTACAACATACAATTGTATTTTCTAATTTTGTGCCGCTTTTGCGTCAATAGATGACGGTTATGCGGCGCAAACAAAGTAAAAATCAGGGCCTATGAGTGTACCAGGAATGGGATGTATTTCCCATGGTAATACATGGAAACAATGTAGTCCCCAGTTTTGTGGAACCATGTCCAAACAGTATTCAGGGCCATACGTACCAAGCTCTTCATAACCTTCGCTATTATCTTAGGGCCATATTTCTACTTTGTTTCTGCTGCATTTGCGTAATTTCTGGATGCAAAAGTATCGCACACTTGCTACATTCAAATATATTTTGGGCGCAATTGCAGGGACTGAGCTAGTGCATTTACCATGTGTGTCACTTTGGTGCCAACCCATTTTCGAAAGTAAAAGAGTCATCATGGAATCCCTACTCTTTATGAAGGCATGGTCACAAACTATTTTTGAGCATGATGATGTGCAAGGGACAACTGACTGCTTCCATGATACTATATTATTGTTATTTGATTTTTGGTACACCCCTGTTGATATATTGCAGCATTTCTACAAATGTTAACTTCTCAGTATGAGGGCAGTCACAGACATAGTGGTCTGCTAAGATCAGCAGGCCAGCATTCCTGTGACTGCCGTCATTCCCAAGGTGCTTTCAAATAGAGACCTACCTCATCATGAATGCAGAAGTAGGACATTTGCTACCCCATTTTTTATTAGCGGACAGTGTCAATTCGGTTGTACTACCACTTATCACCCAACTTGGCAATTCTAAGTTGCTGATCCTGGCAATGTGTGATTTACAATACCTGATATAGGTACACAGGGCCCAGAGTAACACATTTCAGGTGCAATGACTACACCTGTGCCCATGCATTCTGTCAACGATGATCAACTAAGACACTGTCAGCAAACATCATATTGCTGTTTTGAATCAGAAAGGTGGCCAATTCATGTTTAGCATAACAATGTCATCAAGTAACACACAGGATCCCTGCCATGATGTTGTCATAGGAGGCATATACGGCTTAGGGTACACTGCCAATGTGGCATATGTAACCTACAAACAACACTAGCACACCTATTATGGACCACTGAAAGCACAATAATTCCAGAAAGCTAATCAACCCATATGACCATCACATAGTTACTCATTGTCCCTTGATGCACAAGCCACAATACCTGAGTCACTGGTATGGCAGTGCACCAGGAATGTGGCATTGCATGTGCCTCCCAATTACAAAAGATTAAATGGAGTACTCTCTGGAATGTATTAAGCACGAAATTGAGAAATCATGTTTGGCACCACATGATTGTTAGGGCCAGTGCATGTGTGCATATGTGTGTCTATCACTCACTGGAGTGACAGTGCCAATGCATGTTTGCAGTGGTATGTCTGTTGGGGTGTCTACATGCCTGATGTGCAGTTCTATCATATAAAATGTCACACACAGTGATTTGTTGTTACAATTTTTGTACAGTGAGCAGACATTGAGCACATATCACCCTTCCATGTTTTACAGGTGGACCAGCCCCATAAACAATAGGTGAAGTGGCTCGATTCGAGGACCCAGACGTATCCAGTAAGTGTTATTTTGTTTATCCTGTGTTGTGTTTGCAGCTGTTGTGTGATTGACTCCTGTGTGTTGGACTCATTGCAAGATATCATGAGCTGGCACATGATCTGATATGTGACTTGACTTGAGGTTGAACTAGTGTGTCATGGAAGAGTTCGACATTCACTGGCAGAGAGTCATATATTGGGAGTCGAGTGCTGCGCAATAGGCATGGGCAGGCGAACAAGGTGATTTTTTGCCACATGTATGCCAGAAATTGATTTGGAGGTGGCCAGTGTCCTAAATTAGTCAGCAAGTCATACCCTAATTCACACAGAATAGTGATGCATCAGTTTTACACACCAACTTGCGCATCCCTGTTAAGTAATGAACATGTAGGACGCTATCGGTGACTGTCCCGCAGCATCTAGCTCCACATGTTGTACTCCATTTACGTGGCACTTGAGTGAAATGTCATAGGAGTGCATGCAGGTCAAGGCCAGATGGGTGCTTGCATCAATGTGGTTGATTTTGGAAATGTGTCAGTGAGATCTGATGTTGATGGTTGTCTGAAAATAGAAACATGAATGTAGATGTGATTGTCCAATGGTTGACTCAATACTAGTTGGCAGGCCTCCTTACCTGTGGTGGACTGACTAAACCTGTGTACAGCTGTACAAAGCTTTGTGGTTGTTCTTGTTGTTTGAAAATATGTGTTGCATGTCCATCCCCCCGTGAGGCAAAGGTTTAGGGGTAGAAAATATGTGTAGCTAGGTGTGATGGTCACAGTGTAGATGACAGACATGTAATTCAAGCATTCATGTATGCCAAACTACAATGCCCCCTTATGATTACCAACTGCATACCGTCCTGGCAGTTCCATATACAAATCACAGGACTTGTGTGCCTTGAATTTGATCCAGAAGTTAGGGATTAGTCGGCCTGGCACATGTTGAGTACTTGCAGCATTTGTTATGTGACAAATAGCACTACAAATATGCACAGATCGTTTAAGTACACACCTTGTTGTGCATTGCTGTGCTGTTAGATAGTTGACAGGTAGGCTGTGTTGGCATGTCATTCCTAAGGGACATTCTATCATCTGTACTGTGATTTGGACTGCATGTGCTCTTTTCGAGGAGGTGTTAGAATATCATCTGTACATGTATCACACAATGATGTCACTAATGTTTGCCTGTCTCTGTTTGTCTCTGAGGTGGGCAGTGCGGTACCGCCACATCCTCGATGTGGAGGCTGGGTTCCGTAGTATGGCTAGGTGATATCGTCATGAGAGAGCCACAGGGGCATCAAGGGCATTTAGCCAAGGGGGGGCAGCATTGGCCACAACTGCCACAACAACAGCTCAGACCACAGTGGACACTGGGATGACAGCCACTCCAGCTGGTCCCTTGACCTCGTCAGCCCAAGGCCCACAACCAGCACCTTCTGCACCTCCATCTCCAACCATGGCACCAGCACCTGCTACAACAAATGCTACCCAGACGACCCCAGCTGCAGTAATAGACGTGACAAGAGTTTAGAACCCTAAAACGTGACATGCAAAGTATGTTGCGACGCATGGACACTCTGTAGCAGGAGGTGGCCCACAATAGCAGGATACTGCAAGGGATTAAGAAAATCCTGAGGAGGGCCAATCTGTGAATTTATTGACCCTCACACCTAATTCCCTCCCCTCCCTTCTCTTTCCTTGTACTTTTCTTTAGTGGGTTTAGCGGGCTTAGTGTTAGGTTAGAGGAGGTTGTTAGTTTAGTTAGGATGAGTGGGTTGGGGGTGGGGGGAGTTATATTATTACATGTTTGTTTATGGGTGGGTTGGTGGGTGATGGATGATGTTGGGGTTTATGTGTATTGTTTAGGATAAGTTAGTATGTGTTTAGGTTAGTATATATTGTCCTACATGTGTCCCGTCATATAAGGGGGGGGGTTGATGTTTAGAGTGTTTAGTTACATGTGGTAAGTAGGTTTAGCTTAGGGTAGTTAGGGCTTGTTGTGGGTAATGTATAGTTAGGATAGGTTAGGTTAGTTTAGGTTAGTTTAGGTGTTTCCCATTGTTTCTGTTTCCTTTGATACAGATATAATAAAGTTTGGTGCACTCCTTTACAGTATGTGTCATATGCTTGGGGATCAGAGCCTTTGCGTGAGTGTACAGTGTCATATTTGTATTTGCATGTGTGTCCCATCCTGCATCCGCATCCCATTCTTGACATGGTTATTCCCACTTCCAAATGAGCTGTCACATTGACAGCTACAACATATCTACTTCTCTATGCAGCTGCCATCCATTGCACCCACCACTCAAGGTAACTATGGTTCCCAATGTGTTGTAAAGGTTGGTGTGATTTTCAAACTGTCATCATTTCAGCCCTGTGTTAGAATTTTGGGCACTGTGGGATGTCTGCCTGCAGCCTAATGTTCATGTGAACTCTGAGAAACTGAGTGGTGTCATAATCTTATGAAGTTCAGTATATATAAATCACACCTATGATTTATTATATAGTACTCCCAGGTGACGTTATTGTCCATACACTCGTACACATCCATTCCTGCTGTATGGTGTGGGTGTGGGATTAAAGTTTAGAGTCAGATGTCACATATCTTATGAGTGTCTTGAAGGGAATGTGGGCCACATTGAGTTTCATCTTGTACATACTTTGGACCTGACATATTAATTTCTACACAGCATTATACTGTTTGTGATCCCTTAACTGCAGAAATAAGCCAAAGGCAGCACAGATGATGATAAAACCCACACACTTGTGCATAGTTATCAGCCCACATTCTTTCTACACTATTGTATTGACATTCTGTGGCCATTGACATGTAACATGCATCACAAATCTCCTACACAGTTGATGTGTCACATTACACAGCGACAAAGTGGTTGTGTAAGTGCTATTTATTTTAAGGTGCTGTAGTGCAATATTTACATAGGCCGGGATTGTAAGTCCATTAGTGTGACACCTTCTATTGTGACGCAACACAAGTTCAATGGTGAGGGACATGTCATTGGGCATCCTGTTATGGAGTGTCATTCAGTGCAGAGGAACATGATTTGCCAATTAGGTAGTGACAGACAATTGCAGTGCATAGTGGTAAGGTAAACAGGGCGCTGGAGAACAGTGCATGTTACCAACTGTAGCAAGACTGGCATGTTAACAAGCACAGGACAAAGAAAATCAGTGCCCATGTGGCATGGACTGGTGCTACCGAGTACTCCTATGGCTGAAGGTGATCTGTTCCACGTTTTCATCTTCTGATGTGTGTGTCGTCTCCTCTGCCCTTCGTGGTGGTGGGTTTGAAGAGGCAACACACACTTCAGTGTTTGAAGAAGTGGACTCCGAATTCCCTGTATCTGTCAACCGTGGGGCTATTAAAGGCATCACTGCAGCAAGGATGAGCTGCTGGTTATTGAGTATAGCAGCTACATCGCTGTGGTGGGCAGCCAGGTCGGCCCTGAGGGGGTCATGATTGCAGTCGTGCACGCAGTGAAATATTTGGGATGCCAGGTGCTATGGCAACTCCATAACTGCTGTGGTGAAATCCCTCACACATTGTTGTAGTCCTTGCAGTAGGGATTGTTGGACTTGCATGGCTGCTGACTGTTCTGCCGATGACATCATGCACAGGCGCATTCCCTCAAGGCTGGCTGCCATATTTTGCATCGCTACCTGCACCTCCTTGGCCAGCTTCTGCTGTACTCCCACTACTGTCCTCTGAAAGGTGGTACCAGTGTCATCAGAGTCCTCAGCTGGGTTTGAGCTGGCAGGTCGTACAATTGGGGTGGCGGGTGGGTCCTCTGTGATGGCTGTTACATCTGTGCTCCTCCTTGCGAGTGAAGGTGGGGTCTGGAGGGTTCCAAGGACATCTTGGAGGGTTTGCTGGCTAATGGTTGTCAGCTCGTCATCCATGTCATCAGGGAAGTCCAGGACAGGCATATCCACAGGAGAGCCATCGTCCTCTGCAATGAGATATTGTACAATTAGTGTGTCTGTGTTGTGGCAGTTGTAATGTGACGGCACTGACTTCCTATTAGTGGGACATTGTAATCTTGGTTCCTGTTCATTGTTCCTGTCATTAATATTAGCATTCTCACAGGCCATTGCCCCACCTGCATGTCACATGTAGTGTGGGCTGTTTGGGGAATTGTCTGCGTCACATCCTCTAGGTGTAGGTTCTGTCCAAATAGTGTGATGCCACCTTCTTGTCCTACTCAACCCTCCCTCTACTTCCATTAGCTTGGTGAGGCCTTGCAATGGCTGTGGGTGTTCTGATGCCACTTGCACCACACTTAACAATATAGGGCAGACTGAGTCTCTGATATTTCACATACACCTAAACATTGCTGAGACCTATCACATACTATGTACAGCGTTGGCATGGCACAATACAGGTGTCAGCATTGGTAATGTGTCATGTTGTTGTTTGCCAATGTGTGCTACATTGGATTGCACTGATGGGCCTGGCAGTGTTCCATTTCCTGTTATTACTGTTTGGGTGTGTTTCAGACCCTGGAATGGGCAGCATGGGTATGACATTACTGCTGTGTACTTCATAATGTAAGTAACAAAACATGATGTTTATTGCGCCTATAGACATGAGCATTTGACAGGATTTACACTTTGTTAGGAATTAAAGGGGATTGATCACGTCGTCATCCTGAACCCTCTATTTTGGGTGTGTTTGTTCCATGGGCACCTTCCTGCCATTTGCTACTTGACCAACATACTCAGTACAGGTGGTAGTGGCAACTGTTGTCAGTGGTAAATGTCACATGCGGAAATGGCGTGAGACTGGAAATTGTCCCTTAGTTCATGTTGTGACAATACCAGCTGTCCTGTGACAGCAGCCCAGTTTTACATTCTAGCCTACCCTCCTGGACTGGCTTTGCCTTTCCAACAGCCTTGGCATGGCGGAATACCCCCATGCAAAGGTTATTGGTGTTGTGTTGTGCTGTGCCCAAGGTTCCCCCGGCACAGCGCATGCACCCATCCTATGCGCCTTTGCCCTTTCCAATGCCTGATTTCCATGGCTGACATGCATTGTGTAGTAGGTATGTACCTCCCCCTGCTTGCAGTTAACATTTAGGCACTTTTGTCCCCCATGCAACTTACCCTGCTTATGTGCTGTTTCCTGGTAGTCTGTCTGTCCTGTCCTTAAATTCCTGTGACGATCTCCTCTGGGATGACAGCTGCTACCATCTCCTCCATCTCGGCCAGGGCCTCCTGCGGTGATGGACTCCCACCTCCAGTCTGCAGTGCTGTCTTCCTGTTCCCTGCCATTTTTTCCTTCGTCCTGCGCTTGCAGTCATGCCAGCATTTCTTACACTCCGTGACTGTTCTATGGACCTCTGGCACACCGTTGATCATGTTGATAATTTGTTGCCAAATTGCCTCTCTCCTCCCAATTGGCAATTTTGAGGTGACAAAAAGTTGATACTGGTGTTCTGTCAGCTCTCTGACCAGTATTTCATGCTCCTGTGCACTGAAACAACTCGTCCTTTTCTTCTTCTCCTTCTCCTGGGTCTTGTCTGTGTCCTCCTGGCAGGTTCCTGGTCGATTGGGGTCTCTCCTGGCTTCTGGGATCCATTTTGCGTCTCCTTAGAACTATTTGCTGCGTTTGCGCCGCTTTTTGATGCTAATGTGGTGGAAAATGGCGCATATCCGGTTTGCGACATCGCAAACCGGATTAGAGTCATTTTCTCCACGTTAACGTCATTTTGCTTTACAACGAGGCGCAATGGTTAGAGTAAAAAAAGAATGACTCTAACCTGTGCTTTGCGGCACCGTGCATCAAAGTATAAATTTGACACCCGGGTGGCACAAAAAAATGGCGTTAGCCCTTGTTAAAGTTTTTGACGCAAAACTGCGTTCGGGCAGTTTTGCGTCAAAAAGTATAACTGTGGCTCTATGTTTCTAATGTGGTCAGTTCAAATATCATGAATCAAGGTATAATAAATATTAGGTAACATAACTAAGGACTTGATTTAGAGGGGAAATGTCTGGAGCAACGATGCCAGAACCGCATCAACGTTGTTAACACAAGTGGTAATTTTGTTTTTAGGGGCGGGGTGGGGGGTCAGGGTAATTTTGTATTTAGGGCAGGTGGGGGGTGAGGGTGGGGGGTCAGGGCAATATTGTTTTTAGGGCTGAATGTCGGGTTAATTTTGTGTTTAGAGGCGGGGTAGTTTTATTTTTGGGATGGGGTAGGTGGTTTTAGGGCGGGTGTGGGGGGTCGGTTGTTTCTAGGGCAGGTGGGGGGTTGGGTAGGTTTTAGGGCTCAGGGTGGGTGGGGGGATATCAGGGTAGTTTTTAGGGGCGGGTGGGGGTTGGGGTAGTTTTATTTTTGGGGCAGATGTGGGGTCAGGGTAGCTTTATTTTGTGGGTGGGGGGTCAGGGTAGTTTTGTTTTTAAGACAGGGGTGGGGAGGTCTGATAGTTTTGTTTTTAGGGCTGGGTAGTTTTATTTTTGGGGTGGGGTCATTTTTTAGGACGGGGGGATGGGGTAAGTTTTAGGGCTCAGTGTGGGTGGGGGCATCGGGGTTGTTTTTAGGGGTGGGTGGGGGTTCAGGGTAGTTTTATTTTTAGGGTGGGTGGTGGGTCAGGAAGTTGTGTTTATAGGGCGGGTGGGGGGGTGGCATGCGAAAACCACATATGCTGTGCCACACATGCCTTTACTAGGCATGCCTTCACGATGAAAAATCATATAGGCATGTGCAGTAAAGGCATTCGTGGAAACAACGCGGTCAGGCATGCGTGGTTGGCGCATGTGTTTTTCCACCATACATCCAACTTAAAGCTTGGCGGAGGGGGATGCTACATCCCAATTGTGAAGGATATCGCATCCACCGTATTACGATCGCAGTACAACCTATGGAGATTGTAAAACAGCAGACAGGACATCTGTCATGTTTTTGATGTAGTATCCCCCTCTTTCAAGCTCTAAATCAGGCCCAAAGTATATCTCATCACCCGAAGGAGTCACTGCCATGTCTCCTCAATGTAACATATTACACTCTGTAATCAAGTATCCCCTTATCATCAAAAACATTTAGGCCCATATTTATACTTTTTTAGCGCCGCATTTGCACCACTTTTTGATGCAAAAATGGCGCAAACATACAAAATTTGGACGTTTGCGCTGTTTTTGCATCAAAAAGCGGCGCAAATGCGGCACTAAAAAGTATAAATATGGGCTTTATTGTCCTCCCTTGTGATTCTCTTTAGCAGCCAGTCACCAATAATGGTCATAACCGCCTGTCTGCTTCTTACTCCCTTACAAGCTTCCTTTTCTTCGTAAATCTAAACACCTGACATTTTTCCAAACTTTTTCCAAACTCCAATCCTAACTCCAAGCACTACCCCTCTCTTTCCTACAACTTTAGGAGAGAACTAGAGTCTGTTGTAAATATTGTTGTCTCTTTACATATTACATATGAGGTTTGAGCCCATAACACTGAGAAAGTCCCCACTGGTCTAAATCCATGCACCGTAATAAGTTCATCAGTTGTTTCATGATTTATATGGATATTGAAGATAGCTCAACCAAACAACAAAGTAATAAATGTTTTACACTGTAAGCAGTGCAGTTACTGAGTCTTCTTCATTCATTGAGCAAGAGAGGCTTACTGCTTTCAAAGCTCTAAATAGTAAAAAACGTTCAATCCACATCATTTTCCTTTGCTGCTTTGCCAAGACTGTGCCCCAAACATTTCCATTGGCACTAGTTGCGTTAGTACTCTTAGACGCTCATTGAAAAATGAGTAAAGCTCAGCAGTTTGCTACTCACTATGGTGCATATTTAGGGCCAGATGTAGCAACTTGGCAATTTGCGACTTGCAAATTGCGAGTCCCTGCGACTCGCAATTTGCAAGTCGCAAATTGCTATGCAGTACGGTGTCTCAGACACCGACTGCGACTCGCAATGGGGTCGCAATGACCCACCTCATCAATATTCATGAGGTGGGTCGCAAATTGCGGCCCCATTGCGAGTATAGGCACTCGCTAACATGGAGGCCTGCTGACGTCAGCAGACCTCCATGTTCGTGACTGCTTTTTAAATAAAGCAGTTTTTTTTTTTTAAGTGTAACCCGTTTTCCTTAAAGGAAAACGAGCTGCACTTAAAAAAAAACCGAAACCTTTAGTTTCGGTATTTTTTCAGGGCAGGGAGTGGTCCGTTGGACCACTCCCTGCCCTGAAAAAATATTTTTGGGTCCATTCACAAAGTGGAAGGGGTCCCATGGGGACCCCTTCAAAATTTGCGAGTGGGTTACCATCCACTTGAAGTGGATGGTAACTGCGACTCCATTTGCGACCGCGTACGCGGTCGCAAATGGAATTGCATCCCACTGCGAGTCGCAAATAGGAAGGGAACACCCCTTCCTATTTGCGAGTCGGAAATGCAATTTGCGAGTCGGAGCCGACTCGCAAAATGCATTTCTGAATAGCAAAGTGGCTTTTGCGCCTCGCAAACGGCGATTTTCGCCATTTGCGAGGCGCAAACACTTTGCTACATCTGGCCCTTAGTGCTTGAGCTGCAAGTGCGTCACTTTTTGTGATGTACTGATGGAGCATGCTGTGGACCCCTATCTACAAGGCCTTTTGAAAGCCACCTTGTGTGGCTTTTCATGGCCTTGTAGATATGGAGTAAGACAACTCAGGACAAGCTGCTGCGTTACCTTACTTTGTGTCAGAGAGGCATTCCATGGCCACTGCAGAGTGTGTTCCCACGCAACATCCATGGATTTTGATGCATTACCAGATTTACAAGGTTTTGTAAACCTGGGAATGTGTTAAAAGCCTACCCTTCCCCAGGAGAGGTGTAACAAGGAGAAATAACTTTATTTCTCCTCATTTTGTCCTCTTTCTACATAGAAATGAGGAGAAATAAAGCAGATTGCAGCACACATAGATGGAGCCTAGAAGGAGGAAAACACCTTCATTGATTGTTTTTGTGGAAAAACAATCATTCCTACAACCCAGACACCGTTGCGCCTGGTAGCCAATTGTGCGCTAGCACAGTGGAAGATGACAGGAATGCGGCGTATCTCACAGATAGAAGCAAGAAAACACAAATGATGCATGGAATCTGGAACTAATCAAACATTCACCCCCAGTCTCAGATCTGGGTTTAATCCATCAATTATTTTGCTCACTATGCCACCCCAGTTTGCACCCAGCCATATACAAATCAGTATTGACCCTGTTCCCCAGGGAAGCACTCCAGCCTGAACTGCTAGGCCAGGTCCTCCCTGGACTGGAAACAAGCATCCTTTGACCGGTTTCTGGGTTTCACCCTTTATCAACCAGGATAGCTTGAATCCAGTGGCATAGTGAGCCCGGGATCCACGTGTGGGCATACCTGGCACACCTAGGGCAAGAAAAGCAAGTAAACATAAATGATGGACGGAATGTGGAACCAATCGAACATTCACCCCCAGTCACAGATCTGGGTTTAATCCATCAATTCTTTTGCTCACTATGCCACCCCAGTTTGGACCTATCCATATGCAAATCAGTCTTGACCCTGTTCCCCATCGGAACAGTCCAGCCTAAATTGCCAAGCCAGGTCCTCCCTAGACAGGAAACAAGCGTCTTGGGACCGGTTTCAGGGTTTCACCCTTCATCAGCCAGGCTAGCTTGAATCAAGTGGCATAGTGAGCCCGGGACCCACGTCTGGGCATACCCGGCACACTTAGGGCAAGAATCTCACAGACAGAGCGCATTCCTGCCCTTTTCTTTTGATGCAGTGCAGCAAGAAGCCTTGCAGCGCTGCCCTGTGCCAAACGTTTTGTAAATAAGCAGCTATGTTTATGATAGCATTCTGTCATTCTTAACATTTTCATGAACAGCTGTTTGTTTCCTAGTAAGACTGACTCCCAACTTGATTTTATAATGTTTTGGAATTAACTTCTTTTGTCTGGTTAATGTTTCTCTTTAGATCACAAAAAGAATCTGCCATTTTTAGGGTCGAGCCTGCGTTGCAAGCGCTTGCGCATGCGTATCGCTAGTGAGATGCTTTAGGAATTAGAAAAAGGCTCGGAGCCCCGTCGACGTCACGTCAGTGTCTTTCATTGGTTCGTTGGCTTGCCTCTTAGAATCTGCTTGCTTTGACTAGTGGAAGGCACGCATATGTCATGCCTTTTCCGGTGGTTAGCCCTCCTCGAGCGCAGCAACTAAGTACAGAAAACATGCGAGGCTCGCTGTTTCCCGTCAGGTTTGTGGACTACTTTTTCTCTATTTTCGCAGCGTGATCTTGCTTGGCAGAAGTCGAGCGCTTTGCATACTATCGACCCTGTTACACATTTAATTGCACTTTTGCCGGTTACGTCCATAATTGTACTTGTGACGATAGGCATTATTACGAGTGAACTGTAGCAGCGCGATTGCGCTGTTTTTTTCTTTTAACGCAAGAAAAATCCGGTTGAGAGTTTAGAACTGGTAATAGCTGTAACTCAGACAAATGCGAGACCCTAGTGCATTGCAAATGCTTGTTATTCCTGGGTTTCGAAGTATGTGTCCTAAAAACATCCCATGGCTACCTGCCCGTAAAATTTTTTTTCCTATTCTCTGCAAACACAATAACATAGGACCTGGTTTTAAGTTTGACAAATGGTTCTCTATTTGTCAGGTTTGTGAAGGACAGTACTTCAACATCCTGACGGACTACAATCTGTCAGGTACATGTATGAACGCTGGCCTGGAAGATATCTCTGTACCTTAAAGAGAACAGCCATTGTGGCAATTCCCTTCAATGTATAAAGAGTTCATTGAAGGACTGCCGCTGGTTTTGAAGGCTGTCCACCAAACTTTTAACATATTTTTTTGTTTTTCAAAAACAATCTCCTGAAACTCAAAATTCCATGGCATGCGCATACATACTTTCCTTGGAATTGGGGGGGGAGGGGGCAGAGAAAGCGGCCTCCACTCATCCAGGATTATTCAGTTCATATTCCATTGATTGGACACGATCAATCCACTTACACTCCTATAAAGGTCAATGCTAATTTGCCATCTCTTGGGTTTACGCTGGGTGCTTCAATGATATGTTTTAGTTCTTTGAAGTTTTTAGTAAAAGGTGTTCTGATTGCACCACAGTTGGTCAAGCTGCGATGTTGAAGGATCCTGTTTTTAACCTTCTGGTTGGTCAGTCTGGTGTAAATTTTACAATAAGGACACCAAATAGTTTGAATCACTCCACTTGAGTTACAGTTTGCAAGGGTTTTAAGTGCACAGGTTACACTCCATGTTCATTTTTTCATCTCCAAACAATATTATACAACCGCCAGATTTGTAATGGCCCATTTCAGGAGAAGACCCCATTGGGAGTAGATGGTGTGTGTAGTGCGAAGGGTAATTCTACTTTTACAATCCTGTTGAATGTTTTATCCTCCTTTGAATGAACATATTGATAGGTCATCAGTTTCAATAGTATCATGTCTGATGTGCTATTGTTTGCATATGATCCTTTTAATGGTGTTGCTGAGAGTGTTCAATGTACTAGTAAAGATTACCCTGTCATTGGTGTTTGAAGGTGTGTACCCCGAATATCAAATCAGAATACTGAGGCATGCAAATATTGAGGACAAAATAGAATCCAAAACATCAAATGGTAAGAAAGTATAGATTTTCTATACCTAACTCCATATATATATATATATATATATATATATATATATATATATGCATGTGTGTGTGTGTGTGCATTCAAGATGCATACATTTTGAGTTAATACATCTATACTTTCATATATGCACTTACTTTTCAATATTTTGTTCCTTGATATTCTGTCTACAACATTCTTCGAGGTAGATATTCAGTAGTACAAGTGTGTTTAAACATTTTAGGGAGTGTCATTGTCAATTAGACCCTCGCTGTATCTCATTTGATCTCATTATGCCCTGCTTGAAAATAACTAGGCAATTTTATTGAATTGATAAGTTAAAGCTAATGGAATTAGGACTTTCAGCAGTGTTTATGTAGTGATGACAATAAAGTATGCTCCAGGCTTTTTATATTTTACGGAGAGGTGAAAATAATATTAGCAACTTCAGTAAAAATGTAATTCTTTTAATATTATTATATCAATCACCTGCAGTGATGAACAAATTTTAAATTCTGCGATGGAGGGCCCACATGTTTATGATAAACAATGCATATTAATTGAAATTAAATATTACTTTTAAGAACAGTGTAATGCAGGTCTTAATAGAAACACATCAGCTGCGGTTCCTCATGGGAGCCGAGGGGCGTCGCTCCCCCACACTGCTGTGCAGAAAGTGTAAAAAATAAAATGATTTTAATACCATGGTCTTTTTTACGCTTTCTGCCAACAAATAGAGTGTGGGGCCAATGTGTCACTGATGCCAATCACTGGCAGCAGTGAGTAGTGGTGATATGATTTACCTTGATATGCTATGGCAACAGAACCTTACTAGGTAGTAGAGAACCCTAGTAGGCCAGAGTTCTGTACTTTTCAGTTGATGTACGCTTTGATGGAGGACGCCTGCCCCGGTTGGTGTCTCTGCAATAAACATATGTGTTGTGAAAAGAACTGTCTTCACTGGAGGTAAAAGTAAGTCTTATTTATTAATAAAATAAGGCCGCCGCGATGTCGCAGCCACTGCCTCAACCATCCTCCAGCTCTCATCTGCACCATGTCTCGAGCTCGCATTCGGTTCTCGATCTCTACGCTTCAAGCACAAGACGCGAGTCCAGAACGCGATGGGCACAATATCACTACATCATCCCCTTTCCTTATAAAACTACATCATATTTAAACACTTTACATAACTCTTCAAACAAGCAGATTTGCAAGAGAACAAAATTAAAAAAACTAAAATAAAATAAAAGAATAGAAACACCAAAGAACACTAAAATCACAAATGATAACACAACTAACATATTGCATTAAAAATGTAACACAAAGGATGAATTTACAAAGTCAACGGTATCTCAAGGGTTTCACCCTTAGTCTGCCACTTCTGCGTACATAATGCTCAGGATCGAATTTCCCAACATCTCTAGGATTTGTTTTCCCTGTGTAGGAGGCTGACCTGGCTTATAGTGGGTACCTTGTGGTACGTACACCTTGTGCCAGGTCCAGTTATCCCTTATTAGTAGATTAGAGGTGTTCTAGCAGCTTAGGCTGACAGAGGTAGCTATAGCAGAGCATCTTAGGCTGAACTAGGAGTCATGTAGTATGTAGAGGGTCGCTGGGAGTGGAAGAAAACACTAAGGGTGTCCAAGATACCCCACCCCAAGACCCTGAAAAGTAGGAGTAAAGTTACCCTACTACCCCAGAAAGACAGTAAAGTTGAGATAGGGGATTCTGCAAGGACAACAACTGACTGCAAAACACTGAAGACGGATTCCTGGACCTGAGGACCTGTAAAGGAAGGGGACCAAGTCCAAGAGTCACTCAAGTGTCCGGGGGGGCAGGAGTCCACTAAACCCCGGATGAAGGTGCAAAACGGCTGCCTCTGGGTGGAAGAAGCCAAAGATTCTGCAACAACGAAGGTGCCAGGAACTTCTCCTTTGGTCAGAAGGTGTCTCATGGCAAGCTGGAGGATGCAGAGTTGTTTCCACACAGAAAGACCACAAGCAAGCCTTGCTAGCTGCAAGAGTCATGGTTGTGGATTTTTGGTGCTGCTAGGGCCCAGGGAGGACCAGGAGGTTGCCCCTTGGAGGAGGAGACAGAGGAGGTGCTCAGCAATACGGAGAGCCCATGCAGAAGCAGGCAGCACCCTCAGAAGTACCTGAACAGGCACTTAGAAGATCTGAGGACAGCGGTCAACTCAGAGTCATAAAGGAGGGCCCCACGATGACGGAGTCCAACTCAGCAAGTTGGGCAATACAGGACTGACTGCTGGGGACCTGGGCTAGGCTGTGCACAAAGGAAGTCTTGCAAAAGTGCACAGAAGTGCACAGAAGCCCGAGCAGCTGAAGTTCACGCAATACACAGGATTACTGCCTGGCGTGGGGAGGCAAGGACTTACCTCTACCAAATTTGGACAGAAGGGCCACTGGACTGTGGGACACACTTGGATCCAGCTCCTGTGTTCCAGGGACCACGCCCGTCCGGATGAGAGGGGACGCAGAGGACCGGTGATGCAGAAGTTTGGTGCCTGCATTGGCAGGGGGAAGATTCAGTCGATCCACGGGAGATTTCTTCTTGGCTTCCAGTGCAGGGTGAAGGCAGACAGCCCTCAGAGCATACACCACCAGGAAACAGTCAAGAAAGCCAGCAGGATGAGGCGCTACAATGTTGCTGGTAGTCTTCTTGCTACTCTGTTGCGGTTATGCCGGCATCCTGGAGCAGTCAGCATTCGATCCTTGGCAGAAGTCGAAGAGGGAAGTGCAGAGGAACTCTGGTGAGCTCTTGCATTCGTTATCTGGTGAGATGCCCACAGGAGAGACCCTAAATAGCCCACAGGCTACTGAGAAAGGTAAGCACCTATCAGGAGGGGTCTCTGACATCACCAGCTGGCAGTGCCCACTCAGAGCTGTCCATTGTGCCCTCACACCTCTGCATCCAAGATGGCAGAGGTCTGGGGCACACTGGAGGAGCTCTGGGCACCTCCCCTGGGAGGTGCTGGTCAGGGGAGTGGTCACTCCCTTTTCCTTTGTCCAGTTTTGCACCAGAGCAGGGCTGGGGGGATCCCGGAACCGGTGTAGACTGGCTTATGCAGAGAGGGCACCATCTGTACCCTTCAAAGCATTTCCAGAGGCCAGGAGAGGCTACTCCTCCCAGGCTCTTCACACCTATTTCCAAAGGGAGAGGGTGTAACACCCTCTCTCAGAGGAAATCCTTTGTTCTGCCTTCCGGGGACCAGGCTGCCCAGGCCCCAGGGGGGAAGAAACCTGTCTGAGGGGTTGGCAGCAGGAGTAGCTGCAGTGGAGACCCCGGAAAGTTAGTTTGGCAGTACCCGAGCTCTGTGCTGGAGACCCGGGGATGCATGGAATTGTCCCCCCAACACCAGAATGGTATTGGGGTGACAATTCCATGATCCTAGAAATGTTACATGGCCATGTTCGGAGTTACCATTGTGACGCTACATATCGGTATTGACCTGTATGTAGTGCACGCGTGTAATGGTGTCCCCGCACTCACAAAGTCCGGGGAATTTGCCCTGAACAATGTGGGGGCACCTTGGCTAGTGCCAGGGTGCCCACACACACTAAGTAACTTTGCACCTAACCTTCATCAAGTGAGGGTTAGACATATAGGTGTCTTATAGGTTACTTATGTGCAGTGTAAAATGGCTGTGAAATAATGTGGACGTTATGTCACTCAGGCTGCAGTGGCAGTCCTGTGTAAGAATTGTCTGAGCTCCCTATGGGTGGCAAAAGAAATGCTGCAGCCCATAGGGATCTCCTGGAACCCCAATACCCTGGGTACCTAGGTACCATATACAAGGGAATTTTAAGGGTGTTCCAGTGTGCCAATGAGAATTCTTAAAATTTGTCACTAGCCTGCAGTGACAATTTTAAAAGCAGAGAGAGCATAAACACTGAGGTTCTGGTTAGCAGAGCCTCAGTGATACAGTTAGGCACCACACAAGGAACACATACAGGGCATACTTTATGAGCACTGGGGTCCTGACTAGCAGGATCCCAGTGACACATAGGCTAAAACAAACATACATACAGTAAAAGTGGGGGTAACGTTCCAGGCAAGATGGTACTTCCCTACACCCTGCAAAGGTTCACTATGAGATGGCTTGCCCTGACACACAATAGATTGATCTGAACCACACATTTTTGTTAGGAATATCCTTGACCTTAACCACCTTGTCAACATTCCACCTATTACGCAAATTTACTCTAACAGCATTACCACATATTTTGTCAATTGTTAAGGGTTCTGAAAATCTATTTTCTCCTTTCTTCCTGTGAACAGGTAATTTGATTCTTATCTTATCCCCTACTACAAACAGATGGGGATAGACCTTCTTTGATGAATCAAAATATTCCTTCTGCTTCGTCTGTGCCATACAGACAATATTTCTGACAACATCATCAATCAAACCCAAATCACTTTGTTTAACCCACTTGGACATCCAACCAGGACAGATCTTAGAAGATGGTTTCCTTCCACGCAGTATTTCAAAGGGGTAGATGTATGGGGGGTAGTGCGATAAAACCAAAGCATAGTCCACACAGAAACTTGAACATTAGACTTGTTGGCAATAGCCCACTGCACATAATTCCCCAACACTCGATTCATGCGTTCTACAAGTCCATTAGTTTGAGGATGATATAATGAACTCTTTACAGGCTTGACATCTCCTTCAGATAAAAATTCTCTAAACTCTTGACTAACAAATTGCACACCATTGTCAGACACAATTGTCGCAGGGAACCCCTCACGTAGAAACACATCTCTCAAAAATTCAATTCTATTTTTTGATAAAGGATCACTTATAAATTTGATTTAAGGCCATTTAGAATAATAGTCAATTAAGACTACAGCAAACCTCAAAGATGCCGGTAAGCCAATAAAAAGACAAATAAGATAAATTCCCAGTTTTTCCCAAGGTCTAGAGGGTAGTTCAATAGGTTGTATTGAGTTCTCACCTTTAACCCTTTTTCACAGTTATTGCATATCACACATCCCTCCACACAAACATCAACACAGTTGTCCATTCCAGGCCACCAAAATGTTTCACGTAACCTGTGTTTAGTAAGTGTCCTGCCTAAATGACCCTCATGCGCGGCAGCAACTATTCTTTTCCTCAAGCTCTCAGGAAGAACAAACCTCTCACCCCTAATCAGAACATCGTCTTCAACTGTCATTTCACCTGATACTTTGGCGAAAGTTTGGAACTGAATCTGAACATTTATTTCTTTGGGCCACTCTCCTTTTACAAATTTTATAACCTGAGCCAACACCAAATCTTTTGCCAATTCCCTCTTCCACTCACATTCACGTATCACACACATATCCTCTAGATCAACAGCTGCTTTAAAACAGTTTTCAACATCATCCTCCTCTTCCTCCTCACCAACACCAGCTTCTTCAAGTGCCCGGAACCTAGATAAAAAATCTGCTCTGACGTTCTTGTTGCCTGGTACATAACGGACTTCAAAATTATACTGTAATAATTTTGTGACATATCGAGAAATATGAGGTGTTAACTCTCTGACCTTGTCTCCAGTCAAAAGAGATACAAGAGGACTATGATCTGCCCACAACACAAACTTGTTTCCCTACACATATGGATGAAATTTCCTTATAGCCCACCAACATGTCAACAGTTCCTTTTCAATTACAGAAAAGTTCAATTCAGACCCTCTCAAAACTCTTGATGCATAACCCAAAGTATTTTCCACACCTTTTTTCGCTTGAGTCAACACAGCACCCACACCGAAACTGCTGGCATCCACAGTGATAATGCATTGTACATCTGGATCAAAAGGTTTTAAAATTTTAGGTCCAACTAATTGTGACTTGACCCACTCAAAGGCCTCCTGACAACCCTTGCTCCAATCAAACACATCTTTCTTCAATAAATTTGTCAAAGCCTTAGTTTTAACAGCATAATCACTCATGAAGCATGAATAGAACTCACACAAACCAATGAAGGACTTCAACCCTGTTTTGTCATCCATAATTGCTTTGACCAGTCCTGGTTTGGGTTCAATACCTTGTTCAGAAACAACATGTCCTAAATACTCAGCTCTATTGCGCGAAAATTGGCATTTTTCACTTCTAAGAACCACTCCTCTTTCCTGCATGATCCTTCACACTTTTCTCACAATGTAACCATGTTCCTCTTTGGATGCTGTATGGATCAAAACATCATCTTGAAACACAGCTACCCCCTTTATGTCCTTCAACATCTGAGACAAACCTGTTGAAAAACAGCAGCTGCAGACGCTAATCCAAAAGGCATCCTACAATACTGAAATGTACCTAAAGGTGAAACAAAAGCAGTAAGATGTCTTGAAGCTGGATATAATACAATCTGATGGTATGCCGCATCTAGATCCAATTTGGAAAAACATTTTGATTCTCCAATAATGGGTAACATTTCAGTAATTTTGGGTAAGGGTTGAGAATCTACCCAAATATCTTTGTTCAAACTGCGAAGATCAACACAGATTCTCAAATCGCCATTTTTCTTCCTTGCAACAACCAAGGCGGACAACTATAAAGAGGATTCTATAGGTTCTATGATACCCTTCAAACATAAATCCTTCAACTCCTTTTCCAGTTTGTCCCTCACACTGAATGGTACACTCCTGAACTTATGTTTCACTGGAATGGCTCCCTCCTTGACTTTTAAAACAGGAGTAAAACCCTCAATGGTTCCCAATTTTCCTGAAAATACAGATGGGAAATCCTTAATTAGACTGGCTCAATAATCACTTGATTCTATAACAGATACCTGTTCCTTAGTTCCCGGCGTCAAGACCATTTGAAACAAACCCTGATGAAACCACCCCAATATGTTTAGTCCTTCTATCGCCACATAAATTTTGCCAAAATCTTTCCTTCCCTTAAATTCAAGCACATCTTCAAAATACCCTGCTAACTCGATCTTCCTCCCTTCATAAGACACAGGTGCTCTGTCAGGCGCACAGAGAGTCCTCTCTCCCCAAACCTCTTTACAAAGTTCTTGAGTAATCATCATGATGCGGGCCCGAGATTCTACTAAAAGCTTGACCACCTTGTCACCCACACCAATTTCAACGTAAGGATCTACACACATAGCAGGGTCACCAGTCACTACCTGATCCTCCGTAACAATCAGTACCATGTCCCTAAACTCTTTTTGAATTCTATCTACATCACTATAAACTACCTCTGAGACATTTGCTACCCCTGAACTACTACTATACCTTCCTGAACTCTGTTGAGAACCAGTAATTATGGTGCCACTCTGACATACTTTGGCAAAGTGCCCAACTTTGTTGCACTTCCTGCATATCGCATTCTCAGCAGGACAGCTTCTACCATTCTTAAAATGATTCGGATTACCACAACGAAAACAAAAACTGTTTTGCTTGAAAAAATGGTTTGGAAGCAGTCTTTGTTAATTTTATCATTTTCTCATCTTGAGATTTCACCAATCCTGTATTCTTCATAGGTCTGGATTCCAACTCCTTCACCGACAATTTCGATGTCTCAATGCTCTTTGCCAGTCGCAATGTCTCATCAAGTGACGGATTACTCATAGAAAGAAGCTATTGCTGGATAGTCTTATCCATGCATTTTGCAATAACTTGGTCCCTGACCAGCCGATCACTGAACGCCTGAAATTGACAGTCAGCTGCAAGTTTTGTTAAAGCTGACACAAAAGTATCCACATCTTCACCAGGATTTTGTTCTCTTTTGAAAAACTTGTGTCTGATATCCACTAAACATGGTTGTACGTCAAACCTCAGTTCCAATTTTTTCACTGTTTCTGTATACTCATCAATCTCTTCTCCTTCATTCAACACCAAGGCAGGAAGATGCTTAAAAACGGATCTCCCTTCAAATCCTAGAGAATGCAGTGTAATATTTTTTTTCCTTTCAGGACGGAAATGTGATGCACCAATTGCTCCAAGGTACATTTCAAATGCATCAAACCAATTTTTCCAAACAATTGGTGGATTGCCAGGTGTCTCCCAAAAAAGTGGTGGCGGATTCACAGACTGCATTCTGATCCAGAGTTCAAGTGCTGAAGATATGTAATGTACTGAGTTTGTAGCGCAGAAGCTGTTGAACCTCAGTAGCTATTTATCGCTATATCTTCTTTTACTCTGTTAACACCATGCTGCACACAATATAAGCCAGAATATGAAAATAATCCAAGTCAATGTAAACTAAGATCCAAAAAAATAATAATAATTGTGTCCATAAAACACACGTAGAACAGCCAAGAAGTATAATTAGGCTTCCAAAGTTATATTCAACTTAAAATAGGGTGCAATATCTTTTTTTCTCCATTAGGTGGCAATGTTGGATTAAAAACCAATATAACTTGCTCTTCTTCTTTTCCTCAGCATCAGAAAACAAACACAGGTAACCAATCAGGAGCCTTGGTTGATGTTACCAAATGTCAGCAGGACTTACTGTCATACATGACAAGGGAAACGGGTCCAATGCAGCAGCCTAAACGCTCGTCGCCACGTTTGTTGTGAAAAGAACAGTCTTCACTGGAGGTAAAAGTAAGTCTTATTTATTAATAAAATAAGGCCGCTGCAATGTCGCAGCCACTGCCTCAACCGGCCTCCAGCTCTCATCTGCGCCATGTCTCGAGCTCGTGTTTGGTTCTCAAGCTCTACGCTTCAAGCGCGAGACGTGAGTCCAGAACATGATGGGCACAATATCACTACATTATGTTTGCACCTTTTTGAGGAAGAGTTTACTTTACAACACTGGAGACGACTTGTCTGGGAGGAAACAGGTGAAGATACCAACCTTTCCTTATATGAACCCACGTTTTGATCAAGACGAGATTTTCACATTCTCCTTGTAAGGAGTTTGGATGTTACCGAGTGGAAAAGGATTTCTGTATTCCTTTCACTGTGAGTCTACTAGATTTAGGAAGTGTGACACCTTGCGAGAGTGAATGTGATTCCTACTGCCTTGGCATTATTTACAGCTTTTGCTCTATTCCGCTGTCTGTGTCACGCATAAGCCTTACTGCCTAACGAAGCAGTTTAACGTCAAGTTTAGCCTGTTCAACTGACTCTCGACCGGTATGAACCTGAGTATCTTGCATTATTTACAGAGTGTATTTTCAGCTTTTGCCTTACCGCGTGCACTACTGCTTTATTGCACGCTCAAACGGAAACGAAAAAAGAAAATACTGTTTTGCTCACTTGCACCTACGCGCTTCTGTTCATGCCTCGCACTTCTGCTCGAGCCGAGTAGTGCGCACAACTCCGTTTCCGTTTCTATTCTACATCAGGCTATGGCACAACGCTATGACCATAATGCAATGCAGTCAAAGTCATGGTGGTTTTAACCGCCAAGTTGGATCAGGAAACATCTAATTTATTATGTTGTACCTGTACGCATCCAGACTGTTAAAACATTCTTTTGGAATCTAGTGGATATAATGTTTTTTTTGTGGAACAATTTTCTCATCTCAGAGTTACATATTACAATCATAGAGCACCTTTGTAAGTAAAATTTGGAATATATAAACAGCAATATTTACTATTTACATGTTTTGAAGATTTTTACTCTACTTTTTATTAGTATTATGGCAGCAAGCAGCATGTCCCAACCACCTGCCTTTTCGTCAGAAAAAGGTGAAACCGTTTTACCATGGAAGCGTTGGAAAAACCTTTTTAACACATATCTCTTGGCCATTGGAGGAGAGAAATTCTCAGCTGCTAGAAAACAAGGAGTTCTCCTACATAACTTAGGAGTAGAAGGCAGGAACATTTACGACAGTTTGGAAACACAGCCTGTGGGAGAAGCAGATGGAGAACCAAGGGATATATATGACATGCCTGTAACAATGTTGGACAAACATTCTGAGTCCAGATTGAATGTAGTCTTAGAAAGGCACACATTCTTTGCAAGGGTCCAAGGAAAAACTGAGAATGTAGGAAATGTTGTTGCTGCTGTACGTAAATTAGCACATACATGTGACTTTGGGGATATCACTGATTCCCTAATTAGAGATCATCTGGTACGATGTACCAACAGCAAACGTGTACAGGAAAAACTTCTGACAAAAAGTCCAGATTTAAGGGAAGTAATTGCAATAGTTGAAGGAATGGAGAGTACAAATTGTGGGTTAAAGGAGATGAATGGCCATGATACACAGGATTGCTTAAACACAGATGTTATTAAGAATATGCACGATTTTATTGTTGTATCCAAAGTAAATACTGACAACAAAACATCTACTAACTTTAAGGATAAAGAGAACAAGGATATTAAAACAAAGTGTTATCGCTTTGGTAATCCAGGACACTCAGCAAGCTATCCAAACTGTTATGCAAAAATCTCCGTATGCAGGAAATGTGGAAAAAAGGGTGTGAGAAACTGGGGCTGATTGCAGAGGCCCCCTAACTTTTTGCCCCCATTTTCCACTTTATGCTGGTGTTTTCCTGACTCTGATGGTGCCCTGGGTACTGCTAACCAGTCCCAGGGCCTGTGCTCTGTGTAAAATGGATATGCAAATTAGGCTAATTATAATTGGCTAAGTTAACCTACCTATAAGTCCCTAGTATATGGTAGGGCATGTAGGTTTAGGGACCACAGCATAGGTGGTGCACACCTAGGTGCATTGCTGAGGTGCCCAGTGTCATTTTAAAAGCAAGCCTGCCTTGCTGGCTGCTTTTAAATTAAAGTTATATGCAAATTCGACTTTGGAATTAAAGGTACTTCCAAAGTCTTAAACTACCTTATTTTTACATATAAGTCACCCCTAAGGTGTGCCCTATGTGCCCCTAGGGCTGGGTGCCATGTAACTATAAGCAGGGACTTTATAAAAATAGATTTATAAGCCCTGGTGAGGTACAAACAGCCAAATTCGTTTTTCCCTCATTGAAGTAAATGGCCTTCATAGGCTAGAATGGGCAGACTTTATTTTAAATTTTAAAGTCTCCTTAAATGTTACATACCAAGAATTTGGTATCAAATTGATTGTTATAATAAATCCCACAACTTCCAGTTGTAGGATTTAATATAACTAGTGCAGGTAAAAAGTTTAGACTTTACCTAAAAAGTTGCCAATTTCAGCTCTGCATTGTTTTTGCTGCTGTGCTCTGATTGGCCAGCCTGCAGCAGCTTCTGCCAGGCTACTTTAATGAGGTGTGAAGTGGCCTGACTTCACACAAAGGAATGTGCTTGGGGGAGAGAATCTCCCCTCAGCAGATGGTGAGGCAGGAAGGGGGAGGGCTGCCAAACTGGTCTTCAAAGGCAGAGAAGGACATCTGGAGCACCCAGCAACACCCCCACATCCTGCAACCCCAGACAGCTAGGTGCCCCCTTGATTAGATTAGGAGAGGGCAGGAGAGGGGTGTGTTTATGATTTTTAGCCACACCAGTGGGTGGGCTCAGCCAGATCTCTCCACCAAAAATCAGATTCATCCATTTTGGATTTTTAGAGACTGTTGCCTTCTGGGATGGATTTTTGCCACACTTCCCAGGAAGTGGTCATCACAGGGGGACGACCCTGTCCCTGATTGGAGAACCAGGGCCCCCCTGCTTTTCACCCAGGAGCAAGGATAAAACTGGCAGACCTGCACCCACGCCTCAGATCCCCACCAAATTTCAAGAAGAAAGAACTACAAGGAGAAGAAGGACTGCCCTGCTGGACCCCTGGCCTGCACCTGGACCCTGCACTCAGAAAGACTGCACCAGCTGCACACTTGGGCTTCACCACAAGAAGGACTTTGCCTGGCTTCCACTGGTTCAAGGAGGGACTCCCTGTTTGCTACAGGTGAAAAATTGCTAACCAGAGTCCCCTGCACCAACTCCTGAAAAAGTGACCAGCTGACCACTGTCCAGTGGCCAAAAAGGAGTTTGCGCCAGGTGTATTCTGGGAGTTGAAGTCCGCACTTCCCAAGGACCATCACAGAACTTCTGGACCCTTGGGGTGAGCTGTGGACCCCAAAAGAACCTTAAAAGAACATCTGGGTGAAGCCCCAGAAGTTTGGAAAAGATTGGAGAATTTTTGGAAAAAAGCTCCATAAAGTGACCGACCCGACGCGGAAATTCTAGCCGGCTTGCCTCAACCGCGACCCGGCCTGACTTCGTGGTTCGTCCCGGTAAAGAAAAACATCCAAAAAAGAGACTAAGTCCGAACGTAAAAAGTTGACCGGGACCTTCCAGCCATCGTATCCGAGAAGGGCTCCACGGACGTCGGATCAAGATCCAGGTTTACCCCGGTCGAAGGATTTTCATCTCGAAAAAACGACTAAGTCCGAAGGTAAAAATCACCACCGAGGAAACCGACTTCGCGTATCCGGACAAGGGCTCCAGGAGGTCGGATCCAATTGGCAGGTTCGTCCCGGTGAAGAAAAACTTCAAAATAAAGACTAAGTCAGAAGGTAACTTTTTAACCGAGGCCTCCCGCGACTTGTAGCCGAGCAGGGCTCCATCGCGGTCGGCCTGAAAGTTTGACTTTGCCCCGGTCCTGGTGCAACCAGATGACCCGATTGGCGCTTTTTGTTTCTAAGCGCTAGAAAATAATAATACTTTAAAAATTCATATCTCCGGTTCCCCTGAAACGATTTTAATCGTTTTTGTGTCATTTTAAAGATAAAAATATAAGCTATTTTTATAAATTGGTTTTGGATTTTTAAACTGTTTCCTGTGTTTTATTTAATTACTGTTTTGTGATATTTGAATGCTTTACACTTTGTCTCCTAAGTTAAGCCTTGACGCTCGATGCCAAGCTACCAAGGGTAGAGCTGGGATTAATTTACTGAGACCTAACTGTACTTATGTGGAGGTTTGTGGCTTGTTGCTAGGTGTAGGTACCTACCTGCCCTACCAGTAACCCATTTTCCAACAAAGGGTCATTATGCATGAGTTTGCAAGGGTGATAAACTGATGAGTGTAGATGTTGTATCAGAAAAAATTAACAAGATGGTATTTAATATTAAACGTAACATTAATCAGATATAAGAGGGTATCAGGGCCATAGATGAAGGACCAATTACTATGCCAGAATGTTTAATCAAACTGGACAATAAAGACATCAAAGTTTTGACAGATTGAGGGTCTCCATACACCATGATAGGTGGCAAATGTTGGGAAAAAGTGTTTGGTAAGGATAACGATTGTTAGACCTGACAGCCTTAGGGTGGTCACCCCTAACATTTTGCCTGCCTCCCTCCACTTTTTGGACACTGTTTTTGCTGGTTTTAGGACTCTGCGCACTTTACCACTGCCAACCAGTGCTAAAGTGCATATGCTCTCTCCCCTTAAACATGATGACATTGGATCATCCCCAATTGGATTATTTAATTTACTTATAAATCCCTAGTAAAGTGCACTAAATGTGTCCAGGGCCTGTAGATTAAATGCTACTAGTGGGCCTGCAGCACTGATTGTACCACCCACTTAAGTAGCCCCTTAACTATGTCTCAGGCCTGCCACTGCAAGGCCTGTGTGTGCAGTTTCACTGCCAATTCGAGTTGGCATTTAAAAGTACTCACCAAGCCTAAAACTCCCCTTTTTCTACATATAAGCCACCCCTAGGTAGCCCATAGGGCAGGTTGCTATGTGGGCAAAAGGCAGGACATGAACATGTGTGCTCTATATGTCCTGGTAATGTAAAAATCCTAAATTTGTTTTACACTGCTGTGAAGCCTGCTCCTTTCATAGGATAGCATTAGGGCTACCCTCATATACTGTTTGAGTGGTAGATCCTGATCTGAAAGGAGTAGCCAGGTCATCGCCGTGTGTGCGGCCCGAGAAATCGACGCATACCTCCCTGTTTTCCACGCATCTCCTCCTCTGCGGTTCCTTGCAGAGATTTTGCATGCAAACCAGGTACTTTGTGCTTGTAAGAGATACTTGATGCTTTTAAGAGACTAAAGACACTTCATATCATTTTCACAGTGATATCTCAACATATACTTATTGCATTTTAATTGTTTTGAACTGCATCTTATCGGATAAATATGATATATTTTCTAAACATTGTGTGGTGTATTTTTGTGGTGTTCTACTGTGTTATTGCATGATTTATTGCACAAATACTTTACACATTGGCTTCTAAGTTAAGCCTGGCTGCTCAATGCCAAGTTACCAGAGGGTGGGCACAGGATAATTTGGATTGTGTGTGACTTACCCTGACTAGAGTGAGGGTCCTTGTTTGGACAGGGGATAACCTGACTGCCAACCAAAGACCCAATTTCTAACAATGATCCCTTGTTAGCACCTGATATTAAACCAGTAAGTTATGGAAGAACAAAGATTGAAGTGTTAGGGTACAGAGTCATGAAAATTCTATTTCTAAATAAAGAAACTGTTGGAAAAGTACATAGCTAAGCGGGGGATAATTTGTTAGGTGGGCGCCTTCAATGTGACATGGGCATCAGGTTGGATCCTAATTCTCCTTGCCGAGTGATGGTAGTTAGCAATGAAGATAACAACCAAGATATTTTTAAAGAATTTCCCACTGTTTTTAGTGATACTTTAGGTTGTCTAAGAAACTTGGAACACAAGATAATTCTTAAGAATAACACTATTCCAAGTATACACAAGGTAAGAAGAATTCCTAAACTGATGTTGGAACCTCTAAGGAAGGAATTACACAAATTATTAGGTTTGGGTGCCAATGAAGAAATTTACTTTTCGGAGTGGTTGGCACTTGTCGTATTGGTTCCCAAGGAGGGTAGGCAGCAAATCTGTATGTGTGTGGACCATACAGATTTGAATAGACACATATGGGTGGATCAGCAACCCTTACCCAACATATCAGAGGAGTTAGCTGGCTTAGGTGTATCAACATTTTTCAGTGTTCTTGATCTATCCTCGGCATACTACCAGATTGTATTACATGCTACGTCTAGACATTTGACATCATTTGTAACACCTCTTGGAGCATGCCAGTTAATGCCGTTTGGCTTAGCCCTGGCTGCTGCCTGTTTTCAACGCATTATGAAAAAAATGTTAGGTGAAATACCTGCTGTTCTGTTTTTCTAAGATGACATTCTTGTTCATTGGAAGACATTACCTGACCATGACGAAACTCTAAGAAAGGTATTGAACAAATTAGCCTTGTCTGGTCTAACAGTGAAGATAGAAAAGTGCAGGTTCAGAGTCACTGCAGTTACCTACCTGGGACACACCATACCTGGAGAGGTAGTTCAACCTAAGTTGGAATTGGTAGTCTCTATACTTAAAGCACACAAACCTAAAGATAAAGATGGAGTTAGACCCTTTTTAGGATTGGCTGAGTATTATGGCAAATTAATTGCAAACTTTTCTAGTGTGGTACAACCCTTGAGGTCACGCTTGAAGAACGGGTGTGAATTTGTCTGGATAGATCACTGTGCATCCACTTTTACTGCTGTCAAAAACAGCATCAGCAAAATGCCCACCTTAAGTCATTTTGATGCATTTTCTAAAACCATACTGTCAACCGATGTAAGTATTAATGGTTTAGGAGCAGTTTTGTCCTAAATTGTGGGTGGAGAGGAAGGAGTGATCACTTTTGCTTCCCGTTCCCTCAAGGGTGCAGGACAGAACTATTCTGTAATAGAAAGGGAGGCTCTAGCTTGTTCTTGGGCAGTCAAATATTTCAAGTTTTTCTTGTGGAGTTTACCTTTTGTAGTAAAGACAGATCACAGACCTCTTGTTCAGATCTCCTCAAAGAAGTGTGAGGGATTGACATCCAGAAAAAAAAGGTGGGTGGAAGGTTTAACAGAGTTTAATTTTCATGTGGAATACCTACCTGGTGCAAAGAATAGGATAGCTACTTTTTTGTACGTACTTGAATTGAAAGAGAGGATGAGGTAGATTCAGGAGGTGTTACTGGCTGGGTAAGGGACAAAGCCATTTCTTAGGTAGAGTGGAGGTTGGCGAAAGAGCAGGACAATGACCAGAAGATGCTTGAAGAGTTTATAGTGAAAGGGTGGCCTGAATTTAGGAGCATCCCTGATTCCCTCAGAGGATATTTGACTGTGATGGAAGAATTGTATTTCTGTAATGATGAGTTAGGGAGAAGACGATCAACTTAGCCCATAAGGGTCACCTAGGCAGACATTTAACCAAATCTAGACTTAGAGAGATGTATTGGTGGCCAGGGTTAGACCGTGGGGTGGAAACAGTGGTGAAGGACTGTGTAGTGTGTGCACAGAGTGAGAAAAGCAAATCTGTAACCAAAACACCCCTATCTCCTGTCGAAGTACCTGATAGACCATGGAGCAAGCTAGGTTTGGATTTTATGGGTCCATTTCAGTTGTTACCTGCAAATGAACGTTATGTGATGTTATTAGTGGATTACACATGTAAATGGGTTGAAACGAAGTGTGTAGGAACTTTGAACACAAGGGTGGTCATTGAGTTTCTTCTAGAGGAATTCTCTTGTGAAGGTGTACCCAACCACTTGGTAACGGATAATGGTGTACAATTCACCTCTCATTAGATGCAAAGTTTTTTAAAGTCATTGTCTATTGTTAATGTGAGAACAGCCTTTTATCTACCTCAAGCCAATGGTCTGGCTGAGCTCATGAATAGAATGGTTACGTTTTGTGTGCAGGGGGCCGTTAAAACAAGAGTTCCTCTAGCTGGGATACTCAGAAAATGTGGTGGGCACACCGTACCACCCCAAATACTATTACCAAGGTATCTCCTTTTCTGTGTTTGAGAGGTAGAGTTGGTTGTACAAAAATGAACCCAGCATGGATGGAGGGGGTTTGCAGTCTAGACAATGGGAAGAAGAACTGACCAAAGGGCCTGAGCTCATAAAAGCATATCAGCATTAGTACAAATAACATTATGATTTTAAACATGGTATTTTGAATGTTGAATGGGCAATTGGTGATATGGTGTTGGTAAAGAAACCTTGGTTGGGGAAGAAAGGAAGATCTGCATTCTTGGGTCCCTTCTGAGTGAAGGAATTAAGAAGGAACATAGTGGTTATAGAAAACAATGAAGTGTGTAGTATGTTCCGTATTGTAAAATGGAGGTGTCAAGCCAGTCCTGACAATGTCACTGATCAAGCACACCAACAAGATAAATATAAAGTTACGTTTCCTACCAACGTAGATAATGGTACCAGAATCCGTTGTAAACCTGAATGGTTGAGGGATTATGTACCTTGAATGTGTAATTGTGCAAGTATAGGTTATCAACAGTTAATATTTTCTTTGTTCCATTATGTTCCTGTTTTTATTACTTTATTTATTGTTATGTGCTAAGTTTTATTTGACAAGGGTGTGGGAAAGGGGATGTGTTATGATTTACCTTGTTATGCTATGACAACAGAACCTGACTAGGTAGTAGAGAACTCTAGTAGGCCAGATTTCTGTACTGTTCAGTTGATGTATGCTTTCATGGAGGCTGCCTGCTCTGGTTGGTGTCTCTGCAATAAACTTATGTTTGCACTGTTTTGAAGAAGAGTTTACTTTACAACAAGTGTCCACTCCAGTTCAAAGTGCGCATGTACGTTACCTGCTACACCAAACCGACTTGCGCAATTCAAACCTCTCCAATCCAGCTGTTTTGGACAGCTGGGTGGGAGAGCAGGCAAGGGCATACAGTGCGTTTTGTAGCATGGAGCACGCCCACTCCAGCCAATCAAGACCCTTTTTTCATGTTGCTTGACAGCATGAAAACAGCGCCTTGATTGGATGAGGGAATTGGTTGTGGGCTTAGCGCTCAGAGGGCGTGCTGCAGACGAATGGGGACGTGCTGCAGAATATCGAGAAAGGTTAGTGTTTTTTAAATATTTATATTGGTATGTATGTTATGTGTGTAGTTTTTTTGTGTGTGTGTTTTGCACCCCTCCAATTTAATTTGCTACTAATCACCACTGCATATCATTATTATACAATTCAATTCAAAGAAGCTTTATTGCGGCTACAAGAGCCAAAAAAGCGCGAGCAGTAATAAATACAAATAAATGCACATGATAAAATAAAATTGCAGGTAAATATGGTGATAAAAGGGAATGAAATATAAAGAAAAATTAAAATGGAATAAAAATGAGATAGAATAAAATGGAATGAAATTAGAAAAAATGAAATGAAGTGAAATGCACTCTGCAGGATGTTGGGACAGTCTTATTTGGAGTCTTTGTCCAGGAGAGTTTTCCCTCTAATAAGCCAACTAGCTCCGAGGAATTTGGCGATAGCGATCACTAGCGTTGGTCTGGTGTCTGATCTAAGGATTCGCAGAGCTAGCGCAGAGCAGCGTGCTCCCAGTAGTCTGCATGCCGGGGCCAGCCATTTCCTACGGGGGGCAGTATACGCGGGGCATGCAAAAAGGAGGTGAGGGAGATTCTCCACGGGGGCTTTGCAAGCAG
This sequence comes from Pleurodeles waltl, assembly GCF_031143425.1. Classification (NCBI taxonomy): domain Eukaryota; kingdom Metazoa; phylum Chordata; class Amphibia; order Caudata; family Salamandridae; genus Pleurodeles; species Pleurodeles waltl. Next base: position 166,735,258 of record NC_090443.1, on the reverse strand, counting down.
GGCATGCGGTGGATTCGTTGTGTGACCAGCTGCTGGTGAAAAGTCTTAATGGGAGTGTTCCAATGCGGAGCTGGAAGTACAGTTTCCTTTCCCTTGGGGCCGTGATTAGGTCCCAAAAAGTTTCGTACTTGCATGACTCTTTTAGGTTGGCAAAGTCACAAGATAATGTAGTGTGGAGTGCAGCCCGAGTGTCTTCGTTGTTGGCCCTTTGCCAGTAAAGTTTCTTTAGTTCGCTTTTCGAGGGAAAGACTGACGTGGCTGGTGAGTTCCAGAGATCATCGAGCCCGATAGAGTGGAGTAAATCCTTGATGGATCGTAGCCAGGGGATTCTGTGCAGGTGGTCGGCTTTTAGGATGACCTGTAGAGCTTCGGTGAAGATGACAAGTTCCGGAGTGGTCCAGAGACGCCGCCAGTACAGCAGAGGTCGCAGGCGGGCTTTGTGACCAATGCGTTTGATGCCGAGGTCCTTGAAAAGAGGGAACAGTGGGGTGCTTAGCGGAAGGGACACAAGGTTTCTTAAGAAGTTGTTTTCAGCGGTGGTTAGGTCTTGGGTTTTGGTATAACCCCAAAGTTCAGCCCCGTAGAGCGCTGAGGAAACTGCCTGGGCTTCGTATAATTGTAATGCTGGGCGAATTGGTTTTGTGTGTGAGAGGTGGAAGTTTTTTAGTAGAGCCCCAGTTGTTTGTCTTAATTTAAGGGCTTGTTTTCCTATGTGTGGCTTCCAGGACATGTTGTCAGTGAGTGTTATGCCCAGGTAGCTGAAAATGCCCACCTTCTCGAGTGAGGAGCCCTCTAGAGTAAATTTCCCTTTGAAAGATCTGTGGGGATTAAGGGTCATTAGTTTGGTTTTCGTTGCGTTGATTTCGAGTCCCTGGGATGAACAGAAATGCTCGAAGCACGCAAGGAGTTTCCTTAGACCACTAGGGGTCTTAGATATCAAGAGAGTGTCGTCGGCAAAGAGTAAGACTGGGATTTTTTGTGTGCCAAGTGAAGGTGCGTCAGCCTGCAGTCTGAGGAGGGAGGGGACAATTTCGTTGATGTACAGGGAAAAGAGGGTCGGGGCAAGTACGCAACCTTGCCGCACACCCCTAGAGACGTGGATTCTATCGGTAAGTTGGCCCTTGTTGCCCCACCTGACTTGTGCGTAGTTGTCCTCGTGGAGTCGTATCAAAATGGCAAGGATGTGTTCCGGGATTCCCATCCGAGAGAGAGTGACCCACAGTTTGTTGCGAGGTACTAGGTCAAAAGCAGATTTGAGATCCACGAAAGCTACATAAAGGCTGCCTTTACCGATGAACACTGTTTTCCAATATAATAATAGGAATCTGAGGGCTTGATCAGTGGTGGAAATCTTCTTTCGGAAACCGGCTTGGAGGGGGCTAAGGATATCGTGGTCAATTATCCATTCTTCTATCTTCCCTAGGAGGCAGTGGCAGAAGACTTTTTGGACACAGTCAATTAGACTAATGGGTCTATAGTTACAGGGAAGAGATCTGTCGCCCTTTTTAAAGATTGGAATAACAATGGCCGCTTTCCAAGAGTCGGGAATTGGCGCCCCAGATGCTATTGCGTTAGCTAGAATGGTGAGATATCTTGACCAGGATGCTAGGTCTGTTGAGAATAGGTCTGCTGGGACGCAGTCTGAACCAGGGGCCCTGCCGCGTTTTAGAGTGCTTAGAGAGTAAGTTATATCACTTTGGGAGAACAACAGGGGTGCTGCGGTGGTTGGTGCTAACGAGTGAAATAGGAGGGGGCCCGTACAAACAGAGGTGGGGCTATCATGATCAGGGGAGTACAGACTACTAAAGTGGGCTATCCAGTCTCTTGGGGCAATATTGGTTGTGATGTCCAAACCACTGGTTTCGGGGCCTCGCGCTGCCAGGGACCAGAACAGACTATAATTTCTCTCGCGCACAGCGTCGCTGAGTGATGTCCACCATTTGCTATCTTGATCACGCTTGGCTATGCATATTGCAGATTTATAGGACTTCCTAGCTACGCGGATGGCGATGGGGTCCTTGGATTTAATGGCTTGAACTAGGCGCTTGTTTAGGGACCGGCACGTTTTGTTGAACCAGCGGTGCCTGGCTTTGGGTCGTTTGTCGTCGTGGGATGGGGGTGCTGAGAAGTGGGTTGCGATATCCCTAAAGCAGGAGGTGTGGATTGAGCTAATTTCCTGGTGGGGTGTTGCAGAACCTGCCTCTAGGTCCCTTAGTGTGGATTTTAGGGTGTTGTTGGCAGCATTGATGAGTGCGGGCCGGGCCACAATATTGACCCATTTTAGGTGTCTTTTGTTGTTGGCCAGGTTAATACCCTCGGGTGCTACTGCTGCGGGGTTAGACGTGGCTGGGAGGTTACCTAGGGCTAATGTGTGGACAGAAAGAGGGTTGTGATCACTTTCGGTCCTTTCGATGATTGTCATATCGATGACTAGAGGCCATAATCTTATATCGAATAGGCAATAATCGATTCTGCTGGTGTGGTTCGTTTTGTTGTATGTGTGACTACCGTTGGTGTCTGAATTAGTTCTGCCATTTAGCGCCCTGAGTCCAAACTCCATGGTCAATGATTTTACCTGAATCGCAACCGACGTCCACCTTTTGATGGGTGACGTCCACCTTGTGACGTGCTGCAGAATATCGAGAAAGGTTAGTGTTTTTTAAATATTTATATTGGTATGTATGTTATGTGTGTAGTTTTTTTGTGTGTGTGTTTTGCACCCCTCCAATTTAATTTGCTACTAATCACCACTGCATATCATTATTATACAATAGGAAGGATAGAACCAATGACAATGTTAAACTGAAGCCATAAACATTTAAGGTTCTAAGGGCCAGATGCACAAAGCCATTTAGCATTTCGTAATGGTCCGAATCGCTATTTGGGGCCGTTAAGAAATGCTAAATGGACTTTTCAAATATACAAAGCCCTTTAGGGAATTGTAAATTGCGATTTCTACCTAGTAGAAATCGCAATTTGCCATACTCTGAAAAGGAAATCGCAAGTAGGGATTACCTATTTGCGATTCCTAATCAGATGTACAAAGCATTTCCTAAATGCGAATTAGGAATTTAGGAAATGCAGTTACCAATGACTTCAAGTAAATGGTAACTATGTGCAATTTAAAAAAAAAAACATCCAAGATGTTTTTTTTTTTAATTGCAATAGAGCACACATATGCCCCTAGGGCATATGTGTGCTCTGCGTGTGCATCATTATTTTTGGGGTGCCTTGCGGGGGCACTTTTACCCATAACCATCCTTGGTTCTGCATTTCCATAATAGCGATTTCCTAATAAGAAATCACTATTTTGGAATTGCAAAACCGGCCCAATGTCATAAATGCATGGGATTTCTTCGTTGCGATTTCCTGATAGCGATCCCCACTTTGTAGGAATCGCTAATAGGAAATTGGTATTTTGATACATATAATTTTGCATTTCCTAAATATTAATTTCTGTGGAGTCGCTATTTAGGAAGTACAAAATTGCATTTACGCACATCAGTCCCTATATACAGTATTTCATTTTATCAGAAATTAATCAGAATCTACAAATATTTAAATGTGTGACTGCCGTATTCTACAAATAACAAAAAAAATTACTGATGCAAACTTTTAAAATACCACACCTTTCATTTGTTTTGTGCATTTTATTATTGTTGTCTGTCAAAAACACAAGAATAAAACACCAACCAAGGATTCAAATCTGAGGCAGCTACATTGTTACTGTCACAGATTTAATAACGACAACTGTAAAAAAGAGAGAGAAAATATATTGCAATCTAACTAGACTCCCGATTTTCAGGCAAAATATATACCTGGTACTTAAAGTCAAGTTAATGTGAAATTAAGGTTAGACATACACATTGAACCACCTTTATAACTGAAGAGAAAATAACTATTTTTAGGCGGATGTGGATAACGTGCATAAGCTTTGTATAGTCACTCAAAGTGAAGAAAGCCAGTGGGAACAGTAAACTGACTATTGCTGCAGTCTGTTTGCTGTGGTAGACAAAAGCAAAATGTGAAAGCAAAATGTCAATGACAATACCGTGAAGCCCAATGGAGCCTACTGACCATGGGGCCAGATGTAGCAATATTGCAAATTGCGACTTGCAATTTGCGAGTCCATCCGACTCGCAAATTGCAAGTCGCAATTTGCAATGCAGTACGGTGTCTCAGACACCGACTGCGACTCGCTATGGGGTCGCAATGACCCACCTCATCAATATTCATGAGGTGGGTCGCAAATTGTGGCCCCATAGCGAGTATAGGCACTCGCAAACATGGAGGCCTGCTGTCGTCAGCAGACCTCCATGTTCGTGACTGCTTTCAATAAAGCATTTTTTTTTTTTTTAAGTGTAGCCCGTTTTCCTTAAAGGAAAACGAGCTGCACTTAAAAAAAAAACGAAACCTTTAGTTTCGGTATTTTTTCAGGGCAGGGAGTGGTCCCTTGGACCACTCCCTGCCCTGAAAAAATATTTTTGGGTCCATTCACAAAGTGGAAGGGGTCCCATGGGGACCCCTTACAATTTGCGAGTGGGTTACCATCCACTTGAAATGGATGGTAACTGCGATACCGCAAATGGTATTGCATACCACTCAGACTCGCAAATAGGAAGGGAACACCCCTTCCTATTTGCGATTCTGAAATGCATATTGCGAGTCGGTACCGACTCGCAATATGCATTTCTGAATGGCAAAGAGGCTTTTGCGCCTCGCAAACGGCGATTTTCGCCGTTTGCGAGGCGCAAACCCTTTGCTACATCTGGCCCCAAGTCCCATCTATATAACTTTATTATGTATGTATGTTTTTTCAATTAGAAAAGCTTTTTCAGGAGGCTGACCGAAAAAGGAAGTGTCTTCTTATAACAGCCGAAATTTCCAACATTGATATAGAGTACACTTTTCTATCAGGCTACCCTACTTTTTTTATGACTGTGAAGTGAATTAACTAACTGATCAATGCATCTCCACGCTGGTGAGTAATATTGCTTTAGGCTTTAGTTTCAACTCAGCCAGGCCTCGTCCCCTCACCCTACCCAATCTCCTTCTTTAGCAACGGAAAAACATGCAAGCCTCTGCCCCACCAAGGCACTTCTTTCACTTCCGTTCCGTTCAATCTCCTCCACCAACCATCTGAAAACCCCCCGTTCCAATTTACCACCTGCTCGGAGCAGGTGGTAAATGGAAAGGTTAAACCCCATGGAATTGTGAATTCTGTGTGTCATGTTCACATTATTCTAGAGCAGGGTGTCAGGACCTTGGGGCAAATCTGAGTGCCCGTCCATAGTGTTCATAATGTCCTCTGGTGCAGACAGAACGTAGGTGGGATGGACCAAATGAAGTGAGCAGAAAGAGAACTGACCGCAAGCAGCAAGGTCATCAGCCACAGCTGCTACCTGTTGCTGTATCTGTAAAACTGCTGCCCATAAAGTGCAATGATCACATTGCTTGTTTCTTGGATGTCTCTTTTCGGATGTCGTTTTTCCTGATGGGCGCCAATACCATTCATTTAACGCCCACTGAAACAATGTCCAGTACTGGCAAGGTGTACCTTACAGAAAGTGCAATTATGCGTGTGGAGTTTGCACCGCAACAGTACTGTGCAAATTGTAATTGGTACCAATGAGTGTATGGACTGTCCTTTGATTGGTTATTATCCTTTCACTCTGAACCATCATTATCATTTCATCCATTCATCTGTTCCATCCATTGCACCACAAGCAACAGTACTATGAACTTCAATAAGTGAGGTAATGGCTGTGGTGAAATTTGTTGACTAAGGATCTTGATCTGAATCAGCAGTGTGTGCTTGTGTTTATGAAGGTCATACTGTAAGGTAGGTTGAGTGGGCCTGTGCAAATTCATAGTGAAAGAGGTTATCCATTATGACGTCCATGGTAGTCTTATGTCAAAAAGATACAATGGAGCAGATTTCAGGAAAGTGGCGCTTCACCCAGTAAAGCACCACTTTCCTTGTGCCCGTTAGCACCACCCTACCACCACCATGTGTACAAGGTATTTAAAATATGGCACATCATGGCACAGGGTAGGGGGCAACAGTGTCATTTTTTTACACTATTGATGTACTCTGCAAGAGTATGCAGGGCTGGCTTTAGTGCTGGTGACACCCTGTGTGATAGACTTGTTTGGTGCCCCCCTCCTATGACCACCACCTCGGATTCACCCACTACCACCAGCAAACATGCCCCTCATCTCCCCATAGCCCACTGGCGTAACAAAAGCCCTGCATCCCCTGTGGTGGGGGGGGGGGCAGTTCTAGGGGGCCCTCCTCTGCACAGTACACTGTGTAGAGGTGGCAGGTCCCTGACTGGATCCAGGGAGGAGGTGTTCCCCTACAGGTACTTTTCAGGGGGTCCCCTTCAGTTTTGTTATGCCACTGCCAGAGCCCCCCTTTCACATACAGAGCATTTGTTTTAAAGCCCTTGTAAAGGCTGGCTTTACTAATCCACCCAGCTATCACATAAAATATAGTTCTGTTCTTTGCAGCAGGCACATTAACCCTCTACGCTACTTTATGGCGTGTCAAAGCTGCCACTGGACAAAAAGCTGATCTCGCTAAAATCACAAAAGTTATCTTGACTTTTGAATTGCTTCCTGAGGGCTGGCCGCACAAGGAACTTTTCAGCAGGTGCTTTTAAATCGCAAGTTTTGTAAGTTATTGCTAAACACAGCACCCCCTGAGGTCTGCACCCCCCCAATCCAGGTCAGCACTTGGTGCAACCGCACCGCTCACACCACCCTAAAGCCGACCTTGGGAGTAGTGCCAAAATGTTGGAGCTACTCCTCCAGAGTGCACAGGGGCCCATCATATTATTTTATAAATATTGGTATGCCCCCTTTTAACGCCTACTATGAGCAGGAGTTAAAAGTGCCAAACAAAATGACACAAGGAAATCTCTTAGATTTCCTTGTGCCACTTTTTCACCTCTCCCCAAACGGGGGGTGCCCCCCTTGCGTACATTATGACTGGCACAGACAAAATGTGCCGCAAGGGTTTACAAAGCGGCATGCATTGTGTCACTTTCTAATTATGGAGCAGGGAAAATGCAACCTTAGCGCCGCCTTAACATAAAGAAAATGATGCTATGGCAGCACCACTGAAATGTAGTGGTGACGTGGCATGTGGTGTTTCCGACAGAAGGCAATTAAGTAAACAGCACACATAAATTGTATCAGAAGGAAGCTAGGCCCCAGGAATGATGGTGGAAGGGAGTGTGATTGCGATTGTGGACCAGAGCCAGGGAAACAACTTACCAGACACGACAGGCACCTTGAAAAGGGAGTACCACTTCAAATTTAGGATACTTGTTCAACGGTGCATCGTAACAAGAGTGCATGCACCTGGTGCACTGGAAAGATAGCCACGCAGGTGACATCCTCCATAGGCAGCACAGACAACATAAAGGCTTCTGAGTACTCATCACCTCAAGAAGACAGACAACAGAAGCAGAATGAATGAGGAGAGCTGTGCGGTGGCAGATTTTGATGGCATTGAAGAATAGGCTATAACCTTCAAGGATAGCGCAAGTCAGTCAGAAGATGTCAGGTCTAGAAAGGACAAACCGATAAATGGGAAGTAGTCCTCTGTGGCGTTAATATTTGTTGTGTAACTGCAGGCAAGATATAGTGCAGGAAGAAGACTGACAGGGAATTGGGCATACAGGAGACGGGACAAAGGGCAAGTTACAACCACAGAGACATAGGGGGTCATTATGACCCCGGCGGTCGGTGCTGTAGTGGCAGTAGTAGTGCCAACAGGCTGGCGGTGCATACTGCCATGTTATGATGTACCACACCGACCGCCACGGCGGTAACGACTGGTGGGCTGGAGACTACAGTACTATGACCCCACCCACCGCCATGGTTTCTGTGGCTTTTTTACCACCACGAAAACCATGGCAGTAGGCGCCATCTTCTCCACCTCCCTCCCCCTCCTGAGAATCCACCCTCACCCTCCGCCTCCCCCTTCGGACATCCCCGACATACACACACCTATACGCACAGACATACACATGCATACACACACGCATACCTACATTCACCCACGCATGCATACATCCATGCAAACTGACATACATACATACACACACGCGTTCCAAACCCACCTCACCCACATGCACTCACACAGAAACATACACACACACCTACACACACTCACAACACCCCCCCACCCCCCTCCCCTGTTGGAGCACCCGACTTACCTGCTTGCAGGGGGTCTTCCGGCAGGAGACGGAATGGACCATGATACGGTCGGCGGCAGTCTACTGGCGTGGTGCTGCTGCTGGCAGCCTTACCGGCACCCGCTGCCATGACCGTACCCGGAATTCTGCCAGCCTTATGTCGGAATTCCAGCTATGGTCATAATATGGCAGGTGGTAGCTAGCCACAACGACGGTCTTGTGGCGCCCGTCACCGTGGCGGTAAGTCGCATTTACCGCCTATGTCATAATGAGGGCCATAGTGTGGTGCACGGAAAAGAGAAACTACATCTAACACAAGTCAAGGGTGATTGAGAGGAAAGAGAAGGTAGACAAGAGGTTGAGTCCACCACTTTACATTAGACATTGGTGAAAGATGAGAATGAAGGTAATTGTTGGAGGTATGGGGAACAGAAAGGACAGAAGAGCGGAAAAGCAGATGTTCTGGGGAGATGGAGATAGCTGGGAAAGATCATGAATGTGAAAGCTTGACATTTGAGGGATTCCAGAAGACTTACTGGGAGTCATGGGATAGGTATTTAGGGAAGAGACACAGGATACCTGAGGACATAGCCTTGTGGGACAACTGGGAAGGAGGTCTGTGAGCAGTGAAAACAGGATAGAAAGAGCAGAAATGAAGATAGTCTGACACAGGCAGGTCAGGTGAAGAAGAATGAGAAAGCAGGAAAAGAACACCAATCAGGAGCCACACATACAAAAAAGATGATGCTACACTATATAAGCATATTAGCATAGTTGGGAGAAAATCTTGTAACAAGTACAAATAGACTATGTGGGGTAGTGCATACATAGACATACTAAAGTTTCTAGTTAGAGCGATGCTTAACATAAGAGGGTTGAATGCAGAAAAAAGGGATGTAGCAAGAAAACCAATACTGCCCACCAACATTGATATATTTGCAATGTAACATTAACAGGCATTTTCTTTGCTACAATGCACTATGGACACCTTTCAGTCTTCAGATACTTGGATGTGATCATGACAGCCAAAATTACCTTTGGAGGGCTGGCATGGTATGGTTGAAATACAATGAGGAATTCAGGGCAAGAAGGGAGTTAGGTCAGGTAAAATCATGGGTGTGGATAGATAATGCATTTTGGCTGGAGTAGATGACCCCCTCAATGGTAAGTACTGCAAGTGGATTGCCACTACTTCACAGCCCCTTTCCATCCACACCCAACCAAGAGGTGGTGGGATGGTTGAGTAGACAACCTAGAACTGGGACACCGTTGATCTGTTGGGACTTCAAAACAGAGGCATGTTACCAATCACTAATCATCATTCCATCAGTGGGTGCGTCAACACCATTTGGAGCACAACTTCTCTAAATGGTGTAGGAGTACCCTCTGGTGCACTCTTTTGCTGGACAAGGGGCTGGGGAAGGATGTTAGAACAGAAGAAATATGAGAGAGAGAATGAGCAAGGACAATATTCTGGAGGCAAGAGAACCATGGCTGCGATAATACACAGTCAGTTAAGTAACATGGAAATTTAAAAAAGGATTTACTATTGGAAGTAATATACCATTTGTGGGCCACAGCATAACCCCAGGGTTGAGAATTTCAAATGTATTCCAGAGGTGGAGCTGACCCAACTAATGAAGGAAGTTCATGCGGAATGCATAGCAGGCCCATTCCAGGTGATTATGATGTGAGACCACACTGTATCACTGTTAGGCGTAGTCCTCAAGAAAGTTAAAGGGGAGTGCAGACTGACTCATCAACCATATTGGGCAGAGGGAGAATCCATAAATTATAAAGAATCAAAGTGCTTGGTCTCATACTTCAGCACTTATGAGGCTATTGTCATGTTCTGGAAGTGCATATTGGGCAGGGAGACAAGCAAAGGCAGGTATGAAGTCTGGGTTCTGGCTGTTGCCAATTCACCTAGATGATTTTCTCATGGTAGGAATATAATTTGAAGGCTGGATCTTTGTTGACAAGGCAGTGACAATACGCAGCTGTGCTGCATGCCCAGTTCTCAAAACTTTCAACACCTTTCTAGAATGAGCAGTAAAAGTAGTGGTAAGGTTAAAGCTAGTGCTGCACCACTTCAATTAGTTTTCGCTAGTAAGCCGGCAAAAAGAGCAATAAGAATGCAGTCATCTGATGAGGATATTGGAGAGGGCTGGAGAAAACCTTGGTGTACCTCTGGTACTCAAGTAAATAGAAGACCCATCCATGAAAATAACGTTCCTGAGCATAGAACTTCATTCAGTTGCCATAGTGTCACACTCACTGAAGGGCAAGCTAGAAACATTGAGGGACCTTTTGAGGGAGGTGACAAGGAAGAAAAAGTGCGGGTTGAGGAAATGCAACAAGTGATAAGCCTCTGAATTTGGTCTCCTTAGGCCAGGCATTTTGCTGGATAATGACATTGTCTATTAGATGGGCCTCTAAACTGCATTGCCGTATAATGTAAGGGATGAGCAGGGCATACATATTTGGTGCTGATTTCTGGATATCAGCAATAGAATGGCTGTGGCTGAAGAGTGCCCCCACTTAATTGGATGGTTCTGATTATAGTTGATGCAGCAGTGGTAGTTTCAGATTATGTTGCAAGTGACATTGGTGCGTAGAGAGATGGTCAGAGGACTGGAAGAAGTGCAATCCCAGCATTGCCTTATTAGATTTCTTCCTGGTCTTAGTGGTGGTTATAATGTGGAGCAAGAAACTGATGAACAGGAAAGTGACTTTAGTCATAGACAATGAGGTAGTGCTGGGTGTGATCAACAAGAAGGCTGCTATGGACCTTTAGGCCCTGCAACTGCTTAGAGACTTAGGCCCTCATTATGATATTGGTGGTAAAAACCACCTACCGCCACGGCGATGACCACCAAAAGACCATTGCTGCGGCTACCAGTCGTCCGCCGTATTATGACCACAGCTAGTTTTTCACCAGAAGAATGGCGGAAATCCAGCTGTGGCCATGCCAGCAGATGGCGGTAAGGTGGCGCTGCTGCCACCAGCAGCACCACACCAGTATACCGCCGCCAGCTGTATTATGACCCATAATATAGTCTGGCGGTGTTCTGCTGGCAAGCGCTGCTGCTGGCAGCAACGCCCCGTCCCGTCTCCTGCCGGAGGACCCCCTGAACACAGGTAAGTGGGTGCTGCGAAATGGGAGGGAGGTGGGGAGTGTTGTATGTGTGTGGGGGTGTGTATGAATGTTTGTGCGTGCGTGTATGCGGGTGTGTGTTCCAAGTTGAATGTGTATGCATGTATGGAGGTGTGAGTGCTTGTATGTTGTGTTCTGTGAATGCGTGTCTGCGTGTATGTATGAAAGTGTGTGTGGATGTGTGTGTGAATGGATGTATGCATGCATGGATGCATGTGGGAGTGGGTGTGTGTATGCGTGTGTGTGAAAGGGGCATAAATGTAGGGGGGTTGGAGAGGAAGGGGTGGGGGGCGTATGGAGATGGGGTGGGGAAGACCTTTATCAGTGACAGGGATGGGATTCTCTGTCACTGATAGTGCCTACCGCCATGGTTTTTCGTGGCGGTAAGGGAGCCACGGAAACCATGGCGGTAGGCTGGGTCATTATCCCGCAGGCGGTACAGTGACAGCTGCCGGGCTGGAGATTGATATCTCCAGCCCGGTGGCAGTTACCGCCATGCGGTCGGTCTGGTACATTGGAGGTTTGGCTTCAGCTTCAGCCAAACCGCCCATGTCATAATATGGCAGAAAGTACTGCCAGCCTGTTGGCAGTACTTTCCACCATATTACTGCCGACCGCCAGGGTCATAATGAGGGACTTAGTGTTATGATGTTCGCAATGAAACATTGTGTTCTGCACCATACACATGTTAGCAATGGATAATGGCATTTGGTTGACTCACTGTCTCGATTCCAGTCATTGAGATTCTGCGATCTGACACCATCAGCAGATGGTGTCAGGATTCAACGGAGAACTCCTAGATTAAAACTTCAAACAGTGAGTGTAGTCTTCTCTGGAAAACAATTCCAGATAAAAGAGAAGACAAGGGCTAATGGCGGGAGAGCTAAAAGGTATCTGAGAACTTATAGGATGACTGCTAAAGACCCCCTTCCCTGGTTCCGCTCTAGTTGTACGTGTAACTCTGCAAAGTACTGAAAACACTCTTCCGTGCTCCAGGGAGTTCTGGGAAAAGTGCTGTGCTGTGCTGTAAGTCGCGCTGCTCGCACTGATTTTTAGTGCCGGGAGTTTGTCCTGTGCTGTGAAACCAGTGCAAATTGCACAATGCACAGTGCAGAAGGACGCTGGTTCTTTCTGCTGCTCAAGTAGATTTTCTACTCTAAAGGCAGCTTCCTCAACACGAGTAGCAGGTTTCTCAATGCGAGCAGTCATAAAGAAATATCACTGTGAGGTGGTCTAGCATGTTTTTTTCACTCGCCTACCTAACGGTGAGCAGCGAGAGAAAAAAATATTGTGCTCCGTGCTGCGCTGCTCCGTGGAGATTTTTGGAACTCTGTGGAGTAGGCAAAACTCCAAGAAGTCCGCTGGCAGAGCAGAATTCATCGTCCACCGCTAGAAGGGACCAAGGCAAATTGCTCTGGTGGGGAAATGAAAGTGTGGGTGATTGAAAGACACGTTCTAGGGATTTTAAGGAAATGCTTTTGTAATTGAAATTGTAACTGTAACACTATTTATATAGTGCTTATTACCACTGACAAGGCGTCAAAGCACTTTTTGGCGAGTAGCACGCTACTCCGGTACCCAAGAGGAATTAGTGGTGGATTAGTACAGGGAAATATGAGTACAGTTTTAGTATTATTATGAGTTCATTTGAGCAGAGGATGTGTGAGTTTGTTAGTTGGGTTGACTAGAGTAATGGAGGGAAAGAGGAGGAAAGAATCCAGAAGTGTTAATTGGGAGTTTAAAGTAACAGGATGAGGCTTGGGGTGAGTAAATGATAGATGGAGGAGGGAAGAGTCTGTGGAAAGGGTTAGGGAGATCATAGTAGTCAAAGGTGAGATAAATGAGGTAAAATGTAGTAGGGTTGCTTGGGAGATCATGTTAGTGAACTAGTGATTGCGGTGAGCTAGATGTGGAAGAGGAGGGAAGAGCTTAGGCAGGGTTATTTTGGAGATGAAAGTAGTAGTATGGGTTTGGGATGAGTCAGAGTGGGGATGGAGGGTAGATTGATAGAGACATGACATAAGGTAATGGGTAGACAAAGTAAAGCTTACAAGAGAGTACATTTATATTATTTGTATTTATTTATAGTTTTATATATATATATATATATATATATATATATATACATTTTTTATCATTTTTTTAAATTTAATTTATTCATAATTATTTTTTTTTTACCTTAATTAACTTATTTATAATTTGAATTTTATTTATAGATTTTATTTATTTTTATTAAATTTTTCTCTAGTACAGTAGGACTAGAGTAATAAATAAATAAATAGGTATGTAATTACATAGTAATAGAATATATGTCCAAGGAATATAATAATAGGTATAATAATATGAGAAGAGTAGTATTGTATAAAGATACACGAAGGGGGGGACCGGGAGATTACTGGTCCAGTGTACAGCCTCCCAATACAAGTGTTTAAAGACAAAAAGGTACACTGTTCCAAGGAAAAAGAATAAGAGCGAATCTAATTCTACAGGAGCGAGAACTCTCATGCATCTCACTTGATGACTGGCTTCATCATTGGGAAGGCCCCTCGTCAGGCCGGTGCTGCAATGCCTAACGGGCTCCCCAATGGGGGGGCTCTTAACCGTATTGCTCAAATAGTAGCAGATGAGAATCAAATCATGTCGATAAGGTACCCAATTGCAAGTACCCATTTTCTAACATTTATTTATCTTTCCTCAATTTTTGAATAGCGAAATGCTTATGATAATAAAACATTTGATCAGTATGATGTAAAAACTAGAGCAGGGATTCATAAGTATGTAATAGAACAACTTATCTAGGAGCTATACAAATACCTATGAACATGTTTAGCATATCTATATATCTATATTTGCAAATATATATATATATATATATGTATATATGGGTACATAAATATGTATTTAACTACAAGTAAATATACATTTGTTAAACAGGTTTAAAGAGTATGTGTATAATTCATTGTTATGACATAGTAGCGATACATATTTCCGAAAGAACTATACATATCTAGAATATACACATAATCAGATGACAAATATTTATCAACACAGGCATATGCAGTCCATTGCTATTTGAATATGGTGGTTATGAAGGAAACAGCCAACTCTTAAGTAGTCTTCTGAAGACAAGATAGTTATCCATGGATCTTATATTTGGGGTTAATGAAGTCTATAGTTTGGCTGCTTGAACGGAGAATGATGTGCCACCTATAGTCTTTTTCTTGTATGATGGTATTCTAAGGTGGGGTGCCAATCTTGAGCGGAGGTTTCTTTGTTGAATGTATTTGGTTTTCTTGATAAAAAGCGGTACTGTTCCATGTATAGCTTTGTGGATGATACAAAGCAGCTTGCAGGTGTATCTTCTGGCAAAGAGTAGCCAGTGGAGAGCTCTCAAGGCAGAGGAGATGTGGGCTTTTAGCTTTACATATAATAGTAGCCTGGCAGCAGAGTTCTGTATACAATGTCATTTTTTCATAATCAATAGAGATGATCCATGGTAGAGGCCATTGGCATAATCCAGTTTGGATAGTGCAAGAGAGATAGCAGCTTGCACCTTGTGTGGAAATCCGAGGTGGGAGAAGATGCGTTGCTGAGTATTCAAGGTGATGAAGCTTGTTTGTGCTAATTTGTCCACTTGGGCATTCATTGTTAACTTGGAGTCCATGGTAATCCCAAGGTTTTAACTTCCTTGGATAGTTGAGGAGGTGGTCCGAGATCATCAGGCCAGGCGCACAGTGGGTCATAATTATCCCAGTCACCGCATGTGAGTACTTCCGTTTTGGGAGCATTTAGTTTGAGATGGCTCCAAGTCATCCACTGATCAACAGCTCTGAGGCAATTGAAGATTTCTGAGTTTTCAATGTTTTTGGGGTATTCCAATTTAAGTAGTATTTTTGTGTCATCTGCATAGCTGTAGCATGTGATTTGGAAATCACTGATCAGTCCTGGTAATGATATCATGCAAAGGTGAGATGATTGATCCTTAGGGGACCCCTCCTAGGGTTTGGAGGAGAATAGATAATATTAATTCTGTTTTGAAGGTAGGATGTAATCCAGTCAAGAGCAGTCCCTTCTATGCCGGCTTCGTGGAGTCTTTGAATTAGAGTGTCATGGTCAATTGTATCAAAGGCAGCTGAGAGGGTCAAGAGAAGTAGTGCAGCAACTCCACTGTGGTCGACTCTGTTTTTCAGATCATCCCAGTTTGCTGTGAATGCTGATTCAGTGCCTCTTCCTGGGCGGAATCCAGTTTGGTAGTCTGAAAGTATGGAATTGTCTTCAATGAATTGTGACATCTGGGCAAATGCTGCTCTTTCTATCAGTTTGCCCAGGAAAGGTCCATTTGTGATTGGTCTGTAGTTGTTGGGGTCCTGTGGGTTTTGGTTTGTTTTCTTTAATAATGGATGTATGCATGCCTTTTTTAGGTCTTCAGGAAAAGTTCCTGTAGTTAAAGAGTTATTGATGATTCTTCTTGCAGGTGGCAGCAGAAGTAGATAAAAGAATATTCTTCAAGGTGTGTGGTCGACAAGGGTCAGAAGGGCAACCCGAAGGCCTGCTTGCTTTGAAAAAAATACAGGCACATATTTAATCAAGATAGGAACAGAAAGGCATGTCCTAAGATGGAGTGATTGACTGGAGAGTTTGATTAGGTGAAAAACATCTAAGGTCTGGGGGTATGTACGACCCAGGAGTTAGGGACAGAGATGAACTTTCCAACAGAAGCTAACGGTTTTCTTGACAGGACAGGAAGCTGAAGGAGATCAGTAAAATGCAAAATTATAATTATATGGTCAGTAGCTAGGACAGGGTGACAATATGGTTCTGGTAGTGTGGCATGGAAAAGAGAGCATGAGATGTGGCCAGATGTTACCCACACTTCAGAAGTTAAGTGAGAAGCGCAGTGGCAACAAACAATACTAATACACTTAGAAGAAAATGATTTGGTTTAGATGTCTGCATTAGCTCTGTTGAAGATGATAAAAATGAACTTGAAGGTGATGTAGGCCAGATGGGAGCATATTCACATTGTTCTGTACCAGTTTCTCCTGAGGAGGGTATGTAGAGGAATTTGCAAGACTCAGCCATAAATAGGTCAAGAAGTAAACAAAGAGATATCAGACTTCTTTAAAGCTAGTAGTGCAGCAGGAGGAAATTCTAAACAAATGGGCAATGTCATTCAGGCAGGATGGTGTGCACTTTTCTCTCCCAAGGAGATGGATGCACTTGTTGAGCTTGATGGAAGAGATGTATAGTTGGTGAGAACAGAACATTATAAGAACAGCCTTCTCCCCACTTCTTGAATTCCACAAGAATCTGATGACCTGGCTTTTCAAGTAGTCCACCTCCTAGATTTGTCTAGACTCTCATCTGCTTAGTGCCAGCTACCCTCCCAAGTGATAGTTTACTCTAAAATTGGCAGAAAAGAACACAAAACACAACATTTAAAGAAAGATTGAAGGGGGAACAGAAAGAACACCCCCGGGTGGGAATTTCAGGTGGTAGATGAGAGACCTCAGGCCAAGGCAGGGGGATTGCCTGTAAGGTTTAGAAGCTGAGAATTAGAGTGAGAACAGAAACACAGAGAAATCAAGAAACAGTTCGGGCCTGGAGCAGGCAAACTGGGAAGGAAGTCAGTTCAGATTATGTTTGAAGAATAGATATATGACAGTAATGAGTGTGTGGTATTAAAGAAGAGTTGGAAGATTATACATTTGGGGAGAGCAATGTCCGGGACTGAGGTTTCCGTTAGAGCCCCTTTGTTCCATTTGTTAGCACGTTAGGGACCTTAGTTCATATGGCTTGGGTAAATGATGTGATATTGTGAGCTCTATTTCCTTCTGAGTAAGGTGTTATATTCATCAAAATGTAACCATATCAGGTCTCAGGCCCTCTTTACAACTTTGGCGGTCAGCTGACCACCATGCAGGCAGTGGCGGTTGCACTCCCGCCTGGCTGGCGGTGAATACCACCATATTACGACCACTGTGGTGATCCCACCCAAATACAGCCAATGCCCTGCCAGAACTGCCAGTGCGGTCCGACTCCCGACGATGGTGGTTGCCATTTTCAGGTCGACGGAAGGCCATTCACTGCCCACCATATAATGACTTAGCAGACCACCAGGATTTCTGGGATGGTACCACTGCCATGAAAGCCTGGTGGAACGAGCTCTATAAAAAGAGACACTTACCTCCAGGGACATAAAGGAGTCCTGGCCACCATGGAACCCAAACTGGAAGTCTTCCCGATGCTAGACCACCCAATGGAAGTACAGGAGCAAGGACGTTGATGAAGACGACAGTGAGTACAGCAGCCTAGCACACAAGGGAGGGAGGGGAGAGTGACACACCCACATGCAACACACACACCGCCAAGGACTGCGACGCATACATACACCCCAAACAAACACCAGTCCCGATACACAAACACATCCACAAACACAACACTACACACAAACTACAGACACGTACACCCAGCACTCACGCAACATGCACAACACACATCTTATACACATACCACACATAGAGAACAATCTGCTGTAAAATATAACAATTACATAAGCCATAAGAAAAGAAAGGCAGGATGAAAACCTTTGAGTTTATCATTGTATTGAGCTGGGTATTAGATCTTAAACTAGGTAATAATTCAAAAATAACTAAAAACAAAGGGTCATTGACCAGTCCAAATGTCCATATATATATCTCAGGGCAGGAATGGTCCACAAATAGGCGCAACTTGACTCCTGACAGCCTAATTGACTCGACTGTGCAGGGACATCCATGTGGAAGGCAGGCACCTCAGGGGGCAGGGAGTGGTGGAGGGGGGGATATTTTGGAAGGAGGGTCCTTGAATTTTGATTTGAGAGGGGGTTTGGTTTTCGATTTAGGGGCAGGGGAGTGGGTTTGGAGCCAGGGTGGGAGTGGCTACCTTTTGCTTCGTAGATGGAGGTTTTTTGGTAGGGGGAGGGACATTGGAAACACTAGGATGGCCATGGGAGGACTGGGAGATGGAGGGTCTGAGCTGGGGGTGGAGGAACCTGACGTTTAGGGACACCACAGGGTGGGTCAGGAGGGGGGAACAGGTGAAGGCGGGCAAGGAAAATATTTTTAGGTACGGTGGGTTGGAATGTGGGAGCAGGTTTGGGAGTGGAGGTAGAGGGAGTGGCTGTAGGATGTGTAGATGTGCTGGACTTGGATGTAGGTGCATGCAACAAAGTGTGCTTGTGTGAATTGGATGACTATTGGGTGGGTGAGTGGGGGGTGTTTATGTGTTTTGGGAGGGGGAAGAGGGGGTGGGAGAAAATCGGCAGGTAGTGTGTATGTATGTTGGGGTGGTGTTTGCAAGTAAGGTGGGTGTTTCCCACATGGTTGTGATGGTGGTGGTGTTGACTGCGCATGTGGTGTATGGGGTGCTACTCTGCATGTCTGCTGTTGTGGTGACTGTGGACTAGGCTGAACAGGTGACAGGATCTGGGATTGAGGATGTAGTAGTTGCAGGTGTGAGTGCTGATGTGTCTGTGAGGGAAGAGGTGGAGGGGAGACAGTGGAGGCAATGGCTGTTGTGTGTGCTTCTGTGTGTTGGCTTTGTGTATGCTTGTGTTGTGATCTGTGGTGCTTGTGCTTGTCTTTGTGAGTCTTGTCTGTTGTTTTGGGTGCATGCTCATCTGAATGTGTGCTTTGTAGGGTGGGGGGAGCGGGGTCTGGGACTGGTGACAGGTAGTTGGAGGGGGGATGGGAGAACTAGGGACACTGGCTGCCATCAAAGAGGAGGCCAGGGCCTGAAACAATCTCTGTAGGCCAGCCAAGCCAACGTGAATGTCCTCCAGGTAGGCATTGCATTGCTGCATCTGGGATGCCAGCCCCTGGATGACATTCACTTTGGTTGACTGCCCTACAGAGATGGACCTCAGGAGGTCAATAGCCTCCTCATTGAGGGCAGCAGGGCTGACTGGGGCAGGGGCTGAGGCGCCTACGGTGAAGGAGATGCCCACCGTCCTTGGTGAGCGGGCATGGGCAACGGGTGGGGAGCTACTGGGAGGGCAGTGCTGGAACTGGAGGTGGCGGAAGATGATGTTGCTGGAGTGGTCCCAGAGGGGACCGCTACCACCATGGAGCTCCTATCGGAGGAGGAATCTGAGTCAGATGTAGCAGCTCCTGTCTCCCCCATGGTGGTCCCCTCGCCTTCCAACCCACTGGTCCCCTTGCTTTCTGTGGACGCTGGCTCCTGGGCCCTGTGGGCTGCAGCTCCCCCATTCGCCAGTGTCCCTGCTCCTTCACCAGATGATGCTAATGCACACAAGGACAGAAGAAGAAAAGGAGGGAGGGTGGGGGAGAAAGAAAGGGAGCACAGAGTCAGTTACAGCAATGACAGCACATATGACATATACATCATAATAACTCATTGGTAATTTACACTATGCAGTGACAACCACAAGACCGCATCATTGCCTGGGAACAACGGCTAAACATGAAATCTGAAGAAACTATCATCCTCCATAAGCAACTCTGTACTTTGAAATCTGCACATCTATTAAGACTCTGTAATCCATGTCTGCCTGTTGACAAAGGTACAGTTTCACTTACTCCGTTACAGTGTCTGAACAACTTGTAATTGCCAGGACATACCACTTAGATAGGTGACATGAGAGTGTCACTCCTACACTGGAGAGTGAGGCTGTAGCCCCTTACTTATGTTGAAAACTCTGCAAATAACTAATACCTATTGTACATACCACTCACCATTGCTATGCAGAACTGTACAGCATTAGCAACAATGGCGTACATAGGCATTCACTGACTATTACCTTGGTATCCAAAGACTATGCCAGTCTTAAGGAAAAAAAAGAACACTGTGAGTACTCACCCCCTTGTGGCTGCTGTGCTGTCCTCAAGCGCCCATCCAGCTCTGGGTTGAACACTGCCAGTATGTGGGCCATAAGGGGGGGGGAGGGTCAGAGTCCGATGGACATCCCTCCCTCATTTGGAGGACGTCCCCAGCTGGGCCTCCACGGTCTACCGGGCCCAGCATCTCAGGTCTCCCCACCACTTTCTGGAGTGGGTGGTCTGCCGGCTATGGACCCCCAGAATCCGCATGTCCTTGGCGATGGCATGCCATAACCCTTTCTTCTGATGAGTGCTAACCTGCAAAGGCGACACAGACAGAAGGACACCATCAACTACACACTTCAGTCAGTTACAGTAATTGACTACATACTGTATCGATCTCACAATCATCATACACATCACTTGTAGCTCTGTGTACGTTTTGTATGCACCATGGCTGTCACATCTACACCGATAATCACCGCCATCACTGGCGGTGATCATCATTGGCCCCTGTTCTCCATAGACATCAATGTTATCCAATCAGGTGTTGCACAGCGGTTCTGACAGCCCTCCGCCATGGCGACTAACGCCGGCAGAGTGAGGTCCCTTCCATCTGTCCTCTGCATGCAGGACAGGCGGATGCCATTTTCTGAAGATTTTTATCATTGCAGTCAATGATATGTGCATCATAGGTACTTATAGTACACATCAAGGCAATTCCTGCACATTAACATTGTACATTTGGTGGCAGATTTCTGCCTTACAATATCAATGCTTATACCAGTACATTGCTTGAATAAAGAGTAGTTGAAGAACATTGTAAATGTTATGATACAAATAACGTATTACTACTTAGACTACAACTGTGAAGCAGTATTACCATATCATAATATTGGATAGGATTAGAAGTCTGTTTCCATGTTTAGGCAACCAGAGCAGATTCCAAACATTGGTTGTCTGAAATGTATTAGAAAGCTCTAATTTCTGTAATGGTGTGTGTTCAAATCCTTTATGCTTTCTCACACTTGTGATGTTTGGTTTGTTTAGATACCAACCACTAAAGAGGAGGAGGAATGCACCTAATTACAGACCCCTAGTTGACTCAGCTACAATGGAGGAACGCCATATAATTGTCACCTATCGTCTGAACAGGGCGACTATCAACTGAACTGTGTGGACAATTGGAGCCTGATCTCATTCCTGCTCTTCGTAGTCCGACTGCAATACCTCCTACTGTACAGGTGCTGTCAGTGCTCCACCTCCTTGCCAGTGTATCATTTCAGGTGACATTGGGCTTGGCTGCAGGTATGGCTCAGCCAATGTTTACTATATTGCTGAAAAATGTTCTGAATGTCTTGCTGAGACACATGAAAAGTGATATCACATTCCCCCAAAGTGATGATTTGCCGACTGTTAAGACTGCTTTCTGTACAATGGGACATATTCCACACGTGATTGGGGCCATTGATGGGATCCACATTGCTTTGGTTCCTTCCTGGACAAATGAGCAGGTGTTTAAAAAAAGGAAGAATTACAATTCCATAAATGTGCAGATAGTGTGCCTTGCTGATCAGTATATTTCTCATGTTACATCCAAGTTTCCAGGATCTGTACATGATGCCTACATAATGAGGAACAGAAGTGTCCCACAGATGATGGCACAACTACAGAGAGAGAGAGTCTGGCTCATTGGTGGGTATGATGTTTTCATTCAATGTCAAAGTACATTACCTTTGAGTTGTCCTCTGTAGTATTGTACATATGCAATGTGAGATCTTCACTATTTTCAGGTGACTCCAGTTACCTGAACCTATCCTGGCTGTTGGCAACAGTGAGGTATCTTAGGACAGAGGCTGAGAATCCCTGAAATGAGGCACATGGACAGACCAGAAGAGTGATAGAAAGAACATTTGGCCTTCTGAAAGCCAGGTTTAGGTGCCTACATCTTTCTGTGAATCTCTACTCCCCTGTAAAGGTCTGCAAGATAGTCGTGGCCTGCTGCAAGCTTCACAATTTGGCCCTCAGAAGGCATGTGTCATTACTGCAGGAGGAGAGGGGAGACAGTACACCTATGCCAGCAGATTAAACTCAGGACAATGATGAAGATGGGAGGAGGATGATGTGGACAAAAGGACACATCTCATACACCAGTACTTCCAATGACAGTCAGGCAAGTCTGTAGTTCTGTTCATATCACTATTTTAATGAAGAGCTGTGTGGCAGCTATGACGTACAAAACTCTAATGTGTGCTTTTTGAAACCTAAAACTGTTCCATCGGTGGCTAGTGTTGCCTCAGGTATGATATATGGAGAAAAGCTCATTCTGCCTATGTTATGTATCAGCTGTTTGGCAGTTTCAAATACATGCCCACTTCAAAATGTATCCTCATTTTATACAGTACTTAGCATTTGTTGCTAGGAATGTAATGTGAGTTTCAATGTGCTTCCACAACCGCTCTGTGATTTCATTGTCCCTGAAACTTTGGACTGGACTAGGTGTTATAGAGGAGGGATTGACATACTGATAACATGGCATAGCTAACTGTGTTATCTTGTCTAAGGCCCTTAAAAAGTTGTGTCTTGTCACTACTAGTGTTTAGAGTTAATTGCTGTGCAAAATATTAAGTTGATGTGACCAGATGAATGTAGGCTGGTGTGCTACAGGGGGCTCATGTTGCTTTACTTCCCTTTACTTCTAATTTGAATGTCACTAAAGATTTCCTTTTTTTCAGATGTTGGTGTGGTCACTACTGAGTACTCATGGAATGCCTACAGAATGCTTTTACACAGTTTGGTGGATGGTGACTTGTGGCAAGCACTTACACTGGTAATGTGTACCCCAAGCTGACAGTAGATTGGATGGATTCACAATTTACATTACATTTGCACAGGAAAATAAAGGTCAAGACATTGCATATTGATAAAATAACAGCACAAATCGTTCAGTTGTGTTTAAGTGCGTGATTACAAAAAGGAAGGGATAGTGCAATACAGTGGGGTGGTGGTGGACGAAATCTTCAGTGTAGTGGCCCAATCAGTTTGTAGCACAGGCCCAGTATCCAGGAGCCATAGGAAAAAGGAGCAATGGCAGTCCAAGGTAAACAAGGTGTCTCGGTGGCATACAAGGGAGACATGTAGGAGAGGCTCACTTCCTGGCAGTGGTTTTTGACTTGGCTACAGTCTCTGTAGGATGTCTGGCTTACAGAGAACGTTTGCAGGGTGGTTCCTCTGCTACAGAGGTAGGGGTGCTGGTGGGGTATGAGTCCTGTGGCAGGGCCTCAAGTCCACTAGCTGCACCAGATGAAGAGGGCTGGTCAGTACTCTAGCTAGAGGAAGGGGCCAGCTGGTCTTTTGAGGACTCATGCATGATGGTCGCAATTTCCCAAAGCACCTCTGTAATGGAGCCCATGTTGGCATTGTGGGCCTGCAACTGCTGCATGACCTCCTGGTGGTGTTCATTCTGCAGCCTCTGGTTCTCCTGCAAGGTGGTGAGTACCTGGACCATCCTGTCCTGGGATATCTGGCATGCTCCCAGGACTTGTGACAGTGCCTCCTGGCCAGTTGGTTCCCTGGGTTGGCCCACCCCTTACAGCACAGGTGCCCTCCCACTGGCCCTGGCCCCCTGCACAAGTTTTCCCTGAACTGTGTGTCCACTCCCACTTACACCAGGACCTTCTTCGTCTTGCCTGGGAGGTGCTGACTCCGGTCTCTGTACAGGTGGGCACACTGTTGATTGACATGTCCTGGGGACAGATGTTTGGGGGCATTGCGTGGCTGCTGTTGTAGTGGAGACAGATGTGGGGCACCCTGGGGTGAGCTGGGTGATGCTTATGGTGTCTGACTGACCAGAGGTGCCAGATGGGCCTGGGAGATCTTCCAGATCCAGACAACCAGAGTAGCTGTCATCACTGGGGCCTTGTTCTGGTGGAGGACTGGGTAGACGTGACACATGCTGCTTGCTGACATTAGCTGAGGTACCTGTGGACATGTATGATAGTTGTTCATATCATCCTCAGATATTAATATAGCTAAAGCAGGGAATTAATGGAGGGTGTTTGCTCCTCAGGTATGGCTTTGGCAGTTGACGATGAGTTTTTACTGTATTGCTGAAAGCATTTTCATATGACTATTTTAAAAAAATGTCAAGGCATATATATATATTTAGCAGTAAATGTAATTGCCATATCCTGGTTTGTTATTGCCACCTCAGGTTTTCTATGGGTAAATATGTTCAGCATTGATAGGTTTCCCTATGGGATGGGTGTCGTGATTTAAACATTTGGTTTGTGTCTGGTGATGCATTGTGGGATTGGTAGCGCTTCATTCTGACCATGCATTACTTATGTGTGTGAATGATGACATTGGAGAGATGTTATTTTAGTGGGTTGGGCATGCAAGGGAAATTGATAAGGGGGTGGGTATGAGTTTTGGATGGATTGGGTTGAAGGGAGATAATGTGACCGGTAAACATCCCATGCAGTTGTACATGGTGGTAGAGGAGTATGGGTGACTTACCGGAGTCCAACCGTCCGGATATTCCAGTGAGGCCCTCAGATTGCAGGATAGCCAAGACCTTCTCTTCTCATGATGTCAACTGTGGGGGAGGAGTTGGTGGTCCACAGCCAGTCTTTATAGCGGCAATCTGGTGCCTGGATGCCATTGCACGCACCTTCCCCCGTAGGTCGTTCCACCTCTTCCTTATGTCATGCCTTGTGTGTGGATGGGTTCCCACAGAGTTCACATTGTCTATGATTCTCCACCATAACTCCATTTTCCTGGCAATGGATATCTGCTGAACCTGTGCACCGAACAGCTGTGGCTCTACCCTAACCATTTTGTCTACCATCGCCCGCAACTCATCATCATTGAAACAGTGGTGCTTTTGTAGGGACATGCCAAATGTGTAGTGAGTGTAGTGTGTATTTGTTGTGCAGAGGATGGGTGTTTGGTGGGGGTGCAGGGTGTGTGGATATGTGGGATGCTGTGAAGTAGTGATTGAGTGCAGTGGTGAAGTGTGTGTTTGGTGTAGAGATACGATGTGTGGTGTGTGATGCGTGAAGGGTGTATAAGTGGCTGTGGTTTGTGTGTGCAGTTCTAGAGATATGTGGGCTGGCAATGTGTAGCAGAATTTGTGCATTTGCACGGAATTGTGGGTTGTGTGGGGATGTGTTTTATAGTGCTGTTGGTAGGTGTGTGCGGTGTGTGTATGTGTATCAGGTGTGGGTTTTTCAGTTTGGCCAAAGTTGGCTTCTATTGTTGTGGAGTGGCAAAATCTACTGCGGCAGTCCGCACCGCCAATGGATTACTGCAGTTGATAGACCGCTGTGATGATTCGTGGTTCGTAATTTGGAGGGCGTTTTATTGTTAGCGTGGCGGTAAGGGTGGTGGGACCGCCTCTCTCCCGCCATCGTTAGATCTGGCAGTGTAGATTTTGTGGCTGTTTCTGGCGGTTTTGTGTTTGTAACTCATGATACAGTGGGTGGATTACAGCTTCCGCAACAGTCTTTTGGCAGCCGTTACCATGGCCATATTCGTAGAGGACCACCAAACTCATAATGAGGGCCTCAGTCTTTTTTAAGGTAGTTCCCATGTGGTGGGGCAGAAATGGTGAGAGTGTGTGGGGGAACAGTGGGAGAACAGAAAGGCAGACACAATTGTGAGTGTTGCAGGCAGCCATGTGTCCTCCACATCACTGTCCAGAATGTACATGCACACCAAGAATTAGCTCAATCCATAGGCACTTGGAAACTCCACCTCACACTCTTTGGACAAAAGGAGGGCAAGTAATGGAAGTAGACAGGTTGGAGAAAGGGGTCAGTGTGATTTCTATTGTATACGATTTGGGGCTCGATGCCAGCACATGAGAGAGCTCAGGTTACGGAAAGGGAGAGCAGGAAAGGTTTAAAGCTGAGAGTTGGTGAGATGGAACAGCAACAAGGAACAATACGAAGACAGCTGGCGGGTAGGCTGGAAAGGAAGTCATTTTTGATTCTTTGAAGGACACGAGTATATTAAGTATAACAGTGATCGGGGTCTGACGTTAAGGAAAAGAAGAGAGGTTAGACATTTAGGGGGAAAGTGTTTGATGGGGATGAGAAAGAGTTAAATTGTTAGCATAATGTTAAGGAGCTTACTGTGTATGGCTTTGGTGAAGAATGTGCTATTGTTACCACTCTGCATACTTCTGAATAAAGCAACCTTCTCCACCAAATGTAACTGTGTCGAAAGTCAGTCTTTTCCAAGCTAAGGAAGGAGAGACTTGTGAGCTCTGATGTTTAACAGTAGGACCCGGAGGGAGCTGAGTCCTGGAGCACACAGGTTCCCGGCAGCAGAAGAAGTACTGTGTGTTAGCTGAAGTACTACTGCTGGGTGCTCTGATATGTACATGAGCATTTGGCGGGCTCCCAAAGAGAGCAGTGCTTGTGAACACCTCTATAAAAAATAATTAAGCAGACCTAAAAGCAGGCAATGAAATACACGCATTCCTATTGTGTGCTGAATGTAAAATGAAAATCCCCTTAAGAATGCAGTAGGAATATCAGAATTTACATGGTCTTTACTCTAGTTCATTGAAAAAATATGGAAACCCTAAATATTGTGATACAAAACTTTTATGTCAAAAACATCAAGCACATAAATATTGTTTGCCTATGCATATAATGTAAAGTACAAAATATCCATAAATAATACACTAATATCGAAAAATGTACATAAAAATATTGTTTTTCAAGATATATATAGTTAAATATAGTAGACTTGCCTATATCTTTGGTGCTGTTTGGCGGATCTTCATAAAAATTTTCCAAACATTTTTGTTATTAGGTGTAAATCCATTCAATAGTTGGCGAGAAATGTAAGAAAATCTAAATTTGTATATCTAGGGCCTCGGGTCCTCCCCGTCTATTTTGTGAAGAATAACAAGCTCGTGGAGGGAAATACAGAGCTTTGATTTGCTCAGCTTCAGTCGAGTCCCACAAAAAAATGTAAAAAGTAAAGAAAAGGGGGCAGGGTAGGAATGCCCTGAACCCCACGCATTGTCCTTGGTAGGACAAAAAAACATTTTCTTAAAAAAATTGCCTCAGATTTGCAAAATTCACAGCAAAAATTAAAAAACAATTAAGAGGGGTCTCTCTCACTTCTTTTTAATTAACCCCTCGGGTGGACTAGGTCCAGGGGGCATGCTGTCCTTTTAAAAAAAAAAAAATTAATGGGGGTTCACAGGGCCCCTTTCCAAAGGCTTATTTATTCCCCAAAGGCATCACCACCACGCCTCAGGGCATAATCTATATATTTTGCAGGGGATTGCTCAGCCCCCCATGCCTTGGGAACCACAACCTCCCCAGGACAGAAAATGTAAACTGTAATGGGGGGTCCTGCAGACTATCTTTGCATGGTGACCACCACTTCCCCAGAGCAAAATGTGTATTTGTAATGGGGAAGGCCCATATGGCCTTCCCCACAGCCCTAAGGACCACCACCTACCGAGGATTAAATATGAAATTTACGTGGGGGCGTGCATCCCCATCCTGCAGCCCCGGGACTGCCACCTCCCCGGGGCAATTGATTGCAATTAAGGAGGGCGACGCAGCCCCCACAGCCCTGGGGACCACCATATCCCCAGATCTGAAATAACAAGATGAAGGCGGTCCGTTGTGGACCCTCAGCCCCAGAGATCACCACCTCCCTGGAGCTAAATTAAAGATTGGAGGCCATACATGGCCCTAGGGACAGCCACCCCACAGGACCAGCTACTGCTATGTCTCGAGGTGCCAACCCCTGGGACATAGCTGTTTACTCTAACTTGGTGTGAGCTTTGACAGCTCCCGCCAAGTCAGAGCAAATACTCTGCTTCCAGCAAGCAAGAGCTATCAAAGTGCTCTCATCTGCTGGAAGCAGAGGTTTCATCTCTTTATGACATACATGCTGGCAGGGAAAGAGATGAAATAATTGCTCATGAACACAGGGAACTGCATGTTTATCAGCTACCTGTGTGCAGTAGCAATACCAGCTCCTGCAGGAAGCAGGGAGCCAGTTGGAACTGCGGGGGCCTGGATGCTCCACCTGTGGAGGTGACATGGCCAGGCCCTGGGGGATGGGGTCCCCATGGGCTGAAATCAGCCAAGAGAGTGGTCCGTGACTCCCCTAGAGTATATGATTCTCGCTTTAAATTGCTATGAGTATGCAAGTATGCACATCACCTGGAAGCTGTGCCTTCTTGCTCCCGCACTGTCCACCTTAGTAGTATGCAGAGGAGTTCCCCCTTTTGTCGGGATAATGTACAGCTTCCCAAAGACCCCCTAACGTGTTTCCCACTGGTTTTGATGGTGTTTTCTTGATGCTCAGGAATATGAGGACATCTCCACAAAACAAAGAAGCATTTACTTCATATAGATAAGAGGAAGGAACCAGGTTTGGTGGAGATGTATGTATTTGTATTCTCACCTGCCTCTCTATAGGAGGATTCTAGTGAAACAGGCACCGGGAACAAACACATTGACAAAACGCACACAACATCACTAGTGACATTTCCTCATGGTCCTTTACACAGCTGTAGTATAGAATACATACTGGACATTTACCCGAGAAGGCAGAACGAGCTCCACTTGGGTAGCTATTTCATGCAAAGCTGTGGACTCTTGATGGATAAAAGGGAAGATGAAGTTCCTTTGTGGCAGAGTCACTCACCCACACAGACACTCACACACCCACACCCACTCACAGATGCGCTTAGACACTCAATTAGAGACTCATGCACCCACTCACAGACCCACTCAGACATCACGCACCCACTCACAGACCGGCTCAGAGACTCACACTCACTCACAGACCCACTCAAAGATTCACACACCCACCTACAGACCCACTCAGAGACTCTCACACTTACAAACCCATTCAGAGACTCATGCACCCAATCACAGACCCCTTCAGAGGCTCACACACTCAATCACAGACCTGCTTAGACAACCATGCGCCTACTCACCAACCCACTCAGACATTCACACACCCACTCACAGACCCACTCAGACTCATATACACCATCACAGAACCACACAGACACTCACACACCCATTCACAGAGACAGTCTCACACCCACTGTTACACCCAGAGTCATCCTTTCACACCTATTCACACACCCAGACACTCTTACACCCACAAAGGCCATCTCACACCCACGCTCACACCCAGACACCTTTTCACACCTATTCTCATACCCAGAGAGACAGGCCCTGTGGCCAACTCCCACTGCACACAGCCAAAGGCCGTGCACAGCATGGGGTTGGGTGGTTATGGTGGTTGGCTGCAGGGACTGGCCGCAGGCCAAAGGCCGTGCACAGAGGTAGCTGGATTAAAATATAGTAATGAAAATTACTTTATGCTAAAAAAAAACAGATACATTCACTGAAAGACCAAAGGTTACAGGTGCTCTATAGTTAGGAAACAGAATTTAAAAAAACATAGAAGTCATTTAAACAACGAAAGGTTACAGGGGCGTGATATTTAGCTTTTGAATTTTCTCACACAAAATCAGAGAAATTCAGCAGTTATAGTTAGAGTTATTTCAAGTAACTATAACTTACAGCCTAAGGTAACTATAACTTGCTCCCTCAGCAGTAAATTTAGAACCTAACTGTAATGTGCCTGTAACCTTTTGGGGAAGATTTATGAAAAGTGGTGCTGCACATAGTGCAGCGCCACATTTCTAGTGCCCCTTAGTGCCCCCATTACACCACCATGTGTGCGTCGTATTTAATATATGGTGCACCATGGCAGTAGTTAGGGAACAAGCGGCAAAATAGTTTATGTTAATCCTGCAAAGCCCATTGAGGCTCATTGTAAACAAAGTGCTGAAGAAAATGGCGCAAAGAAATCTCTTAGATTTTTTTGCACCATTTTTGGGCCCCTCTAACGGGGGAACACCCCCTTTGCATACATTATGCCTGGTGCAGGCATAACATAGTGTAAAGGGTTACAAAGTGGCACAATGCATACATTGCATCACTTTGTAAATTTGGCGCTAAGATTTTGGCCTCATTGGGCCACATTAGTGTAAAAAACAAATGACACTAATGTGGCACAAGGGGGCACTAGGGGCTCTTAAATCTACCCCTTGATCTACGCCCATATTTAAGAAAAGTTAGGACTGCCTTTGTGCCTTATTTTTTACCCAAAATCGGCGCTAAGGCCAATATTTATACTTTTTGACGCAAACCAGCGGCAGCGCTGGTTTGCGTAAAAAAATTTACCGCCGGCTAGCGCCATTCCAACGCACACGGCGGGCACCTTATTTATGGATTGAAGTTAGTCGGCGCTGCTTCTTGATTAGAGTAAAAAAAAATTATTCTAACTGGGCAACGCAGGTGTAGGGAAGAATGGGGGTTGTGCGTGATTAAAAAATCATGGCTCTAACCAAACTTGCGCCATTTTTTGACGCACAAACCCCATTGAAATGACTCCTGTCTTAGGAAAGACAGGAGTCATGCCCCCCTGCCCAATGACCATGCCCAGGGAACTTCTGTCCCCTGGGCATGGTCATTGGGCACAGTGGCATGCAGGGAGGCCCAAGTTAGGCCCCCCATGCCACTTAAAAAAAAAAACATTAAAAGAATATTTACCTGCACTCACCATGGATGTGTCCCTTCATCCATGGGTGTCCTCCAGGGGTGGGCGAGGGTGGCAGGGGGTGTCCCTGGGAGAAGGGAAGGGCACCTGTGGACTGATCCCATGGTCAGAGACCATGGAAATGAGCCCACAGGTCCCTTAATGCCTGCCCTCACCCAGGCGTTAAAAAACAGCACAAATCAGGTTGGGCGCCATTTTTTAAGGCCTGCCCCCTCCTGTGTGTCAAAATGACGCAGGAGTATAAATAAGGCGCACATGCCTTAAAGTTATTTATTGGACGGGAATGCCTACCTTGCATGTCATTTACGCAAGGTGGTTTCACGCATACAGAAAATGACACACACGGCTGAATTTTGATGTTCGTATAAATATGGTGTTAGGTTTGAGCCGAATGTGCAATAAAAATTTTGATGCACATTTGGCGCAAACAGAGTATAAATATGCCTCTAAGGGACATATTTATATTTTGTCTCTAAGCCAGTCTAGCAACAAAATTCTAGACTTTGCGTCATTTTTTGGGAGCATCATCCAACCTTGCATTGTTTAACCACAAAGATATGCAAGATAGGTGTTTCTTTCCAAAAAATGACGCTAGCCCGCTAGCGCTATATTTACAACCCAACTCAAAAATTATGCACACAAAGGACCTGGTCCAAAAAAATGACACCAGGTCCGATTAGTGTCGAAATTTTAACACCTGGTCAGACCAGGCGGTAAAATGAGGCCCACACAGTCCTACATGGGGGAAACTTGCAGAAGGAGCATTGGCAAGCAACTGGACAACATGGAACTATTATTGCTCCAGCGCAGCACACGCCGAAGACAACATTGATGACAAGTGCTACCAGCACAACCGCAGCAAACCCAAACACCACCACAGCAGCCACAAAGGCAGCGCAGAAGGCGGGAGAGGATATTTCGCCAGCGCACAATCATCCTTGCCCTCAGGGGAAAAGAATGTGATCAGACTCTACCGTCTGAAGTGGGAGTCTATTGTACGCCTGCTGCACCGCATAACGCCAGACCTCACTGCAAGAGTGGAAAGTCAAACTACAATTCCACCCATGATCAAACTCCTGGCTGTTCTCCATATGCTGGCGTCAGGATCTGTCCAGACTGCTGTGCAACAAGTGGGTGGTATCTCCCAGCCAACTTCTGCTTTCCTTCCAAAGGTCCTAAACGCCATTATCCACCTCACACCCCAACACATCCAGTTTCCCAATACCCAGCAACTGCAGCAGGAGACCAAGCAAGGTTTCTACCAAATAGCTGGGTTCCCGCATGTGCTGGATGTAATGGACCACACTTATGTCCAAATTGTGCCTCCTGCTGCTATCAAACACCTCTACAGGAACCTCAAACATACCCACTCCATCAATCTGCAGGCCATTGTGGACCACCGTGGGATTTTCACTAACATCCTAGATAAATATCCCAGCAGCGTCCATGATGCCTACATATTCCAACACTCTACCATCAACCAGCCGTTCCAGGATGGTCAATATGGCAATGGGCTGCTCGTAGGTAAGCTACCATACGAATCATTACACAGACAACACACCAAACATGTGGGACAAACAATACATACACCACACTAAACACACATAGACAGGGTAGCACAGATGTTCAGACAACACACATATGTCACTTGCCAAACTACACTGCATTCAATGCACAACACACACACATACACCAATAGGTACAAGTTCCTTGTACCACCTGACTAACACACTATGTGAAGGACAGGTGGAGCTATGTCCCCTTTGCATAAACAAACTGGGCCCAAACCACTACTAGAGTACACAGGTTGACAACAAAATACATGTACCTTACACATAACAATTACCAAGGATTAGCTCAGCTATGTGAATAGCATTGGCCATACCAACGTACAGCAATTCACATATAGGCACTGCTCCAAATTTATCATGGTGTAGAAACCTCAGTCAGCACCAATATCAAATCCATCTGAGTGTTACCATCATTATCTACAAATCACCAAAACATACCAGACATGCCCATTGTGTTCATCTTTCCCTTGTCTGGTGCATAGTGCAGTACACACAGAAATACCACATCACCAGCTGTGCAAGATAGTGTGGGAATGGACATTTCACAGCACACCAACAATCATACCATATTATCCCACATATCCCTACCAATAATACAAGGGTAACAACAGTGGACTGTGGCAGATGGTCTACTGACAATGTTCTGGAAGAGGCCAGAAATGCATGTGAATGTGGAGACATGGGACTTAGCAGGACTGGTCCTGCAATGCAGGGCACTTCAGAAAACCACATCATGCCCTGTTCTGTCACACAGATGTCTGAATACTCCTGCATACATCACAAAACATACCATACAACTGTGCCACACTGCGCATATGAACATACTGCACATAGGTATGCCAGCTAGCTATTATCAACAACAACACTTTGTGCAAGGGAGGTATTCCAAGGACAAAAGGGTGGGATCCATAAACAACACACAGGGCCAAATACCTGTTTCATGGCACACAACACACAGAATAGGTACAAATTCCCAGAACATCACTCTTCTGCAGGTCTAAAGTGAAGGGACTAAGGGCCACATGTCAGGAAAGTGGTGCAAAATCTACAGCAGCGCCACTGTAATTATGCCCCTTTGTGGTCGCCTACCGCCACCATGTGGGCACCGTATCCAATATACGGTGCACCATGGCACAGAGTAGGTACAATAGTGTCAAGATAATGGATGTCATTGATGGACTCTGTCGGAGTAGTTGCAAGATTTCTGATAAAATCCTGCACAGTACATAGGGGCCCATTTAAATCAGTGGTGTGCCCCCTTCTAACGCCTGCTCTGTGTAGGTGTGAAAAGTATCTGCTAAAAATGATGCACTGGAACCTTGGAGATGCCTCTGCACCAATTATCCCAGTCCTCCTAATGGGGGAATGCCCCCCTTGTATACATGATGCCTGTCACAGGCATAATCTCACAACAAAGGGTCACTAAGTGTCAAACTGCATATGTAGTGCCACATGAAAACATGGAGCATTGAGTTTGGCCTTGAAGGGCTACTATAGCATCAATCTAAATGACGCTATTGTGGTGCAAGGAGGTGCTAGGTCCCACTAATATTTGTACACAGCCTCAAATATGGACAACACAACACAAATTTGCCATGGGGGGACTGTCAATTGAGATTTTAATTGACAATTATCAGGTCCCTAAGGCACAACCCATGATAGGAACATACACCACAACACACCAATGCAAACATTCATTCAAACAGGAACATACACAATACCAGATGAAAGTCTGAGTCACCAGTCTATTTAAAACTAATATGTGCCATGGCACATAGGAAATCAGAAAATATGCATGACTGACACGTTCTCACATTCCCTTGCAGCGGAACAAGGTTACGGTATCGAGCCATGGGTCATGACTCTTTTTGGCAACGCCACTACATAGGCAGAGCGGGCATACCATGAAGGCCACAGAAGGACAAGGAATGTGGTCGAGAGGACATTTGGGGGGTCATTATGACCCTGGCGGAAGGCGGAGAAGCGGCGGTAAGACCGCCAACAGGCTGGCAGTCTTTTTTTTTGTATTATGACCATGGCGGTTACCGCCATGGTCATCCGCCGGTTCTCCGTTCCGCCCGCCAGGGTCTCCAGCCCGGCGGCCGTCACTATACCGCCGGCGGTATTCTGACCCGGCTTACTGCCGTGGATTTCCTGCGGTTGGAACCGCCATTAAATCCATGGCGGTAAGCACTATCAGTGCCAGGGAATTCCTTCCCTGGCACTGATAGGGGTCTCCCCCACCCAACTCCCTCCCCTACACCCCTCACCACTCCTGCCACCACCCAAAGGTGGCAGGGCCCCCCTCCCCACCCGACCACCAACATCACAGAAACTTACACACACACGACACGCACGCAGGCACCACCAACACACACATGCACACACACCGACATACATGCCTACATCCACACACACAGTCAGACACGCACACCCACATACAAACATACACGCACACATCCATACAGACATACCCACAGACATACACGCACTCATTCCCAAAACACGCAACACCCCCGCAAGCATACATGCACTCACACACCCCCTCTACATACAGAGACGTACACCCCCATGCACCCACACAACACCCCCCCACCCCCTCCCCTAATGGACGATTGACTTACCTGTCCGTCGATCCTCCGGAAGGGAACGGGAACCAAGGGGGCAGCTCCGCCGACACCACACCACCCACAGAACACCGCCACAGCGAATCACAGGACGTGATTCGCTGGGCGGTGTTCTGTTGGCGTGGCGGTGGAGGTGGAGCAACCTCCACTTCCCTGCCTCCCGCCAGTATGGCTGTTGGCGGCTCTCTGTCCGTAAATGGACGGAGAGCTGCCAACGGTCAAAATAGGCCGAGCGGAAAACCTCCACCACTGTAAACACTTGTAAAAAGACCGCCGAGGTTGTAATGACCACCTTGGTCTCCTCAAATCAAGGTTCAAGGCCTTGCTCTGACAGGAGAAAGCCTGTTATATGCACCACCCCTTGTCTGCAAGATCATCCTTGTGAGAAAGTAGCCTCTTTCTAGCATGGTTACCCCCACTTTTGGCCTGTTTGTGAGTGTGTGTCAGTGTGTTTTTACTGTCTCACTGGGATCCTGCTAGCCAGGACCCCAGTGCTCATAGTTAAAACCCTATTAGTCAGTGTGTTTTGCCTGTCTCACTGGGATCCTGCTAGCCAGGACCCCAGTGCTCATAGTTTGCGGCCTATGTGTGTGGTGTCAGTAGTGCTTAACTGTGTCACTGAAGTTCTGCTAACCAGAACTCCAGTGCTTATGCTCTCTCCACTTCCAAAATAATCACTATAGTTTAGTGACTTCATATTCTAATTCCAATTGACACACTGGACATCCCTTATAAGTCCCTCGTCTATGGTGCCTAGGTACCCAGGGTGTTGGGGTTCCAGGAGATCCTTATGGGCTGCAGCATTTCTTTTGCCACCCATAAGGAGCTCAGGCGAACCTTTCTTCAGGACTGCCACTGCAGCCTGAGTGAAATAGTGCACACACTTTTTCAAAGCCAATTTCACTGCACTTAAGTAACTTATACGTCACCTATATGTCTAACCTTCATTTACTGAAGGCTAGGTGCAAAGTTACTTAATGTGAGGGCACCCTTGGATTAGCAAAGGTGCCAACACGCAGTCCAGGCCAATTCCCCGGACTTCGTCAGTACGGGGATACATTACACGTTCACTACATATAGGTCAATACCTATATGTAGCTTCACAATGGTAACTCCGAATATGGCCATGTGAGGTGTCTAAGATCATGGAATTGTCCCCCCATCCCAAATCTGGTATTGGGGGGCCAATCCCATGCATCCTGGGTGCTCCACCATTGACCCCCAGTACAGTCAAACCATCTCTCTGAGGCTTGCACTGCAGCTACAGCTGCTGCCACCTCACAGACAGGGTATTGCCCTCCTGGGGTCTGAGCAGTTCAGTCCCAGGAAGGCAGAACAATGCATTTCCTTTGGGAGGATGGTGTTACACCCTCAGAGCCTATGGAAATGCTTTGAAGGGCACAGATGGTACCATCCTTGCATAAGCCAGCCTACACCAGTTCAGGGACCCCCAGTCCCTGCTCTAGCACAAAACTGGACAAAGGAAAGGGGAGTGACCACTCCCCTGTCCATCACCACCCCAGGGATGATGCCCAGAGCTCCTCCAGTGTATCCCAAGCATTAGCCATCTTGTTTCCCAATGTGTGGGGAAATCTCTGAGTGGCCACTGCCAGCAGGTGACGTCAGAGACCCCTCCTGATAGGTGCATACCTGGGTAGGTATGTAGAATGTGTCCTAAATATGTAGCATAATACACCACGTACATCCCCACAGGTGCAACAGCCAATCCTAGTGGCGAGGAGGTGCCACGTCTACCCAGTCCCCCTCCAGAAGATGCTCCCAGTGATGACAGTAACACTGGACTACTGGATCTGGATGAACTCCCTAGCCCATCAGGGACCACTGGTCAGTTGGATACCCCAGCCCACACCCATTCCACCACAGAGCCTCCCCTATCGGTATCCAACACCACAGTGGCCACCCAACGTCACCACACCTCTGTCCCCAGGACACATAAATCAGCAGTGTGCCCACCTGCACAGGGACCCCAGTCCGCACATCACAGCCAAAACAATCAGGGTACTGGGGTCAGTGGCAGTGGGCACACAGTTCAGGAGACACAGGCACAAGGTGACAGGGACACACGGAGGACAGCTGTGAGCCAGGGGGAGGACAGGCTCACGGAAATGACTGCTCAGAAGGCACTCACCAATGTCCTGGGGCTTACCAACAATTCCAGGACAAGGTGATAGACATCATGCAGGAGAACCAGCGTATGCAGGAGAAACACCACCAGGAGATCAGGAAAGAATTACAGGCCCTCAACACCACCATGGTGCTGGGTGATATGGCCAACATAATAAGAGACTACACAGCACACCGGCGAGCCCCTACCACCAGCAAGTCAACTGAACAGCCTTCCACATCTGCTGCAGCTAGTGGACAGGAGGCCTTGCCACAGGACCCACCGACCGGCCAGCCCCCCCCCCTGCAAAAGATGAACCACCCCGCAAACATTCCCTGCAACCCAGACAGACACCAAAGACACTTGTCAAGACTAAGACCACCGCTAGGAAATGAGACTCTCCTGAATGTCCCTCTTGTGTTCCACTTTGTTACCTTGTCCACTTTGAACTGCCATTGCTCCCCTTCATATGGCCCATTGGGCACTGGAACTGTGCTACAAACAGACTGGACCAATATCCTGGACCTACCTCTGTACAATCACCCCTTTCCATTGCACTATTCCTTCTATATTTTTCACTTCAATAAACACCCTTGAACACAACTTGAGAGATAGTGCTATATGTGACAAAAAAGTTCAATAGGTTTAACTGTTTCATCTTGTGCAATTGTCGTGAACCTTGTGATTCCATCCAAGAATCGGCCTGTATCAGTTTATAGTCATCACATCAGTTGAGTTGTAACCACACCAACATCTGCAAAATGGGAAGGCACAGGTGACAGTCAGTTGGGATGCAAAGGCAGTGACTGCCATCATGCTACAGCCACACAGAAAAATAAATATTCAGAGGAATGGTATCTGGCAGACCTTCTCAGGGGAGTAGCAGAGGGATCCACCTGTCAGAAGGGGGCATCTGAACCTGGCCTTCATGAGACCGAAGATCCTCTCAATTATTCTCCTGGTTTGCCCATGAGCATCATTATACCTATTCTCAGCCTCTGTCCTGGCATTCCTTACAGGGGTCAGGAGCCACAACAGGTTTGGGTAGCCAGAGTCACCAGCAAGAAGTGAGGGACAAACATTAGCCTTGCACAATAGTATGGGGGATGACTCCTGAAGCTATACACTGACATGCATTGGGTGGGGACTCAGGCTCACCTATTAGCCACACCCTGTGCCTCTGTAGTTGCTGCTATTCCTCAAGACGAAGGCGTCATGCACCGACCCAGGATACTTGGCAGTGACATGGGAGATGTACTGGTCAGCCAGGCACAAAATTTGCACATTGAGTGAGTGGAAACCGTTCCGATTCCTGAACACCTGTTCATTGGCCCGGGGGTGGGGGGGGAAATGCTTTATATGTTCTATCAATGGCCCCAATAGCCTTTGGAATATGTCCCATTGCATAGAAACCAGCCTTCACATTGGCCAAATCATCCACTTGGGGGAAGCGATGTAGCTGCAAATGTGTTTGAGCAGGGCAGCCAAATCCCTTGCCAGCTCTATTGAGAACATTGGCTGTGACATTCCTGCAGCCAAGCCCACTGTCACTGGAAAGAACCAGTTGCCAGTAAATGGACCTGCACAAGAGGGGGAATCCCAGTCGGTTGACGGATATCAGATATCAGATCAGGCTTCAATTGTGCACACAGCTCTTTGATTGTGACCCTGTCCAGTCTACAGGTAAGTATAATGTGCCTGTCCTCCAGTGTAACCAAGTCCACAATGGGGTCTGTACACAGGGGCCTGCCACCTCCTCCTCCTATTCCTCCGCAGTGGTAGGTACCTAAGGGACAAAAGAGTGAGAAGGGAGTTACAAACTGAACAATGGAACCACCACTTCAGTGTACATTGACCATGCATGTAACTGGACTATGTAAATTGCAATGTATGTAAAATTGACGGCAATGATGCAGGACGTGACCGCCATTTTCTGACTATAACCTCACTTGTTTCCTGACTTTCCACCTCCACTGCAGTGGACAGCACCTCCACTGCGTGTGCTGCTGTGACCTGAGTCTGGAACCTGCCATGGCCCGTGTGAGAGGGGAAAGGGCCCCTGCCTTGACTTCAGAGGAGTTGGAGCGCCTGGTGGATGGGGTCCTACCCCTGTATGGACAGCTGTATGGGCCTCCAGACCAACAGGTGAGTACACAATGGGGACGATGCATGCAACAAGGTTACATGGAGATGTGTGTGTGCTTGCAGTGTGTCATTTGGGTGGGGGATATGGCTGGGGGTAGTGTATATGCAGGGCTCCGGGTGATGTGTGTGCCTGATGAGGGGAAATGGTTTTTGTGGTCCATATGTGTGACAGGCTGGATTGTGTGGTTAATGGTGTCCTCCTGTCTATGTTTCCTCTGCAGGTCAGTGCACATCAGAAGAAGGGATTGTGGCGTGCCATCCCAAAGGACGTGCGGACCCTGGGGGTCTATAGCAGGCGGAGCACCCACAGCAGGAAACGGCAGAAGATGTGCAGAGGCCCCGCTGGGGATGGCCTCCCAACGAGGGACGTCTGAACCTGACTCCCCCTGATGGCCTGCATACTGCCAGTGTCCTACCCAGAGCTGGATGGGTGCTTGAGGGCAGCACAGCAGCCAGAAGGGAGTGAGTATAATGTTTGTAACACCCATCTTTGTTGCCTGGCATAGGATGCTGGTGGTGGGTTGCAGTCAGTGGGTGCCCCTTAATGCCAGCTCATACATTTTTGAGCGGTCCAGCTCAAGGTAAATGGGTAAATAGCAAAATCTTGTTAGCTAGCTAGGTGACATTTCATGTCAGACAGGGCTTAGTAGGTCCCAGGAGGGGTGCAGATGGCGGTGGTTGGCTTTCATCTTGCTGTGGTACCTAGCAAATGGAATGCCAGTGCTGTGCATAGTGCTCAATCTTGGTCCCTGTGTGTGATGGTAATGTGTATGCCATCTGTGGTGCTGGTGCTGTGATTGACCCTGTGCTCCCTTTCTCTCTCTCTCCATTTTCTTTTGTCATCCTGTCCATGTGTGCATTAGCATCATCTGGCAGAGGGGCAGGGGCACCGACGAGTGAGGGAGCTGCAGCCCAAGGGACCCAGGAGGCAGAGTCCACCAATGCTGATGGGACCAGTGGGATGGAGGGCAAAGGGAGCACCACAGCAGGAACAGGAGGTGACAACAATGACTCTGAGCTCCCTGGTGGTGGCAGACACCTCTAGGACCACCCAGCTACAGGTACAGCCGCCACTCCCATACCAGCACTGCCCTCCCAGTAGCCCCCCTCTGAGTTGGCTGTGCCCGGTCACCCAGGAGGATGGGTATCTCCTTCGCCCCAGGCACCTCAGGCCCTGCTCCAGCCAGCCCTGCTGCCCTCAGTGAGGAGGCAATTGACCTCCTGAGATAGATCTCCGTAGGGTAGTCAACCATAGTGAATACTATCCAGGGGCTGGCATCCCGATGCAGCAATGCAATACCTACCTGGAGGGCATCCACGGTGGGTTGGCGGCCCTACAGAGATTGTTTCAGG
This sequence comes from Pleurodeles waltl, assembly GCF_031143425.1. Taxonomy (NCBI): domain Eukaryota; kingdom Metazoa; phylum Chordata; class Amphibia; order Caudata; family Salamandridae; genus Pleurodeles; species Pleurodeles waltl. The sequence continues at coordinate 166,694,631 of NC_090443.1, read as the reverse complement.
CTCTGGCCTCCTCTCTGATGGCAGCCAGTATCCTGGTCCTACTGGCCCCCCTCCAACTACCACTTTCCAGTCCCAGTCTCCTCAACCCCAACCCATCCCATGCACACTTCCAGACAAGCATGCACACAAAATATCACAAAAAGTGGCACAGATGAACACAGGCAGCAAACCTCAAGCCACAAGCACTCATACAAACAACAGACAGTTGCACACACAACAACATCCACTGCCTCCACTGTCCCCCCCTCCTCCTCCTTCACAGTCACATCTGCACTCACACCAGCATGCACTGGATCAACAGCCACCACCACCATCACCACATCATGCAGCCCACACACCTCACTTGCAGACACCTCCACTACATTCATCCACACATCCTGTTTTTCCTCTCCCATCCTGTCTGCCCCCTCTTCTGAGAGACACAAACGCTCGCACTCAGACACACAACAGCCATCCACCTCACACACGCACACTGTGCATGCACCTGCACCCAAGTCCCGCAAACATACACCTCCAACCACTTCCTCTACGTCAACTCTCATCCCTCCTTCAACATCCCGCCCCAACGTCCCTAAGAAGCTTTTACTCACCCATCTTGACCTCTTCCCTCTCCTTCCCCCGGTCCTGCCCGTAAGAGCAGGGTCCCAATGACCTAGCCCAGCACCTCAGCAAAACTGTCTGCCACTGCTCCCTCCAAAAAAACTGCTGTTGGAACTAAGGGGCCCCTGAGTGTGATGGCAACCACTCCTACTAAATCCACATCTCTGCCTCAGAAAGGGAGGACTAGGGTGTGGAAACCTAAGTGACAGAGGATGGGGTCAGTGGAGGCACCTCCTAGACCTGGAGGCAAGGACACAAGTCACATGACAAAGGCTAAGTGGGCCTCACAAGAGGGAACATGGCCTCACAAGAGGGAACACAATGGTCCCCCTCCACCACCAAAGAAAGCCAAGGATACCCCTCCACCACCAAAGAAGGTAAAGGTTCCCTCTCCACCACTAAACGAAGCCAAGGACCCCCCTCCACCACCAAAGAAAGCCAAGGAACTCCCTCCACCAGTAGAGGAACACAAGGAGCCCCCTCCACCCGTAGAGGAACCCAGGGAGCCCCCTTCACCAGAAGAGGGCAATGAGCCCTCTCCACCAGCAGAGGAACACAAAGAGCCCCCTTCACCAGCAGAGGGCAAGGAGCCCCCTCCACGAGCAGAGGAACCCAAAGAGGCCCCTCCACCAGCTGAGGGCAAGGAGCCCCATCTACCAGCAGAGGGCAAGGAGCCCCCTCCACCAGCAGAGGAACCCAAAGAGCCCCATCACCAGCAGAGGGCAAGGAGCCCCCTCCACCAGCAGAGGAACCCAAAGAGTCCCCTTCACCAGCAGAGGAACTCAAAGAGCCCCCTCTACCAGCAGAGAGCAAGGAGCCCCCTCCACCATCTCAGTGCATGTAGCCCACCCTCCAGAGACTGTGGCCTTTCACTCCCCTCCAGAGACTGTTGGGCAAGAAGCCCCCTCCAGAACCAGTGTGCATGTTACCCACTCCAGACAATGTGGCCTTTCACTCCCCTCCAGAGACTGTTGGGCAATGAGCCCTCTCCAGAACAAGTGCACATGTTACCCACTCCAGAGACTGTGGCCTTTTACTCCCCTCCAGAGACTGTTGAGCAAGGAGCCCCCTCCAGACCCATTGGGCATGGAACCAACTCAAGCTGAGGTGCCCCTCCCCACTGAGTTGCCTGCCTATTTCCAACATGATGCCCCTGAACAGTGGGATCCGGATGTTGTCAGGAGACAAGTTGGGGCTTCGACTATGCCCTGTGGCCATGTGGCCTTTGGACTGGCCAGTGGTCCAATCTGTACATTGCCATCTGCATTTTAATTTTATGATTCATTATGGTGTCTGTTGGCCGCAAATTACAGTGTTCATACTTCAGATGTGTTGCCCGTGCACTATTTGCTTGTGGGTCCTGTGACTGTCCTTATACTCTGCAGCAGGTTCTGTGTATGATGTGTGTGTATGGTGTGTGTTGTGCGTGTGTGTGTCACTCTCCTTTTCTTCCCTCCCTCCCCTGTATGTTAGGTGGCTGTACTCACCGCCATCGTCTTCGTCGGTGTTGGTGCTCCAGGACGGCCATGGAGTCGTAGAGCATCGGTAAGACTTGAATTTCCGGTTCCATGGCATCTGCGGAGTCCTCTGTGTCCCTGATGGTGAGTCTTTCATTTTCTGGACTGTGTTTCCGCCAGGCTTTTGATGGCATTGGTACCACCCTGGAAATCCTGGCAGTTTGCTATGCCATAATATGGTGGGCGGTACCTTGAATTCCACCTGACCTGTAGGTGTCTACCACTGTGGTCAGTGGTGTTCACACCCTGGCAGTTGGTGTGGTACATTGGCTGTCTATGGAAGGTATCACTGCCATGGTTGGAATTTGGTGGCAATTAACTTTAACAGTGGAGGTCCGTACACCGACATTGTCATAATGAGGGCCTATTTGTTACAAGTGTAGCTTTGCATTATGAAGCCTGGACCATACAACACACCACAGTGTGGACAGACATGCACTCACATTGGCATGGGTTACTGGAAATCAACTAAGCCTTAGTCAACAGCATCCTTTGCGTAAGATTTGTCAAGGGTATCGCATGCATTAACATGTATTGAAAATAGCCCATCCTATCTTATGAGGTGTTGTGAAACATACATTTGGAAATAGCCATGACAATGTGGTGGACCCACATAAATGAGTACCATCACATATCTACAGTCAGAGTTCACACTGTGGTAACATCTATATGGAAAAATGTCTACTTATACATGCACATTAGCAAACAGTACCTGTACTCCCATGCATCACACACACATTTGAATATATGACTTAAATAGTCCAGTATCACCGATAGACAGTTAGGTATACATGCAAACACGTTGCCATACCAGACAAACAACAAAGATGCATAGCCTCTGTAACTAGGAATGTGAATCTGGGAGCCCTGTCAACCTCTCCTCAAAAAACCACGCAGACCCATTATGCGTAAAAAACAATGATGCATACAGTAGTATTCAATACATCACACATGACAAAAATGATGCATTGCACCATCCGCGTAAACTTTAAATCATCATACCTTGTCAGCCTTCATAGGAAAACTGCTGCAGCGCCGTCAAGCGTAAAAAAAATTACACATAAGGTAGTTCTCCATACATCGCATATACGAAATTTGATGCATTGCACCTGCGCGTCAAAAAGAACTCGACAGGCCAAGTAAGCCTTTATTGGAAAAACCATGCATGCCGGACATGCATAAAAAAAAAAAACGACTCATATCAGGAAACGTGACACATACGCCCAGGAAGTGATGTAATATGTCTTCCTTGCTACTGCACATGGAAAGGTGATTTTACTTTCACTTTCACTTTGAAGTCTTTTAGTCTGTGCTTGTGAGAGGTTGTGAGGTGCTTGTGCTGGTGTGAGGAGTGTTGGATTTGGGGTGTTTTGTGCTGTGTCCTATCTGTGTTTTGTCACATATTGTATGTTTTTAGTCCATAGTTGTATTGCCTTTGTGTTGGTATTGTTGGGTGTCTGCCTTGGGGTAGATAAGTCAGTTGGGGTTATTTGGGACTAAGTGGGATTATAATATATATTTTGAGGGGTTTATTGGTTGCTGTGGAGGTAAGCAGCAGGATGTCCAGGAAGGGAAGGGCATCATATGGTTAGTGTGCCACTACCTCCCAACATGGTGAAAATGGGTGGCCATGTCATCATGGGCTAAGCTACGGAGATCAGGTAGCTGCGCTGGGGCAAGGTGCTGTTCCAGCTATGCAGGATCTTCAAGGTTGAGTGCATGGACCGCCAGATCAAGCACCAGTGGCAGACCTCTTTCCCTTGGAAGGGGATCTCCTGGATCACCTGGTTGTTCAGGTTGGCAAACTTGTTGGTAAGTAAACTTGTAACATAGCAACATCCTCCTTTGCATGTGCATGACAGTAGGGCATAAGGATAATTGCAGCATGTTATGAGAAAGGTGAGGACAGGAAGGGCCAGATTTAAGGAAAGTGGTGCTGCACCCAGTGCACAGCTATTTTTCCTGCACCCCTTAGCACTCCCCTACTGGCTATATGTGTGCGCTGTACCTAAGGCACGGTGCTCTATGTCCAGGTAGGGGGAAATAACGTCATAATGGTCCAGCTCAACAGCCTGCAACCACCTCAAAAAGGAGTATCCTCAGCACCCAGAGCCTGTGGTGCTCCATCAGGTCCTGCCCCCTCAACATTCATCTCACATATGACCCAAGAAGCACTGCAACAGCCACCACCATCTGCCACTGGCTCCACCTTTGAGGCGGACCTTTGAGGCTGAGGGCAAGGTTAGGTTGGCCAGACTTGGGGCAGACAAGGCCAGGAACTACAAACTTCTTAAGTTCATAAAGAGGAAGCTGAACAAGCTGTAGGTTTGGCCACTAACCACTTCCTGGGACTTTCCCTTCCCCAGTCTGCGTTGTGTTTAGTTTTAGTGAGTTTTAGGGGGGTAGACATAGGTTAGGTAGCATAGAGTAGATTAGTTGTAGGATATAGTCAGTATAGTTTGGGGAGGTGATTTAGGCTTTTTTTTGTTTGGGGGTTGGGTGGGGGATTATGTATAGGGGTATTTGTTCCAAAAATAATAAATAACCCCCAAAAAATACAAAACAATATATACTTGTTTAGGACATAGGATTAGTTAGTATATGTGTAGCTTTAGTTCATGCTGTCCTATACTTCTATTGTCTCATATGAGGGCACAATGTTTATTGAGTAGCGCTATGTGTATAAGATAAGTTTAGATTAGGATAGATAGCCGTAGGGTTAAGTTATGGTAAATAGGTACAGGTTAGCTTAGTGTAGGTTAGTGAGTAGTTTAGGTTTATTAGTTAGTGTATTGTAGTATTGATAAATCTTGTTAGTTTACCAAATTATGGTGTCCATGACCATAGACTTTCTGGGTCTTATGAGGTCTCCCGGGCCGTTTGGAAAAAATGCCTTTGGAAATGCATTCAGTAATGATTTACATATGGGCCTACGTGTATCCCATATGACCAAGGACATGTCGGATTGACATTGGTATGACATCAGCTACTCATTACACTTTTCTGCGCAGTTCCTGACTCTCAGATTGTGTATGGATACAAAATCTTACACAGGTGATCATGCAACATCAATTGTCAGTGCAACGTTAAATTACAAATCTTTGTGAAAAGATTAACACACTGCACTCTAGCTCATTTGGGGAAAGGATAATGGCACACTAAAGTCAGCCCCTTACAGTCTTACCTATGCCTATGTTCTTGGTCACATCAATATTGTACTGGTAAAATCATCAGGGAACTTTCCAAACACTTGTGTTCTGAACCATACATGCCACATGTCAACTTGCATGGATACCCATTTAATACATGTTGTGAAGAATCAGAAAGTTGGTTGTAGTCCACAATGCTATCAATCACTTAATCATGTTAGGGTTTTAGTGTGTGCCTTTGTGTCTGACAGAAAACCATACATGTCCTTTCACTCTGTGCTCATTGTCATAGCTTCACACAATGCAACATTTGTGTTAGTGGATGGATCACTGAATGAATTGCACAGCACATGTGATCAGGGTGATTTATTTACAAGTGTTTATTTATTTATTTTTATTGAAGATGCACAGCAGGAAAAAAGAACAATAAAAAAATAGAAGTACATATAAATACATGCACATTATCTCATCCATATATAACAAACAGCAATTATAAATTAGGTTAGTTAAAACCATCCTAAAAAAGGTGATAAAAAGGGAATAAAGTGCAGGTGAGGTACCAGAGTTAATTGAGCCTAGTACAAATCCCCTGCGACCAGTGCTCAGCTACCACCGAGCCACTGTGTAAGTGGGGCCCAGGCAGAGTTACCAAACCATCTACGAGTGGGCCCCTTAAGCGCATAGGAACACATCTTAAGATAAAACATTGAACACAGCCGAACCAACCAATGATTAAAAGTTGGTGGCATTGATTCTAGCCAGTCCGACGTAATACAACAGCGGGCCACCGACATAGCTAAGAACAAAAACCTCTGTGGCTGATCCGGGTACACAGCTCCATCAATTCCTAACAGTACAAGTTGAGGAGTGATCACAACGTCATGATGGATAATCCTGGACAAAAACGTAGTCATATCGATAAAAAATTCATGTAATCTACAGCAACTAAAAAACATATGAACTAAGTCAGCCGCTTCACTCTTGCAGCGAGGGCATACCACCCTCCTCGAGGCGCCCCATTTCGCTAGGTTAGCAGGGGTATAATATAAATGGAAGACCGTTTTATAATGTTGTGCTTGGGGGCCGGCCGCTAGCAACAAACGCTGAGCCATATCTAAAGAGGCCAAAAATAAGGCTTCCAGATCATCTGGCACTAAATCCAAAAAAAGAGGATTTAACAGCCAAACCCGTCATTTTGTAGACTTATATAAAACCTCGAGGATAGAGATTCTGTCCCCCAACGAGCCATATGTAGAGGGAGAGGTTGTCAGCAAAAAATCCCTAATTTGTAGGAATTTAAAAAAGTCTTTACTATCAAGCTTGAAATCATTTGTCAGTTCCTCAAAAGTTTTAAGATGGGTACCCACATAAAAATCCCCAATGTGCCGAACACCCCGCTGTGCCCAGTTGGCACAGCATTTATCCTTAAAGATGTCCGGGAGTATGGGTGAGTTCAAAATCGGGGTATAAAAATTAATCCTTTTTATTCCCATTCAAGTTTCAATGCTGGACCACACCTTAAATGCCTGGACGGTCTTGAACGTAACTTTTTTAAAATAGCTAGGGTCAACAATTCTCATAAAGGCTGCGTTAGCATGGCTTCCCCAAATCATATTATAAATAGAAGTACAAATCTCCCCAACACCTCTATTATCAAAATCCGAAGTAATTAACGGTTGAATATATTGCAAAGCGGTTGCCCAATAATAAAAAAGCAAGTTAGGAGCCGCCTACCCCCCTTTCTTTCTTGGGAGCGTTAGATACTTGTATGCCCGCCGTGTTTTGGCAAAAGACCATATGAATCTATTTGCTAGGTTCTCAATATGTTTAAACCAATCCTTACTCATTTCGAAAGGAACGGTACGAAAAAAATATAAAACCCTTGGTAAAAAAAGCATTTTTAATAAGATTACACCGCCCCATAATCGTTAAGTGTAAATTATTCATACGGTGCAGCTCTTTCCTAGTTTGAGCTAATACAGGGGCAACATTTATTTTGACAATCTGCTCCAGGTTAGTCGTTAATCTAACACCTAGGTAGGTCACTTGTTCAACCCTTCTCTTATCGGCAGTATAGATTAATTCATTACCCAGTATTTCACTTTTAGCCTTATTTAATAAATAGGTCGAGACCTCACCAAACTCCGCAGTTAGCTTCTCTATTTCTTCGATAGCCAGCCCAGGATTGGGAGTAGTAACAGCTATATCATCGGCATAGGCCAAGATCTTAAACATGCCATCAACCATTACCAAAGGCGGGATAAGATTACTTTGGAGAAGCCTCCTAATTAATGGATCGATATAGAGTGCAAAAAGTAAAGGCGAGCAGGGACAGCCCTGTCTAGTACCCCTTGTGATAAAAATAGGGTTGGAGGCTGCCCTGGCCGATTGAATTTGTGCCATGGGTTTCTGATATAAACCCCGTATAGCCTTAATAAAGCCAGGACCTATATTAGAGGTAAGAAGCACTGCCCAAAGATACTCCCAGCACACCCTATCAAAGGCTTTTTCAGCGTCTAACAGAATTATTGACAGAGGGGCAGCCGTGACCTGAGAAGCATCCAGCATGGCAATAACCCGCCTCACATGGTCAGCAGTCCCACGCCCAGGGATAAACCCATGCTGCCATGGGAAGACAAGTCCGCAAATTACTCTGCTTATTCTGGTTGCAAGAATTTTGACATACAGCTTAGCATCTGCATTTATTCATGAAATAGGATGGTAGGAGCCTGGTAATAATGGGTCTTTTTCTTTCTTTAGAAATACAATAATGTTCGCATCTTGCACTGACAAAAACAGCGCCAAGGTGTTATCTTTCAATTCTTCAAAAAATGTCTTAAAAAATTCCATTGAGATCATGTCGGGCCCAGTAGATTTCCCATTAGGCAGAGAGGATAATGCTGCTGTAATCTCGCCTGGTGAAATAGGAGTAGCCAGACAACCTAGGGCCTGACGTTTCACTCAGGTACTGGCTAATCTTCCATCCTAGATCACATAAGGGATGGTTTTCCTGTTGATACAATGCAGAATAATAATCCTTAAAAACCTTCAATATAGCAAGATCCCCCGTAAATCTGCCCCTGACTGTCCTTGATAGCGATAATGGCGTCCCGGGTCACCTTCTGTCTAGTATTATATGCAAGCAGCTTGCCCACCTTCTCGTTAAACTCGTAGCACTCCTGTCTGCGTGTCTGAGCCTTAACAATATCATGATCTAAATACATCGGAGTAATCCTGGTTTTCTTTGCGGTGATCCTATCTAAAGTATCCTGTATAGGAAGATTACTCATTATCAACCCCACTATCTGTCATTCCAAGGAGGCCAGCTCCATCTGGGCCGCCGAAATAGCTAAGCTGCGTTGTTTTTCACGATTTAAAGCATAATTCAAAGTTTCCTCACAGACAGCTGCTTTTAGGGCATCCCAGAGCATCCCAGGAGAAGCCGTGCCCCTATTAAAGCTCAAAAACTCCGGTATCCATTTTTTCAGCTGTGACACATAAGCCGGATCTAACAAAAGCCCCCGATCAAAAGACCAGGGTTTGAGTCGTCGCTCTTTACACAAGACAGAGAATTGTGCTACCAAAGGATTGTGATCAGACAAAACCCTGTGAAATTTTTCAACAGAAAGCCCTTCACACAGTGAGGCTGACAGGAAAAAATAATCTAGCCGAACAGACTTCCTGTGTGGATAGGAAAAAAAAGTAAACCCAGGATAAGCAAGCATGCAATGCTGCAAGCATTCACAAGACCATGGCTCTGCACTAAAATTTGTAGAGCTCAAAACACCTTTGGTTTTCTTCCCAAATATGAATCCTGGTTCAGCAAAGGGATACCTGTCCCGATATGTATATTCAAATCCCCACAAACAATAAGTGGTAGAGGCCAGGCAGCGAGCTCCACATTCAGGTTATTAATTCTATCCGGATCGTCAAAGTTAGAGCCAGAAACTGAGCACAGAGTAAAGTTATATTGCACCATTACACACTCTAATATAACCCAGCGGCCGAGATTATCAACCCTTTTTTTAGCCACCGTAAAAAGATTGCGTTGTGCAAGTACTGCAACTCCTTTTGTTGTAGTTCCTTGAGTGGTGTAGGCCAATAGTTGCAAACCCAGAAAATCCAGCAGGTGTTTTTTGGTCGGGATAACACACGTCTCCTGTAAGAAGATTATGGGCCTGATTACAACTTTGGAGGAGGTGTTAATTCGTCCCAAATGTGACGGATTTACCACAAGCCGTATTACGAGTTCCATTGGATATAATGGACTCGTAATACGGCTGGTGGTATATCCGTCACATTTGGGACAGATTAACACCTTCCTCCAAAGTTGTAATCAGGCCCTATATCTGCTTCTAATGTCTTTAGGGCATGAGTGACAAGGCGCCTTTTCAACTGATTGTTTAGCCCGCATATGTTTATCATGGCTATACGGAGCGTATTACTGTGCCCCATTTAAAGCTCTAACAAATACATCCTTAGTTAAACCAAACCTAATTATACATGCAAAAAAGATCTTCAATACCTTCATATGCGTTACTTTGTGCATCTTCATTACTTTAATATTACCCCAACCTACCCAACCACACCCACCACCCACTAACCCCACCAAACCGAGCCCCACCTTACCCCGTCTTCCCCCACACCCTACCAAATGAGACAGCCAGACTGAAGGTCTGTAAGATGTTCAAGCACCCTCCCCTTGCGGGCTCTAACAACGGCACCTAAAAAAAGAAAAAATGATAGGCAACCCCCCTAATAACCTAAAAAAACAAGCCCGCCAAAAAAACCTAAGAGATAAATTCCAGCCATGCGAGGAAACACCTAGCTATTAAACTACTAAGCCAGCAACAATTTTCTTTTTTTCCCCCTCTTCTCGATTCTTTTTCCTCTTCTCTCTTTCCATCCTTCCACCCCCCTCTGCTCCACCTTCCTCAGTCCTATCCCCCCCTCATATACTTCTTTTTTCCCCCCTCTTCTTTTTTTTTTTTCCCCTTCCGGTTAAGTCAGAGATTGCAAATATTCTTTAGCCTTGATCTCAGATGAAAACACACGGACCGTGCCTTTATATATTGTCTTAAGTCGAGCAGGAGAAAGTAGAAAGGCTTCAGTTCCCTTCTCCTGAAAGGGGGTAATCAATTGTCTCAAGCGCCAGCATTTCTCTACTGTGGCATGGCAGAAATCTGGACGAGAAAAAAAGTGCAGCCTTCATAGCTAATCTTAGAGTCGGGCGGCCTTTCTCAAAAATTATTTGGTGCAACAAATAATTGCCAAAATACACAATAAAGGCTCTGGGCTGCTGCTGGTTTGCCCCAGCTCCTCCTGCCACTTGCTGCCTCTTCAGATACGATGGTAACCGATGGGCTCTTTGTATCTCTTTCTCCCAATCCCATCCAGTCTGCTCCAGAAATGCTGCCCTAAACAATCTAATCATGAAGGCCCTTGGGGCATGCCCTTCTACTCCTTCTTTCATCACAAGTAAGCGCAAATTGTTACAGCTTTGCCGGTTTTCAAAGTCCTCTATTTTCCACTGGATGTCAGAGAGTTGAGTATCATGAATGGAAGTTTGTTGTACCACGGCCACCAGATCTGTTTCTAATACATCAGCCCGGGGAGTCGATTATAGCAATCCATTCCCCAATTTCTGAGCAAGTCTTTGCGATTTTACTAACTGCTACTTGTAGCTGCTTCGTGGCCACCCTAGCTTTTTTACTACCCCCGCGTCTGTTTGTGTTGTGCCATAATAGTTTGCTAGATAAGACCCAATGAGGGGGGAGAGGTCTCTGCCTTTGTAGCATCAATATCAAAGCCAGCTGGTTCCACCGAAAGATCCTTCAGACTATGCGGTAGTTGTATACCTGAATAGTCCCATGACATTGCTCTCGCTCCACGTGCCTTTTACTTTTTTACCTTTTCTCATTAGGCTCCATAAGCAGTCCGCCTCAAAATAGAAGTGGGGGCAGTGGAGCTATTTCCAGTCTCTGTGTCTGTGAAGGAGGTAGTGCTGGCATTGTCTGAGTCCCTAGATCGATCCAAAAGAGAATAGAAATTCTCTTTGACTTTATCTAATGCATGACAATCCTCCTTTCCCTGCCGGGAATTGAGGGTGACCCCGGGGGTACAAACAGGGGCCAACAGGTCTGCACCTGCTGGTGGAAGTTTTGCTGCTGCCAGGTCACAATACTCTGTCTCAGGGACTTGATCAGGCTTCACATTGACCAAAAAGGGGGGGCCTTGTGGCAGCTGACAGGTCTTTCCCTCAGGTAGTGCTTGCTGATCATCTCCGCTAGAGCTGAGAGCGTAGAGATGTGAAGATGTCATGGGCAAGCCCCCCGCAAGACTGCTTATGTCCAAGGGCTCATTACCATCAGTGACAGCATCGGTCTGGAATGGTGTCTTATTGTATGAAAAGCATGCAGAGATTGCTGAGTCACTGCCAACATCGGTACTCTCAGTCGCCACTGCTGCCAGATCTCGTGGCACCCAAAATTAGTAGGCTCCATGGACATGTTGCCTACTGAAAGATCTAAATTTTGAGGGGTTTTAAACATTAAGGGTATAATCAACCCTCCCCATGTGCACCAGCCCGGTTAACATCGCTTTTTGACTTACAGTTTCGGTCCGGAGCTGATTGTTTATCCTCAGGGACCCCTTGGGCTCTTAAAGTAGCCTGCCGCCCAACATTGCCAGCACTGCTGCTCCTGGATGCACCCCGAGCCAAAAGCAGGGGGTGGGAAGGTGGCCGGTCCTGCAATCCGAGTTTTGGTTGGCTGCCACGCGCAGCCTTCGGGCCATTAATGCTGGATGTCTGCGTCCACGTTGGGATTGCAAGGAGGAGAAAGAAAAAAAAAGAAAAAAGCTTCCAGGAAACCACCGTTGCGACCGCTGGAGTTAGAATAGCTAACGTGGCCAGCACCGCGCGCTGAGCAGCAGCAGAAAGCACCACCGCAGGAAATCGCGGCAGAAGTACCACAGGGTACAACGGTGCTCATCTCCTGCATAATCTGCTTCTGTCACGGGGCGGGAGGCACGAACACCGAGCCGCAAGGAGAGAGGGATCCTCTGGCTGCTAGCAGCTCGCGGCCACCATCTTGTCTCCACTCTCGTCTCTTGTCTCCACTCTCTATTTACAAGTGTTAGTATTGTTTCCAATGATGTGCAGTGTCCAGTTCACTGACCCCATGAGAGATCCCAAGCTACTGAATGTCCAGTCAGAGTCCAAGGGAGAGGGACAGGTCATAAGACATGTATGGGAGAGTGTTAGAAATGGGGTTTTTGGTTGGCGGTCAGGTTACCCTCTGTCCAAGCAAAAACCCTCACCCTAGTCAGGGTAAGTCACACACAATCCACGATTATCCTGTGCCCACCCTCTAGTAGCTTGGCACGAGCAGTCAGGCTTAACTTAGAAGGCAATGTGTAAAGTATTTGTGCAATAAATCATACAATACCACCATATAGCATCACAAAAATACACCACACAGTGTTTAGAAAAATATATAATATTTATCTGGATAATTGTAGGTCAAAACGAATAAAGTTGCAATGTGAATTTGTAGACATATCACTGAAAAGTGATATAAAGGGGGTCATTCTGACTCCCGCCGGCCGCGGTAACCGCAGGGCCGGCGGGAGTCGCCGAATGTCCGCACCGCGGTCAAATGACCGCGGTGCACATTCTGAGTTTCCCGCTGGGCTGGCGGGCGACCGCCAGAAGGCTGCCCGCCCGCCCAGCGGGAAACCCCCTTCCACGAGGATGCCGGCTCCGAATGGAGCCGGCGGAGTGGAAAGGGTGCGACGGGTGCAGTTGCACCCGTCGCGATTTTCAGTGTCTGCTATGCAGACACTGAAAATCTCAATGGGGCCCTGTTAGGGGGCCCCTGCAGTGCCCATGCCAGTGGCATGGGCACTGCAGGGGCCCCCAGGGGCCCCACGACACCCGTTCCCGCCATCCTGTTCCTGACGGTTTTTACCGCCAGGACCAGGATGGCGGGAAGGGGGTCGGAATCCCCATGGCGGCGCTGCCTGCAGCGCCGCCATGGAGGATTCCTCAGGCCAGGGGAAAACCGTCGGGAAACCGCCGGTTTCCCTTTTCTGACCGCGGCTTTACCGCCGCGGTCAGAATTGGCCTGGATGCACCTCCAGCCTGTTGTCGGTGCATCCGCGGTCCCCGGCCCTGGCGGTCTATGACCGCCAGGGTCGGAATGACCCCCAAAGTCTCTTTCAAGCACAAAGTACCTTGTTTGGAGCGGAAAATCTCCTCAGAGGGCCACAGAAGAAGAGATACGTGGAAAAATGGTGTGTGCGTCGATTTCTCCCCAGCTCACACGGACTTGCATCGTTATTTTTGACGCGGGGAAGTCGTGCGTCGTTTTCTGGCGCGCGGACAGTCTCTTTCTGTGGATCGCGGGGATTACCAGATGTCCCGGGTCTGTGCGTGGATTCTCCTGCTGCTTTTCCGGCTGCGCGTCGTTCCGCGGGGCTGTGCGTCGAAGTTTCGCTCTCACAGCAGGCGTCGCGTCGATTTCCCCTTTGGAAGTCGGGTGGCGTTGTCCTTGCGAGGCCGTGCGTCGAAGTTCCTGTCGCCCCGAAGGCGTTGTGTCGATCAGTGTCGGTGTGCTGCATTTTTCTCGCTACGGAACAAGCTTTGCATCGAAATTTTCAGCGCACGAAGAGTCCAAATGAAAAAGAGAAGTCTTTTTGGTCCTGAGACTTCAGGGAACAGGAGGCAAGCTCAATCCAAGCCCTTGGAGAGCACTTTTACAGCCAGACAAGAGTTCAGCAAGGCAGCAGGGCAACAGCAAGGCAGCAGTCCTTCGTAGAAAGCAGTCAGGTGAGTCCTTTAGGCAGCCAGGCAGTTCTTCTTGGCAGGATGCAGGTTCTGGTTCAGGTTTCTTCTCCAGCAAGTGTCTGTTGAGGTAGGGCAGAGGCCCTGTTTTATACCCAAATGTGCCTTTGAAGTGGGGGAGATTTCAAAGAGTGGCTAAGAAGTGCACCAGGTCCCCTTTCAGTCCAATCCTGTCTGCCAGGGTCCCAGTAGGGGGTGTGGCAGTCCTTTGTGTGAGAGCAGGCCCTCCACCCTCCCAGCCCAGGAAGACCCATTCAAAATGCAGATGTATGCAAGGAAGGCTGAGTACCCTGTGTTTGGAGTGTGTCTGAGTGAATGCACAAGGAGCTGTCAACCAAGCCCAGCCAGACTTGGATTGTAAGGCACAGAAAGATTTAAGTGCATAGAAATGCTCACTTTCTAAAAGTGGCATTTCTAGAATAGTAATATTAAATCCAACTTCACCAGTCAGCAGGATTTGGTATTACTATTCTGGCCATACTAAATATGACCTTCCTACTCCTTTCAGATCAGCAGCTACCACTTCAATACTGTATGAGGACAGCCCCAATTTTAGCCTATGAAGGGAGCAGGCCTCACAGTAGTGCAAAACGAATTTATTAGTTTTACCCTACCAGGACATGTAAACTACACAGGTACATGTCCTACCTTTCCCCCACACAGCACCCTGCTCTAGGGGTTACCTAGGGCACACATTAGAGGTGACTTATATGTGGAGAAAGGGGAGGTTTAGGCTTGGCAAAAACTTTTAAATGCCAAGTCGAGGTGTCAGTGAAACTGCACACACAGGCCAGTCAATGGCAGGCCTGAGACAAGGAGAAGGGGCTACTTAAGTGGGTGGCACAACCAGTGCTGCAGGCACACTAGTAGCATTTAATCTACCGCCCCTAGGCACATATAGTGCACATTACTAGGGACTTATAAGTAAATTAAATAGTGCAATCAGGTATGATCCAAGATAACCATGTTTAAAGGGAGAGAGCATATGCACCTTAGCACTGGTTAGCAGTGGTAAAGTGCGCAGAGTCTAAAAGCCAGAAAAAACAGTGTCCAAAAAGTGGAGGGAGGCAGGCAAAAAGTTAGGGGTGACCACCCTAAGGCTGTCAGGTCTAACAGGGAGCATCAGTGAGGAAGTGTCCAAATTGACAATAGGTAGGATTTGAGGCAATGGCAGTCCATGCATGATGTCAACAGTGGCTCAGTGAAGAGGGCATGTTGCCAGCTGTCACAACACTGACATGATCTTGAGCACAGAACTAAAGAGATACTGTCCATGTGCCACAGACTGTAGCCACTGGGTAGCTTTACCTGTGAAAGGTGTTCCTTCCACATCTTCATCCTCTGAAGTGTCTGGTGCCTCCTGTGCCATGGGTTGTGCTGTTGATGAAGTTGAGGGGGCCACAGACACATCAGGGTATAGAGATTTGGAATCAAATGTCCCAGCGGCTGCCATTTGTGGGAATGCAAAAGGCATCACTGCAGCAAGGATGAACTGTTGGTTTTGCAACACAGCAGCTACATCATGGTGGTGGGCATTCATGTTGTCTTTGAGGGTGTCCAGATTCTGCTGCATGAAGTCCAGGACATTTTATATAGCCCCCAGCCTGTTATCAATCATGCTGCTGGCACTTTGGGAAGGCAATTGTTCCAGTCTCTGCCTCCGGACAGCAGCAATGTCAGACAGGGACTGCTGGAGTCCGCGTAGCTGAGAGTGGGTGCCTCTGATGAGTTGTCCTTACTCTGACTGAGGCACTTTTGCACTCCCTGTAGGCTGCTTGCCATGGTCTCCACCCTTACCCACACCTGCTGTGCCTGCTCCCGCTGGACTTCTACCACTGTCCTCTCAAAGGTAATGTCTGGGTCCTCAGAGTTGAGGGCTGTGGCTGTACTGGTTGGTGGTGCATGTTGGTTGTTGGGTGGTTCATGTGGAGACCCCACAATGCTGTGTGTCCTCCCTATGACTGGAGATGGTGCTTAGAAGGTACCCAGGCAATCCTGGAGAGTGTCAGCATTGATGGTTGTCAGCTGGTCATCCATATCATCTGTGAAATCCAGGACAGGCAGGTCCACAGGGGGTAGGCCATCATGCTCTGCAATGGGATAGTGAAAGGTCAGTTTTTGAAATATAGTGGTTGAGGACATGTGTCATCATTTATTTGCTACAGGTGGGTTAGTGACATGGTACTGACCCCTACATCAGGCCACACATTTATGGACCCCTCATGGCACCCAATGACACCTAAACATAATTTCTGTGGAGTGACCATTGGCACAATCTGCCAAGCCCAAGTTTCCAGTGTGTTACACCTACCTTGATTGTTTCATCATGTTATTTTCCATAAGTGCCCCTTACACTGACTTGACTGTGTCATAGTTTGACTCTTACTATAGGCAAGACTGCTGGTTTAGGGGTGACAGCACTATTGTTTGTAGCTGACTAGGGAAATCCTACAACAAGTCGCAACTGTCAGCCCAACTCTCCCGGCTCACAGGCAGTACCTCAGCGAAAACCCAAACAGTAAAAGGTGATTTGTGGCAGTCTTTACACATGGACTCAAGAGTACAACATCTCAGGGACGTTGTGGTCAAACGGAGGTTACTCTTTTCTCACATAAACAACATGCCTCATTTATACACACAGGCAATGAAAGAGATTCAGGAAGGTTTTCAGCAGGTTTTTCTTAACAAGACTGCAATCAACTGTAAATTGCGTGGGCTGCAATGGTTAGGATAATGAACAATGCAAGAAATAGAATGGTAAAAATGAGAGTCATGAGCACAAGGACCCCGACCATTTTGCAATAACATGAGATAGGAAATAGGCCCTAACACCCTTGCATGATGAACCTGATCTCTTACCTAAAGAGAGCTAGGTGTGTTAAACCTAATCTGCTAGTACCATGTCAATGAGAAGAGCCCCCTAACCCTTATTACCTTAGAATGAGGTCTCTAAATCAGACTCCGTGGTAACACGAAGACTGGGTCGGCATCAAGGAAATGTATAGCATAGATAGCGTGGACGGCATCCGGTAGGAATCCCTCTGATTATCTTGTTTGTGTGAGATGTATTTATACCGATCTGGTAGGACCCCTGAAGCAGGTATGTTCCCAAACAATAGATAAGAAGGCATGCTTGGGGCGGCAATTACATAAACAATTCCCTGAAAAGGTACATTATGTTACTGTCACACAAAAGTGGGAAAGTACATGATTTGAATACCTACAAATCTTAATTATCTTTGACGGTGATAGTGACACCTTTGCAAAGTGGCACTGACAACTTGAAACTATAACATCTTCCTAACTATAAACATGGCAGCCATCTTGGAAGAAATAATTACATAAATGCGCTAAAACAGAGCAAGCTAAGTAGGTTAAAAGTCACTAGGTGATGGGGGCACAGGCCTGCAAGCCAGAAGGCTAAGCTAAACTCCTGATTCCCATTAAAATTAAATAGGATTCACTACAACTCTGTTACATATGCATGCAATGGGCGTTGTTTGGGATTTGTGCTTACACGACAAGTGGAGATGTACAGAGAAACTTGGCATTAGGTTGTACAGATGTTTGAGTGAGTAAATGACTCCTCTACCACTCTATGTATGTTTTTGGAGTGATGGAAAGGGGCCTGCTGTCCACATGCATCCTCCTAGCCACCTTGAGTGGTGTGCGAAGCATCCTGAACCACCCATTGTGAGAATTAACCACCTTGTGTGTATGTGTGCTAAAATGATTTTCTCACTTCCAGTAGGGCAACATTCATCCATGCATCACAGGTTTCCTTGTAGCATGGCTGCAGGGATGGCTGCATTCCTGGACTGAGTGTTGTTTTGCATAGAGCTGGCCCTTCCTGTTCACACACATAGATAAAAGTGGTTCATAGTTCACACATTGTGTGGTGCTGGATGCCGAGCATATGACTCAATGTTGCTAGGGGGATGTATGTGTAAAACCTTCCCACTTCCATCACTCTGACAACATACATGGGGTGGGATATGGACCTTATACATTGTGAGGCCAGCTGATGTGTGGATGCATCGTGTTGATAGAGCACATTAGGAGTGGCATTGTATTTGTGGTACTGAGGACTGACCTAATTTCATTGCTATTGTGGACTACTTTCATTGAGTGTTGCATTCATGCTCACACTTTGTATGGCAGACAGCATACTTTCATTGAGTTTTGCATTCATAGTCACACTTTGTATGTGGTAGACAGCAGTCCTGTCAGTGGATTTATCAGGATGTGTTCTTTCCTGCAGATGTGCATTGGTAACACCAAGAGGGATACCCAGATTGTGTTGCAAAATAGTTTTTTCCATCAAATCTTTTGGCATTACCAAGATACGCAGAAGGATGCAGTAAGTATCTGTGACAAGTACACATCCCTGCACATAAGAGTTGATGCTGCAACCTGAAGAAGCTGGGCTGCTGCACTGCATGTTTGTACATAAATGAGCGAATATGTGCAGTATATCCATACACAGACATAGGTGGTCATTACAACATTGGCGGTAAAAGCCGCTTACCGCCGTGCAGAAGACCGCCAACACACCGCCGCGGATTTCCGCCACAGCTATTATGACCCACATCTCAAAATCCGACAAAATTCAGACACCCACACAAGTCCGCCACACCAAAGGTCAGTGATAAACCGGCGAAAACAAAACCTCCACCGTCACGCCAACAGAAATACGCCCACACTATCACGACCCACGAATCCACGCAGCGGTCTTTCAACCGCGGTATTCCATTGGCGGTACACACCGCTGCGCTCAAAAAACACACACATATACAAAACGCAGCAACATTGGACAATTTGAAATACACACACCTAATACACATACACACACCACACCCACACACCCAATACAATATAAAACACACACCCACAAACACCTACTACCAAAAATTCTGAAAAAAGGCCAGAGAGAGACACCACCATCCACAAACTAGCAGCCACAGGCACCCAACACAATCACCCACATAACGCCCATGCATAAAACACCACACACCACTACATATCACCACACTTATCACCGCACACACCACCCCACACATCACCCACACCACCCCATGGCACGGCAAAGACACCCCAGGTTCTCTGAGGAGGAGCTCAGGGTCATGGTGGAGGAAATCGTCCGGGTAGAGACACAGCTATTTGGATCCCAGGTGCAGCACACCTCCATAGCTAGGAAGATGGAGCTATGGCGAAGAATAGTCGACAGAGTCAATGCAGTGGGACAGCACCCAAGAAATCGGGACGACATCAGGAAGAGGTGGAATGACCTACGGGGGAAGGTGCGTTCTGTGGTCTCAAGACACCACATCGCGGTACAGCGAACTGGCGGCGGACCCCCACCTCCTCACCCACAACTAACAACATGGGAGGAGCAGGTCTTGGTGATTCTGCATCCTGAGGGCCTCGCAGGAGTCGGTGGAGGAATGGACTCTGGTAAGTCAAACCTTTAACTATCATATCCCCCACCCTACCTGCATGTTATCACAGACCCCCACCCTCACCCCTCCCCTATCACTCCAACTCCTCACAAATGTACTAATAACACAAACCACACATCCCAACACCAAGCCCTGCGTGACACAACAAAGCATGGACACCCATCACTAAAGCATGCCCACTGCACATACCCATAACACCCCCCTCAAACATCATCACACAAGCCCCCACATAGGAATGCTAGCACTGGGGTACACGGTCACTCATCCATTGCACACCATGACACACACAGATGCAATAATCATGCTTTTATACCCCTGCAGGACCACTACCCAACGTCACCAGACAGGAGGGTCCAGACATCTCCACCCCACCCACAGAAGACGCCCACAGTGATGACAGCAGCTCTGTCCAACAGGATCCAGATGACCAGCCCGGACCATCGCGGGCCTCGGGACAGTTGGTTCCCCTCACACAGGCACAGCCCACCACAGACCTTCCACCTTTCTGGTAACACCAGCACAGCACCCACCCAGCGGGCCCATACCTCCGTCCCCAGGACACGTCAATCAGCTGTGTGTCCACCACTACAGGGAACCCAGGATAACCCACCACCCCAACAACAACAGGGACCTGGGGGCAGTGGCAGTGGGCATACGGTCCAGGGGACGGAGGCACAGGAACACAGGGGAACTGGGAGAGCTGCCGTGCGACAGGGGGCGGACAGGCCAAGGGAACCCACTCTCCACGAGACCCAGCACATGCAGGAGGAACAGTATTTGGCCTTCAGGGAGGAACTCAGAACCATCAGCTCCGCCCTGGGCACCATCGTAGGGGTGCTGAAGGAAATACTTAACACCAGGAGGGACACTGTGGCACTACAAGGGGCCCCTGACACTAGCATGGATGATGAACTGCCCACCACCTCTGCCGGCGCTAGTGAACAGGAGGCACCGCCACAGGACCACCACACCAGCACCCCCCCCTGCAGACGGAGAACCACCCCGCAAGCGGTCCCTAAGATCCAGGAACAAGACAGAGCACAATGCCAAGACCCCCGCCAAGAAATGAGACCACCCTGATTGTCAAACCACTGTCCCACTTTGTAACCCTGTCTATATTGCAACTGCCCCAGCTCCACTTCCTATGCCCATATGGGCAATGCACCTGTGAGACTAATAGACTAGACTCTGCCATGGACATTCTTCCACCATCACCCCTCACTATTTTACTACCCCCTCCAATATTGAGCACTTCAATAAACACCCTTGTAGCACAAAACAATCTGGAGTCAGTCTGTGATTTCGAAATTGTGTATTAGCAATGACAGTGACAAAATGCTTTTTCAAATGTAATGTCAACATACCTATGTCTCACATCTCAAGTCCATGAAGAATCTAAGCAGATGACACACGTTGGAAACCACACCTGTGAAACCGTAAGGGAAAATGACAACTCAGTGACCATACAGTGGTTGAAATCGACAGACAGGATAGAGGTAGAAGTGTTAAAGTACTTGTAGTAGGCAGGAATGTTTTCTCACCTGTGTGTCACTGGTAATATTGCTGGATGACTGAGTCCCTGTTGTCAATGTCTTCTTCCTCTGCTTCCTCCTCATCACTGTCCACAGGCTCCACAGCCTCCACAACACTGCCATCTGGACCATCCTCCTGCAGAAAAGGCACCTGACGTTGCAAAGCCAAGTTGTGAAGCATACCGCAGCCACGATGATCTGGCACACCTTCTTTGGTGAGTAGAATAGGAAACCACCTGTCATATGGAGGCACCTGAACCTGGCCTTCAGGAGGCCGAAGGTGCGTTCGATCACCCACCTAGTCCGCCCATGGGCCTCATTGTAGCGTTCCTCTGCCCTGGTCCTGGGATTCCTCACTGGGGTCAGTAGCCGTGACAGGTTGGGGTAACCAGAGTAACCACACCTGGTGACTCTGGAGTTGACCCATCACATAAGGGATGCTGCTATTATGCAGGATGTAGGTGTCATGCACAGAGCCAGGGAACATAGCATTTACCTGGGAGATGTACTGGTCTGCCAAACATACCATCTGTACATTCATGGAATGATAACTCTTCCGGTTCCTCTACACCTGTTCACTCCTGTCGGGGGAGACCAAAGCTACATGGGTCCCATCAATGGCACCTAGGATGGTGGGGATATGTCCAAGGGCATAGAAGTCACCTTTCACTGTAGGCAAGTCCTCCACCTGAGGGAAAACGATATAGCTCTGCATGTGTTTCAGAAGGGCAGACAACACTCTGGACAACACGTTGGAAAACATAGGCTGGGACATCCCTGATGCCATGGCCACTGTTGTTTGAAATGACCCACTTGCAAGGAAATGGAGCTCTGACAGCACCTGCACTTGAGGGGGGATTCCTGTGGGATGGCGGATTGCTGACATAAGGTCAGGCTCCAACTGGGTACACAGTTCCTGGATTGTGGCACGGTGAAACCTGTAGGTGATGATCAAACTTCTTTCCTCCATTGTCGACAGGTCCACCAATGGTCGGTACACCGGAGGATGCCGCCATCTCCTCACATGTCCCAGCGGACGGTGCCTATGAAGGACAACAGCGACCACAGAGTCAAACAACTCAGAGGTATGTACCCACAGTCTACACAGAACACCATTCATACACAAAATGTGGCCTGTATATGTGTTGTGAGTCAAGGCCTAGGTATGTGTGACGCAGTTGGTAATTAGGCCATGTGGGCCCCTGAAATGGCGGCTGCCTGACCTCTAAACTGGGACAATGGGATGTGAGGTAACTGCGCTGGCGTTGTACACCGTCGCGGTAGGCGGTCAAAGACTGCGGCGCAATGCTGCATTGGTTAACATTGGATCCTATGGGTCCCAGGAGCCAATGACGATGTACCCCGGCGGTAATGGTACACACCGCCGCGGACGTGACCGCAGCGGACGTGACTGCCATTTTCTAGCTGTTGAATCACTCGATACCTGATCTTCGACAGGAGAGGACCTACACTGCAAGTGCTACTGTGACCTCGGTCTGGAAGAGACAATGGCTTGTGCGTCTTGGGAAAGGGCCCCTGTCTTCACTGCAGAGGAGTTGGAGAAGCTCGTCGACGGGGTCCTCCCCCAGTACACACTACTCTACGGTCCTCCAGACCAACAGGTAAGTACACAGGGAGCATGTTGTATGGGAGATGCCTGTGTGGAGAGGGCTGGTTGTAAGAAGGAAGGGGGCAGAGTTCTGCGTGCATGAAGGACTGTGAATGCATGTGCCACATGGCAAGGGTAGAGATGTGGGCCATTCACTTTGACGGTGCAGTTGGTAATGACTTCTCTTCTTCCCCTGTACATTTCGTGTAGGTCAGCGCCACCAGAAGAATTATATTTGGCGTGCCATCGCCAAGGACTTCCGGACCCTGTGGGTCCACCACAGACGGAGCACCAACTGTGTAAAAGATGGGAGGACATTCGCCGCTGGAGCAAAAAGACGGCGGAGGCTCAGCTGGGGATGGCCTCCCAACGTGGGAGGGGTGCCCGTCGAACCATGACCCCCCTGATGTTCCGGATCCTGGCGGTGGCCTACCCTGAGTTGGATGGGCGCTTGAGGGCATCACAGCAGACACAAGGGGGTGAGTACACTCTCATTCAGGGGACTCTGCACGCAGCGAAGGTGTCTGGGTGGGGGAGGAGGGCTGTGGGTTTCCCTAGGCCAGGGCGAGTTCAATAGGCTGGCCCCTCCGTAAGGCAGACCATGTGGCACCCCACCCCACCTCTGTAGAGTGCCAAGTACAGGTATTCATGCCCCTGTGTCATCTATGTGTGCAGATGTCGTCCATAGCCTTGTAGGCCATTTCCCAGGAATTGCATCTGTAGAGCCCAACAGCGCGACGTAGTTCAGGGGGCTGCTGTGTCTGTATTGTCCGCCAACGGTAGCGGTAAGCCATGCACTCAACCTGTCTTTCTTCTGCCGCCCCCCCTTTTTGTGGTCTCACTGTTCTCGTGTGCACT
This sequence comes from Pleurodeles waltl, assembly GCF_031143425.1. Taxonomy (NCBI): domain Eukaryota; kingdom Metazoa; phylum Chordata; class Amphibia; order Caudata; family Salamandridae; genus Pleurodeles; species Pleurodeles waltl. Next base: position 166,671,062 of record NC_090443.1, on the reverse strand, counting down.
AGCATCATCAGGCGGAGGTACAGTGGCACCGGAGCACGAGGGAGCTGCATCCCACATGGCCATTGAGGGCCACACTACGGTCTCAGAATACACCAGTGGGACGGAGGGCGAGGGGAGCACCACGGCGGTCACAGGATCTGCAACCAGCGACACGGACTCATCCTCCGATGGGAGCTCCCTTGTGGTGGCGGCAACATCTGTGCCCCCCACTTCTACAGGTACAGCCGCCACCCCCCCACCAGCACCGCCCTCCCAGCAGCCCCTCAGCCTTCGCCCTGTGCCCGCTTACCCAGGAGGGTGGGCATCACCTTCGACCCAGGCACCTCAGACCCTGCCCCTGTCACCTCTGCTGCCCTCAGTGAGGAGACCATTGACCCTCACTGTTGGGAAGTCTACCATTTTGAATGCCATCCAGGGTGTAGAAAGGGAGTTGCAACACACAAATGCATTCCTGGAGGGCATTCATTATGGTCAGGCTGCCCTTCATCGAACCCTTCAAACTCTGGCCTCAGCACTGATGGCAGCCATTGTCCCTGTGTCTAGCCTCCCCCCTCCAACTTCCTCCACCCAGACCCAATCCCCTGTACCTCTGCCTATCCCAAGCACACCATCAGACCAGCCTGCACCCACCTCACCACACAAGGGAAGCTCAGGCAAACATAAGCACCACACATCCCACAGGCACTCACGCAAGCATCACACACATACAGACACACCAACATCCACTGCCTCCACTGTGTCCCCCTCCTCCTCGTCTCCCTCCTCCCTCCCAGTCTCGTCTACACTCACACCTGCATGCACTACCGCTACAGCCACTACATCCCGCACCAGCACACCCACCACCACACCCCGCTCACGTGCACTCACCACCCCCACTGCCATTTCCACGTCCCCTGTGTCCTCTCCCAGTGTGTCTGTGATGCCCCCTCCGAAGATACACAAACGCAGGCACACACCCACCCAACAGCCATCCACCTCACGACAGCCTCTAGCCCATGCACCTGCACCCAAATCCACAAAAGTTACACCTCCTGCAACCACCACCACTTCCTCCACTCCCAAACCCCCTCCAGCTACCCGTCCCAGTGTCTCCCAAAAACTTTTCCTGTCCACCCCTAACCTATTTCCCACCACCCCCCGTCCAACTCATAGGTCCCGTACTAGCACCTCAGCCCAAAAATCTCCGGGACCAGTGGTGCCTGTTGTTACAGGTATGTGGAGTGCACCAGCCACCAGGCCAGCCAGTGTTTCACGGAGCCACAGCACAGCCAGTCCCCCCCCTGTGAAGCACCAGAAGTTGGACAGTGCCCGGCGGGAGAGGGGGAAGACACCACCCCCAGCAAAGCCGCTCACAGGGGTCCCGGGGGGAGTGTCGACTAAGCTGTGACTCCTCCCAAGGTGGGGAAGGGGCAGAAGAAATCTCCAAAGTCTGGGAGGAGCAGCACGGCGGAGAAGGCTGCAATCATCCCCGCTGGCCAGGAGGCCACCGCCAACCCCATCGTCACTGCCCAGGAGGCCACCGCCAGCCTCATCGTCACTGCCCAGGAGGCCACCGCCAGAGTCACTGCCCAGGAGGCCACCGCCAGCCCCATCGTCACTGCCAAGGAGGCCACCGCCAGAGTCACTGCCCAGGAGGCCAGTGCCAGCCCCATCGTCACGGCCCAGGAGGCCACCGCCTCAGTCACTGCCCAGGAGGCCACCGCCAGCCAGAGCCCAGCTGGCCAGGAGGTCCCGCAAGCCACAGCCCAGCTGACCCATGAAGGACCGCCAGCCACAGCCCTGCTGGGCAATGAAGGACCGCCTTGGCAAGGACCGCTGAACAGGGCAAAGACCGCCATGGAAAGCACTGCTGAACAGGTCTGACACTGGCAACTCAAGCACCGCTGAACAGGCCAAGGACCGCTGAACAGGGCAAAGACCGCCATGGAAAGCACCGCTGAACAGGCCTGACACTGGCAACTCAAGCACTGCTGAACAGGCCAAGGACCGCTGAACAGGGCAAAGACCGCCATGGAAAGCACCGCTGAACAGGTCTGACACTGGCAACTCAAGCACCGCTGAACAGGCCAAGGACCGCTGAGCAAGGCAAAGACCACCATGGAAAGCACCGCTAGCCCATTTGCGGCAGGGCCAGTGACGCAACTGGGACCGTCACGGGGTGTGTGCTGCACGCTGGGCACCAGTCCCCCTCCAGAACCAGTGGAGAACAGTATCCACTCCGTCTGTCCTGCACAGGATGAAGCACTCTGGGCACCAGTCCCCCCCAGAACCAGTGGAGAACAGCATCCACTCCGTCTGTCCTGCACAGGATGAAGCACTCTGGGCACCAGTCCCCCTCCAGAACCAGTGGAGAACAGCATCCACTCCGTCTGTCCTGCACAGGATGAAGCACTCTGGGCACCAGTCCCCCTCCAGAACCAGTGGAGAACAGCATCCACTCCGTCTGTCCTGCACAGGATGAAGCACTCTGGGCACCCGTCCCCCTCCAGAACCAGCGGAGAACAGCATCCACTTGAGAGACTGTGGCTTTGCACTCCCCAGGATTGAACAGTGGGCAACCCACCCACTGTAGAGACTTGAGAGACCGTGGCTTTGCACTCCCAGGATGGTACAGTGGGCAAGCCACCCACTGTAGAGACTTGAGAGACTGTGGCTTTGCACTCCCCAGGATGGTACAGTGGCAACCCACCCACTGTAGAGACTTGAGAGACTTGGCTTTGCACTCCCCAGGATGGTACAGTGGGCAAGCCACCCATTGTAGAGACTTGAGAGACTGTGGCTTTGCACTTCCCAGGATGGTACAGTGGACAAGCCACCCACTGTAGAGACTTGAGAGACTGTGGCTTTGCACTCCCCAGGATTGAACAGTGGGCAAGCCACCCACTGTAGAGACTTGAGAGACTGTGGCTTTGCACTCCCCAGGATACATCAATGGGCCACGGTCATAATTGCAACTTTTTTACCACCGGCCTGTTGGTGGTCTTACCGCCGCATTAACACCGTCCGCCAGGGTTGTAATGACCACCATAGTGATCTACTCAAGCATAGTGGTTTTTGTCTTCTACTCCAGTGGTGGATAGTGATATGTCATACTTAACATGCCAGTGAGATGCACTTTCATACCTTATCCAGGCGTATGTATCATGTGCACCTCTCAAACCTGAAACTGCATGTAGGAGGCATTCCATGTGTATATTTGTGATCGCCCAATGCCACACATGTGTGACCCATTCAGCTTCTGATGCTTAGAAAAGAAATGCACATCTGCCTTTAATTAGGTGTAGTCAAAGAACTCAAGGGCGCTGTGGTAGTGACAAGTGGATGTGTGACAAGTTTGTATTTCCACAGAATGTTGTTGGATTATTTGTGTTGCATTATGCATGACCCAGAGGGCAAACTTTCTATGTATGTGGTGCATTTATCCCAAACCACTATTTTCTTTGCATCACTATTGCCCCAGACACCATGGAAGCACGTTATTTACATCTCTGGCCACCATGGTGGACATTCACACACTATTCAAATGAGTATTGGCACTATAGTGATTCTTAACTGCATTGTCACCATAAATGATGGCACTAGTACTGTAGGGAATCCTAGTTTGTTTTAATGGGATAACGGGAGTTAGCTTACCTTATGCTTGCAGACTCGTGCCCCCGTCACCTAGTGACTTTTAACCTACTTAGCTTGCTCTGACTGAGACCATTTATTTAGCTAAATCTTTTAAAATGTCTGCTGTGTTTATGGTTGGCCTTTTTTGTTTAGAGTTATGTTATCAGTGTCACCTCGCTAAGGCGTCAACTCAACAAAGACAAACAAACTATATGGGCTCACATTAGAAATTACTGTCCCAAGCATGAGGCGTTATCTATTGTATTGGAACAACCTACGTCAGGGGTCCAAGTAGATCTATATAATACATCACACTTTAGACAGATAATCAGAGGGATTCTGACCAGATACCATCGCCGCTATCGATGCTGTACGTCGCCTTGATGCTGACCCAGACTTCGTGCTCTGCCAAAGTCTGAGCTCGAGACTTCATTCAAGGTAACCAGGGTTGGGGGCTCCTTCCAGGGTCATGGCATGGGCAGATTAGGTTTAACAAACCCAGCTCTCCTCTAGGCCTATTAGGACAGGGTACACGGACATATGACACGTTTCATGTCTTCCTATGCTATTACAAGATTATGGGGTTCTTCATAATCATGACTCTCGTCCTTACAATTTTATCTCTTGTAGTGTTTATTATCCTAATCATTGCAGCCAATATGATTTAACGCATTATGTTATGCTATTGAAACATTACTGCATCTTTGTTATAACCTGTGCTTGAATGAGATATAGTACATTTGTGAGAAAGAGGTAATCTCCATTTAACCATGACATTCCCCGAGATATCATACTTCTGAGTCCATGTTTAAAGGATGCCACAAATCACCTTCAACCGTTTGGGTTGTTGGTGAGGTACTGCTAGTGAGCCGGAAGGGTTGGGGCTACAGTGGCGATTTGTTGTAGGACAGGCATAGTCACCTACAAACACAAGTACTGTCATCCCCAAACCAGCAGTCTTGCCCAGGGCAAGAGTCCAATCTACGGCAGTACAGCAAAGCACAAGGAGGTTCATTGCTTAAAATGCTTACATCACATTGACATATGCCTTTGGTGGGCCTCACATATTGGGTTGTCGTTTTACACAGTGCCACCTTTATGGATTGTCAGCCCCATTAGTTCTTCCCTCCCTGCGTGAGGGATTTTCCATGCATGCATCATATCTGGCACAGGCATGTTGTGCTGGAAGGATGTAGAAAGTGGATCTATGCATGCATTGTGTGACGCTGTGAATGTACCATAAGGGGAATGGGCAGCTTACACCACAGTGCGTAGTGACCCGGAAGGGTTGGGGCTACAGTTGCGATTTGTTGTAGGACAGGCATAGTCACCTACAAACATAAGTACTGTCATCCCCAAACCTGCAGTCTTGCCCAAGGCAAGAGTCCAAACTACGACATGGCACCACCAACAGTGGTGTTTAGGCACTAATTTACGGATACCCCGAATATCACTATCTCACAAATGAAAGGCACCCTAAGTACCATCATATGGAGACGTCCATGGTCTTTGGGAAAATCCTCCACAGCTGACTAGGGAACACCTAATTAAGCTGTAGGTTGTTCGAGCTCGAACAAACTGATAAAGGGACTGAATACACGCCACTTGGTGTTCCATCTCTTTACCGTTTTATTCAATATGGCTAACGCCATAGACATTCCTGAAAATGCTAGATAGGCATTAACTTTACATCTACTAGCGCATGGCTTAAGAGACAATGGCGGGGACGTCACTTTCATAGTAGAAGCTAATGAAGCTTACCAAACAGAAACATTCTATGCCTGGGTCACCTTTCCTGAAGAAGACGCCAGGTCAGCTACCTTTCACACATATAGAATTGCTAATGTACCTCAATGGTACCAAGCATAACAGTATCACGAAATACCGCTCACCTATCAGGAGCATCAGAACTGGTTTGAGGGCGCCCTCCCACATGTAATACAGAGAGTTAGATTAGGTCCGTTGAGTAACGATGGACCAACACGGCCTATGTTTGCAACATACACACCGCACCCAGACATACAGAACATGCTAGTAGCAGATCTGCACAATTTATACAATGAGATCGTAACATTATACAGAAGGCTGGTTCAGTTCGTAATGCGGACTTTGAACATGACGCCAGTGCGCCCAGCACCACCAGCACCTTCTTGATACCAATTGGCTACTGGGATTAACTCACAAACAGTACATACTATTGTGGGTAAGGTACCCACAGATAGAGAGAAAATACCTTATTGGATAGCCCAGAAAACTAATCAGCTGGAAGCTGTGTTTCTCCATACGGGACCACAGGAGAAACATAGAATTCTAACAATGTACTTGCCCTTTGGGATGGTTCCATCAGTGGATGACTGTGCCACATGGGGCACAGTCTTCGCTGCAATATACACTACCACACTTGGTACCCCGACACTTGCCAATTAACCGGAAGTGTTAAAACAAATTCACAATGAGCATGGGGCAGCCCCTGCGCTAGATTTGGGAATGAAAATGATGCGTAACTTTGATGGAGAATACTCGATAATACTTAGTAATATAAAGGGGGAGGCAGTAGCGCTGGCTATACGCCAGCGTCTCCGAGAAACTCCACATTTGGAACAAGAGAGACAGCTACCAAAAATTATTTCCGATACCTATACTAGTATAGGACGGGATGGTTTGGGAGCCAAGCCAAAGAAATTGGAAGTACACTGTACCACCCCTAAGGAAGGTACTAAACAGATGCAAGAAGGTTAAAAAAAGCGCTGAGAGAAGCCTAAACAATTTAAAGAAAGACAGAATAAGAGAGCAGATTCTCCACATCCAGAGAACTCTGAAAGGAGATATACTCTCAGAAATAAGGAGAATATTAGAACTCCTGACAGATATACTGATTCACGTCCCTCGCATTCCTTTCAGGATGCTCCAGATAGGCATAGCGAGAGAGGGCCCGTCCTGACCGACGTCCGAACTACGTGAAACAAAATAAAGACTCATCACAGTCCACAGTAAAAAAGGAAGAACAGACTTTGCAACAAAAGCCACAATTTAAAAAGAAAATGGTAGCAGCATTATCGCTCAAAAATGCCAATCCACTTGAGAACTTTGCTGAAGAACAAGACGTGGGCAGTGACACTGCAGACAGTGTGGCAGAGGTCACAAATGTCACCAGAGTCTGAAAGAACATCTGGATGCAACAGCAATAATGATTTTGTTGCAGTTGAAACAGCGGCCGGGCGTGTGCTCCCACCAGATAGACTTTTTGACCTAAAGATCCAGATTGAGGGAGATGTAGAATGCACCATCTGTGTGATCAAGAAGAAGAATTTGGTCTTCAGAAGAATTGCTGGTGCCCTTGGGTTCACATATGTCACCTTCAATGAGGATGACACGGTGCCCATAGCATATAAATCTCATCTATACTCGAATGCAGAGCAATGCTTTGCGCCCATAGAGAAAATTCTAACTGCAGTTTAGACAGCTGTCATAAAAGAGAGACCACTTGCGCAGGAGAAACGCATAATTGTTGTTACATCCTCGCTGGATTCAGTGGGCGACTTTTCTGAGCTACTGATGTGGATTATATTTTTGATCCAAAACTCCAGACACAAGAATTTCTCCAATACGAACAAGAGTGCCCCGCTCCTCTGCATCTTTTGCCTTTAGACAACTATGACACTGTCATTTATGCTGATGGTTCAGCCCAACCGGCTGTAGGTACCAAACATCAATACTCAGCCGCTTGCACAGCCGTGAGTGGAGTGATGAAGGATTGAATTTTCCACCCACACAATACCTATATGCAGACCCTAGGAGACTACACAGCTGAGTTGGCTGAAATTAAAGCCTTGATTTTAGTGCTAGAAGAGACTGAGACAGGAACACTGACTTTGATAGTCTGTGATTCATATTATTGCGTTCAAAGATTATCTTACTCATTGGAAACTGAACGGGTTCGGAGATTCTAAAGGGAACACCATAAAACACAGAATACTGTGGGGGAGGGTGGCTGATTTTAAGGAGAAGCTACCGTGTCTCCATGTAGTACATACATTGGGCCACCAACGTATAGGAATATACGTTATCAGTAATACTGTGTCTGATGAAGCAGCCAAATCTGCAGTGGCTATGGCTTCTGTGGATGCAGTGACTCGTTCTCATACAAGATTGGATAATTAAATTTTGACTGCCATAAAAGCTTTGGCTGAGGGCAAGTCTCTCCCGAAAGGGTACCCTATGAAACTATTCATACCATATCAGTGCACAAAATGTTGCCTACGCAACAATTCCTGGGGTTGGAGATCGGGTGATCCCCAACGAAGACCAGAGGTTAGATCTGGTGAAAGCAGCGCATGAGGGTGTTGCTTCTGCTCATGCTGGTGTTTCGGCCACGATAACACTCTTACATAAACGCTTCTGGTGGCCTGGTCTATGGAGACAGACAAAACAATACGTTCTCTGTTGTGACATCTGCCAGCAGATTAAGGGCTCCAGCATCAAACGCCCACCACAGACATCCCTCTTAATATCCAACAGGTCACTACAATGTGTGTACCTGGACCATTGCAGTCCACTTCAACCTGACGGTGCATACAAATATATATCAGTCACTGTAGATTCTTGTTCTAGATTCCTGTGGGTATGGCCGCAGTGGTCAGCTGACGCTCGGACTGTTCTAAAAGACTTGCTGATCTTTATCGGTACATATGCAGTTGCAGCATTCCATTTGGACCAGGGCCCTGCATTTGCCTCTAAGGCATTCAGGGACACCAAGGGGACGATAGGTGTTGAACTCCATTACTCCTCACCATACCATTCCGAGGGAAATTCGGTTGTGGAGAGGCGCAAATCATGATCTAAAACAGTCCTCAACAGCTAGAATATTAGGTTCTGGCCGCCGATTGCTTCATCACCTATATGGGGTCCAGAGAGCACCCCAAGACGTTCCTTGGGGGAATGAACTCCCTATGAAGTTCTCTTTGGGATATCTATGTATGTCCCAGATCTTGATGGTTCTGGTATGGTGGCAGCAGAAACACCTTTTGACATAAATGAGTGTCTCACTGTCTTGCAGGAGCTTTAACAATTTCAAGATGAAAAATCATCTACCAGTGCTGCCACCTTAGGAATAAGGGATATTCCAACAACTTGCACTGGCTAGATTCCTAAAATACTGGATATAGTTTGTGAAAAGATTGCTGTGAAGAAAGAATTCGATCCATCATACAGAGCGCCAGCCTCAGTCTTGGGAATACACGGAACAAGAACAGTAATATTGCCACTGTTGCCAGGTTCCTGAGAAAACAGAGTTGTTTCGATTGACAATGTCAAATTACACCATGTGGCCGATCCTGCACAGTAGATTCAGAGGTCCCTTGGGTGGTTCCCGATCCCCTCTCACTACCCAACAGGACATTCCTCTTCAGAATAGAGTAACAAATGATACTCTGGACTATGTTATGATGGCCAATAATGCTATGAGTCCCTCCGCAACCATGGGGAGGGCAGAAAATGAGCTACTACTGGTTCCAGTCAACAATTCTGCGACAACTTCTAGCCAAGAGTTGGCCGTATTATACACCAATACAACGCAGGCTGATGGCACAATTTACCACAAGCCCCCACAAGAAGTCAACACATCTACAAGTACTGAACTTGCTCCTGTTTTTGCAGAGACTGGCTCTGGCTGCTTTTTTGACATTGATGACTTTTCTTCGGACTCATCGACTCCTACGATTGATAATGATTCAAGGATGCGCAAGCTCAATCAATGGCTTAAAAATACCTACTTGATACATCCATGGAACTATGTTTGGTTCTGTTTGACATTCATTTCTTTATTATTTTGGATTGGATTTGTGACTGTACTTTTCTTGCTTATAAATGGTCATTAAATCCCTGAATGCGCAACTATTACACCAATTGATGAAGTTCTGACTTCACACCATTCCTCACACAAGGTCCGCAGAGACTTATCGTCGGTGAACATTTCAGAGGTACCCATTTCTGATGGGATTGTATGGGACAAAGTTCAATATACGGGCCTACTGAGGTCATTCAAATTCCATAGATATTCAAAATTTCAATGACAGATGTAATTACACCCAGTGTTGTTCCTGATGATTGGGATGTTCAGACAGTTGATAACATGTTAACTGAAATGAAGGACTATTCAATATTTGAAAGTGATGATGTACATGTAAATACAATTAATTATGGGGAAATGTTCTGTTACAACAATTGGGGACATTACTACCTGCATCGTGCAACTAGACACATACCTGTTCTTAATTACACACAATGGGAACATTGTTCAACACCACCGGTGGGGAGTCCTAAAAGTTATTTGGACAAATTCACTTACTTTACTGGGCATAATACAAGAAATTCAGAGTCATATTTTTTTAAACTTCCTCGTTCAAAAATTAGAATTTTTTTGCTAACTAATACAAAACTGATATATTCAGAAGCCTTTGTTTCCTGTCTCACCATTGAAGGTTATGATCACTGGAAGAACAATATTGAATTAAAGAGTATATGGGGGACACAGGATTGGCAAATACAGGGTAAGGAGGCCTTGTTTAAGGCATGCCTGATTCCTGAACAAATGATTTTTTGAATTACACTGTACAACAGACGTCCTGCCTTGGGTTAGCAAAAATAAAAGAAATGAACACGCCCAGTATCCCCACACCGGCTAAATTTAATGGTTGGCAATTCTTTTTGAATAACACTGAAGAAAAGCTAGATGCAAAGGTTCAGGCTGGTACCTACAGTATAATTCTTCACTTTCTCATCCTGGCGGGTTGCTGGTTTGGCCCATAGACACCAACGGATGTCAGGCTCGTTTTTTAAATTCCTCAGAGGGTTTTAAGATTAGCCGGCCGGATCCTCGCTTTATCACGGATCAACACACAGGGATAGTGACTACGTACAGTGTGGGTAAACTGTGTCAACAATGGGCACAGTCTAACACGTTAGACGCAGTTAAAGAACACCTGAACACACTTTCTGAAAATATAGACTGGCAGGACTTCCTGTTAGGTCCTAGGAAAGAACGCTCAAAAAGATTTGTATATGCGATGTATAATGAAATATGGAAACTTTCTCAGATAGAAGCCTCTGCCCGCTTAAGGCAGATAGATAAGGAAAATTTTGAAAGAACTTTGGCAGTTGTTGATAACGGCATGAACACCCTGGCCAACAGAATTTATTCGCTAACGAATATAGGCCCTCATTACAACATTGGCGGTAAAAGCCGCTTACCGCCGTGCAGAAGACCGCCAACACACTGCTGCGGCCGCGGAATTCCGCCACAGCTATTATGATCCACAACTCGGAATCCGCCAAAATTCAGACACCCACACAAGTCCGCCACAACAAAGGTCAGTGATAAACTGGCGATAACAAACCCTTCACCAACAGAAATACACCCACACTATCACGACACACGAATCCACGCGGCGGTCTTTCAACCGCGGTATTCCATTGGCGGTACACACCGCCGCGCTCAAAATACACACCCATTTACAAAACACAGCCACATTGGACAATTCAAAATACACACACCTGAGACACATACGCACACCACTCCCACACACCCATTACAATATAAAACACACACCCACATCACCCACAAACCCCCACGACAAAAAATTCAGAAAGAAGGCAAGAGAGAGACACCACCAGCAAGTACAACAGCATCCACAGGCACATAACACCATCACCCACACAACTTCCACGCACCTCACACAACACACCACTACATATCACCACACTTATCACCACACACTCCACCCCACACATCACCTACACCACCCCATGGCACGGCAAAGACACCCCAGGTTCTCGGAGGAGGAGCTCAGGGTCATGGTGGAGGAAAACGTCCGGGTAGAGCCACAGCTATTCGGATCACAGGTGCAGCACACCTCAATTGCAAGGAAGATGGAGCTCTGGCGAAGAATAGTGGACAGGGTCAACGCAGTGGAACAACACCCAAGAAATCGGGAGGACATCAGGAAAAGGGGGAATGACCTACGGGGGAAGGTGCGTTCCGTGGTCTCAAGACACCAACTGGCGGTTCAGCGGACTGGCAGCGGACCCCCCACCTCCTCCCTCACAACTAACAACATGGGAGGAGCAGGTCTTGGCGATTCTGCATCCTGAGGGCCTCGCAGGAGTAGCTGGAGGAATGGACTCTGGTAAGTCAAAGCTTTACTATTACACCCCCCACCCTACCTGCATGCTATCACATACCCCCACCCTCGCCCTCACCCCCATCACACCAACTCCTCACAAATGTACCAATATCACAAACCACCGATCCCAACACCAAGCCCTGCATGCAACAACAAAGCATGGACACCTATCACTAAAGCATGCACAGTGCACATAGCCATACAACCCCCTAAACCATCATCACACAAGCTCCCACACAGGAATGCCAGCACTGGGGTACACGGTCAGCCACCCATTGCACACCATGGCACACACAGATGCAATAATCATGCCTTTCCACCCCTGCAGGACCCCTACCCAACGTCACCAGACAGGAGGGTCCAGACATGTCCACTCCACCCACAGAAGAGGCCCACAGTGATGACAGCAGCTCTGTCCAACTGGATCTAGATGACCAGCCCGGACCATGGGGGACCTCTGGACAGTCGGTTCCCCTCACACAGGCACAGGCCACCACAGACCTTCCCCCCTCTGGAAACACCAGCACAGCACCCACCCAGCCGGCCCATACCTCCGTCCTCAGGACATGTCAATCAGCTGTGTGTCCACCACTACAGGGAACCCAGGCTAACCCACCACCCCAACAACAACAGGGACCTGGGGCAGTGGCAGTGGGCACACGGTCCAGGGGATGTAGGCCCAGGAACACAGGGGAACTGGGAGGGCTGCTGTGCGACAGGGGGAGGACAGGCTAAGGGAACCCACTCTTCACGAGGCCCTCTCCTCCATCATGGGAGCATACCACCACTCCCAGGAGACAATGGCAACGGTACTGGCCAAGTTTCAGGAGACCCAGCGCATGCAGGAGGAACAGTATTTGGGCTTCAGGGAGGAACTCAAAACCATCAGCTCCACCCTGGGCACCATCGTAGGGGTGCTGAAGGAAGTACTCAACACCAGGAGGGACACTGTGGCACTACAAGGGGCCCCTGACACTAGCATGGATGATGAACTGCCCACCACCTCCGCCGGCGCTAGTGGACAGGATGCCCCGCCACAGGACCACCACACCAGCACCCCACCCCCTGCAGACAGAGAACCACCCCGCAAACGGTCCCTGAGATCCAGGAACAAGACAGAGAACGATGCCAAGACCCCCGCCAAGAAATGAGACCACCCTGATTGTCATCCTACTGTCCCACTTTGTCACCCTGTCCATAATTAAACTGCCCCAGCTCCACTTCCTATGCCCACATGGGCAATGCACCTGTGAGACTAATAGACTGGACTCTGCCATGGACACTCCTCCTCCATCACCCCTCACCATTTAACTTCCCCCTCCACTATTTTGCATTTAAATAAACACACCTAAAGCACAAATGATCTGGAGTCTGTCTGTGATTTCAAAATAGTGTATTTGCAATTACAGTGACAAAGGGGGTCATTCCGACCCTGGCGGTAAATACCGCCAGGGCCGGGGACCGCGGGAGCACAGCCAACAGGCTGGCGGTGCTCCCTTGGGCATTCTGACCGCGGCAGTTCGGCCGCGGTCAGAACAGGAAAACCGGCGGTCTCCCGCCGGTTTTCCGCTGCCCTGGGAATCCCCCATGGCGGTGCAGCTTGCTGCGCCGCCATGGGGGATTCCGACCCCCTCACCGCCATCCTGTTCCTGGCGGTTCCGCCCGCCAGGAACAGGATGGCGGTGAGGGGTGTCGTGGGGCCCCTGGGGCCCTGCAGTGCCCATGCCAATGGCATGGGCACTGCAGGGGCCCCCGTAAGAGGGCCCCACTTTGTATTTCAGTGTCTGCATTGCAGACACTGAAATACGCGACGGGTTCCACTGCACCCGTCGCACATCCTCCACTCCGCCGGCTCCATTCGGAGCCGGCATCCTCATGGAGGGCTGTTTCCCACTGGGCTGGCGGGCGGCCTTTTGGCGGTCGCCCGCCAGCCCAGTGGGAAACCCAGAATGACCGCCGCGGTCTTTTGACCGCGGTACGGTCTTCTGGCGGTTCCCTCCAGGCGGGCGGCTCCCGCCGCCCGCCGGGGTCAGAATGACCCCCAAAATGTTTTTGAAATAGTAATGTCAACATACCTATGTCGCACAGCTCTAGTCCATGAGGAATTTAAGCAGATGACACACAGTGGGACCCACATCTGTGAAACCGTAAGGGAAAGTGACAACTCAGTGACCATACACTGAGTGAAAACGACAGACAGGATAGAGGTAGTAGTGTAAAAGTACATGTTGTAGGCATGATTGTATTCTCACCTGTGTTTCACTGGAAATATTGCTGGATCACTGAGTCCCTGTTCTGCATGTCTTCTTCCTCTGCTTTATCCCCATCACTGTCCACAGGCTCCACAGCTGCCACAACACCGCCATCTGGACCATCCTCCTGCAGAAAAGGCACCTGTTGTCGCAAGGCCAAGTTGTGAAGCATACAGCGGGCCACGATGATCTGGCACACCTTCTTTGGTGAGTAGAATAGGGATCCACCTGTTATGTGGAGGCACCTGAACCTGGCCTTCAGGAGGCCGAAGGTCTGCTCGATCACCCTCCTAGTTTGCACATGGGCCTCATTGTAGCGTTCCTCTGCCCTGGTCCTGGGATTCCTCACTGGGGTCAGAAGCCATGACAGGTTGGGGTACCCAGAGTCACCTGCAAATGGCAAGGGACAACTGTTAGACGCACACTAACCTGTAGGGATAACCCCAGACAACCATTCCCACTGTCTTGCTTCCAGGGGCTCACCTAATAGCCACACACGGTGCCTCTGGAGTTGACCCATCACATAAGGGATGCTGCTATTCCGCAGGATGTAGGCGTCATGCACTGAGCCAGGGAACATGGCATTCACATGGGAGATGTACTGGTCTGCCAAACATACCATCTGTACATTCATAGAATGATAACTCTTCCGGTTTCTGTACACCTGTTCACTCCTGTGGGGGGGGGACCAAAGCCACATGGGTCCCATCAATGGCACCTATGATGTTGGGGATATTTCCCAGGGCATAGAAATCACCTTTCACTGTAGGCAAATCCTCCACCTGAGGGAAAACGATGTAGCTCCGCATTTGTTTCAGAAGGGCAGACAACACTCTGGACAATATGTTGGAAAACATAGGCTGGGACATCCCTGATGCCATGGCCACAGTTGTTTGAAATGACCCACTTGCAAGGAAATGGAGCACTGACAGCACCTGCACTCGAGGGGGGATTCCTGTGGGATGGCGGATTGCTGACATCAGGTCTGGCTCCAACTGGGTACATAGTTCCTGGATTGTGGCACGGGCAAACCTGTAGGTGATTATCAAATGTCGCTCCTCCATTGTCGACAGGTCCACCAATGGTCGGTACACCGGAGGATGCCGCCATCTCCTCACATGTCCCAGCGGACGGTGCCTATGAAGGACAACAGCGAGCACAGAGTCAAACAACTCAGAGGTACGTACCCACAGTTTACACAGAACACCAATCATGCACAAAAGGTGGCCTGTATGTGTGTTGAGACTAGGCCTAGGTATGTGTGACGCAGTTGAAAATGAGGCCATGTGGGCCCCTGAAATGGCAGCTGCCTGACCTCTAAAGTGGGACAATGGGATGTGAGCTAACTGCGCTGGCGTTGTACACTGTCGCAGTAGGCGGTCAGAGACCGCGGCGCAGTGCTGCATTGGTTAAGATTGGACCCTATGGGTCCCAGGACCCAATGATGATGTACGCCGGCGGTGATGGTACTCACCGCCGCGGACGTGACCGCCACGGACGTGACCGCCATTTTCTATCACTTCAATCACTCGATACCTGATTTTTGACAGGAGAGGACCTACACTGCAAGTGCTGCTGTGACCTCAGTCTGGAAGAGACAATGGCTCGTGCATCCCGGGAAAGGGCCCCTGCCTTCACATCGGAGGAGTTGTGGAAGCTCGTTGATGGGGTCCTCCCCCAGTACACGCTACTCTATCGTCCTCCAGACAAACAGGTAAGTACACAGGGAGCATATTGTATGGGCTATGCCTGTGTGGAGAGGGCTGGATGTAAGAAGGAAGGGGGCAGAGTGCTGCGTGCATGTAAGACGGTGAGTGCATGTGCCACATGACAAGGGTAGGGATGGGGGCCACTCACTTTGACGGTGCAGTTGGTAATGACTTCTCTTCTTCCCCTGTACATTTCATGTAGGTCAGCGCCCACCAGAAGAAAGATATTTGGCGTGCCATCACCAAGGACGTCCGGACCCTGGGGGTCTACCACAGACGGAGCACCCCCTGCCGGAAAAGATGGGAGGACATTCGATGCTGGAGCTAAAAGACGGCGGAGGCTCAGCTGGGGATGGCCTCCCAACGTGGGAGGGGTGCCTGTCGAACCATGACCCCCCTGATGTTCAGGATCCTGGCGGTGGCCTACCCAGAGTTGGATGGGCGCTTGAGGGCATCACAGCAGACACAAGGGGGTGAGTACACTCTCATCCATTGCGCGCAGTGGAGTTGTCTGGGTGGGGGAGGAGGGCTGTGGGTTTCGCTAGGCCAGGGCGAGTTCCGTAGGCTAGGCCCCTCCGTAAGGCATGGCCCTGTGGCCCCCCACCCCACCTCTGTAGAGTGCCAAGTACAGCTATTCATGCCCCTGTGTCATCTATGTGTGCAGATGTTGTCCATAGCCTTGTAGGCCATTTCCCAGGAATTGCACTGTGGAGCCCAAGGGTGCGGTGTAGTGCAGGGGGCCTCTGTGTCTGTGTTGTCCGCCAACAGTAGCGGTAATCCATGCACTCAACATGTCTTTCTTCTGCCTCCCCCCCCCTTTTTTGGTCTTCCTGTTCTTGTGTGCATTAGCATCATCAGGCGGAGGAGCAGTGGCACCGGAGCACGAGGAAGCAACAAACTAATGCATTCTTGGAGGGCATCAATTCTGGTCAGGCGGCCCTTCACCAAGCTTTTCAAACTCTGGCCTCAGCACTGATGGCAGCCATTGTCCCCGTCTCTAGCCTCCCCCTCCAACTTCCTCCACCCAGACCCAATCCCCTGTACCTCTGCCTATCACAAGCACGCCAACAGAGCAGCCTGCACACACCTCAACACACAAGGGAACCTCAGGCAAACATAAGCACCACACATCCCACAGGCACTCACGCCAGCAACACACACATGTAGACACACCAACATCCACTGCCTCCACAGTGTCCCCCTCCTCGTCGTCTCCCTCCTCCCTCCCAGTCTTGTCTACACTCACACCTGCATGCACTACCTCTACAGCCACTACGTCCCTCACCAGCACACCCACCAGCACACCCCGCTCACGTGCAGTCACCAGCCCCACTACCATTCACACGTCCCATGTGTCCTCTCCCAGTGTGTCTGTGACGCCCCCTCCCAAGATACACAAACGCAGGTACATACCCACCCAACAGCCATCCACCTCACAACAGCCTCCAGCGCATGCACCTGCACCCAAAGTCACCAAACGTACACCTCCTACTACCACCACCTCTTCCTCGACTCCCAAACCCCCTCCAGCTACCCGTCCCAGTGTGTCCAAAAGAATGTTCCTGTCCAGCCTTGACCTTTTTCCCACACCTCCCCCACCCCGTCCATCTCATAGGTCCCGAAGTAACACCTCAGCCACAACATCTACGGGACCAGTGGTGCCTGTTGTCACAGGTATTTGGAGTGCACCGGCCACCAGGACAGCCAGTGTGGCACGGAGCCACAGCACAGCCAGTCCCCCCCCTGTGAAGCATCAGAAGTTGGCCAGTGCCCGGCGGGGGAGGGGGAAGACTCCAGCCACCAAAGCCGCTCCCAGGGGTCCCGGTGGGAGTGTGGAGTCAGCTGTTACACCTCCCAAGGTGGGGAAGGGCCACAAGAAACCCGGCAAGTCTGGGAAGAGCTGCACGGCGGAGAAGACCGCCATCATCCCTGCTGCCCAGGAGGCCACTGCCAGCCCCATCCCAGCTGCCCAGGAGGGCCCCGCCAGCCCCAGCCCAGCTGCTCAGTAGGCCACCGCTAGCCCCAGCCCAGCTGCCCAGGAGGCCACCGCCAGCCCCAGCCCAGCTGCCCAGGAGGCCACTGCCAGCACAAGCCCAGCTGCCCAGGAGGCCACCGCCAGCACAAGCCCTGCTGGTCCATGAAGGACCGCAAGCACAAGCCCCACTGGGCCATGAAGGACCGCCAGCACAAGCCCCGCTGGGCCATGAACGACCACCAACTCAAGCACCGCTGGGCCGGGCACCGCCAACTCAAGCACCGCTGAACAGGGCACCGCCAAATCAAGCACTGCTGAACAGGGCACTGTAAAATCAAGCACCGCTGAACAGGGCACCGCCAAATCAAGCACTGCTGAACAGGGCACTGCCAAATCAAGCACCGCTGGGTCGGGCACCGCCAAATCAAGCACCACTGAACAGGGCACCACCAAATCAAGCACTGCTGGGCCGGGCACCGCCAAATCAAGCACCACTGAACAGGGCACCACCAAATCAAGCACTGCTGAACAGGGCACCGCCAAATCAAGCACCGCTAAACAGGGCACCGCCAAATCAAGCACCGCTGAACAGGGCACCGCCAAATCAAGCACCGCTGGGCCGGGCACTGCCAACTCAAGCACCGCTGAACAGGGCACTGCCAAATCAAGCACTGCTGAACAGGGCACCGCCAAATCAAGCACCGCTAGCCCATGAGCGGCAGGGGCACTGACGCAACTGGGTCTGCCATGGGGTGAGTGATGCACTCTGGGCACTAGTTCCCCTCCAGAACCAGTGGAGAGATCCATCCACTACCTCTGTCCTTCACAAGATGAAGCACTGTGGGCACCAGTCCCCTTCCAGAACCAGTGGAGACATGCATCCACTACCTCTGTCCTTCACAGGATGAAGCACTCTGAGCACCAGTCCCCCTCCAGAACCAGTGGAGAGATCCATCCACTACCTCTGTCCTTCACAGAATGAAGCACTGTGGGCACCAGTCCCCCTCCAGAACCAGTGGAGACATGCATCCACTACCTCTGTCCTTCACAGGATGAAGCACTCTGAGCACCAGTCCCCCTCCAGAACCAGTGGAGACTGTCATCCACTACCTCTGTCCTTCACAGGATGAAGCACTCTGGGCACCAGTCGCCCTCCAGAACCAGCGGAGACTATTATCCACTTGAGAGACTGTGGTTTTGCACTCCCCAGGATAATGCAGTGGGCAAACCACCCACTGGAGTGACTTGAGAGATAGTGGCTTTGCACTCCCCAGGATAATGCAGTGGGCAAACCACCCACTGGAGAGACTTGAGAGACTTTTGTTTTGCACTCTCCAGGATTGAACAGTGGGCATTGAGCCCCCTCGTGGATCTGGCGTTGTGCACTCATCCGGCTGAGGTGCCCCCCTTCCCTTCCCCCTGAGGTGCCTGTTGTATTTCTATCTGATGCCCCTGCAGTGTTCTCTCTGTTTTGATCGGGTATCGAGTGTGGGCCTCGCCCATGCATTTTGGGCCCAGTGGTCCACGGACTATAAATGGGCAATACCTGGACTTGTATTATTGGTGTATATATTTGTTTATAGTGTATATATATTTTTTAGTACTGGATTTTAATATATTACAATGGTTACACTCATTTCCTTTTGTCTTTGCGTTCTTCCGGAGGGCTTGGGGAGTATAACTGTAATGGATCAACATGTATTAGTGTGTGTGTTGTAGTGGGTGAGGCGTGTGTGTGTCCCTGTTTTTTGCCTCCCCCCTCCCCTGTGTCGTATGTGCAGTACTCACGTGGTCTTCGCCGCCGGCATTCGTGCTCCTGGTAGAGGAGCAGGAAGACTATCGCAGGTAGAATTTGGAGTTCCGGTTCCATGGTGTCCTCGTTCTTCGTGGGATGTGTAGAGGTGAGAGTTTTCCCTTTCGAAATTCCAGTTTCCGCCGTGTTTTTATCCGCGGTGAATCCGCCCCGGAAAAGGTGGTGGATTGGCCTGTCATAATAGTGTGGGCGGTACATTGTCTCCCGCCTGTCTGTTGGCGGTGACCGGCAAGCTGTTTGTTTGTACCGCCGTGGCGGTCGGAGTGTTAAAGTGGCTGTCTTTGTTGGCGGTTTCCGCCACGGTCGTAATTGCAATTCTTTTACCGCCGGCCTGTTGGCGGTCTTACCGCTGCTTTAACACCGTCCGCCAGGGTTGTAATGACCACCATGGTGTCATCTGCTATTGATATTGTTCAGTCAGACATGTCCCATTTATGCCATGGACAAAGTCAGCTGCGTTCGATCATGCAGCTTGGTTGGACATTACAAGCATTGAAAAATGGCCATGTTCCATGGCGGCACATTAACGATAGTGAACTGTTCTCTGCTTCTAATTTCTCTGAGAAACAACAGACAATGGCTAAAAGGGAAGTGAGTTTCACCATGCTTCATATAGAAAAGTTGGAAAATTGCCTTTCACGAGAGCAGAGAGTCCTTTGACTGTCTTATACATGGCGTTATTAATCTGCCCCATATCCACCTTTCGTTTTACACAGTGCTTGAAACATCTTGCCATGGGCAGGTATGAGCGGTTGGGTGATAGCTATATTAGGGAATAGTGGGAGTTGCCTTTTGATTACAAATATCTGAACGACGAAACAGAAGTCTTTCTTAGTGGAAGCGACTGTGAAACTACTGTTAGTCATTTCATGATCTGCAAGCAGGTGTCTCTTCATGGCCACTGCAATGCGGGGGTCGCGAGCTTGGCCTGTTTTCTTAAGGGTACTCCCGTCTCTTTGATTCGACCAGCATTTCGTGCACTTACCAATGGTAGTTACGTGGTGCTGAGCAATCAAAGCTGTTGCGGTATGCGACCGGGCATTGCCTACACAATTTCGGTCTCGAAGGTCATTAGATGCTTTGGACATGTTTTATATCCCCCCACACAAGAGATAAAAGTATCAGAAATGTGGCCTCACATTGATACCATTAATGTAAATTATGACAAGCTGAGTAGGCTAAAGGCGCTACTGTTTCAGAAACAGGTCACATTGACATCTGCTAGAGAGACGTATGCGCTCCAGATTGCGAGATCATCAGCCGAGATACAATCCCTATTAAATACCAACTTCCCCAAGCACTTTGGTGAGCTGGTATCAGAGGTACCAGGTACAAGAGACTTATCTGAGTGCCAGGGCCGTGCCAATTGTGGAAGCAAAAGTACAGTTTAGGGAAAGAACACTGGTTCTGGGGCCTGGTTAGCAGGGTCCTAGCACACTTTCAATCAAAACTTAGCATCAGGAAAGGCAAAAGGTCAGGGGGTAACCATGCCTAGGAGGCATTTCCTTACACCCACTCCCTCAGGAATGTGCACTCTCATGGTAGTGAGCTTCAAAGGGCTACCGCCCTTGAAAATCGAGCCCCCATGCCTGGTGCTGGCAGCAGATGACCTCCTCCTTTGCAAACCCCCACTTTTGGAGGGAGCAAAGGTTGAAAACCACACAAAGGTAAGGGGGAGTGGCCTCACATATCATGCACCACCCCTAAGGTGTTGCCTGCAAAGTGGACCCTCAAATTCAGTTTCCTCCATCTTGGAATGGAGGAAAATAGCCAATCAGGTTCAGGGAAGTGACCCTTCCCACAGGAAGTGGTCACTAAAATGGGTGAGCCACCCATAGGTAAGTGTCCCGTTGGACAGTACTAGGTTCCCCCTAAAACACCCACTGAATTCAGTATTTAGTGGGCTCTCCTAGACCAAGAAATCAGATTTGAAAGGACAAAGAAGACCAGCACCAAAGAAGATCCAAAGCAGGAGAACTGTGGACCTGCTGCTCAATAAAAGGCGCCAAACCCTGCCTGCTGCACCCAGGACCTGAAAATCACTGCTGCAGAGGAGCTTGACACTGGACTGACCACAAGAAACCCAGAATATTTAATGCTTCAAGCACTACTGGGATTGTCCACTTCTTTAAGGCTGTCGGGTCTGGATTTGTATCCATCTTCCAGACTATCTTCGGAGTCATCCCATCGGCCATCCATTCCCTCTTTTCGAGTGTGTTTGGTGGCTTTCCTATAATTTTGGCGTCATTTGGCGGAATACTTCTGCTATTTTTCTGATTCGCAGTGGTTGTCTCTTTACAGCTACACGGAGCAATGGAGCAACTGCCACCAGCGCAACTGTGCCGTGAATGCATGGTTCAGATCTTCGATGTTTCCTTGCTGGAGGAACTAGAGTGGAATTGGTCATTGTCAATGCGACCACTCCTCTGGTGCGTGCAGCCAGTCTTTCGCGTTTGACGCTTCTTCGAGCATTTGCCAACAGTGTGTCTTGGCGTCTTGCCAGTGTCTCCTGTGGACCCAGAACAGCTGATGTCCCCTATGAGGGTTCGTACACCCACGGTCGTGCCCCATGAGACTGGGCAGCTTACACCATGGTGCGTCGTTTTCTAAATACGACCACAGATCTCGCAAATAAATGCTGGTAGCCTGCGTTAAAGTTTTTGACACACAACTGCAAAAGTGCAGTTGTGTTTCACTTTCCTTAAATCTAGTCCCTAGTTTCCATAGAAAAAACTTTTTTTTACTTGTCTATATCTTTGGCATCATTTGATGAATCTTCACAAAATTGTCCCAAAAATGTGTCAAGTTGGGTTTATCATATATATTTTTCGGTATTTCTGAAGTGTGGTGAAGTTACACCAAAAGCCTAAGTTTAGACCTAAAGTCTAACTTTACTTTTAGTTTACCTTTGTAAATAGGGCCTATCATCACTTTCACAGGGGAGATCTATTGGATTTGCCAATGCTTGTTAAAATTCAGTGATAGGGTCTCAATAGGTATACGGTTCTAGCAAAGAGTCCCAGTGCTTTACTGTTTGGCAAGTGGTGATTAAATACAAAGAAAGAAACACACATTTACATTTTTTAAATTACTTTCAAATGGGGCAGTGGGAGAGAAGATTCCCAAGCCTCATGCAATTTTAAAAGATCGAGTTTTTGTTTTTTACAAACTGACCTGGCCAGCCTGAGGGCTTTTAACCACTTAAAATAACCAGCCCAGTGTGGTGAGACTCCCTTGATTTCATAGATGTCTCACCATGCTGTGTGAAAGGCTGGAGAGGTTCCTTTGTGTAGAGTGGGTTTGATTCATTGTCTTCTGCTTTCACCAATGCCCGGGAAATACCCTACAGTGCTTAAATCTGTGGCTCTTTCAAGCGGGATGGATTCGTACATGACCTCTGCACGTCTCAACTGCGTAGTGGCTGGAGAAGCATTATTGGCCGTAAGGTGTATTCTTTCTTGACCCCTACTTTAGGGGAGAGAGAGAGCTTTTAAAAAAATCTGCAATACACTCCGAGCTTTGCCAAAAGGCTGTGTGTTTTTTATTTTTTTTAATCACTTTCATGGCAGAGGAGAGGCACTGGCAGCTTTAACCTTTCAACTGCTCAAGGGTAAGTATATCAGTTTGTTATCATCCCAACTTTGCCCTGGGGCTAGAAAGTGGAATTCCTTCTCCCCATATAGTCAAGGGTAGAACAGTTGCTATAATAACACATTTCATACCGTGCTCAAGAGCACGGGATGGTGGCCCATTTACAGGGAAGCATGCACTTGTCTAGGTAACATCTACACGTGGTATGCTTAACATGAGTTAATTCCTTACACTCATTTTAACATCGATGTTCACATGCAATTATGAATTAATATGCAAAGTCTACCATAGGCAGTAACCTGTACACTAATACTACTTAACAAGTAACTGCGGTTTCCTAAAACCATTTTTGTGAAATCCATTTCGAATATAATTTTGACTTCAAAGGCATGGCTTTTGACAGAGAGGTATCACTTGCTCAAGGCCTGTGAGTTGAAATTTGCATAGGCAATACATAATTCGTTCGTTGAATTCAGAAGTTTTGAGCCAGAGGCAAACCGAGACTGAACTTATAAAGAAGAGTTATTAAACTCCCAACAAAGTAATTGCAACATTCAAATGTTCAGTAAAATAAAATTACATTAAGGCATCTCGTATGATAATTACATGACTTGATTAAAGAAGTAAATTGATACAATTATTCTTTGTGCATCACGTCATGTAAAATCTTGATGTGTTGCCAGCGTTTATGGCATATATTTACATGAATTATACGGTGGAGAAGCCACTAATAACTGTCATTCAGGTGGATACCCACACAAATATCCGAAAGGGGTAATTTGTACACATAATAAACAAGGATGGAACGATAGCAGCACACCCAAAGCGTGAAACATCTATTTTCCCATGGCTGTCTTCCAGTAAATCTGGCCCTCACATATTGATGGCTGAAACGATGGACAAACACGGAAAAGACTATAGGGGTGGTTTTAGAGTTCTTGTGAAGGGGGGCAGCATGTTGTGTCACCATTGGGTCTGCAAGGGGGAAAATAATTTGTAACTGTTTTTGGACTTCCTCTCACTTAACACCAAATTCTATCGAACAAGGTGCGACTCAATAAAATTCTCATCTATCCCTTTCATCTGGCATGTTGAGAAAGCATGTTTTGTACGAAATACCTAAAACGCTTTGAGGCAGATTTAAGAGCCTATAGAGCCTCCTTGCACCATATTAGCATCATTTTTTTTATGCTAATGTTGCCCAAAAAGGCCAAAATCGCTGCGCCAAATTTATAAAGGGGCGCAACTTTGTAACCCTTTGAGCTGCTGCATTATGCCTGCACCAGCCAAAATGTATGCAAGGGGGGTGTTCCCTTGTTAGAGGGGGCGAACAAATGGCACAAGGAAATCTTAGAGATTTCTTTGCCTCATTTTTTTCAGCACTTTTAACGCCTAAAGGGGGCACACCATTGTTTTCAATGGGTCTCAATGGCTTTGCAGGATTAGTGTCAACATTTCTGACGCTAACCTGCAAATCTCCAAACTAGCATCAACAATTTTGACGCTAGTTCCCCTAACTACAGCGTACACACGGTGGCGTTAGGTGGATGTGAAGGGGCGCAATAAAAGAGGGTGCAGCGCCAATTTTCTTAAATCAGGCCCAGCATATTTCTTTGCTCTTTCGGCTTCATATACATGTTGGTGTAAACAGCCTCTGCTATTAACACTGCCACAAATACTGCTTGTGTGGAATCTGTCAGTTATTAGGGTTACCAGTCAGGTCGCTGCTGCTTGGCAGGAACCAAGCACTCACAAGTTCTAAGCAAAACTTCGATTCCTTTCTACCATTTTCTCATTCGTTATTGAAGTTCATAGTCTTCCTTTTCTCTTTCTCGATATTACTGCTTGGTGTAGGGATGGCTGCATCTAAACACCTACAGCTCAGCTTTTTACTTCTGTGGTCCTTATCTGTTTGACAAGTATGACTTCTAGGCCTGCAGAGTCAGCAGTCCCCTGAGGTGAGGGTCCATCTCACATGTGCTGCAAAGGTGCCTCTTCAGCCCCGTTTCCCTCTTGACCTTAGGCCAGTTTCAGTTGATGACCTGTTAGGTGGGAGGCACAAAGTGGCTGTGTACAACTCTCTCATGAACTGAAGTGCAGTAAGTCTAGTCTAATCTTTCTGGGGTAGATTGCCTAACGCACCATGTACAGCCATCGGAGCCAGCCCAGACAAGGATTATTAGGAAATGAGCCCTAGCTTTTGGTAGGCTCTCTAAATGATTGCTATGGCATTTGCCATCCAAGCCACGTCCCACCCATTGCTACATTTTGTTGCTGTTGGATTGATATAGCCCCCATGATTATAGTTCAATGCCCAAATGAAAACCCTACTGTTATAACGTTAAACCTCCACATGAAGTGTCACGAAGAAGAAATTCCACAAGAGGCCATTAGTGGATAACGACGGAAACTGTTCTTTTATTATCAGTTTAACATCTTCAAGTTAATCCAAAAGAAACATCCCAGCCTCGGTTACTCCAACAGCTACTCTCTTCCTCACACCAGATTCCGCATCATACGCTCTTCAAACCACAACATTCTAACCCCCCTCTGACACAGTCACGTTCCAACATCATGACGCAGTAAGATTCTGAATAACAAGAACATACAATATAACACCTCTCCCTCCCCTCAATATATACTTAAAACTCATTGATATTGCAATACACAGATTAAACGAAGTAAAGTAAAATATAAAAGAAGTAAACATTATAGTTTCACTCTAGATTATAATACTTAAGATACATGGGCACCTTGACATTTCTGTTAGACCTCCTCACACTGGGATACTTCATGGAGGATCCCAACCCTCTTGAAAACGTTTCTTTTGTACAACTCTAATTTTTCCCTGTTTCCTCATCCTTAGCATAACCAGCAACTCCAGTACATTTGACAACCCTATTTAAATTCCATATTCTGTTATCTTGAGTCTTAACAGCATTGGTAAAAAGTTTCGTAACTTTAATAGGAGAGGATAATTTTTTCCCGCTTCCTTTTGAAAAAGGTTGTTTAATCATAACCCAATCACCAATCTCCACGAGTGTTTTCTTTGTACAGTTTGTTCTGTCAAAATTCATTTTACTCTTTAACAGTTTTTCTTGTTCTTTAAGTCTCCAATCACTCTTTATCACCTTTCTTCCCTGTCCAACAGATCATTAACCCATTTTGGTTCCAAAATAGTATTACCACGTCTCCCACGGAAAAGTGAAAATGGTGTTTGACCAGTAGTGGAATGAGGAGTGTGTCTATATACATAAACTTTCTTCAACACTTCCTGCTTCCAGTCTAATTGATTGCTTTTAGCTATAGAGATAGTTTCTTTAATGACTCTATTAAATCTCTCTACCATTCCATTACATTCTGGATGATATAATGCACAAAGTTTATGTTTTATGCCACAACCACTCAAAAAATCATTCATTTCTCTTGATACTAGCTGTACCCCATTGTCTGTGAGAAGATTCGAAGGAATCCCCTCCTTAGTTATCAAATCTTTCAGAAAATCAATGACTTTCCACGTCTCAATATTCTTAGTAAAACACACTTCTGGCCATCTTGAGAACATATCCACCACCACCATTATGTAATCCACCGAACTATCACTATGAATAGGTCCTAAAATATCAAATGCTATATCCGTCCACGGACCCTCAGGATTTTCTCGAATTATCATTGGTTGTACTCTGGGTTTCAAAGCCTTTTCACTAACCGCACATTGTACACTCTCTCTCACTAGGCGTTCTACTTGGGTATCCATACCAGGCCACCAATATGAGGAACGCAACCTTTCTTTGGTCTTGGAAATGCCCATGTGACTGTTATGAGCTTGGCTCATTAGTTGATCTCTAAGCTTAACAGGAGGAACCAATCTTGTACCTCTAAACAGAAGATCTTTACCCACTGCTAGTTCATTCCTAACATTCCAAAAACTCTTACTCTCAATGCTACCCTGATGTATACTCCTCCAACCATTCCTTACTAATTCTATTATTTCTGTTAGAACCTTGTCAGATGAAGATTCTTCACGCCACCTATCCTCAGAAATTATTTCACAATCTACCTCACACACCCATTCGAGATTTTCTGTGTCATTATTTACTGACTCATCATCTTGAAGGTGAGAGTTGGATGTAACTAGCCTAGATAAAACATCAGCAGGTAAGTTGTCAGCACCAGGGACATATCTCACAACAAAATCATATTCTTGCAATGCAACAATCCATTTAGTAATCCTACCTGACACCGAGTCGATCCCTTTTGAACAGAGAACCTCACATAGGGGTTTGTGATCCGTCCTTACAATAAAGGAACTTCCCCATAAGAACTTCTTCAATTTCTTTATGGCCCAAAACACCGCTAACGCCTCTCTTTCAATAACAGAATACTTGGTTTCTGCTCCTTTAAGGCTCCTGGAGATGAACACAATAGTGTTTTCAGGAGCACAATTACCTTGTTGTAACACTGCTCCTAAACCCTTACCACTCGCATCTGTAGTTAGGAATAACTGTGCATTTGGGTCAAACTCTTTCAAAGCCGGAGCACAAGAAAGAGATTTCTTGATATCACAAAATTCTTTCTCACATTCTTGGTTCCATATGAATTCCACTCCTTTCTTTAATAAACCCCTCATGTGATAACATGAACTCGCAAAATCTCTGATGAACTTGTTATAAAATTCTGCCATACCCATAAATTTCAATAACTCTTCTTTAGATGTGGGAGAAGCTAGACCCTGAATGGTGTCAACTAGTTCTTTCTTCGGTGTGTGACCATCTCTAGTTATGGTATGACCTAAATAGTCTATAGACTTGACTGCAAATTTACATTTCTCCGGTTTAATTGTTAAGCCATGTTCAGAAATTTTTCTTAGAACTTCCCTTAATCTTATATCATGCTGGATGGAATCTTTACCATAAATTAAGATGTCATCTTGATAAATGCATACGCCCTTCAGCATGCGTTCCATTAACCTCTGAAACACAGAGGCTGCTGAAACTAAACCAAATGGTAAACGAATGAACCTGAATGTTCCAAAAGGTGTAATGAATGCTGTTAAACTTCTACTAGAATCATCCAACATTACCTGGTGATAAGCTGAGGTTAGATCAATAGTAGAAAAGAGCTTGGCACCTGATACCCTTGTTAGTAGCTCAGAGATGTTGGGAAGAGGATATTTGTCAACTGCAACACACTTGTTGAGTCTGCGAAGGTCAACACATAGTCTTATCTTGCCATTAGGTTTCCTTGCAATGACTATAGGAGCCAACCATTCTGTTCCTTCTACCTCCTCAATAATTCCTTGATCTAACAGTTTTCCCAATTCATCTTTGAGTTGAGTTCTTACCGCAAAAGGAACATTACGAACTTTACTGCAGTACGGGACAGACCCAGAAATCAACTTGATTTTGTGTAAGTAACCTTTCATACATCCAATTTTGTCAGAAAAAACCTCGGTAAAGTCCCGGCGGAGAGATTTCTCCAAATCCGAAACTTTGTAGGTGTCAACCAACTCAACAGTTGTTTTATCTTTCAATATAATAGGGGGAACACTATTGGGATCCAGTATCACTCCTAAGTCTTTCTGGTGCCACCAACTAATAATACTGTCTCCTTTTTTAGAGACATAAACCTTCCCAGAGGTGTACCGCTGATTGTACTCAATTAATCCTATGAAATATCCATGTAAATGAATAGGATCACCACCATATGCACAAGGACTAATGTCAGGTTTCAACAACTCAACAGATCCTCTGAGTTGTTCTTGATAAAACTGGTTGGAAACAATAGTAATTTTTGCACCCAAATCAAAAAGTACTTTGGTATGTTTACCTTCAATCGCAATATAATCCAGAGGGCCACTGGGTTTAGAGTCCGACACCTGCAGCACTATTGGATCACATTGTGACTTACAACCAAAATCATCTTTAGTGATATGAGAATCAACTGCATTCACACTTTCCTTGAACTTACGTTGATTACATACAATTGAGAAATGCCCCCTTTTTTTACAGAACAGATAGATACCATTGATAGCTGGACACAAACTATCATTCGCAAAATGATCTTCCTTTCCACATCTGTAACATTTTTTTTTTCTCTTCGCATTTTGAGAACCAGGATTTGTGCCAATCCTATAATCTTTTGATTTGCTATCTTTTACTATAGCCACATCTTTTACTAAAGACACATCATTATGCCCATTCTTTTTTATAACATCAATACATTTCAAGGAGTGTTCAATGCGTTTAGCTAAAGAAATGACTTCATCAAGTTGAGGATCATCTAATAACCACAACTCATCTCGCACTTTATCAATAACACAGCCTTGCATAAATTGATCTCGAATTCTTTCATCTGTGGATGGCCCAAATTTGCAAGATGAAGCTAAACGTCTTAAGTCAGTGACATAATTTTCAACAGATTCAACAGATTCACCGTTTGTCGTCTTTGGCCAAAGTAATAACGTTCCAAAATAGTACTGACTTTAGGTAAGTAATGTAAGTCCAGTTTTCTGATACAAATTTCATACTTATTTAGGTTAACTGCCTCGTTGTCAGGTACATCAGGTAAGTGGTCAAAAACTTCTTGACCCTCAGTTCCTAAGCAGTGTAACAGTAGAGCAGTTCTTCTTTCTGTGCTCAAGGACGTTCCGCAAACTCTGGCATAACGTTCAAACACTTTTTTCCATTTCCCCCATTTGATTAGAGGTTCACCAGGAGTAGGGAGGAAAAAAAGAGGAGCAGCCACATTTTGCATGGTGAATGTTCTCAGAATTTGTGACTATCACAGTACAAAGTACAAAAGAAGAGATTTCACCATGAAGTATCGTTTGTTATGTAGATTCAAAACTCGTGTGAGCTATTTGCAGAATGAAAGTGTAGCAGGCTGGATGATTGATGCTACTTTCACAAAACGCGCCAAAGTTTGACAAAACTGAGAGTAAAACTCACTCTGACAGCATGAAATCACCCGAGATGCGATGTGCAGACACCAGCGGTGTGAAAATATATACAATCGTGAGTTGGTTGGTGGCAGCGCGCACGATGAATTGGAGAAGAACAGCGAGCGAATTAGAACGAGTTGACAGTCCGCACTTGGTAAATTTGTTGATTTTACCCAGCGGTGTGAGGACTTTAATAAAATCAAAAGTTGGTTGCGCGGTGAATTGGAGAAGAACAGCGAGCGAATTAGAGCGAGTTTTTATTCCAATAAATCTGCGCCGCCCGCGCCGAAAACGTTGCTAGGATACAGCAACGGCAATGTTGAAAAATGCCGCAACGCTGAAGCGTTGCCAGGATACCTTGAAAGGCCGAACTGAAAAAAAAATCGGTCGAAGTAATCCAATAGAGAAAAAATAATAAAATATTTAAACCGAGAAATGAGTTGCTTTCCGAAATAAAAAAAAGAACTTATCTGGAGTTGGGATGTTCTCCTGAAACAGCCTGGGTTCGTAGATGAGCTCGTCGCCAGTGTTATAACGTTAAACCTCCACATGAAGTGTCACGAAGAAGAAATTCCACAAGAGGCCATTAGTGGATAACGATGGAAACTGTTCTTTTATTATCTGTTTAACATCTTCAAGTTAATCCAAAAGAAACATCCCAGCCTCGGTTGCTGCAACAGCTACTCTCTTCCTCACACCAGATTCCGCATCATACGCTCTTCAAACCACAACATTCCAACCCCCCTCTGACACAGTCACGTTCCAACATCATGACGCAGTAAGATTCTGAATAACAAGAACATACAATATAACACCTACTCATATTGAAAAGCAATAGGGACAATGGTTGACCTCTGAAAACACGTTTTTACCTATTTCCAGATTTTCTGGAACTGATGAATCTTTTTAGGAGTCCTGAGAGGTAAAAAGAACCATATCAATATTTCCATTGATTTACAGTGTTCCTATTTGGTCACATATTGAATCTTGGAAGCAGGAAATGAAAGTTGAAAAGAAGAGAGATCTGTACCTCTCTAAGGGCCTGATTTAGAGTTTGGTGGAAGCGTTTACTCCATTACAAATGTGACAGATATTTTGTCTGCCATTTTATGATCTCGTAATATCCTATGGGGATCATAAGACGGTGGATGGTATAGCCGTCACATTTGTGACGGCGTAACCCATCCACCGAACTCTAAATCAGGCCCAAGTCTTCAAGGGTCTGCTCTAGTCAAAGGTAAAAGAGAATTGGAATCTCCAAGAAACTAAACATCACACTAGACCTTGAAAACATTCAAGAGCTGATGTCATTATCACCTGTAACTTTGTACCTTGCACCCACAATTGGAAACTGCAACTCCCGTTAGGCTTTCATCACGCAAATCAAACATCAGGATGACCTTGGATGCCTCTCGTGTCCAGGAACTCACAAAGGAGTTCATCTTCACATTCTCCTCGTTATCATTTCTCATTCTTGGCAACACATCCTCCCATACACCTTTATCTGCTACTAACAAATAGGCTCTCTATTAACTGGAGACGTGTGGAGACGCACCTCCAAATAAAGAAATATTAAGCAAGAGCAAAATTCCACGCTGAAGGTTAAATGCAGGGAAATATTTTAGGCCTTAACTCCAGCCAACTTAGCATAGACCTCAATGCACATTAAAATACATGTTTATACATGAATTTCTCATAAGCATACTAAATGAAGAATAACTATGAAAATATAATTTAACTAAGATATCATAATACCAATATCATTGAATAAAGTTGCATACATGTGACTTGCATATGCCTCTTCTATATTTCTGATTATAAGTGCAACTCAATTATATAGCTTCCAGTGCACCACGTTTACATGAGTACAGTTTACACACACTATATATTGTGATTACAATCTAATTGACATTTCCGGATTGCATAATGGCACATAAATGTTATGCTCTCTCACCTTGAAGGACCCAACACTTAAGCTTTCACTTTTTCCCAAAAGAATGCATGGAGCACAGTTTCAAGGTCTACCAGCATGAATAAGAACAACAATATTGACAGCTGTCACCCTTCAGAAGTGGCCAAAACATTGTCCTAGATTTCCACCTGTGCAGTGTCTTTCCTAAATCTAGGGTAAACACCTGAATAAGATTGCTGAATGGTCTGACAGCCTGTGACTGCCTAGGCAATTTTGGAAATGTATTGGCGCAACGTGAAACATTCATTGCCCAATAGTTCCATTTAAGACCTTTATGGCAGCAACTTTTTGGTGCTCTTTTAGAACTACTCTTATAGGAGAAAACAGTGTCTGCCAAATACACCAAGGCTGTTTAAAGGTAAAACATATTTTTTTACATCTTTGACAATGATTCACCTATCAGAGAGCTTATTTTGTTGTGCTATGATAATGGGGAGCTCAGCTTTGATAAAATCTAATAATACAAAATGCTGGGTTTTCAATGATATCAGACATGGGCATTGACAATCCAATAGGTCTTACGGTTATTATGTTAACTTAGACATAAATTCTGAAAAATCATGACTGTTGGACCTGGCCCTTTCTGCGGGGTGACCCCAGATTTTCACTTGCCTTTCTTTGCTGAACTGGCTTTTAGGACTCCGAGGATGTTGTGCTTTCCCCCTAAAACAAAGCAGAATTGGCTTATACCCAATTGGCATATTTAATTTACTTGTAAGTCTTTTGTATAGTGGTACTACATGCACCCAGGGCCTGTAAATGTAATGCTACTGGTGGACTACTAGCCTTATTGTATCACTTACTAAAGTAGCTTTTTAAAACATGGTTCAGGTCTGCCACTACAGCCTAAAGTGCAGTTTTAAACTGCCATTTCGACCTGGCAAAGTAAACATTTTGCAAGGTCTAAACCTTCCTTTTTAGTACTTATAAGTCACCCAGAAGATAGACCCTAAAGGCACATAGGGCAGGGTGCATGGTGTTAAGAATGTAGGGCATGTGAGTTTAAGCATGTTCTAAGGGGCGTGGCCAGGCCAGTGACCAATATGGCCGCACGGTGCTGAAGCTCCGGTGTCCTAGGCCCAGCAATACCCAGAGATAGCCAAATACTTCTTCTTTAATCCCTTAAGAGTGCATCTGACAAACCCCCTGATGCTGCTAGCTGCTTATGGGGCAGACTGAGGATGGCAAAATCCCCCTGCGACACACAGTCATCCTGAGCACCAAGCGACCCAGCCCACCTCAAAGGCCAAGAAACGCCAGGTGGGGGCAGGGTGAACCTGAGGAGCGAGGCCACCCGGCCTTGCTGGGTTTCTAGGTCAATGACAGTGACCCCCTGCATGCAAATCGATTCCCCTATGGACTGCTCTGACTAATAGGCTGAGGGTCTCCAGCCACCCGACCACGCCACATGGCCTAACAGGTCCTTTGCAGGCCCCGAGACTGCAGGCAGAGGCCGCCTGCAACCACCTGTGACTCACCCTTCTTGGGGGACCAGCTAGATGAATCGGCCTCCCTCAGCGCACTACCAGTAGGCAGCACATCACACCACCCCATATTTTGCCTGCTTCCATTAGTTTTATGGTCGTCCCTGGCAACGGGTCTTACTCTGTCTCTCAGGACTCATTGGGTCAGTAATGACTCTCTGGCCTGATTTTATGTCCCACCAAGTGCTCTCCCTGCACCTCCCCTGATTTACTGAAGAGATCGGACTCCATGAGGACCATTTCAACTTCAGAGTGGGGCAACATGACACCTGCAGCCTTTCACGCCTTGTCCAGGCTTTGATCCCCTGCAGGCCTGACCCTAGGCCATTCTGCTTCACATACCACGGACCTTCACAACCAGGTCACCAATATGCTGCTATGCCCTTTTTGCTTATTACTATAAAATGGCTACCACTAGTCCTCTAGATTCCTGCTTTGGTGCAGTGCCCTACAGGAGTCAAACCCCTACTACCAGGACCGAATCTGCCAGCCTCACCACTCCTCCTATTGTGGTCACTCAGCAACTATTCTGTCACTGCAGAACTACTGGAACTGATTTAATCGGTCTCATTCAGCAGTCATAGACACTTTACCAGCATCTGTACCCTGTTATTCCTCCTCCACTTATGGTATGACACCGCAGACCCATTTCAAACCTGGCATAATAACTGGTGCTACTTCTTTCCACTGACACTGCCTATACTACTGATCACTTCCAGATCTCCACCTCATGCTCTGACACCATTGAGGGACCTAACAGAAATGGTGTGTGGAGATCCCAAACAAAGCACGTTACCCTTTGAGAAACCCAAACCACAGACACGTAGGACCCTGAGCCAGCCATGGAGGCGGGCGCAGCTGGAGGCCTCAATACTAAACAACTAACTAGCACGGGTGCCATCATAGCGGAGCTCCAAGCTGGATTCCGGGCAATAGATGCCAAATTTGACAACCTAGCAGGTCACTTGGACCGATTGAGGGAGCGCTTGGACAGACAGTCTGCACAGCTAGACGATGCAGAAGAATGCATTTCTAGCCTGGAGGATGGGGCCGCAACCACTGCCAAGAGACTTGACAAACTGGAATCTGCTCTCAGGATGGTGGCCATAAAAAATGAAGACCTCAAAGCCCACGGATGCTCCAACAACTTCTGCATACTGGGCATTGCTGAATCCACCAACACTGCCCGCTTAGACTCCTTTTTTGGTACACTTACTCGCCAAACTCTTCGGCCAACGGGCTTTCACCTCCACATTTGTCATGGAAAGAACACATACATCAATAGGCCAACGGCCACCCCCTGGCACACTCCCTCGACTGATAATAGCTAGTCTTTTAAACTACCGCGATTAAGACACCGTCCTGAGGCTGGCACTAGAAAAGGGATCTGCCATCCCTCTCTTTCTTGACTTCACAATGGCTGTGCAGGAGGTACACCACAAATTTGTTAATGCTAATTCAGGTCTGAGAAAATTGGACTTATGGATTGGAATGCTTGTAGAAGGCTGGCCTGGCTTGTAGTGGGTACCAGAGGTACTTACACCTTGTGCCAGGTCCAGTTATCCCTTATTAGTGTAGAAGAGGTGTTTCTAGCAGCTTAGGGTGATAGAAGGTAGCTATGGCAAAGCAGCTTAGGCTGAACTAGGAGACATGTAAAGCTCCTACTATACCACTGGTGTCATATGCACAATATCATAAGAAAACACAATACACAGAAGTACTAAAAATAAAGGTACTTTATTTTTATGACAATATGCCAAAAGTATCTCAGTGAGTACCCTCAGTATGAGGATAAGTTATATACACAAGATATATGTACACAAATCAAAATTATGCAGATAATAGCAAAAGGAAGTAATGCAAGCAATGTAAAGTTACAGTAGATTGCAATAGGTGCACATAGGTATAGGGGCAACACAAACCATATACTCCAAAAGTGGAATGCGAACCACGAATGGACCCCAAAACTATGTGAGCTTGTAGAGGGTCGCTGGGACTGTAAGAAAACAGTGAGGGTTAGAAAAATAGCCCACCCCAAGACCCTGAAAGGTAGGTGTAAAGTGCACCTACTACCCCCAGAGAGCACAGAAGTCGTGTTAGGGGGATTCAGCGGAAGAACAAACACCAGCAATGCAACAACAGTGGATTTCCAGACCTGAGTACCTGTAAGACAAGGGGACCAAGTCCAATAGTCGCGACAGTGTCGAGAGTGTGCAGGAGCCCAGGAAATGCCAGCTGAGGGTGCAAGGAAGCTGCCACCTGTTGGAAGAAGCTTGGAGTTCTGCAACAAAGAAGAGGACTAGGAACTTCCCCTTTGGAGGATGGATGTCCCACGTTGTGATGAAGCTTGCAGAGGTGTTCCCACGCAGAAAGACCGCAAACAAGCCTTGCTTGCTGCAAGGGTCGCGGTTGGGGTTTTTGGATGCTGCTGTGGCCCAGGAGGGACCAGGATGTCGCCACTTGGATGAGGAGACAGAGGGGGCACCCAGCAAGTAAGGGAGCCCTCACAAAAGCAGGCAGCACCCGCAGAAGTACCTGAACAGGCACTTGGAAGAAGAGTGAACCGGAGTCCACGCGAAATCACAAAAGGGAGTCCCACGACGTCGGAGGACAACTCAGAAGGTTGTGCACTGCAGGTTAGAGTGTCGGGGACCCAGGCTTGGCTGTACACGAAGGAAATCCTGGAAGAGTGCACAGGAGCCGGAGCAGCTGCAAATTACGTGGTACCCAGCAATGCAGTCTAGTGTGGGGAGGCAAGGACTTACCTCCCCCAAACTTAGAATGAAGAGTCACTGGACTGTGGGAGTCACTTGGACAGAGTTGCTGAGTTCCAGGGACCATGCTCGTCGTGCTGAGAGGGGACCCAGAGGACCGGTGATGCAGTCTTTTGGTGCCCGTGGTTGCAGGGGGAAGATTCCGTCGACCCACTGGAGATTTCTTCAGAGCTCCTGGTGCAGAGAGGAGGCAGGCTACCCCCAGAGCATGCACCACCTGGAAACAGTCGAGAAAGCCGGCAGGATGAAGCAATACAAGGTTGCTAGTAGTCGTCTTGAAACTTTGTTGCGGTTTTGCAGGCGTCCTGAACAGTCAGCGGTCGATCCTTTGGCAGAAGGTGAAGAGGGAGATGCAGAGGAACTCTGATGAGCTCTTGCATTCGTTATCTGGTGAGATCCCCAAAGCAGAGACCCTAAATAGCCAGAAAAGGAGGTTTGGCTACCTAGGAAGGAGGATTGGCTACCAAGAGAGGTAAGAGCCTATCAGAAGGAGCCTCTGACGTCACAAAATGAAGGTGCCTGTCTTTGGCCTTCCCTCCACAAACTTAAGGAGCCAGAGCAGGTGGGGGGGGGGGCGGGTCTCAGGTGCAGCAGAGACTCAGGGAGCCAATCAGCTAAGTCCAGTCCCTGTGGCCTGTGGGAAGGCTACTGCTGCTCTATTCAGTATCTCCTTGGTACAGACAGGCTGAATCCACACTTCCAAGCTAGCAGAGTCTACTTTCCAGGTAAGGGGGAGATTGTTTAAGAGACAAACGCTGCAATAGTTCTGGGCGCACACTCTAAAATCGGGCTTTTTAAGGTAAAAATACAGGGGGGCAGACAGCTTTTAAGCACAATTTAAATCACACAAACAGATTAAAAACAGTCTCCTAAAACCACACTCTGAAAGATGTATGTAGCCTTTTTACTAAGAATAGGGGTGAAAAAAAAGGGGGGCAGAGGGGGGAAGGGGGGGGGGAGCCACAAACTAGCAAGGGAATTCACACAGTCACGGCAAAAACGATTTTTAAACAAACACCACTTTAAAAGAGGCCAGGCTCCCTGAAAACACAGAGAGTCCACAGTAAAACAAACACTTTTTGAACAATTAATACTATTTAACTAGAAATATCTTTGGGCTCCTTACCTAGGTCTTTTTGCAATCCTTGAACGCTGGGCTGTATCAGGACACAGGGGAGATGCACAGAGGAACACAAAATGGAGGTGCCTGTTATACAGCTATCATGCACGGAAGGAGTAGAAGCAGAGAAACTGATCTTTCATCACACACGATTATGCTCACATGTAATTGAAAAGAGAGGTTTCAGTCAGAAGTGCAGTCTTTTCCTCATATATTGTCATGCAAAGAGATTGTCTTTGAAAGAAATAGATGTAAACAAGATTCTTTCTTTCCTTTCTCAAATTAGGAAAGTAGAGTCTTTACTTCCTACATTAATGTAAGACATTAAAACTAACCAAACAAATG
This sequence comes from Pleurodeles waltl, assembly GCF_031143425.1. Lineage (NCBI taxonomy): Eukaryota > Metazoa > Chordata > Amphibia > Caudata > Salamandridae > Pleurodeles > Pleurodeles waltl. Next base: position 166,633,292 of record NC_090443.1, on the reverse strand, counting down.
TCTTATATGGAGTGTGGACCTCTTGTGAGAAGCTTGTGAGATGCTCACAGGATTGTAAACATGTAGAATAGGATATTTTAGGTTTGTAATATTTTCTATTATACTTCCTTTTTTCTTCTCTTTAATATAAACAGTAGGGGTGGGAGGAGTTTTTATTTCAGCTGTCAAAATTGGAGGAGTTTAAAATCAGCCATCCGGAACAATTATATGTGGGATAATATTGATCACATGCAAGCTTGATTAGTTAATGCACCTCTAGCATAAGATGCTTAGTATAATTTATACGTTGGTCCATAAATGGCACTGAAAGTGCCACTAATGCTAAAATATTGCTCACAGATGCTCTCCATTTCATAATGTCTATGATGGCTCTTTCAGATTCTGAGACAGGAAACAGAGGTGTTGAAAGGAGAGAGGCGCTCAACACATTCAGCTCAGCTATGGAGGGAAGACTCAAAGTTCAAGAGGGGTGAACTGTCTTGCGGTAATGAGCTGTATGCTCCATGGGACATGTCGTCTTCTGACACTGCACACACAGCTGCATTGCACATTAGGTACTGCATCTCCAATGGCACCCAGCTCTATAAGCTGTCATAGCTTTGGGATGACTTCACTGCCATATGCCATTGCACTGGCAGACAGTTCCTGTTTTATCAGTCTGTGCTCGTAAGATTGCAATGGGACAGCAGTGAGAGGGCTCAAAAGCTTCTGTGAGGGGCTGCGATGAGGGTCCTGTGGGTTTATTCATGGCAGACTGCAGCCAATAGGGGTGCCATGCTGCTGAGCATCAGAAGGCTCACTGTACCTTGTATCCCTGCCTCTGTCTTCAGGCGGTAGCAGTGCCTCCTCTTCCCCCTATTGTGGCCCATGGACTGTCCTTCCCATGCTGCAATGGCTCTGCCCTGGGTGCATTTTGGCTGTCCTGGCTGTGGTGGAGAAGGAGTACCAGATGCTGGTACTGACTTGTGCTGTAAGCGAACACAGACTGGCTGCAAAGTGAAGAGTCTCTTCCAGGAGCTGGGCGACACCAGCCGGGAGAAGTTCCAGACTGAGTTTGGACTGGTGGTGCTGGACGAAAAGCAGCAGTATGGCGGCTGGAGCTGGAATACAAGACTGTCCGGCAGAAGGTGGAACAGCTCATGGAGGAAAGTGTCACCCAGGAGGAGCCTGCATGTTGTTGCTGGCACTGCATACACTGAGGTGCACAGGGAATCAGTTTCTGCAGCCCAGACCTGTCTCTGCAGCATGCCACTCTGTCCCTTTGCAGAATTCCGTGGAATTTTATTGAAATTCAGTGGAATTCTGCAGAATGAAACTCCATCAGTTCCACCCAGTCCAAATAAACAGTCACATCAAGCTTCCATCAATGTTTGTATTATAAACTCCATTACCATAGTACAGTTTTGTGAGATGTTCACAAGTGTGAAACAGGAAATTCTGTCCCCTCGGACTGCATGTGGGGGATTGTGTGCCTGACTCTGGTGAGCCTCTTGCAAGAGTAATCGATTATAATGAAAGGGAGATAAAAATAATATAGATAGATTAATCACACCCTCCTTCACTATATGCATTAAATACATATACAGCTAACTAATTGCATTTATATACAACAGTATAAAAATAAATTAATTAGTATACGATCCATCAAGTGTCTTGCGAGAGACTTATGATTGTCCCACAAGAGAAGAGACACACCCAGGAAAAAATATTTAATTGTTTAACAATAGTGCTGTGAATTATTGAAGGGAGTGGTCAGCCTTCCTTTCTCATTTAGGAGCAGCCCTCTAATGTGAAAACATCCAAAGATGCCTAGGAAGGTTATCTCTTCTAATTGAGCAGCACTTTGATGAGAAGAAAAAATTTCTTCATCGGATAATGGTAAACAAGCATGAGCTGTACCAACTGCAACTCCTAATCTACCAAAGGAATCTATTGCGGGTCAATTCTTTGGTATGGCACCTGAAGGGTAGAAAGTGTTCACAAAGAACGTGAAGAGCAAATTGTACCACAAGGAATTTAGCAGAGGCACAAGAAACAATATAGTATGGGAACAACAGGGATGTTCCATCACTTCAGGGCTATGCATCTCCAACATCTAGCTCAAGCAAAAATTCAGAGGAGTGCAGGGGTAGGTGCCTTATCGGGTGGCTCTACATCTGTTAAAAAAAAAGCTAATGCCTAGGAGGGCTCCTACCTTGCTGTGCTGCCCAGCTGCCTGCTGCTCCCCTGCCTGGGTGAGAAGAACTGGACCTGCATCACTTGAACCCTGAGTGACTCCTGGGGTTAGTCAGCTGCCCTCCTGATCTGAAGTCTCAGGGAAATAACAGGCTCACCACCACCCTGCTCCTGGACTCTGCCATCCATGAGTCTGTCCTTCCAAGTGGTGCCACCCTAGTACTGGACCTTTGGAAGTAGACCTCAGGCACTTGCTCCAGTTTAATTGACGCATCCTCAGCTGCCCAAGCAGAATTTATGAATCATTACTGTTGCGGGAGCAGAGCTGATGCATCGCTGCTGTTGGGTGGAACAGAATCAGCACATCACCTTCAGAACCAACACTGCAACACTTTCTTTGGTGCACGGTCCGTGCATTTCCATTGACAACAGCCTCAACTGTGACACTCCACATCACAGACTCTCTTAGGACTTGACGCACCATCATCACTCTGTGGGGAATATCAACGCATCTCCTTGACTGTATGGGGAAAATCAATGCATCACTTCAACAGCATAGTTCGGTACCAACACAACGCTCTGTAATCAGAATTTAAGGTACTTTTGTTCAGCATGCCCAACTGAGTCACTGTGGCTGGCTTGTGCTCCATCACGATCAGCCTGAACTTTTGAGTTTCTCCAGTCCGGCGTGACTTGTTATCCCCGCTTGGTTCTTCTTGCATCTAAGCGCTATTTCACAGTTTAATCTTCAAAAGTTCATAACTCAAGTTCTACTTCTTGGATTTTTTACGTTTTGGTCTTGATGTATTTATTGAATGTTCCTCTATTTTTCTAACATGGCGTGGAATGTTTTTGTGTGGTGTTTTCACTGTTTCACTGTTTGAAGTGTTGCACAAATACTTTTCACAGGGCAGCTAAGTTAAGCCTGACTTGTCCGCGCCAAGCTACCAGAGGATGAGCAAAAGTTAGTTTAGGGTTTTCCTGTTGTGAGCCACTCACCTGAATTCCAGGTGCTTCCTCTGAAGAGACAACACGTTCTCAACTCCCTCTGAGGTATGCTATGGGTAGCAGTGCCTGAGTTTACTTACTGCCGCAACATAAGAACTCAAGGGGAGGGGGTTTGGAAATTAGAGAGAAAGAAAGAGAATACAGGGTGCTTTAAGATGCCGGACTGCGTCTCAGGTTAACTGGTTTCTTGCTTATGCTGCATTACTGGCTGATTACTGGCTGATTACTGGCTGGATTAACTCAGTTTCTGCTCAGTTTATGCCACTGCTTGTGCTTATCGCCCTACAGTGTATTGAATCTGTTATACACATTCTCACTAATAGACTTCAACCCACATAGTCCATCTGTACAGCTTTTGTAGAAACAGCTTAACATACTTTTGCATGTCACAGTGAGCCTTGAGGAACACTTTCTCTCTTAATAGAGTGTGGCCACAAGACTTTCATCACATAACAATAAACTGTATTTTTTTCTTTACACATTGGTTGAAGAAGCAACAGGACTGCTCAATTATCAAATGTTGCCAACATGCATTTGTAGCACAGACGAAGAACCCAGTCTTTTCCACTGAATATCATTCTCATATATAAATTAAATAGACAGGAATATTCTCATAAATGTCAATGTTCAGAGATCCAGAACAAGCAATTAAATACTTTCATTCATCTCAATATTATAAGAAGAGCTTAATGTCAATTTCTCTGTGCTCTAAGCCTGAATTTCTGCCCCAAAAGACTCAAAGAGTGATAATTAAATCTTTGAAAGCATTCATAAAATTACCTTGTTTGCCGGAATGTTTAGGGGGAATCCACAGAGCCCAATACCTGAACTTGTCAGTCCTTTCTCACTCTTGTTTTATTTTCTCTTACAGAGTGCGCCCGAAGAGCAAGAACCAGGAAATTCTATTTGGGGAGGAGGCCAAGTCTGGAGAAGTAATCGCTGGAAACAGGGCCAGTTGGGAGGATTTGCTGGAATCAGATTAGCAGTTGCTATTCAAATGCCTGAAAAGATTGCCGTGGTGAAATGCAGTGCACCTCTGAAGTCGCAGGACTTTGTGTCATTGGGAAATGGATGTGCGGATCAAGTCGCAAGGTTTTGCACATTGATCTGTATATCATTCAAAGACAACTGGGAACTGTTACCTGAAGAAGATGAAACTTGTAAAAGCTATGCGTTGAAAATAATTGACACTTTGGAAGAATTGAAAATGTTGAAGAATAATGCTGACAGGGAGGAAAAACTTTCATGGAGCAAAATGAAATGTGTGCAAAGGGAAGATAAATTGTGGGTTTCAGAATAGGGTCAATTGGTTTTGCCAAATAGTCTGTTGTCTCAAATGGCTGGGTACTATCATGGTCAAGCACATAATGGGAGGGATGCAATGATTTGTTTGTTCAAACATGATTGGTTCAGCCCAAAGTTTAGACAAGTTGCAGAAGCAGTTTGCCATCATTGTGTCATTTGCCAACAGTTGAATGCAGGGAAAGGGACAGTGGTTAATTTGAGCCACATTGGAAGAGCGGGAGGTCCATTCAGCAGAACGCAGATGGATTTTATTGAAATGCCTGTGTGTGGAGGTTTGAGATATGTGTTGGTGATAGTTTGCATTTTTAGTCACTGGATTGAAGCTTACCCTACGCGAAGAAATGATAGTTTCACAGTAGAGAAACTACTGCTTAGGGAACTAAACCACGTTTCGGGTTTCTGATCTCAATCTGGCACAATCTGACACCTGGAGACTGGGTTGTGGTCCGGAAACACGTGAGGAAAACATGTTTGGAGCATCGTTGGAAGGGACCTTATCAGGTAGTTCTGACAACTACCACAGCTGTGAAGTGTGCTGAAATTCTAAACTGGATTCATGCAAGTCACATGAAGGAAGTGGCATGTACACTGGATCATGAAGAAGAAGAGTTGTTGAGAGTACCAACAACAGCAAGACAAGTCTCAGGCCAGGAAAAAGAACAAAGGAGAACCAAGACTGGATATGAGCCTGTTGGGGACGGTTCAGTCACGACTGTGAGAGACGAGGGAGAAGACCTCCAGGAGGGTGAACAAGAGACTATCTCAATTGAGGTAGCAGGAGAGCCTAGTCAGAGGAGGGCTTACCCATAAACAGACGATCCCAACAGACAAATAGAGCAATTGCCAGACCCATGGGGGAAAGGAGTTGAGGTAGATCAAAGCCATTGTTATTTGACTCCTCCTGAACTGATTGTAGGTCAGTCAAGAGAAATCACAGCAGAACAAGGAGAAGGTTCAAGTTCGACTCTGAAGAGAACCCTGACAAAAGGTCCACTGAAAGGAGAAAAGTGTCCGAAGTCGCAAGTAGAAAGAAGGAAAGATGTGGTTGCTGAGACAACAATCGAGGAAGAAGTAGGAGAAGCGGATCTAAGTGAAGGAGAACTGAATGGTGATCGAAAATTGAAAAGAAAGAGAATAGCAAGTCGAAGATACGCATGTCCTGAATGGGCATATGCAACTACGAATGAATGGCAGCAAGAGTTTTTGTCTTTTTGTTTTGATCGAGACATTCCGGGTCAGTATTTTGGCACTTGAAGGAAGCTGATGAGCTAAGCTATTGAAACAATCTGAGAGAAAAATTTTGAAGGAAAGAGACTGATGAGAGTAACCAGAAGAGACATTGATACCCTGATTTGACTTTTGACACCTGATTTTGACAAAGCTGCTAACCGATTTTGACAAGGGATCCTGGAAGTGAGACTGAGAGCTGTAAATAACAGCTGAAAGAAGAGTTGCCTATTTTTGATTTTGCTGCAAGTTTTTAAAATTTCTTCTGCTTTCTGATTCTTTACAGATCATGAGTAACATTAGCTAACAGTAGGAATTCTATGCGCTGTAAATATATGAGTACTGGATTGGCATTTATGTGTGGGATATTGTTTGTGGTGTTGATTGTGGGTATGTTTGTTATTGATAAGAGTGAAGACAACCATACTTCTGCTTTTGAGATGACTACTGCACTACTGCCAATAGAGAAGTTTAGGTTAGATGAGAAGTATTTGCTTGTTGATACTAATGCGCAAGGAGAACTTTCTTCTAATGTTTTCTATCGCTTGTTAAGTGAGTATGTTTAGACAATGGATGAGAAGAATTGTTATGTGTGTATGCAGGTTGCTTCATCAGTCGAGGAAGGAGCTACTTACCATAGTTTGCCACTAACTTATGGAATTAGTTGTAGTCTGCTACTAACAAGATTTTATAACCAGGAGTAGGTTCAGTACTTCTACTCCAATTATAATGTGGTGTTTTCGTTTGTTCATATAATTAGGTATTGGAGTAGAGTAGCTAAGGATAATGACATAGTAATAGTTAGAGGTTTCTTTGAGCCAACATTGATGTTTGGCACAGCTTATGCACACCACTGGAATCTGACATGCTTTCTTACACCTTTAGAGAAAAGCTTCTTAGATCATACAGATGACAGAGAAAGGCATTACAGGAGAAATTAGAAAAAGGCTTGGAGAAAAGGACTTACAGGAATGATTATTCTTATAGTTCAATTAAAACGCAAGAGAAATTATCTGTAGATGCACAACATGTTGAGAAACTTTGTATGTACAGGCCTAAATCAAGCACTGACATTTTATTTGTGGGAACGAGTGATTGTGATTGTGTTTTTGTTTCAGAGTAAATGGACGTTTATGTTGAATAGACAGGACCCAGCTATTCCTGGGATTTATTACATCTGTGGTCTTAATGTTTATTAGCATCTTCTAAGATGATGGTATGGGACATGTTATTTTGGGATAGTTTTCCCAAAGATTTATCAAATGAATGATTCGAAGAAGTTTCCAAAACTGACTGAATTACATCATATGAGACAGAGGAGGGAGTCCTTTTCTGGTATAGTAGGAGATATATTTGGAGCGGTGATTCCTTCAGTGGGAGTCCTTCTGAATTCGATAAAGATTTAAAAGTTGTCTACTATTGTGGATAACATGCTGACAAATTTTTCAGGAGCCATACTCCTGATAGATACTGAGTTAATTGCTGATAGAGCTATGACTCTTCAAAATCGTCTTTCTTTAGACATTCTTTTAACGGAGGATGGTGGAGTCTGTAGACTGATTAATTCTAGGCATTGTTGTTCATACGTTCCTAATATTAGTAAAGAAATTAGAGGTTTAGGGCCAGATGTATTAAAGCTTTTTGCATTCGCAAACGGTGCGAATGCAAAAAGTCATTTCAGAATGTATCAAAGGCATTCTAAATGCAATTTTAAGGAATTGCTAAAATAGCGATTCCTTAAAATTGCGACCCTGTTTAGGGAGTCACAAATTGCGACTCCCTAAATAAGAAATCGCAAATAAGGAATCCTTATTTGCGATTTCTAAAGCACATGTAAGAAGCAATTCCTTAATGCGAATTGGGCATTAAGGAATTGATATTTACCATCAAGTTGAACTTGGTGGTAACCATGTGCAAATTTTAAAAATGCATTTAAAATGCATTTTTAAAATGGACATGTAAAGCACACATGCCCTTTTGGCATGTGTGCACCTTACATGTTGTAAAAAAATATTTTGGGGTGCAGCAGAGGGGGCTAAGGCCCCCAGCACCCTGGACTTTGCATTTCCCAAAATTGTGAATTCCAGTTAGGAATTCGCAATTTGGGACATGCAAAATATTTGCAAATATGGGCCTACATTCCCATAGATGCGAATAGGGGCTGTATCGCAATTTGCGATTCGGTAACAGCATTTGCGATTTTTAAGAAATCACTATTACCGAATCGCAAATATGATACATTGCATTTTGCGCATCAGAAATAACGATTTCTTGAAAATCACTATTTCCGACTCGCAAAATGCATTCTTGATACATCTGCCCCTTTATTAGTAATCTGACTAATGAAAGTGGTGATTTGAAAAAAATTAAAGAATCAGGTGTTTGGGAAAAGCTTGGTAAAGGTTTTGCTTCAGTAGGAAATTGGCTCAGCAACATTTGGAATGAGACACTATTGAAAATCTAACAGGGGATTATTATGATTTGTCTAATTGGAATATGGGGATTGTGTAAATTATGCAAAAGGATTCAATTGAAAAGGTCAAAGAATAATCAGAGGAGGGAAGGAAAGAAAAGAGAAAAATTGTACAAGAAAATTCAAAAGGGAAATATAAGTATGAAGGGATTGAATTGACAGAATTTTTTAGCTGATGCAAATATTTGTGAGTAGTACTTAGTGCGATGACACATTTAGTCATTAGAGGAGGGATTACTAGCGCAGGTGTTTTTTCGTGAAAATTATTAATGAGTGTTCATGTATTCTGAATAATAAGTTTATGTAGATAATGTAATAACGTAGAAAAATAATGCACACATTTGAAAATGTAATTACGAAGAATGGCCACCAATGTTACCAAAATGTACTAATCAATGATTTAATAATATGAAATATTGAGCATTTGATAGATTAATGTAGTAGTGCAATATATTAAGGGTTCTTGCTTTAGCTTTAATAATTGTAGGCCTTAATAATTGTCTTGACCTAGTTTGCCAGGCCTCATGTCAAAGCTGTATTTCTGAACGTTTAAAAAACTGTCTGTCTTAGAGAGTTAACCTGTGATTTTCCATTTCACATTATGTGCTCATAGCTGAGGCTTGCTTCTCATGAGACCCGACTGCTAGAAGATGCTGTTCCTACTAATTTAACATCTTATGTGTAATGTGTGTGAGACTAATTGTTTCAGGAGGAGAACAATGGAGATACTGACTGGAGTGGAAGGTGCAACATTAATGATACCTGGTAAGCCGGATGATGAGGACATTGCAGGACAAACCAATCAATGACATGTGAACGGAGTAATAGTAGAATTCATAGATTTAGGATTTTAGTTTTATTGGACAAAGTGTGAACATGCGACCAATAGGGATTCGGGAAGTAGTTTTAGTAGTTTTAATTTAACAACGCCGCACTGAGAGAAGACAGGTTCATTGCCCATTTTCTTCCTGACCAAAGATAAAATATTTTTCTTGTGCGTCTTGAAGAGAGACGTGCTTAACTCTATTTGCTTATAGACTTTTTATTTTCTGAGCGTGGATGTTGAATCTTAATGCCTTGCTGATCGACTGATGTCCTGAGGACGAAGACTGACTCTGCTTGCTGATCCATCCTGAGGATAGGTGTAATGCAATAGACTGTTGATTATTATGCATATTTGCTTTTTCTTTCTAGGTACCAACTACATTGTTTTGATAGAGCCATAGTTAGATGTTTTTCCAAAATTGTGTTACTAAATTGTTTTGCACGAAGCCCAACATGCTGATGCTAATCTGATGTTAGTTAAGGATCCTCAATAATGAAATCATGCTAATATGGATTAATGCTTAATGAATTTCTCTGCTAAACTTAATGTATGTGATTACATTGACGCAGTTGACTTTGTTTCTGATTTGCAACATAACTTTAGAATGTGTTGTAGTTCAAGCTTTGATTAGATTACGTTTCTTCTGCCGCTTTGGACAGCCTGTATTGTTGTCTGTATGTGTTTCTACATAATCTACATGACTTTAGCATTGTTAATATAGGGAAATAAATATTCTAACTTTTACTAAAAGGTGTGGTTATTCATGACTGAAAGGTCATGGTGTGTGACAATTACTGACTCAATTGATTATTGCTGTTATTGATTGCTAATGATTATTGATTATTGTGTATTGATTTTTTGTTATGTACTGGAGCTATGGTAAGAACATCTTAATTGCGAGTCAAAATGTTCATCGACCTATTTGCGTCCCCATGTAAGTTTACTTATTACAGCGTCTGGTATAGAATACTAGGCGAACAGAGATGATAAGGGAGCTGATGGTTTGTCTCCTTAAGAGCTTATAACAGAGATAGTAGCAGGATTGAAGGTCTCAGGGGGTAGCAGCAGAATTCATTATTATTGAGATTTGGATTTTATTTTTCAATGATGATAATTGGAGAGAAAATTATGTTCCCTTCATTCCAGAAATGACTTTCCCTGAATCCTGGATCCTGCTAGCTGTTGTTTGAGGATGTTCTCGGCATTCTGGTGACAGTGTGATTGAAAGAGGTTGCATTTGCACAGCTTATGCAAATCGTAGGTGAATTGTAAGGTTTGCGAGGGTTTTAGGAAGTTTGCGTAATCCAAATTAAGTTGTAGAAGGAGTGTGCGTACTCCGCAGTGTGAGAGTAGGGAAGTCATCAAACTTCACGTGTGTGGCACTTTGTGCTAAAAAATTGTCCACGTGGTTGTTTATGTACAGACCCTGCGTGATCTAAGACTCCAGAGTATATTGAAAAATGTATGAGACATTTAGGGGGTCATTTTGACCCTGGCGGTCCGAGACCGCCAGGGCTAAAATGACGGAAGCACCGCCAACAGGCTGGCCTTCCTGCCCTATTACGACCGCGGCGGAAGCGCCGCGGTCGCACCGCCGGGGCCGGCGGTTTCCCGCCGTATTAGCCCCGGCGGTGATAATCCTCCAGGGCAGCGCTGCAAGCAGCGCTGCCCTGGGGATTATGACACCCCTACCGCCAGCCTGTTTCTGGCGGTTTGCACCGCCAGGAAGAGGCTGGCGGTAAGGGGTGTCCTGGGGGCCCCTGCACTGCCCATACCACTGGCATGGGCAGTGCAGGGGCCCCCTAACAGGGCCCCGGCCAGCTTTTCACTGTCTGCATAGCAGACAGTGAAAAGCGCGACGGGTGCAACTGCACCCGTCGCACTGCCGCAACACCGCCGGCTCCATTAGGAGCTGGCTCCTATGTTGCGCCCTCATTCCCGCTGGGCCGGCGGGCGCAAACTTGGTTTGCGCCCGCCGGCCCAGCGGGAATGTCATTATGGGGGCCGCGTGAGTGCGGCCGCATTGGCGGCCGCACGGCGGTTAGTGCCTGGCGGGCGGCGGCAGCCGTCCGCCAAGGTCGTAATGACCCCCTTAGTTTTATGTTGTAATCTGTTTGGTTTAGTAGGTTGATCGGGCATGGTCGACAAGACAGAGTGTGAGTAAAGTGAGTGAAAGAAAATTTTTGACTGACATTTGACGAATCCTATGTGCACCAGGACAGACCCATTGATCAGTTGAAAGTAAAATTTGCGGGTTGAATTTTGCTTGCGAATCTGGGAAACCAAGAAAGAAGGATTAGCTGTAAGTACGGGAAGTGTCTTCAGTGAAAAATCTGTAAGGTTTCCAAAGCGATTGTGTTACCTTTCCTGTAGTGAATCAGCAGATTTGTTTTTGTTTTTTGTTTTTTGATTAGTGCTCGCAATTTTTTCATTCCTTCATTTGAATCACAGTTTGGGAGGACAAGCTGCAAGACTTTGTCAGCCGCAGTATGTGTGAGTATGATGTCATTGGAGCTGTGCTGGGATAGGTCGGTTAGTGAGAAGGGTCGCGCACGGATTGGCTACTGTCTGTGAGAGGCAATTGGTTGAGAACGTAGGTGAAAGGAATCTTGGGATTAAAAGTAACTTCCTGATTTGATTTTGAGCAACAAAAAGGTAAAAAAGATGACATTTTTTCAAAGTTTTAAAAAGTGCTCTAAGGGGAGATACGTATATTACAACAAGTGAATGCAAGGCTACACCGCCAGAAGGTACACCAGCTTCTATTGTAATGGAAGAGAAGGGGGTCACCCCATGTCTCTGGCTAAAGCAATGGTGCAAATTGACAGAAAAGGATGGGAACTTTACGTTTCCTGCAAATGGGATGTTCAATTTCAGGGTTTTGGAGCATTGAAGGATGGTGCTATATGAATCTAAGCTCCTTCCGAGACCAGCACAATTTGGGAGTTAGTAGGTAGAACGCAAGAGCAACCGAAATTTGAGGGGAGGATGAGAAAGGCAGAAAAGACTCTAGGAGAGGCTAGATGGGACAATGTTGAGAGAGATTGTAGAATGGAGACTTTGCACTGAATTAAGTTGTTTCCGGCAATTACGCAGGCTAATGAGAAAGAAGGAAGGAAAGCTACTAGGAACACTAACTGAAGTCCGTCCGAGAGTAGGAAGGCTAGGAAGTCTTCAGCAGTGGAGGAGGAATCGGATGATGATGAGTTTAATACACAGTTATTGAGAGATCGCCCAGCACCATATACAGTACATGAGAGTGGTCCGAGTACCGGTGCTGATCCGACAGCCCCGACACAGGTGAATGAGACAATGAGTCCAATGCAGGTTAAGGCTAGCCTGACACAGAATGCGATGCAGAGTGATCTTAATGTACCTACCACTCCTGTAGTTCAAAACCAGGTGCATCCGCCACAGGTTCAGAGAATTTATCCTGATGTGCCCATTATGGAAATGACTTTGAACTTAATGGTGCCAACGGAACAGGTCTACCCAAGACCAATGCTAGTTCAGACTGAACCAACTCCAATTTTACTGCCCCAAGTGCAGCGGCAGGTAATGCAGATATTCACTCCAATAACAGGGACACAGTCGGAGATGACTCCGATGATGAATCAAAATATGGAAGTTACTCTCCCACAGAGCGTAAGTGCCAGAACAGCCCCAGATACTATATCACTACCTATTACTGTTGGTCCAGCTGAACCCTTATTTGCACAGAAGAAACCTACTGTAGGTGAATAGGGTTCAAGCAAGTAACATTTTGTTACAAGGATTGACAGCTCAGCAGTTGTCTGAATGGTTAGACAAGCTGAATACCCCACAGAGTGCTCCTAGGGGAGAGGACTATTAGAATTATACTAGGCTAAGCATGGAAGGGGATGAACTCATTGACGGAACAACGGGGGTGAATGGGTTAGAATTCTACACAGAGGCAGAGTTGAGATATTTGTGCCAGAAGATTACGACAGAAGTGAGCAATGTGCACCAGAAACTAGCAGACTTGGTAGAGAAGTACGGCATAGAAATAGAGAAAACAAAGCATTTGAAGAGGAGCTACAGATCAGATTTTGAGGAAAAAGATTTTGAACACGTGAGATCTGCCGGAATGAAAGCACATCTTAAGGAATTGCTTCAAAGTGCCCAGACCTTGGGAGCATTAGACAAATGGGAAGGCAGATGGGTAAAGAAGAGAGACGAGAAAAACTGATTCTTTGGAACTGCCTGAAAATGTGCAGCAGGATAAAGATCCAGTGAAAATGTTACCAATGAGAGAGATTCCAGGGGCAAATGTTGTTCTTGTCCCGTGGAGCAGAAGTGACATTCTGTCAGTTACAAATGATTATCCAAAATTGAGAGAAAAGCCAATAGAGTGGTATCAGCAGACAGAAAGGTTTGTGAAACTTGCAAAGTGCCTGTGGGAAGACTTGAAAAAATTACTAGAGATAGTGGTCCCAGCTGATCTGTGGATTGAGTGTAAGAGGAGTGTAGATTGGCCAACAAGTGGACCGGAGAGAAACAAGAATATAGGCGCACCATCTCCTGAGGTAATGAAATATTACTATAAGGTGATTGAGTTTTTGAAAACGAGAATTTCGCCAAAGAATATTGATTGGCAGAGGATTGACAGGACAGCTCAGGAAGCAAAGGATTCCATACATGCGTACTCTGAGAGATTGTTACAGGTGTTCAAGCATTACAGTGGTACAGAGACAATTGAGACGAAAGACGTGCTCCATTTTGCTTTCAAATTTGTGGAAGGACTGAGACCTGAAATTAGCCAGATGATTAAGAGTCATTTGGTTTGCTGACAAGCAAAGATGATTGATTAGGTGTTGCAGTATGCAAAATACTGTAGTGATGAGATTGAGTTGAAGCAGAAAAAGCTGAAAGATAAGGCGATGGTGATGCAGATTAAAGCAACTCAAACAGGGGTGCAAGGGAATTTTCTGCAAAGGTTACAGCAACAGCAGCAGGGAAACTAGGAGTTTCAGCCCCAGATGAGAGGTGGTGGTCATGGGGGAAACATGATTTGTTGTCCAGACTTAGGTACTGTAGTAGTTCAGAATGATGTGCAGGGAATGAAGAAGTTATTGACATGTCACATTTGCAGAGCCGTTGGACATTGGAAACGTGAGTGTCCGATGATGGTGCAGGAAGGTGTCGCTCAGCAGAGTAATGACATCAACTCATTCCAGAATGTGAGAGGACCAAGAGTGAGAGGTCCTCATCCAAATTTTCAGATTAATGTGAATCAAATTCAACATTTTCAGCCCATGCAACAGGTGCAAATGCTACGTGCACAAATGTCACAGTTGCAGCCAATGTTCAAATAACTCAAGCCCCGATGGAACAGCAACAGATGATGCTTTCCCAACAGGTCACAGGTCAGAGGCTTAGCCAAAGTACAAACACAGTGCACCAATTCCCGTTACACAGTGAGAATGGAATAAATGATGATTGGACGAGTGATAGTTCAGATGAGGAGCCATGTGTGCTTGCAACCGCCTTAGAAGTAGATCAAAGAGGTCCCTCTATGAAGGGAAAGGTAATAGGTCAAAGGGTTTCATTCTTGGTTGACACGGGAGCTACACGCCCAAGAGTGAGAATGCAGAAGTTCCAACTTTGCGCCTTTCAGGTAGAACAGTTCAGGTTGTGGGAGTAGAGAATCAGTATTTGGCAAACCCGATTACATAACCAGTTCAAGCTGAGATTGGCAACTTTCCGGGATTGCATAAATTTGTAGTCTGCGATTCAAGTCCGGTATCCCTACTGGGAAGAGACTTGCTGTGTAAAACAAAGATTTCGATAACTTGTTCAAATGAGGGAATTGAGATCCAGACGAATAGTGATGATGAAGATGACTAAGCCCCAGAGATAGAATGTGAAACTACAAATGAGGAATACCCTCTAATTGAATTTTTCCCGATGTTCACAGTGAAAGAGCTTCCTTCTGATTTGCAGGGAACAGTTACAGAGAAAGTGTGGGATTCGACAGGAAATGAAATAGGTTTGATAAAGGGAGTTGAGCCAGTTAAAGTTACTGTGAATCTGAATACAGTTTTCCCTCAACTTCCACAGTACCACATGCCGCAAAGTGTTCTTATGAAGTTTGCTCAGATAATTGCGGACTTTGTAAAGCAAGGGGTTCTGAAGGAAGTATTGAGCAGCCCATGTAATTCACCGATAATGGGTTTGCAAAAGCCCTGTGGGAAAGTTCTAATTGTTCAGGATTTGAGAAAAATAAATTAGATCGTGGTCAAATGTTGTCCTGTGGTGCCAAATCCAGCTGTGATAATGGTTCAGGTTCCATGTGATGAAGAACAGTTCACCATCATTGACTTGTCACAAGCCTTCTTTTCTGTGCCTCTTCATTTCTTCAATTTCTCTTTTGTTTCAAATTCTTGGATCGAGTTTATTGCTGGTGCAGAGTTCCTTGACAGTTTTCAGAGTCACCTTCCATATTCAACCAGATCTTGAAAAAGAATTTGGAGTCATTGGAATTGCCTTTTCGAATCGACCTTGGTACAGTACATTGATGACTTGCAGATTGCATCCAGAACAAGGGACGAGTGCAAGTATGATACAATTACCCTGTTGAGCCATTTGGGAAAGAATGGTCACAAAGTGTCTCCTCCTATATTGCAATACTGTCAAAAAGTGGTTAAATATTTGGGTCACCAGATTGAGAAAGGATCAAGAAAGATATCCAGAGAAAGGATTACAACCATATTACAGATAAATCCCCCAACCACACAGAGAGATGTCAGGATGTTCTTGGGGATGGTAGGCTATTGTCGCTAATAGATTCCAAATTTTTCAGTCATTTCGAGACCATTGCAGAAGCTGACTCATAAGGAAGTAAGGAAGTCACTGATCCTATAGGGTTAGACCAGGCTGGAATTAAAGCGTTCACTGAATTGAGAGAGAGTCTGTGCAAGGCTCTGGCTTTGGGTATGCTTGATTACAGAAAACCTTTCACATTGTTTTGTCATGAGCCTGATGCATGTTCTTTGTCTGTCTTGACACAGGTCCATGGAGGTGTAAATCGCCCAGTAGCATATTTTTCAGCTACTTTGGACCCAGTTTCAGCAGCCTTACTGGGTTGTTTGCATGCAGTTGCAGTAGTTGGTCAAAGCCTTACACAGTGTGAAGGCATTGTGATGGGACATCCCCTGACTGTGATGGTCACTCACTCTATTGAGATTCTACTTACAAGGACGAAAACCCAATATGTGACTGGTGCGAGGTTGACCAGATATGAAACGAGTATTCTAGGGTCACCAAATGTTTAATTGAAAGGCTGTACAGTGCTGAACCCAGCAACCTTACTCCCAAATGAAAATGTCGAAGTTGAGCAAGCAGATGTTGAGCATGATTGTCTTGAAGTAACTGACTTGCGCACAAAACCGTGACCTGACATTAGAGATACCTGATTAGAAGAAAATATCAAAATTATCTTTGTTGATGGTTCTTGTCTGAGAGACAATGTAGGGGCAGTGAGAGCAGGATATGCTGTATGCACAATTACTGGTACTTTGGAATCTCCTTGGCTTCGAGGAATGTATTCTGCCCAGGTGGGGGAACCGGTAGCCCTAACTAGAGCGTGCCATGTTTCTGCTCAGCTGAAAGTCACAATCTATACGGATGGCCAGTATGGATTTGGAATAGTCCATGATTTTGGCCATTTCTGGTCACAGAGAGGTTTTATGACCTCTTCTGGTTCACCAGTGAGAAATAGTGAGAGAACTAAGGAATTGTTACATGCTATTCAAAAGCCGGAAAAGATTGCTGTGGTGAAATGCAGTGCACCTCTGAAGACGTAGGACTTTGTGTCATTGGGAAATGGATATGCGGATCAAGTTGCAAGATTTTGCGCATTGAACTGTATATCATTCAAAGACAAGTGGGAACTGTTACCTGAAGAAGATGAAACTTGTACAAGCTATGCATTGAAAATAATTGACACTTTGGAAGAATTGAAAATGTTGCAGAATAATGCTGACGCGGAGGAAAAACGTTCATGGAGTAAAATGAAATGTGTGCAAAGACAAGATGAATTGGGGGTTACAGACGAGAGTCAATTGGTTTTGCAAAATAGTCTGTTGTCTCAAATGACTAGGTACTATCATGGTCAAGCACATATTGGGAGGGATGCAAAGATTTGTTTGTTCAAACATGATTAGTTCAACCAAAAGTTTAGACAAGTTGCTGAAGCAGTTTGACATCGTTGTATCATTTGCGAACAGTTGAACGCAGTGAAAGGGACAGTGGTTGATTTGAGCCACATTGGAAGAGCGGGAGGTCCATTCAGCAGAACGTAGATGGATTTTACTGAAATGCCTGTTTGTGGAGGTTTGAGATATGTGTTGGTGATAGTTTCATTTCTTCGTGTGAGGTAAGCTTCAATCCAGTGACTAAAAATGAAAAGTCTCACAGTAGTGAAACTACTGCTTAGAGAACAGAACCGCTTTTCGGGTTCTGATCTCTTTAGAATCAGATAGGGGAAGTCACTCCAACAATTAAGTCATTAAATTACTGTGTGCAGCATTGAACATTGAGCAGAAGTTGCTTTGTAGTTACCGCCCTGAAGCATCAGGACTAGTGGAACAGATGAATAGTACCTGGAAGTCTAGAGTTGCAAAGATGTGTACGTCCACAAACTTGAAATGGCCTGACGCATTGCCTTTAATGTTGATGTCAATGAGAAATACACCCGACAGGAAGACAGGATGGTCGCCGCATGAGATCCGAATGGGCAGAGCAATGAGGTTGCCAGCGGTGCCTGCAAATGCACTTGTCAACATTACAGATGATAAGGTGTTGGATTGCTGCAAAGGTCTGGCTGATGTGGTTCGCTCTTTCTCTCAGCAGGTGGAAGCCACCACACTGCTGCTGATCCATGACCCAGGGCACAATCTGAGACCTGGAGACTGGGTTTTGGTCCAGAAACACATGAGGAAAAGTGTTTGGAGCATCATTGGAAGGGACCTTATCAGGTAGTTCTGACTACTACCACAGCTGTGAAGTGTGCTGGAATTCCGAACTGGATTCATGCAAGTCATATAAAGAAAGTGGCATGTCCACTGGATCATGAAGAAGAAGAGTTGTTGAGAGTACCAACAACAGCAAGACAAGTCTCAGGGCTGGAAAAAGAACAAATGGGAACTGAGACTGGATCTAAGCCATTGAGGACGGTTTAGTCACGCCTGTGAGAAACTAGGGAGAAGACCTCCAGGAGGGTGACGGAGAGCCTATCTCAATTGAGGCAGCAGGAAAGCCTAGTCAGAGAATGGCTTTCCCAGAAGCAGATGATCCTGAGAGACAAACAGAGCAATTGCCAGACCCAGAGGGGAGAGGAGTTGAGGTGGATCAAAGCCACTGTGATCTGACTCCTCCTGAACTGATTGCAGGTCAGTCAAGAAAAAACATGGCAGAACAAGGAGAAGGTTCAAGTTCGACTCCGAAGAGAACCCTGACAAAAGGTCCACTGAAAGGAGAAAAGTGGCCGGAGACGCAAGTAGAAAGAAGAAAAGTAGTGGTTGCTGAGACAACAATAGAGGAAGAAGAAGATACAACGAGGAGAGAGGATCTAAGTGAAGGAGAACTGAATGGTGATCGAAAACTGAAAAGAACGGGAATAGCAAGTCGAAGATACGCATGTCCTGAATGGGTGTATGCAACTACGAATGAAAGGCAGCAAGAGTTTTTGTCTTTTGGTTTCGATCAAGACATTCCGGGTCAGTATTTTGGCACTTGAAGGAAGCTGATGAGCTGAACTGTTGAAACAATCTGAGGGAACATTTTTGAAAGAAAGAGGCTGTTGAGAGTAACCGAAAGAGACATTGATAACCTGATTTGACTTTTGAAACCTGATTTTGCCAAAGCTGCTAACTGATTTTGATAAGGAATCCTGGAAGTGAGACTGGGAACTATAAATAACTGCTGAAAGAAGAGTTGCCTATTTTTTATTTTTTATGCAAGTTTTCTAAATTTCTTCTGCTTTCTGATTCTTTACAGATCATGAGTAACATCAGTTAACAGAGTAGGAATTCTAGGCGCTGTAAATATATGGGTATTGGATTGGCAATTATGTGTGGGATATTGTTTGTGGTGTTGATTGGGGTATGTCAGTTCTTGATAAGAGTGAAGCCAACCATGCTTCTGCTTTTGAGATGACCACTGCACTACTGGCAACAGAGAAGTTTAGTTTAGATGAGAAATATGTGCATGGCAATTCTAATGTGCAAGGAGAACTTTCTTCTAATGTTTTCTATCGCTTGTTAAGTGAGTATGTTAAGACAATGGATGCGTAGAATTGTTCTGTGTGTACGCAGATTACTTCATCAGTCGAGGAAGGAGTTACTTACCATAGTTTGCAACTAACGTATGGAATTAGTTGTAGTCTGCCACTAACAAGATTTTATGACCAGGAGTACATTCAGAACTTTTACTCAAATGATGATGTTTTTGTTTATTCCTATAATTAGGTATTGGAGTAGAGTAGCTAAGGATAAAGACATAGCAATAGTTAGAGGTTTTATTGAGCCTACATTGACGTTTGGCACAGCTTATTCACACCACAATAATATGACATGCTTGCTTACACCTTTAGAGAGAAGCTTCTTAGATCACACAGATGACAGGAGAAAGACATTAAAGGAGAAAGTAGAAAAAGGCTTAGAGAAAAGGACTTACAGGAATGATTATGCTTATAGTGCAATTAAAACCAAGGCAAATTAGCTTTAGATGCACAACACGTAGGGAAACTTTGTATATACATGCCTAAATGGCGCACTGACACTTTATTTGTGGGAATAAGTGAATGTAGGCATGTGTATTTATTTCAGAGTAAATGGACATTTATGTTGAATGGACAGGACCCAGCTATTCCTGGGATTTATAACATCTGTGGTCTTAAAGCTTACTAGCATCTTCCAAGAGGATGGTATGGGACATATTATTTAGGGAAAGTTTTCCCAAAGATTTATTAAATGAATGATTCAAAGAAGTTTCCGAAAATTACTGAATTACACCATATGAGACAGAGGAGGGAGTCCTCTTCTTGCATAGTGGTAGATATATTTGGAGCGGTGATTCCTTCAGTGGGAGTAATTCTGAATTCGATAAAGATTCTAAAGTTGTCTATTATTATGGATAACATGCTGACAAATGTTTCAGGAGTGATACTCCTAATAGATACTGAGCTAGCTGCTGATAGAGCTATGACTCTTCAAAATCGTTTTGCTTTAGACATTCTTTTAGCGAAGGATGGGGGAGTCTGTAGAATGATTCATTCTAGGCATTGTTGTTCATATATTCCTAATAATAGTAAAGAAATTAGAGGTTTAATTACTAATTAGACTAATTAAAGTGCTGATTTGAAAGAATTGAAAGAACCAGGTGTTTGGGAAAAAGTTGGTAAAGGTTTTGCTTCAGTGGGAAATTGGCTCAGCAACATTTAGAATGGGATACTATTGAAAATCTTAAGGGTGAACCACCCCAATGATCCAAACTGCCCACAAAATAGACAATTCTGGGGTTTGTGTCATTTGCAAAATGCAGAATGATGGGTCCCTCCTGCAGAATGAGCTACAGGGTCCCAGAGTCCCTCCATATCTCACAGATATTCATTTACTTTAGGCTAGATTGCTGGGGACCCTCTGTAGGGCTGGAGGCCACCATGGGCTGAAGCGGCTGCAATAGCACGCATTATAACCTTGGTTCTTGTGGCTCTCTGTGGACCTCATTTTGCTAGAGAAAACATCACAGATTGTACAAACTAAACAGGCTTGTGGTTTGTTGGCAGGATGTAGCAGTTTGCATTTTTTCATGGTAGGCAGAAGCAATTTTTTGAGGAATTTCATTGCAATTTGCTTTTGCATGACACAGAATACAGCATTTGCAAAGCTATTAGGTTTTCCCTATGAAAGAGCTTTTGGCTTTGCCAATGTGCTTATCCATGTTGTACACCAGCGTAGCTGCTGTTCAGCATTGCTAAACGTTCGTGTCGTAGAGTGGAATGGCAAAGAGTGGAGTAGAGTGTTTGGCAGTGGAGGTGACAGAGAGTGTCATGTATTGAAGTGTTATAATGTGGAATCACATAGAGTGGCATACACTGGAGTGCCATAGAGAAGAATGGACTAGTGTAGGGGGCATTAATGTAGAGTGGTACAGAGTATAGTGGTGTAGAGTGCAGTAGCATTGAATTCAATGGTATACAATGCAGTTTTGTAGAATGCAGTGGTGTAGATTAGAGTGGTGCTTAGTAGAGGGCAGGTGAAGAGTGGAGTAGCATAGAGTGGAGTGTTGCAGAGTAGAGTGGCACAGAGTGGAGTGGCACAGAATAGAGTGCACTGGAGAAGAGTAGAGTGGCGTAGGGTGTAAGAAGGTGACTTTTGTCTAGCTTGGTTACCCCTATCCATTTTTGGCCTGTTTGTCAGTGTGTTTTTACTGTCTCACTGGGATCCTGCTAGTCAGGACCCCAGGGCTCATAGTTTGTGGCTTATATGTAAGTGTGTTTTACTGTGTTGTCAGTATACTTAACTGTGTCACTGGAGTTCTGCTAACCAGAACTCCAGTGCTTATGCTCTCTCTGTTTACAAATTTGTCACTATAGTCTAGTGACACCATATCCCAGTTCAGATTGGCACACTGGACCCCCCTTATAGGTCCCTAGTATATGGTACCTAGGTACCCAGGGAATTGGGATTCCAGGAGATCCTTATGGGCTGCAGCATTTCTTTTGCCACCCATAAGGAGCTCAAGCAAATACTCCTTCAGGACTGCCACAGCAGCCACAGTGAAATAGTGCACACACTATTTCACAGACATTTTCACTGCACCAGGTAACTTATAAGTCACCTATATGTCTAACCTTCAGTTACTGAAGGCTAGGTGCAAAGTTACTGTGTGTGAGGGCACCCCTTGCACTAGCAAAGGTGCCCCTATGTTGTCCAGGACCAATTTCCCGAACTTCGTGAGTGGGGGGACACCATTATAAGCGTGCACTAAATATATGTCAATACATATATGTAGCTTCATAATGGTAACACAGAATATGACCCTGTGAGGTGTCCAAGATTGTGAAATTGAACCCCCAGTCCAAGTCTGGGATTGGGTAACCAATTCCAGGCACCCTGGGGGCTCCACCATAGGCCCCCTTTACTGCCAAACCAGCTTTCTAAGGTTTCCACTGCAGCCCCAGCTGCTGCCACCTCACAGTCAGGTTTCTGCCCTCCTGGAGATTGAGCAGCTCAATCTCAGGAAGGCAGAACAATGCAATTCCTTTAGGAGAGGGGTGTTACACCCTCTCTCATTGGAAATAGGTGTTATGGGCATGGGGGGGTTATTTAGGGTCTCTCCTCTGGGTGTTTCCTCAGATTTAGTTAGCAAGACTCCACCAAGAATCCTCTGCATCCTCTGTTTCAGCTTCTGACCGTTGAATCAACTTCAGACTGCTCCTGGACCGCTGAAACGGCAACAAAGTATCCAGGAAGGCTACTGTGACCCTGCAACTTCAGCTCCTACCAGCAACTGCAACAATTTCCAGGTTGTGCACGCTCTGAGGCCTGTCTTCATTCTGCACCAGAAGACCCGAAGGAATCTCCCGTGGGGTGACGGAGTCACTTCCCTGCTTCAGCAGGTGTCGCGTAGGCTCTCATTATTCTAATGAGACTACTGGATTTGAGTGGCAGAATCGCCTGCGATGTGGGAGACTGAGTCTAATCCACTACAGGTGAAGCCTTTCGCCCCAATCCGGGTTTTGCTTCGGCTAACTAGCAGTGCCTCATCTCTACCCGGGAGCAGGGATGATTGGGCAGCCGAGCGCATGACACAATTGGTTTCTCAGGGAAGCTGTGGTCACTCAGGTCTCATACGTTTCTCTCAGTTACATTAGTTTCACATACACAATAACAAACAGAGGCAGTATATGTTTCAATAAGGTTTTAATCAAGCGACTGCATCTTAGATAACAAAGCATGTACTGCAATAACCAGGACGATACAGCATGACAGAATTAGAATTGTGACAAGGAGAGTGAAGAATAGAAATAATGCTATCATATTGTCACTAGAGTTAATCCCTACCTAGGCTATAATAGAGCACAGCGTGTTAAGCTCTATTTCTGTCCTTCAGGTTCCCCTGGGAAGACAACATCCCCCATACCTGAGCAAAGGCCTGAAGTCTAGGTATGCAGCTGTAGCGAGGTGTTCAGCACTCACCATACAGTTGTGGTCGTCTGGCTGGCATCTCCCTCTAACGTGTAAGGGACCAGGAAGTGTTAATATAATAAAACAGCTGATGTTCTAAGAAAACTTCCCTACGTAAGGATGTGTGTTTTTCTATGAATACCGGAGACAAAACCTTTACCACATTCACCGGCAACCTATCTTACTGCAGCCTTGACAGAAGCACAGAGTAAACAAGAATGTCTTGTTTGAGAATGTAGAGCTGGCCTAAGCAAGAACAGCTAGATGAAGAGAAATAAAACAAGACTGCAAAAGTGGCTATTGTTAAAATAATAAACAAAGCTGAATAAAATATATCTAGGTTAAAGTGCACAGCGGCAGGCCTAGTGTGCTAAAATAACGTGCATGGAGCTGTCACTAAAATGGCTACACAGCACAGACACCTCTCTGCAACAACAGTACTCTGGGACTCCTCTCCTGTCGACAAGCATGATCCCTGGAACACAGGTGGTGTACCAAAGTGATCTTGACTGTCCAAAGGTCCAGCTGTCCAAATTTGGTGGAGGTAAGGGCTTGCCTCCCAGTGCCAGACAGTAGCCCTGTGCACCATGTCTTCAGCAGCTCCTTGGGCTTCTGTGCACTTCTTCCAAAAGTTCCTCATTCACAGCATAGCTCACGTCCCCAGCACTCTATCCTGCAACGTTCAGATCCCTGAGTTGTTCTACGGCGGTGTGAGATCCCTTTGTGTAGTGCTGTGATGAGCGCAATTTGCAAATCCTTTGTCCCTGTGTCCTACGACTCCTGTGGATGATGCCTGGTCTTCTGAGGGCTCTCTGAAGTGCTGAGAGTCCCCACTGTCTCCTCAGTCTGAGTCGAGACCCCCATCATCCCTCCTGGGCCCCGGCAGCACCTCTTTGACGCAAAGTACGTCTTTGTATGAACCAAGGCTTGTTGGCGAAATCCAACAATGAAAACAGCCTGCTTCCAACAACTCAACGTGGGACATCTCTTGCACCAAGCAGGAACCTGCAGCTGTCTTCTTTGGTGCATTTCTGTACTTTTCTTCTAACTGGAGAATCCACTTTTGCACCTTCATCCAGATTGGCAGGGGCTCCTGCTCTTCCTGGACTCTTCATTGACTTCTGGACTTGGTCTCCTCTCTGCACAGGTCTTCAGGTCCAGGAGTCCATTGTTGGTTTCTGGCAGTCTTGCTTGGTTTCTGCATAATCCTTTACCACAACTCCTAGTGTGTTCTGAGGAAACTTGTTGTACTTTACTCCTATTGTCCTGGGCTCAGGGGTGGGGTATTTTACTTACCCTTGGTGCTTTTGTACACTCCCAGCACCTCTCTACACAGTACACCTACCAGGGGGGAACAACATTCACAGTCCACTATTTTAGTATATGCTTTCTGTTGCTCCTAGGCCCATTGCAATCTATTTTGTTGTTCACTGTTTCCACAAGTTTCTGACTGTGTACTTACCTGATTTTGGTTACTAGTGTATATGTTGTGTATAATACGTACCTTCAGTAGGAGTATTGCCTCTAAGATATTTTTGGCCTTGTGTCACTAAAATAAAGTGCCTTTATTTTTCGTAACACTGAGTATTGTTTTTCTTGTGTATCAGTACTGTGTGACTATGGTGGTATTGCAAGAGCTGTGCATATCTCCTAGTTCAGCCTTGGCTGCTCTGCTACAGCGCCCCCTAGACAGCCTAA
This sequence comes from Pleurodeles waltl, assembly GCF_031143425.1. Classification (NCBI taxonomy): domain Eukaryota; kingdom Metazoa; phylum Chordata; class Amphibia; order Caudata; family Salamandridae; genus Pleurodeles; species Pleurodeles waltl. Next base: position 166,608,367 of record NC_090443.1, on the reverse strand, counting down.
GCTGCTAGACACTGCCTACATTTCACTAAGGTACATCACTGGACCTGGTATAAGGCGTAAGTACCTTTGGTACCTACTACAAACCAGGCCAGCTTCTCACATAGGGTGTGCAGAGTTGAGTGATGCAGAGGACAGTGGCGCAGAGTTGAGTTGAATGGCACTGAGTGACGTGGCATAAAGTGCAGAGTAGATCTGAGTTGCACAGAGTGAAATCACATAGATTGGTGCACAGTAGAGTAGCACAGAGTGGTGCAGAGTGGAGTATAGGGCCAGAGAGTCTAGTGACATACGGTGTGGTTGCGTAGAGTAGAATAGCGTAGAATGGAGTAATGTGGAGTAGAGTGGCATAGAGATCAACGATGGAGAATACAGTGTTGCATGATTAGAATGTCACAGTATAGTGGAGTAGAGTGGCTTAGAGAGCAGCGGCATAGAGTAAAGTGATGCAGAGTAGAGTGCAGTGGCATAGGGTGCAATGACATAGAGTGAAGTTGTGTGGAGTGCATTGGCGTAGGGTGACATTGTTAAGAGCAGAGTGGCGTAGATTGCAGTGGAATAGAGTGGATGGGTTCTGATTGGAGTAGAGTGGTGTAGAGTGCAGTGTCAGGGTGTGTCAACATCAGGGCAGTGCGCGCTCTACAGGCGACCAGAATGCAAAAGCCTAGTGATTTCCAGCTAACATAATTTATGCATTGTGCTGATATAATGTTGTTTAACCTTTTGCATTGCAGAGTTTCATCCTGAAGACTTATGTTCAGCATGCCCATAAATATTGCCCACATGTAATGTACTGCTGCAGGCTTTCAGACTGTGTCAGGGTGTGGTCCCTTTCCAGGGCGTTCTAGAAGCTTCCCTGCAGCATGCCTAGGTGTGGTTGGTGGGCTGGGCTAAAACTCTATAAAAGGGAGCCAGCCCAGCTACACATGCTCACTATTCAGAGGTCCCGGTGCAGAGCAGCAGCAACTTCCTGAGCTCCTGTTCTGGAGGCCTATTTGGACCTTCCAGACATCACCCTTTCACTGCGCTTGGTGAACAACTCAACGTGGGACATCTCTTGCACCAAGCAGGAACCTGCAGCTGTCTTCTTTGGTGCATTTCTGTACTTTTCTTCTAACTGGAGAATCCACTTTTGCACCTTCATCCAGGTTGGCAGGGGCTCCTGCTCTTCCTGGACTCTTCATTGACTTCTGGACTTGGTCTCCACTCTGCACAGGTTTCAGGTCCAGGAGTCCATCATTGGTTTCTGGCAGTCTTGCTTGGTTTCTGCATAATCCTTTACCACAACTCCTAGTGTGTTCTGAGGAAACTTGTTGTACTTTACTCCTATTGTCCTGGGCTCAGGGGTGGGGTATTTTACTTACCCTTGGTGCTTTTGTACACTCCCAGCACCTCTCTACACAGTACACCTACCAGGGGGGAACGACATTCGCAGTCCACTATTTTAGTATATGCTTTCTGTTGCTCCTAGGCCCATTGCAATCTATTTTGTTGTTCACTGTTTCCACAAGTTTCTGACTGTGTACTTACCTGATTTTGGTTACTAGTGTATATGTTGTGTATAATACGTACCTTCAGTAGGAGTATTGCCTCTAAGATATTTTTGGCCTTGTGTCACTAAAATAAAGTGCCTTTATTTTTCGTAACACTGAGTATTGTTTTTCTTGTGTATCAGTACTGTGTGACTATGGTGGTATTGCAAGAGCTGTGCATATCTCCTAGTTCAGCCTTGGCTGCTCTGCTACAGCGCCCCCTAGACAGCCTAAGCTGCTAGACACTGCCTACATTTCACTAAGGTACATCACTGGACCTGGTATAAGGCGTAAGTACCTTTGGTACCTACTACAAACCAGGCCAGCTTCTCACATAGGGTGTGCAGAGTTGAGTGATGCAGAGGACCGTGGCGCAAAGTTGAGTTGAATGGCACTGAGTGACGTGGCATAAAGTGCAGAGTAGATCTGAGTTGCACAGAGTGAAATCACATAGAGTGGTGCACAGTAGAGTAGCACAGAGTGGTGCAGAGTGGAGTATAGGGCCAGAGAGTCCAGTGACATACGGTGCGGTTGCGTAGAGTAGAACAGCGTAGAATGGAGTAATGTGGAGTAGAGTGGCATAGAGATCAACGATGGAGAATACAGTGTTGCATGATTAGACTGTCACAGTATAGTGGAGCAGAATGGCTTAGAGAGCAGCGGCATAGAGTAAAGTGATGCAGAGTAGAGTGCAGTAGCATAGGGTGCAATGACATAGAGTGAAGTTGTTTTGAGTGCAGTGGCGTAGATTGCAGTGGAATAGAGTGGATGGGTTATGATTGGAGTAGAGTGGTGTAGAGTGCAGTGTCAGGGTGTGTCAACATCAGGGCAGTGCGCGCTCTACGGGTGACCAGAATGCAAAAGCCTAGTGATTTCCAGCTAACATAATTTATGCATTGTGCTGATATAATGTTGTTTAACCTTTTTCATTGCAGAGTTTCATCCTGAAGACTTATGTTCAGCATGCACATAAATATTGCCCACATGTAATGTACTGCTGCAGGCTTTCAGACTGTGTCAGGGTGTGGTCCCTTTCCAGGGCCTTCTAGAAGCTTCCCTGCAGCATGCCTAGGTGTGGTTGGTGGGCTGGGCTAAAACTCTATAAAAGGGAGCCAGCCCAGCTACACGTGCTCACTATTCAGAGGTCCCGGTGCAGAGCAGCAGCACCTTCCTGAGCTCCTGTTCTGTAGGCCTACTTGGACCTTCCAGACATCGCCCTTTCACTGCGCTTGGTGATTCTTGATCAGGGCGGTAAGACGGAGGTCGGGCTGGGCCCCCGATCCCGTTCTCGAAGGAGTTCGAGTTCTTGGGCCTAATTATCATGATAAAATCTTTTGACTCTTGTGTGTGTGAAAGTGTGCTTGATGTTTATTGGGCATTTACATGCTGACATTCGAATCGGCAAGACGCGCGATTCCTTACTCGTGTTTAATTCATGTTATTCATTGTGCGTTACCATTTCCAGGCATTCATATGGTAACATTTGAATCAGCAAGACACGCAATTCTTCCCTCGTGCTTTAACCCTTGATATTCATTGTGCATTACCATTTCCAGGCATTCATATGGTGACATTCGAATCGGCAAGACGTGCAATTCTTTCCTCGTGCTTTAACCCTTGATATTCATTGTGCGTTACCATTTCCAGGCATTCATATGGTGACATTCGAATCGGCAAGACGCGCGATTCGTTCCTCGCGTTTTAAACCTTGATATTCATGGTGCGCTAGCATTTCCTGACATTTACATGGTGGCATTCGAATCGGCTAAACGCGCGATTCATTTCTCGTGTGTAACTCATGCTGTTCATTGTGCCCTACCATTTTCTGGCATTTACATGGTGGCATTCGAATCGGCAAGACGCGCGATTAATTTCTTGTGTGTAATTCATGCAGTTCATTGTGCGTCACCATTTCCTGGCATTTAAATCGGAGATACGCGCGATTTCATTCTCGTGTGTAATTCATGTTATTCATTGTGTGCTAACTTTTTCTGTCATTTTCATGGTGACATCTGAATCGTCAGGAAGCGCGATTCTTTTCTTGTGTTTAATATCACGGTGTTCATAATGTGCTACCTCTTCATGGCATTTACGAGGTGGTTTTCTAGCCAGCAAGATTCGTGATTTATTTCTCGAGCCTAGCTTATGTTATTCATGGTGCACAATCATTCTATGGTATTTACAACCTTTGTGAAAGTATACAATGGGCACAATTCATGTTTCCTACAGTTTTTGAGAGACCAAAATGCTAGAGTTCTAGATGTGATGTAGTGTGTATATAATAATATTTTTCTTTCCTTGATCCTCATGCAAAAGATAATGTTTGAATCTGAACATTGCATTTAACCATTTCTTGATTTCCTCTCAGGTGTCCAGTAATCTTGAAGCCTAGTTGTTTAAGTCCATTCATAAGTTATCTATGATTTCAGAACGACAATGCTTAGAGTTATAATCTAGTACTAATTCATATGCTATAATCTTGATATTGTGTGTTCTAACCTTTTGCTTCCTACAGGTCTCCTTCCCAGCTATTCCCTTCCTAATCCCCTTTTCCCCACTTGGACTCTCTTAGACTCTGTGATAATTCTTATCAGAGTATTGGAGCTGTCTTGTGGTTGAAGTGCTGGGAACGGGCACAGACCTCGAGGATCTGGTGACTCTGACAGGGTGTAAATTTCAGTACACATTGCAGTGGTATAGAGTGGAGTGGTGCAGGAGAGAGTGCAGTTGCAAAGAGTGGCATAGAGTGTAATAGTATAAAGCAAAGTGGTGTAGAGTGCAGTGACATAGAGAGCAAAGGTGCAGAGTAGGTTAGAGGGGCGTATAGTGATTTGGCGTAGAGTGCAGGGGCATAGAGAGAGTTGATTGTGGAAGAGTAAAGTGAATTGGCATAGAGTGTATTGGCATAGAGTGCAGTGGTGCAGAGAGCAGTGTTACAGAATGGCTTAGAGTACAGTGGGGTAGAGTGGAGTTGTGCAGAGTAGACTGGTGTGGCCTAGACTGGATTTATATTGTGCAAAGGCAAAAAGTGCATTGGCATAAAGTAGAGTGGTACAGGGTAGAGTAGAGATGCGTAGCATAGAGTGGCATAGAGTTCAGTGGTGTAGAGTGGAGTGGTGCAGATTGCAGTGGCATGGTGTGGTGTAAAGTGGAGTGGGGCAGAATAGAGTGCAGTGGTGTGGAATCGTGCAGAGTACAGTGGAGTGGCATAGAGCGGAGTATGCATGGTATGGCAGTGCACTGCCATTACAGATAACACATTTCCAATGGAAATGACCATTACATTTACACATACACAGAGTTTCGTTGATAAAACTATACAGTGCACAAATGAAAATGTGTGGGAATTGCATTACGTAGTGTAATGATTTGTTTTGGTCATATTAAAGTATTTGTTTCCCACACACTTCAGAAATAACAAAAAAATGATTCATTTGTGTTACTAATTCTGAAGTACTTACACAGTTCATTTAAATGTTGTTGTGTGCTACAAAAAAACCTGTTTCCTACCCCCAGTATCCAGCACAATTGTCACACAAATCCTCTCACTTTGAAGAAAGAGAAAGAAAAGTAAACAAGCGCCCTTGGAAGACAGTGCTTGACATTTGACCTCAGCCTTCGAATGCATAGCAAATGTGACAGTATAAGAAGATTTAAAGGCCTGTTTACTCAAAGGAAGTTTGTTGAAGGATACAGTAAACACGGTTTAGGCAACAAGAGGGACAAACTGAAACTGAAAGCCTAAAGCAAGTAAAGCCAGCAAATAGAAAGCCAGAAACTGTGACTTACAAACCACAAAGCCAATGGTAATCAACGGGCCGAATGCATTCCTAAGTAAATCTTCTGAAAGTCGCCAAGAGGTCTTTAACAAGCCAGAAAGCTGTGCTGTCTGGTAGGCTGTGATCTAACAATGGTAATCAATGGCTGGAATCCATTCCCAGGTCAACTTCCTGAAAGTCCCCAAGATATCTTTAGCAAAGCAGACCTCTCCATTGTGTGGTAGGTTGCGACGTAAAAAAACATAAATATATATTTTGGCCAGCCTTAGTAAGGAGCCAGGAATTAGGGTCATGATGTGATAGTCTGTGGTAAAATTATTTGACACATTGTTTACATACGTGTAGCATGTTTATGATGCTTCTTTGTTTGAAAATAGAGAACATGATAGGGAAGGGTGTATGCAGGGACTCTTCTTTTACCTGCGAGAACCGCGTGTTTTAGCACGCTGACTATGCACAGGATACTTCGAGTTAGGATGCTGAATTTTTAATATAAATATGTGCCCTATACATGCCTCTCGCTATCTGTATTATGACATTCCCATTCCTCTCTTCATCACTCCCCTTTCGCTACTCTCCTTACATTCTCCACTCTATCACTCTCTTATTCACTTATACTAACATTAAATCATTGAAAAAGTAGACGTTTTGAATCATGTAGAGGTAGTGTGGGAGAAGAACGTGGGGCGGAATTTCGACATTGAAAATTTTACAAATATTGTGTCTAAAATATGACAAGCGTACAATCTTACATCCTCCAAATTATGAATAGCCCTCCCAGAAATGGTATGTCACCTTCCCATTTTTCTTTTCCTTTTGTCCATCCTGTGTTTGGTCTTTACTCTTCTATAACCCTGCGTTCTCCACATTTCTTTCCCCCACCCCTTCCCACTTCCTATCAAACTTGTTCTTATGTTCTCACGTTTTTCCTGTTGCTCACTTTCGACCACTTATATTTTTATTTGTTTTAATTCCCCTTATATTTTAACTCGTTGTTTCTGTCAATAACAATACACTCGGTGCCCCTCCACTGTTTTATCCGTGTTTATCACCTGTGGTTCATTCTCTCATTATTTCCTTTAATGTGTTTTTTTCTCCTTTCTCAATTTCTTTTTCACATCTCTTACGTATTCTTTTGTCTTACCCTCAGCAATTTTCATGCCTTTCACTTTTCCGCTACTTACAGTTCTCCCCCCTTCCTTCATCTTGCAGAACTACTGACTTTCCAAGTATTAGGTCCTGCCACGTGCAACTTTAAATGTCTGTTGGTAAGACCTCATGTCCAATACATAATGTACCCTTAGAGAAGGAATTAGTTCAGCCCTCTTCTCATGATTAGATTGCTTTGTTGTCTGTTTAAAATGTCTGCTCAGTTTGGTAGCTTTCCTCCTTCTTTTGTTTGTCACGTGCAGGAGCTTCTCAGAATCACTGTGTTCTAGCTGGATGAGCTACAACCGTACCTTGCATGGTGTGGAAGACTATTTTTATTTTATATTGAGCAATCCATGCGAGGACATGTTTTTCCTTGTTCTCCCACCTCCTTATAGCATCTGGAGGACTCTCTTTTCACAACCCTTGTCTCTTATTGCTGCCTGTGCTTTTTTTTAATTATTTTGTTCAGAGGACTGGGCAGTTGAAAAGTGGTGACTGGCTGCTCTCACCCTTTTTCACACCCTCTTAAGCTGATGCCACCATGCACCTCAACTTGCTTTTTTACCTTCTTTAATATTTTAATTCACTATTCTATCATGTCTGTCTGTCATGTTAAAACAATAAATTAAAATACCCGACATATTCGAAGGCATAACGACATAGGCAACATGCAGCGCAACCCCAAATGTATCATGAAACGTGTGTGAATAAATGGTCACCTGGGATCATTTTTCTTTAAAAGAAGAGCTATTCTATGAATGCTGGCCCTGCGTGCACATTTTACCTGAATCATCACGTCTTTGGCAAAAAAAACACTGGCAAAATAGTTCAGTCTTTTCAAGCATGTTCCTATTGGTTTTGCCAATTCATGTCTCAATTTCGGTATTTCCTCTTGTCCCAGTGCCTATTCAATATATGTTGCTCTGGCTCTACAGTCACTTTCTCTCTCCATGAAAACATCACCCACTGAAAGCTCACAGTGTTGTCTGGTGAGATGGATTATCCTCGCAGTCATCAGAAGGAGTTTCATCATCACCAGACACCAGTAGTTGTGGGAATAGGAGGTGGGTGAGGACACCAGGACAAACAAAAAAAATGTTCAAGCTGTTGTCAAGTGCACTGAGCGGGTCCTGTCTTTCCCCTCTGTTCAAGTGCGAAATTAGAATGAGAGGCACACGGTGTGCCAAGCAACACTTAAAGAAGATGGAGATTCTGTCTATTCCTAGCTACAAACATTGTCACTCTTTAATTAAAACTGTGCTAATAAAAAAATATCGTTATATATAGGGCAGATAATTGCACTCGAGTTCTCCAAAACGCTGAGATCGAAGATGATCCCTTCCCTTAAACTGTTACTCTGGATTCCTTAAAAGTTATCTTAACTTTCACGTCTGTAAAATGGCAGAGTCGTTTGGAGACAGTGCCAGTCGAGGAGCCGGGGCACCTTCACGAAGCATTGATGGTTATACCAGGTGGCATTTTTGAAAGGACAGAGGCTAAAAGCCATGAATGCTGACATCCTTTAAATGGCTTATAGGAGCTGTTTCTATTCTCAACTGATCAACAGGAGCCCTGGGGACACGGCTTAGCAACTAATGATACTGATGCTGAGAGCAGGCAGCTGAGTGTATGGCCACCCACTTCGATCAGTGGTTGTGATCTACTTTTATACATTTTCTGCTGCTTCTTATCTTTTTCAGAATGCACACTTTAATGTCCATACGAATGCCACTGCATCGAAAGCACAACCTCACAATGAATATTTTGCCTTCCTCAAATCTATTCACCATCAAAGGCACCATCGGTTTCGGTTTTTATTTACAACAATGCCGGAAGCCTTTAATAAACGAAAGAGCATAAAGCATATATTTGCAAATACATTAGAAACGAAGGTGTAAATCGTAAATATCGAATACATATAGTAACTGAAATATCGAGGGACAAAATATCAAAAGGTATGTACAGATTTTCTATATCTAACTCCACATCTATGTACTTTGACAACATAAATTGAAGGCATATAGATGTGGAGTTAATAGCAAATCTATACTTCCCTGTACTCACTTATCCTTTCAATATTTTGTCCCTGGATGTTTTGTCTATGGTAAGAGTGTGTCAAGATATTCTGGTACTCGATATTCCAGTCAGCAACAGTCGGAAAAGGAGGATCAAACAACACAAGTTACATATATTTAGAATGGACAAGAGAGGTTATATTAAGGAAATAGTTGGGAGTTAGGAACGGAAGAGGAATGGGACGTGGGGAGAATGAAGTCCAGGTTGCATGATTCTACAAGAAACAGAACAGCAGTATCAACACACTCAGCTTGTGAAAGGCATTGTTGGAAAAAACGGAATGCTACTGAAAGGACACTGTCATTCAATGAGTTCCTTTCCAATCAACCAAACACTCGTTTAAGGTGAGCAACTTAGAACCCCTACTTTAGGGCAAATGGACTTTGGGTGCACTTAAGACATGCACTCATTATTGACAGAAGTATGCATTACAACAAAGGATGATAAGGTAATTTCTAAAAAAATGTAATCTGCATCTATTTCACAGGCTTATGTATGACCAGGGCCCTTTACACAGAAGCAAGCAGTAGAAGTATCAAGAATCAAAGAGAAATATGTATTTGACCGACTTAATCCTAAAATAGCATGTGCTCTTAGATTGTATGTTTCCCTTGCGTCCACTGCTGCAGGTTATAGGCTCTCTTTAAAAAATGTATATACCTAGTTGCTTTTGTAACTTGTGCTTTAAAGTCTTTTGGGGGAAGTCAAAGTCCAATTACCTTTTCCCCTTATAACAGTTGTCAAACATAAAAAAATATATTTGCATGAGGTCACCTGAAATACCTTCCGATATGTACACACATTTCTGCCTGTGTTCTCTGCCTGACAATTTCTACATCTAAGCAGTGGTAAAATTACCAGCATAGAAGAGAGGAAGACTGGGGCGTCTAAGATGAAAATCTGTGATTGAATATATTCTAAAACGTTCCACCTAGGTGAGGAATCCAGGAGACCACATTTCGGCTCAGACGCGTAGGTTTTCTGTGAGGTTGAGGGAACTGAACTTACTAGGATGGCTAAGAATGGAAATAGTACACAGGACATGTAGTCACTAGTCTCAGGCAGGAAATTATCAGGAAATGTCCAGTTCCTATATTTGATGCAAGGACCTAAGAATAGCTGTGTTTCTATCAAACCACCAGGACAGAAATGCGATCCACATGCTGCAAATCTGGAACTGGATTGTTAGACTTGACAGCCTTAGGGTGTTCTCCCCCCAACACTTTGCCTACCTCTTCTATTTTTCTGACCTTGTGTTTTTTTGGATCTGGGACTCGGTGCACATTTACTGCTGCTAACCACTGCTAACATGCTTGTGCTTTCTCTCCTAAACATTGTAATATTGACTCATCCCCAACTGACATATTTAATTTACTTATAAGCCCCTAGTACAGTGCACTACATGTGTCCATGGCCTGTCAATTAAGTGGCTCAAACCTGCCACTGCAAAGCCTGTCTGTGCAGGTTGCACTGCCATGTTGACCTGGCAAAATAAACCTCTTGCCAGGCCTACATTTTCCCATTTTCACACGTGTAAATCTTCCCTAAGGTAGGACTTTGATTACCCAGAGGGCAGGGTGCAATGTATTTAAAAGGTAGGGGATGTACTTTCAAGTTTTACATACCCTGGTAGTCAAAAACTCCCAAATTCATTTTTCACTACCATAAGGCTTGTCTGTCCCATAGGATAACACAGGATCCATCTTTTAAATGCAATTTGCAATTGTGAAGAGATAGATTTTTCAGGTTTGGTGTCTTCAGACTCCCAATTTATATCACAACTTATTGAGAAGTCAGATTTTAAATTGCAATTCTGAAAATGCCACTTTTAGAAAGTTGACAATTCCTTACTTCAGCCATTTTGTGCCTGTCTCTGAATAAACGTCTGGGGCGGGTGGCAGCTGGGCTTTGTGCATTCCCTCAAGACAGCCACACACAAAGGAAGGTTAGGTGTGACTTGATGGGTCATCCACATCCTGAAGGGCCATCCTGGGCAGGATGAGAGGGAGGAACTGGGAACAGCCTCACACACCTGAATAGGCTGTGTCAAGTGCCACACAAAGGGTTGCATACTCCCATAGTGATTCTAGAGCCAGGGCAGGGTGGGGGGGACCTTGATGCACTTCAAAGACCTTTCTATGAAGTCTTCCCCACTTCAAAGGCACAACTTATAAGTACTGGACCTCTGACACCACCACCTCAGAAGACGTCTGGACCTGTAGCTACTCTACCGGGAATAAGGACTGCTATGCTGCTACAAAAACTGGCATCCTGCTGGAATGCTATTCTTCTGGAACACTCCTTTGCTGTACTGACCTACTATCTGCTGCCCCCTTGCCTAGGAGTGAGAAGGACTGAACCTAGATCTCTCCAGCCCAGAACCAGAGTGACTCCTAGAGCCAACTGACTGGTCTCCTGTTTACTGAAGTCTCAGGGCCAGAAAGGTCTTCCACCTTACCTGCACCTGGACTCTGCCATCAGTGAGTTGTGCCACCCCAGTCCTGGACCTTGGAAGTGTGACCTAAGGTGCTTCTTCAATCAACCCATGCATCCTCATTGGGACCGGTGCATCTTTGCGGTTGCAACCATCTGAACTTGCGTATCTTCACCTTTGTTTGTATCAGAACCAGCGCATACTCATTGCTGTGTGGAGCAGACCTGGTTATCACCTGCAGAACTAGTGCATAGCCCTCAGAATAAAGGGATACTCTGCTACAGGAGCAGAACTGACGCATCACATTTAGAACCAGTGCATCGCTCTCTGAACTGATGCATCGCTGACTTCGAATGGAGAAAACTGACGCATCTCCTTCTGTTGCGGGATCAGAACCAAAGCATTGCCTAGGCTGCACCTTGCATCTTCCTCAACATCAAAACAACCGGGATCAAGGTACATGTATTCAGCAGGCCTAACTGGATCCATGTATCCAGCCTATGCTATATCACGGTCATACTGAACTCTTGACTTTGTCCTGGGCTAGCACAACCAGATTTCCCCCAATTTGCCCTTCTTGCTTCCAAGCACTATTTTACAGTTTATTCCTTAAAAGATCATAACTCAGGTTCTACGTATTGGATATGTTTGTTGGTTTGGTCTTGTTTTGTCTCTTAAATTAAGCTCTATTTTTCTAACCCGGTATGGTATCATTTTGTGTGGCATATTCACTGTCTTACCATTTGAAGTGTGCACACATACTTTACACATTGCTTCTTAAGCTAAGCCTGACTTCTCTGTCCTATGCCACCAGAGGACAAGAGGGTGATCACAGGTTAAATTAGGGTGTTTGTATCTTGCCTTGATTAGGATTGTGGTTCCTGCGTTGACAAGGTGCATACTTTTGTCAACCAGAAATCATTTCTAACAGGGATGTCTGTTGAGTATCAGGATGTGTTAGACCTCATTACCAGTACCTTACTGGTTTACCCATTAAAATACTCTGCATTGAATCACTCAAAAGAAGTAACCTTCCTGAAACTGAATATAAAAGAAGACTTCCTGTCTGGTCTTCTAAATATTTCCTGCCTTTATGTTGGAGTACTGGACCGAGTTTCCCTAATTCTATTTAGATTTTTGCTCCAGTGCTTCATCCTAGAACAGTTGATTCCGGTCTCATGTTGACCCACAATATATACCACAATACAAAAGGGAGAGAGGGGCAAATTACAGAAGCATACTTGCACCCATGGAACCACCTTCCTGATGGTGAAGGTGCAAAATACTGCAAGACAACTGAAATGATGCCTGAAATGATGCCTGAAGAATTCCAGTAGATCAGTTGCAACTGGATACATTTTCTGGACATGAAAGAAGAGCTGACATAATCCTGCCCAGTTCAGAGAAAAATGTGTTCTGGGGTCTAGAAAACCATCACAAAAGACATGTGTATTTTTCTATATGGGAGTACTTATTCAGAAAGTATGAAACAAGATAAATTATTGAAGGGTTGGATTTCCATTTAAATTGGAACCGCTTAATCAGTCAGTCAGTCAGTCAAAGAGCTTTATTCAGCAAATGCTATAAAAGTACATACAAAAACACGTATTAGAAACTGTGAATAATACAAAACACAAAAGCCATAAAAACAATTCCTAAAAACACCATGTAAACATCCGATCTAAAAACCCCTTAACATGTAACAAATAAGTATACTAAAACCTAATTAAGAATCGCTAAAACACAAAATTTGCAGATATTATCTCAAAATAGAAATCTCTCACAAACATATAAAGATTAAAATGGTGTAGACCTTTTCCTAATACTTAGGGAAGCTATAAAAAAATTTAGTACGTGGTGACAAGTTTGGATATCTGGCAATCTCTGGAAATATAAGAGAGCTTCCTTATAATGGATGGGTCTAAGATGACATAAAATAGGTAAAATAAAAGCCTTTCTAGGAGCAGCATATAGAGAACAAAAGAGAAAAAAATGTGTGGTACTCTGCTTTGATTTAGAATCACAGGGGCAGAGTGGTAAATCATTTTTCCAGAAACATGGTTTGGGAAAGGCTACCTTAAAATGAATCAAGTTAAATCTAAAATTTTTAAAAGAGAGGTTATTTTAGAACTTGAAAACCAGATCAAATAAGGTTCAAGGCATGAGGCAGTTACAATCCAGATATAGGGATCGAAAGTTTTGAGTTTCAGGGAGCTATAAAATCTCGACTCTGATATGTACTCAAAATAAGTTGACTTCAAGACAGACCTAGAGTTTGTAGTTAACAATTGGGGTTCTTCAAACATGTATCTGAGCCCTAGCTTCTCAAAAGAGTTTCGCAGGAACACAGCCAGGGAATCCTGTTTGAGTTGTCCAATTGTAAGCAATCAGAAATGCAGTCTTGAACAAGTTTTGCCGCAGGGTTCAACAAGCATCTGATCCAGAGCAGTAAAGGAGCGATGGAAACCCAGTCCTCCAAAAAACGTTGGCCAATTTCCTCATGACTGATGATGTTTGCTATACATTTTGGAACCATCAGGAGTCTGCGCAGGAATTTATTTTCAGCACTTTGGAGAGAGGGTATTTTGTTGTAGCCCCAAACTCCTGCCCCGTATAGGACTGCTGCGGCACACTTGGAGTTATAAAGTGTTTTCATCTGTGCAAGGGGTCTGTAACCTAATTTTCTAGTAAAGTGAAAAATCGCTTCATTATTCCTTATCAGCTGTTGGAACTTGAAATTGATGTGAGTCTTCCAAGACAAAGAGGAACTCAAATACATACCTAAATTAAAAAACATTTTTTACCTCATTTAAAATATGTCCTCCCATAATAAATTGTTTAGACATTGTATTACGTGGGCCACATGTCATAACAAAAGTCTTAGGGTAATTTACTTTCAAATCAAGGTCCAACATAAAATTGTAAAACAGGTCCAAGAGTACCTGTAAACCATTAGCGGTACGAGCAATTAAAACTGCATCATCAGCATATAATAAAACTGGAAGCGGTCTCTGGCCCATCTTTGGTACATCCTTTCCATGTTTTACCAACAAATCATATAGCCCATTTATATATATCAGGAAAAGAAAAGGCGCTAGGATACATCCCTGTCTTACGCCCCTTTTTGACAGAATAGGAGAAGTTCTCTGTCCATATAAACCAGTCTGAACTGAAACCGTTAAATCTGTATGTAGGCATTTAATAAGCTCCAAAAGGGACGTGTCGCAGCCTAAAGCTCCCAGAATTTGCCGTAACTTCGACCTACTAACCATATCAACAGCACCAGTTAAATCAATGAATGCCATATGAATAGACTCTTTTTTGGCTGTCACATATTTACTGAGTATCAGATGCAGATTTAAAACCTGCTCAACTGCGCATACACTGGGTCTAAAACCAAATTGAATTGCAGATAAAATCTGGGCCTCAGTCACCCAATCTTCTAAACGGGATAAGATCGCACTTCCTAAAATCTTTACCGTTGAATCAATAAGAGAAATTGGTCTTTAGCAGGGAGGATCTTGTCTGTTTCCTTTTTTGAAGATGGGAACAATAATAGCCGATTTCCATGAAATAGGTACATTACTATTTACCACGCTATTCAACACATTTGTAACTAAAGGACCCCAAAGATCAATTTCAGATTTAAAAAGATCTGCGGGGACCCCGTCAGGGCCAGGAGCCTTTCCCTGCCTTAGTCGATTATTGGCGCTTAGGACCTCATGGAGATCAAAGGTAATATCTAGGGTCTTGATATTAGAGTCTGAAATAGAATGTGCAGTAAGGTTATTTTCTATGTACAGGTTCTCATTGTCATTGTTTCCTGGGCAAAATACTTTCCTAAAATGGGTCACCCATACGTCCTCTACAAGGAGACAATCATCGGCCTTAGTGTTGTTATCTGAAAAGTAACCTTCCTGAAACTGAAAATAAAAGAAAACTTCCTGTGTGGTCTTCTAAATATTTCCTGCCTTTATTTTGGATTACTGGACCGAGTTTCCCTAATTCTATTTAGATTTTTGCTCCAGTGCTTCACCCTAGAACAGTTGATTCCGGTCTCATGTTGACCCACAATATATACCACAATACAAAAGGGAGAGAGGGGCAAATTACAGAAGCATACTTGCACCCATGGAACCACCTTCCTGATGGTGAAGGTGCAAAATACTGCAAGACAACTGAAATGTTGCCTGAAATGATGCCTGAAGAATTCCAGTAGATCAGTTGCAACTGGATACATTTTCTGGACATGAAAGAAGAGCTGACATAATCCTGCCCAGTTCAGAGAAAAATGTGTTCTGGGGTCTAGAAAACCATCACAAAAGACATTTGTATTTTTCTTCATGGTAGCAGGTATGGGAGTACTTATTCAGAAAGTATGAAATAAGATGAATTATTGAAGGGTTGGATTTCCATTTAAATTGCAACCGCTTAATCAAAATATCAAACCTACGGAGTTTCTTCTTGCTACAGCACTCAGGTCATGTGGAAGACCATTCCTCCAGAAAAATTTCGAAGTCCTTGAGAGAAAAATTCTGTGGGGCCAATTTCAATCTCCTAGGTGACACTGAGAAGCCCTGGGTACACAGGAAAAATAAAATGACTCACTGGTCTGAAATTTACCTTTTGGCACACTGTCAATTACTCCAGGTTGCAATGCAGTCTATCTTTTTTGCAGCCATACCACGGTAGACAAGTACCTCTCTCATGGAAGTCAGGCTTGGTCCTGCTCCAATAGGAATAGTACACCCCTAACTTGCATGTCCCTTTCCTGTAACAACTCCAGACAAATTTAATCTATTTGGACGTCATCAGTGGGGCGCACTTTGATTCCATTGGCACAGTGAGCACATGTCGCATATCTGTGCATCAGACTTACTCAATTGCATTGAGGACAACAAAGAGTTGATGATTGGGATGCCTAAACTAGTTTCATTCACAGGTAATTGCTCAGTGCTGCATTCCAGTCTATCATTCCACTGTGCCACTCCACTGAAGGACCACTATTATGTTAATCAAGCTTGGCATTGGTCCAGCAGTAGTAGTCCAGTTCAAAATGCCAGGGTAATTCCCCTCTATAATGGAAACAAGCAACCAGAGATCAGGTTCAACCTACTTGGCCTCATTAAAGCTTGATTCCTGTGGCACAATGAATACATAGGAACCATGTGTGGCTATACACTTCCACTTAGGGCATTGCACTGATAAAAAAAATTAGAGGTGATGGGTGGGATGCTCAGTGACTGGTATTCACTCTGGGCCACATTTTGTGCCACTGTTTTATTGCCCGTGGTTTGCCTATTGTGCCACTAAGGATGTGGCCCAAGTGATTACTAGTAGCAGTGGCTGAGATTAATTCAAGCACTCCACTCCTCATGATTTTGTTTCTTCTTGGCACAGAGTGCATTTGTCGTTTACACCACAAAATTCACAGACTTCCCTCATCTTTCTCCAGGGTTCACTGCAAACTTTGTAAAATATATAAGTGTCGGTTTTCCCAGAAGCCATTGGCTGGCCTGCCGAAACCTCTAGTTGCTAAATACCAAAGCTGTCTAGTTTTGATTCCACCTCGTGCCTTTTTCATCTGCCACCCTACAATCTCTGCCCTTTCATTTCACACTGGCAGGACCTTGTTCATCCCTGCTTTTCCCTTTTGTACTACTTTTCCACTATTCACTTTCTGTCCTCTGCTTCCACCTTTCTCTCTCTTGTTCAGAGTAAATTTCCACAGGTGTAGCTTCAATGGGAGTGTTTGGGGTGTGACATCCCCCAAATAAATGTATTTTTGGCTTGGTAGTCGGGTCTAAAGGCCCTGAATGGGGTCAGCTATGTCAGTGCTAGTTTTTCTCCTTTTGCACTTTGACAAGGAGACAAAACAACGACCTTTGATGTTAAGCAGGAGAGAGCAAGAGAGAAACAATTCTGCAGCATCTGGTTGATGAATTTCGAAATGTGAAACCAGATAACCTGGAATCCATTCTGGCACCCCTGCTTGTCCACATTGTGAGATCCTAGGCAAAGATCGTATTTCTCAAAGCCCCTTTTTCTTTATTATCACATATGAGATCACTTTTACAAACCTGATTTCAAAATGTGCAATGTACAAGCACCTCTTAAGGTTGATTTAATACATTATAATGTTGCTCCACCTATAATATATACATGTATAGGGTTTACATGACTGCTAACTTGCCTCCTGACTCATTAGTGGCATTTTTGTTGGGGGTGTGAAGAGGGGAGCCATTATAGTTCCTAAATTCATGTGTAAAAACTATCATGTTAAATAAATGTCTGTGCAGTGATAATATCTGATGTACTAAGGTGAAATGCTTCTGCATGTTAAAGAAATCTGCTTTTTTTAATTTGAATTTAGAAGAGACTGTATCATAGTTTTGTATTATGTTTATTGAACATTATACATGGTAAATATTTTCATGGCTTGCTTAATGTCAAGACTCTTAGAATCAAGCCAGATCTCTGTCTCGATTTGCCCTATTATTTGTCAGAGCACCCACTTCTCTTAGCAAGCTGGGCTTCATACATAGGACCGTCAGTCACTTTATAAAATGATTTTTTAAAAGGCAAGGACTTCCTACATTCACCAATTTCAACATCAAGGCTTCTCGTAGCAGAGACAAAGAAGAGTTCACAAAGTGAAAATTCATTTAAAATAAGTGGCCCCAGGGCAGGGACTGCAGGCTGTTGTGCTATATTGGAACACAGTGATGAGTTCCTAGGGAGAACTACCCGGTCCACTTTGGATGGGTAGGTGCGTAGATTCAGGGGGTTGTTTAGGGTGTGACAAACTCAGATGCATTCTATGCTTAGCAGTTGAAATCTGAGGGCCGTGAGTCAGGTTTGCTATGTTCGTGTGTGTTTTTCTTTCTGATCTCATTTCACTCAGACCTTTTGACTTGATCATTTCTTGGAGTGGAAACTTAAATGTATTTAGTGAATGGTTTACAAAAAATAGTAAATCTGCACCCATAGAGATACTCCTTGTATTGGCGCAAATGTTACTTCTGTTTGGAATTCACAAACATTTGCAGTAGTAGGCTTGAAAAGCTACGGCAATCTCAGGTTTCCAGGCACACTATTGGCAAACCAAAAGTGTGATTCAATGAATTCAACGTAGTCTAAGCTCTTCCTGAATGACATTCCAATACCTCATTTTTTGTCCGCTGTGCCACACTAATCAGAGGACCACCTAATGAAACTCAGTACTGACCAAGTTCCTCATGAAAACAGTCCAATCTGGAACATGGTCATCTCACTGTTACACCCTGCAGCACACCCCTAGTCGGGAAATTTGAGATTCACACCAAATCACTGACTAAGCTACGCCTACGTCAATTTCTAGTGGTGTCAAAATAAGTTCCAGCCCCCCCCAAAAAAAGGCAGTGGCCCCATCCGCAACCACCAGCTCAAAATAAGCACTGCACTGGACAAAGGAACAGTTCCTATGTCATTGAAATCAAATAATGACCCGTGAATTTGTAAATTATTTGTGTGTTGACTGTGACATTCGTTTCTGTATACCGGTGAGCAAAGGAAAACTTTATACGTTTTTTTACAGGTAATGTCAGATTGAAACATTTCCACTTTTAAATGAAAGACAGAACATTAAGTAAATGCGACAGTCATCGGGTTGCAGAATTCTACCGTTCCCTGGAGAACTCTGCAAACTTGCCTGAATGGCTAACAAAGAGAGACATTCATCCTATTCATCCTTGGAGGTTGGCAAGAAGAGATGGGAGATAAGGGCAAGGAAGTGAAAAGACAAAGGAAGGGTGAAGCTTAGGCTTTCCTCAAAGTAATGTATTCAGAAGCAACTAATTAAAAGCTTGGAAGCTAACCAGAGTTTGCAAACTGTATACTTCTTAGGCAACAACAGAAGGAAGATGAGGATTGACTGGAAGGTTGGAACTCTTTATCCCACATTGCCCTTCTGTCTTCTCCTGTAAAATAATCATTAAAAAAAACAAGAAAATCGTGAGTCAAATGTGCACATGCAATGATGTGATCAGAGGCCTCCCCTGGAGGGAGGGAGATCCTGCAACGTGTAAGGGCAAAGGCGAAATAGTTCGGCAAATCTTACTGGCATGTGCAGTGACCAGATACAAAAAAGTATCCGTGAAACTAAGAATCCAAGCAGAAAGGAAATCGGACTTCTGTTTTTTTCTTGCGCATCTTTGTGAATGCAGGAGCTTGTAAGTATGCATAGATGTACTATTCTTAACTTCACACCTATATACGTTGAAGATAATTATAAATCCAAGTGCGGGTTTTCCATATGGACATGGGGGCGTTGACACTCTGACCTCCCCACGGCATCACAGCAGTACAGTTGGATGACCAGAGACTGTGTTACCTGAACTGAGCATGTCAGATTGTCTGGAATTTTCACCGTGGCCAGCCTGACATGCACAGTTCAGGCTTCTGCAATCAACAGCTAAAAGGCAGCTGAAAAGCTGAGGCACAGCCCCATAGGTGTCCTATGGAGCACTGTGCTTGCCTGCTCCCGCCAAACCTAGTACTGCTGCTATACTGCTTAGCATTGTAAGCAGCAAGAGAGCAGTGATTGGATTGGCTCGGTTACCACTGTCTAGAAAGCAGTGCGAGGAAGGAGGAACTTTGGGTGTACATGTGCTGCAGAAGATCGCCCTGAGATGGTAAGTTTATTTTTATATTTTATTTCATTTTTATGTGCCCCGCCACTTTGAAAACATGGTAGCACCACTGTATAAATTTATGTATTTATTCACTGAAAAAACAAGGGCTAAATGGCTGTTATAGGGATGTGAAAATGTCAACAAAACCATTGAAATTCAGAAGTTATTGTTTTCTCAAGTAATTATAACTTAACCCCCCATGCAGAGTGTTGTCATCGATTATTTTATTTCCAATGTTGCAGTGACATTATCAATCATCTCATAGAACATGTAATGTTTGTGAGTGATATAATATGTGGGGAAATTAGCAGTGCTTAGTGAGGGCACCAGTTATAGGCCCTCATTATGAACACAGCGGTACGTTCCGAGCCGCCGGCGGTGGCAGTAAAAACCGGCAACAGAGGAGCGGGCCGGACCGCCAAATAATGAACCAAATGAAAGACAGGCATCCCGAAAATCATCCACCGCCAGCAGAGGAGTGCCGAAGATGACGGCAGAGTCCACCCACAGACCAACGGAAAGGCCCAACCCGCCCATCAAATAATGAACCACCAGTTCGCCGCCAGTTCCGGGGCGGAAACCACCGCCACGCAACCAAATATAAGGAAACACTCCCTGGAGGCCCACACAACGTGCCGAAGCAAACATGGATAGAGCGCTGCAGATCATGCCAGCCATGCTCCTTGCCAAATACCTCCAAGACCGAGACCGCCGACGAAGACAACAACGGTAAGTACCGCAACTTACGAAACAAGGGAGGAAAGGGCACATTCACATACCCACCCACTCCACCCACCCTGCAACGCCCCCCAACCCTTCACAGCAGCACAAGTCATACATCCCACAGAAAGAGGTACTTACCCGACACAAGGCAAATCCAACTTGACCATAGTACATACAAATGCCCCACACCCATAAACAATGAAACGAAAGACCAGGCTCCACCATGTGCCGCCAAAACACAGGCCACACAGAAATCTTCAATGAAAGCTCACAGAGCCAAATAGTCCAAACAGGGCCAATGGCCAGTCCGTACGGCTACAACTGCCATGGACCACAACGGACCCAACCTGACTCCCAAAAGTGCACGGTACTCCACCTAATGGGGCAACAAAGGGGCATCCAGGCACCTCACAGAACGGGAGCAGGGGGTGGGGATTTGCAACGGGGTGGGCCTTGGACTTTCGTTTGGAAGGTGGAGGGGGGTGGGCTTGTCCTTTGAAGGGGGGGTGTTTTGAGCAGGTGGAGCTGGATGGACTAGGCTCAGCCCGGGCCTTTTTTTTCTCTGGGGAAGGGGCACAGGAATGTGAAGGGCAGACAGGGGTGGGCTGTGAAGTGGAAGGAGTGGAAAGGGCAAGGAGGTGAGCACGCTTGGGGACAAGATGGGGTGGGCCAGTGGGTTGGAAGATGTCAGCACGGGAGAGGAAACGTTTCTTCTGAGCAATTGGGGTGGTCCTGGATGAGGGCATGGGAGTGGAGGCAGAGGCAGTGGATGTATGTGGTGTAGGGGTGCGTGTAGTGGGTGCAGGTGACTGGACAGTATGCTGTGGTGTGGTGTGGTGGATGTGTGATGGGTGGGTATCTTGGTGCGTTTGTGTGTTTTTGGGGAAGGAGGGGTGGACACAGTGGGAGAAGACAGGCAGCTACTGCGGATGTATGATGTGTGGGTGTCTGCAAGTCTGGATAGTATGCTGCATGTGTAAACTAAGGTAGTTGTGGCGAGTGCAGGTGTGGTGCATGGGATGTATGTATGGATGTCTGCTATTGCGGTGAGTGCAGTAAGAGGAGCAGGAACAGTGACTGAAGGTGCAGTGCATGAGGGTGTGGATGTAGAGGGGAAGACAGGGAAGCGGAAGAGGTGGGCACACTGGTGGAAGTGGATGTTGTTGTGTGTGCATGTGTCTGTTGGCTGTGTGAATGCTTGTGGTGGGAGGTGTGGTGCTTGTATTCAGAAGCGTGCTTCTTGTGTGTTGATGTGCTTGACTTCATGTCTGAATGTGTGCCTTGAACGGGTGAAGGAAGTGGGGTGCTGGAAGGGGTAGAGGAGATTGGAGTGGGGACGGAATGGCCAGGGAAACTGACTGCCGTCCAAGAGGGGGCCAGAGCCTGAAAAGATCTCTGTAGGGCAGATAAAGCACCGTGAATGCCATCCAGATAGGCATTTGTCTGCTACACCTCTGATGCTAGCCCCTGGATAGCATTGACAATGGTTGTCTGCCCTACAGAGATGGTTCTCAGGAGATCAATAGCCTCCTCTGTGAGGGCAGCAGGGCAGACTGGGGCAGGGGAGGAGGTGCCTGGGGCAAAGGAGATGCCCACCTTTCTGGGTGAGCGGGCACAAGCAACTCAGTGGAGAGCAGAAGGGAGGGCGGTGATGGAATGGTGGGTGGCGGAAGATGGGGGGTGGAATATACCACACACAAAATACTCTGTTCCCTCATTGTGATGTAGATGTAGATCTGTCAGGAAGCAGTTAATGTTGAGTCACTGCACTGAACTATGCAGTGCACAAATGATGAAATGTGTGACTATGTATGTGTCTTCATCACACCTTATGGCACGGAAGGGCACCATCGGTGTACAGACCACTTGTGGATATGAGGACCATGGTGGAGCATCAGATCATAATCAATTACCGACTCACATGTGCACCAATTCTGGAACTTTGTGCTTTACTGGATCCTGCACTAACTCCGGGAAATCGTAATCAGCATGCCATCCCTTCTGAAGTGCAAGTGCTCTCCGCACTCCATTTCCTGGCCACGGGCTCATTTCAAGGGACAGTGGGCATGGGTGCTGGATTTTCACAGCCAATGTTCAGCATGGTACCGACAAGATTTCTGAATGCATTTGTACGACACCTGCGGTCCTATGTGAGGTTTTCCCAAAGTATTGACCTCCCTGCCATCAAGTCGGAATTCTATGCCTTTACCAACATACCCCATGTTATAGGTGCCATCTATGGCACCCACATACCGATCACCCCCCCAAGAGTGAGTGAAAAGGTGTACAGAAACAGAAATAACTTTCACTCCATGAACATCCAATTGGTATGTACTGCAGACCAGTACATCTCCCATGTGAATGCCATGTTCCCAGGTTCAGTCCATGATTCCTTTGTGTTAAGGAACAGTAGTGTGCCACACAGGATGGACAACTCCAAGAGGACAGAGGGTGGATCAGAGGTAAGTGTGCCTGTCACTAACTGACACATAGCAGACAGCCAGGCTGTCTGACTAAGGGGCATAACGATGACGACTCTGTATTGCACCTTTTTCTAGGTGATTCTGGCTATCCAAACTTGCGCTGGCTCCTGACACAAGTGAGGAATCCCAGGACGGATGCAGAGAGGAATTACAATGAGGCCCATGGACGTACTAGGAGGGTGATAGAGCGAACTATAGGTCTCATGAAGGCTAGAATTCATTGTCTACATATATCTCATCTATCTGGGGTTCCCTGGCCTATGTGCATGAAAAGGTGGGTAGAATAGTGGTGGCCTGCTGCATGCTGCACAATGTGGCAGTGAGACATTCTATCCCCCGCTTGGAGGTGGAGGGTGCTGTATGTCCTGACCAGCTACCTCAGAGAGGTGAGGAGAGTGATGGTGATGATGAGGAAGGAGAAGAGGTCAATTCTAGGACCCAACTGATATAACTCTACTTCCAGTAACTGTGTGGGACTTGGGCCTGACATTGGGATTTGTGACATATACTGGCAGTGTGCCCAGTCATATGGGGGTGGGGGGCTTGATAATGATAGGTGAAACATGGTCCACTTCTGCATGGTACAGATTGACATTTTCTGCATTTACTTATTGCCAACATTTAGGCACACAGGACTCCCTTCATGCACAGATTTGACAATAAAGTAGTTATCAGCCAGTTGCATCCACACTTCACTTTGTTCACAATTTAACACAGGGGACAGTGTCACAGGTGTGATATGTGTTTTATTGGTTCAAGTGAGTGAATAGTGCTATTTACAGTGATGGCAAGTCGTAAGGGGTGGGTGTCCTTAAGACCAACATGGTGGCAGCCTTGTTGGTACTAATGATGGGTCCATATTTTCTTACATTAGTTCATATTGCCTCTTAGCAATGTATGGTGGCTGATTGAGTGGGATGGTTGCTGTGCAGATTGTTGCTGAGTTACTTCTTGAAGGGGTCCTAGTTCTTTGCTGAGATTCCAGTGCCATATCTTGGCCTGAGGGTCCGTTTGGGCACCTGCTGTTGATCTCCAGGGGATGACATGGTAGGCCCTTGGGTTTCCTGTGAAGGTAGTTCCTGGGATGTTTCTGCTGATGGTTTATTCTCATGGTGGGTGTCCAGTGCTGTAGTGGGGGCCTCTTGTCCTGTGTTGGTATCAGACTGGCTTTGGACCAGCTGCAGCAATGCTCCTGCTATGGTGGCCATTGTGGCATTGTACTGTTTCCACTGCTCCATGGCCTGTTGGTGGTGTTACTGCTGCATCCTCTGACTGTGCTCCAGGGTGGACACAATCTGAGCCAACCTGTCATGGGTATGCTGATAGGCCCCAATACCTCTGATATCACGTCCTGGGCTGCTGCATCCATCCTGTGGCCTCCCCCTGGCCACCTGCCACCCTTGCACTTGCCCTAGCCCCATGTGCCTGTGTCCCCTGCACAGGTCTGGCAGTACTACTTGTACTGGGGCCCTCGCCTTCCTGCATGTTGAGAGTGGGAGACTGTGGCCTCTGTACCTGTGTTCCACCAGTCTGTGGCCTGGATACACTGGTGTGGGGACGCTTGCCCTGGTCTGCTGGTCTTGACTGGGTGGTAGGGGTGACAGTGGTTTCCTGGGTGGGGCTTCTGCATGGTGAGAGTCCAGGACTGTTTGAGGGGCCTGCCTGCTCATCAGTGTCCAGGGATCCTTCACTAGTGTCCTGTGAGGTGCCCCTGTCTCCCTGGGGGGCACTGGCACTTCTTGTCCCATCAGTTAGGGTTGCCTGGGTGATGGTGCCTGTTGGGGAACATAGACATGTCTGTTACAGTTGCATGAACGTTTGAGGTAAAAAGAACTGGGATATTTTGTGCTGGGGTTACTTTCAGTGGCCTTACAGGGTGCCTTTGTGAAGTTGACACTGGGGGTGGGATATGGGCCTGTTAGTGGGTTTGTGGTCATGCAGGAAGGGAGGTGGATTTAGTGGCTGATGCCTGGGGGGGGTGTTGGTCCTGGTGGGTGTGGGTGGGGTGGGGCGGTGCATGCATTACAGGTATGGTGTATATGGGGTATATGTTGATGACTTACCCGAGTCCATTCCTCCAGTGAGTCCGGTGAGACCCTCAGGGTGCAGGATGGCCAGTACCTTTTCCTCCCAGTCTGTGTATTCTGGTGGTGTTGGTGGCGGTCCTCCCCAAGTCTTTTGCACTGCGATGTGGTGCCTTGATGCCATGCTCCTGACCTTCCCCCGCAGGTCATTCCATCTCTTCCGAATGTCGTCCCTAGTGCGTGGATGGTGTCCCACTGCATTGACCCTGTTCACAATGGTCTTCATAGCTCCATATTCCTTGCAATGGGTGTGTGCTGCACCTCGGCCCCGAATATTTGTGGCTCCACCTTTAGGATCCCGTCCACCATGGTCCTTAACTCCCTTTCGGTGAAGCGTGGATGTTTGGGGGTGACATGGTGAGTGTGGTGAATGGTGTCGGGGCTGGGAATGTGGTGAGGGTGCTCGTCTGTTGGTCGGTGTGCGTCTCCGGTATGCTGGCGGTCGATGTCTGCCTCTGGTGCTCTCCATCTTCTTGGCCTGGTTTCGTTGCAAAGGATTGTGGCGTATGTCTGGGGGTGTTTTGTTGGGTTATGGATGTGTGTCAAGTGTGTGGGTTACACTCTTATCCAATGTGTGCACTTCTTGCTGTTAAGTCCACTTGCCGCCCGTGGCGGTCGGAGCCGCCAATGGTCGTTCGGCCTCCACTGTCCGCCAAGGTGATTTGTGCATCATTATTTGGAGGGCGGGATGTGGGTGTGCTTGGCGGTGGTGGGGTGGGGAGGTCTGGGATTCCCGCTGACAGGGTCATGGCGGGGAGTGGTGGTCTAGTGATTTTTGGCGGGGTTGGGATTTTCGCTCATTATATGGCGGGTTTCCATTCACCGCCAACGGCGAAATTCTGTTCACTGCTGCCACGGCGGTCAGCGGTGTTTCCCGTCGTGTTCATAATGACCGCCATAGTTTCCTTAGGGCAAGAGTTGTAGTTACTAATGATAACTATAACTGGTGAATGTCATTGTTTTTTTAGTTTAAAACATTACGTTGTTTGTTCACGTAACTGAAACATCATTTTAACCTTTATTTTCGGAATTCATTTCAAGGTTTTTTTTTTAATGTAAAGCAATATTTGTATTATTGTTCAGTGATAAAGTGCATATGCTCTCTCCCCTAAACATGGTGACATTGGTTCCTACCCATATGGCATATTTAATTTACCTATAAGTCCCTAGTAAAGTGCACTACATTTACCCAGGGCCTGTAAATTGAATGCTACTAGTGGGCCTGCAGCACTGATTGTGCCACCCACATAGGCAGCCCCTTAACCATGTCTCAGGCCTGCCACTGCAAGGCCTGTGTATGCAGTTTCACTGCCATTTCGACTTGGCATTTAAAATTACTTGTCAAGCCTTAAACTCCCATTTTTCTACATATAAGTCACCCCTAAGGTAGGCCCAAATTACCCCTTAGTGCAGGGTGCTAGGTAAGTAAAATGCAGGGCATGTACTTATGTGTTTTACATGTCCTGGTAGTGAAAAACTCATACATTTGTTTTTCACTACTGTGAGGCCTCCTTCTCTCAAAGACTAGCATTTGAACTGCCCTCATATACTTTTGATTGGTAGATTGTGATCCGGAAGGAGTGGCCCTGTCATGCTTAGATTGACCAAAACGGTAATAGAAAGTCCTGCTTACTGGTGAAGCTGGATTTAATAGTACTATTTTAGAAATGCCATTTTAGAAAGTGGGCATGTCTCTGCACTCACTGCCATCTGTGCCTTACAGTCCGGCTTCCAATCCACATCTGGTCTGTGCTGGCTCACAGCTACGCTTGTGCATTCCACCCAGACAGCCATAAACACAGGACACTCAGTCGCATCTGCATACTGAATGGGACTCCCTGGGCAGGAAGGGTGGAGGGGCTCTCTCTTACATTTCAAAGGCCAGTGTCCTGCCCTCACACAAAGGACTGATAAGCCCCACAGGGATTTGGCAGACAGGACTGGGCTGAAAGGGGAACGTGTGCACTTCAAAACCACTCTTTGAACTTTCCCCCACTTCAAAGGCATTTTGGGGTATATAAACTGGGTCTCTGATCCCACCAGATCAGACATTTCTGTGTCTACACTTGCACTCTGTCAGAGGAACTGCCTGGTTGCCCAAAGGACTAATCTGGGCTGCTTTGCTGAGGAGGACTGTTGTCCTGCTTGTTGCCCTGCTGCCCTGCTGGCCTCTGACCTTGCTGGAAGGACTGTGCCTTACCCTAACGTGCTCTCCAAGGTCTTGGATTGAGCGTGCCTCCTGTTCTGAAGTCTCAAGGCCAATAAAAACGTAATCAGCTTGCTGTTCACTAGTTTTCTGACTTCAGAGTCACCAAGAATGACTTCAACGACACCAGCACTGACGCCACCACTGCTCCCGCTCCATGACATTGCTGCACGAAATGACCGTGGCCTGCAACGCAAGCCACGATGCCTCTGACATCACACAGTGTGATTGAGACACTGCTATGTCAACTCATCACATCTGGACTGACTGGATTCATCGACCCCACTGGGTCACAAATAACCAACACCTCGCCACCAATGCTGCATCAGCACCCTCTTCAACCGGACGGAACCAACACCTCCCCTCCCCTACCTCACAGTACGGAACTGACGCCTCACATCCCCAGATGCTGTAAGGGACTGACGCTGCACTGGCTCCAGCGATGTTTCATCTCCACGACTCTGTGTAACATCTTAATTTCTTCATTTCCAAAGCTACTGTGGCTGGGGATCCGTGTGATTCCATAACCTGCGCCTGTGGTGTCAGATTATTGGGAACAACTCCATCAACAATGCTGTGATAGCCCCAGTTGGAGCTATTGAGTTTCTAAGTGCTTTAGTGGGATTTAATCTTTAAAAATTCATAACTTTGCTGGTGTACATTGGATTTTCATTGTTTTGACCTCATTGTATTCAGATAGTTTATCTATCTATGTTTCTAAACCTGTGTGGTGTATTTTTGTGGTGTTTTAACTGTATTACTGTATGAGTTATTGCACAGGTACTTTACACATTGCCTTCTAAGTTAAGCCTGCCTGCTCTGTGCCAAGCTACCAGAAGGTGAACACAGGATAATTTGGGTTGCATTGTGACTTATACTAACTAGGATCCTGGTCCCTACTTGGACAAGGGTGTATACCTCTGCTAACTAGAGACCCTATTTTCTAATATGAGGGCTTGAGTTATAGGTACTTGAGATAACTCCCGCAGTAAAGTAAATAAAAAATGCTTTTAAGCCCGGAAGGTGTCCCTTTGGGACCCCAGCATCAGAGCTAAGGGATCAGGGTTTCTGTACCCTGGCTCTTTTCAGTTTTTTACATTTTTGTCTGGGACTGGGCTCAAGCCAAGCCCCAACGTGGCTGACAACACTTCCTTGTTAAAGTGTTGTCAGCAAATCAGGTCTCAGCAAGAGATCGGGAGGGGACGCGACTCCTTCACTTCCCTATATATACAAATTCAGATTTCCTTATGTTTCTCAAAAACTAACGAACACATTTACACCAAATAACAAAAAGGGCTCTTTCTGGACCAAGAGCTACCTTTCTGCCAAATTTGGTGTAATTCCGTCCAGTAGTTTTTACACTATCATAGTTCAATATCCCTAAGGAAAAATGCATGGGTAAAACACGTTTTGGGACTCCCTCTTTTTCTCAGCTCCCCCGGATGGATCACCCCGAAACTTTCCATACAGCAGCAGAT
The DNA here is from genome assembly GCF_031143425.1 of Pleurodeles waltl. Taxonomy (NCBI): domain Eukaryota; kingdom Metazoa; phylum Chordata; class Amphibia; order Caudata; family Salamandridae; genus Pleurodeles; species Pleurodeles waltl. The sequence goes on along the minus strand of NC_090443.1, from coordinate 166,579,751 downwards.
GTGAGCATGAAAGTTTTATGGAACATTTTGTGAAGACTTGTCAAGCGGCACCAAAGCTAGTAGCAAAACAAAAAATGCTTTCTCTATAGAAACTAGGTTCTAACTATAACTACCTAGTGGCGACTGTCACATATATATATATGAATTATACTTTGGCTCTAGATATTTAGAGCTTGTTATTTTGACAACGTGCTGTTTTTGTGTTGATATTCTTCTGGAATACCTCAGAAAACCCTGCCCTGCATCATCCTTGCCCATAAGGTCATACAGATACTGTTTCAAAGGTTTTGTTTCTTTCAGAATTAATTCTATAACCCTAATACATGCCTGGTACAATTCCACCCTGACCAACTTCATGAGCAGTGCAAAATATATTTCTGTGTGACTTACATTTAAAGCTGTAGTTGTTTCATGTGTTCATCATATCACACAATTAACACCAAAGGTTGTGTGTGTTTTCTCCAAAAAAATCACCTAGAAGAAACTGGTTCTGATGAACCTTTTATATCAAACTGGTTATGACAAATGTTTACCTCTTTGTAAGAAAAATCTCTTTTTCTTGCATGGTTACCCCCCTTTTGTGGACTGATGCTGCTGTTTTTGTTTACTCTGTGCCTTTGGACTCTGCTAATCAGGCCCCAGTGCATGTGCTCTGACCCCTAAAGTATGTCAACTTTGCTTATACTACAAAATGGCATATTTAGCATACCTATAAGTTCCTAGTATATGGTAGAAAATGTACCCAGAGGACACAAGTTAAATGTTACTAGTGGGACTGCAGCATACACTGTACCTCTAAAGTGACAATGCTAAACATACCTGCAGGCCTGCCAGGAGCAACCTGGCTGCGTAGGTTTAGGCTGCAAATTCAGTCTGAAAATATTAACCCCTTTTAGAGGACTAAAACTTAATTTTAAATATTGATAATTAATATCAATAAATCACCTGTAACTGAGTCTTAATGACCAATAAACCGGGGTGCATGGTATGTAAAAGTAGGACATTTAAAAGTGTAATGTAAAACAATGAAAAGGGCCCAAATGCTATTTTCACTGTAGCAGTGTGAGCTGTTCCAGAGGAAAGCAGTGGATATAATATTAAAATCAAATAATGTATCTCCACTATGAACCATGTAGAACATGAATTCTTGGATTTTTCAAATCTTTATTACAAATCCATTCATTGGTAAAGTCGGCTTTGTAACAACTATTTTAGAAAAATGTACTGTTCAAAAGGCATCTCCCACTTGTACTTATGACAAAGAAGTTGATGCAAGAAGCCCATTTTTTATTTTAAAAAGGCCCAGCTGACCAGTTTCAACTTGACTCACACTATGTTCTTCTCTGAAGCAGAAAATCTGATTCAACACGCCTACAGCCTGAAGCTAAATGGCATCCAATGACATTGACCCTCCTTGGCTACAATCTTGCCCTGCTGAGGAAATCTGACTTCCAGAAAAGAGACTAAAATCTTCACTGGGGCTGACGTCAAGTAGCATCCGAATAACACCAATGGCTTCTTGGGTGCGAACTCCAAACCTTTCCTGTACGGAGCTTTTCCTGCCTTTATTGGCCGCTTTATCTAGACCTCATTCTACATCAACCCATCAAGAAAAAGCGCATCTCAGCACCCAGCCTGCAGCCTTGCTATATTCAGGACTGTACCGTCTTGAAAATGTTCCAAGTCAATGCTAACTCTTTCATTGGGACCAACCTGGTCCTCGTATTCCACCCACCTTAAACCATACCTTTGTCCCGGTCTAGCACAACAAGTTGCCTGCGGTGGTCATGTTGCACTTTTTAGCACTATTTTTATTTAAAATTTTGAAAAATCATGTTTCTGGCTGTCCTTTGGGATTTTTGTTGATTTGGTGCCATTTTGTTCATTAAAATATTCTCTATTTTTATACATTGTGTACATTAGAGTGCCTGAGTCTGTTGCCTCTGTCTTCCCTCTTTCAAATTAATTTATCTTCGCTGAAGTCACATATCTTTTTATAAGAAGCCCCCCCCTAACAAAGCTTCTGACCGTAATGAGGTCCCTTACATAAAGTTGAGACTGAGTTGTAGGCAACCCTTTTTAATATCTTCATTAATTAAGCCTGTAAAGTGAGACTGCCCACATCCTGGAGATCTGTCATATTGGTTCCTATTTTTAAAATAAGGTAATCAGGATGATCCTTGATGTTATCGCCCAATTTCGCTGTATAGGATTATGACTTGGACTGCAGAATCCAACATTTGAACAGTTCTGGAAAGATGTTGGCACATCAGAATAACATTTAATTTTACAACTAGTAATCAGTAAATATACATATTCAAAACATTGTCCTCTAATCTTGCCCTTATTGGACCATCATGCACTTTTGACAGAGTAAATAGATCAAGATTGTGGATAATTTTAGTGAGTAAAGAACTAGATAATGATCTGGTGGACTTCCTTAGACCATTACACACATACTTATCAGCCTCTGAGTTGTGGAGTCAAATGAGAGGTCAGCACTCCATTTAAATTAGCTAGGGGGTATGGTAAGGGTGTGTCTTGGCCCCCTTGCTCTTCCTTTTATATATAAATGATTTGGATTCATGCCTTGCTTAGAGGCGACAGATATGTCCATAGTTAGAAATAGGCCTTTACCTGCACTCCTTTATGCTGATAATGCAGTTGTCATTGCAAGAACACCCAATGGTCTAAAAAGGTTAACTGATGATTTTGTAGATTTTATGGATGCACTTAATCTTGTTACTAATCTAACTAAACTTTTTTTTTACGAACTGCAGGCATAAAGAATTGAGCAATCCGATTTTTCAATCTAGGGGCATTGCTTAAAAAGGGAATATTATTTACCCTATTTCCTATTTAGGTGTGGCCTTTGATTCCTCTTGGACAAAGGACCCCTGTTTACTTATAAGCAAGTAAGGTTTCCTGCACTTGATTGTTTTTTTGTTTAACCTGGCACCCATTATTGGGGGTAAACCGATTGCAGCCTTATGGACATTTTTAACCGTAAATGTTTCCCTGCTACGTGTTATGTCTCCAGTATCTGTGGATATGGGGATGTTAGTATTCTCCAAATAGAAGAAACATTTTGTTTTCGGCACCTGATTAGGGTACTCCCTACCACTTCTAATTTTACCATCCAACGAGGAGCTAGGACCAGATTGTGTAGAGGATCAGATCGCCTTTTTAATTGTAGTATTTCTTATGGACCAGGCAGTGTGTGTCATTAAATAAGGATACAATTCAGGACTGCGTGTCCTGTGAACATGGATTTAGGATCCCCTGCCTGCATTCCATTAAGTCTGGTCTTGATTCTTTGTGAAGAGGTGAATTATTCAGTAAGTCCATAGAAATTCTGAGTTCAGTTAAACTGTTGGTAAAACAAAATGTAATTGTTAACAAGAGGAGAGACAGGCACATGTTGAAGCTCCAAAAAATGACTAATAGAGAATATGTGGGGATTATGTCAATTTCCAGAATGGAACAGTATCTCACCCTGGTTAGCAATTAATGGGAGTGTTCAATTTTAACAAGGCTTAGAACTGATTCCATATGTTGGCTATTAAGTCTCCATCTGAACCATTTTGGTTCAGGCATGTCAACTTAACGTCCATGTGATGAATCATTACAGCAATCTCGATTAATGATTTTTGTAAATTCTATGGTGAAATTGTTTACTAAACTAACCCATCCTAAATTTTCTTCACACCTCCCTTCTCCTGCTGTATGCCCAGGGTTTCTTCCTTTTCGAAAGCAGGTCTTAGTTTCCGGAAGACATTAGTGATTTAACTTTGTATCCTTTTTGTGTTGCATGTTTTTAACGGGACTCGTTCAAATGTTGTATGGCCAATTGATTTATATGGACTATTTTGTGATTGTATGGATCTTGAAGTGTTTTTAGGATTATGTTGTAATCCTCAAACAAAGTATTTTTATGATGATTATTGGAGGTGGCATGTTCTGGTTGGCTGAGGCGAGGCCCTAACCAGGTAGAACCTACCACTCTTGTCAGGGGTGGGTGACTACACTCACTGTATACTTGTACTCACTGTTGTGTAGCTTGGCATAGAGCAGTCAGGCTTATCACAGGAGCAATGTGTAAAGCACTGGCACAGCACGCCCACACAATAAATACACTGAGCATCACAAACGAGACTTCACACAAGGTGTATGCAAAAAAAGTTTGCATTAAACACACACGAGTTATCACCACATGAACATCATGAAAATCTGGGCACATATGTCACATTAGAAATGATCACTATTAGTACAATGACCAGCAGTGTTAATGAGACATCAGAAGGCTGTACATGTGAGACAAACAATAATTTCCCTCCCTGCACCCACATGCAGCACGAGACCTACCCCAGCGATCACACCAATTCAATATAAAATGGTTGTAGGATGCATCCTGGTCCCCCATGATAGCATCAATGTATACATATAGAGAACTAAAGAACTTTTGAAAAAGCTCTGCAGCCTAGGCCGCACCGGTAAACGTCAATGCCCACCACTATTTTAAACAATGTGCATGGCAACGCTACTGTGCAGTGAAATCAAGCCTAGACACTTGCTCCCACACCCTCACTCTGCACCGCTACACGGTGCCAGGGATATCAGTCATACTAGCATACACTCACTCATATACACTTGCTTCGAGCACCCTAATCAGGTGATCTGACAGTTGGCAGGTGAGATTTAAGTGAGTTTGCAGAACCCTCTTGGATCCAAACCTTCCTCCACCCTCCAACCAATTCCCGCCCCCTCAAAGTTTGAAATGAAGCAAATTTTCCCTGGATACTAGTGCTCTCGCAGCCAGTGGTCACACTTAGTCAGGATCCTGGGGCAAAGGTATAGGGGAAGAAAGAGAGAATGGCTGATCAGGCAGCAGGTGGCAAATGGAGTTTTAGTCTCCACTCTGGAAGTTCACTAAGAGGTATAACACCGGCCTTCGGGTGCAGGCCCCATTCTGTAAAGCACAAGGGGAGGGTTGCCTTCAGACAGGCTGTTCACAGTGGTGCCCAGCCAAGCCAGACACTACACTTCACAGATAGTTATCAATCCGGCACCTCCCAGGACAGAGGGTACCACATCTGGGGCATGAAGACTCGGACAGCCCCAGAGCACACAAAGAGTTTACCAAATTCCATGCCCTCCAGCCATGGGCACAAGGTCTGGTGTGTGATGAGCTGAGTCGCACCAGACACTTCTGAATGCACATGCAAAGTGCTCAATGCAGGGCCTCCCTGGGATGAGGCACAATGTCTGGTGTGCAATGACTTAAGTCACAGCAGACAATCTAGCTTGCATATGACAAGTTATAAATGTTGTGCCTCGCTGGAAGGAGGCATAATGTCTGATGTGTGATGGCTTGAGTGGCACCAGACAATTCCGCTTGCATGTGAAAGATTACCACTGCAGGGCCTTCCGAGAATGAGATGCCACATCTGGTGTGCGATGACTTGAGTTGCCCCTGCACTTCTGAACACAGTCAGTTCCTGTTCTGTACCTCCCTGGAATGAGGCATGTCTGGTGTGCAATGACTTGAACTGCACCAGACAATCTGGTCACACACAGATTCACCAGTTCTGCGGTACTGCATGAGGTAGAATGCAGCACTGCTCCAGGTATGCCCCCACCTCCGAGGGGTTGCAACCAGTGATACAGACACCTCACACAATGAGCATGCAGTCAGGTGTCACACAAGAGAAATGAGGCACACTCGACAACAGCAGGCCACGCGGGGAGCTGCATTCACTAATCCGTTCACTACCAACCAAGCGCTCATGCATGACATGGCCCCATGATGAAGGGCCACACTCCTTGAATGCAGGCAGTACTTTGCAGGCTCTGCACCAGGCAAATCCAGGCCCCAGGCACAATTCTTAGTACTACGCTCACACCGCTGCTACCCTATGGAATAAAGCACCTGATGTAGATGAGTAGGAGGGCACCACTTGCCAGATGACACAGGAGAAGGTGTAGATCGCTCGATGGAGGTCTTTGATGTCCCAGAGACCTCCACACAGAACAGGGGGCAAGCCAACAAGCCCTTGGAGAGCACACTTCAGAGCATCACACTGCAGCAAGCAGTGTGTCTAGGCCAGCCAAGATGCAGCAAGGGTGTGCGATCCCTTCCTAGGACAGTAAATACTCCTGTGCACAACAGATTCCTCTGGAAGTGTGCACCACACAGTTCAAGGACTCCGTTCTGTGTTCATATTAACATATGGCCACAGCAGCTCTCAATAGTAGGGAAAATACACATGGACATTCTTCACTCTGTGGGCATATGTGCCCTGCCACTCGCACAAGCCTGCAGGGGCAGACAGAGTCACAAACTGCACTCGACTTCTCACCTCTGGATGCAGGATTGGAGAAAACACTGGGTCTTCTGCAGGTTCTGGATAATGCCAGATAGGGGCGACCCTTTCTAGTAGCCACGGTGCCACTTGGCAGAGAACGACAAAGCAGACCGTACCCTCCAGAAGGAGTCCCAGAGGAAAAACCCCAAGAAGTGGGGAAACAACCTTAAACAGGAACTCCTGAAAAAGAAAGAAAAACAGGACTTGAAAACAGGAAAAAACAAGGCAAAAATTCTCCAAAGGCGAAAAAAGGAACGACGAACAGGAGTGAAGAGCACTACCAAGGGGAAGTGTTTGCAACGCAGGGTGGAGCAAGACTGAGTGGCTTATATACTGGAAAAGGGGAAGTGACATCACAGGAAATGAAAATAACACCATCTTGAAATTGGAAAAGCCCATAGAAAGAATAGGGAAAAAGGATGTAGTATATAAGAAAAAGAGCATGCTGGAAAATGAAAACAGGAAGAAGACAACATGGACACCAGCAGGAACACCAGGGAATGCAGTACACAGAAAGCAAGAAAAGAAAATGAAAAAAGACAAGAAAAGAAAAGACCAGAAAGAAGACCACCACCGCAGGGGAGAAGAAAATGCCCTACAGTTGGTAAGGGGGACGCGACCGGGAGCGCAAAACACACTTCCCGGTACATGTTGCAAAAACGGCAAGAAAACGCGGGGAATGGTGCTCTGAGAATTGGCAGCGAGTTCCGACCACGGTCGGAAAAAGAAACGCTGCGTCAAGGCGCGGCATTACAGACAGTACACAAGCTTTAAGAAAACCACAAGGGTGCAAGTGCATCCATACAGGCCTGCTGTGTCAGGCTCGGTATACATATAAAAACACCTATGCACAAGTGTGCACATATTGGCAATTTGTGCCCGACTCAGGGTACATATGAAAACACCAATGTGTATGTGTACACATACTGGCAAGCCATGTTAGGCCCAGTATGTACTTGCAAACACCATTGTGCAAGTGTGCACATATAGGCCAGCCAGGCCAGGCTCAGTATATACATGTAAAACACCGATGTGCAAGTGGTCACATATAGGTAATCCATGCCAGGCTCAGTATATATATGAAAATGCCAATGTGCAAGTGTGCATATATGGGGAAGCCAGGGCAGGCTCAGTATATACATGAAATGACCAATGTGCAAGTGTGTACATACTGGTAGGCATCACTTCCTAACTTATGAATGGAGGGTGGACAAGCACTTTCACACTGTACGTACAGTGGGAAAGTGCCCAGGGCCCTAAGGCCACTCAGAGAGGATCATTAAAACTTCAAGGAAGAGCCAATCTCCTTGGTAGGGAAACCCATGTGGGAGTTCTCCCTTACCAGAGCATGGGACACCCTTGTGTACCTGCCCTGCCCTGCCTTCTGCCTGCCACATGCTCTGGGGGGTGGTCATGGGGTAGCGGAAGGCCTACACAGAGCTAGCCTTAACCTTATTTTACTTTGTTGAAAAAGAATGCCTGGTTTGTGTGGGGTGAATCACAAATGTGTGCCTTCATGGGGATCAAATGAGGGTTGATTAATGTTCCTCTATTAATTTGGTTTAGTCCTGGTGAGGTGTTAACTGTAACAGTGGATGCGAGCGAAGTTAGACTGTGGACGGTACTGTCTCAAGGCAGGGGAGATGCACTGTTGCTTTTGCATCTCGTGCACTGAGAGCGCTTGAGAGACAATATTCCTTTATTGAGAGTGAAATGCTTGCATGTGTTTGGGCAGTGGAGCACTTTAGGGTCTATATGTGGGATACCAGATACAAGTTGAGGTCAGATGACAAACCATTAATACCTATTTTCAATGGCACAAATGTACATTCTTCCAAGCTATGGCTAGATTGGTAAGGCTGAGTGTGAAACTGTTGTAGTATGATTTTGTTGTTGAGTGCATTCTAGGTGGGAACAACAAGAAAGCTGATTGCTTATCCAGAATGCCAGTTCTGGGAGAAGAAGAAGTGTTGGATGATTAGCAAGATGTGAAATGTCTAGTGGTAAGTGTGTTCTGGTTAGATACCAAGTATGTGAGTGAAAGAGAATAGAGATCTACTCTTAGTCAAGACCCAGCATTAAATAAAGTAATGGAATGTACAGGGAAGTGATGACCAAGAGAAAGCAGCCTCCAGTCGAACTTCAACCATACAGTAAGGTGGAATCAGAACTCTCATTGGAAGATGGGTTGCTATTTAGAATGGACAAACTAATTATTTCTAGCATTGTCAGGGAAAAACTGATGAACATAAGTCAGGAAGGTCATCTGGGTTTGGCCATGACCAAAAAGAGATTAAGAGAACATTTCTGATGGCCTAGGATGAATAAAGATGTGGAAGAATAGACTGGGAATTGTGCAAATTGTATGTCAAATGACAAAGGTTTTAAATGTGTTACCCTACTGATGGTTATTTGGGAAACCCCCCAGAAAATGTGAGAAAAAGTGAGTACAGATTTTCTATGACCTTTTCAAGTTCTACCTCAGAGTATAAGACTCAAAATTGTTTTGATTGACCATTTATCCAAATGGCTTGAAAGCAAATGTATTCATGAACCTAACACCAGAAGTGTTTTGACATTTATAACTGATGTTTTACTACAGAAGGCGTTCCTTCTGAATTGTTATCTGATAATGGAGTGCAGTTTATTTCATTAGAAATGCAAGAGTTTTTAATGAAAGTAGGGATCAAACACAAAAGGTGTAGTCTGCACCACCCCGAAGGAAATGGTCAAGTGGAAAGGGCCCCCAGAATTGTTCTAGACTGTGTAATGGGGTGATATTTGAAGGAGTTGATGTGGGAGGTGAATACGTGCCGTGCTTTGGTCATATCACAATGCTACTCATTGTGTGACAGGCATTACACCATTCACAGCATTGAGGGGAAGGGGTACCCAGGATTTGTTGAGACCAGCTTGGTTAAACAATTTACCTAAACAATCTACCCAGAATTAAATCTGGCAATGTTAATGCACATGATGTTGGGATGGTTAGGGAGAAAACTAGAGAAAGTCAAGCTAAGCGCAAGATTAGGTATGACATTATAAAAAATAATAAACCAGGAAACATTCGAAGAGGTGATTTTGTAGCTGTGAAATTACTCAATGTCAACTGTGTCAAGGGAAAATTGGGATTTGGTCCTGCTCAGTGTGTCGAAAAAACATGTAAAGATGGATTTGCTGTAAAATTGAAAAATGGACAGTGGTGGAATTGTGCAAGATTAGTCAAAGCCATAAGTCCAGTACAAAATGGCAATCAAGCTGTTGGGAACAAAGTGATGAAAGATGATCATCTACTATGGAGAGAAGTGTGCGTGAGGTTCCTGAAAAGTTCAAAGATTTTGTGTTAACCTCACATGTATGTGTTTTACATTGCTTTCTCAATTATTCAAATGTATTTTCGTACAAGTATTCATTCTTGTTTATGATTTTGTCAGTTAAATTGGTATACTGTATCTTAGTATATTTTGTTTTACTTGTAGCATTAAAGTGCATGTTATGTATGTGTTCTATATTTTATTAATGGAAAAAAGGGGAGGTGTGTTATATCTATAGTTATGGCTCGTGCCGCTCGGGATCGTGTCATAAGAGCTTGTGGTGTTTTCAGACTTCTCCGCGCTGCGTGTATGAACAGACATTCGGTTTAGAATGTCGAGGGCAGAAAAGCAGTTGGAGGAGCTGGCAAGAAAGAGGTCATTGGGAGAGAGTGACAACACCACGACTCGTTCACTGTGTGTGTAAAAGGCTGCTTTATTGGAACAGGTGCCCCTGACAAATACCCCACCTAGGCCTTTGCCTTACAAAACTAAAACCTCACTAGACATCGAATAACCTATCCCCTGCCCCTCCCCCTCCCTTACTACACCCAACCCCTCCCAACTCTCGTCCTGTCTTTTCCTTCTCCTCTCGTCTCCTTAATTTCCCCCGTTCTACCCGCTTCTTTGTGAACCTGTCCGCTAATGAGCAGTCTCCTTCCTGTCCATGTCTAACTAATGCTCCTTCCCCCTCTAATACCTGTATTGCCCTGCCAACTCCGTCCTCCATCCGAGCTTTTAATAGCTGCCCTGTAGCTGTCACCGCCGCGGCATGCACCTGTCCAAAGCGACAACCTACCCCGAAGCAGACACACCTGCTTCAACAAATTCGACCTGTCACGGGAGGGAGGGAGGGGAAAAGAACCGGACCGAACTAGAAAGCCCTGGCAACCAGGTCACCTTCTGCAAAATGGTGACTGTGGCCACAAAATGTCCGCTTTTATTCACAGCCCACCCACCTCAATTGGCACCCCAGATGCCCAACCGCGTCACGGGCTGTACCACCTCTCCCAATAAACCCCTCCTCATTCCTCCTCCTCCCCCCCAGGACCCCATTGAGCGGCGGCCGGCAGTTGAGGAACTTATATTAATAAACATATTTTAATGACTAGATCAGACACGCTGTCACTTTATAACATAATCGCTGGTGGAAAGGAGGTGTCTTACCATGGCTTCTTTCTTCATGGACTGTGAATCTCTTCACCTGCTGCCCGCCCTTACAGTTGTCTTTACAAAAAATACTTTTGTTTAATTGGCACGTCTTTGCTTTCATTAACCTGGTGAGTGTCTTGGTGCACTAGATTTGGATTGAGCATAAGAAATGGAGATGGTAAGCACATGTTGGTACAGCGCAGGAGGGAGTTAAGGTTGTTTTCATATGTGTGTGTGTATGTGTGTGTGTGTGCGTGTGAGAGACAGAGAGAGGGGGGCATGTGTTAGTGTGCATGGGTTAGTGCCAGAGTATGTGTGTGTATCCATGTATGTACTGATGGAAGACTGTTTGATCCTGTTTGTTCTCTCCATCTGCATTGTCTCTTATCAGTGGCCGCTAAGATATAACCTGATCTACACCATTTCAGCCAGGTATCTCAACACTGGGACAGTTCTTTCAGTGTAGAAATGTTTATTTGTTTTTAATAATCTATTTCCCCTGAAATCAGATCAATAATGTAACTTCTCTTATTTTTGTGTCTGAAAATGTTCTTTTCTTCCTAGCCATAGTCACACTTTTTAGACAACTGTAATTCTTTCCAGGCTTAAATATGAAAACGTGTTGAATGTGGGAACACCACAATGCAGCTTGAACAGGCTACGGGTAGTGCAGAATGCAGCAGCAAAAACTATTTTAGGTTTTGACCACAGACCTTACATGATACCTTTTATTTAGTTTTTGCATTGCCTGCCAATAACCAAGAGATCACAATTCGAAAACCTTTGCCTAGTTCTCAGAGATGTAATTAATTAAGGTCCTCTCTAACTGAGATAAAAATTCATGTTGTATGCAACTACATAACAGTTAAGGTCAATTTTCATCTATCAAGTGATAATCTCTGAAATTGGAAAATCAAGGGTTGGGGCCGGTTCCTCTTTTTCTTCTTGGAAGCGCCAGCTTTTAACAAACTATCGCTTGACTTGCACCTTCGAAAGGGCCACCTTTTCTGAAGTGAAAACCTCAACGCTTAGCTGTTCCATTACTAATTTTTGTGTCTACTAATGGCTCTTTGGAGAATTTTCGCACCAGAACACCATTTGGTTAATGAAGCTCTCTACAAATCTGCTTGCATAACCTAGTACTCATTAATCCAGCTATGCATTCAGCCATCTTTACATTCATACACTTATTTATTCATGTACTCAGTCACACATTTAATCGTCATCTGTGCACCGGATCACTCATGCATACAATTATCCATGCACTTACTCATCCAATACTACAAGAACCATTTGACATTCTGATATTCAGTCTCTTACCAATATGCACATGCTCGAACATACATACATGCAAGCACACTTTCCCATCAGTGTTTTTTCATTAAAACAATACACAAGACCCATGACCTTGGGTAATGTTTTCAGTTGTGGAAGAATCTGGTTCTGTCCTGTCATTCCATATGAGTGGGCGTAGAATCAAAGTAAGCAACTATGCTGCCTTTTGGGGTTTATGGTGGGTTAAGTTGAACAATTAAAACAAGATCAGTTTTAGATTTTCATAAAACTGTTCACGTTTGCAGAGTGGTTGGTTAAGTTGAATAGCTAAAACAAGAACAGTTTTGGATTTTCATAAAACTGTTAATGGTTGCAGAGCTATAAATTATGAAGGCCTTTATCTAACAGCAATCTAAATTTAAATTGTATGCACCTACTAGATAGCTGATGTCTACTTTCATCCCTAGGTTTAGGTGGTTAAAATGGTTGTTCACTTGGTCATACCTCATTAAGACAAAATAAAGAATGACAGCCTGACAAAATCACTCTGACAAAGCACAATTTTGTGGATTTGTCATAAGGACTAAATACTTTTTTTATGGAAGTCCAATGATTTTCGTAGAAAAGGGATACCGGTTGTGGGCTGGACTCTCAGGATCTCAAATTAAATATTTGGTCACTGGAGTCTTTGCTCTATGTCAACTGCAAATAGAAAGGATAGATCAGAGAAACTTGACATGCAAAGGTTAGTAGGGAAAATGTTTGTTCAGGTTTAGGAAAATAAACAATAATGAGTGGGAAAGGAAAATTGAGAGCCTCACTCTCCTGCAAGTGGTGATGAGCAACAGAGAAGAACAACCCATTAGGGGACTAATGATGGAGAAATTCCTCACAAATGTTGCAAAATATTCACACATTCCTAAGAACACCCTTCACTTCCTTAAATAAACTGCAATGTCTACAAAACGCAGCTGCTAGACTTTTGAAGAAGATATTCATATTTCAGTCTGTCTCGGACACTTTAAATGAGTTACACTGGCTGAAAGTAATGAAAAGGGTCAAGTTCAAGGCCTTCTGCCATCTTCATAAAGCACTGGATAGAGCTGCTCCAGAAAATTCTGACATCCCTAGTAGATGGTTAAGATCCTCTAGTGCCAGATTGGTCAGGCTTTGTAAATTTAGGAAATCTAGCTGGGGAGGCAGAAGATTTATGTTACTGGCAGCCCAACTTTGGCACAGTCTGCCTGGGCACTTGAGAGGCCAAGCAAATCTCCTGGGTTTTAGAAACCTGGGTTTTCTCCGATTCAGCCAATGGAAATTAAGGCCTGGTTAGGTCTGGTTATGTCCTTCAGTTTTTATGGTTTGGTGGTATTTTTCTTTTAGTGCCAAGATGCATTTGGGTATTTGTGCGCTCTATAAACAATTACCAATATCAAAATCAACTGCTCCTTGTCTGATGGAACCAGTACCTCCTAAATGGCTTTCAGCAATCCCGGTCATGGACCAAGCCCCTTCCCAGAGAAAACATCGCCCACATTTTCCACTTCCTGCACACCAAATACACATTTATCCCCCCTTAATTTCAGCCCCCTCTCACTCATTGCAGCTAACACTGCATTTAACCTATCCTCATGTTCAAACATGTTCTTCCCAAAAACCAATACATCATCTTAGAATACAAACACTCCTTCTAGTCCTTTCACTACATCACACATTACTCTCTGAAAAAAACACTGCAGGGGAAGCAAGACTAAAAAGCATCCTGCAGAATTGATACATGCCATTAAGTGTAATTAAGGCAGTTAGATGCCTAGATTCCTTAGCTAAAATAATTTGATGGAACGTTGATCGCAGATCCAGTTAAAAATATATTAGCTCCAGCCAACATACACATAATTTCCTCGATTTTTGGCAAAGAATAAGCACCTACCCAAATAGCTTGGTTCAATGTTCTTAGATCAATACACATTCTTATTTCATTGGGTCATTCTGAGAAGCCACAGTGGGCGACAACCAAAGAGACGATTCAGTTGGTTCTATTACACTGTCCTTTCATAAGTTATCCAACACGTCCTTCAGACCGCTTCTCACCCTCAGTGGTACCCCTCTTAATTTATGTTTGACAGGCCTACTCTTTTCCTTTAACTTGATAACATGTAAAAATCCAGTCTTTAACTTTAACTTTAACTTTATTTCGGTAAGTAAAAACATACCATAAAAGTACAGTACAAACATCATAATTTTTTTTTTTTTAAAGATTAATAGAACACAAAAAAATATAAGCACAATAAAAATTTAAAAACGATAATAGGGAGTTAAAATCCAAATAAAATGATCAAAGTTTACGTCTCCTAAATTTGGAATGTACCACACAGCAAGGACCCTATTCCCTATGCCCATAAGTGTTCAATAATACAATAGGAGAGTGTCTTTATCCTAAGAATTAAATAATAAAATCAGACATCAAAAAGTCAATAAATATACATACATAGATCTAAAAGTTTGTTACCCAGTCTTGTTCTTTAAAATAGCTAATCTAAGGCGCCAGATTGAGTTGAGAAATTTTGCCACTGGTAAAACTACCTGGGCAGATGTATCAGATTTTAAAATTCTCTCAATATGGAATTAGGACCTGGCGCCTATAGATTTGCAGAGCGGGATGATCCAAAAAGCTCTTTGTTTGTGATATGCATGACAGTAAAAAAAGACATGTGGAATAGACTCTTCACGTTGGCAGCCCATCGGACAAAGCTTGGATCTATTAGTAGGACAATGCCATTTGTACGTTAGAGAACACAGAGGGAGGGACCCTATTCTGAATCTATCAAAAAGAGCTCAAATTCGTAATGGCATTTAATTGATAAATAATTGTCAGATATAGACAGCGGGGCAATCTTAGTAAATTGCACAATCTGTGCATCCTTCAATAACTGCACAGCGTTTTTGGGAATGGAAAGTGGGTCCAACCAATAGGACCCTAAACCTAGATGGGTTAAGGACTCTTTGACATAGGCACACCATTTTGTTTTGCTAATAGTGTTGCAGCCCACCAGTTTGAGAAGCCCACAGCGAAATGGAGAAAGGGCGTCTGTTATCCAAAGCCAGATCCAATATACTAGAGGCCTTAAAGCGGCAATCTGCGAGATAGAAAAAAGATTTAAATCCATACGGATGGGCAGGGATGGAGTGCTAGAAGGAACTTTTAATAATGATTTCAAAAATTGATTTTCCGCCCTTGCCAGATCCACCAGGTTGCAATGGCCCCAAAGTTCGGCACCGTATAGGGCCCCCCCGGGCTTGAGATTTGTATATTTCGAGGGCGGGGGACATGGCAAATTTGGGAGATCTAGAAGCAAATCTTACCATGCCACCCGCCCTTTGCTTCAGGCACAATAAAGATTTCTGGCGGTGTGCATGCCAAAAATGTGAGTCTTCCAATTTAATACCTAAATAGTCAAAAGTGCCCACTCTTTCCAAGGGGGCGCCATCTAGGTATACTGGTCTCTTCATTTTGCACCTATTGTCCCCAAGACCGTATATATTTAGTTGATTTCCAACCCATGATCCTTGCAAAATTCCCAAAATCGTGATAGCACTCTGGAAAGGCCTGTGGCAGTTCACGAAAGTAGCAGGGTATCGTATGCAAACAAAAGACAGGGGAACTTCTGGCCACCCAGATTCGGGCATCACCATGACAGTCTGAGAGGTATGGGATACGAGCATTAATAAAAAATAGGAATAGGGTGGGCGCAAGAACGCACCCCTGCCTCACACCTCGCGTTGTAGAAAAAGCTGGGGTCAGGTCGCCAGCCGAACCCCAGCGAACTCTGGCATAGTTATCAGAATAAAGGTCTTTGATAATATTAATCAGAGAACCCGGAACCCCAATATTGCTCAAGACCTCCCAAAGCTTGGCACGCGGAACAAGGTAAAACGTAGATTTCAAATCGACAAAGGCCACAAATAAATGGCCGTTGTCTGCATCTACTGTCTTCCACTTGATGGTAGTAAATCGGAAGACCTGATCGATGGTACTGACCTTGTCCCGGAAACCAGCCTGGAGATGGCTTAAAACCTGTTTTTTTGTTATCCAGTATTTTAATCTGGATAACAACTGGAAGGAGAATATTTTTTGCAAGTTGTCTAATAGACTAATCGGTCTATAGTTCCCAGGGGAACTCTTATCTCCTTTTTTATGTATAGGGACAATAATAGCCACCTTCCACGTCTCTGGGTAAGATCGAGTTGTCAGAACAATATTCGATAACCTATTGATGTACCGGGTCCAAACAGGTAAGTCTGATTTATACAGGTCCGAGGGAACACTGTCTAAGCCAGGAGCCTTCCCTATTCTTTGAGCACGGATTGCCTCCTTATCAAACCACTTACGATTAGGCAAGAAAGAATTGTTTTGAGTTAAGGGAGGTTTAGTAAAGAGCTCCTTAAGATCCATGAAAAAAGTCACATGAGAGGACATAACTTCTGAGGGAGATAAGATAATAGAGTCATCAAAAAGCTGATAGCAAGAAACTAGATCACGGAGCTTATCTTTGAGCAGGTTGGATTTCAAAAACGAAGACCACCTCAGCACGCGTCTATTGCTGGATAATTCCAGCCAGTCATTGGGAGCATCCAGAACGTGAGATGGAGTGTGCCCTAAAAAAAGAGTTGCATTATATTCAATTTGTAAGGGGGCATGATCACTAGTGCACCGAGAACCCACCTCTACATTGACTATAAAATGCCAGACTCGCAGATCAAAAATAGCATAGTCCAGAGTGCTACTATAGTGGCCTCTGTAGAAGGTGGGTCTAAAATTGTAATTTGAAAATCGGCCATTTCCAAAACGAAGGCCATAAGTTACTACAAGGTCTATTATCTGCATAACCCTAGGGGAAGGAGTACATGACACTGGTTGGATTAAAAACAGGGGGAGATTCCATGCTTCATCTTCGGCCTGGATAGACTCAGCAAAGGCTGAATCGAATTCAATTTGGGCATTGAGATCACCTGCAATAATAACACAGTATTTAAAATGAAGGTCAGATAAAAATTTGTACAACAGATGAATGGTACCAGACTGGTGGTTAGAGGGGCCTGGCCTATTATAAATATTAATACATAACACCGGAATACATGTGATAGGCCACATTACTATTGCAAGAATATCGCAAGAGTCAACAGTGATTTCCGTTACCCTACCCACCTCGGTCAACTTAACCCAAGTGCATAGACCCCCAATCGCCCTTCCCCTAGAGGACTGAATCGCCTTTTTAGTAAAACAACAATAGCCTTGCCTTAACACACAATCCATAGACCAGGTTTCCTGAAACATACATATGGAGAAAGTTTCAACATAAGCCCCCCAGTCCGGATCAGATAATTTGCTCTTGATGCCAGCCACATTCCAGGACAATATTTTCCTTGTTGTAATGCTACAAACTGTCGTGCAAGAGTCAGCATCAGGAGCTGAATTGGAAATCCCGTTAGTCATGCAGGGTAGAGCCCTCGTAGTGTTGGCACCCAAACCAAATGAAGATCTTGGGGGTAACGCTGCCCTGCCGTGTGGAACGTTGTGTTTGCAAGAATTAGGATGGTGTAGTCAATACACATCTGATGTGTCCCCTGAGGTAACAGGGTCTCGTGTGAAAGTACCTTTGTTACAAACCAGAGCAGCCCCGTCGCCAAGAAAAGGCAACGAGCCAGGGGAGACAACTGAAGCAGAAGCATTTCGAGGAATTGGGTTGACTCTAGATGGACGAAAGGACATAATCTTGTGACCCATAGCAGGCAAACTTTCTCTAAAAAATATGTCAGAGTCAGATCTTGGTAAATTACGAGCTTCCATCTGCAACATCCCCTTAACTAAAGCGGGGCTGGCGAGATGAAGTTTAATAATTACCCGCCCACCAGGGCCTCGCACACGAGAAGCAAAGACAATATCCGCGTGGATGATAGAGCCACAACCCCTAGTGTGGCGAATCCAATATGACACCTTGTTAATAAGAGAAGAAGTATCTTCCCTCATGTGAAGTGAAAGTCGAGGGACATTACACATGTCAATGCAATTTCGGTTGGGTACACAAATAGAATGGGTCACAGATTGACCCGAATTTAAAGAAAGAGAAGGCGAATTTGCTTGAACTGAAGTCAAATGATTTCCGTATTGATGTCTATGACTAGAGCCTTTGACTGATTCCCGTGGCAATGGGGAGTCTACTGGTGAAGCAACAGGGACCAATGGCCGAGAAACTTGTGCTATGACTGGATTCGGGATGCACTGAGGAGTTAGGTCAGATTTTTTGAGAAGTTTAAGGACCTCAAATAAAAGACTCTTCAATTCCCCGACTTCATGCTTTAGACTAGATATCAGAGCTAAGGCGTCATCACTAGGTGGATCGAAAATGGGTTTAGAAGGCACAGAAAGCAGAGGCTGTCTGGCACTCGCCAATTATGGTTGGTCCAAAATAGAAAAACGATTTGTACATGGAATCTCATTGATAATGGAAACACCAGGGATTACATCCAAATTGTGACCAATACCAGGCGAAAGTGAAGAATTAGCCAAACCAGTCGAGCTGGGAGAGACAGAAACATGAGGTGAAGTTTTCTGAGGCTGTGTATCAGTAGGTTTAGTGGAGCCGGTTGTTAATAATGGAAGTAAAGATCCTGATTTCAGTTTCTTGCGGGCATTGCCCTCTTTTTCCTTAAGGATGGATTCCACTTCCTCAATTAAGTTATCAATTTCTCTGGAAACGCAATTGGAATGAATTTGCGTTACTCTGTTGGGTTTAAAGCCTTTAGGTTTGGCTATAGCCGGGTCAGGACTAGAGCGAACCTTGCGCTTTCCCATGACAAATAGGGAGTAGAAAAAAGAAGAAAGAGAAAAGAAAAACACTTACTCAGCCCTCCTGGTCAGCACAATGCAAAAAACAAAAAATTAAGGAGTATGGCCCAGCCCAGCCTCTTCCGGGCGCTGACGGGCGAAGGACGGGCCCGTCCTTGGCCCGGGCTTCGCCCGCGCACGTCCCGCGATGGCAGGAGCGCTAAGTAAATTTAAAGGGCTCCTGCCCCTGCGTCACGCCTCCCGGCACCACCAGCGCGCTTCCCGCAACGGCGGGAGCGCAAAGTAAATTTAAAGGGCTCCTGCCCCTGCGTCACGGCTCTCGGCACCACCAGCGCGCTTCCCGTGACGGCGGGAGCGCAAAGTAAATTTCAAGGGCTCCTGCCCCTGCGTCACGGCTCCCGGCACCACCAGCGCGCTTCCCCAAAATCCAGTCAATTTCCAAAATTGATCACTAAAAATGTCATCATGTTTTTTTAGTAGAAGCTGCGTTGCATCCACTTTTCCACTCATTTGAATATCAACCGCAGTCTAAACTTGGTAACCACCACCGGGTTTAAGAATAATATCCAGAAAAAGCATGGTGGTGTCATCCAAGATTATCTGGTTCATTGTATGACACATACACTTTCCCCTGCACTTAACAATCCTTGAAACCAATGACCATTTTTAAAGACCCCATTACATTAATCTTTCCACCATCATATCCTTGGGGGCAAACATCTGGGGGAGATAGCACTTTATTAATATAGAATTTAAGAACTGTGCTGTTTGAAATTATGGGAATTTTATATCCTGAATGTGTGAGTAATAGTATTACATTCTTTTATACCCCGAATAACTCTACCGGATTCTTAGATGCAGGTATATCATTTTCATGAATTCCAATACAATGAACAGGATAATCAGTATTTACTTTTCTCATTTTATGTTCCAACACAGTGCCTACCTTATTAGATGCCTCCTGCACTTGAAAATTAACGTATAACAACATATTATTCATTTCATCAGATAAATTCGGGTCATGGTCGTCAGTTTCCAAATACACTTTTCTGTTTTTGACTGACACATCCTTGCAAAGTGACCTGTGACCCCATATTTATTGCATTCCTTAGCAATAGCTGGACAATTTTTGTATGATGCTATGTGAACCTGGGACCCACATCAATAACATACATTACTAGCACTCATACTTTTTTTCTTTTCAAATGCTTTCGTTTTGTCTGATGCTCTGTTCATATATGTTTTACTACCTTGAAGCAACAAAATGGTGTCATCAGTTTTATTAAGTTCTTTAGCCAAGTTTATCGAATCTTGAATAGGATTTGCTATTTCAGCAGGTTCATCCAATGGAGGATTTTTACACGTAACCTTTCTTGGATCTTTTTGTTATAGAATTTTGTTACTAATGGATCTCTGATCAACTGTTCAGTACAATTCCCAAATTCACATTTGGACTAGGACACGTAATGATGCTACAAACATACCTATATAGTTTCTGTGGCAGACTGCTCTCTAACTAAATTTGGTGCTTTTGAAAAATGTTTCTCTAACCTCTGAACAGCTTCCTCTTATTCACCCAGCTCTTCGTCATGATCTGGTGTATACATAGGAAAAAGAACAAGTATTTCTTGACCTTCCTACCTAATGAGTGTTGTAATAACAATCTTCAACAGTCAGGTTAAAATTAAAATCCATCATTGCTCCTAGAAATGCACTGAATGGCCTAAACCACTGAACCACTCCTCCAAGGAATGTTGGACTCAACTGGAGATTGTAAGAATGATGGAAGAGGGTTGATAGCCTGCATGCTAAAAAGGTAAATTCTTGTATAACAGACCATGGTTTGCTTGACAGTATGCTGCACCACCATAGTACACAAAATATAAGTGAGGTGCACCTACCACTGTGTTAATTGACAGGCATTGACGTATGAATTGATGCAATTGAAATACAATACAAAGGTGTGCCAGACACTGGAATGTTCATCCAAAACAGGCAGAAAAATAGTAGGTGGTGCCAAGGTGGTTACAGAGATATGCTTGTGATAGTGTCAAAAGGTGTGCCTATCACCACATAGTATTTCAGCAACATGCTTGAATTAAGATACTGAAGGTGTGTCTGTCACCGTGAAGCTCACCAGAATGGTGAGTAATAGTTTGGATGCTTGTTTCCGGTCCAGGGAGGACCTAGTGTGGCAGTTCGGCCTGGACTGTTCCCTTGAGAAACAGGGTCAAGACTGATTTGCATATGGCTGGGTCCAAACTAGGGTGGCATGGTGAGCAAAAGAACGATGAATTAAACCCAGATCTGGGACTGGGGTGAGTGTTTGCATTGTTCAGCACTCCGTCCATCATCCATTTGTGTTGCTAGAGTAATAGTTATTAACATTTATTAAAGGTATGCCTCTCACTGCATAAGATGTCATGAACATGTTTATAATAAAGAAATGATTGTTATGAGATATTTGCTGCGTTTCTGAAGTAAATAATAATATTAACATGGCCTCTGTACTCATGACCTTCATTTGGACAAAACCAGGCATTCAAAATGTCCGCCAAGGGTTACATTACGCTCTATTTCTTTAGCCTGGGGAGCTTGTATTCTCTAATGTACGCTGCTAATCATGCATGTGTCACAAACTGACTAGAAACCAGCTCAACTGAACTTCTGTCAAGAAATTTGAAAATCTTGCTCGCAATATGTACACTCTCTCCTGCAGCCGCCCGCATGAAGAAAACTCACAATGTGTAAGGATCTGAGTTTGTCAGCTGAATTTGAGTCACCACCAACCTGTATGTTTATATGATGGGTCATCCACTTGTTTATTTGTTTCCCTTGTGTCGCCACTGTTATAAAGTGATAGTGACTTTGATGTATTAATTAAAGTAAGTTTATTAGGATAAGTTCCTAAACTGCAGGCAGTCGCTGACCGACCTCCTCCTAAGCAGCTCCTCCAACTGCTTCTCTGCCCTCTACATTCTAAACAGAAATCCGAGCAGAAAAGCAGTGCGTAGACACCTCAAGACACCATAAGCTGTTATGGCACAGGCCTGGATGGCACGACCCATAAGCATAGATATAACAGATTACTTACTGTGCTTTGCTAAGGCAGTTGTATTAATACACATTATTAATGCAAGTTCATGTATTTTGAGTAATGACTTTGTGTAGAAAATGTAATAACCTAGAAAAATAATGCACACATTTGAAAATGTGATTACGATGAGTGCCCGCCAATGTTCACAAAGTATACTTATGAATGGTTTATTAATATGAAATGTTGAGTATATGTTTGACTAATGTGGTAATATGTCATATTTAGAGTTATGCATTATGGCATTATGTGTAGCTTTATGAATTGTAGGCCTTAACTTAGCGAAAGTCTTGGCCTAGTTGCACGGCCTCATGTCAAGCTGTATTTCTTAACGTTTAATAAAATTGCGGTTCAGATAGTTAAACTGTGTTTTTTCACTCTACTGTCCAAATGTGCTAGTAGCTAAAAGTCTTTCGCATGAGAACCAATTGCTAGAAGATGCTGTTCTTGCTAAATGTAACAGCATGAGTGTAAAATGTGTAAGACAGACTTTCTCAAGAGGAGAACAATGAAGACACTGACTGGAGTATAAGCTGCAACAATATTGGTACTTGACAAGCTGGATGATGCGGACATTGCAAGAGAAGCCAATCAGCGACATGTGAACGGAGTAGTGGTAGAATTCATAGATTTGAAGTTTTAGTTTTATTGGACAAAGTATGAACATGCAATCCATTAACCAATAGGTACCTTGGAAATAGTTTTAGGGAAATTAACTTAACGGGGCTGCACTGACAAGAAGCAGCCATTTAGCCCATTGCCTATTTTCCTGGTGGCCGAAAGGTTGTTACTTTCTTGAGCGCCTTGACAAGAGATGTGCTTAACTTTAATGCTTGAAAACTTTGCATTTTCTGAACTTATATGCTGAATCCTGATGCCTTGCTGACTAAACTGATGTCCGGATGACGAAGATTATTTTAGCGTGCCGATCCAATTGAGAAGAGGTATTCTTGTACCAATGTGTTTGTTATGCCTATTTGCTTTTTCTTTCTAGTTACCAACCGCACTGTTTTGATAAGAACCACAGCTAGATGTTTTCCAAATTTGTGTTTACTAAATTGTTTTGCATGAAACCAAAAATGCTGATGCTAATCTGGTGTTAGTTAAGGATTGTCACTAATGAAAGTCTGCAATAGGGAATAATGTTTGAGGCTTTTTTCTTTGCAGAAATCAAAATGTGTGTGATATTGTTTGCGCAATTATTATTATTATTAATTTGCACTGTAACCTTACAATGTGTAGTATTTCAGGCTTTGATTAGATCACGTTTTCTTCGCAGGTTTGGACAGCCAGTGTTGTTTCTGTATGTGTACAATTTGATGTAAAGGTTATCTTATGTGACTTTAGCATTGTTAATATAGGGAAATAAATATTCTAACTTTTACTAAAAGTGTGGTTATTCATGACTGAGAAGTCATGGTGTGTGACAATTACTGACTCCATTGATTATTAATGCTATTGAATATCCTTGATTATTGATGTTATTGATTAATTATTGATTATTGATCTGCCTGTACTGGATCTAGTTTGGGAACATCTTAATTGCGAGTCAAAAGGTTAATCGACCTATTCGCGTCCCGTTGTGAGTTTACTTATTAAGGTCAGACACGCTAACAGAGATGGTAGCAGAGTCGGATGGTTTGTCTCCTTAAGAGCCCATCATAGACGTCCAGCAAAGAATAACAGGTATTAAAAGAGATAGTAGTAGGATTGATGGTCCCAGAGACCGTAGCAGAAATACATAAAAATTAACAGAGACTGTAGTAGCTTGATGATTTGATCTTTAGAGGTTCATTATAACTGAAACTTTGATTTTATTTTTCAATTATGTTAATTGGAGAGAAAATGTTCGCTTAAGTCCAGAAATGACTTTCGCAGAATCTTGGAGCCTGCTAATGGTTGTTTGAGGATGTTCTCAGTGTTCTAGTGATAGTTTGAATGAAGTAGGGTTTTGCGCTTGCACAGATTATGCAAATGGCAGGTGAGTTGTGAGGTTTGTGATTGTTTAGGGAGTTTGCATACTCCAAATGAAGTTGTAGAACGAGGGTGCGTACTCCACAGTGTGAGAGTAGGGAATTCGTCGAACTTCACATGTGTCGCGCTTTGTGCTTAAAAATTGTCCACGTGGTTGTTGATGTACAGACCCTGCGTGGTCTAAAACACCAGAGTATACTGCAAAGTGTATGAGACACTTGGTTTTATGTTTTAATCTGTCTGGTTTAATAGGTCGATCGGGAATGGTCGACAAGTCAGAGTGTGAGTCAAAGTGAGTGAAAGAGAATTTCAACTGAGATCTGGTGAGTCCTATGTGCACCAGGACAGACCTACTGACCAGTTGAGGGTAAAAGTTGCGGGTCGAATTTTGTTTGCTTGCGAATCAGGGAAACTGAGAAAGAAGGAGTAGCTGCAAGAGCAAGAACCGTCAATGAAAAATCCATAAAGTTTCTGAAGCGATTGTATTACCTTTCCTGTAGTAAGCCAGATTTGGTTTTTGATTTTGGGTTTTTTGTGAATCAGAATTTGGGAGAACAATTCAGAAGAATTTTTCAGCCGCAGTACGTCATTGGAGCCGCACTGGGATAGGTTTGTAAGTGAAAAGGGTTGCGCACGGATTGACAGCCATCCATGAGAGGCAATTGGTTGAGAAAGTGGCTGAAGAGAATTCTGCGATTAAAAGTCACTTTCTTATTTGATTTAGATTTTATTTAAAAGGTCGAAATGATGACATTTTTCAAAGCTTTAAATAGTGCTTTAAGGGGAGATATGAACATTACAGTAAGTATAGGCGAGACTAAACCACCACAAGGTACACCAGCTTTCATTGTAATGAAAGAGAAGGGTGTTGCGCCATGTCTTTGGCTAAAGCAATGGTGCAAAGTGACAGGGGAAAAATGGGAATTTAGCATTTCCTACAAATGGAACGTTCAATCTGAGGGTTTTAGAGCACTTAAGGATGGTGCTATATGAATCGAAACCCCTTCCGAGACCAGTACTGTTCCAGGCATTAGTGATCTGGGAGTTAGTAGCCAGACAGCAACAGAAATTCGAGAGGAGAATGAGAAAGGCAGAAAAGACTTTAACAGAAGCTAGGTCGGATAGTGCTCAGAGAGTTTGGAGAACGGAGACTTTGCACGGAATTAAGTTGTTTCCTGCGATTATGCAGGACAATGAGAAGGAAGGAAGGAAGGCTACTAAAAAAAGACTAACAGAAGCCCTTCTGAAAGTAGGGAGGCACAGAAGTCTTCCCCGGTGGAGGAAGAATCAGATGATGATGAGTTCATTTTACAGTTATTGAGAAATCTCCCACCACCATTTGCAGCACATGAGAGTGATCTGAGCACCAGTGCTGATCCTACAGCTCCAGCACAGGTTAATGGGATAGTGAGTCCGGTGCAGGTTAATACTAGCCTGACACAGAGTACGATGAAGGGTAGTCATAATGCACCTACTACTCCTGTAGTGCAAAATTAGGTGCAACCGCCACAGAACCAACTCCATTTTTAGTTTCCCCAAGTGCAGCCACAAGTCATGCCAAGATTCACTCCAGTAACAGGGACACAGTCAGATATGACTCCATTGATGAATCAAAACATGGGAGTTACTCTCCCACAGAACTTAAGTACCAGACCAACCACAGATGCTGTATCTCTACCTATTACTGTTGGTCCAGCTGTACCCCTATTTGGTCAGAGGAAACCTAGTGTATGTGAACAAGGTGTCATGACACAGAATGAAATGGGGGGGACATAACGAAAATACTCAAGCAGTCTCTCCCGTGGGACAGACTTTTGACAGATCAAAATCACTGTTGGATCTTAGTCCATTCAGAGTACTTCCAGATAATATGGTACGGTCAAACATTAGCCAGAGTTTGAAATTGTTGACACCACAGACCCCGAAAGCAGTTGCACAGCAGGTGCCACGGGTCCAAGCCAGTAACATTTTGTTGCAAGGGTTGACAACTCAGCAGTTGACTGAATGGTTAGACAAGCTGAATACCCCGCAGAGTGTACCTAAGGGAGAGGAGCGTTTGAACTATGCTAGGCTAAGCATGGAAGCGGGTGAGCTCATTGAAGGAACAATGAGTGTGAGTAGGCTAGAATCCTACAAAGAAGCAGAGATACATATGCCCGAAGATTACAAGGAAAGTGAGTAATGTGTATCGGAAGCTAGCAGACCTGAGAAATACGGCATAGAAATAGAAAAAATGAAGCATTTGAAAAGGAGTTACAGATTCAATTTTTAAACTAAAGATTTTGAACACATGAGATCTGCCGGAATGAAGGCACACCTTAGGGAATTGCTTTAAAGTGCCCATACTTGGGGAGAATTAGACAAATGGGAAGGCAGATTCTGGGGGTCTGACTACAAATGTGCAGCAAGGCCAAGATCCAGTGAAGATTTTACTAATGGAGAGGTTCCATGAGGGTATTTTATTCATGTCCCTTGGAGCAGAAGTGACAGTCTATCATTTTCAAATGATTATCCAAAGTTGAAAGAGAAGGCAGTGGAGTGGTATCAGCAGACAGACAGGTTTGTGAACCTTGCAAAATGCCTGTGGGAGGGCCTCAACACTTTATTAGAGATAGTGGTTCCAGCTGATCTGGGGATAGAGTATAAAAGTAGTGTAGATTGGCCAACAAGCAAACCAGAGAGAGGCAAGAATATCAGATCACCATCTCCCGAGGTAATGAAATATTACTATAAGGTGATTGAATTTTTGAAAACGAGAATTTCACCCAAGAATATTGATTCGCAGAGAATTGACAGGACACCTCAGGAAGCAAAGGAGTCGATACATGCATATTATGAGAGGTTGTAACAGGCGTTCAAGCATTACAGTGTTACAGAGACAATAGAGGCAAAGGACATGATTAATTTTGTGTTCAGGTTTGTGAAAGGATTGAGACTTGAAATTAGCCAGATGATTAAGATTCATTTGATTTGCTGGCAAGCAAAGCTGATTGATGAGGTATTCCAGTATGCAAAGTACTGCAGTGATGAAACTGAGTTGAAGCAGAGGAAGCTGAAAGAGAAGGTTATGGTGATGCAGATTAAAGCTGCACAAACAGGGATGCAGGGACATTTTCCACAACCGCTACCACAGCAGCAACAGGGTAACATGGTATTTCAGCCACAGGCGATTAAGGTTGCGGAGATAATATGAATCGTGGTCCAGATTAAGGTACTGTAGGGGTTCAGAATGATGTTCAGGGAATGAAGAAATTATTGCCATGCCACGTTTGTGGAGCTGTTGGGCATAGGAAACTGGAATGTCTGATGATAGTGCAGGAAGGTGTTGTTCAGCAAAGTAATTACATCAATTCATACCAGAACAAGAGAGGACCGAGAGTGAGAGGTCCTAACCCAAATTTTCAAAATAATGTGACTCAAGTGCAGAATTTTCAACCCATGCAGTAGGTGCAAATTCCACATGTACAAATGACATTGTTGCAGCCAGTGCGGCAGCAGGTCCCCATGGTACCTGGACAGTAAATTCAAATACCTCAAGCCCCAATGGAACAGCAGCAAATTATGCTTTCTCAACAGGACATAGGTCAGATTCTTAACCCAAGTAATAACACAGTACACCAATTCCTGTTACACAGTGAGAATGGAATAATTGATGATTGGATGAGCGAAAGTTCAGATGAGGAGCCATGTATACGTGAAACCTCCTTAGAAGCAGATCAGAGAGGTCCCTGTGTGAATGGAAAAGTCATGGGTCACAGAGTTTCATTCTTGGTTGAGACAGGAGCTACAATCTCTACAGTGGGAACTACAGAAGTTCCAAACTTGCCCCTTTCAGGTAAAACAGTTCAGATTGTAGGGGTAGGGAATGAGTATTTTACCAACCCGATTACAGAACCAGTTCAGGGTAAAATTGGCAATTTCCAGGGATTGCATAAACTCGTAGTCTGCGATTCAAGTCCAGAATCCCTACTGGGAAGAGACTTTCTGTGTAAAACCAAATGCTTGATTACTTGTTCAAATGATGAAATTGAGCTTCAGACGAATAGCGATTATGAAGATTACCAAGCCCCAGAGACAGCGTGTGAGACTACACATGAGGAATACCCTCTGAATGAAGTTTTCATAATGTTTACAGTGAAGGAGCTTCATCCTGATTTGCAGGGAACAATTAAGGAAAGGTGTGGAATCTGACAGGAAAAGAGATAGGTCTGATAAAGGGAGTTGAGCCAATTAAAGTTACTGTAAAGCCAAATGCAGGTTTTCCTCAAATCCCCTAGTATCACATGCCACAAGATGTCCTTATGAAAGTCGCCCAGAATAATTGCAGACTTTGTGAAGCAAGGGGTTTTGAAGGAAGTATTGAGCAGCCCATGTAATTCACCAATAATGGGTTTGCAAAATCTCTGTGGGAAGGTTTGAAATGTCCAGGATTTGAAAAAAATAAATGAGATTGTGGTCAAATGCTGTCCTGTGGTGCCAGATCCAGCTGTGATAATGTTTCAGATTCCATTTGATGCTGAATGGTTCACTGTCAATTATTTGTCGCAAGCCTTCTTTTCTGTGTCTCTTCATGAGGACAGACAATTTTTCTTTAGTTTCAAATGTTTGGACCAAGTTTATTGTTGGTGCAAGATTCCTCAAGGGTTTTCAGAGTCACCTTCCATAGTCAATCTGATCTTGAAAAATAATTTGGAGTCGTTGGAATTGACTTTCCAACCGACCTTGGTACAGTACATTGATGATTTGCTGATTGCCTCCAAAACAAGGGACAAGTGCAAGTATGAAATGATTGCCTTGCTGAACCATTTGGGAAAGAATGGTCATAAAGTGTCTCTGCTTAAATTGTAATACCGTCAAAAAGAAGCAAAATACTTGGGACACCAGATTGAGAAGGGATCGAGAAAGATATCTAGAGAAAGAGTTATGACCATATTGCAGATGAATCCTCTGACTACACAGACAGATGTCAGGATGTTTTAGGGATGGTAGGCTACTGTCGCCAATGGATTCCAAATTTTTCAGTCATTTCGAGACCATTGCAGAAGCTGACTCAAAAGGAAGTCACTGATTCCGTAGTGTTAGACCAGTCTGGAATGAAAGCGTTTACTGAATTGAGAGAGAGTCTGTGCAAGGCTCCGGCTTTGGGTATGCCTGACTACACAAAACCTCTCACATTGTTTTGTCATGAGCAGGATGCATGTTCTTTGTCTCTCTTGACACAGGTCCATGGGGGTGTAAACCGCCCAGCAGCATAATTTTCAGCTACTTTGGACCCAGTCGCAGCAGCCTTACCACGTTGTTTGCGCGCAGTTGCATCAGTTGGTCAACACCTTACACAGTGTGAGGCCATTGTGATGGGATACCCTTTGACTATAATAGTCCCTCACTCTATTGAGACTTACGAGGACGAAAACTCAATATTTGACTGGTGTGAGGTTGACCAGATATGAAACGAGTATTCTAAGATCACCAAATGTGTCACTGAAAAGATGTACAGTGCTGAACCTGGCAACCTTACTTCCTAATGAAATGTTGAAATTGAAAAGATGGAAGACATTGAGCATGATTGTCTTGAAGTAACTGCCTTGTGCACAAAGCCAAGACCTGACACTAGAGATACCCGATTGGAAGAGAATGACCAAATTATCTTTGTTGATCGTCCTTGTCTAAGAGACAATACAGGGACACTGAGAGCAGGATATACCATGTGCACAATTACTGGTATCCTGGAAGCTTCTTAGCTTCAAGGAGTATATTCTACCCAAGTAGCAAAACTGGTACCCCTTACTAGAGGGTGCAATGTTTCTGCTCAGCTGAAAATTACAATCTATACAGATAGCCAATATGGATATGGAATAGTCCATGAATTTTGGCCAGTTGTGGTCAATGAGAGGTTTCATGACCTCTTCTGGTTCACCAATGAGAAATGGTGAAAGAATTAAAGAACTGTTAGATGCTATCCAAATGTCTGAAAAGATTGCCGTGATGAAATGCAGTGCACATCTAAAGTCGCAGGACTTCGTGTCATTGGGAAATGGATATGCGTATCAAGTTGCAAGGTTTTGCACATTGAACTGTATATCGTTCAAAGATAAGTGGGAACTGTAGCCCGAAGAAGACGAAATATGTCCACGTTTTACATTTAAAGTAATTGATACATTGGAGGAATTGAAAATGTTGCAGAATAATGCTGAATGTAAAATTAAATGTGTGCAAAGACAAGATGAATTGTGGGTTTCAGAAGAGGGTCAGTTGGTTTTGCCCAATAGTCTGTTGGGCAAAATGGCTAGGTTTTATCATGGTCAAGCACATGTTGGGAGGGATGCCATGATTCGGTTGTTTAAACATGATTGGTTCAACCCAAGGTTTAGACAGGTTGCTGAAGCAGTTTGCCATTTTTGTGTAATTTGCCAGCAAATGAGCGCGAGGAAGGGGGCAGTGGTTAATTTGAGCTACATTGGAAGAGAAGGAGGTCCATTCTGCAGAATGCAGATGGATTTTATTGAGGTGCCTGTGTATGGAGGTTTAAGATATGTGTTGGTGATTGTGTGCATTTTTAGTCACTGGATTGAAGCTTACCCAACACGGAGAAATGACAGTCTCACAGTAGCAAAACTACTGCTTAGGGAACTGATACCATGTTTCGGTTTTCCAATCTCTTTAGAATCGGATAGGGGAAGTCACTTCAACAACAAAGTAATTAAATTACTGTGTGCAGCATTGAACATTGAGCAGAAGTTGCATTGTAGTTATTTCCCTGAAGCATCAGGACTAATGGAGCAAATGAATGGTACCCTGAAGTCAAAAGTTGCAAAGATGTGTGAGTCCACAAATTTGAAATGGCCTGATGCATTGCCTTTACTTCTGATGACATTGAGAAACCCACCCGACAGGAAGACAGGATTGTCACCGCATGAGATCCCTATGGGCCGAGCCATGAGGTTGCCAGGCGTGCCTGCAAATTCACTTGTCAACATTACAGATGATATGGTGTTGGACTACTGCAAAGGTCTGGCTGATGTGGTTCGCTCTTTCTCTCAGCAAGTCGAGGCTACCACACCGCCACCGATTCATGACCCAGGGCACAACCTGAGAGCCAGTGACCTGGTTGTGGTCTGGAAACAAGTGAGGAAAACGTGTTTGGAACCTCATTAGAAAGGACCTTTCCAGGTATTTCTGACAACTACCACAGCTGGGAAGTGCGCTGGAGTTCCGAACTGGATCCATGCCAGTCACACGAAGAAAGTGGCATGTCCACTTGATCGTGAAGAAAAGTTGTTGAGAGTACCAACAACAGCAGAGCAAGCCAGAAGAAGAACAAAGAGGAACTGAGACTGGATTTGAGCCCGTTGAGGCCGGTTCAGTCACTCCTGTGAGAGACAAAGGAGAAGACCTCCAGGAGGGTGACGGAGAGCCTATCTCAATTGAGGCAGCTGGAGAGCGTAGTCAGAGGAGGGCTTCCCTAGAAGCAGATGATCTTGAGAGACAAACAGAGCAATTGCCAGACCCGGAGGGGGAAGGAGTTGAGGCGGGATCTAAGTCACTGTGATATGATTCCTCCTGAACCAGTTGCAGGTCCGTCAAGAGAAAACACCATAGAACAAGGAGAAGTTTCAAGTTCGACTCTGAAAAGAACATTGACCAAAGGTACATTGAAAGGAGATAAATGGCCGGAGTCACAAGAAAAGAGAAAGGAAGTAGTTGTTGGAAAAACAATTGAAGAAGAAGTGGATACAACAAGGAGAGAAGTTCTAAGTGAAGGAGAATTGAATAGCGATCAAAAGTTAAAAAGAAAGAGAATAGCATGTCGAAGATATTGCAGGTCCTGCATGGGCGTATGCAACTACAGGTGAATGGCAGCAATTATTTTTGTCTTTTTGTTTTGATATAGACATTCCGGGTCGATATTTTGGCACTTGAAGGAAGCTGATGAACTGAACTGTTGAAACAAATTGGGAACATTTTTGAGAAAGAGACTGTTTAAAGTAACCTGAAAAGACTGTGATAACCAGATTTGATTTTTTAAACCTGATTTTGACAAGCTGCTTACCGATGTTGACAAGGGACCCTGAAAGTGAGACTGATAGCTGTAAATAACTGCTGAAAGAAGATTTTTGTTCTTGAATTTTGCTGCAGTTTCCTAAATTTTCTTCTGCTTTCTGATTCTTTACAGATCATGAGTAACATTAGCCAGCAGGGTAGGAACAATAAGTGCTGTAAATATATGAGTATTGGTTTGGCGATTGTATGTGGGATAGTGTTTGTTGTATTGACTAAGGGTATGTCTGTTCTTGATAAGAGTGAAGCCAACCATATTTCTGCTTTTGAGACGACTACTGTACTAACAGCAATAGAGAAGTTTAGGTGAGATGAGAAGTATTTGCATGAGGGTACGAATGTGCAAGAAGAACTTTCTTCTAATGTCTTCTATCATTACTGAGTTAGTACGTTGAGACGATGGATGTGAAGAATTGTTCTGTGTGTACACAGATTCCTTCATCAGTTGAGGAATGAGTTACTTACCATAGTCTGCCTCTCACGTATGGAATAAGTTGTAGATTGCTACTAACAAGATTTTATAACCAAGAGTACATTCAGTATTTCTACTCCAATTATGATATGGTGTTTTTGTTTGTCCCTATAATTAAGTATTTGAGTATGGTAGCTAAGGATAAGAACATAGTATTAGTTAGAGGTTTCTTTGAACGTACATTGACATTTTGCACAGCTTACCCTCTCCGCGATAATCTATCAAGCTTGCTTACTCCTTTAGAGAAGAGCTTCTTAGATCACACAGATGACAGGAGAAAGCCGTTGAAGGAGAAGTCAGAAAAAGGCTTATAGAAAAGGTCTTACAGGAATGATTATGCTTATAGTGCAATTAAAACACAAGGGAAATTAGTTCTAGATGCTCAACACATACGGAAACTCTGTATATATAGGCCCAAATCACGCCTGATACTTTGTTTGAGGGAACGAGTGAATGTAGACATGTGTTTTTGTTTCAAAGTAAATGGACGTTTATGTTGAATGGGCAGGACCCCGCTATTCCTGTGATATATTACATCTGTGATCCAAATGCTTATTACTGTCTTCAAAGAGGATGGCATGGGACATGTTATTTGGGAATAGTTTTTGAAAAGATTTTTCAAATGGATGACTTAAAGAAGTTTCCGAAAGTGACGTAATTACACCATATGAGACAGAGCAGGGAGTCTCCTTCTGGTATAGTGGGAGATATATTTGGAGCAATGATTCCTTCAGTGGGAATTGTTTTGAATTCAATAAAGATTTGAAAGTTGTCTACTATTGTGGATAACAAGTTGACACATTTTTCAGAATCCATACTCCTGATAGATACTGAATTAGCTGCTGAAAGAGCTACAACGCTTCAAAATCTCCATGTTTTGGACATTCTTTTAGCAAAGGATGGCAGAGTTTGTAGAATTAATAATTCTAGGCTTCGTTGTCCGGTCATTCCTGATAATAGTAAAGCAATTAGAGACTTAGGGGGTCATTCTGACCCCCGCGGGCGGCGGGAGCCGCCCGCCTGGAGGGAGCCGCCATATGGCCGCTCCGCGGTCGAAAGACCGCGGAGGCCATTCTGGCTTTCCCGCTGGGCTGGCGGGCGACTGCCAGAAGGCCGCCCGCCAGCCCAGCGGGAAACCCCTCCCCACGAGGAAGCCGGCTCCGAATGGAGCCGGCGGAGTGGGTATGTGCGACGGGTGCAGTGGCACCCGTCGCGTATTTCAGTGTCTGCAAAGCAGACACTGAAATACAAAGTGGGGCCCTCTTACGGGGGCCCCTGCAGTGCCCATGCCATTGGCATGGGCACTGCAGGGGCCCCCAGGGGCCCCACAACACCCCTCACCGCCATCCTGTTCCTGGCGGTCGGAGCCGCCAGGAACAGGATGGCGGTGAGGGGGTCGGAATCCCCCATGGCGGCGCAGCAAGCTGCGCCGCCATGGGGGATTCCCAGGGCAGCGGAAAACCGGCGGGAGACCGCCGGTTTTGCTGGTCTGACCGCGGCCAAACCGCCGCGGTCAGAATGCCCTGCGGGGCACCGCCAACCAGTTGGTGGTGCTCCCGCATCCCCGACCGCCGGGGTCAGAATGACCCCCTTAATTAATAATCTGACTAATGAAAGTACTGATTTGAAAGAATTAAAAGAACCAGGTGTTTGGGAGAAAGTTGGCAAGGGATTTGCTTCAGTGGGAAATTGGCTCAGCAACCTTGGGAAAGGGATCCTGTTGAACATTATAGAGAGGATAATAATTATTGTGGTTTGCCTAATTGGAATATGGGGAATCTGTAAATTGTGTAAAAGGTTTAAATTGAAAAAGTCAAAGAATGATCAGAGGAGGGAAGAAAAGAAAAGGGAAAAATTGTACAGGTAAAATTCGAAAAGGGAAAAAAAGTATGAAGGGGTTTGAAATGACAGACTTTTAGCTGATGCAAAAATTTGTGAGTGATAGTTTGGTGAGATGACATTTAGGGGGTTATTCCAACTTTGGAGGAAGTGGTAATCCGTCCCAAAAGTGACGGTAAAGTGACGGATATACCACCAGCCGTATTACGAGTCCATTATATCCTATGGAACTCGTAATACGGCTGGTGGTAAATCCGTCACATTTGGGACGGATTACCACCTCCTCCAAAGTTGGAATAACCCCCTTAGTCATCAGAGGAGGGATGGCTAGCGGAGGTGTTTTAATAAAAATTATTAATGAGAGTCCATGTATTTTGAGTTATGGATTTGTGTAGAAAATGTAATAACCTAGAAAAATAATACATGTATTTGAAAATGTGATCACGATGAGTGGCCGCCATTGTTCACGAAGTATACTTATTAATGGTTTATTAATATGAAATGTTGAGTATAAGTTTGACTAATGTGGTAATACGTCATATTAAGGGTTATGCATTATGTATTAGCTTTATTAATTGTAGGCTTTAACTGAGCGAAAGTCTTGGCCTAGTTGCACAGCCTCATGTCAAGCTGTTTTTCTTAACGTTTAATAAAATGGCTGTTCAGAGAGTTAAACTGTGATTTTTCACTGTACTGTCTAAATGTGCTTGTAGCTAAAAGTCTTTCTCATGAGAACCGATTGCTAGAAGATGCTGTTCTTGCTAAATGTAACAGTATGAGTGTAATATGTGTAAGACTGACTTTCTCAGAAGGAGAACAATGAAGCCACTGACTGGAGTATAAGCTGCAACAATATTGTTATCTTACAAGCCAGATGATGAGGACAATGCAAGAGAAGCCAATCAGCGACAGGTGAACAGAATAGAGGTAGAGTTCATAGATTTGAAGTTTTAGTTTTATTGGACAAAGTATGAACATGCGATCCTTTGACCAATAGGGACTTGGGAAATAGTTTTAGAGAAATGAACTTAACAGGACTGCACTGAGAAGAAGCAGCCATTTAGCCCCTGGCCTATTTTCTTAGTGGCCGAAAGGTCGTTACTTGCTTGAGCGTCTTGACAAGAGAAGTGCTTAACTTTACTGCTTAAAGACTGCATTTTCTGAACTTTGATGTTGAATCCTGATGCCTTGCTGACTGAACTGATGTCCTGATGACGAAGACTATCTTAGCTTGCCGATCTAATTGAGGAGAGGCATTCTTGTACCCATATGTTTTCTTATGCCTCTTTGCTTTTTCTTTATAGGTACCAACCACACAGTTTTGATAAGAGCCATAGCTAGATGTTTTCCAAATTTGTGTTTACTAAATTGTTTTACATGAAGCCCAACATGCTGATGCTAATCTGGTGTTAGTTAAGGATTCTCACTAATGAAAGTCTGCGATAGGGAATAACGTTTGATGTTTTTTTCTTTGCTGCAATCTAAATGCATGTGTTATCGTTTGCGCAATTATTCTTATTATTAATTTGCACTGTAACCTTAGAATGTGTAGTAGTTCAAACTTTGATTCAATTACGTTTCTTTCACAGGTTTGGACAGCCAGTGTTGTTTCTGTATGTGTACCATTTGATTTTGAGATTATTTTACGTGACTTTAGCATTGTTAGTATAGAGAAATAAATATTCTAACTTTTACTAAAGGTGTGGTTATTCATGACTGAGCAGTCATGGTGTGTGATAATTACTTACTCCACTGATTATTAATGCTATTAATTATCATTGATTACTGATGTTAGTGATTAATTATTGATTATTGTTCTGCCTGTACTGGATATAGGGTGGGAACATCTTAATTAGGAGTTAAAAGGTTCATCGACCTATTCGAGTCCCCTTGTAAGTTTACTTATTAAGGTCAGATGTGCTAACAGCTTCATGGAGGGTTCTTGAGCTCATCTTTCCATTCAAGGTAGGAGACAGAACTCGGTGCTTGAGAGAAGGAAAGATGTTGCATTGGTGCTAAGTACACAGATGTCGCTGTACACCCTTCAATGTCTGTGTGATCAGAGCAATGTGCCCTGTTGACCCTCCAAGTTAACATTGCAGTGAATACATATAGATATTGACCTAACTTGATCACTGAACCCTGCTCATGTACATTACCACCCAGACCACCACAAAACTGCAAAGATATTTTAAAAATATTGTTCTGATAATATGAATGTCAAGTGGCCATGCTGCAGTTGCCCATTGTGTGCACAGACAAGTTTCTGTCTTCAGCTTCACTGCCTCTGCTACACACAGGAGCAGACTTTAGGCGTTGTGTCGTGATGGTGGCTGGAGACAAACATCTGTGTTTTCTCTTACTGCTCGCACTTTCAGGTTGAAGACTCAAATGTGAAGGAGAAAAGACCATCACCCATTAACAAAAACAACTCAAATCTCTAAATGGGTGCCCTAATGGCTGATTCAAATTGTATGAGATAATTACAGCAAAGCAGTGGTTGAAGTGGGCTGGCTCACTGGCCCACTCTTTGTATACCAGCTGGTCCAAAATGTGAATCATGCTTCGTGTAAATAATGGTGAAAAGGCGCGGACCTAAGAATCAAAAGTGATGTCCAAACAATGGTGGAAGGAATGCATCAAGGCAGTGAAGGCAGAAAACGCATTCCTGGTCACATTGTTTCCTTGTGATATGAATAATAGCATTAATTTAAATATAACGTTCAACTTTTGTTCCTATTTTTAGGTATTCAAATATTAATCTGAATATCATCATTGTGCACGTGATTGCTGATGTAAGGACTGCCACCGATAGTTAGA
The DNA here is from genome assembly GCF_031143425.1 of Pleurodeles waltl. Classification (NCBI taxonomy): domain Eukaryota; kingdom Metazoa; phylum Chordata; class Amphibia; order Caudata; family Salamandridae; genus Pleurodeles; species Pleurodeles waltl. Next base: position 166,542,544 of record NC_090443.1, on the reverse strand, counting down.
AGAGGAACTGCGTATGGACTGAAGAGAGCTGGAGGTAAGGAAACTGTATACAGAAGTAAAATATTTACCTGCTGGTTATGGTTTCATAGGAATGAACTCTTGGGTTTGTATCGCCCATGCTAAGAGACCATTTGCTCAAGACAACTTTGCATTAATGCTGGTAGCTTGATTCTTTGTTGCATGCATTATTATTTTATTATTCATGTAGCAAAAGCCTAGCTGAAATGCAGTTAAGCTTTCTAGGGACAATCGATCTGGAAAAACGGAAGTTTGTGTACATAGCACTGATCTTTGCTATTCTTTAAAGTGATGTACCTTCCCCCACCCTCCAAGCATTTGAAAATAGGGTTGCCTATAATTGGGAACTTTCTCATAAACTATGTGTAATTTTTATGACAAGGAGCTAAATTATGCATTTTACACAACACGTCCGTGCCCGGCATCACGCTGCGAAAATTGACACAAGGCATGCCTCAAACAGAAACGTCACATAAGCTACTGACGCGAGTCCAGTTCAACTAGAAAATAGTTCTCAGCTTTGGTTCTACTATTCCTGAAGGACATTTTGTGCACAATAGATTCTCCCGCAGGTGTAAATGATGTGAAATATCACAAATGTGTAATGATAAAACAGGTATTTTGGCCAGGACCTAACTGAAGGGACACCTCCATTACTAGAATACTGAACTGGGTCACCTTCACTTTCCCCACAAAGCTCCTTGCTTCCTTTACTGCACAACATTGCACATCTATAACATGTTTGGATGGAGGTTGAGGTGGATAGAAAAAAGTCTAAAAACTGTGGACCTTGGCTGACAGCCTCCCATCCCGACAGGGAGTGGAGGTCATGACCTCTTCCTCCATGCCAATGGACCATCTGACATATTTAGAGATCCCCATATACTTCACCGAGATCTCTCTGATTTGAAGGGAACAACTGTCACTGCAGCTCCCCTCATTGTAGTGAAGTGATATATCACAACTGTATTCACTCCTAATGGAAGATGGCAGCAATCGTTTAAAGTAAGATTTCTGGCCTTTATTGCGACTAAATCTCGCGAGGTCAACGCATTTCAGCTCATTGAACCTTGTTCATGACAGTGTCTGCCATTTTCTTTTCACGTTTAAAGTGCCTACATTCCATTCACGTCAACACACGACTGCTGCACACAATAGGTATGGACACAATTCCACAAATAATTTCGTGTTTATATGACATTTCTAGTTACCTTGAATATGCCGTGTTTTAAAGTACCAAGTTCATAGTATTCATACTGTGATCATCGTTTTAGCTATATTGAAAACAAATTCCTACCTACACGATCGTTCAGTCCATCAAATCGCTTTCATGTATGTAAAACCAAAAACATAATTTGTCATTGTATCTTGAAATGTGGTGGTATTCATTGTAATTTAAGAGCTGGTTCCATGCCCAGATGTCTGCCCAAGTGGGCATTCGATTTATCATTAAGAATGTAAATTGTTTGCTCCAGGAATTCCTGTTAAACAATGTAAATTGTTAAAAGCAAATGCACTCAATTCTCAAAAGATTAATAGCTTCATGTATCCGGAAATGGATAACACTTGAATTTCATACTAAGACTGGTTTAGTGATGGACGACTGATTCTTGCTTAGATTTGAGCCCACCAGACTCCCACGATTTGCACTCAGGAGCGGTTCGCGGTACTTTTTAGGGGCAGCACACCGGGACGGTGGAGGGGGGTGTTCGGGGTGGGATTATTTAAAAAAAAAAAAAACACACTTACCTGGATTGTCACAACTGCCGCCGCAACCACCAGGGCGCTCCTCTGCTGCAGGCACAGGCTTCCAGCCTGCCCTGAGGCCAATCCTGACACTGCTCAGAGCAGCATTCGGATTGGCTGGGAGCACCCAGCCAGGGTGCTCCCAGGGCGGCTGGGAGCCTGTGCCTCCTATCTCCAGCCCGGCAACACAGTGCCAGGCTGGAGGAAGCACAGTGCGCATCTGTGTTTGGCCCGCCTGAGGCGGCCGTCCAAACATACATGCGCAATGAGGGCTCAGTGCTCGTCAGAGTCCGTGGCCCCACCCTTTTTAATACAAAACAATAATAAACATAGTTTATTATTGTTTTGTATTAAAAGTTTTGCAGCTACTGACGGGGAGCTGACGCTCCTCCGCCCTCATGGAGGAGCTGCACCTGTTCGCACTCAATAATATAGAAGGATTCTAATGCAAACAAATGATTTTTTTGAATCCCCTTCACGATTTTTTTTAGATGCAATGACATCATTTCAACAGTTTTGCCTTCTCTTTATGGAGCATCCTAAACTGTCTTGCTTTTGGGTAATTAGCCTCACCGATCTTGACATCCATCAAATGCTTCAATATTTGTTTACTTACCTGAATATGGTATTCCCAATGTATCTGTTAGGGCAAGAGAATAGACTGCAACATCTAACTTACAAGTTAAGTGTTTGTTGAATTTTAGGGGGACTTTGAAAAAGCGAGTTTCATCTGAACTACAATAAAGGCCATTTTTGCATGCCTTACAGTTGTTCAACTTTAAAACCTTCGTCCTTTTTGTAAACCAACTCTCAATTTTGCATTTTACAAAATGGCTGTGAATGAATCCATCTTTAGGATAAAAATCATAAAATGAAATTTCAAACACTAGAAGTAATTTATTTAGAGAATGGCCAATGTGAACAACAGATGTTTCTTCATGAAATCGAATTAAGATCGAGTAACGAAAACAAAATTAAAACCAAGAGTGGTCAAAGATTGATAGGGGACAAATTAGTTGATTGAAATAGTCTCATTTATATTTTTCAGAAAGGTTTTGATAATGGCAGGAAAAAAAAAGAACCTTAATAGCTGACTTGAGTTTGGATGTGAACTCAGACCTAGACATGGATGCAGGGAAGGAGTATCTATCAATCAAACAGCAAGAACATCTGTATCTTTTTAGTAAAGTTTTGCTTACTACATATGAGAAAATACCCCTTTTTATGCGGTCACTCCCATTTTATGATACATTTTATTGCTGTTTTTTTAACTCTGCATGCTGGGGCACTGTTATACAGTGCCTAGTATACGTGCTCCAATACCTAAAACATGTAGAAATAGCCCAATCCTTGGATGACTTATTTATCTTTCATAAAAAGCCATTGCATTGGGTGTAGAAAATACACAGATGCAGAACAAATTAAAAATACACTTGTGTACTGCAGCACTTATGGTGATATTCACTAGGATGTTGTTGACAAGGACAACATGACTGAAGGGCAACAACTGTAGCCAGACTGCTGTGGTTTAACCCTGCAGACTGACCTGTCAAAATATCCCTTTTGACTAAAATAAATATTACTTTTGAATACGAATAACTCACTCCTCTGTAGGCATTCTAGCTCACAAGGCAGGGTGCTAAGAATTTAAAAGTGGGACATGTGGAAAGTTAATTTTGCCATATCTCTGCAGTGACAAGCCCCCTAAACCTATTTTCACTGTCGAAGGCTGTGGCTGTCCTACGATTAAAATATTAAGTATCTCTGGTTTGGGACCAGCTAGAAAAATAATTATGTAACTCTTTGTGATATTAATTAAAAGTCCAATTCAATGGTGAATAGCAGTGGGCAGAACTCAGGGATTTTTGCTCTTCAGAATCCTGCAGAGTTACAGAAAAACTGCAGAGTTCCGCCATTTGGTGGAAAAAAGCACATCACTATGCTCATGCTGTGATTTAGCACCAGCAGATTGTTCCATGCTGAAAAAGCAGCGCAAAAGGCACCACAAGGTGCACAAGAGGGCGCAGTTACTTGAGTTGATTTTGCTGCCGCTCAAATAGATTTTCTACTCGGGCGGCAGCCTTCTGACCAAGAATGGCCTCAACTGCCCACGTTAGAAAAAATCTAGCAGAGATCCTCTTAGCGACTGGAAATCGCACAAAGGAACACCAAATCTTGCTTGTGATCACCAATGTGCCATTTAGGAGCCGCACACAAGAACAAAAACCACCATGTGGCAATTGGTGGAATATGGTTGGACCTCTGCATTAAAAGTAAGGTGGAGCCACCAAAATTCCACCAATTCTGCAGGCGGAATGGAATATTTCAGCAACCCCTAATAGTAAACTGTCAGTCAAGTGCTTGACCTTAATGAGATGTGACGTTTCGTTCAGGAGCTACACAATAGTCCACCTTGATTGACAGGATGACCTGAATGGGCAGAGATGACTCCTCTGAGACCAGGTGGACATCGAGGGCGGGGTCTGTGTCTGTCCTGTTGGCACATCAGTATCACATCCTGCCTGACAAGTTTGTCTGAGGCACATGTGAAACTTTTTCACCTCTGAAAGGGATCAAACAGGACCAGAATTCTTATGTATCCACTATCTGTTTGCTTAAGGGTCCTGCTTTTGTCCTACCAGACTTCAGTCTCCTGTTTTGTTGTGGGCCCAGGGACTGCTTCAAACTGGATCATAGTGTTAGATATGGAGGACACTGGTGATTTGCATAATACCATTCCTTACACCCTCAAGCTGTCAGAGCCCAAAGCTGGTATGGCTGAAGATTTTGCCCAGCTTAGAATTGCCATGGCGTGTGGCATTTTGGGCCTGCTTGCATTAGGTCAAACCAGAACTAACAAAAAAAAGAGGTAGAACTTTTACCCTAATGGTTAGGGAGTGCCCAGGAGTCACCCCAATCATATAGCTGGTGCCAGGCATAAATGTAGGTGAATTCGCAGACCACCTGAATGGCTACAGGGACAAAAAACTGCAAGAGATCTTTTTCCAGAAGTGCCCAGTGGACAAATGGCAACTAAACCTAGACTAGAATCTTCTATTGGCGTCTGCCTGACACCATGAGAGTCTTTAAGTACCACCCTTGGAGTCGGTCCTTGTGGCCTTAAAAGTGTACTACTTTAGCTGTTAGGGTATCAGAAGAAAGTTTAAAAAGTGTTGAAAACTTTTCCTCCAGAGCTTCAGAGCCCACCAGAAAAAGCATTCAACTGGCAGTTCCACAGTGTCAGATTGGATTTCAGCTTTCTCCTTGTCAAAGGTTCCCGCACCTCTGAAAAAATTGCTAAGTCCTGTTCTGCATTGGGAGTTTGATAATTGTCAGTGAGAGATCTCCAAAGTTCCAGAGTTCCAGTGGGACTAACCTGGCTTAGGCCTTTCGTTCCATGGCGAAGGCTAACGTTTCAGCGCGGGCCTGCTCAGGAGGATTTTTCCTCTAAAAAAGTAACAGCCATTCTGGCTTGAAAGTTAAAAGCAGTTTAAAAATTTTGGCTTTGAGTTTTACCTGGACCAGTTCACTTGTTGTATTTGAACCAAGCTCCATTGAGGCTGGCCTTAAGTTGCACATTGGTCTCAGACTACCGGGTCAATTGACTTACATTGGGGGCTTTATTTTTAGTGTTGCTACTGCCACTTCAAATCTTTGAAAATTAAAATCTTGAATTCGCCTTTTTGATTATTTGTTTTTTTGGTTCCATTTTGCTTGTTGCACTTTTCTCTCTTTTTATAGATTTGAAGTTGGATTTTTATTGTTTTATTTCTTTAACTTTTTAAATATTTTGTTACTTCCAAATCGTTTACACCTTTTCTTTAACTTAAATAGGTCTCCTCTGTGCCATAGCTACCAGTGGTTGGGGTCATGTTTAAGTTAGTGAAAACGTGATCAGACCTAACAGGTGAGTGACTTGATTTCATGAGATGGCCTATCATCCACCCCAGCTAATAATTCCCTTTCTTTTACTGTGGTTAAACAGAAAAGCAGAATCAAGCATCACAGAGGTTCCTGTAACAGCATAGCCTGTTCATGCAGGCAGGTGAAAATGTGATTTTGGCCCCGTAAAAATATATTTTTTTCTTTTGCATAATATTGCACTGCCATTTCTGTCTGTTGCAACTTGTGACATTATACGTTACAAAACATTTGCCCTGTCTTCAATGTAAATTGTTTCTCCATTGTTTAATTTTCTTAATTAGAATGGAGCTATAGAATCAAGAGATCTAAACGATATAAATATAGAGCCCGCAGCAGCAGAATATACCAGGTATTAAAGGCTTGCTCAAGCATTCAATTCCTGAGCCGAAGGCCAGAGCCTTTAACAAGTGGGCGGGCCTTTAATGACAGGTATAGCCTGCTAAAGCATGCTCTACAACTATTAGAACATTCCACCCCTAGAAGGCAGAATGTTCTAATTACTAAAACAAAGGCGTCATGGAGCCTGAGGAGGTTGAAATTCCCTCGGGCTCCATTAGGCCTTTGGTCACAGCAACAGCTGTGAAAAACAACATTGTTCAACATCCTACCCACCTGCGCCAGACTAAAGGCCTCCTTACCTTCAGGAGACTTCTCAAGACCTGGCTGTTCGAGCAGAGCAGCACCGCCACCCCTCCTCTCCCCCTAAGCACCTTGAGACCCTCACGGGTGAGTAGTGCGCTTTATAAATTCCTGATTGATTGACTGAATGGAATGTTGGAGCTCTGGGCTTCTACTGGCCATTCCAGAGCACTCCCTTCTCCTCAGTCTCTTCAGTGGAGCTCCTAACATTCCAGTGTTTTAATAAACATCAATGTCTTTCCCCAGGGATGGAGAAACACTGCTGCAAACTTTATCTGGATGGCTTCTTCAGCAATCCTTTGGAACACCAACAACATGCAAAAGCCAAATTACAAAGAGTTCAATTCATATTCTAAATAAATTTGATATTTTGAGTAATATGTATGACTTGTGAGATTTATAGGGAATTTTTTCTTGCTTCGAAATATAGCTCTAAATCAAACCAAGGAACAACCCATTCAAAGAATGGAGACAAGCATAAGAATAAAAATATATTCAGAACCTTTTTGAATATAAGAATTTGAAGTAAGCCTTCCATTCAGCCCCTATTTTCAACCAAGCGAAACAACGTTTTATTAATTTATACACAATTTAACAATAGAAACTATTCAACGATTGTGAAATATTAGAAAAACAAATGGGAAAAAAATATTAAAATCTTAAGCGTGATTTATACAATGTACTTAGTTCTCTTTGCACCATATTCAAGTTATTTCCACAAATATTCTCCAAATATTCAATATGCCGTCGTAGTAATTAAACATCAAGAGCCCTTTAGATTTGCATTTCACTTGTCTCCATTTTTCAACGCTATGGGATCATTAATTTAGCTATAGTTCTTGCATGATATATTGCTTGCACTAATTTAATCCTTTTTACAGCCTATATGTTGTGTCTTATGGACAAATCAAATTTCTTCCTCTAAAAGTTTCCTCTTGTTTGTGATAATCTTTGGCCACTAATTATTCAGATCACACCATATCAGGTCTTGCTGTCTCTTTTGTGACCCTCCATATAGAACAGTGTGTCAATGTAAGAAATGGGGTTATTAGTCTAGAGGGGTGGAACTCTCACTTAAATAATACACATAATCCATGTAAGGGTGAGCCAGAAAAGTCACTAAATTAACCTGTACTTAACTCTCTAGTGGCTTAACATAGAGGCAATGTGTAAAGTGTATTATGCAGCACAAAAACTGAATAAAGTGTAAACACAACACAAGAAAAACCCTAAAAGCAATTTAGAAAAATAAAGTAAACTTCAATAAATAAAATAAATAACACCTAAATGAATAAATCCAATCAATACAACCAGAGATATTTGGTTTTAAAATGTTATGTAAAAATAGCCCCTAGAAGCACAAAGTGCCGCTCATGATTATCTGGTCCCATTAAACCAGGGGAAGTCATAAGTTCAGGCCAAACATGATGAAGCACAGGTAAATAATAGGTCACTTTGCAGTCACATAGAGACTAAGATTTCTGTAATTTCACTTTTTCTTCAGTTTTCTTCAGAAGGAGGTCACACTGATGCCAGCCAAAGGCCCGTGACCTGGGAGGCACCTCTTGGGGTTCAGGAGTCACTCCAACAGATCCAATCTTCCTTCTTCAGACAACAAGACAGTCCTTCAGCCTGCAGGGCAGACCTTCTTCTGAATCTTCCACAAGACCAGGGGTGCTTTGATGAGAGTTTCTAAAGGTCCACATTTGTTGCTTGGTGGCAGCCGTTGTGTGGGGGACTTCCCTGACTTACTCCCAAAACTAGTTTTGGTCAGTTCTTCCCCTGGGTTTGGCTTCAAACTGTCTAATGTGTCAAAAGTCAGGCACAGTGTCAGACTCTTTTGTGAGTGCTACAGGAGGGGCCCTTTGAAATGTAGTCAGGGCAAAAGGCAGCTCCTCCACAGCCATCCTGTCAGGAAGATATTCTCCCCTCACACCTTGGCTTTCCTTGTCTCAATTTCTGACAGCAATACACAGCCTACAACAGCAGAGCTATTCACAGGCATGTGACCCAGGAGACTGGCAGAAAGGTACAGTTAGTTTGGGCACGAAAATGCCAGCTTTCTAAAGTGGCATTTTCAAAACTGCAACTTAAAATCCAATTACACCATTAAATAGGATATTAAATTACACTTTATTAGAGTGTAAACCACATATTCCTTTCTGTCCCCCTTTTAAAGCTAGTACTTATGATGTGTAACAAGGAATCCAGGTTTTGGTATACGGGAGAGACAGCCTTACAACAGTGACAAAGGAGTTTTTCACTGCTAGGACATGCAAAACATTTTTTTTAAAACATCTTTATTCATGATGAGTATGAAAACATCAATAACCCCAGCCACAAGGAAGCATCATAATAATGATAACATTTCTATGCATTGCAAAGGACACCAATAATGGCAGGTAATGTGATGTTACAATAACATCATGTACATAAAGGGATTAAATAAACAGCAAAAAATTTGGCAGGGAAGTGGATAGTGTCCCAGACTAGTCGTAATGGAGTTGTGAGGTATATTCGGCCTTCGGGTTCCAAAGTAAGTAAATAATCTCAAATATGCTGCCAAATATCTTCTGGCCTCAAGGTCAGGGGTTGGAGGGTAGCATAGAGTTCACTGGTAGTATCACAGTACACTAGACTTTTCAGTCAGCCCTTGGCAGTGGGCAGGTGGTTATTTCCCCACTGGAGAATGATCTCACGTTTGTTCTGGAGTAGGGCAAGTGCACTGAATCAGCGTACGCTTTTCAGGATGTCTAGGACATATCCCAGCAGTGCCACCAGTGGGTCAGGAACAATCTGCATGTCAGTCATTAGGGACTGTTGAAAGCAGACGTCGCACTAGAAGGGGACCATGGTGCTGCAAATCCACATCATGTTTTTGAAATCTTCCCCATCAGTATGACATTTGGGACAGCCAGATAACCTAACAGAGTTTAGGCATGCTAAGGTGTTAGGGGTGATATAGGCTCTGTATAGGAATTTGGAATGAATGAATTTGTGGCAGTGTTTAGGCGAAATGAAGTGTGTTTGGGGGCGGCAGGCATACCAGATTTTGTCAGTTAAGGGGCATCCCAGATCAGTCTCCCCTGTGGTCCTAAGTTTCACATCGCATTGGAGCAGGAGAGAAAAGCAAGCACAGAACAGTCTGGAAACCAGCCCTTTCCTGTTACTGTCAGTGACCATTAGCATCAGGGGGTAAACTAATCCGGGGCCAACAGGTAAGATAGCAACAGTGCTCGAAGGAGTTGGAGTACAAACTGGTACATGTAAGTAGCAGTAGTGAAACAAGTGTCTTCTGAGAAAAAGTGTGGCCATCTGGAAACAAGTCACCAAAGATAAATATAGCATATCATGTCAATGTGAATTGGACCACCTGCTCTTTTTTTTTTTTTTTTTTTTTTGTAGTCCTCATATTCATCACCCCTGCTTTGGTTGAGTAGAAAAGGCACTGACGCGGCAAGCGACAACATGCCTCCAAGTACATAGTCCAAACCTCGGTAGATCATCCCATCTGATCTACTAATTATACTTTTTTCGTACGGATGTCATTGATCAAAAGTTGTTGCTTTCAATCATAGCCAAAGCAGCACCTCCAAAGAGTGGGGGGGAGATCTAATCATTGGACTTTAAAAGTTCAAAAGTACAAAAATTGTTTTTTTTTAAGGAAGAAACAAAACAAGGAGCCTATATAACAAAGAATAATATGTTAATGATACACATTTTCCCAATACAACCAAAAATTATCTCTTCTAGACAGGGGGCCCCGTTGTTCCAGTGTACAAATTCGATTTACAGATATTTGCCAGTCCAACACACGAGGAGGAAAAGGATCAATCCATTTATGACAGATTTCTCGCCTAGCTAGAAGGATTAATATAAACAGCAAGTACTCCTGCTGAGCTGACAATTTCTGATAGTTTGTATCCTGTTCCCGCACCCCAAACACCACTAATGCGAGGTTTAAAACTAAGTTGACATTAAAGATTACCTTAAAAGTACTCCCTATATCCCCCCAATAATTCAACAACTTAGAGCATTGCCAAAACATATGGATATCATCCGCCTTATCTTCCCCACACCTTGGACAATTTTTCTGAGTTTTCCCAATAGCTGTTAATTTGGCCGGAGTCCAGTAAACCCTATGGAGTGTGAACAAATGATTTTTCTTCAGCCCCACAGGACTGGTAGTAAGCCACGATATTGAACAAGACTTTTGCCACAGTGCAGTAACATCTAAAGCTGGAAAAATTGATCCCCACTTCGACAAGGGAAGGGAGGCACTATCATCTGATGTTTCTAACAAAGCGTGGTACCATAATGCAACCTCTTTATTGATGGTTTTCTGGTTTAGCTTCCCTTCCCATATACTCCTCCCTATTTCTCCATTTCGACGGGACTTTACCCAACTAGATATCTGAAGATATTTAAATCTAGAAACTGTCCCACCAGTACCTTCCTGGAATGCACACCAACTTAACACTTCAACTCCTTCTATTAACTGGCCCCATCTTTCCATCCCACTTGCTCTCAAAGGCGTTGATAGTTTGTCTATAAGGCATTCCGGAGTGCCAGGAGAATCCCAAATGGGAGCCGAACTACAAAAATAAGGTATCTCTAACGCCCTCCGAAAATACATCCAAACATTACATGCATGTCTAGGGAGTTTCAAACGAACTTTCTTAAAGTAGCTGGGATGTCCAAATTTATATAAAAAATGGTCTGCTCCTTCTTCAAGGTGTGCCGTTAATGCTCTCCAGACTAAATCGTGCTCTGATTTTTTATTCAATAAAAATCTAATATTTTTTAACTGGAAAGCCAAATAGTACTTAAAAAGGTCTGGAGACGCAATACCTCCCCACTCTCTCTTTCTACTCAACTTTTTCCAAGCAATCCTAACTCCCTTGGAAGCCCATACAAATGAGGATAACTCCCCCTGTAGTTTTTTAAACCAACTCTTCTCGAACTCTAGTGGGATAGTATTAAATAAAAAAGTAAATTTTGGAAGGATACACATCTTCAAAATATTGGATCTTCCAATTATCGTAAGAGGAAGAGCGGCCCACGCCTTTAACAGTTTTTTGGTTTCCCTATATACTATGTCAAAGTTCAATTTAGCTACCTCGTTAAGATCAGCTGCTAATCGAATACCCAGATATCTGATCTCTTGTTTAACTAAAGGGGAAGCATACGACAAGTTCCAACACATTATTTCCGTCTTTTCTGCGTTTATGCTGTACCCGGAAAGTCTACCAAATTGTTCCATCAAGGCAATGACCCTAGGTAGAGTAGACCTAACATCACTTGTGTATATCATCAAGTCATCTGCGTATAATGCTAGTTTTTTTTCCCAGCCCCCAGTTCGAAATGGGATAATCTCCTTAGAAGACCGAAGTAAAGTACCCAAGGGTTCAATGTATAAATTGAAAAGCAAGGGAGAAAAGGGGCATCCCTGTCTCGTACCCCGCCTGATCCTAAATTCTTGTGTTAATTGGCCATTAACCAGGATTCTTGCTAGGGGCATCTATACAGTTCCCCTATCGCCCTAATAAAAGGGATTCCCAAGCCCACTTTTTCCAACACCACCTTCAAAAACAACCAATTAACGCGATCAAAGGCCTTGGCCGCATCAAAAGACAAAATCGCCAATGGCGCCTTCTCGTGTGCCGCCAAATCAACTGCAGCAAATAACTCGTGAGTTATCTCGTGAAGCTGCCTCCCCTTCATGAAACCCTTTTGGTCCAGATGGATCAGATTGCCGACGACTCTCCCCAATCTCTTGGCTAAAATTCCTGTATAAAGTTTATAGTCTGCGTTCAGCAAGAAGATGGGCCTATAGGAGGAGCAAGACGTGGAATCCTTACCCGGCTTTAACAATAAGCAGATTGTCGCCTCTCTCCAGGAATTGGGAATTTGGGCCCCTTCTATCAACATAGAGTTAAATAGCTCTAATAAAAATGGAGTAAGTTCATCCCCCAAAGCCTTGTATAATTCATTAGGAAGACTATCTGGCCCCGCTGCCTTAGCTTTTTTTAATGCCTTTAAACCTTCAGCCAACTCAGCCTCATTTAACTTATCATTCAATAGGAGCATCTTAGACTCCTCTAGAACTGGGAGGTCTGCATTATCTAAAAATTCTCTTACCGGCTCTTCCAGGTTAACCGAACTTTCTGAATATATCTCCTGAAAAAAAGATACAAATGCCCCCTCAATCTCATCTGGCTCCGTGCAAATCTGATTCATAAGCTCTGATTTGACCGATAAAATGTGCCTTTTGTAAAGGTCCGACTTAACCTTCCACGCTAACAATTTACTGCAACCTTCTCCATATTCAAAATGTGCATACTGACTACTTTCCCACTTTAACCTACAGCGATTTTCCAAAAAAGCGTCTAACCTAGACCGAACCTTTTCCTCTTGGCAAGACAGCTCCTTTACTAAGTCCGTTTTCCCTTCTAACTGCGCCTTATACAATGCGACTTGAAGGGTTTTTAATAACAATTCCATGTTTTCCAGCTTTTCCCTCTCTTCACGATACTTATAAGCTGCAAGGTTAACTAACGTCCCTCTTATATCAGCCTTAAACGCATCCCAAACACACCACAAACTTGCTGTTCCTTGATTCACCTGAAAAAATTCTCTAGTATCTTTTTTTAACACTTCTACTACTGCGTCATCTAAAAATAAAGCACGATTAATTGTGCTCCTAGTAGTCCTGTTAATAACCCTAATATCTAAGTGTAGTATTACTGCAGAATGGTCTGACAAGTATGCAGTGTTGTGGGCTACCCTTCTTACCTCCGGGCATAGACTTTTATGAATTAAAAAAAAATCTATTCTGGATCTATGCCCATATTTTTTATTGTGAAATGTATATCTATCTCCTTCACCCCGTCTCCAGTGCCAGGCATCTACCAAGCCTAAATCCTGCATCGCTTGTTTCACCAGTGCCCTTGTTTTAGGTGAATTTACCGTACCCCGAGGGGTTGACTTGTCCTGTGCAGGGTCTAGCAATATATTAAAATCCCCACCTAACACCACTGGGTACCTAGCTGAAAGTAGAATATTAAATAAGTCTTGAAATGGCGTTGGGTCATCAATATTTGGCCCGTAGTAACCCGACACTGTGATCCAGTGACCGCATACACACAGCTCTACCACTACCCACCTCCCTCTGGGGTCAACATGTACTGTTCCTACCCTGAACCTCATGGATTTCTTAATCAAAACTGCCACACCTTTTATTGTACTAGTTTGAGAAGAGCATACGCTAAACGAAACCCAATTCAGCTGTTAAAGCCAGGTCTCCCATTCAGTTTGGTGAAGATGGGTTTCCTGCAGTATAATAATCTCCTCCTCAACAAAACGCAAGTACTCAAAGATCTTCCTCCTCCTACCAGACACCCTTAACCCATTCACATTCCAAGAGAGGAATCTCAACCTTTCAATACCCTGTATGATCGTTTATAAAGCGAAGGAGGAAAAAGGGAGAACACCGACCCCCCGACCTATGTTAGCAACATATGAGGACTTTCTTATTTTATTATTTTCAACCCACCAAACCCAAAACAAACCCCAACCCCCCGTGCCTCCCACCCCTACACCCGACCCCAACATGCCCCCAAAACCCCCCCCCCAGAGGAACCCTCCCTATTTCTACTGGGATACCCATCCTGTTATCCCATCTTCGAACCCCTCGCCGGACGGGGTCTTTCCACTAGATCTTATTGAGACGCCTTAATCTGATCTATAAATATGCTGACCTCCCCAGGGTCTCTCATATTGTACATTTTATTCTTCCACATTATACGGAGAGCTGCCGGGAACCTTAGTTGGACTGTTGCCCCAAGTTCACGAAGCTCCCGCATGAAGTTTCCTAGCTCCTATTGCCTATCTAACGTTGCCTTAGACACATCTGATCTTATCCTAAGAGACCATTCCCCCTTGGGGAAAGCCCCAACCTTGAGGGCTTCAGACAAGATTCTTTCCTTAATAGAGTATGTGTTGAAATTTATCAGAATCCTCCTGGGGTTTTTCCTTCCTGGATTTTTCTTAAAAGGATCACAGTGGACTCTCTGAATGTCGTCTTCCAGATTGAACCCTGCCATACTAGGGAGGACCTCCTTAATCAGCGAGATCACATAGCCCTTAATATCTTCCCCCTCCAAACCCTCTGGGACTCCCAGGAGCCTGATATTATTTCTCCTCATGTTATTTTCCAATATTTCCAATTTGTCTTGCAACAACTTTTCTCCCCGTTTCAATTGTAAAATGTCCTTAGATTGAGCTAACACTCGCTCCTCGTGGGCCTCCACCACTGCCTCTAGCTTCCCCAGCCGGTCTGATAACAGGTTGATTTTACTTTCCAAGACCTCACAGGCTTCCCGAATCCTAGTTTGATTAGTTTCTGAAATCTCAAATTTTCCCCTAATTTCTTTAGTAAGAGAGATTAACAGAGCCTGTACATCCAAGTCGTGTGGTATTGATCCACTAGAGAAATTACCATCAACTTCCAGCAAGGGTAGAGTCTTAGGAGGGCCCTCTCTCAGCGTAGCTGGTTCCTTGTCTAATAGTTCTTGTGCTGGGCCAACAACTGGACCGCCTTCAACTAGCTTAGAAACCCCTAACTTGCCTAAGACCGGTTGAGCGTTTGCCATGTCCTGTGGTGGAGGGATTGTAGTCTGAAAGTACCTTGTGATCAACGAGTCGCTCCTCCCCTGGATCTCGATTTGACTCTCCTCTCGGTGGGGTAGAGGGTGATCCACGAGTAATGTTGTGTAGGATGACCCCTCGCCATAGGTTTTAGGATCTAAGACCGCTATGCCTGGTATTATAGTTCCAGACACCTGAGTCCGAAGATTAGCACTTGCACCACGGGTACCGGGCTTACTTTTCCTGGCCACAATCACGTCATTGACTTCTGCCCGGGCACCCCTGGGGCGACGCTTGATTGATGACATACACTGTGGGGCTCCGACACTCTCACACTCCCTTCTTACCCCCTTCCCACTTAAGTTATTTCTGGTGAAGACCCCCGGGGTCTCCGGGAGGCTCCCACGAAGAGAGCAGCGGGAGGTATAAGATCTCCCACATCGCACACCCCTCGCCTCTTCTGTCCAAATACTGGAATTTAGAGTCTGTTTCCAGGGCACCCCGCCACCCCTCCCCGTAGTCAATGACCCCCCCTTCTTGTTTGCCGTTTTCCTCCTAGTTTTCCCGACAAAAGTCGGAAAAAAACACTGTAGAGAGGTAAAATGAAATTAACGAGGTGCAATAACAGGAGTATTTTTCTTACCCCCTCTCTCTCTTTCTGACAACTGGAAATCCTGGAAAACACAGTACAAGATGTGAGGGTCTGAGTACCCCACCCCACGGGGAACCTATCCAAGCGACGGCCCACCTCTTTTCTCAAGACCCCTAAACCTGAGAAACTCTCAGTTGAAGCAGCAATTTACAATCTCAGCCCTTCCAGAACCACCACGAGTACAAGAGCGCTGAATATTCGGCGTCCATCTGTGCTTCACATCCCTTCTGCGCAGAGCAGCAAGTTTGCACAGGTTTTGTGTTTATGGGGTGACAAGGAGCTGAAACTTAACACTCCCTGGCAAATATGCGGTTGTAAAACGCGATACCAAAGCATGAAATTCCTCTGGTCCATAGAAGACTCTTGCACCTGCTTATTTTTACAATAAGCAACACTTGCATATATATATATACGCGTTAACCTAAGACCTCCGCTACTCCTGGGAAGGCAGCCTCGATAGTATTAACTGCCTCTGCCTGCTAGAGACAGGCTATAACCAATGGACTAAATCCCCCGGGCTCCCCCCCAAGCCGCCAAAATAATGTCACCGTCTTTTGCCGCTCCTCGCTCCGCTGACACAGCTCCAGGGCTTCCCCCCAAAAGCGCTGAGCGGGCGCTCCAAGTTTCCAGGCTCCCGGTCCAGTGTGCGAAGGCGCGAGGGGGGAATCCTCTCCCTCGCCCTCCTGTCGATCGGGCCGTCACCAGGGGGCCGGGGGCACCAAACAAGCCTGAAACCAACAGAAAAAAAAAACTTCTGCAGCCCTCCTGAGCGCAGACCGAGGGGAGGTCTGCTCACGATCCAGATCGCGCGATGTTTGGCGTCTCTCGTCCGTCCGACGGGAGTTCACGGCAGCGCGTTAGCTGGCCGTCATGTTCCTCCGGACCACCTGCTCTTTTGTTAAAGTTGCAGCACCAGAAAGTACAGGAGTTCTCCCTCTAGTAATCAGAGAAGCTTTCTCCAGGCACAGGGGTTGGTGGAAATTGTTTGTATATCCATTGGATCCAAAGGGAGTCCAGCTGGGAATAACGAGTTCGGGGGCCTCAGTTCAGCATGATCCTATTCAGGTTTGGGATATGCAAGGCTAGCATCTAGGTGATATCAGTGCTGGGTGAATTGACACTGGGGAGCTAGATAATAAAAGTGAAAATGGGGTACTCCAAACCTACCCTGTTCTTAGGGGAGCACAAGGGTCAGAGCATAATGGGTCAGTGACCCACCCAGATCAGTCACAGTAGAATACCCTGCAGGGAAGTACAGAATGAGTTAGTTAGAGAGATGGGTATATTCAAGAAAATATATGAAAAATGAGGGAGGTCTTTATCTTTATGATCAATATTTGGCTGACCATCGAGAGGGGGGGCGGAGCCACTGTTCCATCTGGGTGGTGGGCTTCTGTATGGCAGGGTCATAGTTCATTCGGATGACATGTTTCTTATTGTTGTGTAGGAATATACCCAGGTATTTAACTGGACCATCGCTGCAGGTCAGCGAGAACTCACAAGCCACTGTGGTGGCAGCATCTTTGAAGGGGAGAAATTTGTCCAATTAATATGAAGGCTAGAAAGGCTGCCAAATGTAACTATTTTGTGGAAGATCAGAGAAAGAGTAACAGTAGAATGGCATCCAAAGAGCAGAATATCATCGCCATAAAGTGAGAGCAGTAGGGCCTAGCTTAAACTGCAGACCGTGTTGTAAATGTTTCTCTTGAAGATGCCACCCTATGGGATCCATAACAATTATGAAGAGCAGTGGGGAAAGGGAACAACTTTGTCGATTCCCTCTGGTGACGGCAGAGGGGGAGGTGAGTGAACCGTTGGCCTGAATCTGAGCTGTAAGCTGTGAGTATAAGAGTGTGACTAAGGAAGTGAAATGGCACGAGACATCCAGCTCAGCTAGATTTGCCTGCAAGAACCACTGGGGAAATTCTCCTGAGCACTAAAAATACCATGTGTAGGTTCAGGGAGGTGGAGCAGTGTTGAATGAAACTTGACTGAATAGGGGAAATAATTGTATCTAATAAAAGTGTGAGGGGATTGGTGAGGAGCTCGCATAATATTTTATTATCAAAATTAAGGAGTGAAAAAAGGTCTGTATGAGCCGCACTGCTGCGGGTGTTTACCTGATGTAATGAGCAGAGTGATGACAGTATCACACAATGTCAGTGGAAGCACCCCCCTTGATTGATTCTGTAAACATAGCAAGTAGATGAGGGGCCAAGAGGTGTTTAAAGGTTTTATAAAAAAACTCTAGTTAGTCTGTCCAAGCTCGGGACTTTGGAACCGTGTAGCTACTCAATTGCTTGCGAATCTCCTCACATGAAATCAGTCATTGAGGAACTGTGGATGGGCGTTCATAAGCTAGGCCATAGCTATTTCATTGAGATATGATGCTAAACTCGAGGCATCTTCTGCCAAATGTGAGGTGTAGAGAAGTGTGTAATAGCTTAGCAGTGTGGTAAAGATTTTATAATTGCTGGCCAACTATGCAATGCAATTCTGAAATATAAGAGGCACTCTGGGGAAGACACTCGAGCCAGGTCTCTCGCCCTCACCATAGCCGTGAGCCCTAACATATTTCCCCAAACAATTGACCTCACTGTCAGCCAGTTCATGAAACTCCATCAATCGTTTGTTTCTTCAGTGCAGTTGCAGTTCATGTTACAGCTGGGCATCTGCCTTGTCCATCAGTATGGCTTTAAGGTGGTCCAGACTCC
This sequence comes from Pleurodeles waltl, assembly GCF_031143425.1. Taxonomy (NCBI): domain Eukaryota; kingdom Metazoa; phylum Chordata; class Amphibia; order Caudata; family Salamandridae; genus Pleurodeles; species Pleurodeles waltl. The sequence continues at coordinate 166,524,202 of NC_090443.1, read as the reverse complement.
TGCGTGTATCAAGGAGTACCCCAGAATGTTCAGAGATACAGATACTGGGCAGTTTAATTCGATGGAGATAAGTCAGTGTCTGTCCCCTCATGGGGGTATGAGGGGGCTCTCTCAGGTGTGCTATATCTAGAGGACGTGTGGTCTTTGGCATATTGTTTACAGAAGATTAGGGTATCAATCAGATTATCAAAAAAAGTGAGGTTTGCCATTGACTGCCACCCACAGGCGAGCCAGATAGAGCATTGTGAGAAAGTAGCCTCTTTCTAGCCTTGTTACCCCCACTTTTGGCCTGTTTGTGAGTATATGTCAGGGTGTTTTCACTGTCCCACTGAGATCCTGCTAGCCAGGGCCCAGTGCTCATAGTGAAAACCCTATGTTGTCAGTATGTTTGTTATGTGTCACTGGGACCCTGCTAGCCAGGACCCCAGTGCTCATAAGTTTGTGGCCTATATGTGTTCCATGTGTGATGCCTAACTGTCTCACTGAGGCTCTGCTAACCAGAACCTCAGTGGTTATGCTCTCTCTTTACTTTAAAATTTGTCACTAACAGGCTAGTGACTAAATTTACCAATTCACATTGGCATACTGGTACACCCACATAATTCCCTTGTATATGGTACTGTGGTACCCAGGGTATTGGGGTTCCAGGAGATCCCATGGGCTGCAGCATTTCTTTTGCCACCCATAGGGAGCTCTGACAATTCTTACACAGGCCTGCCAGTGCAGCCTGAGTGAAATAACGTCCACGTTATTTCACAGCCATTTACCACTGCACTTAAGTAAGGTATAAGTCACCTATATGTCTAACTTTCACCTAGTGAAGGTTGGGTGCAAAGTTACTTAGTGTGTGTGCACCCTGGCACTAGCCAAGGTGCCCCCACATCGTTCAGAGCAAATTCCCAGGACTTTGTGAGTGCGGGGACACCATTACACGAGTGCACTGTACATAGGTCACTACCTATGTACAGCGTCACAATGGTAACTCCGAACATGGCCATGTAACATGTCTAAGATCATGGAATTGTCCCCCCAATGCCTTTCTGGCATTGGGGAGACAATTCCATGATCCCCCGGGTCTTGAGCACAGAACCCGGGTACTTCCAAACTGCCTTTCTGGGGTCTCCACTGCAGCTGCTGCTGCTGCCAAAACCCTCAGACAGGTTTCTGCCCACCTTTCCTAATTTGAGAAAGGAAAGAAAGAATCTTGTTTACATCTATTTCTTTCAAAGACAATCTCTTTGCATGACAATATATGAGGAAAAGACTGCACTGCTGACTGAAACCTCTCTTTTCAATTACATGTGAGCATAATCGTGTGTGATGAAAGATCAGTTTCTCTGCTTCTACTCCTTCCGTGCATGATAGCTGCATAACAGGCACCTCCATTTTGTGTTCCTCTGTGCCTCTCACCTGTGTTCTGATACAGCCCAGTGTTCAAGGATTGCAAAAAGACCTAGGTAAGACGCCCAAAGATATTTCTAGTTAAATAGTATTAATTGTTCAAAAAGTGTTTGTTTTACTGTGGACTCTCTGTGTTTTCAGGGAGCCTGGCCTCTTTTAAAGTGGTGTTTGTTTAAAAATCGTTTTTGCCGTGACTGTGTGAATTCCCTTGCTAGTTTGTGGCTCCCCCCCCCTTCCTCCCCCTCTGCCCCCCTTTTTTTTCACGCCTATTCTTAGTAAAAAGGCTACATACATCTTTTCAGAGTGTGGTTTTAGGAGACTGTTTTTAATCTGTTTGTGTGATTTAAATTGTGCTTAAAAGTTGTCTGCCCCCCCTGTATTTTTACCTTAAAAAGCCCGATTTTAGAGTGTGTGCCCAGAACTATTGCAGTGTTTGTCTCTTAAACAATCTCCCCCTTACCTGGAAAGTAGACTCTGCTAGCTTGGAAGTGTGGATTCAGCCTGTCTGTATCCAAGGAGATACTGAATAGAGCAGCAGTAGCCTTCCCCCAGGCCACAGGGACTGGAGTTTAGTTAACTTGCTCCTTATATAGGTTCCTTGTGGTAATTGCATATGCTGTTGTGATTGGTTTTTGGGAGATGGTGTTTCATTGGTTGCTAGCTCCAGGGATGCAGTTATGATTGGTGGATAGGGCTGGGATTCTGATTGGCTGTTGGTTCTAGGGCTGTGATTGGTGGATAGGGTTAGGATTCTGATTGGCTGTTGGTTCTAGGGCTGTGATTGGTGGATAGGGCTAGGATTCTGATTGGCTGTTGGTTCTAGGGCTGTGATTGGTGGATAGGGTTAGGATTCTGATTGGCTGTTGGTTCTAGGGCTGTGATTGGTGGATAGGGCTAGGATTCTGATTGGCTGTTGGTTCTAGGGCTGTGATTGGTGGATAGGGCTAGGATTCTGATTGGCTGTTGGTTCTAGGGCTGGGGCTGTGATTGGGGGTCAGGAAATAGGGCTGTGACTGGTGAATAGGGCTGGGTCTTCCATTAGTTGGCTAAATCAGGGTTTAAAATAGGATTGGCTAGGGTTAGGAAGAGCTTCTTATTGGCCAGTAGGGCTATAAAAGACCAGGATTCAGGGCGTCTCAGCCCGGGCGTTGTGGCAAAGGGCAGAGAGGACAAGGGCAGCTGTCTGTTTGGGCCTGTTCGGGACAGGTAGGGACTAGGGACTAGGGCCAGAAATGCTGTCCAATTCATATTTCCCCAGGAATGGTTTCCACCCCAACACATCCCTCAACATGCAAATGCATTATCTGCAAAGATATCCAACTCATGCATCACAAACCGACCACAGACATATTGCATTGCCCCACCACCCAACACAATACCCTACATACAACACATATACACATACCCCCCATAACTACTACAGTCAAACACCTTCATTCTCACAGCAAAAACTACTCTGTCCCCTCCCACTAACACTACCTGCCACCACCCACACAATACAAAACTACAACATACAATTCTCTCAGTTTCAGTCTCCCAGATACACACTCTCTGCTCATACTAACCAAAAACAAGATCCGCTGTTCACTCCACACAGACCGCCTGTCTTCATAACAATGCCCAAACCCTGCCTTCAAACACATCATCTACAAACACTCTTCCCCTCTCCTCACCAATTACACACAACCATACAATCCCCACATTTCACTCCACCACACATATTACCCCTTCCGGTCATCTCAACTAATACTTATTTCCCTGACACACACCCATCACCTCTTACACACCTCATACATTCATCTCCAAAACACATCAACACCCCATCTAACACTCAAATTCCACTTAGCAGCACTAACTCACATACAAATCCCTCACCAAAAACAACTACACCAATAGCCCCTCTCATTCTTCCACAAAAACAATACCGACCACAAACATCAGCACATCAAAGAAACACAAACTTACATTACACTCATCGTCATACCCACTCCCACCCCCAGGACTACACAAAGGATAAAAATTCCATCCTATCTCCACCCCTACCCCCCCACTCTTCACAAGCACCTACCACAAGCACCCCATCCCAGCAACCTTCATTCACTCGCCTCTCCTCCATTGCACAATTTAGGGCCTTACATCATGATCCACATGCTCCTCCACCACCCCTAACCCATACTCCATCCACACTAAACAAACGCAAACAAAATAAAAAACATGCCACTCATACCAACCTTGCATCCCCTTGTTTGTTACATAATAAAGCTACCCTACAAAAAACACTACACTCCTCATGGCTCTCTCAGCCACCAAGTCCACCACCCACACACACAGACCCAACAAAATGCCTCCTTAACCTGCTGGAAGAGGAACACTATGTTGAAAAGCAAGACTATTGTAAGCCTCAAACAGTTATCACAACTAGCAACACTCCTGCTTCAAGCTCAGATTACACTACATACCCTTCTAAACAAAACAACACTACCACTAACACACCCTATCTAAACTGCCAGCTCATAAATGCTCGATCACTCTAAAAAAACAAGCACCACATCTACGACCTGCTCACAGACACACAACCTGACTTACTATTCATTACGGAATCCTGGTTGGGAGATGACATGGCACCAGTGTTGCACGAAGCCCTTCCTCCGGGCTATCAAACCATCACACAAAACCGTATAGGCAAGAGAGGAGGTGGACTAGCTAATATATTCAAACAGGCAATAAACCTCAGTAAAACAGACAACATCTCCATACAAGGTTGTGAAGCCCTCCTTACCAGATGCCACCCTACTCCAACTTCCTCCTGTAACTTTCTCCTCCTTTACAGACCTCCACCTAACAACTCCACTTTCCCTGATGCTTTTCTTGACACAGTCTCAAACCTTATTACACTATACTCCAATCTATGCATTCTTGGGGATCTAAACATTTGGTTTGACAAACCCAATATGCCCCATCCAAAAGCTATCACCACTGGCCTACTCGCATTGAACCTACATCAGATTGTACACAATCCCACACACATCGCTGGTCACATCCTAGATGTCATTTTTGCTAAGCCTGAAATCGTTACTATTCATAGCATCACACCAACCACCTGGTCAGACCACCATCTGATAACTTTCCGACAGACAACTCCACAAATCAACACACCCCACAACCACTTACATACATACACCTATCGACCATGGAGCAAACTCAATTTGGATCACTTAGAAACACAACTAACAGCAAACACAGATCTAGATACAATCAATTCTGTACCAAAACTTTATGAGTGGCTACAGGAAGCTTTTGATGTCCTAATACCACTCAGAAAAACTAAACACCCTGGAGAAACACAGAACTTAAAAAGATAAAGCAACAAATCAGAAAGTTGCAGCGGACCTGGCTCAAAACAAACAACAGTCAAGACAAACTGCAGCTACACAAACTTAACAGGATATACAAATCATCAATCAAAAAAGCTAAAAAAAGATACTACTCAGACCGAATTCTAAATGCTCAATCTACAACCAAGGAATTTTATAAAATTCTCAATGAATTTCGAAAACCCACATGCATGGAAGGAAGTCATCCCACCACTCAAGATTTCACAAACAAATTGGCAACTCACTACACAACCAAGGCAGACACATTGGACTCCTATTTAAAACAGAAGAAAACCATCAGCACCAACCCCTTTACTAAAATACCCTTTAAGAATAAACCATCCCAACCTCTACAGTCTTTCAAACAAATATCCCAGGATGAATTTATGGATTTGGTCAAAGCAAGCAGACCTTCTGGTTGCCCTTCTGACCCTTGCCCACCACAAATCTTCAAGAACATCCTGCTATCTACTTCTGCTGCCATACCTGTAAAAGAATCATCAACAACTCTTTAATTACAGGAACTTTTCCTACAGACCTGAAAAAGGCATACATATGACCATTATTAAAGAAAACAAACCTAGACCCGCAAGACCCCAACAACTACAGACCTATCACAAATGGACCTTTCCTGAGCAAATTGATAGAAAGAGCAGCATTTGCCCAGATGTCACAATTCATTGAAGACAATTCTATACTTTCAGACTTCCAAACTGGATTCCGCCCAGGAAGAAGCACTGAATCAGCACTCATGGCAATCTGGGACGATCTTAAAAACACAGTCGAATGAAATTGAGTTGCTGCACTACTTCTCTTGGACCTCTCAGCTGCCTTTGATACGGTTGACCATGACACCCTAACTCAAAGACTCCACGAAGCCGGCATACAAGGGATTGCTCTCGACTGGATTACTTCCTATCTCTAAAAAAGAGCGAATATCATCCACTCGCCCCCCTTCTCGTCCGAACCCTACCTCACAAAAACAGGGGTCCCCCAAGGGTCAATCATCTCACCTTTGCTTTTTAACATCTACATGATATCTTTACCAGAACTGATCAATAATTTCCATCTCACATGCTACAACTATGCAGATGACACACAAATACTACTTCAATTAGAAGACCCCAAAAACATTGAAAACTCACAAATCTTCAGTTGCCTCAGAGCCGTTGATCAGTGGATGACCTGGAGCCATCTCAAACTAAATACCTCCAAAACAGAAATACTCATATGTGGTGACTGGAAAAATGATGACCCTCTGTGCGTCTGGCCTGAAGATCTCGGACCACCTCCTCAATTATCCAAGGAAGTGAAAAACCTAGGAATCACCATGGATTCCAAGCTAACTATGAATACCCAAGTAGACAAATTAGCACGCACAAGCTTCATCACCTTAAAGACTTTACGACGCATCTTCCCTCACCTCGGATTTCCACACAAGGTGCAAGCTACTGTCTCACTTGTATTATCCAAACTGGATTATGCCAATAGCCTCTACCATGGATCATCTCTATCTGTTATGAAAAAACTACAACGTATCCAGAATTCCGCAGCCAGGCTACTACTACATATAAAGCCGCAAGCCCACATCTCCCCTGCCTTGAGAGCACTACACTGGTTACCCGTTGCCAGAAGATGCACTTTCAAGCTGCTTTGTATCACCCACAAAGCTATACATGGAACAGGACCGCTTTTTATCAGAAAGAAAATTACCAAATACATCCAACAAAGAACCCTCCGCTCAAGACTGGCACCCCGCCTTAGAACACCACCATACAAGAAAAAGACTGTAGGTGGTACATCCTTCTCCGTCCAAGCAGCCAAACTTTGGAATTCATTACCCCCAACTATAAGAGCCACAGATAACTTTCTTGTTTTCAGAAAACTACTCAAGAGTTGGCTCTTTCCTTCATAACCACCTTTTTCAAACAACTATGAACTGCATATGCCTATGTGGATAAATATTTTTTCAGATTATATGTATATTTCTATTTATTTATAGTTTTCTTTGGAAAATATGTATTGCTACTGTCATAACAATAAAATACACACACACTCTTTTAAACCTGTCTGACTAAGTATTTTTTACCCATGATTCTAATTATGTATTGTATGTGCATATGTGTGTGTATTCATGTGTGTGTGTATAAATATATATATATATGTGTATGTATGTGTATATGTTGTTTCTGTGCTTGGCATGTTTGTGGATCATTGCATGGCTCCTGGTTTTTGGGTTGTTATACTAGATATCTATGAATTTCTGCTCTCATTTTTCATCACTCTTATGTCATGTCTCTATCAAACTATCCTCCATTCTCACTCTGACTCATCCCAAATCCCTTCAACCACTTTCATCTCCTAAATATCTCTGCCTAAACTCTTCCCTCCACCTCCACATCTAACTCACCAAACCTCACTCTACCTCTGTGACCTCCCACACAACCCTACTAAATTCTCCTGCATTCATCTCACCCTGCTACTATGCTCTCCCTAACCCTTCCACATACTCTTCCCCCCTCCGCCCCCCTTTATTCATCCCAAGCCTTTGGATTGAGTAAATGAAGGATATACTCCCAATTAACACTTCTGGATTTCTTTCCTCCTCCACCCCTCCATTACTCCAGTCAATCTAACTAACAAACTCTCATATCCGCGGTTCAAATTAACTCATAATAATACTAAAACTGTACTCATTATTAAATGATACTAATCCATCACTAATTCTTGTTGGGTTCCGGAGTAGCGTGCTATTCATCGAAAAGCGCTTCAACGCCTCGTCAGGGGTAGTAAGCGCTATATAAATACGATTACAATACAATACAATTACAATAACAGTTGGTGCTATATGGTAAAGTCTTAGCCTTTTGGAATGACTGTATATATTGCAGTATAGAAAGAAACTCACCTCTCTACTACCTGGTCACTGTTAGAAAACAGTTGTCTATTTTAGATTGTGAAGAAGGACTGTTTTCTCCTGTGAGGACTTTCAGTTGGATGATGGGTGTGTGTGTAGTACTGTTTAGGAAGATATTTATTTCTCTACTCTTTGGTTTTTAGCCACTACTGAGGACTATACCACTTGTTCTAAGCCTTGATTTAGTGGTTTACAGCTGACTACACACAATGTACTATAAGAAGCAAGAGACCTTTTATAAAGTACTATAGACAAAGGCAGAACACATGTAAGTATAATAAAACATAACACTTGAATATGTTAGAATGTTCTGAATACAAATGAGATATACACATACATTAGAATTTTGTAACAGAAAACTTGTACCATCTATCACAAATATAAGCTATTTATTTTCTTCATCGTGGGGAAGGACTGTCCTCTGCCGCAAATCCTTTTAGCTGGATGATGGCATTGTATGGTAGGGTATCGGGAAACACTTCTCTGTGTGCTCTCTGGTTCATATGTACTGCTGAGAACCATATCAGGTTTTGTAGGCCATCAACCAGTGTTATTCCACTAAGCCACTGATAAAGGCCTATAACAAAGGAGAGAGGTTTTAATAAATACTATACCTAAAGACAAAATAGCTTCAGGCCACACCTTTATTTGTTGATAATTCATGATAAAAGCTCGGAAAGGGTACTATTCTGCAACACACTATTAAATGTATATACTAAAGTATGTAGAAATAGTGATAGCTCCTATAAAGCCTTTTCATAATGTAGTTATTGCATGTAGTATAGGGTATTTGGTAATTTGTATTTCTATTAAAAGTTGTCCGTTCATTCACGATTGTACATAGATGAATGGTAATAGACAGTTCTCTGTCTTATAAGAAATGTCCACAATATTTTGTACATATACATTTTGTTGTTAATGATACCTCCTCTCAAGGTGATGAGTGTATGTACTAGTGAATTTAGAGTGAGTAATTTATTCTTTTAGATCTTTCCTCATGCCTAAATAGTTGTATAGTACAGTAGTATTAAGAGTAACAGTAAAATATAAATTAATAATGCTGTCTGTGTAAGAGGTGTTTGGATGAGTAGAGTATGTAGTACAGTGTGACACATGAGGTCACTATGGGGCATGCTTACAAGCCCATTGTGCCCCTTAGCGCTGCCGTAGCATCATCTTTTATATGCTACGGGGAGGCTTAACAGGCCATCACCCTGCACCATATTTACAAAGTTACGCAATGCTAGCATTGTGCCACTTTGTAAACCCCTGTGTCACATTATACCTCCGCCAAGTATAATATATGAAAGGGGGTTTCCTCCATAGGGAGGCTCAGAAAAATGGCGCTAGGAAATGTACAAGATTTCACTGGCCCATTCTAGCATAATTTTTAACGCCTGCCCAGGGCATGCATTAAAGTGATGCTTGGCTATTTCCAGTGGGCCTCCCGGGCTTTGCTGGACTAGCATCAAAATTTTGGGCGTTAGTCTATCAAATTGTCACAATAGCATCAAAAATGTTGATGCTATTGTGCTAACATGCTCCATATTGTAAATTCAGCTCTACCATGGTGTTGTTAGGGGGGCGCAGGGCGACGCAAGAAAACTGCCGCATTGGAGACAATGCACCTGTTCCTTGTAAATATGTCCCTATATACTTTCACTGTTCTCTTGTTGTTTCATGTCAATACCACACTGTGCAGAAACGCTGTTCTCTCAGGGTGATGATGATTTCAAGTAGGATGTGAAAGGAGACTGACATTTTTCATGACACTTGTTATCTTGACAGAAAAGAAAAGAACATATTTATTTAACTTATTTATAGTATATTTATGTTATTTGCGTAATGTAAATAGTTAATTTAACTTTCTCCCAAAAATGTTTTTGTTGTTCTCAGAAATTGCATTTACACTGAATATATCCTGATATAATAATCTTGATTTAAATACACCAGAATACTAACAGTGTATAAAGTCTGAATAATTAGCTAAAATGCAATCCACCGTTGAACTGTACAGAAAAAAATAAATCAGTTAGATTTATAAAAAACACCCAACGTATTTTATACGTATCAAACTAGCATTCTAAAAAAATGTTTTTGGACATCACAGGTACAAACTGTAATTTGCATTATAATTTGCAAGAGACTGTCACTACGAAAGTGATGTAAGATATTTCTAATATACACATTGATAATTATTAATTTATTTAATAAGAACTTCATTTTTTCTATTAAAAAAGTTGAATCACTATATGGTCATTTACCTTGGCAAGCAGCATAATGACAATGAAAATGCACTTTAGGGCTTTCTGTCTGTTTATATCTACATAGAATTTTGTGAAGATTGTTTCTCTCTAGAACTTTGGTTCCAGAAATATGAGATAGGAATTTGAAGTTTACGGGTTAACCCATGCTTTACTGTAAGATATGTATAATCACATTCAGTCCTTCCACATGAATTTTTAAAGTAGACTGTGTAGTGGCCAGAGGTGATTGACTGTCCATGATGAAAACTAACGGCAACAGCAGTGTCTGTTTTCCTATAAATTGACATCTGACCAGCTATAAAGTTGGTGATATCAGTATTGATTTTACTGCCATCAGCTCTACATCTTTGTAGCATAAGAATGAGATATCTTGAACTGTGTCTCACAACTAATGTAGACAACACTTTTGATGTACAGTCTGGACAGCAGTTATTCTACAAAGCTTTTACAATTTTTTAAAGAAGCTACTCACTTGCAAACTGGTACCGTAAGGGACACTAATCTCTCTAATTAAATGTCTGTCCTGTCTGATTAGGAACAATCGAGACACTCATGGTGCCATGCATAGTTTGCATTAAAGAGTAATTTATTACAATTCCCTAATTGTCTATCACATTTAGCACTACCATTAAAAACTGTGAACTGTGTACCGCCATTACAGTGGTTAACAATATTCAGTATAAATGCAGTTGAATTACGTACATGGTTTTCAGTGTGTACTTATCTAAAGAGAGTTGTGAAGCTTGACCTAAAGGTTCCTCTTTGTTTAGTAGAATATTTTCAACCACCTAACACATTAGACTAGCATGCAACTCTTGAGGTGTAAAAAAACTGAAAACCTATGACACTATTGACTTCATTAGTTTTAAATTTTTTGGAACTCTTGTTATATTCTACATTTAGTTTTGAAACTTTTGAAAAATCTACAATCACAGTGTTTTTTTGCCTTTTTCTTTTTTATCGCTTGGATGTTTGTCAACAATATGATATAAACTCAGATAAGGAACAAAAAGCCCTCTCAATTGATTGTTTTGAGTCAGAATTGACCTTGTTCTCATAAAAGTGACAACAGCACAGTCCTCACAATGACCTAACCCCTAATAAAAAAACATGAGTAACATATATTTATCATTGCAGCACCCAAACCGTATCCTTCACATTTGTAAATGGTGACAGCATAGGCCAAGCACAGAGGAAACTGTTATCTTTTCACTTAGAAATCTATCTGTGCACCTACCAATTTGTTACCCTCTTCAATATGATCAAATATAATCAAAATATATTTGCACGCTATTCTATTGGGATATCTAATGAAGTCTATCACATTTCTCATTGCACCATTCACTAACTCCATCTCAACGTTTAGATTTTGTCGCTAAATTATTCTGCAGTTTTTACTCATGTTTAGAGTCTTTTGTAAATCAGCAGTACTTGAAACTTTGTTCTCTATTGATTCAAGTTTCTTTACCACTGATTGACATAGTGGTAAGTTTATGTTCCATTTAATCTTTACTAGTAAGACTCACAATCGCTTTTTTTTCAAAATGAAATATTTCTAGGTTAAATAGTGAGCACTTGTCCAATGTTGGCATGAAATATGCAATCTGTTTTTGAGTTTTCATAAGATCTTGCATTATAGAAGCTGGTGAGTTATTGTGTGGGAATTGAGACCTAACTATGCGAGAACTAAGAGCTTTCTTTGCTTGTTTGCTACTAATTCCTATTTTCATGCCTTTTAATATATTACCATACGTCACATCTGCTGCCTGTCCCATATTTTATGTCAACTCAGCAAACTGAAAATGTAACCCTATGTTAACATTTCTAATACTCCCTTATGACTTTTTAGTTTTTTCATGAAGACATTTCTTAACAACGGGTTGACCTTTGGCAGGAGTCAACTATAAAAGTGTTTACCACCATACAGAACATCATAGTCAGTTCTGAGGATGTATTGCATCCTTAGACGAATAAAAGTTAGCATTTGGTTAAATATCATGCCAACCTCGTAAATAATGAGAACTTTTAGGTTTTGTAGAACCCTGGAGACTTTATGACAAACACTACTAGATAACTTCAGATGCTCTAGTTTGTTGTCATGTTCCACAGGCAACAGAAGTAGTCTGTGCAATGTGATTCCTTTAATGTTGTGAGCAGCAAGTCCAGTAGGAGAAGTCTCATCACACGAAATATGACAATTAGACTTCATGTGAAAAAATGCCGTCAGTGTTTTAATGAGAAAAACTTTTCCTGCACCTGCCTGACCACTAACATAAAAGAAATGTTGGCTTGAATATTCTACAAGAACATTCATACTTATCATATAGGAGTCCATGCTCTACAGGTTTTGTTATTTGCCCAAAAATATGTAGCTTTTATTCATTACGTTGAGAGATCAAAGTTTTTAAATCAATGCCTCCACTCCTCACTTGGCCATAGCATGTACTACTTTCTTTATAGCTATAGACCCCTCATTTTCAGTGATTGGCTGGAAAAGGGTCTCTTGGCTATTAGGCCCTGAGCTCTGGCTATTTTGTGAGCTGTCCTTTTCAACTCCTATAGAAATTTTTTCCTTTTGTTCAATGTCATCATTTAACATTTTCTGTTCTGTGAGAAACACTTCACATTGATTACTACCTTTAAATGCTTTTAAAGCATCTTCACAAAAGTCATACTCACCTAGCAGTTCAGACTTTGAATGGCAAGATTTGAAAAGTTACAAACAAGCCAAGTAAAATATATTTTTTTCTCATCTGTCTGACAGCTCAGTTTAAAATGGTTAATGAGACTTGGTTTTGAATGTCTCACTAAATATCTGTTACAGCCAGTCACCCAAACGATCAATATGTTCATCTATGTTATTTCTGTATGTATAGTACTTCTGTACTTCATACAAACATTTTCTAGATGGACACTCTGATTAGGGTAATAAGTATATATCATATTTGTTTTAAGGAGCTCAGTGCTCTCTGAATCAAACTGAGCAAGATATTCAATTTCAGCAAATGGTTTCAACACACATTTTCATGATGATGTCAGGCCTTTATTGGCCCAAATTGTTTATATGGATTTCTATTATAAGCTAGAAGAACTGAGCTTGTCACAAGCTACATAAGGTCCAGTTTCCCTATGTGAGATCATCTTACCTGAAACTGTAAAGCTTTTTACTTAAAGTATGTTCTGCTGCTATCTCTTCCCATATATCCTTCATTTCTGTGTTTTTTGACTTTGTTATATGAAGATACTTATCGAGCTACAGCAATAGAATTGTCTACTATAAACTGAGTATCCATGTTGGCATCCCACATGGACAGGATTAGTGATTTGTACTCACTGATAAGTTTTGAAGCCTCACTTCATTTGAGGTTATATATATTTTTGAGTTACATGTATTTTTAAATTATATTTCCCTATTTTTATGTATCTCAGTCGACAATATTTGCCACATTTATGGAACTGAAATCGCAAGACTTATTGCCGAGTTCTTTTCTGATGTTACAAGTTGCATATAACTCAACGAATGACAAATCTGACTCATCAGTATCTTGAGCAGCGTTGGTGCATCTTTCACCCACAATAACATATGTATATGTGCTGTACCTCTAGCATGCATTCTCTCTTTCAGAAAAAAGTCTACAACCTCACCCAGTGGTACATTGTAGATGGCTTCAAATCTGTGCTTAAAGTATCTACAAACATTTGCAGGATCAATGGAACACAATTCACCAGTAGTCATGAAATGAATCCCTGAAATATTTGCATTAGCTTGCCTGAGAAAGTAATACGTATTCTGCACAGCTCAAAGTGGCAAAACAAGCAGGAACACCTAGATTATGACATACACTTCATTGTGGCAATAGAACCAATATCAATTTGTACCACATTGCTAAACCGTGATGTTGATCAAAATACCCAATATAAAATAGCACTGACACTTTCAAGCGAAGGATGGAAAATGAATGGTATGTTTTGCATAAAGTGGGGATCTTCAGAATATAATCTACTGGATCTATATTCTAATGCAGGAATCTTCATTGGACATTCGTCATAACAATCACTTTCTCCTGTAGGGACCAAAATTGGAAAACACTGTGCTTGTAAGCTCTTTTCCCACACACTTACCAGTTCTCCTTTGGCTCGGTGCAATTCTAAAGTATCACCCGAATCTTGAATGTAGAGGATAAATGCCGTAATGTTCATATATTTCTTCTGCTTTACAAAAAATCAACCTTTTTGAACTGAGTCAAAGGAGCTGAGATGGAGCATCCTGTTTTAACACAGGTAACATGTTCCCCTATATCAACATCTTCCTAAAACACATATTGCAAAACTCTCTTAACCCTATCAATACTTACAGGCTCCTGCTTATTTTTTTGTCTTTAGTAGGCCTTATATTTACTAGAACCACTAGTGGCTCTTCTTCTTCTCAATTTACACCTACAGTTTCAATGTTCTCCTTCATATTCAAAGGCAAATACGCAACTTCACCTTTTAGGCCTTTTAAGACTTCAGAAGGAGGTAGTTTCATATTTATGACCACTCCATTCTCACAATTCCTTAGAAGGGATGCACTATCTGTATGAGAATACTATCAGAGTTATTCAGGTTTTCAAGTTCAGAAGGAACTGAAAAAGCATCCAGTATATTATGAACACCTCTAGCAGGGATTTTATTATTGTTCAGTTTGTCAATACAATATGTGCAGACAATGGGTCTGATTATGATCTTGGCGGATGGGATACTTCGTCACAAACATGAAAGATATCCCGTTCACCATATTACAAGTTCCATTATATCCTATGGAACTTGTAAAACGGCGGGCAGGATATCTGTCACGTTTGTGACAACGTATCCCATCCGTGAAGGTCATAATCAGGCCCAATCTGCCTTATGTACAAGTCAAATCAATCTTCAGTTATCAAATACAGAGCACGTTAAACCACTGTATGAGATTACTCTCTTCTGTTTTTTCACAAATACACATTTTTTGATTGGTACAGTTGTTTTTGCAAATGCAACAATATCCTTTTTAAAATTTTCTGAAACTTCACTAAGCATTAGAAATTTAATTGTTAGTCTTCACAACTATTTCATTCTCTTGAGTTGGCCTTTCAGACCAAAAGTATATAATTTGATAATGATCAACAACAGACTGACTTCAGAATTACTACCTCTTAACATATCATTTAGTTTCTGAAGCTGAAGAGATGTACTTTTCATAAAATACAATATTTTTACTATATTATGCACTTTAGTGTGGTACACAGACATTATCCATATGTGATGGAAAGTACTGTCACATATCTGTGCTGATAAGCAAAGCCAATGAATGTCTTTGTAGCTTTGTCAGTCTCCTACCTTACAAGGATCAAGGCACAGTAAGAGTTTCATTTTTTGTTTCACAACAAAAATTGTAAATAGATTGTAGTGTTATGTTGCATACTTTTCTGCCTTTCCATTTAATTCAATTCCATTTGTTCAATTCAATGACTATTTGATCAGAATCATAACCATAAATGAAGCATTATTAAACAACGTTAAATACTTTCATAAACAGCAATATTTAAATTATGCATGAAACAAGGCCACCACAATAAGATAAAAACAGAATTACTTCTTCTAACATACCCATTGAGACCCTCATCTTTGTTGCCTGATAGATATAGACTGAGATTGAATGGCAGATCTGCTGGCTTTGCAATGACTGCAAATAGCTAAAGGGTGCTCTCTTAAATCGTAAATTGGCTTGCTTTTAAAAAAAGGTAATAGGCAAAATCTCCGTAATGGCATATAACAAAAAAGCATAAAATGCATGGTACTTTGGGCAGAGCAACCATCGGAAGGCTTAGACGGGTAAATTCTTAAGGTGGGAGCCCTGATCTGTCAAGGCCACAAGAAAGAGCACTGTGCTCAACTTCAACCTAACCAACAAGAACCTATGGAGATGATTCCTCACCCACATTAGGTATAGTTCAATGCCTGGTTTTGTGGAAATGTCTGCATAAGCCTTAAAAGATTGCTTGCTCACCTCACCCTGCAGTCTGCTATCCCAACAGTGAGCTAGGAATTTAGGGGCATATTTATACTCAGTTTGCGCTGAATTAGCGCCATTTTTTAATGTTAATTCAGCGCAAACCTAACTCCACACTTACTCTTTGGTGCTAGACATGTGTAGTGCCAAAGGTATGGAGTTTACATCATTTTCTAGAAGTGAAAACCTACCTTGCGTCATTAAGATGCAAGGTAAACATTCCCGTGCAGAAAATGACGATATGGCCTTAGTGCCATATGTATCCTCCGTGCTAAAATCTAGCACGGGGATGGGGGCCTTAAATAATGGAGCTAAGCTTGCTTAGAACCATTATTTAACGCCAGGGCAGGCGTTAGGGGACCTGTGGTTCTTTTTCCATGGTGAGAGACCATGGAAAGAGCCCACAGGTGCCCTTCCCTGGCCCCAGGGACAACCACACCAAGAAGACTCCTAAGGATGGGGTGACCCCATCCCAGATAA
This sequence comes from Pleurodeles waltl, assembly GCF_031143425.1. Taxonomy (NCBI): domain Eukaryota; kingdom Metazoa; phylum Chordata; class Amphibia; order Caudata; family Salamandridae; genus Pleurodeles; species Pleurodeles waltl. The sequence continues at coordinate 166,507,732 of NC_090443.1, read as the reverse complement.
GTAGAGGTAGATATGGGTAAGTTTTGTTTTCTTCGAAGTGCCATGGGAGGCCTGACTTGGGCCCCCCTACATTGCACTGGGCCCAATGGCCATTAGGCTGGCATGACTCCTGTCTTAACTGAGACAGGAGTCATCCATGGGGTTCTAACATCAGAAAATGCCTCTAGTCTGGGCAGAGGCATGTTTTTTTGCCTCTGCCCTTACTAGTTTCATCCTCTGATGCTAAACGCCCAGTTACCCCTACGCATCCTACGCATCCTCCGCCCGGCTAGCATCCTTTTTCATGACAGTAGCCGGGCTTTACCTCTGGCGAGCGTCACACCATAAATATGACGCCCGGCTGGCGTCTTGGTATGGCGCTAACCGGCGGTAAAGTTTGTGAAGGTAAACTGCGTTAGCGCAGTGCAGTGTCAAAAAGGATAAATACGGGCCTTACTTTCCAGTGTAGAGGCAAAGTTTGACTTGAGGCTTCCAGGAGTATTGAAGAAATCTCAGAGCCACAGGCTGCTGCAGGTGCTGTGGATATACCTGATGCAAGGGATATCAAGACAGTGATCCAGCTGCAGACAATGAGTGAGAATGGCCCGGTTGAAGTAAGTCTGTTTTCTTGTCCAAATTCGATGCCACAGGAGTGGGGGTTGTATTTTCATAGCATCAGTAATAAACCCAAGCCCCACCTGCCAGTGACAAATAAAGGAGCTTATGTCTGTAGGAACAGACAGTAGCTTTTTAAGAAAACTGTTCCCACAGACTCCATTACCCCTTGCTCTCCAATGCCCCACACCCCCTCCCAATAGGAAGTGACCGTGCAGCACTTCACTTTGTAAATATCTGCGAGTTCCCTAACTAGTTTCTCCCCTAATCTACTGACAAGGTAGACCACAGCCTCCACTGTTTTTACAAAGGTAGCAACGCAGCTATTATTGAAAGGTCCCCATGGTTTTTTATCCAACAGAATGCTTAGGGAAGCAAAGTAGGGACAATGCAGATTCTGTCACTATTTACTTTGAAAACAGGGTTCTCCTTTTTTGCACCATTAACCATAACATGGGTTTTCAAATGGTTTACCCTCAGGTCTTAGCTCCACATATAATTACAGAAACAGTTAAGAGACGCTGCAACCCATTAGCAGTCCTAGCTATTAGGACTGTGTCATCCATCAGTATAAATTAATACTAGGACATGGAGATCCCTTTTGTGGGGCAATTTGCCTCAAGCCCCAACAACTGCTTTCCAGGCAATTTATATATAAAGAAAACAGAAAGAGACCCATCCCACAGCTCTGATCCACCCCACCCCTAGTGAGGGTGAAGGCTGCTGTGATCTCGCCCCCAGGGCCATACCTCACACTTGCTGTCCTCGCAATGCAGCTGTCTTAAAAAGTTGGCTATGTACTGCTCCACAGCCATATCTGAAAGAATGATCCCGATTTGGCTCTGTTAACAGAGTCAAAAGTGGAGCTTGAATCCATGATTGCCAGATACAGCTTGCCCTTTTTTGCCATGGTGTACTTGCCAATTAAAAGACATTATTTTAGAGCCTCTTCCACCTTCCCCAGACCAAGCTGAAAACCCACCTGAAGCTCCAACAGTACATTTCGTTCACCGGCCCATGTCTGTAGGCACTCTACTGAAGTTCTCCCCATGACTTTGTCAGTGGAATTAATCAGCGAAATGGGACATTAGCAATGTGGGTCACTTTTGGACCCCTTTTTAAAAAATGAGAACAATAGCTTCATGGGTCCAGGCTTTGGGCAGGCCTGAAACTAGGAAGGCAATTAACACATTTGTCTAAAGAGGAGCCCACAACTCAACACTGGCCTTAAACAGGCCAGAAGGGATCACATCTGGGCCCGGGGCCTTCCCAGCAGGGTGGCTGCCTTGGGCTGCCAGGACCTCACTAAGTCTGATTACAGGGCCGGCGGGACATGCTGCCAAAGGTTGGGAAAATGCAAAGTTATCGGGGGAGACAAAAAAGGCAACCCAAAGCCGCCTAAAGAGATGGAAATGGAATCTGCATACAATTTCGAAAAACAGGTGACCTAGTTATCTGGAGGAACCACTGTGTCAACTCCCGTGCTAGTGTTATGACTAAAATAATTGCGGTTGGCCATCACCCAGGAAGCCTAATTGTCACATAACTCACTGGCCTGGAGCAATGAAGAAAAGACTTCCTCACTAATAATGGCCTTCCTAGTTTTCAAAGCATTCTTATACTGAGCCCTGCACTGACCACCATTTCCTGATCTCTACAGTTCTATAAAAAAAACTGGTTGTTGATGACGTTGACGTTGTATTTCGTTAGTTATGTCTTCTTTTTTAGGTGTACCTTCATTGATTTCATATGCACAACCACTTATTGTAAACACTAACAAATTTTTCTGTAAATATTTTTACTCATTAAAAATGCTTCACTACCGGAAGTGTTTCCATTCTCCCTGGAAAATACTGCAAACGTTTGTTTTACTAACTTGAACCATTTGACAAAATTTTTTGGTGTGACTTAACCAGTTTATCCAAACATCTCATCTTCTTCAAAACGACAATAAATAACTTCCTCTTTAATACAAACACCTTGTCTATTAGACACTCAACAAACTCTTTCTGCTTTTGCAATGTTCTTCTGCTTTCAATGTGTCTTTATGCTTCATAGTACAATGTTTGACACTATTCTTCTATGGAAGAACTTCTGACAAAGTTCTTTGAATTTCTTTTTCTTAAATGTGTCTGGTTGGTCTCTTCTTTTTCTGGAATTATCTTTTGTTGAAAAAAAAAAATTTCTGGGTGCTCTTACTTGATTTCAATTGTTTTACCATAGTTTTCTTTCTGTGGCTCTGTTTCATGTTTGGAGACTTGTTTGTAGTACCACTGACTTTTCTTTTTCTGTTCTTTCGTTGACATCTTTAATTGACTACAAGCCCTACAGAGAAAATAGAAGACTCATGATATTTAGATCAGGCTGCTTGTGACTGAAAAGAGTCATTTTGCTCTGTACCAAAGCAAATGCAACTCACTAACTTGTTGACTGAATCCATTTTGCGATTCGGTAATAGAAATATGCATGTTTAGGGCGTCTCTTCCTAATACCAAATTGCACTGACCTGTAGGAATGTTTTGAGACCGTAAATGCGGTCGCAAAACATTCACAGATACCACAAAAATGGGCTGCGTTTTTAAAAAAAGGGCTTTATTTAAAAGCAGTCACAAACATGGTAGTCTGCTACCCCCAGCAGGTCCCTGTAAGTGTGACCATTCCCAATGGGGTCACAAATTTGGACCTACCTCAATATTGATGAGATAGGTCTTTGGAACCCCATTGGGAATCACTAACAGTGACAGAGTGCAGATTCAGCATGGTAAAGTTTGAAACAAAAGTAGCCTTTGTAATACAATTCTACACAGATAGAATGGCTCACTTCTATCACAACATCCTCTCTCTACTAGTAGGTCTGCACAGATTAAAGACTGGATGTGAAATGGGCCACTGAGTAATTCACCTTCTATAAAGACGTTTTCTATGAGAAAATGTGGTGTATGAACGGTTCAGTTTTATAACAGCACATCATCTATACTGATATCTCTCTACAAGTTAAACGGTGGGTGTGAAGAGTTTTTCTAATGAATCCATCTCTCTCTCTACATATGTTTTCTCAGCATGAACAGGGTGTTGGACTCAGTTTTCAAACAGCAATTTGTCTACTGACATCTCTTAAAAAAAGAGAAATAATCTCTGTGGAAGGGTCCATGGAAACACTGGGCTTTGTATTAGCATTTGAACAGGGCACAGATTAAGTATGGTTCACTTTGATGAGAGAGGGTCTTCTTTTCTTATAAGGGTATGCATGCCAAATGCTTATTTTCTTATAATATAGCCGTTCTATTGAAAAACCTCTTCAAGTTCAAGGCTGGGTGTGAAAGGCTCTACTGACAAACTCATCCCTCTCTAAAGATATTTTCTCTGAGTTAATAGAATGCTTAGTTTACTACAGTAACACCACCCTACTTAATGATTCCTCTGGCCAGAATAGACGGTCTATGTAGAAGGATTGAGAGAATAAGTAGGATTTGTAGTAGTATGTGTTAGCATGGTATATGTTCTGCATGGTAGAGCTTTATCAAACAGTGATCCTATTCCACACTACCCTGTACCAGCAGTTTCTCAAAGAGACAGCTCAACAGAGAACTAATGCTTTGTGTAGAAGACCTTAGACAATTAGATTCCCCTGTGTAACATGACTTTATAAACAGCAAACTCTCTACTGATTATCTCCGTACAGAGTAAAGTATTTGTGTAGAAGACCTCAGACAAACACTAGCCCCGATGCTATTGTTGCAAGGCCTGCACTAGGCCTTCATTTTATATTTTCATTTTAGCTTGACATCTTCTTCTAATGCTAACTTTTCACATAGTTTTCCATTAACATGAGAATGTTGCTGCACACCCATTTAGTTTTGGGAGGCATTGTGTCCCTGTAGTCTGCACATTGAGTCCAAGGACGAACAATCAGAATGTGGTGCCCTTGTTTTGTCTTTCTTTGCTTGTTAGGAGACAACCAGTTTATGCTAGGTGACCCTGAGTAGCTGTTCAGCCCCTCTGTCACAGTGCAATAAGGAAAGTATTTTATTATATAAACATCATCCATGCCACATTGTTGAGAGGAGCATTTTATGCCGGATTATCATGGAACCACTGTGAAAAAAGACTGAGATGAAGCCTTGCTGTCTCTGGTATCTTGCGAAGGAAGTACCTGGAACATCAAAATTGGTTCCAAGGTCCCCTCCCACATACACTCCAACATGTAAGACTGGGTCCTCTCAGTAATGACTGGGCAACCTGACCAGCTTTAGCCAGGTACACTATGGGGGTTATTCTAACTTTGGAGGAGTGTTAATCCGTCCCAAAAGTGACGGTAAAGTGACGGATATACCACCAGCCGTATTACGAGTTCCATAGGATATAATGGACTCGTAATACGGCTGGTGGTAAATCCGTAACTTTTCCGTCACTTTCGGGACGGATTAACACCTCCTCCAAAGTTAGAATAACCCCCTATATATCCAAATGCAGGAGTATTAAATAATTGCAAATTGTTTGCTCTATCTACTCATTTAAGTAGACTATATCAATTACTAATGCAGTTTGTTATGCGTACAAAAACTATGCCTCAATAAGGGCTCTTCAAGCTGGGCAGCCACAGTTAGCTGTGCCTGCTATTAGTCCAGCTACTATGAATGACATTATAACTAAAATATCAATCAAATGGAAGAAATTCCATTTTGGATTGCACAAAAAACAAACCATATAGGACCCCAGGATAAATTTTAGAATTCTCATTATGTGTCTTCCACTTGGTATTGGTCTCCCAGTAGAATACATCGGGTACTGTCTTTGCTGCCATATATACCACTTCACACGGCACCCCATAAATTGCTGTTTTGCTTGAAGTGCTTGAGCAAATGCAAAATGAACATGGGGTGGTGCATGCCTTGGATTTGGAGAATTACATTAATTGGCAACTTTGACACTTTATCCTTAATGACTCTAAGTAACATACCTAAAAATATTTCTGAAGCCTATGCATCTGATAATTTGGAAACGAGGCCTGGTATGCCACAGTTTTAAACAAAATCTGACAACAGGTACCACCAAGCAGACATCCAAGTCTTCTAAAAAGCACTAGGATAAAAATACAAATAAAGACAAAACTTTATAATGTATGTAAACTTGATACAAATAACTAGCCTGATAGATATCAGTATTCTGATGCATGTCCTTCTCTTTCCTTCCGGGACTCTTCAGACAGAAAGGCAGAGAGATTGGGATGAGGCAAACGCAGACAGGAAGAGTATGTGAAACCAAAACAGGGCCCACAGCTCTCCTCTGATTTCATTGTAAAAAAGGAAGAAAAACTCACACATAAAAAACCAACATTTTAAAAGAAGAAAGTGGCAGGAATTTCCGCTAAATATGCCAAAAATAATCTGGACACCTCTGAGCAACACATGGGTGAAAACACTGCTCAACAGTGCAGCGGAGTTTGCAATAGTTCACCAGACTACTCAAGAATTTCTGGAAGATGGAACAACTAATGACTATATTCAAGTTGAAACTACAGCTCAGCAGCTGAGCCCCCACATAGACGTTATAATTTGTACATTCAAATTGACTGTGATATACCATGTACTATCAAAGCACTATCAAAGCAATATTCTGCCAGAACTTGTCTAATGCTTGTGACTTTCTCTTTGCTGAGGTAAATTGGCCACCTGAATTTCTTTGAAAAGTCCCACTGGGGGGGGGGGGATGTAATATTACCATCCAATTCTGTTATTGTTACCAAATAAGTTAAAGAAGCATATGCTGCAGAATGGACTCTTTCACAAACCCCATTATTATGCTGCAATCAGGCAGGCTGTGATAGACGCCTTATCACATTATACTCATAAAGCCTAGCACGCAGGTGCAAACACATTACCCTATTAAACATAAAGCTTAACTCCCTGTTGGGGAAATTCTATCACAATTAGAATATCAAGGTGTGGATGAGCCTTGTATCTCTCCTATGAATAATTCTTTATTTCCTTTAGCTAAACCAGATCATTCCAATCTTGCAGTCTTAAATTATCGACATTTGAACTGTTATACACTGACTTTTGCTAAACAAAATTCCCACAGTACAGCTTTAATGAATATTGTTCATAAAAAATCCAAAACTAGATTAGAGGTTCCAATGTTTTTTCTGCCAAAATATAGCACCTGAAAACATCAATTTAACAGTATTTATCACTTTAGGGACCCAGAGAAGATGTGTAGGCTCTCTCCAGGGTATAAGAACAGCCCAAGTCTGTTTGATGCCAGTGTAACATTGCTTTTACAAAAAATTGACTCAGAAGGGTTTTCTTACGTTGTTGACATTTATCTCACAGATGATGATTTAAACACACATTTGGCCAGGGTGGATTGTATAGTTCTAGGATTCACTGGACATGGCTTTAAATTCAATTTTCCATAATCTAAAATTCCTTTTTTCACTATCCCGTTTCTAGAGTACACATTATCAAATAAAGGCAAAAGCCTTGCACCACACTTCATAAAGAAGTGTGCCCTCTCACAACCATCAAATACATTTAACAAGCTACAATTATGTTTAGGCTTTCTATACTTTGGTAGAAAATACATACCAGATTATGCACAATTGGTTAAACTGTTGTACAATTTAATTTGTCCTGTTTTTTTTACGAACATTGGACTACAGAACATACTACTATTCTCAGAACATTACAAACAGACATATTTGCATCTAAATACTTACATACTAACATTACTAATTTAGTCATCTGCATAATTGCAGGCTCCATTTGTTAAGCATATCAATTACATTCATATTCCAGTACATAAATGTGTTTTGCAACAAGAGAAAAAAATCTGACTGCAGTACAAACAGCTGTCCTAAAGGAGCATCCATTGGTTATGGGGAAATTCATAATTGTGGTGTCTCCCATTCCAGCCTCAGAGGCTGTCACAAAGGCAAGTGTTCCTAACATGAAAGCCTTACATCCCCAATGGATCCAGTGGGCCCTTTCCCCGACAAATTCTTATGTAGATTATTTATTTGACCTTACATTGAGAACACAGGACTTTCTCTAGTATGAACATGAATACCCCATGTTGAATTAAATGTTGCCTCTAGATCAGTATGATTACATTTTATATAATGATGGTTCAGCCCAGATAGCGATTGGTACTAAGCATAAATACTGAGCAGCTTGTGCTGCTGTAAAGGATGTCATGAAAGATGGAGTATTTCGGGCACAAAAACATATAAGAAACTTAGGGTGATTTGAATCGCTGAACTGACTGAATTTAATTCTTTGGTTCTGGCATTGCAGAGTATGGATCCAGAATTGTCAACACTTGTAGTGCATGGTTCCTATTACTGCGTTGATTCCTATAATGCTAATTTACATTACTGACACTTGATTGGCTTCAGTGTTTAATAAGGTATTGATATCAAGCATAAGTTGCTTTGGGGAAAGATGGCAGCTCTTAAAGATGCTTTGCCATTGGCTCATGTCATTCACCCTCAACATGTTGATGTACACATCGCAGGGAATTCTTATGCTGATGAAGCTGCCAAAGCGCCTGTTCAAACTGTGTTTGTAGCTGTGGATACTCGTTCTTATACGAGAATATATGATGACTTTATGGCTGCAGTCACTGCTGCAGCTAGTGGCATGCGTCTACCTAAAAACTTTCCAGCAAAATACTCATTGCTGTTGAGTGCTCAAAATATTACTTTTACCTGCAGTCCCAGGATGGGTAATTGAGTGATACCCAAGCAGGACTGCATGTTAGAATTAAAAATTGCTGCTCATGAAGGATTAGCGTCTTTCCATGCTGGTGTGGCAGCTACAGTTTCCTTGTTACAGAAATGAGACTGGTGGCAGCATCTTATAAACAAGCTAAAAAAGGTGTCCTTTGTCAACAAATTAACAATTCCACTGTTGCCTGCCCACCGCAGACACCTTTTCTAGTTTCAAATAAACCACTACACTGTGTCAATTTAGATAATTGAGGACCAATTGATACAGGTGCCATGTTTAGATGTATTTTATTTGCTTGTTGATTCATGATCTCAATTTCTATAGGTGTGACCACAGTGATCGGTTGACAGTTGAACTGACACTGAAATTTAATTTGCAGGTCTTTGTTAGTATATATACAGTAGCAGCATTCCACTCGGACCAGTGTCTGACTTTTGTCTCAAAGGCTTACCTAGATACCCTGGGAACCCTGGATGTTGCTGTGCATTATTCCACCCCTTATCATCCTGATAGAAACTTGATAGTGGGATTGAAGAACTATCACTTAAAGCAGTCCTTAATGGCTAGAGTATTAAGTTCAGGTCTTAGTTGGGCTCATCACTTTTATGGAGACTAGACAGCATTAAATAATCTGTTGAGAAGAATATTGGGTGGTCAGACCCTCCATGAGGTCCTTTTTGGGGTCCACATGTATTGTCCCAGATCAAGATAACTCTGGCAGAGGGACAGCCAATGGACCCTTCAACAGCAATGAATATTTTGCTGTCTTATAGGGATTACAAGACTTCCGAGATGAGTGCTCGAATGTGAATTCTAAACATTGTGCCGCTGATGAAGTAAAGAAGCAACCTGCGACTCCTGGCTAGAATCCTAAAGTTGGATATCTAGTCTGGGACAAGATTGCAGATAAAAAAAAGTTTTAGCCAGCTCCAGTGCCTGTGCTTGCTGTTCAAGGTACTCAAACTGTGATTTTGCCACCGCTTGCTGACATGAAGGGCAAATTTCCATTGATTTGATCAAGTTATATCATGTGACCATTCCTTTACAGTAGGCCATGAGGGTGTCTGTCTAGTTCCTTATCTCCTCTCCCTATCCTGCAAGAGATCCCTCTACATGCATTATTCAGCACTAATCTTACTACTCCCTGGCAGGGGACTTCTGATGCTGAACCTTCCCTGGTGCCTGCTACTAGGGTCAATACACAATACTTTTCACACGTGGGTCTACAGCTTTCAACAGCTGCTCCTAATAATAAAATTATAAATTATCAACCTTCTTTGGCTGATAATATTGCTCTCTTTCGCTTAATGAGGTCCCTGTTTTTGCTCAGACTGCCTCTGGTTATTTTGCTGACGTTGATGAGTTCTCTTCAAATTCTTCACTTGCTTCCTTGCATGATTTATGTGTGCTGTTGTTTTGGTTCAAAAACACTTATCTGATTTGTTCATGGTCCTACCTATGGATTTTTCTTTCACTCTTTTTTTCTGTTCATCTGGATTGGATTTGTTACAGTTTTCTTTTTGCTGTTGAATGGACACTATCATTCAGATCATTCTTCTCCAGAACTCGTAGCTGAAATACTTAAGCCCCATTCTTCCTCACATAAGGTCTGAAGAGACTTGTCTCTTGTGAACATTACTGCATTTCCTGTCCATGATGGTATTGTTTGGAATAAGGTCCCCATGACATTTTTGGTCCCTCAGAAACTTTGTAAATACTTTGGGGCTCATTCCGACCCCGGCGGTCAAGGACCGCCGGGGCCGGGATGCGGGAGCACCGCCAACAGGCTGGCGGTGCCCCGCAGGGCATTCTGACTGCGGCGGTTTGGCCGCGGTCAGACCAGGAAAACCGGCGGTCTCCCGCCGGTTTTCCGCTGCCCTGAGAATCCCCCATGGCGGCGCAGCTTGCTGCGCCGCCATGGGGGATTCCGACCCCCTCACCGCCATCCTGTTCCTGGCAGTCGGGGATGGCGGTGAGGGGTGTCGTGGGGCCCCTGGGGGCCCCTGCAGTGCCCATGCCAGTGGCATGGGCACTGCAGGGGCCCCCGTAAGAGGGCCTCACTTTGAATTCCAGTGTCTGCTCAGCAGACACTGGAATTCGCGACGGGTGCAACTGCACCCGTCGCACCTTCCCACTCCGCCGGCTCCATTCGGAGCCGGCTTCCTCGTGGGAAGGGGTTTCCCGCTGGGCTGGCGGGCGGCCTGCTGGCGGTTGCCCGCCAGCCCAGCGGGAAAGCCAGAATGGCCTCCGCGGTCTTTTGACCGCGGAGCGGCCATATGGCGGTTCCCTCCAGGCGGGCGGCTCCCGCCGCCCGCCGGGGTCTGAATGACCCCCTTTATGTTTTTCAGTTTGCTCTGGATCACTTTGTCACCACAGGATCCATTTCTGATTAATGGGATTTGGCGATTGTTTCAAATAAGCTATCTGAATTAGAATCCATTACAGTATTTGGAAAATAAGGATTTGTATTTTAACTCTGCAAACTATGGAGAAATGTTTAGCTAACATCATTATGCACATCATTATTTACACAGAGCTAGTACTCAATGTTATTTTTTTAACTATACACACTGGAAACACCTGTAAGGTGCCCCAGTAATATTTGAGAATGTTTCCTCATTTGTATGGCCATGTCCCCACAGACCAGGTTTTATTTCATTATAGGCTTATGCCTTCCCAAGCAAAGAAAAATATGCTGACACAAAGAAAATGTATTTATTCTGATTCCTTTATTTCCCAATTGACGCTTAAGAGTTATGAATATTGGAAAGACGAAATTGATTTAAAATCAATTTGGGGCATACAACACTAGCAGGTCCAGGGCATTGATGCTTTATTGAGGGCCTGTCTGATCCATCAATAAATTATATTTTTAAACACAACAGTACAACAAACTGTGTGTCTTGGATTAGCTAATTCTAGCATTTCCTTTGCACAGTTTTTCAATTGGCAACAGTATATTAATCTCACAAAAGACCAGCCTAATAAAATGGTGCAGAGTCGTACCTAACAACTCTTTGCTTTTCGGTTCATATGGGTGATTAGTGTGGCCTGTAGGCACTAATGGCTGCAATTCATGTGTATTAAACATTTGTCATTGGTTTGTTTTAAAGCTATCAGACCAGACCTCTGGTACATTCAGTCACAACACACGGGTATAGTAACTACCTATAGCGCAGGAAAGTCATGCCAGAAATGGTTAGAAAATTCCACCTTATCCACTGTTAAACAACACTTATCACTTCTTTGAGGCAACATGGATTTACAAGATGTTTTATTAAGTCCCAGCTCCCCTTGTTCTAAATGTTTTATATAAGCCACTTATAATGAAATTTGAAAAATTTCACAACAAGAAACTGCTGAACAGCCGAGACAAACTAATAAGGAAAATTTAGAACAAGCACTGGTTGTTGTTGATAATGGCATGACCACATTGTCAACTCATATTTATTCCTTGAACGACTTTGTTTCATCTGCATTTGATATCATACAAAAGGACATGTCTGCACTGTTACTCTGTCAAAGTCAATTAAGATCAATTTTGCAATTGAGTTGGACATTGCAGGTTTTAAAATCAAACAGATTGCCATGGAGATATTTTAATGCAATAACATTTCTTTTGCCCTATAACTTGTCACGGATGCAACAACTGATGGTGAAAAAAATGCAACCTACACTTTACTTAATATAGAGCATTTAGAGAAACTTCCTTTCACAGTGTCTGAAAAGCCTTAATATATATGGCTATTCATTAATTTGTAAAGAGATAATTCTGCATGGAGTGTGCAATGCGTCCACTGCTAACATAGTGTGCTATTTGAAAGTAGTTCCCGTATCTTTGATTAAGTCAGTCTTTTTGTTACTTTCTAACAGAAGTTACTTGTTTCTGAATGACCAAGGTTTCTGTGCAATGAAGCCAGGTGACCCTTATATTGTAACTTTTTCCAAGGTCTTGACTTACTGTATGAGTATCTTATATCCTTCTATACACACAGGAGGGGAAATTACCTTGTGGCCAACAGTCCATATTTCTATAATTAACTTTGAGAAGTTAAGCTGACTGAAAACCTTGTTGTTTCGAAAAGACATGGCATTAAAACCTGCCCTAGAAACAGCTGATCTAACTTGCTGCTGCATTTCGGTGCACTTGAGCACCATATTTTTTATGCTTCTAATACTGCATGAGTGGCACACTTTTTTAAGCGATTGAGTCTGAATTTATTTCTTCATTTCTGACTGTACTTGGAGTGATTAGGTCTTTTATAAATTCTCTGTTTTCAAGCTTTTTTGAAGGCATTACACTTGTGTTATTCCTGATGATCGCTATATTGGTTCTATTTTTCCTGCTCAGCAATGGTTGTCCCACAACAAGACCAAATGGTGATGGAATTGCCACACATCCTTCTGTGTCAGGAACCCATGGTCTAGTACTTTGGAGTGTCTTTACTAGAGGAACTGAATGAGAACTGGTCTTTGTCTTTCTGGTCTGCATTATTTCAGAGTGTAGAGCTTGTGTTTCACTATCTGCTGTGCTCTTTTGAGTATGCACTAGACTTTTTGTCGTGCTTGGCAATTGGTGCAGACTATGTGCATGAATCTACTAGTGTTTCGCTTGCGGGTACATGTTCAGTGTTATCCTACGTTGTTACCGTTGCCGCAGGATGCCTATTATGGGCTGCTTTACCACTGTGAATGGATTCCTCTGCTCCACGTTCTATGGAGGTTTGGCTCCTCTTCTGAGGCTGCACTTCTGGCATCGATGCCTTCGGCTTTTGCTGAATTGCCTGATACTGACCATACTCATTCATTAAAACCTGCTCTTCAGGCCTCTGTGGTTCTGTCATCTATGAATGCAGGTTCCTTCCTGGACTCGAATGACTGTATAGTCATAGTAAATGTTTCAGGGATACCGTCCTACACTTCCGGGGCCTCCTAGACTAATTTAATTTGGCTCTTTGTTATTAAATGTGTTTATTCATTATTTAATAGCTTGGGTGAGCTTTGATTTGGCATCTTTTAATGTTTTTCATTATTAGCTTGGTTTATGAAAGTATCCCATCATGTATTTTAGATTTTTTATATTTCCTTAATACTATAATATTTTTTAAGGTAGTCTCCTTTCCAACCAAGGGGAAGGTGTTGTAAAGACAGCGCTATGTCTCCATTTTAAATTTTCATTTTAGCTTAACATCTTTTTCTAATGGTGAATTTTCACATAGTTTTCCTTCCACTAACATGAGAATGTGGTGCACACACATTTCTTCCTGGTAGGCTTTGTTGCCCTGTAGTCTGCACATTGAGTCCAGGGACGAACAATCAGAATGTGATGTCCTTGCTTTCTCTTTCTATGCTTGTAAGGAAACAACCAGTTTATGCTAGATGAACCAAAGTAGCTGCTCTTCATCTCTGTCACAGTGTGCTAAGGAATACATTTTATTATATAAGCATCAGCCATGCCACACTCATTGAGAGGAGCACTTTCTTCATGCCGGATTATCACGGAACCTCTTTGAACTGTGATTGAGCTGCTGCCCTGAGGAATGCGACCTCCATCCTGCAAAGGAAGATAACCTATACACTCAGACTGGCTTTGTGGCACCCAAGACCAAGGTATAGTGGTTAGGCTGTCCCAACTGATCTGGCAGAGGGAACTCATGACTTGCTCTCTTTAGTACAGTATTAGATACAGAGAGGAGTGAAGTAAAATTAGCAACAATTAACATGGTTAAATTGTTTGTCTTGCTTACCAGTCTAATAAAGCTGTTTACAGTAACATGTCATATCTTTCTAATAATCGTAGCTCATACTTTCTCTGCAAGAATACGATCATTTCAATAAGTGTTCAAAAATTTATTTTCGTATCTTTCATGTGTTTACATTGGGCATGCAAGGGTGCCAAAATGAAAAGGTTAGATCTGTTTCTATGGATTCCTTGGGAATCAGAGCGTTCATTTTTGAGGTGACCAATAACATCCATTACTGTGGTCAGTTTAGAGTTTTGCGTGTGGTACTGTGAGATAGTCAAAAAGACACCAACATTTACTGGTGATTTATGTAGACTGAGTGGATCATTATGACCCTGGTGGTCACTAGATCGCCAGGGTCACGGTGACGGTCGGACCATCCAATAATGCCACATTATGTGGTGGAGCCGTCATGGTCCAACCGCCGACACTGCCAGGCTGCCACCAGCCAGTCTGCAGCCTGGTGGTCCCGGCAGCACTTGGCATGGGCAGTACAAGGGCCCTCATGCACTGCCCCATTGAGCATTCCACTGCCCGAATTATGGGCAGTGGAATGCACGACAGGTGCTGCTGCACCCGCTGCACCACCACATTGTAGCCAGCTCCTATTAAGGCCCTGTTCCCCACTGGGCCAGTGGGTGAAAACACTGTTTTCGCATGCTGACCCAGCGGGGAAACCATGATAGGGCCGCACAGGCGGCCTGATGGCGGTATGGCATTTGTGGGCAGCCTCAGCCGCCCGCCAATGTCATAATGAGATCCTAAGTATCCATCCTTTGAGGTCCTTGTTACGTACACAACCCTACTAAGCTTATAGGAACCGTACAATATGACTACTACATTTTATCAGAGGGCAGAAGATTCCCTCTTTACTAATAAGGCTGTAGAGGTTAAAGGTTGGGTGTAAGAAACTTTGGTGGGTAATTCAGCCCTGTACAAAGGTGTCTCCTCATAGAACACATGGGGTATGAACAGGTTTACAGAGAGCGAAGTCTCTACTCATACATCTAAAGAGATTAGTGTACAAGGTTTTGGACAAACACTAGCCCCTCTCCGATGAGATTTAAACTGTCTGTGGTAGTATTTCATGAGTAACTCCTTCTTATACAGGTCCAAACAGAGTGAATGCTTCATTCTTATAAGAGCACACCATCTCTCCTCACACCCCTCTACATGTTGAACGGTGAGCTTAAGGGGCTTTACTAATGAAGCCATCTATCTCTACAGATATTTTCTGAGCAAAAAGAGGGTGTTTGGTTCAGTTCATAAACAGCTGTCTGTCTACGGACACTTCTGAAGAGGAGAAAGGATCTGTGTAGAAGGATCCATGGAAACACCAGGCCTTGAATTATCACATTTTAACAGGAGGTATAATCTGTATTGTTGAGTCTGATGAGAGAGGGGCTCTTTTTCTTGTACTAGTATACAGGGAAAATGCTTTTTGTTATGATGTTGAGACATCTCTTCACAGTGAAGGATGAGTGTGAAAGGTTTTACTGAGAAAACCATCCCTCTCTAAAGATGCTTTGTCTGAGTAAATAGGTGTATAGTTCACTACAGTAAAACCACTGTCTGTATTGATTCCTCTGAGCAGAATATACATAGTCTGTGTAGAAGGATTGTGAGAATAAGTAGGCCTGGTGCTAGTTTCAGCATGCTATGCATTCTGCATGGTAGAGTTTGATCAAAAAGTGATCCTATCTCATTTTTACCTGTAACAGCAGTCACTCTAAGTGGCAGGTTAACAGAGATCTAATGCTTTCTGTGAAGGACCTTATAGAACTAGTACCTTCTATGTGACATGTCTTTTTAAACAGCAAGCTCTCTACTGATATCTCTGAACAGAGTAAAGGGTGGGTGTGTTGAAGATCTCATGCAAACATTCATCCCTGTGCTACTGCATTTTATCATAGGGGAGACACACGATAGAGTAAAATGTGATGTAAAAATTGAGGTTTGTATTACAGTTCTATACAGAGTGATTGGTTCACATCTATCAAAAGATTCCCACTCTACAAATAGGCCAGTAGAGGTTAAAAGTTGGGTGATGAAGCCTTTAGTTAACTATCCAGCCCTGTACAAAGGCAGCTCCTCTGAGAGAACCTGGCATATGAAGGGGTTTACAGAGAACAAGCTCTCTACTGATACCTCTAAACAAAGTAAGGGATTACTGTACAAATGTATAGATACACACTAGACCCTCTGTTAGCAGACTAAAAACAGATGCAGATTGTGTGTGGTGTGTGGTAGATTTTCATAAAAGAGTAAGGGACATATTTATACTTTTTGACGCAAAGCTGCGCCGTCGCAGTTTTGCGTCAAAAAAATTACCTCCGGCTAACGCCATTTCGATGCGCCGTGCGGGCGTCAAATTTATACTTTGACGCACGGCGGCGCAACCAACAGGTGGGAGTCATTATTTTGTGACGCACACAGCGGCGTCAAGTCGTAAAGGAAACCAACGTTAACGCGACGCAAATGACTGTGGGTCGATTTACGACAGCGCAACCCGGAAAGCGCCGTTTATTTTGACGCAATAGCGTCAAATTCACCCGCGAATACTGCCCTTTCAGCAGAGGAGAGCCAAAATGGATCCCAGATGCCACAACAGACCCCAGGAAGATGACAGCAGACCAGGAACCAGCCAGGATAATCCATACAGGAACCAGGACATTTATAGAAAAAAAAGAAAGTGTCGCTTCAGTGCAGAGGAGCAGGAAATCCTGGTTAAAGAGGTGACGGAACACCAGCACCAACTGTTCATCACCTCTAAGTTGCCAATCAGCAGGAGAGAGGCCATATGGCAACAAATTGTGGACAAGATCAACAGTGTGGCTGAAGAACGCAGAACAGTCACCGAGTGTAAGAAACGCTGGCATGACTGCAAACGTAGGACAAAGGAAAAAATGGCCAGGAACAGGAAGGCAGCACTGCAGACTGGAGGGGGGAGTCCAGCACAACAGGAGGCCCTGGACCACATGGAGGAGATGGTCGCAGCCGTCATCCCTGAGGAGATCGTCACAGGGATTCAAGGACAGGACAGCGCAGACTACCACGAGACAACACACATGCAGGGTAAGTCACATGGGGAATTATAATGCAATAATGATAACTGCAACCGGGGTGGGGAATACCTACTACACAATGCATGTAAGTCAGCATATATATGAAGTGGCATGGGTAAAGGTGCACGGCAGGGGGGCATGCCCAGCACAGACAGAAGCGGGGGCACGACAAAACACAGCACCAACAACAGTCCTATGGGGGCATGCTGCCATGCCTACGATGGAGCAAAGGGAAAGCCACGACAGGAGGGAAGGCCACTACGTCAAACTGACATCCTGGCACTCATCAGCCAACATACCTCCTACATTAACTAGGGCCCTATTAGCAATCCTCTAGCCAAACCGACAACTGCAATGTAACTGCAACAACAGTTGCCACTACCACCTCTGATCTGTGTGCAGCTCAAGTAGCTAATGGCAATAACCTCCCCAAGGATCATACACACCTAAATTAGGGGGTGAGGATGATATCTGCAACTATTTCTAGAAATAAGACAAAGGCACCAGTACACTCAAATGCCAATGCCCATAGTTGACACATACATCAGCCAAAGTAAACAGCAATAGGAGCCACACAGCACTAAGGACACACACATGCTGCATATGTCAGGGTCCCTCAAGTGCCTGGCTAACAAGGCAACATCACTAATGTCATACTGCTCAGACAACAACATTGAGGAGGGGACACATGCAACTGGTCACTGAAACACACCTGCACAGTCTGAGAACCAAATAGGACATTGATACGATAAACAGGGCAATCCAATTAAACACACATTACCCAACATCAGCTGGAAACATCAACAATGTTTACATCCATATCACATCCTAACATTGCCATGCATAGGATATGCCACATAACAATTACATTTAGGTCAATGTGAATAAAAAGATTTTGGGGCAGGTCCTGAGAGGCAAGTGTGCTGCCAGGGCAATCACAACACCCACAGCCAGTGAAAGTGTAGTGTGGTAAGTTTTACGTATCCTTTGCACATTAGCTTCAGGCTTTAGGCCTTTGTGCACTTTGCCCTGAATGTATTTTATTCATTTGCTGACAGCTTAGAGCCTCTGTGCACTTTGCACTAAATGCTTTTTTATTAGGCTTCGTACTGTTATTTTTCAAATAGCCAGTTCTACGGTGTTGTTTTTTATTCATTTCACACTGTTTTGCCTACTTCAGCACTGGAGTTCTCCATAACATATTCACTCTGTGCTTCAGTCAAGCATACAGTCTGGTACATTGCCGATAGACGTGGTAGGAGTTTAGATTTGGCATTCCTGCGTAGGGACATTTTGTGATCACGATGCCATGTTAGTTATAAAATCACTCCCTTGTCCCAATACACGCAAGAGGGAGTTTCCGAACAGAGAACCACAACTAGACGCTGCCTGCCTTGTTGCAGATGCTGAACCAGATCACAGGCCTTTGCTCAGGTATGAGGGCTGATGTCTCCCCAGTGATTCGGAAAGGCAAGCTAGAAGCTTAACATGCTGTGCTCTAAATAGAACAAGCAGAGGGAGAGTAGAAACTGTTAGGCACTATGATAGCTTTGTTCTTATGTTTTACTCTCCTGTTTTAAACTCCTCACCCACGCTCACAAGGCTCTACACAACACCGGACCTACCTACCTCAACTCCAGACTTAACTTTTACACCCCCACTCGTCAACTCTGCTCTGCCAATCTCGCCCTCGCCATCGTCCCCAGGATCCAGCGCAAGACCTCCGGCGGCAGATCCTTCTCCTTCCTCGCCGCCAAGACCTGGAACTCTCTCCCCACCTCACTACGACAGACCCAGGACCTCCTCACCTTCAGGAGACTCCTCAAGACCTGGCTTTTCGACCGCTAACAGCTCACCCCCCCCCCCCCCCCCAGCGCCTCGAAACCCTGACGGGTACATAGTGCGCTTTATAAATGTAATGATTGATTGATTGATTGATTGGTGACTATTTCAATTCTACTATGTTGTATTGTTCTGGTTATTGCGGCTCACGCCT
This sequence comes from Pleurodeles waltl, assembly GCF_031143425.1. Classification (NCBI taxonomy): domain Eukaryota; kingdom Metazoa; phylum Chordata; class Amphibia; order Caudata; family Salamandridae; genus Pleurodeles; species Pleurodeles waltl. The sequence goes on along the minus strand of NC_090443.1, from coordinate 166,488,603 downwards.
TATTATCTAAAATACAGTTGTTTTATGAAATCATCATATAAAACTTATACTGTCTTTGTCATTTGTATATGAGATCATACTGGAAATGAGAGAGTTGGTTTGGATCTGAGTGACCACGACTTCCCTGAGAAGTTCCAAAGATGTCATGCGCTTGGCTGCCTAATCATTTCTTCCCCGTGGGAGACATGAGGCACTGCTAGTTAGCTAGAGCAAAAAAAATGATTTAGGGTGACAGAGTTCTTTACAAGTGGGTCAGACTCAGTCCCCCACACCGTTATCGATCCTGCTGCCTAGAAATCCAGTAGTCTCATTTAGGATAATGAGAGCCCACGCGACAAAATGTCTCTTCATAAGAATAGATATACACGGAGGGACGAGTGGGACAAAAAGATGGCTATTCCCTAATTGGTACAAAGCAACACCTAGAGGCGATTAGGCAGACAAGTCTGATAACTCTATATCATACATGTGACTCACAGGTGGGCCATAGGCCTATAACAATGCTCATATGAAGGACAGCAGATACCAATACCAAACCAGAGCACAAAGTAAAGTCATCAAAAGGCTTGCATGTTACGGCAAAATTGTCACAACACAGACACACTAATTTTACCCTGTTTCATTGCAGAGGAACATGGATCTCCTGCCGATATGCCTGTCCCTGATTTCCCTGATGACATGGATGACGAGCCCATAAAAATTTCCCAGGAGACCATCCAAAAGGTCCTTGAAACCCTCCAGACCCCACCTTCAGTCACAAGGAGGAGCACAGAACAAGCAGCCATCACAGAAGACCCACCCACCACCCCAATTGTAAGACCTGCCAGCTCCAACACAGCTGAGGACTCTGACGACACTGGCACCAGCTTTGAAAGAACTGTAGTTGGTGTACAGCGGGAGCTGGCCAAGGAGGTGTGGGTGGGTATGCAAAACATGGCAGCCAGCCTTGAGGGGGTGCGTTCGTGCATGACGTCATTTGCAGATCAGGCAGCTGCTATGCAAGCCCTAACATCTCTCTTGCAGGAACTTGCGAAAACACAGAAGGAAATCAGCACAGCTGTAATCCAGTTGACACAACACTTACAACTGCAATCCAGTCAACGCGTGCATGAATGCAACATTGAACCCCTCAGGGCCGACCTGGCTGCCTACCATCGTGATGTGGCTGCTATTCTCAAAAACCAGCAGGCCCTCCTTGCAGCAGTACTGCCCTTAAGAACTTCACAGGGAGCAGCCCCCGGGATGTCTGACTCCACGTCTTCTAACACTAAGGTGTGTGTTGCCCCTTCACAACCAACAACAACAAGGACAAACCAGGCAACACACACATCAGAAGAAGAAGACATGGAACAGATCACATTCTCACGGAAGAGTACCCGGAAGCACTAGTCCCTGCACCATGGCCTACTTTGACCAAGGTCCTACGTTTTGTCAAATGCCAGTCTCACTACAACTACACTCAATGACTGTTCTGCTAACCACTGTATGACTTGTCACCATTGCCAGTGAATGTCTCTCTCCTACTATTTGCCACATCCTGTCCCTCTGCACTGTCTGTGACATCACCCCAGCATGTCAGGAGCATCATCCACACCCCTTCTGTAGGATCACCATGTAAGAATGCACTAGAACGGACTCAGCAAACATGGACAATGGACATTTTGCACTACAGCACCTATCAATAAATAGCACTTGCACACCTAATATGTCTCTGTTTTATTTGACACATCAACTGTGCAGTAGATAACTCTAAAGTGCCTGTGTGGCAACCATGTAGCTTGTCAATACAACTGTGCTGACATCATGTAGTCTGATACATCTGTGCAGTGGCCAGGATTGCATCATAGCCTTACCATCCTGAGGTAAATAACTGATGAAGGGACAAACCACACACAATCATGCTGTGTTGGACAGAATAATGCTCCCTCTATAGCAATTCAAGTCAACTAATGGTGGCTGATAAATGTAGGCACCATGCAATACTAAAACATGAAATTATGCAGCAAAATCTAAGCAAACAAAAAAAAAAACACTGCATCAATCACCCTTTCTGAGTATACTTCCATGAAGGGAAGTCATGCTGAATTATTACACACATGATCTAGGTCAGCAATGAAGGCAACAAGACAAGAGTGTTAACAACACTTCATCTACAAAGATCTCCCTGAACATCACACTGCAGTCCGACCTATTAAATTACCCACAATAACAAGTCTGGAAGCACACTTTGTGATGTAGAATACCTACTCATCAACACAAATCCTTGGTGATCGATGTAAACTACCAATGGTGGGTCTCCCAAATGGTGGATACTTACCAAGTTAGCACACGGGTAGCTGGCATGTTAACCCTCCATTTTCTGTGGTGGGTAGCATAGGACACTAATGTCATAGAAAAACATTCACCTACACTGATGTCAAGGCCATGATAAAGTAGCAGTTAACGCATCATGCAAAGGGTTAACTATATGTTTATTCCTATTTATTCACACCAGAGGCAACTAAGGGAAAAGGCATACCTACACTAATCTAACCTGACTACTACTAACCCACAACTGTCCCTAACTAACCTAAGCTAAACTTACTCTACACATATAACGAAACAATCTAAACATCAACCCCCCACCCACCATTATGAGACAGGACACATGCAGGACAACACATACTAACCTACACACATACTATACTATCCTAAACAATCATATATTTTTTGGGTGATTTTTTTATTTTATTTATTTTTTTATTAACAAACATGAATCCCAACATTGACCCCCACCCACCCACACAAAAAAGAAAAATAGAAAGAATAAGGACCCCCACCCTCCTCCCTAACACTAACTAAGCTAACAACCTACACTAACCTAACACTAATCCCCAAAACCCAACTATCAGTACAAAAAGCAAAGAGGAGAGAGGGGAGGGGTAAAAGTAAAACATGGCAAAAGTCCTAGAGGTTGGCCCTCCGTAGGGTCCGCCTGATGGACCGAACCCTTTTCTTAATATATGCCACATCCTGGCTTAGCTTGTCCACCTTTGAAAAAACTTTGTCCAATTTACGGCTTAATGCCAGGAATGCCGCTTGGTCTACAGGAGGGGCTGCTGCAGTCTGTGTGCTGGCCGAGGTGGACGGTGTGGCAGTAGTTGTATGCCCACTGGACTGTCCTGGGTGTTGGAAATGGCTGGGTCCAGGTCTTGCTGACGAGGCAGGGTCAACTGTCCCCGCCGTTGCCGGGGCCACTTGGGGAGACCTGGTGGATGTGGTGGTGGTGGCTGTTGTGGGCCCTGTGGTGAGGCCCACCATGCCCCAGAGGCCCGATCTGCTTGGTATTTGCGGGCCATCCTCCTGAACCCCGACTGCACCTGCAGGATGTGCCGGTATCGCATTGCACGCCGTTCAAACTGGTGTCTCTCTGCGGCACTCATGTTTGCAGCTGTGAAGAGATATGGCAACTATTTACCATAGGAAATGCATTGGGTGGAATTGCACAATGGGTCATTTGCACATTACTTGTACTGTATTTGTTACAGCGATTGTCACAACATAGTTCATTGAAAGTCTCAGAGGAAGTACATGTGAAGCCTGCATACAAAAGGCCATCTCACACCTAGCATATCCATGTCTCTACATGATGGGTGACATCAGCCTAAACTTCTCATCCAAATAATGGCTAATGCAGCTGACATTATGGCTGAACCTCTTCCGCATACTGACTTCACTATATATGTCACTCTATGTGATAACTATCACAACCCTCACTCAATGCCATTTGTAAATTGTTGTTTGCAAAAATTGAACCCATGTGCCATAACTGAATGTGTACACTAGGTTCTAAACTAAGTTGCAAAAGGTCACAAGTATGTGTAAAATACTGGTTGCTACAGTCCTAGGTACCCTATTCCCAATAACATGGCAGTCTTTGAGGGTGGGGTGGGAAGAACAACCAACAATCCCAGATTCAATGCACACCCAGGAGTGTATAGAAAGGTCAACAAGTATTTGCCTCCACACACAACACCAATGAAGGGCTAGCAACAATTTGGAGTCAGCCAAACATTGTCCTATCCAAGGTCCACACATGTCAAAATGCACTGACTCAGGCCAACATCACATACCACCACTGAGGCATATTTGAACACACACACAGAGGAGCAAGAACACCCATGATCATGAGTAGAATGAACACCTAGGCCATTGCACTCTAGTCCCACACACTTCTAGTTCAACTTGTGGAAGTACATGCCCCCGGAAGATCCAACCTACAGTGCACTCAGTCCATCCTCAACTAGGAAGCTGCATATTTAATACAAGCCTTTTGCAGAAGCTATCTGGGAGAATGTCAGTCTGAAATGCAGACTCAGTCCAAGCCAAGTCCCAGAGCAACTCTTACATTAACCAGTGTATTCCACATGACTCATCCCACTCCCCATAACGGGGCCGACTGGAATGACCTACAGGCCCTAAATCTGAGAGATGGCTAAGCATTGGTCTACAGAAACTGAAGTGATATTTGAAATCCCACTAATGCAACAATACCAATGAACGGGCAGCGCATCAAACCATGAATTCTGTTGAACACACAGTAGTCCATCATGCATCACTAGCAAACAATTAAAATAGCACTCAGGCCACACTCACTGTAGGTGTCGGGGTCCTCAAAATGAGCCACCTCTCCCACGGTGTACGGTGCAGGTCCACCTGTAAAGCATGGAAGGAAGAATATACTCAGAGTCCGTGCACTGACAAACAATTGCAGTTACAATGACAATGTGAGAATATGACATGCGTAATGATACACTTTCACACATGCTCATACTGCATGGAAGAATTCTCAATCAACATTTACATTGGATGAGTCTCCTGCTACAGTTACACACCCTACTACACACATGCAGTGGCCAGGACAGTCATGTGGTGTCAAAGATACACCTCCATTAGTATGCCCCAACAATATCGGGGTGCATTCATCTCATCATGTGCAGCCCAGAGAGACATCCAAAAGCTGGTTACTTGAGGACTGCATGACCCCTCAAACTCAAACAGGCTATGTGGTCATTTTCAACACACACCAACCAGACACACATGTGACATATGTGTGGAGAACATAGCTAACTTCAATTGACGTGAAGGCACCACTCATTTACAGCATCATCATGGTTTTACAAATTTCTGTCTAGCTATGGCGTCTACATATGTAGGTATGATGTTTCAACATCCCTTTTTCACTGGCAATTATGACCTGTAGAGTTCAAATAGAGGCATTAACGTGTCGCTTGTCTGACACAAAGGCAACACTACATTACATACAGCTACAGGCATCCGGTATGTGTTGAAAACATGAGCCATCTGACTGCTAGCATTGGTCTTCCTACACATTGTGCAACAAATACACATTAGGTTTCCCTATCATTACACACAGTCAGCTACTTATCTATCAGATTGGGTAACAATCATCACATGTCCCCACACAGCTTTCAATTATTCACATGTAAATGATTTGTACTCACCAACATGGCCACCAATCCTGATTCCCAGGTGGTCCAGCAGATCCTGCTCCCTGGATATCAGATCAGCCCAGCGGTGCTTGAGTTGATGGTCATTCCTCATGCTACCGTAGACCCGGACCAAGTGATGGCGCACCTTCCCCCACCGGACTTTACGTGCCTCCGTGTGATACCCCTGTATCCCACGGCCCCCAGCCTCCAGCATGAGTGGGAGGAAATGGCAAACAAGCCAAATGAATCCCCCCAATTCCTCCTCACCCATCCTGGCAAGCCGTGGCCTACCTGACATCTTTACTATTAGAAATGTGAAAAAATTAGAACAAAAAGTAAAAGGGGAAATGGGGAAAGGTAGAGTAGTGAAGGAAAAAGAAAACTTAAGAAAAATAGCCCAACTAACCCCAAATTTAAACTACCCAGAACAGACTCCCACAGACAAAAAAAAGAAACACTGGATTTGACAAAAGTATACAAAACAGACTAAGACAATATTAGACAACAAGACTATGATCACAAAAGCACAATAGACAAGGTACACAGGACACAAAAGCAGTAAAACACAGGACAACACTTTTCACACAGCCACACAGTCTAGAATAATCTGCGACTGCAAAGTGAAAGTGAAAGTAAACTCACAGTACAGATTCTGTAAACAGGATATCCTATTACATCACTTCCTGCATAAAATGGCTGCCGTTTTTATTTTTCCGTTATGCGTCATATTTTCACCATACAGATTGTGCGTCATATTTTTTGACGCATAACAGTGCACATAATGCAGAGTCAAAACTAATTTCTTCATTGTTCCCTTACATTTGTGTGAGGCTGAGTTTACAGTTCTAGAGTAGAAATGTAATTTGCTGGCAAATATGAGAACCAAATATGAAAATTATATTTGACTCTGCATTCTGTGCACTCCTGTACGTCAAAAAAATTATGACGCCCATGCTGTATGCGTGGAAATATGACGCATCATAGAAAATAAGGTGGACATGTAATGCAGCTTATTAATCTATTATTTTTAATAGGAATTTTTTTGACTCTGCATTCTGTGCACTCCTGTACGTCAGAAAATTATGACGCCCATGCTGTATGCGTGGAAATATGACGCATTTTGACGAAAATGTCTTAGTTTTTTCAAGTTGTGAAAGTAATTTTGTCATGACCAAACGGTGCTATGTGATACACATTTGTGGTTAGCTAGGACACATGTCCCTTATTGGATGTATAGAAGGCATTCACACTGTAATATCAATGATTGCTCAAAATGGTTATTAACCATATTTGTACACATATTTTGGGTAATTGCTGATGGCTATTTTGAAATGATGAATGGGATACCAGGATGTATTCCTTCTCAAAAATGTGTCCACATTTATCACGGTGATGCATTTATCTATAGTCCAAACAGGTAGTGCAATTGTCACTTACACCTTTTATGGGGCTAACCATGTCCTAATAATGATTTTGTGTATCTTATATGTGTTTTACTTTTGACATGTAGGCCACACATGCGCCTTATGCATGTGTTTACTTCACATGTACATAATTATTGTATATTTGGGGGGCGGTAGAGGTGGACTTAGGCCCCCAGCACCCTAGGGTTTGCCCTTCCAGATTTGCTAATTTATCCATGGCTTTCATTTATTCTGTTATGCTAAACCTGCAGCAGCATGCTCATGGAAGTCCATAGGGTATGAATCACTGTTAGCCATTCAATAATCCCATTTGCCCATTTGACGTTTGCCCTATTGATTATTTGGAGCAATCTGACATACCATTTTGCACTGACATTTTTTGCTAAATCTCGGCGTTCCTCATGTGCTGGTGACAAATAGGTTGTATGTGGCCCTTTATGCATTACCTGGTTTAGTGGCATGTTACATTCTTCCTGCTAGGTTCGAACTGGGACACTACTGTGATCGGCTGCTTGCAAATATTTGGTTGATTGGATGACATATGTTTATATGTGTGGGCGAATGTAGATCCACTATCAACTGTCTGGGTGTATGTTGTCACTGTAACTTCAATGTCTCCTCATGAGTTAGTGGCAGCTAATCTTGTTCCAATTGGTCATTGTTTGTAGCAAAAATTGAGAGAAGCCATTGAGGACATGGTCACGTACACATGGATGGTCCCACCCTGTCACTGAACACGTGTAATGAGACTTTCAAATGAGCTACATTTTTGTGCTGAGTGAGAGAATGTCTCAGGTGTCTGGATCAGGCATGTGTCATTGCCACATTTGTACTCCTGTTGGCCTCTGTGGATGGTAATGTATTATGAAACATCATAGCCTCTGTGCAGACATTTGTGGTGTATATTTTTTGTGTGATGAGTGTTATGTCATTATTGCTCAATGAGACGACATTCTTCTTCAGCAATTTCAAACTAAAGGTGGGCAGAAATGAATAGGCCAAACCATGATGTGGTGTTTGTTATCTGTCTTTATTTACAATTGTGCAATAAGTGTTGATATAAGAAATTAGGAAAAGAAATTACTTACAAGCTGTTGGTGCCTATGCACTCCAGCAGCCGTGTTTGGTTGTTCCCCCTCCTGTTGCAGGCCAGCATCCTCCTCTTCGTCGTCTTCAGGCATGTCTGGGTCTGGGTCAAGGAGGGGAATGTTCCTTTTTACACAAATATTGTGCAATATGGCACAAGTGAGTATGATCCTACAGACCATCTCTGGGGAATATAGTAGGCTACCGCCAGTGATGTCAAGGCAGCGGAACCTTGACTTTAGGATCCCAAAGTTCCGCTCAACAATGCTGCGTGTCATCTTATGGGCGTCGTTGTATGCCCGCTCGGCAGCAGTAGTCGGGTTCCCAAATGGTGTAATTAGCCAAGGCTGGATGCCATACCCCTGATCAGCTGAAAGAGAAACACAGAATGGGATCATGTAGATGTAGGAGGCACTCTTGTACAGACCTTTGATGGCAGTAGTTGTCTTGTGTTGTCTGTGACTCTTTTGTGTACTAATGTGACAACCTATACTTGCAGGAGAAAACTTTAGCATTGAGTTTTTCCTTGGCTGAGCAAGTGTTTGTTAGCTAACTGTTTGTTAGCAGTATGTATTTGGATTTTCAGTACAGTGTGCCCTCCCTAGCATTGTGACTTGTGATACAGGTGTCCGTGTGTCTTCACTGGGGGTGAGATGATAGTTCCATGCAGAGTTAAAACATGAAAGTGTAGTTAACACGTTCATATGAAAGTACCCTGGACATCCCATACCTAAAGACTTATGCAATGTATTAATGTACAGGTTATTGTAACACTTACAAATTGCAAGGTGACATTTAGGCAACCACACTCATTAATGTCTTCACATTAAGCTGTAGAGTAAATTCCAATGTGTGACAGGTTCAATGGTGACTTCAGAAACATGGCTAGTGATGTCAGGACCTCAGTGTGTTCCTGGCTAGGTGTTGCTATTGTAGTGTATGTGTTGTGTGTCCTAGAGGGTTGCTGTGCAGTGTGTATATAAGTTGGATTTTTGTACTTACCAACAAGTAGTCCATTGCCATACCGTCCATCCTGGAAGTGTTGGTTGATGGTAGAGTGACGGAAGATGAATGCGTCATGTACACTCCCAGGATATTTTGCCACAATGTTGCTGATCAATCCTTGGTGATCGACTATGGCCTGCACGTTGATTGAATGTGTGTGCTTCCTGTTGCGGTAGAGGTGTTCTGTTGCAGCAGGTGGCACAAGGCGTACGTGTGTGCAGTCGATTGCACCAAGCACGTGTGGGAAGCCACTGATGGCGTAGAACCCCTGTTTTGTTTCCTGCTGCTTCTGCAGTGTGTTAGGGAAGCAGATGTGGAGGGGTGTCAGGCGAATGTTGGCATCCAGTACTTTTGGCAGGAATGCGGAGAATGATGGTTGTGATATTCCACCAACCAGGGCACCAGTTGTCTGAAACGAGCCACTTGCCAGCAGGTGAAGTACGGCAAGCAGCTTTGTTTCTGTTGGTATGGTGTGGGGTGTCACCAAAGTGGGGGGTAAACTGCTGTTCAATATTTCTCAGCAGCTGCTGAATGGCCTGCCAGTTCAACCGGTACCTCTGTATGATGTCGTGTTCCCTGAGGCCATGCAGGGTTGTTCTTGGGTGGAATATCCTCTCCTGCCTTCTGCGCTGCCTTTGGGGTCCCTGCTGTTGTTGTTGTAGCTGCTGTTGTTGCTGCAGGGCTCTGCGTCTACGTGCACGCTGAATAAAAATCACCTCCATGTCTCCCTGTTGCTGCTCTGCTGCTCTGCTGCTCTGCTGTTTGTTCTGTGTGTTCTGATTAAATACAGGTGTGTTTGCCCCATTTTAACGCCTGCCCTGACCCAGGCGTTAAATTTTGACGCACATCGGGCGTTGCGTCATTTATTTGCTCCGCCTCCCGGCCGAGAGTCATTTTTGCCCGGAAGCATAAATACGGCGCACGGGTGTGTGCGTCGTTTTTTGGACAGGAACGCCTACCCTGCATATCATTAACGCAGGGCGGGTTGCCGCATCCAGAAAATGATGCACATTGCGGATTTTTTTCGTCCGCGGGCGTCAGGGTTTAAATATGGGGCAACGTTTGCGCTGATTGTGCGTCAAAAAAATGTACGCACATTCGGCGCAAACGGAGTATAAATATGCCCCTAAGTCTTTCTCATACATGTCTATACAGAGTGAATGATTCAGATTTATAACAACCACACAATCTTTACTGACACCTCCCTACAGGTTAAACAGTGAGTTTGAAGGGCTTTACTAATGAACTCATCTCTCTCTACATGTCTTCTGTCAGAGTGAACAAGGTAACTAGGTTTACAAACAGCAACCTGTCTACTATCACTTCTGAAAAGGACAAAGGATCTGTGTGGAAGGGTCTATGGAAACACCAGGCCTTGTATTATAACACGGAAACACCAGGCTTTGTATTAGAACATTTCAAAAGGGTGCAGATTCTGTATGTTGCAGGTTGATGAAAGAGTGGCTCCTTTTGTTATAACTCTATACAGGGTAAATTATTCTTTTTTATGAGACATCAAGGCCTCACTGGTGACATCTCTCTTCAAGATGAAGGCTCAGTGTGAAAGGCTTTACTGAGAAACGTATCCCTCTCTAAAAGTGTTTTCTTTGAGTGAATAGGGTGTTTAGTTCACTAAGATGTAAGACCGCCCTCTCCAGTGATTCCTTTGAACAGAAAAGACAGTCGATGTAGAAGGTTTAAAAGAAAAATTTGGTTCTATGCTAGTACATTGCAATATGCTTACATTCTGTATAGTAGAGGTTCATTAAACAAGGATCCTATCTCATACTACTATGTAACAGCAGCCCCTCTAGTGACCTCTCAGCAGAGAACTACTGGTCTATGTAGAAGAACTTAGAGAACTAGTCCTGCTGTGTTATATTGCTTTAGAAACAGCAAGTTCTGTAGAGATACCTCTGAACAGGCTAAAGGGTTGTGTAGAAGGTCTCAGAAAAAACTTGACGCCCTCTCCAAGGTATATTTTGATGTAAAACGAATCCTTTCTAATACAATTGTATACAGATTGAACGGCTCACTTCTATCACAACATGTCCTCTCTACCTACAGCTCTGTACAGGGTGTAAAAGTCTTTAGTGAGTAATTCACCCTCTTAAACACTTTTGTCTGAGCCAACATGCTGTATGGTTCAGTTTTTTTAACAGCACACTATCTTAAATAACATCTCTCTACAGTTTAAACAGTGGGTGTGAATGGCTTTACAGATGATTCTTCAGAGTGAAGAGGGTGTTGAGCTCAGTTTTCAAACACCAATCTGTCTACTCACACCTCTGAAAAGGCCACAGAATCTGTATAGAAGGGTTCGTGCAAAGACTGGGCCTTGTTTTATCACAATTTTAAGAGGATGCAGATTCTATATTTCACAGTTCGATGAAAGAATGACTTGATTTGTTATAACTCTGTACAGGGTGAATGCTTCTTTTTCAAGACAACATATCTTCTGGTGACATCTCTCATCAAGATGAAAATTCGGTGTGAATGGCTTTACTGAGAAATGCATTCCTCTATACAGATGTTTTTTCTGAGTGAATAGGGTGCTTGGTTCATCGCAGTGAGAGCACCCACTCTAGTCATTACTTTGAACCAAATAGACAGTCTGTGTAGAAGGCTTAAGACAAAAACTGGGCCCTGTGCTGGTACAGTTCAACAAGCTATACATTCAGTACATGCAGGGGTTTACAAAACAATCTCTCTCTAATAATAGTTCTCTACCAATTAAAGAATGGGTGTAAAAACCTTTAGAGAGGAATTAAGCTCTCTGCAGGCTAAACATGTTTAAAAATGGTCAGAAAATCAGCCTCTATATTAACATATTAGTACAAAGTTAAGACTATATGTAGATTGTGTAACTGAAGTACTATACCTGTTTGTCCCATTATAACAGAGTGGGCAGTCTCTACAGTAAATTTTTATACATTATCTCCTCATCTTAGTAACCTAAGGAGGCACATCAGTATATCCTCTTAGCTAACATTTATCAACTGAGTGATACCTAACTTCTATAAGCTTTATTGAGAAAGTATCTCCACTTCAAACACGTTTTATATTAGTCAGTACACTTCATCACTGTGATTAGGCTATGCACTGTCCAATAGAATATATATACTATGTACAATACTTGGAATATACATTTAGTACTCCAGAGAGTTATGTAGGCCTCACTACAAAAATATCTCGTAAACACCTAAAACATCATCAACATAAGGTTCAATAGGAAGCACTCTTACTATATAAATCACAATTAATTTTATAATAATTATGAACTTTCAACAGCAACTAACATAGTAAAATAAATACATACAATAAACACACAAGTTCAATTATCACCAGAACAACATTACAAACAATTTTGCAATAATAATTTCATATCATTTGTTCAAAAGATTTCAGTGGTAAAGACTCTGGCAATCACATTTTAGCAATTCAAATTATTACTACTCTCATAATAAACAAACAACATATTGAAACTAATTTCTAAATATGTGATATTATTTACTTATTTACACACAGACCTCATACTTTAATTACACTCTATTTTAAATACCTGCAAATGAATCTCTATGTTGAAGACAGCTGAGTACACTAATGTCCTTTACCCAAAAATCAAATGAATTCTGCAAAGCATAAGTCAAAGAGATTACACTTCCTTCATCTCCAAAACATCAAGGGCAATCTATGGTGTCTGAGGTTATGTAGCAGATATAAGTAGATGAACCTTGAAGCCTTGCAGCCAATCATATTACAGCTTTTTTTTATTTTGTGGAGGGAATGTCTCCCATTTGTTGACCCTAACACAAGTTTAGTTTTGCATTAGTCACTCAACAAAGTATCGATTTCCCTCTACATTTACAATAAGTACCGGAACCCCCTTTAATGGTGTTTGTAAGCTCTTTTTACTTAATTATTACTATTGAAAACATTTGGCTCATTTGTTTTCCTTTATGGTAATTTTAACCAGTTAATGCCACTTGTACTGTGCTAATACGCACACTATTCTCTGCCTGAACATTCGAGCTTGAGAGAGTTTTGTGGGATTGTATAAAGGCTTCATGGTAAGGTAGTGTGGTAAACTTCCATGCGACTCTCATAGGAATCTTGTGGGACCCTACAGTAAGCTTCACCTGCAGAAGCTTGTAAATGTCTCTTGCAAGACTCTCCAGGGATTGTAGCAGAACTTCAAAACCACCCAATAGAAAAGCTCATACTGTTTGACCAGTAACTGTGCTCCAGACAAAGAACTGTTGGCCACAAGTAGGTTTACTTTTGTAACTGTATAAAATCTAACAATGACATGTATGCTTTTGTCTCCCTCTCATATTTCTCCTCTTGTGTAACTCCGTATTGTTCCTGAATCTTACTCATTCTGCTGAGCACTCCTCTGGTGACTGACATCTCCATACTGCATAATGGTTTACCCCTAGATTCTGGGACACAGCTTCATCCACTGAGCTAGAGAATAGGCCATTAATGGTAGTACTGACAAAAATCTTGGATTTACAAATTTGGACATTATTTGGATGGGATGTAAAGGGGGCATTAATTTTCACCAATGGTTGAGAGTATTTTAGATTGTTTGCACTAGTGATAGTGTACTGTTATAACAATGACCTAAGGACAACAACAGAGGTTGCGCTTGAAATCCAAATGAAGGAGACTTTTTCACAATTGATAGCTCTTTTTCTTCGTGCAGCCTTTGTTTATTTTAACATATGTCAAAGGCAAAAATGGCAATGGTCAAAATAGTTTTTCCCCAAGATTGAGAAGTCCCAAAAGCATGTTAATAAAGCAATTACTGCATTTCTTCGTGACCATGGCAGGGGCTCTATTTATAATAACAATATCTGTTTTGATATGTCAAGTGTCTAGAGGCGAGATCGAGTGTACTTCACTGGAAAGAAGCAGGATATTCCTTAATTATATCAAGGAACACATCCAGGTCTATGTGTAACTAAACACTTTACACTATAAACACAAAGGCTCTTCTGAGAGCCACCCTATTCCTACATTATGTAATGTCTTTCATGTTCTAACTCCCTCTTTTTTGGGATGCTGACACCTGTGAGAATCTTGTGGGAGCAACCAAACACCTGACTCCAATCATATTTGTCTGACTCTCGCAAGACTCCTGTGAGCTCAAACATTTTACTTATAGCTCATGGATGACAGCTCTGCATTCTAGGGTGTGTGTGTGTTAGAGTGTGCAAACACACAAGCCTCTCTTCTGAAACCTCTCTCTTGAGAGAGATTTTCTCTACCCCTCCTACGTTTTCGCAATCCCACAAGAGTCTCACTGAATTGTATTTTTATAATAAAGAATTTAAACTCTATTTCATTATAGCACTTCTGCCTTATAGTCCCCACTAGTAGGTTATGGAGAGAAAGTGACCTCTACACTAAGAGCTTTCCACATAGTAGGGTGTCAAGAGAGACTGGGTTTTTAACTGGTACCTTTCCCCAGGGAAACAACAGTGTACAGTAAGGTTTGGGAAAAGACTGACGTCTCCACTGAGGCCTTACCTCAAGATGACCAGTGTGCATAGAAGAGTGTCAAGAGAGACTGGCTCTCCCCTGACACCCTTCCTCAGGCAGAGAACTGAGAATAGTAAGATGTGGGGTGGGACTGACCTCAAATCTGAGACCTCTCTATTGCATAACAAGTAAGAGGAGGTACTGACCCTCTCTGCAGGGCAATAACCATGTATATTTGGGTATGGGAAGGGATTTGCCTGTCCTCTGACATCTCTCCCCAATATGATACAAATATGTAATAGAGTGTAGGGAAAGATTGTCCTCGCCTCTAAAACATTTCTCCTGGATGACATGGATGTGTGTATGGTGTGCGCAAGGAGTAGCCTCTGATGCGACCTCTCCTTTGAGCAACAGGGATGTGCAGTAGTGTATGGAAAGGGAGTGGCCAGTCCATCTCCCCATGGTGACAGGTGTCTGTAGTAGGCTATGGAGAAAACCGTACCTCTCTGCTCATACCTCTACTCCTGGTGGCAGGTGTGAATAATAGGCTGTAGGGAGGAACTGTCTTTCTTCTGACACATGTGTCTTAGATGAGATGAGTGTATGGTAGAATGTGGGGGAAAACTGGCCCCTCTCCTGTGACCTGTTTTTTGGATAATGATGTGCAAATTAGGGTTTGAAAAGGGGCTTACCTCACTGCTTACAGCCCTTCCCAATGTGACAGAGGTACATGTAGTGTGTGGGCGGGAAATTATCTCTATGATTAGATGTCTGGCTTGGATGATGGATTTGCATAGTTGAATGTGAGGAAAGACTGACCTCTAGCTGAGGCTTCTACCCATGGACAGAATAGGCAATGTCCTCTCTGATATTACCTCTTCCATGGTAACTGATATGCATAGAACACAGCCCTCCCCAGAGTGACAGTTATATATAGAAAGGTACAGACAGGAACTGCCCACTCTCCAGAGTAAGAGGTATGTGTAATGGAGTATAAGAAGAAGTTGTCCTCTTTGCTCACACTTCTCAGTATGGTGATATGCATGTATGGTACATTTTATCTAACACTGCTTCTGTGCTGACATCTCTCCCCAAGCTCACATCAAAAAATAGTGGACTGTGGAAAGACACAGGCCTCTTCTCTAACACGTGTCTGCAAAATGATGGGTGTACATAGTACAGTGTGCAGGGGAAATGGTATCTCCTCCGAGTCCTCTTCTCAGGATAATAGCCATGAACAGTGGGGTGTGAGAAAAGACTATCTTCTCTGCTTAGAACTTCCCCCAGAGGAAGATCCATATGTAGTAGGGTGTAGATAGGGACTAGCCTCTCAGCTGAGACCTCTTACTAAATTAATGTCCATACACGCTAGGATATGTGAAGAGACTGATTTCTAAAAACCTACCCCTCTCTTGGATGACAGGTGTGCGTTGTGGAATATGGGGGCAGGCTGTGTTGCTGTCATGGCCTCTCTCTTGTATGAGTGCTGTTCGTATTACAGTGTGTACAAAGAGTGATCTCTGTACTGAAACCTCACTCTTGCATAACACGTGAATGTAGTAGGGTATACAAATAATGGGCATCTCAATTACAACCTCTCTCTGGCATAAAAGATGTGCAGAGGCCTCTATAGATACACTTACATGCAGGACCACCCATGTAGTTAGAAGACATTGAACTGCCAGTTTCAGTGAACATTCCATTACTGTAATGGAACTGAAATCTAAAACAACTGGTAAGTAAAAAAAAAAACACTATTAACTTAAGACTTTTTATTACAATAAAATAATTTAACAACATTACAAACCTATAAATACTATATCAATAACCTCTATCAACAACTCTAAAACAAACAATGCAACCAACGTCAGTCATTTATGATATATTTTTCTGAGACTGATTTGTAGATCCCACCATTTTTACAGCATGAATAAAAAAGGCATCTGCCAAGTTCGTACCTTGCAAACTTTGAAATAAAGAATTCAGCAGAGTGAGACAGACATAGGGGGTCATTACAGCCCTAGTGGTCGGTGTTAAAGCGGCGGTAAGACCGCCAACAGGCCGGCGGTAAAAAATTTGCAATTACGACCATGGCGGAAACCGCCAACAAAGACAGCCACTTTAACACTCCGACCGCCACGGCGGTACAGACAAACAGCGTGGCGGTCACTGCCAACAGACAGGCGGGAGACAATGTACCGCCCACACTATTATGACAGGCCAATCTGCCACCTTTTCCGGGGCGGATTCACCGCGGAAAAAAACACGGCAGAAACAGGTTTTCGAAGGGAAAACGTTCACCTCTACACACCCCACGAGGAAGAAGGACGCCATGGATCCGGAACTCCAAATCCTCCCTGCAATAGTCTTCCTGCTCCTCTACCAGGAGCACGAACACCAGTGGAGAAGACCACATGAGTACTGCACCTATGACACAGGGGAAGGGGGAGGGAAAAAACAGGGACACACACACGCAACACCCCCACCCTCACCCACTACAACACACACACTAATGCATATCAATACATCATAGTTACACCCCTCAAACCCCCTGGAAGAATGCAAAGACAATAGAAAATGAGTGTAACCATTGTAATATATTAAAGCAAGTAGGCAGAAATATATATATACACCATGTACATAATATATATCAAGCATAGTAGTCCAGGATGTGCTCTAAGAGTCTGTGGAACACTGGGACCACACAGTATGGGTGAGGCCCACACAAGATCCCCAACCATGACGGAGAGAACACTGCAGGGGCATCAGACAGCAACTAAACAGGCACCTCAGGGGGGGGGGAAACCTCAGCCGCTTGAGTGCACGACGCCAAATCCACGAGGGGGCCACATGCCCACTGTTCCATCCTGGGAGTGCAAAGCCACAGTCTCACAAGTCTGTACAGTGGGTGGGTTGCCCACTGTTCAATCCTGGGGAGTGCAAAGCCACAGTCTCTCAAGTCTCTACAGTGGGTGGCTTGCCCACTGTTCAATCCTGGGGAGTGCAAAGCCACAGTCTCTCAAGTCTCTACAGTGGGTGGGTTGCCCACTGTTCAATCCTGGGTAGTGCAAAGCCACAGTCTCACAAGTGGATGACAGTCTCCACTGGTTCCATGGAGGGGGCTTTGTGCCCCTAGTGCTTCATCCTGCCAAGGACTGAGGTAGTGGATGACAATCTCCACTGGTTCTGGAGGGGGCTTTGTGCCCAGAGTGCTTCATCCTGCCAAGGACTGAGGTAGTGGATGTCAATCTCCACTGGTTCTGAAGGGGGCATGGTGCCCAGAGTGCATCATTCACCCCGTTACGGACTCAGTTGCATCAGTGCCCTTGCCGCTCATGGGCCGGCGGTGCCCTGTTCAGCAGTGCTTGAGATGGCGGTGCCCTGTGCAGCGGTGCTTGAGATGGCGGTGCCCTGTTCAGTGGTGCTTGAGATGGTGGTGCCCTGTGCAGCAGTGCTTGAGATGGCGGTGCCCTGTTCAGCGGTGCTTGAGATGGCTGTGCCCTGTTCAGGGGTGCTTGAGATGGCGGTGCCCTGTGCAGCGGTGCTTGAGATGGCGGTCTCCATTGCAGGGTCTCAGCAGCTGGCGGTCCTTCATAGCCCGGCGGGGCTTTTGATGGCGGTCCTTCATGGCCCAGCGGGGCTAGTGCTGGTGGTGGCCTCATGGGCAGGTGGGCTGGTGCTTGCGTTGGCCTCCTGGGCAGCTGGGCTGGTGCTGGCGGTGGCCTCCTGGGCAGGTGGGCTGGTGCTGGCAGTGGCCTCCTGGGCAGCTTGGCTGGTGCTGGCAGTGGCCTCCTGGGCAGCTCGGCTGGTGCTGCCAGTGGCCTCCTGGGCAGGTGGGCCGGTGCTGGCGGTCCTGTCCTGGGCAGCTGGGATTGTGCTGGCGGTGGGCTCCGGGGCATCTGGGATGATGGCGGTCTTCTCCGCTGTGCTGCTCTTCCCAGACTTGCAGGGTTTCTTCTGGCCCTTCCCCACCTTGGAAGGTGTCATAGCTGACTCCACACTCCCACTGTGACCGCTGGGGGCGGCTTTGGTGGCTGGAGTCTTCCCCCTCTCCCGCCGGGCACTGGCCAACTTCTGATGCTTCACAGATGGGGGACTGTCTGTACTGTGGCTCCGTGCCACACTGGCTGCCCTGGTGGCCGGTGCACTCCAGATTCCAGTGACTACAGGCACCACTGGTCCCGGAGATGTTGTGGCTGAGGTGCTACTTCGGGACCTATGAGACGGACGGGGTGGGGGAGGTGTGGGAAAGAGGTCAAGGTTGGACAGGAAAAGTTTTTTTGAGACACTGGGACGGGTAGCTGGAGGGGGTTTGGGAGTGGAGGAAGAGGTGCTGGTTGTAGGAGGTGTACGTTTGGTGACTTTGGGTGAAGGTGCATGCGCTGGAGGCTGTCGTGAGGTGGATGGCTGTTGGGTGGGTGTGTGACTGCGTTTGTGTATCTTGGTAGGGGGCATCACAGACACACTGGGAGAGGACACAGGGGACGTGTGAATGGTAGTGGGGTGGTGACTGCACATGAGCGGGGTGTGGTGGTGGGTGTGCTGGAGAGGGACGAAGTGGCTGTAGAGGTAGTGCATGTAGGTGTGAGTGTAGAAGAGACTGGGAGGTAGGAGGGAGACGAGGAGGAGGGGGACACAGTGGAGGCAATGGATGTTGGTGTGTCTGTATGTGTGTGATGCTTGCGTGAGTGCCTGTGGGATGTGTGGTGCTTCTGTTTGCCAGAGCTTCCCTTGTGTGTTGACGTGTGTGCATGCTGGTCTGTAGGTGTGCTTGGGATAGGCTGAGGTACAGGGGATTGGGTCGGGTGGAGGAAGTTGGAGGGGGGAGGCTAGAGACAGGGACAATGGTTGCCATCAGTGCTGAGGCCAGAGTCTGAAAAGCTCGCTGAAGGGCCACCTGACCAGAATGAATGCCCTCCAGGAATGCATTGGTTTGTTGCAACTGCCTCTCTACACCCTGGATGGCATTCAAAATGGTAGACTGCCCAACAGTGAGGAACCTGAGGAGGTCAATGGCCTCCTCACTGAGGGCAGCAGGGGTGACTGGGGCAGAGGCTGAGGTGCCTGGGGCGAAGGTGATGCCCACCCTCCTGGGTGAGCGGGCACGGGGCAAAGGCTGAGGGGCTGCTGGGAGGGTGGTGCTGGTAGGGGGGGTGGCGGCTGTACCTGTAGATGCGGGGGGCACAGATGTTGCGGCCACCACAAGGGAGCTCCCATCAGAGGACGAGTCCGTGTCGCTGGTGTCAGCTCCTGTCCCCGCAGTGGAGCTCCCCTCGCCCTCCGTCCCACTGGTGAACTCTGAGTCCGTAGTCTCGCCCTCCAGGGCCATGTGGGATGCAGCTCCCTCGTGCTCCGGTGCCACTGCTCCTCCGCCTGATGATGCTAAAACACACAAGAACAGGGAGATCACAAAAAGGGGGGAGACGACAGAAGAAAGACATGTTGAGTGCATGCATTACCGCTACCGTTGGCGGACACAACAGACACAGAAACCCTCTGCACTACACCGCGCTCTTGGGGTCCACTGTTCAATTCCTGGGAAATGGCCTACAAGGCTATGGACGACATCTGCACACATAGATGACACAGGGGCATGACTAGGTGTACTTGGCACTCTACATAGGTGTGTTGGGGTGCCACAAGGCCTGCCTTACGGAGGGGCCTTGCCTACGGAACTCGCCCTGGCCTAGGGAACCCCACAGCCCACCTCCCGCACCCAGACACCTCCACTGCGCGCAAAGTCAGCAGAATGAGAGTGTACTCACCCACTTGTGGCTGCTGTGATGCCCTCAAGCTTCCATCCAACTCCGGGTAGGCCACCGCCAGGATCCCGAACATCAGGGGGGTCATGGTGCGACGGGCACCACTCCCATGTTGGGAGGCCATCCCCAGCTGAGCCTCCGCCGTCTTCTTGCTCCAGCGGCGAATGTCCTCCCATCTTTTACGGCAGTGGGTGCTCCGTCAGTGGTAGACCCCCAGGGTCCGGACGTCCTTGGCGATGGCACACCAAATATCTTTTTTCTGGTGGGCGCTGACCTACATGAAATGTACAGGGGAAAAAGAGAAGTTATTACCAACTGCACCGTCAAAGTGATTGGCCCCCATCCCTACCCTTGCCATGTGGCACATGCATTCAGTCTTTCATGCACGCAGCACTCTCCCCCCATCCTTCTTACATCCAGCCCTCCCCACAAAGGCATGGCCCATACAACATGCTCCCTGTGTACTTACCTGTTTGTCTGGAGGACCGTAGAGTAGCGTGTACTGGGGGAGGACCCCATCCACGAGCTTCTCCAACTCCTCCGATGTGAAGGCAGGGGCCCTTTCCCCAGACACTTGAGCCATTGTCTCTTCCAGACCAAGGTCACAGCAGCACTTGTAGTGTAGGTCCTCTCCTGTCGAAGATCAGGTATCGAGTGATTGAACAGATAGAAAATGGCGGTCATGTCCGCGTACATCGTCATTGGCTCCTGGGACCCATAGGGTCCAATGTTAACCAATGCAGCATTGCGCCGCGGTCTTCGACCGCCTACCGCGGCGGTGTACAATGCCAGCGCAGTTACCTCACATCCCATTGTCCCACTTTAGAGGTCAGGCAGCCGCCATTTAAGGGGCCCACATGGCTTCATTTTCCACTGCGTCACACATACCTAGGCCTAGACTCTACACACATACAGGCCATCTTTTGTGTACGAATGGTGTTCTGTGTAAATTGTGGGTACGTACCTCTGAGTTCTTTGACTCTGTGCTCGCTGCTGTCCTTCATAGGCACCGTCCGCTGGGACATGTGAGGAGATGGCGGCATCCTCCAGTGTACCGACCGTTGGTGGACATGTCGACAATGGAGGAGCGACATGTGATTATCACATACAGGCTTGACCGTGCCACAATCCAGGAACTGTGTACCCAGTTGGAGCCAGACCCGATGTCAGCCATCCCACAGGAATCCCCCCTCAAGTGCAGTTGCTGTCAGTGCTCCATTTCCTTGCAAGTGGGTCTTTTCAAACAACAGTGGCCATAGCATCAGGGATGTCCCAGCCTATGTTTTCCAACGTATTGTCCAGAGTGTTGTCTGCCATTCTGAAACAAATGCGGAGCTACATCGTTTTTCCTCAGGTGGAGGATTTGCCTACAGTGAAAGGTGATTTCTATGCCCTGGGACACATCCCCAACATCATAGGTGCCATTGATGGGACACATGTGGCTTTGGTACCCCCCCACAGGAGTGAACAGGTGTACAGAAACCGGAAGAGTTATCATTCGATGAATGTACAGATGGTATGTTTGGCAGACCAGTACATCTCCCATGTGAATGCCATGTTCCCTGGCTCAGTGCATGACACCTACATCAAGCGGAATAGCAGCGTCCCTTATGTGATGGGTAAACTCCAGAGGCACCGTGTGTGGCTATTAGGTGAGCACCTGAAAGCAAGTCAGAGGGAATGGTTATCTGGGTCTGGGGATATCCCTCCAGGGTAGTGCGTGTCTAACAGTTGTCCCTCACCATTTTCAGGTGACTCTGGTTACCCCAACCTGTTCTGGCTACTGACCCCAGTGAGGAATCCCAGGATAAGGGCAGAGGAACGCTACAATGAGGCCCATGGGCAAACTAGGAGGGTGATCAAGCTGACCTTCGGCCTCCTGAAGGCCAGGTTCGGGTGCCTCCATATGACAGGTGGATCCCTATTCTACTCACCAAAGAAGGTGTGCCAGATCATCGTGGCCTGCTGTATGCTTCACAACTTGGCTTTGCGACGACAGGTGCATTTTCTGCAGGAGGATGGTCCAGATGGCGGTATTGTGGCAGCTGTGGAGCCTGTGGACAGTGAAGACGAGGAAGCAGAGGAAGAAGACATGAACAACAGGGACTCAGTGATCCAGCAATATTTCCAGTGAGACACAGGTAAGAGTACAGACCTGCCTACTACATGTACTTTAACACTACTACCTCTCTACTGTCTGTCGTTTTCACCAAGTATATGGTCACTGAGTTGTCACTTTCCCTTACGATTTCACAGATGTGGGTCCCACTGTGTGACATCTGCTTAGATTCCTCATGGACTAGAGCTGTGCGACATAGGTATGTTGACCTTACAATTGAAAGAGCATTTTGTCGCTGTAATTGCTAATACACTATTTCGAAATCACAGACAGACTCCAGATTGTTTTGTGCTTTAAGTGTGTTTATTTCAGTGCTCAATATTGGAGGGGGTAGTGAAATGGTGAGGGGTGATGGTGGAGAAATGTCCATTGCAGAGTCCAGTCTATTAGTCTCACAGGTGCATTGCCCATATGGGCATAGGAAGTGGAACTGGGGCAGTTTAAGTATGGACAGGGTGACAAAGTGGGACAGTAGGATGACAATCAGGGTGGTCTTATTTCTTGGCGGGGGTCTTGGCATCGTGCTCTGTCTTTGTCCTGGATCTCAGGGACCGTTTGCGGGGTGGTTCTTCCTCTGCAGGGGGTGGGGTGCCGGTGTGGTGGTCCTTTGGCGGTGCGTCCTGTCCACTAGCGCCGGCAGAGGTGGTGGGCAGTTCATCGTCCATGCTAGTGTCAGGTGCCCCTTGTAGTGCCACAGTGTCCCTCCTGGTGTTCACAAGTTCCTTCAGCACCCCTACGATGGTGCCCAGGGTGGAGCTGATGGTTCTGAGTTCCTCCCTGAAGCCCATATACTAGTCCTCCTGCAGGCGCTGGGTCTCCTGAAACTTGGCCAGTACCGTTGCCATCGTCTCCTGGGAGTGGTGGTAGGCTCCCATGATGGAGGAGAGGGCCTCATGAAGAGTGGGTTCCGTTGGCCTGTCCGCCCCTGTCGCACAGCAGCCCTCCCAGTTCCCCTGTGTTCCTGGGCCTCCGTCCCCTGGACCGTGTGCCCTCTGCCACTGCCCCCAGGTCCATGTTGTTGTTGGGGTGGTGGGTTATCCTGGGTTCCCTGTAGTGGTGGACACACAGCTGATTGACGTGTTCTGGGGACGCAGGTATGGGCCCGCTGGGTGGGTGATGTGCTGGTGTTTCCAGAGGGGGGAAGCTCTGTGATGGCCTGTGACTGTGTGAGGGGAACCGACTGTCCCGAGGTCCCCGATGGGCTGGGCTGGTCATCTAGATCCAGTTGGACAGAGGTGCTGTCATCACTGTGGGCCTCTTCTGTTGGTGGTGTGGACATCTGTGGACCCTCCTGTGCGGTGACGTTGGGTAGGGGTCCTGCAAGGGTATAAAAGGATGGTTATGACATCTGTGTGTGTCATGCTGTGCAATGGGTGGGTGACCGTGTACCCCAGTGCTTGCATTCCTGTGTGGGACCTTGTGTGATGATGCTTTAGGGGGTTATAGGGGTATGTGCAGTGGGCATGCTTTAGTGATGTGTGTCCATGCTTTGTTGTTGCATGCAGGGCTTGGTGTTGGGATGGGTGGTTTGTGATGTTGGGACATATGTGAGGAGTTGGGGTGCTGGGGGTGAGGGTGAGGGTGGGGGTATGTGCTGGCATGCAGGTAGGGTGGGGGATGTATTAATTAAGATTTGTCTTACCAGAGTCCATTCCTCCACCTACTCCTGCGAGGCCCTCAGGATGCAGAATCGCCAAGACCTGCTCCTCCCATGTTGTTAGTTGTGGGGGAGGAGGTGGGGGTCCACCGCCAGTCCGCTGAACCGCCAGGTGGTGTCTTGAGACCACGGAACGCACCTTCCCCCGTAGGTCGTTCCACCTCTTCTTGATGTCCTCCTGATTTCTTGGGTGCCTTCCCACTGCGTTGACCCTGTCCACTATTCTTCGCTATAGCTCCATCTTCCTTGCTATTGAGGTGTGCTGCACCTGTGCTCCGAATAGCTGTGGCTCTACCCGGTTGATTTCCTCCACCATGACCTTGAGCTCCTCCTTCGAGAACCTGGGGTGTCTTTGCCGTGCCTTGGGGTGGTGTAGGTGATGTGTGGGGTGGAGTGTGTGGTGATAAGTGTGCTGATATGTAGTGGTGTGTTGTGTGAGGTGCGTGGAAGTTCTGTGGGTGATGGTGTTGTGTGCCTGTGGATGCTGTTGTTCTTGCTGGTGCTGTCTCTCTCTGGCCTTCTTTTGGAATTTGTGGTCGTAGGGGTTTGTGGGTGATGTGGGTGTGTGTTTTATATTGTATTGGGTGTGTGGGAGTGGTGTGTATATGTGTATCTGGTGTGTGTATTTTGAATTGTCCAATGTGGCTGTGTTTTGGAGATGTGTGTGTATTTTGAGCGCGGAGGTGTGTACCGCCAATGGAATACCGCGGTTGAAAGACCGCCACGTGGATTCGTGGGTCGTGATAGTGTGGGCGTATTCCTGTTGGCGTGACGGTGGAGGTTTTGTTTTCACCAGTTTATCACTGACCTTTGGTGTGGCGGACTTGTGTGGGTGTCTGACTTTTGGCGGATTCCGAAATGTGGGTCATAATAGCTGTGGCGGAATTCCGCGGCCGCAGCGGTGTGTTGGCGGTCTTCTGCACGGCGGTAAGCGGCTTTTACCGCCAATGTTGTAATGAGGCCCATAGTATAGGACAACTGCTACTACTATATAGACACATTTAAGATCTACACATCCACAAACAATTGCCAGTACTCAGGTGACTTCCTGTTCTGAAAAAGTTCACACTTCAGAAGCTTCAACTTTATGTCCAACTGCACATACATTACCACCTCAAGCACTATCCAGTCAGGCTGCTACCAATCCAAATTTTTTAAAGAAAGATATATTGTCCTCCTTCTGTAAGCAAGCTATTTGTTCTTGTGAAACTATTACACCTTCCAGGATAAACTTCAAAGAAAATCTAAGATTCCTCCAAGAAATAGTTTTTTTCCCTGATTTTCCATAAAGTTAATGTGTGCTGCTTCTTCAAAAGTAAAAAAAAGCTTAGGGGCATATTTAAGAGCCCCTAGTGCCATCCTAAAGCCACATTAGTGTCATTTGTTTTACACTAATGTGGCGTTAGAAGGCCAAATGTGCATCGCCATATCGCTAAAGGATGCAAAACAAAGTGGTGGTGCACTGTGTGCAGCGCCACTTTTCTTAAATATGCCCCCTTAGTTTTTCTCCTCCATAAATTTTCTCACATGGTAGCTCTCTTTTGGACTATCTCTGTTTTCCATTTTCCTCCTCCATACACTTTGAGTATTTACACCTCTATAAGAAGTAAAAGCGAAAACAGCAATCTATCCACTGAAACCTCTGGTAAAGGATGCATGTACTAGAGTTTAGGAAAAGACTACATCTTGCATCAACACAGTACAGATTCTTTGAATTCTAATTTGAAACACACTACCTTCTTTACTGACTACTGTATTCAGGGTGAACACTTCATGTTTTACATATCATTCAATCTGGGCTGACATCTTTCCACATTCTAATGTCTAACTGTAAAAGGCTATACTGAGAAACCTATACCTCTCCAAACAACTTTTCACACAGTAAAGCACACAATTTAAAAATATATATTTTATAACGAACAGTATTAAACTCTCTATTCACAAACATAATTCTTTAAATAAACTATAATGTAATTACCTGTAGTTAGAGGTGTTTCTTAAATAAATGCAACTGAAGACACTAGTCTCTTTAATTTCTAAATAAAATCATGTCTAGTGAGCACAAGTAAGAGTGACTTTCTTCTCCTCCAAACCACCAAGCGCAACTTCAGCTATCTGTGGTTTGGGAGTCAATCACATCACTGTATTTTTTCAACCATGTAGTGACAATTTTAATTAAGTGGTTGACGTAATATAACCTGCTTCTTTTTTCTACTTCTCCCAAAACAATCTCACAAGACTCTTGCTGGATTGTAAAACACCTTTTGGAAAGCTTAGTAATTTTCCATGTGGGTCGTGTGAGACTCTTGGGGTACCACACAAGGCTCATGCAGTAAGCTTCACTCCCTGAAGCTTGCAAACTACTCTTGCGAGACACTTGTGAGATCGCAACAGATTTGCAAAGTTATTAAATACTGTACTCCTTTACAAAACTAGCATTCTTTCACCAATAAATCTTTCATATAATACCTCCCTTTTCATCTGTATATTGACACCCAAAAGGGTGGGAGCACCCAAACAGCTGACTCCACCCATATTTTTATCTGACTCCCTTACGACTAATAGTCCTAATAATAGATGGACTCATCACTCAGACTACTAAGGTAATGAGAGAGTGACCTTTTGAATGACAGCTCTTTCTTCGACGATGGATGTGCATAGTAGG
Source organism: Pleurodeles waltl (assembly GCF_031143425.1). Lineage (NCBI taxonomy): Eukaryota > Metazoa > Chordata > Amphibia > Caudata > Salamandridae > Pleurodeles > Pleurodeles waltl. Next base: position 166,461,906 of record NC_090443.1, on the reverse strand, counting down.
GTGAATGGAGGGACAGGACTCTCGACTGAGACCTCTGTCTTGGATGACGGGTGTGCATAGTAGGGTGTGTTGAGGGATTGGCCTCTCCATTAACATCCCTCTCTTGGATTTTGAGTGTGCATAGTAGGGGATGGGGACGGACTGGCCTCTCCACTGGAACCCCTCAATTGGATGATGGATGTACATAGTAGGGTGTCAGGAGGGACTGGCCTCTCCGCTGAGACCTCTCTCTCAATTGCCAGGTGTGCATAGCAGGGTGTGTGGAGGGACTGGCCTCTCCACTGAGATCCCTTTCTTCAATGACATATGTATGTAGTAGGGTATGGGAAGGACCTGGAGTCTACACTGAGGCCTCTCTCTTGGACGACAGAGGTGCATACAAGGGTTTGGGGAGGGACTGGCCCTTCTGATCCGACCCCTCTCTTGGATGACAGATGTGCATAGAAGGGTGTGGGAAGAGACTGGCCTCTCCCCTAAGACCAAGTTTACATTTGTGCATAGCAAGGTATGTAGAAGGAATGACCTTTCATGTGTGTTGGATGACGGGAGTGCATAGTAGGTTGTGGGGACGGACTCTCGTTTCTGCTGACACCCCTCTGCTAAAGAATGGGTGTATGTAGTAGACTGTGTGGAGGGACTGGCATCTCTGCTGACAACTTTCCCCATGGTGTCAAGTATACATAGTACTGTTTAGAGAGGAATTAACTTCTCCACTAACGTCCCTCGACAGTGTAATAAGCATGAGCATGAGTAGTAGTGCGTGGGGAGGGACTAGCCTCTCCGCTGAGATCCCTCTCTTGGATGATGGATGTACATAGTCGGGTGTGTGGGGAGACTGGCCTCTCCTTTGATATTATTTTTCTCGGATGATGGGTGTGCATAGTAGGGTGTGCGGAGCAACTGGCCTCTCCACTGAGACCCCTCTCTTGGATGACAAGTGAATAGAACAGGGTGTTGGGAGGGACTGGCCTTTTTGCTCAGATTCTCATTGAGCTGATGGGTTTGCATAGTAAGGTGTGTGGAGGGACTGTCCTCTCCACTGAGGTCTCTTTCCTGGATGATGTGTGTACGTAGCAGGGTGTGGGAAGGACCTGGCCTCTACTCTGAGGCCTCTCTCTTGAATGATAGAGGTGCATACCTAGGTTTGGGGAGGGACTGACTCCTCTGCTGAGACCTCTGTCTTGGATGATGGGTAGGCATAGTAGAGTGTGGGAAGAGGCTTGCCTCTTCCCCAAGATCTCCCCCCAAGGTTACAGGTGTACACAGTAGGGTGTAGAGAGGGAATGGCCTTTCTTCTGGCACCCCTCTCTTGGATAGCGGGTGTGTATGGTAGGGTGTATGGGGGGACTGGTATATCCTCTGATACCCCTCTCTTGGATGACAGCTGTGCACAGTAGGGTATGGGAAGATAAAGAACTCTCCACCAAGACCTCTCTCTCTCTCGGGTAACAGTTGAGCATAGGAGGGTCTGTGGAGGGACTGAGACCCCTCTCTTGTCTGATGGGTGTGTGTAGTAGGGTGTGGGGAGAGACCTAACTCGCTACTCAAAATTCTTCCCAAGCTGATGGGTGTAAATAGTAGGCTCTGATAAATACTATCACCAGTAAGTCTCTTTGGTACCATAATAAGTTTGCATACCAAAGTGTATTCAGAGATTGCCAACTCCTTTCTACTTTTCACTAATCTGCAACAGACCCACAAGATTGCAACTTTAAAAAAAAAAGGATTAACATTGTAGTCATCACAGTATTTATTGTGTACACACCCCCTTTCAGTAACAAAGGGAACAATATGCATTTCTCCTAGTAGAGTGTATTGACAACTCACCTACACATATAAAGAAAAGAAACTCCTGTCCAGTCCTCAAATTTAATGGAAATAATCACCCAAATGTACATAAAGCGAGGCTTAATGGTTTACACAGACTTTCACATGTATTTACTTACATTTAATTTATAGAAATACCTATTATACACACTTTGCTTTGTAAATCACAAAAATCTCCTTTTGTTAAAATTACAGAACAAACTAACAAAAAAACATATCACACTATACTGCACTCCTTCCTATAACTCAGACTCCTTCATATCAATCACCTGCATTCATTCATTCACAACATTCATATCACAATATACTGCACTCCTTCCTATAACTCAGACTCCTTCATATCAATCATACGCACTCATTCATTCACAACATTTATATTCAATCATAAGCAAAAACTAAAGAAGCTAAAATCCCCTAACCACCCTTTGAAGAATAATACATATAAACATTGCCCTATTCATAAATCATCAATTGCATATTCTTTTCAACTCTCATTATTTTGAAATCCTCCATAATGGTTAACTGTCTAATATGAGTTATTGAGTCAAAAACCAATCTCAACTCGTCGTCTTTCATGGAGCAGTATAACTTAATGACAACATTAACCCTGATAAATATCCTTGGTTAGCTTATTGCATGTCCTCCATAATTATTTATGAAGTTCTCTAATGCGATTTAGTGTGGCTTATTAAGTATGTATCTCCTTGAAAAGCATTCAACATTTCCATTGGCTTATTGGATGTCCTCAATAATTATTTAAACAGTTCTCCAATGTGGATTGTTGAGTGTGTATCAACACATGTTTCTGCTAAAACACCTTCTTCGAGATTGCCACACTCTGTGACCCTTGAGATCAAACCAAACCTGCAGAAACATAACATGAAGTAACCAACTGAGCCCCGTCGTATACACATAAATATATACCAATATATCACACCCTTATACAGGTGGGCGAAACCCTAACTCACTACGTACAAGCGTATTCCCAATAAAAGAATGAATATTTCAAAGTGGAGTAGGATTCTCTCAAGCAACTTTAAGGACACATTTATTTGCATCCCTTCCTGTTAGGAAACAAATGAAAACCGCAGATATACTAAAACATTCCAACTCTAAATATTCCAATGCTGAATTGAGTACAGCAAAATTCTACTTTGTGAACTGTGTCTCTCACAGTATAGTTCTAGTGTGCAGAATACATCACAGAAATGTTGCCCAACAAGATCCATCTACAGATAAACCAAAAAGGTTTTATTTAGCAAACGAGTCCCTCTGCACTAAAGGAGGTAAGTCCATACCCTTTATTTCCAATCACCAAAACTGTACGGGGGGACTGACCCAGGTCATAGCCCAGGATATACTATGCCAACGTGGCTAGCATCTCCTCACTTTTTTATGTGTTCCACATAACGACGATCTTCTGATACCTTCTGCCATAAAGCAAGCTTACTCCGCGTCCGTAAAGGGCCTGTCTCTCTATGTAAACCTTAAATACGAAGGCATCCAAACTATTGGTGTCCCCACGTTATGATGCTTTACTCTACCTCACTAGAGAGGTGGCCATCTTGAAATAGAACACGAGCATTAATGAACTAAAGAACTCCATTATTATTCATATTCACCTAAGATGCTCTAAGTGAATACAGTGCATAAAATGCAGCAAAACCACTCAGCACTTTTGTTATCATCCTAATGGGGGTTCTGAAAAAGAATATTTTTTAGAAAATCTAAAAGGTGGAAATATAATTAAAGGCTCCTCCTTTAGAAACTTTTTGGAACAGTCCATCTCTCTGAAAGATCACATGATTATGTTTCTCCCATAAATTATCTCATTATTAATTTCCCTATGTTAAACTTAAGTAAACATAAAAGGAAAAGGGAAAAAATACCTCAATTTTCCCATCTGAATAATCACTTATAGTTTTATAACTTTAGATTCCATAGCATCCTAAGGGTTCCACATCACAATCATCTCCTTGTCCTTAAGCTTTTCTGCATTCTATCTGATCGCATTCTCCCAAAAAATCTAATTGTTCAATCCATTACTGTGAGTCTGGAGAGTAAAAATCCAATATACCTCTTGCAACTTTCTATAGCTGACTGGATCTTTCCCTGCTGGTACTGATATTTTTCCAAAATAAACCATTAATATTGTCTGGGAAATTTCCTTTATCCCAGAAGTGTTTAACTAATGGCACTGCAAACCTTCTGGTTCTTATAGCCAATCTATGTTCATTCAGACAAGTAGGAAGACTCCGACCCGTTTCACCTACATATCCCTGATCGTAAGGGCATTTTAACAAATAGACAGCATTCTGAGTTTTGCAATTTGTCTTAATCATTTGATGTTTGGTACAGGCATTATGAACAAGGATGCTTGTTTGTATTGAACTCTCAGAGGCCATATATTGTCCATACCTAAAATTACCTCTCACAGGATTGCTCCTCTTTATGATCTTCTGCACCAACCCCACACTTATGTTAAGCTGTGATTTTGCTAGTTTATAGTACAGCGATATGCAAACATGGGTCTCTAAAGTTTATCTGTGCTTTCTGGATCCGTGTTCAAAATATGCGAGTTTGAAGTTATCATCTGGTGTACTTTTTCATTCATCACTGAATGCTCCTCTTTTAATCTCTTCACAAATGATTCCTATTATAATAGCTCACTCTTTTATAAGATTCCCTAATCATTCTTTTAGGGTACCCTCTCCTGAGGAATTTTTCACACATCATGGCTGCCTTCTCATTAAAATCACTAAGATTGCTACAATTACTCCTCAATCGGAGGAATTGATCAAATAGGATCCCCTGCTTCTCATTTCTTGGATGATAACTATTAAAAATGAAGCGGGTGTGCTGGTCCTCTATATTATGGCTGATCCATATGTCCAGAAATTCTACTTTCTGGTGGCTCATATTTGCTGTAAGTCTGAAATTGTGGTCATATAGATTGATCCATTATTAGAGATCTCTAAAGGTATCCTCCTTCCCTTCCAGGATTAAATAAATGCAATCTATGAACCACGACCAATGAAAAACTGATTCATAGTACAGGCCAGCTAATTATGAATGAATCTATCTTCAAATTGACTCATAAAAATATTAACTATACTTGGGGCACAAGACATCCCATGAGAACTCCTCTTCTCTGGACAAGAAGGTCACCACCAAATTCAAATGTATTTTCTGAAAGAAAAATGTTAAGGCATTCAAGTATAAATGCTTGAGGCACCTCTCCCAAATGTCGGCTCATAAATTTCCTAACAGTGGCTAGAGCTGCCTCTGAGAGATATTACTATAAAGCGCCTCAATGTCCAATGTAACCAGAATCTGATTTGATTGATTGAACCTCAAACCCTCTTTAGTTATTATATGTCTAAGTGCCTTTTATGTACAATTTAATACAAGGCACTTTAGGTCATAAGAGTGAATCCACTTACTTGGACAAAGGTTCTATTACTGACCATTTCATGGTTACTATGAGGCAAGGGAAGCTCATTCTTATCTTTATGAATCTTTGGTACCCCATATATAGTGGCCATACATAGACTCCTAGCATTAAAACATTAATATTCCTTATTGCAAAAAAGGCCTTCATTGAGGGCTTGACTAGTGAGACATAGGCCCTCATTCTGACCTTGGCGGGCGGCGGAGGCCGCCCGCCAAAGTCCCGCCGTCAGGTTACCGTTCCGCGGTCGAAAGACCGCGGCGGTAATTCTGACTTTCCCGCTGGGCTGGCGGGCGGTCGCCTTCAGGCTGCCCGCCAGCCCAGCGGGAAAGAGGCTTCCACGATGAAGCCGGCTCGGAATCGAGCCGGCGGAGTGGAAGCTGTGCGACGGGTGCAGTTGCACCCGTCGCGTATTTCACTGTCTGCGCAGCAGACAGTGAAATACATTTAGGGGCCCTCTTACGGGGGCCCCTGCAATGCCCATGCCAGTGGCATGGGCACTGCAGGGGCCCCCAGGGGCCCCGCGACCCCCCCTACCGCCATCCGGATCCCGGCGGTCGGACCGCCGGGATCTGGATGGCGGTAGGGGGGGTCGGAATCCCCTCGGCGGCGCAGCAAGCTGCGCCGCCTTGGAGGATTCAATGGGGCGGCGGTACACTGGCGGGAGCCCGCCAGTGTTGCCGGTCCGACCGCGGCTTTACCGCCGCGGTCGGAATCCCCATTGGAGCACCGCCGGCCTGTCGGCGGTGCTCCCGCGGTCCTCCGCCCTGGCGGTCTTTGACCGCCAGGGTCAGAATGACCGCCATAGTATTTTCCTAGCCTACACTCTTAATACATGTATGATGCTAATTGTTTTTGAGCATCACCTTTATTTTTCTGGTGTAATTCTCCGAATCTATCACTATAATTCTATCACCCTTGTCACTGTTCTTTATGATGACTTGTTGATTTGAGACAGAGTAGTCAAAGCTCTAGCTTTTTCCTTCTTCAAATTGGGCTGCAATTTGGGCATAAATCTCAGGGCATTTCTCAATTTATTCAATATCACCCTTTTGAAAATGGCAACCTCAGGGCTTACTTTTTCCAATGTGGGCATAAATACAGAGGGTAAAGCCAGGCCTAAAGCATTCAGTTCTCTTTCTTGAATCCTACCTTGATTTGCATAAAACCTATGAAGTCATACCCTACGGAAAAAAGAATAATTGTCCCTGTACAACTCTAATTGATTTAAATTTGTGTTAGGGACACAGGTCAGTACCTTAGATAATAATTATTTTGTAGTTTCATTTTAAGATATCTTCGAGAGATTAAATAGAGGAATACCCTCTATGGTCTCCAACATTGCCCATTCCTGGTTTGTAGGTATTGATACCCATTGTTTCCTGGATAATAATTCCCTCATTGCCTGGGCTGAAACCTCATTCTGGATGGTCCTCGTCGACCCCCTCACCGGACTAAAAAATGGAAACTCGCTCTCCCTCCCTGTTTGTGCTATACTCTCCTTCCTGTTTTGTCAAACTGATGGGAGCTACCCTCATTCTCTGAGTCAGATGAGTCAGAGAAAGGTACAGCTTTGTTGATATGATTCACCTGTCCATATGTTTCTCTCTCTTAGTATTCCCCTTGGGCATAAAAGGTATCTGCAAAGTATGGATAGACCTTTTCTCTTCGATTATGTGTTTCTTCAGTTTATCTGTCTTTTTCCTAATCAGATAGTCATTAAAGGGTGTCAATTAACTTTCTAGTTCTTCTCATTTTTGTTTTGCTCTGCTAGGGCATCCGTTTTTTCAATTTCTCCTCTATTTCTAACATCTCATTGACCAGGGCCAAAACCATCTCTCTTGCAGTCTCTACTATAGCCTGACTGGTTAGTTGTAGAAAGCTGTGTGCCAATGGACAAAACTCCTCGGCTATAAATCCAAAGGATTTTAATGTCACCATTGTACACCCACATATATGTTTGATTGCACCAAATTGTACCTCACGATGTAGCAGGCCCCACCTATAAAGCTAGGAAGCAGACCTTTTATCCCAGACAGACAGACAGTAGACCACAACTAGAAAAACAAATTGGACTTCCTGTGCACACTCAGGCCATGGGACGGGGCTTTTTTCACCCACAGTAACATGTTTATATCTAGTGTACTACTAACTGATTATTCATTTCTCCTGGAAAATTTCAAAGCCTCACCCAGTGCATCGTTCCTTTTTTACAGATAAATTGAAGCATGGCATCAAATCTCTGATTGAGCTAACTACAAATGTTTGTAAGATCAATACACGACAATTAACCAGGATTTTTATAATGCATACTTGTAATATATAAATTAGCAGGCCTGACAAACTCATCGAGATCCTCCAAAATGTACAATACACAGCTCAAGCTGACAAAGCAGGCAAATGCATCTGCATTGCATAACATACACTTTGAGTATTAACACCTATTTAAGAGGTAAAAGCAAATTCCATAAAGGATTACGGAGTAACACATTCCTCTTGACACACCTTTGCCAACAGTGAGCAGAGTATTTCATGTAGAAATAGCAATCTATCCACTGTAAACTCTGATAAGGGTAAAGGATGTGTGTACTAGAGTTGAGGAAAACACTACACCTTGTATTAATACAGTACAGATTCTTTGAATTCCAGTTTGAAAAACACTACCTTCTTTACTTACAACTGTAGGCGGGGTGAACACTTCTTTTTTTTACACAACATCTAATCCTCGCAGACATCTCTCTACATTCTAATGTTTATCTGTAAAAGGCTATACTGAGAAACCTATACCTCTACAAACAGCATTTCACACACTAGAGCACACGATTTTAAAATATATATTAAAAAAAATATTAAACTATATATTCACAAACACCATTCTTTAAATAAACTGTAATTTAAATTACCTGTAGTTAGAGCTGCTTCTTAAATGCAACTGAAGACAATATTCTCCTTTACATCCAAATAAAATCACCTCAACTGAGCACATGTAAAAGTGAGTTCCTTCTCCTCCAAACCACCAAGTGTAATCTCAGGTATCTGTGGTTGTGCAGTCAATCACATGACAGCATTTTTTTCAACCATATAGTGACAATTTTAACTATTGGTTGACGTAATATATTCTGGTCCTTGTTTTCAACTTCTCCCCATACAATCTCAGAAGACTCTCACTGGGCTGTAAAACACCTTGTGGCAGGCTCAGTAATGTTCCATGTGGGTCTCACAATACTCTTGAGGTGTCACAGTACCCTCATGAAGCAAGCTTCACTCCCTGAAGCTTGCACATACTCTTGCGAGACTCTCGTGGGATCACAATAGTTTTGCAAACTCATTGATTACTGTACTCCTTTACAAAACTGAGCACCTAAACAGCTGACTCCACCCATATATTTACCTGACTCCCTCAGGGCTACTAGTCCTAAAATTTTAAAAAAAGACTGCACTCATCACTCAGACTTCTAGGGTAAAGAGAGAGACTGACCTTTTACACAACATCTCCCTCTCCGATGGCAGATGTGCATAGTAGGGTCAACGGAGGGACAGGCCCCTCCACTGAGACTTCTGTCTTAGATGATCAATGTGTATAGCAGGTTGTGTTGAGGGACTGGATCCTCCGTTGATAACCATCTCTTGGATGATGAGTGTGCATAGAAGTGTGTGGGAATGGACTGGCCTCTCCACTGAGACCTCTCCGTGAGATGACAGATTTGCATAGTAGAGTGTGTGGAGGAACTGGCCTCTCCTTTGAGACATCTCTCTGGACTGACAGGCATGTATGGTAGGGTGAGGGGAGAGACTAGCCTCTCCGCTGAAACCTCTCCCTGGACTGACAGGTGTGCATAGTAGGGTGTATAGAAGACTGGCCTCTGTGCTAACTGCTGTTCCAATGGCATCAGGTATACAAAGTATGGTATAGGGAGGAATGAACCTCTGCATCTAACACCCTCGACAGTATGATAAGCAGGAGTAGTAGTGTGTGGAAAGGAACTAGTCTCTCCACTAAAACCCCTCTCTTGGATGACAGTTATGCATAGGAGGGAGATACTGGCCTCTCCTTTGGGAACTTTCTATTGGATGATGGGTGTGTATAGAAGGTTGTGTGGAGGGACTGGCCTCTCCAATGGGACCCCTCTCTTGGATGATGGGTGTATATAGTAGGTTGTCAGGAGGGACTTGCCTCTCCACTGAGACCTCTCTCCCAGATGACAGGTGTTCATAGTAGAATGTGTGGAGGGACTGGCCTCTCCACTAAGATCCCTTTCTTGGGTGACATGTGTGTGTAGTAGGGTATGGGAAGGGCCTGGCCTCTACACAGAGGCCTCTCTCTTGGACAATAGGGGTACATACTAGGGTTTGGGGAGGGACTGGCCTTCTGCTCAGACCACTCTCTTGGATGACAGGTGTGTATAACAGGGTGTGGTAAGAGACTGGCCTCTCCCCTAGGACCTCTCCATAAGGTTACAAGTGTGCATAGTAGGGTGTATAGAGGGAATGACTTCTCATGTGTGCTCCTTGTTGGATGACTGGTGTATATAGTAGGGTGTGGGGAGGGACTTTCTTTTTTCCTGACACTGTTCTGCTAGATGACGGGTATACATAGTAGGGTGTGTGAAGGGACTCGCCTCTATGCTGTAATCTTTCCCCATTTCTTCAGGTGTCCATATTGCAGTATAGGAAGGAATTAACCTCTCCACTAACACCCCTCAACAGTGTGATCAGCATGAGTAGTAGTGTGTGGGGAGGGACTATCCTCTCAGCTAATATCCCTCTCTTGGATGATGGGTGTCCATGGTAAGGTGTGAGGGGAAAAAGGCCTCTCATTTGATATTTTTTGCTCAGATGATGGATGTGCATAGTAGTGTGTGTGTGGACGGACTGGCCTCTCCGCTGAGACCCCTCTCTTTGATGACAGGTGTACAGAGCAGGCTGTTGGGACTGACTGGCCTCTCATCATCATCAAAAAGTACTTTATTCGATTGAATTTAACAATCATAAAAGTCATTATACATAAAAGCGATATTCAATAAAGAGCGAATACAAAAATACATATAAATATAAATATGAGTACAACCAGATAAGAGAATAAAAGAAGTTAAAAAGAGTTAATAAACAGTTTAGTTAAAACAGGTAAGGTGCTCTCAGATATAACACTTAAAAATCTCACTCATTTGCATCAAGATATAATCTGGCCTTAATCACTGAGCACAGGAATAAGGCTAATCCATTGTAAACCATAATAGATGGGAGGGACAAAAGATACAAAAAAGCTGGGCGACATTGTTTAAGATGCATTAATTTTAAAAATGGTATCACAAACATTTTCCTAGAAGTTGAATAATATTTACAAAAGAGGAGTATATGCATTGTATTTTGATCAGAGACATTATCGCAAGTGCATTTTTCCAGTTGTGGAGACCAGTCATTAATCAGGGGAAAGCTAACAAGGCGATGAAAGGACTCTAATCCCAAGCGCGTAAGAACAAACCGATCTCTTGGGTTCAGGATGTTACATAAATATGGTTCCATACCGTTCGTTTGCTGTATCATATGGTTTCTCCTAACACTATATTTATTTGCCTCTACATCCCATCTCGGTTCGGCCAGGTAGGTGAGGCAAGTGTTTTTCAAGTCTTTCCTGGAGATTGTTTTCATTTTATCTGGAGTAAAATACAGCTCGGGCGGCCCAATTTAACAAGGAAATTCTTTATGTAATTTAACCATGGGATTTTGAGCGAGTAGGTAAGTGCTATAGCATCTGCTATAATGGCCCTGTTCAGCCTTGCAGGATCTGAGGTCCATACTTTATGCCAAAGTAAAATTGGTTGGACACAAATAAGATCTGTAAGATATGTTACTCCCGTTTCTGAGTGGCATACTAGTGTTGAGGTTGATTTCGGGACACTTAGGACTGTTGTCAGAAAAGCGTTTTCAGTCAGCTGTAAGGTATTGCAGTCCCGATAACTCCAAAGTCCTGCCCCATACAATGCTACTGAGACGCATTTCACGTTGTAGAGAGTCATCATATCTTTAGGAGTTACTCTCCCCACCCTTTTAGAGAAGTTTTTTATCACCATAACGGTTTATGTAAATAGCAGTTTTCTCGCTTTTATGGCTTGTACCCATGTGCCTTTATCATCGAACGTGATGCCTAAGTACGAGAATGTCCCTGTATCGGCTAGTTTCGTGCCTTTTAACTCAATGTGACAATTCTTTGTGCGACTTCTGCAGTATGTCATTGAAAAGGTTTTAGTGTGATTAATTTTTAGACCCAAGGCATCCATACAATTATCAAAGGTTGTTACTAATCGTTGCAGGGCCACTGGGGCACGGGCCATCAGAACAGCGTCATCCGCATACAGGAGCGCCGGGATCTTCAGAGGGCCTACTTGTGGGAGATCGATGCAGGCATCAGATAGAGCCCCCTCTAAGCTGTTAATATATAGGGCGAACAGTAGGGGAGCTAGCACACAGCCTTGGCGCACCCCTCATTCAATGGGAAAAGATGAAGTGCATTCCCCCTGGCGCCCATAGCGAACCTTGGCATTCGCTCCAGCGTACAGTTCCCTAATAAAGTGGACTATGGTAGTGTCGACCCCCGTATCCAGCAGGATAGACCACAATTTTGAATGCACCACGCAGTCAAATGCGAAGGTCAGATCGACAAACGCGTGATATAGGGCTCCGGGCTTGGCCCTTGTATATTTACCAAGTATGATCTCTAGGTTAAGAGCCTGTTCCGTTGTCCCTATGCCAGCCCTAAACCCATATTGTAAATCAGAGAGGATATGGTTTTCCTCTGACCAGTCTTGCAATCTATTTAGAATAATACGTCCCGCAATCTTTGCAAGTGTATCGAGCAATGAGATTGGACGATAGCATGTGGGATTATGGCGATCTCCCTTTTTGTCGATTGGAATAATAATAGACTCAGCCCAGGTCGAGATGAAAGCTGTTGAACAGCAGACGCGTAGCACCTGCGTCAATAGTTGGCCCCAGAGTGACACATTAGATTTCTAGATGTCAACTGGTACTCCATCTGGGCCTGGGGCTTTTCCGCTTTTGCTTGCATTAATGGCATCAGTGACCTCAGTTAGAGTAAATGGTGAGATAATGGCATGAGTGTCTAATTTAGGGAGATTTGTTTCCAATACCAGGTTTTCTGAGGAATATATGGCAGAGAAGAAAGCAACCCAGTCTTCTTCCGTGATGGCAATTTCAATTTTTGGTGTTTCTCCATCACATAGGAGCGGGGAATTCACAATTTTCCAGAACTTAACATTATCATTCCGGAGGCTTGCATCGTGGAGGGATTGCCATGCCTAATTTTTTAGGTTCTGTTTTCTTTTCTTTATGGCTTTTTTATACTCCTTCCTCTTTAGACTTATTTGGCATTTATCCGGGTTTTGTAGGTGTAGGTAGCATTTTAAATTCTTGCGGGTTTGTGTGCATTCAGCGTCAAACCAGCCTTTATCCTCCTTTGGTCTCGGTTTACTAAAACTTGCTTTAAGGAACTGTTTTATACCAGTGGTAATTACGGTAAAGGCTTTAATGCAATCTCGTGGACTCGTGTTGTCTGCGAGGCAGATATTAAATTCTTTAGAATAATTAGTCATTAGTCGTTTCATAAAATCTGTGGGTTCAATCTCTGACCACCGGATGGTATAGGCGTTTCTTGCTCCCAATTCAATATTTTCTACTATCTCTTCCATTTCCCTATGTTTGGGAGTATGTTGGAGAAGTGTGAGGCCTAAGATTTGAGGGTTATGGTCGCTAAATATAGTATCTTGAATATTATAATCAAGTACATAAGGAAGAAGATTATTAGAAAGTAAAATAAAATTAATTATCGTATTGGCATGCCTACCATTAAAAGTGGGTTTCAATTGTGGTCTACCATGGGTCAGACTATTGCACAGGATAAGGTCAAAACTAAATAAAACTTCATTCAACAAATTGCCTGGATTATTGTGTATGAAGTGTAATGTGTCATCATCGCCATCAGGGGCATAGGGGCAGAGACCCTTAATCATTCGAGGACACAGATGTGTATTAAAATCGCCTCCCCACACGATATAGAACTGTTTATTTGAAGAATCACAAGCGGGATCTATATCGTCCTGAAGGAGATTAAGTACTGATCGAAAATCTTGAAGGGATACATTATTATAGAAATTAATGACCACCAATTGTGCAATATTTTTTAAATCACATGTAACCACTTGATAAAACATATTAGAAGTTAAAACAATGTCCTTGATTATATCACACTTATTAGAAATGAAGGTACACAAACCGCCCTTAGCCCTGCCCCGTGCAGAAGGGACGGCAGGAGTATGTAGTGTCCTATAGCCATTTATGTGAATCGGATTCACAGACCAGGTCTCTTGAAGACACACCCAGGGAAAACGCTGAATATATTCTGACCAGACCTCATTCTCCACTTTAGATCGGAGGCCTGCCACATTCCAAAATAGAAATGAAAAGTGGTCTCTATGCATTTTTTTAACCTGCCCCACGGGGGCTTATCGATTGCCTGAGTTTTCCCTGGGATGATGTTGCTTTCTTTACGTACGAAAGGAGTTAGTGCGCAAGTAGGGAATATTTTTTGCGGGGCTCTTGGAAACAGTTCATCTTTAACAAAGTTTCTAAGGGAAGGTTCCATGTCCAAACGTTCTTCTCCAGGGTCTGCTGCCAGTCTGTCAGCGCCCAGTTGGGCTGAGTCTAGTGCTTCTATAGGGTGATTGAGCCTGGGAGGTTCCTTATCAGGTAATAGTCAATCTATATCTTCCAGGCTGAGCCCCCAGAATCTATTCACAGTAGAGATCGTGTATTGCGACTCAGGCCTGATTCTTTGATCCTCTAACGAAGGCCAGGACCGTGATGGCCTTTGGTGCTCGTGTAAAAAAAAAACAAAGGAAGCAGGGCAATGCCATGGTCGTAATCTGCTGTGGGCTTAAATTTCTTAGGATGTCTTCGACCAGCGTAGGAGTTTTAAATGAAAGAACTACGCAATCGCCCCTAAATATTTTGTGGTTTCTGCCCACCCATTTCACCCTTCTAACCATCTTAATGTCTTCAAAAAGTTTATTTGTCGAGCCAGGTTTCAGACGGGTTGCAATCCAATTCAGGGCCTTATTCCTCAAGGCTGTCCATGATTCCCCCTGTGCTCCAGATGAAGTGGGAACGTTGGCAAGAACTACCACATAGGGGGTTGCCGCAGGCAGGAGGTCAAGTATGTCTCTCCCTATTGAAGGGATGCCCTGATAAACTTTAGGAATATTTACGTGTTCTCCACTTTTTAGCGCCATTTTATGAGGTTGGGCATTATCAATTCTATCGGGTAAAACACGAAAATCAACTTGTCTTTGGGTGATCTGAGGAGTGGGTGGTAGAATCTAATGCATTGGAGGGGAGCTAGCTTTAGGGTCAATGTCGCCAAGATGCTGAATAGTTGAGACTGGTAGGTTTATAGATTGTGGCTTCAGTGTTTTAAGCAGATAGTCCATTTTTCCCTCCAACTGAGTTAGGCGTTTTATTACTTGGTCAAAGCATGAGCTAACACATTTTTCTAAAGCAGTCGACGGCTCTACAGCACTAGTTTTCCCTTTCACCGTGAGGAATTTATTCTTATGATCTGGTTTTACGTTTTGGGAGTGAGTTTGAGCATTTTGGATAAGTGTGTTAGGTTGGGCTTCCAGAGAGCCAGATCTAATGTGAACAGGTGGCTCTTGTCCGGATACTATGTCCTTCCTTACTAATTGGGGTTTCCTTTTGCATTTTGGTGAGGGTGGATGCTCATCAGCATCAGAAATCATCAGAAAAAAAATCAATTGTGTCTTGAATACAACCATTTATACTTTTAGTCTGGATTCCACTTTAAAAAACTTTACAGAGTAGTCAGGAGTTATTGCTAATGAAGGGGGATTAGGGGGAACTAGTGACCTATTCTGGGTGAGTATTTTTCCTTCGACATGAGTGATCCGTTTGTCAATTTCCCCCATAGCTCCTGAGATTAATTTCAATATTGACGTATGATTTTTTTTAGACGAAATATCATTTACTCTAGATTGCTTCCTTTTTCCCATTGTTACTGACTGCCTTAGGCACAGGAGTTCTATAGTGGTTGGCTACGGGATAGGAGTTCTCTTGAAGGGTATGGTAGCTAGCGTTTGTTTATAGGGAAGTGGAGACAAAGAAAAGTAAATGGATTCATCCCAGTGTTTAGAAGTTTTTTGCGGAAGGATAGAGGTACAGGGTATGAAAGAATAATCGCAGGGAGTCAAGGAAGAAAGATGCAGTACCTGTTTAGATTCTTACGGACCAAGTCCTGAGTTCACGAGAAAGTTCTCATAGGGGTGGCCCGGCCCAGCCCAGCCTCTGCCAGCCGCTGACGGGCCCGCCCTAGGCCCGGGCTTCGCCCGAGAACCGCGCGAGCACGTCCCACGAGGCGGGAGCGCTGTGTTGATTTTAAAGGGCTCCTGCCCTTTCACAAGTGCCTGGCGTCTCCTCCTGGCATCTCCTCCTCGGCGTTTCCTCCTGCTCTGAAACCAGGTGGTTTCATAGCACGTCCCGCAAGGCGGGAGCACTGTGTTGATTTTAAAGGGCTCCTGCCCTTTCACAAGTGCCTGGCGTCTCCTCCTCAGCCCCCAGGTGGTTTCAGAGTGCGTCCCCTGGTCTCTACTGAGACCTCTCTCTGAGCTGCTGGGTGTGCATAGTAGGGCATGTGGAAGGACTGGCTTCTCCTCTGAGATCCTGTTCTTGTATGACGTGTGTGCATAGTGGGGTGTGGGAAGGACCTTCACTTTGCACTGAGGCCTCTCTCTAGAATGACAGACCTGTGTGCTAGGGTTTGAGGAGAGGCTGACCCCTCTGCTAAGACCTTTCTCTTGGATGATGGGTGTGCAAAGTAGGGTGTGAGAAGAGGCTGCCATCACCCGCAAGGTCTCTCTCCAAAGTTACAGGTGTGCATAGTACGGTGTAAAGGGGGAATGGCCTTTCACCTGTGCTCTTTCTGTTGGATGATGAGTATGCATTGTAGGGTGTGGGGAGAGACTAGCATATCCACTGGCACCCATCTCCTGGATAACAGGTGTGCATAACAGGGTGTATGGAGGGACTGGTATTTCCACTGATACCCCTCTCTTGGATAATGGCTGTGGAAAAGTAGGTTGTGGGGAGGTATTGACCTCTCCACTGAGACCTCTGTCTCGGATGACGGCTGAAAATAGGGAGTGTGGAGGGACTGAGCCATCTCCCTTGCCTGATGGGTGTGAAGTAGGGCGGGGAGAGACCTAACTCTCTGCTCAGCACTCTTCCTAAGTCTATGGAAAATGCATTGGGATTTAGAATTTTGGGACTCCCCCTTTTTTCTCAGTCCCCGCTTAATGGATCACCCTGAAGCTTTCCATGAACAAACTAGTCAAAAGTAGTACCTTTTTGTAAAGTTTTGGGAAAACAGGGTTAATGTTATTAGCCACACAAAAAACACACAAAAACGTGTTTCCTACGAAAAAGCTTACCTAACTATAATACCCAGTGGTGACCACCACTGTATAGTGTACACACACACACATACACACATATGTACATTCACTGAAAAAAAACAAAAGTTGCATGGACTTTATAGTCAGGTTGACGTTTTACCCATACAAAACCATAGAAATTCAGCAGTTATACTTATAGGCACAAGTTATAGTTTCTTCACATAAGTATAACTGTGAGTATAACTATAACTGCTGAATTCATATGGTTTTGCATGAGTAAAACATCAACTATAATGTCCCTTTAACCTTTCTTTTTTTAGGTGATTTTTTTTTTTTTTTTTAACTTAAAGTTGTCACAACTCCATATTGTGCCTTATGTGCGGTGGGCTTTACTCATTGGGCTCATGTCACCTTTCCCTTGTGATGCCTCCCTGCCCCGAGCAATCCAAGTCATGCTTCCCTTGTTCCGCCTACCAGTCTGGAGAACTCCATGATTCCCCTCCCAGAGAGCCCGAACCAGTGATCTCCTGTTCTTTTGCTATGAAAGTTTAGTCTGTTTTGCACCTGCAGATTATCACGTCTCTTTTTAGGATTAGTATGCATTCTTAGTGACCTACTGAGCTGTCCCATCATGTACTAGGGTTCCGTTATACTTGTTAATTGTTTCCTTTTACCGCTTGCACCTTCAATCTGCAGGGCCTCATATCTGTTGTATGTAACACGTGATTTTCCCCAGGTGCATTGGAAGTTTACACACTGCCATATGGGATACGTGCCTTTCTGGAACACTCTTTTCTTTCCGTATAAATACCCACTCTGAACCTGCATCAACGCTTTGCCTTGTCCCCATCCTGCGGACACCTCCTGAGTTGCTAGGACCTTCCAGAATTCTAGTCCTGTGTAAGCTTCATGTCTGACTCAACTCCTGAGTCGCAATAACATCTAGCACTCAAGTCTTCCAAGCCTTCCTGATGATCCTCTGACCCTCGCTTTTGCATTGCTTCTTGTGTCTTCCTTGTGAGCTACAATTCCGCCTCCTTTTAAGTTTCTTGCACCGAGCCTCTTGCGCCTTTGGATTCTAGTTAAAGTACTAGCAAGTCTAAGTACTTTCCCTTGGTGCTTTAACTGTTTTTCCTCCTGGACTAGAGACTTAGGCACTCATTACAACCCTGGCGGATGGCAGTAAAATAGAGAAAAGTACCACCAACAGGTTGGTGGTATACTTTTCCCCATATTACGACATTGGCGGTTTGGCTCAAGCCAAACCGCCAATGTATCACTCCGTCCACAACAGCGGTAACATTATTGGTGGTCATTACAACCTCAGCGGTCTTTTTGCAAGACCGCTGAGGGACCGCCGTGCTGAAGACCGCCAGTGCAGGCGGTTTTCCGCTTGATGAATTATGACTGCTGGCAGCCCTCCGTGTTTTTCTGGATGGAGAGGTGCCAGCAGCCATACAGGCGGTCGGAAGAGAAGTGGAGGTTGCTCCACCTCCACCGCCCCGTCAACAGAACACCGCCCACCAAATCACGTTCCGTGATTCGGGGTGGCGGTGTTCTGTTGATGGGGTGAAGGTGGGGGGTGGGGGAGACCCCTATCAGTGCCATGGAAGGAATTCCATGGCACTGATAGTGCTTACCGCCATAGATTTGATGGCGGTTCCCAACCCCATGGAATCCATGGCTGTCACCTGGGTCGTGATACCGCCGGCGGTCTTGTGACGGCCGCCGGGCTGGAGACCCAAGTCTCCAGCCCAGCGGTCATCTTCACCCGGGCGGTCGGAACGGAGAAGTGGCGGATGACCATGCGGTAACCGCCATGGTCATTATTCCATTTTTTTACCGCCAGCCTGTTGGCGGTAAGACCGCCACTTCTCCGCCAACCACCAGGGTCGTAATGAGGGCCTATGACCCCTCCTACCTCCATGGTTTTCGTGGCTTCCTTACCACCATGAAAACCATGGCGATAGGCACTATCAGTGACAGGGAATTACTTCCCTGTCACTGTGAGGGGTCTTCCCCCCTCCTCCTCCTCCTCAGGTTTTCCAGCCAATCCCCCCCCTCCAGACCCACTACGACATACACAGACCTTCATGCACCATCGAACAGATGCATATACACACGCATACCCACTTCCATCCACGCATGTAGACATCCATTCACACACACACACATCCACACACACTTACATACATACATGATTTCAGGGGGTCTTCCGGCACGGGACGGGGCGCTCCTGCCAGCAGCAGCGTCCGCCAGCAGAACATTGTGTCATGATATGGTCTGCAGCAGTCTACTGGCGTGGCGCTGCTGGTGGCAGCAGCGCCACCTTAGCAGCAGCACCTTACTGCCATCCTTCGTAATGGCCGCAGCCAGAATTCCACCATCCTTCTGGCAGAATTCCGGCTACGTTCATAATTTGGTGGCCGTCACCACAGCGGTAGGCGGTTTTTACAGCCAATGTTAGAGACTTGTTTCTCCCTTGAACAGGAGTGTCAAGAAGAATGTTCTTTTAGAAACCACTGATATTTGTGTGATCCTTGTAACCTTGATATTTATCTGAACTTTGTAATCTCCAGTTTGTGTTTTTAGCATACCTATGTGCCAAGTGTAACCTTGGGAGTGTTAGTAATTCCAACCTTTGTACAGAGTGTTGATATCGCCAACCTTTGTGCGCAGTGTAACCTTGGGAGTGCTAGTAACCCCAACTCATGTTTCAAGTGCACCCTTACAAGTGTTAGTAACCCTGATCTTATTCTAAGTGTAACTTAGTTCCGAGTTTAACCTTGTTTCTAACATACCTAGGGAGTTTCTATAAACTCCAACCTATGTATCAAGAGTACCCTTGTTTATAGTAAGCCTTAGTGTCCCTAACTCCAATCCATGTATTGAGTGTAGCCTTGGGAGTGCCAGTAATTCCAATCTGTGTTCAGAGGTTACTCTGGGAGTGTCAGAGGCTGCAATCATTGTTTCAGGTTTTCCTTGAGAGTCTCAGGAGATTCTTATCAAAAAATCTGTTTATTGAGATTTTATGCCATGATTTTGAAGAAACCTGCAAGTGTTGGTTATTGAAGCAGTGCATTGTACATTATGTAGAGGCCTGCTAGTGTATTAATAGTAATTGGCTTTTCATGTTGTTCCCAGTGTATTGCATCTTCGCGAAACCAGAGATGCTGGTCCTGTCAACTTCAATTTTTGCATACTCAGAAGGGGCAGTGCAGGATCTTGGAGTACCATAACTGGAACTCACATCATCCTGAGAGGGAATGGAGGTCCAGCACCAGCTCCTGTGTTGTCTCCATGTTTGAGATCAGGTGAGTGTGTAACAAAAGTAATATATAAGTGCATTTGTTAATACAAAAACTGCTGAGCACTGCCTTTGGCGTGCAGGGAAGGGGTTGGTAGTAGGTCCTGGCTGCATGCCAGGCCCTGCGACCAACTCCCCTGCATATACCCAACTCCACCCTGCGCATGACCTTTGGCTGTGCGCAGCGGGTTTTGGTGTGTGAGTGGGTATTTTTCTTTTATTGCATTTTGGATCTGCGGATGTTACACTGGCAGACCACGCTGAGCGCCGCTACAGATCTTTGGATAGAGCAAAAAAAAGTATTTGGTCCATCTTATGTCAGTTTTTCATTGCCCCACACCAAATGATGCAAGATACAAAATGGTGGTTGCAATTTTCCTCTCAGTTTGCAGCCGGCCAATCAGGTCATTGCGTTTGCCTTTAATATCTCAGAAACTACTGAACAGATTTACACCAAATTACAAAGAGAATGTTTTCTGGACGAAGAACTAGCTTTCTGACATATTTGGTGTAATTCTGTCTAGGGATTCAGACTGTAGTTGTGTCTAAAATTCCTATGGGAGATTGCAAGGGGAAATGCATTTTGGGACCCCCTTTTTTTCAGCCTCCGCATGATGAAGCACCTCATCATTTTTCAATACAGCAGCTGTAGAGAGTGGCAAACTAATTTTGTGAGGATTTGTCACTAGGTTTTAACTACTGCTAGTGAGTAGGCTATAAATATATTTATATGTATATATATATATATATATATATATATATATATATATATAGTAAACAGTAAATTAAACACACAAGCTTTATTCGGTCACCATAACCATCAAAGCTACAGTAAAAACACAATTTAAAAACATGAATAATTAAGAGCATAAGAAAAATTCAAAAAGGTCAACAGTCACAATAAAAAATTATAATCACTCCCAATTCATGTGTATAGCATACATATTTACAAGGATTTAGAATTCTTAAGAAAGCGAATACGTGTATACCAAGCAGCCACAAGGAACTTGCTAACCGCAGAGATTAAAATAGTTGAAGTGTCACTTTTAAAAATCCTTAAAGCGGTATGACATTGTCTTATGCCCAGGTTCCGGCAAATTGTGCAAATCCACTTATGCCGAGAAACGGAGTATGCCAGACAAAAGAACATAAAATGTTCAACAGATTCAACACAAATACGACAGGCAGGACATTGGTCAGATGTAGAGGACAACAATATATATATGTATATAGTACCCACTAGGTAGCAATAGTTAGGATCTAGTTGCCATAGAAAAAACATTTTTTTACTTGCCTATATCTTTAGCACCAGTTGCTGAATCTTCACAAAATGTCCCCAAAAAATATAAGGCTTACGTCAGCTTATATCTGGAATGTTTCGGGTGATGTGTCAAGCTGGGGCAGAGGAAAAGGGGGCTCCCCAAAACATGTTTTCTCTATGTTCATTTCCATAGGGATTTTTAATAGGAATAGCGGTTGAACCACTCAACGCATTTACACCAAATTTGGAAGAAAGTTAGCTCTTGTTTGGAAAGCGACTGGTTTGTGAATTGGTGTAAATCTGTTCAGTAGTTTTTGAAATAATAAAGAAAAACAAAATTTGTATATATAGGGACACAAAGGCTCCAAGAACCGTCACAATTTCGTGCCAAGATCTGATTGGCTGCCAACACTTCAACAAGGAAAAAAAGGATAAAAAAATGAGAAAAGCTGTCAGGGTAGGACACCCTGACCCCTTAGCTCTGGTGCTAGGGTTCCAAAGGCACCCCTCGATGGCAAAAGAGCCCTTTTAAAAAAAAATGTATACCACAAATTCAGGACAGGGTCGCAAATCAGCAGTAACAATTAAAAAAAAGTGTGTGGTCTCATGCTTGTTTTAATAAAGCCCATGGGTGGGCCTGGTCCAGGAGGCATGTCAAAAATTAGGTGGGGGTGCATGGGGCTCCCCTCCTAGGGCTTTTGTATGTTACAAGGACCGCCACCGCCCCAGGGCTTGAACGAATAGTATGCAGGAGGCTGCGCAGAAAGTAGAGTTTTCATCAGTTTCCCTGTGCAGAAATATCTAGTTTTTGGTTGATATGAGCAATAGAACTTTTTGTAATGAGTTGTTTTGGATCTACTGTTTTTGTGGCTGTATTGGTAAACAATCATTAGCAAAGCCAATAGGTCTTGCCTATGTAAGAGCTATTAGCTTTGTAAATGTGTTTTACCCACATCGTACACCAGCGTGGCTGCTGTGCAGCATGGCTAAACATTAGAGGCATAGACAGTATTGCAGAGTGAAGTGGCACAGTGTGTCGTGTATTGGACTGGCATAGAGTGGAGCTGCACAGAGCGACATACACTTGAATGGCATAGAGTAGAATGGACTGGTGTAGAATGCATTGGCGTAGAGTGTTGCAGAGTATAGTGGTATAGGGTGCAGTGGCATTGAATTGAGCGGCACACATTGCAGTATCATAGAACGCACTGGCGTAGGTTGGAGTAATGCATAGTAGAGTGCAGTGGTGTATAATGGAGTGGTGCAGAATGGAGTGGCACAGAGTAGCATGGTGCAGAGTAGAGTGGCATTGAGTAGAGTGGCATAGACTACAGAGACGTAGAGCGCAGTGTTGTAGAGTGGAGTGCTGGAGAGTGGTGCACTGTGTAATGGCATAGAGTTGGATGATGCAGAGGACAGTGGCACAGAGTACAGTCAAGTGGCATAGAGCGCAGTGGCGTAGAGTGCAGAGTGAAGTCAAGTGACATACAGTGCAGTGACATTGAGTGGTGCATGGTAGAGTGGCATAGAGTGATGCAGAGTAGAGTATAGTTCCATAGAGTGCAGTGGCATAGAGTGGAGAAGCATAGAGTGAAGTAGTGCAGAGTAGAGTAGTGTAGAATGCAGAAGTGTAGAGTAAATTGTTTCAGAGTAGAATGAAGTCACGTAGAGTGGAGTGGTGCATGGTAGAGTGCAGTTGTGTAGAGTGGCATAAAGAGTAAAGCAGTGTAGAGTGCAGTGGGGTAGAGTGCAGTGGTGCAGAGTAGATTGGAGTGCCTTAAAGTGGTTTTGCATGGAGTGTAGGGGCAGAGAGCTGAGTGTTAGAGAGTGAAGTGCGTTGGTGTAGAGTGTATTGGCATAGTGTGAAGTGGCATAGAGTGCAGTGTTGCAGAGTGGGATAGAGTACTGTGGCATACAGTGGAGTTGTGCAGGGTAGATTGGTGTGGCCTAGACTGGAGTGGTGTAGAGTGCAGTGGTGAAACGTGCAGTGGTACAGAGTAGAGTGGCTAAGAGTGCACTGGCGTAAAGTACAATGGTACAGGGTTGAGTAGAGGGGCATAACGTGAAGTGGCATATAGTGCAGTGGAATAGAGTGGAGTGATGCAGAGTGAAGTGGAGTGGTATAAAGTGGAGTGGACTGGCATAGAGCAGATTATGCATGCTGTGGTAGCCCACTACCATTACAGACAACATATATTCAACTGAAATTACCATAACATTTGTACAGACAAGCAGTTTTCTAATAAAACTGAACAGTACACAAACAAAAATGTGTGGAAATTGCATTTTCTAGTGTAATAATTGTTTTGATCATATTAAAGTTTTTGTTTCTAAAATACATCAGAAATAACAAAATTGTGCTTAAGTTGTGTTCCGAATTCTGATATATTTTTAAATACTTACACAGTTCATTAAAATGTTGTTGAATGCTAGAAAAAAAAACTCTTTCCTACCTCTAGTATCCAGCAAGATTGTCACAGATATCCTCTCACTTTGAAATCAGAGAAAGACAAGTAAACAAGTGCCATCAGGAGACAGTGCCTGAACATTTGATCTTAGTTGTTGGATGCACACAAGTGTGACAAGATAAGAAAAATATTTAAAAGACTGTTTATAGAAAGGGAGTTTGTGGAGGCATACAGTAAGCATGGCTTAGGTAACGGAAGGGAGAAACTGAACCTGGGGAGCCTAAAGCAAATAAAGGCAGCAAATAGAAAGGCAGAAACGGTGGGTCACAAACCACAAAGTCAATGGTAATCAACAGGTGGAATGCATCACTAGGTCAACTTTCTGAAAGTCCCCAAGATGTCTTTAGCGCCTGGTAGGCTACAACCTAAAAAGTAGAGGATGGTTGTTTATTGATTTTGTTTTTTTCTTTTTCAACATAATGGTATGTCTTTTTCTCTGTTATAACGATTTGAAGTTTCTTTAATGGTGTTATATGTTGCACTACATGTGATCACATCTTGAGATGGAGGGTTGTGACAACACTTTTGTGTTTATATGGTGATATACATGTTGCTGTATTTTATATGGTAATGTGTGGGATAACGTTTCCCCTTATATACAACCCAAGGATATGGCAAAATTTTGTGACCAAATAGAGGCAAAAGACTGCAAGTTGTGTGCTTATATTGGTCACAGAACACCCAGGTGACTTGCAGTATCCTTTGTCACTCATGGCTCGGACCCATCCTCAGCCACAGTGGGCATGTGCTGAAGACAGCTCAGAGTCGTTCTCCCCCATAGGCTGCTCCTCTAAAAAGTTCCACAGGGGAAGGCAGCTGAAGCACTTCCACTGCCACGCCAAAGTCCCCGTCATCAAAAACAGCTGACGACATGCTGGAAGCTATTTGCTTCCAGTGCGTCCAGAGAGAGGACCTCCCGCAGCGGAGTCCTTCCCCAGGGGGGCGGAAGAGGGGGAGGGGGAGGGGTGGTTACTTTTTGAAAACAGACAAAGGGGGAATTTTTTCTTTTTTTTTACCCCTTTGACTGTTTGTAGTGGATTCCTGCTCCACGATTGAGGTGAGGGCTGCAATCATGGAGCATGAATCCTACCACTGGGATACCAGGAACTGTTTTTGTGTTGGGGTATTGACTCTCTTAAGCAAGGGTCGCTCCTCATAGTGGCAAAAATATGTATCCTTGTTTTGGCTTCACCCCCCCCCCCCCCTCTCTCGGGGGTAGATCAGGAATTTTTTTTTTCAGCCAGTCTTCCCCCATGGGGACCAAAATCCTCTAGATTACCAGGGGCTTTATGTTTTGACATTTATTCTGGGGAGCGACCCCTTGGGTAAGGGTAGCTCGCCTTAGGGAGAATTGTTTGGGAGATTCTACCCCTCCAGAGAGCATAATCCTTCAGCTTTAACCAGTATCTCCATAGCCATTCTCACAGACTATAATCCGATAAAACTAGATAGAGAGACTAAAAAAGGGGGAGAGTTGCTATTGCCTTTCCAGTTAAAGTTGCTGGAAGAATGGGTAGAGTTCTTTATTTTTAATTTAGAAACTTCACCAGGGGAATCATGGATGGTCGCCCTTCTGTATCACCATCCGAGATCAAAAAAAGATCTCAGACGCAAATTTATTACTTGCTCTCCATGTGCCTGCCTTAAAAAAATTCCTCTTACTGGGAGATAACTACTTTCCCGCAGAACTAGTTTCAGATCCAGAAACACAACTATTAATCGCCACTCTTGAGATGCTAGGGGTTAATTGACAATTATTGGCACCATACATATTACTAGGTGACCTTAGACCTTAAATTTACTAATTCCTCAGATCTTCAGGTAGACTCCCCGTCTTCCCTAACTTGGTGGAATCATTTCTCTATAAGCCTCCAGATTCCTATCAAAGGGAAACAGTACAGTAGAAAGAATATATTTCTAAAAAATGATGAGGCCCTGAAAGAAAATCTCAAATTTTCCATTCTCCTCCATCTTTCCAGCCTCAGATCATTAAGTTTTCTGGCATAAAGAGTGCCCTCACAAACTTCCAAGAATCAATTTCACAGTCTCTAGACAAAGTAGCTCCCTCAAGATAAACCGCTCCAACACTACAAAGCCTCATTGCCCCTGTTTCTTGGGAGAACTAAAACAGGAGAAAATAGCCTATAGGAAATTGAAGAGGAGAAGTCGTACCTCTGAATCTCTCTCTGACAAAATCTCTTTTAAAACAGCATTGAACGGCTACCATAAAAAGCTCAAAGCAGCTCGAAAGTTTTTTATTATTAATAGAATTGACAGTGCAGAGAACTCAGTGAAAGAACTATTTAAAGTTTTAAATGAGTTCATGTAGCCCACTGCCTGAAGCATAACAGCAATAAAACAGAGACTTTGCTGTTTGGCAAGGCTCACATGTATTGGTCAGTCAACTGGTGGCAGTCAGAATCGGGCACCACTCCACAACCTAAGAAAGTGGTAAATAATCTTGGTGTTTTAATTGACAATAGCCTTCCAGTGAGGCAGCAGGTAGGTTTCACTTGCAGCACCTGCTATAGAATAATGTGCATGCTGTTCAGTGGTTACCTCTTCATATAAGAAGAGCTCTCACTCAAGGTCTTGTGGTCAGTTGACTAGACTATGGAAATGCTCTTCTGGTTGGAGCAAATGAATCACTGCTATTAAAGTTTCAGGTAGTTCAGAACACCGCCAAACACTTAGGTGGTCATTACAACCCTGGCGGACGGTGTTAAAGCGGAGGTAAGACCGCCAACAGGCCGGCGGTAAAAAATTTGCAATTACAACCGTGGCGGAAACCGCCAACAAAGACAGCCACTTTAACACTCCGACCGCCACGGCGGTACAAACAAACAGCGCAGCGGTCACTGCCAACAGACAGGCAGTAGACAATGTACCGCCCACACCATTGTGACAGGCCAATCCGTGGATAAAAACATGCGGAAACTGGAATTTCGAAGGGAAAACGCTCACCTCATCACACTCCATTAGGAATGAGGACACCATAGAACCGGAACTCCAAATCCTACCTGCGATAGTCTTCCTGCTCCTCTACCAGGAGTACGAACGCCGGCGGCGAAGACCACGGTGAGTACTGCACCTACGACACAGGGGAGGGGGGAGGCAAAAAACAGGGACACGCAACACACAACACCCCCACCCTCACCCACTACAACACACACACTAATACATATCTATACATTATAGTTACACCCCCTAGCCCCCCCGGAAGAATGCAAAGACATAAGGAAATGAGTGTAACCATAGGAATATATTAAAATTAAGTACGCAAAAATAGACATATTTACACTATTAACAAAATATACACCAAGAATAGTAGTGCAGGCATTGCACCATTTATAGTCCGTGGACCACTGGGCCCAAAATGCATGGGCGAGGCCCACTCTCGATACCAGATCAAAACAGAGAGAACAGTGCAGGGGCATCAGATAGAAAAACAACAGGCACCTCAGGGGGAAGGGAAGGGGAGGGCACCTCAGCCGGATGAGTGCACGACGCCAGATCCACGAGGGGGCTCAATGCCCACTGTTCAATCCTGGGGAGTGCAAAGCCACAGTCTCTCAAGTCTCTACAGTGGGTGGTTTGCCCACTGCTGCATCCTGGGGAGTGCAAAGCCACAGTCTCTCAAGTCTCTACAGTGGGTGGTTTGCCCACTGCTGCATCCTGGGGAGT
This sequence comes from Pleurodeles waltl, assembly GCF_031143425.1. NCBI lineage: Eukaryota > Metazoa > Chordata > Amphibia > Caudata > Salamandridae > Pleurodeles > Pleurodeles waltl. The sequence continues at coordinate 166,434,428 of NC_090443.1, read as the reverse complement.
GCAAAGCTACAGTTTCTCAAGTCTATACAGTGGGTGGTTTGCCCACTGCATTATCCTGGGGAGTGCAAAGCCACAGTCTCTCAAGTCTCTACAGTGGGTGGTTGGCCCACTGCTGCATCCTGTGGAGTGCAAAGCCACAGTCTCTCAATTCTATACAGTGGGTGGGTTTCCCACTGTTCCATCCTGGGGAGTGCAAAGCCACAGTCTCTCAAGTGGATAACTGTCTCCACTGGTTCTGGAGGGGGACTGGTGCTCAGAGTGCTTCATCCTGTGAAGGACAGAGGTAGTGGATGCATGACTCCACTGGTTCTGGAGGGGGACTAGTGCCCAGAGTGCTTCATCCTGTGAAGGACAGAGGTAGTGGATGCATGTCTCCACTGGTTCTGGAGGGGGACTGGTTCCCAGAGTGCATCACTCACCCCGTGACGGTCCCAGTTGCATCAGTGCCCCTGCCGCTCATGGGCTAGCGGTGCTTGATTTGGCGGTGCCCTGTTCAGCGGTGCTTAAGTTGGCTGTGCACTTTTCAGCGGTGGACCTTTTAGCGGTGCTTGAGTTGGCGGTGCCCTGTTCAGCGGTGCTTGAGTTGGCGGTGCCCTGTTCAGCGGTGCTTGATTTGGCGGTGCCCTTTTCAGCGGTGCTTGAGTTGGCGGTGCCCTGTTCAGCGGTGCTTGATTTGGCGGTGCCCTGTTCAGCGGTGCTTGAGTTGGCGGTGCCCTGTTCAGCGGTGCTTGAGTTGGCGGTGCCCTGTTCAGCGGTGCTTGATTTGGCGGTGCCCTGTTCAGCGGTGCTTGAGTTGGTGATGCCCTGTTCAGCGGTGCTTGAGTTGGTGGTGCACTGTTCAGCGGTGCTTGGGTTGGCGGTCCTTCATGGCCCAGCTGGGCTGGGGCTGGCGGTCCTTCATGGCCCAGCTGGGCTGGGGCTGGCGGGGACCTCCTGGGCAGCTAGAATGGGGCTGGCGGGGCCCTCCTGGGGATCTGGGATGGGGCTGGCGGGGCCCTCCTGGGCAGCAGGGATGGGAGGGCGGGGCACTCCTGGGCAGCGGGGATGATGGCGGTCTTCTCCGCCGTGCTGCTCTTCCCAGACTTGCCGGGTTTCTTGTGGCCCTTCCCCACCTTGGGAGGTGTCACAGCTGAGTCCACACTCCCACCGGGACCCCTGGGAGCGGCTTGGGTGGCTGGAGTCTTCCCCCTCTCCCGCTGGGCACTGGCCAACTGCTGATGCTTCACGGGGGGACTGGCCGTGCTGTGGCTCCGTGCCACAATGGCTGTCCTGGTGGTCGGCGCACTCCACATACCTGTGACTACAGGCACCACTGGTCCCGGAGATGTTGTGGCTGAGGTGCTACTTCGGGACCTATGAGATGGACGGGGTGGGGGAGGTGGGGGGAAAAGGTCAAGGCTGGACAGAAAATGTTTTTTGGACACACTGAGACGGGTAGCTGGAGGGGGTTTGGGAGTGGAGGAAGAGGTGGTGGTTGTAGAAGGTGTACGTTTGGTGACTTTGGGTGAAGGTGCATGCGCTGGATGCTGTCGTGGGGTGGATGGCTGTTGGGTGGGTGTGTGCCTGCGTTTGTGTATCTTGGGAGGGGGCATCACAGACACACTGGGAGAGGACACAGGGGTCGTGTAAATGGTAGTGGGGGTGGTGACTGCACGTGAGCGGGGTGTGCTGGTGGGTGTGCTGGTGAGGGACGTAGTGGCTGCAGAGGTAGTGCATGCAGGTGTGTGTGTAGACGAGACTGGGAGAGAGGAGGGAGACAAGGAGGAGGGGGACACAGTGGAGGCAGTGGATGTTGGTGTGTCTGCATTTGTGTGATGCTTGCGTGAGTGCCTGTGGGTTGTGTGGTGCCTATGTTTGCCTGAGCTTCCCTTGTGTGGTAAAGTGTGTGCAGGCTGGTCCGATGGTGTGCTTAGGATAGGCAGAGGTACAGGGGATTGGGTCGGGGTGGAGGAAGTTGGAGGGGGGAGGCTAGACACAGGGACAATGGCTGCCATCAGTGCTAAGGCCAGAGTTTGAAAAGCTCGGTGAAGGGCCGCCTGACCAGAATGAATGCCCTCAAGGAATGCATTAGTTTGTTGCAACTGCCTTTCTACACCCTGGATGGCATTAAAAATAGTAGACTGCCCAACAGTGAGGGACCTGAGGAGGACAATGGCCTCCTCACTGAGGGCAGCATGGGTGACTGGGGCAGGGCCTGAGGTGCCTGGGGCGAAGGTGATGCCCACCCTCCTGGGTGAGGGGGCACGGGGCGAAGGCTGAGGGGCTGCTGCGAAGGCAGTGCTGGTAGGGGGGGTGGCGGCTGTACCTGTAGATGTGGGGGGGACAGATGTTGCCGCAACCACAAGGGAGCTCCCATCGGAGGATGAGTCTGTGTTGCTGGTGTCAGCTCCTGTCCCCGCCGTGGAGCTCCCCTCGCCCTCCGTCCCACTGGTGAATTCAGAGTCCATAGTGTGGCCCTCCATGGCCATGTGGGATGCAGCTCCCTCGTGCTCCGGTGCCACTGCTCCTCCGCCTGATGATGCTAATGCACACAAGAACAGTGAAACCACAAAAAGGGGGGAGGAAACAGAATGAAGACATGTTGAGTGCCAGGATTACCGCTACCGTTGGCGGACAACACAGACACAGAAGCCCCATGCACTACGCCGCGCTCTTGGGCTCCACAGTGCAATTCCTGAGAAATGGTCTACAAGGCTATGGACGACATCTGCACACATAGATGACACAGGGGCATAAATAGCTGTACCTGGCATCTACAGAGGTGGGGTTGAGGGCCACAGGGCCATGCCTTACGGAGGGGCCTAGCCTACGGAACTAGCCCTGGCCTAGGGAAACCCACAGCCCTCCTCCCCCACCCAGACAACTCCATTGCGCGCAAAGTCAGCTGAATGATAGTGTACTCACCCCCTTGTGTCTGCTGTGATGCCCTCAAGCGCCCATCCAACTCCGGGTAGGCCACCGCCAGGATCCTGAACATCAGGGGGGTCATGGTTCGATGGGCACCCCTCCCACGTTGAGATGCCATCCCCAGCTGAGCCTCCGCCGTCTTCTTGCTCCAGCGGCGAATGTCCTCCCATCTTTTCCGGCAGTGGGTGCTCCGTCAGTGGTAGACCCCCAGGGTCTGGATGTCCTTGGTGATGGCACGCCAAATATCCTTCTTCTGGTGGGCGCTGACCTACATGACATGTACAGGCGAAGAAGAGAAGTCATTACCAACTGCACCGTCAAAGTGAGTGGCCCACATCCCTACCCTTGCCATGTGGCACATGCATTCACAGTCCTTCATGCACGCAGAACTGTGCGGCCTTCCTTCTTACAACCAGCCCTCTCCACACAGGCATAGCCCATACAGCATGCTCCCTGTGTAGTTACCTGTTGGTCTGGAGGACCGTAGGGTAGCGTGTGCTGGGGGCAGACCCCGTCGACGAGCTTCTCCAACTCCTCTGCAGTGCAGGCAGGGGCCCTTTCCCCAGACGCACAAGCCATTGTCTCTTCCAGACCGAGGTCACAGCAGCACTTGCAGTGTAGGTCCTCTCCTGTTGAAGATCAGGTATCGAGTGATTGAACAGATAGAAAATGGCGGTCACGTCCGCGGCGGTGCGTACCGTCACCACCAGCGTACATCGTCATTGGCTCCTGGGACCCATATGGTCCAAAGTTAACCAATGCAGCATTGCGCCGCAGTCTTCGACCGCCTACCGCGACGGTGTACAACGCCAGGGCAGTTACCTCACATCCCATTGTTCCACTTTACAGGTCAGGCAGCCGCCATTTCAGGGGCCCACATGGCCTAATTACCAACTGCGTCACACATACCTAGGCTTTGTCTCACAACACAAATACAGGCCACATTTTGTGTATGAATGGTGTTCTGTGTAGACTGTGGGTAAATACCTCTGAGTTGTTTGACTCTGTGGTCGCTGTTGCCCTTCAGAGGCAACGTCCGCTGGGACATGAGAGGAGATGGCGGCATCCTCCGGTGTACCGACCGCTGGTGGACCTGCCGACAATGGAGGAAAGAAGTTTGATCATCACCTACAGGTTTGACCATGCCACAGTCCAGGAACTGTGTACACAGTTGGAGCCTGACCTGATGTCAGCAATCCGCCATCCCACAGGAATCCCCCCTCAAGTGCAGGTGCTATCAGTGCTCCATTTCCTTGCAAGTGGGTCTTTTCAAACAACTGTGGACATGGCATCAGGGATGTCCCAGCCTATGTTTTCCAACGTATTGTCCAGAGTGTTGTCTGCCCTGCTGAAACACATGCAAAGCTACATCGTTTCCCCTCAGGTGGAGGATTTGCCTACAGTGAAAGGTGACTTCTATGCCCTTGGACATATCCCCAACATCATAGGTGCCATTGATGGGACCCATGTGGCTTTGGTCCCCCCCCCCCCCACAGGAGTGAACAGGTGTACAGAAACCGGAAGAGTTATCATTCCATGAATGTACAGATGGTATGTTTGGCAGACCAGTACATCTCCCATGTGAATGCCATGTTCCCTGGCTCAGTGCATGACGCCTACATCCTGCGGAATAGCAGCATCCCTTATGTGATGGGTCAACTCCAGAGGCACCGTGTGTGGCTATTAGGTGAGCCCCTGGAAGCAAGACAGTGGGAATGGTTGTCTGGGGTTATCCCTACAGGTTAGTGTGTGTCTAACAGTTGTCCCTCGCCATTTGCATGTGACTCTGGGTACCCCAACCTGTCATGGCTACTGACCCCAGTGAGGAATCCCAGGACCAGGGCAGAGGAACGCTACAATGAGGCCCATGGGCGAACTAGGAGGGTGATCGAGCGGACCTTTGGCCTCCTGAAGGCCAGGTTCAGGTGCCTGCATATGACAGGTGGATCCCTATTCTACTCACCAAAGAAAGTGTGCCAGATCATCGTGGCCTGCTGTATGCTTCACAACTTGGCTTTGCGAAGACAGGTGCCTTTTCTGCAGGAGGATGGTCCAGATGGCGGTGTTGTGGCAGCTGTGGAGCCTGTGGACAGTGATGAGGATGAAGCAGAGGAAGAAGACATGCAGAACAGGGACTCAGTGATCCAGCAATATTTCCAGTGAAACACAGGTAGGAATCCAAACCTGTCTACTACATGTACTTTGACACTACTACCTCTCTCCTGTCTGTCGTTTTCACCCAGTGTATGGTCACTGAGTAGTCACTTTCCCTTACGGTTTCACAGATGTGGGTCCCAACATGTGTCATCTGCTTAAATTCCTCATGGACTAGAGCTGTGTGACATGGGTATGGTGACATTACTATTTCAAGAACATTTTGTCACTGTAATTGCAAATACACTATTTCGAAAATCACAGACAGACTCCAGATCAATTTGTGCATTAGGTGTGTTTATTTAAAAGCAAAATATTGGAGGGGGAAGTTAAATAGTGAGGGGTGATGGCGGAGGAGTGTCCATGGCAGAGTCCAGTCTATTGGTCTCACAGGTGCATTGCCCATATAGGCATTGGAAGTGGAGCTGGGGCAGTTTAATTATGGACAGGGTGACAAAGTGGGACAGTGGGATGACAATCAGGGTGGTCTCATTTCTTGGTGGCGGTCTTGGCATTGTGCTCTGTCTTGTTCCTGGATCTCAGGGACCGTTTGCGGGGTGGTTCTCCGTCTGCAGGGGGTGGGGTGCTGGTGTGGTGGTCCTGTGGCGGGGCGTCCTGTCCACTAGCACCGGCGGAGGTGGTGGACAGTTCATCATCCATGCTAGTGTCAGGGGCCCCTTGGAGTGCCACAGTGTCCTTCCTGGTGTTAAGTAGTTCCTTCAGCACCACTACGATGGTTCCCAGGGCGGAGCTGATGGTTCTGAGTTCCTCCCTGAAGCCCATATACTGTTCCTCCTGCATGCGCTGGGTCTCCTGAAACTTGGCCAGTACCGTTGCCATCGTCTCCTGGGAGTGGTGGTATGCTCCCATGATGGAGGAGAGGGCCTCGTGGAGAGTGGGTTCCATTGGCCTGTCCGCCCCCTGTCGCACGGCAGCCCTCCCAGTTCCCCTGTGTTCCTGGGCCTCCGTCCCCTGGACCGTGTGCCCACTGCCACTGCCCCCCAGGTCCCTGTTGTTGTTGGGGTGGTGGGTTATCCTGGGTTCCCTGTAGTGGTGGACACACAGCTGATTGATGTGTCCTGGGGACCGAGGTATGGGTCCACTAGGTGGGTGCTGTGCTGGTGTTTTCAGAGGGGGGAAGGTCTGTGGTGGCCTGTGCCTGTGTGAGGGGAACCGACTGTCCAGAGGTCCCCAATGGTCCGGGCTGGTCATCTAGATCCAGTTGGACAGAGGTGCTGTCATCACTGTGGGCCTCTTCTGTGGGTGGAGTTGACATGTCTGGACCCTCCTGTCTGGTGATGTTGGGTAGTGGTCCTGCAGGGGTGTAAAGGCATGATTATTGCATCTGTGTATGTCATGGTGTGCAATGGGTGGGTGACCGTGTACCCCAATGCTAGCATTCCTGTGTGGGACCTTGTGTGATGATGGTTTATGGGGTTGTATGGGTATGTGCAGTGGGCATGCTTTAGTGATGGGTGTCCATGCTTTGTTGTTGCATGCAGGGCTTGGTGTTGGGATGGGTGGTTTATGAGATTGGTACATTTGTGAGGAGTTGGAGTGATAGGGGTGAGGGCGAGGAGGGGGTATGTGATAGCATACAGGTAGGGTGGGGGATGTAATAGTTAAGATTTGACTTGCCAGAGTCCATTCCTCCACCAACTGATGCAGAATGGGCAAGACCTGTTCTTCCCATGTTGTTAGTTGTGGGGGAGGAGGTGGGGGTCCGCCGCCAGTCCGCTGAACCGCCGGGTGGTGTCTTGAGACCACGGAACGCACCTTCCCCCGTAGGTCGTTCCATCTTTTCCTGATGTCCTCCCGATTTCTTGGGTGTTGTCCCACTGCGGTGACCCTGTCGACTATTCTTCGCCATAGCTCCATCTTCCTTGCAATTGAGGTGTGCTGAACCTGTGATCCAAATAGCTGTGGCTCTACCTGGACGATTTCCTCCACCATGACCCTGAGCTCCTCCTCCGAGAACCTGTGGTGTCTTTGCCGTGCCATGGAGTGGTGTGGGTGATGTGTGAGGTGGTGTGTGTGGTGATAAGTGTGGTGATATGTAGTGGTGTGTTGTGTGAGGTGTGTGGAAGTTGTGTGGTTGCTGGTGTTATATGCCTGTGGATGCTGTTGTACTTGCTGGTGGTGTCTCTCTCTGTGCTTCGTTCTCAATTTTTGGTAGTAGGGGTTTGTGTGTGATGTGGGTGTGTGTTTTATATAGTATTTTGTGTGTGGGAGTGGTGTGTGTATGTGTATCAGGTGTGTGTATTTTGAATTGTCCAATGTGGCTGTGTTTTGTAAGAGTGTGTGTATTTTGAGTGCAGCGGTGTGTACCGCCAATGGAATACCGCGGTTGAAAGACCGCTGCGTGGATTCGTGGATCGTGATAGTGTGGGCGTATTTCTGTTGGCGTGACGGTGGAGGTTTTGTTTTCGCCAGTTTATCACTGACCTTTGGTGTGGCGGACTTGTGTGGGTGTCTGAATTTTGTCGGATTCCGAAATGTGGGTCATAATAGCTTTGGCGGAATTCCGCAGCCGCGGCGGTGTGTTGGCGGTCTTCTGCACGGCGGTAAGCGGCTTTTACCAGCGATGTTGTAATGACCGCCTTAATTTGAAATCTCCCCTTACTCACTCTCAGAGCTCACCAGAAACAACCACTCCATTGGCTTCCAACTAGGAAACATGCCAACATTAAGCTCTTGTGCTCGGTGAACAAAGCCTTAGCTGCTAAGGGCCCCATGTATTTTCAAAATGAACTTAATTCCCATCTCCTCACTAGAAATTTGAGATCCAAGGACCAAATATTGCTCTGTGATGACCGTATTCATGTAGCCCAATATAGCGACCGTTCCTTTTCCCAAATTGGCCCACATCATTGGAACAGATTGCCTTTACATATCCGTGCTTGTCCTGACTTTGCCAGATTAAAAAACTCCTTACATTTTATTTCCCTTTTCCCTTTCTTTACTTGGACTGCATTCCAGTGCCTAGATACCCCTTTGTGGGTAATGTGTTGTGCTATATCAAGTATGCAGAACATAACATAAAATTTGTGAGTCACAAATCTCGTTAGCTTCATATTCCAGTTGATCATGGACTGAGATAGACTCAGATCTTGGAAAGAAGCTATGAAATTGAGTAATGTGTGATGTCCTGGGAGTGCAAGGCCAGTCTCTCAAGTGGGTGTGTTGCCTACTGCTTGGTCCTGGGGAGTGCAAAACCACAGACTCTCAAGTGGGTGTTTTGCCCAAGGTGGTTTGCCCACTGCTTCGTCCTGGGGAGTGCAAAGCCACAGTCTCTCAAGTGGGTGGTTTGCCCACTGCTTGGTTCTGGGGAGTGCAAAGCCACAGTCTCTCAAGTGGGTGGTTTGCCCAGTGTTTGGTCCTGGGGAGTGCAAGGCCACTGTCTCTCTAGTGGATGGCTTCTTCCACTGGTTCTGGAGGGGGCATTGTGCCCAGTGTGCTTCATCCTGGGAAGGATGCAGTGAGTGAATGACTTCTTCCACTGGTTCTGGAGGGGGCATTGTGCCCAGTGTGCTTCATCCTGTGAAGGATGCGGTGAGTGGATGGCTTCTCCACTTGTTCTGGAGGGGGCATCGTGCCCATTGTGCTTTATCCTGGGAAGGATGCAGTGAGTGGATGGCTTCTTCCACTGGTTCTGGAGGGGGCATCGTGCCCAGGGTGCTTCATCCTGGGAAGGATGAAGTGAGTGGATGGCTTCTTCCACTGGTTCTGGAGGGGGCATTGTGCCCTGTGATGCAGATCCTGGGGAGTGCAAGGTCACAGTCTCTCACCTGGTTGTCACAACTACAGGATTTGCAGGGTCCAGGACACACTACAGCCCATGGAGGCAGGACTACACACTGCCTGGCGGCGGTGACAGCGGCTCAGTGGTTTCAGTGGCAGGGCTGGTGTTGGGGCTGGGAGTGGTAGTGGTAGGCACAGCCCTTCCCCTGCAGCCTCGGACAGCTGCCCACTGGCGCTGCTGCTGCTGGCAGTGGTGCTGGTGTCTGTGCTGGTAGTGGTGCTGGTGGTGGTGCTGGCAGTGGTGGGGTTAGGCTCCAGCCCTTCCCCTGCAGCCTCCGACGGCTGCCCACTGGGGCTGCTGCTGGCAGTGGTGCTGGTGGCAGTACTGGCAGTGGTGGGGGGAGGCTCCAGCCCTTCTCCTGCAGCCTCGGATGGCTGCCCACTGGGGCTGCTGCTGCTGGCAGTGGTGCTGGTGGCAGTGCTGGCAGTGGTGGGAGGAGGCTCCAGCCCTCCCCCTGCCGCCTCAGACAGCTGAACCACCATGATCGGTGGTGGGGGCTCCGAATGAGTCCCAGCACCATGACTCCTGTCCTTCCTGCCTGCAGGTGAAGACCCCTTGCCTTTCCCTTTCGCAGATAGTGGTGCCTCCTTGCCCTTCCCTTTCGCAGGTGGTGGTGCCTCCTTGCCCTTCCTTGATGCACCTGGTGCAGGCACACTTTCAGTGCTGCTGGCTGGTTCCCAGGATCCTCTCCCACCTGCATTAGTTGTCAACACAACTGTGGCCATGGACTGGGTGGCTGAGGTGCTCACCTGGGTTTTGACCACCCTGGCCCGATGTGAAGGAAAGTTGGAGGGGTAGGAAAGAGGTCAATGGTGGATAGGAAAAGCTTCTTAGGGACATTGGGGCGGGAAGAGTGTGAAGGTTTTGAGTGGAGGAAAGGAAGTGGTTGTAGGAGGTGTCTTTCTGCTGTGTTTGGGGGCAGGTGCATGGGCTGGATGCTGTTGTGAGGTGGATGGCTGTTGGGTGTCTGTGTGCTTGCTTTTGTGTTCTTTGGAGGAGGGCGCATAGACACAGTGGGAGAGGACACAGGATGTGTGCAAGGATGTGGGGGTGGTGACTGCCAGTGAGGGGTGTGTAGTGATAGGCGTACTGGTGATGGAGGTAGTGGATGAGGATGTAGTGCATGCAGGTGTGAGTGTAGACGCAACTGGGAGGGAGGTGGATGATGAGGAGGAGGGGGAGACAGTGGAGGCTGCGGATTTTGGTATGTCTGCATCTGAATGGTGTTTGTGTGAGTGCCTGTGGGATGATGTGTGGTGCTTGTGTTTGCCTGAACCACTCCTGTGTCTTGTCCTGTGCGCATGGAGGTCTGCCTGTGTGCTTGGGATAGGTTAGAGGTTGAGGGGAATGGGATTGCCACTCCAAATGGGAAGTTGGAGGGGAGGCTAGAAACAGGGACAATGGCTGCCATCAGAGAGGAGGCCAGAGCCTGGATTGATCTCTGTTGGTCCGCCATGACAGAGTGAATGCCCTCCAGGAATGAATTTGTTTGTTGCAAATGGCCTGCCAGCCCCTGGATGGCATTCACAATGGTTGACTGCCCAACAGAGATGGATCGCAGGAGGTCAATAGCCTCCTCACTCAGGGCAGCATGGCTAACTGGGGCAGGGCCCGAGGTGCATGGGGCGAAGGAGATGCCCACCCTCCTGGGTGAGTAGGCATGGGAAACACGCTGAGGGGCTGCTGGGAGGGCGGTGCTGGTACAGGGCTGGCGGCTGTACCTTTAGTTGGGGTGGCCACAGAGGTGTCTGCTACCTCTAGGGAGCTTCCATCGGAGGAGGTATCACTGTCAGAACTGTCCCCTCCTGTCTCCGCCGTGGTGCTCCCTTTGCCCTCCATCCCACTGGTGGCCTCACCATCAGTGGATTCGGCCTCCTGGGCCATGTGGGATGAAGATCTCTCCGTCGCCGGTGCCTCTGCTCCTCCGCCAGATGATGCTAATGCACAGAAGGACAGGGTGATAAAACAAAAAGGGGGGGCGAGACAAAGGATACACTTGGTCAGTGGCTGCAACAACACCACCGTTGGTGTACCCGACACACACACACACAGGGAACAGTCCTATGCATTAGGCAATTAACTACCAGTCACAATGCTAGTCACCAGGCCATGGACAGTAATACCTAATGCCAGTAACAGCATTCCAGAGATCCACAGACCCCTTCCCAGTATCAGATGCCTACTAGCTTGGTTGGAGGTGGTTCACATCATACCCTGCCCAACATGGGACCTAACCTGCAATGTCCGGCCTGGCCTAGGAGCACCCACAGGCCCACATCCCCCACCCAGAGACCACCCCACCATATGCAAGTAGTATATTGGGAAACCGCACTCACCCCCTTGTGGCTGCTGTGATGCCCTCAAGCGCCAATCCAGCTCCAGATAGGTAACCACCAGTATGCGGGCCATCAGGGGTTCAGGGTTCGATGTGCACCCCTTCCTCATTTGGAGGCCAGCCCCAGCTGGGCCTCCGCCATCTTCCTTGCCCAGCATCTTACGTCCTCCCACCGTTTGCGACAGTGGGTGCTCCGCCTGCCATAGACACCCAGGGTCCACACGTCCTTGGTGATGGCACGCCATATACCCATTTTCTGATGAGCGCCGACCTGCAGAAATATACACATAGCAAAAGGTATCAGTCAGACCATCCGGCCTGTTACACTCATGTCCCACCATAGCCCTCCCATTCCCTTATGCACAGACATTGCCCCCCATACATACAGCATGCAGCCCAGGGCCCTTCCAACACCCCCTACACGAGGACCTCACACTCAGCACTCCATGCATTCATGCCCCATGCATCGTGCTCACAGTGTACTCACCTGTTGGTCTGGGGGCCCATACAGAATTCGGTACTCGGGTAGGACCCCATCCACCAGTCTCTACAACTCCGCAGCGGTGAAGGCAGGGGCCCTTTCCCTAGTGACATGCGCCATGGTCGGTTCCAGACACAGGTCACAGCAGCACTTGCAGTGTAGGTCCTCTCCTGTTGAAGGTCAGCTAGCAAGTGGGTGAACAGATCAAAAATGGTGGTCACGTCTGCGGCGCTGGGTACCGTCACCACCAGCGTACATCACTATTGGCCACTGTAACCAATAGGGCCCAATGGGATCCAATGAGCAGTTGCAAGCTGGTTTTCGACCGACTCCCGCAACGGCGCACAACGTCAGCGGAATTACCTCATTTCCACCTGTCCCTCCATAGAGGACAGGCGGACGCCATTTCAGTGGGGGGGCAGGCCATGGCACCTAACTGCGTCACAGTACACATAGGCACCATTTGGGCCTATACAACAATATTGTGCTACAGTCACAACATGCAATGCAGTGTAGTGTTTGGAAAAATGGAATACTGACCAGCTACTCACCATTTTCCCCCTAGATTGCAACCACTTCGGATGAATAGGAGATGGAGACATCCCCCTGTGTACAGCTCCTGGTGGACTTGGCAACAATGGAGGACTGGCACATTATCCTCAACAATAGACTGGACAGGGCAACTATCACAGAGCTATGTGCCCAATTGAAACCTGACCTGAAATCTGCTATCCATCAGCCCACCAGGATCCCCCCTCCTGTGCAAGTCCTATCTGTGCTCCATTTCCTGGCAAATGGCTCTTTCCAAGTGACAGTGGGCTTGGCAACAGGAATATCTCAGCCAATGTTCTCAATAGTGCTGACCAGAGTATTGTCTGCCCTGATTAAACACATGCACAGCTACATTGTTTTCCCCCAGGTGGAGGATTTGGCCAAAGTGAAATCTGATTTCTATACTATGGGATATATCCCCAACACTATTGGGCGATTGATGGTACACGTATTGCATTTGTCCCGCCCCTCACCCCCCCCCGGAGAAATGAACAGGTGTTCAGAAATCGAAAGAGCTGTGAGGAATCTCAGGACAAGGGCAGGGGAAGGTTATAATGAGACACATGAGCGATTACGAAGAATAATAGAAAGGACATTTGGCTACCTGAAGGCCAGGCTTTGTTGCCTCCATCTGACAGGTGGATCCCTGTACTACTCACCCAAGAAGGTGTGCCAGATCATCATAGCCTGCTGTATTTTGCACAACCTTGCCTTACGTCGCCAGGTGCCTTTTCTGCAGGAGGATGAGGCTGGAGATGGGCGTGTTGCAGCAGTGGACCCTGTGGACAGTGAAGATGAGGAGGTAGAGGATGAGGATGAGAACAACAGAAGTGCAATTATAAGACAGTACTTCCAATGACACACAGGTAAGACACTGTAGTTACACTTTACATTGACATTTTTGTATTTGACATTGTCAGTGGCAGGCTGATTTTCCAACTTCTATGGTCACTTACTGTACCCTTTGGCATCTCTATTTTCAGATATTTGTGTCCCACTATCGCTCCTGGTGTGTTGACTGCAGCCAGCTACAGGTCATTCCTATGTACACAATGCTTTACAGTTATATTGCAGTATTTAAAGCTTGTTAAACGCATACATGGTTAAATGATTTGACAGACTACATACTTGTATTATTCAAATGGTGTTTATTTAAGTGCTAATGATTAGAGGGGAATGTGCAATGGGCTGGATTGATGATGGTGGACAGTCCAGGATAGAGTCCAGTCTATTTGTATCACAGGTGCATTGTCCAAGAGGGCATAGGAAGTGGAGCAATGGCAGTTAAAGGTGGACAGGCTGACAGAGTGGGACACAAGGGTGACATTTAGGAGAGTCTTATTTCCTGGTGGGGATCTTTGCAATGTTCTCTGGCTTCTGCCTGGATTGCAGGGGCCGTTTGCAGGGTGGTTCTCCTTCTGCAGTGGGTGGGGTGAGGGTGGCACGTTGTTCCTGTGGCAGGATAGTCGGTTCCCTGGGCCTGTCCTCCCCCTGTCGCACAGCAGTCCTCCCAGCTTCCCTGTTTTCCTATTCCTCTGTCCCCTGAACCGTGTGCCCACTGCCACTGACCCCAGGTCCCTGATGGTCTTGGGTTTGTGGGTTTGCCTGGGGTCCACTTAGTGGTGGTCACACTGCTGATTGACATGTCCTGTCGACAGAGGGATGGGCCCGCTGGGTGGGTGCTGTGGTGGTGTTCCCAGAGGGGGGAGGTTCAATGGTGGTTTGTGACTGTGGCAGGGTAACCGACTGTCCGAAGATCCCTGATGGGCCAGGTTGGTCATCCTGATCCAGGCGTCCAGAGCTGCTGTCATCACTGCGGGCCTCTTCTGGGGGTGGACTGGATGTTGCTGGCACCTCCTATCCGGTGGCGTTGGGTGAGGGACCTGTGGGGATGTAAATACAGTGTTATTGTTTCTGAATGTGTCATCTTGTGCATGGGTTTGCTGCCCTGTATGGTTGTTATTGCCCTGGCAGCTTTGTCTTGTGTGAGTAGTGATTTTGTGGGGTAGGTGATTCTCTCTAATGTGCATGCTTTAGCGATGGGTGTCCATGCAGGTCTGTGATGGGGGTCCGTGCATTGGTGTTACATGCAGGGCTTGGTATTGGGAGGGGTGGGATGTGATGGTGGGGTGTATGGGAGGTGGTGGAGTGATGGGAGTGAGGGTAAGGCATGTGTCCTCCTCCTACTCTTGCCAGGCCCTCAGGATGCATTATTGCCAAGACTTGCTCCTCCCATGTTGTTAGTTTTGGGGGAGGAGGTGGGGGGTCCACCGCCAGTCCTCTGTACAGCTATTTGGTGTCTTGCTGCTGTGGAACGCACCTTCCCCGTATGTCATCCCTTGTTCTGGGGTGGTGTCCCACGGCGTTGACCGTGTCCATGATCCTCCACCATAGCTCCATCTTCCTTTGTAGGAGGCTGGCCTGGCTTGTAGTGGGTGCCAGAGGTACTTACACCTTGTGCCAGGTCCAGTTATCCCTTATTAGTGTAGAAGAGGTGTTTCTAGCAGCTTAGGCTGATAGAAGGTAGCTATGGCAAAGCAGCTTAGGCTGAACTAGGAGACACGTAAAGCTCCTACTGTACCACTGGTGTCATATGCACAATATCATAAGAAAACACAATACACAGAAGTACTAAAAAATAAAGGTACTTTATTTTTATGACAATATGCCAAAAGTATCTCAATGAGTACCCTCAGTATGAGGATAAGATATATACACAAGATATATGTACACAAACCAAAATTATGCAGATAATAGCAAAATGAAGTAATGCAAGCAATGTAAACTTACAGTAGATTGCAATAGGTGCACATAGGTATGGGGCAACACAAACCATATACTCCAAAAGTGGAATGCGAACCACAAAAGTGGAATGCGAACCACAAATGGACCCCAAACCTATGTGATCTTGCAGAGGGTTGCTGGGACTGTAAGGAAACAGTGAGGGTTAGAAAAATAGCCCACCCCAAGACCCTGAAAGGTACGTGTAAAGTGCCCCTACTACCCCCAGAGAGCACAGAAGTCGTGATAGGGGGATTCTGCAGGAAGAACAAACACCAGCAATGCAACAACAGTGGATTTCTGGACCTGGGTACCTGTAAGACAAGGGGACCAAGTCCAATAGTCGAGACAGTGTCGAGAATGGGCAGGAGCCCAGGAAATGTCATCTGAGGGTGCAAGGAAGCTGCCTCCTGTTGGAAGAAGCTTGGATTTCTGCAAGAAAGAAGAGGACTAGGAACTTCCCCTTTGGAGGATGGATGTCCCACATCGGGAAGAAGCAGAGGTGTTCCCACGCAGAAAGACCACAACCAAGCCTTGCTAGCTGCAAGGATCGCGGTTAGGGTTTTTGGATGCTGCTGTGGCCCAGGAGGGACCAGGATGTCGCCACTTGGATGAGGAGACAGAGGGGGCGCCCAGCAACATAGGGAGCCATCACAGAAGCAGGCAGCACCCGTAGAAGTACCTGAACAGGCACTTAGAAAAAAAGTGAACCAGAGTCCACCCGAAATCCCAAAAGGGAGTCCCAGGACGCCGGAGGACAACCCAGAAGGTTGTGCACTGCAGGTTAGATTGTCGGGGACCCAGGCTTGGCTGTGCACGAAGAAAACCTGGAAGAGTGCACAGGAGCCGGAGCAGCTGCAAATCATGTGGTACCCAGCAATGCTGTTTAGGGTGGGGAGGCAAGGACTTACCTCCACCAAACTTGGACTGAAGAGTCACTGGACTGTGGGAGTCACTTG
This sequence comes from Pleurodeles waltl, assembly GCF_031143425.1. Taxonomy (NCBI): domain Eukaryota; kingdom Metazoa; phylum Chordata; class Amphibia; order Caudata; family Salamandridae; genus Pleurodeles; species Pleurodeles waltl. The sequence continues at coordinate 166,418,457 of NC_090443.1, read as the reverse complement.
GACAGAGTTGCTGAGTTCCAGGGACCACGCTCGTCGTGCTGAGAGTGGACCCAGAGGACCGATGATGCAGTCTTTTGTTGCCTGCGGTTGCAGGGGGAAGATTCCGTCGACCCACGGGAGATTTCTTCAGAGCTCCTGGTGCAGAGAGGAGGCAGGCTACCCCCAGAGCATGCACCACCTGGAAAAAGTCGAGAAAGCCGGCAGGATGAAGCGATACAAGGTTGCTAGTAGTCGTCTTGCTACTTTGTTGCGGTTTTGCAGGCGTCCTGAGCAGTCAGCGGTCGATCCTTTGGCAGAAGGTGAAGAGGGAGATGCAGAGGAACTCTGGTGAGCTCTTGCATTCGTTATCTGGTGTGATCCCCAAAGCAGAGACCCTAAATAGCCAGAAAAGGAGGTTTGGCTACCTAGGAAGGAGGATTGGCTACCAAGAGAGGTAAGAGCCTATCAGAAGGAGCCTCTGACGTCACCTGCTGGCACTGGCCACTCAGAGCAGTCTAGTGTGTCACAAACACCTCTGTTTCCAAGATGGCAGAGGTCTGGGACACACTGGAGGAGCTCTGGGCACCTCCCCAGGGAGGTGCAGGTCAGGGGAGTGGTCACTCCCCTTTCCTTTGTCCAGTTTCGCGCCAGAGCAGCGCTGGGGGATCCCTGAACCGGTGTAGACTGGCTTATGCAGAGATGGGCACCATCTGGGCCCATCAAAGCATTTCCAGAGGCTGGGGGAGGCTACTCCTCCCCAGCCTTCACACCTATTTCCAAAGGGAGAGGGTGTTACACCCTCTCTCAGAGGAAGTCCTTTGTTCTGCCTTCCTGGGCCAGGGCTGCCTGGACCCCAGGAGGGCAGAAACCTGTCTGAGGGGTTGGCAGCAGCTGCAGTGAAGAACCCGGAAAGGCAGTTTGGCAGTACCCGGTTTCTGTGCTAGAGACCCGGGGGATCATGGAATTTTCCCCCCAATGCCAGAATGGCATTGGGGTGACAATTCCATGATCATAGACATGTTACATGGCCATGTTCAGAGTTACAATTAGGTAGTGACCTATGTACAGTGCACACGTGTAATAGTGTCCCGGCACTCACAAAGTCCGGGGAATTTTCCCTGAATGATCTGGGGGCACCTTGGCTAGTGCCAGGGGGCCCGCACACTAAGTAACTTTGCACCCAACCTTCACCAGGTGAAGGTTAGACATATAGGTGACTTATAAGTTACTTAAGTGCGGTGGTAAATGGCTGTGAAATAACGTGGACGTTATTTCACTCAGGCTGCACTGGCAGGCCTGTGTAAGAATTGTCAGAGCTCCCTATGAGTGGCAAAAGAAATGCTGCAGCCCACAGGGATCTCCTGGAACCCTAATACCCTGGGTACCTCAGTACCATATACTAGGGAATTATATGGGTGTACCAGTATGCCAATGTGAATTGGTAAATTTAGTCACTAGCCTGTTAGTGACAAATTTGGAAAGCAGAGAGATCATAACCACTGAGGTTCTGGTTAGCAGAGCCTCAGTGAGACAGTTAGGCATCACACAGGGAACACATACAGGGTACATACTTATGAGCACTGGGGCCCTGCCTGGCAGGGTCCCAGTGATACATAGACTAAAACAACATATATACAGTGAAATATGGGGGTAACATGGCAGGCAAGATGGTACTTTCCTACATCCTTGCAATGGACATCTGCTGCACCTGTGAGCCGAATAGCTGTGGTTCTACCCGGATGATTTCCTCCACCATGACCCTTAGCTCCTCCTCAGGGAACCTGGGGTGTTGTTGCGTGCCATGGGTGTATTGTGGGTGGTGTGGGTGAGGGTGTGTGGGGTGCTGTGTTGGGGTGTATGATATAAGGTGCGTGGATGGTGTATAGGTGATGGTGGTGTGTGTCTGTGGTCTTGTCTGTGGTTTAGCTATCTCTCTTGTCACACTTGTTTGTAATGATAAAGGATTGTGGGTACTGTGTGTGTGTGTTTTATAGTGGTGTGTGGGTGTGGTGTGTGTATGTGTGTCAGGTGTGTGTTATTCAAATTTTCCAATGTGGTGTTGTTTTGTTAGTGAGTGTGTATTTTGAGTGTTGTGGCATGTAGCGTAACGGTGTGGGTTTTGTAACCGCCAGTTTATCTCTGACCTTTGGGCTAGCGGACTTGTGTTTGTGGCTGTATAGTGACGGATTGTTATATGTGGGTCATAATATGGGTGGCGCTAATCCGCTGCGGCGGCGGTATGTTGGCAGCAGTCAGCATGGCGGTAAGTGGGATTTACTGCCAATGTCATAATGAGGGCCTATTTGCCTGACACCTATATTATATTTAATAAATTAGGCTAGCCTCTTGAGTGACTTGATTTGGGTTGGTAAGCAGAGTAGAATGAAGCTAGACACATTAAAATTACCCTAGCTGAAATGTAAATTATGTTTACCCGTTATATTTCTATATTACAACATGCAACGGTGTGCTTTGAAAACCGCCCAAGTTTACAAAATGCCCTCTTAACAGGTACCTGTGGGGATTACACCTGTCATGGGTCTGTTGACCTAGATGGAACCTTCTCTGCCCACTGCTGAGAATGACAAGTAAAAGACAAGCTAACAATTGTAAAGCAATGTCAGTGCACATGTTCTAGTCACCCATGGAACTCGGAGACCACCAGCAAGCCCTCACCCCAACACCGGCTATAACCATAAATCACATATGACCGGATCCCTTCCTGTCCTGAACCTCCCTTGGACCACACAGGTGAACTGTACCTCACCTATATCCTTAGGGGGCCACCCCAGTGATCTGGGCTCCCTACCCCCTAATCTGGTGTGTACATCTGCAGGTTGGTTCAGGACTCCAGGATCCTACCCCTGGTGTTAACCTCGGCCCCAGCCTTGGGGACCCCTCTGTTGCTTCTGGTTAGCTCAGTAGTTCTTCTCCCGCCACGAGGGCGACCAGGAGCCCAAAGGTCTTTCGCCCTCCCCACCAGAAAGCAAACCATGCAAGAAGAACCACATATCTGAAATAAATTGATCAGTTCCTGTATCTGACAAATGCACCATATCCTTGTGAAACATGACAGGGTCTTTCGAAAGTTTATGTGGGATATTCCATAATTGACCGGGACCCAGGCAAAGTTTTGCCACTTTTTGTATTGAGCCTCCGGACCGATATGTGGATTGTCCTAGACTTAATGTTTGGACCCCACCTGCAGCAAGGCACCATATGTGACCATGCAATCGCTGCGTTCGGGAATTCCTTTGCCAATTTGGTAATTTCAATAAATATTGCTTCTCTGAGTGCCTTGCAACCCATCCGTACCAAGTCATTGCCTCCAGGGTGAATAATAATCAGATCTGGGAACTGGAGTCCCTCGTATCTCCCACGCGACGACCTGCTGCAGCTGCGAGATTCCCTTTCCACCAACCCCGCACCATCGAAAAGCTACATCGTGGGACACTGCCGAATTAGGCATACGGTGCTGTTGCACCCTGTAGGCCGCCCGTCAAAAAAACGAATGTCCCAAACCACGTGTGGCGACATTGAACTGTAATGAAAGAAAGTAGAATGAGAAACCACATGAAAACAGATGCAGCACGAGGGATCGCTAGTCATACCAATTCTGGTCTAATGTACCATTTAAAACAATTTGACGAACATCTCCCGATGGATTTTACATCTGCTACAGACAACCCTCCACTTGCTGCCACCGTAGCTGGACCAATCCTGAACGAATGTGGCGAATACACCGGCGGGTCCACCCCTGCTGCTCCAAGTGTAACCTTCAAAACTTCTGAGAATTGGTAACATGAAAGGCATTCCCCATTTTCGTGTGGAAAGAGGGCAGAAGATCCCGAATGCGGGCGTACCAGCAGGTATCTACCCAAGTGACCCACCGGGCATATGGGAGACCCGTAAGCAGCTTTCAGAGCAATGACTGAACCCTTACCCAGTTGATCAGTCTTAGATTTCCGCAGCTGTATTGTTAACAACTCCGGACTGGCCTGGACGCCCAACCGCTAGAGTCCTCCTGAATGCTCCTCTCTGGATGCCCCTACCAATTTGCTGATGCGAAAGGCGCTGTAAAAGGCCACTGAGAAACCCGCTGCAAATAATGACGATTCAAAAGGTGATGAACACACTAAGGGAACCTTGGTCAAAAGCTTCCCTAGTAAACATGCAGTTATGGGTCGCCTGGAGTCCAACTTTGGACCCTCTACTCGAGCCCACCCAGCTACCACCCGCTTAATTAAAAAGGAGCTTAACTGGGACTCCTGATTCTGTAGCCTCGCAAAGAATTGAATGGCGGCCAAGTAAGCCTTGGCGCAAGAGACTGGCCTCCCACTTTCTTTCAAATGATGTAAGCTGCAAGCAAATTAATAAAATATATCCAGGGCAAAGTGCACAAAGGCCTAAAGCCTGAAAGCTAATGCGCAAAGGATACGTAAAACTAACCACACTACACCCTCCCCTTGTCGGTAGCAAGTGGTTCCAATAACATAAAAGTATGCCCTAGAGATAAACAATACCTAAAATATATATTTCGACAAGGTCAGAGGACAACAAAGTCATAAATTTGGGAAGCATGTGACAACAAAGCCAAATTAAAAAAAAAAAAAAAAAAAAATTCGAGAAAAAAAAGAAATAATCCAATCGTCAGACAGAAGCAATAGAAAGCAGGAGCTCCTCCACTTCGATATATGTCAATATCGGAAGATCCACGCCAAAAAGTACCATGGAGCAGGTGTGTTCCAAAGCCCCAAAACCATTCAGGGCGGCGCCCCGTGCCGGGCCGATGAATGAGACAATACCATCTTCCTCCAGGAAGGGAATCTCATAAACTGCCTCACGAAGCAAACGCAACCGTAGTACACAAGCCTGGGAATGAGCCCTAATCGGGAACATCAACAGATCAGTATCGACCATCAGAGGGCGCTGCCGTGAGAGACAGAGAGCCAGTCCATGTTCAAATGAGCACCAAAGGCACCGAAACACGGGTTGCACACAATCCAAAACTGGTCGGAATGACAGAGACCAGTCACACTCCAAATGTCCCAGGAGTGTTGCCCCAAAATGCTGCATCATGCGTTCACGACACAGCTGCGCCGACGGGAGCATCAATATAGAATCTCGTCGTGGCGGGACAGCCATTGCGGAAGAACAGCAGCAATAACAAGACTCCAGCCAATAAAGCCAAAGTAATCGGGAAACCCCCAAAAATGCTTCCGAAAATAGGGTGCATAGCCAATGGTATTAAACCGAATATGTAAGAGAAGGTGTGAGCAAAACCATCACCAACGGCTTTGAAAGAGGAGTACCAACCTGCATTTTGCCTTTTGACTATTGATCGCCTGTACCATAGCCATGTTGTCTGACCAAAAAACTACTGATCTATCCTTCAATGTCTTATCCCAAATGGTGATGGCGACAATGACAGGGAACAGTTCTAAAAAGTCTATATTCTTGGTTATACCCTTATCAACCCACGAACCACGAGACTAAGCAGTTTTGCGGGGGCGCTTAAGTAGCCCCCCAGCTGGCGCGTGGCGGCTGAACATATCCCAGTGAACGTTGCATCCACGTCCACCCGCTAACTAGCTTTCACCCCCACACCTCGCGAGGCGTGAGGGCGGAAGTGCAAGGGCCCAGCCCAACGCACAACTAGAGCGAGGGGTTTTGGGCCACTGCGACCCCGAATCCTAAGGGGCCGCGCTCCCCCCATGTTGGGGGGCGCTTTTCCCTAGGTTTGGTTCTTTTCGTTGCTACTTTGCTGAAAAGCTGAGTTGGGTTTTTGACTGACATGTTAATGTTTGTTTATGTTTATCCAGCCTACGCCCCTGCCTTAATGAAATACACTGCCATATAAACCCTAATCCTGGCAGTTTCTAAACAGTTGACAATCATGGGTTATGCATAGAACCATGGGAGGAAAGGACGATTGTGCTTTTAAATCAACTCTGCTACTGCTCAGCCATCGGCAGGTGCCCGAGGGAATTGATCCTTATATAGAATAGTGAAATATCTCTTCAGAAAGAAGCCACAGTGTAATCTTAAGCATTCTGGGAACCCAGTCAAAACACAATTTATGCGCCCCTCTTCGGAACAACCTTGTAATTTGTTGTCCAGTTTCTGCTAATTCTAACCCCGTGAACAATCTTGAATAAATTGTTAAAGGTTGAAATGGAGAAATAGATAAATGGGCCATGGAAAGAAAGTTCACTTTCCTAGGTGCCCTTTGAAAGGTGGGGGGCCTGGGTAATTACCTACTTTGTTCATGCCTTACAACGTCTAGTGTGGACTTATCTCACATGGATGTTGTGCCCAGTCATGGGCTTATTTGTGACAGGGGGCCTCTCCTTTTTATCCATGTTGTTTACCCATTCGTCGAGTCGTGCGCCCCACCATTCACCCATTCATCCTCACATGCACGCACCTACCCAACAATTCTTTTAAACTTTGACTAATTCTCTCATTTAATCACTCACCAATATACGTCAGCACAAAGTCACCAATGAATGAAGAAGCGGCCAAAACAGCTGCAGAAGCATTAACCACTATTTTCTGATATATGCAAATTATTAGGTTAAAAAGAATGGTCCCACTTTACCTGCGCATTTGCCTTACCATTCTCCTTGGCGCGCTGACCAAATCATAAACTCGGTCTGGATGAAATTTAAAAAGAAGCGGAGTGACAAAGCTAAAAACATTTGCTACAATGATTTGAAGAGGAAGGGTTGCCATTATAGTGCAACACCGTTATAATTAGAGGATTCTCTCACATTTGAATATTAGATACTTTGTAATGCTTTCTGGTGGTATCAAATATGTTGTAAATTTTTAAAAAAACGCGTGAAGTGGAAATCACTTCTGCTAATAATAGCTTGTGTCCACACGTCTCTAGGGATATCAGATAGCAGCTCAGTAAGTAAAAGCAATGTCATCTCACTGACTATGAAAAACCTGTCTGCTCCTCTCCTGACGCGCATTATTTTGCCCAGTCAAATGGCCAATGCTTGTTTTGAGGACACGCTCCATATGCCTCGAGTGACATTTGCAACTCCAAGCCCATGTATGTGGATAACACTTGCCTCAAGCAGTGACTGATGTGAGCTAGCCCATTGCCGTGTATGTGTGTATGAACGACATAGGATTTGTTGAAAGATTGATAAAGCTGTGTTTTGTCAAGCCCAAAAAGGGGATATTATTAACATATTCATTTCCTAGTTGGTGAAATTGTGCCCCCCCCCCCCCCCCCCCCCCCCCCCCCCCCCGGCAGTAACCCAGGGCAGTGATGGCTGGTTTATGATTCAGTAATGAAAAATCATGATTTCGGAACCCAGAGTTTCAGAATTTTTCCAGCACCCCTCACTCTTTGCAAGGCTATTATAAGCTTTTCTCCTGATCCGAGTTGCTCGATTAGTGGAAGTGCGTCTGATCTGCTCAATCAAACAGAACTGCATGTGGCAGTTTGCATTGGGATTAGCAAAAGAGCTCCCCCATTCGGAAGCTTCTCTTAACAGGCAGGTGACTGAAAGCTATAAACAGATTATTGCAGCAGTAATTACGATATGGCACGAGCCCTATTTGGCTGAAGCAGCCGTTGCTAGAGAAACCCTACATTTGCATTGTGCGCACTTCACGCGTCAGTAAATTGTGCAGCAAACTAGCAAAGGCAGGAGTTTACATCACATTTAACACGTAGCACCTGGGTTTGATCAGTCCATGTTCTCCTCTCTGCTTAAAAGGGATGCATATTCTATGCGCTTCAAACAGCATTTTGCTGCATATATAGAGATAAAAAAGAGGTTTCTTTCCGTGGCTACACAAAGGATAGGAATCTTTGAGCAGAATCTACGATTCTTTGTTGGGAATTTGCTTTGATCTATTTGATGTCTGGATTTTAGCGCTAACACCCAGAAAAAGTAATGGTAATGAGTCTCCTGCATCTCAAAGTCTTGACTCCCTCTCCCGATAACCATAATATTCTTGCTCACCCACCTCTAACACTATGATCTTGGATGTAGCCATTCATGCTCCCCTGCTTTGTGCCTCATTTCTGGAGTTTGACCCGTGGTCGGTGGTGCTCTGCACCATGTTCAGTGATGTTCCTCTTTAATGACTCAACTAATAAGACTCATGTTGGCCTGAACATCTCTTCTTTTTCCAATGCTGTTATCATATAACTCTTGTTATGGGAACGAGACTGCTGGATTTGGGGCTGCTGCACCACCACTTGTGGGTGACTGAGTGAAGCCCACACCATTTGGTAGCTGTCGGCCTAACCCTTTCAGCTAGGTAGCAGCACCTCACACAAACCTAGAAAGTGATTTGTGGCAGCCTCATGCATAACACTCAGTGACTCCTCAGGGAAGTCGTGGTCAACAAATCTCACCTCTTTCTCTCATTAGCAAAAAGTCTCACACACACACATAGGCAAAAAGAAGAGATGCAGGACAGTTTTCAATGCATTTATTGAAAAGACTGCAATCTTTGATAAAATATATGAGCTGCAGTAATTAGGAAGATAAGACATAACACAATTAGGATCATTACAATTAGTGAAAAGAAAGCATATTGGAATAAACGTATTCATAGGAATCCTACCTAACACCTAACTTCTAAGCAAGAGCATAGTGGTGATAGCCCAATGTGCCCGTACGGAGTCCATGGAAGGAGCACCCACCCCCATTACCTGAAAACAGATTTCTACCTGTCATCTCCTTTGCTAGTTGTAGAGACAGAGCTGAAGTCAGCAAAGTAGCAATGAAATGACATACAGCATCAGTGGATATCCTGGCTGGAATTACCTCTAACCTTCTCCAGCCCGTATGATGTTTTTATATAAAAACATGTTTGCGTTATGTGAAACAGGCCTGACGTGATCATGCGTCGAAGTGTTGGGCTGTCTACGCGCTCTTATGGTGCCAATACTAGATAAATTATCCCATACCATTCTCTTCAGCCTTGGGCAGAAGTACATGGTGAAATGTCATGCACAGAAAATAATAACGTTTTCACAGAATAACAGTTGATTAGGAAAATAAAACATCCCTACATCCTACAATCGTCAACACTAAAATAGACACTATTGGTTTATCCATAATGACTTGGAATCTTGCTGGCCTTCCCAGGAAACTGGATGATATCGATTGGGTTACTTATATAAAGTCCCAAGATGTGTGTCTTTTTCAAGAAACATGGGTTGAGGATCGAACTAGTATAGATGGGTTTCTTTCTTTTAATGTCCCTGCACAACCATCAGAGACAGCAAAAGGTCGAGCAAAAGGGGGACTTTTAATTCTTTTAAATTTAAAATTGCAATGTGTTTATAAGGTTTTAAAATTTGATTGTCCTGATCCGATGGGCTTACAAATTTCTTTCCAGCAAAATTTTTATATAATTCTTATTAATGTATACGCACGATCAGTCTCACGCGGATCAGAATCACATATTTTAACTCTACTTGCAGATTTTTTAGACACTATACAAACTATTTCTTATTTAATTATTGCTGGGGATGTAAATTGTACCTTCAAACCCTCTGAGGTTTTTATTGATGTAACCATGGTGGAGGATGAATTATGGGGAATTGCACAATTGAATGGAGATAGCTCTTGCCCACGTTCTCGTGTTGCAACTCAGCTAGCCTCTCTATGTTTAAAATTTGGCCTTAGGGCTTGTAATGGGCGTACTCCTTCTGATTTAAACCTTGCTCCTACATTCCAACGAGGGTCTTCGACCAGCGTTATCGATTATTTTCTAGTGGATGTGCGACTCTGGCCGCTATTGCGGGACATGAAGGTGGATTCCAGGTGTGAGAGTGATCATAACCCCCTGTTACTCACCCTCACTGGGAATATTTTTGGTAGAACCTCGAATATGCAACTTACAATGGTCCCCCCTCCTATTTTTAATAATGCTTATTCAAAGGTTGGGTGGCCAAAAGTAATGTCAAACCCTAATTTGTTACGTGAGATCTACTGAATGTTTCTTGATAATTTGGCAGCCTATGAAGATTCTGACCCTGAGGCTATTCCACTTCTTGATATTCATGCAGACATGACGATCCAACTTCAAAGTATTTTTTACAAAAAGGGTAAGGCAAGCCCGAGAGGCAGGGCTCTGAACAACAGTAGATGGTTCAACGAAACATGTATGAGGGCTAAACTTGATCTAAAAAAGGCCATTAAGGTTGGGATTCCGGGGGCGATCAAACAAGCAAGATGTACTTACAAAAAGACAATGCTACACTCAAAGAAATCTTGGGAAGACTCAATTTGGCAGGAGCTGTTGGTCACCTCAAAAACAAATAACAACCAACTTTTTTGGGAACTGTTAACTAACCATGAGAGAGGGAGTAGATCTAATGTAAGGAATCATATTCAACCCGAATGCTGGGTGGAACATTTCACTAATCTCTATGAGGGAACTACCTCCTCTGTGGTCTCTGATTGTGACAATGTGGGCCTAAACCCCCTCACTCTTTTAAATGACCCTGAGAGTTATATTTGTTTCTCGCTAGAAGAAACTGCTGATGCTATTAATTCTTTGAAATCTGGCAAAGCCCCAGGACCAGATAAAATTCCAGGCGATCTATATATATCTGAGCCACGTATATGTACTTGGTATATCAACCTATTGTCTAATACAATCATTAAAGGAGGGCAGATCCCCGAGACATGGAAGGGTGCCGAAATCATCCCCATTTACAAAAAGGGCAATCCAAATCTCCCATCCAACCATAGACCGGTTAGTTTAATTGACAACTTGCAAAAAATCTTTGCCAAGCAGCTTTTAGGAAGACTATCGAGCTGGGTTACGGAACAACAGATCCTCTCTCCGTTACAGGCGGGGTTCCGGCCTAAACTGAGTACAATAGATCAGGCCTTTAGGCTGGCTGTGCTCCATTGGAAATATGTAGCCCTGGCTAAGCAACCCTTATATGTTGCTTTTGTTGACTTGTGCTCTGCCTTTGATTTGGTCTCAAGGGAAAAGCTTTGGGAAGTGTTATATAAAATAGGGATACCAGTTCAGACTATTTCTCTATTCAAACGTATGCATTAAGATACATATGCTCAAGTGAGGTGGGGCAAACAAGGAGAGTTGACTAACAAATTCCCTATCAAAAGAGGCGTTCCACAGGGTTGTGTATTGGCACCACTCTTGTTTTCCCTATTTATCAATGAAGTTGTGCAAGAATTGAGGGCATTTCAGAATGATGCTCCCATTTTAGTCAGTCAGAAAATCCCTATTCTTCTTTTTGCAGATGACTCTTTACTTATTTCAAAAACCCCTATGGGTTTACAAATCCTTGTGGACAAATTTAATTCATTCTGTCGGAATTCTGGCCTTGAACTGAACCTAAAGAAAACTAAATTGATGGTCCTTCGTTCTGGACCTCGGAAGAAATGCACCATAAGGCTAAATGGTGTCATCTTAGACCAGGTTAGTTCCATCGATTACCTGGGTGTGAGGCTCACAGATTCACTTCATTGGGAGGAACAGATTAGCAAGAGTGCCGGGCTCTTGCAACATCGGGCAGCATCCATATTGCGCCTTTATAGGAGCACTATTGCCAAAGCTGTATCCCCAGCATAAAAGATTTACATGGCTAAGGCGCAGGGTGCTGCTGTCTATGGAGCAGAGATTTGGGGTATGTCAGACAGTAGCAGATTGACTAAAATTGAGAATAACTTTGCTCGGGCTCTATGTGCATGTCCCACTAGCACCCCATTAATTCCTTTATTTTTAGACTTAGGGTTAAAACGAATGGCTGATTTAATTATTTTACGACCTTTGCTGTATTGGGTGAGGCTATGAATAGTCCCCAAATTGGTCGTGTATAAGTCCTCACTTTTAGAATTGCTAAAATGTACTAATTCTACCTCTATCCCATGGATAAAACATGTATCGAGCTGGCTCTGTTTATTGGGATTGGGATTGGGAGATTTATGGGAGAACCCTTATCAACTTGAGAAATCCCACGTCATAGTATTGAAGGGAGCCTACTGGTCCTATGTACAGAACAATTATATTGTTTCCAAATCTAGTGGTCGCCTAACTAACCTTTTTATTGACTTCAAATGGTACCCGGAATTCGAATCATATCTAGATATAATACCTGACCTATTAGGCAAAGGACTGTATGCCAGACTCCGTTTCGGAACATTACCATTAATGGCCCTGACGAGCAGATGGGGATCCAATTTAACGTCTGATATATGTCCTGTGTGTGGTAATGCCCCGGAAACAGTAGAGCACTTTATGTTTTTCTGTCCTGCTTACTTTACCCCTAGGTCTAAATGGATTTGTGGCATTTGTCGTGAATTGAAGTTAAGAAAATGTGCTTTAGCTTTGAGAATTTTAAAAAGCCAAAATTCAAGTGTGTCAATTTATGCTGTAAGTAAGTTTTTAGTGGAGGCATGGCGTATACGTAATTTTTATTTATAATGATTTTAACTGATTTTAGCTTGGACAGAATGGATTTTAATCTTTTTGTAAACTCGGTATATGGTTCACTTGCATTGCTTATTTAGGATGCTTTTTATTTGTATTGCATTGCTTTGATGGTCTGCTTGCCGAATAATGCTTGTGTGTAAATACAAAACATCCCTGCCGAAAAGCAGGCTGAGCTAAAATTAATAAATGAAAACAGAAAATGTATCTGGGTAAAAGTGCACAGGCCACAGGCCTTAGCTAAGCTAAAATATGTGTGCCTAAGTAAGGCTCTGAAATGATCCCACAACACTCTCTTACCCAACCAGCAAATCACTGTATACAATTCTTCCTACAGGATATCTTTCACCATTCGACCACTGTGACCATGAACTGCACCTCACTTGCTATGACCTTCCACTCACCTTCACTCGCTGTTTTGTCCAATACACAATCCAGTTTCACCATGACTTAACCACCTGCCAAATATCAATATGTTTTACGCTGTCCTTCCATCAACTGTGATGTTTGAATATTCCATCACCATTACTTTAGAGGTACTTTGTTGCAAATTATACTCAGAATAAACACTTATAGACCTATGGGCCAGATGTACAAACCCTTTTTCTGTCTGCAAACGTCCCAATTCACAGAATCAGGCTTCTTCCGACCGCAAAAGTGCTTTTTCATGTGTACAAAGCACAAATTGTGATTCAACATGTTATCGAACCACAATTTATGTTTAAGAATGTATTATTTGGAAGTGGTGATTAGGAGCGCCCCTTCCATAAGCTGAATTGCAGTGCTATGTGTGGATGTTTTGCAACCAAATTAAGGTTGCAAAACATTCATTTTTTTACTTCAAAGGTCGTGATAACCATTTGCAAACGGGATGGGGTCCCCATGGGAACCATTCCCCTTTGTGAATGTTGAAACAAATATTTCTTTTGAGCAGGCAGTGGTCCCAGGGACCAGACAAGGTGGTGTGCTGACCCCAGCAAGCCACCATCCCTGTGATGGTTGCAGTTCCTACTGGGGCGCAAAGTATGGCCTACCTCGTTAATATTCATGAGATAGGCTGATTTGCAACATACTGGGAATCTCTATTTCAGGCTAGTAAATTTTCGTACATTAGGAATTGCAATTTCCTAAATGTGATACAGTAAGAATATAAATTATAAAATCACAATACTTTTATTTTGTACGTATAGCCCTAAATGACTGAATGTGTGCTGCCACATATATCAACTCTGTGGTAACACCATTGTTCTTTTCACTGGAAATAGTTATGTTTCTTCAATATAGTTAGCTTTCATTTTATTTAAAAAATGTATAATTTTGGAGTATGCACAAAACTTTTTTACGGTTACAAATGAGACAATTCACAAAATCGCCCATTTGCATACCCAAAAAATGCATTTTGGTATTGAGAGAGCATAACTTGGCTATGCCGTTAACCATTCCAAAAGTAACATGAAATTGCATGCATCAACATATATAACATATGCACTAATGTATTAATGTTAAATTACTGCATCAAAATCATATTATTCAAGGTAGACTCATAAGTAGAAATGGAGAAAGTTATCTATGTGTTTGATAATGACATTTATTGGCTGAAATATAGTACATGTATGCATTTATGTCCAATGTATTGGGATTTCGGTATTACAGTTAAAAGTTACATAATCACAGTTATTTGCCAATTATGATACATATGATTATAAATGCATGTATAGCCATGCATTCAAAATGTACATTGAAGTGTTGATTAAGTTGACTTTAGTGAAAGCCTGAAATGTTTTTCAATGCTTGACCTTAAACGTGGAGTTTTGCTCAAATTGCATTTTCTTTATTTGCAAGTTTGTCTGCAGTTAATGAAAGGCATAGTGTGATTTGGAGATAAAGGGGTATGGACTGATATGTTAGCAAGGACGAGAAACACTAACAAATAGATGAGAGAGAAGTACCTTTGTGAGCTCCTGGACAAAGTAGGTACCGTAAGTTGTCCTGATGTTCGGTTCATGGGATGAAAGTCTGATGGGAGTTGCAAATTCCAAACTGTGCACAGATGACGGAAAACTACTGGTGATGATGACGTGGGTTCTCAAAGGTTCTGCAAGTTTTAAAGTGGTGTCAGTTACTTAGGTGAGGCAGACCCTTTCAACCCTAATGCTAGAGTGGATTCCCTAGACACTTATAGGAGTAAAGATATGTCTGTTCTTATGTTGGCTGAGTGGCTTCATGCTAATCTCTCTTGTAGATCTTACACTGAGGTTTATGTTATACTTACACTTTAAGCTATTATTCAATTTCTGAAATTTTGGAGTGGGACTTAGGCTTCCCTGTAGCTTAATTACAATACGTAAATGTAATTAGCTTTCAAATGATTAGGCAGAAAGAACAAAATTTAGACTCTGAAACCAAGTTCTGTTTCTCATCTCTTCCGTTGCTGCAACAGAGATCCTTGTATGCCTTTTGCTTGTAGAATTTACTCAGATTTAACACTTTAATTCGCCTCTAGTGATTCTGTTCTTATATAGTTTGTTTCTCAGAGTCCTTTGCAGAAGTCTGGCCTTGAATTTGTAAAAACATTTTGGAACATGAACTTCCACCTCTGGGATTTAATGTGTGACCAAATGGGATACACCTGTAAATGATTTGAAAGTGTTGGTCTGTTTATCCTTACCTATCGGAACTCCCAAAAAGATTCATCAGAACAGAGAAATTACAAAATGGGCCAGTTGCGTTCTCAGTATATATGAATCCCAATTTGCGATTCGGTAACATGTTACCAAACTGCAATATAGAATTGCAAATACATACCGATTTGGACTTAGTGTGGTACATATTAATGTTTAACGACTGAATTACTATTAATTTTTCACAGCTTCTAAAAGGTAGTGAAAACATTAGCAAATATGAAGGGGTCCCCACTCCCCAAGGGATCCCTTTAAGAATGTAAACAAAAATATTTTTTGAGAGCAGGCAGCGGTTCCGTGGACCACTACCTACTTTAAAAAAATGAAATTTAAAAGTTTCTTTTTCCAGGTGTTTTATTGCATCCTGTTTTTCTTTAAGGATAACGGGAGGCAGTAAAAAAATACTCTATTAAAAAGCAGTCACAGACATGGTGGTCTGTTGACCCCAGCAGGCCGCCATCACTGTGATGGCTATCATTCCAAGTGGATCGCAAACTATGAGACACCTCAATAATATTTATGAGGTAGGTCGCTTTATGGCCCACTAGAAAGTGCTATTTGAAAGATGTAAGTTTTCTTACACTAGAATTAGAGTTTCCTATTTGCACTTTGTTAAGAATCACAGTTTGGAAATCACAATTCTCGCTTTTTGGAAATATGGCCAATAGTATATAGAAAATAAGCATTTGCACAAATGGGTGTTAGTCAAAATGAATGTGGCAGATAGCTAATAAACTTGCAAGATGGCCTCTGATATGCAGACATGTGGATGATGAGTGTTCACACATGGATTCTGATGCACGCACAAGCATGCCTTGTGTAAAGTGTATGTAGATGTAAAACGACATAGGCTGCCAAATCTAGTATGCTGTTCTACCATGGCCATGTTAGAGCGGTAAATTAATGTAAAAAAAAAACATGAAACAGATATTGTGTACAAAAAAGGGATTGAATGTCCAGGCACCTGCCAATAACGTGTAAGAAAAATAAACAAAAAATATATTAAGTTGAGCGGGGGGGGAGACATTGAGGAGCAGGGGAGAAACATCTGGAAATGAAAGCGGTGTGTGCTGGAAATCTAAAAAACAATTAACCAAGCTACCAGGCAGCACTCCGTATACAAACAAATGTTAAAGTAAAGTTATAGTTTTGTGAAATGATCAGTAACAACGTTTTTAAAAACTGCAGCAAACCCCCACGCCCCAGGGACTGCATTAATTAAAGGTAGGTGCCCAGGTGGCCACCAATGGCACTCACCATGCAATTGTTGTGTGCCACTGGGGAACTTCAAGGTCCCTGTGGCGCAGCTGACTTCCCTCATGTTGAAGAAGCTGGCATTGCTCCCTCCCGCAGGGGGAAGCAACCTGTGCTGCTCCTTCCAGGCAGGAGCAATCTGTTGATCAGTTTCCTTGCCAGCATCAGTGCAGGTAGGTAAACAGGTCAAAGGTCTACTCACAGCCAGCTGGAGCATTTTTAAAGCTCCATCTGGCTAAGAGTAGAATTTGTGTTTGCTCCCACAAGGTGAGAGAAAACACAAGTTTCCCAGCACGCCCTAGTGAGTTTGGGGAAACTGCTGTGTCCCTGTGGTGGTCTCCTTGGAACATAGCTAGAGAGCTAGCCCTGGCTGATGGGGTTCCCAGGGCGATTAATAGCTCAGGGAGGAAGGTGGCATGGCCACCCTTCTTTTTAATTACTTTAGAGGGCCCGGGAGTGGGGTCCCCAGGCCTTTAGAGGCTCAGTGGTGGAACTGCATGACCCCCCTCTTAAAACATAATTTGAGCCCTGAGGAATGGGGTCCCTTGGACCTAAAGCGGCTCGGGGAGAGGGGCTGCATGCCCCCTCCCCTTTAAACATAATTTGGGCTCAGTTGATGGGGCCCCAGGGTCGAAAATAGGTTGGGTAGGTGGGCTGCATGGCCCCTCACTCTCCAAAAATGAATAGTGTCATGCACCAGGCCTTAACATACCTGGGGGGGTTTACAAAGGAAGAGCGTGAGACCACACTTCTTTTGTTAATAAATTATGCCATGGATTTGTGGATCCTGCGCAAATTTGCAGCAACATTTAGGAAAAAAATAGTTTTGGACCCTTTGACACCCCACCACCATGCCTAGGTATTCAGGGTATTCCTACCCTGCCCATTTATGTCATCTTTTAACCTTTTCTAAGACTCAGGACTCCTAAGATTGCTGCCACCACATCCTGATTTAGGTGGTGACAGCCATTCAGATCTCACTTTGAGATCTGTTGGCTCCACAGATCCCCTGCAGTGTGAAATAGACACATTTTTAACCTCAATTTCTCCAAAACTACTGAACAGCTTTACAGAAAAACAAAAAAGCACTCTTTCTGGTCCAAAATCTAGCTTTCTGACAAATTTGGTGTAAATCCATTCAACGGTTTGGGCTGTAGCGGTGTCTACATTTACTCCAGAAGAGTGAATGGGTAAAAATGCATTTTGGGAGCCCCCTTTTTCTCAGTTCATGCTTGACAGATCACCCCAAACATTCCCAATGCACAAAGTTGTCAAAATGTGCCACTTTTTTGCAAAGTTTTGTGGAAAATCGTCAAATGGGACCAAAGTTATTAGCAGCACAAAAAATGCATTTCCTATGCATCACACAATCTTACTATAACTACCCAGTGAGTGTGTGTGTGTATATATATTCACTTAAAATACCAAAGGTTACAGGAATACAGGAATGTTCTGAATTTACTCCTACAAAACCATAGAAATTCAGTAGTTAGAGTTATTTCGAGTAACTATAATTTAAAGGCCTAAGGTAACTATAATTCACATCCCCACCACGCACAATCTTTTTCTACAATAATTTAATTGCTAATGTTTTATTTATACTTTTAATGATGTTATAGAAGTTGTCATAAGTAATACCTGGGGTAATTAGCAGTGCATGGAGAGGGCGCGCATAATAGTAACTCTAACTGCTGAATTTCTATGGTTTCGTACGAGTAAATTCAGAACCGAATTATAGCATCCCTGTGACCTTTGTTTTTTTAAGTGAATTTCTATGTTTTTTTTAAATTCTATCTCCTAACTATAAAGTCTGTGTATCCTTTGCTTTTTTTTGTGAATTTCTATGTTCTTTTTAACGTAAAGTAATTTTAATTACTATGCGTTAATTCAACCACCGCTCAGCATGGCTTTCCGCCATGTACAGCAGGGGTTGGCCCTAGAGCCTGGCCTCCAGCCAAGCCATGGGACCAACCTCCTATAACCACCCATCCCCAAACCACACATGGCTGAAGGGTCTGTCTCTCTTGGTGTGAGAATATGTGTGAGAGGGTGTCTGCGTGTGAGAGTGTCTGGGTGTGAGAGTGGGTGCAACACGATTTGAGTGTTTCTGTGTGTGGATGTGTGATGTCTGAATGGGTCTGTGAGTGGGACCATCTGCGTCTAAGTGGTGTCTGTGAGCGGATGCGTCAGTATCTGAGTGGGTCTGTATGTGGGTTAGAGGGCCTGAGTGGGTTAGTGAAGGGGTGCGTAAGTGTCAGAGTGGGTCTGTGAGTGGGAGCGTGAGTGTCTAAGTGGGTCTGTGAATGGGTGCGTAAGGGTCTGAGTGGGTCTGTGAATGGGTGCACAAGTGTCTGAGTGGGTCTGTGAGTGGATGAGTGAGTGTCTGAGTGGGTCTGAAAGTTTGAGTATGACACTCTGAGTGGGCCTGTGAGTGGGTACATGAGTGTCTGAGTGTTTGTTTACTGTTTGAATGAATCTGAGAATGTTTTTTTCTCTTGCTGATATTCGCAAATTCGTCATAATGTTACAAGGGGGGCCATGCTCAATGTGGCAACTTAGGCCCTCAGTACAACCCTTGCGGTCAGTGTTAAAGCGGCGGTAACACCGCCAACAGACCAGCAATAAAAAAAATTGAATCATGAACAGGCGGAAACCGCCAACACATACAGCCACAGCGGTAGGAACAAATACTGCGGCAGTAACCGCCAACAGCCAGGCGGAAGACAATGTACCACCCACTCTATTACAACCCGCCCATCTGCCAGCTTGGTGGTACCAATGCCATCAAAAGCACAGCAGAAACAGTACTCTGAAGGGAAAGTACTCACCTCTCGACACTCAAGGAAGAACCAGGACGCCATGGAGCTCGAGCTGCAGGTTTTCCCCACGCTGGTGTATCTTCTCATACACCAGGAGCATGAACGCTGGCGACGAAGACCACAGTGAGTAGTGCACCTAGCACACAAGGGAGGGGGGAGGAAAAAGAGAGTGACACACAACACGCAACACCCCCACCCCCACCCTCACTCACAAAACCATACACACAAACAGATGCAACAACATTACATATACACTCCATAACCCTCAGGAATAATGCAAGGACAAAAGGAATGGAGTCAAATGAGTGTAATATTAGAAATACTTAGAAATACGTTCATAAAGCAAAAACAGTATTTACAATATATACAATATGTACAAAAGGTGGGACAATGCCCACTCAAAAGTTGTCTGTTGCCCACTGGGCCAAAACACAGAGTCCAAGCCCACACGTGACTCCTCCCTCAATACGGAAAGAACACTGCAGGGGCATCAGGTCAAAAATCCACAGGCACCTCAGGGGGACAGGGAGTGGGGGGCACCTCAGCCGGATGATGGTACAACACCACTGCTCCTGGAGGGGGCTCCATGCCCACTGCTTGGTCCTTGGGAGTGCAAGGCCACAGTCTCTCAAGTGGGTGGTTTGCCCACTGCTTGGTCCTGAGGAGTGCAAAGGCACAGTCTCTCAAGTGGGTGGTTTGCCCACTGCTTGGTCCTGGGGAGTGCAAAGCCACAGTCTCTCTAGTGGATGCCTTCTTCCACTGGTTCTGGAGGGGGCATTGTGCCCAGTGTGGGGGAGAGGTCAATGTTGGTGAGGGAAAGCTTCTTAGGGACACTGAGGCGGGAAGAGGGTGAAGGTTTGGGAGTGGAGAAAGAGGGAGTGGTTGTAGGAGGTGCCAGTCTGCTGTGTTTTGGGTGCAAGTGCATGAGCTGGATGCTGTTGTGAGGTGGATGGCTGTGGGGTGGGTGTGTGCTTGTGTTTGTGTACTTTGGGAGGAGGGGTCACAGACACAGTGGGTGGTGACTGCCAGTGACGGGCGCATAGTGATAGGCGTGCTGGAGGTAGTGGATGAGGATGTAGTGCATGCAGGTGTGAGTGAAGATGCTACTGGGAGGGAGGTGGATGACGAGGAGGAGGGGGACACAGTGGAGGCAGTGGATGTTGGTGTGCCTGCATGGGGATGGTGCTTGTGTGAGTGCCTGTGAGATGAAGTGTGGTGCTTTTGTTTGTCTGGGCAACTTCTGTGTGTTGATTTGGGTGCATGCTGGTCTGAAGGTGTGCTTGGGATAGGTTGGGGGTTGAGGGGACTGGGTAGAAGAGGCTGGAGGGGGAGGCTGGAGACAGGGACAATGGCTCCCATCAGTGCAGAGTCCAGAGCAATGCCACAGTGAATGCCCTCCAGGTATGCATTTGTTTGTTGCAAGTGCCTTTCAACACCCTGGATGACATTCAGTATGGTTGACTGCCTAACAGTGAGGGATCTCAGGAGGTCAATAGCCTCCTCACTTAGGGCAGCAGGGCTGACTGGGGCAGGGCCTGAGGTGCCTGGGGCGAACTATATGCCCAACCTCCTGGGTGAGCGGGCACGGGAAACACGCTGAGAGGCTGCTGGGAGGGCGGTGCTGGTATGGGGGTGATGGCTGTACCTGTTGTTGGCCACTGCCAGGCAGCTTCCATCGGAGGAGGAGTCGCTGTTGGTAGTGCCCCTCCTGTCTCTGTCGTGGTGCTCCCCTTGCCCTCCTTCCCACTGGTGCCCTTACCGTCAGTGGATTCGGCCCCCAGGCCCATGTGGGATGCAGCTCCCTCCATCGCCGGTGCCTCTGCTCCTCCGCCAGATGATGCTAATGCACACAAGGACAGGGTGAAAAAACAAAAAGGGGGGAGAGTCAGAGGATACACTTGGTCAATGCCAGCAACAACACTACCGTTGGCGTACACAACATACAGGGATCAGCCCTATGCACTGGGTCATGCACTACCAGTTACAAAGCTAGCCATCAGCCCATGGGGTACATTGCCTAATGCCATTAGCGGCACACCTGAAACCAACAAGACCCTGCCCAGTAGGAGATGCCCACTAGCACTATTGGGGTTGGAGTGCTCCAGAGCCTACCCAACAAGGGACCTACCCTGCCAGTTCGACCTGGCCAACGGGCACCCACAGCCCACATCCCCACCCAGGTAAAACCTCAATGCGCGCAAAGTCATGATTCTGAATCTGTACTTACCCCCTCGTGGCTGCTGTGATGCCTTCAAGGGCCCATCCATCTTTGGATAGGCCACAGCCAGGATGCGGAACATCAGGGGGGTCAGGGTACGATGGGCACCGCTTCCTCGTCAGGAGGCCAGCCCCAGCTGGGCCTCCGCCATCTTCCTTGCCCAGCGGTGCAGGTCCTCCCACCATTTGCGGCAGTGGGTGCTCCGCCTGTCAAAGACCCCAGGGTCTGCACCTCCTTGGCCATGGCACGCCAAATACCCTTTTTCTGATGGGCACTGACCTGCAGTAAAATATGCATAGAAAAAAGGGATTAGTCATATCGACCGGACTGTTTCACTCATGGCCCAGCATATCCCTCCCATCCCCTTACGCACAGACATTGACCACCAGACATGCAGCACTCTGCTCAGAACCCCACAGCCCCCCCCCACATGAGGCTTACACACACAGCAATCCATACATTCATGGCCCGCACATCATGCTCACAGTGTACTCATCTGTTTGTCTGGGGGATCATAGAGTAAAGTGTACTGGGGTAGGACCCCATCCACCAGTCTCTCCAACTCCTCCGAAGTGGAGACGGGGCCCTTTTCCCAGACACTCAAGCCATTGTCGCTTACAGACACAGGTCACAGCAGCACTTGCAGTGTAGGCCCTCTCCTGTTGAAGGTCAGGTAGCAAGTGAGTGAACAGATAGAAAATGGCGGTCACGTCCTCAGCGGTGCATACCGTCACCGCCGGCGTACATCGCCATTTGCTCCTGGAACCCACAGGGCCCAATGATAATCAATGCGAAGTGGAGGATTTGGCCACGGTGAAGGCTGACTTTTATGCCCTGGGACATATCCCCAACATCATTGGTGCCATTGATGGTACACATATAGCATTTGTCCCCCCCCCCGGGTGAAATGAACAGGTGTTTAGGAATAGAAAAAGCTTTCACTCTCTGAATGTGCAGATGGTGTGTTTGGCGGTCCAGTACATCTCCCATGTCAATGCCAAGTATCCTAGCTCTGTGCATGATGCCTTTACCTTGAGGAATAGAAGCATTCCATATGTGATGTCTCAACTCCAGAGGCACTGGGTGTGGCTAATAGGTGAGCCCATGCTCCCCACCCAGTTGATGTAGGTATATGGGTGTGGGTTTGGCCCTAAGGGTGAGTGTGTGGCTAACAGGTATCCCTCGATATTTACAGGTGACTATGGTTACCACAACCTCTCATGGCTACTGACCCCAGTGAGAAATGCCAGGACAAGGGCAGAGGAACGTTACAATGAGGCACATGGGCGAATAAGGAGGATAATTGAGAGAACCTTTGGCCTCCTGAAGGCCAGATTCCAGTTCCTCCATCTGGCAGGTGTACTACTCACCCAAGAAGGTGTGCCAGATCATTGTTGCCTGTTGGATGTTGCACAACCTGGCCTTGAGATGCCAGGTGCCTTTTCTGCAGGAGGGTGAGCCTAGAGATGGTCTTGTGGCAGCGGTGGAGCCTGTGGACAGTGACGAAGAGGAGGCAGAGGAAGAAGATGTGGACATCACAAGTACACCCATTCAACAGTACTTCCAGTGACACACAGGTAAGACACTGTAACTTCACCTTCCATTGCAGTTTAGTGTTTGACATTGAACATGGCAGCTTGATTTCACTATGTCTATGGCCACTTACTGTACCCTTTGGCATCTCTATTTTAAGATCTCTGTGCCCCACTCTGGCTCCTGGTGTGTTTACTGCTGCCCATTACAGGTTATATCTTTGTTAATATTACAGTAGATTAGAAATGCAATGTTTACAGTTTGTGAAGCTAATACATGTGTCATATAATCCACAGACACCATACTTTCTTCAAAGGGTGTTTATTTATGTGCTAATAAGTGGAGGGGGTATTGCAATGAGCTGGGTTGCTGATGGAGGAAAGTCCAGGGTAGAGTCCAGTCTATTTGTATCACAGGTGCATTGTCCAAGGGGGCATATGAAGTGGAGCATTGGCAGCTCAAGGTGGACAGGGTGACAGAGTGGGACAGAAGGGTGACAATCAGGAGAGTCTTATTTCCTGGTGGGGGGTTTTGACAATATTCTTTGGCTTCTGCCTGGATCGCAGGGACCGTTTGCGGGGTGGTTCTCCTTCTGTAGAGGGTGGGGTGCTGGTGGCCTGTTGGTCCTGTGTTGGGCCGGGTGTCCACTGGTGGAGGTGGAGGGCTGTTCTTCGGTGTGGCTAGTGTCAGGGGCCTGTTGGTGTGCCACTGCCTCCCTCATGGTGTTGCCCATGTCTGCCAGCACCCCTGCAATGGTAACCAGGGTGGTGTGGATGTCTTTCAGGTTCTCCCTGATCCCCAGGTACTGTCCCTCCTGCAGCCGCTAGGTCTCCTGCAACTTGTCCAGTATCTGGCCCATGGTCTCCTGGGAATGGTGGTATGCTCCCAGGATCCCTGCAAGTGCCTCGTGGAGAGTTGGGTCCCTGGGCCTGTCCTCCTCCTGTCGCACAGCAGTCCTCCCAGCTTCCTGTTGTCCTGTGCCTCTGTCCCCTGAACCATGTGCCCATTGTCACTGACCCCAGGTCTCTGATTGTCTTGGGTTTGTGGGGTTGCCTGAGGTCCCTGTAGTGGTGGACACACTGCTGATTGACATGTCCTGGGGACAGAGGTATGGGCCTGCTGGGTGGGTGCTGTGCCGGTGTTTCCTGAGGGGGAGGCTCTGTGGTGGGTTGCGGCTGTGGCAGAGTAACCAACTGTCCAGAGGTCCCTGATGGGCCAGGTTGGTCATGGTGATCCAGGCGTGCAGAGCTGCTGTCATCATTGTGGGCCTCTTCTGTAGGGGGGGACTGGATATTGCTGGCACCTCCTCTCCAGTGACGCTGAGTGGGGTCCTGTGGGGATGTAAATGCAGTGTTATTGTGTCTGCATGTGCCATCTTGTGCATGGATATGTTTCCCTCAATGGTTGTTATTAGCAAGGCAGCTTTGGCTTGTGTGAGTTATGCTTGGTTTGGCTAAGTGATTGTCACTAGTGTGCATGCTGTGGTGATGGGTGTCCATGCAGGTCTGAGATGGGTGACCATGCATTGGTGTTGCATGCAGGGCTTGGTATTGGGATGGGTGTGTTGTGATGGCAGGGTAAGGTGGTGAGTGATGGGGTGAGGGTAGGAATAGGAGTTTGTAATGGCATGCAGGTAGGGTGGGGGATATAGTAGTAAAGATTTTACTTACCAGAATCCAGTCCTCCTGCTACTCCTACGAGGCCCTCAGGATGCATGATCGCCAAGACTTGCTCCTCCAAATGTTGTTAGTTGTGGGGGGGGGGGAGGTGGGGTCCACCACCAGTCCTCTGTACGGCTACCTGGTGTCTTGCTGATGTCATCCCTTGTTCTGGGGTGCTGTACCACAGCATTGACCCTGTCCACAACTCTCCACCATAGCTCCATCTTCCTAGCAATAGACGTCTGCTGCACCTGTGATCCGAATAGCTGTGGCTTTACCCGAATGATTTCCTCCACCATGACCCTTAGCTCCTCCTCAAAAAACCTGGGGTGTCTTTGTGGTGCCATGGGTGTAGTGTGAGTGGTATGTGTGAGGGTGTGTGGGGTGATGTGTTGGTGTGTGTGCTGTGAGGTGCGTGGATGGTGTATGGGTGATGGTGTTATGTGGCTCAGATTCAGTGGGTGCTCCTGGCTTGTCTCTCTCTCTCAGTTGGCAATATTTATTTCGTTGTAAGGGGTTGTGGGTATTGTGAGTGTGTGTTTTATATTGGATTGGGTGTGTGGGTGTGGTGTGTGTATGTGTGTGTAGTTTGAATTGTCCAATGTGGTGCAGTTTTGTTAGTGTATGTGTATTTTGAGTACGGCGGCGTGTACCGCCAATGATTTACTGCGGTTGAATGACCGCCGCGGTGATTCCTGGGTCATGATGCTGTGGGCCTATTTCTGTTGGCGTAACGGTGTGGGTTTTGGTACCGCCAGTTTATCATTGACCTTTGGGCTGGCGGACTTGTGTGGGTGTCTGTATAGTGGTGGATTTCTCTGTGTGGGTCATAATGCCCGTAACGGTATACTGCCACCGTCATGGTATGTTGGCGGCCAACAGCACGGCGGTAGGTGGCATTGATGGAATGAGGAGCAAGCACCTTTCTGGAAGTACGTTCGTGTCCATGCTGATGAAGAATTAGAACAATATGGCGCTCAAAATTGTATTCACTGCGTGGATTCTGTTGGGGCGTCATTGATGTTGGCGACCTTTGGGGATTTAATCACTGTTGTGCACACACGCTGGTTATGAGAGCAAGGCCACTGTGCCAGCCGAAAGGTGTCATGTATGTGGTGAATAAATGGTTTACCCTTTGCTGGTGGCTCGACCTACAGAGCCCTCCACCTCCCAAAAGTGTAGGATCTTGGAATCGAGCACTCTTTGTGGATATATATGTATAAATACAAACATACACATATACACACATATATTTTCTGAAAAAACAAACAAAGGTTAAAGAAACGTTATGGTTAGGTGAAAATGTTAGTGAAAACAAAAGACTGGAATTCACCATTTATTTTTTACAAGTGACTAAACTTGTGTCCTAAAGTAACTATAACTCATGCCTCTGCCAGGCACAGTGTTGTCATCAATGATTGTTTTTCAGATGCTGTAGTGATGTTGTCAATAGTGTTATAGAAGGTCATGAGTGATATAATATGTGAGTGTGAGAAATTGAGGTGTTGGTCGACTGTGCTCATCCCACTTGTAGTTTGGCACAGAACAATCAGGATTAACTCAGAGACAATGTGTAAAGTATATGTGCAACACTTCAAACAACAATAAAGTGAAAACACCACACAAAAAGGATCCCACACCAAGTTGGGAAAAACAAGCTTTCTATAATAATTAAAATAACAAAAATACAATCTGTAGAACCAAAGATATGCAGTTTTAAAGGTTTTAGTGAAAATAGTGCCAAAAAGCACAAAGCATCCATTGTGAATATCTGGTTGTGCCTGACCGGGAGAAAGTCACAAGTGCAGGCTGACCACGATGGAGCAGTGGCAGGCTACAGGGGCCCAATCAGGCCTGCTGAATACAGTACCTTAGATCCTGGTTTGCAGAGCATCTCGAGGATCCGCTTCAAAGATGTGTTGCTCAGCCAGAGCAATGCAGCAGTTCTGAGACGTGACAAGGAAGAGGTGCAAGGTCATGCATCATCATCGAAGATCCCATTGATGAGGGCTTGTGATGCTAAGTCCAGCGTCGAGGATACTTTGTGCAGTCAAAGGGCAATGTGTTGATTCAGGGGAATTGCAAGGCCACAATGTGGAGTCCAGCTTCATTGATGAGGCTGCTGTTGATGAAGGATGTGAGGGCCTGCATCGAGATGTGTCATGCAGGGGTGGTTCTGTTGGATTGAAATGCAGGCATTTGTGACAGATCCAATCCATGCATCAACAGTGATGCATCAGTTCTGCTTGAGCATGCATCGTGCAGCAGAGGTGGTGCGTTGGTTCTGCCAGATCCACAGAGGCTGGCAGAGCAACTTAAGTCCACATCCAAGGGTCAGGGACTGGGGTGGCACCACTTGGCAGGGTAGACACACAGATGGAAGAATCCACGTGCAAGGTTGTAAGAAGCCTGTTGTGTTCCTTACGTGTCAGATCAGAAGGCCAGCCAACTAGCCCTTGGAGTCACTCTGAGTTCTGAGTTCAAGATATGCATGTCCAGTCCCTCTCACCCAGGCAAGAAGGCAGCAGTCAGCACCACAAGTGCAAGGCTGCTGTCCTTCAGAGCAGCAGTCCAGCAGAGTGCCATTCCTTTCAGTGGCACAGCAAACTGTCTTCCTGGGTAAATAGCTACAGGTCCAGCAGTGCATTGAAGACCTGATATCTGAAGTCTGGTGTTTATACCCAGTTGCACTTTGAAGTGGGTGAAGCTTCAGAGGAAGGCTTTTGAAGTGCACATGTACCCTGTCTTCCTGACCCTGACTCCAGACTAAATAAAGGTGGTATGCAGCCCCTTGTGTGGTGACAGGGCACAGCCTATTCAGGTGTAAGTGTTGCTGGGCCAAGCTCCTCCTCCCGTCCTGCCAGCGATGGCACATCCAGTCACGTCTAAGTTCCCCTTGTTCCCAAATGTCTGTGGCTGTCTAGGAGGAATTCCCAAAGCCTAAATGTCAACTACACCCCATCACGTGACCCAGAGACAGGCTGCATGTACTAAATGGCATGAAATGCCTAAGGCAGGTAAATGCCAACCTCATAAAAGTGGTATTTATAAAATTGTAATTTAAAATACAACTTTACCATAAATTAGGATTTTTTATTACAGTCCCAGAGACACTAAACATGAACTGCTCACCTGTTACTTATAAAATGTAATAAGATACCCCCAAAGCTATTCGATGGGAGAGGAAGGCCTTGCAGTAGTGAAAAATTAATTTAAGAGTTTTCCACTACCAGGACATGCAAAACTTAAAAGTACATGCTCTACTTTTTGCATGCAATACATTGCACCATGCCTTTCTTTGGGATATCCAGGGCCTATATGCATAAAAAAGAACGTTTGGGCCATTGCAAAAGGTTTACTTTGTGAGGTCAAAATAGCAGTTTAAACTGCACATTCACAGGCTACAATGGCAAGCCTCGGATATGTTTAAAGTGTTACTTATGTGGGTGGCAAAATCAATGCAACAGACCCACTAGTAGCATTTAATTTACAGGCCCTGGACACTAGTACTGCCACTTTATGAGCCAATCTCACATGTTTTATGGAGAAAGCACAAGCAGCGTAGCACTGGTTACCAGTAGTAAAGTGTGCAGAGTCCTAAGGTCAGCAAAATTAAAGTCAGCAAAAACAGGAGGCAAAACAATAGAAGGGGAACCACACTAAGGTCACCAGGTCTAACACCCCCCCCCAAGCTGAAAGTGAGGGAATCTACTCAGCCCTTTGGGAGTTCTGTTCGCTATGTTAGGGAAGACCATCAGCAGTGGCGTAGTCTGTTCCAAGATGTTGTTCCACAATAAAGTCCATTCCCTGAAGGGACATGGACCACCTCAGCAGTTTGGGATTCCCATCCGTCATCTGCATCAACTGTTCAAAGGAGTCTGTGGCCTGCCTGAACCCAGAAGTGAGCACCGAACATGTATGATCCCACCTTATTCAGGGTCTAGACCACTGCAAATGTTTCCCTCTCTATTGTGCTCCACCTCTGTTCCTGGGAAAATAACCTCCTACTGATGAAGGCTACAGGTTGATCCAGGACTTCTTATTTTACGTGTGAGAGCATAGCCCCTATGCCATGCTCTGAGGCGTCTGTCTGTACAATAAACTCCTTGAAGATGTCAGGGGACTTGAGCATGGGGATACAAACTCCAACGCAAAGACCACCTCAACAGGCCAGGTGGTGGCATCGCCATCCTACACAGGGACACCATCAAAGTCACCACCAGCTCCCAAGACACTATCGACAACACAGAACACATGCACTTCCTAATCCACATTAACAACAACTCCACCCTCAGAGGTACACTAATCTACAGACCACCAGGACCACGCCCTGCCTTCTGCGACACCATCAGCTTTCACCCCCTCACCTCCACAGACTACAGCCTCCTCAGTGATTTCAAATTTCACTTGGAGAACCTTCAAGACCACAACTCAACCTCCCTCATAGACAACCTCACCAACCTCAGACTCAAACAACTGGTCACCGCACCCACCCACTCAGCAGGACACACGCTCAACGCAATTTTCACCTCAAGCCAACACATAGCCTACTCCCACACCACCAAACTCCACTGGACTGACCACCACTGCATCCACTTCTCCTTCACCAAATCCCCCACACACCATCATCAACACACCACACCCTACCGCATGTGGGACAAGATCCCTACAGAACGCCTGAACTCCCAACTGGCTCACAACCTCCCACCCACACCAATGACCCCAACGCAGGAGCACACAAGCTCTCTAAATGGATCACTACCTGCGCAGACACACTAACCCCCCTCAGAAAACACATTGCCAACCGCAACATCAAGAACGCCCCATGGTTCACCCCCGAACTCCAAGCACATATGCCGCCAAGCGGAGAAAATATGGCGACAAGAACCCTCTACAACCAAATTCTCCACCCTCAAAACTACCATTCGCACCCATCACCAACTCATACGCACCACAAAAGAGATCACTACAAGACACGCCTTGACAACAACTCCCAAAACAGCAAAGAACTCTTCACCATCATTAAAGAGCTAGCCAAACCCAAATCCAGCAACATAGACCCACACACACACAGCCCCTATGTGACGCCCTCTTCAACCACTTCCTCCTCAAAATCGTGGACATCCACAACAGCTTCATACCACACACACACCCCGCACTCACCCAACTCAACCCCCACTCATGACCCCCCCACCACACTCACCACCTGGGCCCCCACCACACACGAAGAAACCGAAATAACCATGAACTCCATCCACTCCGGATCCCCCTCCGACCCCTGCCCTCATTGCATCTACAACAAAGCCAGCCCAACCATCGCCCCCAAACTCTGCGACATAATCAACTCCTCTTTCGACTCCGCCACCTACCCAGCCCCCTGGAAGCACGCAGAAATCACCGCTCTCCTAAAAAAAAACAAAGCTGACCAGGGGGCCCTCTCCAATTATCGCCCTATCTCCCTCCTCCCTTTCCCCACCAAGGTTGCCGAGAAACTAGTCAACGCCCGCCTATCCCACTTTCTCAAAGAAAACAACACTCTTGACCCCTCACAATCTGGGTTCCGCAAGAACCACAGCACGGAAATCGCCCTCATCGCTTGCACTGACGACATCAGGACCAAAGTCGACAAAGGCGAGACCGTCGCACTCATCCTCCTAGACCTCTCCGCAGCCTTTGTCACTGTCTGCCACCACACACTCCGCACATGCCTCCACAACACAGGAATTCGACACAAAGCCTTAGACTGGCTCACCTCCTTCCTCACCGATTGGAACCAAAGAGTCCGCCTTCCACCTTTCCACTCCACCGCTACCAAGATCATCTGCAGAGTCCCCCAAGGGTTCTCCCTCAGCCCCACACTCTTCAACATTTACATGATCCCCCTAGCCAACATCCTTAGACCACACGGAATCACTATCCTCTCCTACGCAGACGACACCCAACTCATCCTCACCCGCAACCCCACCACCGCCAAAACCAACCTACAAGCTGCTCTCCTCGACACCGCCAACTGGATGACAACTAACCACCTCAAGCTTAACTCCCACAAAACCAAGATCATGATCTTTGGCCCCAACAAAACCATATGGGACGACTCCTGGTGGCCCACCGCCCTAGGCCCCGCACCCACCCCCGCAAACCACGCATGCAACCTCTGCATCAAATCAACGTACTAACATCCTCCTGCTTCCACACATTCTGCATTCTAAAAAAATCCTTCAAATGGATTTCCCCAGAGACCAGGAAGACAGTCACCCATGCACTCATCAGCAGCAGACTAGACTACGGTAACGCCCTCTACGCCGGCACCACACTCAAACTCAAACGCAAACTCCAGAGAATCCAGAACACAGCTGCACGCCTCGTCCTCGGACTCCCCCGCCACGAACGAATCTCACCACACCTCAAATCCCTTCACTGGCTCCCTATAGACAAGAGAATCACTTTCGAGATCCTCATCCACAAACTCAAATCCCTCCACAACACAGGCCCGACCTACCTTAACGAAAGAGTGAACTTCCACACTCCCACCCGCAACCTCCGATCAGCTGACCTCGCACTAAGTACAGTCCCCCGCATCCAACGTAGCACCACAGGAGGCAGGGCCTTCTCTTACCTCGCCCCCACAACCTGGAACTCCCTCCCCACCAACCTCCGAAAAATCAAAGACCTCCTACTCTTCAGAAAAAACCTCAAGACATGGTTGTTCTAACAATAACCCCTCCTTCACCCCTCCAACAAGCGCCTTGAGACCCTCACGGGTGAGTAGCGCGCTCTATAAATATTTTGATTGATTGATTGATTGATTGGGAGATGTGCACATTTCCTCCTTCAAAGTGTCAAATGTGTCCTGGCACACCTCTGTCAGATCACCTGTCCTGGCTGCTTCATGGAAGTCAGCTCTTTCAAGGGTGCCATATCCCTTGATAATCTCCCGTATAGCCAGTGAGGCCTGAGAAGGCTCTCACCTCAGTGTGATTCTTGGGGGGGTTCCCAAGCCAGAATGGTGTCAATCTTGACCAATAGGAGTTGCATCTTGCCTCCACCTATGTGATGTTTCAAGTAGACCACTGAACACTACCCTATTTGGCACTTACTGGCCTTAATAGTCAGGCCTATCCACCACACAGCCTGAGGTACTTCCAAGAAGCGGCACAGGTGGTCATCCCAGCTGGAACTGAAGACCAGAATGTTATTGAGATAGGGGGCACTGAAGTTCTCTAATCCAGGCAGGACCTGGTTGACCAACCCCTGGAAGGTGGCAGGGGAGTAATTCAACCCAAAAAGCATTACCTAGAACTGGAAGTGCACTTCCAGGGTGCCCTTTTGGGGTCGACAACACAGACCTCTCTTTAGCCCCCTCCGTCAAGGCAATCTGCTAGTACCCAGACATTAAGTCAAACATACTGAGGAATCTGGTAGCTCCTAACGGATATATGAGCTCATCAGCTAGGGGGATAGGGTGTGCATCAGTATTTGGGACTGGACTGAGCCTTCAGTAGTCTATGCAGAACTGGAGTTCAGGAGCGGCCCTTGGATGGGCAGCCTTGGGGAACAGCACTAGTGGGCTGGACCAATGACTGTCAAGGGCTGCATGACATTTCACTCCAGCATCTTGGAGACCTCCTCCTTGATGCTGGATCTGACCCTATCAGACAACCTGTAGATTTAAATTTTCACAGGTGTGCTATCCCAAGTGTCAATATCATGGGTACACTATGAAATAAGGCCTGGGGTAAAGGAGAATAGAGAGGCAAACTTCCCTAAAAACTGTTGTCAGTTTCCCTATTGCTCTAGGGTTACTGTAGAGGAGAGGCTTACACACTGCATTGACACACTCTGCTCCTTGGAAGAAAAGAGATCAGGAGAGGTTCACTCTCCTCCTCCACTACATCATCCGTGACCAGGAGCATGGTTACTTTGGACCTCTCAAAATGGGGTTTGATGCGATTGACGTACAAAACTATTAAAGGGTTCCAGGGATTCCAGAGGTCCACCAGGTAGGTGACCTCACTGTTGCGATCTTTCACCTCATAGGGCCCAGACCAACAGTCTGGCAGGGCCCTGGTCTCCACAGGCTCACTCACCCACATTTTGTGGCCAATTTGAAACTGGACCAGAGTGGCCTTCTGGTTATACCACTGTTTCATGGCCTTCTAAATGACTTCTAGATTCACCTTAGCATGCTTCCAGAAGCGCTTTACCTGGATATGGAGTGCCAGCATGTAGCTGACCACATCCTTGGGGGGCTTTCCTGTGTGCTTACTGCCACCCCTCCTTCACCTAATTGAGAGGTCTTGCACTTGGTGCCCATATAGAAACTCAAAAGTGCTGAAACCAGTCTTCTTCTGGAACACCTCCATTTCGCAAATAGCAGGCAGACAAGAGGACATCACACATACACCTCAAGGACTGTGACAGGTCCATGATCATGCCTTTGAGGGTCTTGTCGCACCTTAGTTTGTGGGTGGTAATGGGTGGAGAACTTATAGGTCACCCCGCACTCCTTCTACATGGCCTTCATGTACACTGACATGCAGTTGGTAGCCTCACCCGACACCACCTCCCTTTGGAACCCCATATGTGTAAATCTCCCCATCCGTGCTCTGGTAGGTGCAGTCACCATTCACAGAGGGATAGACTCCGGGTACCGGAGATATAGTTCACCAAGACCAGGATGAACCTATTCCACATGGCAGCCTTGGAGTCCAAAGGCCCAACAATGTCAATACCCACCCTTTTTAAAGGGGGTGTCAAAGACAGTAAAAGGTTGCAGGGGAGCCTTGTGCTTGCCATTGACTTACCTTTGGCCTGGCAGGTAGGTCTCGATCTGCAGAATGCATGAGGCCCTCCTCATGTGGGGCCAGTAAAAGAGGGTAACAAACCATTCAGAGGTCATGTCTTTCCCTAGATGATCTTCTGGGGGTACGTCATTAGCCAGCTCCAGCAGGAAAAACCTATAACACTGGGGGTGCACCAGGCTCAGGAGCCAAAGTCTCAGTGCACAGGAGACCATTCTCCAAATAGTTCAGGTGATCACCAAAGATTTTGCCAGCTGCCACAGCCTGTTGCCATAGGCCCTCAAGAATGGGCCACTCCTTCTGTGCTTTGCAGAACTCCTCCTTGGTAGGACCCCCTTGCTCCTGCCAATTGGTCAGTTCAGGAAGATTCTCCAGGGTGGCAATATCCTCCCTTATAGGCTCCAAGGTGTCACCCTCAGGCTTGGTCTCCTCTCGGGCTGTGGTGTCTCAGGAGTGGGTTTCCAATGCTCCCTGCTCTTTCTCTTTTTGACAGGCACCTGGGCTATTCTTGCTGGATCCAGGTCCTTCTGACTACCCTCTTGGGCGCTCATGGATTGTGTAGTCAGGCACACCCACTCGGGCAACCGTAATATCTCCAAGTAAGACATGAGTTCCACCTCTTTCCAGATGGTGTGCCCTAGGTCACTGCCAAGCAGACAATCCACAGGCATGGACAGACTCTCAGCTACCCTCAAGGAACTTTAGAACCACCGCTACCACTTAAAGGGAACCAGAGACACTGGGTAGTGACTCTCATGGTTTTTAGCTGCAACAACTTGGTGGAGTGCATTAGGGACTACCTGCTCTGAGGTCACATATAACATCTGACAGTTATCATGCTGGCTCCAGTGTCTCTCAAAGCCTCTACCCTCTGCTCATTTATGGTGACCCACTAGTGTTACTGGGCATGTGAGTTCTTTGCACCATCTCTCAGTCACACAGGGATACTAGGTTAACCTCTACCCTGTCCCCCCACTAACTGGGACAATCTCCTACCCAAGTGCTACACTTTCCAGCTCTAGTGACGGTACAGCTTGGAAAACTTGGCATCTTCTTGAATTTTTCTTCCTGTTAGCGCACATAGCACTTGGGTGCTGCTTCCCTGAGAATGTATTGTCAGGAGACCACTACTTCTTTTTCTCAAATGGTAGTTATGAGTCCTGACACAGGGAACTACTTTGTGGGCCTTTGTAGAACTCCTTATGTTTATTTTTTTCTTCCCCCTCCTTCTGCTGGTGGGAGTACTGTCCTCCCTTGTTGTGGTCTCCCTCAGATACCTTCTTGTGGACCCTGGTTCTGACCCAGCAATCCGCCTCCTTAGAAAGATCCCTGGGGTCAGTGAGCTTACTATCAATCAGGTATTGACATAGATCTGCAGAACAAAGACTGAACTTGTGCTCCTTTGCAATGAAATTATATAGACCCTGACAATCCTTTACTTCATTGCCCTTCACCAAGCCATACAGCGCCTTGCAAAAGGAATCCGCACAATCCACCCAGGTCTGATGGGACAGTTTGTGATTGTCCCTAAACATCTGTCTATACTTCTCTGGGGTAAGGTAATACTTCCTAACAAGGGATTCCTTTATGGGGAGATGTCTTAACCTGCCCTCCTTCTCTGGGGCCAGTAGGGTGCCCCTCCACTTGCTAGGGATGTGCTTAATCAACTACTGCCCCAATCCTCCTCAGGGACGCTGTGCCTCTGTAAAGCAATCTCATAAGCTTCGAACCACTTGTCAGTGTTGCCCCCCCACAACAAAGTCATGCAGCAGACCTTTAGAAATATGTACCCTCTTGTCTCCAGAGAGCACTGCAGGTATGTTGCCACCATCACTGCTGGAACCTGCTTCTATGGACTTGATATCCAGCTCCTTCAGACTCCTTTCAGGGCACTGCAGGTATGTTGCCACCATCACTGCTGGAACCTGCTTCTATGGACTTGATATCCAGCTCCTTCAGACTCCTTTCATGAGCCAACCATTCCAAAGAAATTCTGTCCTCAATGGCCAGTTTCCTTTGTTCTGCCTCTATCTCCAGTTTCTTTTTCTCCATTTCCAACTGGACCACCTGCAGCCTAAACTACCTCTCTGCCCTCCTTTCTGCCAACTCCTCTAGGGACAG
The DNA here is from genome assembly GCF_031143425.1 of Pleurodeles waltl. Lineage (NCBI taxonomy): Eukaryota > Metazoa > Chordata > Amphibia > Caudata > Salamandridae > Pleurodeles > Pleurodeles waltl. The sequence continues at coordinate 166,382,940 of NC_090443.1, read as the reverse complement.
ACGTCAAGAAGACATACTCCTCTCTCATGTGGCAGGGAGTTCCAACTCAGGAGTCATGTCATTCCGATCAGCGGAAAGCTGTACCTCAGGCAAATCTTCTCACCTTTCCATCCAATCGTCCCCTTCGATTGCTGTAACCAATGACTGGTAGGCTTCTGCCAAGGCCGTTAGTGCCATTTGAAGATCCACCTTCCTGGTGGTGCATTTTGCAGGAAGTCCCTTCTCCAACCAGAACTCCTGAAGTTGGGCCACAATGCAGGTCTTGCTGTTTCCTACCTCAAACTCCAGTCTTGCAAGTGTGATTTTGGGCACAACAGTAAGAGACAAAATTTGGAAAAACATGAAGGCCAATCAAAGAGAATGTAAACTTGAATTGGTTTAAAATAGGGGATGGTAGTGTACACAAAATTACTGTATGGCACTGCACAAACACAAGTCCTAATCCTCGCCACTAATAATCAATGTAGGAAATTTTGTTAGAAAAATTAAAACAAGACCAAAAGAACAACATTACAATCAGTAGAACTGGAGAGATGCAATTTTAATGATTTTAGTGAAAAAAGTGCCAAAAAGCACAAAGGTCCAACTGTGGATAACTTGTCGGGCTGGACTGGGACAAGGTCACAAGTTCAGGCCGACAGTGATGGAGCATGGGCCGGCTACAGCAACCCAGTTAGGCCACAGAACACAGTACCTTAAGTCCTGGTTTGCAGAGCATTGTGAGGATCTGCGTCGAAGATAAGTCACAAAGCCGAAGTGATGTGTCAGTTCTGAGATGCAAGGAGGCTGCAGTGCGAGGTCCTGCATCATAGTTGAGGATCCCCTCAACAAGGGGTTGTGATGTGAAGGCCGGCATTGAGGATGCATTGCACAGCAGCATTTCCGATGGGCTGTGATACATTGCGGGCCTTTCTGATGGGTCCAGTCCACGCAGCAGTGGCAGTTCATCAGTTCTGCTCTGGTTTGCACCCTGCAAAAGGCAAACTGCAGGTCAAATAACACGTTATGTTTCCTTGAAGGTTAACTCAGCAAATAATCCTCTTACCGAGGTATTTAGAATGGTCACCAGGCTGTTAAATCCAAGTCTTGTTGCCTTAATGATTTGAATAACTGAGAAGCAGTGGAGTGGCCTTTCCTTGTTTGCCCAGAACATGAACTGTCTACTGTTTGTACAGAAGAACTTCTAAATTAACCTCTTTTCCAGTCCTACGGAATCTAACTGCAGGTATGAATTGGGCCCTTTTTGACACCACTCTAATTCTCAGGGATCCCTGGTGATACAGTTGTACAGTTGGTGGTATTGGTATGTAAAGATTCGTTATCCTGAGAAGACACTGGGGTAAACCTTCTAACAGGTACCAAGACGATTCTTTGCTTTCAGTCCCAGACCTGTCTGAAGAGAGCTGAAGTATTTAGCGTTATCCAGTCAGGTCTATAGTACATGGAACGAGAACTGCTTTAGTCTATAATGTGAGTTCATATGTTTGTTGCAAAGGAATTCTACTCCATTTCTGTCCTTGTGATATTGTAACTGTAAGCTGCTTCTGGGGCCAAAGATAAATGGATGCCACTGCTATCCCTGCAGGCAATTGCTGGAATTGGGGGCAAGAAGGTCACATGAGCTCTATCACACAGTGCACATTGCCCCATTTCATCATCATCATCAACACATAGCTTTATTCGGTTACTTTCAACCATAAAAGCAAAACAACCAACAATTAAATGAAAAAGGAGATAGAAATTAGGTTAAAAAGGATAAGAATAAGATAAAAACATATATGTCAGCCTTAAAACACATAAAATTATTTTCCTTAGAAAAAGCACCTAACCCCCTAATACCTAACATTTAAATTAAACATGGGGTTTTATTTCAGTCTAGGTGTGTAGTTAAAATTTAGCAGCTAAAACACTTTTTTTATTTTATTTTTATTTTTAACATTTGGTCCTCATCATCATTATTTCCCCAAAAGTTTAGTACGTATATGCCAAGCAGCTACAATATACTTGCTAACCGCACAAGATAGAGGGAGAGAAGTTTCCCTCATCATGATCCTTAAGGCAACAATACAATGTCTTACCCCCATATTACTGCACACAGATCGTAACCACTTCCGTCGCGCAATCAAATAAACAGGGCATATAAACATAAAATGTACAATAGATTCTGAAATTTGATTGCAACTCGGGCAAGTGTCAGGACTTGGGATCGCACTCCGCATACTGCCATAGGATTTAAGAGGCAGACAACCATATCTGAACTGAATATACAGACTCTTACTTAATGGATCAAGAATTGTATCCATAAATGGTTCCAAATATGGATACCATTTAAAATCAAAGAATTGTGACGTCAATCTGCCGTGTGTTGAGCACAGCAGATAGTTTTCCCTGACATGTATCCAGTAAACGGTTTTCAGATGATTCTTCTGATCCTTCCTTATACTTTCTGGATGACTCCAAAACTCACTAAGACCCAATCTATGAAACCATTTTGAGATGTGGTTAAACCAGGAAATGGTAAGTACATTTGGTCTATCTAGAATGTCTTGAATAGACTCCTTGTATGTGGATAGCTCAGGGGTGGTCCATACACGGACCCAGAAAAGCAATGGTCGTAGGGCAATTACATCTGAGATGCGTGGAAGGCCGAGGTCCCAGAACATTGGCAGCAGTGGGGTACTGCGAGGACAGGCCAAGATTGACCTTACAAAGTTGTTTTCCCCCACTGCTAGCTTGCCAGTGTTCGAGGACCCCCAAATTTCTGCCCCATAGACCGCAGCGCTCTGTGCCTTTGCTCGGTAAATTTTAATAGTTGGAGTAATCACTCTCTCAGAGGTAGACTTGTGGAAGCGTAAAATGGCCCCAGATCTCTGTGCCAGAAGAGCTAAGCTTTTATCGATTTGGGGCCCCCAATGCAGGTTGTTACTAATTCTCACCCCCAAATAATCTATGGAGCTTACCATACTTAGGGGGGTTCCATTATAGAAAATTGAGTATCTCTTAGTGGGGCCACAGCCCAGGGTCATAAGTTTAGTTTTGCTGTGGTTAAGTTCAAGCCCATAGTCAGCACAGAACGAACTAAACTTATCCACAAGTACCTGGAGACCCATGGGAGTTCTGGAGATCAGGAGGGAATCATCAGCAAATAGCAAAATTGGAATTTTGTGGTTATTCAAGGATGGAGCATCATTTTGGCAGTTGGTAACGACTTGCACCACCTCATTGATAAACAATGTAAATAGCGTTGGGGCAAGAACACAGCCCTGACGCACCCCTCTCCTAATCTCTATTTTGTTGGTGAGTTCCCCCTGATTACCCCATCTGACTTGTGCAAATGTTTTTTTCATGTAATCTTTTAATTAAATGCACTAAGTTTCCTGGGGTACCGATTTTGTTTAATACTCCCCAAAGTTTCTCTCTTGGGACAAGATCGAATGCAGATCTCAGATCTACAAAGGCAACATAAAGTTTTTGCTTGGATAGGGTGACATACTTCCAAAATAGTATTGACAGTCTAAAGACTTGGTCCATGGTATTAGTTTTAGGCCGAAAACCGGCCTGTAAGGGGGATAAAATTTGGTTGTCTTGGATCCAATCGGTAAGCCTATCTAAGACTTGCTTAGCAAACGTCTTCTGGAGGATATCAATAAGGCTGATTGGACGGTAGCTTGCAGGTGAACCTACATCACCCTTTTTATAAATCGGTATTATTTCTGCGCCACGCCAAGAATCTGGAATAGGGCTACCAGCTGCTATGGCATTAGACAATAAATTGATGTACCATGCCCATATCTTTGGTTCTGATTTAAACAGGTCCCCTGGGATCTTATCTGGACCAGGGGCTTTAGCTGGCCTCAAAGAATTGATTGCAGCTGTTGTTTCGGCTAAGGTAAAAACAATGCTCTCAGTTGAAGTCATGTTAACAGCCCAACACTCATCGTATCCAGGATCCTCCGGAGCTTGCGGTGCAGGCAGAGCGTATATTCCAGAAAAATAGGACACCCATCTTTCGGGCTGTATATACATACCGATGTCATCATTGCCCCTTTTCGAACTAGAGGTCAACAGCCGCCAAAAGGAACTATCATCTTTGTATTTGACTGCTGCAAGCACCTTCTGCCATATCTCATTATCCCAATCTTTTTTTGCTTGTTTCAGGGCATTAGCATACCTACGTCGGGCCTCTTTAATAACCACTTGGGTAGAGTTTTTTACAGCCTCGTTTAAATTAGATCTTGCTCGCACACAATCCTGATTGTACCAATCCCTACGGGGGGCATCAGGTGGTCTCGATTTGGAAGGGGTTTCCCTATAGAAGATACCCTGTAGGGAATCCACCAATTTAATGTGGATAGCCATAATGGGAATGTCAGGGGCTTCTTGTTCCTCATAATCTACGAAGAGTTTTAAAAATATTGAATATATTTCCCCAATCAAGTACGGATTGAATTCAACCTTTGGCCAACAGACCCGAGAACGTCTATGGTTCAGGTAAGGGAGTGGGACATTAGTGATCGTTGTGTGCTGGACTCTTAAAAATGCATGGTTGGTCAGTACAAGGCACAGAGGATTATGATCGCTATCAAAGCGAGATAACATTTCCATGTCCAGTGAACTTGACCATAGCCTAATGTCCACCAGGATATAATCAATAGTACTAAAGGAAAGCCCTCGCTTGAAAGTGATGGCTCGCTCTGAATCAGATTTAGTGCGGCCGTTACATTCTCTCAGGCCATATTTCAGGCAAAGGGAAGACAACTGAGATGCAACACAGGAAACGGGAGAAAACGCCATTTCCTTGGATTGGGGAATACCCCAATGTTCGTCCTCTTCAGTAGTCAGATTACTGATGGTGTTGTCCAACGCAAAGGAACAATTGAAATCGCCTGCTATGATCAGGAGATCTGAAGGGTCCAGAAGCTCTATGTAGTCCGTCAACTGGGTGAGAACCATTGATTCTGACCCACGGGGAACGGATCTTGCATATGTATTGAGAACTATCAGCCTGAATCCGGGTCGGAAAGTGAGTTGCACACCCAGCAGATCATAGGAATTAAACTTTATCATAGAGTGGTCACATTCTAGCTTGTTGTTCAATAAAATCATTAACCCTCCTATCTGTCTTCCAAAGCCACCGGAGGCAGGTTGGGCAGCAGAAAAATAGGTTGTAAAGCCTTGTATGGATAACTGTTCTGCAGTCCAGGTTTCTTGAAAAAGACAGATATCTTGTTTATTAACAAGGCTTACCCATTCCGTGTCATCCAACTTTGACTTGATTCCTGCTACATTCCAAGATATAATATTGATTTTAGGAGGCGTAGTTGTTAATTTGGATCTCATTAAAGAGGCGGGAAATGGAGTCCCTATAAGGTGACACTCGTCATTTGCTATTTTAGGAAGTACTATACAGGGGGTAATCAGTCAGTCTGATTCAGAAAGTAAGGGGTAAGGGTTCTCAGATTTAGATGTTGCAGAATTATCTGAAGAGGGAATAACCCCGGCTAAGAGGGAATAGCCCCATTTGTTCTGTGCCGTGTACCACATGAGGAAACAGTTGAGTTGACATGTTTTGTTTAGTGTTGTCTATGAGGCTGTTTTGAGTCCTCAGATGCTTGGGATGCCGTAATACTATTATACTGGGGACACCCACTTCTGGGTCTCATTCTAAGGTACCCCAAGACAAGACTTAAGATCCTTTTTTGAGACCCTGATTTCCTGTTCGATAAAAGTGGGAAATATGATAAAGGCGACTTGGTCCAGTGGTATCTAGAAAGAATTATGTACTTTTGGGATCGATGAGTTGCTTGAAATATAGGGAGGGAGAAATGGGGAGCTGCTCTAACTCGAAGCCTTTCATTCACCTGCCTACCACTCACACATGGCAAAATGACAGCTACTGCAACGAGAGATGTAAGTGTGATAACTGTATGTAACATGTGAACATTTCAACTTCAAACTTTCATACAGTTCATACATTTCTACTATAGTGATCCTGTTCAACAGGTTGCTGAGACCACAAACATGAATCTGCTAAATTATGGTGGTTTCACCACATATTGAAGGCATAAGCATACATTGTTATATGTCGTGTTATGTTATGTCTATTTGTAAACCGCACCTGCCAAGGTATCCTGGGATCCATTCATATGTGGATATTTGCCTCGAGACAAACATCCATAGCTGGTTGCAAGGATGCTGCAGTTTGTGTCTGTGGGACATATGATCCGTTCATCATATCAAAACATATGTTATTTCAATCTTTTCTAACTCGTGTTAATTTTTCTTTAATGTGAATTTCATGACTTCAGACATCATGGTCAAAAATGTCAATTGTTTTCTTTTTAAACAAAAATTATCATTAGGTAATTTGCAAATATAAGTACTACATTGGTGACTTCTCTTCAATATGTAATGTTTTATCATAACACTTTATATGAAATTGCAAATGATGGGCACTATTGAGCATTTTAGAAAAGATAGATTCAACGCTTCAAATTTAGTATTCTCTAAATGAAAACACAAACCCAATGTGCAGAATGTGCACTCTGTTTCTTTAGGGATGTAGTGCTTTTGATATTTTCTAAAACCCCCAGCTCGGCCACATGACAAGTCAATGTTGAATCAAATGTTATGGGAAAAATAGGAGCATACAGCTTTCACAGTTACAATCACCACTGGTTACAGTTTCTTTTTTTTTTAACACTTTATTTTTCGTTTTATGACAATACAAAGAACAAACATATAGCAATGCAGTTCAAACATATATACTATACAGCATATAAATGATCAGGTGGTCACACGTGTTATATATAACATCATCATGTATGTCCTAAGGGCTATTCAGCAGCAGTGGGCCCTCTTCAGGTTGCAGGGGATTTGGACACCCCAGGGACAATGTGTTGAAATCCGACACTGGCAGGACGAAGTCACAGGGGCTGCGTTGATCCGGTAGGCGTTGATGGAATATTCTACCACACGGCAGGCGCTCCGTCGATTCCTGTCAGTCCGGCTCAGCTGTGAGTTGATCCAGTGGGCCATGCATTGAATTTCCAGTCGCTACACTGGTGCTGCGTCGACTTTCTCCTTGCGCAGTCAGGCTGCGTCGTTCTGGTTTGGCTTGCAGTGATTTTCTCACCGCGGTGCAGGCTGTGCATCGTTTCTGGCAGGCGGTGCGTCGCTTTTCGCCGCACCGGGATTTCTTCTTGCAGGAATGAAGTCTTTTTGGTCCCGAGACTTCAGGGACCAGGACGCAAGCTCTATCCAAGCCCTTGGAGAGCATTTCTCATCACAGCCAGAGAGCAGCTAGGCTGCAGGGCAACAGCAAGGCAGCAGTCCTTCTCAGAAAGCAGTCAGGTGAGTCCCTTGAGCAGCCAGGCAGTTCTTCTTGGCAGGTTGCAGGTTCTGGTTTAGGTTCTCTTCTCCAGGAAGTGTCTGAGTTGGTAGGGACAGAGGCCCTTCTCAAATACCCAAATGTGCCTTTGAAGTGGGTAAGACTTCAAATAGTGGCTTAGAAGTGCACAAGGTCCCCTTTTAGTTCCATCCTGTCTGCCAGGGTCCCAGTAGGGGTTGTGGCAGTCTCTTGTGTGAGGGCAGGCTACTGTCCTTTGGCACGTTACTGCAGGCCCTCCACCCTCCCAGCCCAGGAGACCCATTCAATATGCAGATGTATGCAAGTGAGGCTGAGCATCCTGTGTCTTGGGGTTGTCTGAGTGAATGCACAAGGGAGCTGCAGCTAAACCTAGCCAGACATGGATTGTAAAGCACAGAAGGATTTAAGTGCAGAGAAATGCTCACTTTCCAAAAGTGGCATTTCTAAAATAGTAATATTAAATCCAACTTCACCAGCCAGCAGGATTTGGAATTACCATTCTGGACATCCTAAATATGACCTTCCTACTCCTTTCAGATCAGCAGCTACCACTCAAACAGAATATGAGGGTAGCCCTAATGTTAGCCTATGAAAGAATCAGGCCTCACAGCAGTGCAAAACTAATCTAGGAGTTTTACTCTATCAGGACATGTAAACTACACAGGCACATGTCCTGCCTTTTGTCTACACAGCACCCTGCCCTATCGATTACCCAGGGCCTACATTAGGGTTGACTTATATGTAGAAAAAGGGGGGTTTTAGCCTTGGCAAGTACTTTTAAATGCCAAGTCAAATTGGCAGTGAAACTGCACACACAGGCCTTGCAATGGCAGGCCTGAGACGTGGTTAAGGGGCTACTTAAATGGGTGGCACAATCAGTGCTGCAGGCCCACTAGTACAATTTAATCTACAGGCCCTGGGCACATGTAGTGCACTTAACTAGGGACTTACAAGTAAATTAAATAAGCCAATTGGGTATGATCCCATGTCACCATGTTTAAAGGAAGAGAGCATATGCACTTTAACACTGATAAACAGTCCTAAAACCAGCAAAAACAGTGTCCAAAAAGTGGTGGGAGGCAGACAAAAAGTTAGGGGTGACCACCCTAAAGCTGTCAGGTCTAACAGTTCTCTACAAACAAATCTAAGTGACCAGTATTGGTCAACTCTGCTATTCCAGCTCTACATGAATTGTTATGCTGCCCCCTGGCCTCCAAATCTTCATTCTTTATCGCCACTGTCTTTAACCGCCCTCGACCTTTTCAAGGCATTTCCTAAACGTCACTGTGCCATCTTCAATGGTGGAGATTCGACCCTCTGCTCCCTCCATGTGCCAATGGCACTTGTCCAATCTGCTACTCATGTTGTCTAGTCTAGAGGGCAGAGAGTCAAATCTAGTATAAATAGCCCAAAATCCTGCCACCAAAATTGCCTCTGCACCTAATGTCGCATCTCGCATTTGTTCACTCCGGACATCCTCCTGCTCCTACGCCAGAGTAGCAACCATGTCGTCCTGTGGCCTCCTCTTAAATGGAAGCTTACTCTGCTTGGGGTCACCACAGCCCATGGCGCCCCAAAATTGCCTCCCTGCTAGCGCTGGTCTGGTTATACACCAAGGGTGAAAGCTTGCACCACGTAGGGGGACGGCCCTGGTAACAGCCACAGTGATGCAGATACCACCCAATTCACCAGGAAGGCAGCACCAAGCACCAGCACAGATAGAAACTAGACTGTTGTGCTTTGCTTGACATGTGGTCAGTGTGCGCAGTGCAGGAGCTCGAAACTCCAGTGTAGGCCTCCGCCGAGGGGCACTCAGCCAGCAAGAAAGTTAGAATTTGTGAGGCCCCACTGCAGGCCGATGCCTGACCACACCGGACACTCCACGTTTATCCAAAAAGAGGGGGGCACAAGCCTACCCCCCTGCCATGCCGTGAACTCTCCTGAGGCCAGCCAGGCCTGTGACACCAAACAGCGGAGCTTGCCCCTGGCTCTAGGGTCGCAGAAAGGGCCACTCCAGGCCTCCCTGCCATGCGACCGTGCTGAAATCTGTCAAGGGAGCCAATGGAGAAGCTCCCCTGGCATCACTCTGGGCTTGGGGGGATGGGGGAAGGGAACCGCAATCTGCCGCTCCTGGTGAAACCGCACCGCTGGGTGGCAGAGCCAGCTCAGACTCACCCAAGGCCCCTGTCACTGCTGGGCCTCTGAGGTGAGTAGGCCTACGGGCCGCAGCAACAGCTGTGCCCGCGCACTGCGATTTCAGCAGCCACTGGCTTCTCCCTGCAATCACCACCAACTCCTCACTGCTCCGGCATATGCGCTGGGCTGCCTCGGGGTTCCGGGTGTGCTCCCCATCTCTGTTCTCTGGAGCCTCCGCAGGAGCTTCAAAGCTGTGTGGCCATGTTTGTCTGCGGCTTCGCCACCTAGTTTCTTATGTGTTATATTCTCTCAAGTCTTAAAAAATCAAGGCATTTCTGTTTTCTTTTGATAGTAACATTGTTAACTGGCATGATGCAGGTTTATTAGATTACAAATTAGCTATGTACTGTAATCGTTTTCTTTGCCAATTTTTGCAGCACATTCCCGATATCTCTCTATTTATATTGTTCTGCAGCAGCCCCAATGGAGGGAAAAAAGATTGGTTTGGAATTACTCTTAAGGGCCTGAAGTAGAGTTTTGCTGACAGAATTTCTGTCTGAAATCACTCTGGTTTTACCTTTTCCACCAAGGTAGTGAACGGAGGGACATTTAGAACTCTGCGCAAGTACAGTTGAGGTTTTTATGAAAATGGGCTAAATCTGCCTTTAGATAAGCCATTGTGGTAGAAAATTCTGGTGAAAATTCTTTTAATGACCCTGTCTTGTGTTTACTATAGTAAGATCTTTCTTCAGTGTGCACACAGATTTCAATCAGTGCTATGGTTTTTGCAAGACTTCGGGGCATATTTAAGAGCCTCTAGCGCCACCTTAGCGCCGTAAGAGCATTATTGTTTTGACACTAAGGTGGCGCTAAAGTTGCTTTTTCCACGCACCATATTTACAAAGTGGCACAATGCATGCATTGCGCCATTTTGTAAAGCCTTGCACCACATCATTCCTGCACTAGGCATAATATATACAAGGGGGCTTCCAGCGATAGGAGGCCCGCAAAAATGGCACACTGAAATATAATAGATTTCACTGTGCAATTTTTGGCATAATTTTTAACACCTGCTCAGAACAGGCATTAAAATGACACTCCCATAGAAACCTATGGGCTTCCTTGCACTTTGCTACACAAATGTCAACATTTTTTGATGCTAGTGTAGCAAAGCGCCACAATAGCATCAAGAAATTTGCGCATTTGTGCTAACGACCGCCATGGTGCGCTTTACTAGAAATACGGCACAATCATGGTGTTGTTAAATACCGGTAGAGGGGCACAGTAAATGTGGCACATCAGCTCTGATGTGCCACTTTTTCTTAAATATGGGCCTCTATATTTAAGGGAAACTAGTTGCCTCTTTGCATTGCTTTTTTTTAAACAGTTTTGTGAAGTTCAATTGTGATCAATTGCTGAAATAAGTAAAATATTCTTGATTTTTTTCTGATTGAATCATCTTTTGACTCCAACAAATACTTGATTTGATCTTTGGAGGAAAGTTAAAACATTTTCAAATATAGCCTCGTAGAGTCATAGTGGATGAAAGTACTCTTGAACTTTTTCTTCTTCCCAACAGTGTGATATTCTGTGTTGTTTTCTTCGCAGCGTAAGAGTAGTAATCTGTTATTCTGAGCAAACGCAAGATCCTTAATCTTTTTTCCAAGACGTGGGTGAGAGTGTGAGTCCTGCTTGGATTAAGTCAAGTGTGACCACAGGTTCAGCTGAATTGCAGCAGGCTACTGTAGTGAATCCTAGTTTGTTTTGATGGGAAACACAAGCTAGCTTAGACTTTGGCTTGCAGACTTGTGTCCCCGTCACCAAGTGACTTTTACCCTACTTAGCTTGCTCTGTTTTAGCGCATTTATTTAATAAAAACTTTTAAGATGGCTGCTTTGTTTTTAGTTAGACCCATGTTTTAGTTTTGTTATCAGTGCCATCACGCTAAGGCGTCAATATCGAGCGACAAAGATAAATAAACTGTAGGTGTTCACATTAAGTACTTACTCTCTTCAAGCCTTCAAGGGAATTGTTTATATAAATTACCGACCCAAGCGTGTCTTGTTATCTATTGTTTGGGAACAGACCTATGTCAGGGGTCCAAGTAGATCTGTATAAATACTCCTCACTTAAACAGATGGAGGGATGCTGACTAGATGCCATCGCTGCTATCGATGCTGCACATCACCTTGACGCTGACCCAGTCTTCGTGTCCCTACGGAGTCTGAGCTAGAGACCTCATTCCAAAGTAACGAGGGTTGGGGGGGCTCTTCTCATGGACATGGCATTGGCAGATTAGGTTTAACACACCTAGCTCTCTTTTAGGATAGAGATTAGGTACATTCTATTAGGGTATTAGGACATATCTCATACTTTATGTCACTTCATGTTGTTGCAAGATGGTGGGGGTTTTTGTAATAATGACTTGTCTTTACCATTCTGTTCCTTACACTGGTCATTATCCTAATCATTTCAGCCCATGCAGCTTATCGCAGATTGCAGTTTTGTTAAATAAAACCTATTGAAACCTTACTGCATCTTTTTCATTGCCTGTGTTTGATTGAGACATGTTGTTCATGTGAGAAAGGGGTAATCTCCATTTAACCACAACACTCCCTGAGATGTCACACTCTTGAGTCCAGGTGTAAAGACTGCCACAAATCACCTTTTGCTGTTTGGGTTTTTGGTGAGGTGCTGCTTGTGAGCCGGGAATGTTGGGACAACAGTTGCAACTTGTTGTAGGACTGGCATAGTCACCTACAAGCATAAGTACTGTCATCCTTAAACCAGCAATCTTGCCTAGAGAAAGAGTCCAACTACGACAAGGCACCACCAACAATGGTGTTTAGGGGCTAATTTATGGATACCCCGACTATCACTGTCTCACATACTACAGGTATCCTAAGTACCATTATACGGAGACATCTGTGGTCTTGGAGAAGATCCTCCTGAGCTTAACAGGTACTACCTAATTAGGCTGCATGTTGTTTGAGCTTGTACTTATAAAAGGACTTTGCTCCCCATTTGGTGTTCCAACTCTTTACCAACTTCAAAACATGGCTAATGCCATAGACATTCCTGAGAATGCTAAACAAGCACTAACTCTACACCTAGTAGTGCATGGCTTCACAGATGAGGGCAGGGATGTCACTTTCATAGTAGAAGCTAGTGAAGCTTACCAAACAGAAACATTCTACTCTTGGGACACCTTTCCTGAGGAAGACCAAAGATCATTCACATTCCACACATACAGAATTGCATACATACCACAACGATACCAAGCATACCAGTATCTTGAGATTCCGATTACTTATCTGAACTGGTTTAATGGCGCCCTACCACATGTAATACAAACCGTGAGATTAGGCCCTTAGGTAATGAAAGACCAACATCGCCTATGTTTGCCACATACACACCTCACCCAGGTATACAAAAAATGCAGGCATCAGACCTGCAAAACTTGTACATTGAGCTAGTAACACTTTACAGATGACTTGTTCAGTTTGTAATGCGATCTTTGAACACTACATTAGCGCACCCAGCACCACCAGCACCTCCTGGATATCAATTGGCTACTGGGATTAATCCCAAAACAGTACATACTATCATGGGTAAGGTACCCACAGAACGAGATCGAAATACTGTTCTGGATAGCTCCAAAAACAAATCAGCTGGAAGCTGTGTTTCCCCATACAGGAACACAGGAGAAACATGGTAGTCTCACAATGTGCTTGCCCTTCGGGGTGGTTCCCTCTGTGGATGACTGCGCCACATGGGGTAGAGTCTTCACTGCAATTTATACTATCACACATGGTACCCCGACACTTGCCAATTTACCAGAAGTGTTAAAACAAATTTAGAATGAGCACAGGGCTGCTCCAGCCCTAGATATGGGGGATGAAATTAATGTGTATCTTCGACGCAGTCACATTAATCATACTCAGTAATATCAAAGGGGAAACGGTAGCACCGGCTATAAGCCAGCGCCTTCGAGAGATTCCTCATTTGGACCAGGAGAAAGGGCTACCAATAATTATTTCTGACACCTATTCCAGTATGGGACTGGATAGTTTGGGTGCCAATTCAAAGAAGCTTGAATTACAGAGTATCATCCCTAAGGAAGTTTCTAAGAAGTGCTACGATAAAGAAAAGCAATTTCAAGATAGACGAAATCAGAGAGCAGAGTCGCCACATCCGGAGAACTCCAATAGCAGATACACTCTGAGAAATAAAGTATAAAAGCTCCTGAAAGATATACTAATTCACATCCCTTTCGTTCCTTTCAGGATGCACCGGATCGACGTAGCGAGAGAGCGGGCCGTCCTGATCAACGTCCTGAATACATGAAACAGAAGAAAGACTCAGCACAGTCTTCAGACAAAAAAGAAGATAAGTCCCCACAACAAAAGCCACAGTTAAAAAAAAAAAAGGTGCAGCACTGTCAATTTAAAATGCCAGTACACTTGAGAACATTGCTGAAGAACAAGGCGTGGGTGGTGACACGCAGAGGTCACAATATGTCGCCAAAGTCTGAAAGGTCTTCTGGATGCAACATCAACTAGCAATTTCATTGCAGTTGACACTGTGGATTGGCGAGCACTCCCACCTTTACAGGGTTTATGATTTAATTATCCAGATTGAAGGAGACAAAGGGTGCACTATTGGTGTGATATTTGGGGATGAACTTAGTTGTGACATCCTGCTGGCCAAAAGGGACTGGCCACCCAAGCACGTCCGTAAGCTCCCACATGGGGAAGATGTCATTTTGCCTTCTTTCTCTGGTCTAGTTCCGGAGGCGGTAAAACAAGCCTACTCTCTCAATTGGGCCTTAGGGGAGGCACCTGCATTAGACCACAATCATGTGGGTTGGGACAAGGATTCTCCTTGTCATGTAATACCTATCAAGTCTACACCCCAACCTCAGCCACAATATCCTGTTAAACACGAAGCAAAAGCTCCCGTGAGGGAGATCCTCACTCAGGTCAAGTACCAGGGAGTAAATGAGCCCTGTGTCTCTGCAATGAATAACCCATTATTCCCTATTGCAAAACCCGATAATTTCTACAGCATAGTCTTAGATCACAGACACTTAAACAGTCATATACGTACATATGCGGTACAGAAAGCACATAGCAAAGCATTAATTAACAATATAGTGCGTGAAAAATACAAAACAACGTTGGATATTTCCAACTGGTTTTTCTGCCAGAACTTAGCACATGAAAGTTGGGACCTGAGTGCATTCTCATTTGGTTCACAGAAATGCTCTGCAGTTTGCCTCAAGCGTACAAGAACAGCCCGGGGCTGTTCTCAGCCCGAGTAACACCTATATTGCATGATATTGATCCTGAGGCATTGTCTTATGTGGATGATATTTATCTCACAGATGACGATCTTAACATTCATCTTGCCAGGGTCGATCAGATCATTTTAGGATTCGCAGCCCTTGGCTACAAATTTAATTTTAGAAAAACTAAAATAGCCTTTCTCAGAGTACTGTTCCTGGGATACAAGCTATCAAACGAGGGGAAGAGCTTGGCTCTGCACTTTCTGGAAAAATGTGCACAACTGCACCCACCCAACACTCTCAAGAAACTACATTCTTTACTTGGTTTCTTCAATTTTGGCAGAACATACATTCCTGACTATGCACAATGTATCAAGCCACTCTATGACTTAATACGCCCTGAATGTTTCAGCACACTGGACAGATAATTGTTAATGCCATTGGGTTCACTTATGTCACCCTTAGTGAAGGCGACACTGTGCCCATAGCATATAAATCACATTTATACTCCAATGCAGAACAACGTTTTGCACCTACAGAATAAATTCTAACTGCAGTTCAGCTGACTGTCATTAAGGAGAGACCACTTGACCAAGGGAAACACATCATTGTCATTACCACAGCGCCAGCCTTAGAGGCCGTCACCAAAGCAAGCGTTCCTAACTCTAAAGCATTACATCCACGCTGGATTCAGTGGGCAACCTCCCTGACTGCCACATATGTTGACTGCATCTTTGATCCAAAACTTCAGACACAAGAATTTCTCCAATACGAACAGGAGTACCCCTCTCCTCTAGATATTTTGTCACTTGACAGATACCATACTGTCATTTACACTGATGGTTCAGCACAAACAGCTGTAGGTACCAAACATCAATACTCAGCCGCTTGCACAGCTGTGAGTGGAGTGATCCAGGATGGACTCTTCCTCCCTAAAAATACCTACACACAGACCTCAGATGACTGCACAGCTCAGCTGGCTGAACTCAAAGCCCCTATACTACTGCCTCCAATCTTACAATGATTATCTTAATCATTGGCGATTGAACGGGTTTAGAGATTCCAAAGGGAACACCATAAAACACAGAGCTCCTTGGGGGTGGCTGATCTTAAGGAAAGCTACCTTGTGGCCATGTAGTACATACATTCGGCCACCAGCGTGTAGTAGTAAATGTTATCGGCAACACTTTGGCTGATGAAGCAGCCACATCTGCAGTAGATACGGCTTCTGTGGCTGCAGTGACTCGTTCTCAGACGAGTTTGGATAATGAAATTTTGACTGCTGCAAAAGCTTCGGCTAAAGGCAAGTCCCTTCCAAAATCATACCCTACTAAATACTCTTACCACATCAGTGCACAGAATGTTGCCTATGCAACAATTCCTGGGGTTGGAGATCGAGCGATCCCCAACCAAGACCAGAGATTAGATCTAGGAAAAAGCAGCGCATGAGGGTGTCCTTTCTGCTCATGCTGGTATTTCTGCCACAGTAAAACGCTTACAGAAATGCTTCTGGTGGCCAGGTCTATACAAACAGACAAAACAGTAAGTCCTTTGTTGTGACATTTGCCAGCAAATTAAGGGCTCAAACATCAAAAGCCCTATGCAGACATCCCTCTTAGTGTCCAGTAGGCCACTACAATGTGTGTACCTGTGGTCCGCTTCAACCTGATGGCGCATACAAATACATCTTAGTCGCTGTAGATTCATGTTCCAGATTCCTGTGGGTATGGCCTCAGCAGTCGGCTGACGCTCCAACTGTTATAAAAGACTTTGCTAATCTTTATCAGTACATATGCAGTTGCAGCATTTCATTTGGACCAGGGCCCTGCATTTGCCTCAAAGGCATATAGGGACACCATGGGGGCGATGGGTGTTGAACTCCATTACTCTTCACTATACCATCCCGAGGGAAATTCAGTAGTGGAGAGGCAGAACCGTGATCTAAAGCAGTCCTTAACAGCTAGAGTATTAGGTTCTGGACGCATTTGGCTCCATCAGCTATATGGGGTCCAGAGAGCACTGAATAATATGCCAAGACAGTCCTTGGGGGGACGCACTCCCTATGAGGTTCTCTTTGGGATACCTATGTATGTCTCAGATCTTGATGGCCCTGGTTTGGTGGCAGCAGACACACCTTTTGACATAAATGAAAGTCTCACTGTTTTACAGGAGCGTCAGCAATTTTGTGATGATAAATCATACACCAGTGCTGCCACCTTAGGAATAAGGGATTTACCAACAACTTCCCCTGGCTGGATTTCTAAAGTCGAGGATCTGGTTCATAGAGGATCTCTGTGAAGAAGGAATTCGGCCCATCTTACAGAGCCCTGGTCCCAGCCCTGGGAGTACAAGGTACCAGAACTGTCATCCTACCACCGCTGCTTGGTTCCAAAGGAAACAGATTCATTTCCATTGACAATGTCAAACTTCACCATGTGGTCGATCCTGCACAGTAGACCCAGAGGTCCCTTGGGTAGTTCCCCGTCTCCTCTCACTACCCAACAGGACATGCCTCTTCAAAATAGAAATAACAACGCTACTTCAGACTACACAACAATGTCCACCGATGCTACAAGTACCTCCTTGGTTGTGGAGAGGGCAGACAATGAGCTCTTGCTGATTCCAGTTACCACTTCAACGACAACACCTGTGCAAAATTTGGCTGTTTTCTATCCCAACACTACACAGACTGATGACACCATCTACTATGAGCCTCCACGCAAAGTGGATCCATCCACCAGTAACGCACATGCTCCTGCGTTTGCAGAGACTGCCTCTGGTTACTTCATCGACACCGATGACTTTTCTTCAGACTCGTCCACTCCTGTGATTGAAAATGTTTCAAAGACACATAAGCTGTATTTATGGATTACAAATAACTATTTCATATACCCATGGAACTATTTTAGGTTATGCTTGACATTTTATGCATTGTTTATATGGATTGGTTTCGTGACTGTTTTCTTTTAACTTAGAAATGGTCATTACCTTCCTGAATTCTCCTCAGTTGAGCTTGTGGATGAAGTCTTAACTCCATATCATTACTCACATAAGGTCAGAAGAGACTTGTCCCTTGTGAACATTTCAACTGTACCAATTCCTAATGAGATTGTGTGGGACAACGTTCAGTTTGATATATACGGGCCTACTGAGGTCATTCACATTCCATATGTATTAAAAATTTCTATGACAGATGTGATTACACCTGGTGTTGTATCTGATGATTGGGATGTTCAGACAGTTGATTCTATGTTAACTGATAGTCATATTATTTCAAGTTACTTCCTTCCAAAATTAGGAAACTTTTGCTAACTGATACAAAACTGATTTATTCAGACTCCTTTGTTTCCCGTCTTGCAGTTGAAGGTTATAAATACTGGAGGAACACTATTGATTTAAAGAATGTATGGGGAACACAAGATTGGCAGATACTGGGTAGGGAAGCTTTACTTAGAGCATGCCTGATTCCTGTGCAAATGATCTTTTTGAAATGACACCATTCAACAGACATCCTGTCTGGGGCTAGCAAAAATAAAAGAAATGAACATGCCCAGTATCACCACACTGGAAAAGTTTGATGACTGGCAGTCCTTCCTGAATGTCACTGAGGAAGAGATAGATGCAAAGGTTCAGGCTGGTACCTATAATTCTTCACTTTCCAGTCCTGATGGGTGGTTAATTTGGCCAGTAGACACCAATGAATGTGAGGCAAATTTTTTGTAATCCTCAGGGGGTTTCAAGATTAGCCGGCCAGACCCTCGCTCTCGGGTCAACACACGGGTATAGTTACAACATACAGTGTGGGTAAATGGTGCCAACAATGGGTACAGTCTAACATGTTGGCCACAGTTAAAGAACATATTAACACTCTTTCTGCGGATGTAGACTTACAGGACTTTTGGCTAGGTCCTAGGAAGCCACGCTCTAAAAGATTAATCCATGCTATGTATAATGAGATCTGGAAGCTTTCTCAGATAGAAGCTGCTGCGTGTTAAAGGCAAATAGATGAGAAAAACTTAGAAAATACTTTAGCTGTTGTCGATAACGGCATAAACACTCTGTCCAACAGGATTTTCTCCCTGACAAACATAGGGGGTTATTCTAACTTTGGAGGAGTGTTAATCCGTCCCAAAAGTGACGGTAAAGTGACGGATATACCACCAGCCGTATTACGAGTTCCATAGGATATAATGGACTCGTAATACGGCTGGTGGTAAATCCGTCACTTTTCCGTCACTTTTGGGACGGATTAACACCTCCTCCAAAGTTAGAATAACCCCCATAGTGTTGTCTGCAATAGATATCATTCCATCAGACATGTCCCTTTTATATCATGGGCAAAGTCAGCTTCATTCCATCATGCGGTCAGATTTGACGTTGCAGACTTTGAAAAATGGCTGAGTTCCATGGAAGTATATTAACGGTTGTGAATTGTTCACTGCTTTTAATTTATCCAAGGAACAACAGACTATGGCCCTCATTACCACATTGGCGGTAAATCCCGCTTACCGCCGTGCAGAAGACCTCCAACACACCGCTGCAGCGGCGGAATTCCGCTACGGCTATTACGACCCAGAGGCCGGAATCCGGCAAAATCCAGACACCCACACAAGTCCGCCACACCAAAGGTCAGTGATAAACTGGCGATAACAAAACCTCCACTGTCACGCCAACAGGAATACGCCCATGCTATCACGACCCACGAATCCACGCGGTGGTCTTTCAACCGCGGTATTCCATTGGCGGTACACACTGCTGCGCTCAAAATATACACACATTTACAAAACACAACCACATTGGACAATTTGAAATACACACACCTGATACACATACACACACCACTCCCACATACTCAATCCAACATAAAACACACACCCACATCACCCACAAACCCTTACTACCAAAAATTCTGAAAGAAGCACAGAGAGAGACACCACCATCAACAATACTAGCATCCACAGGCACACAACACCATCACTCACACAACATCCACGCACCTCAGACAACACACACAAACACATCCCCTCACACATCACAACACACACCACCCCACACATCACCCACACCACACCATGGCCCCGCAAAGACACCCCAGGTTCTCTGAGGAGGAGCTCAAGGTCATGGTGGAGGAAATAATCTGGGTAGAGCCACAGCTATTCGGATCACAGGTGTAGCACACCTCCATAGTTAGGAAGATGGAGCTATGGCGCAAAATCGTAGAGAGGGTCAACGCAGTGGGACAGTATCCAAGAACACGGGATGACATCAGGAAGAGGTGGAACGACCTATGGGGAATGGTGCGTTCCGTGGTCTCAAGACACCAGATTGCAGTTCAGAAGACTGGCGGCAGACCCCCACCTCCTCCCCCACAATTAACAACATGGGAGGAGCAGGTCTTGGCTATACTGCATCCTGAGGGCCTCGCAGGAGTAGCAGGAGGAATGGACTCTGGTAAGTCAAATCTTAACTATTACATCCCCCACCCTACCTGCAAGCTATCACATATCCCACCCTCACCCCCATCAATCCAACACCTCACATATGCCCCACTATCACAACCCACACATCCCAATACCAAGCCCTGCATGCAACAACAAAGCATGGACACCCATCGCCAAAGCATGTCCACTACAGATACCCACACAGACTCCAAACCAACTACCACACAAGGTCCTACACAAGAATGCAAGCACTGGAGTACAGGGTCACCCACCCACTGTACACAATGGCACACACAGATGCAATAATCATGCCTTTACACCCCTGTAGGACCCCTACCCAACGTCACCAGACAGGAGGTTTCAGACATGTCCACTCCCCCACAGAAGAGGCCCACAGTGATGACAGAACCTCTGTCCAACTGGATCTAGATGACCAGCCCGACCAATCTGGGACCTCGGGACAGTCGGTTCCCCTCACACTGGCACATGCCACCACAGAGGCTCCCCCCTCAGGAAACACCAGCACAGCACCCACCCAGCGGGCCCATCCCTCTGTCCCCAGGACATGTCAAGCAGCAGTGTGTCCACCACTACAGGGAACCCAGGCAAACCCACCACCCCAAGAAAATCAGGGACCTGGGGGCAGTGGCAGTGGGCACACGGTTCAGGGGACAGAGGAACAGGAAAACAGGGGAACTGGGAAGACTGCTGTGCGACAGGGGGAGGACAGGCCCAGGGAACCCACTCTCCACGAGGCCCTTTCCAACATCATGGGAGCGTACCATCATTCCCAGGAGACGATGGCAACGGTACTGGCCAAATTTCAGGCGACCCAGCGACTGCAGGAGGAGCAGAATTTGGGGATCAGGGAGGAACTCAATTCCATCAACACCAGCCTGGTCACCATTGTAGGGGTGCTGAATGACCCTGTGAACACCAGGAGGGACACTGTGGCACAAAAAGGGACCCCTGACACTTGACCGGATGATGAACAGCCCACCACCTCCGCTAGTGGACAGGAGGCACCGCCACAGGACCACGACACCAGCACTCCACCCCCTGCAGATGGAGAACCACCCCGCAAACGGTCCCTGAAATCCAGGACAAAGACAAAGAACAATGCCAAGACCCCCGCCAGGAAATGACACCACCCTGAATGTCATCCTTCTGTCCCACTTCGTCACCCTGTCCATCCATCAACTGCCCTAGCTCCACTTCCTATGCCCCTTTGGACGATGCACCTGTGAAACAAATATACTGGACTCTGCCATGGACAATCCTCCACATCACCCCTGGTTTATAACCCCCTCCACTATTTTGCACTGAAATAAACACACTTCAATCACAAAACAAGCTGGAGTCAGTCTGTGCTTTCACAAATGTGTATTTGCAATAACTAAGTAAAATAGCAATGTCGATTGTATTGTCAACATACCTATTTCACACAGCTCTAGTCAATGAGGAAATATAGCAGAGGTCACACGGTGGCACACACATCTGTGAAATGGAAAGGCAAAGTGACTAGTCAGGGTCCATACACTGGGTGAAAGTGACAGACATATGATAGGTCTAACAATTGTATGAGATGTGTGAGCCAGTGACATCTTCTTACCTGTGTCTCACTGGAAGTATTGCTGGATAACGTTGTTTCTGTTGTCGATATCCTCTTCTTCTGCCTCCTCTTCTTCACTGTCCACAGGCTCCACAGCTGCCACAAGACCTCCTTCTGGACCATCCTCCTGCAGAAAAGGCACCTGTTGTCGCAAAGCCAGGTTGTGCAGCATACAGCAGGCCACGATGATCTGGCACACCTTCTTTGGTGAGTAGTAGAGAGAACCACCTGTCACATGGAGGCAACGGAACCTGGCCTTCAGGAGGCGGAAGGTCCTTTCGATCACTCTCCTAGTTTGCCCATGTGCCTCATTGTAGCGTTCCTCTGCCCTTGTCCTGGGATTTCTCACTGGGGTCAGTAACCATGACAGGTTGGGGTACCCAGAGTCACCTGCAAATGTCGAGGAACAACTGTTAGACACTAACCCTTAGGGACAACCCCAGACCCAGAAAACTATTCACACGGTATAGGGTCCTTGTCCTCATCTATTAGCTACACACGGTACCTCTGGAGTTGCCCCATCACATAAGGGATGCTGCTATTCCTCAAAATGTAAGCGTCATGCACTGAGCCTGGAAACTTGGCATTCACATTAGAGATGTACTGGTCTGCCAAACACACCATCTGCACATTCATTGAATGGTAGCTCTTCCGGTTTCTGTACACCTGTTCACTCCTGCGGGGGTACCAATGCCACATGTGTCCCATCAATGGCACCTATGATGTTGGGGATATGTCCCAGGGCATAGAAGTCACCTTTCACTGTTGGCAAATCCTCCACCTGAGGGAAAACGATGTAGCTGCGCATGTGTTTCAGCAGGGCAGACAACACTCTGGACAACACGTTAGAGAACATTGGCGGGAACATCCCTGATGCAATGGCCACTGTAGTTTGAAAAGACCCACTTGCCAGGAAATGGAGCACTGACAGGACCTGCACTAGAGGGGGGATTCCTGTGGGATGGCGGATAGCTGACATCAGGTCTGGCTCCAACTGGGCACACAGTTCATGGATTGTTGCACGATCAAGTCTGTAGGTGACTATTACGTGTCTCTCTTCCATTGTCAATAGGTCTACAAGCGGCCTGTACACCGGAGGATGCCGCCATCTCCTCACCTGCCCCAGCGGACGTGGCTTATGGACGAGAACAGCGAGCAGACAGTCAGCCAACACTGAGATACAAAAAAAATAATTATTGCACACATTTGTCAATCCGCAATGTGCCTGTCACTGTGTGTCTGCAAGGCCTAGATAGGTGTGACGCATATAAAAATAATGCCACGTGTCCCCCTGAAATGGCGGCTGCCTGACCCGTAAGGCGGGACAAGGGGATAAGAGGTAACTGTGCTGGCGTTGTACACCGTCGCGGTAGGCGGTCGAAGACCGGGGCGCAATCCTGCATTGGTTAACATTGGACCCTATGGGTCCCAGGAGCCAATGACGATGTACGCCGGCAGTGACGGTAGGCACCGCCACAGATGTGACCGCCATTATCTGTCTGTTCTCTCACTTGATACCTGACCTTCGACAGGAGAGGACCTACACTGCAAGTGCTGCTGAGACCTCAGTCTGGAAGCAACGATGGCTTAGGTGTCTGGGGAAAAGGCCCCTTCCTTCACTTCGGAAGAGGTGGAGAAGTTAGTGGATGGGGCCCTCCCCCAGTACACGCTACTCTACAGTCCTCCAGACAAACAGGTGAGGGCACTGTGAGCATGCTGTATGGGCAATGCCTGTTTGGAGTGGTGTGGATGGAAGATACGGGGGGGACTGAGGCCTGCATGAGCGGACAGTGAGTGTATGTGCGTCAGGGCAAGGGTGGGAACGTGGGTCATTGACTGTGATGGTCCCGACGGTTAAAGATTTTCCTTTTCCCCTGTACTATTCCTCTAGGTCAGCACCCACCAGAAGAAGGCTATGTGGCGTGCCATCGCCAAGGATGTCCGGACCCTGGGGGTCCACCACTGACGGAGCACCCACTGCCGCAAAAGATGGGAGGACATTCGCCGCTGGAGCAAGAAGACGGCACAGTCCCAGCTAGGGATGGCCTCCCAACGTGGGAGGGGTGCCCGTCGTACCATGACCCCCCCTGATGTTCTGGATCCTGGCGGTGGCCTGTCCGGAGTTGGATGGGCGCTTGAGGGCATCACAGCAGCCACAAGGGGGTAGGTACACTTTCATTCAGCTGACTCTGCATGCATTACGAGGTTTCTGGGTGGGGGAGGTGGGCTGTGGGTTCCCCTAGGCCAGGGCAAGTTTTGTAGGCAAGGTCCCTTCATGAGGCAGGCTATGTGGCACCCCAACCCCACCAGTGGTAAAAGCCAACTACAGCTAGTCAGGCTCCTGTGACTTCCATGTGTGCAGCAATCGGGCATAGGCCTTGTATCCCATGTCCCTGTGATTAATTAGGGAACTCTAAGTGCATGGCGTAGTGCAGAGGGCTGCTGTGTCTGTAGTGTCCACCAAAGGTAGTGGTATTGTATGCACTGACATGTCTTTCTTCTGTCTTCCTCCCTTTTTGTGGTCTCCCTGTTCTTGTGTGCATTAGCATCATCAGGCAGAGGAGCAGTGGCACTGGAGGAGGGAGCTGCATCCCACATGGCCCTGGAGGGCGAGACAACTGAGTCTGAAGCCACCAGTGGGACGGAGGGCGAGGGGAGCTCCACGGCGGGGACAGGAGATGACATCAGTGACAGCGACTCCTCCTCTGATGGGAGCTCCCTTGCGGTGGCGGGCCCCTTTGTGCCCCCCGCATCAACAGGTACAGCTGCCACCCCCTACCAGCACCACCCTCTCAGCAGCCCCTCACCGTGTGTCCCATGTCCGCTCACCCAGGAGGGTGGGCATCTCCTTCACCCCAGACACCTTAGGCCCTGCCCAGTCAGCCCTGCTGCCCTCAGTGAGGAGGCTATTGACCTCCTGAAATCATCACTGTTGGGCAGTCTACCATTCTGAATGCCATCCAGGGTGTAGAGAGGCATTTGCAACAAACAAATGCATACCTGGAGGGCATTCATTCTGGCCAGGCATCCCAACAGAGAGCATTTCAGGCTCTGGCCTAAGCACTGATGGAAGCCATTGTCCATGTGTCCAGCCTCCCCCCTGCAACTTCCTCCACCCAGACCCAATCCCCTGTACCTCAGCCTATCCCAAGCACACCATCAGACCAGCATGCACACACCTCAACACACAAGGGTTGCTCTGGCAAACATAAGCACCACACATCCCACAGGCACTCACACATGCATCATACCCATGCACACATACCAGCATCCACTGCCTCCACTGTGTCCCCCTCCTCCACGTCTCCCTCCTCTCTCCCTGTCTCGTCTCCACTCACACCTACATGCCCTATACCTTCAGCCACTACCTCCATCACCAGCACGCCCATCACCACACACCGCTCACGTGCACTCACCACCCCCACTACCATTCACACATCCCCTGTGTCCTCTACCAGTGTGTCTGTGTGCCCTCCTCCCAAACTACACAAACCCAGCCACACACCCACCCAACAGCCATCCACCTCACAACAGCCTCCAGCCCATGCACCTTCGCCCAAAGTCAGCAAAAGTACACCTCCTACAACCACTACCTCTTCCTCCACTCCCAAACACCCTCCATCTACCCATCCCAGTGTGTCTAAAAAGCTTTTCCCGCCTAATATTGACCTCTTCCATACACCTCCCCCCCGTCCGTCCCCTGGGGCCCGCCTTTCCAAGGCCCAACCCAGCACCTCAGCCACCACATCACCGGGCACAGTGGTGCCAGCAACTGCAGGCTTCTGGACTGCACGAAGCAACAGGGCTGCAAGTGTTCCACGGAGCGAGGGCAAGGACATTCCGCCACCTCCAAAAGTAAAAAATTGATCACATCCCAGAGGGAGAAGGCGAAAACACCTGCCACCAAGGGCTCAGGCAAAACAAAAGTGGATAGTGGCAAGACAGCTGCGCCACCATGCAAGGTGGGGAAGGGCCAGAAAATCAAGGGCAGGTTCACATCAATGCCAACCTGCATGGTGGACAAGACCGCCACCAGCACCGCCACCTGCACCACCACCAGCACCGCAGTCAACGAGCCTTCCACCAGCACCGTAGTCACTGAGCCCGCCACCAGCACCGATGCCACAAGGACCGCCACCAGCACCGCCACCACAGAGCCCACCGCCAGCACCAATGCCACAAAAACTTCCACCAGCACCACCACCACAGAGCCCGCCACCAGCACCGATGCCACAGAGGCCGCTGCAAGCACCAATGCCACTGACACCGCCGCCAACACCGCCAGCGGCCCGCAACATCCTGAGCCCATGGCACCACCGCAGACATGGCTGCCATCCCCAGTGGTCAGTCGTACGAGGCTGGTGGTCAGTTCCAGGAGCCTGGGCAGCTTGTATGTTGCACCACCGTCATTGGAGTATCACATCCACTACCTCTGTCTTTGGCAGGATGAAGCACTCTGGGCACTAAGCCCCCTCCAGAACCAGTGGAGTATGACATCCCCTACCTCTGTCCTTGTCAGGATGAAGCACTCTGGGCACCAAGCCCTCCAGAACCAGTGGAGTATCACATCCACTATCTCTGTCCTTGGCAGGATGAAGCACTCTGGGCACCAAGCCCCCTCCAGAACCAGTGGAGTATCACATCCACTACCTCAGTCCTTGGCAGGATGAAGCACTCTGTGCACCAAGCCCCTTCCAGAACCAGTGGAAAAAGGCATCCACTACCTCCCCCCCGTCCGTCCCCTAGGGCCCGCCTTTCCAGATCCCAACCCAGCACCTCAGCCACCACATCACTGGGCACAGTGGTGCCAGCAACTGCGGGCTTTTGGAGTGTGCCAAGCAACAGGGCTGCCAGTGTTCCACGGAGCGAGGACAAGCACATTCCGCCATCTCCAAAAGTAAAAAAGTTGCCCACATCCCAGCGGGAGAAAGCAAAAACACCTGACACCAAGGGCTCAGGCAAAACAAAAGTGGATATTGGCAAGACAGCTGCACCACCATGCAAGGTGGGGAAGGGCCAGAAAATCAAGGGCAGGTCCACGTTGACGCCAACCTGCATGGCGGACAAGACTGCCACCAGCACCACCACCCGCACCACCACCAGCACCGCAGTCACTGAGCCCGCCACCAGGACCGCCGCCACAAAGACCACCACCAGCACCGCCGCCACAGAGCCCACCGCCAGCACCGATGCCACAGAGGCCGCCGCCAGCACCGATGCCACAGAGGCCGCCGCCAGCACCGATGCCACAGAGGCCGCCACCACCCCCGCCACCACAGAGCCCGCCGCCAGCATCGATGCCAAAGAGGCCGCCGCAAGCACTGATGCCACTGACACCGCTGCCAGAACCGCCAGCGGCCCCGCAACATCCTGAGCCAGTGGCACCACAGCAGATATGGCTGCCATCCCCAGTGGTCAGTCGTACGAGGCTGGTGGTCAGTTCCAGGAGCCTGGGCAGCTTGTATGTTGCACCACCGTCAGTGGAGTATCACATCCACTACCTCTGTTCTTGGCAGGATGAAGCACTCTGTGCACCAAGCCCCCTCCAGAACCAGTGGAGTAACACATCCACTACCTCAGTCCTTGGCAGGATGAAGCACTCTGGGCACCAAGCTCCCTCCAGAACCAGTGGAGTATCACATCGACTACCTCAGTCCTTGGCAGGATGAAGCACTCTGGGCACTAAGCCCCCTCCAGAACCAGTGGAGAAAGGCATCCACTACATCTGTCCTTGGCAGGATGAAGCACTCTTGGCAACAAGCCCCCTCCAGAACCAGTGGAGTATCACATCCACTGCCTCAGTCCTTGGCAGGATGAAACACTCTGGGCACCAAGCCCCCTCCAGAACCAGTGGAGTATCACATCCACTACCTCAGTCCTTTGCAGGATGAAGCACTCTGGGCACCAAGCCCCCTCCAGAACCAGTGGAGAAAGGCATCCACTACCTCAGTCCTTGGCAGGATGAAGCACTCTGGGCACTAAGCACCCTCCAGAACCAGTGGAGAAAGGCATCCACTACATCTGTCCTTGGCAGGATGAAGCACTCTGGGCACCAAGCCCCCTCCAGAACCAGTGGAGTATCACATCCACTACCTCAGTCTTTGGCAGGATGAAGCACTCTGGGCACCAAGCCCCCTCCAGAACCAGTGGAGTATCACATCCACTACCTCAGTCCTTGGCAGGATGAAGCACTCTGGGCACCAAGCCCCCTCAAGAACCAGTGGAGAAAGGCATCCACTACCTCAGTCCTTGGCAGGATGAAGCACTCTGGGCACCAAGCCCCCTCCAGAACCGGTGGAGTATCACATCCACTACCTCAGTCTTTGGCAGGATGAAGCACTCTGGGCACCAAGCCCCCTCCAGAACCAGTGGAGTATCACATCCACTACCTCAGTCCTTGGCACGGATGAAGCACTCTGGGCACCAAGCCCCCTCCAGAACCAGCGGAGAAAGGCATCCACTACCTCCTTGGCAGGATGAAGCACTCTGGGCACCAAGCCCCCTCGAGAACCAGTGGACACTGTTATCCACTTGAGAGACTGTGGCTTTGCACTCCCCAGGATAATGCAGTGGGCAACCCACCCACTGGAGAGACTTGAGAGACTATGGCTTTGCCCTCCCCAGGATAATGCAGTGGGCAAACCGCCCACTGGAGAGACTTGAGAGACTGTGGCTTTGCACTCCCCAGGATAATGCAGTGGGCAAACCGCCCACTGGAGAAACTTGAGAGACTGTGGCTTTGCACTCCCTAGGATAATGCAGTGTGCAAACCGCCCACTGGAGAGACTTGAGAGACTGTGGCTTTGCACTCCCAAGGATAATGCAGTGGGCAAACCACCCACTGGAGAGACTTGAGAGACTGTGGCTTTGCACTCCCCATGATCCAGCAGTCGGCATGGGGCCCCCTCGTGGAGCTGGTGTCGTGCACTCATCCGGCAGAGGTGCCTCCACTTCCCTTCCTCCTGAGGTGCCTGTTTTATTTCGATCTGATTCCCCTGCAGTGTTCTCTCCGTTTGAACTCTGGTATCAAGTGTGGGCCTCGCCCATGCATTTTGGGCCCAGTGGTCCACGGACTATGAATGGTGCACTATCCAGACTTGTGCAGTTGGTGTACGTAATTGTTTATACTGTATTTCAAGTTTTGACTAATGGATATTTATTTATTACAATCGTTCAACTCATTTCCTTTTGTCCTTGAGTTCTTCCGGGGGGAGTGGAGGGGTGTAAATGTAATGTTGCAGCATGTATTTGTGTGTATGGTGTTGTGGCACTCTCTTTTCCCTCCCCCTTTCCTGTGTTGTAGGTGCAGTACTAACCGTGGTCGTCACCGCCGTCTTTCGTGCTCCTGGTAGAGGAGCAGGAATACCATCGCAGGGAGTATTTGGAGTTCTGGCTCCATGGCATCCTGGTTCCTCGTGGAATGTGTGGAGGTGAGTGTTTTCTCTACCAAGTCCTGTTTCTGCCGTGTTTTTGTTTGCATTGGTTCCGCCCCGGAAAAGGTGGCAGATTGGCCTCTCATAATAGTGTGGGCAGTACATTGTCTTCCGTCTGTCTGTTGGCGGTGACCGCCGCAGTGTTTGTTTGTACCGCTGTGGCGATCGGAGTGTTAAAGTGGCTGTCTATGTTGGCGGTTTCCGCCATGGTCATGACTCCATTTGATTTCCGCCGGCTTGTTGGCGGTCTTATCGCCGCTTTAACACCAACCGCCAGGGTTGTAATGAGGGCCTATGGCTAAAAGGGAAGTGAGTTTCACCATGCTTCACGTAGAGAAGTTAGAAAAGTTGCCTTTCACAGTTGTAGAGACTCCTTCAACAGTATGGCTCCTACATGGCATCATTAATCTGCCCATTTCCATTTTTCAATTTTCGAAATGCCTGAAACATCTTGCTGTGGGCAGGTACGTGAAACTAGGCAATAGCTATATTAAAGAAAAGTGGGAGTTGCCCTTTGAATACAAATGTCTGAACGGCGAAACATAGGTCTTTCTCAGTAGAAGAGACTACTGTTAGTCATTCAATGATCTGCAAGCAGGTGTCCCTTCATGGCATTTGCAATGCGGGGGTCATCAACTTGGCCTGTTTTCTGAAGGGTACTCTTGTCCCTTTGACTCGACCAGCATTTCATGTACTTTCGAATGGAAGTTATGTGGTGCTGAGCAACCAAAGCTGTTGTGGTATGTGACCAAGAATTGCCTACGCAATTTCAGTTACTAAGGTCGTTACATGTTGTGGACAAATGTTATTCCCCCCCCCACATGAGAACTAAAATTATCAGACATGTGGCCTCACATTGATACTATTTATGTAAATTATGACAAGCTGAGCAGACTAAGGGGGTAATTCTGACCCTGGCGGTCACCGACCACGGGAGCACCGCCAACAGGCTGGCGGTGCCCCGTCGAGCATTCTGACCGCGGCGGTTCAGCCGCGGTCAGAAACGGAAAGTCGGCGGTCTCCCGCCGACTTTCCGCTGCTCGGGAGAATCCTCCATGGCGGCGGAGCGCGCTCCGCCGCCATGGGGATTCTGACACCCCCTACCGCCATCCTGTTCCTGGCGGGTCTCCCGCCAGGAACAGGATGGCGGTAGGGGGTGCCGCCAATGGCATGGGCACTGAAGGGGCCCCCGTAAGAGGACCCCACAATGTATTTCAGTGTCTGCCATGCAGACACTGAAATACGCGACGGGTGCCACTGCACCCGTCGCACCCCTGCAACTCCGCCGGCTCCATTCGGAGCCGGCATCCTCGTTGCAGGGGCATTTCCGCTGGGCCGGCGGGCGCTCTTTTGGAGAGCGCCCGCCGGCCCAGCGGAAATGTAAGAATGGCTGCCGCGGTCATTTGTCGGCGGGACTATGGCGGGCGGCCTCCGCCGCCCGCCATAGTCAGAATCAGGCCCTAAATGTTTAAAAAACAAGTCGCGTTGCCATCAGCTAGGAAGACGTATGCTCTCCAGATTGCGAGATCACCAGCTGAGATATAATCCCTATTAAATACCAACTTTCCCAAGCACTTTGGAGAGCTGGTATCCAGAATTTTCAATGCCTCGAGCATGACTGGGATTGTCCATTTCTTTAAGGCTGTTGGGCCTGGATTTGTGTCCATTTTCCAGACTTTCTTCGGAGTCATTCCATCAGCCATCCATTCACTCTTTTCAGGTGTGTTTGAAGGCTTGCCTATAATTTTGGTGGAATACTGCTGCTATTTCTTCTGATTTGCAGTGGTTGCGTCTTTCCTTCTACGCAAAGCAATGGAGCCACTGCCACCAGCTCAACTGTGCCGTGAACGCATGGTTCAGATCTTCAATGCTTCGTTGCTGGAGGAATTGAAACGTGATTGGTCATTGTCATTCTGACCACTCCTATGGTGTGTGCAACCAGTCTTTCGCTGCGTATGGTGCCTCTTTGAACACTTGCCTACAGTGTGTCTTGCTGTTACGCCAGTGCCTCCTGTGCCTCCTGTGGACCAAGCACTGCTGATGTCCCCGATGAGGGTTCATTCACGGTCATGCCCGTTGAGACTAAGGGTGATTCGCGAGGCCACTTATGAGCCACCCTTGGTGAACGATCTGGCTCTTTTTGGTGCTGTGAAGAGTTCCACTCCTGCAGGTGGACCTGCACAAGAGACTGCTATGCACTACTGCTTCATGGACCTGTCCGCCCATCCTCTGATCAATCTAACATCTGACGATGTGGCCTCTTTCCCGAGGTCCTTTCCATTCGATGGCTCAGAAGATGCTCTTCAAGATCATGACTATTGTTAGAAAATTTGATGATTGACTTACAATTTCAAATTCAGTATTTGCATTCCTAGCCCTTACTTTGGCCTGCTGTGCTTGTCATGGTCGACATTAGGTCTCTTCCTTTGTTTTTTAGCTATTTTGGGTTTTAAATTTTTTTTAAGTATAAGCTTTTAGCTTTTAGTCCAGAGAGATTTTTACCATTTGGGTTCATTCACCGTTGGTGGCTTCACAACTATGGCGTCATACATGTTACGGCAATGGGGAGGGCGTAGTGAATCCTAGTTTTTTTAATGGAAAACAGGAGTTAGCTTAGCCTTTGGCTTGCAGACTTGTGTCCCCGGTACCTAGTGCCTTTTACCCTACTTATCTTGCTCTGTTTTAGCACATGTATTTAATTATATCTTTTAAGATGGCTGCCTTGTTTTTAGTTAGGCCCATGTTTTAGTTTCTCGTTATCACTGCCACCGCTCTAAGGCGTCAATATCAACTGACAAAGATAAACAAACTGTAGGTGTTCACATTAGGTACTTTCCCTCTTCACGCCTTCGAGGGAGTCGTTTATATAAATGACAGTCCCAAGCATGTCTTGTTATCTATTGTTTGGGAACAGAACAAGGGTCCAAGCAAATCTGTATAAATACTCCTCACTTAAACAGATAGTCAGAGGGATTCTGACCAGATGCCATTACTGCTATCAAAGCTACACGTCGCTTAGACGCTGACCCAGTCTTCGTGTCCCTATGGAGTCTGAGCTAGAGACCTCATTCCAAGGTAACGAGGGTTGAGAGGCTCTTTTCTTGGACATGGCTTGGCAGATTAGGTTTAACACACCTAGCTCTCTTTTAGGTTAAAGATTAGGTACATCATATTAGGGTATTAGGACATATCTCATACTTTATGTCACTTCATGCCATTGCAAGATGGTGGGGGTCTTTGTACTAATGACTCTTGTCTTTACACTAATGACTCTTGTCTTTACCCTTATGTCCCTTGCACTGTTCCTTTTGCTAATCATTGCAGCCCATGCACCTTATTGCAGATTTCAGTTTTGTTCAACAAAACCTATTGAAACCTTTCTGTATCTTCTTTATTGCCTGTGTTTGATTGAGACATGTTGTTCATGTGAGAAAAGGGGTAATCTCTGTTTAACCACGACATTCCCTCAGATGTCACACATTGGAATCCATGCGTTGAGGCTGCCACAAATCAACTTTTACTGTTTGGGTTTTTGGTGAGGTGCTGCGGGTGAGCCGGGAGGGTTTGGACGACAGTTGTGACTTGAAGGACTGGCATAGTCACCTACAAGCATAAGTACTGTCATCCTTAAAGCAGCAGTCTTGCCTAGAGCAAGAGTCCAACCACGACACTACTGAATATTGACTCCCTTATTCAGATACTTTGGCTGAATATGTGTTACATATTTTATCAGTGTGAAAGTAATTCATCATGTATTTTAGGATCCAAGGATTTTTTAAGTGATCCAAACAGGAAGGATCTAGCACCAGTGTGTGTGTTTTTCTATTCAGGCTCCACCCTAAAGCTTCATGATATTGAAAGCTCCCTCCAGATGCACAGTTCTCTTCCCTTTTGCTTGAGGGTGCCTAAAGAGTTTGGGTCTCATTTACAAGGCGCAAGCGACACACTGTACCACCGAAGCATCATTTTCTTTGGCACTCCAGTGGTGCAGTGTGCCGGTCCATATTTACAAGGCCATGCAAATCCACCATGTGTGGCTTTTCACGGCCTTGTAAATATGGACCCCTTTTACACACAACACTGTGTGAAAAGGGCATTCCATCGGTGTTGTTCTGGATGTTCCCACAGCAACACCCATGGAAACCGATGGAACCTGACATTCCCACATTTACAAGTCTGGGAATGGGTCAGATTCCTGTGGTGCAACGGGGAGAAATAACATAATTTCTTGCCATTTTTACCTCTTTCTCTTTGTGCTGCAGAATAAACACCATTAACTATTGTTTATATGCAGGAAGTTGTCCCTTCTTGTACATAAACAATCACCCCCGGAATGCAGGCATCCTTGCACCATGGTTCAAGGGTGTCTACATTGGCACTAGGCAGCACTTTGTGCACCAGCGCAAGGGACAAGGACAGGAATACAGCGCTTTCCTGCCCTTTTGTGTTGACGCAGGGGTGAGCAACAAAAAAGGCCTGTGGCACTGACCTGTGCCAAAACATAGTAAATGAGGCCATAAATTTGTGAATTATTTGACCTCCTTGGCATGTAATTGACTGTCCCACCAATGAAAAGGCAACCAGTATAAGACAACTTTGTTTGCTTTCAAACACTATTGGTAAGATGTAATGTTTGATATAATCAATTGTACACCATAGTACTTTATTTTTTGTATTAGTCACATAGCTCAATAGGAACAAGGAGTCTGTACCTTGTTAGTACTATCAAGTGCTATGTAAGTATTGCTATTGTATTTATTTATTTATATGTAATACATGGGATTCTGTAATCCCTGTGTAAATAAAAATTAAATTTCTTTATAATCTGCAGCTTCTGACACACACAGCCGCCTTTTGTAGGGAAAAGTTGTCAGAGCTTGACTAATACCGATTTAGAGCCCGCTATAGGGGGCTACCAGCCATTAAAGGGCCGCTCCAGCACTGAAGGCTTGAGCCGAAGGCGAGGGCCTTTAACAAGGGAGCGGGCTTTTAATTGCCAGTAGAGCCCGCTACGGCGGGCCCTAAGGATATTCGAACATTCTGCCACTAGAGGGAAGAATGTTCTAATAAATAAAACAAAGTCCTCATGGAGCCTGAGGGGATTGAAACTCCTTGGGCTCCATGAGGCCTTTGTTCACAGCTGTTGCTGTGAACAAAGAGAACACTGGAATGTTGACACTCCAGCCTTTTACCAGCCAGTAAAAGCCCAGAGCACTACATTGTCTGCAATCAAGATCCCAACAATCCAATGTTTCAATATAGGTTATTACAGTCAGGTTCCGATGTCATAATGCTTGCTGTCAGAGCCCGCAGCCCAGGTAAAAGGCAGGTCAGGTCATGTATCATAATTGAAACACCTGTTGAAAGCAACAAAGGAAATGTTGACTATCTTTCTTCTGCTCTAGCTTGCTGTGCTGAGCAGAGTAAATATGTTTATTTTTTGCACTCTATAAATAGAGAAAATCTCGAATCTTTCTGCTTGTTTCTACACTTTCGAAGTGAATGCATTTTTTATAAAAAAAAGACTTGTATTGTACTGTTTCTAATATCTGTTTGCAGCAAATATCTAATAGGTTTTTGATGTTTTTAGTTTTGCACTAGAGGTTTTATTTGTATTCTTCATGATTGCAAATATGCTCGCTCTTTCATATGAAACAGCTATGCACCAAGGCTTTAGGTAGTTTGTGGGAAAGGTGATGGTGTGATCATGTATGATATGGGATAAAGTACACCCTGGCATATTTGATAAGGATGTTGCAAGTCACTTTGGAGTTCCTTAACCTTATGTAGAAACTTGGCCTTTGGCCTCATTCGTAAATATGGTTCTGGAACTTTTCGGTGGCTTGCAATATCCTTATAATGTATAGCAAGATATACATTATCCCGTATATAAAAGTCGACTAGTGATGCACCCAGTCACCTATTATATAGAGAAGATGTCAGAATTTGAAAGTAATAGGCTCTTGCAGTCAAGTTCTGATGTCACAATGCCTGCTGTCAGAGCCAACAGCTGAGGTGAAAGATAGGTCATGTCTCAAGCATAATTAAAGCAGCAGTCTATAGCAACAAAAATTGAAGCATTGCTTCTCTTTCTTCTGCTGTATTTCAGTTACAAGCAGAAAGAACACATTGTTCTTGTACTCCCTAGATTAGTCTACAAAATCAAGCTATTGTAGTTTTTTCCTATTTGTATTAAAAAACTGACTTGTATTAAACCGATCCTTGATGTGTTTAATTTTGCACTGAAAGTTTTATTTTATTCTTCATGTTTGCAAACATGCTCTTTCTTTGATATGAAAGAGTTACATACCATGGTTTTAAGTAGCTTTTGGGAAAGGTAATGGTATGACTATGTATTATATGGGATAAAGTATCCCCTGACGTGCATGATAAGGATATGGCAAGTCACCTTGGCGTTCCATAACTTTATAAAGGAATTTAGCCTTTGGCTTCATTCTTTTACCTGGTTATGAAATTCCTCTGATACTTGCAAAATCATTTTTGTTTACAGCAGGATGTACTTTACTTCTTATATAATTAAAAAAAAGCACTGCAGTTTGTCCATATGTTACTTCAGTTCCTTTCAGAGAAGGAAAATACAGCTTGATGGCCACTTGATGAGTCACAGGTTAATTTTGACATGCTGGTCTGGGAGACCATTTATATTATTTATATTAGACCTGTCTTTATGTTGGGTCAAATTAAATGTAAGTCTCAATATTTCTGTTTTCAAAACTTTCCTGAAATTCTTGTGGATTGATTCAAATCTTAAATGTCAGCTGAAGGTGTGCAGGAGTTAAAGCACTTGCACTCTCAGTTATCTTCTTCCATGTTTCATTCATGTTTCATTCCTGTGTATGACAATTGGGTTATTAGGCAGGCAGATGGTGAACAAAGGACCCTGTCTGTGTTGCAATGAGCTGTCACTTTCGGCAGGTAGGTATACATTTCGATCCAGTCTTGTTTATGGATGTTGCACACAACCTTAAATTTCATTACAAGACCAGAGGCTATCATATATGCATAAATCTTTTATTGCTGTCTCAACACGCAGCCCTGGAAGAAACAATCAATATAACCCATCATAAAACCAAATTCTATTCTGAATTCTTGAAGCAGAGTATTCAAACACCTGCCACACAAACACATCCTTCTGTTATTGGCTGCTACAAACAAGAAAGTAATGCATCTTTCTGTGTTTACCTTCACTAACTTTCAGTTTAAAGCTTTCTCTGTCACTTTAACCCTTCTCTCTTTTTCCAGTTTATGGATGGGTCACTTTTCTGTTTCATGGCATGAAGCACTCATAGACCGAATATTTTTGGACAGATTTGCTCTACTAATTTGAACAGGGATTAAATAAAGCATGAATTTTGGAAAGAAAGACATTCTTTTAAAACGAGCCCTTCTAATCGCCTTATGAGAAATCCAATTAATGTACCTCCATGTTTTCAGCTCAATTTTACACCCAGTGGACTTTTCAATCTTTGATAAAAGACCGGAAAATACTCGCATTAGCCCCTGGGAATTGAGGATATGATACCAATTGCCTATGTCCCTCTGATTCCCGAAGGATGCCTGGCCAATAAGAGAGGGGCGTTGATCTAGAAAGGCAGTAAATGGATGCAAAAAATGCTGAATCTGCAGATAAGCATACTTGAGAGAGATGGGGATAGGAAGTGCTACCTGACATTGATCCCAGGTTTTGACTTGATTACATGCTAAAAAGTTGGAAAAGCTGGTAAACCTCGCAATTAACCAGTGGTTTACATGCGCCGGAATCAGATATCAGCCCATCATCCCTGACTGAGTCAAAGATATTTTAGAAAAAAATGAAGGACTATGATATTTTTCTCGAAAATGTGAATGCCTAGCATAGATTATGAAGGGGACTTTATATCTAGTTTGTTTGGGTTGTCTTGGGAATTTAAGAATAGAAACTAGCTGACAGCCATTCTCACCTAGCATTTTATTGAAATAAAAGCTAGAATTAGGAAATAGGGCTGTTCTAGAGGTCCAATCGATAAATGCAGAGTCATAATAATACCTAAAGTTTGGAAGGGCCTGACCCCCATCTTCCACTGCAAGGGATAGAGTCTCCAATTGAGCCCTTGTTTTTTTATATTGGCCCATACAAACTGCCGGAGC
This sequence comes from Pleurodeles waltl, assembly GCF_031143425.1. NCBI lineage: Eukaryota > Metazoa > Chordata > Amphibia > Caudata > Salamandridae > Pleurodeles > Pleurodeles waltl. Next base: position 166,345,514 of record NC_090443.1, on the reverse strand, counting down.
AGTGCATCTAGATCTTTAAAAAAAATTGCTGAATTTTGATGATCACGCTGGAAAAAATGAACAAGAGAAGAGGAAGGATCATCATTTTCAACCAATGCTACACGACCAATGATTGATAATGGAGATGTTTGCCATTTTTGTAATAGAAGTTGTACTTTTTTTAAAGTAGGGACATAGTCTAAGGCAAAAAGCTCCGAAACATCATGGGAGACATAGATTTCCAAATATCTTATAGGATGATGAAGGCGAAACTGAGCCCGCATCTCGATTGGAAGAACCTTCTCAGTGGCATTGAACAAAATGGCTGATTTAGAGTGATTAATCCTATACCCCCCCCCCAACTCTGTGAAGGCCATTATTTTGACAAAGGCTCTAGCAATATTAGAAGAATCTGCTGCCAAATAAAGTATCATATCAACAGCAAAGAGTTTTAATTCCGAGGCCTGAGCCAAAGGAGGAAGGATGGAAGCATTTTGTCGTATTGCCGCCACTAGGGGTTCGATGAATAATGTAAAAACCACCGGGAAAAAGGGGCATCCCTGGTGCGTACCCCACTGAACTTGAAGAGTACCAGCTATACATGAGTTGATAAGAATATTTATTTGAACTTTAGAATAGAGGTTACGCAAAATCTAAATAAATAGACTAGGAAACTTGAATTTCAAGAGTCCCCTTGAACTAAATCAAAGGCTTTCTCAGCATCCAGCATTACAATTGCCACTGGTTTAATGTTATTTGAATAGTAATCTATTACCTGAAATAAAAAGGTGGTATTTGAAGCTAATAACCTACCCGGGAGAAAAACGCACTGATCTTCGTGAATAAGATCCTGTACTACTAAAGTCAATCTGCATGCCAAAAGTTTGCCGAAAAGCTTATAATCAAACTTTAGTAGGCTAATCGCACAATATGAGTCCAGTTTCTTTGATGGCTTAGCTTTTTTCAAGAAGCTGATCACCGTGGCTCTTGTAAAGTATGCATGTATGTCTGCTCCCTGCAGAATATAGTTGAACAGAAGAGCGAGACACCCGGCTATCTGATCTACAACGGTTTTATAGACTTCTGCCGGTATGCCATCTTCCCCACAGGCCTTCCCATTTGACAAGATCAATATAGCCTCCTTTACCTCATCAAGTGAAATGGGAGAGATAAGGTTTGCCCTTGCGGATTAATCTAGACTGGGTAAAGTAACTGAATCCAAATATTGCTCAATCCGCTGCACATTCGTTAGAATGGAACCCGCACATATTTTTGCATAGTGAGAGATAAAAACTCTTTCAAATTCCTCTGGACATCTTACCATCACATCCGATCCCTCATCAAAGATGGATTTAATAGTATTTTTGTGGGTTTTTAATTTATCGACTGAACTGGCCAAAAATTTACCGACGTGTTTGCATTCTTCCTACCAATTCTGCATACATGTATGTTGATTAACTATCTTGCGAGCTAAGAAAATGTCACTGATCTTAGCCTGTGCCCTTCTTAGCCTTCAGAGCACCTCTGGTCTTTGGGAAGTCAGAAGTGCCCTTTTTGCTTGATTAAGCTCTAGTTGGAGCTCGTTCACCTTTTGCTTGTTAGATTTAGCCAAAAATGCCTTATATGATATAGCTTCTCCTCTTACATGTGCTTTAAGTGATTCCCAGATAAAAAATGGGGATGCAGAACCAATGTTGACTTCTAGAAAGCTATTTATAGAGGTTTTGAGAGTCTGAACCCATCCTTCGTCTACCAACAACGATTTATCAAAGCTCCAGCGCGGACGAGCACCAAGCTTGCCAAAAACATTAAGGTTAACCTGGGGTGCTAAGTGATCAGAAAAGGGATTGTGAATTATATAAGAGTTATTATGAGGAAGGAGTAATTAAGTTAAAATAAAGTCAATTCTAGAAGCAGTATTATATATTTTTTTTAAATACGTATGGTTGTAATCCTGCGAATGGTCAGTCCTACAACCATCAACCAATGGCCAAGTCTGAGGTAATTTTGGCCAGCCACTGAGAGGTTTTATGTTTATTCTGCCTCTTGTTCTTAGAAGAGGAATCAAGCTAAAGATCAGGAATAACATTAAAATCTCCTCCAATGATTAAAAGGCTGGGGAGTAGAGTTAATGCCTTATAAGGCTCTGGAGGGCAGAGGGATCATCCTCTAATGGGCCATAGAAACTTGCAAAATGAGTGTGATTATTTGAAATAAGTGTGCTAATTACAACCCAATGAGCCTATGAGCCACTGATACACCTTCCCCGGGAATTCTTTAGTCACAAAGATGGCAACCCTCTGAACAGCGGCGTTTGCCGAAGCATAATAAGCTTGGGCGATTACTTTTTGAAGCTTAGGAGGCTTATTCTGGCACTTCAAGTGTGGTTCCTGTAGAAGAAAGATCTGCGATTGCGAGGTCCTTCACCATTTAATTAAACAGTAAGCTTAACTTGGTTATTAGCGCCATTGATATTACAGGAAATAACTCCTAATTCAGCCCGTAGCCCCCTTTTATCAACCATAGTCAACCTATGTCGCAGTCTTGGGTACCTTCCATAGTGATTTTTTTTAAAAGAAGCTCTATCCCAATTGAAATCCACTTCGATGTCTACTTTATCAACTGCTCTTTTCCCCCCCAGGTGCAACCCCCCCCCACCGTGAAGCAAAATCTCCCCCCCTTCCCTGGCGGGTCCAACCCATCATGAACCCACCAGACAATGATCCCCCCTCTTTCCCAAACCCTGAACCACATTATCAGTGTTGAGAACATTACTCATCCTGGCCCCTCCCTCCCTTATGTCCCCTGTTATTCCCCGTCCACTGTGACCCCCCCCCACCTCCCGGAAATGAGTGCACTGTCTTGGCACTCAAAGAGCCTGATTCCCCATGATCCGCAGACCGGCGGGTGGAAACATCCGAGGAGGGGAAAAGAAAGAAAATATTGATTGAAACATTAAACAATGCGTGAAAGAAGTCTTTAGACCAAAAGTTTCCCTACCTGCTCCCTTTCCTCCTCTTGCCCCTGATACTCTATTTATCTTGTCTTAGCTTGTCACCTCCTTGCCCCCTCCCCCCAACTTCATCTCTCCCTAGTCTCCTACGGACATCATTTCAAAGAAGCAAGAAAATCCTTTGCATCCTGTACCCGTAAAAAACATGCGTTTGACTTTGAACAGAACTTTCAGTTTGGCTAATTGGACAATACCCGTCGGTGCCCCTAGCCTTTTGAAATAGCCGATCAGTCCAACGAATTCACGTCGCCTATAGGCCACTGTAATCAACATATCTGAAAACACATTAAAGCTGAACGTGTCACCAGATTTAAAGTTCCTCCTATTGATTGCTTGTGAAAGGTTCTGTTCTTTAATCCTAAAATATCCAACATTGACTAATATAGTACTAGGATATTTGCTGGGTGCATAAAAGGGACTGTGAGAAAACAGGGCTGATTGCAGAGGCCCCATAACTTTTTGCCCCCATTTTCCTCTTTTTGCTGGTGTTTTCCTGACTTTGAAGGTGCCCTGGGTACTGCTAACCAGTCCCAGGGCCTGTGCTCTGTGTAAAATGGATATGCAAATTAGGCTAATTATAAGTGGCTAAGTTAACCTACCTATAAGTCCCTAGTATATGGTATGGCATGTAGGTTTAGGGACCACAGCATAGGTGGTGCACACCTAGGTGCATTGCTGAGGTGCCCAGTGTCATTTGAAAAGCAAGCCTGCCTTGCTGGCTGCTTTTAAATTAAAGTTATATGCAAATTCGACTTTGGAATTAAAGGTACTTCCAAAGTCTTAAACTACCTTATTTTTACATATAAGTCACCCCTAAGGTGTGCCCTATGTGCCCCTAGGGCTGGGTGCCATGTAACTATAAGCAGGGACTTTATAAAAATAGATTTATAAGCCCTGGTGAGGTAAAAACAGCCAAATTTGTTTTTCCCTCATTGAAGTAAATGGCCTTCATAGGCTAGAATGGGCAGACTTTATTTTAAATTTTAAAGTCTCCTTAAATGTTTCATACCAATAATTTGGTATCAAATTAATTGTTGTAATAAATCCTACAACTTCCAGTTGTTGGATTTAATATAACTAGTTCAGGTAAAAAGTTTAGACTTTACCTAAAAAGTTGCCAATTTCAGCTCTGCATTGTTTTTGCTGCTGTGCTCTGATTGGCCAGCCTGCAGCAGCTTCTGCCAGGCTGCCTTGATGAGGTGTGAAGTGGCCAGGCTTCACACAAAGGAATGTGCTTGGGGGAGAGAATCTCCCCTCAGCAGATGGTGAGGCAGGAAGGGGGAGGGCTGCCAAACTGGTCTTCAAAGGCAGAGAAGGACATTTGCAGCACCCAGCAACACCCCCACATCCTGCAACCCCAGACAGCTAGGTGCCCCCTTGATTAGATTAGGAGAGGGCAGGAGAGGGGTGTGTTTATGATTTTTAGCCACACCAGTGGGTGGGCTCAGCCAGATGTAACCTCCAAAAATCAGATTCATCCATGTTGGATTTTTAGAGACTGTTGCCTTCTGGGATGGATTTTAGCCACACTTCCCAGGAAGTGGTCATCACAGGGGGACGACCCTGTCCCTGATTGGAGAACCAGGGCCCCCCTGCTTTTCACCCAGGAGCAAGGATAAAACTGGCAGACCTGCACCCACACCTCAGATCCCCTCCAGAAATCAACAAGAAAGGAACTAAAGAAGAAGAAGGACTGCCCTGCTGAGCCCCTGGCCTGCACCTGGAACCTGCACTCAGAAGGACTGCACCAGCTGCACTTGGGCTTCACCACAAGAAGGACTTTGCCTGGCTTCAACTGGTTCAAGGAGGGACTCCCTGTTTGCTACAGGTGAAAAATTGCTAACCAGAGTCCCCTGCACCAACTCCTGAAGAAAGCGACCAGCTGACCACTGTCCAGTGGCCAAAAAGGAGTTTGCGCCAGGTGCATTCTGGGAGTTGAAGTCCGCACCCCCCAAGGACCATCACAGAACTTCTGGACCCTTGGGGTGAGCTGTGGACCCCAAAAGAACCTTAAAAGAACATCTGGGTGAAGCCCCAGAAGTTTGGAAAAGATTTGAGAATTTTTGGAAAAAAGCTCCAGAGAGGGACCGACCCGCCGCTGAAATTCTAGCCGGCTTGCCTCAACCGCGACCCGGCCTGACTTCGTGGTTCGTCCCGGTAAAGAAAAACATCCAAAAAAGAGACTAAGTCCGAATGTAAAAAGTTGACCGGGACCTCCCAGCCATCGTATCCGAGAAGGGCTCCATGGACGTCGGATCAAGATCCAGGTTTAGCCCGGTCAAAGGATTTTCATCTCGAAAAAACAACTAAGTCCGAAGGTAAAAGTCTCCACCGAGGAAACCCACATCGCGTATCCGGACAAGGGCTCCAGGAGGTCGGATTCAACTGGCAGGTTCGTCCCGGTGAAGAAAAACTTCAAAATAAAGACTAAGTCAGAAGGTAACTTTTTAACCGAAGCCTCCCGCGACCTGTAGCCGAGCAGGGCTCCATCGCGGTCGGCCTGAAAGTTTGACTTTGCCCCGGTCGAGGTGCAACCAGATGACCCGATTGGCGCTTTTTGTTTCTAAGCGCTAGAAAAGTAATAATTCTTTAAAAATTCATATCTCCGGTTCCCCTGAACAGATTTTAATCGTTTTTGTGTCATTTTAAAGATAACAATATAAACTATTTTTATAAATTGGTTTTGGATTTTTAAACTGTTTCCTGTGTTTTATTTAATTACTGTTTTGTGATATTTGAATGCTTTACACTTTGTCTCCTAAGTTAAGCCTTGACGCTCGTTGCCAAGCTACCAAGGGTTGAGCTGGGATTAATTTACTGAGACCTAACTGTACCTATGTGGAGGTTGGTGGCTTGTTGCTAGGTGTAGGTACCTACCTGCCCTACCAATAACCCATTTTCCAACAGGGACCATGTGAGCACACATTATGGAAGGATCCGCTTAGGGCTTAGCTCGATCTGGAAGAATACAGTTACATATAAGATCCAAGACTGTCTTAGTTACTGATGAAGCAGCCTCCAAGTCTTCCGGGAGCACTACAAATCTGAGATTCGAACACAGCAATCTATTTTCCAATTCGTCTAGCTTAAGCTGAAGACTTTCAAGTTCTGATTGGATCCGAGGTATAGTCTACTCTGATTGATTCCTCATGTCCTGTATATCCGAAACTCTCTGTTCCACCTGAGCTAATCTTGAAGAAAGATAAGTGAAGTGAGAGTTCAGCTGGCTAAGCTGATCCTTAGTCTCCTTATGGACCACCTCCTGAGATAACTTAATTGCCCGCAACTCTTCTAAAATCTGCCCCATCCATTCTTCCATTGAGATGGTCTGAGGTGGCTTGAACATTGGGCTGTGGATACCTGGGTTAGAGCTGGGGGTGCTAGGAATTGCTTGCATGATTGGTGATGCTAGGTTGAATACTGACCCAGAGTTGTCTAGACTGACATTAGTGGTTACGGCTGGGGCTAAAGAGCTGTCCCTCGCTCCCTTTTTGCCTCCTGGAAGTGTGGCTTCTTGTCCTGCTTCATTAACATTGTCATTTTCCAGTACTTTTGACATTATCTTTGCTAGGTTAGTGATAATAGAGAACAAGGGATGCGTTGACCTTTCCTTAAATTGCAGACTGCTTTTGAGAGCCATAGGCTGGAGGCTGTCGGGGCAGTAGAGAAAGATGATAAGGCTGTTATGTGGGGGTAATTTGGTGTGTTGTGGACCTGAGCTTGAAGTTGCAATGATCGTCCTGATGTCTGCAAATTGGTGCTTCTCCTGCGTTATGCACCAATGGCCCAGAGAGAGCTAGTTGGGGAGGTGATAGTGCCTGTGATACTTCCTGTATTATTGAGGTAGCTCTTAAAACCTCTCCTAGAAGCCGTTGCCCCGAACTGGACTTCAGCCTACTTAAAGGCTGGAGTTAAAGTTTTAGCCTTAACATTTTTGCCCATTATCCGTGACCTACAGCTTGCGTCGCGAGCCATACTTTTAATTATATATACAGCACAGATAGTCTTATGATGGTTGCACTAGGAGAGGCAGCACGCAAGGTCCTGCAAAGTCTTACTCAGGCCAGAGACAGGCACTCTTGGGAAAGAGCCGAAAGAGGATATTTCCCTTTTCCTTTAGGCGTTAGTGCAGTTGAAATGGATCACCTCCCCTTAACCCCCAAGCTTTTGTAAATAGCCTGTCGTACCCACTAGATTTGGGCCAGACAGAGCGTAGTCACCTACCACTTGTCTTGCTCGTGCTCATGCCCTCTCAGTTGGTTCTGTCTGGCCATATGGCCTTTCTTTCTTCTTGATTACTTTCCTTACTAATTTTTCCTTGTCCCCTTTTTCTTTTCTTTTTTTTCATTAAAGGTTGAGTGCCAGCTGAACGATGCTTGTAAAAAAAGCTTTATTTTTTCTTTTTTTGTTTTGTCCCCCCCCCCCTCCCGCGGGTAAGACCGAGATGAAATACTAGCTGTAGCACTCCCTCCTTGTCTGCACTAAATTATAGCTGTCATGACACCTATGTTTTTGCTCTGGCTGACTGGCTGCTTGGATCGAAGACGATGTACCTTGTGAGGGCCCCCAGAGGGGTGCTGCAGTCCTCCATTGTCCTCTGTTGTCCGATTACATGAAAATAGCATCTCTCCTGCTGCTGTCTCTGCACGCGTTCAGACGAAAATACAGAACCCTCTGCTCTGACAGAGCTGCAGACCTGAAAATCATATTTCCCCATCTCTTGCCGTGCTCAACTCTGAGAGCCTCCATAGTGTATAGCCTGCTGTTGGATCCATCTAGATAGTGCTGCGGGGGCCATTCGATTAGCCGGGTCAATCACAACAGTGAGAGGCTCTGTCAACAGCTTTCTCCGCCTCTCTAATTGCTGTTCATGCGGCCCTGTCGGCAGCGTGTTGGAAAGGCTTTGCTGCGTCAGTGGCCCTTGCACACTACCGGTAGCAGAGCTACAGGATAAGCCTGGTATGATAAACAAGAGCTATGCAGCTCCGTGGAAAATTAGAGCGATAATGCCGCGGTCATCAACTCGTTCACTTCCACCCGCCATCTTGCCGATCCATTCAGGCTCTCAGTCAAGGAGCATGACGGGAGCTTCACATGACACCATGCATCTACAATAAACACCATCCCTGTAATAAATTTGAAGGATTTGAAAAAATTCCTGGCATACAGGTACTTCAAGTTGTAGGGAATCCATATTTTGCGGATATTTTACAAAAGGAGGATTGGCTAGTAAAGGTAGATTTGAAGGACACATTTCATGATACCTAGGGACATAACGTCTCAGAAATATTTGCCTTTCAGGTGGAGAGATACCCTATACCAGTTTCACTGTCTTCTTTTTGGTCTATCTCCAGCTCCTGAGTGGTTCACCAAGGTGGTGTGGCCAGTTGTAACCTTCTTGAGAAAAAGGGGTGTTTGTCTGCTAATTTATTTAGATGACATAATATTGATATCTCAAAATCAAAAGGAAATGCTAAAGCACCTGGGTTGGTCAAGGGACCTGCTCATTGTCAACTTTGAGAAGTCTATCATAACTCCCATACAAAACTTAGGGCATATTTATACTCTGTTTGCACTGAGTTAGCATTATTTTCTTTTACTCTAATTCGGTGCAACACTAACTCCATATTTATACTTTGTTGCTAGACCCGTCTAGCGCCAAATTTATGGAGTTAAAGTCATTTTTTGGAAGTGGAGACCTGCCTTCCCTTAATGAGATGCAAGGTAGGCGTTCCTGTGCAAAAAATTACTCAATGGCCTTAACAGCATATTTAGGGGCAGATTTATACTCTGGGGCATATTTATACTCTGTTTGCACCAAATTAGCGTCATTGTTTTTACTCTTATAAGGTGCAAAACTAACTCCATATTTATACTTTGCTTGACCCGTCTAGACCCAAGGTCCTGATTTATACTTTTTGTGCACCGCATTAATGTCATTTTTTGACACAAAAGTGGCGCAAACTTATATATATTGGCCCTTATTTATACTTTTTGCTGCAAAACTGCACTAACTCAGTTTTGTACCAAAAAGTTTAGCACCGGCTTGCACCATTTCTGTGCACCAGCCGGGCACCATATTTATGGAATGGTGCAAGCCGGTGCAAAGGGTAGGCTAGAGTAAAAAAAAATGACTTTAGGCGGGGGGGGGGGGGGGGGGGAGGGCTGGCAGTATAGAAGAAGAGGGTTTAGCACCAAAAAGTGATTTTAGGCAGGTTAGAGTAAAAAAACCTGACTCTAAGCAGATTAACATCATGTTATGGTGCTAAACCTACCATGCCACATGACTCCTGCCTTAGAAAAGGCAGGAGTCATGCCGCCTACCCCAATGCCCAGCACAGAGGACAAGGGTCCCCTCAGCATGGCTATTGCGCCCTGTGCCATGTATGGGGGCCCATTTCAAGGCCCCCTATGGCACTTTCAAAAATAAAATGCAATCTTACCTGTACTTACCTGGGATGGGGTCCCCCATCCTCCGCAGTCCCTCTGGTGTAGGTGGGGGTGCCTGTGGGCTTATTCCATGGTGTAACAGGTCCGCTAACGCCTGCCCTGACCCAGAGTTGCAGTAGTCGTCTTAGCTACTTTGTTGCAGTTTTGCAGGCTTCCAGCGCGGTCAGCAGTCGATTCCTTATCAGAAGGTGAAGCGAGAGATGCAGAGGAACTCGGCTGAGCTCTTGCATTCGTTATCTAAAGTTTCCCCAGAGACAGAGACCCTAAATAGCCAGAAAATAGGGTTTGGCTACTTAGGAGAGAGGATAGGCTAGCAACACCTGAAGGAGCCTATCACAAGGAGTCTCTGACGTCACCTGGTGGCACTGGCCACTCAGAGAAGTCCAGTGTGCCAGCAGCACCTCTGTTTCCAAGATGGCAGAGGTCTGGAGCACACTGGAGGAGCTCTGGACACCTCCCAGGTGCAGGTCAGGGGAGTGGTCACTCCCCTTTCCTTTGTCCAGTTTCGCGCCAGAGCAGGGCTAAGGGGTCCCCTGAACCAGTGTAGACTGGCTTATGCAGAATTGGGCACATCTGTGCCCAACAAAGCATTTCCAGAGGCTGGGGTAGGCTACTCCTCCCCTGCCTTCACACCATTTTCCAAAGGGAGAGGGTGTCACACCCTCTCTCAGAGGAAGTTCTTTGTTCTGCCATCCTGGGCCAGGCCTGGCTGGACCCCAGGAGGGCAGATGCCTGTCTGAGGGGTTGGCAGCAGCAGCAGCTGCAGTGAAACCCCAGGAAGGGCAGTTTGGCAGTACCAGGGTCTGTGCTACAGACCACTGTGATCATGGGATTGTGCCAACTATGCCAGGATGGCATAGTGGGGGCAATTCCATGATCATAGACATGTTACATGGCCATATTCGGAGTTACCATTGTGAAGCTACATATAGGTAGTGACCTATATGTAGTGCACGCGTGTAATGGTGTCCCCGCACTCACAAAGTTCAGGGAATTGGCTCTGAACAATGTGGGGGCACCTTGGCTAGTGCCAGGGTGCCCTCACACTAAGTAACTTTGCACCTAACCTTTACCAGGTAAAGGTTAGACATATAGGTGACTTATAAGTTACTTAAGTGCAGTGTAACATGGCTGTGAAATAACGTGGACGTTATTTCACTCAGGCTGCAGTGGCAGGCCTGTGTAAGAATTGTCAGAGCTCCCTATGGGTGGCAAAATAAATGCTGCAGCCCATAGGGATCTCCTGGAACCCCAATACCCTGGGTACCTCAGTACCATATACTAGGGAATTATAAGGGTGTTCCAGTAAGGCAATGTAAATTGGTAAAAATGGTCACTAGCCTGTTAGTGACAATTTGGAAAGAAATGAGAGAGCATAACCACTGAGGTTCTGATTAGCAGAGCCTCAGTGAGACAGTTAGTCACTACACAGATAACACATTCAGGCACACTTATGAGCACTGGGGCCCTGGGTTACCAGGGTCCCAGTGACACATACAACTAAAACAACATATATACAGTGAAAAATGGGGGTAACATGCCAGGCAAGATGGTACTTTCCTACACAACCCCCCCCCCCCAAACGAAGGACAATAAGACTAGCCATGACCTGATGAGTCTTCATTGTCTAAGTGGAAATATCTGGAGAGTCCATCTGCATTTGAGTGGCTACTCTCAGGTCTATGTTCCACTGTATAGTCCATTCCCTGTAGGGATATGGACCACCTCAACAATTTAGGATTTTCACCTTTCATTTGTTTTAGCCAAAGTAGAGGTTTGTGGTCTGTCTGAACAATGAAGTGAGTGCCAAACAGGTATGGCCTCAACTTCTTCCGAGCCCAGACCACAGCAAAGGCCTCCCTCTCAATGGCAGACCAACGCTTTTCTCTAGGGGTCAACCTCCTACTAATAAAAGCAACAGGTTGATCCTGGCCCTCAGAATTAAGTTGTGATAGGACTGCCCCTACTCCTAATTCAGATGCATCAGTTTGGACATAGAATTTTTTTAGAGTAACAAGGGCTTTTCAGGACAGGTGCAGAGCACATGGCCTGCTTCAGCTCCTCAAAAGCTTTCTGACAGTTTGCTGTCCATAATACCTTTTTAGGCATTTTCTTGGATGTGAGGTCATTAAGAGGGGCTGCAATGGAGCCATAGTTCTTAATGAACCTCCTGTAATACCCAGTGAGGCCTAGGAAGGCTCTCACCTGAGTCTGAGTGGTAGGGGGAATCCAATCAATAATTGTTTGGATTTTCCCCTGTAGTGGTGCAATCTGTTCCCCACCAACAAGGTGTCCCAGATAAACCACCTTACCCTGCCCTATCTGGCACTTTGAAGCCTTGATAGTGAGGCCTGCCTTTTGCAGGGCCTCCAAAACTTTCCATAGGTGGACCAGGTGATCATCCCAGCTGGAGCTAAAGACAGCTATATCGTCCAGATATGCTGCACTGAAAGCTTCCAGCCCTTGCATGACTGTGTTCACCAAACTTTGAAAATTGGCAGGTGCATTTTTCAAACCAAAAGGCATTACAGTAAACTGGTAATGTCATCCAATGGTTGAAAATGCAGTCTTAGGTTTAGCATCTTCTGACAATTTGATCTGCCAATACCCTGCAGTCAAATCAAAAGTGCTTAGATACTTGGCAGATGCCAGTGTATCTATGAGCTCATCTGCCCTGGGTATAGGGTGAGCATCAGTTTTGGTTACCAAGTTGAGACCTCTATAGTCTACACAAAACCGCATTTCCTTCTTTCCATCTTTGGAATGGGGTTTTGGTACCAGTACCACAGGAGAAGCCCATGGACTGTCAGAGTGCTCAACCACTCCTAGTTCTAACATTTTCTGGACCTCTTGCTTTATGCAGTCCCTGACATGGTCAGGCTGCCTATAGATTTTACTTTTGACAGGCAAGCTGTCTCCAGTATCTATAGTGTGCTCACACCAAGAAGTGGTACCTGGCACAGTAGAGAAGAGTTCAGAGAATTGATCTAGGAGATTTATGCAATTGTCTTTCTGCTCAGCAGTAAGACAATCAGCCAAAACTACACCTTCCACAAGAGCATCTTGTTCTGTGGAAGAGAAGAGATCAGGTAGAGGATCACTGTCTTCTTCCTGTCCCTCATCAGTTGCCATGAGCAGGGTGAGATCAGCCCTGTCATAGTAGGGTTTCAGGCGGTTGACATGGAGCACCCTAAGGGGACTCCTGGCAGTGTCTAAGTCAACTAAATAGGTGACTTCTCCCTTCTTTTCAACAATTGTGTGGGGTCCACTCCATTTATCTTGGAGTGCTCTTGGGGCCACAGGCTCCAAGACCCACACTTTCTGCCCTGGTTTGTACTGAACCAAAACAGCCTTCTGATCATGCCATTGCTTCTGGAGCTCTTGGCTGGCCTGAAGGTTTTTACTGGCCTTTTTCATGTACTCAGCCATTCTTGATCTGAGGCCAAGTACATAATCCACAATATCCTGTTTAGGAGCTTTTAAAGGTTGTTCCCAACCCTCCTTTACAAGTGTGAGTGGACCCCTAACAGGGTGTCCAAAAAGAAGTTCAAAGGGGCTGAAGCCCACTCCTTTCTGGGGTACCTCCCTGTAGGCAAAAAGGAGGCATGGTAGAAGGATATCCCATCTCCTGCGGAGTTTTTCAGGGAGACCCATAATCATGCCTTTGAGAGTTTTATTAAATCTCTCCACCAGTCCATTTGTTTGTGGATGATAGGGTGTTGTGAACTTGTACGTTACACCACACTCCTTCCACATGGCCTTTAAGTATGCAGACATTAAATTGCTTCCCCTGTCTGATACTACTTCCTTTGGGAAGCCCACCCTGGAAAATATTCCCAGGAGGGCCTTTGCCACTGCAGGTGCTGTAGTGGTCCTTAAAGGAATTGCTTCAGGGTATCTTGTGGCATGGTCCACTACCACCAAGATAAACCTATTGCCTGAAGCAGTAGGAGGGTCAAGGGGGCCAACTATGTCAACCCCTAACCTTTCAAAGGGTACCCCAACCACAGGCAGTGGAATAAGGGGTGCCTTTGGAGTTCCACCTGTTTTGCCACTGGCTTGACAGGTTTCACAGGACTTACAAAAATCTTTTGTGTCCTCAGGCATCCTAGGCCAATGAAACAATGGAACCAGTCTGTCCCAAGTTTTCATTTGACCCAGGTGCCCAGCTAGGGGAATGTCGTGGGCAAGAGTTAGGAGGAACTTTCTGTACTCCTGAGGAATCACTAATCTCCTGGCAGCTCCAGGTGTAGGATCCCTATGCTCAGTGTACAAGAGGTTGTCCTCCCAGTAAACTCTGTGAGAGTCACTGACATCCCCATTAGCCTGTTTGACAGCTTGATGTCTTAGACCCTCTAATGTGGGACAGGTTTGCTGTGCCACACTCAGCTCCTCCCTGGCAGGCCCCCCTTCACCCAAAAGCTCAGCAGTGTCTGCTTGAAGCTCCTCTGGTGTAGGTTCTGCACAGGGAGGGAATTCTTCTTCCTCAGAAGTAGAATCCACTGTAGAGGGAGGGATAGTAGGAAGTGGTTTGCTTCTACTAGCCCTAGCTTTAGGGAGCACTTGGTCCATTGTTCCAGGATCCAAGCTTCCCTGTCCTTTTTGCTTTTTGGCCTGAGCCCTTGTCAAAGCAAAAATATGCCCTGGAATGCCCAGCATTGCTGCATGGGCCTCCAACTCCACATCTGACCAAGCTGATGTCTCCAAATCATTTCCTAGTAGACAGCCTACAGGTAAATCTGTGGCTACCACAACTTTCTTTGGACCAGTAACCCCCCCCAGTTGAGATTAACAACAGCCATGGGGTAGCTAAGTGTGTTGTTGTGAGCATCGGTTACTTGGTACTGGTGACCAAGTAGGTGTTGTTCAGGGTGGACCAGTTTCTCTATGACCATAGTCACACTGGCTCCAGTGTCCCTGTAGGCCTGAACCTCAACACCATTTATTAGGGGTAGCTGCTTGTACTTATCCATATTAAGGGGACAAGCAACTAAGGTGGCTAAATCAATAGCCCCCTCAGAGACTAACACAGCCTCTGTGGCCTCCCTAACAAGGCCAACCCCAACTAAGTTACCAATAGTGAGCCCAGCTACTCCCTTGGATTGGCTATTAGTAGGTTTGCTCCCACCACCACTGCTATTAGTAGGGACACTAGGGGTAGCAGTAGGGGTTGTAGTGGTAGGAGCATTGGTGCTTTTCTTTGGACAACTGGGATCTGTTGTCCAATGGCCTTTTATTTTACATAAATAGCACCATGGTTTCTTTTCCTTGTTCTGATTAAAAGAGGATTTGGGCCCACCACCCCCACCAGAGTGTTTTTGTGGGCCTGATGAAGACTCATTTTTAGATTTGTCCCCACCCTTGTCAGAAGACTTACCATCCTTCTTTTTGTTGCCATCTTTGTCACCCCCTGTATGAACTTTTCTGTTCACCCTTGTTCTGACCCATTTGTCTGCCTTCTTTCCCAATTCTTGGGGAGAGGTCAGATCAGAGTCCACCAAGTACTGGTGCAACAAATCAGACACACAATTATTAAGAATATGCTCTCTCAGGATCAAGTTATACAGGCTGTCATAATCAGTAACTTTACTGCCATGTAACCACCCCTCCAAGGCCTTCAGTGAATGGTCAATGAAATCAACCCAGTCTTGTGAAGACTCCTTTTTGGTCTCTCTGAACTTTATCCTGTATTGTTCAGTGGTTAAGCCATAACCATCCAGGAGTGCATTCTTAAGAACTTGGAAATTATTAGCATCATTTTCTTTCACAGTAAGGAGCCTATCCCTACCTTTTCCACTAAATGATAGCCATAGGATAGCAGCCCACTGCCTTTGAGGGACATCCTGTACAACACAGGCCCTCTCAAGTGCAGCAAACCACTTGTTAATGTCATCCCCCTCCTTATAAGGGGGAACTATCTTGTGCAGATTCCTGGAATCATGCTCTTTTGCAGGATGACTATGGGGAATACTGCTGCTGCCACCATGGGTTTCTAAACCCAACTTCTGTCTTTCCTTCTCTAGTTCAAAAGACTGTCTATCCAAATCCAGCTGTTGCTTCTTAAGCTTCAGTCTGGTTTGTTCCACCCTCAACTTATTGAGTTCCCTCTCTAACATTCTGTCATCAGGGTTGGTGAGAGGGACATTCCTAGATACAGAGGTATGATGGGAATGAACAGAAGGAGACCTGTCCCTTACAGAAGCCACCCTAACAGCTTGGCTAACAGAAACATTACTACCAGTATGGTGAGAATAAATGCTTTTGCTATGATGTGAGACAACACTATTTGTATGGTGTGGCTCATCATCATTACCAACTATGCTAGACTGTCTAGTAATGGGCAGGCTAGGAAGTTTCTTTCCTGAATCTTTTCCTGGGGGAGTCCCTGAATCAGATTGGGAACTATTAGGTACTTTTTCAACAGATGGGGCACCTATAGCCTTATCTTGGTCTCTAAGCATGTTAAGTAACAGTTCCAAGGAAGGATTCTTCCCTACACTCAAACCTCTCTCTATGCAGAGACTCCTTGCTCCTTTCCAGCTAAGGTGATCATATGCAAGTTTGGACAGATCAACATTTTGGCCTGTGCCAGACATTTTTAGAGAGAGTTAAAGTGATAGAAAAAGAGAAAAAAGTTTTCAGAACTTTTTAGAAAGACAGAAAAAAACTTTTTAAACTTTTAAGAACTTTTTGAAAGTTTAGAAGTACTTTTCAGCACTTAGAAAAGAGTGAAAAGAGGAAATGCAAAACTTTTTGGCTATGTGTATACACACTGACCTTGTTTTGTATATTTTTCTCTTATGAAAAGTACAATGACAAGAGTGGTAAGTAATCTCAAAGCACTTATCCCACCGCTGCACAACCAATGTAGGAGGCTGGACTGGCTTGTAGTGAGTACCAAGGGGTACTTGCACCTTGCACCAGGCCCAGTTATCCCTTATTAGTGTATAGGGTGTCTATCAGCTTAGGCTGATAGATAATGGTAGCTTAGCAGAGCAGCTTAGGCTGAACTAGGAGACGTGTGAAGCTACTACAGTACCACTTAGTGTCATATGCACAATATCATAAGAAAACACAATACACAGTTATACTAAAAATAAAGGTACTTTATTTTTATGACAATATGCCAAAGTATCTTAGAGTGTACCCTCAGTGAGAGGATAGGAAATACACACAAGATATATATACACAATAGCAAAAATATGCAGTATAGTTTTAGAAAACAGTGCAAACAATGTATAGTTACAATAGGATGCAATGGGGAAACATAGGGATAGGGGCAACACAAACCATATACTCCAAAAGTGGAATGCGAACCACGAATGGACCCTAAACCTATGTGACCTTGTAGAGGGTCGCTGGGACTATTAGAAAATAGTGAGAGTTAGAAAATTAGCCCTCCCCAAGACCCTGAAAAGTGAGTGCAAAGTGCACTAAAGTTCCCCTAAGGACAAAGAAGTCGTGTTAGAGGAATAATGCAGGAAAGACACAAACCAACAATGCAACAACTGTGGATTTCCAATCTAGGGTACCTGTGGAACAAGGGGACCAAGTCCAAAAGTCACAAGCAAGTCGGAGATGGGCAGATGCCCAGGAAATGCCAGCTGCAGGTGCAAAGAAGCTTCTACTGGACAGAAGAAGCTGAGGTTTCTGCAGGAACGAAAAGGGCTAGAGACTTCCCCTTTGGTGGAAGGATCCCTCTTGCCGTGGAGAGTCGTGCAGAAGTGTTTTCCCGCCGAAAGAACGCCAACAAGCCTTGCTAGCTGCAAATCGTGCAGTTAGCATTTTTGGACGCTGCTGTGGCTCTGGAGGGACCAGGAGGTCGCAAATTGGACCAGGAGAGAGAGGGGACGTCGAGCAAGACAAGAAGCCCTCTCAGCAGCAGGTAGCACCTGGAGAAGTGCCAGAAACAGGCACTACGAGGATGCGTGAAACGTGCTCACCCGAAGTCGCACAAAGAAGTCCCACGTCGCCGGAGAACAACTTAGGAGGTCGTGCAATGCAGGTTAGAGTGCCGTGGACCCAGGCTGGACTGTGCACAAAGGATTTCCGCCGGAAGTGCACGGAGGCCGGAGCAGCTGCAAAAGTCGCGGTTCCCAGCAATGCAGTCTAGCGAGGTGAGGCAAGGACTTACCTCCACCAAACTTGGACTGAAAAGTCACTGGACTGTGGGGGCGACTTGGATAGAGTTGCTGGATTCGAGGGACCTCGCTCGTCATGCTGAGAGGAGACCAAAGTGACCGGTAATGCAGCTTTTTGGTGCCTGCGGTTGCAGGGGGAAGATTCCGTCGACCCACGGGAGATTTCTTCGCAGCTTCTGGTGCAGAGAGGAGGCAGACTACCCCCAAAGAATGCACAAACAGGAAAACAGTAGAGAAGGCGGCAGGATCAGCGTTACAGAGTTGCAGTAGTCGTCTTAGCTACTTTGTTGCAGTTTTGCAGGCTTCCAGCGCGGTCAACAGTCGATTCCTTATCAGAAGGTGAAGAGAGAGATGCAGAGGAACTCGGCTGAGCTCTTGCATTCGTTATCTAAAGTTTCCCCAGAGACAGAGACCCTAAATAGCCAGAAAAGAGGGTTTGGCTACTTAGGAGAGAGGATAGGCTAGCAACACCTGAAGGAGCCTATCACAAGGAGTCTCTGACGTCACCTGGTGGCACTGGCCACTCAGAGCAGTCCAGTGTGCCAGCAGCACCTCTGTTTCCAAGATGGCAGAGGTCTGGAGCACACTGGAGGAGCTCTGGACACCTCCCAGGGGAGGTGCAGGTCAGGGGAGTGGTCACTCCCCTTTCCTTTGTCCAGTTTCACGCCAGAGCAGGGCTAAGGGGTCCCCTGAACCGGTGTAGACTGGCTTATGCAGAATTGGGCACATCTGTGCCCAACAAAGCATTTCCAGAGGCTGGGGGAGGCTACTCCTCCCCTGCCTTCACACCATTTTCCAAAGGGAGAGGGTGTCACACCCTCCCTCAGAGGAAGTTCTTTGTTCTGCCATCCTGGGCCAGGCCTGGCTGGACCCCAGGAGGGCAGATGCCTGTCTGAGGGGTTGGCAGCAGCTGCAGTGAAACCCCAGGAAGGGCAGTTTGGCAGTACCAGGGTCTGTGCTACAGACCACTGTGATCATGGGATTGTGCCAACTATGCCAGGATGGCATAGAGGGGGCAATTCCATGATCATAGACATGTTACATGGCCATATTCGGAGTTACCATTGTGAAGCTACATATAGGTAGTGACCTATATGTAGTGCACGCGTGTAATGGTGTCCCCGCACTCACAAAGTTCAGGGAATTGGCTCTGAACAATGTGGGGGCACCTTGGCTAGTGCCAGGGTGCCCTCACACTAAGTAACTTTGCACCTAACCTTTACCAGGTAAAGGTTAGACATATAGGTGACTTATAAGTTACTTAAGTGCAGTGTAACATGGCTGTGAAATAACGTGGACGTTATTTCACTCAGGCTGCAGTGGCAGGCCTGTGTAAGAATTGTCAGAGCTCCCTACGGGTGGCAAAATAAATGCTGCAGCCCATAGGGATCTCCTGGAACCCCAATACCCTGGGTACCTCAGTACCATATACTAGGGAATTATAAGGGTGTTCCAGTAAGGCAATGTAAATTGGTAAAAATGGTCACTAGCCTGTTAGTGACAATTTGGAAAGAAATGAGAGAGCATAACCACTGAGGTTCTGATTAGCAGAGCCTCAGTGAGACAGTTAGTCACTACACAGGTAACACATTCAGGCACACTTATGAGCACTGGGGCCCTGGGTTACCAGGGTCCCAGTGACACATACAACTAAAACAACATATATACAGTGAAAAATGGGGGTAACATGCCAGGCAAGATGGTACTTTCCTACAGGCCATAGAAAGCTTGAGTCATAACTTGATAACATACACATGCGGAGGGCGCACATTCCAATCCACGTTCACAAAGGAAGGACACACCACAGTGGTTTCAGAAAGGGAACACGATAAGCTTTGATGCTTGAAGGCCAGCAGCTGTGTAAGGGAGGCCAGACAGACATGGTTCCAAGTCTGGAGTTAGTCAAAGGAGAAAGTACTGATAGGCTTCAGAACTTGAGATAAAAGACATTGCGGTTTATTAACAAATGTGCTCATGACAGATGTGTAACCTTCGCTTTTCTGTAAATGCGTAATTAGATGCCTTCTCAAGGAGAAATGTGGCTTTATGCTAACGTAGGTAGAGATACAATGTACCAAGCAGGCACTTAAATCAAAATGCATGACAAGTGATAAAACGCATTCAAGGTGTCGTGAACATATAAAAAGGGCTGTTTGAACTGACAAAGTTGAGTGCGGTATCAGTCACAGAGCTTTGCTGCCCTCCCGGCCGTTATTCATAAATGCTCATATTATTTGCCAAACAGAGTTGTGTCGTTCTTTTATTCCTGCCCCTACAACAGTAGACATATGTCCAAGCAGATTGACCTTTGCAATATAGGAGCTACGATTGATGCCAGTTTCAAAGGGCCTGCTAATAGGTCAGGAAGGAGAGGAGCATCCTTTGGTGATAGAGGGACCTAGGAACTTTCCTGTCTGGAAGATTTCAGGGGCTCAGGCTGATACTCAGCTCTTTCAGAAAAAGATAAAGACTTATTGGATGATTCTTGGGCATGAGGTACCAGAAAAGGTACAGAGAAGTCAGGAAAAAAGTTTGTCATTGGTGCATAGAGAAGAAATTGGATCTCCTGTAACAGAGGTGGCTAATTACCTGTCCAAATTGTTCAACTCAGGCCTGTCTTACAGAACATTTAATTGTTCTAGCTCAGGCATGTCAGCTGGCCATGTCTTGGTGAAAACGTTTATTGCGACCCTTTGGTCCCTAGAGTGATGAAGGAAATTGAGCTTAGGAGACTTAGGTGAGCACAATATGATTCATTATGGGATGTAAGTTTGATTTTTAATCTTTTAGTACCATTGCTGGGTAACATTTACCTTTCGTTGAGACAAATATGTCTGAAGTTAACAGATTTTCTTTGTTTGATCTTTTTTAGAGGAGCATCGGATGATAAGGCACTAGAGATTTGTAACAGATGTTATACTTATACAGATGGTGTTCACTTTGATATTTGGAAGAGGACCAAGACCATGTATGAGAGTATTTATTACATGTCATTTCAGGACTGCAACAAGTTGTACGTAGTGAGCTGAATGAAAGTTTAGGAGTAAAGTTTAGAGCTGATGGGGAAAACAGATATTGATCTCCTATGTGAAACCTTTTTTGGCAGTTTCAATGCCTACAACATCAAGGTAGGTGAGATTAGTAATGTTGGAAGCTGGAGTGGATTTGTCAAAGTTTGGCGCACATTTCTGTAGGGGTGCTGAGGCTAGTAAGGTCTTTTGCGCAGGTAGAACTCTTGCTGAGATTCTTAAGGCGGTAAACTGATCAAATGCTAACACTTTTGCAAACTTCTATCTGAGACTAGTGGTGAATGCGAGCAGCCTGGTGCTGGAGAACATTAAACGTGGATAATGATAGCCTCTGGTCTTGTAATGAAATGGTGATTCTCCAAATAATATACAGAGAGAGAGTCTTGATTTTATTAAAGATAATTGAGGCTGGCATTATCCCACCCATTGCTCCTATTACGTTTACATGCTTAACTTAACTGTACTAAGTGTAATGTACAGGTTTTTTCTTGTCTGTAATATTAGGTTGATTTATACTTTTATCTGTTACAGACAACAATTTGCACTACATGCCAGTTTGTATCAAAGCTAAAGAAGGTCACTCACACCCCCAAACATGTACACACATACAACATGCAACACATACCTGCATACACTCATGCACAGACACACACACACACCCCACACACACACAGAACACCCCCCAACCACCTCCCCTGTCAGAGCATCTGACTTACCTGTTGTCAGGGGTCCACCGGCAGGAGACGGGATGGGGGGCTGCTGCCAGCAGCAGCGTCTGCCGGCAGAACACCGCCAGGCCGTATCATGGGTCATGATATGGTCTGCGGCGTTCTACTGGCGTGGCACTGCTGCTGGCAGCAGCACCACCTTACCGCCATCCGCCGGCATGGCCACAGCCGGATTTCCACCATCCTTCTGGCGGAAATCCGGCTGTGGTCATAATAGGGCGGACGGCTGGTAACCATGGTGACAGTCTTTTGGCGGCCATCGCAGCAGCGGTAGGTGTTTTTTTACCGCCGGGGTTGTAATGTGCCCCATTGTGTATGCCACATGTGGTAGTCCATGCAACAATGTGATGAGGGTGTGATTTGTCTGTTACACCAATGTGTGTGTTAATGAGCCCAAAGCAAGCAAATAGGTTCACTTCATGCATATGTATGCATGTGTGACAACAGTGTATCCACATAGGTATGACAGTCAGTACAATGCAATAGTTCTGGTTTGTGATTTGTGTTTTCTTATGTGATGTGTGAAGTTGTCTTACAGAGCATAATATTTAAGCCAACATACATAGCTCAGGCATTGTTGATGATGGCTGGACAATGCTACCCAGGAAAAGTTACCCGACAATTGTCTCTTTATGTAGATTTGGAGTTTATGGTGACTTGTGTGTGGCCTACACATATGTTTGACATGTGTACATCTTTGGTACATACTGCGTATGACACACTCTGCCTACATTTCACCCAGAATATGTTTTGACCACAAATGTTTTGTTAAAATCATTATATTTAGCAGTGGTTGTTGCTTTTGTGTGGTGGACCTGCAGCCCTAGCTGCATATGTTCTGATCCATGCTGATATGCATTCCACGGATGTGTCTTTGCAAAGTGTGAGGTCATGTGTACCCTGTGTCAGGATTGGGCCCCATGGCAGTAGCAGGACTGATTACCATAGATGTACTGCGCAGGCCCAATTTCTTCATTTGCTTGTCATACCCGGGCTAATCATGATGACCATTGTTGTCAATTATGTCCTCTCCTTGTCACACATGCTCCATGCAGCCATCGCAACTCTCACACTGAGTTGTCACAGTGTTCTGTTCCAACATTACTGTCTTTCTAATTTTGGACATCCACTACCTCATGTGTGGGCCCCTTGCTTACTTCCTATTTGGACATGTTGTAATTGTGGGTGATGAGCTATTGATGTACAAGTTGGCAAAGTGGATGTAATTCATGTATTGTGGTCTATAGATTGTGTCCTTCAGTGTCACATTCAAGTGATGAGGCTATTAGTGATGTGTGTGATGTTAGCCGTACAATCTTATGTATCTCATTTAATGTTGCAACAGTACTTTTCAGATTAGTATATTTGTTACATGCTCCCTGAGGTTAGACTCACAATCCTAAGATATATGTTGTGGAGATTGAAGAGACCAAAACAGGATTGCTTGAATAAGTGAGGTGTTTATTTACAAATTGTAAAAGGTGAGTCAAGTGATTTTTAAGTGAAGAAGTTCTCAACTATGTGCTGTCTGTGGAGTATCCCAGCAGCTGTGTTGTGCTGTTCCCCCTCATTTTCTCCACCACCATCCTCCTCCTCCTCCTCAGGCAAGTCATCAACCCGCTCATACAAGGGGACCTTCATCCGCACACATATGTTGTGCAGGATAGCACATGTCTTTATGATCTTGCATACAATGTGTGGGGCATAGGGGAGGCTGCATCTTGTGAGATCCAGACATCTGAATCTTGACTTCAGGATGCCAAATGTCCTCTCCACAATATTCTGTGTCTTCCAATATCCCTCATTATATTCACGCTCTGCTGCTTGGCTTGGGTTGCCAAATGGGGTCATAATCCATTACTGTATGCCATAACCCTGAGCCGCTGCAAAAGATTAAAGGACTAAGTTGTTGTTAAGGCATGCAACAGGTTTGTCATGTAGCATGGCAGTTGATATTTTGAGTTGGTTGTGAGTCATATGTGTTTGTGGTATGGTGTGAGTTCCTGGCCTTGTGTAAGGTTTTCGCAGCACTGTGTTGTGGGCATGACAATCTTGAGTTTGGCTCAAGGACCTGGGACATATGATTTTGATTCCTAACTGATGATCAGTATGTATGTACCATGCGTTGTGTAGTGCACCTTTGTATCAGTGTTGCATCACTAGAGGGGGCATGACACATCCTCACAACACAATGTAGTCAGATGTGGTGGAAACATGGTAGCATTATAGAGCCTGGACATCCCATCCATTTTGACATGTATCATAACAGATGACGTGTAACACTTAGGCCCATTGAAATGAGTAAGTGACAATGCACAACATGTTTCCAATATTGGCAGCACTGTCCTGCAACATGTTTACTATGCAAGAATGTCCCATGTGTGACATGTTACTAGGCAACCCTTTGTTGTCCCCTGCTCCAGTAGCTAATATGCAGCTGTGCAACTACACTACCAACCTTGCAACAGGGTACTTAGCTGGCTGTCCTGTGGAGGTTGATGCATGTGTGCAGGAAGGAAGAACACCCTATACATATGATGTTTAAATGGCCAATTGGCTCTTTCTGTGTGTGCAGCAGTATGCAGCATGCATTGGTGGCACATTCATATGAGTTCAAAGCACAGTCTACTTCCTTAGTGCATCCTGCAAATGGTACCCCTGGGGTGGTGTTTGATGTTGGCACTGCCTCAGGTTTTAGGTGACACCTACATCTGAGTCAGCATCATCATGCTATGTATCTTGTGGTAACTGACCTGCAGCAACACACATTGCACGCCCCTTCCACGCTACATACTGAATGGGAGGGTGGCCAATTTACAATGTGGCTTCAAGTTACAAAAAGTGGTCATCTGCCAAGTCGTACATACAGTGCAGGCCATACCAATGGCACAGGGGCTTTTACATAGGTCCCTTGGTGATCCTGAGTGGCAGCTAATGACTGTGGCATGTACAGTGCAGGCTATGGGATGGTGCTCAGTTACTTAGCAAATGTGTCCCTTGGCACATTGCATGTGATGTCAGTGATGTCCTGTATTCTCTTAGAGGGTCCCACTATTGCATCCATGATCTGCACGGTCTAACAGTGACTCTGTCCCATGGTGGGCCATTTATTGTTTATGGAACTGACATGATGGTGTTGTGAGCCAGTAAGTGGTGCATGTGAGGTGGCACTACAGTAGGTGTGGTGCCACTTATCACAAATCTGGCACGTGGTCTGTGATCGGCAGTGTTTTGTATTACTATGTGTGTGAGCCAATGCATCAGGCAGATGTCTATGCACACTACAGGTAAGCCATATATGTGTTGATAAGATGTAGTTGGTATTGGCATTTGATGTTTGTTCTGGCAGTGACTTGCACCGCGTGATTTGAGGGATCTGCGCCTATATGTCACTTACGTAACATGAGCATGGTGTATGTCAATGACATTTGTTTGGCATACTGTGTGTGAAGTGTACGTAGTAGGCAACCTGTGGGCACTTGTAGTGGTATGTGTTGTTCTTCTGTTAGCAAATGGTACATATGTGCTCCTGTCCTTCACGTGATGTGCTTGTCAAGTTGTGGTTGTGTTACATACATGTGGGTGTATGTGTTTGTGCTGTGCACTGATTGTGCTGTGTTACAGTATGGTGCATATGTGTTGTTACCTGCACATCTGTGTTACCCTGGCCATGTGTTAATGTAGTGGTGAATGTCTTGTGTGTTCGACAGGGTTAGTGTGTTGTGTGTCTATTGCTAGGTTTGTTGACTTACCCACAAGTAGGCCATTTCACATTGTCCATCCTGGAATTGTTCATTGATCCTGCTGTGCCGGAATATGAAGGCATCATGGACACCCCCAGGATACTTGGCCAAAATGTTTATGAATAGTCCCCGGTGGTTCACTATGCCCTGAACATTAATGGAATGCGTGTGCTTGCGGTTCCGGTATAAGTGCTCTGTTGCTGCAGGTGGTATGAGCCGGACATGGGTACAGTCAATTGCACCGAGCACATGTGGGAAGCCATGGATTTGGTAGAGCCCCTGTTCAGTCTCCTGCTGCCTTTGTTGGATATTATGGAAGCTGATGTGGCAGGGTGGCAGGGAGGTAAGAGCATCTAACACCTTTGGCAGGAGCACAGAGATTGACGGCTGTGAGACACCAACAACCAGGGCACCGGTTGTTTGGAATGAGCCACTTGCCAGCATGTTCAGGCAGCTAGCAGCTTTGTCACAGGTAGTATGTTGTGTGGGGTCATGGGGTCTGCAGGCTGGCTGTGATTTGTGGCTCAATGTGATGCAGCAGGTGTAGTATGGCTTGCCGGTTCAGTCTATAGGTCCTTATGATGTCCTGGTCCCTAAGGCCAAGGAGGGTTGTCCTGGTTCTGAAGACCCCCACTTCCTTCTGCGTTGCCATTGTGGGCCGCATTGTGGTGGTGGTGATTGCTGTAGCATTTGCTGTCCTCTGCTTCGTCTCACAAGCTGGATCAGTAGCACCGCCATCTTCTCCTGTTGGTTGGTAATGTTGCTTCTGTGTGTTTCCCTGAAGTAGTGATGAGTTTGCCTCATTTTAATGCATGGTGTGACCCAGACATTAAAAGTTAACATCATTTTTTGGGTCCACCTCCCACCCATGCATTTTTTTTTGCCCGGGTGGATAAATATGGCGCTATAGGGTTAGAGTAATTGTTGGGACGGGATCGCCTACCTTGCATCTCATTGACGCAAGGAGGATTCACACATCCAAAAAATGATGTTAACACCAACATTTGGACGCTAAAAGGGTCTAGCATCAAAATATAAATATGACGTTAGCTTTGCGCTGAATTAGCGTTAAAAAAATGACTCTAATATAGCACAAACAGAGTATAAATATGCCCCTTAGTTTCTAAGTCAGGCAATGCCATGAATGTAATAAAGGAGTCCAAAAGTCTTTGAAGCCCCAACCCAGTCCTGGCTATAAGGACTGTATCATTTGCGTACACTAGGGCGAGTATGTACCCCTCCCTAACCTGAGGAGTATCAGTGGTGGATAAACACAAAGTTGGGCACATGTTATTAATATATCAGGTGAGCAATATGAGCCAAAATGCAACCCTATCACCTTTGTTAATTACAACTGGCAAAGTCAACGAACCTTTGTGATTATACTTTACTGAAGCTCTAAGGTCATGATGTAGGTCATGCAAAAAACGTACAACTATACGATCCATTCGCATCCTTAAAAGCATCGCCCATAATTCTGTTCTGTTAACGTAATCAAAATTGGACAACAGATCCATAAACGCCAAGTATATACAATCAGCTTTGGCCACTGTGTATTTGTCTATAATCAAATGTAAATTCAAACACTGGTTCACAGTTCCCTTCCCTTCCTAAATCCATACTGGAAGGTTGAAACCATATTGTTTTCTTCCAGCCAATCCGCTAACCTGGCCCAAATGACCTTACCCAGAATCTTCACTGAGGAATCAATTAGTGAGATTGGCCTATAACAAATAGGCTCCAATCTTTCTCCCCTCTTAAACACTGGGACAATTTTCTCTGTTTCCATGAAGAGAGGGGACCTGATCTCCACTCTGCATTGAAAACTTCTGCCAATATCTTAGACCAGAACCCAATGTTATAAGAAAACAAGTCAGCCGGGACTCCATAAGGACCTGGGGCACTATTCTTAATTATGGCTGAGATGGCTACCTCTACTCCTGCTCGATAAAATATACTTCCTCGCCACTTTCCAGCACCTCTCCCCCTGTTTCCCACTGTCCACCCCCTAATTCTCACTAACCTCAACTGTTTCATGCATAGCTAAAAAATATTTTACCCACCCTTCTGCTGGAATAACACTATCAATGTTCCTATTTTGTACCCACAAAATACAGGACCAGTATATGGTTCCCAAAATTTGGCACTATTGGATACATTTGCTTTGTTTGCTAAAACATCCCATGCTTGTTTCCTGAACACCTTTTTGCATGCTTGCACAGCAGCCTTACACTCCTATGCCTCCTTGTGACTTTAATCAAATCCCTAGGCACTTCTTTTAATGCCACCTTTAAATTGTGTAGTGCCTTTGTGCAAATAGGATCACACCAGCTCCCCCCCATAGGCTGACTTAAACTACCTACGGTCCTAAGAATATTATTTATCTCTTTACAGATGTTTTTAAAAACCTGTATAGTTCCTCTGTCATTATCTGATTCCTGCAAGCAATTTTCAAACTTTACTGGACAGCTGGTCATTAGGGCTTCCAAGAAAAGCCTCCTTGTGAACCTTATTCCATTTAAATCTTGTCACTGATCCAGTGAGGCAAGCTCCAGATCGGTAGGGCTCTTAGCCCTGTTCTCCTGGTTCTTTATAAACCTATAACTAAATTGCACCAGGGATGCTGAAAAAATATATAATCAATAACTGTACATGCCCCCTGCCCTGAAAGGTAGATACTGTGGGCCCAGCCACGCCCTCGTGTGTGTTCACCAGATTGAAATCCACAAAGACTTCCTCCAAACATTTACCCTCCGTCGAATGTACAAAATGAAGACCCCTCACTTTTTCCCCCTTCAAAGAATCTAAAACTAGGGGCATAAATGCATATTGAAATCTCCCATTGAAATAACTAAGAAAGGGTTTTTATATTTCTCCTCAAACAACTGCAAAGCAGAATGTAAGCTAATTACATGTGCATGGGGGGAAGATGGTTCCCAGGAATTATAAAAATGTAATAGCAGTACCTAAGGGCTATCCTAAAAACCTGTATGTACTGCCACTAGATTTTTGTTCGCTAACTGTAATTGATATGAGGAGCCCCCTAACCGTAGAGAGATGATGAACTGTAGGCCACTTTTTGCTCTTCCTGCTGAGGAAGAATCAATCGAGACAAAATAAGAGGTATAACCATCTGCATAAAAGCAGTTCTCAGTTTCTCATGTCTCCTGTAGGCTCGCAATATCAAAATCCTTAATTTACCCAAGCCAGGCTTGATCTTCATATTTACAACATTACCCTGCCACATTCCAGCTACATACTTTATAAATGGGTGGTTGAGAATGACTCTGTGTTTCCAACTGTTCCTTTGCACATTGTGGGGGATCAGTCAGGGCGATTTCAAGCTCAGCATGAGATGGATAAGGGGTTTATGACATGCTAAATTTGCCCCCACCCTTCCTCCCCTGTCTCCCCTGTCTCCCCTCAAGGGGCGCTTTCTTGACCCGCAAAAAGTCAGTCATTGCATTCCCAATCCCCAAGGGCCTGAAATCTATTTGTAAGCTCCAACTGGGGAGCAAAAGCCCCAATCTTGGGGGCACCCTTCCATTCCTCCCAGTGTCTTACCTTCATCACTGCCCTTGGCCTTTGTTTCCATATCAGCCGATAAAAGAACCTCAAAGGGAAGGCGATGATGCCAGGCCCTTTCTGTCCCACAAGCAAGAGGCATTTTGCAGTAATGGAAGTGTCTGAAATTCCAGGCCACACAATCCCCTGCAAAGGACTTTTCCATCATCCTTACCCAACGCACCCTCCTAGCCATGATAATGTCTTCACATACACCTCCCTCACCCCCCAGCAAACCCTTTGTGGAACACCAATGCACAGCTTTTCAAATTCATTCACAAGTAGACTCTTGCCCCCCACTAGGCAAGGGAGGAACATTCGTCAATACAGCCACATAAGAAGAAGAATCTGGTGTGAGATGGAGTCTAACAACTGACGGTCTAGGTTGGCCATCAGTTGACAGTTGTATTGACTCGTTCTTTGGCCCTTGGCTACTGGGGCCTCCAACCTGACTGGGCACTGCTAACATCTGAGGTTCCCCGGGGTTAAAGGTTGGGAGGTTCTCACCCTGTTAAGAGTGTTAAGATGACTGTTTTGTTAGTCCCTGCAATAGCCTCTATAATAGAGTGCGATCTCTCACCCACATTTGAATTTGGCCTGGGCTCTGATGGCCCTAGAATCTTTGAATGCTCCCTTGGCTCAACCTGGGTTCAGCATCAGTCAATGTAGCTAAAGTGTTTTGAGCTTCAACAATCCTCCCCTCTCCTTTAGTAGCCTACAGACCTATTTTATAGATGAGCTCCAAATGTGACTCAATGCAACCCAATCTGGCTTTCTTAGGATCCAAATAAAAGTTAATTGCTAGATTGAGCCAGTGAGTCAATTTTTCAACATCCAATCTTCCAGCTGGCATGTAGGTAATCACATTTCCCTGATCATTTATCATTGAATTAGATTTTTTTCCCCATGTCATGGACCTTGCTTCTATCTGGTGGGGGCCTATGCTCCTCACATTGACCCTAACCTCAGGCAGCAATAGCTCACTTGATATAATTCCCACAAACTGGGAATCTGAGGGACACACCTACAATCTTTGTTCCACAAGTTCTGTCTCATTTGTTACTTCACCAATGGCTCTCTGCAGCATGGAGTAAATACTGGTGGGTTTGTGATGCACAGTGGGCCCACCCACTATCTTGCGTTTGCCCATAATTTAATAAGGAAAGCAGCTTACAGTGTCCAGCACTCTCAAAGAAAAAAGGAAAAAGGAAAGCAGCAGGACCTTGGGAGGTGACCCAGCCCAGCCTTGTCTGGCTGTGGAAGGACACAAACGGGCACACGCCTGGGCACGTACCACACAGTGAGACCCTCATGCTTCAAATGTGCCTCTGGGCATGAAGACAGGATGTATCTGGCCCTCCTGCCACTTAGGCTGATGGATAGTGTAGTCCTTGGCCCACTGACCGCAAACAGTCTCCCCAATACAGCGGGACCCTCATGTCCTTTGAATGCCGTGATCCTTTTGAATGTTCCACTAAAGAAAAGTATGAATTTACCACACAAGCTAGTGTGAGGAGACTGCATGACATTACTTTAGACCATTTCTTCCTGTTAGCACTGTTAGGGCACATGCTAGAAATCTAACATGCTTAATGAATTCACAAGAAAAAGCTTTTGCTTTGATGCTAGAAGAGCGAAATGAACAATTTCCAAAAAGTGCTTATGAGATGGAAGATGTGCAAAAGAATATATGGAGAAAAGACGAAGATGAGTTTAGAAGAAAGGTGTCTGCCCCTAAGCTTAATTTAGATAAAGGAACAAGGGGAAAGTGTGTGTGTTTAAGGGGAGATTCAATTGGAAAACAATACTAGTGGGAAAGAGTAATTGTGATCATGTGTTTGAATTGTCTGGGGAATCATGGCAGATGTTACCAGAAAATGATCCTACAATACCCGGATTGTATTTTATTTGTGGAGAGAATGCATACTTTAGATTGCTAGCTCATTCAGAGGGTATTTACTACTTATGTTTTTTTTCCACAGATGTACCATATACAGAGATTAGATGCATTAACACGTTCACACAGATGTACTTGCAGTGTGAATGAGAGAACACAACTAGTAGGAGGTATATTTGGAGCAATTGTACATGCTGTAGAAGTGGTGTTGTAGGATTAGAACATTAGAAAGCTTTCAACAGTAGTTGATAGATTGGCAACCAGTACTTCTGCAGCTTTACTAGTACAAAACACTGAGGGGGTCATTCTGACCCCGGCGGTCTAAGACCGCCGGGGCCAGGGTCGGCGGGAGCACCGCCGACAGGCCGGCGGTGCCCCGCAGGGCATTCTGACCGCGGCGGTTCGGCCGCGGTCAGAAGAGGCAAACCGGCGGTCTCCCGCCGGTTTACCGCTGCCCTTAGAATCCCCCATGGCGGCGCAGCTTGCTGCGCCGCCATGGGGGATTCTGACACCCCCTACCGCCATCCTGTTCCTGGCGGTTCGCCCGCCAGGAACAGGATGGCGGTAGGGGGTGCCGCGGGGCCCCTGGGGTGAGGGCCCCGAAAAGTATTTCAGTGTCTGCTAAGCAGACACTGAAATACGCGACGGGTGCAACTGCACCCGTCGCACCCCTGCAACTACGCCGGCTCAATTCTGAGCCGGCGTCCTCGTTGCAGGGGCATTTCCTCTGGGCCGGCGGGCGCTCTTTTGGAGAGCGCCCGCCGGCCCAGAGGAAATGTCTGAATGGCCGCCGCGGTCTTTTGACCGCGGTGCGGTCATTCAGCGGCGGTACCCTGGCGGACGGCCTCGGCCGTCCGCCAGGGTCAGAATGAGGCCCTGAGCTTGTAGCAATTTGATCTATGGTTTTGCAGAATTGCTGCACCTTAGATATTCTACTCGCAGAGAAAGGTAGAGTTTGCAACATGCTGAAAATTGAAAATTGTATGTACATCCCTGACGAGAGTAAGAAGATAGTAGATTATGATTTGAAGCTTGATCTTGATCTTGAACCTTTAGAAACTACAAGTATAGTTCAAAGCTTTGCAAAAGGGTTTTCCTCAATAGCTAGTTGGTGTAAGGCAAGAGGAAAAGGAATACTTAAAACTATATTGGTTCATGTGTTAATAGTAAGAGCAATAGTAAGAGCAAGTTTCCTTTCTACATTAACAATATATAAGGCAAATAAAGGACCTCATTACAACCCTGACGGCCGTCAAGATACCGTGGCGGAAATCCGCTACAGGTATTACAACCCACATCTCGTAATCCGCCACAGTACAGACAGCCACACAAGTCCGCCACACCAAAGGTCAGTGATAAACTGGTGATACCAAAACCTACACCGTCACGCTAACAGGAATACACCCACACTATCACGACCCACGAATCAACGCAATGGTCTTTCAACCGCAGTAATCCATTGGCGGTACACACTGCAGGGCTCAAAATACACACACATTTACAAAACACAACCAAATTGGACAATTCAAAATACACACACCTGATACACATACACGCACCGCACCCACACACTCACCACTATAAAACACACACCCACATTACCCACAACCCCTTACAACATATTTTTTTTAAGACGCACAGAGAGAGAGAATAGCAAACACAATACCAGCATCCACAAGCACACAACACCATCACTCATACAACATCCACGCACCTCAAAGAACACCCCCAACACAACAGATCACACAGCACAACAAACATCACCTCACACATCACCCACACCACATTATGGCTCGTCAAAGACACCCCAGGTTTTCTGAGGAGGAGCTCATGGTCATGGTGGAGGAAATCATCCGGGTAGAGCCACAGCTTTTCGGATCACAGGTGCAGCAGACATCCATTGCTAGGAAATGGAGCTATGGTGGAGAATTGTCGACAGGGTCACTGCAGTGGGACAGCACCCCAGGACACGGGATGACATCAGAAAGAGGTGGAACGACCTATGGGGGAAGGTGCGTTCTGTGGTACCCAGACACCAGGTAGCAGTACAGAGGACAGGTGGTGGACCCCCAACTCCTGCCACACAACTAACAACATGGGAGGAGCAAGTCTTGGCAATCATGCATCCTAAGGGCCTCGCAGGAGTAGCAGGAGGACTGGACTCTGGTAAGTCAAATCTTTACTACTACATCCCCCACCCTACCTGCATGCCATTACAAACTCATACCCTTACTCTCACCCCATCACTCCACCACCTCACATATGCCCCACCATCACAACCCACCCATCTCAATACCAAGCCCTGCATGCAACACACTATGCATGGACCCCCATCACCAAAGCATGTCCAGTACAGATACCTACCCAGGCCCCAAAATCACTAATCACACAAGGGCAAACACAATAATGCGAGCACAGGAGTAGAGGGTAACTCACCCATTGCACAAGATGGCAGACACAGATACAATAACTATGCATTTACACCCCAACAGGACCCATACCCAACATCACCGGACAGGAGGTACCAGACATATCCAGCCCCCCCACAGAAGAGGACCACAGTGACGACAGCAGCTCTGCACGCCTGGATCAAGGTGACCAGCCCGGCCCATCAGGGACCTCTGGACAGTTGGTTCCCCTGCCACAGTCACAAACCACCACTGAACCTCCCCCTCAGGAAACACCACGACAGCACCCACCCAGCGAGCCCATCCCTCTGTCCCCAGGACATGTCAATCAGCAGTGTGTCCACCACTACAGGGACCCCAGGCAAACCCACAAACCCAAGAAAATCAGGGACCTGGGGTCAGTGGGCACATGGTTCAGGGGACAGAGGCAAAGGATAACAGGGAAACTGGGAGGACTGCTGTGCGACCGGGGGAGGACAGGCCCAGGGAACCCACTCTCCCCGAGGCACTCTCCAACATCATGGGAGCATACCATCATTCCCGGGAGACCATGGGCACTGTACTGGCCAAGTTTCAGAAGACCCAGCGGCTGCAGGAGGAACACTACCTGGGGATCAGGGAGGACTTGAAGTCCATCAACACCACCCTGGTCACCATTGCAAGGGTGCTGGCAGACATGGCCAACACCATGAGGGACACAGTGGCACACAAACGGGCCCCTGAGACTAGCCTGAACGATGAACAGCCCTCCACCTCCGCTGGCGCTAGTTGACAAGAGGTCCCGCCACAGGACCAACAGGCCACCAGCACCCACCCCCTGAAGAAGGAGAACCAGCCCGCAAACAGTCCCTGAGATCCAGGAACAAGACAGAGAACATTGCCAAGACCCCCTCAGGAAATAAGACTCTCCTGATTGTTACCCTTTTGTCCCACTATATCACCCTGAGAACTTTGAACTGCCATTACTCAACTTCCTATGCCCCCTTGGACAATGCACCTGTGATACCAAAAGACTGGACTCTACCATGGACATTCCTCCACCATCAACCCAGCCCATTGCACAGCCCCCTCCAATTATTAGCACAGAAATAAACACCCTTGAATCACAAATCAATCTGTATTTGTGATTCAAGGGTGTACTTTCACAAATGTGTAATTGCAACATCTCAGAAAAATAGCAATGTCAATGTTCATGTTCACATACCAATGTTCAACAGTTGTTGGGCATCAGTAAACATAGCAGAAGGCAGAAAGTGGGACCCCGATCTGTGAAATGGAAATCCAAAGTGACATGTCAGGGTCCATACACAGAGGTAAAAAGGCAGATTCATGCAATGTCCAACAGTAGTATGATATGAGATGAGCAGTGCCAGTCTCTTACCTGTGTCTCACTGGAAGTATTGCATGATTATGTTATTTCGGTTGTCTATATTTTCTTCTTCTGCCTCCTCTTCTTTACTGTCCACAGGCTCCACAGATGCCACAAGACCATCATTAGACTGATCCTCCTGCAGAAAAGGCACCTGGTGTTGCAAAGCCAGGTTGTGCAACATACAGCAAGCCACGATGATCTGGCACACCTTCTTTGGAGAGTAGTATAGGGAGCCACCTGTCAGATGGAGGCACCGGAATCTGGCCTTCAGGAGGCCGAAAATCCGCTTAATTATCCTCCTAGTTCGCCCATGTGCCTCATTGTAGCGTTCCTCTGCCCTTGTCCTGGGATTCCTCACTGGGGTCAGTAGCCATGACAGGTTGGGGTAACCAGAGTCACCTGCAAATATCGAGGGACAACTGTTAGACATACTCCAACCCTTAGGGACTCGCCCATACCCAAACACCTATGTCAACTGTGTTGGGACCTTGGGCTCACCTATTAGCCACACACGGTGTCTCTGGAGTTGGCCCATCACATAAGGGATGCTGCTATTCCTCAAAATGTAAGCGTCATGCACTGAGCCAGGATACTTGGCATTCACATGGGAGATGTACTGGTCTGCCAAACACACAATTTGCACATTCATAGAATGGTAGCTTTTGTGGTTTCTGTACACCTGTTCATTCCTGCGGGGGGGACAAATGCCACATGTTTACCATCAATGGCACCAATGATGTTGGGGATATGTCCCAGGGCATAGAAGTCACCTTTCACTGTTGGCAAATCCTCCACCTGAGGGAAAACGATGTAGCTGCACATGTGTTTCAGCAGGGCAGAGATTACTCTGGACAACACGTTAGAGAACATTGGCTGTGACATCCCAGATGCCATGGTCACTGTTGTTTGAAAGGCCCCACTGGCCAGAAAATGGATTCCTGACAAGACCTGCACTAGAGGGGGGATTCCTGTGGATGGCGGATAGCTGACATCAGGTCTGGCTCCAACTGGGCACACAGTTCATGGATTGTGGCACGATCAAGTCTGTAGGTGATAATGATGTGTCTGTCTACCATTGTCGACAGGTCCACCAGGAGTCTGTATACCGGAGGATGACGCCATCTCATCACCTGTCCCAGTGGAAGTGCCCTATGGAGGAGAAGGGTGAGCAGAGGGTCATACACCACATAGGTTTCACAAGGGTGTTTAGAACAATCGTGATGTAATCGGTGTGTGGCGCTGTCTGTCCGTATTCCTGGCCAAAAGTGCAGTGATGCAGTTAGTTGCCCTGCCATGTGCCCCCCTGAAATGGCATCTGCCTGACCTGCAAGAAGGGACTAGGGGAAATGAGGTAACTGTGCTGGCGTTGTGCTGCGTTGCGGTAGGCGGTCGAAGACCGCGGTGCAAATCAGCACTGATCATCATTGGGCCCTGTGGGTTCCAGGAGCCAATGACGATGTACGCCGGTGGTGACGGTACGCACCGCCACAGACGTGACCGCCATTTTCTATGTGTTCATGCACATGATACCTGACGTTCAACAGGAGAGGACCTATGCTGGAAGTGCTGCTGTGACCTGAGTCTCGAAACGACAATGGCTACAGTGTCTGGGGAAAGGGCCCCTGCCTTCACCGTGGAGAAGGTGGACAAGCTCGTGGCTGGGGTCCTCCCCCAGTACACGCTACTCTACGGTCCTCCAGACAAACAGGTGAGTACACTGTGAGCATGATCCATGGGACATGAATGTATGGAGTGGCGTGGATGGAAGATACGGGGGAGAGGCCATCATGTGAGGATGGTCAGTGTATGTTTTTCTGGGCCCGGGTGGGAGGTTTGAGGCCAATGAGTAAGAAGAACCAGACGGGCGAGTAACATCCATTCTTACTTCACCTTTCCTCTAGGTCAGCGCCCACCAGAAGAAGGGTATTTGTAGTGCCATCGCTAAATAAGTGCGGACCCTGGGGGTCTACATGAACGGAGCACCCACTGCCGCAAAAGACGGGAGGACCTGCGCCGCTAGAGCAAGAAGACGGCGGGGGCCAGCTGGGCATGACCTCCCAACGTGGAAGGGGTGCCCGTCGCACCATGACCCCCTTGATGTACTGGATCCTGGCGGTGGCATATCCTCAGTTGGATGGGCGCTTGAGGGCATCACTGCAGCCACAAGGGGTTGAATAAAGTCTCATTCAGCTGCCTCTGCACGCTTTATGAGGTTTCGGGGTGGGGGAAGTGGGCTGTGGGTTCCCCTAGGCCAGGGCAAACGTGCCAGGATAGATCCATTATTTGGCAGGCTCAGTGGCACTCCAAACCCAAAAGTGGTAGTGGCCCTCTTCACCTAGTCAGGCTCCTGTGGGTTCCAGGTGTGCATCAACTGGGTCTAGGCACAGTCCCATGTGCTTTTCCCCTGAACTGGTAGTGCATAGGCTAGTGCATAGGGCTGCCCTCTGTGTGTTGTGTCTGTCAACTGTAGTGGTGTTGCAGGCATTGACCATGTGTCTCTTCTGTCTTTCCTCCCCTTTTTGTTTTGTCACTCTGTCCTTTTGTGCATTAGCATCATCTGGCGGAGGAGCATTGGCACCGGAGCAGGAGGGAGCTGCAACCCACATGGCCCTGGATGGTGAATGTACAGAGTCTGAAGGCACCAGTGGGAAGGAGGGCGAGGGGAGCTCCACGACGGGGACAGGAAGCGACACCAGCGACAGAGACTCCTCCTCTGATGGGTGCTCCCTTGCGGTGGCAGGCACCTCTGTGCCCACAACATCAACAGGTACAGCCGCCACCCCCCTACCAGCACCACCCTCCCAGCAGCCCCTCAGCATGTTTCCCGTGCCCGCTCACCCAGGAGGGTGGGCATCTCCTTCGCCCCAGGCACCTCAGGCCCTGCCCCAGTCAGCCCTGCTGCCTTCAGTGAGGAGGCCATTGACCTCCTGAGATCCCTCACTGTTGGGCAATCAACCATTTTGAATGCCATCCAGGGTGTCGAGAGACATTTGCAGCAAACAAATGCATACCTGGAGGGCATTCATTCTGGCGTGGCAGCCCAACAGAGAGCATTTCAGGCTCTAGCCTCAGCACTGATGGCAGCCATTGTCCTTGTGTCCATCCTCCCTGTTGGACTTTTGCTTATGCAGGGTCATCCTGAATCTTTTTGCCTCCTGCCTCCTATTTTATTCTGACCTGTCGCTGTTGGCTTTTGAACTCTGAGCACTTTCCCACTGCTAACCAGTGCTAAAGTGCATATGCTCTCCGTGTAAATTGTATGCAATTGGTTTATCCATGATTGGCCTATTTGATTTACTAGTAAGTCCCTAGTAAGGTGCACTAGAGGTGCCAGGGCCTGTAAATCAAATGCTACTAGTGGGCCTGCAGCACTGGTTGTGCCACCCACATAAGTAGCTCTGTAATCATGTCTCAGACCTGCCACTGCAGTGTCTGTGTGTGTATTTTTACACTGTAAATTTGACTTGGCATGTGTACCCACTTGCCAGGCCTAAACCTTCCCTTTTCTTACATGTAAGGCACCCCTAAGGTAGGCCTTAGGTAGCCCCAAGGGCAGGGTGCAGTGTATGGATAAGGTAGGACATATAGTAATGTGATTTATATGTCCTGACAGTGAAATACTGCCAACTTCGTTTTTCACTGTTGCAAGGCCTGTCTCTCTCATAGGATAATATGGGGGCTACCTTTAAATATGATTAAAGTGTAGATTCCCCTAGAGAGTAGATGGACTTGTAGAGTTTGGGGTCCCTGAACTCACAATTAAAAAATACATCTTTTAGTAAAGTTGATTTCAAGATTGTGCGTTTGAAAATGCCTCTTTTAGAAAGTGAGCATTTTCTTGCTTAAACCATTCTGTGACTCTGCCTTGTTTGTGGATTCCCTGTCTGGGTCAGTTTGACAGCTGGGTTGTTTTTCACCTCGCACTAGACAGTGACACAAAGGGGGCTGGGGTGTAACCTGCATTTCCTGGTTAGCCATCTCTGCTAGGAGGGAGGGGTGGAGTGGTATCTCTCATCTGAAAGGACTGTGCCTGCCTCTGACAATGCCGACTCCAACCCCCTGCTGTGTGTCTGATGCCTTGCCTGGGCAAGGCAGGATTTCACAAGTAGGTGTGAGTCCCCTTTGAAGAAAGGTGACTTCAAAGACTAAAATGGGTATAAGAAGGGCACCCAAATCTACAGACTTTAGAAACACTTCTGGAACCAAGAGGAACCTCTGCCTGGAGAAGAGCTGATAGCTGAGGAAGAAGTGCTGCCCTGCCTGTGACTGTGCTTTGTGGAGCTTTCCTGCAGTGCTGCTTCTGCCAGAGTAAGAGGGCAAAGACTGGACTTTGTGTGCCTTCCATCTTGTCAAGAAATCTCCAAGGGCTTGATTTAGAGCTTGCCTCCTGTTGTTTGAAGTCTCCGGGACAGCAAAGACTTCTCTCTGCCAGCACCTGGAGTCTCTGGAGAGACTCCTGCTCTGACAAGTGGTGCCCTATCCAGTCCCTGGGCCCTTGAAAGGAAAGCTGGAGGAATCCAAGGAAATCGACTTCGGACCGACGCTGCTGCTGAATCCGGTAACGCCGCCTGCACCTGACGCCGTGACCTTCACTGGAACGCAACGCTCTTCGCAGGCCCGACGCCGCAGCAGCCCCGCTGAAGTCCGCGACTCCGTGGAAGTCGCCGCACCACGTCGTGACTGATGCCGCTCGAAGTGCACAGATTCAACGTTTCGCACAGACGCCGCGATTCCCGACTTCGCGCATCGGCTTGTTTTCACTCTTCACCAAAGGTACTGTACTTGGGGGTCTACACGACTCCGTGTCCGGCGCTGCTGGTGTCGGCTCGTCGGGAACAACTCCGTCACGACACGTGTTAACATCTCATCGAAGCATTTTTGTTTCTAAGCGCTATTTTTGAGTTTAATCTTTACAAATTCATAACTTGACTTGTGTATGTCGGATGTTTGTCGTTTTGGTCTTGTTTTGTTTAGATAAATATTTCCTATTTTTCTAAACTGGTGTTGTGTCATTTTGTAGTGTTTTCATTGCGTTACTGTGTGTGTTGGTACAAATACTTTACACCTAGCGCTCTGAAGTTAAGCCTACTGCTCTGCCAAGCTACCAAGGGGGTAAGCAGGGTTTAGCTGAGGGTGATTCTCTTTTACCCTGACTAGAGTGAGGGTCCTTGCTTGAACAGGGGGTAACCTGACTGTCAACCAAAGACCCCATTTCTAACACTCCCCCTTCCAACTTCCACTACCCAGACCCAATCCCCTCTACCTCAGCCTATCCCAAGCACTCCATCAGACCAGCATGCACACTCATCAACACACAAGAGTGGACATGGCAACCATAAGCACCACACATCCCACAGGCACTCACACAAGCACCATACCCATGAAGACACGTCAACATCCACTGCTTCCTCTGTGTCCCCCTCCTCCACGTCCCCATCCTCCCTCCCAGTCTCATCTCCACTCACACTTGCATGCACTACATCCTCAGCCACTACCTCCATCACCAGCATGTCCATCACCACACACAGCTCACATGCAATCACCACCCCCACTACCATTCACACGTCCCCTGTGTCCTCTCCCAGTGTGTCTGTGAGCCCTCCTCCCAAACTACACAAACGCAGGCACACACCCACTCAACAACCATCATCCTCACAACAGCCTCCAGCCCATGCACCCTCACCCAAACTCAGAAGACGTACACCTCCTACAACCACCACCTCTTCCTCCACTCCCATATCCCCTCCATCTTCCTGTCCCAGTGTGTCAAAGAAACGTTTCCTGGCTAACATTGACCTCTTCTCTACACCTCCCCCCCATCCTTCCCCTAGGGCCAGGATGTCTAGATCCCAGCCCAGCACCTCAGCCACCAAATCCTCGAGCACTGTGGTCCCTGCAAGTCCAGTAACATCGCGGGCGGCACCCATCAGGGCTGCCAGTGTTCCACCTACTGAGGCCAAGGATCACCTTATTTTGCCACCTGCCAAGGTGAAGAAGGGGCCCACATGCCATAGGGAAAAGCGACACCAACCACCCAGCAAGGCCACCTCCAAGACAAAAGAGAACAATGCCAAGGTCCCAGCAGCGAATTCCAAGGTGGGGAAGGGAACAAGGCTAAAGGAAAGTCAGCTCAGGGCACGGAGCCTCCGGGTGAGGGACTGGTGTCACCCCTTCTGCCAAACAAAACAGCAACCTGTACGGCGGTGGCCACTGCCGCAACCACCGCCACCTGCACCACCACCTGCACCGCTACCTGCATATCTGCTGCCTCTGCAACTGTCCCGAGCATTATCCCCAGTGGGCAGCCGTCCGAGGCTGCAGAAGATGTCCTGCTGTCTCCCTCCACAGGTGCTGACACATGCACCACCGGCAGCATCTCTGCCACAGACACCGTCGCAACCACCGCCACCTGCCCCGCGACGTGCACAGACAGTGCCACCACAGCTGACATGAACAACATTCCCAGTGGGCAGCCATCCGAGGCTGCAGGAGACGTCCTGGACCCTGCACAGACTACATGAGGCACCACAACCAGCACTCTTAGTACATGCAGTTGCCACTCAAAGTCACAGCAGGATGGAGTGTGTCTCTGACTCCATGGAGTATCATGCTACCTGTTCCCAGAAAATCTTGTGGCACACACACCCAGGTGAGGGAATGGGAACTGCCACACACCATGTGCAGCACTCCGGGCACCAAGCCCCCTCCAGAACCAGTGGAGAAAAGCATCCACTACCCCAGTCCTTGGCAGGATGAAGCACTCTGGGTACAAAGCCCCTTCCAGAACCAGTGGAGAAAAGCATCCACTAGAGACACTGTGGCTTTGCACTCCCCAAGACCAATCAGTGGGCAAACCACCCACTTGAGAGACTTGTGAGACTGTGGCTTTGCACTCCCCAGGACCAATCAGTGGGCAAACCACCCACTTGAGAGACTTGTGAGACTGTGGCTTTGAACTCACCCAGGACCAATCGTTGGGCATGGAGCCCCCTCTTGGAGCAGTAGCGTCGTCCCTTCATCCGGCTGACGTGCCCACCTCCCCTTCCCCCTGAGATGCCTGTTTACT
This sequence comes from Pleurodeles waltl, assembly GCF_031143425.1. NCBI lineage: Eukaryota > Metazoa > Chordata > Amphibia > Caudata > Salamandridae > Pleurodeles > Pleurodeles waltl. The sequence goes on along the minus strand of NC_090443.1, from coordinate 166,304,124 downwards.
TTCTACCTGATGCCCCAGCAGTGTTCTCTCCGTTTCGAGACAGGTATCATGTGTGGGCTTCACCCATGCATTTTGAGACCACTGGTCCACGGACAATGAATGGAACACTATCCGGACTTGTGTAGTTGCTGTACATATTTGTATATTTTGATCTTTCACAGACCTGTTTCCCTATCTGGATTTTCGATGATTACACTTGTTCCAATCATTTCATTTGGTCCTTGCATTCTTCCAGTGGGTGACGGGGTGTATATGTAATGTTGATGCATGTATTTGTGTGTCTGGTGTTGTGGGTGAGAGTGGGGGTGTTGCGTGTTGCGTGTGTGTGTGTCACTAGCTTTTTCCTCCCCCCCTGTGTGCTAAGTGCAGTATTCACCATGGTCGTGGCCGCCATCTTTGCTGCTCCTGGTAGAAGAGGAGGTAAACCAAAATTGGTAACACCTGTAACTCGGGCTCCATGGCGTCCTGGTTCCTCGTTGGGTGTCGAAAGGTGAGTGGTTTCCCTTCTGTGTACTGTTTCTGCCGTGCTTTTGATGGTGTTGGCACCGCCCCGGAAAAGATGGCGGATTGGTGCTTTGTAATACAGTGGGTGGTACATTGTCTTCCGCCTGTCTGTTGGCGGTTACCGCCGCGGTGTTTGTTTCTACCGCCGTGGTGGTCGGAGTTTCCACCATGGTTGTGATTCCATTTTTTTTTCCGCCGGCCTGGTTGTAATGAGGGCCAAAATGTTTTTAATAAGTAAGACAGCAAGGGATTTCAACAAAGAATAAAAAAAGATTTAGGGGGTCATTAAGACCCCGGCCGTTGGTGTTATATTGGCTGTAGTACCGCCAAAAGGCTGGTGGTACATACCACCATATTATGACATTGGCGGTTTGGCAAAAGCCAAACCACCAATGTACCACACCAACCGCCACGGCTGTAACGACCGCTGGGCTGGAGACTACAGTCTCCAGCCCAGCGGGTGTCACTAGGCCGCGCACGGGAATATGACCTCGCACACAGCCATGGCTTCCGTGGCTTTCTTATCACCACGAAAACCATGGTGGTAGGCACTATCAGTGCCAGGGAGTTCCTTCCTTGGCACTGATAGGGGTCTCCCCGTCCCCCTCCCCAGAGCGCCCTCCTCCACCCTCCCCCTTCCGACACCCCCGACATACACACACCTACACACACACAGACATACACATGCATACTCACACACATACCCACATTCACCCACGCATGCATACATCCACGCACACACACATCCACACACACTGACATACATGCAAGCACACACGCATTCACACAACACAACATACATGCACACTCACATCCATTCCTGCACACACACATTCCACATGCCCCACACCCACATGCACGCACACAGAAACATACACACACACAACATCCCCCTCCCCTGTTGGGGCACCCGACTTACCTGCTCGCAGGAGGTCCTCCGGCAGGAGACGGGATAGGGCGCTGCTGCCAGCAGCAGCGTACGCCAGCAGAACACTGCCAAGCTGTATCATGGATCATGATATGGTCTGCGATGGTCTACTGGCGTGGCTGCCTTCTGCCGCCATGACCGTAGCCGGAATTCAGCTAGCCTTCTGGCTGAATTCCGGCTATGGTCACAATATGGCGGTTGGCTGGTAGCCACGCGACGGTCTTTTGCTGGCCGTCTTCGTGGCGCTAGCCGGCATTTACCGCCCATGTCTTAATGAGGGCCTTAGAGTCTAATGTCTGAGTGAATGAAGAATGTAAGAGATTCAAAGAAAGTGAAAATTTTAAACGGAAAAGATTAGATACTGAAGAAGAAGATGAAAGTGAACTCTAACAATACATTTGTGAGTGTATCTTTTGTAATGGTTCCAAACCATCAGATGGGGGAAGTTGCTAGAGATTTCAATAAAAATAAATTCCATTTAATTAATAACCATATGAGTGAATTGTAGGCCTAAACAAATGCTGCATTTTTTAAACTAGTATTATCCTTTTTGAACTCTGCATGATCGCACTTGCTTAACTTTCTCAATTCGCTAACTTTAACAAATTCTAAACTGTTTTAGCTCAGCAGAAATGTTTCTATTGTGACTTATGCATGGCTTCACAAGACACAAACTTCCTATGCTAACAAAGAAAGTTAAATTATTCTATTCTTGTTAACCTCTTGCCCTGTATTAGAATCTGAAGACTTGCTAAACTAATCTTAATTTTGCTTTTTTATGAAAAGGCTTCTAGTCTGTGAAAGGAGATGACAATGTGGTCATATATAAAACTTACACAGCTGCCCTTTCTTTCAGAAACACAAGTGTATGAGAAGATCTCTAATTCTTGCTGAGTAGTAAAAACTTCTACAACATTTATCTTGTTTTAAGGACTCTTTGTTTAATTTTACCTTCTCTTTGGGAACTGTTCTTGTCTCACAATGCCCTTCTTTCCTCATTGGTTGGTTGCAGAACTTATCTGAAACATTTTTTATACTGTTATATCACTTTAATGAGCTTTTCTGATAGGGATAGGGATACGCTTTATGGGACCTGCTTCATGCTATGCCCTGTAACTTCTGCTTGATTAATAAAGAAAACATTCTGAGAACAAATACTTAATAAAACCTTTCAAATGTAACTACAACTCTCAATATTGACTCCAGAGAATTAATGAAATTGTATTGATGTTTAAATTCCAGTTTCCTATTTCCCTTGATTATTTGAAGGCCACGTACTGGGTATTCCAAGAGCTGCAAAGATTAACCCAAATTTAGGAAACTCCGGAGCACAGTGATACTCATAAGGTCAGCTAACACAGTATCCCTAAATGAACAGTCATTTCCCTGGGGCACAGGTTAGCACTTTTTCCTTCTAGTTCTCACTAGGACACCAGATCACTTTGGGCTTCTGGCCCAGGTTGGGACCTCTGGCAAACATTATGGCTCTACCAGCATGAAACCATATTGTTAGGACGTTTTCTTCCCTTTTAGGGTGGAATCAGGCCACTTCAGCCCCTGGATCACCCTTTTACCAACCACTTTACAACCAATGCAATTAGTGTTTCCAAATCCCATTCAGTGGGATCAGACAAATACTATTTAAGTGGGTTAGAGCACTCTTTCCTGATTTACTCTTCAGTCATTAACTGATTCCGACGCTGGTGAACCATTGCTTCTATCTTTTCACCTTTTCATTCAAGTCACCCACTATGTGATAGACCTAATTCTCAAATGAACACCACTGTCATCTGGCTGTCATTGAATCTGTGCCGGGTTTGAGCTGGCTCCTGCCCAAGCAGCCTAATAAGTGCCTCTTTCATATACTCTTAGGTCAGATTGTCATGCTCCAGCATCTGTCCAATTATGTCAGTCCATCCCACAGGAAGAGGGCTAAGGAGAGTTGCTGCTGTGGACTTATGATTCAGACTTTGGGGGTCATTCTGACCCTGGCGGTAAAATCCGCCAGGGCCAACGACCGCGGGAGCACCGCCAACAGGCTGGCGGTGCTCCCTTGGGCATTCTGACGGTCAGAAACTGAAAACCGTCGGTGCACCGCTGGTTCTCCGCTGCCCTGGGGAATCCTCCATGGCGGCGCAGCTTGCTGCGCCGCCATGGGGATTCCGACCCCCATACCGCCATCCTGTTCCTGGCGGTTTTGGCCGCCAGGCAGAGGATGGCGGTATGGGGTGTCGTGGGGCCCCTGGGGGCCCCACCAAGATTTTCAGTGTCTGCCATGCAGACACTGAAAATCGCGACGGGTGCTACTGCACCCGTCGCACCCCTTCCACTCCGCCGACTCCATTCGGAGCCGGCATCCTCATGGAAGGGTGTTTCCCGCTGGGCTGGCGGGCGACCTTCTGGCGGTCGCCCGCCAGCCCAGCGGGAAACCCAGAATAACCGCGGCGGTCTTTTGACCGCGCATCGGTATTCTGCCGGCGGGACTTTGGCGGGCGGCCTCCGCCGCCCGCCAAAGTCAGAATGACCCCCTTTGTGCCTTACATGCAATCATAATTCCATGTAACCATGTTAGAATGTCAGTGACTTGCATATACATATGAATCAACTTCTTTGGTATCTCATTGGTGGAATCCTGGGGACTGAAGGTGCTACAAGGGACTAAGGACTGTATTCCACAACTCCGTGGCCCTGGTGGTCACACCCCAAAAAAGGTACACCTATTAATACAATTTATTTAAAATGTTGACTTTACTGCACGGTTTGCGGACCCTGGTTCTATGTAAGTGGTCTCTAGCATGAACCCAAAGTTCCCTAAACCCTTATCTGTGGTCCCCAAACCCATGACAAGGGGTCTTGCACCCTTGTAGGACCTCTCAAGGAGTTTACAGACTCTACCAGGTCAGTGACCATGTGTGATGACCAACAAAGATACTTGAGATCTTGAAGGTCCATAAACCCCATTATAGGATCAGCAAACCCGTACAAAATGTATTTATAAAAAACAAAGCCTGGCCACCCGCAAACGAATGGGTGCAGGCCTGGTCACAGATGTAATCCTCTGCCAATCCCTGCTGCACAACTTCAAAGCCCGTGCCCAGCGGGTATTTTCTATTCATTTTGGATTGGGTGCAGGAATGGATTGCTGACCTGGCTCTGAGGCCAAAACTGCAGTGTGTTTGCACTGGCCTTGCACAGTGGGGTTTAGCCACCTGTAGCCACCACTGTTCAGTGAAGATTGCTGTACATGGTGGTTTGAGCACTGTAAAATGCAAAAAAATATAAAATAAATCAGTTAAAAAAAAGTTAAAGTGAACTTATGGTTGGGTTTGTATTCACCACCTTTTATGTTAGCGTTTGTTAAGCTAAATCAGTCATTTACCTAAAACACAGTTACGATGAAGTTATGACTGTAATTTAAAACTGAAATATTATCCTAAGTTGAGGTTTGGACAGCAGTCTGTAACAGTTCTACCAGCCAATGAAACCATAAATCGCCTACCAGATGCAATGGTCTTGTCCACAATGCAGTTTGCCCATATACTAAACTAAGGAATATAATACATGAGATAGCATACGAAAGTGGAATATGGTGATATGAAACCTATTCATCAGCTGAAGATGGCATGTGTGCACATACATAACAATTCTTAATGTGTCAGGAATAAGGCCATGCGTGGTCCAGGTCCCACCCGAATCTCCGCTGCGCGGCTCTGCGGCCCTTTATGTGCACCACTTGATGAATCCAATTTTGGAGGAAGTCGTTACTTCCAGAAGTAAAGCGCCCCTTAGTACAACGAGCAAAGCGTTTTCAGTTTCCAGAGTACAGGGGCCTTGGTGCGACGATCAAAGGCGTTTCAGAGCACAAGTGTAAAGCGCTCTTGGCACGGTAATTCAAGCACTTCAGTCCACAGATGTAAAGCGCTCTTGACACAGCAATTCAAACGCTTCCGTACACATGTGTAAAGCGCTCTTGGCACGGCAATTCAAGCACTTCAGTCCACAGATGTAAAACGCTCTTGGCGCGGCAATCAAAGCGCTTCAATCCACAACATTCAAAGTGATTCAGGCCACATGAGTAAACGCCTCATTAGCATAACGAGCGCAGCGCTTCAGGCAAGACAAGTAAAAGTGCTTCCTGGTGTTATAAGTAAAGCTCTTCAAGTTCAATGAGTAAAAACCTTTTGGCCTTTATAGTTGTGAATGTGAAAGTAAGCAAATAATAGTTTTTATTGATTTTTGGAAAGCATAATATGTGAAAACCATGTTTAATTCTTTAAGATTTTCTAGGTCATGATCAAAGGTTTATGTTATGAATGTATGGATGTTACAGGATTGATATTCTGAGTATGATCATAGTCCAAAGCTCTTGTCATCTCTTGGTTCTGAGGTAGTAGTTTATTCTTGTTCCATGATTCAAAGAAGGGGCTTTGCCCTAATTTCGAAAGGGATCTCCATCTGATATCTCAGAGACCCATTTAGTCAACAGGCTATTGATGAGTTATATTTCTATGAATAAGTAAGTGAATATTTGTTCTAACCTTTTTTTTTCAGATCTCTCTCCCTGCTGTTCCCTACCCTAATTCCCTTCCCCCGACTGGCTTCATCATAACTCTGTGCTATTATAGCTTTCTGAGTTGGTGACGCCGGAAGGTAGGCCTTTCATTCAGCAACGTGCAGATCCCGAGGAAAGGACACTGTGACATAATGTCAGTAGCTTTAGTATATTCTTGTACTAGTCGGGAATTAAATATTCAATGAGCAATCTTGTTATGTAATCTACAAATGATGTTTTCAACTTATCATCATTTATGCTTGATTTAGAGTCAGGTGTGAAGTGTATAACTCATGCTATTGCTACTCCTACTAAGACTATGAGTGTAAGTAAAATCCCTAAGAATATTTTCCTTCTAGCTCTATTAACAGCACACATGTTTCTCTACAATAAGAATTGCTACCAATAATTTGTCTGAAACAGCAAGTTATGCATCTTGGTAAAATTGAACAACATCAATATCTTCTTCTTCATGTTAGTTTCTTCTCAAACTAGTCTTCTTCCTTAGCCTTTTAATAATTATATCTTTGGATAGACTATCCCTAACCCTACTCCGTGTTCTTCTAAAATGTTATCCCTACTCTTCAGCTGCTCCCTCAGACCTGGGTACCCTTCTTATCTTCTTTTAATTAGACTTTTTGTTTAATAAATCAGTCTATAAATGTTCTCCGTCTTTGTTTTTTGTTCTTCACAATAGCATATCAATGATTCCTTGTAATCAAGTATTTTCTCTTTTTGACTTTCTCAAGGAGGTTTGGGCAGATATTTGCTCTAATCAAGCAAACTTGAAATTGGAATGTTCAAAATTGGACTGACATAGTGTGTCCATTCAGGTGTCAAATATCTTCTACAAGGTACTCTAGATCTTTCTGATCTCCTGAGTGTGATTTGTTTTTCTTCTGTGTCACTTATTCCATTTGATTCTGCTTCTTCTTTGATTGTCGGTGTTAAGGATTCAACTGACACCCTCAATCTTAATTTTGTTCAACTGTAAGCTTTTGCCCATCAAGTGACAGGTGGATCACTTCTTGTCTCAATTCCAGAACTCATTCCTTCTCTATGATCCTCAGGGTTTTCTGCTTGTCCTGTGACTGATCAAGAAGTCACTTCATCTTAGTTTCTTTGTTCTTCTCTAGTGCCAAGAGCTCTAATGACAGTTTGTGAGATGTCCAGCAATTGTACCTCTTCACCTGTCAAAGATTCTCTTGCTGCCTCTGATCACAAGTTACTCTCTTCTGAGTCTGACGGGCATAGTTACAAGAAACTGGCACTTCAGTGATGATGCACCAGTTTTCTTCGTCGTCCCTGCCACACCTAACAACACCATGGGTGTGTCGTATTTACAATGCAGCACACCATGGAGCATGTTAGGCCAATGCCGTCAAAATATTTTACGCTACTGTGACGCTTTGCTGTGCTAGTGTCAAAAGATTGTGAAGCAAGGCGCAGCAAAGTTCAAGGAGGCTGTTTTGAGCAGGCATTAAAAATGACACCAAAAATGGTGCTGTGAAATCTTGTAGATTTCACTGCACCATTTGTGCGGGCCTCCTAACACTGGAACGCCCCCCTGCGTGCATTATGCCTGACACAGGCATAATGTGGCACAGGGGGTCACAAAGTGGCGAAATGCATGCAGTGAGCCACTTTGTAAATATGGCGCTGCAAAAATTGCTTCTTTGAGCAAAATTAGCATTAAAAAATGACACTAGTGTGGTGCAAGGAGGCGCTATGGCCTTGTAAATCTGGCTCTGAGTTTGTACAACCTGTGGTGGTACGTTCACCTGTGTTCTTGGTTCTGGCTCATAGAACACTTATTTCTTCATATGGCTCAATCGTTCTCAGGGTATGTGAAGCATGTACCCAGTGTGGAATTCCAACACACTTAACTGATGTATTCATAATCTGAATCACTTGATAGGGGCCTTTCCTTCATGGCTGTAGACAGGACTTTCTCAAATGTTTCTTACCTAAATCCCAGTCTCCAGGAGTAAGTGTAAAGATGAGACTTCTAGCTTTGTTGTATAACCATCCTTTATTTAATAAAGATGAATCCACAACACCTCCAACACAGCTCCTTCTCCTGCTTCTCTCTTTATCTCCTTCTCTCACCAGACTCTCCACATTCTATATGAGGTCACCTCTTACCTCATTGCATTCTAACACTGAATCAATTCTTCCCTTGTACAAGATATAAGTTATCGTCACAAATCTTCCCCCTTTACAATGCATAACTAACAATAAATAGCATTAAAAAAAACATTAATACCCACAAGAGAACATAGTATATATATATATATATATATATATATATATATATATATATATATTATTTTTTTTCCTTCTCTCTAACGACATTAATTCTGTAACTATTAATCAATTGTATTGGATTACACAGAATAATTAAATATGGCTTGTTATTCTAACTATTAACTTTGCACACACTTCCCATTCTCCAGGAAGATCCATTCTCCAAAATTACTACATTCCGTTTGACTTTCTTCACCAATTGAGGAGCAGAATACTTGCTATCCCCTTTTAAAACAACTCCACTTTTCCTTGTCACTACCCAATCTCCCTTTTTTATGTGACAAGATTTCACACTCATTCTTTTGTTATAATGTTGGATGTTTCTCCTCTGCATCGCCTCTACTTGTTTTTTTTTACTATCCCTCTGTTCACTCTCACATCCCTTTCCATTTTTAACCACACAGGACATTCTTTCAAACCCAGCTCCCTCCCCTTCAAAGATACAAATGGTGCGACCCCAGTGACCGAATGTGGAGCCGTGCGATACGTCCACATCATTTTACTCAGTTCCTTTCTCCAAGAGAGATGATTAGCCAATGATAATTGGAAATTTTCCATTACCACACGATTCACTCTCTCTACTAACCCATTAGCTTGCGGACAAAACAAAGCAACTCTTTTGTGGATAATTCCCATCTTCCGCAAATAATCTACCATCTCTCGTGACACAAACTGCACACCATTGTCGGATACAATAGTCTTCGGAATCCCTTCCTCCATGAAAACTTCCTCAAAAAACTCTATGACTCTTGAAGTATTCACTTGGTCAACCGTTTTGATGATAAATCAGTTAGAGTGATAATCCACTAGTACTATTATAAACTTGCACCTTGCACTCAACCTAGAGATTGGACCAATAAAATCCACAGCTAGTTTTTCCCAAGGCCTTCCCGGAAACTTCAAGGGAGGTAATGGGGCTTGCCTTAAAGTCTTAGTTTTATCACTATTAGCACATGCTACACAATTCCTCACTGTTTCTTCCACCTGTCTATCCATTCCTGGCCACCAAAATGATTGTCTTAGCTTCCTCTTCATCATTCCTTGACCTAAATGTCCTTGATGTGTGATATCAATAAAGTGCTTTTGCACACCTTCTGGAGGAAAAATTTGATCTCTCCTCAATAATTTTCCATGCTGTACACTTAACTGATCTTTAACTTGGAAGTAGCAAGACACATCACTGCTTTGTTCGTCCTCATTCTTCCACCCATTGACCACTTTATTTTCCACCTCACGCATAATAAGATCATTTGCTCTCGCACTTTCCCACTCACTTTCACTCAACGCCAGTTCACCTAAGATTGTTCCTACAAGATTTCCAACTCCTTCTCCTATAACCTCTTCCACAGTTATCAGCATTCTTGACAGATAATCCGCAACCACATTTCTACTACCCTTCACAAATTCCACATAAAAATTGTACTCAATTACGGACAACAACCATCTTGAGACACGTGGCGTTACATTACCTTCTAATCCACGCCCTCCTTTGAAGATATAAACTAATGGTTTGTGGTCTGCCCTCAATTTGAAAGGTATTCCCCACAAAAAAAACGGAAATGGTTGATTCCCCAACAACAAGCTAAGGCTTCCCTTTCTATTACAGAATATGAAAGTTCTGCACCTTGTAGTCGTCTTGAAGCAAATCCCACCACATACTCGTCACAATTCTTTACTTGTGTCAACACCGCTCTGATGCCTATGCTACTCGCATCTGAGGTTATGTAAGTCTTTGCAGTTACATCAAAGACACCCAAGGTGGGAGCTTCTAATATACACTTATTTACGTCCTCAAAAGCACGTTTGCATTCCTCACTCCACACATAAACTACCCCTTTTTTCATCAATTTCCTCAAAGGTTCCCCTATCTCTGTGAAACTTCTTATGAATTTAGCACAATATTCTGCAAGTCCTAATAATGATCTTAATTCATCCTTACAGCTCGGTTCAGGGGCATGCTCAATTGCAGCTACTATGCTTTTCTTGGGTCTAATGCCATCACAACTAATAGTGTGTCCTAGATACGTTACTTCAGATTTCCGAATCTGACATTTTTCTTCTTTGATAATTAAACCTTTCTTTTCTAATCTATACATTACTTCTTCAAACAAAGAGTCATGTTCACTTTCACTACTACCCTCAATCAATATGTCATCCTGAAAACACAACACTTTGTCCATATCACTAAAAATTTCTCCCATCAGCCTCTGGAAGACAGCAGAGGCGGAGGCTAAACCAAAAGGCATCCACTTGTAATGAAAAGCCCCCAAAGGTGTTACAAAGGATGTCAAGGGCCTCGCAATCCTCATACATATGTATCTGGTGATAGGCAGATGACATGTCCAAGACACTAAAAATGCATCCTTTGCCTTTTACAGACAACATTTGAGAAATATTCAGCAACGGCTGTCTGTCGACCCATATATTCTTGTTCAAGTCTTTGAGATCGATACATAAACAAATCTTTCCAGCATCTTTGGGCGCTACCACAATTGAGGCGAGTCATTCCGAAGATTCTATAGGTTCGATGATACCATTTTTCAATAACCTATTCACTTCTTGTTTCAAGGGTTCTCTCATCAAATTCGGTATGTTTTGCACCTTATGTACTACTGGTTTTGCATTCTTCTTTAGTACTATCTTATGGGAAAAACCCTTCAAGAGACCAAATTTTTCTGAAAAGACTTGCAGATACTTTCCAACTAAAGGATGCTGAATGTTTATACCCACTTCATCAATTCTTTGTTTATCCATAATCATAACTGGTTCTTTAGCATTTGGATTTAGAACTATGCCTAAATCCTTTTGGTGTCGCCAACTCAGTAGATTTGTTCCGTAGTTTGTAATATATATCTTTCCTTTGACAGCTTTATTCTTGAAGACGATTGTCATCCATCGCATGCCAATCATTTCTATTCTCTTCCCGGCATAGCCTACAGCCTTTATGTCTCGTTCCAATAACTCCTCACTCCTACAGTTTGTCCACTGTTCTTCATATATTTTTTTTTTTATTAGTGTGAACAAACTTCATGAATCCACCAATAATTTGATAGGCACATTGTTCAATAATATTTGAGCATGAGGTTTCACCAATGGAATTGTACTTTCCATTCTGACTTGCTCTTCAGATCCTTGTACACACGTAATTCCCTTATCAGGTTCGCAATCGTTAAGCTTTTCATCCACTGTTAATATTATTTCTTGCATGCTCTTACATACATCCTGAATTTCTTCAATTGCTTGCCCACCACCTTCGTTTAAATTTAATTTACAAACCTTAGCAAAATGTCTTCTTTTGCCGCAATTGCGACATATTGCACTTCTTGCTGCACAAATTTTGCTAGAAGCAATGTGCCCGGGGGCACCACATCGATAACACTTTGTTTCTCTCCAGCAAGATTTTCTCTGTTTCTCGGTGTCCGACTCTTCCCAATTGTTTGTTGACCTTTTTTTTCCTTATCAATTGAGAATTTGTTCTTATTTTTTATTTCTCCAATAAAGGTTTGTTTCTCTTCTTTGTTAGATCCGTCCATCTCTAGTAGCCACAATCCTGTGTATTCCATTCTTTTTGTAATTTGTGTTGCTTCTTATAAGTTCGGGTCCTTCATTAGTAAGTTCTCTCGGAGTTTCTTGTTGATCGCGTACCTTACAATCTGATCTCTTATGAGTGAATCAGATAATTGTTCGAAACGGCAGGACAACGCAAGTCCACGTAAGGTCGCTACATAAGATGCTACATCCTCATCAGCAGTTTGCATTCTTGAAAATAATTTGTGACGTTCCAGAACCAAATTGGTTTTAGGCGTAAATTGAAGATCTAGAATATGCATGGACATATCAAACACATTGGTGGGTTGTCCATCCCCCATTCCTAAAGAAACTTCGGGTAAGTCCTCATATATTCTCTTACCTTCAATTCCCAGATGATGTAGTAGAATTGACTGTCTCCTGAGAGGACCATAACGATCACCCCCTATTGCCAAAATGTAAGTAGTAAACATTTTCTTCCATTGTTTCCAAGGAATAGGTGGCTCGCCAAGCGTTGATAAAAAAGGTGGTGGTGAAGACAGGATTTGATACCCCATGGTTACAGTTAAGAACAATGGGCCAGATGTAGCAAAAATAAAAATTGCGACTCGCATTTTGCGAGTTGATGCGACTCGCAAAATGCGAGTCGCAAATTGGAATGTCAGAAAAAAAATACGATCCGATTTTGCGACTCGCAGCCGGACTCGCAACGCTGTGTGCGAGTCCGCAGTTTGCGAGGTCGCTGTTTGCGAGTGTGCAAAAAACGAACTCGCAATTAGCGAGTGGGTGTCGCAAATAGCGATTACCTTCAAAATTGCTTGCAGATGCAGCAGAACACTCCAGAAAGCATACCAGAACACTCTGGAAACACTTCCTGGCACATGATGATGACATCACAGCCAGGAAGTTAACAAATACACCTGGGAGGAGGGCTCAACAGTGAGCAGTGTCTCTGCCACTGACAGTAGGGTGCTGAGGAGTGGTAGGCACAGCACCATGGACGCAGCAGGGACCAGCCAGGCTGGCAGGAGGGGCAGGAGATCATAGATAACAGCCAGGACAGATTAATGTGGCACATGGCGTTAATGTGCCACATGACTGGTTGGCATTTTCCTGCCCATGGACAATTTCAACTTGTATATAGTTTCTTCATGACATTAATAAAACAGTTATTTTTTTCCACTTAACAAATGGTTAATAGGTGAGTATGGTGGGAGTTGACACGTACCGTCCAAATATTGCGTTGCAATGTGGTCCCGTCTCAGTCTGCCTTGATTAGCTAGACTCCTATCCCCATGATGGCGATGTGGTTGTTCTTGCTCTTCATCATCAGGATCTGGGTCTGCAGGGGTGAGAGGTAGCCCATGTCGGGTGGCTATGTTGTGGAGGATGGCGCATGCGACCACAATTTTGAAAGCGGTAATGGGGGTGTATTGGAGGGCGCCTCCACTGCGGCGGAGGCATCTGAATCTTGCCTTCAGCAGTCCGAAGGTGCGCTCGATCAGGTTCCTGGTCCTCTTATGCGCACTGTTGTATTGCCTCTCTGATTCAGTTCTGGGTGTTAAAAACGGAGTCATGATCCAAGGCCTGAGAGCATATGCACTGTCACCTGTTGGGCACAAAAGTACACGGTTAGGAAGTCCAGATTGTCGTGCACAGTGACCTGTGTGTATGTCTGCAAGTGTCTGTGGCTCTACCTAGGAGGTAACCGTCTCCAAATTCCCCACGTTCCAGGCGTTGATGTATCCCACTATGCCTAAAAATGTATGAGTCATGGGTACTGCCAGGAAACTTAGCTACGATGTCCGCGATGACATAATGGGCATCACAAACAACCTGTATGTTGAGTGAGTGGGTACACTTCCTGTTGCGGAAAATGTGTTCCAGATTAGCAGGGGGGCATATTTGAATGTGTGTCCCATCTACACACCCTATGACATGAGGAAAGTGGGCAATGCGGTAAAAGTCCAGCTTGGTGCTGTTAATTTCTGCCTCACTCCTTGGTAAGTATATGAAGTGAGACATGTGCGTGACTAAGGCTTCTAGGAATGCCCTGAGGAACCTTGACACTTCACTTTGGGATACCCCACCTGCCACGGCAATGACCCCCTGATAGCTCCCTGAGGCCAAGAGGTGCAGTGCGCATAGTACTTGCACATGCGTAGGGATGGCGCAGCCATGCTGAGTCTTGTGTTCTAGCTGTGGTTTCAGTAAATCTATTAATTCTTTTATGTCTGGTCTGGGTTTAGTGCATAAGTACCAGACATCAAGGCAGTCATGTTCAAAATAATCAGGTTCACCCCCTTCAGGAATGGGTTACAGTGTGTGGGATTCAGTACCTGACATCTTCTGAGCAGAACGTCACTTCCTGCCAAAATATGCTGCTCTTATTTAGCTAGTGGAGAATTCATAAGGTGCTGATTCTTTGTTCTTGTAAGCAAAGCTTCAACAGAGTGAGGGACTGTTAATGGATGTCCCATCACTATATTTCCACATTTTTTAAGACTCGTACTCACTGCAGCTACTGCTTCAGTGACCTTCAAGACACCTATTCTCCACCTCCTGTGCCCTGGCATAAGCACCCCCGCATCCCCAGAAGCCACAGCATAGGCTGTTCCTTTTCCTACCTCATTGACAAAGCTTGGAATGGCCTTCCCCTCCACCTTGGAACATATCCATTGTTCACAGAGTTTAGTAAGGCACTCAAGACCTGGCTCTCCGACTGATCCCAGCAAGACCTCAGAGCTTGGATACCCTCCCAGTGCCAGGGCATGCCAGAAACTTTTTCTTAGCTCTATGAATGCTTTCATGCATTTGTTGTCCCATTTGATCTGATCTGGTACATCTTTATGCGTTAGCCTCAGTAAAGGTTTTGCCACCAAGAAAACGTTGGGCACACGCTGTCTACAGTAGCCAACCATTCCCACAAACATCCTGACTTCTGTCTGTGTTTTAGGAGGATTCATTCTCAAAATTGCTTCAACTCTCTCTCTACACTTTCCTGTTTCCTTTTCCAATGATGGGTCCAAAATATTGGCCTTCCTTTTGGCAATAATGGAGTTTGTTTGCAGACACTTCATACCTATTCTCTGCCCAGTAATTCAATAATGCAATGGTGTCAGCTTCGCAAGATTCTTTTGTTTCTGATGCCACAAGAAGATCATCTATATATTTCACCAAGACTGAACTTTAGAGCATAATCAATGATTACAGATTGTTTTGCAAGATCTGGTTAAAAATGTATGAACTCTCAGTATTGCTTTGTGGGATGCAACACCATCCTAATACTTTCTCTTGAAACATGAAAGTGAACAGACTGTCCTCGTGGAATGGAATCAAGAAGAAAGCCTGACAGAGATCAATCAGAGTGAACCATTCAGCCAAATATGGAATTTGATAAAGTATGCTAGCTTGATTCGGTACCATCGGTCAATGTGGGTTTAAGAAATCATTTACCTTCCTCAAATCCTGAACAATCCTAAATTTCCCATTGGGCTTTCACAACCCCATTATTGGTGAGTTGCATGGACTCCCAATTATTTCCCTCAAGGTGCCCTTCGCTAGCATGTCATTCATGATTGGGGTTATTCCTTCTATCACTTCAGGTCAATAAGAAATTACACTTGGTTGCCATTTCCCTTCCCTTCCGTATATAGTCCACTCTAGTCTCTTAAGAGTGCACCAAGCACGCAGTCCACCTCCCCGCTCAGACTTTTTCATGGTGACATGCCTGAGTCTGACCTTTCAATGCCATCAAACATAGGACATTGTTCATCTGCATTCAGATTTTGCATCTGCATCACATTTTGAGTCATTTTTAGCAACTGATTCTGATTTAATCTTGTATTGTTTACATTTGGTTGAACTATAGGTGCTTGAGGCACCAGTACCATTTGAGTATGATTTTTTATCGTACTTGTATCTGTTGCATAGGAGCATTCTGTATCACTTGATTTCCTCCCTGAAAGTGATTGCTGTTAATTCTATCTGGATTGTTTTTACACTCGAGCTTCCAACACCCTACCCTGTTACAAAGCTGACAAGGTGTCATTTTCTTTAGCATTGCAACATCAGCACCTGTACTTGGATCAATAGGAGCACCTCTTCCTTTACCTTGAGACACAATCATCCCTCATTGAACTCCTTGCATTCCTACTTGACAACCACCTGTTTTATTCCGTTCAATTCACATACTTTCTGAACTGCAACTGCAAACTGACTGATTCTGAAACCCTCCTTGTGCACATTTTGTCTGAGCCAACATAAACTTCTCTTTAAGTTTCCTCTGTTTCACCTCTTGCTCATCACTGCAATACTGTGCATGTTTCAAAATCGCACCCAGAGATTTTGTCTGCCAACAATTCACACTCTGCTGCATGTGCTGACAAATCTCAGATCCCAGACCAAGCATGAACTATGCAATGAAAATTCCCATATCTGCTGGATCATGGTGTGTCTGTCCTGTAGGTTGTTGAAATGCCTTTATCAGTCACTCATAGTATTAATGTACAGACTCCCTTAACTTCCTGCTAAATACAATTCAATTTCACATAATCCAAATCCTTAGGAGAAACTCTGCCCCTCAAAAATGTTATTGCCTCATTATACTTAGTCATTACTAGAGGTGAAGGTGCATTTGTGATAAGACCTCTCACTGGTTCTGTATCTGGCCACCGAACAGCAGCAATCCCACATTCTTCCCACAAATCATTTGGAACCACAACATCGAACAAATCAATCCACAGCACCTTTGAAATTTTGACAAATCTTGCAACTTGTATATACCATTGCACTGGGCTTTTTCTCAGCTTTGGAAAATTGTAAATGATGCAAAGTCTCCCATACTCCAAGGGAGATGTGCATACCCTCCACCTGGTATCTCTTTTAAAGGATAGGCAGTCATTGCCTCTTTCTTTCCTGCATGTGTGGCTTGCTTTCTTTTCTCCTCAGCCTCTTCTGAATGTTTATTTTTCTTTTCATATTTTTGTGACCATTTACTTTCAAATTTGTCAAATTCACTGCATTTGCATACACATTTTATTATTTCAATGAGATGAATTTGCATTCTTGAAGAACACATGTTTTCAATTGATTCATTATCTTATTACACTATAAGGGTCTGATTTGGGTCTTGGTGAACGGGTTACTCTTTCACAAATGTGATGGCTATTCCATCCGCCAGATTACAATTTCCATTGGATGTAAGGGAATCATAATACGGTTGATGGGATATCCATCATGTTTGAGTAACCTCGTCCCCCAAGATCTAAATTGGGCCGTAAAATGTCTCAGCAAAGGTAAGCTTTTAGAAACACCGACCTCATATTTATTTGCCAATTTTTCATGAACAGTTGAAGCTTTTCCTGTAATTTCTTTACACAAGTAAATCAACTTCTTCTCTTTTTACTGATGTATGTGATCAAGATCCAAACATTCACTAATGACTTATTCTAATTTGATTTTTAATTTAGGCATATTTTATGGCTTCTCTCTTTCTGGGACTGGGCTAGTATTTGAACTGATACTCAGTCTTTCTGCATCCTCAACTTTCAGACAATTTCTGGCAGGTTCTTCAAACCAAGGAGCACATATTACACCTTCAAACACCTTGGTTGAACGGCTTATGGAGATGTCCACAATACAATCTGTGAATTTTGCAATGTCAGGATAAACCCATTTACTGGTATGCCCCCAATTCCTTCCTGAACCACTGTAGCTGGCTCCAACAGCCTGTGCAGGCACTGTCTGTGTTGTAGTCAATTCAGTAATTTGAGCTGTAATCATAATCACAGAAGCTGTAGCATCTGTAAGCATTACTATCTGGGCAGGCAGTACTCATTGGTTTGGGGGCATTTGGAACTGCTTGCTGAGCTACAAGCTGTTCAAAAAACAGTTGTTATTACAGACTATGGCACAATCGTCAGAGACAGTACGGGTTGTACATTCACAGGCAATGTTGCTTGCATCGAACTAGCAAACTTGTCTAGCAGCTGAATCTATAAAGCCATAGCTATGATCTCAATATTTAACTGAGCTCCATCATTTGGCATAGGACTCACATAAAGTGGCTAACATGTAGCCAAAGGATTTTCTAAAGTAGCATCACTCGAACCAGTATCAGTGTTAGATTGTGTTACCCTTTTTGTTTCTTTATCCCCTTCAATCTTTTTCCTTTTAGTTTTTTCAGATTCTCCAGCCTTTGTATGTTTCTTATTTGTAAGTACTGGATATAATCTAGCACCTTCTACAATACTTTTTCTCCATCTCTGAGCTTGATCATCCCAAATTGCATCTGCATAAATTCTCATTGCTTTCTTAGGTCATTTTTGGAACCTCTCCCTCTCTTTATTTCAAGCCATTTTCTCCCACTTGCTAAGTGCTCCCCATTGTGTAAGTCTAGGAGATGGTTTAATTACATTTTAAAATTTCTCTTAATTTGTCTAGAATGCTCAAAATTAAATGTACCCCATCTAGGAAAACTCGGTGACGCCTCTTTCTCAGTGATCTTGTACCACTGACAAAGCCAAACAAGTGATCTTTCATCAATCATCGTATGGTATGCTGGTGTGCTTTCTCGCCCTCCCTTATTTGAGCCAATTTATCACCGCTCATTAGACTCCTCAAAGCATTGAAAAATTTCATGATTTTACATTTTATTTCAATAAATCAACAGTCGAAAATTGCAGCATCTCAGTTGTTTTAAAGTTGTTCTCCATGTGTCAGACCTCAGAACCCTTTTTAACAGATTACAATACAGTTTTGCAATTCAATCAATCAATGATTTTGCATCCTTTTGCTGGGATTAAGCCAATCACAGCACAGCATTACACCACGTGACCAATTCCAGAGCTGCACAAGATGATGCAAAAACTCACGCGTTCCAGCAGATCACCTTCCTTTACAATTTCTCTGTATGAAGCAAACAACAACACTAACACCTTACTAGAGTAAAATAACATCAATCTTTGTCTACTTCTAAAGAAAATACAATAGTACAATCAACAATGGGACTTAGGTTTTGCACCTTCCAATTCTCAACCAAAAATATTCTACAGCCAAAATGATGAGTTCTCTACTTGTGAGAACATGTAATTAGTGCTGTGTCACCTTTATGCATCAGGTTTCACAAGCACTAATCAAAAGTTGGTATAACCACAACAATTTATTATGTCTTTATCTATTTGTGTAGTTGACAATGTTTCATGACTTATACTTCTCCTGGCAGACAAGAAAATCCCTATCTTTTATGTATCTATCCCGAGATCTTCAAGGAATTCTTAGTCCCATTACCTCTTATCTTCTTTGAAAAAGCACATATAAAATCTAGACAAATAGCAATGTACTTCAAAACAACATCAAAAATCTTCAATATGGATAAATCATCACAATTTTGATTGATCGCCCTATTGATACTCACACCAATTTCTCTAACCGCAGTCTGCAGCCACTTCAGAAACTACACCTCATACGTCTTCAGAATAAAGTTCTAGGCAACTGGGCTCTTTTAAAATTATTACAGCTTCTTTTCCCTCATAATTTAAACCATATTTCTGCTTTCAACCATTTGCGAGTGCAGTTACCTACGTTTTATTTAATATCCGCAACTCTTTGAATTCCCAATAGGGGACTGTGGAAATAAACAGGGGAAATATGAAACTGCAATTCAAACATCAATACAATTTCATAAATTCTCTCCAGTCAATAATGAGAGTTGTAGTTAATTTTCTGAGTTTTATTAATCATTTGTTCTTAGATCGTTTTCTTTATTACCTAAGCATAAACTACTGAACATAGCATAGAGCGTGTTCCATAAATCCAATCCCTATCCTATAATTCTGAGTCAGAAAATTGCATTGAAGTTGAGTAACTCCTGAAGAGTTTCTCGTAGAAGAGCATTCAAGGCTCTGCAATACAAAAACATCTGACTCAGAGAATATCAAGAAATGTAATATAAATTATCAAAAGGAACAAGTGTCTGAGAGTTGGTCTAGCCAGCAAATATGTCAGTCTCTGGAGAGAAAGAAATAGAGAATGATCTGAGGCTTCTCAAAGCTCTAATCTGTAAAGGTTACCACTGTTCATTCCCTGGGACACTTCTATGTGAAATACAATGATAAAACAGTATAACAAATGTTTCAGATAAGTTGTGCAAACAACCAATGAGGAAATGAGGACCACGTGAGACAGGAATAGTTTCCGTCAAGAAAGCAAGTTTAAACAAGGAGATTCCTAAATACAAGATACATTTTGTAGAAACTGTAACTACTTTGCAACAAATAAAGATCTTCTTGTATGCTTGTGCTTCTGAAAAAAAGTGCAGCTGTGTAAGTTTCATGTACATTCACATTAAGCCATCTCCTTTCACATACATTTTCACACTAGGAGTCAATTAAAAAAGAAGCACATTTTTTATGCAGGTCAAACGGTTAACAAGAATAGAAGAATAAAACTTTCATTGTTAGCATAGGATGTTTGTGTCATGTAAAGCCATGCAAAAGTCACAATGAAACAATTTCTGCTGAGCTAAAACAGTTTGGAATTTGCTAATATGAGCAAATTGAGCAAGGGAAGCAAGAGTGGTCATGCAGATTTCAGAATGAAAAATGCAGCATTTGGTTAGGCCTACAATTCAGTCATATGGTTATTAAATTAAACAGAATGTATTTTTATTGAAATCTCTATCATTACTAATGAGGGCCCAGAGGCACTCAACCTAGTTTTCATGGATATCTGGGAAAGGGATTCAGATGTCCTTTATCACATTCACCCAAACACCATGGGATTTGACAGTGATGTATGTATAATGGGAGTGAGAGTCCTGCCCGAGGGATGCTAGCACCTTCACATCACAGGTTCAGGTGAAGTAAATCTTAATCATGAAGAGATTCTCCCTCGAACTGCTGGAAATGGCCTAATAGCCAGTGGAGATTATAAAGACTATCCATTTGCTGAGGTTGAGTTAGAAGTCAACAGTAAGTTGGCATTGGTTGACTTAGTTCTGAAAGAGAAACAGGGAGATGGGTTCCTGCTGGGTAAGGACTAGATTGCATTTATACTACTGTTAGGGTCACTGCCATACATGGCCTTGGTAATGTAAACTGAGTTGACTGGTACACAGGATGCAGGTCTGCCTGAAGAGGATGCACGGATCTTTCTTGGAGTGGAGAGATCAGATAAGAATCATGTAGTATTGACCAGTGAAGGCTTTGAAAAGATACTGACCGTGATGCCCATGGACCATGCTCCAGGCTGAGAGGCGAATGAGGCTCCTGAGGTAGTCCATGGGTGGAGTCTGGGTCACTGCTAGAGCTGCAGGAGTCGCTAGCTCCTGGCTTATCTATCCAGAATGACTGTCTTACTTTAATGAGCTTTGGTGGAATAGCCCAGGAACAAATTCCCACCAGAGTGGTTGAGAAGCACATTGTGGTCTGGAAGATCACGTTGCTGTACAATGAGCACTTCTATTGAAAACCCTAAGCTAGATAAAGGATGGTAGTTTCACAACAGCAAAAGAACGTCCTGCGGTCTCTGGGCCTTGAGGTACCTTTATCAGGTTATTTGGGCATCAAGAAGCCCAAAGAAATATTAGAACCTTTTGTATGCTGGTCAGGTATGGCCAGAGATGTAGAGAAGTTCTATAGAACCTATCCAGCTTGTTAACTAAAAGGTAAGTCTAAAGACCAAAGCAAGGCACCTTTGGTACCTCTATCCAGTGTCAGTGTGCTGGTTGAGATGCTGGGAGTAGTCATGTTTCAGGCAACAAGTATATATCTTTTTTGTAGTTCCACTATGGCATCAGATACACAGAGGTGGTAGCCTTGAGGAGTATAACTGGCAAGGAACTGGGAAGGGTCCTTCTTGTGATTTTCTGCAGGACTGCATTCTGAAAGACTGGCCTCCCATTGAAGAACACATTTCACCTCCTCAAATATGAGAGTGATGGTGGAGCAAGGTGTTGTGACTTACCACTTCTCCACTATGTACCTCCTTCAGACCAGCAGGTTGGTGGTATATTTCAACAAGACCCCAAAGACTTACTGAAGATTCCACCAGAGAATCTCAGAAGGAAATAGGATCACCTCATGCCATGCTTCTTGTTTGCAGACAGGGTAATCTTGTAGAAGGGTTTAGACTGTTTAGGCTTCTATGTGGGCATCCATTCTGCAGTCCACTTACGTTGGTCAGAGAGAGCTTGGAAGGTATCCATGAGTTTACAAGGCATGATGTGGTGGACTACGTTCTGGGCTTCAGGAAGTTGATGACTTAACTGATAAACAAGGTGAAGAAAACCCTTTAGGCTACCCAAAAGCTGAAGACCACAAAACAATGCTGATGGCTTACAAAGAGCATTAACGTGTGTTGGTGCTCTGGCCTACTTGCCCTCAAGCTTTGGTTGTCAAAGGGAGTTATTCATACAAGTTGAGTAGAAAGATTTCTGATGTCAACAAATAAACTGACACAGGTGCGCTCTAGAAGGCCAGAGGGTGTTCACCTTGAGCCAGCTTAAGCCATATCGATGGAGACTACACGATTAATGTGTTGGCAATTGCAGAGGAGGTCAAGGGGGAAGTGAGCTTTGCCCAGACCTGTTTGCAGTGATGAGAAAGATGGCTTATCAGAAGGGGTGAATCTTCCTCCTAATCTATTCCTTAGACAGTAGTGGCTGTGCAGGTAAGTTTAGGATAGATTGACTACCTTGTCACACTCACCGCAGAGCTAACTCCACTCTATGCCCATGCCACAGACACCTGGGACAGTTTGACTGTGACTTGCAAATTCAGGATGTCAGACAAGTTCCAAGAATGCATCAAGGCAGAGGTGGTTAAAACTATGGAATGATTGAGTTGTTCTATAGTCCTTTGGCCAACACAGTGGTGCTCATGCCTAAGCAGGGCTTTCCAGACTAGTACTTTTGCATGGACTACAGTGCACTCACCAGGATGGGTGTCCATCCTATACTTCATTCTAACAAACTGGTACACAGATTGTGCACAGTTAAGTACCTCAATATCACTGATCTGAAAAGTGGCTACTGATAGAATCCATTAGTGCCTGGTGCCATGGAAAATATTGTATTCTCTACACTAGTAAGCCTCTATGAATTTAAGGTTATTCCCTTTGGCTTAACAAACATGCCAGCCTCCTTTCAGCTTGGGGCTGTCTGGCTGGAGATGTTAAGTGTGGCCTTCCTGGATGGCATTGCTACATTCAGCAGTTAATGGGAGGATCACCTGGAGCAGGTACTGGTGATTAGCAATGGGCCAACTGGATGTAAAGGCTAGGAAGTGTTAAGTTGGTCAGTCCTCTGTCATCTATGTTCTAGGGCAGTTGGAAATTGAAAGATTCGCCCTCTGTAGGAGAAGGTACAGGCTGTATTGGATTAGAAAGTTCTGATAACTGAGCCCCAGCTGAGGATGTTATTAGGCCTAATTGGTTACTAAGGGATCTTTGTGGCAAGCTATGGGGCTTTAGTTGTTCATTGGCAACCCTGACCTCTAAGAAGTGACTCAAGAGGCTGATCTAGATTGAGCCATTTCAAAAGACCTTTAAAGACCTGCAGATCACTGTATGCAAAGCACCACTCTTGAAGGCACCTGAAAATAGTAAACTCTTGATTGTGCAGACTAATTCTTCTGATAAGGGGGGGGCGGGGCCATTCCTCACCCAGCTCAAAAAGAAGGAATGAGAGCATCTGTTTACCTTCATCAGCCACAGATTGCTGCTGAGAGAGCAGAACAAGGCTTCCATTGAAAATGACTTATTTGCCATTGATGGATCAGGGCTTAGTTGTTCGACAAGTCTGTGGTCTGGACAGATAACAAACCACCCAGTCAAAAGGTAGATGGAAATGCATGGAGTGAACCCTAAGTTGCTCCAGTGATCTAAGTTGCCATCTTCAGGGATAAAAGTAATGGTGGCTAACAAGGACGTTTACAGCATAGGAATGGATATTGACTTTCCAACCAATTTCCCATTCCAATAACTGGGCTTCCTCAAAGGTGGAGGAAGTCTGGAGCATCTGGCTCTGTGTGGGATCCTCTTTTAAAACCAGGAAAGGTTCACTGTGTGACTCTAAAAAGCATGCTCCCCAACCATGAGTTACCCATAGCAAGCTATTGCATTTTTAACCTCTACCTCAGCACACACAATGTTCATATATGTGGTGCTAAGGCCTTCCCATTGTAGAGAATGTGACCCAGAGTGATGCTTTATTGTTTGGAGTGCACACCACGTGCACCTTCTTTTTAGAGAGAGCTATAATTGTCACTTCACTGGGCTGTATAGGACAGACAGTGGGGTGACGGTGAAGTGATTGTAGTTTTAGGGAGGCATTATATCTGTGGCCTGCTAAGGACAGTGGTCTAACACCTCTTCTGAATTTTTTAATTGCCTGCCAGACCCTTACAATCAGGTAATTTCCTCATTAATGAGGAACATGGATACAACCTGAGCCCAGTAACTCCTGACTGCCCATGTACTTCTGGAAAACAATAATAATAATAATAAATAATAATAACAATAATAATAATTGTTGAAATAAGATCACAATTAATGCTTAAAACAAAACAAACACTGAAACTCACTAGTTATAGTATACTGTGCTGACCATAACGTGTTCCCCTGCTATGCACTCCTTATGACCAGATCTATTACATCACTTCTGACACTACACAATCTCAAATGACATCACTGATGACATCACAATCATTCTGCTAGATCTATCGAACATGAAGTAATTCAGCAAGCAACACCGCCTGACAGTTTTGTTCCCTCAATAGGATTATCCTTTTGAGGACTTCATATGGCCTGCATTGTAAGTAACCATGGAACAGACCATGGAAACAGCCCACAGCTGCCTTCCCTGCCCCCAGGGACAACCCCTCCCACTCACACCTGGAGGACACCTACGGATGGGGGGACCCATCCTAGGTAAGTACAGGTAGGTATTTTTAAATTTTGTATTCAAAGTGTCATGGGGGGGCTAACTTGGGACCCCCTTCATGGCACTGTGCCCAGTGGCCATGCCCAGGGGACATAAGTCGCCTGGGCATGGCCATTGGGCTGGAGGCATGACTCCTGTCTTTACTACGATAGGAGTCATGTGCATGGGGGATGTGCATAAAAAATATGACTCTAGTCAGGTTAGAGTCATTTTTTTTAATTCTAACCTGACTAGTGCCATTCTTTGCCGCACAACCTCCAGTTCTCCCTACGCCTCCCCTACCCAGTTAGCGTCATGTATTTTGATGCTAACCGGGCCTTAACGCTGGCTTGTGACATCCCTTAAATATGGTGCCTGGCTGGTGTCCTGGAATGGCGCTAGCCGGCGCTACACTTTTTGACGCAAACCTGCACTAATGGAGGTTTGCGTCAAAAAGTAAAAATATGGGCCTAAATAATTAGAGTGTACTGGCCCCCATAGGTATTTTTGCTTAGGCTATTCATGAACAAATAGGGATCAATTCCTGAAATATCGCCTGGTGCTGTTACTGTGCACACTACACCTACTATCTTGACAGAAAGATGCCACATGGACCACCTGCTGCCTATGTGACACAGCCAAGGAAGATCTGCTGCTGCTAATCTGCATGTGCAAAGAACTTTATGCTGAATGGAAACAACTGCTAAAAGCTCACTTCAACTAGCTAGGAATCCATACTCAGAGGCAGGCCATGCTGACCTGCTTCACCCCTGATGATCCACAACTGAACTGCAGCTTTGTATGATATCTCAGCCTAGTGGCCAAAAAGATTGCAGAAGGTATGGTGTGAGCCTCTGACTAAGTCCCTCTTGAATCTGATCTGGCTTAGCTGGCTGTCTCTCAAAAGGGCACATGTTCTTGCTGCAGGCCTCTAACATCCCACGTGTGCGGTTATGGCTGGTCCCCGAACCCATTTCTCTGACGACTACTTGCTGGTGCCCCAAATTTCACAGCTTGGGGGAGCCGAACAGAGACACATTTCCCTAAATGCCTGATATTTTTTTTAAAGTGCACCACACTGCATGTTTTATTATCTGTACAAACGTTTTATGTATTAGCTTTTCTGCTTTATACCATTTTTCAAGGATTTATTGTTGCTTTCTGTTTTCTTAACTATGCATTGGTTTTAAGTAACTTTGCTAAATAAACAAATTGGATTAGGTTGACGGTTACAAGAAGAATGAATAACAGACAACACATGCAACTTTACTGGAAATAGGCCAAACTTAATTCTAATAGGTGACCTATAGGTGAAACCCACTGATTTATGCTGTATCTTGACCAGCCCATTATCCCACTCCTCTGCCCATGCTCCATTACTTCAACTACAAACAACACTAGCTTTTCAACATGCACACCAGGAGGTTATTGTCTCCATGTCATATTTTTTTCATTTGTTTCCTTTATTATTGCTGATATAGAGAAATAGTTTTCTGTACATTGATCCATGGTCCCACATCTGATTCAGGGATTAATATTTACACTAAAATAGTGGAAAAACTGACAAACTAAAATATAGTCACTCTTTATTTTTATAACCTTCTGTCAATATATGGCAGGAGATATTTTATCTAACCCTCCTTCTCTTTGCCTTACCTATGGCAGGCAGAATTGAATTTGGAATTCATTATGAGAGGCAAGTTGTAATGATTCTTTGTCCATTATCTTTTAATTAACTAAGGTGTTAAAATTAATATTTCTAAATGTGCGTTGATCAAATTTGGTTTTATGTAACTTAGAAGCTTAAAATTCCTGGATTTCTCTTCTTAGTGTTTAGAAAGATATGGAAGTATGATTCCATAGTAACCTTTTCTCTTTTTCTTTAAGTCTCTGTGAATGTTTCAAGTCTTTTTTAGGTTGAGCGTTAGCGTTCGGCCTGCTGTATACTAAAGTATACAATACAGTGAGATTCAGTGTTATGATTCGTTGGTTGCAGTGTCCTTCAAAATTCCTTGCTTGCTAGTGGTCAGTTCTTTCCTTTGTCCTGCCTTTTTTGATTTTGGGAGCAGCACAAAGTACTGTGTAATTACGCTATGTTCTGTTTGTCTCTTCTGTAAGGGACTTTTTTTACCATTTGCCTGTTTGACTTCAAGACTGTGGATGCTTGTTCAGTCCCTCCTCCTTACCAGCTCCCCTTGCAAACATAATAAAACAGAGGGGTGCTTTTCCAGGGCCAGCTTGCATGTTGTGTAAACATGATTCCCTTCCTCATGCATAATTTTAAAAGGTCACGGTAAAACGCGACCTTTGTGTTTTTGTAAATTGCTCTGTACAAGTTTTGTTTTCAAAAACACCGATTACAACGGTGTCTACCTTTCAGCGGAAAACCTCAGGCGATTCACAGCTTCACTTTCTGGTATTTAATTTATTTAGAAAGTGTGCCAATGAACTCTTCTCCGAATCTGTCTTTCTGTGCGTCTGCCATGTTTGCCTCTGCTTACGTGCATCAGTCATCGAGTGCCACACTTTCTCTGCAAGTTCCCAACGTCTCTATCTGTGCATCTGTTTGTTGTGTCACTCTGTGTGCCTCTATTTGTGGTCATTTGTGTCTGTTTAGTAAGCATTGTGTATCTCTTTTGTGCATCTGTCTCTCAGTGTCACGCTCTCTCTGTTTTCATTCTGTCCGTTTCTTTTTCAGTAGCACTCTGCCTTCGTCTCTCTTTCTGTGTGTCTACCATTTGTGCCTCTCTTTACTTGCCGTTTCTTTTTCAGTAGCACTTTTGTGCTCCGAAATTTCGACTCCATCAGTGTGCCTCTTTTTTTTTTTTTAAGCAAGAGCATTCTCGCACTAATATCTGGACGGCATTGGGAAACAGCTCTCTATTGCATCTGTCTGCTGGCCCCTTTTGAAACTCACAACGTCACTGAGAAATGGTGCTGTGACTTTTTTCAAAATAGCTATGTGTTTCTTTTTTATTTGTTTGTTATGTGCTTCAGGGTATTTAAAAAGGTAGCGTTTGTTTGCCTCCAAATTGATATTTTTAAATTGAAAACATTGTTATGTAGGCATACTGTGTAAACAATGTGCTTGCAACGTATGTAACACTTGCAAATGAAAAGTATAGATAAGAATAGAAAGACACGCTGCCTTTCACATGCCCTAATGTTTGTTATCAAAATTAAAAAAACTTTTGTGTTTATGGTTTCAGTTTGTTTCCTGCTTTAATATTTTCCAGATTATTTTTTGAGTTCGGCTCCATAATTGGTCACTTTTCTTTTACTCTCAAATGCATTCTTGCTCCGACATTTAGACCGGACTTTGAAACACCCCTGCCTTGCATCTGGCTGCCTTTCCCTTTCCAATCACACAAATGCACCGATAAATTGACCTCTGTCTGTTTTTAAAATGGCTGTGTCGCGTTTACTTGAACTCCACTACCAATGTATCAGCCGGCTGACTGTTTTCTTTCCCTACCATAGCTAATTATCTTTTTTATTAATTTCCTGCTTGTTTTCCGAAGTGTGCTTCATAACTTGGTTGGTTAGTTTGCTGCTCGTGTTCCAAGCCTGCCGCCCTTTTTCAGATCGCACAGAGGCTCCTATACATAGCTCTGATTAAGGTTGCGGACTTGTCCTCAACCCACTGCTATCTACTTCACCATCTTTTCATTGTTTGAATGCACCACTGCCACCATGTTTCACACAAAAAACAAGAACTCCTTTTAACACCTTGCTGTTACCCTACTTTACACTTCTTTGAAGTTAAATGCACATATGTTTCTATCTTCTATAAAAAATGGTTCCTTGGTTCCCTTTGAATTCCTTAGTTGATTTTTATCTCTTTTACCTTGCTTAAACATTACAAAAGCCAGACACAAATAGTTCTTCCAAACCGATGCGCTGCCGACATTTTAGCAGAAGTCCTTATTTTCACACTAAAGAAATTGGTAAGTTCACTGCGAGTATTCTCCATTTGTTTCTATTTAGCTAATCAGTAATTTACTTGTTCTGCCTAACAATTTTATAATATCTCCATTATTTTCATTTCTACCAAACCTTTTACACATTTATAAACAAGAGGGTATGTGTATTTATTTTTTTATTTTTACAATAACTATCATTAACTACCATTACAAACGCTGTATTATATATATATATATATATATATATATATATATATACATTAAAGCTTTTGATTTACATGCTTTCTTAACACACAATAATATATTTAAAATGTGTGTTCCAAAAAAAAGTTACTAGAATAAGGTTTATTTTATCCAAATTCACCTGTAGACTGTGTTTTCAATTGCTTTGTTAAACTATACATTTTTTAAAAGTTTACATTTCACTTCCAAGCTACAGCAAATACTATTACAATAGCGTTCACCAATGAGAAACAATTGACCCAACCAATGTGCCTACACACTCGCTTTCCAAAGTCAAAAAAGGATTTATAATAGAAACAAATTGCATACACAGTCACACATATGCAACATTTTGGACACATATCTAACCATTTCAACAGAATGAAACATTTGCAATATAAATACAGAGCAACAAAGTTGCAAGCACGTTGTCCTTAATATGCTGCACAAGCATATTACCAATAAGAATAATAAAGCTTTAGTGGATACTCTGCGGGAGAGGGATTGACTGAGAGAGCCACAGTGTCATAACGCTGCGGCCGCATGGCACTGTGGGTAAAGCATCTGTTCACTCTCAGACCCAGCCCTGCAGTACACACACAGTGTTGAGTCCTTCACAATTCTTTTTTTAATAGCTTATACATGTGAGGGAAGCTTGCATTGTATATTCTCTGTGAGGGAAGCTTCTATTGTACCTTCTGTGCCAGGGAAACTTCGTTGTTCCTTCTCAGTGATGGAAGTTTGCATTGTACCTTTCGTGTGAGAGAAGCTTGCATTGTGCCTTCTCTGTGAGGGAACCTTGCATTGTACCTTCTCTATGAGGGAACCTTGCATTGTACCTTCTCTGTGAGGGAACCTTGCATTGTACGTTCTCTGTGAGGGAAGCTTTCATTGTACCTTCAGTGTGAGGGAAGCTTGCATTATACCGTCCCTGTGAGGGAAGCTTGCACTGCTGCTGTGTGATACGTGCTGTGTGTGAGAACCTTGCACTGCTGCCTGTCCTCTTTCGGTTCCTTGTGTAAGTGAAGCTTGCATTGTACATTCTCTGAAAGGGAAGCTTGCACTGCTGCTGTGTGTAGGGTAAGCTTGCACTGCTTCTGCCTGTGTTGTATCTGCTGTGTGTGAGAGACGCTTGCACTGCTGCTGTGCTGTATCTGTGCTGTTTGTTAGGGAAGCTAGCAATGCAGCTGTACTGTATCTGCTGTGTGTGAGGGAAGCTTGTATTTTACCTCCTATGTGAGGGAAGCTTGCATTGTACCTTCTGTGTGAGGGAAGCTTGCACCAGTTCCTAAATAAACTACCTATCCCTCTCTATCGTCCTTTCCATCTATTCTATGCAGCTCTCACGCATATATATTCTCCATGGCACATAATTCCACAACACAAATACACTCGGTACCACACAATTTCGCACTGCACAAATCCACAAGTAACAATTAAAATACAAATCACAAATTTTCACTCCACAACACATACATCCACTACACTTCATTCCAAAACACATAAATAAAAGACATTGGGGGTCATTACAACATTGGCGGTATAAGGCGCTTACCGCCGTGCAGAAGACCGCCAATACACCGCCGCGGCCACGGTAGACCGCCACAGCTATTATGACACACATCTCGGAATCCGCCGAAATGCAGACACCCACACAACATCGCCACACCAAAGGTCAGCGATAAACATGCGGAAACAAATCCTCCACCTCCACGCCAACAGAAACACGCCCATGCTATTACTACCCACGAATCCACGTGGCGGTCTTTCAACCGCGGTATTCCATTGGCAGTACACACCTCAGCGCTCAAAATACACACATAGCTCCAAAACACCGCCACATTGGACAATTACAAATACACACACCTGACACACATACACACACCACTCCCACACACCCAACACAATATAAAATACACACCCACATCACCCACAAACACCTACAACCAAAAATTCTGAGAGAAGGAGAGAGATAGATCACAGCTATTGACAACCCCATCACACTGAGGCACACAACACCATCACCCACACAACATCCACGCACAAAACACCACATACCACTACACTCACCACACTCATCAACACATACACCACCCCACACATCACACACACCACCCCATGTCACGCCAAAGACACCCCCGCTTCTCTGAGGAGGAGCTCAGGGTCATGGTGGAGGAAATCCTACGGGTAGAGCCACAGCTATTTGGCTCACAGGTACAGCACACATCAATAGCCAGGAAGATGGAGCTATGGCGAAGAATAGTTGACAGGGTCAACGCCGTGGGACAGCACCCAAGAAATAGGGAGGACATCAGGAAGAGGTGGAACGACCTACGGGGGAAGGTGCGTTCCACGATCTCCAGGCACAACATCGCGGTACAGCGGACTGGCGGTGGACCTCCACCTCCTCCCCCACAACTAACAACATGGGAGGAGCAAGTCTTGACCATCATGCATCCTGAGGGCCTCAGAGGAGTCGGTGGAGGATGGGACACTGGTAAGTCAAATCTTAACTATCACATCCCACACCCTACCTGCATGCTATCACACACCCCCACCCTCACACCCTCCCCTATCACCGCAAATCCTCACTAATCTACCCATGACACCAACCACCCATCCCAACACCAAGCCCTGCATGACACAACTAAGCATGCTCACCCCTCACCAAAGCATGCTCACTGCACATACCCAGAACACCCCCCCAACCATCATCACACAAGCCCCCACACAGGAATGCCTGCACTGGGGTTCACGCACACCCACCCACTGCACACCATGAAACACACACATGCAATAATCATGTTCTTATACCCCTGCAGGAACCCGAAGGAACGTCACCACACCAGAGGGGTCCAGACAATACCACTCCACCCACAGAAGAGGCCCACAGTGACAACAGCAGCTCTGTCCCACTGGATCTTGATGACCAGCCAGGACCATCGTGGGCCTCAGGACAGTCGGTTCCCCTTGCCCAGCCACAGCCCAACACCGAGCTTCCACCCTCTGGTAACACCAGCACAGCACCCACCCAGCGGGCCCAAACCTCCCTACCCAGGACAGGTCAATCAGCGGTGTGTCCACCACTACAGGGCACCCAGGGTAACCCACCACCCCAACAACAACAGGGACCTGGGGGCAGTGGTAGTGGGCACACAGTCCAGGGGACGGAGGCACAGGAACATAGGGGAACTGGGAGGGCTGCTGTGCGACAGAGGGAGGACAGGCCAAGGGAACCCACTCTCCACAAGGCCCTATTCTCCATCATGGGAGCATACCACCACTCCCAGGAGACGATGGCAACGGTCCTGGACAAGTTGCAGGAGACCCTGCGTCTGCAGGAGGAGCAGTATTTGGGGTTCAGGGAGGAACTCAGGACCATCGGCTCCACCCTGGGCACCATCGTAGGGGTGCTGACGGACATTCAAAAGACCTTGAGGGACACCGTGGCACTCCAAGGGGCCCATGACACTAGCCACGACGATGAACTGCCCACCACCTCTGCCGGTGCTAGTGGACAGGACGCCCCGCCACAGGACCACCACACCAGCACCCCATCCCCTGCAGACGGACAACCACCACGCAAGCGGTCTCTGAGATCCAGGAACAGGACAGAGCAAGATGGCAAGACCCCCGCCAGGAAATGAGACCACCCTGATTGTCCTCCCACTGTCCCACTTTGTCACCCTGTCCATACTTGAACTGCCCCAGCTCCACTTCCAATGCCCAGATGGCCAGTGCACCTGTGAGACTAATAGATTGGACTCTGCCATGGACATTCCTCCACCATCCCCCATCACCAGTTTACAACCCCCCTTCATTTTATAAGCACTTAAATAAACACCCTTGAAACACAAAAAAATCTGGAGTCAGTCTATGATTTGGAACTTTGTATTATCAATTACAGTGTCATAATGGGTTACCCATTGTAAGGCCAACATACCAATGTCACACATCACAAGCCCTTCAAGGATGCAAGCAGTTGACACGTAGGTTACCACACTTGTGAAACTGAAATGGAAGGGTACAACTCAATTAACAAATAGTGAGTGAAATGTAGGTACAGGGTAGAGGTAGACGTGTGAAAGTTAATGTAATGTTAAACCAGAAAATGTTCTCACCTGTGTGTCACTGGAAATATTGCTGTATGGCTGAATCCCTGTTGTCGTTTTCTTCTTCCTCAGCTCATCCTCATCACTGTCCACAGGCTCCACAGGCTCCACAGCTGCCACAACACCGTCATCTGGATCATCCTCCTGCAGAAAAGGCACCTGGCGTCGCAATGCCAAATTATGGAGCATGGAGCAGGCGACGATGATGTCGCACACCTTCTTCGGTGAGTAGAATAGGGATCCACCTGTCATATGGAGGCACCTGAACCTGGCCTTAAGAAGGCCGAAGGTGCGTTCGATTACCCTCCTAGTCCGCCCATGGGCCTCATTGTACCGTTCCTCTGCCCTGGTCCTGGGATTCCTCACTGGGGTCAATAGTCAGGAAAGGTTGGGGTAACCGGAGTCCCCCAATAGCCATACACGGTGCCTCTGGAGTTGACCCATCATATCAGGCATGCTGCTATTCCGCAGGATGTAGGCATCATGCACAGAGCCAGGGAACATAGCATTTACCTGCGAAATGTACTGGTCTGCCAAACAGACCATCTGGACATTCATCGAATGATAACTCTTCCTGTTCCTGTACACCTGTTCACTCCTGTGGGGGGGGGCAGAGCTACATGGGTCCCATCAATGGCACCTATGACGTTGAGGATGTGTCCAAGGGCATAGAAGTCACCTTTCACTGTAGGCAAATCCTCCACCTGAGGGAATATGATGTATCTCCTTACGTGTTTCAGCAGGGCAGCCAACACTCTGGACAAGACGTTGGAAAACATAGGCTGGGACATCCCTGATGCCATGGACACAGTTGTCTGAAAAGACCCACTTGCAAGGAAATGGAGCACTGACAGCACCTGCACGTCAGGGGGGATTCCAGTCGGATGGCGGATTGGTGACATCAGGCTCCAACTGTGTACATAGTTCCTGGATTGTGGCACGGTCAAACCTGTAGGTGACGATGACATGTCTTTCTTCCATTGTCAACAGGTCCACCAGCGGTCGGTACACCGGAGGATTCCGCCATCTTCTCATATGTCCCAGCTGACGGTGCCTAAGAAGGACAACAGCGAAGAACCAGTCACTATTCCTCCAGGTATGTACCCACAGTTACACAAAAGACTACACCAGACAATAAACCCTTCCTGTATGTGTGTTGAGTATAGGCCTAGCTATGTGTGACGCAGTAGTAAATGAAGCCATGTGGGCCCCTGAAATGGTGGCTGCCTGACCTCTAAACTGGGACAATGGGATTGTGGGGTAACTGCGCTGGCGTTGCACACCGTTGCGATAGGCGGTCGTAGACCGCGGCGCACTGCTGCATTGGTTAACATTGGACCCTATGGGTCCCAGGAGCCAATGAACAGGTGCGCCGGCAGTGATGATGCGCCCCGCCGCGGACGTCACCGCCGCGGACGTCACCGCCGCGGACGTCACTGCCATTTTCTATCTGTTCAATCACTAGATACCTGACCTTCGACAGGAGAGGACCTACACTGCTAGTGCTGCTGTGACCTCGGTCTGGAAGCGACGATGGCTGCTGCGTCTGGGGAAAGGGCCCCTGCCTTCACTGCACAGGAGTTGGAGAAACTTGTAGATTGGGTCCTCCCCCAGTACATGCTACTCTACGGTCCTCCAGACCAACAGGTTAGTACAGAGGGAGCACGTTGTATGGGCTAGGCCTGGGTGGAGGGGGCTGGGTGGAAGAGGGAAGGGGCCAGAGTTCATAGTACATTAATGCATGGGAATGAATGGGCCACATGGTTAGAGTAGGGAGGGGGCCACTCACATTGATGGTGCAGTTGGTAATGACTGTTCCTCTTCCCTTGTGCATGTCATGTAGGTCAGCGCCCACCAGAAGAGGGACATTTGGCGTGTCATCGCCAAGGAGGTCCGGACCCTGGGGGCCCACCAGAGACGGGACACCCACTGCCGTAAGAGATGGGAGGACATTCGCCGCTGCAGCAAGAAGACGGCAGAGGCTCAGCTGGGGATGGCCTCCCAACGTGGGAGGGGTGCCCATTGCACCATGACCCCCCTGATGTTCCGGATCCTGGCGGTGGCCTACCCGGAGTTGGATGGGTGCTTGAGGACATCACAGCAGACACAAGGGGGTGACTACAACCTCATTCTGCGGACTTTGCGTGCAGTGGAGGGGTCTGGGTGGGGGTGGTGGGCTGTGGGTGTCCCTAGGCCAGGGCGAGTTAGGTAGGCAAGGCCCCTCCGTTATGTAGGCCATGTGGTACTCAACCCCACCTCAGCAGAGTGCCAAGTTGAGGTATAGTTGCCCCTGTGGCATCCATGTGCTCAGATTTCCACCATTGCCATGTAGGCCATATCCCAGAAATTGCATGTGCAGAGATCAGGAGCACGGCGTAATGCATGGGGCTGCTGCGTCTGTCTTGTCTGCCAACGGTAGCGGTATGCCATGCACTAAAACTCTCTTTGTTCTGTCTCCCCCCCTTTTCCTGCTCTCCCTGTCCTTTTGTACATCAGCATCATCAGGCGGAGGTACAGTGGCACCGGAGCACAAGGGAGCTGCATCCCACATGGCCATGGAGGGCCACACCACAGACTTTGAATGCACCAGTGGGACGGAGGGCGAGGGGAGCTTCACGTCGGCCATCGGATCACCAACCAGCGACACGGACTCGTCCGCCGATGGGAGCTCCCCTGTGGTGGCAGCACCATCTGTGCGCCCCACTTCTACAGGTACAGCCGCCACCTCCCCTACCAGCACCGCCCTCCCAGCAGCCCCTCAGCGTTCCCCCCATGCCCACTCACCCATGAGGATGGGCATCACCTTTGCCCCAGGCACCTCAGGCCCTGTCCCTGTCACCCCTGCTGCCCTCAGTGAGGAGGCCATTGACCTCCTCAGGTCACTCACTGTAGGGCAGTCTACCATTGTGAATGCCATCCAGGGTGTAGAACGAGAGTTGCAACACGGTAATGCATTCCTGGAGGGCATTCATTCTGGTCAGGCTGCCCTTCAGCGAACCCTGCAATCTCTGGCCTCAGCACTGATGGCAGCCATTGTCCCTGTGTCCAGCCTCCCCCCTCCAATTTCCTCCACCCAGACCCAATCCCCTGTACCCCAGCCCATCCCAAGCACACCTACAGACCAGCATGCACACAAGTCAGCACACACAAGTAGCTCAAGCAAACATAGGCACCACACACACCACAGGCACTCACGCAAGCCTCACCCACATACAGACACAGCAACATCCACTGTCTCCACTGTGTCCCCCTCCTCCTCTTGTCCCTCCTCCCTCCAAGTCTCGTCTACACACACACCTGCATGCAACACATCTACAGGCACTAGGACTCGCACCAGGACACCCAGCACCACAAGCCGCACACCTGCACTCACCACCTCCACTGCCATTTACACGTCCCCTGTGTCCTCTCCCAGTGTGTCTGTGACACCCCCTCCCAAAGTACACAAACGCCGGCAATCACTCACCCAACATCCATCCACCTCACGACAGCCTCCAGTACCTGCACCTGCACCCAAAACACCTAAAGGGACACCTCCTACAACCACCTCCTCTTCCTCCACTCCCAGACCCCCTCCAGCTACCCATCCCAGTGTCCATCAGAAACTGTCCCTATGTCAAATTGACCTTTTTGCCCCCACCCCCCTTCCAATTCATCAGTCCTGTCGTAGCGCCTCAGCCAAAAAGCCTCCAGTACCAGTGGTGCTTGTTCCAGGTTTTTGGAGGGCACCGGCCACCAAGGCAGGCAGTAGGACCCGGAGCCAAGGCACTGGCAGCCAACCCCCTGTAAAGGCTCTGAAATTGGAGAGTGGACGACGGGACCGCGTTAAGACTCCTGGTGGGACAACAAGTGACATGTGATCGAAGGCAATTGGTGAGTCAGCTGTAACTCCAAAAAAGGTGGGGAAGGTCCAGAGGAAGTCTGCCCAGCCTGTTGTGAGTGTCACGGCGGAGAAATGCGCCATCATTTCCGGCGGTCCAGACACAACCGCCAGCACCGTCGTCACTGGTCCAGAGACCACCGCCGGAGTCACAGCCCAGGAGGGCCCAAGTATCATCACTGGTCAGGAGACCACCACCAGAGTCACAGCCCAGGAGGGCCCAAGTATCGTCACTGGTCAGGAGACCACCGCCGGACTCACAGCCCAGAAAGGCCCAAGTATCGTCACTGGTCCAGAAACCACCGCCAGATTCACAGCCCAGGAGGGCACAAGTATCGTTACTGGTCCAGAAACCACCGCCGGAGTCACAGCCCAGGAGGGCACAAGTATCGTCACTGGTCCAGAAACCACCGCCGGAGTCACAGCCCAGGAGGGCACAAGTATCGTTACTGGTCCAGAAACCACCGCCGGAGTCACAGCCCAGGAGGGCACAAGTATCGTTACTGGTCCAGAAACCACCGCCGGAGTCACAGCCCAGGAGGTCCCAACTATCGTTACTGGTCCAGAAACCACCACCGGAGTCACAGCCCAGGAGGGCACAAGTATCGTTACTGTTCCAGAAACCACCACTGGAGTCACAGCCCAGGAGGGGCCAGGATGCCACAGCCCTGCTGGGCAATGATGGAACGTCATGCCACACACCAATGCCCATTGTAGGGATCGTCATGCCACACACCAATGTCCAGTGTGGAGATCGTCATGCCACACAATGTCCAGTGTGGAGATCGTCATGCCACACAGCAATGTCCAGTGTGGAGATCGTCATGCCACACACCAGTGTCCAGTGTGGAGATCGTCATGCCACACACCAATGTCCAGTGTGGAGATCATCATGCCACACACCAATGTCCGTATCAGAACCGCCATGGCAAAGCACCGCTGAACAGTCCAGACCCGCCATGGCAAAGCACCGCTGAACAGGGCAAAGACTGCCATGTCGAAGCACCGCTGAACAGGGCAAAGACCGCCATGTCAAAGCACCTCTGAACAGGGCAAAGACCGCCATGTCAAAGCAGCGCTGAACAGTCCTGAACCGCCATGTCAAAGCACCCCTGAATAGGGCATGCACCGTGTAGGAATGAATGGACCGCCACACAGGCATCCTTATCCCATGTGCAGCTGGGACAGTCACAGGACAGGAACTTTCACAGGGAGACTCATCCAGTCTGGGCACCAGTCCCCCTCCAGAACCAGTGGAGACCTGCATCTACTTGAGAGACTGTGGCTTTACACTCCCCAGGATGGCACAGTGGGCAAACCACCCACTGTAGAGACTTGAGAGACTGTGGCTTTGCACTCCCCAGGATGGCACAGTGGACAAACCACCCACTGTAGAGACTTGAGAGACTGTGGCTTTGCACTCCCCAGGATGGCACAGTGGGCAACCCACCCACTGTAGAGACTTGAGAGACTGTGGCTTTGCACTCCCCAGGATACATCAATGGGCATGTAGCCCCGTCGTGGATCTGGCTTCGCATTCATGTGGCTGAGGTGCCCCCCCTTCCCTTCCCCCTGAGGTGCCTGTAGTGTTTCCATTTGATGCCCCAGCAGTGTTCTCTCCGATTTTGGTCAGGTATCTTTCGTGGGCCTCGCCCATGCATTTTTGGACTGTTGGTGCACGGACATTGTTGTGTACATATCTGCACTATTTCTCGGATTGTATGTGTAAATAAGAGTGATTTAGATATATATATCTGTATATTTTTGTATGACATGTATATTGGCACATTACAATGTTTGCCCGAATTTCGCATTGTCTTTGCATTCTTCCGGGGGGATTGTGGGTTGTTAATGTGATTTTTGTGACTGCATTGGTGTGTATGTTGTATAATGCGAGGGTGGGGGTGGGGGTGTTTGGTGGGTGTCCCCCTGACTTTTGCCTACCCCTTCCCCCGTGTCGTAGATGCAGTACTCACCGGTATCTTCTGCGCCTACGTAGCTGTTGGTCGTAAAGTAGCAGAAAGACAAGGGCAGGGAGTATTTGTAGTTCCGGCTCCATGGTGTCCTCGTCCCTCGTGGGATATGTTCAGGTGAGCGTTTTCCCATTGCAGCAACTGTTTCCGCCGTGTTTTTATCCACGGTGAATCCTCCCCGGAAAAGGTGGCGGATTGGCGGGTTGTAATAGTATGGGCAGTACATTGGCTCCCGCCTGTCTGTTGGCAGTAACCGCCGCGCTGCTTGTCTGTACCGCCGTGGCGGGTGGTGTGTTAAAGTGGCTGTCTTTGTTGGCGGTTTCCGCCAGGGTCGTAATTCCCTTTTTTTGTCCGCCGGCCTGTTTGCGGTATTACCGCACCTTTAACACTGTCCGCCAGGGTTGTAATGACCACCATTGTCATTTACAGTGGTAATACTTGTAACTCTCCCAAATGCGAGACCTCTTGCATTGTAAATGCTTGTTATAGTAAGTCATTTGTCTCTAGGGCACACATCAGGTGAAAATTGCCTCATCTATACTCAAAGAGAAGAGAGTTAAGATCTGTTACTCGATGCAAATGTGCCCTCTGCTTCTTGAGGCCTGATCTAAAGGTTGGTAGGTGACACACCATCAGTCACAGTAGTGAAGGACATTACATCTGTCTGCTTGAGGGACTACTGCCCACCATATCTAGAGATCCCAGCCATCCCAGCGGTAACCCCCATGCCTTCATGGAAGCCGCTGCCACAGTAGCTCCATTGAAAACACTAAGGCCCTCATTACCACATTGGCGGTAAAAGCCACTTACTGCCGTGCTGAAGACCGCCAACACACCGCCGCGGCCGTGCAATTCCGCCATAGCTATTATGACCCACATCCCGAAATCCGACAAAAATCAGACACCCACGCAATTCCGCCTCACCAAAGGTCAGTGATAAACTGGCGAAAACAAAACCTCCACCGTCACGCCAACAGAAATACGCCCACGCTATCACGACCCACGAATCCACGCAGCAGTCTTTCAACCGCGGTATTCCATTGGCGGTACACACCACTGCGCTCAAAATACACACACATTTACAAAACACAACCACATTGGACAATTCCAAATACACACACCTGATACACATACACACACCACTTCCACACACCCAATACAATATAAAACACACA
Organism: Pleurodeles waltl; assembly: GCF_031143425.1. Lineage (NCBI taxonomy): Eukaryota > Metazoa > Chordata > Amphibia > Caudata > Salamandridae > Pleurodeles > Pleurodeles waltl. Next base: position 166,264,098 of record NC_090443.1, on the reverse strand, counting down.
CCCACATCACCCACAAACCCCTACGACCAAAAATTCAGAAAGAAGGCCAGCGAGAGACAGCACCAGCAAGAACAACAGCATCCACAGGCACTCAACACCATCACCCACACAACTTCCACGCACAAAACACCACACACCACTACATATAACCAAACTTATCACCACACACACCACCCACACCACCCCATGGCACGGCAAAGACACCCCAGGTTCTCAGAGGAGGAGCTCAGGGTCATGGTGGAGGAAATCGTCCAGGTAGAGCCACACCTATTTGGAACACAGGTGGAGCACACCTCAATAGCAAGGAAGATGGAGCTAAGGCGAAGAATAGTCGACAGGGTCAACGCAGTGGGACAGCACCAAAGAAATTGGGATGACATCAGGAAGAGGTGGAACGACCTACGGGGGAAGGTGCGTTCCGTGGTATCCAGACACCACCTGGCGGTACAGCGGACTGGCAGCGGTCCCCCACCTCCTCCCCTACAACTAACAACATGGGAGGAGCAGGTCTTGGCTATACTGTATCCTGAGGGCCTCGCAGGAGTCGGTGGAGGAATGGACTCTGGTAAGTCAGACCTTTAACCACCATATCCCCCACCCTACCTGCATGCTATCACAGACCCCCACCCTTGCCCCCTCCCCTATCACTCCAACTCCTCACTAATGTACTAATAACACAAACCACACATCCCAACACCAAGCCCTGCATGCAGCAACAAAGCATGGACACCCATCACTAAAGCATGCCCACTGCACATACCCATGACACCCCCCTCAACCATCATCACACAAGCTCTCACACAGGAATGCTAGCACTGGGGTACACACTCACCCACCCATTGCACACCATGACACACACAGATGCAATAATCATGCTTTTACACCCCTGCAGGACCTCTACCCAACGTCACCAGACAGGAGGGTCCAGACATCTCCATCCCACCCACAGAAGAGGACCACAGTGATGACAGCAGCTCTGTCCAACTGGATCCAGATGACCAGCCCGGACCATCGTGGGCCTCGGGACACTCGGTTCCCCTCACATAGGCACAGCCCACCACAGACCTTCCACCCTCTGGTAACACCAGCACAGCACCCACCCACCCAGCAGGCCCATACCTCCGTACCCAGGACACGTCAATCAGCTGTGTGTCCACCACTACAGGGAAACCAGGATAAGCTACCACCCCAACAACAACAGGGACCTGGGGGCAGTGGGCACACGGTCCAGGGGACAGAGGCACAGGAACACAGGGGAACTGGGAGGGCTGCCGTGCGACAGAGGGGGGACAGGCCAAGGGAATCCACTCTCCACAAGGCCCTCTCCTCCATCATGGGAGCCTACCACCACTCCCAGGAGACGATGGCAACGGTACTGGCCAAGTTTCAGGAGACCCAGTGCATGCAGGAGGATCAGTATTTGGGGTTCAGGGAGGAACTCAGAACCATCAGCTCCGCCCTGGGGACCATCGTAGGGGTGCTGAAGGAAATACTTAACACCAGGAGGGACACTGTGGCACTCCAAGGGGTCCCTGACACTAGCATGGACGATGAACTGCCCACCACCTCCGCCGGCGCTAGTGGACATCACGCCCCGCCACAGGACCACCACACCAGCACCCCACCCCCTGCAGATGGAGAACCACCCCGCAAGCGCTCCCTGAGATCCAGGAACAAGACAGAGCACGATGCCAAGACCCCTGCCAAGAAATGAGACCACCCTGATTGTCAAACCACTGTTCCACTTTGTAACCCTGTCTATATTGGAACTGCCCCAGCTCCACTTCCTATGCCCATATGGGCAATGCACCTGTGAGACTGATAGACTGGACTCTGCCATGGACATTCCTCCACCATCCCCCCTCACCATTTTACAACCCCCTCCAATAATGAGCACTTCAATAAACACCCTTGAAGCACAAAACAATCTGGAGTCAGTCTGTGATTTCGAATTTGTGTATTAGCAATTACAGTGACAAAATGTTTTCTCAAATGTAATGTCAACATACCTATGTCACACAGCTCAAGTCCATGAGGAATCTAAGCAGATGACACACGTTGGAAACCACACCTGTGAAACCGTAAGGGAAAATGACAACTCAGTGACCATACACTGGGTGAAATCGACAGACAGGATAGAGGTAGAAGTGTTAAAGTACTTGTAGTAGGCAGGAATGTTTTCTCATTTGTGTGTCACTGGAAATGTTGCTGGATGACTGAGTCCCTGTTGTCAATGTCTTCTTCCTCTGCTTCTTCCTCATCACTGTCCACAGGCTCCACAGCTGCCACAACAACGCCATCTGGACCATCCTGTTAGGGTTTGTACACAGCAAAGAGCATGTCCCCTCTCACTGCACTAGTGGGTTCTGTAATAGCTCCCTTTTAAACTTACTATTGAAAGCATTTCTTGTTATCTCACCTCCCCCCCCCCCCCCAGGCTTCTGTGTATGTTGTTTAATGTGCTGTTTTGTTTACACATTGGGCCTTGCTTTTACCAAGGCTTCTTTAAAACACTCCTCCCTAGGCCATGTGTTAATCCAACTCATTTGCATAATAACTGAAACTCTGCACACCTTTCAAGAACATGTGCAGCATGTGAGGACCACACCCAGCTCTTCAAACCACACCCAGCTCTGCACACCTTCCAAGAACATGTGCAGCATGTGAGGACCACACCCAGCCCTTCAAACCACACCCAGCTCTTCGAACCACACCCAGCCCTGTCTATAAAAGGCATCCCCCGAGCCTCACCCAGTGCTTGTGCTCGTCTACCTCCCGCTTACCTGAGAACAGATCCCTCGGCGCTGGCACTCCTGCTCTTTACAGACTTTCTTTGACTTCAATGGGCGCAGCTGCTGGCTCTTCCTTCTTCTGGTTTCCGGTTCCTCCTTGCCTCAGCCTCTCTCCTACGAGTAACCTGCAAAAGAGAAAGAAGACAAGGTTAGACTGATCAGTATCTCTTGCCAGCAACAAGTAAGTGCAAAACTTTTTATTACCTGAGGGAGCTTTGACGGCAATTTCTGGATTCGTGTATAGACAGTTTGAGGCGAAGTGCCTTCCACGAGCATTGTGATTCAGGCTCTTTGTTGCAGGAGTATTTTGCAGGACTTTGTGAAGCGGACATTGTTTTTTTTCATGGAACTTTTGGGAATCGAACAGTGGAAACCATTGACAGCAAGGCAAACAGTAAATCAAGGACTTGCACAAATTACATGCTGTATTTTGATGTAAAAGTACAGTATTGGTTTTATAAAAGATTCTGGAAATATGCGAAAAGTGAGTCTGCTATTGGGAATTTAGGCTTTAGTTATATTATGATGAATGTTTGATATTGGTAATTCTGATAATGGTATTTGTTTAATGTTTTAGAAGCTTTACAGTAATAGAAAACACATCCCAGAGCAGTAACACATTCCAAACCTGGAAACTAGAGACCAGGATCCAAAAGGTACTTTTAGAAGAGAATTTCTAATAAATAAAGGGATAGTTAGGAACCCATTTAGGAATAGGTTGCACTTATCTGTTCTTTGTTTATGTTTCATTAGGCACCAGTTTCTACAGAAGTCAGAAAGGGCCGCAGATTTGTGCAGCACTTCAACAGTGGAAACGCAAGAACGGTGTTGTCTCTTTTTTTTTTATTTTATCCACTTCCCCCCTTCCCTTGAGCTTCTGTTCTTAGTGCACTGTTTTAAAAACTAGTGTGCTGGAACAAGCAGTTTCAGGGTGGGGTCGGATTGTCTTCAACCTCCATCAGAACTGAACAAGAACTCAAGTGAGCTGGGCTTTGACAGAAGCACAAGCCTTAAAAAATTTCAGTTCTGGTGGACGATGAATACCGGGGAAGAAATAGAGGGCATTGACGTCACGGATATGGCGCAGGCCCTAAATGAGGACTTGGCTCATAATGAATCAGTGTCTGGCATCTTGCAACATATGCAAGAGGAAATAGAGAGATTAAAGATGGAGAATACCTCTTTAAAACAGGATTTAAGCAGGTATAAATTTAGGGGATCTCAGTGGAACACAGCTTCTACGCCTTTGTTTAAAACCTCCTCAGAGACAGGGGCGCCATCACAACATACAACTTTGCCTTCCCCAGTTGAGGTTACTGTTAATGTTCCTAATGTTGTGCCCTTAGCAGCACCTGAACGTTTTCATGGAGATAGTAACAAATTCCATGTTTTTATCAATCAATGTCAATTACACTTCATTTGTAAGCCACAACAGTTCCCTACTGATGATACGAAAGTGGCATTCGTCTTGTCTTATTTGGGTGGCACAGCAGCCAATTGGTCAATTCCTTTCGTGGATAGAGATGATCCCATCCTCCATAATTGGAATCAATTTAAACGTACCATGACCAGCCTTTTTGCAAAACACACTTTCATGCAGGCAAGTGATAATGAGCTTTTAAATCTTAAACAAGGTAACAAGGATTTATTGACCTATCTCACTAGTTTTAATCGTTTACTCACCGAGACACAGTGGCCAGAAGAAAAGCGTGTCTCCCTTTTTTATAAAGGTTTGAGAGACGAGTTAAAAGACGCGCTGGCTCATATCATTGATTTGCCAAAAGACTATTCGGACTTTGTAGATTTAGTTGTGAAATTAGAACATAGACTAGGAGAAAGAAAGAGAGATAAATACAAACTGGAATCACGGTTAACTTTTATTAGACACGAGAAGAAAGACACTGTTTTAAAAACTAGTGTGCTGGAACAAGCAGTTTCAGGGTGGGGTCGGATTGTCTTCAACCTCCATCAGAACTGAACAAGAACTCAGGTGAGCTGGGCTTTGACACATCCTCCTGCAGAAAAGGCACCTGTCGTTGCAAACCCAAGTTGTGAAGCATACAGCAGGCCACGATGATCTGGCACACCTTCTTTGGTGAGTAGAATAGGGATCCACCTTTCATATGGAGGCACCTGAACCTGGCCTTCAGGAGGCCGAAGGCGCATTCGATCACCCTCCTAGTCCGCCCATAGGCCTCATTGTAACGTTCCTCTGCCCTGGTCCTGGGATTCCTCACTGAGGTCAGTAGCCATGACAGGTTGGGGTAACCAGAGTCCCCTAATAGCCACACCCAGTGCCTCTGGAGTTGACCCATCACATAAGGGATGCTGCTATTCCTCAGGATGTAGGCGTCATGCACAGAGCCAGGGAACATAGCATTTATCTGGGAGATGTACTGGTCTGCCAAACATACCATCTGTACATTCATGGAATGATAACTCTTCCGGGTTCCTGTACACCTGTTCACTCCTGTGGGGGGGGGGGTGGACCAAAGCTACATGGGTCCCATCAATGGCACCTATGATGTTGGGGATATGTCCCATGGCATAGAAGTCACCTTTCACTGTAGGCAAGTCCTCCACCTGAGGGAAAACGATGTAGCTCTGCATGTGTTTCAGCAGGGCAGACAACACTCTGGACAACACGTTGGAAAACATAGGCTGGGACCTCCCTGATACCATGGCCACTGTTGTTTGAAATTACCCACTTGCAAGGAAATGGAGCACTGATAGCACCTGCACTTGAGGGGGGATTCCTGTGGGATGGCGGATTGCTGACATCAGGTCAGGCTCCAACTGTGTACACAGTTCCTGGACTGTGGCATGGTCAAACCTGTAGGTGATGATCAAACTTCTTTCCTCCATTGTCGGCAGGTCCACCAGCGGTCGGTACACCGGAGGATGCCGCCATCTCCTCACATGTCCCAGCGGATGTTGCCTCTGAAGGACAACTGCGACCACAGAGTCAAACAACTCAGAGGTATTTACCCACAGTCTACACAGAACACCATTCATACACAAAATGTGGCCTGTATTTGTGTTGTGAGACAAGGCCTAGGTATGTGTGACGCAGTTGGTAATTAGGCCATGTGGGCCCCTGAAATGGCGGCTGCCTGACCTGTAAAGTGGAACAATGGGATGTGAGGTAACTACGCTGGCGTTGTACACCGTCGCGGTAGGCGGTCGAAGACTGCGGCGCAATGCTGCATTGGTTAACTTTGGACCATATGGGTCCCAGGAGCCAATGACGATGTACGCTGGTGGTGACGGTACGCACCGCCGCGGACGTGACCGCCATTTTCTATCTGTTCAATCACTCAATACCTGATCTTCAACAGGAGAGGACCTACACTGCAAGTGCTGCTGTGACCTCGGTCTGGAAGAGACAATGGCTTGTGCGTCTGGGGAAAGGGCCCCTGCCTGCACTGCAGAGGAGTTGGAGAAGCTCGTCGACGGGGTCTGCCCCCAGCACACACTACCCTACGGTCCTCCAGACCAACAGGTAACTACACAGGGAGCATGCTGTATGGGCTATGCCTGTGTGGAGAGGGCTGGTTGTAAGAAGGAAGGCCGCACAGTTCTGCGTGCATGAAGGACTGTGAATGCATGTGCCACATGGCAAGGGTAGGGATGTGGGCCACTCACTTTGACGGTGCAGTTGGTAATGACTTCTCTTCTTCGCCTGTACATGTCATGTAGGTCAGCGCCCACCAGAAGAAGGATATTTGGCGTGCCATCGCCAAGGACTTCCGGACCCTGGGGGTCCATCACAGACGGAGAAACCACTGCCGTAAAAGATGGGAGGACATTCACCGCTGGAGCAAGAAGACGGCGGAGGCTCAGCTGGGGATGGCCTCCCTATATGGGAGGGGTGCCCGTCGAACCATGACCCCCCTGATGTTCAGGATCCTGACGGTGGCCTATCCTGAGTTGGATGGGCGCTTGAGGGCATTACAGGAGACACAAGGGGGTGAGTATACTATCATTCAGCGGACTTTGCGCGCAGTGAAGGTGTCTGGGTGGGGGAGGAGGGCTGTGGGTTTCCCTGGACCAGGGCGAGTTCCGTAGGCAAGGCCCCTCCGTAATGCAGGCCATGTGGCCCCCCACCTCTGTAGAGTGCCAAGTACAGCTATTCATGCCCCTGTGTCACCTATGTGTGCAGATGTCGTCCATAGCCTTGTAGGCCATTTCCCAGGAATTGCATCTGTAGATCCCAACAGCGCGACGTAGTGCAAGGGGCTGCTGTGTCTGTATTGTCCGCCAACGGTAGCGGTAAGCCATGCACTCAACCTGTCTTTCTTCTGTCGTCCCCTCCCTTTTTGTGGTCTTCCTGTTCTTGTGTGCATTAGCATCATCAGGCGGAGGTACAGTGGCACCGGAGCACGAGGGAGCTGCATCCCACATGGCCATTGCGGGCCACACTATGGACTCAGAATACACCAGTGGGATGGAGGCCGAGGGGAGCACCACAGCAGTCACAGGATCTGCAACCAGCGACATGGACTCATCCTCCGATGGGAGCTCCCTTGTGGTGGCGGCAACATCTGTGCCCCCCACTTCTACAGGTACAGCCGCCACCTCCCCTACCAGCACCGCCCTCCCCGCAGCCCCTCAGCGTTCCCCCCGTGCCCGCTCACCCAGGAGGGTGGGCATCACCTTCGCCCCAGGCACCTCAGGCCCTGTCCCTGTCACCCCTGCTGCCCTCAGTGAGGAGGCCATTGACCTCCTCAGGTCACTCACTGTTGGGCAGTCTACCATTGTGAATGCCATCCAGGGTGTAGAACGAGAGTTGCAACACGGTAATGCATTCCTGGAGGGCATTCATTCTGGTCAGGCTGCCCTTCAGCGAACCCTGCAATCTCTGGCCTCAGCACTGATGGCAGCCATTGTCCCTGTGTCCAGCCTCCCCCCTCCAACTTCCTCCACCCAGACCCAATCCCCTGTACCCCAGCCCATCCCAAGCACACCTACAGACCAGCATGCACACAAGTCAGCACACACAAGTAGCTCAAGCAAACATAAGCACCACACACACCACAGGCACTCACGCAAGCCTCACCCACATACAGACACAGCAACATCCACTGTCTCCACTGTGTCTCCCTCCTCCTCTTGTCCCTCCTCCCTCCCAGACTCGTCTACACACACACCTGCATGCACCACATCTACAGGCACTAGGACTCGCACCAGGACACCCAGCACCACAAGCCGCACACCTGCACTCACCACCTCCACTGCCATTTACACGTCCCCTGTGTCCTCTCCCAGTGTGTCTGTGACGCCCCCTCCCAAAGTACACAAACGCCGGCAATCACTCACCCAACATCCATCCACCTCACGACAGCCTCCAGTACCTGCACCTGCACCCAAAACACCTAAAGTGACACCTCCTACAACCACCTCCTCTTCCTCCACTCCCAGACCCCCTCCAGCTACCCATCCCAGTGTCCATCAGAAACTGTCCCTATGTCAAATTGACCTTTTTGCCCCCACCCCCCTTCCAATTCATCAGTCCCGTCGTAGCGCCTCAGCCAAAAAGCCTCCAGTACCAGTGGTGCTTGTTCCAGGTTTTTGGAGGGCACCGGCCACCAAGGCAGGCAGTAGGACCTGGAGCCAAGGCACTGGCAGCCAACCCCCTGTAAAGGCTCTGAAATTGGAGAGTGGACGACGGGACCGTGTTAAGACTCCTGGTGGGACAACAAGTGACATGTGATCGAAGGCAATTGGTGAGTCAGCTGTAACTCCAAAAAAGGTGGGGAAGGTCCAGAGGAAGTCTGCCCAGCATGTTGTGAGTGTCACGGCGGAGAAATGCGCCATCATTTCCGGCAGTCCAGACACAACCGCCAGCACCGTCGTCACTGGTCCAGAGACCACCGCCGGAGTCACAGCCCAGGAGGGCCCAAGTATCATCACTGGTCAGGAGACCACCGCCGGAGTCACAGCCCAGGAGGGCCCAAGTATCGTCACTGGTCAGGAGACCACCGCCGGACTCACAGCCCAGAAAGGCCCAAGTATCGTCACTGGTCCAGAAACCACCGCCAGATTCACAGCCCAGGAGGGCACAAGTATTGTTACTGGTCCAGAAACCACCGCCGGAGTCACAGCCCAGGAGGGCACAAGTATCGTCACTGGTCCAGGAACCACCGCCGGAGTCACAGCCCAGGAGGGCACAAGTATCGTTACTGGTCCAGAAACCACCGCCAGAGTCACAGCCCAGGAGGGCACAAGTATCGTTACTGGTCCAGAAACCACCACCGGAGTCACAGCCCAGGAGGTCCCAACTATCGTTACTGGTCCAGAAACCACCACCGGAGTCACAGCCCAGGAGGGCACAAGTATTGTTACTGGTCCAGAAACCACCACCGGAGTCACAGCCCAGGAGGGGCCAGGATGCCACAGCCCCGCTGGGCAATGATGGAACGTCATGCCACACACCAATGCCCATTGTAGGGATCGTCATGCCACACACCAATGTCCAGTGTGGAGATCGTCATGCCACACAATGTCCAGTGTGGAGATCGTCATGCCACACACCAATGTCCAGTGTGGAGATCGTCATGCCACACACCAGTGTCCAGTGTGGAGATCGTCATGCCACACACCAATGTCCAGTGTGGAGATCATCATGCCACACACCAATGTCCGTATCAGAACCGCCATGGCAAAGCACCGCTGAACAGTCCAGACCCGCCATGGCAAAGCACCGCTGAACAGGGCAAAGACTGCCATGTCAAAGCACCGCTGAACAGGGCAAAGACCGCCATGTCAAAGCACCTCTGAACAGGGCAAAGACCACCATGTCAAAGCAGCGCTGAACAGTCCTGAACCACCATGTCAAAGCACCCCTGAATAGGGCATGTACCGTGTAGGAATGAATGGACCACCACACAGGCATCCTTATCCCATGTGCAGCTGGGACAGTCACAGGACAGGAACTTTCACAGGGAGACTCATCCAGTATGGGCACCAGTCCCCCTCCAGAACCAGTGGAGACCTGCATCTACTTGAGAGACTGTGGCTTTACACTCCCCAGGATGGCACAGTGGGCAAACCACCCACTGTAGAGACTTGAGAGACTGTGGCTTTGCACTCCCCAGGATGGCACAGTGGGCAAACCACCCACTGTAGAGACTTGAGAGACTGTGGCTTTGCACTCCCCAGGATGGCACAGTGGGCAACCCACCCACTGTAGAGACTTGAGAGACTGTGGCTTTGCACTCCCCAGGATACATCAATGGGCATGGAGCCCCGTCGTGGATCTGGCTTCGCATTCATGTGGCTGAGGTGCCCCCCCTTCCCTTCCCCCTGAGGTGCCTGTAGTGTTTCCATCTGATGCCCCAGCAGTGTTCTCTCCGATTTTGGTCAGGTATCTTTCGTGGGACTCGCCCATGCATTTTTGGACTGTTGGTGCACGGACATTGTTGTGTACATATCTGCACTATTTCTCAGATTGTATGTGTAAATAAGAGTGATTTAGATATATATATCTGTATATTTTTGTATGACATGTATATTGGCACATTACAATGTTTGCCCGAATTTCGCATTGTCTTTGCATTCTTCCGGGGAGATTGTGGGTTGTTAATGTGATTTTTGTGACTGCATTGGTGTGTATGTTGTATAATGCGAGGGTGGGGGTGTTTGGTGGGTGTCCCCCTGACTTTTGCCTCCCCCTTCCCCCGTGTCGTAGATGCAGTACTCACCGGTATCTTCTGCGCCTACGTAGCTGTTGGTCGTAAAGTAGCAGAAAGACAAGGGCAGGGAGTATTTGTAGTTCCGGCTCCATGGTGTCCTCGTTCCTCTTGGGATATGTTCAGGTGAGCGTTTTCCCATTGCAGCAACTGTTTCCGTCGTGTTTTTATCCACGGTGAATCCTCCACGGAAAAGGTGGCGGATTGGCGGGTTGTAATAGTGTGGGCAGTACATTGGCTCCCGCCTGTCTGTTGGCGGTAACCGCCGCGCTGCTTGTCTGTACCGCCGTGGCGGGTGGTGTGTTAAAGTGGCTGTCTTTGTTGGCGGTTTCCGCCAGGGTCGTAATTCCCTTTTTTTGTCCGCCGGCCTGTTTGCGGTATTACCGCACCTTTAACACTGTCCGCCAGGGTTGTAATGACCACCATTGTCATTTACAATGGTAATACTTGTAACTCTCCCAAATGCGAGACCTATTGCATTGTAAATGCTTGTTATAGTAAGTCATTTGTCTCTAGGGCACACATCAGGTGAAAATTGCCTCATCTATACTCAAAGAGAAGAGAGTTAAGATCTATTACTCGATGCAAATGTGCCCTCTGCTTCTTGAGGCCTGATCTAAAGGTTGGTAGGTGACACACCATCAGTCACAGTAGTGAAGGACATTACATCTGTCTGCTTCAGGGACTACTGCCCACCATATCTAGAGATCACAGCCATCCCAGCGGTAACCCCATGCCTTCATGGAAGCCGCTGCCACAGTAGCTCCATTGAAAACACTAAGGCCCTCATTACCACATTGGCGGTAAAAGCCACTTACTGCCGTGCGGAAGACCGCCAACACACCGCCGCGGCCGTGGAATTCCGCCATAGCTATTATGACCCACATCCCGAAATCCGACAAAAATCAGACACCCACACAATTCCGCCACACCAAAGGTCAGTGATAAACTGGCGAAAACAAAACCTCCACCGTCACGCCAACAGAAATACGCCCACGCTATCACGACCCACGAATCCACGCGCCGGTCTTTCAACCGCGGTATTCCATTGGCGGTACACACCGCTGCGCTCAAAATACACACACATTTACAAAACACAACCACATTGGACAATTCCAAATACACACACCTGATACACATACACACACCACTTCCACACACCCAATACAATATAAAACACACACCCACATCACCCACAAACCCCTACGACCAAAAATTCAGAAAGAAGGCCAGCGAGAGACAGCACCAGCAAGAACAACAGCATCCAGAGGCACTCAACACCATCAACCACACAACTTCCACGCACAAAACACCACACACCACTACATATAACCAAACTTATCACCACACACACCACCCACACCACCCCATGGCACGGCAAAGACACCCCAGGTTCTCGGAGGAGGAGCTCAGGGTCATGGTGGAGGAAATCGTCCAGGTAGAGCCACAGCTATTTGGAGCACAGGTGCAGCACACCTCAATAGCAAGGAAGATGGAGCTATGGCAAAGAATAATCGACAGGGTCAACGCAGTGGGACAGCACCGAAGAAATTGGGACGACATCAGGAAGAGGTGGAACGACCTACGGGGGAAGGTGCGTTCCGTGGTATCCAGACACCACCTGGCGGTACAGCGGACTGGCAGCGGACCCCCACCTCCTCCCCTACAACTAACAACATGGGAGAAGCAGGTCTTGGCTATACTGTATCCTGAGGGCCTCGCAGGAGTCGGTGGAGGAATGGACTCTGGTAAGTCAGACCTTTAACCACCATATCCCCCACCCTACCTGCATGCTATGACAGACCCCCACCCTTGCCCCCTCCCCTATCACTCCAACTCCTCACTAATGTACTAATAACACAAACCACACATCCCAACACCAAGCCCTGCATGCAGCAACAAAGCATGGACACCCATCACTAAAGCATGCCCACTACACATACCCATGACACCCCCCTCAACCATCATCACACAAGCTCTCACACAGGAATGCTAGCACTGGGGTACACACTCACCCACCCATTGCACACCATGACACACACAGATGCAATAATCATGCTTTTACACCCCTGCAGGACCTCTACCCAACGTCACCAGACAGGAGGGTCCAGACATCTCCATCCCACCCACAGAAGAGGACCACAGTGATGACAGCAGCTCTGTCCAACTGGATCCAGATGACCAGCCCGGACCATTGTGGGCCTCGGGACACTCGGTTCCCCTCACATAGGCACAGCCCACCACAGACCTTCCACCCTCTGGTAACACCAGCACAGCACCCACCCACCCAGCAGGCCCATACCTCCGTACCCAGGACACGTCAATCAGCTGTGTGTCCACCACTACAGGGAAACCAGGATAACCCACCACCCCAACAACAACAGGGACCTGGGGGCAGTGGGCACACGGTCCAGGGGACAGAGGCACAGGAACACAGGGGAACTGGGAGGGCTGCCGTGCGACAGGGGGGGGACAGGCCAAGGGAATCCACTCTCCACGAGGCCCTCTCCTCCATCATGGGAGCCTACCACCACTCCCAGGAGACGATGGCAACGGTACTGGCCAAGTTTCAGGAGACCCAGCGCATGCAGGAGGATCAGTATTTGGGGTTCAGGGAGGAACTCAGAACCATCAGCTCCGCCCTGGGCACCATCGTAGGGGTGCTGAAGGAAATACTTAACACCAGGAGGGACACTGTGGCACTCCAAGTGGTCCCTGACACTAGCATGGACGATGAACTGCCCACCACCTCTGCCGGCGCTAGTGGACGTCACACCCCGCCACAGGACGACCACACCAGCACCCCACCCCCTGCAGATGTAGAACCACCCGCAAGCGCTCCCTGAGATCCAGGAACAAGACAGAGCACGATGCCAAGACCCCTGCCAAGAAATGAGACCACCCTGATTGTCAAACCACTGTCCCACTTTGTAACCCTTTCTATATTGGAACTGCCCCAGCTCTACTTCCTATGCCCATATGGGCAATGCAACTGTGAGACTGATAGACTGGATTCTGCCATGGACATTCCTCCACCATCCCCCCTCACCATTTTACAACCCCCTCCAATAATGAGCACTTCAATAAACACCCTTGAAGCACAAAACAATCTGGAGTCAGTCTGTGATTTCGAATTTGTGTATTAGCAATTACAGTGACAAAATGTTTTCTCAAATGTAATGTCAACATACCTATGTCACACAGCTCAAGTCCATGAGGAATCTAAGCAGATGACACACGTTGGGAACCACACCTGTGAAACCGTAAGGGAAAATGACAACTCAGTGACCATACACTGGGTGAAATCGACAGACAGGATAGAGGTAGAAGTGTTAAAGTACTTGTAGTAGGCAGGAATGTTTTCTCATTTGTGTGTCACTGGAAATGTTGCTGGATGACTGAGTCCCTGTTGTCAATGTCTTCTTCCTCTGCTTCTTCCTCATCACTGTCCACAGGCTCCACAGCTGCCACAACAACGCCATCTGGACCATCCTCCTGCAGAAAAGGCACCTGTCGTCGCAAACCCAAGTTGTGAAGCATACAGCAGGCCACGATGATCTGGCACACCTTCTTTGGTGAGTAGAATAGGGATCCACCTTTCATATGGAGGCACCTGAACCTGGCCTTCAGGAGGCCGAAGGTGCATTCGATCACCCTCCTAGTCCACCCATAGGCCTCATTGTAACGTTCCTCTGCCCTGGTCCTGGGATTCCTCACTGAGGTCAGTAGCCATGACAGGTTGGGGTAACCAGAGTCCCCTAATAGCCACACCCAGTGCCTCTGGAGTTGACCCATCACATAAGGGATGCTGCTATTCCGCAGGATGTAGGCGTCATGCACAGAGCCAGGGAACATAGCATTTACCTGGGAGATGTACTGGTCTGCCAAACATACCATCTGTACATTCATGGAATGATAACTCTTCCGGGTTCCTGTACACCTGTTCACTCCTGTGGGGGGGGGGGCGGTGGACCAAAGCTACATGGGTCCCATCAATGGCACCTATGATGTTGGGGATATGTCCCATGGCATAGAAGTCACCTTTCACTGTAGGCAAGTCCTCCACCTGAGGGAAAACGATGTAGCTCTGCATGTGTTTCAGCAGGGCAGACAACACTCTGGACAACACGTTGGACAACATAGGCTGGGACATCCCTGATACCATGGCCACTGTTGTTTGAAATTACCCACTTGCAAGGAAATGGAGCACTGATAGCACCTGCACTTGAGGGGGGATTCCTGTGGGATGGCGGATTGCTGACATCAGGTCAGGCTCCAACTGTGTACACAGTTCCTGGACTGTGGCATGGTCAAACCTGTAGGTGATGATTAAACTTCTTTCCTCCATTGTCGGCAGGTCCACCAGCGGTCGGTACACCGGAGGATGCCGCCATCTTCTCACATGTCCCAGCGGATGTTGCCTCTGAAGGACAACAGCGACCACAGAGTCAAACAACTCAGAGGTATTTACCCACAGTCTACACAGAACACCATTCATACACAAAATGTGGCCTGTATTTGTGTTGTGAGACAAGGCCTAGGTATGTGTGACGCAGTTGGTAATTAGGCCATGTGGGCCCCTGAAATGGCGGCTGCCTGACCTGTAAAGTGGAACAATGGGATGTGAGGTAACTGCGCTGGCGTTGTACACCGTCGCGGTAGGCGGTCGAAGACTGCGGCGCAATGCTGCATTGGTTAACTTTGGACCATATGGGTCCCAGGAGCCAATGACGATGTACGCTGGTGGTGACGGTACGCACCGCCGCGGACGTGACCGCCATTTTCTATCTGTTCAATCACTCGATACCTGATCTTCAACAGGAGAGGACCTACACTGCAAGTGCTGCTGTGACCTCGGTCTAGAAGAGACAATGGCTTGTGCGTCTGGGGAAAGGGCCCCTGCCTGCACTGCAGAGGAGTTGGAGAAGCTCGTCGACGGGGTCTGCCCCCAGCACACGCTACCCTACGGTCCTCCAGACCAACAGGTAACTACACAGGGAGCATGCTGTATGGGCTATGCCTGTGTGGAGAGGGCTGGTTGTAAGAAGGAAGGCCGCACAGTTCTGCGTGCATGAAGGACTGTGAATGCATGTGCCACATGGCAAGGGTAGGGATGTGGGCCACTCACTTTGACGGTGCAGTTGGTAATGACTTCTCTTCTTCGCCTGTACATGTCATGTAGGTCAGCGCCCACCAGAAGAAGGATATTTGGCGTGCCATCGCCAAGGACTTCCGGACCCTGGGGGTCCATCACAGACAGAGAAACCACTGCCGTAAAAGATGGGAGGACATTCACCGCTGGAGCAAGAAGACAGCGGAGGCTCAGCTGGGCATGGCCTCCCAATGTGGGAGGAGTGCCCGTCGAACCATGACCCCCCTGATGTTCAGGATCCTGACGGTGGCCTATCCTGAGTTGGATGGGCGCTTGAGGGCATTACAGCAGACACAAGGGGGTGAGTATACTATCATTCAGCGGACTTTGCGCGCAGTGAAGGTGTCTGGGTGGGGGAGGAGGGCTGTGGGTTTCCCTGGACCAGGGCGAGTTCCGTAGGCAAGGCCCCTCCGTAATGCAGGCCATGTGGCCCCCCACCTCTGTAGAGTGCCAAGTACAGCTATTCATGCCCCTGTGCCACCTATGTGTGCAGATGTCGTCCATAGCCTTGTAGGCCATTTCCCAGGAATTGCATCTGTAGATCCCAACAGCGCGACGTAGTGCAGGGGGCTGCTGTGTCTGTATTGTCCGCCAACGGTAGCGGTAAGCCATGCACTCAACCTGTCTTTCTTCTGTCGTCCCCTCCCTTTTTGTGGTCTTCCTGTTCTTGTGTGCATTAGCATCATCAGGCGGAGGTACAGTGGCACCGGAGCACGAGGGAGCTGCATCCCACATGGCCATTGCGGGCCACACTATGGACTCAGAATACACCAGTGGGATGGAGGGCGAGGGGAGCACCACAGCAGTCACAGGATCTGCAACCAGCGACATGGACTCATCCTCCGATGGGAGCTCCCTTGTGGTGGCGGCAACATCTCTGCCCCCCACTTCTACAGGTACAGCCGCCACCTCCCCTACCAGCACCTCCCTCCCAGGAGCCCCTCAGCGTTCCCCCCCGTGCCCGCTCACCCAGGAGGGTGGGCATCACCTTCGCCCCAGGCACCTCAGGCCCTGTCCCTGTCACCCCTGCTGCCCTCAGTGAGGAGGCCATTGACCTCCTCAGGTCACTCACTGTTGGGCAGTCTACCATTGTGAATGCCATCCAGGGTGTAGAACGAGAGTTGCAACAAGGTAATGCATTCCTGGAGGGCATTCATTCTGGTCAGGCTGCCCTTCAGCGAACCCTGCAATCTCTGGCCTCAGCACTGATGGCAGCCATTGTCCCTGTGTCCAGCCTCCCCCCTCCAACTTCCTCCACCCAGACCCAATCCCCTGTACCTCAGCCCATCCCAAGCACACCTACAGACCAGCATGCACACAAGTCAGCACACACAAGTAGCTCAAGCAAACATAGGCACCACACACACCACAGGCACTCACGTAAGCCTCACCCACATACAGACACAGCAACATCCACTGTCTCCACTGTGTCCCCCTCCTCCTCTTGTCCCTCCTCCCTGCCAGTATCGTCTACACACACACCTGCATGCACCACATCTACAGGCACTAGGACTCGCACCAGGACACCCAGCACCACAAGCCGCACACCTGCACTCACCACCTCCACTGCCATTTACACGTCCCCTGTGTCCTCACCCAGTGTGTCTGTGACGCCCCCTCCCAAAGTAAACAAACGCCGGCAATCACTCACCCAACATCCATCCACCTCACGACAGCCTCCGGTACCTGCACCTGCACCCAAAACACCTAAAGTGACACCTCCTACAACCACCTCCTCTTCCTCTACTCCCAGACCCCCTCCAGCTACCCATCCCAGTGTCCATCAGAAACTGTCCCTATGTCAAATTGACCTTTTTGCCCCCAACCCCCTTCCAATTCATCAGTCCCGTCGTAGCGCCTCAGCCTAAAAGCCTCCATTACCAGTGGTGCTTGTTCCAGGTTTTTGGAAGGCACCGGCCACCAAGGCAGGCAGTAGGACCCGGAGCCAAGGCACTGGCAGCCAACCCCCTGTAAAGGCTCTGAAATTGGAGAGTGGACGACGGGACCGTGTTAAGACTCCTGGTGGGACAACAAGTGACATGTGATCGAAGGCAATTGGTGAGTCAGCTGTAACTCCAAAAAAGGTGGGGAAGGTCCAGAGGAAGTCTGCCCAGCCTGTTGTGAGTGTCACGGCGGAGAAATGCGCCATCATTTCCGGCGGTCCAGACACAACCGCCAGCACCGTCGTCACTGGTCCAGAGACCACCGCCGGAGTCACAGCCCAGGAGGGCCCAAGTATCATCACTGGTCAGGAGACCACCGCCGGAGTCACAGCCCAGGAGGGCCCAAGTATCGTCACTGGTCAGGAGACCACCGCCGGATTCACAGCCCAGAGAGGCCCAAGTATCGTCACTGGTCCAGAAACCACCGCCAGATTCACAGCCCAGGAGGGCACAAGTATCGTTACTGGTCCAGAAACCACCGCCGGAGTCACAGCCCAGGAGGGCACAAGTATCGTCACTGGTCCAGAAACCACCGCCGGAGTCACAGCCCAGGAGGGCACAAGTATCGTTACTGGTCCAGAAACCACCGCCGGAGTCACAGCCCAGGAGGGCACACGTATCGTTACTGGTCCAGAAACCACCGCCGGAGTCACAGCCCAGGAGGTCCCAACTATCGTTACTGGTCCAGAAACCACCACCGGAGTCACAGCCCAGGAGGGCACAAGTATCGTTACTGGTCCAGAAACCACCACCGGAGTCACAGCCCAGGAGGGGCCAGGATGCCACAGCCCCGCTGGGCAATGATGGAACGTCATGCCACACACCAATGCCCATTGTAGGGATCGTCATGCCACACACCAATGTCCAGTGTGGAGATCGTCATGCCACACAATGTCCAGTGTGGAGATCGTCATGCCACACACCAATGTCCAGTGTGGAGATCGTCATGCCACACACCAGTGTCCAGTGTGGAGATCGTCATGCCACACACCAATGTCCAGTGTGGAGATCATCATGCCACACACCAATGTCCGTATCAGAACCGCCATGACAAAGCACCGCTGAACAGTCCAGACCCGCCATGGCAAAGCACCGCTGAACAGGGCAAAGACTGCCATGTCAAAGCACCGCTGAACAGGGCAAAGACCGCCATGTCAAAGCACCTCTGAACAGGGCAAAGACCGCCATGTCAAAGCAGCGCTGAACAGTCCTGAACCGCTTTGTCAAAGCACCCCTGAATAGGGCATGCACCGTGTAGGAATGAATGGACCGCCACACAGGCATCCTTATCCCATGTGCAGCTGGGACAGTCACAGGACAGGAACTTTCACAGGGAGACTCATCCAGTCTGGGCACCAGTCCCCCTCCAGAACCAGTGGAGACCTGCATCTACTTGAGAGACTGTGGCTTTACACTCCCCAGGATGGCACAGTGGGCAAACCACCCACTGTAGAGACTTGAGAGACTGTGGCTTTGCACTCCCCAGGATGGCACAGTGGGCAAACCATCCACTGTAGAGACTTGAGAGACTGTGGCTTTGCACTCCCCAGGATGGCACAGTGGGCAACCCACCCACTGTAGAAACTTGAGAGACTGTGGCTTTGCACTCCCCAGGATACATCAATGGGCATGGAGCCCCGTCGTGGATCTGGCTTCGCATTCATGTGGCTGAGGTGCCCCCCCTTCCCTTCCCCCTGAGGTGCCTGTAGTGTTTCCATCTGATGCCCCAGCAGTGTTCTCTCCGATTTTGGTCAGGTATCTTTTGTGGGCCTCGCCCATGCATTTTTGGACTGTTGGTGCACGGACATTGTTGTGTACATATCTGCACTATTTCTCAGATTGTATGTGTAAATAAGAGTGATTTAGATATATATATCTGTATATTTTTGTATGACATGTATATTGGCACATTACAATGTTTGCCCGAATTTCGCATTGTCTTTGCATTCTTCCGGGGAGATTGTGGGTTGTTAATGTGATTTTTGTGACTGCATTGGTGTGTATGTTGTATAATGCGAGGGTGGGGGTGGGGGTGTTTGGTGGGTGTCCCCCTGACTTTTGCCTCCCCCTTCCCCCGTGTCGTAGATGCAGTACTCACCGGTATCTTCTGCGCCTACGTAGCTGTTGGTCGTAAAGTAGCAGAAAGACAAGGGCAGGGAGTATTTGTAGTTCCGGCTCCATGGTGTCCTCGTTCCTCGTGGGATATGTTCAGGTGAGCGTTTTCCCATTGCAGCAACTGTTTCCGTCGTGTTTTTATCCACGGTGAATCCTCCCCGGAAAAGGTGGCGGATTGGCGGGTTGTAATAGTGTGGGCAGTACATTGGCTCCCGCCTGTCTGTTGGCGGTAACCGCCGCGCTGCTTGTCTGTACCGCCGTGGCGGGTGGTGTGTTAAAGTGGCTGTCTTTGTTGGCGGTTTCCGCCAGGGTCGTAATTCCCTTTTTTTGTCCGCCGGCCTGTTTGCGGTATTACCGCACCTTTAACACTGTCCGCCAGGGTTGTAATGACCACCATTGTCATTTACAATGGTAATACTTGTATCTCTCCCAAATGCGAGACCTATTGCATTGTAAATGCTTGTTATAGTAAGTCATTTGTCTCTAGGGCACACATCAGGTGAAAATTGCCTCATCTATACTCAAAGAGAAGAGAGTTAAGATCTGTTACTCGATGCAAATGTGCCCTCTGCTTCTTGAGGCCTGATCTAAAGGTTGGTAGGTGACACACCATCAGTCACAGTAGTGAAGGACATTACATCTGTCTGCTTGAGGGACTACTGCCCACCATATCTAGAGATCACAGCAATCCCAGCGGTAACCCCATGCCTTCATGGATCCGCTGCCACAGTAGCTCCATTGAAAACAGTAAGGCCCTCATTACCACATTGGCGGTAAAAGCCACTTACTGCCGTGCGGAAGACCGCCAACACACCGCTGCGGCCGTGGAATTCCGCCATAGCTATTATGACCCACATCCCGAAATCCGACAAAAATCAGACACCCACACAATTCCGCCACACCAAAGGTCAGTGATAAACTGTCGAAAACAAAACCTCCACCGTCACGCCAACAGAAATACGCCCACGCTATCACGACCCACGAATCCACGCAGCGGTCTTTCAACCGCGGTATTCCATTGGCGGTACACACCGCTGCGCTCAAAATACACACACATTTACAAAACACAACCACATTGGACAATTCCAAATACACACACCAGATACACATACACACACCACTTCCACACACCCAATACAATATAAAACACACACCCACATCACCCACAAACCCCTACGACCAAAAATTCTGAAAGAAGGCCAGCGAGAGACAGCACCAGCAAGAACAACAGCATCCACAGGCACTCAACACCATCACCCACACAACTTCCACGCACAAAACACCACACACCACTACATATAACCAAACTTATCACCACACACACCACCCCATGGCACGGGAAAGACACCCCAGGTTCTCGGAGGAGGAGCTCAGGGTCATGGTGGAGGAAATCGGCCAGGTAGAGCCACAGCTATTTGGAGCACAGGTGCAGCACACCTCAATAGCAAGGAAGATGGAGCTATGGCGAAGAATAGTCAACAGGGTCAACGCAGTGGGACAGCACCGAAGAAATTGGGACGACATCAGGAAGAGGTGGAACGACCTACGGGGGAAGGTGCGTTCCGTGGTATCCAGACACCACCTGGCGGTACAGCGGACTGGCAGCGGACCCCCACCTCCTCCCCTACAACTAACAACATGGGAGGAGCAGGTCTTGGCTATACTGTATCCTGAGGGCCTCGCAGGAGTCGGTGGAGGAATGGACTCTGGGAAGTCAGACCTTTAACCACCATATCCCCCACCCTACCTGCATGCTATCACAGACCCCCACCCTTGCCCCCTCCCCTATCACTCCAACTCCTCACTAATGTACTAATAACACAAACCACACATCCCAACACCAAGCCCTGCATGCAGCAACAAAGCATGGACACCCATCACTAAAGCATGCCCACTACACATACCCATGACCCCCCCTCAACCATCATCACACAAGCTCTCACACAGGAATGCTAGCACTGGGGTACACACTCACCCACCCATTGCACACCATGACACACACAGATGCAATAATCATGCTTTTACACCCCTGCAGGACCTCTACCCAACGTCACCAGACAGGAGGGTCCAGACATCTCCATCCCACCCACAGAAGAGGACCACAGTGATGACAGCAGCTCTGTCCAACTGGATCCAGATGACCAGCCCGGACCATCGTGGGCCTCGGGACACTCGGTTCCCCTCACATAGGCACAGCCCACCACAGACCTTCCACCCTCTGGTAACACCAGCACAGCACCCACCCACCCAGCAGGCCCATACCTCCGTACCCAGGACACGTCAATCAGCTGTGTGTCCACCACTACAGGGAAACCAGGATAACCCACCACCCCAACAACAACAGGGACCTGGGGGCAGTGGGCACACGGTCCAGGGGACAGAGGCACAGGAACACAGGGGAACTGGGAGGGCTGCCGTGCGACAGGGGGGGGACAGGCCAAGGGAATCCACTCTCCACGAGGCCCTCTCCTCCATCATGGGAGCCTACCACCACTCCCAGGAGACGATGGCAACGGTACTGGCCAAGTTTCAGGAGACCCAGCGCATGCAGGAGGATCAGTATTTGGGGTTCAGGGAGGAACTCAGAACCATCAGCTCTGCCCTGGGCACCATCGTAGGGGTGCTGAAGGAAATACTTAACACCAGGAGGGACACTGTGGCACTCCAAGGGGTCCCTGACACTAGCATGGACGATGAACTGCCCACCACCTCCGCCGGCGCTAGTGGACATCACGCCCCGCCACAGGACCACCACACCAGCACCCCACCCCCTGCAGATGGAGAACCACCCCGCAAGCGCTCCCTGAGATCCAGGAACAAGACAGAGCACGATGCCAAGACCCCTGCCAAGAAATGAGACCACCCTGATTGTCAAACTACTGTCCCACTTTGTAACACTGTCTATATTGGAACTGCCCCAGCTCCACTTCCTATGCCCATATGAGCAATGCACCTGTGAGACTGATAGACTGGACTCTGCCATGGACATTCCTCCACCATCCCCCCTCACCATTTTACAACCCCCTCCAATAATGAGCACTTCAATAAACACCCTTGAAGCACAAAACAATCTGGAGTCAGTCTGTGATTTCGAATTTGTGTATTAGCAATTACAGTGACAAAATGTTTTCTCAAATGTAATGTCAACATACCTATGTCACACAGCTCAAGTCCATGAGGAATCTAAGCAGATGACACACGTTGGAAACCACACCTGTGAAACCGTAAGGGAAAATGACAACTCAGTGACCATACACTGGGTGAAATCGACAGACAGGATAGAGGTAGAAGTGTTAAAGTACTTGTAGTAGGAAGGAATGTTTTCTCATTTGTGTGTCACTGGAAATGTTGCTGGATGACTGAGTCCCTGTTGTCAATGTCTTCTTCCTCTGCTTCTTCCTCATCACTGTCCACAGGCTCCACAGCTGCCACAACAACGCCATCTGGACCATCCTCCTGCAGAAAAGGCACCTGTCGTCGCAAACCCAAGTTGTGAAGCATACAGCAGGCCACGATGATCTGGCACACCTTCTTTGTTGAGTAGAATAGGGATCCACCTTTCATATGGAGGCACCTGAACCTGGCCTTCAGGAGGCCGAAGGTGCATTCGATCACCCTCCTAGTCCGCCCATAGGCCTCATTGTAACGTTCCTCTGCCCTGGTCCTGGGATTCCTCACTGAGGTCAGTAGCCATGACAGGTTGGGGTAACCAGAGTCCCCTAATAGCCACACCCAGTGCCTCTGGAGTTGACCCATCACATAAGGGATGCTGCTATTCCGCAGGATGTAGGCGTCATGCACAGAGCCAGGGAACATAGCATTTACCTGGGAGATGTACTGGTCTGCCAAACATACCATCTGTACATTCATGGAATGATAACTCTTCCGGGTTCCTGTACACCTGTTCACTCCTGTGGGGGGGGTGGACCAAAGCTACATGGGTCCCATCAATGGCACCTATGATGTTGGGGATATGTCCCATGGCATAGAAGTCACCTTTCACTGTAGGCAAGTCCTCCACCTGAGGGAAAACGATGTAGCTCTGCATGTGTTTCAGCAGGGCAGACAACACTCTGGACAACACGTTGGAAAACATAGGCTGGGACATCCTTGATACCATGGCCACTGTTGTTTGAAATTACCCACTTGCAAGGAAATGGAGCACTGATAGCACCTGCACTTGAGGGGGGATTCCTGTGGGATGGCGGATTGCTGACATCAGGTCAGGCTCCAACTGTGTACACAGTTCCTGGACTGTGGCATGGTCAAACCTGTAGGTGATGATCAAACTTCTTTCCTCCATTGTCGGCAGGTCCACCAGCGGTCGGTACACCTGAGGATGCCGCCATCTCCTCACATGTCCCAGCGGACGTTGCCTCTGAAGGACAACAGCGACCACAGAGTCAAACAACTCAGAGGTATTTACCCACAGTCTACACAGAACACCATTCATACACAAAATGTGGCCTGTATTTGTGTTGTGAGACAAGGCCTAGGTATGTGTGACGCAGTTGGTAATTAGGCCATGTGGGCCCCTGAAATGGCGGCTGCCTGACCTGTAAAGTGGAACAATGGGATGTGAGGTAACTGCGCTGGCGTTGTACACCGTCGCGGTAGGCGGTCGAAGACTGCGGCGCAATGCTGCATTGGTTATCTTTGGACCATATGGGTCCCAGGAGCCAATGACGATGTACGCTGGTGGTGACGGTACGCACCGCCGCGGACGTGACCGCCATTTTCTATCTGTTCAATCACTCGATACCTGATCTTCAACAGGAGAGGACCTACACTGCAAGTGCTGCTGTGACCTCGGTCTGGAAGAGACAATGGCTTGTGCGTCTGAAGAAAGGGCCCCTGCCTGCACTGCAGAGGAGTTGGAGAAGCTCGTCGACGGGGTCTGCCCCCAGCACACGCTACCCTACGGTCCTCCAGACCAACAGGTAACTACACAGGGAGCATGCTGTATGGGCTATGCCTGTGTGGAGAGGGCTGGTTGTAAGAAGGAAGGCCGCACAGTTCTGCGTGCATGAAGGACTGTGAATGCATGTGCCACATGGCAAGGGTAGGGATGTGGGCCACTCACTTTGACGGTGCAGTTGGTAATGACTTCTCTTCTTCGCCTGTACATGTCATGTAGGTCAGCGCCCACCAGAAGAAGGATATTTGGCGTGCCATCGCCAAGGACTTCCGGACCCTGGGGGTCCATCACAGACGGAGAAACCACTGCCGTAAAAGATGGGAGGACATTCACCGCTGGAGCAAGAAGACGGCGGAGGCTCAGCTGGGGATGGCCTCCCAATGTGGGAGGGGTGCCCGTCGAACCATGACCCCCCTGATGTTCAGGATCCTGACGGTGGCCTATCCTGAGTTGGATGGGCGCTTGAGGGCATTACAGCAGACACAAGGGGGTGAGTATACTATCATTCAGCGGACTTTGCACGCAGTGAAGGTGTCTGGGTGGGGGAGGAGGGCTGTGGGTTTCCCTGGACCAGGGCGAGTTCCGTAGGCAAGGCCCCTCCGTAATGCAGGCCACGTGGCCCCACCTCTGTAGAGTGCCAAGTACAGCTATTCATGCCCCTGTGTCACCTATGTGTGCAGATGTCGTCCATAGCCTTGTAGGCCATTTCCCAGGAATTGCATCTGTAGATCCCAACAGCGCGACGTAGTGCAGGGGGCTGCTGTGTCTGTATTGTCCGCCAACGGTAGCGGTAAGCCATGCACTCAACCTGTCTTTCTTCTGTCGTCCCCTCCCTTTTTGTGGTCTTCCTGTTCTTGTGTGCATTAGCATCATCAGGCGGAGGTACAGTGGCACCGGAGCACGAGGGAGCTGCATCCCACATGGCCAATGCGGGCCACACTATGGACTCAGAATACACCAGTGGGATGGAGGGCGAGGGGAGCACCACAGCAGTCACAGGATCTGCAACCAGCGACATGGACTCATCCTCCGATGGGAGCTCCCTTGTGGTGGCGGCAACATCTGTGCCCCCCACTTCTACAGGTACAGCCGCCACCTCCCCTACCAGCACCGCCCTCCCAGCAGCCCCTCAGCGTTCCCCCCGTGCCCGCTCACCAAGGAGGGTGGGCATCACCTTCGCCCCAGGCACCTCAGGCCCTGTCCCTGTCACCCCTGCTGCCCTCAGTGAGGAGGCCATTGACCTCCTCAGGTCACTCACTGTTGGGCAGTCTACCATTGTGAATGCCATCCAGGGTGTAGAACGAGAGTTGCAACACGGTAATGCATTCCTGGAGGGCATTCATTCTGGTCAGGCTGCCCTTCAGCGAACCCTGCAATCTCTGGCCTCAGCACTGATGGCAGCCATTGTCCCTGTGTCCAGCCTCCCCCCTCCAACTTCCTCCACCCAGACCCAATCCCCTGTACCCCAGCCCATCCCAAGCACACCTACAGACCAGCATGCACACAAGTCAGCACACACAAGTAGCTCAAGCAAACATAGGCACCACACACACCACAGGCACTCACGCAAGCCTCACCCACATACAGACACAGCAACATCCACTGTCTCCACTGTGTCCCCCTCCTCCTCTTGTCCCTCCTCCCTCCCAGTCTTGTCTACACACACACCTGCATGCACCACATATACAGGCACTAGGACTCGCACCGGGACACCCAGCACCACAAGCCGCACACCTGCACTCACCACCTCCACTGCCATTTACACGTCCCCAGTGTCATCTCCCAGTGTGTCTGTGACGCCCCCTCCCAAAGTACACAAACGCCGGCAATCACTCACCCAACATCCATCCACCTCACGACAGCCTCCAGTACCTGCACCTGCACCCAAAACACCTAAAGTGACACCTCCTACAACCACCCCCTCTTCCTCCACTCCCAGACCCCCTCCAGCTACCCATCCCAGTGTCCATCAGAAACTGTCCCTATGTCAAATTGACCTTTTTGCCCCCACCCCCCTTCCAGTTCATCAGTCCCGTCGTAGCGCCTCAGCCAAAAAGCCTCCAGTACCAGTGGTGCTTGTTCCAGGTTTTTGGAGGGCATCGGCCACCAAGGCAGGCAGTAGGACCCGGAGCCAAGGCACTGGCAGCCAACCCCCTGTAAAGGCTCTGAAATTGGAGAGTGGACGACGGGACCGTGTTAAGACTCCTGGTGGGAGAACAAGTGACATGTGATCGAAGGCAATTGGTGAGTCAGCTGTAACTCCAAAAAAGGTGGGGAAGGTCCAGAGGAAGTCTGCCCAGCCTGTTGTGAGTGTCACGGCGGATAAATGCGCCATCATTTCCGGCGGTCCAGACACAACCGCCAGCACCGTCGTCACTGGTCCAGAGACCACCGCCAGAGTCACAGCCCAGGAGGGCCCAAGTATCATCACTGGTCAGGAGACCACCGCCGGAGTCACAGCCCAGGAGGGCCCAAGTATTGTCACTGGTCAGGAGACCACCGCCGGACTCACAGCCCAGAAAGGCCCAAGTATCGTCACTGGTCCAGAAACCACCACCAAATTCACAGCCCAGGAGGGCACAAGTATCGTTACTGGTCCAGAAACCACCGCCGGAGTCACAGCCCAGGAGGGCACAAGTATCGTCACTGGTCCAGAAACCACCGCCGGAGTCACAGCCCAGGAGGGCACAAGTATCGTTACTGGTCCAGAAACCACCGCCGGAGTCACAGCCCAGGAGGGCACAAGTATCGTTACTGGTCCAGAAACCACCGCCGGAGTCACAGCCCAGGAGGTCCCAACTATCGTTACTGGTCCAGAAACCACCACCGGAGTCACAGCCCAGGAGGGCACAAGTATCGTTACTGGTCCAGAAACCACCACCGGAGTCACAGCCCAGGAGGGGCCAGGATGCCACAGCCCCGCTGGGCAATGATGGAACGTCATGCCACACACCAATGCCCATTGTAGGGATCGTCATGCCACACACCAATGTCCAGTGTGGAGATCGTCATGCCACACAATGTCCAGTGTGGAGATCGTCATGCCACACACCAATGTCCAGTGTGGAGATCGTCATGCCACACACCAGTGTCCAGTGTGGAGATCGTCATGCCACACACCAATGTCCAGTGTGGAGATCATCATGCCACACACCAATGTCCGTATCAGAACCGCCATGGCAAAGCACCGCTGAACAGTCCAGACCCGCCATGGCAAAGCACCGCTGAACAGGGCAAAGACTGCCATGTCAAAGCACCGCTGAACAGGGCAAAGACCACCATGTCAAAGCACCTCTGAACAGGGCAAAGACCGCCATGTCAAAGCAGCGCTGAATAGTCCTGAACCGCCATGTCAAAGCACCCCTGAATAGGGCATGCACCGTGTAGGAATGAATGGACCGCCACACAGGCATCCTTATCCCATGTGCAGCTGGGACAGTCACAGGACAGGAACTTTCACAGGGAGACTCATCCAGTCTGGGCACCAGTCCCCCTCCAGAACCAGTGGAGACCTGCATCTACTTGAGAGACTGTGGCTTTACACTCCCCAGGATGGCACAGTGGGCAAACCACCCACTGTAGAGACTTGAGAGACTGTGGCTTTGCACTCCCCAGGATGGCACAGTGGGCAAACCACCCACTGTAGAGACTTGAGAGACTGTGGCTTTACACTCCCCAGGATGGCACAGTGGGCAACCCACCCACTGTAGAGACTTGAGAGACTGTGGCTTTGCACTCCCCAGGATACATCAATGGGCATGGAGCCCCGTCGTGGATCTGGCTTCGCATTCATGTGGCTGAGGTGCCCCCCCTTCCCTTCCCCCTGAGGTGCCTGTAGTGTTTCCATCTGATGCCCCAGCAGTGTTCTCTCCGATTTTGGTCAGGTATCTTTCGTGGGCCTCGCCCATGCATTTTTGGACTGTTGGTGCACGGACATTGTTGTGTACATATCTGCACTATTTCTCGGATTGTATGTGTAAATAAGACTGATTTAGATATATATATATCTGTATATTTTTGTATGACATGTATATTGGCACATTACAATGTTTGCCCGAATTTTGCATTGTCTTTGCATTGGGTTGTTAATGTGATTTTTGTGACTGCATTGGTGTGTATGTTGTATAATGCGAGGGTGGGGGTGGGGGTGTTTGGTGGGTGTCCCCCTGACTTTTGCCTCCCCCTTCCCCCGTGTCGTAGATGCAGTACTCACCGGTATCTTCTGCGCCTACGTAGCTGTTGGTTGTAAAGTAGCAGAAAGACAAGGGCAGGGAGTATTTGTAGTTCCGGCTCCATGGTGTCCTCGTTCCTCGTGGGATATGTTCAGGTGAGCGTTTTCCCATTGCAGCAACTGTTTCCGCCGTGTTTTTATCCACGGTGAATCCTCCCCGGAAAAGGTGGCGGATTGGCGGGTTGTAATAGTGTGGGCAGTACATTGGCTCCCGCCTGTCTGTTGGCGGTAACCGCTGCGCTGCTTGTCTGTACCGCCGTGGCGGGTGGTGTGTTAAAGTGGCTGTCTTTGTTGGCGGTTTCCGCCAGGGTCGTAATTCCCTTTTTTTGTCCGCCGGCCTGTTTGCGGTATTACCGCACCTTTAACACTGTCCGCCAGGGTTGTAATGACCACCATTGTCATTTACAATGGTAATACTTGTAACTCTCCCAAATGCAAGACCTATTGCATTGTAAATGCTTGTTATAGTAAGTCATTTGTCTCTAGGGCACACATCAGGTGAAAATTGCCTCATCTATACTCAAAGAGAAGAGAGTTAAGATCTGTTATTCGATGCAAATGTGCCCTCTGCTTCTTGAGGCCTGATCTAAAGGTTGGTAGGTGACACACCATCACTCACAGTAGTGAAGGACATTACATCTGTCTGCTAGAGGGACTACTGCCCACCATATGTAGAGATCACAGCCATCCCAGCGGTAACCCCATGCCTTCATGGAAGCCGCTGCCACAGTAGCTCCATTGAAAACACTAAGGCCCTCATTACCACATTGGCGGTAAAAGCCACTTACTGCCGTGCGGAAGACCGCCAACACACCGCCGCGGCCGTGGAATTCCGCATAGCTATTATGACCCACATCCCGAAATCCGACAAAAATCAGACACCCACACAATTCCGCCACACCAAAGGTCAGTGATAAACTGGCGAAAACAAAGCCTCCACCGTCACGCCAACAGAAATACGCCCACGCTATCACGACCCACGAATCCACGCGGCGGTCTTTCAACCGCGGTATTCCATTGGCGGTACACACCGCTGCGCTCAAAATACACACACATTTACAAAACACAACCACATTGGACAATTCCAAATACACACACCTGATACACATACACACACCACTTCCACACACCCAATACAATATAAAACACACACCCAGAAACCCCTACGACCAAAAATTCAGAAAGAAGGCCAGCGAGAGACAGCACCAGCAAGAACAACAGCATCCACAGGCACTCAACACCATCACCCACACAACTTCCACGCACAAAACACCACACACCACTACATATAACCAAACTTATCACCACACACACCACCCACACCACCCCATGGCACGGCAAAGACACCCCAGGTTCTCGGAGGAGGAGCTCAGGGTCATGGTGGAGGAAATCGTCCAGGAAGAGCCACAGCTATTTGGAGCACAGGTGGAGCACACCTCAATAGCAAGGAAGATGGAGCTATGGCGAAGAATAGTCGACAGGGTCAACGCAGTGGGACAGCACCGAAGAAATTGGGACGACATCAGGAAGAGGTGGAACGACCTACGGGGGAAGGTGCGTTCTGTGGTATCCAGACACCACCTGGCGGTACAGCGGACTGGCAGCGGACCCCCACCTCCTCCCCTACAACTAACAACATGGGAGGAGCAGGTCTTGGCTATACTGTATCCTGAGGGCCTCGCAGGAGTCGGTGGAGGAATGGACTCTGGTAAGTCAGACCTTTAACCACCATATCCCCCACCCTACCTGCATTCTATCACAGACCCCCACCCTTGCCCCCTCCCCTATCACTCCAACTCCTCACTAATGTACTAATAACACAAACCACACATCCCAACACCAAGCCCTGCATGCAGCAACAAAGCATGGACACCCATCACTAAAGCATGCCCACTACACATACCCATGACACCCCTCTCAACCATCATCACACAAGCTCTCACACAGGAATGCTAGCACTGGGGTACACACTCACCCACCCATTGCACACCATGACACACACAGATGCAATAATCATGCTTTTACACCCCTGCAGGACCTCTACCCAACGTCACCAGACAGGAGGTTCCAGACATCTCCATCCCACCCACAGAAGAGGACCACAGTGATGACAGCAGCTCTGTCCAACTGGATCCAGATGACCAGCCCGGACCATCGTGGGCCTCGGGACACTCGGTTCCCCTCACATAGGCACAGCCCACCACAGACCTTCCACCCTCTGGTAACACCAGCACAGCACCCACCCACCCAGCAGGCCCATACCTCCGTACCCAGGACACGTCAATCAGCTGTGTGTCCACCACTACAGGGAAACCAGGATAACCCACCACCCCAACAACAACAGGGACCTGGGGGCAGTGGGCACACGGTCCAGGGGACAGAGGCACAGGAACACAGGGGAACTGGGAGGGCTGCCGTGCGACAGGGGGGGGACAGGCCAAGGGAATCCACTCTCCACGAGGCCCTCTCCTCCATCATGGGAGCCTACCACCACTCCCAGGAGACGATGGCAACGGTACTGGCCAAGTTTCAGGAGACCCAGCGCATGCAGGAGGATCAGTATTTGGGGTTCAGGGAGGAACTCAGAACCATCAGCTCCGCCCTGGGCACCATCGTAGGGGTGCTGAAGGAAATACTTAACACCAGGAGGGACACTGTGGCACTCCAAGGGGTCCCTGACACTAGCATGGACGATGAACTGCCCACCACCTCCGCCGGCGCTAGTGGACATCACGCCCCGCCACAGGACCACCACACCAGCACCCCACCCCCTGCAGATGGAGAACCACCCCGCAAGCGCTCCCTGAGATCCAGGAACAAGACAGAGCACGATGCCAAGACCCCTGCCAAGAAATGAGACCACCCTGATTGTCAAACCACTGTCCCACTTTGTAACCCTGTCTATATTGGAACTGCCCCAGCTCCACTTCCTATGCCCATATGGGCAATGCACCTGTGAGACTGATAGACTGGACTCTGCCATGGACATTCCTCCACCATCCCCCCTCACCATTTTACAACCCCCTCCAATAATGAGCACTTCAATAAACACCCTTGAAGCACAAAACAATCTGGAGTCAGTCTGTGATTTCGAATTTGTGTATTAGCAATTACAGTGACAAAATGTTTTCTCAAATGTAATGTCAACATACCTATGTCACACAGCTCAAGTCCATGAGGAATCTAAGCAGATGACACACGTTGGAAACCACACCTGTGAAACCGTAAGGGAAAATGACAACTCAGTGACCATACACTGGGTGAAATCGACAGACAGGATAGAGGTAGAAGTGTTAAAGTACTTGTAGTAGGCAGGAATGTTTTCTCATTTGTGTGTCACTGGAAATGTTGCTGGATGACTGAGTCCCTGTTGTCAATGTCTTCTTCCTCTGCTTCTTCCTCATCACTGTCCACAGGCTCCACAGCTGCCACAACAACGCCATCTGGACCATCCTCCTGCAGAAAAGGCACCTGTCGTCGCAAACCCAAGTTGTGAAGCATACAGCAGGCCACGATGATCTGGCACACCTTCTTTGTTGAGTAGAATAGGGATCCACCTTTCATATGGAGGCACCTGAACCTGGCCTTCAGGAGGCCGAAGGTGCATTCGATCACCCTCCTAGTCCGCCCATAGGCCTCATTGTAACGTTCCTCTGCCCTGGTCCTGGGATTCCTCACTGAGGTCAGTAGCCATGACAGGTTGGGGTAACCAGAGTCCCCTAATAGCCACACCCAGTGCCTCTGGAGTTGACCCATCACATAAGGGATGCTGCTATTCCGCAGTATGTAGGCGTCATGCACAGAGCCAGGGAACATAGCATTTACCTGGGAGATGTACTGGTCTGCCAAACATACCATCTGTACATTCATGGAATGATAACTCTTCCGGGTTCCTGTACACCTGTTCACTCCTGTTTGGGGGGGAGGACCAAAGCTACATGGGTCCCATCAATGGCACCTATGATGTTGGGGATATGTCCCATGGAATAGAAGTCACCTTTCACTGTAGGCAAGTCCTCCACCTGAGGGAAAACGATGTAGCTCTGCATGTGTTTCAGCAGGGCAGACAACACTCTGGACAACACGTTGGACAACATAGGCTGGGACATCCCTGATACCATGGCCACTGTTGTTTGAAATTACCCACTTGCAAGGAAATGGAGCACTGATAGCACCTGCACTTGAGGGGGGATTCCTGTGGGATGGCGGATTGCTGACATCAGGTCAGGCTCCAACTGTGTACACAGTTCCTGGACTGTGGCATGGTCAAACCTGTAGGTGATGATCAAACTTCTTTCCTCCATTGTCGGCAGGTCCACCAGCGGTCGGTACACCGGAGGATGCCGCCATCTCATCACATGTCCCAGCGGACGTTGCCTCTGAAGGACAACAGCGACCACAGAGTCAAACAACTCAGAGGTATTTACCCACAGTCTACACAGAACACCATTCATACACAAAATGTGGCCTGTATTTGTGTTGTGAGACATGGCCTAGGTATGTGTGACGCAGTTGGTAATTAGGCCATGTGGGCCCCTGAAATGGCGGCTGCCTGACCTGTAAAGTGGAACAATGGGATGTGAGGTAACTGCGCTGGCGTTGTACACCGTCGCGGTAGGCGGTCGAAGACTGCGGCGCAATGCTGCATTGGTTATCTTTGGACCATATGGGTCCCAGGAGCCAATGACGATGTACGCTGGTGGTGACGGTACGCACCGCCGCGGACGTGACCGCCATTTTCTATCTGTTCAATCACTCGATACCTGA
Organism: Pleurodeles waltl; assembly: GCF_031143425.1. Lineage (NCBI taxonomy): Eukaryota > Metazoa > Chordata > Amphibia > Caudata > Salamandridae > Pleurodeles > Pleurodeles waltl. The sequence goes on along the minus strand of NC_090443.1, from coordinate 166,230,489 downwards.
TCTTCAACAGGAGAGGACCTACACTGCAAGTGCTGCTGTGACCTCGGTCTGGAAGAGACAATGGCTTGTGCGTCTGAAGAAAGGGCCCCTGCCTGCACTGCAGAGGAGTTGGAGAAGCTCGTCGACGGGGTCTGCCCCCAGCACACGCTACCCTACGGTCCTCCAGACCAACAGGTAACTACACAGGGAGCATGCTGTATGGGCTATGCCTGTGTGGAGAGGGCTGGTTGTAAGAAGGAAGGCCGCACAGTTCTGCGTGCATGAAGGACTGTGAATGCATGTGCCACATGGCAAGGGTAGGGATGTGGGCCACTCACTTTGACGGTGCAGTTGGTAATGACTTCTCTTCTTCGCCTGTACATGTCATGTAGGTCAGCGCCCACCAGAAGAAGGATATTTGGCGTGCCATCGCCAAGGATTTCCGGACCCTGGGGGTCCATCACAGACGGAGAAACCACTGCCGTAAAAGATGGGAGGACATTCACCGCTGGAGCAAGAAGACGGCGGAGGCTCAGCTGGGGATGGCCTCCCAATGTGGGAGGGGTGCCCGTCGAACCATGACCCCCCTGATGTTCAGGATCCTGACGGTGGCCTATCCTGAGTTGGATGGGCGCTTGAGGGCATTACAGCAGACACAAGGGGGTGAGTATACTATCATTCAGCGGACTTTGCGCGCAGTGAAGGTGTCTGGGTGGGGGAGGAGGGCTGTGGGTTTCCCTGGACCAGGGCGAGTTCCGTAGGCAAGGCCCCTCCGTAATGCAGGCCATGTGGCCTCCCACCTCTGTAGAGAGCCAAGTACAGCTATTCATGCCCCTGTGTCACCTATGTGTGCAGATGACGTCCATAGCCTTGTAGGCCATTTCCCAGGAATTGCATCTGTCGATCCCAACAGCGCGACGTAGTGCAGGGGGCTGCTGTGTCTGTATTGTCCGCCAACGGTAGCGGTAAGCCATGCACTCAACCTGTCTTTCTTCTGTCGTCCCCTCCCTTTTTGTGGTCTTCCTGTTCTTGTGTGCATTAGCATCATCAGGCGGAGGTACAGTGGCACCGGAGCACGAGGGAGCTGCATCCCACATGGCCATTGCGGGCCACACTATGGACTCAGAATACACCAGTGGGATGGAGGGCGAGGGGAGCACCACAGCAGTCACAGGATCTGCAACCAGCGACATGGACTCATCCTCCGATGGGAGCTCCCTTGTGGTGGCGGCAACATCTGTGCCCCCCACTTCTACAGGTACAGCCGCCACTCCCCCTACCAGCACCGCCCTCCCAGCAGCCTCTCAGCCTTCGCCCCGTGCCCGCTCACCCAGGAGGGTGGGCATCACCTTCGCCCCAGGCACCTCAGCCCCTGCCTCTGTCACCTCTGCTGCCCTCAGTGAGGAGGCCATCGACCTCCTCAGGTCCCTCACTGTTGGGCAGTCTACCATTTTGAATGCCATCCAGGGTGTAGAAAGGGAGTTGCAACACACAAATGCATTCCTGGAGGGCATTCATTCTGGTCAGGCTGCCCTTCATCGAACCCTTCAGACTCTGGCTTCAGCAGTGATGGCAACCATTGTCCCTGTGTCTAGCCTCCCCCCTCCAACTTCCTCCTCCCAAACCCAATCCCCTGTACCTCTGCCTATCCCAGGCACACCATCAGACCAGCCTGCACACACCTCAACACACAAGGGAAGTTCAGGCAAACATAAGCACCACACATCCCACAGGCACTCACGCAAGCATCACACACATACAAACACACCAACATCCACTGCCTCCACTGTGTCCCCCTCCTCCTCGTCTCCCTCCTCCCTCCCAGTCTCGTCTACACTCACACCTGCATGCACTACCACTACAGCCATTACGTCCCGCACCAGCACACCCACCACCACACCCCGCTCACATGCACTCACCACCCCACTACCATTTACACTTCCCCTGTGTCCTCTCCCAGTGTGTCTGTGACGCCCCCTCCCAAGATACACAAACGCAGGCACACACCCACCCAACAGCCATCCACCTCATGACAGCCTCCAGCCCATGCACCTGCACCAAAAACCACAAAAGTTACACCTCCTACAACCACCACCTCTTCCTCCACTTCCAAACCCCCTCCAGCTACCCATCCCAGTGTCTCCAAAAAACTTTTCCTGTCCACCCTTAACCTATTTCCCACCCCCCATCCAACTCATAGGTCCCGTACTAGCACCTCAGCCAAAAAATCTCCGGGACCACTTGTGCCTGTTGTTACAGGTATGTGGAGTGCACCGGCCACCAGGCCAGCCAGTGTGGCACGGAGCCACAGCACAGCCAGTCCCCCCCCCTGTGACGCACCAGAAGTTGGACAGTACCCAGCAGGAGAGGGGGAAGACTCCAGCCAGCCAAGCCGCTCACAGGGGTCCTGGGGGGAGTGTCCACTCAGCTGTGACTCCTCCCAAGGTGGGGAAGGGGCAGAAGAAATCTCCAAAGTCTGGGAGGAGCAGCACGGCAGAGAAGACCGCCATCATCCCCGCTGCCCAGGAGGCCTCTGCCAGCCCCATCGTCACTGTCCAGGAGGCCACCGCCAGAGTCACTGCCCAGGAGGCCACCGCCAGCCCCATTGTCACTGCTCAGGAGGCCACCGCCAGAGTCACTGCCCAGGAGGCCACCGCCAGAGTCACTGCCCAGGAGGCCACCGCCAGAGTCACTGCCCAGGAGGCCACCACCAGCCCGTCATCACTGGCCAGGAGGCCACCGCCAGAGTCACAGCCCAGGATGCCACCGCCAGAGTCACTGCCCAGGAGGCTGTTTGTTTGTACCGCCGTGGCGGACGGAGTGTTAAAGTGGCTGTCTTTGCTGGCGGTTTCCACCACGGTCATAATTGCTAATTTTTTACTGCCGGCCTGTTGGCGGTCTTACCGCCAGTTTAACACCGTCCGCCAGGGTTGTAATGACCGCCTAAATGTTTGGTGAGCAGCTGCCATGTTTCATGGGCCCACTCCCCAAACTTTTTTGTTTTTCAAAAAATTAACTCTGAAAGCTGGAGGTTGTTTTTGAAAAAACAAATAACTAATGGCCCTCACATCCGGGGTGTTTTCTCTAAGGGTTGGAGGATTATTAGTATCTTTGTATTTTTGGCACTGCAAGGCATTTTCTGTAAATCGGGCATGTGGTCTAATGTTCTAACATCATTTACCCCTACTCCGTCATGCCGTTAATGTAGGTTTCTGAAGGTGGAGCCAGTGGGGGACTCTTAATCAGAAACCTGACAGTATGAACTTATAATAGTAGGGGCAGACCAATTGTCTGACGACCAGGGTACTCCCCACCATTTGTGGTAGAGCACCCTGTCTGCCAAACTTCTGCTCCTTATCCTTTTTAGTCTGGATTACATTTTGAGAAATAGGGTCTCATTTAGAGGATGGCAGCAAAGGTGAATCAATAAAAAATCGACTGATGCTACATATATTAACTTTCTGTGTTTCTGATAGCATAGTAACAGCTGACTGCACCTTGCCATGAGATGTATTTCCTGTTTTAAAGTTGTCTAACATACTCTGGGAAAATATCTACGCAATAGCCACAACTAACAAAATAAAGGTATTTTGCAAAAATATACGCCATGTGGAAAGCTTTAATTAAACTGCATTGTTTTAATTTTATTTAACATGAGTCAAATTGTTAGTCTTATTACAGGGAATTATTTTTTAATTGAATATCAGAATTTATCATGTATTATTTTACATCTTTAGTAATTGCAATGCAATACTTTACAAAGCATTGCAACATAAGTCTATCTAAACCCCCTTTACCACCCAACTCGTTACCACACTTTTACCTGCAATGCCAATGTTTTAAAATATTAAAAACATAATATTTAGGTAAAATATTATTTACTTAATAAATATTTCGATTTTTTTATGATTTGTGAACCTCAAACAGCCTTTTTTAAATTTTAACCCCACCACTTCCGATCATTTATCTAACTCCGCTCTCCACTTAATTACCTCATACTTACCACATGCAATGTAAAATCTTGTTTGAAAGGTATGCATAGTAACTACATGCATGGTAAATTACTTTAATTGATAACTAATGTGTGGTAAAGAACTGAAAGAACTGTGTGGTGTTTGCTCTGTAGTAAATGTACCATAACAATTTAATTTATAGGATAAAAGAGGATGACCACACACACATATATTGAATCTAACACAAAGTTAGAAAAGTAAGGCTCAAAAACTTTTATATCCTACCAGTCAATCAATACTCACACCATAAGTTTACAAAATTAAGATATATGTTTACTTAATTTCCATTCAAGAGCAGTCCTGTCCTATTGAAATATTGTTACAAGTTGCAGGCAAAAGGAACCAGAGTTTCTTGGGACCAAAGTCACCAATATGGGTAAGTAATTATACTACTCGGCTATACACTACATTTTCAGCGCTCCAGCCTACTCATTATAACAAAGTATATTTTCACAAAATAACTTTTCTCTTAAAGTTATAAAAAATCGAATCTTTCCAATAAATCAGAAATTTTAAAATATTTTATTAATATTTTTGCCTGTTCAGCAAAAAACAGATGAAAGCCTGCACAGTCAAATAGCTTTTGCTTTTTTGAACAGTGGAAACACATTAAATCCAATACGTGTTTTGCCTTATTTTTATATATTAAACACTGGCCATAGGGCTTACAAGGCACAATTTAGGGGGGTGTACTGTGAAAGTAAAAATACAGGCCCATACATACAAGGAGCCTGCGCCACTGATGCATCACCTTTAGTGACACACCGACAATGCAGGTGCTGACCCATATCTACAATGCCACCCAAAGCCACTCTGCTTGGTTTTTCATGGCTTGCAGTTACGAAGTAAGGCAACTCAGCACAAGTTGCTGGGTTGCATTACCTTTGGTCAGGGAGGCGTTTCCATTGGTGTTGCATGGGTGTTCCCATGCAACATTCATGGATTTTGATGCATTCCCAGATTTACAAGATTTTGCAAACCTGTGAATGCGTCAAAAGCCTATGCATAAGAGTGACTCAACGGAGAGAAAAATATTTTTTTCGCCCAGTTTTTTTCTCTTGCTTGATATGTGCTGTATTCTGCAGCACACAAAGAAGGAGGAAAACACCTCAGTTGATTGTTTCTGTGCAAGATGTTGTCCCTTCCTGCACAAAAACAATCAGCCCCACAACACAGGCACACTTGCATCATGGTGCAAGGTTGCCTGTGCTGGTGCATGGCAGCAATTTCTGTGCCAGCACAGGGGTGGAGACAGAAATGCGCTGTATCTTTTTTTTTTTACACAAACGTTATTGCATTTTACATTTTTCATTTACATTAGGATACTTTGCTTGTGATGAAAGACATGTGATAAGAGAGACGCATAACTCGTCTTGGTCCTGACAGTGCATAATACAAGAAATTCGACAATATTATAACAGTAAACCCTCTAACTCACCCTCCCTCTCCCCAGCAGCCTGACATGCATATGTATCCATTCCAGGGAGATGGGGATTACTATTGTGTGGGAAACATAAGAGTTGTGGGAAACCGGACCAGTATTTTAAACAATCTATTAGTGTAGGACATATAAATCACGAATTGGTCAAAGAATGCTAACTGGGGTCTTGGCCCGGAAACAGGCACGACACCTACAAGGTGTGACATTCCAGTTGTAATGTGGGATGATGGTAGAAGGCTAGAACCAGTGGAGAAGCCTTGTGATGTCTTAGTGAGTACTATCATCTTCACTGTCTTGTATGTTAAGTTTTTCTAGTATAGTGTCCCATTCTAGAGCTTTCAGCCATTTGAGTCTCTTGTACTCTCGGCAGATTGCAGCGCTCTCCACTAATCCCCACTGTGCTACCTCCTCTCTCCATTAGTGATTCGAAGGGAGTCTAGAAGATTTCCAGTGACGTGTCAGTAACCGCTTGGCCAGTAATAGTGATGTCTGAGAAGCCGGAGGATACATTAGCTGATTTGGGAATGGGATGCAAGCCCATTAAACAATGTGCCAGTGTGTGCCAGTGATTCATTCCCGTCAGACTTAATAATGTTACTCCAATCTCGGTCCAGTAAGACATTAGGAGTGGGCATGACCATAACATATGGACTAGATCTGCACTCAGCATATGACACCGTCGGCAGGATGCTGAGGCCAATGGGAAGATCAAATTCAGTCTCTGTGGCATGAGGTAGGCTCTGTGGAATATTGAAAATTAAATAAATTTAAAGAATGTATTTCGGGAGATCTGTTTTGGGTATCGTAACAGGAAGGACAATTCTTTATCTATGAGTGTTCTATTAATGTCAAGCTCCCATCGATGCCAAGGGGAGTCTAGTGGAATTCCCAAATATGCTCTAAGTCCTTTATATAACCATTTGATCAGGTGTCTTCCGTGTCACATAGTATGTAGTGCCTGCAAGAGTTCATGCGTTTCAGGCATTTTCAGTCTCGGGCCCAATAGCGGCGCACACAGCCAATTATACTAGCATGTGTTAAAAAGAGAGTATTTGGCAGTCCGTACATCTTTGTAAACTCAAGGTGGGGCATTAATACTCCATCTACGAATAGTGAACTCAGCGTCCACTCTGTCCCTTGATTCCAGGGAGCGCAGCATTTTAGTTGTGAGGATGCCTAGGGAAATCGAGAGACCACACAGTGATAAATGTTGAGCCTGTGGGGTGGGTGAATGAGTGTATTTCATGGCAAGCTTCCAATAGGAGAGAGCTACTTTCAGCAGTAAGGGGTCATCTGGAGATGGAGTGGGGTCCGGACAGAGTAGACTGTGCACTCTTCCACTTTGCAGCATGCGGAGAGTGTATCCAATCTCCTCTAAGTTTTGGCCTGCCAGCCAATAGTAGTAGACCTGCTATACAATAGGATTTAAGGTCTGGGGCTCCCATCACTCCCTTATCAGATGGTAATTGTAGTTTAGTTAGACTAATTCTACGATGACCCGTGCTCCATATCAGGTCTATTAACAGCATATTGAGCACTGCAAATATGTGTGGTGGTATCAAGATTGGTAAATTTACAAAATAGTATAATACCCGGGGAAGGAGGACCATTTTGGACAGTGCCATATGGCCTGCTATGGCCAAGGGCAGGGTCATCCAGAAGTTTACCTGTGAACAAAGAAATTTTATCGCACGGCCTAGATTGCCATCCAGGAGATCGTCCGGACTACGGTACACGTGCACTCCCAGGTATCAGAACAACTGTGAAACAAGTTGGATCTGTAGTGGTCTGGATATGACCTGAGGGGTATCATACAGACCACTAAAGGAGAAGGCATAGGACTTATTAGCGTTTAGCTGCAAATCTGACAGGTCACAAAATGTAGTCATTTTTCAAGGGGACATCGCAGGTCTCTAAAGTAGAGTATCATGTCATCTGCATAGAGGGATATCGTGTGGCGTGATCTATCTATGTATATTCTCCAGCTATCAGCACACTGGCAAAAACATTGTGCCAATGGTTTCACTGCCAAGACGAACAGTAAGAGGGATGGGGGCATCCTTGTCTGGTGCCTCGTAATATCTGGTATGGAGTCAAAATATAAGCACTAGTCTTAGCTCTAGCTGTGGGATTGGAATAAAGCAGCCTCACCCAGCGAGAAATGCACTGTATCTTTTAGGTACGGGACATTTCTGCCCTTTCCCGGTGGGGCAGGGTGGTGCAGCAAGGCACTTGCTGCAACATCCTCCTAAACAGGGCCTTATACATATGGCCCACAGTGTTTTTCTAAATAGTAAAGGTAATGTTCCCTGCTATGTGTTACTATGTTGTGTTTAAACTGCAGCCCATCCACAGCACAGTGGGCTCCTGGCAGACATTTATTTTTCGAATAAACCCTAAAATGAAGGAACTAGCGTTAAACTACTCATAAATGTATCTCTGTCTGTGAACCGTACCACCACAACCAACAAGGTCATATGGCCCTTTGTGCCTCCCATGTCAAATCTTTGTCCCTAACCTATGGCAGTTCTATCCACAAGGAAAAAAACAAGGAGAGACAACTTGCAGCTTTCAAGTTATTGCTCTGAGTCATTGGCCATCCACTCACTGAATGCTCAAATCCAGTGCCATGCGTTGGCTTCATGTGCTGCCTGTGGACTGACAATGAGTTACCTATGGATGCTTGGGGTCTAGCTAGACACTGTACAGGGACTTTCAGCAGACTTAATCCTAGTGTACCAACAAGTGCTAGTGCCAAGCCATCCAGGCAAGAGTCGGGGACAGGGTTTAAACCTCCTTTCTTGTTCGCCACCACCAGGTCCACACAAACATTCCTGAAAGTTTCCTGGGAGGGCAAGAAAGGCTACTCCTGATGTTTCTTCCCCTGGGCAACCTAACCTGTCCTTAAGCCAATGACTAGGGAAAGTTCCTGAGGACTCTCCTACAGGTGACACCCGAAGTCTGGTCATGCAGGTCAGATTGAACACTTGCTTGGCAATCCAGCACTTCCAGTGTAGAAACCCTACCTACATCAACTATGACACAGTCTCTCCTCTTGCTGTGTCATGAAAGGTTGTGCCTGGTCCAGGGCTCTAATCGTCTGTCTTTATGAAAACAAAGGCAGTGACTCAAGGACAAAAGAGACTCCAGCAGTGCATTATTTGCATCCTTTTCTGTCAAACCACATAACAATTTACCAACTGGTCCTTCCATTATGGATGGCATCAGCCTTCTAGCCCTTACTTTCTTCTTGGGCTTCTGTACTTTAAACTTACAATGTAATCATAGTATTCCTAAAAAGAGGAAACTAAAGGGCATGGCTGAGTGCCTTGGGGTGTAGGACATGGATCTGGGGAGCTCCTGGGTGCACTGTCCAGCTCCACCTGTAATCTTGACTGATCAGCACAGACAATCGCCCATGTAGCAGAGAAAATCATTGTAGCTCCACGCCAAGAGCCATAAGAACTGGCATGGCCAAGGCTTTGCCTGCAGGCCACTGTCACAATCCTTGGAGGTCACAACAGTGCTCACAAATTTGCAGCTGCAACACTGAGAAGTTAGCCATTCCTAGACAAAAGATCACTCCAGCCGACTGTAGCCAGACTGAGCTGTTCCAGCTGCCAGTGTACTGAGGAGGCCCCTTTGCCCCTGTCGGGCCACAAAGATAAAGGCTGTGGTGTACTGCAGCTGCTGGCGGGCCTGTGGGCTCGCCTCTAGGGGTGGGCAACTAACCAGAGCTCTGCATGCCACTCAGGGCACTTGCTGAAGCCTCTATTGAGTCTTTTGCAGTAGGGGCGATTTACAACCCCTGGACTGGATGCTGGTAGCGCAAGGAGTATCACCATGGCACAAAGGGTCTGGCAAGGCCTGTAGCGCCCAAGACTGGATTACCATGTCCGTCTCCCAAGAAGGGTATTGGTGGGTGGCCATATGAGCCTGTAACTGCTGGAAAACCCCAGTAGAAGTCATGAGCGCCCACCTCTGTGCTTGCTGACACTCAAGACTGAACTGGCTCACCCTCCACCCCTGCTGCTGGAAGCCCTGTTACCTGTAGCAGGTGTTTGACTGGTGGTCTTTGCAATCCCTGATTTGGTGGAGACTTCTGGGCATCGATGTGGAAGTGTAGGACCTGGTCACCTCCTGCCAATGCATTTTTCCATTCATCAGGATGTTTGGGGGCAAGCCACCAATGTGGAATGGCACCAGTAGGATACACCCCACTCAGGACTGGGAAGTGCAATGATTTCCCTCCAGGAGCTTGAGAGACTGGGTAGCCCCTGACATGCCAACAAAGGGTCCCCCAGCTATAGAACCCCCATGGGGGCCGAGCACATAGGACCCAGTGCCCATCAGGGTGTTGGCCAAACTTGGGATACTCTGCTTGGATAAGATGTCCAATGCTCCCACTGGCCAACCCCGACTGAGGACTGACCATCAATCCAGTCACTGGAGTCCAAGCTAGATGCACACTCTTCCTGGCTTCTGGAAATGCTGCAAGCTATCAAGGTCACCAAAGGCTCCCTCATGAAGAAGATTGATATGGTGGTCATAGACATTGCTCTGCTGTGAGAAAGCATCAAGAAGTTAAAGGAACAACTACTTGACCAAAATCAGATACTACATGAAACCTCCACAACCATTGCAACCCTCCAACGCAATAGATGAACATTGCCTGGCTGTACAAAAAAAACAAGTTCAAGCCAAAAATGCTAAAAGAAGTTTCAATGGAATAATATTTTCATGGTGGGGCTACCTGAAGAGGGGTCACAGCCTGGAACTATACATCAGAAGCTAGCTAACAATGGAAGTCTACAGCGGTCAACCCACAACATTGTTAACCATTGAATGGTCCTACAGGCTCGCAGTAAAGGTGCCTGCTCACATTGCGCCACCATATGTCATGGTTGGGAGGTTACTCAACTTTAGAGACAGAGACTGAATCATACAGTGAGCCCGGCAACATTGCCCATTTCAGGTGGGTGGAAGCACTGTGCAGATCTTCCTCCCTAGCTGCACCTCAGATGTTCAGAAACAACACAAGTTGTTTCTGTCAGTCAAATGGAAACTACACCAACTAGAACTCCCCTAGGCCCTTCCTTTTCCCTACCAAGCTTAGAGTCGTCTGCAGTGAAAAGATGGTCTTTTTGTCTCCCCACAGGTTTGATGATGGCTGAAAACCTTGGATGACAGTACATTGGACGCAACCCAACCGGATCCACACACCAGAGACAGACACAGGGATCCCAAGCGGGCTGCTCATGCCTAGTAACCAAACCCACAAAGGAGCAAGCAGCTTAAGATTGTGAACCAATTCTCTCACTGCCGTTCTCCCAGATCTTCCATAATCTCTGAAGACATGATGCCATACATCACCAAGGATGTTTGACCCAGAGAGACTCACAGTGGCGCTCAAATATAACAACCTCACTCGCTCATGGCACGATCAATTCCTGGGAATGGGGTACACAAGCCTGGTGTGCTCTTAAATGACTCACGTCCACTGCACTCAGATTGCCTGAGAAACACACTACCCTAAAGGATACAGGCCCTCATTCTGACCTTGGCGGTCTTTTCGCAAGACCGCCGAGTTACCGCCGCGGTGAAGACCGCCGACCACGACGGTATGCCGCTGTGCGCATTCTGACCGCTGGGAGCGTTCCGCCGGAAAACCGCCAGCAGCCACACTGGCGGTCGGCGGGAAAGTGGAGACTGGTCAACCTCCACCGCCACGCCAGCAGAACACCGCCCACAGAATTACGACCCACATTTCTGTGTGGCGGTCTTCTGTTGGCGGTCTTCTGTTGGCGGTCACCTCCCCATGGCTCCCGTCGCCTCCCGGAGGACCAACGCACAAGGTAAGTTGACCGTCCGTGAGGGGAGGGGGTGGGGGGGTGTTGTGTGATGTGGGCGTGCATGGGGGTGTGCGTGTGAGTGTGTAGAGGGGGTGTGTGAGTGCGTGTATGCGGGCGGGGGGTGCTGCTGTGTCTATGGGTAATGTGTGCTGTTCGGCAGGTGCGCATGTCTGCATGTATGTGTGCGGGTATGTGTCCCCGTTGTGTATGTGTGTGTAGGGGGTGTGTATATGTGCATGCATGGGGTGTGTGCATGTCGGGGTGTATGTATGTGCATGTCGGGGTGGGGGTGGGGAGGGGGTTCGTACCACCTCTGGGGGGTGCCAGGGGGGTGGAGGGTGTGGGGGGAGGACTCAGGTGGGTAGTGGGGGGTGGGGGAGACCCCTATCAGTGCCAGGGAAGGAATTCCCTGGCCCCGATAGTGCTTACCGCCATGGTTCGCACGGCGGTTCCCGCCCGCAAGAAACCGCGGCGGTAGGCAGGGTCATAATACCCTTGGCGGTCTTGGGACGACCGCCGGGCCGGAGTGCGCAAACTCCAGCCCCGCGGTCATGACCGCCGTGGCGGTCGGAGTGGAGAAGTGGCGGTCGGTCGCGGCGGGGACCGCCGCGGTCAGAATGCCATTTTTAATACCGCCGGTCTGTTCGCGGTCCGACCGCCGTCTCTCCGCCGACCGCCAGGGTCAGAATGAGGGCCACAGTCTCTACACTCACTCCTATGGGAGATAATGCTGATGCAGGGCGGATGGGTGCATGAGTAAATCTGAAGGATGAGGGACAAAAAACATTCGTACACTACATCGATAGTCACCCGCCATTGTATCACTTGGAACTTTACAGGCTTGGGCTCGCGTGACAGAGCAACATCACAAAATAAAATGATCGACTGAGTGTTGAAACAGATCTAAGTTTAATCCATTGTTATTTTTGTCGCCCCGTCAAACCAGTTTGGACCCAGCTATATGCAAATCAGTCTTGATCCTGCTCCCCAAGGGAACAGTCAAGCCTGAACTGCAAGCCAGCTCCTCCCTGGACTGGAAACAAGCAACCTGGGACTGGTTTCGGGTTATAACTCCTTATCAGACAGGCTAGCTTGAATCCAGTGGTGCAGCGAGCAAACGACCTACATCAGGGCATACCCCAGCCACTTAGGGGGCTCGTAGCAACATCACAAACGAAAATGATGGATGGAGTGTTGACACATTTCCAGTCACAGATCTGAGTTTAATCCATCATTATTTTGCTCGCCACCTCACCCCAGTTTAGACCCAGCAACATGCAAATGGGTCTTGAAACAAGCATCATGGGACTGGTTTCAGGGTATCACCCCTTATTAAGCTAGCTTGAATCCAGTGGTGCAGCGAGCAAGGGACCCACATCTGGGCATACCCTAGCCACTTAGGGCACACGTAGCAACATCACAAAATAAAATGATGGACGGAATGTTGAAACGTTTCAAACACTCATTCCCAGTCACAGATCTGGGTTTCATCCATCATTATTTTGCTCACCAAGTCACCCCAGTTTGGACCCAGCCATATGTAAATCAGTCTTGACCCTGCTTCCCATGGGAACAGTCAAGTCTGAACTGCCAAGCCAAGTCCTTCTTGGACCTGAAGCAAGCATCCTGGAACCAGATCCCTCATCAGCCAGGCTAGCTTGAATCCAGTGGCACAGCGAGCAAGAGACAGCGGAGTCTTTCATAACTCAAGTAGCACCACATGCAGATCGCCCTCCTGCAAGAAATATTTGAATCTCCCCGAACTCAAGAAATTGAAACAAAAATGACATGGGCAGCTCCATAATACAACTTATTCTACATTCTCCAGTGACACAGCAATATGGATAGCCCAGGCGTTTTGTACATCCTGCAATCTACCCCATAGATGGAGATGGTCTTTAAACGGGACTTGAGGGCACACTCAATGACAGAGCCCTGGTATTGTCCACTGTATATGCCCCAAACATACAGCAACTACAATTCCTAGAAGCTCTTAACCCTCTTTGTCTCCAGCAATGTCTTATCTGCAAAGCTTTAGGCAGAAATGTCAAAGCAGTGATGACCTGTGAAACAGACATTACTCATTCACTGCTGCCCAGGACACCCTCTACTGTAGTTGCTGGGAAAATCACTGCTTGGAGGCTCCAGGATGTCTGGCACAGTCTTCACCCCAATGCCAGCGAATACACCTTTTACTCCCATATGCACAAGGTCTACTCTTGATTAGGCATATTCCTAGGAGGTAACTAAACACTGGCAGTAGAAGAGGTACAGATCTTGATGTGTACTGAGTTAAACCACAATCCACTGATGATCACACTGCAATAGGCTCACCTGCAGCCTCTTATACCTACATGGACGTTGCTGGTGGAGGCACTCCACAGCAACCCCCTGTGCAGAGATTGGAAGACACATAGACCAATTCCTTTTTAACAACATGGAATGGAGATGCTCCAGAGTAATCTACTGGGATGTGTTCAAAGTGATAATAGGGGCCTACTTTATCAACACCACTTACAGTATTAAAAAGGAGCCCCATACACTTGAACAGGCAGCTAAAGATGCAGAGCAGCCAGATGTCACAGTCCCAGCTCACCTCCTGTAGATTGCAACTGTAAGACACATCTACAATACAACCATAGCCAGACTCCTCCATAATATACACTACAGAGAGAGCATTGCAAGGCAACATGGTGGGGGTAACAAGGCAGGACACTTACATGCCTGACTCCTAGAATCCAAATCAGCTAATCCATCTATATTTGGTGTATGAGCTATGGCAAGAGAATTTAAACACACCACCCAGGCACAAATTAATAATGTCCTTGAACAGTATTACGAATTCCTCTTTTTCCCCTTTGGACTACCTCAAGTCAGAGGTGGACTGGTATCTAGTGACCATACATCTACCCAAACTGACACATGACCAGAAGATGGCACTGGAAGCCCCAGGGACAATGGAGGAACGTGTGATGGTGATTGAGCAACTCCTCAGGGGGAAAGTATCTAGCCCCCATGGGCTAGTGGCCAATTTATTTGGGTCATATAGCATATGGCATTGCACATTCAACAGCATCTCCCAGTACTTGTCTATATGGATCAATGTGGCTTCATATCCAACCAGTATACACTCTGAACTATTGTTCTATGTAATGGACCAAGCAACGCACAAAGTGGACACCTCAGTACTCCTCTCCATGGACACTGAGAAAACGTTTGATACTGTCCTCTGGCCCTCCTTGTTTGCAGTGTTTCAGGCATTCAGATTCAGCCCCAATATCTTTTAATGGACATGACTTATTTACGCCGTCCGTAATGAGGGTCCACACAGGCAGGATGGTGTCATGCATATGGCAGATAGAGAAAGGCACCAGACAGGGTTGCCCTCTGTCCCCCCCTCCTTCTCGCTCTAGAGATGGAACAGGTGGCACACTTTTTGCGGGCAAGTTCTCTGGATTTGTTATCCATCTGCCCCCAAGCTACGTACATAATATACCTATGTGCGGTCAAATCGCTGCTGTGTCAGGGAGCGGTCATCACCAGAGGTGATCACATTATTGCTGTGCTTTAGCAATGTATCCGGACAGTTGGTCAACTGGAATAAATCATGCTTATTCCCACAGCATTAGGCTTCACTAATGCCCACCTGGTTAGTGTAGGCACTGACATTACTGTAGAAGCCGGATATGTTTTAATTCCTAGGAGAGAACGTCTATAGCGATAAAACCTGACTACACACCAGTAACCTAGATTGTGTCCTGATTGGCCCCAAAAGTCCATGCCTTTCTGGTGTGCACTACCACTATCACCAATAACCAGAATTTCCAATGGCAAAATGCTATTTCGCAGAGCCTACTATTATTTAGCGGTGTTACCTCCTCTACTAAGTCTTCCAAGACATGAACACACTGCTTTGCCAACTGATCAGGGGTCCAGGAAAATGCTGGCTAGAGCTCCAAACATTACAAAAACAATTGATCTTGGGAGGCTTGTGGCTCTGCATTCAGAGGCCTATTACTTAGTGGTACAATTGCAATGGCCAATGGGTTGGCTGATGCTGGGCCTTGTAATGCAACAGCAGCTGATGCATGTGATGGAAACTATCTCTTCTAGGGAAATATATGTGGTGATGAGATGCTGGTACCCATACATGAAACAAGCCTACCGCAGTGGTTCCCAAATGTTTGAGTTCCGTGAAACCCCACTTTATCATTTCTGGAACCCTGGGACCTCCACTGAGTCATTATGTGAATCTGGGAACCTCCCACTGAATCATTACTGAAAGCTGGCTACCTAATTTGTTAATATTACTTAATTTCAAAGCAGTCGCAGACCTCCTGAGGAGGCTTTGCAGACCCCCAGGGGTCCCTGGACCAGAGGTCTATAGCATGTACCATACACTCCAAATATTCATCTCTGGCTCACCCAGCTCTTAAAAGTACTTACTATGCAGCATATTCACAGTCCAAGGCTGGAGTGCACGCAGTTTGAAACCTGTGCTTTAATGAAAAGCTTCACACTTATGCTTCCTTAGTTGCAAACAGGCAACTAGGGACAGGCCATTGCCTTACACACTTCAGGCTTCTTCTCAGATACATGGGGTGAAGGAGAAATCAAACCACCCATGGTTCAAATGCAAAAGACTTTTCCCACACAAAGGACCGACATTAAAGTTGTAACAGTTCTATATGGGGCGATCTACACTGCTCTGCACAAAAACCTAGACATGCTCAGATAGAGGTGGGATGAAATAATGGACAATGAAGTCACAAACAGCAAATGGAATGGGATACTAAGATACACTAAGCACCACCACACTTAAAGCCCTTATGGGCAGACCACTAACTTCTGCCATGTAGCCTTTTTTTAAAATATATTTTATTAATTTTCACAACAATATAATAATTAACACATTATTATCATACTTAATAATTATAACATTTCTCCTAATCACGCCCCCCCAGTGCACTTACATCAAACCCCATGATATTTTCCATTATTCATAGTATTTCCGGTATGCCGTTCTAGTCCTCCACATTAACAAGTATAGCTATATTTATGTATTAGAGGTGTCTTCTATATCGGAGTCTGATGTTACTCTTGTATCATCTAATATTGAGTCATCTGGGTGTTTCATACCGTCTATTATTGTGTCCCATTGTCTTGCCATGTCTCTAGATCCTCTCCCCCATGTCGCTTCTTGGTGTAATATAGTTCCTTATGCTTCTGCCCATTTTATCATTGCGTCTTGCCATCTCTGAATATGAGGGCCCCCAGCGTCTTTTCAATGGGATGTAATTTCCCTTTTACCTAAAATCAGTGCAAGATCAATAAATCTATTTGTTTTCTTTTTAGCTTGAGGTAATCTCCTAATAGCGCTGTCAGGGGGGACAGCTTGAGTTTTCTCTCCGTGGTCACTGATAGACGTTTAAATACCTCCACCCAATAAATCAATACTCGAGGACAACTCCATAACATGTGCTCTAATCCCACTACTGGTTCCGGGCATCTGGGGCAACTCCCACCACTAGAGATGAACATCTTTGCAACTTTTTGATATAGGTTAATTAGTTTAAAGCGAGTGTTCCGGGATGCGGGGTATATGTGGGAAGTGATCCCAGTCCACTTTTGTTCGTCTATGGGGGTTCCCAACTACGTCTGCCATTTCAATCTAAGTTTAATTAAGAGGAGAGTATATGCTTTTATGTAAAGCTTTGTAAATTGCTGATATAGCCCCTCTGTGGTCCCCCTGTGAGCAAATAATTCTACATCCTTCATGTATAGGTGGTTCTTGCAAGCCCATTTTACATGTTCTCCTGATGGGACATCAAACTGCTCCTGCAGCTCAGCAAAGGTGCGTAATTTCCCGCTATAGTATAGGTCTCCAATTATTGTTATGTTATTTATTGCAAGTTTCCTGATCCCTGCTAGGGCTCACCCCCCCCTGCCACGTGTGTCAGACATACTATTGGCACTTCCGGAGCATAAGGGACTGCTGTACATGTGCGTCATAGATTATGTTCCCAACATATTCGCATTGAGTTCCATTCCATCGGTAGCTGCCGTTGTTTCCCCCTTGGGTTCAGCAAAATACTTAAGATGTCATCCAGTGACCTGCTCAAGGTACATTGCTGGTCCTGGATTGCAGGTGCTTCCCCAAGGATTCTTGCTAGCCATTGTAATTGACCCGCCCAATAATATAATTCTATATCTGTGCAGCTAGCCCCCCCCCTTGGAAGTGGGTCTCTGAATTGCACTCAATGCCTGCCTGTCCCCCAAATAAAGCTAGTGATCATGGAGTTATTGTCCTTAAATACTGATCGCGGGACAACCAGGGGGAGGGTGCAGAAATAATACAACAGTCTAGGTAACATTATAAATTTCAACATTGCTACCCTCCCTGTGACCGTCAATGGGAGTGTTTTCCAAAATTGCATGTCTGACCTTATTTTTCTCAATGTTCTATGTATATTTCCCTCTAGTAAATCTTCTGTTTTGTGATATATGTTCACTCCCAAATAACGGAATGTGGTAGGCATCCAGGGCAGCCCCTGCGTGTCATTAATTCTCGGGCCCCCTCGAGCAAAGGAAAAACAGAAGATTTCTGCCAATGAATTCGCAAACCGGAGGCTCCCCCAAAGTTCTCCATCATGGCCATCGCTCCTTGCAGGCCAGTGTCTTTGTCCCCAAGGAAGAGTAAGATATCATCTGCATAAATTGCAATGTGATGTAACTGTGGTCCCACCTGCAATCCTTCAAAATATGTGCCTGTTCTAGCCATTTGGGCAAGTGGCTCCACAGCCACCGCAAATAGTAGGGGTGACAGGGGACAGCCCTGTCTAGTACCCCTGCTGATCTGATACGGATCTGATATAGTCTTGCCCGTTCGCACCCGTGCTGTGGGATTCGTATATAACAGTTGTGTCCAGTGGACAAATTCCTGCCCAAGGCCCAACTTCAGCATTACTCTCTCTAAATAATCCCATCTAAGGCTGTCAAAAGCTTTCTCAATGTCCACTGATACAATCGCTGCCTGTTTCAACGTTGGGGACGCTGAGTGAAGTATTGAGATTAATCGCCTTATGTTCTGTGCTGTACTACGTTGGGGGGATTAAGCCTGATTGGTCTCTATGGAGCAACGTGGACATATAGGGTAGAAGACAGGCAGCTAAAATTCAACTAAGTATCTTGTAGTCCTTATTAAGCATGGATAGTGGTCGATAAGAGCGAACATCTCCCGCAGGCTTGTCCGGTTTCAATAGTGGGATCATGACAGCTTTGTTTGTGGATCGTGGCAAAAATCCCTTCTCTCTCCCCTCAGTGTACAGGGTACTCAAGCAGGCCAATTGCTCCTAGTATACACTATAAAGCTCCACAGGGAGCCCATCCACTCCTGGGACCTTTCCTCTAGCCATACTTTGGATTGCGGCTCTAATATCCGCAATCAAGAAAGGTTCAGCAATGATTTGTCCGTCCTCATCTGTCAGTTGCAGGAGAACAAGTTTTTCCAAGTCTTCCATTAGTGAAGAGCTAAGAACCTCAGCAGGTGGGGCATAGAGCTGGGAGTAATAGCTAGCAAGTTGTGCGTTTATTTCCTTCTGTCCATAAAGATGATTACCTGTTGCATCCTAAATTTCTATTATTACTGTCTGCTGTCCTGGTGGGGCTGCAAGCCATTCCAGAATTGAGCCTGCTTTATCACCCTTGTGCTGCCTAGCCAGGTATTTTTTATGTTCAAACCGGTTCAGTTTTTCAGTTGCTTCTGCAATTTTTCTTTTAGTTTCTATTAGGAGCGGGGCCAGATCGGGATTATTTGGTCTCCTGCTTTCAACGTCCCTAAGAGAGTCCTCTAGTTTTTGGATTTCTAATTCCAATGCCCGACGAACCATCAACGTCTTCATTTATACATATTCCTCTAACAACTGTTTGAACGTTTCCCATTCAATTGCTCTGGAAGATGCTGTTCCAGTATTAAAGACAAAGAAATCTCTTATAGTTGTTGACATCAGGGGCCAGATGTAGCAACAAACCAAATTGCGAGTTGCAATTTGGGAGTCCATCCGACTCGCAAATGGCAACTCGCAATTTGGTATGCAGTATGGTGTCTCAGACACCGACTGCGACTCGCTATGGGGTCGCAATGACCCACCTCATGAATATTCATGAGGTGGGTTGCAAATTGCGGCCCCATAGCGAGTATAGGCACTCGCAAACATGGAGGCCTGCTGTCGTCAGCAGACCTCCATGTTCGTGACTGCTTTTAAATAAAGCAGTTTTTTTTTTTTTAAGTGTAGCCCGTTTTCCTTACAGGAAAACGAGCTGCACTAAAAAAAAAAACCGAAACCTTTAGTTTCGGTATTTTTTCAGGGCAGGGAGTGGTCCACTCCCTGCCCTGAAAAAATATTTTTGGGTCCAGTAACAAACTGGAAGGGGTCCCATGGGGACCCCTTCCTATTTGCGAGTGGGTTACCATCCACTTGAAGTGGATGGTAACTGCGATGCCATTTGCGACCGCGTACGCGGTCGCAAATGGTATTGCATCCCACTGCGAGTCGCAAATAGGAAGGGAACACCCCTTCCTATTTGCGAGTCGGAAATGCATTTTGCGAGTCGGTTCCGACTCACAAAATGCATTTCTGCATAGGAAACTGCGTTTTGCGACTCGTAAACTGCAAATTTTGCCGTTTGCGAGTCGCAAACAGTTTCCTACATCTGGCCCCAGGTGTTTAAACGCCTCATCCTCAAGCATTTCAGTTCTGAGACGCCAAGTTAAAATGCTTGGTCTTTCTTTGCCCCATGCCAGCGATAGAAGTAGGGGGTTATGATCTGAGATAGTGTGGCACAGATATTCTGCAGCTACTACTACGTTTTGTAGTTCAGGGGATGCAAGGAATGTGTCTCGTCGAACGTGTAAGTTGTGTATTGTACAGTATAAGGAATAATCTCGGATTGCAGGGTGGACCTGTCTCCAGCTCTCTCTGAATCTCCATTGTTGTTGCCATTCCGAAATCAGTCTGGCTGTTTTTATAGTCCTGGAGCGTGGCAGGGGAGTATGTGACCTATCCAATGTCAGGTCTGTAATGCAATTAAAATCTCCTCCAATCAGAGTAGTTTGTGTGAAATAGGGACCCAACTCCAGCGATAGTTTATTAAGGAAGGCTCCCTGTTCTTGGTTCGGTGCATATACTCCCCCTATTGTGATGTCCTTACCTTCCAGTTTCCCAACCATCAAGATGTACCTCCCTTCTTTATCTACGATTTCGTGTGTCTTGTGGAAGGGCACTCCGGGGCCGACCCATATCAGTACTCCTCTTGCAAAAGCCGGATAAGTTGTTGCAGATACTTGCCCCGCCATCTCTTTGCGAGGGCTTTGACCTCATGTTCTATGAGGTGGGTCTCCTGTATTATGGCTATGTGAATTCCCCTTCTTCTAATTTGGTGTATACTTTATACCTCTTGCACATACTATTCAAACCCCTGACGTTCCATGTAGCGATTTTATAGTTCAATGGGGTAACCATAAAGTTTTAATGTGGTGCCCCAGTGGTGTAGCCTTTTTCCAGGGCATCGAGGATTAGTCCTCATCAGTGCTTCTTTAATGTGAAGGACATCTAATGTCATGGTGATGGGTGCAAAACTCAACACACACATAACTAAAATCCCAAAACTCCCTTTCCCCAGGACCGGTAACTACAACTATCCCCTTCCAAACTATTAAAACCATAACTAGTATCCTATAGGTGGGGCAGTTCACCAGCAGCCGAGGGCCAGCATCCCGGTTCTTCCCCAGGGCCCAAACAGGATATATCATTAATCAACAGATTTGTTACTCAGTTGTAATTAAAAATTAGCCCGAGTTGAGTATATTGTAAATTCATAAAACTGAGCTTCCAATGCACCATGTAAGTCATTCCAAATTTTGGTTACAAAAGCCATGGCACGTTCATTTTCTATTTAAACCCATAACGCAAAGTGTCAACTGGCAGTCTTATTCATTCTCTAATACTCACAGACCCCTGAGTAATGAGTGTTCAAATAAGGTCCTCTGATAATCTCGGGGTTACTTTAGGCATACTTTTGGAAGTGTCTCGGGAGGACACAGAGGCGCTGCCACAACTCGAGTCTTGATCAGATAGAGCTCCATATGCCTGAGTCAAAGCCAGGTTCCCTCCACTCAAAGCAGCCACTGCATCCACCGCTTCTCGCATTCCTTGTAAATTCTGCTGTCTTGGAGGAGCTACATCCCTTCCACGTTTCTTGGATCTGTCACGTTTCCTACTGGATATTCGAAGGGCTCCTCTCTGTGGTTCCAAAGCTGTTGGGTCCAGGGATTCTAGCCATTCCCATATAAGTTGAGGCGAAGTAAAGAAATGGGTTTTGCCTCCATAAGCTACTCTCAATTTGGCTGGGAAGAGCATTGCATATTGGATTCCACGTTCACGGAGCTGGCGTTTAGAGTCCTTAAAGGAGGCTCTCTGCATCTGTGTTTCTTTAGAGAAGTCTGGGAATATCATAATTCGTTGGTTTTCCAGCATTATTTCCCCCTTTAGTCTTGCCTGTGTTAGGATATAGGGCCAGATGTATCAAAGTTTTTTACCCATTCTGTGTCTATGGGAAAAAGCGTTCATACACATCACCCATAGTCTCTATCTTTGAAATGGAGTAGTTTGGCGATAATCGGGCGAGGCCTTGCTCCTGGAGGAGGAGGCCTAGACTGCACTCTATGGGCTCTCTCGATTGCAAAGGAGGGGGATAAGCCATCTGGGATTACTACTTCCCTTATCCAGTTCTCTAGAAAGGTCTCCATATTTGCTGCTGCCAACTCCATTTTTTCTGGTAAACCGACCAAACTAATGTTACTCCTTCGGGCACGATTTTCTGTGTCTTCTACTGTTTCTTCCAGTGATTTTACTTGTTACCATTCACTTTCTCCTCCCCCCCCTGTAATCCTCTGATGCGCACAAAGAGGGGTGTGCAGCCACTCACTTGCACTGAGTTGCAGATGTACTCTGTAGCTGCCTAGCTGTCTCCAGCACTCTCCAGCACAGGCGGCATAGCTCCGTAACACTACCGAGTAGGAGAAGCCATTTTGGGGCTCCTCGATCAGAGACTCAGCTGTTCCATATTTCGTTGCGCTGTTGTTTACACTTCACGAAACGTTTTTTTCCGATGCTCCTGGTATTCGGGGCATACAGGCGCTACTCGGGGCTAACTGTGAAGCTATTATTAATGCAGGATTTTAAGGGCCCTGTGATTGCCGCCGGGAGCTCCACGCTAGGCGTGCAGCTTCATCGGCTGCAGGCCACGCCCCTTAAGCCATGAAGCCTTGTCTACTCTGCCTCCTACGCACACATCAAAACATAAATACACTGCCAAATTCATAGACTTAGAACTGGTCTTGGCTAAAAATGCCATAGCTATGGCTATGGTATGGAAGTCGAACATCCGCCAGACACCACAAATTGACTGAAGGGTGTACCGAAAAGAGCTAGAGCCAAGATTGAGTCACACCAACGAGCATTAGAGGAACACCACGGAGCCACCAGTCTCAACCGCTGAGAAGCCCTCCTGGCAGCGGTGCAAACTGAAACAGGCGAAAGCCTCTTATAGGAGATGCCCACAAGAAGACTGGTAGTAACCTTTGGACGCTTTTCTAGCGGCCACCACCTGCCTAGTGCACATTCGCCCTGGGGGCTGTCTCCTACACGTTAACTCTGCAGGATGTCCACTCTAGGTCCGTGACTCCCACCACACATGATACAATGGACTCCCCACCCCACACATATGGACAGCTCCAGAGTCCTCAAAGCAATAATAAAATATTTGAACTTGGGGCAAAGTTCCATGCCTCCATGCCATTGTACCACCTTCTTACCCGGTAATGCTACCTCAGTGCCTTTCAGAGTACCTTCCCCGACAACTACACTGTCAGCATCTCCTCTCTTGATCATGCACTCGCAGCAGTGCATCCATCTATGACATGTTCACTTCATCTACCTTATGGGCTGGTCCATACCTTAAGCATCCTTCCATGAGCATAGTTTTTGGTGTTTTGAGATGTTACCAGTTTCCACTTGTCCAAACCCTGCTATTTGCTCCTTTAAACACATCACCTCTCCATCTGCTCTTCAAATGGCTCTTTACAGATCTTGAAGTTAGCCGTGGCTCTTCTGATAACACAACTGTCTCCTGCTGAGTCTAAACAACCAAATAAGAAACAACATGTCACAAGCCTTTCTTTCCCTGAGTACCATAAATCGGGCCATATCAGTCTTTGAGTGGTGAGTGTTGCGATACACCCACAACATTGCCCTCAAAATCTTTCTTATCATGCCCTGAAGCAACTACCCCTCGATACACTCATTCACTAGTTTATTCATTCTCTCAGATTGCCCATTCCCTTGTGATTTGTAAAGACTGTGCTGCTTATGCTTTTTCCAACGCAATCCAGGAATTTTTATTTATTCTGGAACAAACGGCATCCTGTTGACAGGGAGAAGTTCAGAGGGAAACCCTCCTCAAGAAAAACTATTACGCTCTTGGTATTTGGCTGTCTTGTGAATATCACTTCCTACCATATTGATGCATGTTCTACTAAGACTATCCTTTGCTTTTAACCCAGTGGCAGATAGTGAATGGGTCCTAGAAAATCCAGGCTCAACTTTTCTAAGACATTGACGGGATAGATCATCATGGATGGATTCTTGCACTGTAGTCCTTCATCGTTATTCTTGTATACCACACATTTCTTAATCCAATTTTTCACATCTCTGTCCATGGAGTTCATCAATATATCTTTTGCAAAAGTTGCTTGCTGGAAGTCATTCTGTTGTGTCCTTTGTGGGTAATTTCAAGCAGTCTCTTCTTTGTAACACCTCAAAGTAATATTCCATTTTTTAAATTAAAGTTCGATTTGAACTTTGCTGTAGGACTGACATTTAGGTGGTAAATAATTTTCACAGGACCACCCCTGTACAACATATCCCATGACCTTCATCATTTCATCATCTTTGTGTGAAACCTCTCTCCACTCACACTTACCAACGTGCTTGCTCCCTCTCCAAAATGCCATTGCAACAAACAATTCAGAATCATCATTGCTTCATGTACACTCTGCCATTAAAGTGTACTTGGACATGAACAATGACACAGTAGAGTCCCCCTGAATCTTTAAAGGCCACCTTCATGGGGGTGATCATTAGCCACATTGCCAGCAGGCGTAAGGGTGTAGTCAGGGTATGACCAACTTATGAATCTACATGCAGGAACTGGAGGTGGCCCGCACCGCATCTGGCTTCTATACAGCACTGCAAGACTTACTCCACCAACAGGAGGTACTGCTAGATGAGCCTTGGAACATTTTGCTTCCTACCCAGAGCTCTATTTATCAATGGAGTGGCAGACAAAAACAGCAAGACTCCCCACTGACTCTGTACCAATGTGAAGGGCAGGGCACTCATTGCCTGCATGAGAGACAAAGGGGGTGTTAGGCGGTTGGGGGAATGTGGCCATTGCACACTGCTTACCACTTACTATGCTGCAATATACGTTCTGCTGCTGGAAGTGATCCCTGAGTCACTTTGTGAATTAATTACCCACAAGTCCTCTGATGGACTTTGAATGGGATTCGCTGTGAAGAGTTTGGGGGAGGCCCTTGCTCAGCTACAATCAGGCAGAATGTGTGCCCTAATAGCCACCCGGTTGAGTTTTTCAGGTTACATAGGGAATTACTGAGGACCTTCTCTGTAGGTTGTTCCACCAGGCACAGGAGTTAGCCTCACTTTCCTTTTACTAAGCACACGGCTCATAGTGTTTGCCCCATGGCCTCCACCCTGGTACATGTGGAAAAGTTTAGTTTTATGCCTCGGAGAGCCAGCGGGCAAAATATCCGGTGCCTACATAATGCATTGGCACTTGCTGTCAGACTTCAGGAAATGCATACGTACCTCCTGGTGGACTTCTACAAGGCGTTTAACTCAGTTTGGTGGGATTATCTGTTCTGTCTTTCGCGCAAACTGAATTTCAGATGCAAGTTTCTCAACCGGACATGACTATTGTATCCTGATCTTCAAGCCAGGGTCAGGGTGGAAAGTTTTTTGTCCACTCAATTTCAGCTACACAAGAGAACAGGACAGGGATGTCCTGTTTCACCTGCACTATTTGCTAAAGCAATTGAGCTGTTGGTGGAGTGTCTGAGGTTAGATGCTCTGGTCAGGGGTCTGGAATAGGCTGTCAGCATTTCAGATTGGATCACATTATATGTGGCAATGTCTTCATCTTTCTAGTCGCTCCCTTAGGACTATGATCCCTAAGTGCTCCAGATCCTGGGGGTCTTCAGGACCTATTCTGGGCTTACCTTCAACAAAGCCAAATCCTTGGTCTATCTCATAATGTGCCCCACCAAAGATGCTCAATTGGGCCAGTGGTATAAATTCTCTAAGAGTGCTTCCAATATCTGATGGTATATGTGAGTAAGGACCCAGGCCTGGGCATGCAACATTCAACCTCATCTAGCACCAATGTCCCAAGATTTCAGAATCCGAAATTTATACTTGGACACTCAGCTATCTACCCTGCCTGTTGAATTAACTGCACAATTACTCATTTCCACTCCCATCCGCATTCTTCAAGAATTGGGTCTCTGTATTGCAGATCTTTCTGTGGACGCACCATACCCTATGTTTAGCCTTGCCAGAAGCTACAAATCCTCCTATGATAGAGTTATTGCACCCCCAACATGCTCTTGTACTGCAGGGCCTCACACCTCATTGTTTTAAAATGATTGGTGGTTC
This sequence comes from Pleurodeles waltl, assembly GCF_031143425.1. NCBI lineage: Eukaryota > Metazoa > Chordata > Amphibia > Caudata > Salamandridae > Pleurodeles > Pleurodeles waltl. The sequence continues at coordinate 166,204,412 of NC_090443.1, read as the reverse complement.
AACAATGCACCTGACCACGCATATGTCATGGAAAGATGGCCCAAGCAGGAGACATCCCTCTTGCATTTACTGTATGAGGGGATACATCCTGATAACTTCCCATTGGCTACAATAGTAACCCTGCAGACCTGGAGGGACACACAAAGGGCCCTCGGGTGGGCAAGATGCTTGAAGAAACCCACTTGTGGCATGGAACTCAGTTGCCACAGGTCACAGCGGTGGAGTGCTCCAAGTCATGGTACACTATAGGTATTTCAATAGTCGGGGCCCTCATGTCGGGTATGACAATGAAATCCTTTCTTGAGCTGCAAGAGGAATACGACTTGCACTGTTCACAATTCTTCCAATACCTGCAGTTCCGCATGCTCTCACCCAGTACATTAAGGGACTCACTTACTTGCCAGACTATAGCCCTTTGGAGGGCAAAATACTCCTGAGAACTAGCCCAGTCACAGAATATTACAGGTACACTGCTCATCGTTGGTCAACACTCCTGACTCCTTTGATCGACTGAGGAGGGCGTCGGAGAGAGATTTGGAACCCCTCATTGAGGACAGATGGAGGGATGCTTGAGTACACCCCGTAAAGTATCAATTGCCTCACAGTTCTGTCTTATAAAGTGGAAATGCCTACAAGGGTCTACTAAACTCAGTAGAGGTTGTGGATGATGGAGGTTGTGGCATCATCAGCTTGCTTGCATTGTCTGACACAACCCAGAGAGCTTTTCCACACAAATCAGACAGGTGAAAAGGCGACCGCTTTCTGAGAGGGGTTGTTGACATGCCTTGATCAAATTCTGTGGTAGGAGATGCCCCAGGATCCCAAGCTTGTTGTTCTCCATCCTACAGATCAAATAGACTCATACAGATATTGTATCTTGCTTTTATGGTTGGGTCTAACGGCAGTGAAAAGGACCTGGAAGGATGGCAGCCCTCCTCACTGGAGTGATGGAAGTTTGGGATGCACTGGTGTATGAGCCTAGAAATTCCCATCTACAAAGCCAACGGTTGCCTTCTCAAATATTATAAAATGTCGGCTGCATGGTGTCAATACTGAGGAATTGTCTTCCAAAGAGTCGAAAACCTCACCTTTCTATAGAGGATGAAATTCAGACTGATGCAGGCTGGGATTGAGCTGGGGCCAGGGGGACACCGGAGCCATCAGATGACAGATGCATTGTTGGGTGCTGGCGGATCTGCAGAGGAGGGAGTTTCTATGTTCACTCCCAATTTGCTGCAATGGTATATTGTTGGCTCAATCGGCTTGGCAGTTGCTGCTCTATATGCTCAATTGTGCATATACCTGGTGTATCGTGCATGCATAAAATCTTTAAAAACATGTTACAAAGAAAAGGATCTTTATCACAATCCCCACAAACATTACATTCATTGCTGGCCACAGAGAGTCACAAAAAAATTGTCTTCCCATTCTAACCACTAGGTATGTGTTCTACATCAAAGTGGTGCTCTAGAAGTCAGCTATTTAAAATAGGTATCAAGGGCTTGTAGTTCATATGTAGCAGGAACCTTGCACCCAGCATGTGGCTTGAACTATTCTATCGCCCATGTACAGGCTAAATTTTCCTGTTCAATTACAGAGTACCAGTGCTCATGGGGTTTCAAGATGTGAGCAGTAAAGGCAAAAGTGTTATAGTTGCCATTATTACTCTGTGACAAAATGGAACTCAAAGTCACACTACAGGGATCAATACTTATGCAAAGTTATTTCCCAAGCATGTATGGACCCAAAAGGAGAGCATGCATCAACAAGCTCTGGATGAAAGCCAATGGTCCATTTTATTCTTCATTCCAAACAAACTGGACAGTTTTTTAATTGTCTGTACACTGGCTCAGCAAAAGTGGCAAAATTGTTAATACACTTCATATAATGTTTGCACATCCCTATGAAAGCCAGCAACCGGTCATGATTTTCTGGTCCAGGTACTTTTCAGTGGCTTCCAAAAGCCTAGGTCTTTGTGTGATCCCATCACGGGAAATCACTTGTCTGAAAAATTCCACACTGCCAGTTCCAAATACATCCTCATCCTTTCTGAGTTTCAAGCCTTTGTCTGTGACACCTCTCAAGACTGCATTTAATCTCTTCAAATGTTACTGTTTATCATTTCTGTATAGCATTAGATTGTCTTCAAATGCTTGTACTCCATCAAAACCATGCATGACATGAGTCATAAGTCGCTGGAAAATGACTACCCCAAATGCCAATACAGAGGACATAATGCAGCACTGAAAAGGACCATCTTGCTTGACAAAAGCTTTCAAGTTACACGATTCCTCTGCCAAGGCACACTGATGGTACTCTGAGTGTAGATCAAGCTTTGAGAAAACTTGTGCCTTATCCAATGTTTTTTCCATGTCATCTGTGCTGGGTAAAGGATGTCCATCGACCAAGATAGCGTTGTTACCACTGCATAAGTCTATGCACATCCTCAAATCTTTATTCTTCTTGAGAGCTATGGCTATTGGTGATAACTGCAATGAAGCTTCTATGGGTTCTATCACATCCTGATCGTACAATTTCTTCAATAGATTGGACAGTTCATTGGACATACTCAGAGGCGCACACCTCTATGAATGCTTGATTAGTTCTGCAACCCCCTTAACTTGACGACATGTTCAAAACCTTTCATTTTGCTCAGGCATTTACTAAAAATAATGGGATAAACCTCCAGAGGTTTTGCAATATAATTACTATTGGAACAATTCTCAGTTTAAACAACTTTGGTGATGCCAACCAAGATTGCCCGGTCCTGCAACTGACTTGTACAGTTTACCCTGCACTGCTCTTCCTCTAAAGAATATTGCTCCTTTTAAATACCTGTTTCATTCAAAGTGGGATGAGAGATTATGTTTTTCTTTGAACCTCAGTCTGCTATCAAAGGGAAATTAACTCTGTTAACAAAACAATTGTTTAAGGGATCCCTTGCTATCAGAACCACCTCTTCATTAACTTTCATATACAACACCACACTGCTCACTTTGTCACCCAAATCATAGTCTTCTTGATTCTCTGAGATTACATTAATTCTTATCTCCCCTTTAGAAGTACACTGCACCCTGGCGAAATGTTCAAACACACTACTCTTCAAGTATGTTTCTCTTTTTGCTGGACACATTTGGAAAAATAATTGTGTGCTTTTGAACCACATCTAAAGCAACTTCCTTCAGTTGGAACACTCATTTGACTTAGATTCTCTCTTACAAGTACTTTTCATGTTCTTTACAATACATATCATCTCCCCTTGAAATGTATTCAGTACTTGTAGAGTTTATTTAGATCCTTCATTACTTTTAGCAATGTCCATCACTTCTTCCAGAGAAGGATCTTTGCACGTCAATAAACTTTCTTTAATCCTTTTAATAACGCATCTAGTCACTATCTGGTCTCTGATAAGTTGTTCCGTGAAGTTTTGAAATTTGAGCTTGGTGCCAGTACTCTCATTGAGAGTATAGTTTCATTCACTTGTTGTTCTTTTGAGAAAAATGTGTGCCTTCGAACAGCCAGATTAGGTGGTTTATAAAAACGTTTTTCCATTCTTTTACCTGCCCCATTACTCATTCAACTCTTCTTTGTCTTCCCCCCAAGAAATACAGGTACATGTTAATATTTTTTCTGCTATTTCAATCCAAGTGAATCCTGTAAAAGCCAATGTGTTCTGTCATTTTTCAACTAAAAATCATCAATTTCCCCCAGTAAGTATTAAATGCTCTATATCGCATCCTCCACTTGATTGGCGATTCCCCTGGCTGCATTAGGAATACTTGCGGAGGATTAATGAATTGCATTATGAGTTAGAATGTTGACAGTAATTGGCATATTGATGAGGAAAATTATGAAAGTAGAGTGTGAGATTAAACTTAAATTGTCTCAGTTACTGTAAGTATAATCAAGCCAATTTTATCATATAAAGATTCAACAATTGCAAAGCTGGTAAATCACAAGGGTAATTATATACCTGGTATATTCAGTATCCAACGATTTAAGGATGGCAGCAGCTGTGCATTAAAGAAACTTCGTAGCCCACAGATTCTTGTTCAATTCTCACTGCCACAAATAAGACAGCAGCCATAATGGACCCGATTACAGTGATGCAGCTGCATGTCTTGCCTTGTGTTTCATATCCGTAGGGAATAGTTCATGCCAAAATGAAATTCCAACCTTGCACGGTATTCAAAAACTGCTGAGGATGAGAGCCACCAGTTGCCACAAATCGCTGTTGCCACCAAAAACCAAGTCAGCAAACAACTTCTGTAGCAGTTACCGCCTTTCCAGTTTGCTGCACAGTCATAAGAGCAGTGCTTGAAAACATCAGTTGGTGATTCTCTGTGGTAGTTTGGCAGGAGTTGGAAGTGGAAGACAGCCTCCAATAGAATGTGCCAATGTCCTAGGGTGCCAAAGAAGACTCAAGGTACTCCAGAAGTAGGGTGAGGTAGGGTTTATTTCAGAACAAAATAAGGATGGGACAACAATTAGAGTGTTGCCCTTAAGATTGCAGCTAACCGCTTCCTGTCTCTTTTAGACCATTCCAGAACCCTCTAAGCTCAGATATGACAGGGATCATGGAATGGCCAGGATGAAGATGGGACCCACATTTGGACACAATGTGTTCAGAGCCCAGTATGAAATCCATCGGTAAGCGGGGATAAATAACTACTTTCTTCTGGGCAACTATACCACGCCACTCTAAGAAGACCATAACCAGAAAATGGTCAAACCCCACCCCATGGTAATTTGTTACCATAAAGGTCTTTCTCTGCAAACACTGTAAATACTAGCCTGACATCACTAGGGTTGGCTGGGCCAGGTATAGTGCAAAGCAGTGGCAAGGACCACATTTAATGTTTCCTTCTGGAAGTACTTTCTAGAACCTCTTTGAGATCACCAATTAACATCTGGGTCCACCTTCCGAGGGGCTCCATGCCATACTCTATCCTGTCCTGGAAATCAGCTTCTTTTAGAAACACATTTGAACCCCTGCTGGGTGTCACAATGAATCTCATTGTGCCCTGACTGATGACAGCCAAAGCAACTGCCCTTCTTAAAGGGCTTCTCCATCCTCTGCCACACCTCCTGTGTTCCAACCTGAAGTTGCTAGAATCCACTTTCTATTTATTAGAAGTTTTGGCCCTAAAGGGTTCTCATTTTTAGCCTTCTTTCGGGCAGATAATTCACCCTTCTTTTGGTCTTCTCCAAGTACTCTCTTCAACACTCTGCTGCCTAGCCAGAGGTTAGCCTAATTTTCAGGTTCTGTGGGATCCGTAAGCCTGGCATCAATCAGGTAATGGTACAGTTCGGTAAAACACTGATTCAAAATGTGCTCCATTTCAGCCCATCACAGTTAGCTACTTTGCTGCCCTTCACCAACCCTCCAGTGCCTTGGGGTGTCCCTAAATTTCAAGCAATCAGTTTTTAGAATGATACCACACTTATAAATGATGGTGGCCTTCATAGTTAGGTAGTTAACCTGCTATATTGCCATCCCTGATGATGCCCACACCTTTTGTGGGCAAATCCTCTCACAGGCTACCCATCAAACCTTTTGATCTACTTTGTGCATGTACACGATGACCTCATAAGCAGTAAGCCACTTATCTACATAGCTAGACACAATACCTTTATAAATCTTGACTTTCAAATTGCACCTCCTCTGTACCTCAGTATCACTGTCACAAACCTTACTGAAGTCTGGTACCCTTCTGCACCTTAGAGCTGGCTCATGGATCAACACGGACGTCCACTGCTCCAAGGTCAACATTTCCTGTGCTAGTTCAAAGGCTACTGTTGTAGATTTCTCCTTATCAGTCAAGGCGCAGCTGCCTTTCTGTCCTCAGCAGCCAGGAGGGCAAACCTTTTCTCCTCAGTAGCCAAGGTACCTTTATGCTCCTCCAGGGCAAGGGTGACCGATTTCAACTTCAATTCTCTTAGTCGTTCTGTCTACCAGCTTCAACTTGAAAGCCTTCACTTCCCTGGGGGCAAATTGAAAGAGGACACATTGCCACAACTTCAGAACACAGAAGCAACACGACGCATCTTTACTCTCCTTTTCCTCAGATGATTAGTATTCTGCGCATCTCTTTCTAAGTCCTGGGGCCTTTCTACTACTCTCATTACCTGAAATGTTACTCCACTTCCAGCTTCTTTGCTTTGCACATGGCTTTCATTTTTACCACAGTCAAGACAGCCAAGGCAGACAGTGCCACCTCCATGTTTCTATAGAAAATATTGTAGGTGCAAAAATGTTTTAAAAATGTGACAAACAAAAAAACAATCTAACATTTGTTTGGCAAACTAAAATCTAAAATATTTTTACCGCTAAATGAAAAATTGATTTTTGTACCCCTAATCTTTAAAACTGAATTAAAAGGGATGGACAAAGTCCTAACCCAACTGCTGAATACCACTGTTGAGAATGGGGTTATTAATTTTTGAAGAGGCTACCACTACCAACTTAATAAACCAACTCTGATTAGGTTAACCCCTTCGGTGCTCATGACGTAATGATTCCGTTAAGAACACCGGTGGTCTGTGCTGAGGAAGGAACCATTCCGTCCTCATCACAGTCCTCATCACATGACCATGAAATCCCTCTGCTGTAAACAGCAGAGGAATTTCCTGTTTTCTTTTTTTCACCTCAGGAGCTGGGAAGATCTTCCCCAGCTACCCGAAGCATTTTCCTTCCTTCCTCCGGTGATGTCATTACAGTGAAAGTGAAATGGCCCAATTGACTCTTTTCACTTTCACTGATTTGGTGCTTGTGGGGCTATTTCAGCCCCGATCACCAAAGTACACAGGAGATGTATTGTTGGAAAGGGGAGAACCTCCCCTTTCCAATAGTACCTTTCTCAAGTGGCGCCCTGCTTAGGGATCACCAAAGGAGGGTGATCCCCAAGCAGGAACCCACTCCACTAGACCACCAGGGATTTATTTTTCTGCAAGGGAGCAGCCCCTTTGGCAAGGGCTGCTCCCTATAATGGGAGCATTACTTTGGCTATTTCATGCCCCCTGGGGGGCAGATTGGCCAAAACATAAGGCCCAGTGGGGTGGGGGGCAGATTACCACTGGGAAACAGGGATATAACTATTATATTTGTTGGAGAACGGCCCCTTGCACATTATTTTGGCTGCTTTTTGCCTCCTCTGGTGACACATTGGCAATATTTTTAGGTAAATCTGCCCCAGGGAGCAGAAAACCACTTGACACTAGGGATTACTTTTTCTTTTTTTTATTTGTAGAGGGTGTGGGATGCCCAGCAGGGGCATGGCAATGCCCCATCCAAAAAAAGGAAAACCGTCTTTCTGCCCCTTCAGTTGGACAAATGGGGGCAATTACTCCATCTGCCCCCCCCCCCCATTTGTAGGAGTAGGGTCTTCCCAGCAAGGGCATGGCTATGCCCCTATACCCCCAAAAAAGGAAAACAATCTTTCTGTCCCCCTGGGGGGCAGATAAGGGCAATTATCCCATCTACACCACCGCAACCCCCCCCCCCCCGGGGATCAGAAAGCCCATTAGACACCAGGGATTACTCTATCTTGTATAAGGGATGCCCAGGGTGAACATGACCTTGCCCTTCCGGGGGGGCAGAAAACCCACTAGAAACTAGGGATTACTTTTTTATTTGGTTCAGTTGGGGCTGCCCAGCATGGGCATGACCATGCCCCCACCTGCCCCCCAAAAAGGGAAAAGAGTCTTTCTACCGCCAAGGGGCCAGCTGGGGCAATTACCCCATCAGCCCCCGTGGGGGGCAGAAAGCCCACTAGACACTAGGGATTACTTTGTTTGTTTGGGAGGCTGCCCAGGGTGGACATGACCATGCCCTTGCCTGCAAAAAAAAGGAAAACAGTCTTTCTGCTCCCCTTGCAGGCAGAAAGCTCACTAGACACCAGGGATTATTTTTCAATTTGTATTGGTGGGGGCTGCCCAACATGGGCATGGTTATGTCCATTCCTCGCCCCCCAGAAAAAGGGGAAAACATCTTTCTGCCACCCTGGCAGGGCAGATGGAGGCAATTACCCTCACCTACCCCCCGGGGGGACAGAAAGCCCACTAGACACCAACAATAACTTTTTTTATTTGTAGGGGTGGGGTCTGCCTGGCATGAGCATGGCCATGCTCCCACCCCCTAAAAAATGAGAACACCGTCTTTTCCCTCCCTTGTGCTTGGGTAGGTTGCCACCTGTAAAAATCTAAATAGTGCTTAAAACTAGGCATCAGGGGGAGTCAAGGATGGTGTGCTTCGCATCCATCCCACACCATTTTCTTACCCACAATGACCTGCAAACCTCAAATGTTGACTCTAACACACATTTTTCCACATGTTTCTGCGATGGAAACTTCCTGAATCCACAAACTTCTTCCTACCCAGCTTTACCCTACTTTCAACTATACAAATGCTGTGGTTGGGCCTAGTGCCAGCTACAGGAACTGATACAACCAATGTCAATAGGAGGCCCCATGCCTGGGTTCCCATTGTCCTTGGTTTGACAAGTTCCTGTCACTAGCACTACGCCCAGCCAAACAAGTGTCACCGCATTTTTATGGTTATAGGTGGAGCAATGCTTGGTGATAGGAATTTTGTGGATTCCTTCAGATTCAGGAAGTTTCTATCACAGAAATGTAAAGAAAATATGTGATTTCAAGCAAAGTGTAAGGCTTACAGGGCAATTTGGGTCAAAAAACCTCTAAGGATCAATACATGTTACTCCTCCCGGATTTTCTTCAGTGTCTAGTTTTCAAAAACGTACAGGTTTACTAGGTTTCCCTGGGTGCCGGGTGAGGTATGGTCTAAAAACTACAGCTATCCACTTTGTGAAAAACTGGTCCGTGTTGTATAGAAAAATTGTATGTATCCATGTTGCGTTTTGGGCCGTTTCCTGCCGCGGGCACTAGGCCTACCCTTACAAGTAATGAACCATTTTTTTCAGAAGACCTAGGAGAATGCTAAGTGTTTTGTTAGTCAAAGTTGGAGGTTTGCATTAGATTCTGGGGATAACAACCTGGCGAGTGCCACGCACATCACCCCATCTTGCATTCTCCTTAGTTTCCAAAAATTAACAGGTTTGCTAGGTTTCCCTTGGTGCCAGCTGAGGTAGGGCCCAAAAGCCACAGCTACCCACTTTCCCAAAAACGGGTCAGTTTTGCATAACAAAATTTGTATCAATGTTGCGTTTTGTTTTTCTTCTATTGCGAACAGTAGCCCACCAACACAAGTGAGGTACCATTCTCATCAGGATACTTGGAAAAATGCTGGGTGGAAGGAAGTGTATGGCTCTGTGCAGATTTCAGAACTTTCTATCACAGAAATGTGAGGAAAAGGTGTTTTTATAGTTAAAGTTTGAGGTTTGCAATGTATTCTGGGTATAACAACCTGGCAAGACCCATGCATGTCACACCATCCTGGATTACTGTAGGTGCCTAGGTTTGAATAAAGAAGAGGTTTGCTAGGTTTCTCCAGATGCCTGCTGAGGAAGGAGGCAATAACCACAGCTATACACATTGCAAGAAATGGATCTATTTTGTATGGAAAGATTTGATGTATCCATGTTGTGTTTTGGGCCGTTTCATGTTACAGTCACAAAGCCTTCCAACACAGGTGAGGTACCATTTTTATTGGGAGACTTAGGGGAATGGTGGGTGGAAGGAAATTTGAAGCTCCTCACAGATTCCAGAACTTTCCATCACAGAGGTATGAGTAAAATGTGTTTTTTTAGACAAAGGGAAGGGTGGGTGGAAAGAGGTGTATTGCTCTCCTCAAGTTCTACAACTTTCCATCACAGAAATATGAGCAAATGGGGTTTGTTAGACAAAGTTTGAGGTTTGCAAGAGATTCTGGGTAAAACAAAATGTGGTGAGATCAACACAAGTCACCCCATCCTGGATTTCCATAGGTGTCTAGTGTTAAAAAATGTACAGGTTTGCTAGGCTTCCTTAGGTGCCATCTGATCTAGTGCCCAAAATCCACAGCTAGGCACATTGCAAAACATAGGCCTGTTTTCAGTGGAAAAATGTCACATGTCAACATTGTGTTTAGGGCCATTTCCTGTCACTGGCACTAGGCCTAACCACACAAGTGAGGTACCATTTTTGTTGGGAGACTTGGGGGAACACCGAATGGCAGACCAAGGGTTATTACCAATTGTCTTTCTCTGCATTTGTGCCTTACAAATGTAAGACAGTGTGTTAGAAAAAAGTCACTTTGAGAAATGCCCTCTAATTCACGTGCTAGCACAACTTCAGATATGTGCAAATAACCACTGCTTCTAAACTCCATATATTGTGCCCATTTCTGAAATATATAGGTTTCCTTCATACCTATTTTGCACTCTTTATATTTTACCAAATTAATTGCTGTATATCAGTTACACAATAAAAACAATTGCAAGGTGCAACTCAGCTATTGGCTTTGGGTATCTTGGGTTCTTGGTGAACCCACAATCCCTATATGTCTCTGCAACCAGAAGGGTTCAGCGGATATAACAGTATATTGCTTTTGAACATTTACCATAGTTAGAAAAAGTTACAGATGAAAACGTAGACACAAATGGCTGTTTTTTTCCACTCAATTTCAATATTTGTTTTGATTTCAACTGTTACTTTTTATAAGAAAACCTTAAAGGATCTACACAAATGACCCTTTGCTGAATTTAGAATTGTGGCTACTTTTCAGAAATAGATAGCATTCTGGAATACACCATTAGATTCACACATATTTCTACTACTAACTGGAAGGAGTTTGAAAGCACAAAAAATAAAAAAAAATGGGGTATGTCCCAGTAAAATGCCAAAACTGTGTTGAAAAATGTGGTCTTCTGATTCAAGTCTGCATGTTCCTGAAAGCTGGGAAGGTGGTGATTTTAGCACCACAAAACCTTAATTGATGCCATTTGAAGGGAACAAACCAGTAAATTTCTTCTGCAGCACATTTTCCCATTTTCTCAACAAAAAAAACATTTAGCTGTATCTTTTCTAATCTCTCGGTCTCCTCCAGGGGAATCCACAAACACTGGGTACCTTTAGAATCTCCAGGATGTTGGAAAAAAGGGCGCAAAATTGCCCTAGATACCTAATGTGGACCAAAAGGTAAGGGGCCTAAGCACAAACTACCCTAAGTAGCCAAAGAAAAGGCTGAGCATAGGGGGGAAAGGCCTAGCAATGGAGAGGTTAAAAACAGTTAGGAGAGAATCGATTTTCAAACGCTAGTAGGTATGACAGAAGCAGTAGGCAATCCTCAGGGAAGTGCATGTCAAGCAGAACCAACAGCTGTAAAATCAGTAAACACTACAATAACATTTCTTAATAATTTTAGAAAAATAATGTAAAACTGTAAAGAACAAAATGATGAAAACAACAATTAATATTAATAAAATGGGTTAATGGTAATCATAGATGTTAGTTTTTTTATGTTTTATGTCAAAAAGCTCAAATCAAAAGTGAAGCATCAATCAAAAGCCACTGTTCATGGTTGTTCAGGACATAGAAGCAATATTAGACTGACTGCAATGCAGCAGAGGTTGATAACAAGAAGGCCATTGCAATCATTAGTCTCTGAAATAAAATTAAAACCGGTTGGAAATGGCCCTCTCTACAGGGTCACCCCCAAACTTTTTTAATTTCCTCCTCCTAATTTTTGATGGATGTTTGCATGTTGACCTTAGGACTCTGTGCACTTTGCCACTACTAACCAGTGCTAACGTGCTTTTGCTCTCTCTTTAAAACATGATTTGATTAGCATATACATGATTGGCATATTTAATTTACATGTAAGTCTCTTGTAGAGTGGCACACCATATACCCAGGGCCTGTAAATTAAATGCAACCAGTCTGCCGGCAGCACTTATTGTGCCACCAATGTAATAACACTTTAAAACATGTTCCAGGCCTGTCATTGCAGTCTGAAGGCAGTGCCCCACTGCCATGTCGGCTTGGCATTCAAAACCCTTTGTCATGCCTTAAACTCCCCTTTTATTACATATATGTTACCCCTAAAGTAGACTCTAGGTAGCCTATAAAGCAGGGTGCTCTGTAATTAAAAAGTAGGATATGTACCTTTTCTAGTTTTACATGTCCTAGTAGTGAAAAACTCCCAAAATAATTTTTCACTACTCTGAGGCCTGCCCCTCCCATAGGATAACATTGCGGATTCATTATCCTATTTAATAAGCTGTAATTCCTAAACCAGCGGTGGTAGACATATCATGTTTGGTGTCTATGAAATTGTAATGATAAACTCTCCTTAACAGTATAGTTGAATTGATCATTACAAGTTTGAAAATCCTACTTTTAGAAAGTTGCCATTTTCCTGCCATTAGCCCTCTGTGCCTGCAGTCTGCCTTGGCTCACATGACTGGGTGTAACTGACAGTTAGGACTGTGAATTTTCCCAAGAGAGTCACACAATAGTGGGATTAGCAGAGCCTGAATGGGCGATTTACTGACTTGATGGGGGGAAAGCTAAGCACAGTCCCACTTACACCCGAATAGGCTGGGCTCTGCCACTACACAATAGGCTTAACAACCCTGCAATATCAGTGCAGCCAGCTTGGAGCCAGGTCAGGGGAGGCCTGAGCATCTTGGAGCTTCAAAGAACCCTTCTGGAAACATTTCCCAATTTCTAGGAGCAGTGCACCAGAGTATAAAAACAGAGCTCTCAGACCAACTCTTTAGTTGACTACTGGACCTTCGGAAGGACTCTCAGAGGATTGCCTGCTGCTGTGACCCTACTGTACATCCTGCCAGACTGTTGCTGTACCTGTACGGACTGCTTTGCTGCCTGAAGCCTACTTTTAACCTTCAGAGGACAGCCCTGCTATAGAGGCCTGGATCTTCACGTGCACCCAGCACTTCAGAAGTGAATCCAAGGGCTAATTTAGCTGGCCTCCTGTTTTGAGCCACAGGAACACAGCAGGCTCCCTTTATCTTTAACCCGCACCTGGACCCAGCCAGAGTGAGTCCTGAACCCCCGAATTGTGGCCAGGACGTGATCTGAGAATCAAGAGGAGACTGGGACAAACCTCCCCACCCATCGGTCCAAGGTGCCTCACCGGTTGGACTGACTTTGCAGCTTCTCCCGCTACGTTCTTCTCCACATCAGCAAATCCTTTTAAGTGGTCCCTTGCTAAAGGGGTATCTGACTTAGTGGAACTGTCTATGGCTACATCCTTCTGCTCCATCCAGATGGAGATTTTCGACTTCCACCACAACGGCTTCCATCCGAGGATAAAAATCTTCACTGCGGTTTTGCTTCATGGCTAACCGATAACATTGCTCTGTGCTCAGACACTTATGCACCCTTGCCCCCTCTGATATTCTACCTTCTCAACCACTTCCGAAGTCTAAAGGTAAGTGCTGACTTGGCCCAATCCACTTTGTGTATTCGAAATGTGCTCCTTTGTGGTCAGCCTTATTTTTTTACTTTGCCCCAGTCTAGCACAATCAAATGTCCCTGATTGGTGCTTTTAGTTTTTAAGCGCTATTTTACACTTAACACTTTAAAAAATCATAACTCCAGTTCTACCAGTTGGATTTTGGTGGTTTTGGTGTAAAATAAGCTATTAAAATCTTCTCTATTTTTCAAAATTATTTTGGGGGTTTGATTGTGCTGTATTTTCACTGTGTTGCTGTTTGTGTACTGCATACATACTTAACACATTGCCACTAAGTTTAGCCTGACTGCTTTTTGTGCCAAGCTACCCAAGGTTAACCTCAGGTTAAATTAGTGATTTTGTGTGGTTCACCCTGCACATATTGTGGCTGCTTCTTGACCAGGGCTCACACCTCAGTCAACCAACAACCCCATTTCTCACATTGGTGTTCAGCGGTGTGGATGAGGACTTGTGTTTGTGCAGTACCATATGGTGATTTGTGTTACCCAAAAATCCCAGATAAATATTTTGGCATCAGAACTGATTTATTTTATTCTATTGTTTCTCTCAATTAGTATTTTTTCTAAATTGATTCCTGCTTCATCTTCATCAGCGTGGGACTCCTTTTGTTGTTGCACCTGCGATACCTTGTCAGAATGTCCATGGATCTCAGCTACCCAACCTTCTACACTGTGAGGGAGCTGAAGATGTTCTGCAAGGAGAGGAGGCTGAATGTGGGCACGAATGCTTCCAAGGTGAACCTACAGATAGCCCTCGAAGCCAATGAGGAAGTCAAGAGGCTGCAAGCAGCAACAAAGGAAGAGAACCCTTAGCTACAGGATGCCTAGGATGAGTCAGGGAGCACTGTCTCTACCAGGGGCTTGTCAAAGATGGAGCATCAACACCATTGAGAGCTACGGCATGGCTGAGCTAAGGAAGTTGTGCACCTGGTCAGTGAACTGCTCTGCCTTCCGTAGCTCCACCTGTTAAGTAGAGCCCTCGTTCCTCTGAACTCCTGACCCCTGTCAGGAATTCGAGGCCCTGCTCCACCCACAGGTTTCTGCCTGCACCTCATCCCTGGTGTCTAGTGGTAGAGCTCTGCTTTCCCACTAGGCTGCCCTCTGCCTCTCTCCTCCTTTTCTCTGCTTCGCTCTCTGTGTGATCTCTCTTCCGTGTCCGCCCCCTTGCGACCCTTTTTGCCGCTCGCTCTCCACTGTGCTCCTTTTGACTTTTGCTTTACTTCTTTGCTTTTCCCTCCACTCTCTCTCTCTGACTCTTGCTCTTCCCCCTCTCTCTCCCCTGTCGCTGCTGCCCCTGTGGTCCCGCCCCCTTTTTTGTGCCATTTTAGCCCCCGCTCCTGCCTCCCAGCTGTCCTCTCCCCCTCCCTACTTAATGGCGACTGCTCCGAAAGCACTCCAAAAGCAAGCCATATGCACCCTTCCACGCCTGGTCCGGGCCCATCGCCGGAACCCCTGGCTATCACCCCCCACCGCCACTACAGACGTCTTCGGTGCAACACCACCACCCTCCACACCCTCAACATCGGCCGCTCACCCACCTGCCATCAAGCCACCTCGCAGCACACCCGCAGACCCTTCTCCTGCTGGAACTGCACCTTCACCAGCCTCCACGAAGGCAGGACGCAAACATCTCAGATGCATCCTACTCAACACCCGCTCCGTCCACAAACACGGCATCAAACTTTGGAATCTACTCAATTCAGCTTCCCCAGACGTCCCCTTCCTGACAGAGACTGGGGTTGAACCTCTCCTCAGCACCCTATATTACTATAGCCATCCAAGACGGCTACAAGATCACCCGCAAGGACCGCTCCAACAAACCAGGAGGAGGCATTGCCATCGTCCCCAAGAACACTCTCAGGATCACTACCAGCACCGAAGACACCCTTGGCACTGCCGAACACTTGCACTTCCAGATCCACACTGACCCAAACACCACTCTCAGAGGGACCCTCGTTTACAGACCCCCCCGGCCCCCGACAACAGTTCAGCGACTCCATCACCTGACATCGTGAGCTCGCACGCTCCCGCATCCACAGACTACATACTCCTTGGGGACTTGAACTTCCACCTCGAGAACACCTATGATAACAACTCTACCATCCTGCTCAACAACCTCTCCAACCTCGGCCTCAAACAGCTCGTCACGACACCCACCCATTCCTCAGGACACACGCTCTACCACATTTTCTCGGCCAGCAAACACATCTCCTTCAGCCACATCACCGTACTCCACTGAACCGACCACCGCTGCATCCACTTCTCCTTCAAGAAACCAACAACACACCATCACCCTCAACAGATTCCGCACCGCAGGTGGAACAAGGTCACCGAAGACCAACTGATCACTACCCTCTCCTGGAACCTACCCATCGACACCACCGACACTGACACAGCAGCCAGCAACCTCAGGCAATGAATCAACGACTGTGCCAACATTCTCGCCCCGATCATACATCCTTCCAACAGACGCACCGACAGAAAGGCCTTCTGGTTCACCGCCGACCTCCAAGAATCTAAGCAAACATGCTGAAGTCTTGAAAAGAAGTGGCGCCAAGATCAGACACTGGATAACCACTCAGCCTTCAAGAACGCCATCCGCAAACACCACCAACTCATCCGAACCGCCGAGAGAACCACCTTCAAAGGCTGCATCGACAATAACGCACACAGCCCCAAGGAGCTCTTCAACATCATGAATGAGCTCTCCAACCCCGGCTCCAACGTCACCACCATCCCGCCATCACAAGACCTCTGTGACTCTGTAGCCACCTTCTTCTACCGCAAGATCGCAGACATCCTTGACAGCTTCAGTACTCAGACCCCCCTTCAACCACCGACACCACAGACTCACCAGCCTCCTGCTCTCCTGGACCCACGTCTACGACAACCGTGACCTTCATCCTCCTGGACCTCTCAGCGGTGTTCTACACCGTCTGCCACCACACCCTACGCACACACCTCAGTGACGCAGGAATCCGTGACAGAGCCCTGCACTGGATCACCTCCTTTCTCACTGGCAGAACTCAGAGAGTCCGCCTCTCTCTATTCCGCTCTGAAGCCACCAAAATCATCTGTGGCCTACCCCAGGGTTAGTCCCTCAGCCTCTTCAACATCTACATGGCTCCGCTCGCTAACCTCTCCTGATCTCACAACCTCAACATCATCTTATACGCCGTTGACACCCAGCTGATCCTCTCCCTCACCAAAGACACCGCCAAGACCAACCTCCACGAAGGAATGAAGGCCATCACTGAATGGATGAAGAACAGCTGCTTGAAACTGAATTCTGACAAGACAGAGGTCCTAATCTTCGGCTCCACCCCCTCCGCATGAGACGACTCCTGGTAACCTGCCACTCTGGGAACCACATGACACCCACCGACCACGCACGCAACCTAGGATTCATCAGGGACTCTTCACTATCTATGACCCAGCAAGTCAACACCATCTCCTCCT
Organism: Pleurodeles waltl; assembly: GCF_031143425.1. Classification (NCBI taxonomy): domain Eukaryota; kingdom Metazoa; phylum Chordata; class Amphibia; order Caudata; family Salamandridae; genus Pleurodeles; species Pleurodeles waltl. The sequence goes on along the minus strand of NC_090443.1, from coordinate 166,187,558 downwards.
GCTTCAACACCCTCCTCATGCTTCGGAAAATCTACAAATGGATCCCCACTGAAACCAGAAGAACAGTTACCCAAGCCCTCGTAAACAGCAAACTGGACTACGGCAATGCCCTCTATGCAGGAACCATGACCAAACTCCAGAAAAGACAGCAACGCATCCAGAACGCCTCCGCACGCCTCATCCTAGACATCCCCACCACTGCCACATCACAGCCCACTTGAGGGACCTTGTTGGACCTGGCCCTTTTACAGGGTCATTCCCCAGACTTTTTGCTTTTGCCTCCTTTTTTTTCTGACCTTTGTTGCCTGACGTTTTGACTCTGAGCACTTTTTCACTGCTAACCAGTGCTAAAGTGCATGTGCTCTCTCTTACATATTTGGTATGATTGGATTATACCTGATTGGCATATTTAATTTACCTATAAGTCCCTTGTAAAAAGTGGTATTCATATACCCAGGGCCTGTAAATAAAATGCTACTAGTGGGCCTGCAGCGGGGCTTGTGCCACCCACTGAAGTAGCCTATCAAACCTATTTAAGGCCTGCTAGCGCAGAGCCTGTGCACACAGTTTCCTGCCACAGGGACCTGGCATCTAAATTTACTTGCCAGGCCCAGAACTCCCCTTTTACTACATGTAAGTCACCCCTAATGTACGCCCTAGCTAGCCCTTTGGGCAGGGTGCCATGTATGTAGAAGGCAGGACATGTGCCATGTTGCTTGGCCTGTCCTGGTAGTGACAAACAGCCTAACTTGGTGTCTCACTGCTGTGAGTGCTGTCCTCTCATAGAATTGCATTGGAAATGCCCTGCCTTAGGTGTAAGGGGTATTGTCTGATTTATGAGTGGTAGCGTAGGCATGTTTGGTATGGTTGTGACAGTGGTAAGAAAGACTGCTTACTGGGGTAGTTGTATTTTTTATTACTATCACAGAAATGCCACTTCTAGAAAGTGCGCATTTATCTGTGCTTATGACTTTGGTGTTTTGCAAGCTTGTCTCCAATCAACGTCTGGGCAGACTGACAGTTGGGGCTTGGTGCATACTTCTCAGACAGCCTGAACACAGGGAGGGTGGAGGTGACACAGAGGTGCATCTACATATTGTAAATCCTTCCTGGGCTGAGAGAAGGGAGAGGCGGGGCACACCTGCATTTGTAAAGACTGTGCCCTGGCCTCACACTATAGGGTCGTTAACCCCCCACTGATGTTTGGAGCCTGTACTGAAAGGAGAGAGGGGGCACTCCCAGAACCAGTTGTAACTGGCTGGAACCTCCTCTCCCTACCATTGAAAAACTCTGTAAGAACTGACTATAAGTACAGGGGAATTTTCCCCACAATTTGAACATTCTGGGAACTGGAAACTGGACACAGAAGGCTGATGAATGGACTCACCAGGAAACCACCTTGGACTGCTGCTGTAGTGCTGACCTGTGACCTACCTGGTCACTAGGAGGAACTGGCACCATCTGCATCCCTTGTGCTGGCCTGTAGTTGGGCCCTCCAGCCCTGTGCTTCCTTTGACTCTTGATTGCTCCCAGGGGCAGGGTGCTGTGCCCCTGACCCCTGCACTGATCTCTCCAGCGTTTGCTTAAGTGCTTTGGGAGAAGCGTTCTTCTCTTAAAAGTTGCTGGAAACGATCACCGCCGCAGCCCAGGCTGCAAGTTGCCTGTAGCGCTGTAAAAAACACTGTGCTCTGATCCCCAGGTACACCGCCGCAACCCGGGTTTTTGATTGTCCTTCAGCGCCGGGTCTGCGCTGTTTCTAGTGCCCCCGGGGCATATTAACAAAAGATTCGGAGCAAGCGTGCTCCTCACGGCACCCCCGAGGCACCTCCCGCTTCCGGGAGTGCTCCCGGGGCACCAGCCACCTTCCGTTTCCCAGGAAGCCTCCCGGCGGCTCGGGAGAGGCTTCCCTCACTCGCGCACCACATCGGGTGCGGGCCAGTGTTTCCTCGGGCCCCCGGAAGGGTCCGAGAGTCATTCCTCCCATAAGGCAGGACTCGCGGAAGGCGCAGGGAGCGCCCCCTTCCCCGGTCACTGCGTTGTGGTACTGAAAATTCTGGACCCGTGTTATAAACATCGTCGTATCACAACGATTTTGGTATCAGCAGACCGAGAATGATTAGAATAGTATGCACAAGCATTGTATTCATATTCGGGTAACGAAATCACCCGAATATCAGAGTTTCCGTCCTGAACCCTCGGGTTCCATTTAAACGACAGCCATTTTGTGATTGCCCTCACATAGGCCAATGACTAATGCCGAAAACGAGTCTGAAGGAAACGTACATCTTTGCTGACTCCTCTGTGACCTGGGCAAGCTGACTCCACTGCCTGAAGCCAAACCTGTTCGGCCAGTTTCTTTCCCAGTGGCCGAATGAGATTAGTATCAAGGCACAACACATCATAAAACCTTTCATCATACACAAACCATGCCTAATCTTACACGCACCTGTCCCTGTTTCTTTCTTTATGACTTGCTTTACAAGGAGGAGGTGCCTGTTTATATTGGGGGTCCGTTGATATCTGATGAAATTACTGAGCCTTGCCGGGTAATTGATTGAGGGCTAGACAAACTGAAATATGGGCTTGTCATCATAACCCTGCTATTTCTTTGTAGTGAAAATATGTGAATGGTCAACTGTAAAATAAGGAATGTTTGCCCAAAGCATAATATTTTGTATAAAAGAGAAGGTTAGCTTTGCAAGAGCAGCAGTCTCCTGAGAATATACACTGTGTTGTACTTCTAGGATACCTGTTACTGGCTGCAGCCAATAAACAAGATCTTTGACTTCACCAAGAAGACTCTGGGGGTCATTCCGACCCTGGCGGTAAAATCCGCCAGGGCCGGGGACCGCGGATGCACCGCCAACAGGCTGGCGGTGCATCCCTGGGCATTCTGACTGCGGCGGTACAGCCGCGGTCAGAAACGGGAAACCGGCGGTGTACCGCCGGTTTCCCGCTGCCCTGGGGAATCCTTCCGACCCCCTTACCGCCATCCTGTTCCTGGCGGTTTTGGCCGCCAGGAACAGGATGGCGGTAAGGGGTGTCTTGGGGCCCCTGGGGGCCCCTTCAGTGCCCATGCCAATGGCATGGGCACTGAAGGGGCCCCCGTAACAGGGCCCCACCAAGATTTTCAGTGTCTGCCATGCAGACACTGAAAATCGCGACGGGTGCAACTGCACCCGTCGCACCCTTTCCACTCCGCCGGCTCCATTCGGAGCCGGCATCCTCGTGGAAGGGGGTTTCCCGCTGGGCGGGCGGGCGGCCTTCTGGCGGTCGCCCGCCCGCCCAGCGGGAAACTCAGAAACCCCGCGGCGGTCTTCTGACCGCGCAGCGGTATTCTGGCGGCTCCCGCCGGCACAGCGGTTACCGTGGCCAGCTGGAGTCAGAATGACCCGCTCTGTGTTTCTGTAGTCTGAAACAGGAAGGACTCGAAGTCTTAGGGTGTGTTCCCTGGCACCACTGGGTTCTGAAAAACCCAGTACTTCAGCGTCAGGAGCAGGACGCTCCTTTCCTTTTACGGGGGCATTTCTTTTTCGGCCAGAATTAAGAAGGGAGACCTCGACAGAGGTCCCTTCCCACTTTGGCCCCTGCATTATTTAGTGGGCCGCGCCCAGCCCCCACCCCCACGGACAGGGGGTGCAGAGGCCGAGGCAGGCCCCCACCCTGAACAGAGGCCCCCAGAGGAGCCCGTTCATAAGGAGAGGGTGCTAGCCTCCCCTCTTCCCTCCAAAACCTCGCACAGCCCCCGTTTTGCACGCCGGAGCGCCGGGGGCCCTCTACACCCACCTTTAGGCACTGGAAGTGCCCAAATCAACTGGAAACAGGTACTTTGTAGGAAATCCAGGCTTCAGGAGCCTAATACAGATTTGTAATGTTTTAGGTTTCCTCCCTGTTTACGGGTAATACATATGTGTACTAATGTTCCTTTTATGGGCATGTCTAGTTAATATGTATTTATATGACTTTTGGTATATTCTCTAATGTTCCTTTTATGGGTGTTTAGGAATTGTTCATGACAAGTGCATATACCTTTTACTATAATTCCTGACTACTGCTTCTGTTGCAGAATCCCGAGTACTTACGTGTTCTAATGTGACAACTGCATATACCTGCAGAGTACTAGTAACTTGTGTAACAGTCTGACAACTGCTAAGGTAGCAGGGTACTACTTACGTGTAATGTTGGTCTAATTATGTTTTGTGCAATACAGATTATTTTTACATAGCTCAGTGTTGTGTTTACTTTGTGGTGTACATTTTGCGTCATCTGTGTTGTGTGTTGTGCAAACGCTTTACACATTGCCTCCAGGTTAAGCCTGACTGCTCGTGCCAAGCTACCAAGGGGGTGAGCAGGGGTTATCTTGGACGTGTAACTCCCAAGCCCTGACTAGAGTGGGTAGGTTCTGCCTGGTTGAAGTGCATACCCTAGCCAACCAGAAACGCCATTTCTAACAGACCTACATTAGCTCTCCGTCAACAAGAGAATCACCTTCAAACTCCTCACCCACGCTCACAAGGCACTGCACAGCACTGGACCAGAATACCTCAATAAACGGCTCTCCTTCTATACCCCAACCCGAAAACTTTGCTCCGCCGACCTTGCCCTCACCACCGTCCCACGCATCCGCAGAACAACCACCGGCAGTAGATTGTTCTCACACCTCGCCGCCAAGACATGAAACACTCTTCCCACCCACCTGCATCAGATCAAGGACGCCTTACCTTCTGGGGACATCTCAGGACATGGTTGATCGAGCAGTAGCAGTCCTGCCCCCTAGCGCCTTGAGACCCTCATGGGTGAGTAGTGCACTTTACAAATTCCCTGATTGATTGATTGATTGATTGTGGAGAAAGAGGACTGAAAATCCCTAAGGGTTATCCAAAGTTGGAGTATCATATAGCCCTTAAAGCCTGGGATGAGGTCTGCAGAATGCAAACTGCACCACAGGAAGAATCTGAGAAGAACTACCTCACCATCCTAGAGAACATAGAGCCCTGGTTATACCTGACCTCAGAATCAGGGCCCCAAGAAGGCAATGACCTATGAGCTCAGACTCAAGGAGCTGGCCTTGAAGACCAAATAACTGTCATAGTCCAGCAGAAATGGTAGCAGCAAATCCGCAGTGTCCAATCGAGAGGTGGGAGTCTACATACCTAAGGATCTGGTGCCTGACTTGGAGGTGGGGGATGACAAAGTCAAGTGGTTGAAGGCATATGAAGTAGCTCTGAAGGTACAGAGAATCCCTGAGGAGGATTGTGGAGCTGACATTTGGAGGCACATTCCTGGTTATGGTAGGGATGCCCTATTTGACCTAGAAAAGGGGTGCAAGCTGAGGCATTCCTCCATGAAAAATACTTGTGTCAAGAAAAATGGATTCACCCCAGAAGAGTACAGGTTGACATTCAGTGGCAGTTGGAAACTGTTTGACCAGGCCTGGAGAATTTTGTGGACTATTTTCCAAAGGCACTGAGTGGCTGGGTGAAGGTTAGCAAGGTTAAGACGTTTGAGGGGCTGTTCAATTTGATTGCTAGTGACCACAAGTTCATTCACTATTTTCCAGAGCTACTCCAACACCTGGTTGACTGCAAGCACACTGACTGCAGGGAGCTTGTGAAGGAGGCAGACCTTTGGGGAAGTACCGGAGTGTCTGGGAAGGCACTGGGGAGTGATCCACAGGAGAGTGGCTCAGGTTACCCCATCACAGTGAGGGGGAGGTGCTCAGTGACCCAGACAGGTCCCAGTGTAGTGTGAGGATAAAGGACTCCTAAATCCCTTCTAGGGTTAGGAGGAAAGGTTATGGTGGGTGGAGACCCAGGATGCCCCATTTCTAACCCCAGTGCTTGGGCTGCTCCAAGAAGGAAGGCAAGCAAGGCGACCTGGTCTGTACCAAGGAGCCATCCACTGATGGGAGCTACACAATGTCAGGAAAACTGGGAGGGTCATCTGCTACAGGTGCCCTACAAATTCCACTTTCTGTGTGTACCACTCTACAATTGAGGGTACAGTGGCCCAGATAGAGGGACTGGGTGAAGAAAGACTCACCCCTGACTCCTGTTCAGCCTCAGGGTACATACCCTGGGTTGAATGACCAGTTTCAGGATACCACCCTTGAATTGGTGGAAGGGAGAGTGGAAAATTGGTGCAAATCACCTGGGGCAACTGACCACCACTCTGAGAAACTTTAATGGTCTGAGATCCCAGGGAGGACTGGAGCTTGGCTCCTAACACTGACAGCTGTCAGTGGCCTATGCTGGTTTTTGTCCTTGTGGACAGAGCTTTCCTTGAGCTGAGAACAGAAGTCATACCCAATGGGTGGAATGGCCCACATCACTTTGTTGGCCATGGGCTTCAGTAGTGACTCCAAGGGCTAGTTTAGCTGCCCTTCTTTTCAGAATTATAGGGACATAACTGGCTTCCTCCATTTTGAACCCACACCTGGTCCCAGACAGAGTGAGTCCTGAACTCCCAAGAGGTCTCCATCCACTCCTGGACCCTTTATGATGCTAAAGGTACCCAGTAGGCCAATTTCCAAAAGTGAGGTCTTACACACAATTTGGCCAAAAAGTGCTATGAGAACCAATAGGAGACCGGGACAAAGCTTCTCACCTTTCTGTGGAAGGTGCATCACCAGTTGGACTGACTTTGCGACTTCTCCCGCAAAGTTCTTCTCCGCAGCAGCAAATCCTTTTCGCCGATCCTTCATGAAAGGGGCATCTGACCTTGTGGAGCTGTCTTTGTCTACAGCATTCTGCTCGGTCCCACTGGAGATTTTCAACTTCCATCTCGACAGCTTCCATCCGAAGGTTAAAAGACTTCACTGCAGCTTCGCTCCACGGCTATGCTCCTCAGACACTCCTGCGTCCTTACCCTGCTGAACTTCTACCGTCTCAGAGACTTTTTCTTCAAAACGTTTTTAAGTCTGAAGGGAAGTGCTGACCTGACCCAATCCACCTTGTGTATCAGAGCCGCACTCCGTCACAGACAGCCTTAACTTTTGACCTTGCCCATGTCTAGGTCAATCAGATGTCCCCAGTTGGCGCTTTTAGTTTTGAATGCTATTTTATATTTAAAACTTTCATAATTCATAACTGGATCTTAGTGGTTTTTGTGTCAATCTTCTCTGTCGCCTCAATGTTTCTAAATTGTCCTGCAAAGCGATTGGTCTGTGCCTGAGAAATCTATTGTATTTAATATATCTTAAAAGGGACTTACATCCCCCCTTCACTACTTATTGGTTTGTGTGCTTACCACATTCTTTTCCTCCATGTCTACTGGCTGTAGCCTGTGGTTCCTTGTGTGCTTCTCTTATCAGTTTCCGAGGCCTAACTACTCATTCCCATCTGCTTTGGTGGGTAGAACTTATTTTTCTTTTGCTTAAGGCTATACAGTGTTTACTGTTTATATTTTGTTATCTTTCCCTGCCTGCACGCTAATTTTTTTTTTTATATTCTTGCCTCTGACCCTTTTTTTTTACATTCTTGCCATCCATGTCTTGGAACTAATTATCTTTTGAAGTCCCCACGCCTGCACCCATTTGAAGCTTGCTTGTCATCTGCAGCCAAAGCCTTTAATTTAACCTTTCTGTGTTAGCATGCATTTCAAGAGTGTTTGTACAGGATGTTGAGTCGACGCTGAGACTCGAACCCGGCTCCAAAGCTCCACGGTCGGCAGTTCTGCCCGTTACATTACATCCTCTGTCTTGCCACTTTGCTTACATTTTAGTTCATGTCTTTCCACTGTTAATGCATTCCCTTTTTGCTGCCTATTGTATTGCATCCACATATATTTATGATTCATAGCAGATTTCGAATTTTTATTGTTATACCCCAAATCGTGATTGGGATTATTCTTCCCAGCACTTACAGTGTATGGTATTTGAAGAATGACATTGGAATTAATTGAACTACAATTCCCATCAACGGTGCCCAGGTTTCAAAATGGCGCACTCAAGTCCCTTTTGATGATCAATGTTCAGCATTCGAGGGAGGACCCGAATCCCTGGTACACGTATTGTTCTTTTGCTCATATCACAAAAATGTGAGGTCTAAGTAGATAATCCCACTATGCAGGTGTATTGGCACCAGACGCCTTCTGGAAGCGCTTTGAATCCTTAGCACTGATACAAGGAGAGTTGTGGTATTTGGTATAGAATTTATTTTGATGGCCCTCTGGATTAGATGCTTGAAGTGCATCGAGTGATATTTCTCATTTAATATAATGTGGCGGTTTTATCCTTGTATTAGCGATGTGTACGTTTTAGGCATTGGGCCCTTTCCTCTCTAAATATTCATGTATGGGTGGGGTCGCAAACTTTGTTTTTAGCTGTTGTTGGATCACATTGTCAAGTGGGCTTTCTTTCTCCCTCTGTGTAGGAAGGTAGTTCTGTGTGTTTTTATTATTTTATTCCTAAATTATAGTTGTTTATTTATATTTTGCAACCCTATGAGATGTACTTTTTAAGATCTATGTGATTGAAATAAAGTTTTTATATGATGATGGTTAATTTAGATGAAACATTTGCACATAAAGCATTGTGTTTTAGTGGTAAGGGCACAGAGATAGACATATTAATTCTGTGGCTGAAGGGTATAATGCTTTACCAGGAACACTAGAGCAAAATGCCAACTTGTTCACTTGGCAAATTCAGTGATACTGATCAAACCACTTTTCTTTGCTGTGCCTCATTTTGAGTGCCACCACCTTGAGTGACACCATCTTGTTGTGTGCGATATAAAAACTACATCTACTATGATTTAATAGACAATAAAGTTACTCCAGATAAAGCAACAATATTGGCCATACAGTTCTTAAGCATAGAGATTTCTGTGTAGATTTTTTTTCTCCTCCTTTCAAAAACAATACTAGTGTTCAAACACTCATTAACAGGTTCCAGCTGTTTTGAGAGTTGCATGGGTTAAAGACTAATGAGGATAAAATCAAGCTAACGGTTTTTCACAAGCAGAGTAATGTCGGGAACCATATTTTCGACAGCGAGTCTTTAGCGTGGGTAAAGGAATTTGACTATTTGCTGATCTGATTCTCAGACTCAGAGTCATAAGGTACCTTAGATTCCAAGAACAGTCTCCTGATAAATCACTGTGCTTCTGCCATCATTAGATTCATTCAGAGAGCCCCCTCACATCCAATTTCACCAGCTTCACTATACTGAGCAGCGTTATGGGATCACTGTTACACCACTTGCTTAGGGATGGGTGGGAATAATTTTTCAGGACTCTAGTATTTGTGGGGAGAGGCACTCAAACTTCCTCTTAGAGTAGACCTCTCACTGAAAACCCATCACAGAGCTGGCTAGGTTAAGACCCATACTTCATTGCTTTGCATTTGGTTGACAGAGGAGTTAAAAGCATAGAGGGAAAATCTTAGCGATATCTTGAGCATTTGTTGTACCCAGAAGATCCCTTGGCTGGCCCATGTTAAAAGTCGCTTATCAAGCTGGGGATAGGCAATTTCTGGCATGACCCTTCTTCTATTTCATCATCTACGTCCGTCAATGTCAAACACAGGTTCTGGGATCAATTTGTTACCTGTTATAAGCTTTCTAACTCTATGGCTAGTCACTCTATGTCATAAAAATGCAGCCAGAGCTGCGAAATTCTTAGATTGCATTACCCCTTGGACACTAGGGCGGTCATTACAACATTGGTGGTAAAAGTCGCTTACCGCCATGCAGAAGACCGCCAACCCACCGCTGCGGCCATGGAATTCCGCCACAGCTATTATGACCCACATCTCGGAATCCGACAAAATTCAGACACCCACACAAGTCCGCCACACCAAAGGTCAGCGTTAAACTGGCGAAAACAAATCCTCCACCGTCACGCCAACAGAAATACGCCCACACTATCACGACACACGAATCCACGCGGCGGTCTTTTAACCACGGTATTCCATTGGCGGTACACACCACCGCGCTCAAAATACACACACTTATACAAAACACGGCCACATTGGACAATTCGAAATACACACACCTGATACACATACACACACCACTCCCACACACCCATTACAATATAAAACACCCACCCACAAACCCTTACGACCAGTATTACATAGAGAAGGCCAGAGAGAGACACCAACATACACAAACGAGCATCCACAGGCACACAACACCATCACCCACACAACTTCCACACACAAAACACCACACATCACTACATATCACCACACTTATCACCCCACAAATCACCCCACACATCACCTACACCACCCCATGGCATGGCAGAGACACCCCAGGTTCTCCGAGGAGGAGCTCAGGGTTATGGTGGAGGAAATCGTCCGGGTAGAGCCACAGCTATTTGGAGCACAGGTGCAGCACACATCAATTGCAAGGAAGATGGAGCTAAGGCGAAGAATAGTCGACAGTGTAAACGCAGTGGGACAACACCCAAGAAATCGGGAGGACATCAGGAAGAGGTGGAACGACCTACGGGGGAAGGTGCGTTCCGTGGTCTCAAGACACCACCAGGCGGTTCAGCGGACTGGCGGCGGGCCCCCACCTCCTCACCCACAACTAACAACATGGGAGGAGCAGGTCTTGGCGATTCTGCATCCTGAGGGCCTCGCAGGAGTCGGTGGAGGAGTGGACTCTGGTAAGTCAAATCTTAACTGTTACATCCCCCACCCTACCTGCATGCTATCACATACCCCCACCATTGCCTATCACTCCAACTCCTCACAAATGTACTGATATCACAAACCACACATCCCAACACCAAGCCCTGCATGCAACAACAATGCATGGACACCCATCACTAAAGCATGCCCACTGCACATACCCATACACCCCCCTAAACCATCAACACACAATCCCCCACACAGGAATGCCAGCACTGGGGTACATGCTCACCCACCCATTGCACACCATGACACACACAGATCCAATAATCATGCTTTTCCACCCCTGCAGGACCACTACCCAACGTCACCAGACAGGAGGGTCCAGACATCTCCACTCCACCCACAGAAGAGGCCCACAGTGATGACAGCACCTCTGTCCACCTGGATCTAGATGACCAGCCCGGACCATCGTCGGCCTCGGGACAGTCGGTTCCCCTCACACAGGCACAGGCCACCACAGACCTTCCCTCCTCTGGTAACACCAGCACAGCACCCACCCAGCGGGCCCATACCTCTGTCCCCAGGACACGTCAATCAGCTGTGTGTCCACCACTACAGGTAACCCAGGATAACCCACCACCCCAACAACAACAGGGACCTGGGGGCAGTGGCAGTGGGCACACGATCCAGGGGACGGAGGCCCAGGAGCACAGGGGAACTGGGAGGGCTGCTGTGCGACAGGGGGCGGACAGGCCAAGGGAACCCACTCTCCACAATGCCCTCTCCTCCATCATGGGAGCATACCACCACTCCCAGGAGACGATGGCAACGGTCCTGGCCAAGTTTCAGGAGACCCAGCGCATGCAGGAGGAACAGTATTTGGGGTTCAGGGAGGAACTCAAAACCATCAGCTCCGCCCTGGGCACCATCGTTGGGGTGCTGAAGGAAATACTCAACACCAGGAGGGACACTGTGGCATTACAAGGGGCCCCTGACACTAGCATGGACGATGAACTGCCCACCACCTCCGACGGCGCTAATGGACAGGATGCCCCACCACAGGACCACCACACCAGCACCCCACCCCCTGCAGACGGAGAACCACCCTGCAAAGGTCCCTGAGATCCAGGAACAAGACAGAGCACGATGCCAAGACCCCCGCCAAGAAATGAGACCACCCTGATTGTCATCCCACTGTCCCACTTTGTCACCCTGTCCATAATTAAACTGCCCCAGCTCCACTTCCTATGCCCATATGGGCAATGCACCTGTGAGACTAATAGACTGGACTCTGCCATGGACACTCCTCCGCCATCACCCCTCACCATTTAACTTCCCCCTCCAATTTTTTGTATTTAAATAAACACACCTAAAGCACCAAAAGATCTGGAGTCTGTCTGTGATTTGGAAATAGTGTATTTGCAATTACAGTGACAAAATGTTCTTGAAATAGTAATGTCAACATACCTATGTCACGCAGCTCTAGTCCATGAGGAATTTAAGCAGATGACACACGTTGGGACCCACACCTGTGAAACCGTAAGGGAAAGTGACAACTCAGTGACCATACACTGGGTGAAGTCGACAGACAGGATAGAGGTAGAAGTGTAAAAGTACATGTAGTAGGCAGGAATATAATCTCACCTGTGTTTCCATGGAAATATTGCTTGATGACTGCGTCCCTGTTGTCCATGTCTTCTTCCTCTGCTTCCTCCTCATCACTGTCCACAGGCTCAAGGGCTGCCACAACACCGTCATCTGGACCATCCTCCTGCAGAAAAGGCACCTGTCGTCGCAAAGCCAAGTTGTGAAGCATACAGCAGGCCACGATGATCTGGCACACCTTCTTTGGTGAGTAGAATAGGGATCCACCTGTCATATGGATGCACCGGAACCTTGCCTTCAGGAGGCAGAAGGTTTGCTCGATCACCCTCCTAGTTCGCCCATGGGCATCATTGTAGCGTTCCTCTGCCCTTGTCCTGGGATTCCTCACTGGGGTCAGTAGCCATGACAGGTTGGGGTAACCATAGTCACCTAATAGCCACACACGGTGCCTCTGGAGTTGACCCATCACATAAGGGATGCTGCTATTCCGCATGATGTAAGGGTCATGCACTGAGCCAGGGAACATGGCATTCACATGGGAGATGTACTGGTCTGCCAAACATACCATTTGTACATTCATCGAATGATAACTCTTCCGGTTCCTGTACACCTGTTCACTCCGACGGGGGGGTACAAATGCCACATGTTTCCCATCAATGGTACCTATGATGTTGGGGATATGTCTAAGGGCATAGAAGTCACCTTTCACTGTAGGCAAATCCTCCACCGGAGGGAAAACGATGTAGCTCCGCATGTGTTTCAGAAGGGCAGCCAACACTCTGGACAATACATTGGAAAACATAGGCTGGGACATCCCTGATGCCATGGCCACTGTTGTTTGAAATGACCCACTTGCAAGGAAATGGAGCACTGATAGCACCTGCACTTAAGGGGGGATTCCTGTGGGATGGCGGACTGCTGACATCAGGTCTGGCTCCAACTGGGTTCACAGTTCCTGGATTGTGGCACGGTCAAACCTGTAGGTGATTATCAAATCTCTTTTACCTCCATTGTCGACAGGTCCACCAGTGGTCGGTACACCAGAGGATTCTGCCATTTCCTCACATGTTCCAGCGGACGGTGCCTATGAAGGACAACAGTGAGCACAGAGTCAAACAACTCAGGTATGTACCCACAGCTTACACAGAACACGAATCCTAATCCGAAATTTGCCCTGTATGAGTGTTGAGGCAAGGCCTAGGTAAGTGTGACGCAGTTAAAAATAGAGCCATGTGGGCCCCTGAAATGGCGGCTTCCTGACCTGTAAAGTGGGACAATGGGATATGAGGTAACTGCGCTGGCGTTGTACACCGTCGTGGTAGGCGGTCGTAGACCGCGGCGCAATGCTGCATTGGTTAACATTGGACCCTATGGGTCCCAGGAGCCAATGACTATGTACGCCGGTGGTGATGGTACGCACCGCCGCGGACGTTACCACAGCGGACATGACCGCCATTTTCTATCTGTTGAATCACTCGATACCTGATCTTCGACAGGAGAGGACCTACACTGCAAGTGCTGCTGTGACCTCGGTCTGGAAGAGACAATGGCTCGTGCGTCTGGGGAAAGGGCCCCTGCCTTCACATCAGAGGAGTTGGAGGAGCTGGTCAATGCGGTCCTCCCCCAGTACCCGCTGCTCTACAGTCCTCCAGACCAACAGGTAAGTACACAGTGAGCATGCTGTATGTGCTATGCCTGTGTGGAGAGGGCTGGTTGTAAGAAGGAAGGGGGCAGAGTGCTGAGTGCATGAAAGACGGTGGGTGCATGTGCCACACGGCAAGGGTAGGGATGGGGGCCACTCACTTTGACGGTGCAGTGGGTAATTACTTCTCTTCTTCCCCTGTACATTTCATTTAGTACAGCGCCCACCAGGAGAAGGATATTTGGCGTGCCATCGCCAAGGATGTCCGGACCCTGGGGGTCCACCACAGACGGAGCACCCACTGCCGGAAAAGATGGGAGGACATTCGCCGCTGGAGCAAGAAGACGGCGGAGGCTCAGCTGGGGATGGCTCCCAACGTGGGAGGGGTGCCCGTTGAACCATGACCCCCCTGATGTACCGAATCCTGGAGGTGGCCTACCCGGAGTTGGATGGGTGCTTGAGGGCATCACAGCAGACACAGGGGGGTGAGTACATTCTCATTCAACTTACTTAGCGCGCAGTGGAGGGGTCTGGGTGGGGGAGGAGGGCTGTGGGATTCCCTAGGCCAGGGCGAGTTCTGTAGGCTAGGCCCCTTCGTAAGGCATGGCCCTGTGGCCGTCCACCCCACCTCTGTAGAGTGCAAAGTACAGCTATTCATGCACCTGTGTCATCTATGTGTGCAGATGTCGTCCATAGCCTTGTAGGCCATTTCCCAGGAATTGCACTGTAGAGCCCAACAGCGCGACGTAGTGCAGGGGGCTGCTGTGTCTGTCTTGTCCGCCAACGGTAGCGGTAAGCCATGCACTCAACATGTGCTTCTTCTGTCCCCCCCCCCTTTTTTTGCGGTCTCCCTGTTCTTGTGTGCATTAGCATCATCAGGTGGAGGAGCAGTGGCACCAGAGCACTAGGGAGCTGCATCCCACATGGCCATGGAGGGCCACACTACGGACTCTGAATACACCAGTGGGATGGAGGGCGAGGGGAGCACCACAGTGGGGACAGGAGCTGAAACCAGCGACACAGACTCGTCCTCCAATCCCTTGTGGTGGCGGCAACATCTGTGCCCCCCCACTACTACAGGTACAGCCGCCACCCCCCCTACCAGCACCGCCCTCCCAGCAGCCCCTCAGCGTGTGCCCCGTGCCCGCTCACCCAGGAGGGTGGGCATCACCTTCGCCCCAGGCACCTCAGGCCCTGCCCCTGTCACCTCTGCTGCCCTCAGTGAGGAGGCCAATGACCTCCTCAGGTCACTCACTGTTGGGCAGTCTACCATTTTTAATGCCATCCAGGGTGTAGAAAGGGAGTTGCAACAAACAAATGCATTCCTGGAGGGCATTCATTCTTGTCAGGCAGCCCTTTATCGAACCTTTCAAACTCTGGCCTAAGCACTGACGGCAGCCATTGTCCCTGTGTCTAGCCTCCCCCCTCCAACTTCCTCCACCCCGACCCAATCCCCTGTACCTCTGCCTATCCCAAGCACACCATCAGACCGGCCTGCACACACCTCACCACATAAGGGAAGCTCAGGCAAACATAAGCACCACACATCCCACAGGCACTCACGCAAGCATCACACACATACAGACACACCAACATCCACTGCCTCCACTGTCCCCCCCTCCTCCTTGTCTCCCTCCTCCCTCCCAGTCTCGTCTACACTCACATCTGCATGCACTACCACTACAGCCACTACAGCCACTACGTCCCGCACCAGCAGACCCACCAGCACACCCCGCTCATGTGCAGTCACCACCCCCACTACCATTCACACGTCCCCTGTGTCCTCTCCCAGTGTGTCTGTGACGCCCCATCCCAAGATACACAAATGCAGGCACACACCCACCGAACAGCCATCCACCTCACGACAGCCTCCAGCGCATGCACCTGCACCCAAAGCCACAAAACTTACACCTCCTACAACCACCACCTCTTCCTCCACTCCCAAACCCCCTCCAACTAACCGTCCCAGTGTCTCCAAACAACTTTTCCTGTCCACCCTTAACCTATTTCCCACCACCCCCCCGTCCAACTCATAGGTCCCGATCTAGCACCTCAGCCACAAAATCAACGGGACCAGTGGTCGCTGTCCAGGATGGCCCCGCAAGCCCCATCATCGCTGCCCAGGAGGGCCCCGCAAGCCCCATCGTCGCTGCCCAGGAGGGCCCCGCCAGCCACAGCCCAGCTGCCCAGGAGGGCCCCGCCAGCCACAGCCCAAATTCAAGCACCGCTGAACAGGGCAAGGACTGCCAAGTCAAGCATCGCTGAACAGGGCAAGGACCGCTGAACAGGGCAAGGACCGCCAAGTCAGGCACCGCTGAACAGGGCAAGGACCTCTGAACAGGGCAAGGACCGCCAAGTCAAGCACCGCTGAACAGGGCAAGGACCGCCAAGTCAGGCACCGCTGAACAGGGCAAGGACCGCCAAGACAAGCACCGCTGAACAGGGCAAGGACCGCCAAGTCAGGCACCGCTGAACAGGGCAAGCACCGCTGAACAGGCTAAGGACCGCCAAGTCAAGCACTGCTGAACAGGGCAAGGACCACCAAGTCAGGCACCACTGAACAGGGCAAGCACCGCTGAACAGTGCAAGGACCGCCAAGTCAAGCACCGCTAGCCCATGAGCGGCAGGGGCACTGACGCAACAGGGACCGTCACGGGGTGAGTGATGCACTCTGGGCACCAGTCCCCCTCCAGAACCAGTGGAGACATGCATCCACTACCTCTGTCCTGCACAGGATGAAGCACTCTGGGCACCAGTCCCCCTCCAGAACAAGTGGAGACATGTATCCACTACCTCTGTCCTGAACAGGATGAAGCACTCTGGGCACCAGTCCCCCTCCAGAACCAGTGGAGACATGCATCCACTACCTCTGTCCTGCACAGGATGAAGCACTCTGGGCACCATGCCCCCTCCAGAACCAGTGGAGACTGTTATCCACTTGAGAGACTGTGGCTTTGCACGCCCCAGGATTATGCAGTGGGCAAACCACCCACTGTAGAGACTTGAGAGACTGTGGCTTTGCACTCCCCAGGATTGAACAGTGGGCAAACCACCCACTTGGGAGACTTGAGACACTGTGGCTTTGCACTCCGCATGATTATGCAGTGGGCAAACCACCCACTGTAGAGACTGGAGAGACTGTGGCTTTGCACTCCCCAGGATTGAACAGTGGGCAAACCACCCACTTAGGAGACTTGAGAGACTGTAGCTTTGCACTCCCCAGGATTGAACAGTAGGCAACCCACACACTGTAGAGACTTGAGAGACTGTGGCTTTGCACTCCCCAGGATTGAACAGTGGGCACCCCACCCACTGTAGAGACTTGAGAGACTGTGGCTTTGCACTCCCCAGGATGGAACAGTGGGCATGGAGCCCCCTCGTGGATCTGGCGTCGTGCACTCATCCGGCTAAGGTGCCTCCCCTTCCCTTCCCCCTGAGGTGCCTGTTGTATTTCTATCTGATGCCCCAGCAGTGTTCTCTCTGTTTTGATCTGGTATCGTGTGTGGGCCTCGCCCATGCATTTTGGGCCTAGTGGTCCACAGACTATGAATGGTGCAATACCTGGACTACTAATCGTGGTGTATATTTTGTTAATAGTGTATATATGTATATTTTTGCATTCTGAATTTTGATATATTACAATGGTTACACTCATATCCTTTTGTCTTTGCATTCTTCCGGGGGGGTTGGGGGTGTAACTGTGATGTATAGATATGCATTGGTGTGTGTGTTGTAGTGGGTGTGGGTGGGGGTGTTGCGTGTGTGTGTCCCTGTTTTTTGCCTCCCCCCTCCCCTGTGTCGTAGGTGCTGTACTCACCGTGAACTTCGCCGCTGCCGTTGGTGCTCCTGGTACAGGAGCAGGTAGACTATCGCAGGAAAAATATGGAGTTCCGGCTCCATGGTGTCCTCCTTCCTCGTGGAGTGGGTAGAGGTGAGCGTTTTTCATTCGAAATGCCTGTTTCCGCCGTGTTTTTATCTGTGGTGAATCCGCCCCGGAAAAGGTGGCGGATTGGCCTGTCATAATAGTGTGGGCGGTACATTGTCCTCCGCCTGTCTGTTGGCGGTGACCGCCGAGCTGTTTGTTTGTACCGCCGTGGTGGTCAGAGTGTTAAAGAGACTGTCTTTGTTGGCGGTTTCCGCCACGGTCGTAATTGCAAAAGTTTTACCGCCGGCCTGTTGGCGGTCTTACCGCCACTTTAACACCATCCACCAGGGTTGTAATGACCACCTAGATCTCTTTTACTGCAATTTAGATATGGCATTTTCCCAGTGGGTACATTTACTTGAGCATGTTTGTTGTGAGCAATTGGGTTGTTGGTTCAATGGGACGTGACCCTGGTTCAAGCAACAGTCACAATCCCTGTAAGGGTGCACCACAAATGTCACTAAACTAACCCTTGCTTTACCCTCTGATAGCTTGACACAAACACAGACAGGCTTAACTTAGAGACAATGTGTAAGGTACTTATGTGGCACATAAACAGTAATAAAACACAACACAAAAAAGTCCACAACAATGAAGAAAAAAAAATTGTAACTTTTAATACATTCTTTGACACCAAAATGACAAAGTCCCAATCAGTAGAGCAGGAGTTATGAATGTTGAAAGTTTTTAGTAAAATCTAGCACTTAAAAGATCAAAGTGCCAACCGCATATATTTAGTCATGCAAAATGTGGTCAAAGTAGACAAATATGGCTGACCAAGATGGAGCATCAGTCAGAGACTAGACGTGGATTGGGCCTGATCAGCCCTTACCTTGGAACTTAGAAGGAATTTTTATGAAAATGTTCTGGGAAGGTAAAGTTCAGTGAGGCAAGGCTGTAGGTGGTGCCTGAGGAGGGAGAGTCGTCACCGGTGAGCTGCTGGACAAAGTCATGGTAAAGATTTCAATGTTCAGTCAATCACTTATTTAGAAGTCAAACATCTTTCTTGGGAAAAAGTTGAAGGCTGTGGGCAACAATCGTTACAGGAGGCTAAATACCCCTTTGCTGAAGAACTAATGAACAGGATTTGCTGCTGCTGAGAAGAACATAGCAGGAGCTTTCGCAAAATCATGCCTACCAGCCATGCAACTCGGGCAGATCGATGAGCAGGTTGGTCCTGATGATCCCTCAGTTCTCAGAGCAGTTTTAAGCCAAACATGTTTCAAGTCCCAAGTTTGGGATTTTGGCTAGCTGAGCACCTTTAGCACCACTACTGGGGCCAGGATTGGGAGGGTAGCACGTGGAGAGTTAGGACTCACTCGGGCTGGGTCCAGGTGTGGGTTCAAGATGGTGGGAGCCTTTTATGTTTCAGAGGCTCTGAATAGGAAGCCAGAAAACTACCATTGGAGTCACTTTGGTCGCCCTGGGTTCAAGTGATGAAGCAAGGATCAAACAGCAGGGCAGTCCTCTGAGGGTTCAAAGCAGGCTCCAGGCAGAAAAGCAGTCCTTTCAGGTACAGCAAATTGGTTTTGTAGAGTGCACAGCAGGCCACACCAGCAGGCAACCCTCTGGGAGTCTTTCAGCAAGTCCAGAAAGTTAAATGAAGAGTAGGTATGAGAGTCCCTTTTTATACCTTGTACCTTCTTTGGAATAGGAGACGTTTCTAGAGGATTCCCCTTGAAGTCCTTGGAAGTTCCTGACTCTCCTGCCCTGGCTCCCAGCTGACTGCTCACACAATGCAGAGGTGACAAGTCCTTTGGGTGAAGACAAACCATAACCTATTCAGTTCCAAGTGGGGCTGTGCCCCGCTCCGCCCCCATTCTGCCAGCAGATGGTCAATTTCAGGTACATCTAATCCCTTTATTGTGTGATTGTCTGGGAGGTGTCCAACTGCCAGCTAGACCCAGTCATATGACCCAGGGGAGGGTGCAGACACCAAATAGTGAAGGGCAGGAAAATGCAGACTTTCTAAAAGTGGCATTTTCTATATTGTAATTTAAAATCCAACTTTACAATTAAAGATGATTTTAATGACGGGTTTATAGATACCAAACATGAAATGCTTATCTGTTCCCAATCAAAAGTTAGCATTTATCAAATGTAATAATGCAAGCTAGCACTTATCAAATGTAATAAGGCAACCCAATGTTATCATCTGGAACAGGTAGGCCTCAAAGTAGTAAACAATGAATTTAGGAGTTTTTCACAACCAGAGCATATAGTACATATCCAACCATTTAATCACAGTGCACTCTGCCCTACGGGCTACCTAGGACCTAGCTAAGAGTCACATGTGCAATAAAAGGGGATTTTAAGGTTTGGCAAGGGAGCTATAAGGCCAAGTCAAATAACAGTTTAAAAACTATACTTAGGCTGCAATGGCAGACTTGGGACAGATTTTAAGGGGCTTCTTAAATGGGCGGCACAATAAGTGCTGCAAACCCACTTGTGGTATTTGATGTACAGTTCATGGGGTCATATTATACCACTCTACAAGGGACATATAATTAAATTAAATACGCCAAACAAGTGTATGCCAACTTTGCCATATTTTAGGGTGTAATCACATGCACTTTAGCGCCAGTTAGCAGTGGTAAAGAGCACAGAGTTTGTCGTGAGGTCCCCTTTCATACCCATATTGGTCGCCCTGTTTTAGCTCAGTTTTACAGTTAGTTTCTTATTCACATCTTACACATGTGATATTCATGCTCAACAAGGCTGCTTTTTAGTAGCCATGCCCGTTTCACTTTTTATCAACTGCTTCATTCTAAGAAGCCAAGGTCCACTCTGTTAATTTAACCAACCTTTGCACTTCATATAATCTGCACCTTTTGTCCAAGACTGTTACACTCAGTTCATGTTATGGTAACTTGTGTTGCCAGTACAGGAGCCTGCTTCTATCTCCAAGTACTAATGTAAACAAAAAAATGTAAACAAAACAATATCCAGAAGGGATGAATATAGGCTTAACCCCTTCTGTGCCCAGGACGTAATGGTTACGTCCTGAGGCACAGTGCTGCTGTGCCCAGGACGTAACCATTACGTCCTGTGCACAGAGCCCAGAGGGAGCGCTAGCGCTCCCTCTGTGGGGTTCCCTCCCACCCCCCCAAGTCAGGGATGGAAGGGGAAGCCCTTCCCCTCCCACCCCCGACCCCCCCAACACCCCCTGTGACGTCAGCGCGCGAGCGCGCACTGATTAGTCACAGGGTCTCCCCCATCGCGCTGGTAGCAGAGCTTCCAGCGTGATTGAAAGAGAAATGCTTTTGCATTTCTTTTTCAATCCCATGGGGGAGGCCCCGAGAGGCTTCAAAGGGAAGGAAATGTATTTCCTTCCCTTTGAAGTCTCTCACAGGTTTCAAAAGCCGGATTGCTTGCAATCCGGCTTTTGAAACCCCACTAGACACCAGGGATTTTTTTCTTTTTTTCAATGAAATTGGCAAAAGGGAGCGACCCCTTGGGCAAGGGTCGCTCCCAGGGGGGGCATTTTTTTAGGAAGGCCTTTTCTGCCCCCCCTGGGGGAAGATTGGCCTAATATTAGGCCGATCTGCCCCCAGGGGGGGCAGAAACCTCTAGGCACCAGGGACCTTTTTTTTTTTTTTTTTTTTTTTTTCTTCTTTTTTTTTAGGTGGGGAGCGACCCCTTAGGCAAGGGTCGCTCCCCTAGGGGGCAAATTATATTTAGGCCATTTCTGCCCCCCTTGGGGACAGATTGGCCTATTTTGATGAGGCCAATCTGCCC
This sequence comes from Pleurodeles waltl, assembly GCF_031143425.1. Lineage (NCBI taxonomy): Eukaryota > Metazoa > Chordata > Amphibia > Caudata > Salamandridae > Pleurodeles > Pleurodeles waltl. Next base: position 166,166,067 of record NC_090443.1, on the reverse strand, counting down.
CCAAGGGGGGCAGAAACCATTAGACACCAGGGAGTTTTTTTTTTGCGCGCAAATTTCACGCAACGGGAGCGACCCCCTTGGGCAAGGGTCGCTCCCAGGGGGGCCATTTTTTTGGGAAGGCCTTTTCTGCCCCCCCTGGGGGCAGATTGGCCTATTATTAGGCCGATCTGCCCCCAGGGGGTGGCAGAAACCTCTAGGCACCAGGGAGTTTTTTTTTTTTTTGTGATGTTCTCTTTTTTTTTAGGTGGGGAGCGATCCCTTAGGCAAGGGTCGCTCCCCTACGGGGCAATATATATTTAGGCCATTTCTGCCCCCCTTGGGGGCAGATTGGCCTATTTTGATGAGGCCAATCTGCCCCCAAGGGGGGCAGAAACCATTAGACACCAGGGATTTTTTTTTTTTGCGGAAATTTCACGCAACGGGAGCGACCCCTTGGGCAAGGGTCGCTCCCAGGGGGACATTTTTTGGGGAAGGCCTTTTCTGCCCCCCCTGGGGGCAGATCGGCCTATTATTAGGCCGATCTGCCCCCAGGGGGGGCAGAAACCTCTAGGCACCAGGGATCATTTCTTTTATTTTTCCTTTTTGTTATGTTTTCTTTTTTTTTTAGGTGGGGAGCGACCCCATAGGCAAGGGTCGCTCCCCTAGGGGGCAAATTATATTTAGGCCATTTCTGCCCCCCTTGGGGGCAGATTGGCCTATTTTGATGAAGCCAATCTGCCCCCAAGGGGGGAAGAAACCATTAGACACCAGGGAGTTTTTTTTTTTGCGTGAATTTCACGCAAGGGGAGCGACTCCTTAGGCAAGGGTCGCTCCCTGGGGGGGGGGGGGATTATTTTAGGTCATTTCTGCCCCCCTGGGGGGTAGATCAGCCTATTTTGATTCGGCTGATCTGCCCCAAGGGGGGCAGAAACCACTAGGCACCAGGGATTTTTTTGTTTTTTTGTTTTACAGATGGGGAGCGACCCCTTGGACAAGGGTCGCTCCCCTGGAGGGCCAAAATGTATTTAGGCCATTTCTGCCCGCTTTGGGGGCAGATCGGCCGATTTTAGGTCAATCTGCCCCCAAGGGGGGCAGAAACCACTAGGCACCAGGGATCTTTTTTTTGCGCCGTCACTCAAGGGGAGCGACCTTGTAGGCAAGGGTCGCTCCCCGGGGGGGGTAGGGGGGCCAAAATTATTTTAGGCCATCTCTGCCCCCCCTGGGGGCAGATCGACCTATTGGTATTAGGCAGATCTACCCCCAGGGGGGCCAGAAACCTCTAGGCGCCAGGGGAATTTTTTTTTTTGTGTTTTTTTTTGTGTTTGTTTGTTTTTTTTTAGAGATGGGGAGCGACCCATCAGGCAAGGGTCGCTCCCCTGGGGGGCAAATTGGAATTAGACCATTTCTGCCCCCCTTGGGGGCAGATTGGTCGATTTTAGGTCAATCTGCCCCAAGGGGGCAGAAACCACTAGGAACCAGGGATTTGTTTTTTGTCGCCAATGTCACGCAGGGGGAGCGACCCCGTAGGCAAGGGTCGCTCCCGGGGGGGTGGGGGTTCGGGGGGCAAATTTATTTTAGGCCATTTCTGCCCCCCCTGGGGGAAGATCGGCCTATTATTAGGCCTATCTGCCCCCAGGGGGGGGCAGAAACCTCTTGTTGCCAGGGCAAATTTTTTTTTTGAGTTTTTTTTTTTTGTTTGTTTGTTTTTTTAGAGATGGGGAGTGACCCATCAGACAAGGGTCGCTCCCCTGGGGGGCAAACTGTGTTTAGACCATTTCTGCCCCCCTTGGGGGCAGATTGGTCGATTTTATGTCAATCTGCCCCCAAGGGGGCAGAAACCACTAGGCACCGGGGATTTGTTTTTTGTGGTGCCAATGTCACGCAGGGGGAGCGACCCCGTAGGCAAGGGTCGCTCCTGGGCAGGGGGGGTTTGGGGGGGTGGGGGTTCAAATTTATTTTAGGGCATTTCCCCCCCCCGGGGACGGCTGAGCTAGAGGTCAAAATCCACAGGTGGGCACTTTGCAAAAAACACCTCTGTTTTCTGTGAAAAAATATGTTGTGTCCACATTGTGTTTTGGGCCATTTCCTTTCGTGGGCGCTAGGCCTACCCACACAAGTGAGGTACCATTTTTATGGAGAGACTTAGGGGAATGCTGGGTGGAAGGAAATTTGTGGCTCCTCTCAGATTCCAGAACTTTCTGTCACCGAAATGAGAGGAAAAAGTGTTTTTGGGCCAAATTTTGATGTTTGCAAAGGATTCTGGGTAACAGAACCTGGTCAGAGCCCCACAAATCACCCCATCTTGGATTCCCCTAGGTCTCTAGTTTTCAAAAATGCGCTGGTTTGCTAGGTTTCCCAGGGTGCCGGCTGAGCAAGAGGCCAAAATCCACAGGTAAGCACTGTTTTCTATGAAAAAATTTGATGTGTCCACGTTGTGTTTTGGGCCGTTTCCTGTCGCGAGCGCTAGGCCTACCCACACAAGTGAGGTATCATTTTTATCGGGAGACGTGGGGGAACGCTGGGTGGAAGGAAATTTGTGGCTCCTCTCAGATTACAGAACTTTCTGCCACAGAAATGTGAGGAACATGTGGTTTTTTAGCCAAATTTTGAGGTTTGCAAAGGATTCTGGGTAACAGAACCTGGTCCGAGCCACACAAGTCACCCCATCTTGGATTCCCCTAGGTCTCTAGTTTTCAGAAATGCACAGGTTTGGTAGGTTTCCCTAGGTGGCGGCTGAGCTACAGGCCAAAATCTACAGGTAGGCACTTTGCAAAAAACACCTCTGTTTTCCTTCAAAAATTTGGCTGTGTCCACGTTGCGCTTTGGGGCGTTTCCTGTCGCGGGCGCTAGGCCTACCCACACAAGTGAGGTATCATTTTTATCGGGAGACGTGGGGGAACGCTGGGTGGAAGGAAATTTGTGGCTCCCCTCAGATTCCAGAACTTTCTGCCACAGAAATGTGAGGAACATGTGTTTTTTTAGCCAAATTTTGAGGTTTGCAAAGTATTCTGGGTAACAGAACCTGGTCCAAGCCACACAAGTCACCCCATCTTGGATTCCCCTAGGTCTCTAGTTTTCAGAAATGCACAGGTTTGGTAGGTTTCCCTAGGTGGCGGCTGAGCTACAGGCCAAAATCTACAGGTAGGCACTTTGCAAAAAACACCTCTGTTTTCCTTCAAAAATTTGGCTGTGTCCACGTTGCGCTTTGGGGCGTTTCCTGTCGCGGGCGCTAGGCCTACCCACACAAGTGAGGTATCATTTTTATCGGGAGACGTGGGGGAACGCTGGGTGGAAGGAATTCTGTGGCTCCTCTCAGATTCCAGAACTTTCTGCCACAGAAATGTGAGGAACATGTGTTTTTTTAGCCAAATTTTGAGGTTTGCAAAGGATTCTGGGTAACAGAACCTGGTCCGAGCCACACAAGTCACCCCATCTTGGATTCCCCTAGGTCTCTAGTTTTCAGAAATGCACAGGTTTGGTAGGTTTCCCTAGGTGGCGGCTGAGCTACAGGCCAAAATCTACAGGTAGGCACTTTGCAAAAAACACCTCTGTTTTCCTTCAAAAATTTGGCTGTGTCCACGTTGCGTTTTGGGGCGTTTCCTGTCGCGGGCGCTAGGCCTACCCACACAAGTGAGGTATCATTTTTATCGGGAGACGTGGGGGAACGCTGGGTGGAAGGAAATTTGTGGCTCCTCTCAGATTCCAGAACTTTCTGCCACAGAAATGTGAGGAACATGTGTTTTTTTAGCCAAATTTTGAGGTTTGCAAAGGATTCTGGGTAACAGAACCTGGTCCGAGCCACACAAGTCACCCCATCTTGGATTCCCCTAGGTCTCTAGTTTTCAGAAATGCACAGGTTTGCTAGGTTTCCCTAGGTGGCGGCTGAGCTACAGGCCAAAATCTACAGGTAGGCACTTTGCAAAAAACACCTCTGTTTTCCTTCAAAAATTTGGCTGTGTCCACGTTGTGCTTTGGGGCGTTTCCTGTCGCGGGCGCTAGGCCTACCCACACAAGTGAGGTATCATTTTTATCGGGAGACGTGGGGGAACGCTGGGTGGAAGGAATTTTGTGGCTCCTCTCAGATTCCAGAACTTTCTGCCACAGAAATGTGAGGAACATGTGTTTTTTTAGCCAAATTTTGAGGTTTGCAAAGGATTCTGGGTAACAGAACCTGGTCCGAGCCACACAAGTCACCCCATCTTGGATTCCCCTAGGTCTCTAGTTTTCAGAAATGCACAGGTTTGGTAGGTTTCCCTAGGTGGTGGCTGAGCTACAGGCCAAAATCTACAGGTAGGCACTTTGCAAAAAACACCTCTGTTTTCCTTCAAAAATTTGGCTGTGTCCACGTTGCGCTTTGGGGCCTTTCCTGTCGCTGGCGCTAGGCCTACCCACACAAGTGAGGTATCATTTTTATCGGGAGACGTGGGGAAACGCTGGGTGGAAGGAAATTTGTGGCTCCCCTCAGATTCCAGAACTTTCTGCCACAGAAATGTGAGGAACATGTGTTTATTTAGCCAAATTTTGAGGTTTGCAAAGGATTCTGGGTAACAGAACCTGGTCTGAGCCACACAAGTCACCCCATCTTGGATTCCCCTAGGTCTCTAGTTTTCAGAAATGCACAGGTTTGGTAGGTTTCCCTAGGTGGCGGCTGAGCTACAGGCCAAAATCTACAGGTAGGCACTTTGCAAAAAACACCTGTTTTCCTTCAAAAATTTGGCTGTGTCCACGTTGCGCTTTGGGGCGTTTCCTGTCACGGGCGCTAGGCCTACCCACACAAGTGAGGTATCATTTTTATCGGGAGACATGGGGGAACGCTGGGTGGAAGGAAATTTGTGGCTCCCCTCAGATTCCAGAACTTTCTGCCACAGAAATGTGAGGAACATGTGTTTTTTTAGCCAAATTTTGAGGTTTGCAAAGGATTCTGGGTAACAGAACCTGGTCCGAGCCACACAAGTCACCCCATCTTGGATTCCCCTAGGTCTCTAGTTTTCAGAAATGCACAGGTTTCGTAGGTTTCCCTAGGTTGCGGCTGAGCTACAGGCCAAAATCTACAGGTAGGCACTTTGCAGAAAACACCTCTGTTTTCCTTCAAAAATTTGGCTGTGTCCACGTTGCGCTTTGGGGCGTTTCCTGTCGCGGGCGCTAGGCCTACCCACACAAGTGAGGTATCATTTTCATCGGGAGACGTGGGGGAACGCTGGGTGGAAGGAAATTTGTGGCTCCTCTCAGATTCCAGAACTTTCTGCCACAGAAATGTGAGGAACATGTGTTTTTTTAGCCAAATTTTGAGGTTTGAAAAGGATTCTGGGTAACAGAACCTGGTCCGAGCCACACAAGTCACCCCATCTTGGATTCCCCTAGGTCTCTAGTTTTCAGAAATGCACAGGTTTGGTAGGTTTCCCTAGGTGGCGGCTGAGCTACAGGCCAAAATCTACAGGTAGGCACTTTGCAAAAAACACCTCTGTTTTCCTTCAAAAATTTGGCTGTGTCCACGTTGTGCTTTGGGGCGTTTCCTGTCGCGGGCGCTAGGCCTACCCACACAAGTGAGGTATCATTTTTATCGGGAGACGTGGGGGAACGCTGGGTGGAAGGAATTTTGTGGCTCCTCTCAGATTCCAGAACTTTCTGCCACAGAAATGTGAGGAACATGTGTTTTTTTAGCTAAATTTTGAGGTTTGCAAAGGATTCTGGGTAACAGAACCTGGTCCGAGCCACACAAGTCACCCCATCTTGGATTCCCCTAGGTCTCTAGTTTTCAGAAATGCACAGGTTTGGTAGGTTTCCCTAGGTGGCGGCTGAGCTACAGGCCAAAATCTACAGGTAGGCACTTTGCAAAAAACCCCTCTGTTTTCCTTCAAAAATTTGGCTGTGTCCACGTTGCGCTTTGGGGCCTTTCCTGTCGCTGGCGCTAGGCCTACCCACACAAGTGAGGTATCATTTTTATCGGGAGACGTGGGGGAACGCTGGGTGGAAGGAAATTTGTGGCTCCCCTCAGATTCCAGAACTTTCTGCCACAGAAATGTGAGGAACATGTGTTTTTTTAGCCAAATTTTGAGGTTTGCAAAGGATTCTGGGTAACAGAACCTGGTCCGAGCCACACAAGTTACCCCATCTTGGATTTCCCTAGGTCTCTAGTTTTCAGAAATGCACAGGTTTGGTAGGTTTCCCTAGGTGGCGGCTGAGCTACAGGCCAAAATCTACAGGTAGGCACTTTGCAAAAAACACCTCTGTTTTCCTTCAAAAATTTGGCTGTGTCCACGTTGCACTTTGGGGGGTTTCCTGTCGCGGGCGCTAGGCCTACCCACACAAGTGAGGTATCATTTTTATCGGGAGACGTGGGGGAACGCTGGGTGGAAGGAAATTTGTGTCTCCCCTCAGTTTCCAGAACTTTCTGCCACAGAAATGTGAGGAACATGTGTTTATTTAGCCAAATTTTGAGGTTTGCAAAGGATTCTGGGTAACAGAACCTGGTCCGAGCCACACAAGTCACCCCTTCTTGGATTCCCCTAGGTCTCTAGTTTTCAGAAATGCACAGGTTTTGTAGGTTTCCCTAGGTGGCGGCTGAGCTACAGGCCAAAATCTACAGGTAGGCACTTTGCAAAAAACACCTGTTTTCCTTCAAAAATTTGGCTGTGTCCACGTTGCGCTTTGGGGCGTTTCCTGTCACGGGCGCTAGGCCTACCCACACAAGTGAGGTATCATTTTTATCGGGAGACATGGGGGAACGCTGGGTGGAAGGAAATTTGTGGCTCCCCTCAGATTCCAGAACTTTCTGCCACCGAAATGTGAGGAACATGTGTTTTTTTAGCCAAATTTTGAGGTTTGCAAAGGATTCTGAGTAACAGAACCTGGTCCGAGCCACACAAGTCACCCCATCTTGGATTCCCCTAGGTCTCTAGTTTTCAGAAATGCACAGGTTTCGTAGGTTTCCCTAGGTTGCGGCTGAGCTACAGGCCAAAATCTACAGGTAGGCACTTTGCAGAAAACACCTCTGTTTTCCTTTAAAAATTTGGCTGTGTCCACGTTGCGCTTTGGGGCGTTTCCTGTTGCGGGCGCTAGGCCTACCCACACAAGTGAGGTATCATTTTCATCGGGAGACGTGGGGGAACGCTGGGTGGAAGGAAATTTGTGGCTCCCCTCAGATTCCAGAACTTTCTGCCACAGAAATGTGAGGAACATGTGTTTTTTTAGCCAAATTCTGAGGTTTGCAAAGGATTCTGGGTAACAGAACCTGGTCCGAGCCACACAAGTCACCCCATCTTGGATTCCCCTAGGTCTCTAGTTTTCAGAAATGCACAGGTTTGGTAGGTTTCCCTAGGTGGCGGCTGAGCTACAGGCCAAAATCTACAGGTAGGCACTTTGCAGAAAACACCTCTGTTTTCCTTCAAAAATTTTGCTGTGTCCACTTTGCGCTTTGGGGCGTTTCCTGTCGCGGGCGCTAGGCCTACCCACACAAGTGAGGTATCATTTTCATCTGGAGACGTGGGGGAACGCTGGGTGGAAGGAAATTTGTGGCTCCTCTCAGATTCCAGAACTTTCTGCCACAGAAATGTGAGGAACATGTGTTTTTTTAGCCAAATTTTGAGGTTTGCAAAGGATTCTGGGTAACAGAACCTGGTCCGAGCCACACAAGTCACCCCATCTTGGATTCCCCTAGGTCTCTAGTTTTCAGAAATGCACAGGTTTGCTAGGTTTCCCTAGGTGGCGGCTGAGCTACAGGCCAAAATCTACAGGTAGGCACTTTGCAAAAAACACCTCTGTTTTCCTTCAAAAATTTGGCTGTGTGCACGTTGCGCTTTGGGGCGTTTCCTGTCGCGGGCGCTAGGCCTACCCACACAAGTGAGGTATTATTTTTATCGGGAGACGTGGGGGAACGCTGGGTGGAAGGAAATTTGTGGCTCCTCTCAGATTCCAGAACTTTCTGCCACAGAAATGTGAGGAACATGTTTTTTTTTAGCCACATTTTGAGGTTTGCAAAGGATTCTGGGTAACAGAACCTGGTCCGAGCCACACAAGTCACCCCATCTTGATTCCCCTAGGTCTCTAGTTTTTAGAAATGCACAGGTTTTGTAGGTTTCCCTAGGTGGCGGCTGAGCTAGAGGCCAAAATCTACAGGTAGTCACTTTGCTAAAAACAGCTCTGTTTTCTGTGATGTGTCCACATTGTGTTTCGGGGCATATCCTGTCGCGGGCGCTAGGCCTACCCACACAAGTGAGGTATCATTTTTATCGGGAGACTTGGGGGAACATAGAATAGCAAAACAAGTGTTATTGCCCCTTGTCTTTCTTTACATTTTTCCCTTCCAAATGTAAGACAGTGTGTAAAAAAGACGTCTATTTGAGAAATGCCCTGTAATTCACATGCTAGTATGGGCACCCCGGAATTCAGAGATGTGCAAATAACCACTGCTTCTCAACACCTTATCTTTTGCCCATTTTGGAAATACAAATTTTTCTTGTTAGCTATTTTTTACTCTTTATATTTCAGCAAATGAATTGCTGTATACCCGGCATAGAATGAAAACCCACTGCAGGGTGCAGGTCATTTTTTGGCTCTGGGTACCTAGAGTTCTTGATGAACCTACAAGCCCTATATGTCCCCGCAACCAGAAGAGTCCAGCAGACGTAACGGTATATTACTTTAAAAAATCTGACATTGCAGGTAAAAGTTACAGAGTAAAACGTAGAGAAAAAGTGATGTTTTTTTCACCTCAATTTCAATATTTTTCTTTTTCAGTTGTTATTTTCTGTAGGAAACCCTTGTAGGATCTACACAAATTACCCCTTGCTGAATTCAGAATTTTGTCTACTTTTCAGAAATGTTGCGGTTTCAGGGATCCAGCGTTGGTTTCATGCCCATTTCTGTCACTGACTGGAAGGAGGCTGAAAGCACAAAAAATCGTAAAAATGGGGTATGTCCCAGTAAAATGCCAAAATTGTGTTGATAAATTGGGTTTTCTGATTCAAGTCTGCCTGTTCCTGAAAGCTGGGAAGCTGGTGATTTTAGCACTGCAAACCCTTTGTTGATGCACTGTTCAGGGGAAAAACCACAAGCCTTCTTCTGCAGCCCATTTTTCCCATTTTTTTGAAAAAAACGAATTTTTCACTGTTTTTTGGCTAATTTCTTGGCCTCCTTCTGGGGAACCCACAAAGTCTGGGTACCTCTAGAATCCCTAGGATGTTGGAAAAAAAGGACGCAAATTTGGCGTGGGTAGCTCATGTGAACAAAAAGTTATGAGGGCCTAAGCGCGAACTGCTCCAAATAGGCAAAAAAAGGCTCGGCACAGGAGGGGGGAAAGGCCTGGCAGCGAAGGGGTTAACTAACAAAGTGAAAAACTTAATTATTCACTAGAAACTAATTTCTTTTATTTCCAATTAACCAATTAAACTATAGTGTCCACCGATAACTGTGCACCGAGGGAAATCTTATATACAAATAGACAAATAGAAAAAATACAATATATACATATTATACATCACATGAATCAACAGACGAAAATTCCATTATAGCACTGTGAGAAAGTATGATCTGCAAAGCCAATCAATGACCAGCAGTCACAAAAGAAGGAGATGACGACTGTCCATGGAGAATATCTTAACTCAGTGAAATCGAGCAGTCACCGAGAGAAAGTTTCTATTAGCCGTGACATTGTAAACCGCCCGGCATGGCTGCATTGACTATTTACAGATTGTCTTTTTGGCATTTGCGTGATTCATTCCGCTTTCTTTGCCATCCAGGCACTGTCGTCATTGTCCTGAGGAGGCCGGATTTGCTAAGGCCGAAACGCGTTGACTATATATTTTTCAAGAAGTGACTCTTGGAATTTATGAACTATGAACTAGAAATCACGGATTGTATCGGACTTTCTCTCGGTGACTGCTCGATTTCACTGAGTTAAGATACTCTCCATGGACAATCGTCATCTCCTTCTTTTGTGACTGCTGGTCATTGATTGGCTTTGCAGATCATACTTTCTCACGGTGCTATAATGGAATTTTCATCTGTCGATTCATGTGATGTATAATATGTATATATTGTATTTTTTCTATTTGTCTATTTGTATATAAGATTTCCCTCGGTGCACAGGTATCGGTGGACACTATAGTTTAATTGGTTAATTGGAAATAAAAGAAATTAGTTTCTAGTAAATAATTAAGTTTTTCACTTTGTTAGTTAAGCCTATATTCATCCCTTCTGGATATTTTTTTGTTTACATTATTGCTTTTGTCCCTGATCCAGGGGGGAATAGGGATTTCCCTTCTTGTTGTTAGTATTCTATCTCCAGGCACAGCATTACCTCAGAACTGTGGTCCCAATGTGGCATGGGTTATTATATAAATTGCACACTAACCCAAGAAGAGCAGAGGGTATTCCGGTCATGATCATTCTGGGATGCATACTGCATGAAAAGACAGGTTCGCTAGTGTTGAACTGCCAGCTTCCTGAGAGGATTGCCATCTACCCGACAGGCTGATTCCTGATATTCTATTCAGGTATGGGACTGGGGCTAATCCGTGAGATGGGCAGGCAGAGGGTTGCAACCACTATGCTCTCAGACGTAGACATAGGGATAGGTAGGAACCACTAGAATCTCTAGAAAATCTAGAACCACTTACAACATGGTGAGGTTGCCCGCCTTTGCTTTATTTAATCTCCTCTAATTATCATAGCCCATGCTTTTAATACCAGATTGTTATTACTTCAATAAATGTATTGAAAAGTTACTTCGCTTATTGTGACTCACCTTGGCATGAGCAACTGACCAAAAGGGATACAATTTGTTTCCACGACTTCCCTGGGGAGTCAGGGTGTAATTTTCAGGTTGCCATAATCACCTATACTACAACATGTTTGGAGGCTCGTGTGACGCACTATGAGCTAGTCAGGAGTTGGGCCAACAGATACTAATGGTGTGGGGTGCACTCAGTCTCCCATACTCGGTAGTGCCGCCGTCGTAAGCACTCAGCCCTGTTACCTAAGTAGGAACCTCATAACATGGCACCACCAAGTATCAGGGTCAGATACTTATTTAATAAGTCTCCTGAGTACTTCTCTCCCATATATCTAAAGTGCCCTATTCACCTTTTATGTGAAGATGTCTGATGTGTTAGGGAAATGTCCTTTTCAGCTATATAGGTAGTCTGTCAGTTGTTCACGCTTGAACTTTTAAAAGGATGCCCTACTTGGTGTTTCTATCTGTTAATTCTTAAACTGACGAATCCAGTAATTATTCCAGTAGATTGCAGACATACTGTCACAATGCGGAACAGAAGAGTATGTGAAACCAAAGAAGGACTCACAACACTCGTCTGCCAAGATAAGAAAAAAAGGAAGACAGACTTCCACAGGCAAAACCCCAATTTAAAAAGAAGCACATTGTGGGAATTTTAACAGAATATGCCACAGATCTTGAGTACATTACTGAAGAACAGGACATGGAAGTGACTTTTCTCGACAGGGGATAGTTCGCCAGAATTTTCAAGAGTTCCTAGATGTGAGAGCAACTCATGACATTATAGAAATTGTCCCTCCAGACCACGTTTTTAAATTAAACATTCAATTAAAAAGGACACAATACACACAATTGAAGTAATTTTCTGGGAAAGATTAACACTCAGCTATGACATGCTCTTGGCAGAAAAAGATTGGCCGCCAGAGTTTGTTAGAACACTCCCAAAAGGAGAAGATGTCAGTCTGCCATCTTTTTCGGTCCTGGGTTTAGAGCCACTAAAAGAAGCCTATGTTGCAGATCGGGCTCTAACACTGATGCCCATGCTGTAACGTAACGAGGTGGACTAGGATAGGGATTCTCCTTATCATGTTATAACTATACGGACCAGCCCACAAGTACCTACACAGTACCCTAATAAACATGAAGCAAAAGCCCCTGTAAAGAAAATTCTCTCACTACTTGAGTACCAGGGAGTAATTGAACCCTGTGTATCTCCAATGAATAATCCCTTGCTCTCCATAGCAAACCCAGATTATTCCTATAGAATAATCATAGATTACAGGCATACATACATTTGTGATTCAGAACTCACACAGCACAGCACTAGTAAACAACGTTGTCTGTAAACAATACAAAACAACCTTGGACATTTCCAGTTGGTTTTTCCACCAGAACATCTCACCTGAAAGCAGGGATCTAAACACTTTTTCTGAGCTCGGTCTCACAGTCAATTTTGTCAGCTCGCCCCAGGGATATAAGTACAGTCCGGAACTGCTCTCTACCCTAGTAACATCAATATTGCATGATATTGATTCTGAGGCATTGTCCTATATATATATTTTATGGACGATGAATTAAACACACATTTTGCCACAGTCGATTCCATTGTGTTTAGATTTGACAAACATGGCTACAAATTCAACTTTAAGAAAAGAAAAATTGCATTTTTCAGTGACCTGTTTTTGGGATACAAGCTTTCTAATTGGGACAAGAGTCTGACACAACACTTCCTTGAGAAGTGTTCATAGTTATAACCACCAAATAGCATACAAAAATGCAATGCTTGTTAGGACCCTTAAACTTTGGCAGAACATACATGCCAGATTATGAACAATGCATAAAACCACTTTATGATTTAATATGTCCAGATTCTTCAAGCAAATATTGGACACCACAACATACACAAATACTAAGATCATTACAAACAGACATGCTCAAAGCAAAACACCTCCATACAAGTGAAAACAAAACAAATTTTGTCATCCAGCTAATTTTAGGTGCTATTGGCTTTACCTATGTCACATCAATGAAGGTGACACAGTACCAATTGCCTATAACTCGCATCTACATTCCAATGCAGACATGCGTTTTGCATCCACTGAGAAAAATACTGATTACAGTTCAGATGGCCTTAATTAAGGAGTGACCATTGGCTCAGGAAAAACACATCATTATTGTTACCCCAGTCTCAGCCTTAGAGGCTGTTACAAATTCCAGCATTTCACACGCAAAAGCACTACATCTACGATAGATACAGTGGGTCACCTCCTTACCTACCACTGATGTTGATCATGTTTCTGATCCAAAATGACAGACTCAAGAATTTCTACAATGTGAACTTCAGTACCCCACGCTCACTAACATCATGCCTCTAGATCATTACAAATACATCATTTACACTGATGGGTCAGCTCAGCCTGCTGTATGAACCAAATATCAATATTATAAAGCTTGCATAGCTGTTTATGGAGTGATGAGGAATGGAGAATTCCACCCTCAACAAACCTTTACACAGTCCCTTGAGGATTGTACCGCACAACTGGCTGAAACAAAAGCATTGATTTTAGCAATGGAACATAAGAATCCTGAATTCCCCACACTGATCATATGTGATTCCCACTATTGTGTCCAGTCTTTTAATGAAAACTTACACTATTGGCACCTTAACGGATTCAGAGTCTCCAAAGGAAACACCATAAAACATAAAATGCTTTGGGGTAAGGTGGCAGAGCACAAAGACAGGCTGCCATGGGCACATGTGATGCATGCATTGGGCCATCAATGTGCCAGAATACATAATGTAGATAATTAATTGGCTGATGAAGTGATCAATTCTGCAGTTGTTACAGCAACTGTGGCTGGGATAGCTAATTCTAATATGAGTGTGGTTGATTAAATGCTCGCTGCAGGGAATACTTTGGTGAGGGCATGTGTTTGCAGAAAGCATAGCAAACAAAATATTCCTACCATGTCAGTGCCCCAAACACTCCTTATGTAACAATTACAGGGGTGGGTGATCATGTGATCCCAACCAAGATCATAGACTAAAATTATTCTGAGCGGCTCATGAGGGTGTTGCTTCTGCCCATGCTGGTGTGGCAGCTGCCATTTCACTGTTACAAAAATACTGCTGGTGGTATGGGCTATACAAAAACACAAACAGTATGTCCTTAGTTGTGACATCTATCAACAAATTAAAGGTTTCACCACTAGGCGGCCAGCACAGGCACTGCTTTTAGTTTTCAATAAGCCTATGTAGTGTGTGTACCTGGACCACTGTGGTCCTTTAAATTCTGATGGTGCATAAAAATACATTCTACTAGCAGTAAGCTATTGCTACAGATTCCTTCAGTTGTGGCCACAATTGGCTGACGCTTGCACTGCTATTGAAGATTTGCAAGTCTTTATCATATGCAGTTGCCGTATTCCATCCAGATCTGGACCCTGCTTTTGCCTCTGGACTATGGCACAGCTAAACTTTTTAATGAAAAACATCAGGGAGATTAGAAGTTGCAAACATTTTTTGCCTTAGATCTAGTGCTAAAGAACCCCCTGAGGGTAACAGATTATCTGCATTGAGGAAGTTAGAATAATGATGAAGAGCTTTTGGTCCAGTGAAACTATGACTTGGAATGAATTCCACTGTTTTGATGCTATACTAGAGATGTCTTCCTGCTCTTTTAATATTCAAACAAGGGTAGTGATTCATGTTGCCGCTTTTGTGTGGATTGAGTTATAAATTTGAGTTTGAATTTTCATGCACTGTTTCCTTTGTTCATTCTATGTTTGCTTCAGACATTTAATTAACACTAAGGATTGTGCTTTATGAGTAATTACACAGGAAGAGACGTTGATGATTGGAGTCAGGACACTTTAGATGACTATCTGATTTACCGGTTAAGATTTTATTCATATTATGCTTTGGATCAGACTCAATGGATAAAACATATGCTACTATAGTTTAACTGCAGTGTATGATGAGCTTTCATACCAGGAATGGCAAGCAATCACTAATGTGATATTGCTTTTTCCCTAGCTGCTTATTACTTACCAGATATTATTTCCATAAATGTATGATATGAATTGATATTTACAATGATAAACAAACACAAATGTGATATTTGTATTTTATGATGTATTTACTGACAATATTGATTTTCTCTCCTGTGTTTGTGGAATTAGGATTATTTCGTATATTAACTAATTCTTTGTCCGTTGATTAAGAATTAGCGATTGTATGTTTTCACAAAGCATGAGCTTGTTGATATAGGTATCGCAAGTCATTCTTCTATTGTGATTATAGTCCTTTAAATGAGTTTCAAAACGAATTGCAAATCACGTGATCAAGACCTGTCATTGTCAAAATGTGTCGGTTTTACCGGTTGTTCTGCATTAAGTAAAAACATTTTTTCACTATCTCCGGTGGTGTGGCTCGTCCTTTGCCACCCGGCACGGATTGCTGGGAAGAGTGCTGTGGATAAAATTACATAACTATATAATAGTCTTGCAAACCCAAGCTCAAACCTTCTTAGATTACTTGCATTTCGAAAGTAGTCTACTGGTTGTGTTGTTTCCAATCTGTGTGTTGTAAACTGAAGATTGAACTTGAAGGTGTGACTGTATTTCTGGGTTCTGTTGGCAGGATGCGGGCTGATGTAAACATCTTGGAATAGCCATGTTTCTACTATTTTCTGAAGTGTATATGCTCCTAGATTCTTTGAATACTGGTTGGTAGTGAGTTCCAGAGCTTGGCAGGCTTGCACCATCCCTGAAGTAAGTACTTGGCGGAGTTAGAATAATAATTTTGCACCCCAGTCGCTGTCCAGCACTTTGCCTGAGGTAAGTACTTGGTGGAGTTAGAATAGTAATTTTGCCCCCGGTCATTGTCCAGCACCCTCCCTGAGGTAAGTTCTTGGGGGAGTTAGAATAGTAATTTTGTCACCTGGTTGCTGTCCAGCACCTTTCCAGAGAAGTTCAATTTAATTTAATTTCAATTACTTTGATTTGATTATATATAGCTATGACGTTTTTTTTATTAAAAAAAGGCTGAATGTTGACTTACTTCGTGGTAATTGTAGTAAATGTACCCAAACTGTGGATTGGAGATAACCTTGACAATGTCTGAAAAATTAAAAACATTTATTTCCAAATATTTGTTCTTGTGATTTTAGCGGGCATTAAATGTTAAGGTTATACTTACTTGTGTAGTTAAACGGAAGTATTTGGACATGGCTTTGCTTCACTCTCGTGATCTTTGTGGTGCATGTGGTCACGTCAGAAGGCAGTGTACCATTGAATACTAAATGGTGGATGGCTGTTTTTATATGTTTTTTGGGGGTAGTCTATAATTCACAATTAAATAAGCATTGGGAAGTACTTTTTTGTGAATTAAATCATGACTAAAGGAATGTTTATTTGTTGAGAGAAAAGTAATGCGTTTTGTACCTTTGCAGTATGTGAAAGCCTTTTTTGGTTGGGGACAGGGTTCTTTGCATATGTAGAAATGAAAGAAAGACAAATGTTTATATGCTTAAACTGCAAATGCACTTTAAAAAATGTCTGTACCATTTCAACATGTGCTCCTTCTTTTTATTGGAAAATGTGAAATAAATACTTTAATGGGTTGCTATATTTTGCATTGTGTTGCATCGATATATAATGATACTTTAGTAATTTGTGCAGTGTTGTTGTTTTGTATTTGATTGTGTGGCATTATTATGTTGGAAAAATGTGTTTAAGGTTGCAATGCATTGTGAAGATTTACGATGTATTGTGTTGGGCTCTGTTGCACGGAGATGCGCTACGCAAAATGGTTTTATTAATAAAAATGTTTTACAATTATATTTGTTATCATAATGATATCGTTTTATATACATATCATTTTAATTTTGTGTCTATATTTATTAGCAGTTCTTTTTAGTAGAAAATGTGTGTGCTAAAGATATGCTTGCTAACAGTGTATGTGGTAACAGGATGCATGGTAATGGTACTTATATTGTACCCCTATGTATGTTTATGGGAAAGACGTGTGGTGAAGGCAAGAGTCGTTTCGTCATAGGTCCCTCTTGTGGTAGTCAGAAATGAGTTAAATATGTCTTTAAGTATCAACGATTGTTTAGTCAAATAAAGTTCATAAAATTCCCCTCCAAATTCAACTGGCCTGTTGTTTTTTTTGCTTTTAGGGTTTTAATGGCAGACGTAATTTTAATCTTCTGTAATTGGGGACTCCACGTCTTGAAGCTGGTCTTCCCTTATTTTTGGGAAATGTAGAGTGTACAGATGTTGCCTGAGGAGTGGTTTACGCTGTGTATATAGATGGGTGTCATAATACTTAAAAAATATGATTTTCCCTTTGGGTCAAAAGTAAGGTGCCCCTATGAGGTCCATTACTTATTACTTATCAAGATTTGTTCAGCCTTGAGTTAGTTCACAGTATATGATGGGTTTATTGCCCACATCATATACCCTGCTTTTCATTAATAGTAATGTTTCTTTCAGCCCTATTTATCTTCATGAGGTTTTTCAAACATGTCCTTGTTCCAGATTGTTTGAGTTGATCTTCTTCCTGTTTTAGTCAGTGAGTTTTGAATTGCAGAGGTCTTCTAGGCCATCTATTTTCAAAATGATCTTCATAATTGTAAAAGGTGCGGTTGAATGGTTTAATTAGGCTTGGTAAGGGGGTTGTGTAGATGTTGAAAAATATAAGGGGTTTAATGGATTCCTGAGAGAAGATGCACTGTTGTGGGTGTGGAGCTCATGTGAAAGGTGAGTAATACTTTATTTGTCTCTGAGCTAAAAAGCAATCCTTTTTAGAGCATTTTCATGGACTCTGAGATAAAGGAGTCTTTGTAGTGGTGCGTGGTAGAGGACAGTGTCACCTGCAGCAGATAAATTCAGAAGCGATAGGGAAGCCTCTCTTGCTCACTGTCAGGTTTGGATCATTCCAAAGAGATATGAAGGCTAGTTCTGTACCTTTGCCTGTTTGAAGCTAGACTATTGGTCTTGCAGTTTCACCCCATTTGTTTTAATATTAGGTACTGGTGTAGCAACTCTGTAGTACACTGAGCTCCTCTGTCCAGGCTTCACTGCATGTGCTCTAACCCTTAAAAGTGTATATTTGATTGGTTTACCCCTAGTCAGCATAACTTTTTTATAAGCCCCTATTATGTGGTAGAGGGCCTGTAAGTTAACTGTCTTGCTTGGACTGCAGCACTGATTGTGTCTCCTCGAGTGTCACAAAGTAAAGCATGACCCCCAGCCTGCCACTGCTGGCTGGCAGAGCAGTTTTTACTTTAGCTACTCAACTTTGATATTCTAAGTAATGGCAAAGCTCAAACATTCCACTTTACTGTTTGTAAGCCACCCCTATGGCAAGCCTTCTGAGCACTAAATGCAGGATGCATTATACTAAAAAGATGGACATGTGTTTAAGTAACTTTACATGTCCCGACAGTAAAAATTCTGCTTTGTCATTTTTGATGCGGAAAGGATAGTAGCCTCATTGACGAGTACAGAATTATACTCTGACAACTACCAGTGCTAACCTTTGAATTAAGCTACTAAATATGTTACTTCAAGTTATCACATGAATCATATCACTCGTCAGATTAAATGTAACTTTTCTGGAAAATTTAGAAAGTAGCCACTTTGTTGCCAAAAGTTTCCAGTGACTGTTTACACTCCACTCGAGTTGCTGTCTTTGAGGCAGCCTTCTGCCCTCCAGGGGGGAGGTGTGAACGACTCTCAGGAAGGGACACAAAGGGCCTGCCATTGGAAGAGGGGTGACCTCCTCCTGGCAGAATGGCCAAACAGGGTCTGAGCCCAAAATGCAAGTTTCAAATGGGAAGCCACCTTCGAAGGACAAGTGATAGAAACACACAAGAGGGACTGCTCTTTTGTTTAAGCAGAAAGGCTGGCATCTTGTACAGAGAGGGAGAAGTCATTGCTAAACTGCTTTTTTCCATGGGCGTGGAGCCCCAAGGTGGCCACACCTCGGGGCTAGTGAGCTCCACACACCTAAAGAAGGGCTCTGCCATGTTGGCAGAATGGTACATTCTGGGCTAGCTAAATGCCACACTTTGCAGGAAGTAGTCACTAGATGGGTAGGGACCTGGTAGCCCAGTAGCTGGTAGTCACTACATCCCCTGAGGGCAAGAAGCAGGAATAAAAGTGGCACCGCTGTCACCTAGATCTCAGATTATGTTTGTACTGGAGAGAGGACAAAAGAAGGTCTGCTCTGCTGTACTCTAGACTTAGCTAAGGGAGGGCTAGCAAAGAAAACTCTTTCCTGTGGTGTCTCACTTGAGAGGAAGTCATCCCAAAACCCCAAATTGAGAAGGGGACCCTAAGAGTATGTTGGCTGACTCCCTGTTACGGCCCTTGGCCTGCCTTGAACAGTTCAATGCCTGAAACACCTGATCACCACTGACTACTGAAGTGCAACCTTAGAGACCGAGTTTCAGACCCTCAAAAGTTGCACTTGGGACTTTTGGACCAACAAGAGTTGTCTGAGTGCAGATTGGTTGCCCAACAAGGGAATTACTGCCAGTTATAGGAACCACTCGTTTTGCAGTTACCAGGCAATGGTAGGCTACAGTAGGATGGTTATTTTCTGGACTTCACCTGAACTTTGAGGTACATGAAACCCTGAGGCCAAAGTCATCCACAATGTTTGTGGACTGAGGAGTGGCCAAATGACACCAGATCAGCATCCTTGAGTATCTTCACCATTCCGTATCCCTTGCATTTGAACTGCTCCATTGATTCCTATTCAGGTTCACAGATATTTCCTTGATCTGGATTGGAGACTGCTTTAACTGTGGGGTAACTGTTTAGCTGGATCATATTGGTGCCGGTGTCAAGCTCCCTGCAGGAGTAGGTCACCACAAGAGTGCTCTTTTATAGCTGTTTTCAAGTTGCCTGTGATGGCTAATTCTAAACTGTGAATCACAGTAGATTACAAAGATTTATTTTATGGCCCTAAGTACAAAGCTGTGATTTATTGTTTCTTTAAGAAGTCAACTCTCTGGAACCGCCTGGTGGATTTTGGTCATTGAGGTGTCTATTTAGAGATAAAAATACAACCCATTTTTAAAAATAGATGTCAGATTTTTATTGTGTTGCATTTTCTTCTTATTTAATTGATTTCATACTTCTTAATGCTTTTCACATTTTCGGATGATAAAGTCTGACAGCTCTAAGCCACAGCTACCTAGGACTGAGCTAACATTTTGCAAACACACCTGTCTGAACCTAATGCAGAATTGTACCTTTATTACACAACCACACCATATAATAAACCACTTTCCTCATAGTCTGGCATTACGGTGGTCATTACAACCCTGGCAGTCGGTGTTAAAGCGGCGGTAAAACCACCAACAGGCCGGTGGTAAAAAAAATTGAATCACGACCGTGGCGGAAACCGCCAACATAGACACTTTAACACGCTGACCGCCACTGCAGTACAAACAAACACCGCAACAGTAACCGCCAACAGACAGGCGGAAGACAAGTACCGCCCACAGTACTACAACAGTCCAATCCGCCACCTTTTCCCGGGCGGATTCACCACAAACAAAAACACAGCGGAAACAGGAATTGGAATGGAAAACGCTCTCCTCTACACACCCCATGAGGAACCAGGACGCCATGGAACCGGAACTCCAGATACTCCCTGCCTTTGACTTCCAGCTCCTCTACCAGGAGTACGAATGCCGGCGGCGAAGACCACGGTGAGTACTGCACCTACGATACAGGGGAGGGAAAAAAGAGTGACACACACACGCAACACCCCCAGCCTCACCCATGACAACACACACACTAATACATCATGGTACATTACAGTTATGCCCCCGGAAGAATGCAAAGACAAAAGGAAATTATTTGAACATTTGTAATCTATTAAAATCCAGTACTCAAAAATATATATATACACTATGAACAAATATATACACCAAGAATACAAGTCCAAGGTATTCCACCATTAAAGTCCGTGGACCACTGGGTCCAAAATGCATGGGCGAGGCCCACACAAGATACCCGATCAAAATGGAGAGAACACTGCTGGGGCATCAGATCGAAATACAACAGGCACCTCAGGGGGAATGGTAGGGGGGCACCTCAGCTGGATGAGTGCACAACACCAGATCCACAAGGGGGCTCCATGCCCATTGATGTATCCTGGGGAGTGCAAAGTCTCAGTCTCTCAAGTCTCTCAAGTGGGTGGTTTGCCCACTGCTTTATCCTGGGGAGTGCAAAGCCACAGTCTCACAAGTCTCTCAAGTGGGTGGTTTGCCCACTGCTTTATCCTGGGGAGTGCAAAGCCACAGTCTCACAAGTCTCTCAAGTGGGTGGTTTCCCACTGCTTTATCCTGGGGAGTGCAAAGCCACAGTCTCACAAGTCTCTCAAGTGGGTGGTTTGCCCACTGCTTTATCCTGGGGAGTGCAAAGCCACAGTCTCTCAAGTCTTTCCAGTGTGTGGTTTGCCCACTGCTTTATCCTGGGGAGTGCAAAGCCACAGTCTCACAAGTGGATAACAGTCTCCACTGGTTCTGAAGGGGGCTTGGTGCCCAGAATGCTTCATCCTGCCAAGGACTGAGGTAGTGGATGCCTTACTCCACTGGTTCTGGAGGGGGCTTGATGCCCAGAGTCCTTCATTCTGCCAAGGACTGAGGTAGTGGATGCCTTTCTACACTGGTTCTGGAGGGGGCTTGGTGCCCAGAGTGCTTCATCCTGCCAAGGACTGAGGTAGTGGATGCCTTTCTCCACTGGTTCTGGAGGGGGCTTTGTGCCCAGAATGCTTCATCCTGCCAAGGACTGAGGTAGTGGATGTGATACTCCACTGGTTCTGGAGGGGGCTTGGTGCCCAGAGTGCTTCATCCTGCCAAGGACTGAGGTAGTGGATGCCTTTCTCCACTGGTTCTGGTGGGGGCTTGGTGCCCAGAGTGCGTCATCCTGATCGTGGCAGCCCCAGTAGCGTCGGAGTTTTGGCGCTCATTGGCCTGCGGTGCTGGTGGTGTCCTTGGCAGCGGTGCTGGTGGTGTCGGTGTCTTGTGAAGTGGTGCGTGTGGTGGCGGTGTCCTTGGCAGCGGTGCTGGTGGCGGCAGTGTCCTGTGAAGTGGTGCTTGTGGCGGCCGTGTCCTTGGCAGCGGTGCTGGTGATAGTCATGTCCGCCATGCAGGTTTTCGGCGACTTGCCTGTCTTTCTGGACCCCTTCCCCACCTTGGATGGTGGTGCAGCTGTCTTCCCACTCCCAACTGTACTCCTGAGAGAGGCTTTGGTGGTAGATGTTTTGCCTTTCTCCCGCCAGGCACTGGCCAACTTTTTATGCTTTTGAGGTGGGGGACTGTCCGTGGTCTGGCTCCTTGGCACACTGGCTGCCCTGCTGCTTGGCACACTCCAGAAGCCGGTTACTGCTGGCACCACTGTTCCCGCTAATGTTGTGGCTGAAGTGCTGGGTTGGGACCTGGAAAGGCGGGCCCGAGGGGACTGAAGGGGTGGGGGAGGTGAGGGGAAGAGGTCAAGGTTGGACAGGAAAAGTTTTTGGGACACACTGGGACGGGTAGATGGAGGGGGTTTGGGAGTGGAGAAAGAGGTAGTGGTTGTAGGATGTGTACGTTTGCTGACTTTGGGTGAAGGTGCATGGGCTGGAGGCTGTCGTGAGGTGGATGGCTGTTGGGTGGGTGTGTGCCTGCATTTGTGTACCTTGGGAGGTGGGCTCACAGACACACTGGGAGAGGACACAGGGGATGTGTGAATGCTAGTGGGGGTGGTGACTGCATGTGAGCGGGGTGTGGTGATGGGTGTGCTGGTGATGGACATAGTGGCTGAAGATGTAGTGCATGCAGGTGTGAGTGGAGACGAGACAGGGAGGGAGGAGGGAGACGTGAAGGAGGGGGACACAGTGGAGGCAGTGGATGTTGGTATGTGTGCATGGGTATGATGCTTGTGTGAGTGCCTGTGGGATGTGTGGTGCTTATGTTTGCCAGAGCTTCCCTTGTGTGTTGAGGTATGTGCATGCTGGTCTGATGGTGTGCTTGGGATAGGCTGAGGTACAGGGGTTTGGGTCTGGGTAGAGGAAGTTGGAGGGGGAGGCTGGACACAGGGACAATGGCTTCCATCAGTGCTGAGGCCAGAGTCTGAAAAGCTTGCTGTTGGGCTGCCTGACCAGAATGAATGCCCTCCAGGAATGCATTTGTTTGTTGCAACTCCCTTTCTATACCCTGGATGGCATTCAAAATGGTAGACTGCCCAACAGTGAGGGACCTGAGGAGGTCAATGGCCTCCTCACTGAGGGCAGCAGGGCTGACAGGGGCTGAGGTGCCTGGGGCGAAGGAGATGCCCACCTTCCTGGGTGAGCAGCCACAGGGCACACGCTGAGGGGCTCCTGGGAGGGCGGTGCTGGTAGGAGGGGTGGTGGCTGTACCTGTAGATGCGGTGGGCACAGAGGTGCCCCCACCGCAAGGAAGCTCCCATCAGAGGAGGAGTCCGTGTCGCTGGTCTCAGCTCCTGTCCCCGCCGTGGAGCTCCCCTCGCCCTCTGTCCCTCTGGTGGCTTCAGACTCTGTTGTGTCGCCCTCCAGGGCCATCTGGGATGCAGCTCCCTCCTGCTCCGGTGCCACTGCTCCTCCACCTGATGATGCTAATGCACACAAGAACAGGGAGACCACAAAAAGGGGGGGGGGAGACAGAAGAAAGACATGTTGAGTGCATGCAATACTGCTACCGTTGGCGGACACTACAGACACAGAAGCCACCTGCACTACGCCATGCACTTTGAGTTCCCGAATTAATTACAGGGACATGGGGGACAAGGCCTATGCCCGATTGCTAAACACATGGAAGTCACAGGAGCCTGACTAGGGGTAGTTGACTCTGAACACAGGTGGGGTGGGGTGCCACATGGGGACGACGGGACCTTGCCTACTAAACTCGCCCTGGCCTAGGGGAACTCACAGCCCACCTCCCCCACCCAGACACCTCAACTGCACGCAGAATCATCTGAATGAGAGTGTACTCACCCCCTTGTGGCTGCTGTGTTGCCCTCAAGCGCCCATCCAACTCCGGATAGGCCACCTCCAGGATCCGGAACATCAGGGGGGTCATGGTGCGACAGGCACCCCTCCCATGTTGGGAGGCCATCCCCAGCTAGGCCTCCGCCGTCTTCTTGCTCCAGCAGTGAATGTCCTCCCATCTTTTACGGCAGTGGTTGCTCCGTCTGTGGTGGACCCCCAGGGTCCGAACTTCCTTGGCGATGGCACGCCAAATATCCTTCTTCTGGTGGGCACTGACCTACAGGAATAGTACGGGGGAAAAGGAGAAGATATAACCGTCCGCACCGTCACTGTCATTGGCCCGCATCCCTACCCTTGCCATGACGCACATGCACTCACCGTTGTTTCATGCATGCCTCATTCTCCCCCTCTATCTTAAAATCCACACCACTCCACACAGGCATTGCCCATTCGGCATGCTCACAGTGTACTTACCTGTTTGTCTGGAGGACCGTAGAGTAGCGTTCACTGGGGGAGGACTCCATCCACTAGTTTCTCCAACTCCTCCAATGTGAAGGCAGGGGCCCTTTCTGCAAACACATGAGCCATTGTCTCTTCCAGACTGAAGTCACAGCAGCACTTGCAGTGTAGGTCCTCTCCTGTCAAAGATCAGGTATCAAGTGAGTGAACAGAGAGAAAATGGTGGTGACGTCCGCGGTGGTGCGTACCGTCACCGCCGGCGTACATCGTCATTGGCTCCTCAGACCCATAAGGTCCAATGTTAACAAATGCAGGATTGCGCCGCAGTCTTCGACCGCCTACTGCGACGGTGTATAACGCCAGCGCAGTTACCTCATATCCCCTTGTCCCACATTACAGGTCAGGCAGACGCCATTTCAGGGGGCCACATAGCATTAATTTTAAATGCGTCACACATATCTAGGTCTTCCATACACAGTAATACAGGCACATAGCGGTTTTAAAAAATTGAGGAATAAAGTTGTGTTAACGTACCTCACTGTTGGTTCACTCTCTGCTCACTGTTCTCCTCCATAGAGCTCATCCGCTGGGGCAGGTGAGGAGGTGGCGGCATCCTCCGGTGTACAGACCGCTGGTGGACCTGTCGACAATGGAGGAGCGACATGTAATTGTCACCTACAGACTTGATCGTGCCACAATCCAGGGAATGTGTGCCCAGTTGGAGCTCGACCTGATGTCAGCTATCCGTCATCCCACGGGAATCCCCCCTCTAGTGCAGGTCCTGTCAGTACTCCATTTCCTGCCAAGTGGGTCTTTTCAAACTACTGTGGCCATAACATCAGGGATGTCCCAGCCTATGTTCTCCAACGTGGTGTCCAGAGTGTTGTCTGACCTGCTGAAACACATGCACAGCTACATGGTTTTCCCTAAGGTGGAGGATTTGCCAACAGTGAAAGGTGACTTCTATGCCCTGGGACATATCCCCAACATCATAGGTGCCATTGATGGGACACATGTGGCCTTGGTTCCCCCCGCAGGAGTGAACAGGTGTACAGAAACCGGAAGAGTTACCATTCAATGAATGTGCAGATGGTGTGTTTGGCCGACCAGTACATCTCCCATGTGAATGCCAAGTTTCCTGGCTCAGTGCATGACGCTTACATTTTGAGAAATAGCAGCATCCCTTATGTGATGGAGCAACTCCAGAGGCACTGTGTGTGGCTATTAGGTGAGGACATAGAGCCTATACAGTGTGACTAGGTGTCTGGGTCTGGGGATGTTAGTAAGAATTAGTGTGTGTCTAACAGATTTCCCTCGACATTTGCAGCTGACTCTGGCTACCCCAACCTGTCATGGCTACTGACCCCAGTGAGGAATCCCAGGACAAGGGCAGAGGAACGCTACAATGAGGCCCATGGGCGAACTAGGAGGGTTATAGAGAGGACATTCGGCCTCTTGAAGGCCAAGTTAAGGTGCCTCCATATGACAGGTGGTTCCCTATTCTACTCACCGAAGAAGGTGTGCCAGATCATCGTGGCCTGCTGTATGCTTCACAACTTGGCTTTGCGACGATAGGTGTCTTTTCTGCAGGAGGATGGTCCAGATGGAGGTGTTATGGCAGCTGTGGAGCCTGTGGACAGTGAAGAAGAGGAAGCAGAAGAAGAGGACATCGATAACAGAAACACAGTGATTCATCAATACTTCCAGTGAGACACAGGTAAGAAGACATCACTGCCTGCTACATCTGATATAATTGTTCCACCTCTTATCTGCCTTTCACTTTCACCCAGTGTATGTGTTGTGCCACAGTGTCCCTCCTGGTGTTGACGAGTTCCTTCAGCACCCCTACAATGGTGCCCAGGGTGGTGTTGATGGATTTGAGTTTCTCCCTGAACACCAAATACTGTTCCTCCTGTAGCCGCTGGGTCTCCTGAAACTTGGCCAGTACCGTTGCCACCGTCTCCTGGGAATGGTGGTAGGCTCCCATGATGTTGGAGAGGGCCTCGTGGAGAGTGGGTTCCCTGGGCCTGTCCTCCCCCTGTCGCACAGCAGCCCTCCCAGTTCCCCTGTGTTCCTGGGCCTCTGTCCCCTGAACCGTGTGCCCACTTCCACTGCCCCCAGGTCCCTGGTGTTGTTGGGGTGGTGGGATAGCCTGGGTTCCTTGTAGTGGTGGACACACTGCTACTTGACGTGTCCTGGGGACAGAGTTATGGACCCACTGGGTGGGTACTGTGCTGGTGTTTCCAGAGGGGGGAGGCTCTGTTGTGGCTTGTGCCAGTGTGAAGGGAACCGACTGTCCCGAGGTCCCAGATGGGCAGGGCTGGTCATCTAGATCCAGTTGGACAGAGCAGCTGTCATCACTGTGGGCCTCTTCTGTGGGTGGAGTGGACATATCTGGACCCTCCTGTCCGGTGACGTTGGGTAGGGGTCCTGCAGGGGTGTAAAGGCATGATTATTGCATCTGTGTGTGCCATGGTGTGCAATGGGTGGGTGACCCTTTACCCCAGTGCTTGCATTCTTGTGTGGGACCTTGTGTGATAATTGTTTTCGGGGGGGGGTGGATGTGTGCACTGGCCATGCATTGGTGATGGGTGTCCATGCTTTGGTGTTGCATGCAGGGCTTGGTGTTGGGATGGGTGGGTTGTGATAGTGGGACATATGTAAGGAGTTGGAGTGATGGGGGTGAGGGCGAGGGTGGGGGTATGTGATAGCATGCAGGTAGGGTGGAGGATGTAATAGTTAAGATTTGACTTACCAGAGTCCATTCCTCCAGCTACTCCTGCGAGGCCCTCAGGAAGCAGTATAGCCAAGACCTGCTTCTCCCATGTTGTTAGTTGTGGGGGAGGAGGTGGGGGTCCGCCGCCAGTCCTTTGAACTGCAATGTTGTGTCTTGAGACCACGGAACGCAACTTCCCCCGTATGTCATTCCACCTCTTCCTGCTGTCATCCTGTGTTCTTGGGTGCCGTCCCACTGCGTTGACCCTGTCTACGATTCTCCACCATAGCTCGATCTTCCTAGCTATGGTGGTGTGCTGCACCTGTGATCCGAATAGCTGTGGCTCTACCCGGATGATTTCCTCCACCATGACCCTGAGCTCCTCCTCAGAGAACCTGGGGTGTCTTTGCGGTGCCATGGGGTGGTGTGGGTGATGTGTGGGGTGGTGTGTGTTGTAATGTGTGGGGTGATGTTTTGGGGTGTGTGGTGTTTTGTGCGTGGATGTTGTGTGAGTGATGGTGTTGAGTGCCTGTGGATGCTAGTTTGTAGATGGTGGTGTCTCTCTCTGGCCTTCAGTCGCAATTGTGGTCGTAAGGGTTTGTGGGTGATGTGGGTGTGTGTTTTATATTGTATTGGATGTGTGGGTGTGGTGTGTATGTGTCTCAGGTGTGTGTATTTCGATTTGTCCAATGTGGTAGTGTTTTGTAAATGTGTGTGTATTTTGAGCGCGGCGGTGTGTACCGCCAATGGAATACCGCGGTTGAAAGACCGACGCGTGGATTCGTGGATCGTGATAGTGTAGGCATATTCCTGTTGGCTTGACGGTGGAGGTTTTGTTATCGCCAGTTTATCACTGACCTTTGGTGTGGCGGACTTGTGTGGGTGTCTAAATTTTGGCGGATTCCGAGCTGTGGGTCATAATAGCTGTGGCGGAATTCCGCTGCCGCTGCGGTATGTTGGGGGTCTTCTGCACGGCGGTAAGCGGCATTTACTGCCAATTTTGTAATGATCCCCTAAGTCA
Organism: Pleurodeles waltl; assembly: GCF_031143425.1. Taxonomy (NCBI): domain Eukaryota; kingdom Metazoa; phylum Chordata; class Amphibia; order Caudata; family Salamandridae; genus Pleurodeles; species Pleurodeles waltl. Next base: position 166,138,148 of record NC_090443.1, on the reverse strand, counting down.
TTATGTTCTGTAAAGTTTAAGAGTTGAGTAAACACTGCTCTTTAAACATATTTTCCTAAGAATAGTCCATTTGATATAGACCCGTTGTTTTCTGAGCCAGATGAGTTGAGGTTTTTCTTTTTGAGGAGTGGTCTAATGAAGAAGGTTTTCAGCTCAAGTGTGATGAACCTAGTTCCATGAACTTGTATAGTAGGCCTCTGGCTATCTCCCTTGCACGAGTTTTGTGAAAGATATATTTTAAGATTTTTGGAGATGCTACATCTGAAAATGATCCGGATGTTTGCTTGGTTCATTCATGACAGTGCAGTGTAGACACTGGAGAAGGGAAAACGTTCATGCTTAAAAATTATTAATTTAAAAAGATGTAAATGTTGTTATCTAATATAATGTTCTAAAGTGTGCCAGGCATTCAGGAAAAAATATCCACTTTTAATCTGAAATCTGAAACAGTCTACTAGATTTTTACAACAACCTTCCTGTATCATTTACAAGTGACATCTTCTGATATCTACGCTTGTGCTATGGCTCCTGGAGCCAAGCTTGCCCTGTGCCTCACTTCTCCTTGTGAATTTCCTGGTTTTCCCATCGCTATTAGTTTCAGTATTCATTGTCCAGTCCATCTGAGTCGAAAGTCTACTCAATACATAATTACCCTTCATTCTTCCTCTTCTTGATGTTGTTAGAGGCCCCTCAATTTCCTTATGCCATGTGATGCTAGTCTGGTATTGCAAAGTAATGAAGGCATCCCTTCATATCCTAAACAACTCAGTTGCTGTAAACAATCAGTGTTAGTGAAATGTATATTTCCTAAATGTTGCTTGTGTAAGAAAATGCTTAAAACTATTGTAGGACAAATCAATGTGCCAGAAAGAAATCAGGATAAAATTCTGTAAGAAATTGTTTGTTGATTGTCAGGAGTGTGAGCCGTGGTCAAGCAGCAACCGCATTATTTGCCAAGGTGAGGCACAAGCCAACCCCAAATTAACTTGTGCTCATGCCTCTGCTAACTTAGCTTAGCGCAGTCAGGCTTAACTTAAAGGCAATGTCGAAAACTGTGTGCAACACTTCAAATAGTAATTAAGGGGGTCATTACAACATTGGCGGTAAAAGCCGCTTACCACCGTGCAGAAGACCGCCAACACACCGCCGCGGAATTCCGCCACAGCTATTATGACCCACATCTCGGAATCCGCCAAAATTCAGACACCCACACAAATCCGCCACACCAAAGGTCAGTGATAAACTGGTGAAAACAAAACCTCCACCGTCACGTCAACAGAAACACGCCCATGCTATCACGACCCACGAATGCACGCGGCGGTCTTTCAAACATGGTATTCCACTGGCGGTACACACCGCCGCGCTCAAAATACACACATACATACAAAACACCGCCACATTGGACAATTCCAAATACACACACCTGATACACATACACACACCACTCCCACACAATCAATACCATATAAACACACACCCACATCACCCACAAACCCCTACGACCAAAAATTTAGACGAAGGCCAGAGAGACAGCACAGCATAGACAACCCCATCATACAGAGGCACACAACACCATCACCCATACTACTTCCAGGCACAAAACACTACACACCACTACATATCACCACACTCATCACCACATGCACCACCCCACACATCACCTACACCACCCCATGGCACGGCAAAGACACCCCAGGTTCTCGGAGGAGGAGCTCAGGGTCATGGTGGAGGAAATCGTATGGGTAGAGCCACAGCTATTTGGATCACAGTTGCAGCACACCTCCATAGCTAGGAAGATGGAGCTATGGCGAAGAATAGTCAACGCAGTGGGACAGCACCCAAGAAATCGGGACGACATCAGGAAGAGGTGGAACGACCTACGGGGGAAGGTGCGTTCCGTGGTCTCCAGGCACAACATCGCTGTACAGCGGACTGGCAGCGGACCCCCACCTCCTCCCCCACAACTAACAACATGGGAGGAGCCGGTCTTGACTATTATGCATCCTGAGGGCCTCGGAGGAGTCAGTGGCGGAATGGACTCTGTTAAGTCAAATCTTAACTATCATATCCCCCACCCTACCTGCATGCTATCACAGACCCCCACCCTCACCCCCTCCCCTATCACTCCAACTCCTCACTAATGTACTAATAACACAAACCACACATCCCAACACCAAGCCCTGCATGCAGCAACAAAGCATGGGCACCCATCACTAAAGCATGCCCACTACACATACCCATAACACCCCCCTAAACCATCATCACACAAGCTCTCACACAGGAATGCTAGCACTGGGGTACACACTCACCCACCCATTGCACACCATGACACACACAGATGCAATAATCATGCTTTTATACCCCTGTAGGACCACTACCCAATGTCACCAGACAGGAGGGTCCAGACATCTCTACCCCACCCACAGAAGAGGCCCACATTCATGACAGCAGCTCTGTCCAACTGGATCCAGATGACCAGCCCGGACCATCATGGGCCTCGGGACAGTCGGTTCCCCACACCCACTCACAGGCCACCACAGACCTTCCACACTCTGGTAACACCAGCACAGCATCGACCCAGCGGGCCCATACCTCCGTACCCAGGACACGTAAATCAGCTGTGTGTCCACCACTACAGGGAACCCAGGATAACCCACCACCCCAACAACAACAGGGACCTGGGGGCAGTGGTAGTGGGCACACGGTCCAGGGGACAGAGGCCCAGCAACACAGGGGAACTGGGAGGGCTGCTGTGCGACAGAGGGCGGACAGGCCTAGGGAACCCACTCTCCACGAGGCCCTCTCCTCCATCATGGGAGCATACCACCACTCCCAGGAGACCATGGCACCGGTCCTGGCCAAGTTTCAGGAGACCCAGCGCATGCAGGAGGAACAGTATTTGGGGTTCAGGGAGGAACTCAAAATCATCAGCTCCGCCCTGGGCACCATCGTTGGGGTGCTGAAGGAGATACTGAACACAGGGGGGACACCGTGGCACTCCAAGGGGCCCCTGACACTAGCATGGATGATGAACTGCCCACCACCTCCGCCGGCACTAGTGGACAGGAGGCACCGCCACAGGACCACCACACCAGCACCCCACCCCCTGCAGACAGAGAACTACCTCGCAAGTGGTCCCTGAGATCCAGGAACAGGACAGAGCACGATGCCAAGACCCCCGCCAAGAAATGAGACCACCCTGATTGTCATCCCACTGTCCCACTTTGTAACCCTGTCCATATTGGAACTGCCCCAGCTCCACTTCCTATGCCCATATGGGCAGTGCACCTGTGAGAGTAATAGACTGGACTCTGCCATGGACATTCCTCCACCATCACCCATCACCATTTAACTTCCCCCTCCAATATTTAGCACTTCAATAAAGACTCTTGAAGCACAAAACAATCTGGAGTCAGTCTGTGATTATGAAAATGTGTATTAGCAATGACAGTGAAAAAATCCGTCCTCAAATGTAATGTCAACATACCTATGTCACATATCTCAAGTCCATGAGGAATCTAAGCAGATGACACACGTTGGTAACCACACCTGTGAAACCGTAATGGAAATGTACAACTCAGTTACCATATACTGGTTGAAATCGACAGACAGGATAGAGGTAGAAGTGTGAAAGTACTTGTAGTAGGCAGGAATGTGTTCTCACCTGTGTGTCACTGGAAATATTGCTGGATAACTGAGTCCCTGTTGTCAATGTCTTCTTTCTCTGCTTCCTCCCCATCACTGTCCACAGGCTCCAGAGCTGCCACAACACCGTCATCTGGACCATCCTCCTGCAGAAAAGGCACCTGTCGTCGCAAAGCCAGATTGTGCAGAATACAGCAGGCCACGATGATCTGGCACACCTTCCTTGGTGAGTGGAATAGGGAACCACCTGTCATATGGAGGCACCTGAACCTGGCCTTCAGGAGGCCGAAGGTGCGTTCGATCACCCTCCTAGTCCGCCCATGGGCCTCATTGTAGCGTTCCTCTGCCCTGGTCCTGGGATTCCTCACTGGGGTCAGTAGCCATGACAGGTTGGGGTAACCAGAGTCCCCTAATAGCCACACCCGGTGCCTCTGGAGTTGACCCATCACATAAGGGATGCTGCTATTCCGCAGGATGTAGGCATCATGCACAGAGCCAGGGAACATAGCATTTACATGGGAGATGTACTGGTCTGTCAAACAGATCATCTGTACATTCATCGAATGATAACTCTTCCGGTTCCTGTACACCTGTTCACTCCTGTGGGGGGGACCAGAGCCACATGGGTCCCATCAATGGCACCTATGATGTTAGGGATATGTCCAAGGGCATAGAAGTCACCTTTAACTGTAGGCAAATCCTCCACCTGAGGGAAAACAATGTAGCTCCGCATGTGTTTCAGCAGGGCAGACAACACTCTGGACAACACGTTGGAAAACATAGGCTGGGACATCCCTGATGCCATGGCCACTGTTGTTTGAAATTACCCACTTGCAAGGAAATGGAGCACTGATAGCACCTGCACTTGAGGGGGGATCCGAGTGGGATGGCGGATTGCTGACATCAGGTCAGGCTCCAACTGGGTACACAGTTCCTGGATTGTGGCACGGTCAAACATGTAGGTGATGATTAAATGTCGCTCCTCCATTGTCAACAGGTCCACCAGCGGTTGGTACACCGGAGGATTCCGCCATCTCCTCACATGTCCCAGCGGACAGTGCCTAGGAAGGACAACAGCGACCACAGAGTCAAACAACTCAGAGGTATGTACCCACAGTCTACAAAGAACACGAAACATAATCCAAAAAGTTGCCTGTATGTGTGTTGAGTCTAGGCCTAGGTATGTGTGACGCAGTTGAAAATGAAGCCATGTGGGCCCCTGAAATGGCGGCTGCCTGACCTCTAAAGTGGGACAATGGGATGTGAGGTAACTGCGCTGGCGTTGCACAACTTTGCGGTAGGCGGACGAAGACCGCAGCGCAATGCTGCATTGGTTAACATTGGACCCTATGGGTCCCAGGAGCCAATGACGAAGTGCGCCGGCGGTGATGATACGCACCGCCGCGGACGTCACCGCCGCGGATGTCACCGCCATTTTCTAACTGTTGAATCACTCGATACCTGATCTTCGACAGGAGAGGACCTACACTGCAAGTGCTGCTGTGACCTCGGTCTGGAAGGGGCAATGGCTCGTGCATCTGGGGAAAGGGCCCCTGCCTTCACTGCACAGGAGTTGGAGAATCTCGTGGACGGGGTCCTCCCCTAGTACACGCTACTCCACGGTCCTCCAGACCAACAGATAAGTACACAGGGAGCACACTATATGGGCTATGCCTGAGTGTAGAGGGCTGGTTGTAAGAAGGAAGGGGCCACAGTTCTGTGTGCATGAAGGACTGTGAATGCATGTGCCACATGGCAAGGCTAGGGATGTGGGCCACTCACTTCGACGGTGCAGTTTCTAATGACTTCACTTCTTCCCCTGTACATTTCATGTAGGTCAGCGCCCACCAGAAGAAGGATATTTGGCGTGCCATCGCCAAGGACGTCCGGACCCTGGGGGTCCACCACAGACGGAGCACCCACTGCCGTTAAAGATGGGAGGAAATTCGCAGCTGGAGCAAGAAGACGGCGGAGGCTCAGCTGGGGATGGCCTCCCAACGTGGGAGGGGTACCCGTCGCACCATGACCCCCCTGATGTTCCGGATCCTGGCGATGGCCTACCCTGAGTTGGATGGGCGCTTGAGGGCATCACAGCAGACACAAGGGGGTGAGTACAACATCATTCTGCGGACTTTGCATGCAGTGAAGGGGTCTGGGTGGGGGAGGAGGGCTGTGGGTTCCCCTAGGCCAGGGTGAGTTCCGTAGGCTAGGCCCCTCCGTAATGCAGGCCATGTGGCACTCCACCCCACCTCTGTAGAGTGCCAAGTACAGGTATACATGCCCATGTGTCATCTATGTGTGCAGATGTACACCATAGCCATGTAGGCCATATCCCAGGTACTGCATCTGTAGAGCCCAAGAGTGCGGCGTAGTGCATGGGGCTGCTGTGTCTGTATTGTCCACCAACTGTAGCGGTAAGCCATGCAATCAACCTGTCTTTCTTCTGTCGCCCCCCCCCCTTTTTTTGGTCTCCCTGTTCTTGTGTGCATCAGCATCATCAGGCGGAGGTACAGTGGCACCGGAGCATGAGGGAGCTGCATCCCACATGGCCATGGAGGGCCACACCACGGACTCTGAATACACCAGTGGGACGGAGGGTGAGGGGAGCTTCACGGCGGTCACAGGATCTGCAACCAGCGACACGGACTCGTCCTCCGATGGGAGCTCCCTTGTGGTGGCGGCAAACTCTGTGCCCTCCACTTCTACAGGTACAGCCGCCACCTCCCCCTACCAGCACCGCCCTCCCAGCAGCCCCTCAGCCTTCGCCCCGTGCCTGCTCACCCAGGAGGGTGGGCATCACCTTCGCCCCAGGCACCTCAGCCCCTGCCCCTGTCACCTCTGCTGCCCTCAGTGAGGAGGCCATTGACCTCCTCAGGTCACTCACTGTTGGGCAGTCTACCATTTTGAATGCCATCCAGGGTGTAGAAATGGAATTGCAACACACAAATGCATTCCTAGAGGGCATTCATTCTGGTCAAGGTGGGGAAGGGGCAGAAGAAATCACCAAAGTCTGGGAGGAGCAGCACGGCTGAGAAGACCGCCATCATCCCGCTGCCCAGGAGGCCACCGCCAGCCCCATGGTCACTGGCCAGGAGGCCACTGCCAGAGTAAGTGCCCAGGAGGCCACCGCCAGCCCCATCGTCACTGGCCAGGAGGCCACCGCCAGAGTCAGTGCCCAGGAGGGCAGCCCCCATCGTCACTGGCCAGGAGGCCACTGCCAGAGTCAGTGCCCAGGAGGGCAGCACGATCGTCAGTGACCAGGAGGCCACCGCCAGCCACAGCCCAGCTGCCCAGGAGGGCCCGCCAGCCCCAGCCCAGCTGCACAATGAAGGACCGCCATGGCAAGCACCGCTGAACAGGGCAAAGACCGCTGAACAGGTCAGAAACTGCAAACTCAAGCACCGCTGAACAGGGCAAAGGCCGCCATGGCAAGCACCGCTGAACAGGGCAAAGACCGCTGAACAGGGCAAAGCCCGCTGAACAGGTCAGAAACTGCAAACTCAAGCACCGCTGAACAGGGCAAAGACCGCCATGGCAAGCACCGCTGAACAGGGCAAGCACCGCTGAACAGGGCAAAGACCGCTGAACAGGTCAGAAACTGCAAACTCAAGCACCGCTGAACAGGGCAAAGACCGCCATGGCAAGCACCGCTGAACAGGGCAAAGACTGCTGAATAGGTCAGAAACTGCAAACTCAAGCACCGCTGAACAGGGCAAAGACTGCTGTGACAAGCACCGCTGAACAGGGCAAGCACTGCTGAACAGGGCAAAGACCGCTGAACAGGGCAAAGACCGCTGAACCGGTCAGAAACTGCAAACTCAAGCACCGCTGAACAGGGCAAAGGCCGCCATGGCAAGCACCACTGAACAGGGTTAAGACCGCTGAACAGGGCAAAGACCGCTGAACAGGTCAGAAACTGCAAACTCAAGCACCACTGAACAGGGCAAAGACCGCCATGGCAAGCACCGCTGAACAGGGCAAGCACTGCTGAACAGGGCAAAGACCGCTGATCAGGGCAAAGACCGCTGAACAGGTCAGAAGCTGAAAACTCAAGCACCGCTGAACAGGGCAAAGACCGCCATGGCAAGCACCGCTGAACAGGGCACCGACAACTCAAGCACCGCTAGCCCATGAGCGACAGGGGCAGTGACGCAACTGGGACCGTCACGGGGAGAGTGATGCACTCTGGGCACCAGTCCCCCTCCAGAACCAGTGGAGACATGCATCCACTCCGTCTGTCCTTAACAGGATGAAGCACTTTGAGCACCAGTACCCTCCAGAACCAGTGGAGACATGCATCCACTGTCTGTCCTTAACAGGATGAAGCACTCTGGGCACCAGTCCCCCTCCAGAACCAGTGGAGACTGTTATCCACTTGAGAGACTGTGGCTTTGCACTCCCCAGGATGGCACAGTGGGCATGGAGCCCCGTCTTGGATCTGGGGTGGTGCACTCATCCGGCTGAGGTGCCCCCCCTCCCCTTCCCCCTGAGGTTACTGTATTTTGATATATTACAATGGTTGAACTCATTTCCTTTTGTGTTTGCATTCTTCCGGGGGGTTTGGGGGTTGTTACTGTAATGTTTGGATATGAATTGGTGTGTGTGTTGTAGTGGGTGAGGGTCGGGGTGGGGGTGTTGCGTGTGTGTGTCCCTGACTTTTGCCTCCCCCTCCCCTATGTCGTAGGTGCAGTACTCACTGTTGTCTTCGCCGCCGGCGTTGATGATGGTCATTTAGGAGCAGGAAGACTATCGCAGGAAGTATTTGGAGTTCCGGTTCCATGGTGTCAGCTTTCCTCGTGGGGTGTGTAGAGGTGAGGGTTTTCCCTTTGAAATGGCTGTTTCCGCCGTGTTTTTATCCACGGGGAATCCGCCCCGGAAAAGGTGGCAGATTGGTAGGTTGTGATACTGTGGGCGGTACATTGGCTTCTGCCTGTCTGTTGGCGGTGACCGCCAAGCTGTTTGTCTGTACCGCCGTGGCGGTTGGAGTGTTAAAGTGGCTGTCTTTGTTGGCGGTTTCTGCCACGGTCGTAATTGCTAAATTTTTACCGCCGGCCTGTTGGCGATCTTACCGCCGCTTTAACACCGTCCACCAGGGTTGCAATGACCCCCTAAGTGAAAAACATTACATGAAAAGGATCCCACAACAAAGTTAGACAGCTAGAGTTATTTTTAGTGAATAAATCAAGACCAACATGACAAAAATTGAATCAGTAGGCCTGGAGATATACAGTTTTTAAGTTTTAAATGAAAGTAGCTCCCAAAACAACAAAGCACCAGCTCTAGATATCTGGTTGCATTGGACTAGGACAAATTCAAAAGTTCAGGCCGACCACAATGGAATGCTGGCTGGCTACCGGGACCCAGTTAGGCCATCTATACACATTACCTTAAATCGTGGTTTGCGGAGTGGTGCGAGGCTCTGCATCGAGGATGCGTTGCGCGGCTGAGAGGATGTGTCAGTTCTGAGACGTTGTGAGGCTGCGCTGCAAAGTTCAGCATCATTGTCCAGGCTGCTGCCGGTGAGGGATGTGAGGGCCTGTGTCGAAGATGCATCATAGAGTGTCAGTTTCCATGGGCTATGACGTTATGTGGGTCTTTGCAAAGGGTCCAATCCACACAGTAGCGGTAATCTGTCAGCTCTGCTCAGGCTTGTGCCACTCAGCAGAGAAGATGTGTCAGTTGTGCTTGATCACCGAGGCTGGCAAAACACCTTACGCCCACTTCTAAGGGTCCTGGCTGGGGTAGCACCACTTGACAGGGGTGACTGACAGATGGCAGAGCCCAGGGGCAAGTTTGTTGGAAGCTTGTTGTGTGTCAGGAATCCCCAAGGTGCCTCCTGCCTTATCAGTCAGCATCCCCAGGGATTAGAATTAAATCTGACACCCTGGCTTCAGTTACACAATCCCAAAATTGACTGGGAAGCAAAGACAGTGACATTAGACTATAAACATTGCTGGCACTCCTGTTACCAAGACAAACCATTACTAGTGACACCCTTGCATTGTGGGTCCACGCATAGTACGACTATCAAGCCGGACGACACACTGGCCATTCCTGCACCGTATAAAGACTCCCATGATGTCTTTAGTGAACAGAAGGCCACCCAGCTGCCACCAAATAGGTCATACGATTGTCGTATAGACTTGATTCCAGGGGCAACGCTACCATGTAGTAGGGTGTATGCTCTTTCCGAGCCTGCGAATCAATACCTGCGAGACTACCTGGATGATCTATTGGCTAAGGGTTTCATTTGCCATTCAACTTCACCAGTATCATCGTCTTTGTTCTTCGTGCCCAAGAAGAATTGCGAGCTGTGCGCCTGTATGGATTATCACGCAGTGAACAAACTGACCATAAAAAATTGTTGTCCACTTCCGTTGATCCCGGTACTTTTAGATCAGGTACCTCAGTCGGCGATTTATACTAAACTGGACCTCCGAGACGCCTACCACTTGATCAGAGTGATGAAGGGGGATGAGTGGAAGATGGCGTTCCGAACTAAATTCGGACTCTTCGAGTACACAGTGATTCCCTTCGGGTTGTGTAGCACTCCTGCAACGTTTTAATTTTTCATCAATGAAGTGCTGTAGGAGTTTCTGGATATCTGTGTAGTGGTATACATAGACAACATTTTGATTTATTCGTCTTCCACTGAGTAACATATAGGGCATGTAAGAGCGGTTTTACAACGGCTTCATGAGCATCATCTCTTTGCCAAGCTGGAAATATGTTTTTCACGCTACAACTGTAGAATTCCTGGGATATGTGATCACTCTCGATGGAATTTCCATGGATAGGTCCAAGGTACAGGCCATCCTGGATTGGGTAGCCCCAAGATCGATCAAGGAAGTGCAACAGTTTTTGGGCTTCGCAAATTTTTATCGGAGATTTATACCCCACTTTTCTACCGTGGTATCTCCCATAACTCGTCTCCTACGGAAAGGGGTTAAGTTCCTCTGGGATGCAGAAGCTGAGAAAGCCTTCCAACATCTTAAAAACACATTCACTGAAGCACCCATTCTCCATCATCCCGACCCGGCTCAGCCATTTTTCGCGGAAGCAGATGCTTCCCGAATGGCAGTGGGTGGTGTCTTGTCCCAACTAGATCCTGAGTCTGGGCATTTCCATCCAGTAGCTTACTTCTCAAGAAATTGCTACCCGCAGAGCAAAACTACACAGTAGTGGAGCGGGAACTTCTGGCCATCAAGCTTGCCTTCCAGGAATGGCGTCACCACCTACTAGGAGCTAGATACACCGTAAACATTTACACAATCATAGTAATTTACAGTTTTTTCAAGTGACCAAGGCCCTGACACTTCATCAATTACGCTGGCTTCTGTTTTTTAACGAGTTTGACTTCGTAATCACCTATAGGCCCGGTACCACACAACAAAAGGCAGACATGTTGTCTAGGATGGGTTTCTCTTCTGATGTTGCACTAGAACAGGTCAGAAGCATTAAACCCCTAGAAAAAATCATGGCTGTGTGCACTTCCCAAGAGTTCCTTGAGAAAATACGGGTAGCCCAACACAAGGTTCCCTGTTCAACTGATGTGTATGAAAAAGAGGGTTTACTATACCATGCTGATCAGTTGTACTTCCCTACCAAAGAATTACGGGATACAGAGTTACATTGGGGACATGATTCTGTCCTCGCAGGTCACCCGGGTGAGAAAAAGATGTTAGATCTCTGTCAAAGATGGTTTTGGTGGCCCACCCTTGTGCAGGATGTCAGAAGCTACATCCAGACTTGTTCCATCTGTGTGTGGGCTAAAACCCCACATACTCCAGCCACAGTATTGTTACTTCCTCAAAACCTGACTTCTTCAGAACTCTACATAGCCAGAGCCATCCCTGAAGGCTACAAAATCACCAGAAGAGACCGCACCAACAAACCAGGAGGAGGAATCACCATAGTCCACAAAAGCACCATCAACGTCTCGAGCAGCACCCATGTCACCCTCAACCTCGCAGAGTACCTCCACTTCAAAATACACATCAACGCTAACACCACCCTCAAAGGAACTCTGATCTACAGACCACAGGTCCCCGTTCTCAATTCTGCGATGCCATCGCCGACATCATCAGTGCCAACGCCCTCGACACCACAGAATACATCCTCCTCGGCGACCTGAACTTCCACCTAGAAAACAACAACGACACCAACCTGCTGGACAACCTCACAAACCTCGGCCTCAAACAACTCGTCACTTCACCCACCCACTCCGGAGGCCACGCACTCGATCCCGTCTTCTAAGCCAGCAACCATGTCTCCTTCAGCCACACCACCGAACTCAGCTGGAAAGACCACCGCTGCATCCACTTCTCCTACCAGAAACCAGTCACTCACCACCACCGCACACAACCCCCCCCCGACGCAACTGGAGCAAAATATCAACGGATCAACTGATTTCCATTATCGCCCGGGCCCCACCCCCTGGGACCCCGGATCCCAACACAGCCGCCACCAACCTGCATCGCTGGATAGAAGACTGCGCCAACACCCTTGCATTGCTCCAAAAAAAAAAAAACACCCTCCACAGAATCATGGCCAGCTGGTTCACCCCAGACTTACAGACTTACAGGAATCCAAACGACTATGTCACAGAATGAAAGAAACCTGGCACCTTGAACCTACCAACTCCAACCACATTGATTTCAAGGATGCCATACACAAACATCACCAACTGATCCGCACCACCAAAAGGACCAACTTCAAAAACCGCATTGGCACCAATGCTCACAACAGTAAAGAGCTCTTCGGCATCATCAAAGAGCTATCCACTCCCAGGACCTGCTCCAACGAACCCACTTCCATCAAAAGATAGAAGAAATCCACAACAGTTTCAACCCCCAGATCCACCAGCTGACTACAAACACCCACGAACCCAACGCCCCAAGCAACACCCAGCTCCTCCACACCTGGACCTGTATCAACAAAGAAGCCACCGCCAACACCATGGCCTCCATCCACTCCGGATCACCATCGAACTCCTGCCCACACCATATCATCAATAAAGCAACCATCATCATCGCTCCCCACCTCTGCAACACCATCAACAGCTCCTTCGAGTCAGCCACCTTCCCAGAAAGATGGAAGCACGCAGAAGTCAACGCCCTGCTGAAGAAGCCCAAGGCAGACCCAGACGACCCCAAGAACTACCGGCCGATCTCCCTCCACCCCTTCCCGGCCAAGGTCATCGAAAAAATCGTGAACAGCCAATTATCCTGGTTCCTGGAAGACAGCAAGGCACTCAACACCTCCCAATCCGGATTCTGCAAAACCCACAGCACCGAGACCGCACTCATTGCTGCCACTGACGACATCAGGAACATGCTCGACGAAGGAGAAACAGCAGCACTCATCCTCCTGGACCTCTCCGCAGCCTTCGACACAGTATGTCATCACACACTCTCCGCACAGACCTCCACAACACTGGAATCTGAGACAAGGCACTCAACTGGATCTTGTCATTTCTCGCAGGCTGAACCCAGAGAGTCCGCCTTCCACCGTTCCTTTCAGAAGCCTCCAGAATCATCTGTGGCGTCCCCCAAGGATCATCGCTCAGCCCCACGCTCTTCAACGTTTACATGGCCCCACTCGCCAACATCGCACGAACCCACCTCATCAACATAGTTTCCTACGCAGACGACACTCAGCTAATCCTCTCCCTCACGAAAGACCCTACAATTGCAAAGAACAACCTCCACAACGGACTTCACGCCATCGCCAGCTAGATGGAATCAAGCCGCCTCAAGTTAAACACAAACAAGACAGAGATCCTTATCTTTGGCTCCAACCCCTCAGCATGGAACGACTCCTGGTGGCCCACCTCCCAAGGATCCGCACCCTCACCCACCACCCACGCACCCAACGTGGGATTCATCTTGGACTCCACACTCAGCATGACTCAGCAGATCAACGCCAGCTCCTCTTCCTGCTACAACACTCTCCACATGCTTCGCAAAATCTTCAAGTGGATTGCCGTTGAAACCAGGAAAACTGTCACCCATGCCCTGGTCAGCAGCCGATTGGACTACGGAAATGCCCTATATGCAGGAACAACAACCAAACTCAAAACAAAACTGCAAAGAATCCAGAACTCATCCGCCCGCCTCATTCTTGACATCCCACGCCGCAACCACATCTCCCTCCACCTCAGAGACCTACACTGGCTACCAGTATCAAAGAGGATCACCTTCAAACTCCTCATCCATGCACACAAAGCCCTCCACAACACAGGTCCAGCCTACCTCAACGATAGACTCACCTTCCACACCCCCACCCGCAAGCCTCGCCTCAGTCCCCCGCATCCGCTGCACCACCGCCGGAGGAAGATCCTTCTCTCACCTAGCTGCAAGACCTTGAACTCCCTACCGCTCCACCTTCGCCAGACCCAAGACCTCTTGACATTCAGGAAACGCCTTAAGACATGGCTTTACAACCAGTAGCTCCCCCCCCAACGCCTTGAGACCCAAACGGGTGAGTAGTGCGCATTATAAATCCTTTGATTGATTGATTGACTTCCCATGCCAATTCCGGTCACCCCATGGTATACCATCAGTATGGATTTTATTTCTGATCTCCCAGCTTCCAATGGACACACTGTCTTATGGGTGGTTGTAGATTACCTAACTAAAATGGCTCATTTTGTTGCATTAAAATGCCTCCCTACGGCTTCCGAGCTCTCTGATTTGTTTGTCCCACACATTGTACGGCTTCATGGGTTGCCCACCACAATTGTTTCCGATCATGGCCCCCATTTCACGGTTTTGGCATAGCTTCTGTTCCTCTGTCGGTATGGACGTCTGCTTGTCCTCTGCATATTATCCACAAACGGATGGGCAGACGGAATGTGCCAATAAATCGCTGGAACAAATCCTGAGATGTTACATTGAAACATGGTTGACTGAGTGGGATAAGGCTTTTCTTCTGTTTGAATTTGTATATAACAACAGTGTCCACATGGCTAGAGGAGTATCCCCATTTTACTGTTTGTTTGGTCTGCACCCAAGAATGCTAGCTATAACTGGGTCCCAAACATCCACAAGAGTCCCATCAGTACAGAAACACCATAAAGAGTTACAGAAGATTCAAAAACAAGTACAACACAATTTAAAACTCTACCAAGACAAAGTTAAAAAAAAACAAGCAAACAAAAGAAGGACACCTGCTCCAATCATGTGTGGCTCTCCTAAAAAAATCTACATCTTGCAGGATCCAGAAAATTAAACCCCTGATTTCTAGGCCCCTTTCCTATTGCCAAAATCATCAATCCTGTGGTAGTAGAACTGACATTGCCATATGATTTCAAGGTACACCCCATGTTTCATGTGTCGTTACTCTGTCCCTATTGCCCTGATACCCGCAATGCCCCACCACCTCCCCTGGCTAAAGTACACGGGCAATGGGAATTTGAAGTGGCCAAAATTCTTGACTCCAGGCGCGTCCGTGGTGTTCTACACTATTTATTGGCTTGGAAAGGCTATGGGCCTGATGTCAATTCCTGTGAACCCGCATCCACAGTTCATGCTCCATGTCTTACTAAAAAACTCCATCTCTTTCACCCTTCCCAGCCCCGCCCTTTTAGAGGGTCCTTGGTGGGGAGGACTGTCAGGAATCCCCAAAGTGCTTCCTGCGTTATCTGTCGGCATCCCCAGGGATTAGGGTTAAATCAGGTCTCTGTTCTTGGTTAAACCTTCATGTTTCTAAGTAAACATAATGGTGGTCATTACAACCCTGGCGGACAGTGTTAAAGCGGCGATAAAACAGGCAAAAAGGCCGGCGGAACTTTTTTGGGAATTACGACTGTGGCGGAAACCGCCAACAAAGACAGCCACTTTAACACTCCGACCGCTACGGCGGTACAAACAAACAGCGCGGCGGTCACCGCCAACAGACAGGCGGAGGACAATGTACCGCCCACACTATTATGACAGTCCAATCCGCCACCTTTTCCGGGGTGGATACACCGTGGATAAAAACACGGTGGAAACAGGAATTTAGAAGGGAAATCGCTCACCTCTACACACTCCACGAGGAAGGAGGACACCATGGACCCGGAACTCCAAATCTCCCTGCGATAGTCTTCCTGCTCCTGTACCAGAAGCACCGACGCCGGCGGCAAAGACGACGGTGAGTACTGCACCTACGACACAGGGGGGGGATTGAAAAAACAGGGACACACACACGCAACATCCCCACCCTCACCCACTACAACACACACACTAATGCATAGCTATACCTTATAGGCACACCCCCTAACCCCCCCGGAAGAATGCAAAGACAAAAGGAAATGAGTGTAACCAATGTAATATATCAAAATTCAGTGAACAAAAATATACATATATACACTATTAACAAAATATACACCAAGAATAGTAGTCCTGATATTGCACCATTCATAGTCCGTGGACCACTGGGCCCAAAATGCATGGGCGAGGCCCACACACGATACCAGATTAAAACAGAGAGAACACTGGAGGGGCATCAGATAGAAATACAACAGGCACCTCAGGGGGAAGGGAAGGGGGGGGGCAACTCAGCCGGATGTGTGCACAACGCCAGATCCACGAGGGGGCTCCATACCCATTGATGTATCCTGGGGAGTGAAAAGCCACAGTCTCTCAAGTCTCTACAGTGGGTGGGTTGCCCACTGCTGCATCCTGGGGAGTGCAAAGCCACAGTCTCTCAAGTCTCTACAGTGGGTGGGTTGCCCACTGCTGCATCCCGGGGAGTGCAAAGCCACAGTCTCTCAAGTCTCTACAGTGGGTGGGTTGCCCACTGTCTAATCCCGGGGAGTGCAAAGCCACAGTCTCTCAAGTCTCTACAGTCGGTGGGTTGCCCACTGCTGCATCCTGGGGAGTGCAAAGCCACAGTCTCTCAAGTCTCTACAGTGGATGGGTTGCCCACTGCTGCATCCTGGGGAGTGCAAAGCCACAGTCTCTCAAGTGAATAACATTCTCCACTGGTTTCTGGAGGGGGACTGGTGCCCAGAGTGCTTCATCCTGCCAAGGACTGAGGTAGTGGATGTATTTCTCCACTGGTTCTGGAGGGGGCTTGGTGCCCAGAGTGCGTCATCCTGCCAAGGACAGACCCAGTGGATGTATCTCTCCACTGGTTCTGGAGGGGGCTTGGTGCCCAGAGTGCTTCATCCTGCCAAGGACGGACGTAGTGGATGTGATAATCCACTGGTTCTGAAGGGGGACTGGTGCCCAGAGTGCTTCATCCTGCCAAGTAAAGACGTAGTGGATGTATTTCTCCACTGGTTCTGGAGGGGGACTGGTGCCCAGAGTGCTTCATCCTGCCAAGGACGGACGTAGTGGATGTGATAATCCACTGGTTCTGGAGGGGGACTGGTGCCCAGAGTGCTCCATCCTGCCAAGGACAGACGTAGTGGATGTATTTCTCCACTGGTTCTGGAGGGGGACTGGTGCCCAGAGTGCATCAATCACCCCGTGACGGTTCCAGTTGCGTCAGTGCCCCTGCCGCTCATGGGCTAGCGGTGCTTGAGTTGGCGGTCCTTGCCCTGTTCAGCGGTGCTTGCCCTGTTCAGCGGTGCTTGATTTGGCGGTCCTTGCCCTGTTCAGCGGTGCTTGAGTTGGCGGTCCTTGCCCTGTTCAGCGGTGCTTGCCCTGTTCAGCTGTGCTTGATTTGACGGTCCTTGCCCTGTTCAGCGGTGCTTGCCCTATTCAGCGGTGCTTGATTTGGCAGTCCTTGCCCTGTTCAGCGGTGCTTGCCCTGTTCAGCGGTGCTTGAGTTGGCGGTCCTTGCCCTGTTTAGCGGTGCCTGCCCTGTTCAGCGGTGCTTGCCCTGTTCAGCAGTGCTTGATTTGGCGGTCCTTGCCCTGTTCAGCGGTGCTTGCCCTTTTCAGCAGTGCTTGCCCTGTTCAGCGGTGCTTGAGTTGGCAGTCCTTGCCCTGTTCAGCGGTGCTTGCCCTGTTCAGCGGTGCTTGAGTTGGCAGTCCATGCCCTGTTCAGCAGTGCTGGCCCTGTTCAGCGGTGCTTGATTTGGCGATCCTTGCCCTGTTCAGCGGTGCTTGCCCTGTTCAGCGGTGCTTGAGTTGGCGGTCCTTGCCCTGTTCAGCGGTGCTTGCCCTGTTCAGCGGTGCCTGACTTGGCGGTCCTTGCCCTGTTCAGCGGTGCTTGACTTGGCGGTCCTTGCCCTGTTCAGCGATGCTTGCCCTGTTCAGCGGTGCCTGACTTGGCGGTCCTTGCCCTGTTCAGCGGTGCTTGACTTGGCGGTCCTTGCCCAGTTCAGCGGTGCTTGCCCTGATCAGCGGTGCCTGGGGAGGGAGGAGGGAGACGACGAGGAAGGGGACACAGTGGAGGCAGTGGATGTTTGTGTGTCTGTATGTGTGTGATGCTTGCGTGAGTGCCTGTGGGATGTGTGGTGCTTATGTTTGCCTGAGCTTCCCTTGTGTGGTGAGGTGTGTGCAGGCTGGTCTGATGGTGTGCTTGGGATAGGCAGAGGTACAGGTGATTGGGTCTGGGTGGAGGAAGTTGGAGGGGGGAGGCTAGACACAGGGACAATGGCTGACATCAGTGCTGAGGCCAGAGTTTGAAATGATTGGTGAAGGGCCGCCTGACCAGAATGAATGCACTCCAGGAATGCATTTGTTTGTTGCAACTGCCTTTCTACACCCAGGATGGCATTCAAAATGGTAGACTGCCCAACAGTGAGTGACCTGAGGAGGTCAATGGCCTCCTCACTGAGGGCAGCAGGGGTGACAGGGGCAGGGGCTGAGGTGCCTGGGGCGAAGGTGATGCCCACCCTCCTGGGTGAGCAGGCACGGGGTGAAGGCTGAGGGGCTGCTGGGAGGGCGGTGCTGGTAGTGGGGGTGGCGGCTGTACCTGTAGAAGTGGGGGGCACAGATGTTGCCGCCACCACAAGGGAGCTCCCATCGGACAACGAGTCTGTGTCGCTGGTTTCAGCTCCTGTCCCCGCCGTGATGCTCCCCTCGCCCACTGGTGTATTCTGAGTCCGTAGTGTGGCCCTCCATGGTCATGTGGGATGCAGCTCCCTCGTGCTCCGGTGCCACTGCTCCTCCGCCTGTGGATGCTAATGCACACAAGAACAGGGAGACCACAAAAAAGGGGGGGGACAGAAGAAAGACATGTTGAGTGCATGGATTACCGCTACCGTTGGCGGACAAGACAGACACAGAAGCCCCCTGCACTACGTCGCGCTGTTGGGCTCTACAGTGCAATTCCTGGGAAATGGCCTACAAGGCTATGGACGACATATGCACACATAGATGACACAGGTGCATGAATAGCTGTGCTTGGCACTCTACAGCGGTAGGGTGGGGGGCCACAGGACCATGCCTTATGGAGGGGCCTAGGCTACGGAATTAGCCCTGGCCTAGGGAAACCCACAGCCCTCCTTCCCCACCCAGACACCTCTACTGCACGCAAAGTCAGCTGAATGAGAGTGTACTCACCCCCTTGCGTCTGCTGTGATGCCCTCAAGCACCCATCCAACTCCGGGTAGGCCACCGCCAGGATCCTGAACATCAGGGGGGTCAAGGTTCGACGGGCACCCATCCCACGTTGGGAGGCCATCCCCAGCTGAGCCTTCGCCGTCTTCTTGCTCCAGCGGCGAATGTCCTCCCATCTTTTACGGCAGTGGGTGCTCCGTCTGTGGTGGACCCCCATGGTCCGGACGTCCTTGGCGATGGCACGCCAAATATCCTTCTTCTGGTGGGTGCTGACCTACATGAAATGTACAGGGTAAGAAGAGAAGTCATTACCAACTGCGCCATCAAAGTGAGTCACCCCCATCCCTACCCTTGCCATGTGGCACATGCACCCACCATCTTTCATGCACACAGCACTCTGCCCCCTTCCTTCTTACAAACAGCCCTCTCCACACAGGCATAGCCCATATAACATGCTCCCTGTGTACTTACCTGTTGGTCTGGAGGACCGTAGAGTAGCGTGTACTGGGGGAGGACCCCATCAACGAGCTTCTCCAACTCCTCCACAGTGAAGGCAGGGGCCCTTTCCCCAGACGCACGAGCCATTGTCTCTTCCAGACCGAGGTCACAGCAGCACTTGCAGTGTAGATCCTCTCCTGTCGAAGATCAGGAATCGAGTGATTGAACAGATAGAAAATGGCGGTCACGTCCGCGGCGTTCACGTCCGCGGCGGTGCGTACCATCACCGCCGGCATACATCGTCACTGGCTCCTGGGACCCATAGGGTCCAATGTTAACCAATGCAGAATTGCGCCGCGGTCTCCGACCGCTTATCGCGATGGTGAACAACGCCAGCGCAGTTACCTCACATCCCATTGTCCCACTTTAGAGGTCAGGCAGCCGCCATTTCAGGGGCCCACATGGCCTAATTACCACCTGCGTCACACATACCTAGGCCTAGTCTCAACACACATACAGGCCACCTTTTGTGTATGAATGGTGTTCTGTGCAGACTGTGGGTACATACCTCTGAGTTGTTTGACTCTGTGCTCGCTGTTGCCCTTCATAGGCACCGTCCGCTGGGACATGTGAGGAGATGGCGGAATCCTCCGGTGTACCGACCGCTGGTGGACCTGTCGACAATGGAGGAAAGAAATTTGATTATCACCTACAGGTTTGACCGTGCCACAATCCAGGAACTGTGTACTCAGTTGGAGCCAGACCTGATGTCAGCAGTCCGCCATCCCACAGGAATCCCCCCTCAAGTGCAGGTGCTATCAGTGCTCCATTTCCTTGCAAGTGGGTCTTTTCAGACAACAGTGGCCATGGCATCAGAGATGTCCCAGCCTATGTTTTCCAACGTATTGTCCAGAGTGTTGTCTGCCCTGCTGAAACACATGCGGAGCTACATAGTTTTCCCTCAGGTGGAGGATTTGCCTACAGTGAAAGGTAACTTCTATGCCCTTGGACATATCCCCAACATCATAGGTGCCATTGATGGGACCCATGTGGCTTTGGTCCCGCACCCCACAGGAGTGAACAGGTGTACAGGAACAGGAAGAGTTATCATTCCATGAATGTACAGATGGTATGTTTGGCCGACCAGTACATCTCCCATGTGAATGCCATGTTCCCTGGCTCAGGGCATGAAGCCTACATCCTGCGGAATAGCAGCATCCCTTATGTGATGGGGCAACTCCAGAGGCACCGTGTGTGGCTATTAGGTGACGCTGGTTACCCCAACCTGTCATGGCTACTGACCCCAGTGAGGAATCCCAGGACAAGGGCAGAGGAACGCTACAATGAGGCCCATAGTCGAACTAGGATGGTGATCGAGCGGACCTTCGGACTCCTGAAGGCCAGGTTCAGGTGTCTGCATATGACAGGTGGATCCCTATTCTACTCACCAAAAAAGGTGTGCCAGATCATCGTGGCCTGCTGTATGCGTCGCAACTTAGCATTGCGACGACAGGTGCCTTTTCTGCAGGGGGATGGTCCAGATGGCGGTGTTGTGGCAGCTGTGGAGCCTGTGGACAGTGATGAGGAGGAAGCAGAGGAAGAAGACATGCAGAACAGGGACTCAGTCATCCAGCAATATTTCCAGTGAAACACAGGTGAGAATACATTCCTGCCTACTACATGTACTTTAACACTTCTACCTCTATCCTGTCTGTCGATTTCACCCAGTGCATGGTCACAGAGTTGTCACTTTCCCTTACAGTTTCACAGGTGTGGGTCCCAACGTGTGTCATCTGCTTAGATTCCTCATGGACTGGAGCTGTGTGACATAGGTATGTTAACATTACTATTTCATGAACATTTTGGCACTGTAATTGCAAATACACTATTTCGAAATCACAGACAGACTCCAGATCTTTTGGTGCTTTAGGTGTGTTTATTTCAATGCAAAATATTGGAGGGGGAAGTTAAATGGTGAGGGGTGGTGGCGGAGGAGTGTCCATGGCAGAGTCCAGTCTTAGTCTCACAGGTGCATTGCCCATATGGGCATAGGAAGTAGAGCTGGGGCAGTTTCCATATGGACAGGGTGACAAAGTGGGACAGTGGGATGACAATCAGTGTGGTCTCATTTCTTGGCGGGGGTCTTGGCATCGTGCTCTGTCTTGTTCCTGGATCTCAGGGACCGTTTGCGGGGTGGTTCTCCGTCTGCAGGGGGTGGGTGGGGTGCTGGTGTGGTGTTCCTGTGGCGGTGCCTCCTGTCCACTAGCGCTGGCGGAGGTGGTGGGCAGTTCATCGTCCATGCTAGTGTCAGGGGCCCCTTGTAGTGCCACAGTGTCCGTCCTGGTGTTGAGTACTTCCTTCAGCACCCCTATGATGGTGCCCAGGGCGGAGCTGATGGTTCTGAGTTCCTCCCTGAACCCCAAATACTGTTCCTCCTGTATCCGCTGGGTCTCCTGAAACTTGGCCAGTACCATTGCCATCGTCTCCTGGGAGTGTTGGTAGGCTCCCATGATGGAGGAGAGGGCCTCGTGGAGAGTGGGTTCCCTTGGCCTGTCCACCCCCTGTAGCACAGCAGCCCTCCCAGTTCCCTGTGTTCCTGGGCCTCCGTCCCCTGGACCGTGTGCCCACTGCCAATGCCCCCAGGTCCCTGTTGTTGTTGGGGTGGTGGGTTATCCTGGGTTTCCTGTAGTGGTGGACACACAGCTGATTGGCCTGTCCTGGGGACGGAGGTATGGGCCTGCTGGGTGGGTGCTGTGCTGGTGTTTCCAGAGGGGGGAAGGTCTGTGGTGGCCTGTGCCTGTGTGAGGGGAACCGACTGTCCCGAGGCCCACAATGGTCCGGGCTGGTCATCTATGGCCAGATGTAGGAAGAAAACATTTTGCGAGGTGCAAATTGCGAGTCCCATCGACTCGCAATTTGCACCTCATAAAAATGTTATGCAGAAAGGTATCTCAGACACCTTCTGTGACTCGCTATGGGGCCCCATAGCGAGTCTAGGCACTCACGGGGATGGTGGCCTGCTGGAGACAGCAGACCACCATGTCTGTGACTGCTTTCTTAATAAAGCAGTTTTTTTTTCTTTTTGCAGCCCGTTTTCCTTAAAGGAAAACGAGCTGCAAATAGGAAAAATACCGAAACCTTCTTGTTTCGGTTTTTTTCAGAGTAGGCAGTGGTCCATAAGACCACTGCCTGCTCAGAAAAAATACTTTTGTTTGCATTCACAAAGGTGAAGGGGTCCCATGGGGACCCCTTCCCGTTTGCGAATGAGTTACCATCCACTTCAAGTGGATGGTAACTGCGAGTTGATTTGCGACCGCTTTCGCGGTCGCAAATCAACTCTGCATCGCGATGCGGTCACAAATAGGAAGGGCACACCCCTTCCTATTTGCGAGTCAGAAACACATTTTGCGAGTCGGTTCCGACTCGCAAAATGTGTTTCTGCATCGCGTGAGGCCTTTTGCGCCTTGCAAACGGCGTTTTTTGCTGTTTGCAAGGTGCAAAATGCTACCTACATCTGGCCCTTAGATTCCAGTGGACAGAGGTGCTGTCATCACTGTGGGCCTCTTCTGTGGGTGGAGTGGACATGACTGGACCCTCCTGTCTGGTGACGTTGTGTAGTGGTCCTGCAGGGGTGTAAAGGCATGATTATTGCATCTGTGTGTGTCATGGTGTGCAATGGGTGGGTGACCGTGTACCCCAGTGCTGGCATTCCTGTGTGTGAGCTTGTGTGATGATGGTTTAGGGGGGTGTATGGGTATGTGCAGTGGGCATGCTTTAGTGATGGGTGTCCATGCGTTGTTGTTGCATGCAGGGCTTGGTGTTGGGATGTGTGGTTTGTGATATCGGTACATTTGGGAGGAGTTGGAGTGATAGGGGTGAGGGCGAGGGTGGGGGTATGTGATAGCATGCGGGTAGGGTGGGGGTTGTAATAGTTAAGATTTGACTTACCAGAGTCCATTCCTCCACCGACTCCTGCAAGGCCCTCAGGAGGCAGAATCGCCAAGACCTGCTCCTCCCATGTTGTTAGTTGTGGGGGAGGAGGTGGGGGTCCGCCGCCAGTCCGCTGAACTGCCTGGTGGTGTCTTGAGACCACGGAACCCACCTTCCCCCGTAGGTCGTTCCACCTCTTCCTGATGTCCTCCCGATTTCTTGGGTGTTGTCCCACTGCGTTGACCCTGTCGACTATTCTTCGCCATAGCTCCATCTTCCTTGCAATGGAGGTGTGCTGCACCTGTGATCCAAATAGCTGTGGCTCTACCCGGACGATTTCCTCCACCATGACCCTAGCTCCTCCTCCGAAAACCTGGGGTGTCGTTGCCGTTCCATGGGGTGGTGTGTGTGATGTGTGGGGTGGTGTGTGTGGTGATAAGTGTGGTGATATGTAGTGGTGTGTGGTGTTTTGGGCGTGGAAGTTGTGTGGGTGATGGTGTTGTGTGCCTGTGGATGCTAGTTTGTTGATGGTGGTGTCTCTCTCTGGCCTTCTCTCTGTAATTGTGGTCATAGGGATTTGTGGGTGATGTGGGTGTGTGTTTTATATTGTATTGGGTGTGTGGGAGTGGTGTGTGTATGTGTATCAGGTGTGTGTATTTTGAATTGTCCAATGTGGCTGTGTTTTGTAATAGTGTGTGTATTTTGAGCGCGGCAGTGTTTACCGCCTATGGAATACCGCGGTTGAAAGACCACCGCGTGGATTCGTGTGTCGTGATAGTGTGGGCGTATTCCTGTTGGTGTGACGGTGGAGGTTTTGTTTTCGCCAGTTTATCATTGACCTTTGGTGTGGCAGACTTGTGTGGGTGTCTGAATTTTGTCAGATTCCGAGATGTGGGTCATAATAGCTGTGGCGGAATTCCGCGGCCGCAGCAGTGTGTTGGCGGTCTTCTGCACAGCGGTAAGCGGCTTTTACCGCCAATGTTGTAATGACCGCCAATGTGCTGTGTTACACAATTGGTTTTACCAGTGCTTGTTTTACCAATGCTTGTTTGCTAATGTGAGCAGGTGTAGACATGTGCTTCTAATTGGGCGTGGTGTAGACATGTGCTTCCAATTGGGTGTGGTAACTCATCCACATGTGGAAACTCAACTGCTTTCCTGATTGACTATAAATAGCAGAATGAAGCATGCGTCCCTACTTGGCTTTGTTTTGCTTCCTGATCTCAGCATCTGAATTGGCACTCCAGCCCCTGCTGTCATCCTCGTATTCAGGACTTTTGAGGCAATTCTTTTCTTTGTTCCTGTACCAGCTGACACCAGGCATTCCTCCAGCACTCCGTGAAAAGACTGCACCTAAGTGACTAGTATTCTCCAGGGAGTTTGTTCTTTGAGCGTCGTGCTTTCCTAGAACAGTTGGTGTATTTCAGACCTCGTATTTTGGCAGAGTGCTTATCTTGAAGAGACAAATGCATTTCTGAACATTCTACATTATTATTGTCGTTACTTGCCTAAATGTGCTTCAGGAATTCTGCTTGAGCTCATGTACTACAAAAAGTGACAGTGCAATTTTAAAAGGAACATTTACGTGACTTTTCTTTTTCTAATAGCATATCACTTGTATTTAAATTGTGTCATTCATGCCTGTGTTTCAGGTTTGAGGAATTTGATTTTGAATGGTTTTTCACACACACAGTGAAACCAACCCAAACTGTGCCACCCTAACTGTTTAAACCCAGAGTGGACATTTGTATTTCTTGGATTGCTTTTGTTCCTTTTAGTTTAACCCTATGCATTCAGGAAAGTTATACGTCATATAATTAATGCCCTTGTTTGTCTTTCTAAGTGCAACCACAGCTCTAATTGTAGTGTGAAACAGTGAATCTCTGTGAAGCCAGCCCTAGTGTTGCAGCACTTATTGTTGTGGTACTCAGTTTGGGTTTTTGGCAATGCAGTGTTAGTAATTGTGCCAACAGTTATTATTATCCAAGAAAAGTGCTGGAGCATCCTGGTGTTCTTCTACTGCTCCTGTGCCCATATCAGAAAGAGAGATTCAGTTTCAAGGCATTTGAGTGCACTAACTCTACTATTTCTCTGTAAACAATGACCTGCCCCGCTGAAGATACAGGGTGCCTGGCTGGACCGGCAAGACGTGGCAGTGTTTTGTCTCTTTCTCTTCCACTCCCCCTCTTCTTTTGGGACAACTGCTGGGGTTTCTGTGTCCACCAGTAAGTGCTGAGAGGTGTTCCAGGAGGTCGGGGCATACCATCCCCCCTGCAGACATCCTGCTTTTCAGGTGAGTGGCCCCGTCTCGACATTGTGTCCCTAAGGTTTCAGATCAGGATGCCAGCCAGCAAGCCCTTGGAGTCACTCAGGGTTCTGAGTTCAGGAGATGTGGGTCCAATCCACCTCATCCAGGAAAAAGGGCTGCAGCAGCAGGTCAGAACAGCGGGCCATTAGTCCCATAGAGCAGCAGTCCAGAAGAGTGGCCTTCCTTTCAGCAGCAAAGCAATCTTTCTTCCTGGCAGAGTAACCACAGGTCCAGAAGTGTACTGAAGAGTTGGCTTTTGAGGTCCACTATTTATACCCTGTGTCTTTGATGTAGGGAGAAACTTCTAGATGCATATCTGTGAAGTGTACAGGTGCCCTGCTTTCCTGGCCTGGCTCTTGACTAACTGCATGGGGCATGCAGGCCTCTGTGTGAAGGCAGGACACAGCCAATTCAAATGTATGTAGGGCTGGGCCCAGCTCCTCCCTTCTGTCCTGTCAGTGATGGCCCATCCAGGCACACCTAAGTTCCCTATTGTGTTTGGCTGTCTAGGAGGAATACACAAAGCCCAACTGTCACCCACGCCTAGTCACGTGACCCAGAGACCGGCTGTAGGCACTAAATAGCTAAGGTAGGCACTTTAAGAAGTGGGATTTTCAAAATTGTCATTTAAAATCCGACTTCACCATAAACTGGGATTTTCATTACAATTCCAAAGACAACAAGCATGAGTTGGTTACCTGTTCACATTTGAAAATTATACTTATAAAATGTAGTAACGTAACTCCAATGTAATCCTGTGGGAGTGGTAGGCCTTGCAGTAGTGAAAAACAATTTTATGAGTTGTTCACTACCAGAGCATGTAAAACTTAAAAGTACATTTCCAATGTTTTTAATCAATCTACGCCATGCCCTCTGGGTTGTCGAGGGCCTGCCATAGAGATGACTTATGTGTATTGAAAGGGAAGGTTTCTGCCTGGGAAAAGGTTTAGTTCGCCAAGTCGATGTGACAGTTTAAAACTGCAAACACAGGCTGCAAAGGCATACCTGAGATATGTTTCAAGTGCTACTTAAGTGGGCGGTACATCGCTGCTGCAGGCCCACTTGTAGAATTTAATTTACAGGCCCTGAGCACAGGTAGTGACACCTTGCTAGGGATTTACAAGTAAACTAAGGGGCATATTTAAGAGCCCTTAGCGTCTCCTTGCACCACATTAGGGTCTTTTTTTTCACGCTAATGCAACCCAACCAGGCCAATATCGCAGCAACAAATTTACAAAGTTACACAATGCGTGCATAGCACCACTTTGTAACCCTTTGCACTACATTATGCGTGACACAGGCATAATGTATGCAAAGGGGGTATTATCCCGTCTGGGGGACTGAAAATATGGTGCAAAGAAATCTAATATATTTGTTTGCGTCATTTCTTTCGGCACTTTTAATGCTTGCTCAGGGCAGGCATTAAAAAGAGGCACACCATTACCATTGTTACGATGGGCCTCAATGGGCTTTGCAGGATTAGCTCCATAATTTTGACACTAATCCTGCACTGCTTTGAACCAGCATAAAAAATGATGATGCAAGTTCCCTACCTACCAGCATGGTGCACCGTATCTTAGCTATGGTGCACACATAGTGGTGTTAGGGGTGCATTAACGGGTGCAAGAAAAGTGGCACTGTACTGGGTGCAGTGCCACTTTTCTTATATCAGGCCCTAAATGTGCCAATTGAATATAAGCCAATCTTATCATGTTTTAAAGAGAGAGCACAAGCACTTTAGCACTGGTTATCAGTTGTAAAGTGTGCGGAGTTCTAAGGCAAACAAAAACAAAGTCAGAAAAACAGGAGGTCTGAAGGCACAAAGTTAGGGGGAAAACCACACCAAAGATGCCATGTCTAACAATTTATTGTTTCTTTTCATGCTCATGCCAAGCAAAATTGGGCTAAAAATCAGTGCTGCAGGTGAACAAGGCAGATTTCTACCCAGGTCCACTATTAAACTATTAATTGCACAGTCGTTCATGGAATTACTGGCTGCAGGACACCTTTTTTCACCATTGCAGACCAATGGAAATCTCTTGAAGAAAGGCAGCTTGTGCTGGGAATGGGCTCAACTGCACTCAAAAAAGTAATCCACCTCTGATTACCACCTAAACACGGGGCTAAACTCATTGTGCTACAATGCAGTTGTTAAGGTCAAGTCTGTGATAGCATATGCTAGCTCCTGCCTCGCTCTTGTAAGACACTGTTGTTAACAACAAAAGGCTTGGAGCCCATCTGTTGCTTACCATTTGATGGCTTGCATGTACCTTCTTAACAGCCTGGTAATTAGTCACTGCAGGCCTAGCATAATTTCCGTGCCTTTCTGTGGAGCAGAGACCAAGCACTAATTGATTAAACTTACTCACTGCCCATCTGCTGCTCTCAACATGATTTAGGTACTTCTTTTTTACTTTTAGAGCCCTGCAAACAGAAGATGTGTGAGGGGCAAAAGCGAGCCCAGCAGGGCAAACAAAATTGCAAAGTTTTATTTTCTATAGTTAAAGCTTTTATTTTGCCAAGTCGTCCTTTCTGCTTTGCATTTGTGTTTTATTTTGTTTTTGCTCATAGGCGTTGGGCTCAAAAGTTGACGATTATCTTGGTCTAAATATTGCGAAGCAAAATTTTTTATTTCTTATGTGTAATTTCCTAAATTATGCTTTAACACAAAATCGTGCACCCCAATCCACCCCAGTCCAATCCAATCTGCCTCATTCCAATCCACCACCTCACCCTACACCAATCCACCTCAGTCCACTCCACCCTATTCTAATCCACCCCACTCCAATTGACACCACAATCCACCCCACCCAACTCCAACCCACTCGAAACCAAGCCACATCACCCCACTCCAATCCAAACCAGTCACCTCAATCCAATCCACTCCAATCCAGCACACCACACTCCAGTACTTCCAACTCACCCCAATCCAATTCACCTCAATCCAATTGTCCCCACTCCAATCCACCACAATCCAGTCTGCCCCAATCCAATCCACCCCACTTCAATCCAATCCAATCCAACCCATCTCACCCCAATCCACACCACTCCAGTCCAACCCAGCCTACCCCAATGCACTCCACCTGACTCAGTCAGTTCACTCCAATGCTATCTTCCCCACACAATACAATCCACCCCACTCAACCCAATCCACCTTTGGAATCCACTACAATCCCTCATCAAATTTACCCCACTCCATTTCATCCCACTCTAAACCACCCCACTCCAATCCAATCCAATCCAATCTACCCTACCTGACCCTAGTCCAACTCACTGTGCCCCAGTTCTATCAATCCAATCCATCCCACCCCAATCCTCCACATCCCATTTTAATCCACCCCATTCCAATCCAATCCAACCCATCCAGCCCATCCATTTCAAACCACCCTGCTCAATTCACCCACCTCTACCTCCATCCAATCCACTTCACAACCTTAATCCACTCTACCCTATTTCACCTCACTTCATGACACTCCACTCTATGACACTCTTTGACACTGAACCACTAAACTCTACTCCTCTCTACTCCACTGTACAACACTCCACTCCCTCTACTCCACTTTACGACATTCCAACAAATCCACTTTACAACACTCCACTCTTTGGCACTCCACACCAATAACTTTTTGCCATGCTAAACAGCAGCCACACTGGTGTACAAGACGGCTAAAACACATTGTCAAAGCCAATAAATCTTGTATAGACCTATTGGCTTTGTCAATGCTTGTTTATTCTATCACTAGTGCCTTGAAGTCCCTACCTGTATCTTCCACTTGTCAAGATCATAGTGCCATGAAGCTACTTTAGTAACTTACAGATCTGCTTGAATCAAGTTTAGATAAGCTAGCACCCATTGTCATGCTCAAAGTGTTAGAGGCGACCCTTTACATAATGTATAATGATGCAGGTTTCATTAACCTCTATAAAGTTGTATTCATTTATTCACTTGTCCATAAAAGCCTTATGTGTATTCTTGTCTATTTAGTACGTTTTTTAAGCTCAGGGAGGTGATCTGAGGTTTCGGAGGGGCTATGTTCTGGTTGAGAAGGTCTTGTTCGTACTGGCCTATGGGGCAATCTGGCAGCGAAGGCTGGTTTGACAGGTCTGAGTGTAGCCAGGAGTTTTGGCTGTTTGGACGCCTGTTTTATGGTGTAGTGGGCCGGTTTTTACTGTTGATTTCTCTCATATTACCACAACCATTGCCTGCTGCAACCACACGGGTAGGGTTGCAGGAAGCATAGTTAATGTTCCTGTAGTACTTCACCGTGTGTTTGGCCTTTTGCAGTTACGTCAGTTCTCTGCTTTTATGCAGTTTGTCACTGGTGAGGTATTTTTAGCTCGGTAGCCATAAATTGGCAACAAGCCCGTTTGTCTATTTGTGGCTGGCTACAGTCAATATGAAGTGAGGAAGAGATGGAAGGAAGAGGAATGGCGGTGAGAACGGAAGCCTTTTGGCAAGCATGCATACTTAAAACACATTTTATTGCGCCAAACATTCTAATGGTATTTTTGGAAACTGGCCTAGATATGTGTTTAGTGATTGTCAGACACGCAGCAGAGGTAGGTCGGAAGGATGCGTTTGTGTCTGTGCTTGAGATTTTCTGTTGCTCAGCACCTGTGAGCCTGCCGGCCAGAGGCTTTTCCTGGAACAGGCTGGTGTCTTCTTTCCATGGGTGACCTTGCTTTTCCTGGACTGGGAAAGCATATCTTACGCTGTGTACAGGAAACGGACATGTTTATCACAATACCTGGTTAGGCGCTCGAGCATGTACACATTGAACTGCTGAGCGTCCCATCAGTAAATCATACATCCATAAATTATATATGTTCAGGAGCTTCCCTTTACTCATGAGTCTGTGGGCATATTTATAGGCCCCTAGCACTACGCCGTAACGTCACCTTGTAAATACCCTTCCCACCTAGCACTCTGCATGGAAGGGGCTTGCAATGGGTGTTGCTGTGGGCATGCCACATCAACACTCATTTCATTTTGATGCTGCCTCAGGTTTATGAAATTTCGTAAACCTGAGGCAGCGCCAAAATCTAACACTACCCCTAGAGGTGGCGGCAGCAGGGCACAACGAGGAGAAATATTTGTATTCCTCCTCGTTTTTTGCATTTTCTATGCGTGCTGCATTCTCTAGCACACATAGAAAGTGCAAAATGACAGAAATCATTGTTTATGTGTGGGGAGGTGTCCCTTCCTACACATAAACAATCATTTGAAAATTACGCTTTGGCACTTCTGTGTGTGTGCAATGTGCAGCACACACAAAGTGCCAAAGCGCCATTAGTGATTGTTTATGTGCAGAAAGGGACACCTACCTGCACATAAATAATGACAACCCTCAACGCAGACATCCTTGCACGATGGTGCAAGGATGCCTGCGTTGGCAGCTGAATTTAGCGCCAGCGCAGGGGACAACACAGGGGTGCACAGTATTCACCTAAATACGACGCATCCCTGCGTTTCTAAAGTGATGCAGTGCGGCGCTGTCAATTTTGGCGCAGCACGGTGCTGCAGCACTTTTCCATAAATCTGCCCCTATGTGTGCACATAGTGACATAGAAGCATTTACTGCAGTCATCAGGGCCGCTCTTCCAATGCCAAAAACAAGCAAAATGCATGGGCGCACTCACAAATGCAAAACACACATTCACACCTTCAGACACA
The DNA here is from genome assembly GCF_031143425.1 of Pleurodeles waltl. Lineage (NCBI taxonomy): Eukaryota > Metazoa > Chordata > Amphibia > Caudata > Salamandridae > Pleurodeles > Pleurodeles waltl. The sequence continues at coordinate 166,106,714 of NC_090443.1, read as the reverse complement.
AGCATGCACATACAGATATATATTCACTTAAAAAACAAAGGCCCAGATTTAAGAAGCTCTAGCGCCATGTTACCGTCATTTTTGTGATCGCCACACCATATTTACAATGTAGTGATCCTTGCGCCACATTATGCCTGTGCCATGCAAGGGGGGTGTTCCCCTGTTAAAAGATTTCTATGTGCAATTTTATACTGCATTTTTAAAGCCTGCACGGAGCAGGTGTTAAAAGGAGGCACACCATTATTTACAATTCAGCCACAATGTATTTTCAGAGATAGTTGAAATCCTTTCCCAGTCCCCGAGATATGATGTTCCCCAATCCACTGGTACAGAATACAGTGTCAGCCTCGCAATGCCAAACATTGTGGAAAGATTTCCAATTCCATTGCCTTTAAATGTATTCTGCTAATTTCTTTTGATAAATGTTGTCTCTGACGTGTTTGCAGAGACCAATACACTCAAGGTATGTGAAGTGATTCAGTTCTCACTTCGTTCTACACAAAAATGTAATTTGTTTTTTGTGTCTGAATTTCTTGTTATACTCTACATTTATACTTTTTTAGCGCCCCATGTGCGTCGTTTTTTGACGCAAAATAGACGCAAACTTACAAAATACCATTGTATTTTGTAAGTTTGCGCTGCTTTTGCGTCAAAAAATGACGCAAATGCGGCGCTAAAAAAAGTATAAATATGGGCCTTAATGTGCTTTTTAATGTGCTGCATGCCATACTGGAAAATGGTACTGGTTGATAAAAGAGTTGGAACTATGTATAAAAATAATCGTTTGGTCGGGATGGAGACCATGGAGTACATAACAATAACCACGTGTTCGAATGTACTGGGTTCGCCCGTACACAACTCCGCTAAGGCGGAACTGAAAGATAACCACAGCCATTCTCCACATTCCGTCTGACAATTTTCTGTTATAAAATCTGGAGACGCAATTCAGGTCTGTCTATCTTGAGTTATCTGTGCTGCTGTTTGAAAGGGGATCATCTTTCAGAACCTCTCGGCTGTCGCATGGCAGCCATAGATGGAATCAGATAAAAGGGAAAGCTACTTACAGCTTTCTTATTGCCTGTGCCCGGAAACTGCCTCTGATTAAATACCTTCAGCATAGTTGCTGAGGTCCTTATGTAGATACTGATTGTTATGAATGCTTTGTTCTGTCCCTATCTCTCACTTTCTCAGCCTTCCATGGCTTTTTCCTTATTTACTCTCCACTGCTCTCTGAAGTCTGAATCCTTTGCACCCCCCACCCACCCGTTTCATCTTTTAGGATTTCGCAAATGTACCGTTGTCTGGGTCCTTTTCTATGCTCTACCGTTTTTTACCCCCTCCTCCGGCCCCCCTTCCCTACAGCCTCCCGTTGTTTGTGCCGACCCTCTCTGTTCTCTGATTAGCCTTTTAACACAGTCTCGTCCGGTGCCTTCTCTTTGACAGAGTTGTTTTCCTCTTCCTTTCTCTTGCTGTTGCTCTGTTTTCTCTCTGCAACTCCTTCCCGCTGTTTCTTTTCTCTCTGATTCACCTTCCAAACCTCGGCCCACTTTTTCCTCTTATCTGCCCCGTCTCTCATGTATCTAGATCTTCCTATCACCCCTTCTTCTCTCGAATTCGGAGAAGAGATGTGGCCTTTGGGAACATGTGTACCCGCGTTCGAAACCCACGCAGCCTTGGTGCTAGACTCAACATCGGGTAATTCTGGTCAAATCACTCCATCTCTCTCTGATTAAATGGTGTGTGCAATGTGTTTGCGTAACTTCCTCTTGATATAGTCGCTCTGACTCTCCACTTTGAGCTGAGCTACGTAAATATCAAAACGTACATGCACCTTGTACATATCATAGATCTCTTCTTCCCAGTTCTCAATTCTGTTGGCTCACTCCAGTCTCCACACCTGTGGATCGTGCTTTCTTAGTACATCTCCACAACCAAAGTGTGTCTCTCTGATGAATTATGTAGAAAACGCCATATAAATTGCAACAAGAACATACACAGCGTTCTGGTACCTCGATTCTAAATTTCTAATTGATTCATTTTATCACAACCTTATCTTTTGCATTTGTTTATTAGTGTTATAGCATACAAATGTAACAACTATCAGGCCGGGACCCATCCAGGCACTCAGCACAACACACTGGGATTACACTAGCATACCCGTCACATGCATAACCTAATATGCAGCACTACAGTGAAAATACATGTCATTGTCCCACCGACATGTGCCCACAAATCCGAAAGCAACAAACGTCTGATGGGGTGCTCAAAGCAAGGGTACGCAACCGCCTCCCATCTGCCAGTAAACCATACTCACAGCAGATCGATGGCAGTACAACCTATCAGGACATGTCCAACAGGACGCATTCTGGGCACTTCGCGATGGGTGCAGTGTGAGATACGTTGGGTGCAGATAATTAAGGGCCAGATGTAGCAAAGGTTTTTACTCATTCTATGTCTATGGGAAAAAGTGTTCGTACATATGGCCCTAAATTGGGTGAAGAAAAAGCGCAGACTGCATGAGATCCCTTCACCTGCTGCAGGACCTGGGGCCACTTTATGTGACCTAGAAGGGCATCTGAAGGGCCAGCGTCCAACGTTCGCTGACCCTGATGTGTGGTGTGTGCTAAAGAGCAAGCAAGGCTATGTGAAGTGTTGTTACAGATTTATGCACGCTGCCGTTAGACAGCAGAGTGTGGAGTGGCTAGGCGATGGGTGACTCAGTGCACCCCTGCCCCAGTACATGGTAAACGCATCATGTACAACCATATGTGTCAGTGAGCTCCTGGAAGAACTAAAAATTGCCCTCCTCAAAAAGGTCCCATGCGTGTTCTATACCTGTCTCCCTCCAGTTCGATAAATTGTGATGAATGCCAACTCCCTGCCTAGCTGCCATATGCCAAACAGGAATCAAAGGCGAGTACGGTGGTGGGCCTTCCTACCATGGACATATTTCTGCCAGCAGTGCTGGGCGATCTGCGTCTAATGAGTCTCACCTGGGTGGAGGTGCCCGGGAGACGACAACCAGGTACACATATGTAACCCGTCCAGTAGGTGTCTGACATCAGCCTGCTCCAAGCACAAGTCCATCCCGAGTCAGCACAGAGACCGATGTAACTGAACCACAACATAGTATAGCTCACAATTAGGTGCATCTAGTCCACCCTCATGTAGCGGCCTGTGTAGTTTGTGAAGAGCACCTCTCCGCCTGCCCATGCCCCAAATCAGCTCTGATAAGAGTTTGTTCAAATCAGTGAAAAAAAAGCGTGGGAAGAGCGAGTGGAAAAGCCACAATAAAATAGAGTAACCGTGGCAATATGAGCATCTTGGAGATTGCCACCCAGCCCAGAGTAGAGAGTGACGTCCAGACCTGCAGACCGAGACCAGGACCTTGTAGACATTACCCTCCAAAAGATTGACGCACAAATGACAAAGCTGTATGCCCAGGTATTTGAATGTATCAAGCTACCATAGGAGCTAAAATTAGAGAAACACTCCCTTATCGTGCTCTTGATTCAGGCATAGTGGGAACAGGCAGTACTTGGCTTAATTCACCATCCAGCCTGACAACGCCCCAGAATCATCCTGAAGTGTTGTCACCACCTGGAGTGAGGCACCAATGTTGCAAAGGTAAACCAGGGCATCATCAGCATGCAAGGAGACCATGTGATGAACTCCATGTGCCTCAATCTCCCACTGTCATGCATGCATGTGCAGTTTACAGGCCAATGGCTCGATGGCCAAGGCAAAGATCATCGAAGACAGACAACATCCCTGTCTAGTGCCCTGCTGCACATCAAACCTGTCAGAGACCAACTGCCCCATCTTGACTCTTTCTACCAGCCACCCATATTAGGCACAGATCCATACAAGGTATCCAGAGTCTACATGCATCTTCTCCAGTGTTGCAAATAAATAGTCCCACCCCAGGCTAATGAAGCCTTTTTATATGTGAGGTGATACTGCCACTGATATCCTTGTGCCCTCCAGGTTAGCCGACATCAGACAGAGAAGCAGGCGAATATCAAGGAATGTGTAATAACCAAGGGTAAACCTGTTTTGCTTGACATGAATTAAAGTACCAATAATGGGGAGCAATCTATTTGGCAGAAACTTCTCTTGTAGTCGAGGTTCAACAATGGTAACGGCCCATAAGAGCGAAAATCCAACAAGTTCAGGCCCGGTTTGGGGAGCACCATCATTAGGGCCTCGCAGAGTGTGCCAGGTAGTTGCCCAGGCTCCACACTTCATTATAAATTCCACTGACCTTGGGTAGAGGGATGCGTTAAAAGCAGTATAATGTTCTATGAGGAGGCCATCCATGCCTGGAGTCTTATTACAAGCTATTTGAGAGTTGCCCATATGTATCTCTTCCATTTGAAGAGGAGCATCCAATTCCGCTCGTTGAAGCAGATTGAGGTGGGGGAGCAGAAGTCACCAGAGAAAAGTGTGCAGGTCGTCCGCAGGAGGGGCATGCCACTGCAGCACAGAGGGAATGATAGAAGTCTACGAAATCATAATTTATGTTCCCTTGAGTATTGAGGGCCTTGCCTCTTCTGAGTTGAATTGCCCCAATGGGTGGCCATGTCTGGTCCACATTGAATAACCATGCTAGCAACCTACCAGAATGGTCACACTCACCTTGCAGTTAGGCAAGGTATTGTATATAATCCAGCCTCCCCACTCATGCCTCGAGTTCCCTGCAGTCCATCCACAACTGTTGTACTTGCTCAGCCTTCTTGGCTGGCAGTGGCAGTTCAGTCTCCAGTTGTTGCATGTCTCATTCTTGAGCCAGGAGCTCCCTACACAGGGTTTGACAGAGCCCCACGTTGTGGCGATACAGTGTCCCTGTGCCATGACTTTATGTGTATCCCACTCTGTCACCCTAAAGGGTGTAGAACCTGCATTGAATTCGAAGCACATGGTTAGAATACAAGGCCTTGCAGAAGGGTGCATCCTGGAGTGCCTCAGTTTGGAACTTTTGTGTTGGTATGTAGGGCCGAGCCCTTCCCCACCACACTGACATGGTCAACAGGCAGTGGTCAGAAAGTGTGCATGCCAAGTATTCTGTTTAGAGAACTGATGTGCCTAGTGAATCACTGCAAAAGAAGAGGTCCAGCCGAGTGTGGATGTTGTGCACCAGTGAGTAAAAAGAGAACTCTCCATCCTCCAGATGCTGAGGCTCCACATATTGTATACTCTATGACTTTTCAGCCATTCCGTAAAGATCTGCCTGGTCCTGGGAGAGGTTGCTTTCTCCATCAGCGGGGCAGAGAGGTCCCTACTGATGTCTGAAATGCAATTAATCTCCCCACTCCAAATATTAGGAGTATGTGGATCACAGAAGAAAGCCGGAGTCAGCAGGTCCAGAAAGGCAGAATGACGAGTGTTGGTAGAATAAATAACTAATAACACAAGGGGCATGCCATCGCAATGGCTCTCCAACACCATGTATCTGCCCTCTGGGTGTACCCTATTTATCTCCCGCACAAATGTAACCCCTGGGGCTATCCAGATTTGAACCGCTTTGGCATAACCCTAGGCTGTGATGCTGTAACATTTTCCATGAAGTTTATGTAGTTCAGTTTACATTAAATGCATATCTTGCAGGGAGGCTATATGTGTGTGACGTCTTTTAAGGCAGGTATAAATACAGAACCACTTAATAGGAGTAGCCATGACCCATGGCAATAAGGTGTATTGCAGAGTTATAGCCCTCTCAGATGTGCTCTAGCAGAGGGTATACTATCAGTTGGAGGATGCAGGCCCATGTGGCAGCCCCCTGGAGTGGGTCTCTCTTACCCAATCAGTGCGTAAACAAGTGACAATGGTGTAAAAACAGCCAGGCAAACATGTGTGTGTGTGTGTAACTCCAATACCACAAAAACACAACAAACAATAACTGTGACCACCTACCCCCTAGTCAAGCAGACCCCTAGTGCCTGCAATTCAAATGCAACAAATGCATTATAACAATATAAAGCCTAACAGTAGAACTCAAGTCCATTACGGTCAGCTCATGTGTGGTAAGCTGTGATCAGTGCAATTGGGCCCTCAAGCCCTCCTTAGCGAACTTCCCTTCACACCCCCCAGATCACACAACAGTCCAACCAGCTCACAAAGGTAGGCACAGGGATTACCACTCATAAGAGGCAGAATTCATCCACCAGATGAGGCGTCAGTTCCGAGCCCCAGGACTCCTCGCCAGCAGAAACAGGATTGTCATTGGTGTCCGAACTGCTGTCGGAGTCACGATCTGATTGCAGAACCGCAAAGGGGTTGCAACTCTGTTGTAGCACCTCCTCTACAAGTTGTGCATATTCCTTAGCCACTTGTTTATTCGTGGGCTGGGTATGTGGCCTCATGGACCATCTGTGGTTCGATCTCAGGGTCCACCAACCCTCGGTGCCTTGTTCCTCTGTCCAGTCCACCAGCCCTTTTGCGTTCAACCGGGTTCAGGCATCCTCAGTAGCCTGACAAAATTTGGAATCTCCCTTGATCATCCTGAGTTTAGCAGGAAACAGGATTGCATATTTCAGCCTCAAGTTATGTAAGTGTTTTTTTTTGTTGTGTTGTATTTTTGTTATTGTTAGTTGCATCATATTACACAGTGTACAGAAAACAGTCTATTAATCTAAGCCATTTCTGTTTCTAATCATATTTTCTCTTAGTGTGGGCAACAAGTACAAATATATATTCTGTGAATCATTATCAATATACATGTCTGTTTCCTTTAAAAATTATGCATGGGTGATTACATTTTTATATCTTGTCTACCTCCATGTCATTTGCCATTGCTGTGACATTTTTCGTATAACGATACAGATACAATCAGAGGTTCGTTGAATGATCCATTATAACCATCTTGTAAAAGAAGAGGAAGAAAAATAAAAGAACAAGAACCCATTCGCTCCATGATGTCCTCGTTATATATCTCTGCTGTAATAACAGTCGGGTTCAATATTAATCAAATGCCCCAGTTGCCATCCCCTCGAGTCTCCCAGAGATATGCTGCTAGTCATTTAAGGAACATAAGTCATAATGCTTCGTAATAAGGATTGGGTACGGTCAGGGGTAATAGGAGACCATTAGGGATGTACTGAGAAATATAAGGAAAAGCAATGGTTAGTGTGGGTTGTATGAATGGAAGAAGGAAGAGGGATGATGGGTGGGGGGGGGGGGTGCCTAGGGTAAAGATCAGAAAAGATAGAAGATAGAGAGTAAAAAGAAAAGGCATGGAAGAGATGGGGAAAGAAAAACCATACATATGAATTGTATTAGTATCTGTGATATCCAATAGGCAAAGGGAGAATAAGAAAATAACAACGGTAGTAATGATAATAATCACCGCAGTAATAATGATATTGATATTAATAGTGATAGTGATAGTGACCGAGGGGAAGGGGTCGCGTAGATTCAAGAGGCAAATCATTATATTGGCTGCGTCCATATGGAGGGAATAGGGCCAGGTTACAAGATGTTGTGGGGCATGGGGGGGGCGAAGGGTGGCGCGGTAATATGGACATCGGTAATATATTTCTAAGGATCGGGATATGAGTAGGGGTATGGGTTATGCCAAAAGGTCAATGAGCAGTGGATAATGGGCAGTGGCTTTACCGTGGGTTATACGGTAGCTTTCTACCGGGTGGTCATCTGAGTCCTGGAGGGGAGGTGCGTTAAGTATGGGCGGGTGCACCTGTATGGGCATGGCATCGGGAATGATGTATTTCCACTACCTGGTATTTTGTAGAGTTCTTTAGGGGAGATCCGGTCCTAGTGTCCGGAGATGAAGGGTGACCAGGTCTGGAGAAACACCTCTGTTCTGTCCTGTAAACTGTAGATAAGTTGTTCATGTGTGGCTGCTTGGTACATTGCTATCAACCATTCATCATGGGAGGGAGCGGTCGATGCACGCTAATGTCTAATGATGCATAGTTTGGCCGTTGCTAGTGCGGTGTGTAGGAGTCTACATTGTGTTCGTGTAATCTTATGGAGTTCTCCAATATCGTGTAACAATAGGAGAGATGGGGTGAGGAGTGGTGGAAGGGGTAGAGTTTCCCGGAGAGTGTTTCCCACTGACCTCCAAAAAATGATGTACGGCTGTGCAATCATGTAGGATGTGGAGTAAGTCACACTGTGTGTGCGGGCATCTCCAGCAGTTTGCATGGGGGACAAGTCTTGCCGTATGTAATTTCTGTGGGGTCCAGTACCAATCATGTAGGGTCTTAAAGAGACAGAATTTCAAGTGAGCCTCGCGTGCTCCGCGGTCTCTAGCTTCGATCAAGTCTGCCCAGTCCTCCAAGTCGTATTCGGTCTGCAAGTGCGTCTGCCATTTATTTTTGAGGGAAGTCAGGAGTGGGAGTGAGAAGAGGTGACGATTCAGCAATGCCTGAAGTCCTGATACCTCGCCCTTCAGCTGCCCCCATGTCTCCAGGTAGTGTAGTACGGGGGAGCGTGGGAGCTGTCGGGGATGGGCACCTAGTCTTTGTATAAGACAATGTCTGAGTTGGAGGTAGCGCCATGAATGACATTCCGGGAGATTGAATTCCTCCTGTAGATCCCTGAATGTTTCCAGGTCTCCCCTGATATAAGTTGGTCCACTCGCATGACGCCTTGTTGGCCCCAGTCCTTCCAGATAATAGTTTTCCCCCCATTCTGGAACCCTTTGTTGCACCATAGTGGGTCTCTGTCATGTAGGTGGGGGTCTATTTTCAGAAGTCGGTGTACCCGCTGCCAGGTTTTCCTCATGGCTCCTATCATAGGATTAGTGGTTCGGGGGTGTTTTTGGCTTGTATCGTATAATAACTGGAGGCCGTAGGGGGCTCCTGTAAGAGCTCGTTCTACGTCTACCCATAACGGCGGATTTCTTACATTCGGGAGTAGGAGGGCCGTTTGTGAAAGATGTAACGCGTAAGAATAATGTTCGATTGAAGGCAGGCTGAGTCCGCCGCACTCCCGTCGGGCTATTAAGGTGGTTCTGGGTAGTCGTGGGTGCATGGATCCCCAAGCAAAGGAGCGGATACAGCGTTCTATCTCTCTTAATACAGGTAAGGGGATTTGTAAGGGGAGCATACCTAGGACATATAAAAACCTCGGCAAGGTCACCATCCGCACCGCTTGTACCCTGCCCCACATAGAGAGGCTCAGTTGACCCCACTTCTCAAAGTCCCGTTTCATAGCACTGATCAGTGGATCTATATTGTCTGGTATTACATTGACCAGCCCTGTATTTACATCAATTCCTAGGTATCTTAGTCGGGAGTGTTTCCACTTGATCGGCAAACCTTGTATGGAGGCACTAACTGTGACTGGGGAGAGTGGTAGGGCTTCACATTTGTCCCAATTGATTCGGTATCCTGATATGTGTTTGAATTCGGTAAGAATCTCCCTCAGGGCAGTGATGGAGTTGGGTAGGTCAGTGAGGGTAAGTAGGATGTCGTCCGCGTACAGATATATGTCAGAGTTTCCGCCTGGTAGCGGGATTCCTGATATGAGGTTGGAACTATGGATGACTGTTGCCAAAGGCTGCACTGCGAGTAGAAATAGGAGGGGGGATAGCGGACTTCCTTGGTGTGTCCCTCTCTGAATCGTAAAAGTGTCCCATAGGAATCCCCCACAGTTTACCTGTGCTGTCGGCGAATCATATAAGAGGCGCAGTTTATTAATGAAACCGTCTCCTAACCCGAAACGTTTCAAGATTTCAAAGAGGTACCACCATTCTATTTGGTCGAATGCTTTCTCGGCATCCAACGAGAGGGCTAAGGCTTCCTCTCGTGTATCACGGGCAGTCCAAATACCATGAAAGAGTGTGCGGAGGTGGTTCCTGGAAGAGCAGCACGGTACAAAGCTTACTTGGCAGTGATGAATTAGAGAGGGGATAACTTTTTTGAGGCAAGTGGCCAGTATTCCCGCTAATATTTTAATATCTCCGTTCAATAAGGAGATAGGACGATAGCTTCCGCTGAGAAGTGGGTCTTTTCCGGGTTTCGGCAAAACTGTGATGGTGGCTTTATTAGACATAGGATGTGTGGAACCCTCCCTCTCAGCCCCTTGGAAAGCCTCGTATAAGGCATCCACCGTATCGGTTCCCGTCCATTTATAGAATTCAGATGTGAACCCATCTTACCTCGGTGCTTTGTGGTGTGACAGATTGGCTATTGCCTGTTGTATCTCTACCTTACTAATGTCTCCTTCTAAAAGAGCCCTGCCTTCCTCTGTAAGATGGGGAATTTGCGTCCTCTGCAGGAATGCGTCTAAGCGGGCAATATCCTCCGATGTTTCTGAGGAATACAGAGTTTGGTAGTACCGGCCGAATTCCTCTGCGATCGCTTGGGGTGCGTGATGAGTAAGTTATCCTGGGTGCGCAGTGCCGGTATGGCGAGTGCTGTTTCCCGTTGACGTATTTGGGCAGCCAGTAGGCGGCCCGCTTTCTCTCCATGCTCGTAGTGTCGTCCCTTCAGCCTTTGTAGGGCATATTCTGCTTGTGAGGTATAAAGGGAATTAAGCTCCATTTTGGCCTGCTCCAGGGAGCGGCGGTTGGGGGGGTAGGTTGCTTTGTATATTTCCTCATGGCCTGCATTATTGTATCTTCTAACGTGCGCTTTTGAGCCCTTCTATGAGCATTGGAGATAGCTGCATCTCTCATTAGTTGCCCTCTAATAGTTGCTTTCGCCGCAGCCCAGAGAAGTTGCGGTGAGGTTACTGAACCTCTGTTATCCTTCAGGTATGTGGCCACATGGGTCTTGAGTTGTTCCTTCCCATTCAGGGAGCGGTACCTAGTGTTAGGGAGGCGCCAGGGTTTACGGCCGGGTGTAATCAACCCGAGTTCCAGGGTTATTAATACCGGGGAATGATCTGATAGTGCGGCCACCAGTATTTCTACTGACTTAACTGATTGTAGCATTCTATGATTAAGTAAGAAATAGTCTAGCCGTGATTGGGTCCCATGGACCGAAGAGACAAAGGTATATTCCCTATTGGAAGGGTGGGAGAGGCGCCAACAATCTATTAGGCCATGGTCTGAGAGGATGTCTTTTAATACGGCTCTATCTGCATTGTTGCCCGAGTCAAGACCACTTGATTGGTCTAAGATAGCATCTTGGACTATGTTCCAATCCCCCCCTAAGAATATATTGTGAGGCACCTATCTGTGTTAGAAGACCATTAAGAGAGAGAAAAAAGGAGCACTTAGAGCCGGTGGGGACGTATATCGAACCTATACTTATTATGGAGGATCCCAGCACTAGCTTGGTCAGTACGTAGCGTCCCTCTGGGTCATGCCATGTTTTAACTAATCGGAATTGCAGGGAGCGACGCAGAAGTATTGCCACTCCACATTTCCTTCCCGTACCCTGTGTACCTGCCAGTATAGGTGGTGTTCCGCTGTATATTACTTTTCCCACCCAATCCCTGCGCAGTTTCTCTGATTCCATCGAGGAGAGGTGTGTTTCCTGTAGCATAGCAATGTCGGCATGTTTGGAGCGGAGATAGGACAGTATCTTTTGTCGTTTAATATAGTGGGTCATGCCGTGTACATTCCAGGACAGGGCTGGGAGTGGGGTTGTCGTCCCCAAGGGTGCTGGGTGCTTCATGGTTTATAGTGTATTGGATGTGATGTGGTCCGTGTGATAGAGCCAAGAAGTGGGTAATGATAAGCCTGAGAAGCGAGCAATAAAGGTTTCTTGTTTAGTTAGGCCTTGGGATGCTGAGAGGGGGCCCCTCGGTCACAATATGAAGAATATTTAAGAAGAGGAAAGGGGGGAGGATGGAAGGAGGTAGGGTAATGTGTGCAGAGAAACGAACAGCGATTACTATGCGGGTGTGGGTGAATATAGGAGGAGAAAGGGAAGTGGGTCTAGGAGCCTCACTAAAACGAGGAAGTAAATGATAATAATGAGAGGATAAATAGAGAAAATAGGGAATGGAAATTGGTCAGGGCAGGAAAACACTCACTACTGCCTAAAGCCTTCTAATCTGCGGGTTTAACCTGTAAGGCCCGCGCGCCGGTAAGGTATTATATCAATGGGACATAATGAGGGAATATGTGCTTTGTTCCTGATGTCGTGAGACCTCCCAGAGGGCCCCCCAGTCGTGTGGGCGCATAAATGGGTGCATGAGGGGCCGAGGGGCCAGGAGTGGGCCTGAAACAGATTTTAGGGTCCAAAGACGGGGGGGGAAGAATGGGGCCGGGGCGGCGAGCCACGGGACACCCCATAACACGCACTCTATGCTTGTTATCTGTTAAGGTATCGTAGAATGTGAAAATTTGCAGTATATTATGATGATCTACAGTATGGTGCTGCGTTCTGTGTGATCGCCCGGGAATATGTCCCATGTGGCAGTCCCGGAGCCTCCGCGACCCGGAGTTGTGTTGATCTTATTACTCCCTTCAGTGCGGTTATTATATGTCTGAGAATTTGCTGCACTGTTCGTCAGGTGTGCCTTCCGTGGTTCATCTTCAATAAGTTTAGGGGCGCGGTATTATCTGTTAGGATCGTCTGTAGGTTCTCCTAGTGGGTGGGGGCGTTGGGGCTTTCCCAGAAGATGCTATCAGTATTGTTACGCTGGTACTGCTTGGGCCGAGGGTACTGAGGGCCATATTTATACTCCGTTTGCGCCGGATTTGCGTCGTTTTTTTTAACGCAAATTCGACGCAAAACAAACTCCATATTTATACTCTGGCGTTAGACGCGTCTAGCGCCAAAGTCCATGGAGTTTGCATCACTTTTTAGCGTGGACACCTACTTTGCGTTAATGATATGCAAGGTAGGCGTTCCCGTCTAAAAAAGTGACTCCGAGGCATGTGCGCCGTATTTACACTCCCGGGCAAAAATGACGCCCGGGAGTGGGCGGGTCAAAAAAAATGACGTCCAGACGCTTTTGAGTCGTTTTTTAGCACCTGGTCAGTGCAGGCGTTAAGGGACCTGTGGGCTCGGAAGGAGCCCAGAGGTGCCCTCCCATGCCCCCAGGGACAGCCCCTGTCACCCTGGCCCACCCCAGGAGGACGCCTAAGGATGGAGGGACCCATCCCAGGGAACATAAGGTAAGTTCAGGTAAGTAATTTTCTTTTTTTTTTTGTGGCATAGGGGGGCCTGATTTGTGCCCCCCTACATGCCACTATGCCCAATGACCATGCCCAGGGGACAGAAGTCCCCTGGGCATGGCCATTGGGCAAGGGGGCATGACTCCTGTCTTTGCTAAGACAGGAGTCATTTTAATGGGGGTTGGGAGTAAAAAAAAATGGCGCAAATCGGGTTGAGGCGAAAATTTTTCCTCAGCCTGACTTGCCCCATTTTTTGGCACCCAAGCTCCATATTCCCCTACGCCGGCGCTGCCTGGTGTACGTCATTTTTTTTTACGCACACCAGGCAGCACCGCCGGCTAAAGCCGGCTAACGTCATTGAATAAATACGGCGCCCGCATGGCGCTTCAGAATGGCGTTAGATTTTTTGACGCACAACTGCGTTGGCGCAGTTGTGCGTAGAAAAGTATAAATATGGCCCTGAGTGTTCCGCCCGCCCCCTCCTGGGATGGGGAGAGGGGGGGCGGGGGTGGAGACAACGGGCCATCAGGATGACCTCCCCTATTAGCCGTCTGTCTAGTAAGTGTATAGTGTTCGAGACGTTACGGCGCGGGGAGCGCAATGTGTATCTTCACGTTTGTGTATGCCTGCCCTATGGGGGGGCATACGGGTGACTTGAGTATGACTATGTTAAGGACTCCCCCATTAAGGAGATTGGGGGTGATGCTGTGTGGTGCCCAGCGAGTCTGTTTCTATCTATTCTTGTCCTGGTTCCTAGGCAGAATCCTCTCCCCGCCCCCGCCCCCCACTCCTCCCCCACCAATCCCACATCGGGACCCGGGTCGGCCTGACCGCCGCGGCGGGGCCGACAGTCAGTGGATACGGCTTGCCCTATATGTTACATTGCGGCAGACAGCATTTGGTGGGTGTGTTTTTTAACAGGCCGCCACCCCCCTTCTGGGAGAACAGCAGATAAAGTGGATGAGCATGTCACTTAGCTGTCCCAAGGTAGAGGGTAGATGGTCTAGGAGCAGGTCCGGATCCCTGATTCGTCTGCTCTACTGTGGAATTAGTGTTCAACATGTTGGTCTTCTGATGATGGTTTCAGGAGGGAACGGGATTTGTCTGCCCGCATCTTGAGTGTGGTCAATCACTGCTTGAAGGATGTGTTCCCGGGCTTCTTGTGTCTTTGGGGGTCAGTCATACGTTCGGCCTCTTTTTTGCGATGGGGGGCGTTGAGTCTGAGGCCATGGAGTTGGCAGGCTAGTAGCAGTTTCTGTATGTGGCGCTATAGATTCCAGATGCCCGGGGGCGGTGTCCATAGATTGAGAGGTCACACTGTTCAAGTAAGCGCTGAGGTCCTCGGGGTCAGTGAAGTCTCTGGATGTGCTGTGGTGTGTGATCCACATACGTGCCGGCTCAAAAAGACCATACATGATGTCTAGGGATCTTAGTTGCGGGCGGAGAGAAAGAAATGCCCTTCTTCTATCATTCGTTAACCTCGAGAAGTCTGCCGCTACTCTGATTTCATGTCCATCCAGTGATATTGGTTGTCGTGTTTTAGCTGTGGAGAGGACCTGGCGGGCTTGTTCATGGCGCAGGAAGCATGCAATGATAGGGCGCGGTTTATTTGTAGACGCTTTGTGTGGGGGACCAATTCTGTGCACCCTCTGGAATTCTGGAGGTGGTGAAAGCTCTATGCCGAAGTGATTGGTCAGCAGCGAGCTAAGGAAAGTTTTGATATCGGATCCTTCTTTTTGTTCCGGGATACCAAAAAAGCGTACATTGTCTCTACGACTTCGGTCCTCTAGGTCAGTGAGTTTAGTTCTGAGCGGCTTTAGTTCCTCTTCCTGATGAGGTATTGCCGCTACATGGTCTTCCACTGCCGACAGGCGCTGGTCTAGGTTGATTACCGTTTCTCTGAAGCCTGCTATGTCAGCGCGGATTGAGGAAGAGGCCAAAGTAAGGTCTGTTATTTTTAGGTCCATTACCTCCAAGCGCCGTCCAACTGAGGCAATCTCTTGCAGTATATGATCTGTGGCGTCTAGTGTGGGTTGATCTACCGGGGGTGATGTATGTCCCTGTGGCGCGGTTTGTGCCGCCATGGTTTTGGGTTGAGCAATGGCTTCCGAGAATAGCAGTTGGCGAGAATGTTTACTTGTAGTCTTGTCATTGGGCATTGTTCTCAAGGAGTGGAGGTCAGATAGAAGATACTATTTTAAGAGCTAGCACTCAAGAGCCTGTATGAGTCTGTTCAGACCTACTGACGGTTTCTTCGACTTCCTATGATGGGTCAGACTTTGGGTTATAGGATCTGTGGGTAGGGTTCCCACTCGGTTCGGTATCCTGCTGTGACCAGTGAAGCTTCAGAGCATGATCTATAGAGGACTGTCTAGAATACGCTCAGTTTCTGATAGTGGCGGGGAGAGGTATGTTCATTGATAGAGGGATAGAGAGGGATCAACGGATTTGGGTATGTTACAGCGTGCAACAGAGGGGGGAATCTTGCCTATGTTTCGTTTTGGATGAGTCCCTCGTTGCATTGCCCAGTACGATGGTCTTTTTTTGGGGGGGCAATTGGGCGAGGGGTCGGGTTGGTTGGTGAGACACGTGCTGTTCGGGGTCCTACTCCCCTCTTGTTTCGTTCTGTGCTCCTACCTTCTTCCTATTCCGGCTTTCCTCTCCCCTCTTTGCTTCTTTGCCGTTCTTTATGTGTTTAATTTTTGTTCCTCTCGTTCTCCCTCCATTGCTCTCTGGTGTCCTTTCGCTGTCCCCCCCCTTTTCTTCCTTCCCCTTCTCCCCCGCTCCCCCTCTCGGTGTCGCAAAGAGTCTTATTCTTGGCCTCCTCTTCCGTGTGCTAGATCAAAAAAAGGGGGGGGGAAGGAATGTGTTCCTTGTTTGCTGCTGGGGGGTCTTTTTGTTGGGTAGTGCCGCTTGGGGAATCTCACCTAGTGTGCTCACCGTTTCAGCGTGTTGTTACCAGTCCCCATCATGTACGATTTAGTCCTCATGAGATAGCGCTTCCTTGCAGATGCGTTGCTGTTCTGTCGCGGTCGTTTTCAGGCCCTGGCACCGTGGTGGTTCATCGCCTTCAGGGTCCCCCCCCTTCCGCACGGGGGGGGCGGTGCGGCGCCCCAGCACCCGGGGAGCCGAGGCGGCAAAGGGCCGGTCCGGGCACCTCCCTCGCGGCGTGCTCCCGGGCGGCGCCGCACCTTAGTCTGTGGCTCCACGGAGGTCCGGAGGCGTCTCCTGTCACGGCCACCGTCGCTCGGGTCCCGTAACTCCGCCACCCCGGAGGCCCCTCCTCTCCACCACCTGGGAGGCCACGCCAGAGGTCAGAAATGCAGGGGGAGACCCTCCGTTTATCAGCTTGGCCTGCCCGGCGCGCAGAGATCTCCTCTCAGGCGGCCATTTCCTTCAACGGCCAGACCACGCCCCCTATGTAAGTGTTTTTAATGGCCCTATAAGAATTGTGGTGATGCTGCTCCTTTGCAGAGAAATCTGAATATGGAATTGCCAGGGACCCTTTATCTGGAAGATTAGGGGTGATCAAGAATCTGTTACTGTAACTGAATAGTTTTGCAATCAAAGGCTGCAGCCAAGCACCCAGTGGAGAAGGACACACCCAGCAAGCAGTTTGCACTCCCAAATGAAAATAATTTTGGCACCTTACCAGCCAGCACGGTGGACATCAACCAATGTTCATGAAAGAGTTCTATGTCGGACCTCAGAGCGCTCCAGGAAGCCCAAGAGGCAGACATTATTGTGCTTCAAGTGCCCTTCAGCTTCCTCCACCATCCAGTGCAAGGAGGTGATGTCAGTCTTCACCTCAACCTGCAGTTGGGTTTGTAGGTCGTGCAGCATGGTACGCATTGCAGTCATGGCTGAGTCCACATTAGCCAACCTCTGACACCAGACATCGATGACCCACACAGAGCAGGCCCACATCCAGGGAGATATAGGCCCTCATTATGAACATGGCGGTCTGTTCAGCTACGCCGGTGGTGGCGGTAGAAACTGCCAACAGAGGAGCTATCCAGACCGCCAAATAATGATCCAAACGAAACACACGCATCCAGTGAACCACCCACCGCCAAGAAATGAATCCTGCCGACGATGGCAGAGTCTGCCCACAGGCTGTCGGAAAGGCCCAACCGGCCCATCAAATTATGAACCACCATTCCGCCGCCAGTTCCGGTGCGGGAACCACCGCCACACAAACCCAGGCAGAAATGAAACAAATATAAGGAAACACTCACCGGAGTTCCACAGAATGTGCAGAGGCATGGACAGAGAGCTGCTGATCATGGCAGCCCTGCTCCTTGCCATATACCTAGACGACCGAGACTGCCGACGAAGACGACAACAGTAAGTACCGCAACCTACGACACAAGGGAGGAAAGGGCACAGTTACATACCCACCCACCCCACCCACTCTGCAACCCCCCCAACCCTTCCCAGCAGCACGTCAGACACCCCACACCAAGAGGTACGTACCTGACCGAAAGCCACTGCAACTTGACCATAGTACATACAATAGCCCCACATCCATAAAAAATCAAAACAAATACCAGTGTGTAACTGCGTGCAGCCCAAACACAGGCCACACAGAAACTTTGATTATTAGCTCACTGAGCCAAACAGTGTTAACAGGGCCAATGGCCAGTCCATAAAATGCAGACTGTCCTGGGCCACAACGGGCCACACCTGACTCCCACAAGTGCTGGGTACTCCACAGAACGGGGCACCATATGGGGATCCAGGCACCTCACGAAAGGGGGGCTAGGGGTGAAGGGGGGATTTTCAACGGAGGTGGAACTTTGACTTTCTTGTTGAGGGTGGAGTGGGGTGGGCTTCTCCTTTGAAGTGGGTGGGGGCTGTTTGGCTCGGGTGGAGCTGGATGGCCTAGGCTCTGTCCGGGCCTTCTTGTTCACCAGGGGGCACAGGAATGGGAATGCTGGACCGGGGTGGGCTGTGATGTGGAAGGAGCAGAAAGGGCAAGGAGGTGGGCACGTTTGGGGACAAGATGGGGTGGGCCAGTGGTTTGGAAGAGGTCAGCACGGGAGAGGAAAAGTTTTTTGGGAGCAATTGGGGTGGGCGTGGTTGAGGGCATAGGAGTGAAGGCAGAGGGAGTTGATGTATGGGGTGTAGGTGTGTGTGTAGTGGGTGCATGTGAGTGCTCAGTATGCTGTGGTGTGGATGTCTGATGGGTGGGTGTCTTGGTGCGTTTGTGTGTCTTGGGAGGTGGGGGGGTGGACACAGTGGGAGAAGAAAGACAGCTAGTGTGGATGTATGTTGCGTGGGTGTCTGCAAGTCTGGTGAGTGTGCTGCATGTGTCAACTACAGTAGAGGTGGAGAGTGCAGGTGTGGTGTATGGGGTGCATGTATGGCTGTCTGCTATTGTGGTGAGTGCAGGAAAAGGAGCAGTAACAGTGAATGAAGGTGCAGTGCATGAGGGTGTTGATGTAGAGGGGACAGACAGGGAGGCAGAAGAGGTGGGCACACTGGGGGAAGTGGATGTTGTTGTGTGTGCAGGTGTTTGTTGGCTGTGTGAATGCTTGTGGTGGGAGGTGTGGTGCTTGTGTTTTGAAGTGTGCTTCTTGTGTGCTGATGTGCCTGTAAGCGGGTCTGATTGTGTGCTTTGGATGGGTGAAGGGAGAGGGGTACTGGAAGGGGTAGAGGAGGTTGGAGGGGGGACGGAATGGCCAGGGAAACTGGCTGCCGTACGAGAGGAGGCCAGAGCCTGAAAAGATCTCTGTAAGGCAGACACTGCACAGTGAATGCCATCCAGATAGGCATTGGTCTGCTGCACCTCAGATGCCAGACCCTGGATGGCATTGACGATGGTTGTCTGCCCTACAGAGATGGTTCTCAGGAGGTCAATAGCCTCCTCTGTGAGGGCAGCAGGGCTGACTGGGGCAAGGGAGGAGGTGCCTGGGGCGAAGGAGACGGCCACCTCTCTGGGTGGGCAGGCACGGGCAACTCGGTGGGGAGCTGAAGGGAGGGCGGTGATGGTATGGGTGGTGGCGGAAGATCTCACGGTAGTGGTGTGTGCACTGGGGTCCACCACTGCGGAAGGACCCCCATTGGAGGAGGTCTCAGAGTCACTACCTCCTGTGGTAGTAGCCTCCCCCGTGGAAGTCCCCTCGCCCTCCCACCCACTGGTCCCCTGGGCGTCCGTTATCTCTGCCTCAGAGGATCCGTGGGCCGCTGCCTTCCCACTTGCCGATGACTCAGCTCCTTTGCCTGATGTTGATGCTGTACCAAACGAACACAAGAGAACAGGGATGGGGAGACAAAACAGGAGAGATACTTGTAAATAGCTGAATGCTGATACACAATGGCCAGACATACACCCACCCAGCAAACACACCCAACAGGCAGCACCATGCACTGTGCCCATGGCCATGCCCCTGACTACCGACCACAATACTGATCTACACCCATTCCCTGAAATACTTTTGGAGCTGAGGTAGGTGAAACCTGACATGGACACCCCTACACCCTTTGTTGAACATACAGTAGATGGACACCAGTCAAATTCCCTGCTCTAAGCAGCATGAGCCTTATCGCACACACAGTCATCCTTCCAGACTGAAGTATGGTCAGTGAGTACACACCCCCTTGTGACTGCTGTGAAGCCTTCAAGCGCCCATCCAGATCTGGGTACGCCACCGCCAGGATCTGTCACATGAGGGAGGTCAGTGCCCGACAGGCACCCCTTCCATGTTGGGAGGACTTCCCCAGCTGGGCCTCACTGATCTTTCACGCCCAATGCTGCAGGTCCTCCCACCTCTTTTGACAGTGGGTGCTCTGCCGGTTGTAGATCCCCACAGTCCGCACCTCCTTGGCGATGGCATGCCAATGTGCCCTCTTCTGGTGGGTGTTGACCAGAAGAGTGACACAGAAATGGAACACTGAGGTCAGGCACTTGCATGATAGGAACAGCTGGCAAATTGTCCAACATAGGACTGACAGTACTCTCAGACATACAGGACAGTCGCATGCAGCCTTCCATGCACCATGGCCCATCCAGGCTCAGAGGAGCACAACTATGTGCAATCCACACCATCCATTACTTAAACAGTGCCCCCCAAACCCAGACTCACCTGTACCTGTGGCCGACCGTAGAGTCAGCCGTACAGGGGCAGGACCCCGTCCACTAGCTTCTCCAGTTCTTCCTGGGTGAAGGCCGGGCCCCTTTCCCCTGCACCACGTGGAACATCCATAGCCAGAGGCATGCCACAGCAGTACACAGAGTGGAGTACCTGTCCGCACAAGATCAGGGAGTCAAGTGATCAAACGATGACGAACGTGTGTATGTTCCGCAGCGGTATGCACCGTCACCGCCAGCGGCGATCATGATACGCCAGGATTCCCTATTGGCATCCAGGTTAGCCAATGAGGGTGCGAACAGCGGTCAGCACCGCCGTAAGGTGTGACGTCAACCGCTAGCAGTATGAGGTCACTTCCAGAACGAGTGGGCAGATCTACAGTGGGCAGACATTTTGCCATCACCTACGAATCTTGAAATTCCTACTACTCACAATCCAGGGCCTACTAGCCACATGAAGCACCTAGGCCTCTATTCATTCTGTATAGTAGCACACATGAATTACTCTGTTCCCTACTAGTGATGTACATGTGCATCTGTCCGGTAGCAGTTATTGTACAGACACTACTATGAACAATGCAGTGCATGAATTTTGCAAAATGTGCCTATGTATGTATGCACATCACTCATTTTTGTAACCCCTCGTAGGTACCGACCTTTGTGGCAAGGAAGCGCACCATCGTGTACAGACCACTTGTGGATATGGGGACCATGGTGGTCAGATCATTATCGCTTACAGACTCACATGAGATACTGTTCAGGACCTTTGTGCATTACTGGATCCTGCACTAACTCCAGGAAATCGTAATCAGCATGCCATTCCAACTGAGGTGCAGGTTCTCTCCGCACTCCATTTCCTGGCCACAGGCTCTTTTCAAGTGACAGTGGGCATGTGTGCTGGTTTCTTACAGCCAATGTTCAGCCAGGTACTGACAAGATTTCTGAATGCATTTGTAGAACATCTGCAATCCTATGTGCGATTTCCCCAACGTACTGACCTCCCTGCCATCAAGTCTGACTTCTATGCCTTTGCAAACATTCCACATGTCATAGGTGCCATCAATGGCACACACATACCCATCATCCACCCAAGAGTGAGTGAACAGGTGTACAGAAACAGGAAGAACTTTCACTCCATGAACATCCAATTGGTGTTTACTGCAGACCAGTGCATTTTCCATGTGAATGCCATGTGTCTTGGTTCAGTCCATGATTCATTTGTGTTGAGGAACAGCAGTGTGCCACAGAAGATGGAACAACTACAAGAGGACAGAGGTTGGATCATAGGTAAGTTTGACTGTCACTAACTGACACATTGCAGAAAACCAGCCTGTCTGACTAAGGGACATTACAATGACGACTCTGTATTGAACCATTTTCTAGGTGATTCTGGCTATCGAAACTTGCGTTGGCCTCTGACACCAGTGAGGAATCCCAGGACGGATGCAGAGAGGAAATACAAGGAGGCCCATGGACGTACTAGGAGGGTCATAGAGCATACTATAGGTCTCCTGAAGGCTAGATTCCGGTGTCTACATATCTCTGGGGGTTCCCTGGCCTATGGGCCTGATAAGGTGTGTAGAACAGTGGTGGCCTGCTGCATGCTGCACAATGTGGCAGGGTGCTATAGGTCCTGATCAGCTACCTCAGAGAGGTGAGAAGAGTGATGGTGAGGATGAGAAAGGGGAAGATGTCCATTCGAGGAACCAATTGATACAACTCTACTTCCAATAACTGTGTGGGACTTAAGCTTGTCATTGGAGTTAGTGACTAATACTGTCAGTGTGCTCTGTCATATAGGGGAGATAGGTCATGATAGGAGATACCTTGACCACTTCTGCATAGTACTGACTAAAAAGATATGCATTCAATCCTTGACTAATTTTAAGCACACAGTACCACCATCAAGCACAACTTGACAATAAAGTTGTTTTCTGCCAGTTGCATCCGTACTCCACTTTGTTCAACATTGAAGACAGGGGACAGTGTTACAGGTGTGAAATGTGTTTTAGTGGTAGAATTGAGTGAATTGTGCTATATACAGTGATGGGAGTCGTAAGGGTTGGGTGTCCTCAAAACATACTTGATGGCAGCCCTGTTGGATGTCTTAGATGGGTCCATTTTGTAGAACAGTACTTCAATTTGCCCTCAGCTAAGTGTTGTTGGTGAATGTGTGGGATGGTTGCTTTGCATTAATAGCAGTGTCAATTGTTCGAGGGGGCCTTGTTCTTAGCTGGGTTTCCAGTGCCATATCTTGGCCTAAGACTACGTTTGGGTGCCTGCTGTGGAGCTTCTTGGGGTGGCATGGTTGGCCCTTGGGTTTCCTGGGATAGTATTTCCTGTGCTGTTTCTGCTGCTTCGGTCATCTATTGCTGGTTGTCCTGAGCTGTTGTGGGGGCCTCTCGTCCGGTGTGGGTGCCAGACTGTTTTTTTACCAACTGCAGCAGTCAGTGCTCCAGCAATGGTGGCCATTGTGGCATTGTGCTCTTTCCACTTTGTTTATAGGTAGGTGACCTTTTACTTTTAGAATTATGCCATATTGCTTATGCTTGTCACTACTTCCTAAGCTTAGCGATCTTCTCTTCTAGATCGCACCGTAAAAGATTTTGGATCCATACATGCTGACTTATGAGTACTCCCTCACGAAGACTCGGGATAATAGTGTTTTGCCCCCGTCACATGATTCCCACTACTCTTTCTCTATTGGTAGGTGATAGTCCTTTTGTTAGTTCCTTTTAAATTCAGCTTACTCATTATCTTCCTCCTAATGACTTAAAATCATTTTATTTCAGATCGTACATTATCTTGAAGAGTTTTACTTGATTAGGATGAGCCATTTATTCATGTTAACACCTTACTTATACTTTGGTACGTTTTCCTTTATTCAGACACACTTGCGAATGCTTAATTTAGCACACTCACTCACCAATTTCCTAGGTGGTATGACGCCTTTCTGTTCCCTTTTTCCTAATGACACCCTGTCGTGAAGAGTATATTTCCCAACCTTAGTTTCCGTTTCTCATCGCCACATATCTAGTGGGAGTCTTTATCCCTATTTCTAATTCTCAATTTCTACTTCGTTTCACGTGCACATCAAACTTTTGGTGATATTTATAATAATACAATTTTTATCACTTGTGGTAGACTGTAATCACAGTTTTCTCTCTGTGGCTCTGTTTGGTAATGTCACTTGATGGTTTTAGACACTCACGCGGTACTGGTGAAGGACTTGGCCACAATTTTAGTGCCAGGTATTAATTTTCCATAATCATGTATAACTACAGATTATGACCAAGCTCATTATTATGTTTCTTACACCCCTGAGGAAGTCAATGAGATTAATTTCTCGGAAACAAAACACGTGTTGGCTGTTGGATGTTGTTGTGATGACCACATATGGAATCTTTCTGATGTGATGAACATGTGTGAAAACCTCGCACAAGAATAAAGACACGGAACTTTAACTCTGTTTGGATTATATATTGATTGTCCGAAGACCAAAAACCTAACAGCACAGACTCTTATCTTATTTCATACGAGTGCCCTGGCTTTTGAATCAGTTTGGTTTTTCCTATTGGAGAAACACTGGAGGTGCTGGGAGGACCCTCTGTTCGGGAGCACCGTATTTACTATCTGTTGTTAAGAAATGTTTTGGTGATATTCTGTTAGCGCCTATCCCTATAATTTCCCCCCCTTTTCTTCACAACTTTTGAGCTCCATGGCCTGTTGGTGTTGTTCCAGCTGCATCCTCTGACTTTGCTCCAGGGTGGACACAATCTGTGCCAACCTGTCTTGGGTATTTTGGTAGGTCCCCAATACCTCTGAAATAACGTCCTGGGCTGCTGCATCCATCCGGTGCCCTACCCCCTGACCCACTGGGACACTTGAACTTACCCTAGCCCCCTGTGCCTGTGTCCCCTGCACAGGTCTTGACGTGCCACTTGTACTGGGGCCCTCGCCTTCCTGCATGTTGGGAGTGGAAGACTGTGGCCTCTGTAGCTGTGTTTCACCAGTCTGTGCCCTGGGTACACTGGTGTGGGTACGACTCACCTGGCCTGCTCGTCTTGACTGGGTGTTAGGGGTGACAGTGGTTTCCTGGGTGGGGCTACTGCATGGTTAGAAACCAGGACTGTGTGAGGGGCCTGCCTGCTCATCAGTGTCCAGGGATCCTTCGCCAAGGTCTTGTGATGTGCCTCTGTCTCCCTGGAGGGCTGTGGCACTCCTTGTCCCCTCCATTAGAGTTGCATGGGTGGTGGTGCCTGTTGGGGGACATAGACATGTCTGTTACATATGCCTGAAGGTTTGAGGTGTACAGGACTTGGCTATTTTGGGCTGGTGTTACTTTCAGTGGACTTCCAGGGTGCCTTTGTGAGGTAGACATTGCATTTAGTGGCAGTGGTGGGGGTGCATTGTGGTGGGGGGTATTATTCCATTGTGGGTACGTGCAGGGGTGGGTAGCTGTTCACAGCAGGAGTGATGTGGGCCTGTTAATGGGTTGTAGGTGATGCCGGGTGGTGGATATGGTGGGTAATGGCCGGGTGGGGTGTAGGTCCAGGTGGGTGTGGGTGGGGTGGTGCATGCATTGCAGATGTGTTGTATATTGGGTAATTGTATATGACTTACCCGAGTCCATTCCTCCAGTGAGTCCAGTGAGTCCCTCTGGGTGCACGATGGCGAGTACCTTCTCAGTACCTCCTAGTCGGTGTAGTCGGGTGGTGTTGGTGGCAGTCCTCCCCCAGTATTCTGCACTGCAATGTCGTGCCTAGATGCCATGCCCCTGACCTTCCCCCGCAGGTCGTTCTATCTCTTCCGGATGTCGTCCCTGGTGCGTGGATGGTGTCCCACTGCATTCACCCTGTTGACAATGGTCTGCCACAGCTCCAATTTCTGCGCAATGGGTGTGTGCTTCACCTCAGACCCGAATATTTGTGGCTCCACCTTCAGGATCTCGTCCACCATGGTCCTTAGCTCTCTTTCGGTGAAGCGTGGACTTTTGGGGGGGACATGGTGAGAGTGGCGGATGAAGTCGGGACTGGGCACGGGGTATGGGTGCTCCTGTGTGGGTCGATATGTGTCTCCTGTATGCTGCCGTTCGCTGTCTGGCTCTTGTGCTCTCCGTCTTCTGGTCCTGGATTCGTTGCAAGGGATTGTGAGGTGTGTCTGGGGGTGTTTTATGGGGTTCTGGATGTTTGTCAGGTGTGTGGGTGATATGCCTATACAATGTGTGCACTTGTTGCTGTCGTGTCCACTTGCCGCCCGTGGAGGTCGAAGCTGCCAATGGTCGTCTGTACTCCACTGTCAACCGAGGTGATTTGTGCATCATTATTTGGAGGGCGGGATGTGGGTGTGCTTGGCGGTGGTGGGGTGGGTCGGGATTTCCGCCGACAGAGTTCTGGCGGGAGTGGTGGTCTGGGAATTTTTGGCGGGGTTGGGTTTTTCAATCATTATGTGGCGGGTTTCCATTTGCCGACAACGGCGGGATTCTGTTCACAGCCGACACGGCGGTCGGTGGTCTTTCCTGCCATGTTCATAATGACCGCCACAGTCTATTTTAGTCTCCAGATTGGTTTTAGTGTCAGGGATGGCCTGTACAATCTGTTCAAACTGGCCAAGGGTAGTGCAATGTACACCTCTCACAGAGATTCTCATTGCCAGAGTCAGCACCTCTTTCAGCTCCTCTGACACTGCTCCAAGGATGGTGCTGCGATGCCTCCACTCCAAGACTGCAGGTCATGAAGTTTCCCCTCAAGGGCCCTTTAGCAGGCTGACCTGAGCAGGGCCCAGCTGTCAATAGGCACTTGTGGCTCCACACAGGGTATTCATTCATAAGTAAACAGTCAAGGGGCCATCTACCCGGTCTAGCTGGGAAGGCACATTGTGTATCATTGTAGTTGCAAGGGGTTCCCCAGTGCCTGTCGCAGCACTCTCCTTACCTCAGGTGCAGCAGTGGCCCAGGTGGCCCCACCCAGATCTTTCTGCCCTCGTAGGCTGCAATGCACGGCCCACTCCCCTACAGACTCCAGGCAGAGGCCTCAGCGTCACCACAACATCAGCTTGCCGGCACAAACGACCCATTGCTGCCACAGTCTGGCCGGACCCCAGGCACATCAGGCCTTTTCTGCAGGCCTCTCTGTCGGGTAGTCACAGCCTTACTGGGAGATGTTGCAGGAGACAGCCAGGGTCTGAGATCTCTTTCGCTGGACCCAATGCTGTGCCCTATGGCCACCCTGACTGCAATGGACGCAGGCCTAGTGCCTCTCACTCTAGCCTCCCCCAGCCTCAGGCTCCTGGTGACCACAGGCCACGAGGCCAAGAGTCAATCTAGCAACTCTGGCCCTGACACCAGTTCAGTATGGGCTTGAAAGATACAACCAGGTACGGCATCAGAATCAAAGGCCAGGCTTCCAAAGGGAGGGCTGATTATCTTTGTCTCACTTGCAATTAAGGGTAGGTTTGAGATCTTATCCAAGGGTGTTACTACGCTACAGGCCTTGTCATTTTCGTGTGACCCTATTAAGCTGTTAATTTTAAACTTTTACAATGCAAATCATTGGGCAGAAGGCGAGCAATGTTCAAACTGTGGGCTTCTTTGTAAATAAAATTTTAGGTAGTAAGTCACCTTCGTCATTTATTATGGTGGCAGGGGATTTTAATGTCCATCTGTGCAGGGGCTTGAGGGAGAAAGGGGTTTCTCGTGTTGGCTGCCCCCTTATGGCTGGAACTCTTTAGAGCACAGTCAACAGTGTGCTAGCTTAAATACCTTGCTGAACCAGTTTAACTTAGTCGTCACAACAGAGAAGATGTCACTGTCCAGAAGCGATATAAACCCCACTTTTACAGGAAGAGGACTTGAGTCTTTTATTCATTTTATTTTTGTTTCCTTGTCTCTGCTGTCATACATTTCTGAATCTTGGATCCCGGCAAGTCCCTTTAGCAATCATAACCCAGTGTGTATCTCCCTCTGCTGGTCTCCCTTGATTAAATGCCCTAGAGATGGGGCTACAGGGGGTCATTAAGGCTACAAGCCAGGGGGAAGTGACTTAAGTGGTATCCGATAAGACTTAAGTGGTATCCGATAACCCCTGAGGACTTTCATAAGTCCCTGTATCTTAGAGGAGAAAATGAGTTACTTGTATATCCTCCGCAAGTAGTCCATGCAATATTTTGAGGTGCTTTTCGAATATCTCTAAAGTAGTGTCTGGTCTCTTGGAAGTACCCATGACGCAACACTGTAATAGGCTTCCTAGATGATTTGACTCTGGCTGTTCAAAGGCCTTAGGGGAGCTTAAGTGTGCCTTGAGTCACAAGCCTAGGGATCCTGCCCTGATTAAGAAGAGTTGCTGTGTGTATAAAAGAGAACAGGTCAGGCGTAAACACTATTTAAGGGATGAGGCCTTGGCAGATCTGATTGACGCAAGCACTTTGAATAGCAGCTCTAAATTCTGGAGCATTAGTAATGGACCTTTATTGGCCCCAGAGTTGTCAGAATCCCTTGAGGCATACATTACTGAACAATCCTAGGTGGCTAATTTTGAAGCCATTTGCAGTTCAGAATTGCTAGACTCACAGGAGAGGAATCACAAGCTGACAGGCGGCCATGCTGACTTTCTCTTTTGAGGAAGTAAAAAAGGGTATTATGGGCTTATCCCCTAACAAGGCCCCAGGCCCTGATGGTGTCCTGCCAGACATTTACGTAAATAATGTGGGAGTGTGGGTGCCTATTCTGTCAGCCCTTATTAACGGGGCCCTGCTGGAAGGGCTTCTACAGTCTTGGGCTATGTTCATCAGCATGCCAATTTGAAAAAGGGAGACAGAGACAGCCCTTTATGTTATAGGCTCATCTCCATACTTTATTCAGTAGTTAATGTCGTAGGTCCTATCCTTCTAGAGAGACTCTTGGTGGGGGCCGAGGAAAACAACGTGTGGTCAAAAGCCCAGTATGGGTTTCATGCTGGTAGCTCTACTGTGGATCAGTGTTTGAACTTGTATCTGTTTTTAGGAAAATACACAGTCACACTCTTTGGCTCCATTTACCTGAAGTTATGGCTCTTTATTAAGCTTTTGATGGGGTTGACTGATCAAAATTGTGGCAGATTAAGTTGTCTATAGGTGTAGAGCGGGATATTGTTCTGTTCCCAAGAAACCTTCACAGGTACAATAAGGCTTCAGTCCGCTACTCGCTAAGACTTACAGTATTCTCGTAGTTTTTGTAGTAATAGAGGAGTACAATAGGTTTGTATTTTGGCCACTTTTTTGTTTAGTTTACACATTAATCGTTTAGAGCAGGCCCTGGCAGAAGCAAAAATCAGATTGTCTGCTTGTGGGTTTGTGTAGTTTACTGGTTTTATTATACGCGGATGATGCAGTCCTAATGGCCGGAACTGCCAGAGACTTGCAGGCCCTGTTGCTAAGTTTATGGAAGAGTTGGACTTATCAATTAATGAGAGGAAATCCTTTGTGATGATAGTTGGTTCCCACACTACTAAATCTTCAAAATTCAACTTAGGATCTTGTGCCATCCCCAAGACCAGAGTATTTTCAGATCTGGGCCTACTATTTGATTCAGCTTTAAGCTGGTGCCCTTAAATACACAGAAAAGAGAGGATTTTTTTACCTGCCAATGCTGCAGTTTTTAGTTTTGCCTCAAGGTTGGGCAGCAGACCTGTCAGGGCCCTTTTGCAGATTTAGGCCCAGATTTCCAAGAATCTGGTGCATCAATACTGATGCACCAGATTTCTTGCAACCTGGCCACTTAACGACACCATGGGTGCGCCGTATTTACAATATGGTGCACCATTGCACACATTAGGCCAATAGCATCAAAAATGTTTACTCTATAGTGGCGCTTTGCTGCACTAGCATAAAAAATTTCGAAGCTAGTACAGCAAAGTGCAAGGAGGCCCATTGACTTCAATGCGTGCGTCCTTTTAATGCCTGTATTGAGCGGGCGTTAAAAATTACACCAAACCTGGTGCACTGAGATCTTGTAGATTTCATTGTGCCATTTTTGCAGGCCTCGTAATGCCGGAATGCCCCCTTGCATACAGTATGCCTGCGCAGGCATAATGTGGCACAAGGGGTCGCAAAGAGGCGCAATACATGCATTGCACCACTTTGTAAATATGGTACAGCAATTTTTGCCTCATTGATCCGCACTAGCATTAAAAAAAATTATGCTAATGTGGCGCAAGTTGGCACTAAGGCCTTATGAATGTGACCCTTAGAGTGCTAAATGTTTATCTAAAGTTACCGGTGGGAGTGAAATTTGTGGATAAGTTAACCACACTGATTTGCAAATGGTGGAAATAAGTTCTTACGGAGTCTAATATGCCTCCCACAATCCACTCCCACTTTTCTGGTGCACAAGGATAAGGGGTAAGCTATATTTCAGTTCTTAGAGCCTTCCGTCCTCTTGCACTTTGGCTGAATATCTGGATAAAGCTGGGAATTAAATTAAGCAAGGAAATTCTGAAAGATTGCCTCCCTCTTGACCACGCACTTTATATTCCCTGGCTCGAGTACATTAGGGATGCCTTCCAGAATTGAGGTAGGGGTGACCTTTTTAGCGCACAAGAGGGTATTTATAAGGCGGATTTTACTTGGGTCAAAGAGTGCTTTTTCAGACAAAGACTTATGGATAGAGAGGGGGTGGTACTTCTCAAGTCTTGTGCTCAATGACATTATGTTGAAGACAGTGCAACTATTGAACCCTATCTTCTCTGGATTGCTTCCTGCTAACTAGATTTCGATTGGATTTATTGCCCTTTCTGCCGGCTTATTCTTGGAGAAAGAATAGAGGGCATGAATTAGAATCCTGCGACTGTGACAATAGGTCTCTGCAGGACACTTTGCACCTTACTGTGTTTTGCCAGTTGTATGCAATGCCCCGGAAGTTTTATCTTGTACCTGTTTTGAAAAGGGCAAATTTCTCACAAGTAAGGCTGGCTCTTTTGTATTTACAAATGCTATCAGGAGATATCATCCTGAGTGCACTGAGTTTCCTAAAAGGTGTGTCAGGGTAAGGAACAGTAGGGATTGTGACCTTGAAATGTCCTAGGAGGTTTACAATATATTAAACAACTGTTCTTGCACACCCAAAATAGAGTGCAGGCTCTCTGATTTTTGATGCTTTTAATGTAATTTTATCTCTATTTATTGTTGTTTTTATTGGATCCTTTGTTTCATTTTGTTTGTTTTATGGTTTGCACACTCAAAACAGAATAAAGCTAATTTAAATTGAATTGAAATGACACCACCAGTCCTAATAACACAGCACACGCCGGCACCAAATGCACAAGCCTCCGTGTTGGTCATGGGCGCCATGCCCCCTCCTCCACGGAACTGCACATGATTTTGTCTCAGAGGCATTGACAGTGCAGAGATGAGTAGCTGTAGGAAGATTTCCACCCCATGGCTTCAGGATGTCAAAGATATTGTTTTGAGGGCTGGGAGCCGAGATCTAGCACGTCTTGTTGGCCATCTTAATAGATTATGACAACCTTACTAAACCATGATCTAGAGCTGCTGAGAGTACACAGGACCAACTGGATCCCGCTCTTCAAGACTACACAACCCTAACCCTGACCTCCAGGGACAATTTGTGACATCAAGAACCCTTACAATTCACAGTCAAAGGTAGGAGTGATGTCAGACCTAGATTGTCCTGCTGTTCTTTCAAGGAGAAATCCAGTTGAGGACATTCCTTGGAAGACAAGCTGCTACACTGCAATGTAGGTACATAAAAAACATGATAGGTATTATGCTCAGATCTCAACCACTGCTAATGACCCTTGGCCTCATTGTAATCCATTGTTCTTTTGCCCACCTTATGACCTCAGAAAGAAATCTGCGACAATGAAATCAGGATTAATCCTGCTCAAATAGAAACTGTTCAGCCTGAATCTCCAGGCCAGGTCCCCTCTGAACAGAGACAAAAGTAATTGTAGACTGGTTTCACCCTAACAGAGTGTAGGGTGTAGCTTGTGTTATATGGCATGATGAGAATGGGATGCCCATGAGATTTTTATTTTTTTCTATGAGGGTACTGATTTGCCTAAAGAGAACCTCTGTCCAGAGTGGCATAGTGAATGAAAAACCATGGACTGGAATCACGGTGGTCTTTGGTGCACTGAGCAGTTCAGAAAATTAATTTAACTGACCACAAGTATCAGACCCAGCTGTCTGAAACCTCCAGGGAGAACAACTTAAAACACGATTAGCCAAGTAAAAAACTGACATATGGATGAGATTCCTGTGCCACATATCTTTGTGGGAGCCCTTATCAACGTTCTCAAAGCCACAGTGATATACAAGGGTTCAACCCCTTTCTCTCTAGGACCTATAGGTGTTTTTGATGCCTGAGACTGCGAACACTATTCTAAAACCATGTGAATCACTTATTAATTACTACAGAAAAACTAAACACCTGTTAGTTAAGCTAGCGCCCGGTCCTTAGTAATTAAACTTACAAGGGAACGCATATAGGTTGATGAACCTTTTGAATTGCATGGAGTATCCTAGTCATGCAGTGACCACTCGATCAATAACCAACATCAATAATCAAGATCCATTCTATGAAAAACAACCCTAAACCATATACTCAAGAATAACCACTATTCAAGAAAAGGGTTAACAAGTTTTATTCCCTCTTAATCAGATGTCTAGGTCATCTGTAATTCAACCATTATTCAAATCAATTATTTATTAATTCATCAGATATGAACATAATTTTTGGAAAAAAACATGAGTGGCAAAGCAACACCACAAGCTGTGAATGTCAGCACTAATAATGTAATTCAGCAATTAAGTTTGTCAGCCATTTGTCTCCGTCAACGTCACCCCTAGCAGCCTACCTAACCAAGATTAGCATTAGCATGGGGGTTCTTCATGCGAAAACAATTTAGAGAAAAACATTAATTTGGAAAAATCTACCTAAGAGTGAATCTCTGTAAAACAGCACAGTTGGTACCTAGAAGAAAAGGCACAAATCATCAGTCACATTTCATAGCTACCTATCCAAGATGGATCAGCAACAAGTCAGTCTTCGTCTTCAGGTCATCAATAGTCAGCTACAGACAGGCTCACAGAGTATGAGCCCAATATCAGCACCTCGGACAGCGTCTCCTGACATCATAAATTTTCACCTTGCAGTTCTGATTTCTCACCCCTTGTCATGACTTTTTATTAGGGTCTCCAAGTCCATCCCACTAATTGCTAATCGGTTAGTCTATCGGAAGTTATGACTCTAACCTATAGTTGGTGTTTACCAAATCTTTGAGTTTGCATATGTCTTGTGTCCCATAAAACTGATTGGTTCTTCTTGCGATGAGAACATCATCCCGTTCTTCAGGTAACGAAATTGTTGCATACGAGACTTTAGTCAGTGCCTCTATTCTTCAAGTCCTGGGAAAGTACATTTAGCCTACACTACACATAATTGTATCAAATTGTCTTCATCATCTCCTGTCCATTGGTACATTTGCAGAATGTACTAGCTGAGCGGCTTGAACTCTGAGCGGTTCAAGGTTGCAGTCCCCGGTTACCAATCTTTGCAGACTCTCAAATTCTCCACATTCAGAGCCAGCAAGACCCAGTGAAACCAGGCCTTTAATCCAGCTAATTTAAGAAGATGAATTAATATAAAACATAAGTTATACATTACGTTATGACATATTAGTGCATTTTTCTTCTACACTTTCCATTATTTTGAATCTGTACACAGTGACCACTCCCTGAGGGTACATTTTCAAACACACACATTATTTTTCTAAAATTAATTTCTCTATGCATTTTTCTTCTTAGTACACACATAGGTCATTAGAAGTTTTCTTAATTAACATATCTGCTCCATCAGTTACATATACATTAAGGCATTCTGGAAACAGTATTTTGCAGATCCTTACATATAAGCTGAAAAGGAAATGTGATGTGATTAGGGATATTAATTTCTGAAATCATGATTAAACCTAACCTGAAACAAATTCTCCAACACAGCTCCATATGGTAGCCAACTGCTTTTCAGCTGCACCTGGCCATTAGATTGATATTGTCCTCTAAAGTTTTTATGTCACTAAGAAGCCCAATGTTCATATTGCTCCAACTTCTTTCCTAGTATACAGTAAATAAATATACGGTCATACAAGTATACCTATAATAAACGTGTTGTAGTAAACAAATGTTTGATCTAAAAACATTTTGACAATGACTTATATGAAGTCAGGTATACAGTATTTATAACAAGAATAGCACACACATAGGCTTCTGAAAATAAGAAAACCAAACATAAATGGGATAACCAGCTGAAAGATTAGAACGACAGACATCCCTGATTAGGGAGACTGTGAAGATATTCTAAGGCGAAGGTTAGATCTTCCATCATGTTGTAAAGAAATCCTCACCGACTACAAGTGGCATGCTTCATTG
Source organism: Pleurodeles waltl (assembly GCF_031143425.1). Taxonomy (NCBI): domain Eukaryota; kingdom Metazoa; phylum Chordata; class Amphibia; order Caudata; family Salamandridae; genus Pleurodeles; species Pleurodeles waltl. Next base: position 166,073,160 of record NC_090443.1, on the reverse strand, counting down.
TTGGCCTCATCAATTAAACCAATTTGTTTTTATGTGGTGGGCTTCCCAGGGAGTTCTTCATGAGACTTTCGACATACAGCTCTCGAGATAAACTCTCTACATTCACTGCATAGTGTTAGAGTGAATGAGCTGCTATTTAAAGGGTAAAGGACCAAGAAATTTTAAAAGGTGTAATACATGTTTACTGTACTTACTCTTCTTTAATGATGGAACTTCTTTAGTGTATAGCTAATACGTAACAGGTACAGGGTGGAATGTACAATGCAACCATTCTCATAATGCTCTTCGACCTGCTTCTTTTCTAAATGTATCACTTCCTCGGTTAGGGGCATTCATCAGGACAGGTCACTAGTCATTCAACCCTAACCTCCATGTTCTACATTAATAAGATGCTGTTCGTTTTTGAGAAATGGAAGAAAATATTGAGGGATCTTACATGTCACAACAATGTGGCTGACTATTCCACTGCTTAGTAATAATCGATAAACCTAATGGACACCAGAGCTCGAAGTGTTTCTCGGTGAAGACCAGAGCACCTCCTTGTGCCTGGAACCTCTTGTCACAGATACACCAGAAAACAGCATGTGTCTAGGTTTTCTTTGAAATAGCGTAAACCTTTATATTCTAGCCAACATGCAAATATTACTGTGTTTGGCATTCCGGAAATCCATCAAGTTATACATATGTGCCTTTCAAAGTAAGACAATAATGACGCATTTTGATTATTGATTATTATTGTCTCTTTAATCTGGTCAGTTTGCTAATTTCACTCTGACTTTTTTCCTGTACTTCCCTCTGGCCATATCTTTCCCGGCATGCACGTGTCCCTCTCTGTGCCTCTCCCTATCTGTATTATCCTTGTTGTTTTCCCCTACCCACATATAGGTTGCCCTGCATCTACCACGCACATATGCCTATTTGCACTTCTTCCTGCTGTCACAGCTGTCAGCCTGCATCCAACCCATGCCTATCTCTATCTGCATCCCTCCCTCCCTGCACCTTTCTCAGCTTGCACCTGACCCTTTCATTGACGTCTCCCTGCCCACCATGATCTCTCAAAGCCTGCACCTCCCACTGCCCTCACTTCTCCAGCATTGTACCTTTTCCAGCTCATACGCCTACCTGCTTGCTCCTCTCTCAGCCTGCACACAGCCTATACCTGTCACGGTTTCGGACGGGTCCGATCAGGACTTTGGTTGGGACACCCCTTGAGGTCACCAAATATCCTAAAGAGGTAGGGTGCTGGGGCAGAAGAGCAGCTAAATGCATACACGGAAAGGACAGCTATAGATAGGCACAGGAAACAGGAAAGTAAAAGCAGAGCAACCCTTGTGTAAACACATAGGAAACAGATTTCTAATGGACAAACACGCTGGGGATGTACACAGAGTAGGGCGCAGAACCTCCCACAGTGACAGGGAATGTCAATGCCTCTGTGCAGTTTGCTCTTACAGACAGTAACCCTGCCAGCCCTATAGAAAGGAGGCAGCAGAAGTGATTCTGTCTCTGGATCCTAAAGCACAAACAAGGATAGTACTTACAAACACACGACAAGCTCTTGTGGGTCCAGCTGGAAACACAGTGGCGATTCCTGGAACAACAGCTATCGCCCACGTTCACTGTTAGGCACAAAATACAACGTATAACACTAGACAAGGAGGGGGGCTGGAATTGCCTCCTGGAAACCAGGAGCCAACCCCAGTACAAAGGAGGACACTTATACACTGGTGAAGACTCATAGAAAACTTACCAGACACAAATACTGAGATGAAACAGAAACAGAAGAGACAAACTAAGAGACAGAGGCAGGAACTGGAAACAGGCTCAGGCTGAAGCAAAGGCAGGACTAGGACTGGAAAACAGGGCACAGGCTTCTGGCTGGAACAAACAGAGACAAGACTGGGAAACAGAGAGCAGGCTCTGGCTGGAACAGGCAAGGACAGGGCTGGAATACAGGGAGTAGGAATAAGCAATAAACAGGACTTGGAAACAAAGAGCAGGTTCAGGCTGAAACAAAGCAGGAGCAGGATAGAGAAACAGGGAGCAAGCTCTGGAAGAAACAAACAGGTACAAGGCTAAGAGATAGGGAGCAGACTCTGGCTGGAACAATCAGGAGCAGGGCAGAGAAGCTGGAAACAGGATCAAGCTGAAACAGAACAGGAACAAAACTGGAACACCATCCAATAAGGGTCTGTAACACAAAGGAATCAAACTCCAATGCACGACGAGGATCTTGAGGAAATGGCTGCTTATAAGCAGTTCCAAGCTGGGCTGCACAGGAGAGGTCTCAGGTGTGTGTAGTTTCAGACACTTGCAAGTCCTGGAGGAGAGGATCTTGTGAAAAGGAGCAACTGGACTTCTCACATAGAAATCAATGGGAAACAGAATCCGGGCTTTCCTGACTACCAGGCTGTGCATTATGAGATTTGCAGTCCCAGGAAGCAACTGTAGTACTACACAAGTATACCACGGCAAAAAGTGAAACAAACCAGTCAGCAAGGGACTCTAGATAACTGTTCAAGGTGATTCCCAAGCTTCTGACTGTCCCCTTGCAGCGCCCCCTAGAGATGGGACAACCGAGTCATAACAATACCTCTTTGAGTCCGCATATTTAGGACTAAACCTCTCAATGCGGTGTCCTGGTAGGAAATCTTCGAGCCCGCACCTATCTCTATTTGTGCTTCTGCTAGTCCACTGCTCTCCCAACCTGCGCTGCTAATCTGTACCTTTCGCTGGCCACGCATTTCACGTTACCACTTCCTGCACCTACGTCTCTCAGTCTGCACCTCTTGCTCCGTGATCCTCACCTGCCAATACTTCTCACTTCTTGTACCTTTCCTTGCCGCTAATTCTGTCTATATTTCCGACTGTTCATACCTCTCTCAGCATTCCCCTCTCCCTAACTGAACAACTCCCTGCTTATACTTCTCCCTGTTGGTACCTCCAAATGACTGGACCCTCCCTACATGCGACTCTCCTAGCATGCAGCTCTCTAATCCCATACTTCTCCCAAACCGTAACTGTCTTTGCATCTGTCTCAACTCTAGTTTACCCTATCCATGCTTCTCCAAGCCTGCAACTCTTGAAGGCCTCACCCGTATCGGCCCACACATCTGTATGCCCTACCTCTCCATGCTTGCACCTCTGACATCCTACACCCAGCCATAACTGTGACATCCATACATTTTCCCGCCACAACTCTTCCTGCCCCTACCTGTGCTTATTTGCACTTTTCCGAGGCCACATTTTCCTTGCCCGTACTTCTCCCAGACAACACCTCTCTCAAACACAGTTCTACCAGCCCACACCTCTCCCTGCTTGTCTTACTCCCATGTCTTTGTCTTTAAATTCACATCTCTTCCTACTCGAGCTTTTGTTTGCTTTCATCTCCCCAAGGCTGCACCTCATCTAGCGCCTGCAACTCCCCTACCTCATGCTTCTTCATGGCAGCACCTTTCTTTGCCCTTTCCTCTGCTTCCCTGTACCATTCCCTTTCCACACATATATACATAGACATTATTAAGAACTGGTCTAGTTTGTAACTGAAAAACGCAAGCCAGCCGTATTGGCTCTCGCAATACTTACCCTCTCTTAATCTGGATCAGAGTCTGATAAGGAAATGCACGTTTCGACCCCAAAAAGATGGGTGCCAGTGCGCACTACCTGCAACCACAGACACAAATTAAGCACTACTTCGGTCTGCATTTCCCAGTCTCTTTTGGAGTCCTCTCGACCACTTTGGAAGGATGCAGGAATAGTTCAGTGATGAGGTAAGAGCAACTAGTGACCAGTGCAAGCCAAAGTGACAGGACAGTGCAAACGATGGGTGGTCTTTGTGCTCTGGTGTTCAAGCCTGGAGCTAAAGTTTAGTAGAATGAGCATTTGATGACACAGATAATCAGTTTTTCCCTCTGTTGAGTTTAATGTCCGTTAACCTATTATGCCTTTATTCCCAGCTGGGCATCGTAAAGGGGACAAAAACGGGACAGTACAAATAACGTTCGTGCAGTATAATCAAAGTGAGACTAGGAGTAAAAATAGGCCTAGGCACCAAAATAAAAGTGCCCCACATTAGCGAAGCATATATTTAAATAAGTGGTTATATCTGGAGAATAAACAGTAAAAATCGGCCTATCTGGCTATGAAACCAACCTAGAACTGCTAAAAAACACTGCCAACACACTGATCTGTCAGGCTAGCTCATCAGGCACTTCCAGATTGCCCCAAAGGCCAGTTCGACTTTGGGTATAATAAATGCTATTTCACTTGATTGTTTTGTGCATAGAATTCTCTTCCCTCCACAGATTCAGAACCATATTCCCTTCATTGAGGACCTGCAGGATATTGGCTGTGCAAAATTCAGAAGTGTAGCAGTATATGCACTAATCCCATAATGGACACAAAGTGGAAATCTAGGCACAAAAATTATGTGTTTTCCGTTTTTGTTCATCTGCAGCAACTTGGATCGACTCTTTTCACCCAACAGCAGCAGCATTTGAAATTCTGTTGTTAAGCTCATTACCCAACAATTAAGTACATACGTTGTTTATAATATTTCACAATAAAAAGTCATATGTACAACCCCCTCCATTTTAAGTTCCTTCAAACCGACATCCCTTTGTCCAGTTCTCTCTTCCCGGAACATTTCTGATTTCTCGCTTGCTGGGCCAAAATTAAAAATCTGCCCCACTCTTTTTAGGGTTGAGCGCAAAGCTCTCTGTCCCTCGTGTAATCTCTCTGTGGGCTTTTAACCCCACCCATGTAATGTCCATCAGTTTGGTTGGCTCGTGGGCTTGCATTTAAAAAAAAAGGTGTTTAGGCCCTGTCTCGAGGCTCCATGTTTTCGGTATGATTTCTGGACTACTATTTCTCTTTAATTCGTAGGTAGCGCGATCTCACTGGGCAGTAGTCGAGCACTTTGCATGACATCGATTTTTGCCGGTTACATGGATAAATGCACTTTCGCCGGTTACATTGATAATTGCACTTTTGCCAATATGTTTCACTGCGAGCGAACTTTTGTTTCATTTTGTGTATCTGCTTTGCCCTCATGGCTGCCATGGGCTTGTTTATGTGAAACTGTTTTACTTTTTATTTCAGTTTATGTGGCAAGAAAAGTCCGTTTAGTTACGTGAAACTGTTTAACTTTTCATTTTCAGTTTAGGTGGCAAGAAAAGTCCGGTTAGGAGTTTACAACGCTAATAGCTTTGACTCGAGCAAACGTGAGACCCATTGCATTGCAAATGTTTGTTTCCTTTTTGGTGGTTAAAAAAAAACGGGATGGCTTCTCCACTGGCAAGCCATAGTAGAGGCTTTATAAGCATAAAATATCATTTGGATTTGCCTGCAGCAGTACTCCCATTGATTAGCATTTATTTTGGTCACAACATCTGCCTCATATGCCTACCTATTTCTCTCTATGTGTCCCACCTTCGGGTCCGAAACCAGTGTATATAGCCTAGAGACCCACCTGGTGGAGTCTGGAGATCGGATGAGTTGTCTGACAGGCATGAGATCTGGAAGATCCTTTGGGAATCCCTGGTAGCCTGTCTCTGCTCTGTGTTTTGGGCCTGATTTAAAAGTCGGTGGAGGAGAATACCCATTTTATCTTATGGGGATTATAATATGGCGGACTGGATATCTCACATTTGTGACAGAGTATTCACCCTGCCCACATCTGAATCAGGTCCTTAGGCTGTAATAAGCAAAAATTTCCATTGGGGATGTCTTATGTCTAATGTTGAATTGATCTAAGGTTATGATCACACTCCCTATGTATAGGTGTGGTATCTTGGCTAAATGAACCTTCCCAAGGGAATGAAGAACTCTGCCTTCATAAGTCAATAGTAACACAAAATCAGTGCAGAGTAGGTGCATATAGACACAGGACTCAAACTGCTTCCAATGTCCCTCCAGGCCCAACAAGTTGACATTCCTCTGTGTATCTCTGTTCCGGGACGAGGTAGCCTAATTGGTAACAAGGAGTCCAAGGATGGTGTATCTTTTTTTATTGTCTTTAGAGGACAAGCAGCTTCGGTGAACAAGATAAGTAATTTTATGTTCATTTACTGTTGCACACATCTCACAGTTGCACATACCCAACAACTAATTTAAAACAATACTTTGGTCCTTTATTTTAGATCCAAATTCAGCCCTTCACTGACGACACAGGATGTAAATTCGATACAGCCAATGTTTTGCTAATTGAATATAGCCATCTCTTTTTGGATGCTGACGTCCTTGAGCAAATCGTGCAGCAAACAAATTTGCATGCTGGACACTTTCTTTGGGAGGCATTCTAGGACCTAATTCTGGATAACACAGTGAACTCCCACAACACTTGTGGAGTTGAAGACATTTTTGGGTCTTACGCTCATAATGGAGTTGGTACACAAAAGCGAGTTTGCCGTCTTGCTGGTCTACTTGTTTGATTTGGGTAAAACCCATCTGTTCACTGTACATGAGCAGACATCAGTTGTTGCTATTGTAGCGTAAGCCACAGCTCAATGATAAGTCTTTTGTTCAAAATTCAGCTTCTCATGGAACATTTGTCTGACAGGTTTCCAGAGATTAAAACTCTTGCAAAGAATGTAGCAACTGACAGTCCTTCATCTTCTACAAAGGGTGGCAGCTGTTCAGGTAGTGCATTGTAAGCAAAAGAGCTAGGTATGGCATCAAGTTGTTTATGCTGTGTGAGAGCTTGACCAGCTATGAGAGTATATAAAGGGAAGGACTGCACTCTAAAGCTTGTAGGTTGCTCTCCCATGCTAAGAGTCATGGGAAAGATTGTATGGGAGCTTGCTCACCCACCCTTCACTAAGGTTATAACCTTTATATGGACAACTTCCTTAAGGGAGTGGAGCTGTCCAGTGAGCTGTACAAAGCTAGCGCTTTGGCATGCTTTATAGTCTGCTGCTGCCAAAAAGGATTCCAGCAGGAGTTTATAAGTTTATAAGAAGTTCCAAAAAACCCAGAGCACTGCGTTATGCTCTTATGAACTGCTTGTGGTCAAGTTCTCTGATAGGCATGATGTGAACATGCTCACTACAATTCATGATGAGAACACTTCCCCCGTCATGGTATAGGGTCAGATGACCAAAGTTCAAAAGCAATACTGTATACTTGATTACAACAAGTACATCAGTGAAGTGAATAAGAATGAGCAGATTCTACAGCCATGCAATGAGTCATAACATTTGTGCTCCGTATAGTAAGCTGTTTACTCACCTGATCCAGATGACAACATACACAGTGTATATTGTTTATCGCCAGATCACCACAGGAAGATCCATGTCTCTCCTTGACTTTCAGTTTACCCTCATTGAAAGCCTTACTGCTACAGAAGCAGAAGTCTCAACCTTAAAGGTAGATATGCTCACTCAATTTGAGAATTGTGCACTTTGCATTGCAGGCTTGGACACCACCAACTTGCTTCCACAAACTCAAAGGAGTTGGATTTAGCACAGTGAGTGTGCTGAAGGTGCATGAAAGACACATTTTCTTGACCTTCAAGTAGATAGCAGCGAATGTTAGTAAAGGTTCATTCGGCAAGTATGCAGGACTTTGAAGGGGACAGAGACATGAACAGGTAGGAAAACCTTGGGATGGATATGCTTTCATAGGGATATCACATAGGTAGAAAGCAGATAGTCAAGCTAGTACATATACACATGCCTTCAGTTCATCTTCACCAATGTACTCAACCCCATCGGTGCCACATTCCACATTCATACTGAATTACTCCCTCACTCAACTAAGAAGATAACTCCAAACCATACAAAATGCAGCAAACAGCTTCCCCCTCAACCTTCTGCCATGCACATCCTTGCCCCTCAAACAGCTTAACTGGCTCCCCATCCACAGCTCTTTTCAAACTCCTGACACACACATTCAAATCCTTACACAGCATAGGTCCTGCACACCTCAAAACTGCCTCAGATTTCAGAAACTTTCCAGAAACCTTTAGTCAGTCGGACTCATACTGACACACATCCCATGCATATGAAGCATCAGAACGGGGAGCATGACTTGTCCCTATACATTTTGAAAACTACTGCATTCCACACAAAGCTGAACACTTGGCTCTTCAACTAGGTGACTAGATGGATAGGCATAAATTGATCCTGGGTCAGCAACAGGATACCCTCACAGGCCATATTGCACTCTACAAACACACACTACATCACAGAGAACTCTGCACCAAACTCTATTCATATGGGTGACATATGTGACCTGCTTGCCATGTTCACCCTCTGTAAGAACACAGTAGGCATTCAGTTTGACAGATGAAAATTGTGTTACAGTCACAGCACTACACATAAATGTGGATGGGACATATGCCACCTTCTTACCGACTACCCTGTATGTCAAAAACAAACGTTCTTCAAAGTCTAGGACCTGCTCTTTAGGGAACCTAGGCAGTCTTTCCCAGTGTATTTGCCTTATTTTCAAAGATCGAAATGCTCACTCTGTTCGAGGACTGTGGGCCTTGCCTTGAAGTCTCAGATATTCCCATCTTGCATTCACAACCTGGAAGGAGTTAGGTTTAGCACAATGAGTGTCATCCTGAGCCCCACGTGGCTGTCATGGGAGCCACAAGTAAACGTTCATTGGTAATGTTTAGAATGGTAACAGAAGCGGATACTTGATAGGTAGTGAAAAACATAGCCAAACCTTTTATTTAGTTATGAAAGCTATGGATACACAACAGTCACAATGTCTGAACATATCTGTTTATATGGGTTTGCTTGGGGTGTGTTAGCATTCAAGTTGGTTGATAAATTGTTTTGAATGGGGATTCAGTCCTGTGGCATATGAATGTGATGGGCCTTTGAACAGCAGCATTATGTAGATGTGAGTGCACTGATCTAGTGGATTAGCCCATGGGTTTTGGAATGAAGTGCTTCTATGTGCTGCGTGAATGGCGTGGTGAATGGATCATAAAGCAGTTGGTGCCTTGACGTGGCTTTATGGTTCACCTTCAGTAGTCTTGGTTTCAATATTCAGATACTGTGATTCTTTGATGCTAGCATTTCTGGAATTGCAAAACCAACCAGTGTAAGTTTGTGGATTAACTTTACAAAATGAGTGCCAGATTTATATCTGTAGACGTAGGGATACTCCACCAGCTTGGTGGTCATTTCTAAATTTGGCATGTGGTGTAGTCTCAGCATGGTGGATGCCCTAATATAGGCCTTTAATTAATCTTAGAGGGCTGTGATGGCCCTCAACACCTGACTCTAGACACTGACCCCCTCATTGAGTTTGAAATATTCATCAGCGGGTCCCCAAAGCTTCTCACAGAACACTAGGCTTAATGAGGCTTCGTTCAGAAACCACGTCTGTGCATTACACAACCTAGATTGTGAGAACACTAAAGTCAGAAGTATGGTCAAGTAGGCAGACAAAATATGTGGCTGGTATGTAACATCTGTCACCCAGGAGCCTGCTGTAGGAAGGTGGCTCTGTATATACTATATAAAAATGAGATGTACTGTGTACAGGGTCCAGGTGTTCCCCATAGGCTTAACAGAGGGTAAAGTAGATAATACTAATGCTCTCTTTTGTGGTGGTGTGGACGAGCAGTTAGGCTTTCAGAGGGTAGTGCAAAGCATTTGTTGTACACACACAGGCAATAAATGAAGCACACACTCAGTGACTAACTCCAGGACAATGTTTTTTTTATAGCAAAAATATATTTTGTTACTTTATTTCTAGAGCCACAAGATTTAAGTTGCAGGTAAGTACATTTGCAAGTAAGTATTCTACTTATGCATCAATACCACTTTGTTTCAATTTGACAAGTTAAAAAATAGCTTTCAAGAAAATAGCAATTATCTGTTTTAAAAATTGACAGTGAAATTTTCAGAAACAATTCTAGGGGGGAGGAGTTAGTACAGTTTTGAGGTAAGTACAAGACTTACAGTTCCAGCCTCCAGGGGTTAGGATGTCCACATGTTGGGGTTCAAACACCCACCACCAGTAATACGGGGCCGGCCGGGTGCAGAGGTCAAAGTTGATGTAGATTTGAAATGGGCTCCTAAGGAGACTGGGGACACTCGGAATCAGGCCTGCTTTGGAGGGCAGACCTAGGGGGTTTATGTGAGCACCGGGGGGACACAGGTCAGCACCAAATACACACCCTCAGGGGCACGGGGGGCTGGGTGCAGGGTGCAAACACAGCATCGGGCTCCAAATGATTTTCAATAGGTGGACCTTGGGGGTCACAAAGATGGTGCAGGCTAGGTCCAGGTGGTTGGTTCTGGAAACCCACGGGCTCGACAAGGAGGGCCGCCTGCTGAACGTTGCTGGTCCGGTGGTCGAATTCCCCAAGGCCGGGGTGCTGCGGGTGCAGGGGTACCTTCAGGAATGGGGAACCTTCGTCCAGTTCTCTCCCGGTCAGAGAGGTCCTCTGGAATTAGGCTGCAGGTGTCGTTTTATTGGACAGGAGGGGTCAACCCAGGGTGGACACTAGGTCAGAATTACCTGCAGATCAGCTCTAGTCAGTTGGGCCACCTGGACACAGGCCATGGGTGTTGGGTGCAGAATGGGCAGGATTCACAGATCCGGGGCAGTTCTGGAGTCCTTTGCTGGAGTTCCTTTCTGGACAAGGCTGCTGTCCACAGGAGATCGTAGTCCTCTGGGGTGCAGGCAGTCCTCTTGAGGCATTTAAAAGACCGCTGGTCCTGCAGGATGCATCACCTTTTTGTAGCAGGTCTTCAGAAGCTGAAGACAGGCCTGTAGAGCTGGGGCCAAGTCAGTTGGTGTCTTCAGGCTTCTGTGTGGTAGTCAGCTTAAGAGTCCTTCTTCTTTCTTCTTTTCTTCTTCTTGAGGTCCCAGAAATCTGATAAGCTATGTTCAGGGGAGCCTTAAATCCTGGTCAGAGGGCAGTAGCCAATAGGTACTGTTCCTGAGGGTGACTACACCCTTCCAGAGTCCACTCCCCTTGGGGAGGGGGATACTGACCTATTTGTCCCTGCCCTCCAAACCAAGATGGAAGATTTTGCAAGTTTTTATGTCACTAATAAGCCCAATGTTCATATTGCTCCAACTTCTTTCCTAGTATACAGTAAATAAATATACGGTCATACAAGTATACCTATAATAAACGTGTTGCAGTAAACAAATGTTTGATCTAAAAACATTTTGACAATGACTTATATGAAGTCAGGTATACAGTGTTTATAACAAGAATAGCACACACATAGGCTTCTGAAAATAAGAAAAACAAACATAAATGGGATAACCAGCTGAAAGATTAGAACGACAGACATCCCTGATTAGGGAGACTGTGAAGATATTCTAAGGCGAAGGTTAGATCTTCCATCATGTTGTAAAGAAATCCTCACCGACTACAAGTGGCATGCTTCATTGTTGGCCTCATCAATTAAACCAATTTGTTTTTATGTGGTGGGCTTCCCAGGGAGTTCTTCATGAGACTTTTGACATACAGCTCTCGAGATAAACTCTCTAAATTCACTGCATAGTGTTAGAGGGAATGAGCTGCTATTTAAAGGGTAAAGGACCAAGAAATGTTAAAAGGTGTAATACATGTTTACTGTACTTACTCTTCTTTAATGATGGAATTTCTTTAGTGTATAGCTAATACGTAACAGGTACAGGGTGGAATGTACAATGCAACCATTCTCATAATGCTCTTCGACCTGCTTCTTTTCTAAATGTATCACTTCCTCGGTTAGGGGCATTCATCAGGACAGGTCACTAGTCATTCAACCCTAACCTTCATGTTCTACATTAATAAGATGCTGTTCGTTTTTGAGAAATGGAAGAAAATATTGAGGGATCTTACATGTCACAACAATGTGGCTGACTATACCACTGCTTAGTAATAATCGATAAACCTAATGGACACCAGAGCTCGAAGTGTTTCTCGGTGAAGACCAGAGCACCTCCTTGTGCCTGGAACCTCTTGTCACAGATACACCAGAAAACAGCATGTGTCTAGGTTTTCTTTGAAATAGCGTAAACCTTTATATTCTAGCCAACATGCAAATATTACTGTGTTTGGCATTCCGGAAATCCATCAAGTTATACATATGTGCCTTTCAAAGTAAGACAATAATGACGCATTTTGATTATTGATTATTATTGTCTCTTTAATCTGGTCAGTTTGCTAATTTCACTCTGACTTTTTGCCTGTACCTCCCTCTGGCCATATATTTCCCTGCATGCACGTGTCCCTCTCTGTGCCTCTCCCTATCTGTATTATCCTTGTTGTTTTCCCCTACCCACATATAGGTTGCCCTGCATCTATCACGCACATATGCCTATTTGCACTTCTTCCTGCTGTCACAGCTGTCAGCCTCCATCCAACCCATGCCTATCTCTATCTGCATCCCTCCCTCCCTGCACCTTTCTCAGCTTGCACCTGACCCTTTCATTGACGTCTCCCTGCCCACCATGATCTCTCAAAGCCTGCACCTCCCACTGCCCTCACTTCTCCAGCATTGTACCTTTTCCAGCTCATACGCCTACCTGCTTGCTCCTCTCTCAGCCTGCACACAGCCTATACCTGTCACGGTTTCGGACGGGTCCGATCAGGACTTTGGTTGGGACACCCCTTGAGGTCACCAAATATCCTAAAGAGGTAGGGTGCTGGGGCAGAAGAGCAGCTAAAGGCATACACGGAAAGGACAGCTATAGATAGGCACAGGAAACAGGAAAGTAAAAGCAGAGCAACCCTTGTGTAAACACATAGGAAACAGATTTCTAATGGACAAACACGCTGGGGATGTACACAGAGTAGGGCGCAGAACCTCCCACAGTGACAGTGAATGTCAATGCCTCTGTGCAGTTTGCTCTTACAGACAGTAACCCTGCCAGCCCTATAGAAAGGAGGCAGCAGAAGTGATTCTGTCTCTGGATCCTAAAGCACAAACAAGGATAGTACTTACAAACACACGACAAGCTCTTGTGGGTCCAGCTGGAAACACAGTGGTGATTCCTGGAACAACAGCTGTCGCCCACTTTCACTGTTAGGCACAAAATACAACGTATAACACTAGACAAGGAGGGGGGCTGGAATTGCCTCCTGGAAACCAGGAGCCAACCCCAGTACAAAGGAGGACACTTATACACTGGTGAAGACTGATAGAAAACTTACCAGACACAAATACTGAGATGAAACAGAAACAGAAGGGACAAACTAAGAGACAGAGGCAGGAACTGGAAACAGGCTCAGGCTGAAGCAAAGGCAGGACTAGGACTGGAAAACAGGGCACAGACTTCTGGCTGGAACAAACAGAGACAAGACTGAGAAACAGAGAGCAGGCTCTGGCTGGAAAAGGCAAGGACAGGGCTGGAATACAGGGAGTAGGAATAAGCAGTAAACAGGACTTGGAAACAAAGAGCAGGTTCAGGCTGAAACAAAGCAGGAGCAGGATAGAGAAACAGGGAGCAGGCTCTGGAAGAAACAAACAGGTACAAGGCTAAGAGATAGGGAGCAGACTCTGGCTGGAACAATGAGGAGCAGGGCAGAGAAGCTGGAAACAGGATCAAGCTGAAACAGAACAGGAACAAAACTGGAACACCATCCAATAAGGGTCTGTAACACAAAGGAATCAAACTCCAATGCACGACGAGGATCTTGAGGAAATGGCTGCTTATAAGCAGTTCCAAGCTGGGCTGCACATGAGAGGTCTCAGGTGTGTGTAGTTTCAGACACTTGCAAGTCCTGGAGGAGAGGATCTTGTGAAAAGGAGCAACTGGACTTCTCACATAGAAATCAATGGGAAACAGAATCCGGGCTTTCCTGACTACCAGGCTGTGCATTATGGGATTTGCAGTCCCAGGAAGCAACTGTAGTACTACACAGGTATACCACGGCAAAAAGTGAAACAAACCGGAGTCAGCAAGGGACTCTAGATAACTGTTCAAGGTGATTCCCAAGCTTCTGACTGTCCCCTTACAGCCCCCCCTAGAGATGGGACAACCGAGTCATAACAATACCTCTTTGAGTCCGCACATTTAGGACTAAACCTCTCAATGCGGTGTCCTGGTAGGAAATCTTCGAGCCCGCACCTATCTCTATTTGTGCTTCTGCTAGTCCACTGCTCTCCCAACCTGCGCTGCTAATCTGTACCTTTCGCTGGCCACGCATTTCACGTTACCACTTCCTGCACCTACGTCTCTCAGTCTGCACCTCTTGCTCCGTGATCCTCGCCTGCCAATACTTCTCACTTCTTGTACCTTTCCTTGCCGCTAATTCTGTCTATATTTCCGACTGTTCATACCTCTCTCAGCATTCCCCTCTCCCTAACTGAACAACTCCCTGCTTATACTTCTCCCTGTTGGTACCTCCAAATGACTGGACCCTCCCTACATGCGACTCTCCTAGCATGCAGCTCTCTAATCCCATACTTCTCCCAAACCGTAACTGTCTTTGCATCTGTCTCAACTCTAGTTTACCCTATCCATGCTTCTCCAAGCCTGCAACTCTTGAAGGCCTCACCCGTATCGGCCCACACATCTGTATGCCCTACCTCTCCATGCTTGCACCTCTGACATCCTACACCCAGCCATAACTGTGACATCCATACATTTTCCCGCCACAACTCTTCCTGCCCCTACCTGTGCTTATTTGCACTTTTCCGAGGCCACATTTTCCTTGCCCGTACTTCTCCCAGACAACACCTCTTTCAAACACAGTTCTACCAGCCCACACCTCTCCCTGCTTGTCTTACTCCCATGTCTTTGTCTTTAAATTCACATCTCTTCCTACTCGAGCTTTTGTTTGCTTTCATCTCCCCAAGGCTGCACCTCATCTAGCGCCTGCAACTCCCCTACCTCATGCTTCTTCATGGCAGCACCTTTCTTTGCCCTTTCCTCTGCTTCCCTGTACCATTCCCTTTCCACACATATATACATAGACATTATTAAGAACTGGTCTAGTTTGTAACTGAAAAACGCAAGCCAGCCGTATTGGCTCTCGCAATACTTACCCTCTCTTAATCTGGATCAGAGTCTGATAAGGAAATGCACGTTTCGACCCCAAAAAGATGGGTGCCAGTGCGCACTACCTGCAACCACAGACACAAATTAAGCACTACTTCGGTCTGCATTTCCCAGTCTCTTTTGGAGTCCTCTCGACCACTTTGGAAGGATGCAGGAATAGTTCAGTGATGAGGTAAGAGCAACTAGTGACCAGTGCAAGCCAAAGTGACAGGACAGTGCAAACGATGGGTGGTCTTTGTGCTCTGGTGTTCAAGCCTGGAGCTAAAGTTTGGTAGAATGAGCATTTGATGACACAGATAATCAGTTTTTCCCTCTGTTGAGTTTAATGTCCGTTAACCTATTATGCCTTTATTCCCAGCTGGGCATCGTAAAGGGGACAAAAACGGGACAGTACAAATAACGTTCGTGCAGTATAATCAAAGTGAGACTAGGAGTAAAAATAGGCCTAGGCACCAAAATAAAAGTGCCCCACATTAGCGAAGCATATATTTAAATAAGTGGTTATATCTGGAGAATAAACAGTAAAAATCGGCCTATCTGGCTATGAAACCAACCTAGATCTGCTAAAAAAACACTGCCAACACACTGATCTGTCAGGCTAGCTCATCAGGCACTTCCAGATTGCCCCAAAGGCCAGTTCGACTTTGGGTATAATAAATGCTATTTCACTTGATTGTTTTGTGCACAGAATTCTCTCCCCTCCACAGATTCAGAACCATATTCCCTTCATTGAGGACCTGCAGGATATTGGCTGTGCAAAATTCAGAAGTGTAGCAGTATATGCACTAATCCCATAATGGACACAAAGTGGAAATCTAGGCACAAAAAATATGTGTTTTCCGTTTTTGTTCATCTGCAGCAACTTGGATCGACTCTTTTCACCCAACAGCAGCAGCATTTGAAATTCTGTTGTTAAGCTCATTACCCAACAATTAAGTACATACGTTGTTTATAATATTTCACAATAAAAAGTCATATGTACAACCCCCTCCATTTTAAGTTCCTTCAAACCGACATCCCTTTGTCCAGTTCTCTCTTCCCGGAACATTTCTGATTTCTCGCTTGCTGGGCCAAAATTAAAAATCTGCCCCACTCTTTTTAGGGTTGAGCGCAAAGCTCTCTGTCCCTGGTGTAATCTCTCTGTGGGCTTTTAACCCCACCCATGTCATGCCCATCAGTTTGGTTGGCTCGTGGGCTTGCATTTTAAAACAAAGGTGTTTAGGCCTGTCTCGAGGCTCCATGTTTTCGGTATGATTTCTGGACTACTATTTCTCTTTAATTCGTAGGTAGCGCGATCTCACTGGGCAGTAGTCGAGCACTTTGCATGACATCGATTTTTGCCGGTTACATGGATAAATGCACTTTCGCCGGTTACATTGATAATTGCACTTTTGCCAATATGTTTCACTGCGAGCGAACTTTTGTTTCATTTTGTGTATCTGCTTTGCGCTCATGGCTGCCATGGGCTTGTTTATGTGAAACTGTTTTACTTTTTATTTCAGTTTATGTGGCAAGAAAAGTCCGTTTAGTTACGTGAAACTGTTTAACTTTTCATTTTCAGTTTAGGTGGCAAGAAAAGTCCGGTTAGGAGTTTACAACGCTAATAGCTTTGACTCGAGCAAACGTGAGACCCATTGCATTGCAAATGTTTGTTTCCTTTTTGGTGGTTAAAAAAAAACAGGATGGCTTCTCCACTGGCAAGCCATAGTAGAGGCTTTATAAGCATAAAATATCATTTGGATTTGCCTGCAGCAGTACTCCCTTTGATTAGCATTTATTTTGGTCACAAGATCTGCCTCATATGCCTACCTATTTCTCTCTATGTGTCCCACTTTCAGGTCCGAAACCAGTGTATATAGCCTAGAGACCCACCTGGTGGAGTCTGGAGATCGGATGAGTTGTCTGACAGGCATGAGATCTGGAAGATCCTTTGGGAATCCCTGGTAGCCTGTCTCTGCTCTGTGTTTTGGGCCTGATTTAAAAGTCGGTGGAGGAGAATACTTTGTCACAAACGTGACGGATATGTCATCCACCTTATTACGATCCCATTTTATCTTATGGGGATTATAATATGGCGGACTGGATATCTCACATTTGTGACAGAGTATTCACTCTGCCCACATCTGAATCAGGTCCTTAGGCCGTAATAAGCAAAAATGTCCATTGGGGATGTCTTATGTCTAATGTTGAATTGATCTAAGGTTATGATCACACTCCCTATGTATAGGTGTGGTATCTTGGCTAAATGAACCTTCCCAAGGGAATGAAGAACTCTGCCTTCATAAGTCAATAGTAACACAAAATCAGTGCAGAGTAGGTGCATATAGAAACAGGACTCAAACTGCTTCCAATGTCCCTCCAGGCCCAACAAGTTGACATTCCTCTGTGTATCTCTGTTCCGGGACGAGGTAGCCTAATTGGTAACAAGGAGGCCAAGGATGGTGTATCTTTTTTTATTGTCTTTAGAGGACAAGCAGCTTCGGTGAACAAGATAAGTAATTTTATGTTCATTTACTGTTGCACACATCTCACAGATGCACATACCCAACAACTAATTTAGAACAATACTTTGGTCCTTTATTTTAGATCCAAATTCAGCCCTTCACTGACGACACAGGATGTAAATTCGATACAGCCAATGTTTTGCTAATTGAATATAGCCATCTCTTTTTGGATGCTGACGTCCTTGAGCAAATTGTGCAGCAAACAAATTTGCATGCTTGACACTTTCTTTGGGAGGCATTCTAGGACCTAATTCTGGATTACCACAGTGAACTCCAACAACACTTGTGGAGTTGAAGACATTTTTGGGTCTTACGCTCATAATGGAGTTGGTACACAAAAGCGAGTTTGCCGTCTTGCTGGTCTACTTGTTTGATTTGGGTAAAACCCATCTGTTCACTGTACATGAGCAGACATCGGTTGTTGCTATTGTAGCATAAGCCACAGCTCAATGATAAGTCTTTTGTTCAAAATTCAGCTTCTCATGGAACATTTGTCTGACAGGTTTCCAGAGATTAAAACTCTTGCAAAGAATGTAGCAACTGATAGTCCTTCATCTTCTACAAAGGGTGGCAGCTGTTCAGGTAGTGCATTGTAAGCAAAAGAGCTAGGTATGGCATCAAGTTGTTTATGCTGTGTGAGAGCTTGACCAGCTATGAGAGTATATAAAGGGAAGGACTGCACTCTAAAGCTTGTAGGTTGCTCTCCCATGCTAAGAGTCATGGGAAAGATTGTATGGGAGCTTGCTCACCCACCCTTCACAAAGGTTATAACCTTTATATGGACAACTTCCTTAAGGGAGTGGAGCTGTCCAGTGAGCTGTACAAAGCTAGCGCTTTGGCATGCTTTATAGTCTGCTGCTGCCAAAAAGGATTCCAGCAGGAGCTTATAAATTTATAAGAAGTTCCAAAAAACCCACAGCACTGCGTTATGCTCTTATGAACTGCTTGTGGTCAAGTTCTCTGATAGGCATGATGTGAACATGCTCACTACAATTCATGATGAGAACACTTCCCCCGTCATGGTATAGGGTCAGATGACCAAAGTTCAAAAGCAATACTGTATACTTGATTACAACAAGTACATCAGTGAAGTGAATAAGAATGAGCAGATTCTACAGCCATGCAATGAGTCATAACATTTGTGCTCCGTATAGAAAGCTGTTTACTCACCTGATCCAGATGACAACATACACGGTGTATATTGTTTATCGCCAGATCACCACAGGAAGATCCATGTCTCTCCTTGACTTTCAGTTTACCCTCATTGAAAGCCTTACTGCTACAGAAGCAGAAGTCTCAACCTTAAAGGTAGATATGCTCACTCAATTTGAGAATTGTGCACTTTACATTGCAGGCTTGGACACCACCAACTTGCTTCCACAAACTCAAAGGAGTTGGATTTAGAACAGTGAGTGTGCTGAAGGTGCATGAAAGACACATTTTCTTGACCTTCAAGTAGATAGCAGCAAATGTTAGTAAAGGTTCATTCGGCAAGTATGCAGGACTTTGAAGGGGACAGAGACATGAACAGGTAGGAAAACCTTGGGATAGATATGCTTTCATAGGGATATCACATAGGTAGAAAGCAGATAGTCAAGCTAGTACATATACACATGCCTTCAGTTCATCTTCACCAATGTACTCAACCCCATTGGTGCCACATTCCACATTCATACTGAATTACTCCCTCACTCAACTAAGAAGATAACTCCAAACCATACAAAATGCAGCAAACAGCTTCCCCCTCAACCTTCTGCCATGAACATCCTTGCCCCTCAAACAGCTTAACTGGCTCCCCATCCACAGCTCTTTTCAAACTCCTGACACACACATTCAAATCCTTACACAGCATAGGTCCTGCACACCTCAAAACTGCCTCAGATTTCAGAAACCTTTAGTCAGTCGGACTCATACTGACACACATCCCATGCATATGAAGCATCAGAACGGGGAGCATTACCTGTCCCTATACATTTTGAAAACTACTGCATTCCACACAAAGCTGAACACTTGGCTCTTCAACTAGGTGACTAGATGGATAGGCATAAATTGATCCTGGGTCAGCAACAGGATACCCTCACAGGCCATATTGCACTCTACAAACACACACTACATCACAGAGAACTCTGCACCAAACTCTATTCATATGGGTGACATATGTGACCTGCTTGCAATGTTCACCCTCTGTAAGAACACAGTAGGCATTCAGTTTGACAGATGAAAATTGTGTTACAGTCACAGCACTGCACATAAATGTGGATGGGACATATGCCACCTTCTTACCGACTACCCTGTATGTCAAAATCAAACCTTCTTCAAAGTCTAGGACCTGCTCTTTAGGGAACCTAGGCAGTCTTTCCCAGTGTACTTGCCTTATTTTCAAAGATCGAAATGCTCACTCTGTTCGAGGACTGTGGGCCTTGCCTTGAAGTCTCAGATATTCCCATCTTGCATTCACAACCTGGAAGGAGTTAGGTTTAGCACAATGAGTGTCATCCTGAGCCCCACGTGGCTGTCATGGGAGCCACAAGTAAACGTTCATTGGTAATGTTTAGAATGGTAACAGAAGCGGATACTTGATAGGTAGTGAAAAACATAGCCAAACCTTTTATTTAGTTATGAAAGCTATGGATACACAACAGTCACAATGTCTGAACATATCTGTTTATATGGGTTTGCTTGGGGTGTGTTAGCATTCAAGTTGGTTGATAAATTGTTTTGAATGGGGATTCAGTCCTGTGGCATATGAATGTGATGGGCCTTTGAACAGCAGCATTATGTAGATGTGAGTGCACTGATCTAGTGGATTAGCCCATGGGTTTTGGAATGAAGTGCTTCTATGTGCTGCGTGAATGGCGTGGTGAATGGATCATAAAGCAGTTGGTGCCTTGACGTGGCTTTATGGTTCACCTTCAGTAGTCTTGGTTTCAATATTCAGATACTGTGATTCTTTGATGCTAGCATTTCTGGAATTGCAAAACCAACCAGTGTAAGTTTGTGGATTAACTTTACAAAATGAGTGCCAGATTTATATCTGTAGACGTAGGGATACTCCACCAGCTTGGTGGTCATTTCTAAATTTGGCATGTGGTGTAGTCTCAGCATGGTGGATGCCCTAATATAGGCCTTTAATTAATCTTAGAGGGCTGTGATGACCCTCAACACCTGACTCTAGACACTGACCCCCTCATTGAGTTTGAAATATTCATCAGCGGGTCCCCAAAGCTTCTCACAGAACACTAGGCTTAATGAGGCTTCGTTCAGAAACCACGTCTGTGCATTACACAACCTAGATTGTGAGAACACTAAAGTCAGAAGTATGGTCAAGTAGGCAGACAAAATATGTGGCTGGTATGTAACATCTGTCACCCAGGAGCCTGCTGTAGGAAGGTGGCTCTGTATATACTATATAAAAATGAGACGTACTGTGTACAGGGTCCAGGGGTTCCCCATAGGCTTAACAGAGGGTAAAGTAGATAATACTAATGCTCTCTTTTGTAGTGGTGTGGACGAGCAGTTAGGCTTTCAGAGGGTAGTGCAAAGCATTTGTTGTACACACACAGGCAATAAATGAAGCACACACTCAGGGGCTCATTCTGAGCCCGGTGGGCGGCGGGAGCCGCCCGCCTGGAGGGAGCCGCCAAATGGACGCTTCTGGCTTTCCCGCTGGGCTGGCGGGCGACCGCCAGAGGGCCGCCCGCCAGCCCAGCGGGAAACCCCTCCCCACGAGGAAGCCGGCTCCGAATGGAGCCGGCGGAGTGGGTATGTGCGACGGGTGCAGTGGCACCCGTCGCGTATTTCAGTGTCTGCAAAGCAGACACTGAAATACAAAGTGGGGCCCTCTTACGGGGGCCCCACGACACCCCTCACCGCCATCCTGTTCCTGGCGGTCGGAGCCGCCAGGAACAGGATGGCGGTGAGGGGGTCGGAATCCCCCATGGCGGCGCAGCAAGCTGCGCCGCCATGTGGGATTCCCAGGGCAGCGGAAAACCGGCGGGAGACCGCCGGTTTTCCTTGTCTGACCGCGGCCAAACCGCCGCGGTAAGAATGCCCTGCGGGGCACCGCCAGCCTGTTGGGCTTGACCGCCGGGGTCGGAATGACCCCCTCAGTGACTAACTCCAGGACAATGTTTTTTTTATAGCAAAAATATATTGTGTTACTTTATTTCTAGAGCCACAAGATTCAAGTTGCAGGTAAGTACATTTGCAAGTAAGTATTCTACTTATGCATCAATACCACTTTGTTTCAATTTGACAAGTTAAAAAATAGCTTTCAAGAAAATAGCAATTATCTGTTTTAAAAATTGACAGTGAAATTTTCAGAAACAATTCTAGGGGGGAGAAGTTAGTACAGTTTTGAGGTAAGTACAAGACTTACAGTTCCAGCCTCCAGGGGTTAGGATGTCCACATGTTGGGGTTCAAACACCCACCACCAGTAATACGGGGCCGGCCGGGTGCAGAGGTCAAAGTTGATGTAGATTTGAAATGGGCTCCTAAGGAGACTGGGGACACTCGGAATCAGGCCTGCTTTGGAGGGCAGACCTAGGGGGTTTATGTGAGCACCGGGGGGACACAGGTCAGCACCAAATACACACCCTCAGGGGCACGGGGGGCTGGGTGCAGGGTGCAAACACAGCATCGGGCTCCAAATGATTTTCAATAGGTGGACCTTGGGGGTCACAAAGATGGTGCAGGCTAGGTCCAGGTGGTTGGTTCTGGAAACCCACGGGCTCGACAAGGAGGGCCGCCTGCTGAACGTTGCTGGTCCGGTGGTCGAATTCCCCAAGGCCGGGGTGCTGCGGGTGCAGGGGTACCTTCAGGAATGGGGAACCTTCGTCCAGTTCTCTCGCGGTCAGAGAGGTCCTCTGGAATTAGGCTGCAGGTGTTGTTGTATTGGACAGGAGGGTTCAACCCAGGGTGGACACTAGGTCAGAATTACCTGCAGATCAGCTCTAGTCAGTTGGGCCACCTGGACACAGGCCATGGGTGTCGGGTGCAGAATGGGCAGGATTCACAGATCCGGGGCAGTTCTGGAGTCCTTTGCTGGAGTTCCTTTCTGGACAAGGCTGCTGTCCACAGGAGATCGTAGTCCTCTGGGGTGCAGGCAGTCCTCTTGAGGCATTTAAAAGACCGCTGGTCCTGCAGGATGCATCACCTTTTTGTAGCAGGTCTTCAGAAGCTGAAGACAGGCCTGTAGAGCTGGGGCCAAGTCAGTTGGTGTCTTCAGGCTTCTGTGTGGTAGTCAGCTTAAGAGTCCTTCTTCTTTCTTCTTTTCTT
Organism: Pleurodeles waltl; assembly: GCF_031143425.1. Lineage (NCBI taxonomy): Eukaryota > Metazoa > Chordata > Amphibia > Caudata > Salamandridae > Pleurodeles > Pleurodeles waltl. The sequence continues at coordinate 166,050,405 of NC_090443.1, read as the reverse complement.
CTTCTTGAGGTCCCAGAAATCTGATAAGCTATGTTCAGGGGAGCCTTAAATCCTGGTCAGAGGGCAGTAGCCAATAGGTACTGTTCCTGAGGGTCACTACACCCTTCCAGAGTCCACTCCCCTTGGGGAGGGGGATACTGACCTAACCCTATTTGTCCCTGGCCTCCAAACCAAGATGGAAGATTTTGCAAGGAGGGGTTCACTTCAGCTCTGGACATGTTTAGGTGGGCCCAGCCGATGTGGTTACTTCTTCTTGTCTTTCTTAATTTTCCCACCAGACTTGCCGCCAAAAGTGGGGCTTTGTCTGGGGTCGGGCATCTCCTCTAACTGGTGTGCCCTAGGGTACAGGAACAAGAGGCCTGAGCCTTTGAGGCTCTCCATCAGGTGTTACAGTTCCTGGAGGAGGAGGGGTGAAGCAGCTCCACCCAGTGCAGGCTTTGTTTCTGGCCGCAGAGAGCACACAGGCTCTCACCCAATGTGCTCAGAAAACTTGTCTGGAAGTGGCAGGCTGGCACAGACCGGTCAGTCCTGCACAAGAAGTTTGGCTAAAAATACAGGAGGCATTTCTAAGATGCCCTCTGGGTGAATTAGTCAAAAAATCCAACACTGGCATCAGTGTGGGTTTATTGTGCTGAAAAGTTTGATGCCAAACTTCCCAGTCTTCAGTGAAGCCATTATGGAGCTGCAGAGTTTGTAATGACAAACTCCCAGCCCATATATGTAGTATGGCCACACTGCATTTACAATGTTTTAATAATGGACTTAGACTCTGTAGGGGCATATTGCTCATGCAATTATGCCTTCACCTGTGGTATAGTGCACCCTGCCTTAGGGATATAAGTCCTGCTAGAGGGGGGCCTTGCCTGTGCCACAGGCAGTGGTTTGTGGGCATGGCACCCTGAGAGGTGCCATGCCGACTTTGTCTTTTTCTCCCATCAGCACACACAAGCTGCAATGGCAGTGTGCATGGGCTTGGCAAGGGGTACCCTGGGGTGGCACAATACATGCTACAGCCTTTGGGGACCTTCCCTGACCACAGGGCCCTTGGTACCATGGGTGCCTTTTACATGGGACTTAAGTGTGTGCCAGGGGTGTGCCAATTTTGGGAACAATGGTACAGTTTTTTGGAAAGAACAAGGGTGCTGGGACCCCACCCCCTGCAGAGGGAGAACCACCCCGCAAACGGTCCCTGAGATCCAGGACAAAGACAGAGCACGATGCCAAGACCCCCGCCAAGAAATGAGACCACCCTGATTGTCATCCTACTGTCCCACTTTGTCACCCTGTCCATACTTAAAAACTGCCCAACCTCCACTTCCTATGCCCATTTGAGCAATGCACCTGTGAGACTAATAGGCTGGACTCTGCCATGGACATTCCTCCGCCATCACTCCTCACCATTTCACTACCCCCTCCAATATTGAGCACTTAAATAAATACACTTAAAACACAAAACAATCTGCAGTCTGTCTGTTATTTCGAAATAGTGTATTAGTAATTACAGTGACAAAATGCTCTTTCAATTGTAATGTCAACATACCTATGTCACACAGCTCAAGTCCATGAGGAATCAAAGCAGATGTCACACGGTGGGACCCACATCTGTGAAATCGTAAGGGAAAGTGACAACTCAGTGACCATACACTGGGTGAAAACGACAGACAGTAGAGAGGTAGTAGTGTTTAAGTACATGTAGTAGGCAGGTCTGTACTCTTACCTGTGTCTCACTGGAAATATTGCTGGTCCCTGTTGTTCATGTCTTCTTCTTCTGCTTCCTCATCTTCACTATCCACAGGTTCCACAGCTGCAACAACACCGCCATCTGGACCATCCTCCTGCAGACAAGGCACCTGTTGTCGCAATGCCAAGTTATGAAGCATACAGCAGGCCATGATGATCTGGCACACCTTCTTTGGTGAGTAGAATAAGGATCCACCTGTCATATGGAGGCACCGGAACCTGGCCTTCAGGAGACCGAAGGTCCGCTCGATCACCCTCGTAGTTCGCCCATGGGCCTCATTGTAGCGTTCCTCTGCCCTTGTCCTGGGATTCCTCACTGGGGTCAGTAGCCATGACAGGTTGGGGTAACCAGAGTCACCTGAAAATGGCGAGGGACAAGCATTAAACACTCACTAACCTGTATGGTAACCCCAGACAACCATTCCCACTGTCTTGCTTCCAGATGCTCACCTAATAGCCACACACGGTGCCTCTGGAGTTGACCCATCACATAAGGGATGCTGCTATTCCGCAGGATGTAGGTGTCATGCACCGAGCCAGGGAACTTGGCATTCACATGGGAGATGTACTGGTCTGCCGAACATACCATCTGTACATTCATAGAATGACAACTCTTCTGGTTTCTGTACACCTGTTCACTCCTGTGGGGGGGACCAAAGCCACATGTGTCCCATCAATGGCACCTATAATGTTGGGGATATGTCCCAGGGCATAGAAATCACCTTTCACTGTAGGCAAATCCTCCACCTGAGGGAACATGATGTAGCTCCGCATGTGTTTCAGAAGGGCAGACAACACTCTGGACAATACATTGGAAAACATAGACTGGGACATCCCTGATGCTATGGCCACTGTTGTTTGAAATGACCCACTTGCTAGGAAATGGAGCACTGACAGCACCTGCACTTGAAGGGGGATTCCTGTGGGATGGCGGATTGCTGACATCAGGTCTGGCTCCAACTGGGTACACAGTTCCTGGATTTTGGCACGGTCAAGCCTGTATGTGATTATGACATGTCGCTCCTCCATTGTCGGCAGGTCCACCAACGGTCGGTACACCGGAGGATGCCGCCATCTCCTCACATGTCCCAGCGGACGGTGCCTATAAAGGACAACAGCGAGCACAGAGTCAATCAACTCAGAGGTACATACCCACAGATTACACAGGACACCAATCATGCACAAAAAGTGGCCTGTATGTGTGTTGAGTCTAGGCCTAGGTACGTGTGACGCAGCTGGAAATTAAGCCATGTGGGCCCCTGAAATGGCGGCTGCCTGACCTCTAAAGTGGGACAATGGGATGTGGGGTAACTGCGCTGGCGCTGTACACAGTCGCAGTAGGCGGTCGAAGACCGCGGCGCAATGCTGCATTGGTTAACATTGGACCCTATTGGTCCCAGGAGCCAATGATGATGTGCGCCGGCGGTGACGAAACGCACCGCCGCAGACGTGACCGGCATTGTCTATCTGTTCAATCACTCAATACCTGATCTTCGACAGGAGAGGACCTACACTGCAAGTGCTGCTGTGACCCCGGTCTGGAAGAGACAATGGCTCGAGTGTCTGGGGAAAGGGCCGCTGCCTTCACATCGGAGGAGTTGGAGAAGCTCGCGGATGGGGTCCTCCCCCAGTGCACGCTACTCTACGGTCCTCCAGACAAACAGGTAAATACACTGTGGGCATGCTGTATGGGCTATGACTGTGTGGAGTGGGGTGGATGACAGATGGGGGGGAGATTAAGGCGTGCATGAAACGACAGTGAGTGCATGTGCATCATGGCAAGGGTAGGGATGGGGGCCAATCAGTTTGACGGTGCAGTTGGTTATAACTACTCTTTTTCCCCTGTACATTTCATGTAGGTCAGCGCCCACCAGAAAAAAGATATTTGGCCTGCCATCGCCAAGGACGCACGGACCCTGGGGGCCTACCACAGACGGAGCACCCACTGCCGTAAAAGATGGGAGGACATTTGCCGCTGGAGCAAGAAGACGGCAGAGGCTCAGCTGGGGATGGCCTCCCAACGTGGGAGGGGTGCCCATCGCACCATGACCCCCCTGATGTTCCGGATCCTGGCGGTGGCGTACCCGGAGTTGGATGGGTGCTTGAGGGCATCACAGCAGACACAAGGGGGTGAGTACACTCTCATTCTGCAGACTTTGCGCGCAGTGGAGTTGTCTGGGTGGGGGAGGTGGGCTGTGGGTTTCCCTAGGCCAGGGCGAGTTCCGTAGACAAGGCCCCTTCGTAAGGCAGGCCGTGTGGCACCCCAGCCCACCTCTGTAGAGTGCCAAGTACACCTAGTCATGCCCCTGTGTCATCTATGTGTTCAGATGTCGTCTATAGCCTTGTAGGCCATTTCCCAGGAATTGAACAGTGAAGCCCAAGAGCGCGGCGTAGTGCAGAGGGCTTCTGTGTCTGTCGTGTCCAACAAAGGTAGCGGTAATGCATGCACTCAACATGTCTCTCTTCTGTCTTCCCCCCTTTTCGTGGTCTCCCTGTTCTTGTGTGCATTAGCATCATCAGGCGGAGGAGCAGTGGCAACGGAGCACGAGGGAGCTGCATCTCACATGGCCCTGGAGGGCGACACTACGGAGTCTGACTTCACCAGTGGGACGGAGGGCGAGGGGAGCTCCACGGCGGGACAGGAGCTGAGACCAGCGACACAGACTCGTCCTCTGATTGGAGCTCCCTTGTGGGGGTGGCAACATCTGTGCCCCCGGCATCTACAGGTACAGCCGCCACCCCCCCCACCATCACCGCCCTCCCAGCAGCCCCTCAGGCTTTGCCCCAGGAGGGTGGGCATCACCTTCGCCCCAGGCACCTCAGGCCCTGCCCCACTCACCCCTGCTGCCCTCAGTGAGCAGGCCATTGACCTCCTCAGGTCCCTCACTGTTGGCCAGTCTACCATTTTGAATGCCATCCAGGGTGTAGGGAGGCACTTGCAACAAACTAATGCATTCCTGGAGGGCATTCATTCTGGTCAGGCGGCCCTTCACCGAGCTTTTCAGACTTTGGCCTCATCACTGATGACAGCCATTGTCCCCGTCTCTAGCCTCCCCCCTCCAACTTCTTCCACCCAGACCCAATCCCCTCTACCTCAGCCCATCCCAAGCACACCTACACACCAACATGCACACACATCAACACCCAAGGGTAGTTCAGGCAAACATAAGCACCACACATCCCACAGGCATTCACGCAAGCACCACACACATGCAGACACACCAACATCCACTGCCTCCACTGTGTCCCCCTCCTGCTCGTCTCCCTCCTCCCTCCCAGTGATGTCTACACTCCCACCTGCATGCACTACCTCTACAGCCACTACGTCCCTCTCCAGCACACCCACCGCCAGACTCCGCTCACGTGCAGTCACCACCCCCACTACCATTCACACGTCCCCTGTGTCCTCTCCCAGTGTGTCTGTGATGCCCCCTCCCAAGATACACAAACGCATGCACACACCCACCCAACAGCCATCCACCTCACGACAGCCTCCAGCGCATGCACTTTCACCCAAAGTCACCAAACGTGCACCTCATACAACCACCACCTCTTCCTCCACTCCCAAACCCCCTACAGATACCCGTCCCAGTGTGTCCAAAAAACGTTTCCTGTCCACCCTTGACCTCTTTCCCACACCTCCCCCAGCCCGTCCATCGCATACGTCCAGAACTAGCACCTCAGCCACAACATCTCCGGGACCAGTGGTGCCTGTAGTCACCGGAGTCTGGAGTGCACCGGCCACCAGGGCAGCCAGAGTGGCACGGAGCCACAGCACAGACAGTCCCCCATCTGTGAAGCATCCGAAGTTGGCCAGTGCCCGGCGGGAGAGGGGGAAGACTCCAGCCATCAAAGCCACTCCCAGGGGTCCCGGTGGGAGTGTGGAGTCAGCTGTGACACCTTCCAAGGTGGGGAAGGGCCACAAGAAACCTGGCAAGTCTGGGAAGAGCAGCACGGCGGATAAGACCGCCATCATCCCCGCTGCCCAGGAGGCCACCGCCAACACCAGCCCTGCTGCATAGGAGGCCATCGCCAGCACCAGCCCTGCTGCCCAGGAGGCCACCGCCAGCACCAGCCCTGCTGCCCAGGAGGCCACCGCCTGCACCAGCCCTTTTGCCCAGGAAGCCACCGCCAGCACCAGCCCTGCTGCCCAGGAGGCCACCACCAGCACCAGCCCTGCTGCCCCGGAGGCCACCGCCAGCACCAGCCCTGCTGCCCAGGAGGCCACCCCCAGCACCAGCCCAGCTGCCCAGGAGGCCACCACCAGCAAAAGCCCCGTTGGGCCATGAAGGACCGCAAGCAAAAGCCCCGTTGGGCCATGAAGGACCGCCAGCAAAAGCCCCGTTGGGTCATGAAGGACCGCAAGCAAAAGCCCCGTTGGGCCATGAAGGACCGCAAGCAAAAGCCCCGTTGGCCCATGAAGGACCGCCAGCAAAAGCCCCGTTGGGCCATGAAGGACCGCAAGCAAAAGCCCCGTTGGGCCATGAAGGACCGCCAACAAAAGCCCCGTTGGGCCATGAAGGATCGCAAGCAAAAGCTCTGGTGGGCCATAAAGGACCGCGAGCAAAAGCCCTGTTGGGCCATGAAGGACCGCCAGCAAAGGCACCGTTGGGCCCTGAAGGACCACCAGCAGCTGAGACCCTGCAATGGAGACCGCCATCTCAGCACCGCTTCACAGTGCACCGTCATCTCAAGCACCGCTGAACAGGGCACCGCCATCTCAAGCACCGCTGAACAGGACACCGCTGTCTCAAGCACCGCTGGCCCATGACAGGCAAGGGCACTGACACAACTGAGTCTGTCACGGGGTGAATGATGCACTCTGGGCACCATGCCCCCTCCAGAACCAGTGGAGAGATACATCCACTCCCTCTGTCCTTAGCAGGATGAAGCAATCTGGGCACCATGCCCCCTCCAGAACCAGTGGAGAGATACATCCACTCCCTCTGTCCTTAGCAGGATGAAGCACTCTGGGCACCATGCCCCCTCCAGAACCAGTGGAGAGATACATCCACTCCCTCTGTCCTTAGCAGGATGAAGCACTCTGGGCACCATGCCCCCTCCAGAACCAGTGGAGAAGGCATCCACTTGAGAGACTGTGGCTTTGCACTCCCCAGGACTGAACAGTGGGCAACCCACCCACTGTAGAGGCTTGAGAGACTGTGGCTTTGCACTCCCCAGGATTGAACAGTGGGCAACCCACCCACTGTAGAGACTTGAGAGACTGTGGATTCGCACTCCCCAGGATTGAACAGTGGGCAGCCCACCCACTGTAGAGACTTGAGAGACTGTGGCTTCGCACTCCCCAGGATTGAACAGTGGGCATGTGGCCCCCTCGTGGATTTGTCGTCGTGCACCCAAGCGGCTGAGGTGCCCCCCTTTCCCTCCCCCTGAGGTGCCTGTTTAGTTGCTGTCTGATGCCCCTGCAGTTTTCTCTCCTTCATAGTCGGGGATCTTGTGTGGGCCTCGCCCATACGGTGTGATCCCGGTTTTCCACGGACTTTCTTAGAACACTACCAGGACTACTATGCTTGGTATATATTATGTACATGGTGTATTTATCTATTTCTGCCTACTTGCTTTTAATATATTACAATAGTTACACTCATTTTCTATTTTCTTTGCATTCTTCCGGGGGGTTTGGGGGGTGTAACTGTGATGTATTGATATGCATTAGTGTGTGTGTTGTAGTGGGTGGGGGTGTTGCGTGTGTGTGTCCCTGTTTTTTGCCTCCCCCCTCCCCTGTGTCGTAGGTGCAGTACTCACTGTGGTCTTTGCCGCTGGCGTTCGTGCTCCTGGTAGAGGAGCAAGAAGATGAAGGCTGGGAAAATGTGAAGCTCTGGTTCCATGGCGTCCTCGTTCCTCGTGGAGTGTGTAGAGGTGAGCGTTTTTCCTTCGGGATTCCTGTTTCCGTCGTGTTTTTATCCGCGGTGAATCCGCCCCAGAAAAGGTGGCGGATTGGCCTGTCTTAATAGTGTGGGCGGTACATTGTTTCCCGCCTGTCTGTTGGTGGTGACCGCCGCTCAGTTTGTTTGTAACGCTGTGGCGGTCGGAGTGTCAAAGTGGCTGTCTTTGTTTGCGGTTTCCGCCACGGCCGTGATTCCAAATTTAAGCATTGTTGGCAGTCTTACCGCCGCTTTAACACCGACCGCCAGGGTTGTAATGACCACCTTAATCTACTAAACGTCAAGACTATTAAAATTCCCAAAGAACAACGTAGATCAACAAAACTACAATATGCACATTAATTTTAGATTTAGAAGCAGATGATGGTGACATCAGAAAATCATCAGTGAGCAGCAAGACATTTTGACAATTGTTTTCAGAGCTGGACCATCCTTATCTCTAACAAAATTAGGATTTACATGTGTGGGAGCAAGCTAACACACGCGTACAAAGCAAAAGAAAGGCAAATTTAATTTGAAAATATCATCTAACTTAGGCAGCTCACTATAAAAAGTATGTTGGTGCAAGTATCTGAGGTGAAAAAGAAAGCAGAAACCTCATTTAGTTATGCTTCTCCTCATGGGACAGCAGACAGTAGTATTTGTTCATGGTCACTCTTCCTCAACATCAGTTGACTGCAGCATCAAGACAGTGCAGAACACGAGCCTCACATATAACGAATCAGCAGTTCAGAATTAGTTGAGCATATTAGTACTGAACAGCGTAAACAAGTGGGACAAATAAGACTAAGAAGAACCTCATCAGAAGCTTTGAAGGGGACAGCAACAGTCTTCAAGCAGGAGAAGACATATTCTGGCAGGTTCTGTAGAGCTTCGACGCAGAAGTGAACTCTCACAAAGTAACTCACTATTGAAAATACCACAATCCTCTTGACTGGTCCTTCAGGTGAGCTTATTCTACACATCAGATTCAGTGTACAATGGTTGTTGATGGCACCACCAGGTTTGCAACTATCCCGGATTATCTCAGCAAAAGTGCATTGTCATTTGAATTATTTCATACAGTTTCACCAAAATATTACATTCTCTAGTTATTTGTTACTTGAAAGTTTTCTCTCACAAAACTAATCCTGTTTCACATAGGAATCATGAGTTTCCTGTTTCGTTAGGCAGCTAGAACAAATATTGCTACATAGTTAAATCTGAAACATGTTCCTTGCCTTCAATAAAATAGGACATTCAACATCACATCAGCAACCTAGAAAAAAATTAAGATCAGAGAGAACGCCACTACTGCTGCAAAATGAACCTTTCAGGCTTAGTCAAGCTAAGAAAGCCTAAATGCACATTAATACGATTAATACATTAATAAACCTATAGTGCACCTTACAATAATAATCAAATCTGCAAAGCAAATTATTTAATTGCAAACATTATTTACAACATGCTTTCATGCAAAAATTCACCTTAGATAAAACATTCGCTTAGTTAACTCATTTTAGTATTTCATTGAATATGAATGCAAGACATCTTTCATGTTAAAACATAGGTCTACATTATGACATTGGCGGTAAGAACCGTCTACCGCCACGGCGACGGCCACCAAAAGACCGTTGCTGCGGCTCACAGCTGTCCGCCAAATTATGATCACAGCCGGATTTCCAGATGTGGCCATGCTGGAGGACGGTGTTAAGGTGGCGCTGCTACCACCAGCAGCTCCACGCCTGTAGACCGCCGCCAGCCGTATTATGAAAAATAATACATCCTGGCGGTGTTCTGCTGGCAGGCGCTGCTTCCGGTAGCAACACCCCCTCCCGTCCCCTGTCGGAAACCCGAGTTACCTGAATCCAGGGAGTCTTCCGAGGGGGTGGGGGCGCTGTGTGTGTGTGTGGGAGTGTGTGCATGAGTGTGTGAGTGTGTGCGTGAATGCGAATGTATGTGTTGTGTTGTTTGCTTGCGTGTATGCATGTGTGAGAATGCGTGTAAGTATGGATATGTGAATGAGTTTCTGAGTGTCAGTGTGAATGCGGTGCAGGTGTGTGCATGAATGAATGGATGCATGCATGTATGAATGCATGTATGCCTGTGTGAGTGGGTGTCTGTATGTATGTGTTTGTGTAGGGGGGTGGAGTATTGGAAGAGGGAGCATGGATGGAGGGTGGGGTTGGGGGCATCTGGAGAGTTGTTGGGGGGAGGGGGGCTCCTATCAGTGACAGGGAAGGAATTCCCTGTCACTGATAGGGCCTACCACCATGGTTTGCGGTAGGCAGGGTCAATATGCCTGAGGTGGTACAATAGCAGCCACAGGGCTGGTAATTCTTATCTCCAGTCCGGCGGCTCCTACCACCATGGTGGTCGGAGTGGTACAGCCAACCTGCCAATGTCAGAACGTGGCGGTATCTACCGCCAGCCTGTTTGCGGTACCACCACCACATTAACACCGACCGCCGGGGTCAAAATGACGCCCATAGAGTTTAATATAAATGGCAGCCACATGGTTCACCATATTTTAAATGGGCACATTTTGCATTTCCACGTTAATTTCTCTGTTAGACTTTTAAATGAAGGTTAATTAGTCACCATATGGTAACTTCCATGCCACTTATGTATTGATAAAATTGATAAAATTTGATCACCTCGGAGCTTCGCGTTATGCTGCCGTCCTTGCTGCCAAACAAATCACACCCCTAAGGAACTACAGTTAATTTAGGCTGAGCGGGGGGTCCAACCTCCTAGTAAGGGACCCTATGGTAGGACTATTCAGCATGGTACGTTGTACAAGGCTGAGGCTGACCCAGCAAGATATTTCCATAGCAGAGGACAGCTACCCCCAATATTATCATACCCAGTGTGAAGACCAAGGGCCATGTGTGATCTGACAGATGATTTTTTTTCAGTCTTTCAGCAGGTATTTGTGCTTTTCAGGAGCATGTGTGCTACTATTGTTCTTAGCTGAAACTGTCTACTTTTATTCCCAAGCCAGCCTGCATTTTGTACAGGATGCTTAACTAAACTAAAGAAACAATTCAGAGCAGCAAACAAGCTTTTGGAGTTGGTTCTATGAAAGCTGAATTTACTACTAATGATTTTCATTTGTTATGGGTTAAGAATTTGCATAGCAAAAGCCAACAAACAGAAAATAATGTGCGTTTTGGAAAATGTGCCCACTTGAGTGACCTCCATGAAATACATAATGCTTTTATTATATGCATATTGTTATTAGCTGAAGTGCACATGTTTAGAAAATTGTAGAAGTATGTCATAATAATGATTATATGCTATGTATTTACGTATTCACTTAGCAAGGTTTGGGCCTAGTCTGAACAACCTCATATTAAGCTATACTGACTAATAAAATAGTAGGAAATGTATGATTTGAGATTTGATGCTTTTATTATTCGCACTGTGCTGACCAAACATTTTGCAGATGTCTTTAACTTTTTCATGAGAACTGCATGCTAGAATGCCTTGTATTCGAAGTTGCAACATTGTAAAGTTTGATGTGTGAGACAGCGATGTTCCCAGGAACCAACAATGGATGCACTGACTGGAGTACTGATGGCCACAAGAAAGTTGCCTGAAGAGTCTGACGATGGGAACAGGAGAAAAGGAGCCAATCAACGACATGTGAAAGACAGTTTAGTTATATCTTAGATTTGGGTTTTTATTTCTATTGGATTTACTGTGAACGTACGAGATTTTTACCAATGGTGATGTGAAAAGATTCTTTGGGACATTTTAACTTAGCCCGACTGCACAGAGGAGAGTGAGCTTTTTCCTACTTTGACTATCCCCATATAAGTTATGTTTGAGGAGCTGAATAGTTCCTCATGAGTTTATTTCTAACTTTGACTTTATTTTCTAAGTTTCTAATGCTGGATGCTGATCCCCTAGATATTGTCCCTTAAATGGTTCAGATAGTTTAGAGTCCCCGTATCTGAACCACTCCCTTTCACTGCCCGATAGTTACGCTGACCAAGCAGATATCCAACTGACGAAGAAAGAATCGCAGCTAGCTGATCCATAGTGAGGAGTGGTATAACAAAATGCTATTGTCTTTGCTGTAGATTTGTCTTTTGTTTCTAGGTGGCAACCGCTATTTTGATAGAGCCATAGTTTAGATGTTTTCCAAATTAACTTTTTACTAAATTGCATGAAGTCCAAACATGCTATTCAAATCAGAAGGTTAGTTGGGGAGCCCTGAAGTCATTGACATTGAAATAAACAAAGAATGTATGGTGTTCACTTGTTGAATCTAGATGTATGCTATTCTATTGTGCAGTTATTCTTGCTATTAATTTGTACTGTAACTCTTGAATGCTTGATTATAAATGTGTTAGCTAAACTGAGATTTTTTAGAAGATTTGGTCAAGCAGTGTTATTCATGTATGCTTATCATTTGGTCTTGAGTTCAATTTACATGATATTAGCATTGTTAATATAGGGGAAAAAACTTTTTAAACTTTTACATACAGATGTGGTTATTTGTGGCCAAATGGGTCATGATGCGTGAAGATTATTGACTCCAGATGAAATGTTCATTTACTGACTATGTTGAAAGGAATGATGTTTAAAGGTGATGCTTCTAGTGGAATCACTCCAAGCGTAGTCAAAAGGTCCATCGGACCTCTAATGCGTCCACTTATAAATTAAATTATAAAAGACCAAATAAGGTCAGACTGGCTCAAGGTTCTTGGTAGAAGAGTCAGATCGTTAGTCTCCTTGTGAGGCCACTAGAGATGGTTGGTTAGTCCCAATAGGGTTGAATGGTTGGTCTCCTTAAAAGGCCACCATAAGGTCCTTTTCTTTTCCTCCAGTTCTTGGTAACAGAATCAGATGGTGCGTCTCCTTAAGAGACCACTATGATCCCCCTGATATAAAGGCTATAATTTTGTAGATTCTGTAGTACAAGTGAAAGATTATGGCGGTCATTCTGACCGCAGCGGGCGGCAGTCGCCGCCCGCCATGCGGTCACCGCCGAATGACCGCACTGCGGTCAAAAGACCGCGGCGGCCATTCTGGCTTTCCCGCTGGGCCCGCGGATGACCACCAGAAGGCCGCCCGCCGGCCCAGCGGGAAACCCCCCTCAACAATGAAGCCGGCTCCGAATGGAGCCGGCTGAGTTGTAGGGGTGCGACGGGTGCAGTGGCACCCATCGCGATTTTCAGTGTCTGCAAAGCAGACACTGAAAATCATTATGGGGCCCTGTTAGGGGGCCCCACGACACCCGTTCCCGCCATCCTGTTCCTGGCGGTAAAAACCGCCAGGAACAGGATGGCGGGAAGGGTGTCGGAATCCCCATGGTGGCGCTGCAAGCAGCGCCGCCATGGAGGATTCCCTGGGCCAGGGGTAAACCGGCGGGAAACCGCCGGTTGCCCTTTTCTGACCGCAGCTTTACCGCCGCGGTCAGAATGGCCCAGGAAGCACCGCCAGCCTGTTGGTGGTGCTTCCGTGGTCCCCGGCCCTGGCGGTCATGGACCGCCAGGGTCGGAATGACCCCCTATGTCTCCTCAAGAACCTAGCATGACATTCCTCAAACCTTGGAGTTTGCCACTACTTGTTTGAGGATGTTCTCAGCATTTCTAGTAACAGTGTGAATGAAATAGGTTTTGCGTTTGCACAGCCTAAGTAAATCGAAGGTGAATTGTGATGTTTGAGAGTGATTAGGGAGTTTGTGTACTCCAAATGAAGTTTTTTAAGAAGTTTGCAAAATCCAGATGAAGTTGTTTGGGGAGTCTTGTACTCCAAAGTGTGAGAGTAGGGATGTTGTCGAACTTCACATGTGTGTTGTGCTTTGTGCAAAATTTTTTCCATGTGGTTGATTTTATACAGACCTTGGGTGGTCTAAGACTCCGGAGTGCTGAATAAGTGTATGAGACACTTGGTTTATGTTGTAAATTTTTTGTTTAATCGGTCAATCGGGCGTTGTTGACAAACTTAAGAGTGCGTGTTAAAGGAGTGATAGTTTTTTGACGGAGATTTGGTGAGTCCTATGTGCACCATGAGGATTCAATGATCAGCTGAGGGTGAAATTTGCTGGCCCAATTTGTAGGAAGGTAGCCTCTTTCTAGCCTTGTTACCCCCACTTTTGGCCTTTTTGTGAGTATATGTCAGGATGTTTTTACTGTCTCACAGGGATCCTGATAGCCAGGGCTCAGTGCTCATAGTGAAAACCCTATGTTGTCAGTGTGTTTGATATGTGTCACTGGGATCCTGCTAGCCAGGACCCCAGTGCTCATAAATTTGGGGCCTATATGTGTTCCCTGTGTGGTGCCTAACTGTATCACTGAGGCTCTGCTAACCAGAACCTCAGTGTTTATGCTCTCTCTGCTTTTAAAATTGTCACTGCAGGCTAGTGACTAAGTTTACCAATTCTGGACACTTCATTGGAAATGGAATAGGGTAGTGAGTGGGGGTTTGATTACTCTTTAACAATATGTGCCTGGTAGCCCTAACGCTTTAATTTGGGTGCTAGCTGGTATGATTAGAAATAGGAAAAGTTAGGAAGGTCTGTGGCTCTCGCTCCGTTTACTTCCTCTTAGGGTGAACATATTTCTGCCACTTATGTTCCCAAATACTCATGGATTTTGTGAGGACCAATCATACTACAACAATCCACATCTATTCAATAAAGCTGACTGGTGAATTCACCATACATATGTCAAGCACACCTATACCACAGACTTAGGGGGTCATTCCGACCCTGGCGGTCCATGACCGCCAGGGCGGAGGGCAGCGAATGCACCGCCAACAGGCTGGCAGTGCTTCCTGGGCGATTCTGACCGCGGCGGTAAAGCCGCGGTCAGAAAAGGGGAACCGGCGGTTTCCCGCCGGTTTCCCGCTGGCCCAGGGAATCCGCCATGGCGGCGCTGCTTGCAGCGCCGCCATGGGGATTCCGACCCCCTTGCCGCCATCCTGTCCCTGGCGGTAATTACCGCCAGGAACAGGATGGCGGGAACGGGTGTCGTGGGGCCCCTGGGGGCCCCTGCACTGCCCATGCCACTGGCATGGGCAGTGCAGGGGCCCCCTAACAGGGCCCCATAAAGATTTTCAGTGTCTGCTTTGCAGACACTGAAAATCGCGATGGGTGCCACTGCACCCGTCGCACCCCTTCAACTCCGCCGGCTCCATTCGGAGCCGGCTTCATTGTTGAAGGGGCTTTCCCGCTGGGCCGGCCGGCGGTCTTCTGGCGGTCACCCGCCGGCCTAGCGGGAAAGCCGGAATGGCCGCCGCGGTCTTTCGGCGGTAACCGCTTGGCGGGAGGCGACCGCCGACCGCCGCGGTCAGAATGACCGCCTTAGTGTTTGTAAATTGATATCTGAAGAGAGAGGTAACAAACAGCATTGTTCAAGGATTATGCACAGATGTTGAAAGCCCTTGCCCGTTTGTCATGCGTTAGTAGTATCAAGTAGCCGTATCATTCTGTTTCTCATCTGAAACCATGAAGCTATGTCAAACAAATTACCTGACTTCTCTCCTGTGCCTCTGTGCCTTGAGAGAGGAAGACTAGAGTATGTCTGAAGCAAAATGGCTACTGATAGTAGCACTTCTTCCTGAGTCATCCAACTACTTCATTGTTACATTTAAATAAGTGCTTGGTGAGATTCCTGTGTGGGATAATCTGTTCCAATACATGTGGACAGAAACAGTTTCTGAATAGGGGCAACTTACCTTATGTTAAAAAATAAGTGATGAATTCAAATATTAGAAGCAGGTATTAAAAAACTGACCATGGATACTAGTACTATAGAATGGCTGAAAGAATGCGTTATCGTTATTACTGAGTGAACTGTCTCCATGGGATATTGTCAGTAAGTCCTGATTTATGTGTTGAAAGTCTGAAAACCCATCACGGTCCCTTCTCGAGCAGGGTTCTTTCACAGTTCATGGGGTTTGGTAGGTGTCCTAATACCGCCCGGTTGAGGTCAGTCAATTTGTGATATTTTTCAGTGTAATGTGTCGACATTTTGTTTTTTCTGGGGCCACATCCTAAGTTAATTCTCTGTCTGCATATTCTGGTTTTGATTTTGCAACTTGTCATTCAGATATATCATAATTTGCACAGACAGGTGTTACAATAGGTGATTTGTCTAAATTCCCATGTGCAGCTGGTCCCCAAATCCACACTCTTTGTAACTTTTGTCAATGGACAGATGCTACAATTCCCACATGGATGGTGTCCATTTATTCTTGGAAGAAGACCTAGGGTAGGGATGTTCTGTGATTTCCTGCGTAGGGGGTCTAATATATACTGGTGAGTCCCTACAACGTGATGCTCTTTTGGGGAGAACAGAGGTTTCTCGAAATTCAGGGAGCCACTATTCAAGAGTTGTCAGTTCTTATTTATGATTTTGCTGACCAAGTTAGATGCAATGTTGTAAGTTGGTACACAGATGAGATGTTCCTCTGTTTGTTTCTTTGGGGTATGGTCAAGAAGGGCAACTCTATTGTTGCTATGGGTTCTTTTTGTGGCTTTTTGCATTACGTTTTCAGGGTACTCTCCCTGATTTTTTGAGCTAGGGAGTCAGCCTGGATTTTGACGACCTTCAGGTCACTGCAATTTCTTTTCATCCTCAGAAACTACCCAAAGAGTAAATTCTCCCTAAAGTTTCTGGGGTGGAAGCTATTGCATTGTAGGAGGCAGTTACAACCTGTTGGTTCCTTATGCGTGACTGTTTTGAGTATCCACTGGTTTGATATGAGATGTAGGTCCGAAAGAATAAATTAGTGTTGATCATCGGGTGGGTAAATCACAAGAACTGATTTTGGGTGCCATGAACTTTATGGCTAGGATCGCCTTCCTATACTAGATTATAAAAGCGTCAGCAATGTAACGTTTCCAAAGATTAATAATAAACATAAGTGATTTGGTCTGGGTCAAGATTTTGTGAGTTTTTAGGTTATGGACATACAGACCCAGTATATTTGGAGAAAATGTACCTCCCATGCTGACCCGTGTTTTGGAAGGAACATAGACCCCTCAAACTCAAAGAAATTACATGTAAGGGCTAGTGTAGCACACTCAACTACAAAATGCCTAGGGGTCTTGACTCCCAATTGGTCTTGAACAAAACCTCAATTACATACAAAGTTTCCATTTGAAAGAGGCTAGTGTGGAGGCTTTCGATGCTGAGGCCCATCAGCAGATTTTGTGCAGGGTCAAATTCCGATGCTGTAGCAACCTCTAATGATGTATATGCAGGGCAACAGTACAGAATTGGCTTGAGAGCCTTGCGCCTTTTTCTTTGATCTATCTATTGATCTTTTAAGTTTGATAACTAAATTGAGCTCATTGATTATAGAATTCTAGGCCTGCAGTGAATTGTAGTACACTTTTTTGTGTTATAACATGTTGTGTGGGCGGGAGAGCTGAGTGATGGGTGGCATTAAGACTCGAATAGATGCATTTTTATTACTGAGCCACTCATTATTCTGCCCTTGTGTTTGTTCCTGCCTGTTGGCAAATTATTTATGTTGTGGTTGACCTGTAAAAACCCATGTAAATGTTGTAGAACAAAAATAAATACAATATTTCAATATTGGAATGTGGTTGCATAATTTGAGGGGGTCAGTGCTTTTCTTGAGTTACAGTGAGCTTGCTAAAATTCACGTTGTCTTGTCTTTGTCGTTCTCTAACTAATGACGAGAATCACGGTACAAAAGGCTGTTTTACCTATTACAACACAGTCTTGCACAGTTTGAAGATTATGCAATGTTCTTAAATATAAGGCTGTTGAGTGCACGTTTACTTATTCGAAACGTAAAAAATACCTCTCCAGTAAATCTAACACTGACATAATTACTGACAGAAGAAATGGATGCCAGGTTTCTTTAAGTATGTGGTAAATGCTCACTCAATTCAAAATTAGTTATGCGTGGGAAGACTTGATTCTGAGAAAGGTGCTAATGTATTGTTTTCTGTTTGACAAATGGCTGGGAATCCATATATCCACTAAGTTCACTCCGGTCAACACCCAAAACAATGACTGATTCAGAGTGGAGCACGTGGAATGGAGATCAGCACTGAAACTGGGCTGTAGTTATTTTTTATATTGTTTTGCTGGAGACAGACAGAGCTTCATGCTGGTCCTTTAGAAAGTATACTCGAAAAGTTTCAAGGTTCATGCACTGTGACCAGGAGGTTTCATGAGCTGTGTCCACTACAGTCTGGTTCTCCTAGTATATATAAGCCCATATTTAACAGAAAATGACGGAGCGCGAAGCTGCACCAAAAAAGGCAGCACCGCGCTCTGTCATTTTCACAATGCAAGGATGCGTCGTATTTAATTGAATATGGCACACCCTGGTGCTGTCCCCTGCGCTGGCGCTAAATTGAGCTGCCTAGCGCCAATTGCTGGCATCCTTGCACCATTGTGCAAGGATGTCTGCGTTGAGGGGTTTGATTGTTTATGTGTGGGAAGGTGTCCCTTCCTGTACATAAACAATCAATAATGGTGATTTTGAAGTGCCAAAGAGTAATTTTGAAATGATTATTTATGTGCAGGAAGGGACACCTTCCCGCACATAAACAATCATGTTTGGCATTTTGCTGTTCCTGTGCGTGCTGTAGAATGCAGTGCACATAGAAAAAGCAAACAATGAGGAGGCAGAAAAGTATTCCTCCTCGTTGCACTCTGCTAATGCCACCCCTGGGGTGGTGCTAGATTTTAGCACTGAATCAGGTTTATGGAAACTTGTAAATCTGAGGCAATGTCAAAATGCAATGGTTGTTGCTGTGCCACGCCCACAGCAACACCCATTGCACAACCCTTCCAGGCAAAGGGCTGCGTGTGAAGGGGCCGTATTTACAAGGTGGCGTGAAGCCACAAAAAGTGGCTTCACGCCACCTTGTAAATATGGCACAGGGCATTACACCATCCAAATCCTGCATCACAAACTGCCTGCAGACAGATTGCAATGTCCCACCATCCAACACGATACCTCTAATACAACACATATACACATATCCTCCACAACTAAAACAGTCAAATACCTTCATTCTCACAGCAAACACTACTCTGTCCACTCCCACTAACACAACCTGCCATCACCTCACGACACAAAACCACATAATACATTACTTTCAGCCTTCCAGATACACACTCCCTGTTCATACAAAATAACAACACTATCCTCTATTTGCTCCACACAGACCACCTTTCATCATAACAATTCCAAAACTTAGCCTTCCAACACACCATCTACAAACGGCCTTCCCCTCTCTTCACCAATTACACACAACCATACAATCCTCACACTCCACTCCACCACACATATTACCTCTGCCAGTCATCGCAACTAACACAAACTCCACTGACACACATCCATCCCCTCTCACACTCCTCATACATTCATCTCCAAAACACATCAACACCCCCTGTAAGACTCTAATTCCACTCACCAGCACTAACTCACACACAAATCCCTCACCGAAAACAACTACATCAATATCCCCTCTCACTATTCCACAAAAACAATACAGACCACACACATCAGCAAATCAAGTCAACACAAACCTTCATTATACTTATCGTCACACCCACTCCCACCCTCATGACTACACAAAGAATACAAATCCCATCCTATCTTTACCCCTACATTCTCACTCTTCACAAACACCTACCACAAGCACCCCAACCCTGCAGCTTTCATTCACCTGCATCTCCTCCATTGCACGATTTAGAGCCTTACATCATGATCCACATACTCCTCCACCACCCCAACCCATACTCCATCCACACTAAACAGACGCAAACAAAATAAACAATATGCCACTCTTAACAACTTCGCATCCCCTTGTCTATTACATAATAAGGCTACCCTACAAAAAACATTGTTTCTCTCTCAGCCACCATGTCCAACACCCACACACACACAGACCCAACAAAATGCCTCCTAAAACTGCTGGAAGAGGAACACTATATTGAAAAACAAGACTATTGTGACCCTCACACAGTTATCACAACCAACAACACACCTGCTTCAAGCTCAAATTATACTGCTTACCCTTCTCCTAAGCAAAACAACACCGCCACTAACACACTTTTTCTAAACTGCCAGCTCATTAATGCTTGGTAACTCTCAAAAAACAAGCACCACATCTACGACCTGCTCACAGACACACAACCTGACTTACTTTTCATGACTGAATCATGGTTGAGAGATGACATGGCCCCAGTGTTGCATGAAGCCCTTCCTCCGGACTATCAACCCATCATGCAAAACTGTATAGGCAAGAGAGGAGGTGGACTAGCTATTATATTCAAACAGGCGATAAATCTCAGTAAAACAGACAACATTTCCATACAAGGTCGTGAATCCCTCCTCACCAGATGCCACCCTACTCCAACGTCCTCCTGTAACTTTATCCTCCTTTACAGACCTCCACCTAACAACTCAACATTCCCAGACACTTTTCTAGATACAGTCTCAAACCTTATTACATTATACTCAAACCTATGCATTCTTGGGGACCTAAACATTTGGTTTGACAAACCCAATATGCCCCATCCAAAAGCTATCCCCACTGGCCTAGTCGCATTGAACCTACATCAGATTTTACACAATCCCACACCCATCGCTGAACACATCCTAGATGTCATTTTTGCTAAGCCTGAACTAGTTACCGTTCATAGCATCACACCAATCCCATGGTCAGACCACCATTTGATAACTTTCTGACATAAAACTCCACAAGTCAACACACCCCACAACTACTTACATACATGCACCTATCGACCTTGGAGCAAACTCAATTTTGATGACTTAGAAACACAACTAACAGCCAACACAGATCTAGATACAATTAATTATGTTCCACAACTTTATTAGTGGCTACAGGAAGCCTTTGATATCCTAATACCACTCAGAAAAACTAAACAAGACAAAAGAAAACCATCACCTTGGAGAAACACAGACTTAAAAAGATAAAGCAACAAATCAGAAAGTTGCAGCGGACCTGGCTCAAAACAGACAACAGGCAAGACAATCTGCAGCTACACAAACTTAACAGAATATACAAATTATCAATCAAAAAAGCTAAAAAAAATGTACTACTCAGACAGAATTCAAAATGCTAAATCTGCAACCAAAGAATTTTTATAAAATTCTCAATGAATTTTGAAAACCTACATGTATGGAAGGAAGTCATCCCACTATTCAAGATTTCACAAACAAACTGGCAACTCATTACACAACCAAGGCAGACACATTGGACTTCTATTTAAAACAGAAGAAAACCATCAGCACCAACCCCTTTCCTAAAATACCCTCTAAGAATAAACCAACCCAGCCTCTACAGTCCTTCAAACAAATATCACAAGGTGAATGTATGGATTTGGTCAAAGCAAGCAGACCTTCCGATTGCCCTTCTGACCCTTTTTCCAACACACATCTTCAAGAACATTCTTTTATCTAATTCTGGTGCCACACCTGTAAGAAGAATCATCAAAAACTCTTTAACTACAGGAACTTTTTCTGTAGACCTGAAAATGGCATACATACGGCCATTATTAAAGAAAACAAACCTAGACACGCAAGACCCTAACAACTACAGACCAATCACAAATGGACCTTTCCTGGGCAAACAGATAGAAAGAGCAGCATTTGCCCAGATGTCACAATTCATTGAAGACAATTCTATACTTTCAGACTTCCAAACTGGATTCCACCCAGGAGGAGGCGCTGAATCGGCACTCAAAGCAACCTGGGATGATCTTAAAAACACAGTTGACCGCAATGGAGTTGCTGCACTACTTCTCTTGGACCTCTCGGCTGCCTTTGATGCAGTTGACCATGACACCCTAATTCAAAGACTCCATGAAGCCGGCATAGAAGGGACTGCTCTCGACTGGATTACATCCTACCTTCAAAAAAGATCTAATATCACATATTCTCCCCCCTTCTTGTCCAAACCCTACCTCACAAAAGCAGGGGTCCCCCAAGGATTAATCATCTCACCTTTGCTTTTCAACATCTACATGATTTCATTACCAGAACTGATCAATGATTTTCATCTCACATGTTCCAACTATGCCGATGACACACAAATACTACTTAAATTAGAATGCCCCAAAAACATTGAAAACTCTGAAATCTTCAGTTTCCTCTGAGCCCTTGATCAGTGTGTGACCTAGAGTCATCTCAAACTAAATGCCTCCAAAACAGAAATACTCATATGTGGTGACTGGAAAAATTATGGCCCGCTGTGCGCCTGGCCTGACGATCTCGGACCACCTCCTCAATTCTCCAAGGAAGTTAAAAACCTTGGAATCACCATGGACTCCAAGTTAACTATGAATGCCCAAGTGGACAAATTAGCACGAACAAGCTTCATCACCTTGAAGACTCTACGACGCTTCTTCCCCCACCTCAGATTCCCACACAAGGTGCAAGCTACTATCTTGCTTGTACTATCCAAACTGGATTATGCCAGTGTCATCTGCCATGGATCATCTCTATCTATTATGAAAAAACTACAACATATTCAGAACTCCGCAGCTAGGCTACTATTACATGTAAAGCCACAGCCCACATCTCCCCTTCCTTGAGCACTACACTGGTTACCCTTTGCCAGAAGATGCACCTTCAAGCTGCTTTGTATCACCCACAAAGCTATACATGGAAAGGGCCACTTTTTATCAGAAACAAAATAACCAAATACATTCAACAAAGAAACCTCCGCTCAAGATTGGCACCCCGCTTTAGAACACCACCATACAAGAAAAAGACTACAGGTGGTACATCCTTCTCCTTTCAAGCAGCCAAACTATGGAATTCATTACCCCCAACTATAAGGGCCACAGATAACTATCTTGTCTTCAGAAAACTACTCAAGAGTTGGCTCTTTCCTTCATAACCACGATATTCAAACAGCTATGGACTGCATATGCCTATGTAGATAAATATTTTTTATCTGATTATGTGTATATTCTAATTATATATAGTTCTTGACAAAATATGTATCGCTACTATGTCATAACAATAAACTACACACACACTCTTTAAACCTGTTTAACTAATGTATATTTACTCATGGTATAAAAATGAATATGTATGTACATATATGTGTGCATGTGTGTGTGTATTCATGAGTGTATGTATGTGTGTGCGTATGTATATATATATATACATATATATATATATCTATATATATATATATATATATATATATATATATATATATATATATATATATATATATATATATATATGTATATATATATATATATGTGTGTATGTTATTCTATGCTTAACATGTTCATAGGTCATTGCATAACTCCTAGATAAGTTGTTATACTAGATACTTATGAATCCCTGCTCTCATCTCATATCACACTTGTCTACCCATCACCATATGTCATGTCGCTATTAATCTATCCTCCATTCCCACTCTGACTCATCCCAAATCCGTTCTTCTACTTTCATCTCCTAAATAACTCTGCCTAAGCTCTTCCCTCCTCTTCCACATCTAACTCACCCAAACCTCACTTTACTACCATGATCCCCCAAACAACCCTACTATATAATCCCTCATTTATCTCAACCTGTTACTATGATCTCCCTAACCCTTTCCACAGACTCTTCCCTCCTCCATCCCCCTTTACTCATCCCAAGCCTAAATCCTATTACCATAAACTCCCAATTAACACTTCTGGATTCTTCCCTCCTCCACCCCTCCATTACTCCAGTCAATCTAACTAACAAACTCATATCTGCGGCTCAAATTAACTCATAATAATACTAAAACTGTACTCATATTTCACTATACTAATCCACCACTAATTCCTTTTGGGTTCCGGAGTAGCGTGCTACTCGCTGAAAAGCGCTTCAATGCCTCATCAGGGGTAGTAAGCACTATACAAATACTATTACAATAGAATACAATACAATACAATATTAGCAAATTACAAAACTGGTCACATTTTGCTCAATCACTAGAGGTTCGGGATTGTAATAAAACAGTAGAACCTACCCTTCTTGTGTCAATCAAAATGTTGAAGCCATTGGAATTGGCTGTCACCAGGGCAAACTATTAATGTAGCCATGAATGAATGTTGTAAAGTCCTCTGCATGGTGTACAATCAAGTTTCCCTGCCTTGAGTGCCTGACGTTGATTATCTGGTCTCCTGGTTTTTACTCTTGGTCCGAACCTCACGCCAATCTAGTGTGTGCACAAAGGACTAGACCTCTTCCTTGGCCTGAAGATGGACCAGGACCTATCCTGGGCCTTCAGCAGCACATCAATCATGTCCTTTCTTATCTGAGAGTGGACTGCCATCTCTGTCCTCGCTTTAGCATGTAGATCAGAGGTGGAGGTCTAACTTGCCATGTGACTCAGTAGTGGTGACCTGACTTTTAGTTTAATCTGTGTCACAGGAGCAGAGACCTACTGGCCCACTGATGTAAAGTTCCACTTTCAGTTTTACAGATCCTAGTGCTAACATCGGAAGCCTATGATATGCATGTGTGTGGCACGTGTGTGGCATGTGTGATACATGCATTGTTTTTTTTGAGTGAACCAGAATGATGGAGGCCTGCAGTTTCCATTTTTGAAGCTCCTGGCCTGTTCATGTGCAAAAGATGGAGGTGAGGTCTTCCTGGACAGTGAAAGTGTGTTACTGATATTCCTAAAGAAGAAGGAAGGAGACCTAGACACTGAATTGGGGAAAAAGGAGACAGAACTCCAGTTGGAAATTCAACTATATCCTTTTTCTGGGATGACTGCTAATTAGCCTTCTTTAGCACTGCCTATTGATAGGTGGTGGGTGTGAGCAGTAAGACTGTGGCCTCTGGTACTCAGAGTGTGAAGTGTTCTTCATTATGTGAGGTTAGCATTTTGTCCATTTTCTGATCACTCTTCAGTGAGTCTGTGATAGCACGGTGTGGAAAGTAAATACCACTTTATTCTCTATTGAAGGCACTCGAGCCTGGTGACTACACAGCAGTAATAAGCACTATTCTCCACAAAAAGGCTATCTGGTGAAAGGTTTGGAGAGAATATATGAAAGAAGAACCACCCCAAACCACCTCTGAAAGTGCAAACAGAGAATACAGATCCCCTGTCTACTTCGACTGTATAAAAGTGGGAACTGCTGATTCACTTTTTGTTCCAGTTCCAAGTTATCTTTGACCAAGCAAGGAAGGGCTCTGCAAAGTACTGAGAGGACTACAGTGCAACCACAGCTGGTGTCTGTCAACATCCAGCTTCCTAGAACTGAGCGTACATCACGTGTTGATTTACCTGGTAGGAAGAATCTGTGCCCTTGTCCTAAAGCACTAGGAAATCAAATGGCCTGCTGACAAAAGGAAGAAGCCAGCCAACCATGCAGCTATGATTTCCAGAGTGAGCCAGAAGAGGCTCACCCTGGAGCGTGAGGGTCCATCCATCCAAGAAGACAGACTAGAGCGTGCTCCAGGTACATGAACATTGCCTTTCCCAACAAGTAGTTCAAGCAAGGATTGTGAAGTTGTACCTATGAAGACCGTGTCACAGCCCCATCTGTGCTCGAGCTGACTCTACCGCTCTGCCATCAGGATGCCATCCCTGAGCAGAGTGTGCAGCTATGACTCTGTTAAGCTGTGCTCAAAGTGTGCCGCTGTGACAATGTGAAGCTGTACCTGAGCAGAGTGTGCTACTGCATCTGTACTACTTCAGCTGTGTCTTGGGGGACTGTGCTGCTGTATCATCTGAAGTTGTGACCCTGTAACTTAGAGGACTGTGCCACTACCTCCAAACCCCATGCCATGGCTTAATGGTGCTGCTGGAAGAAGGCTGCCTAAAGTTGGCCCTGTGACACTTGTCCCAGCACCCCACTTGAAGCTTAGAAGCTGGCTTGCAATCAACCAAATAGCTGTGACAATGTCGGAGCCTCCAGGCTTTTACATACTCCAGGTAGCGGCCTTCACTGTTGCCTGCTGCAGTCATGAACTAAGCCTATGAGCACGCTCAACTGGCATATCACCTCCTGAATATGGCATTGTGCTAAATGCATGCAGTGCATCCCTGCCGACCACACTCAAAGAACGGACAGAACTCCACTGTGGTGAGATCAGAACAATTGGTGATTACAAGAGTAAAATGACCGGACAAAGTCTAACAGGGATAACACTGCCCTTGTGCTTGATACCTGCTGAAGACAGAACTCAAGCACAGAAGAAGGGGAGAGAGAGAGGGAAGTAGAAGGAGGTAAGAATGCAGGCCGCCAAGATAGGTGCCACACACCAGTAAAGCATTTGTATATGTTGCCTGTATTGTTTGTTGTCGATTGGTAAGTTCTGAGCTTGAAGTAGCCCCAAGCTATCTTCCTGAGAAGCTTGTGTCCATCTCTACCACTGAGAACTGAAGTGCTGAAGGGGTTGTACATAGCGTCGTTTCCAGGACAACAACCATATTTAATGAAGAAATCTGTTAAAGTACACACATGGGTGTGCAATGGAGACATTATATATTTGAATAAACAAAAATATATGTGTCCCCAGAGTAGTATCATGAGAAAGGGAGAAGATGAGCTTCAAATTTCGAAAATTATTTAACATTTCAACTGAGCAAGCAAGTCATCACTTTCTCTTCTTGAGTACCAGGATGTGAAAAGGAGGTTTGAAATGTCAGAGATAGACACTTTCTTTAGGCATTGTTAGCATGAGCAAAAAAGACATGTCTAAAGCAAATTACAGGCATGCTAATAAAAAATATATTCAGTAAGGGCTCCCCTTTCCCTCTTTTCAGAAAGAATTTATTGAGTTTTTATGAAACAATGGACTAAAACAGAAACATTGTCTGGCTTAGTGGTCGTAAATAGCAAAGTCAGAGTCTGAGTAAAAGAGTTACAGTATATATTTAAAAATCACTCTCTCCCTCGCTATTTAAATCTTTATTCGGCAACAGCCATTAAAGCACCTAAACATTTTTTGTGCACAATTAACTCAATACATTTTTTAAAAAACGTTTGCATATAGAAAAACACTAACATGATTAACAGAAAAAGAATTTCTCTTTCCAGGCGAGCAAGTCATAAGACATAAAATACACCTGGCTTCATCTCATTGCATAAAACATGAAACTGCCATAGAAAGTGGGTCCTAGTTAGCAAATATCTAAATATCGAAGCTTGCTACATAAATGGCATACAATGTACTCATAAATATAAGACTTCATAACATTTCTGACAGCTTGTGCACCCTTAATAAAACGCAATACAGCGTGACAAATATATAAAGTAGAAAGTTGCAAGAATTCTAGGCCTAACTGAAACTGTCTAATGGTGGCCTAAAGCAACTGAGGGACTGAAAAGGAGGACCTTGGAGCTGAATGTAACGGACAAAACCGTATAAAGTGACCTGTGTTCTGTTTCACTATGTTTTTACAATGACATGGGTCTAATTCATGCTGCCAGACACACTGTATCAGAAAAGCAACCTCAAGGTGAATTAAATAAATCCAAAAACAGAAAGGTAGGACCGAAACTCAAAGAATAATTTCTACACAATATCCTTACAATGTGCACCAAGGGTTTGTGGATTGGTATACATTTCCATTAGGCCCAATGTTTCAAAGGTTCTTTTTAAATATGTAAACCAGAGTATCCCGTTAACCTTATCTAAGGATAAGCAAACAGTAATGCATGTCCTAACCAATGCCGCCTCTGGGTTCAGCCAACATTTAGTTCACAGGAGGAGTGTGGCTATTGGATCGGGTCCTCCACACAAGGTAAACACAATTTCTCATGGCAAATCAATGTAGCAGGATTTTGGGGCATGGCGATCAGTCAGCATGTCATCCGCTGGAGTGCATCTGCTTTGTAATCGCCCCAAACTCCTAGGCCTGCCAAATTACATTTAGGGCCAGATGTATCAAAGGGTTTTACCAATTCTGTGTCTATGGGAAAATGCTTTAGTACATATGGCCCTTAGTTTTTATAGGATTATCATCTCAACTATTGGTTAATGTTTTAATTTCCATGCAAATTTGAAATATTGTCATTGATGCTCCTGCCAAATTGTTGTGTTTTCAATTTAAGGAGGGATTGCCACGAAATGGATCAGCTGAATGTTATCCCTAAATAATCAAAATTTGTTGTCTTCTCTAGTGGTCTACCAGCCATTGTAAAGTGCTTTGTTTTAGTGTTTAAATGCCCACAAGTCATTTATTAAGCTTTAGAAAAATTTACGTTTAAATTTAGGTCTTCCATAAAACCCACAAAGTAGTCCAGTGTCCCCTGAAGACCATTTGCTGTAAGGGCAATCAATACTGTATCATCTGAGTAAAGCAGAATTGGTATTGATTGATCTCCCATTATAGGCAAATCCCATCCCAGCCTTATTAGGTGCTTATTTATTCCATTAATATAATGCAAAAAGAGGAAGGAGGCTAAAATGCATCCCGTGTCACTCCTCTTGACAAACTTGTTTGAGGAGTGTTTTCACCTTGTGGACCAAATTGTTTTGTAGTCACAGTAAGAACTTCAGCATCAACCTTCATATCCTCCATTATTTTCCATAGATTTTCACGGCTGACCCAATGGAAAATCAATGAAAGCCATATTTAGGGTCCCCTTCTTTGTCATCACATAATTGCGAGCACTAAGTTAAAGATTTAGGTCCATATTTACAAGGATTTAGTGCTGCCTTTGTGTCAAAATTGTTGACACAAAGGCGGCGCCAAATCAGCACCAAAATTACAAAGTGGCGCCAAGCTTGAATAGCAGCACTTTTTCAAGCTTAGCATAATTATTTTTGTAGCGCCGCTGAACCCTGCTTTGTTTTATGAAAATGATATGCAGCGTAGGCGTTCCCCACTAAAAAATATTTACAAGCCTAATGAAAAAACACGCAAGGCTTGGAAAAAAGAAGCTAATACCTATTTGCTTTAAACTTTTAATGCATGGTCAGACCATGTGTTAAAAAGGGACAAACTCACAGGTATAAAAGGAAAACACAAATTGGCACTCTCACAACCACTATGGAAACATGGAACTGCACTTGCTACAGCTGGGGACCAGGAGAAAGAGACAGCAGCGGCAACGACAGCCACCACCACCACTACCATCACCACCACAACAACCACCACCTGAAGGGCATCAACCACAGTAGCGCAGGAGGAGAGAGAGGATTACTGAAAGCGTGTTTCCATCCTTGGACAGAGAGCTGAGACCATCATCCACTATTACCGGCTCAAGCCAGAGTCCATTGTGCAACTGTTGCATGATATTGCACCACCAATCACAGCCAGGGTGCATAGGTCTATCAACATACCACCTATGACCAAGCTCCTGGCTGTGCTGCACATGCTGGCCTCTGGCTCGTTCCAGACCACATGGCAGAAATGGGTGGATTATCGCAGCCCTCTCTCTCCAACCTATTGCAATCGATCTTAGAAGCCATCATCTGCCTCTCCTTATGACACATCACATTCCCCAACACTCAGGAGCTGCAGCAGGAGACCAAACAGGGCTTCTATGCAGTTGCTGGGTTCCTTCACGTGCTGGGACCATGGACTATACGCATGTGCTTCTTTCTCAACCTGCAGAAACCAAACACCTTACCGAACAGGAAGCACAGCCACTCAATCAACGTACAAGCCATTGTGGACCACAGCAAACTAATCACAAATGTGCTGGTCAAATACCCTGGGAGTGTGCATGATTCATACATCGATTGACATTCTACCATCGATCAACACTTCCAGGATGGACTATATGGCAACGGCCTGCTCACTGGTAAGCAAACACAAATTAGGTACTACATACAACACACACAACACACTAAGGGAACACTAGACACACACAACACTCAACACACATGGACAGGGACACATGGATCAACTAAAAGTAACACACATACAACATATATCACTACAAACATCCAAGCCACATCTCCAGCAACACAGGCACCACTGCATAAGCCCATTCTGCTACTTGAGTATCAGTATCATTGATGCTCTTGGATAACAGTGTCTGCTCTGCATACACAAGCTGCTGTTCCCATCTCTTTTGCCTATTAATGCAGCTTCCTCAACATAGCCATATCATATGCATCACTGAGTGTAGAAATGGCCAGACAAAGGCTTATTATGTGGGGGTGTCACCATGTCAGACATTGCATATTGGCATTGGCTCACTTTTATGGCCAAATGGATATTTGTGGAAGCACCAAAAATTAAGCACAACATAGGGGGCAATCACTACTGTGCAAAACAGTATAAATATTCTACACTTCAATCATTTATGCCCCTTCATCTGTATAGCAGTCCACAGCACACATAGACATTTCTTTTGGACAGCAATGACAGATTATGTGCAGGCAAGGACACCATTATGCACATTAGCATTCATCCCTGCAATGCTGGTATCATAGGACCAAGGTACTAGGGGGACGATGTTGCAACTTGGCAGCTCACATACTCTCAGTGCAGTGGGTGAAGACAACAGTGATCCATCTCCAGTAGTAACAGCACAATATTTATATGTCCCAGTGGCACAGGCTAGTGCAGCAACACAGCACCTCTAGCATATTCTGCAACAAGGCCTAACATTATAGCCACAAACATAACAATACATCACAAGATACCAGGACACATTTTGCATTATTTCCACACACACACATATGATTGTAAGTCTGAAATTACTGCAAATACTCATTTGTGCAAGGGAAGAGTACCATGCCTAAGGAGTGGTGATTGTGCAAGCTTCACACAGGGTACATCACCACTCTTATGGCACCTGATACACACAAAAGGATCACACACACGCAACATGACCCTCTTGTAGATTACATGTCACAATATATTAGTACCACATTCTTACACAGCACACACTTCCTTCATTGGTGAACTGTCACGCCAAGCAACTTACACAATCCCCATGACCCTAAGAAAGAACATTCAACTGGAAGGACTGCTTGAATACACCAAGTGAATCTTGTATGCAAACAGGAACTCACCCTATGCAAAAAGAAAGTTTGATTTACAAAATCCAAATACTAGACTGTGACAAGTCAGTTGACAAGACAAACAAGGGCAAGTCTAACACTGTGCCTCCTCTTCTATTGCAGCGGACCAGGGTTATGGCATCCAGCTGTGGGTGATGACACTCCTTTCTTCTCCACAAACACATGCCCAAAAGGCCTACAATGAGGCCCATTGAAGGACTTAAATGTGGGGGAGAGAATATTTGGGATCTTCAAGGCCAAGTTCAGAGACCCCGATCTCAGTGGTGGCAAAATGTTAGATTCTCCTCCCCTGGTCTGTAAGATTATTCTAGTCTGTGCGATAATGCACAACATTTGTATGTGCACAAATGTTCCTTTAGACCAACACCTGGAGGTCCCCAGGGAGGATGAGGAGGGCAATGATGCCCCAGATTATCCTAGGGGACTAGTCAATGCTGTTTCTGCAGCATGCAGGAGAGACCTATTAGTTGCAAATTCTTTTGCTTAAAATTCTGCAGTAACTTCACAATCTGCACCATTATCATTAATAAATCATGGTTTCACCAATTCGACTCGGCTCTTATTTTAGATTAGAGTTGCAAGACCTGTCACCCTTGGTGTGGTTTCCCCTGTCTTTTTGCCTCTACTCCCTGTATTTCTGAATGTATGCTGGATTTCCCTAGTAAAGTGCACTAGAGGTGTCAAGGGCCTGTAATCAAATGCTACTAGTGGGGCTACAGCTCTGAATGTACCATCCACATACGTAGCCATGTAAACATTTCTCAGATCTGCCACTGAAGTGTCTGTGTGGGTAGTTTTGAGCTGCCAGGTCAAACTGGCAAGTGCACACACTTGACTGCCCAAACCTTTCCTTTTACGACATATAAGTTACAACTAAGATAGGCCTAAAGCAGCCCCATTCGCGGGGTGCAAATGTATTTAAAACGTACGACATGTATTGGTGTGGTTTACATGTCCTAATTCTGAAATACTGCCTAATTCATCTTTCACTATTGCATGGCCTATCTCATAGAATAACATGGTTCTTGCCTACAAATAACTTTGAAGGGTAATTTCCCATTGGGAGCTGATGGAGATTTGGAGTGTGGGGTCTCTGAACTCACAACTTCAAAAATACATGTTTTGGTAAAGGTGGTTTTTAGAATGTAAGTTTGAAAATGCCACTTTTAGAAAGTGGGTATTTTTTGGATTGACCAATCTGGCCTCTGCTTGAGTGCTGAATACACATCTGGGTCAGAGTGACAGTTGGGCTAGACAGTCACACAAAGGGGGCTGGGCTGTGTCCTGCATATTCTGATGGCCCATCACCTGGCTGTGGGCCTTCCTGAGCTACAGTAGAGGGAGGAACTAACACCTGCATTTGAATAGGGCTGGGCCAGCACCTACACACTCCTGTCTTCAACCACCTAGAGTGTGTATGGGGCCAGGACAGGAAGAGTCAAGCTATTGTGCACTACAAAGACTAGCTTTCTAAGTTTGTCTACTTCAAAGGCAGAAATGAGTACCAGTACTGGACTGCTGAGCCGACATTTTCAGAACACTTCTGGAATGAAGAGGAACCTCTGCCAAGGAAAAGAGATGGAGGAGGAGTACTTCCTCTTCACCTGTGCATGTGCATTGATGGCTTGGCCTGCAGTTACAACTTCTGCCTTTAAGAGGACAACGACTGTACTTTGTTGGGCAATCCTACTTGAGAAGTTTCTCCAAGGGCTTGGACTGGGCTACCCCCTTCTTTGGAAGTCTCAGGCTCATCAAAATCTTCCTCTGCCAGCACCTGTATTCTCTGCTGAAACTCCTACACTGTGAGGTGGTGCCCTGTCCAGTGAAGCTCCTAGAACCAAGGCAGAAATCCATGCACTGGAGCTGAGTGGGAGAAAAATCCACACAGTGCCTCCATTGCGGCAGAAAGTTTGTTGCAGCCCTTGTTCACGGCTGTGAAAATTGACATAACTCTCACTCAACGCAGCTTCCACTCCATCGTGCATCCTGATTTTACACGCAACATTGCTGGGCAGTAATTCATCTATTTTTTTCTGCTGGAAAAAGACGCATCACTCTACTGCAGCAGAAAGAAACAACGCATCGTCTACCTGATCAGAGAAAAAACGACGCATGGCTTCCCTCACGAGTGAGGAATCGATGCATCCCTTGCTGTTTTCATGCACCTTCGAGCCTGCTGCTTTATGTTTGACGCACAAGAGGTAATTGGTATTGAATACACCTCATCCATTGATTTTAATGGAGAAAGACCATTTTTATTTTGTTATTTATTTCTCTCTATGTATATGTTGGCTTGTGGTTGTTGTGGTTTTGTTTGATTTAGAGAAATATTGGCTATTTTCCAAAAGTGGTGTGGAGACCTTTTGTGGTGTTTTTCCTGTGCTGCTGTGTGTGTATGTTCAAATACTTTACACATTGACTCTGAGATAAGCCTGACTGTTTGTGCTAAGCTACCAAGAGGGAAAGCAGGGTTTCTCTCAGGTGGGTGACTCCGTTATCCTGACTGAAATGAGTGTCCCTACTTGGACAGGGTGTAAACTGACTGCCAACTGGAGACCCCTTTTCTAACAAGTATGTATCAGCAAATCAGCACCTGATCAGAAACCATAGCCTGCCCACAACAGTTGCAACACAAGGATACACATACTTCAGTACTACCAAGACACACACAGAATGCACTGACAAAGGAAGGTCAAAGTGAAATGCACAGCCCCATGTACACAGTCAGCACAGAGATACACTCATGTCACACTAGTCTATCAGAATGAAACATGACAGCAGACTCGATTGAGATTCAAGGATCTCTGAATGCAATTAATATATTTTGCTAAAGTAGGTCAGCAGTAGGCAGTGCCAGCAACGGTGTGTCACTGTGAACCATATGACTATTACATACTTAACTGGTACAATCACAGGTAACAGATTCCTAAATACAGGAATCAGTGACACACACGTGTGGCAATTAGTGACTGGAATATAGAGCCCCAAGCAACCTTATGGCTAGCACTTTCACACTCAAAACAGTTGTCAGCTTCCACGTATGACATAATGTTACATTGCATGTTCCTAGATCTGGAAAATATGCATGTATTACTCGAAACACAAATAGGTTACCACAGGTTGGTTGTATTCTTATTTGTCAGACAAAAGCATACAGGCAAATCTCACTCATTGTGCATCTGACAGAGGATGTTGGCATCTGCTAGGTGCTCGTACACATGGTAAAGACACATATTGTGAAGGACAGTTGAAACATTCCTCCTCATAGATGGCACTGCCACTTTATGGAGGCCTCTTACAGACTGCAAGTCTCGTGGCTGAACTCAAAATTTATGTGGAAGACTGACAATAATCATGCATAAACAGGAAGAGAGAAAGCTAAAAGTTGAAATCCTGAAGATGAACCCAGGTGTATCAGTAAGTACAGTGTGGTCCAAATACTGTCAAGTACAATAAGGCTAGGACAGTGAGCACAAGGACTTTGAGGAGCATCCTCTGTTAGTGCTGGACCTGTAAATGTCTTTGATGTGATGCCAACAGATTTGCACTGTGTACAGCATTAGTCACAGCCAACCTGACATCCCAGGGCAGAATAGGTCTTTGACATGTGTGTACCTATCTATAAAATTGTTGCACTAAATCCTGTTGTGTCATGCAACACAGACGTTTACAACTTGCATACAAAGTATGGTTCACTTAGTGCTACACATAAAGGTACTGTTGGGCTCCAACTGCAGTTATAGTAAGATGTACCTGGTACAGGGCTTTGTGGATTTCACATTTTTATCCCCCTCCACTATGTGACATGGTTGACTGCTGTCTCCATATTTCCCTCATATTCTATATGTCACAGACATTTGACCATTTTAAATATCATTATACAAGTCTTTGCCATAGCAGGCAGTAACTGTTGTGAGCCTACCAGTTGGAAGAGCCTTTTGATCAGATGGGTCTTGTATAGGAAATCAGAGCAGAGGTCTATGAGCATAATAGTAGGACACTGAAGAGCTATCCCACATGATAACAATTACATGCCTAAGTCTAATGGTTGACATATATGGCCAAAGTACCTGGTGGTATCAAGCACCGTAGATGATTATCAAAGATAGGGATTTGCCGTTGTCCTAAAATAGTGTTATTAGACCTGGGGCCAGTTTTACAACAAAGTGGTGTAGCGCGGTGCTGTGCCATAAATTTCTGTGCCAAGCTGCATCACTTTAGAAATGCAGGGATGCGCCGTATTTACTGCATTTCCCCCTGCACTGGTACTAGCTCTGCTGCCTAGCACCAACACAGGCATCCTTGCACCATTGTGCAAGGGTGTCAGCGTTGAGAGGTTTGATTCTTTAGGTGCAGGAAACTGTCTCTTCCTCCACATAAACAAATCTTCAATTGTGCTTTGGCATAATGCAGCACACATAGGAAAAGCAAAAAACGAGGAGGAATAAAAGTATTCCTCCTCGTTGCACCATGCTAACGCCACCCCTGGGGTTCTGTTGGATTTCTGGTTTGCCTCAGGTTTACAATTTTTCGTAAATGTGAGGCAGTATCAAAAGCAATGAGTGTGGCATGGAAATGCCCACAGCAACAACCATTGCATGCCACTCCGACGCAGAAAACTGAACCAGAGGGGCCCATATTTACAAGGTGCCGCTAAGCCACCCTATCTCTATTATCTGAAACTTCAAGTTGGGCCCAATAGATGACACCTTGTCCATAATGCTAGCCAAATCTATGTGTCTATTAATGTTCATGCTTTGCAGTTGTGTTTTTGTATGAATGCCTGTTTTTCGACTGCCTAACTGTCAGTAGCCTAACATAGCCTCTGTTTATTAGAGCTGCCAACATGGATCATGTTGCAAGGCGCAATTTCTTTAAAAGGGCAGACCAGTATCGTCACATTAGGCAGGCTCACTGAGGGTACCGGAGGATGGAGTCACTGGAGTGCATTTGACCATGGGGGACAGCACGTCAACCAACAGGTTCTGCTACCCAAGTGTGCAGGTTGGCCACTAGTGCAGCCCCAGCTACAGCTCCCATGCCCCCCATAAGCCAGCCAACACCATCCACAGGTCGGCTGCAGGGGAGCAAGCTTATATTTTGATACATTTGCGCTGAACTGGACAACCAGAATTACCGAATAGCTTGATTAGAGCACAAACTGGACCAGATGCTTGATATTGTGCATGAGATCCAGGCCAGGCAACGGCGATAAGCAGATTGGGCCCAGGACATTGGACTTGGCATTATATTGTTTAATGATAGTGTTTGTTGCTATTTCTGGGGTTTTATAGTTAGTTTTGCATAGGTTAGTTAGTTTAGTGTACATATTTTAGTACATACGTTTTTTCTAGTAGGGGTGAGGGTTTTAAGTGTGTTAGTTGGTTGGGTGGGGCATGGGGAGAGATGCTTTAGCTTTATGTTTCATGAATAAAAAAAAAATTAAACATTTAAACAAATGCAAAACAATATATAATTGTTTAGCATCTATGTTTAGCTTAGGAATGTTTAGCTGTAGTCACTTTTGCCCTTGTGACTGGATGTAATTAAAGGGGTGGGGGGTGGGGGTTTGATGTTTATTTGTGGCATCTGATGTATAGAATAGTTTAGGGTAAGTTAG
Source organism: Pleurodeles waltl (assembly GCF_031143425.1). Lineage (NCBI taxonomy): Eukaryota > Metazoa > Chordata > Amphibia > Caudata > Salamandridae > Pleurodeles > Pleurodeles waltl. Next base: position 166,014,192 of record NC_090443.1, on the reverse strand, counting down.
GATAGTTTAATAGTTAAGTTAGGAATAGGTAGTGTAGACTAGTGTAGTTTAGATAGGTTATTTAGTCAGTGTTTTGTTAGGTATAAGTAATTAGTTGAAGACATTTTGTTACAACATATATCTTTCTCTCCATCATTACTATGGTGTAAGTGATGAGATATTTCTACAGGTAATTTTTGACACATTCCAATGACTTACGTTCTAGTACTTTGGGACATATATGACAAAATGTATTTACTATGCTAAAGTTCCTGTTAGGTTGACTATAGAGTCCTATTTGCTGAGAGAATGGACAAACGTCTGCAAGGTAGGTGGCGTCCTGTTTGTGAATGGGCACACACCCATACCAAGGTAATGTGAATGTATATTATTGTGTCTAGAAGGTCTATAACTAGGGTTATCAATGGTACATTACCTAAATGGTGTCACTTAACTAGCAGACCTGTTAAGCCAAAGCACATCCGTTTTATGTGCTATCAGGCGCTAGAATCCATGCCTGCTACATGATACATGCCATGCTTGGATTCCTCCAGTGTGACTTGGTTCCCAACATTTTTTCTTGTCACCTTTGATCATGTCTCAGTCACTATTTGTGACATTGTGCCATACACAAAGAGAGACAAGTAACTTGCTAGGTACTCCCTGCCATATGTACAATGCGCTGACATCCCCATGCCAAACTGTTGTGTGACAAGAAAGTGTTGTTGGTTTATGTCACATATGTTCAAGTTGGCACTTTGGCACTGTGGATGCCACAACATCAATAGAGAGGTAGAGTTGCCCTGCAGCAGAGTGATGCAGCAGAGGGACATACAATGAATGTAGCTTCAGACATACCCAAGCAACACTGGTTGTGTTGTACACTGCATCAGATGTACAATGATAGATGTACTTGATTAAAGTGGCATATATTCAGTCACTAGTCCCTGGGTGGGGTTTGAAAGTCACCTTTTGGATCACAGTGATAAATTCTTTACAGATTACCTTTAGTTATGTGTGCCCAATTTTATCACACACTGAGGAGTGCAAAGATACATTAGGGACTGTTTTTAATCTGAAAGGGACACCTCCATGCAGATTTTGCTACCATTACCTGCTAATATGCGACACATTGCAGCCTTGTGCTAGGATGCCTGCAATGGGCCTGGGCAAGGATCATTCACATGGGCGACTGCAGGAACACAATTTGACTTTGCTCTTTTCTACAGGTGCCTACCTTGCACTTTGGGAATGGCACACCGCAGTGTGTCACCTTCACTTGTTGATGTCCACAGCTCCATTTCAATGTAGATAGTCCCCTCTTTGCATTCTTATCACATAATGCATTGTCTCCACATGTTTCCAAACTGAGACACAGATGTGCTACAAACCAGCTATTAAGTGGATTTATTTACAAGTGCTACTGGTGAAAAAATGTTTGGCACATAGCAGAGTAAATAGACCCCATGAGAGATCCCAATTCGTCATATGTCCATACAGAGTCCAGGTGTGGGGGAACATGTCCAAAGCCACATATGGAGAGGAGTGCTTCAATCGGGAAGTGACCTCATTGCCATTAGGTAGGATTGGGCACCTTGACAGTCGATAGGTTCAGATAGGTCAACAGTGGGAGAGAGAACTGTGAACTTTGATAGTACTTAGTATACTGGCAAGATGTTAAGTACAGAGCTAAAGAGAAATTGCCCATGTGCCACAGACTGTAGCTACTGGGCTGTTTTTCTAGCAAAAGATGTTCCCTCCACATCTTCATTCTGTGATGTGTGTGGTGCCTCCGGTGCTAGGGACTGTGAGGAATGTAGAGTTGAGGTAGACACACACACATCAGAGGCAGAAGAGGTGGTGTTGTAGGTCCCAGCAGCTCTCATTTGTGGCAAGATGTGAGGCATCACTGCAGCAACGAGGAACTGCTGTTTTTTCAACACAGCAGCAGCATTGCGTGGTAGGCAGCCAAGTAGTCGTTGATAGATATCATCTCCTGCTACATGTCTGCTTGACAGTGATCATTTCCCTGAGCAATTTGGAAACCTCGCTGACGATACTTTGATAGGGTATTTGTTGGTGTCTCTCCTTCATGACACCAGGGATTTTGGCTAGGGACTGCATCACTCCACGCAGCGGGGAGTGGGTGCCTCTAATGGCAGCAGAGTTGTCCCTTTTGGGACTGAGGTACCTCTTGACTTCAGCTAGGCTATCCACCACATTCTCCATCCACACCCGCACTTGTTGTGCCAGCTCCCTCCAGACTCCTACCGCTTGAATTTAGAAGACGATGTCTGGGCCCTGGGTGTCTTGGGCTCTGTGTGAGCTGGCAGGTGATGTGTGTGCTCTGGGTGGGTCATCTGAGATCCCGCAACGTTGTGTGTCCTTCCTGAAACCGGAAATGGTGTTCAGATGGAACCCAGGATCTGTTGGATGGTGTCGGGATTGATGGTTTGCAGCTGGTCATCCAAGTCTGTTTCAAAGTGCAGGATAGACAGATGAGTAGGAGGTATATCTTCAATCTCTGCAATAAGATAATGATGTGTTAAAGTAGACCTGTAGTGGTGGATCTATTTGTGTTTTAAGTATTTTTGGGGGTAATGGCTTTCTTACCATCGCATTGAGTGTCATATGAAGGACTAAATTGACAGGAAACTGGTGCAGTGGAGTCCTGCGCATAAATTAGCAGCACAACACTGTGCCAGTTTTGACACACAGGGGTGTGCATATTTACCTGAATGCTTCTCATCCCTGTGTTTCCCCCTGCGCCGTCACTAAATGTATCAAACTGCGCCAACACAGTTATCCTTGCTGCATAGTGCAATGGTGTGGGCATTGAGGGGATGTATTGTTTATGCTCAGATACATATCCCCCCCAAGCACATAAGCATCTACAATGACACTTTGTCACTTCTCTCTGTGCTGCATAAGGCTGCACACATAGAAGTACCTAAACATCATTGTAAGACACGTGTTTATGTGCCAGAATGTACAGCTTCCAGCACAGGTACAATCATGCATGCCCTTTTGCTCTTTCCATGTGTGTTGCAAATTTCAGGACACATATAAGGAAGAAATAACAAGGAGGATTGATGGTATTCCTCCTCATTAGACCATTCTGACACCACCCCTGGGATGGCATTATTTTGGGGCACTTCTCCAGATTGACATTTAGGCCCATATTGAACAGAAAATGACAGAGTGGGATGCTGCGCCAAATTTGGCAGCGCTGCGCTCGGTTATTTTCACAATGCAGGGATGTGCCAAATGTAATTGAATACAGAGCACCCCTATGTTGTCACCTGCACTGGCGCTAAATTGAGCTGCCTAGCGCCACTACTGGCAACCTTGCACCATCGTGCAAGGATGTCTGCTTGAGGGGTTTTATTATTTATGTGCGGGAAGTTGGGGTTTTATTATTTATGTGCGGGAAGTTGTCCCTTCCTGCAAATAAACAATCACTAATGGGCCAAAGTGTCATTTTGAAATGATTGTTTATATGCAGGAAGGGACACCTTCCCGCACATAATCAATCATGTCTGACATTTGTCTCTTTCTATGCGCTGCAGAATGCAGCACACATAGCAAAAGCAAAAAAATGAGAAGTAATAAAAGTATTCCTCCTCGTGCCCCCCTCAGGTGGCATTAGATTTTGGCGTTGCCTTAGGTTTACAGAAACTCGTAAATCGTAAAGGCAGCATCTAAATGCAATGGGTGTTGCTGTTGCACGCCCACAGCAACAGCCATTGTACACCCCTTCCATGTAAAGGGCTGCGTGTGAAGGGGCCATATTTACAAGGTGGCGTTAAGCCATAAAAAGTGGCTTAACGCCACCTTGTAAATCCTGCCAGGGCATTGCGCCACAGGAGCGTCACAAAAAGTGACGTTCCGGTAGCTCCAGGGGCTCATAAATATGCTCCTTAGTTGTAAATGTGGGGCAGCATCAATAGTAATTGGTGTGACAGCCACCCATTGCAGGTCCTCTGCCGCATTGAGACTGTATCTGAAGGGTCCATATTTGCAAGGAGGCATGAAGTCATAAAAAGTGTCTTAGCAGCTCCTTGTAAATATGTTGCAGTGTTTAGCCCCACTGGAGCATCAACGAAGGTGAGTGTCTGGTGGGGCTGGTGCCTTTTGAATCTGTCTGTAAGTGCCTCATTCCCCAGCCCCTGCCTGCACAAAGCCCCTCCAGTGCATTATTTATTTCCCCTCTGTTGAGCTATTGTGCATGTTGACATGTCCAACTGATATCTGATCTGTGTTACCCACCTCTACATTGGTCTTTGCATATGTTCCACTTCTTGCAGTAAAGCTGCATGGCAGTTGGATTCAATGGGGTTGTTACACCCATGGAAGTATGTAGATTGCATAGTGTTGGCATAATTACAAATTAGGGATTGTGTTTAGTTCCTCTGCCCCCGACCTGTTGTAAGAGTAATGCAAGGGTGATAACTGTGAAAGTGCATCCTCCATGTCCCCCCTAGTTTAGTGTGCTTCTTCCTGCCTCATCCAAAGTGAGCCAGCTTGCATGTGTGTGTCCAAAGAAGTAGTTGTCACTTCATGCACAAGAGCAATGATCCCCTCGACACAAGCCCCCTTGCAGTATGATGAAAATGTGCCTGCATAGAAAGATGGCAGGAAAGTGTGCATGAGCACACATGGTGATGAAAGTGAAGCCCCATGTGTTTGAGTACATTGCATTAGTGTCCTTTCCCAGTGGTACAGGCTGTCCTTTCCCAGGCCTTGGTGCCCCCCACCCTGCACAGGCTGGCTGGTCCATGCTGGCCATTGTGAGTTACACATGTGTAGATGTTAGTGTTAAGAGAGTGAAAGTAATGGTTTGAGGGTAGTGCAGTGCTGTGAGCATATAGTGCTGGGTTGAGTGACCATTACATGTGATTGACATTGAGCAAATATTGTGCCCCCATGCAACCCTTTATCATGCATCTAGTGCCTCCAATGTGACTCCCCTTGTGCCATTTGTGAGTACAAACATATCCCCTTGCTGCAACTTACCCTGTGTTTGTTGTTGCTCCTAGATAGCTGCACTGTCCTGTCCCTGTACTCCTTCAACCAGCTCATCTGGGATGACCGCTGCAACCATCTCAGCGAGCACATCCAGCTGCTCCTGGGGTGCAGGACTTCCACCTCCAGTCTACAGTGCTGCCTTGCGGTTGTTGGCCAGTTTCTCTTGAGTTCTGCGCTTGCAATCGTGCAGTGCTTCTTGCAGTCCATCACAGTTCTTCTGACCTTAGCAACACTGTTAACCTTATCGACTATGGACTGCCATATAGGGTCCTTCCTACCTAATGACAATTTAGAGGTGACTAATAACTGGTGTTGGTGCTCTATCACCTCTGATAGGCTGGTACCTGGTTCACTGGGGCTCTCTGGGTCTCTCCTGTCCAGATTGAGCCATTTTCCTCAGTTCGGGCATCATTTTTTGGTGTGTTTGCGGCCATTTTCTGAATGCTATCATCTAGCACCCTACTTTACATGCCGCAAACCAGTCTAGAGTATCTTTTCCAGCAGTAGCGCAGTTTTTGTTTTCGACATGTCGCTCAGATTAGCATAATGTTTTAATGCTAATCTTCCTTTACCGTCATGTTGTGTCGTCTTGTGAATATCGCACAAACATTTCAGTAACGATTCCCTTAGTGGTGCGTTAAAAAAATGACACAAAACTGCGTTAGCGCAGCTTTACATAATTTCTTGTAAATATGGCCCTTAGTGCTTGTTCCATTGTGCCTATCCCTGGTCTAAATCCAAATTGAGCATTTGACAAGGTGTTGTTTTCTTCCACCCAAGGCTCCAGGTGATTCAAAAGTACTCACCCTAATATTTATTTTAATAGTTGAATTAATAAGGGAGATTGGTCTATAACAAGCAGGAAAATTTGTGCCCTTTTTTTTTAAAAATGGGGATTATAACGGCCAACCTCCAAACCTTAGGAATAGGGCCAGCCATAGTGCTCTGTAATACGTTTGTTAACATAGGAGTCCAAGACTGAATGTTGGATTTTAAAAAAATCAACTGGCATCCCGTCTGGTCCTGGTGCTGTTCCTGAAGCAGACTGATTAATGGTGAAGACTACTTCACTTTCTTCTATAGAGTGGTGAAGCTCCGTTTGACTGGCTCTAGGGTATAATTCCTACTTCAAGCATCATGAACCTGTGGGCACTCTTCACTTGACTTCAAGACATGGCTGTTGGAGCAGTAGCAGCCCCCCCCCCAGCACCTTGAGACCCTCACGGGTGAGTAGTGCACTTTACAAATTCCATGATTGATTGATTGATTGACTGAAAAACTCCCCTAAAATGACTCACCTGCCAGGATCAGGGATTCGACCTTTGGCCTATCAAGATCAGAGAAAAAAAGATGGTTCACAACCTCCCAATGGTTAGTGATCTCCCTTAATGTTGCTTCGGCTAAAAGATCCTCCCAGGCTTTAGTTCTTATCTCCATTTTCCTATCTTCTAATGTGATCTTATATTGGCGCTTAGCATTTTGGTCGTTAAATAAGGATCAAGGGTTTGCCTTAAGCACAAACTTCAGACATTTATCGGCAGCTGTACAGGCAATATTAAACCATTGTGTACAGGAGTCTCAGATTTTGTGGTTATCTTATCTGAAATTGATCTATAGGAGTGATCTAATTCTGTCAATATAACAGAATGGTCAGCTTTTTCCCATAGACAGGCTAATACGGATGCTAGGAATGGTTCTTTGCACCCTGTCCAAGTAGTAACAGTCATTCGAATGAGGGTAAGGGAGTCACACAGCTAAGATAACCCCTGATCACCCCCTTGGCAGCTTGGAATGAGCAGTCAGGCTTATCTCAGAGGCAATGTGTAAAGTATTTGTATATACACACACACACAGTAAAAACACCATAAAAGTACTCCACACCAGTTTAGAAAATAGTCAATATTTATCTGAGTGAAACAAGACCAAAATGACAAACATCCAACATACATAAGTAAAGACATCAGTTTTTAAAGGTTCAAATGAGTCTTAATCCATAGGAATCAATGATTGTATCTTTATAGCACAAAGTACCTTGGATGCATCAAAAACAAAGATGATGCAGGCCACAGGGGAGGTGAGGCGTTGAAAAGCAAATCAATGCATCGGTCCCCTAATGCGCAGGGGAGGTGATGTGTTGATTCTTTCCTTGCAGGAGAAGCAATGCTTTGGTTCCCTACTGGCAGGGGAGGTGATGCGTTGATTCCTTCCTCTGCAGGAAGGAGATGCATTGATTTCCGGACATACAGCCTTGGTTCCTTGCTGTGGTGTGGGGTTGATGAAAAATTTATGCCCCAGGGACAATGCATGGAAAATCCAGATGTGCTGTTTTGATGGCGCTGTGGTGAAACAGGCACTGTGTTGATTCTGCAGCCGGGAGACAGGTGCTGAGTCGATTCTCCAGCTGCGGGACAGGCACTGCGTTGATTTTTCTGCCACAGCACGTTGGTGCGTGGATTTTCTCCTTCCGGTTACCAGCTTGCATTTCCAAGAGCCCAAGGACTGCAGTTGGCACTACTTGGGAAGTCAGGATTCTCAGCAGATGAGCCCAGGCTCTGGCAGATGTCCCTGAGACTTCTTAACAGGATGCAAGTGCAGTTCAAGCCCTTTGAGAACCTTGGAAAGCAGGATGTATAAAGCAAAGTCCAGTCCTTTCAATCCCAGGATGGAAGCAGCAAGCAGCAGGTTAGCACAACAAAGCAACAGGCAAAGTGGCAGTCTCTCCTACAGCATTTAGTTCTTTTTCCTGGCGGAATGTCCTCAGTCCACAAGTATTCTAAAGATATGGTCTCAGAGGTCTAGTACTTATCCCCTTTCTGTCTTTGAAGTAGGCACACTTCAAAGAAAAGTCTTTGTAGCGCACAAGACCCTGCCTTTCCTGCTGTGGCCCCAGACACACTCCAAGGAGTTGGAGACTGCTTTGTGTAAGGATAGACACAGCCCTATTCAGGTGCAATGGTGAACTCCTCCCACAACTCTAGCTCAGGAAGACCCATCAGGATATGCAGGGCACGCCTCAGTTCCCTTTGTGTGACTGTCTAGAGTGAATTCACAAATAGTCCAACGGTCATCCGGACCCAGACATGTATTCCACAGAAAGGCAGAGGTACAGAAGGATTAAGCAAGGAAATGTCCACTGTCTAAAAGTCTACTCACAAAAATGTTCCCTGAGGAATTGTTTATACAACGTTCATTAGTTAATTGGTCCCAAAATGATACTGTCACATACCCTCAGATAATCACTCTTAAAATCGATCACAGGTATATTGATATGAGCAAAACTATATTATTATATGACCCAATTAATGTTTCATCATAAACGTTATACATACATTTAGTACAAAAACATTATACACACTAATATACACAGCGGTACATACATATATTGACATATTAATACTGGCATGTCCTTATGCACCCTCAACATTAGTATTCCGAACTCAAGATAGGGCTCTAAGAAAGCGCAAAAAATCTTCTTCGCAGAATAGGTTCATAAATCCATAGTCCCATTAAGCAAATCCTTATCATTCAACTGTTCAGATAGAACTATCACACCATAAGGTGTAGCTAATGGTCTTAAGAAGGATAGACTGTCAATGTTTCGGTCTCAAGTGGCCAAATAGTTCTACAAGACCATCCTCAGGACACAGTGTTGTGAAGAAATCAATCCTGCAGGTACTTGCCTTCAAAGAATACAGGCTCAGCATGAATGTCCAACGTAGCGAATAAATCACACCACAACCGACTCAAAAACAGGTCATTCAATTTGGCAATAGTAAAGGCTTTTTCTCCAAGCTTTCTGACTCATATTCAGGGTCCCTTACACTAGGCATACCCATGAGGTTATCCCCTGTTTTGGGCTCCTTGTGTTGGGTAACTATAAGTGTGTATCTAAAGAAGGCAACTTTTTTACTTTAATAGTAAGTCTTTTAGCAGAATCCTGCACTGGTTTGATGCTTCCACACCATGACTGCTAGATGTTTTCACACAATTCACCTGGGTAAAATTAGTAATAGCTTTCTCCAGCTCGGGTTAGAATAGTGTTAGATTCCAGTCTCCTACAAAAATAATTCAACAAGTTAGGACCTGGCCCTTTTTGCAGGGTGATCCCCAAACATCTTGCCTCCTTCCTCCTGTATTTTTCTGACCCGTTTTAGTTGGCTTAGGGTCACTGAGCACTTTACCACTGCTAACTAGTGCTAAAGTGCATATGCTCTCTGTCTAAATTGTATTGGTGATTGGTTTATCCATGAGTGGCACATATGGTTTACAGCTAAGTCCCTGGTAAAGTGCACCAGAGGCACCCAGGGCATGAAAATCAAATGCTACTAGTGGGCCTGCCGCACTGATTGTGCCACCCACATGAGTAACCCTGTAAATATGGCTCAGACCTACCACTGCAGTGTCTGTGTCTGCAGGTTTAAACTTCTAATTCGACCTGGCAAGTGTAGCCACTTGCCAGGCCCAAACGTTCCATTTTTTACATAAAAGGCACACCTAAGGTAAGCCCTAGGTAGCCCCATGGGCAGGGTGCAGTGTATGTCAAAGGTAGGATATGCACTGGTGTGTTTTACATGTCCTCATAGTGAAATACTGCCAAATTTGTTTTTCACTATTACAAGGCCTATCCCTCTCATAGGTTAACATGGGGACTGCCTTTAAATATCTTTTAAGTGCAGTTTCCCATTGGGAGCCAATGAGATGTGCAGTTTGGGGCCTCTGAACTCACAATTTAAAAATGCACCTTTTGGTAAGGTTGTTTTTAGATTATCAGTTTAAAAAAGCCTCTTTTTGAAAGTGGGCATTTTCTTGCTTAACCATTCTGTGCCTCTGCCTGGAAGTGGAATCCACATCTAGGTCAGCCTGACAGTTAAGCTGTTTGTGAATTCCTTCTAGTCAGTGGCACAAAGGGAGCTTGGGTGTAGCCTGCTTATACTGATGAGTCTCCTGGGCTACAGTGGGGAGGGAGGAGCTGACACTTACACCTGAAAGGGCTGGGCCATCCTCACACAGTTCGGTCACCCACCCCATGGTATGTGTCTGGGGCCAGGCCTGGGCAAGGCAGGATCTTCTGAACTGAGACTTTAAAAATGCACCTTTTGGTAAGGTTGTTTTTAGATTATCAGTTTAAAAACGCCTCTTTTTGAAAGTGGGCATTTTCTTGCTTAACCATTCTGTGCCTCTGCCTGGAAGTGGAATCCACATCTAGGTCAGCCTGACAGTTAAGCTGTTTGTGAATTCCTTCTAGTCAGTGACACAAAGGGAGCTTGGGTGTAGCCTGCTTATACTGATGAGTCTCCTGGGCTACAGTGGGGAGGGAGGAGCTGACACTTACACCTGAAAGGGCTGGGCCATCCTCACACAGTTCGGTCACCCACCCCATGGTATGTGTCTGGGGCCAGGCCTGGGCAAGGCAGGATCTTCTGAACTGAGACTTTCCTTTGAAGTTTGCCTACTTCAAAGGCAGAAAAGAGTATAGGTACTGGACCCAAAACCCCAGACTTTCATATTCCTTCTGAATCAAGAGGAACCTCTGCCAAGAAGAAGAGCTTGATGCTTGAGGAGGACCTGCCACTCTGCCTGTTGCTTTGCTGTGCTGGCCTGCTACTGCTGCTTCTGCCTGAAGAGGGAAAAAACTGGATCTTGCTTTCTGAAATCCTGCTTATGAAGTTTTTCCAAGGGTTTGGACTGAGCTTGCCCCCTGTTCTGAAGTCTCGGGGACATGAAAGACTTCATCTGCCAGAGCCTGGGGTCTTCTGCTGGGAGTCCTGACTTGCTAAGTGGTGCCAAATCCAGTCCCTGGGCCCTTAGAAGTGGAAGCTGGTAACTGGCGGGGGAAAATCCTCGCACAGCTAAGTGTGCATCAGAAAACTCGATGCACGGTCCATCCTGCGACTGAAAATTTGACGAAACGCCTGCCTCATAACTGGAGAAACGACGCACCTGTTCTCACTGTGGACTTTTTGCAAAGCATGTCAGAAATTTACACGCATGGATACTGGGCATCAAAGTCTTCAACATGCCGGCCCATACCTGAGGCAGGTGCAACTGGAATCTGCACACAGCCTCCATTGTGAGAAAAGAATCAACGCACAGCCTCCAGTGCGAGAAAAGAATCGACAGGCGACCACATTTGCGAGTAAGGAATCAACGGATCGCTTGCTTTTTTGAGGCACTGTCGCCCTTACGGCTTTATTTTTGATGCCTGTCAGGTACTTTGTGCTAAAACAACAATTCCATTGGTTTCTATAGATTAAGACTCTTTTTATATAAAAAATTCATATCTTTGCTTGTGTATGTTCAATATTTGTCAATTTGGTCTTGTTTGATTTAGATAAATATTAGGTATTTTTCTAAACTGGTGTGGAGTTCTTTTGTGATGTTTTCACTGTGTAACTGTGTGTGTTGGCACAAATACACTACACAGTACTTCTGAGATAAGCCTAAGGTGGTGAGAAGGGGTTATCTGAGCTGTGTATCTCCTATACCCTGACTAGATTGAGGGTCCCTACTTGGACAGGGTGCGAAGTGACTGCCAACTAAAGACCCCTTTTCTAACAACAAGGACCCCCCCTTGGATATGAACTCTTCCAATAGGTCTCTCCCACAAATCACATGACTCTATGTTATTGCGACTTTTTCTTCATTTTGTCTGGGTCCTTCATAGTGACTTGGTCTGTTGCCTTTTTGGTTGGAATTTATTGGGGATCTGTTCTTCGCTCCTGTAGGAGGATGGCCTGGCTTATAGTGGGTACCTTGTGGTACTTACACCCTGTGCCAGGTCCAGTTAACCCTTATTAGTAGAATAGACGTGTTTCTAGCAGCTTAGGCTGATAAAAGGTAGCTATGGCAAAGCTTAGGCTGAACTAGGAGACATTCAAAGCTCCTACTATACCACATATATCACATAGCACAATAGCATAAGAAAACACAAGTTACTAAAAATAAAGGTACTTTATTTTTATGACAATATGCCAAAAGTATCTCAGGGAGTACCTTCAGTAAGAAGGTAAGTAATATACACAAGTTATATGTACACAAACCCAAAACAGGTAAGAGTAAGAAAAGTAATGCAAACAGTGTAGAATTACAATAGGATGCAATAGGTGAACATAGGTCTAGGGGCAACACAAACCATATACTCCAAAAGTGGAATGCAAATCAGGAATGGACCCCAGACCTATGGGAGCTTGTAGAGAGTCGCTGGGACTGTAAGAAAACAGTCAGGGTGCCCAAGATACCCCACCCCAAGACCCTGAAAAGTAGGAGTAAAGTACACCTACTACCCCAAAAGGACACAATAGTCGTGATAGGGGGATTCTGCAGGAACCACAAACACCAGCAAAGCACTGAAGACGGATTCCTGGACCTGAGGACCTGCAAGATAAGGGGACCAAGTCCAAGAGTCACGATAGTGTCCGGGGGGGCAGGAGCCCAGGAAACCCCGGATGGAGGTGCAAGGAAGCTGCCTCCGGATGGAAGAAGCTTAGGATTCTGCAACAACGAAGAGAGCGAGGAACTTCTCCTTTGGATGGAAGATATCCCACGGCGTGCTGAAGATTGCAGAAGTGTTCCCACGCAGAAATACCACAAAAAAGGTGCTGCTGGGGACCACGAAGGACCAGGATGTCACCCCTTGGAAGAGGAGACAGAGGGGGCGCTCAGCAACTCAGAGAGCCCCCACAGCAGCTGGCAGCACCTGCAGAAGTACCGGAGCAGGCACTTTGAAGATTTGTGAACCAGAGCTGGCTCAGAGTCACAAAGGAGGATCCCACGATGTCGGAGTCCAACTCAGAGGGCTGAGCACTGCAGGATGGAGTGCTGGGGACCCAGGCTAGGATGTGCACGAAGGAATCCTTGGAGGAGTGCATAGAAGCCGGAGCAGCTGCAAATCATACAGTACACAGGTTTGCAGTCTAGCGTGGGGAGGCAAGGACTTACCTCCACCAAACTTGGACTGAAGGATCACTGGACTGTTGGAGTCACTTGGATAGAGTTCCTGTGTTTCAGGGACCACGCTCGTCAGGATGAGAGGGGACCCAGAGGACTGCTGATGCAGTCTTTTGGTGCCTGCGTTAGCAGGGGGAAGATTCAGTCGACCAACGGGAGATTTCTTCTTGGCTTCCAGTGCAGGGTGAAGCCAGGTGACCCCCAGAACATGCACCACCAGGAAACAGTCGAGAAAGCCGGCAGGATTAGGCGCTACAATGTTGCTGGTAGTCATCGTGCTACTTTGTTGCAGTTTTGCAGGCATCCTGGAGTAGTCAGCGGTCGATCCTTGGTAGAAGTTGAAGAGGGAAGTGCAGAGGAACTCTGGTGAGCTCTTGCATTCGTTATCTGAAAAATACCCCAGAGGAGAGGCCGTAAATAGCCAGAACTGGAGGTTTGGCTACCAAGAAAGGAGGATTGGCTACCAAGAAAGGTAAGAGCCTATCAGACGGGGTCTCTGACGTCACCTGCTGGCACTGGCCACTCAGAGCAGTCCAGTGTGCCCCCAACACCTCTGTTTCCAAGATGGCAGAGGTCTGGGACACACTGGAGGAGCCCTGGGAGGTACTGGTCAGGGGAGTGGTCACTCCCCTTTCCTTTGTCCAGTTTCACGCCAGAGCAGGGCTGGGGGATCCCTGAACCGGTGTAGACTGGCTTATGCAGAGATGGGCACCATCTTTGCCCATCAAAGCATTTCCAGAGGCTGGGGGAGGCTACTCCTCCCCAGCCCTTCACACCTATTTCCAAAGGGAGAGGGAGTAACACCTTCTCTCAGAGGAAATCCTTTGTTCTGCCTTCCTGGGCCAGGGATGGCTAGACCCCAGGAGGGCAGAATCCTGTCTGAGGGGTTGGCAGCAGCAGCAGCTGCAGTGGAAACCCCGGAAAGGCAGTTTGGCAGTACTCGGGTTCTGTGCTAGAGACCCGGAGGAACATGGAATTGTCACCCCAATACCATAATGGTATTGGGGTGACAATTCCATGATCTTAGACATGTTACATGGCCATGTTCGGAGTTACCAATGTGACCCTATACATAGGTAGTGACCTATGTATAGTGCACGCGTGTAATGGTTTCCCCCCACTCACAAAGTGCGGGGAATTTGCCCTGAACGATGTGGGGGCACCTTGGCTAGTGCCAGGGTGCCCACACACTAAGTAACTTGGCACCCAACTTTCACTAAGTGAGGGTTAGAAATATAGGTGACTTATAAGTTACTTATCTGCAGTGAAAAATGTCTGTGAAATAACGTGGATGTTATTTCACTCAGGCTGCAGTGGCAGGCCTGTGTAAGAATTATCTGAGCTCCCTATGGGTGGCAAAAGGAATGCTGCAGCCCATAGGGATCTCCTGGAACCCCAATACCCTGGGTACCTAAGTACCATATACAAGGGAAATATATAGGTGCACCAGTGTGCCAATGAGAATTGGTAAATTTAGTCAGTAGCCTGCAGTGACAAACTTAGAAAGCAGAGAGAGCATAAACACTGAGGTTCTGGTTAGCAGAGCCTCAGTGATACAGTTAGGCTCCACACAGGGAACACATATAGGGCACATACTATGAGCACTGGGGCCCTGCCTAGCAGGATCCCAGTGACACAAGGGCTAAAACAACATACTTACAGTGAAAAATGGGGGTAACATGCCAGGCAAGATGGTACTTTCCTACAGCTTCCCTTTATTTTTTGGGTGGAAGGAACTTTGTTAACAAGGAGATCTGAGCACTTTGATGGTCACCAATAACACTCCTTGAGTGGGCATGGGACGGGACACTTCTCTAGGGACCTGAACACCTTGAGCCAGTTCTTGCATATTACCATGTGAGCTTAAAGCAGAAGTGGAAGTTGGAGTAATTATCCTACTTTTATTTACAACAATTACATCCTGCTCAAAAGGGGTTTTTTGAGCCAGTTTCTCTGCTGCATCGATTCTCTCATCCTCTTCTTCTAGCTCTGTTGTTATAGCCCTCATAACCATCGACAAGTAGTTACCAATTATTGACTTAGATGGTGTTGACTGCTACTTTGCTGGTGGAGGGAGGCAACTTTTCTTTTCCCCATACTGATTTGAGTTTCCAGTGTACTCTACCTTCCACAATAGCAGTGGCCCTCATCAGGGTTCCAGCTACTCAGGTCAAGAGGGGTGGTCCAGCCTGGCCTCTTCTGGTCAATGAAGGTGAAAGATGTGTCCGCTTCTGGCCCCATCTTCGTCCTGTGTGTGCAGCCGGGCACGCTCTGCATGCTTCCTGCGCTATGAGGCAGGAAGTGGCATTTTCAGTGCCTGACTTGTGCAATTACATTCTCTGCCTCCTCCTCCCATCACTCGGGGCACCCTGGGATTTGTAGTCTGCCCCCAGACTTGATGATATCGCTTCCTGCGCTGCAGGGAAGGAAGTGGCCTTTTCAGGACCCGACTGGCACAATTACACTTTCTGCCTCCTCCTCCCATCACTCAGGGCACATTGGGGCTTGCAGTCAGCCCCCAGCCTCAATGAAAGCACTGCAGCTCAGAGACAGCACTGTATTGATACTTATCATACAGTACCTGCTGCGGCTGTGATAAAACTAGTAAGAAGTATTGTTTAACAGATGGTTAGGAGGAGGAGGGGTCACACCACAGAAACCATGAAAGGCTATGAAGGGGATCCTGTGACCTTTTGGTGACCACAGCACTCCGCAACTCATGCATTAATTCATTGGGGCACCTTTCCACTCATTAACTAGCTGAGGTACCTTACCAGCTGTAGGATCCGGTGATCACATCCTTAGGGCTCCTCTGGGTCCCTCAGCTGCTGTCCGAGGCTCTCATTGTCCAAGGCTCCCACTTGTGTCACAGTAAGAGCCTCAGAAGCAGTGGGTGCCTTGGGATACAGTTGGAGCCTCAGACAGTAGCAGGAGCCCCTGCTCACAAGCGGGCACCTCAGCCACAAGTAGCAGCCTACATACATTTAAGTTTTCCATGATAACGATACCAGCATTTGTTGGTTTCACGTTAATATGCCATCAACTTAATTAGGTTGTATTCCAGGTTTTCAACTTTACCTTGCACTTTGTCAACAAAGTCCCTTGCAGAGAGGTTTTGCAGATTAACTCCTGACAAGTCACTCTCAAATAATGGATGGAATATATAGAGAATACACTGATGAAACCTAGGATCCTCTGAAAATAGTCTTGTTGACCTGTACTCTTCAGGACCAATGAAACAAAACTGAGGGGTAGATTTATGAAAAGTGGCATTGCATCAAGTGTAGCCCCACTTTCCATGCGCTCCTTAGCGCCCACTAATGCCACCACGTGGGCACCATATTTAAAATACTGCGTACCATGGTGGTAGTCAGTGGTACTAGTGTCATAATATTTTACGCTAGTCCAGCACATTGCAGGATTAGGGTAAAAAATTCTGATGCTAATCCTGCAAAGCACCCAGAAGCCCATTGAAAACGATGGGAGCCTGTTAGCAGGCGTTAAAGATGCCAATAAAAATGATGCAACAAAAACTTCCATTTCCTTGCACCATTTTTACTGCCCCCTAGCAGGCGTTAAAGCTGCCGATAAAAATGATGTAACAAAAATTAATTTTCTTGTGCCATTTTAACTGCCCCCTGTAGGAAAGTACCCTCTTTTTGGCATGTTACTCCCTTTTTCTGCCTGATGTTAGTGTGTTTGACTATGTTCGTTGGGTTACTGCCAACCAGGAACCCAGTGATTATGCTCTCTCTCGTCAAAATGTGTCACTGCATACTGGTAACCCAGTATTTCACCCAAAATTGGCATACTGGTGCCCCTTATAAGTCCCTAGTATATGGTACCAAGGTACCCAGGGCATTGGGGTTCCAGGGGATCCCTATGGGCTGCAGCATTTCTTTTGCCACCCATAGGGAGCCCATGCAAAGGCTTCTGCGGGACTGCTATTGCAGACTGTGTGAAAAGGTTCATGCACCCTTTCACTGCCATTTACACTGCACCAGGTCACTTATAAGTCAGCCCTATAGTAGACCTTCCAGCCTTGAAGGTTGGGTGCAGAGTACCTGTGTGTGAGGGCACCCCTGCACTAGCATAGCGCCCCCAAAATCTCCAGGACTATTTTTCCGGACTTCGTGAGTGTGGGGACGCCATTTTACATGTGCACTGGACATAGGTCACTACCTATATCCAGCTTCACAATGGTAACTCAGAATATGGCCATGTTTGGTATCAAACATGTTGGAATCATACCCCAAGGCTTTTGCAAGCATTGGTTGTATGATTTCATGCACTCTGGTGACTCCTTAGAGGACCCCCAGTATTTCCATTACAGCCTTCTGAGGTTTTCCAGGCAACCCCAGCTGCTGCCACCTCACAGAGAGGTTTTTGCCCTCCTATTGCCTGAGCAGCTCAAGCCAGGAAGGTAGAACAAATGATTTCCTTTGGGAGGGAGAGGAGTGTTTGGAATGTTACAGGCTTGGGAGGGGTAGCCTCCCAGAGCCTCTGGAAATGGTTTGAAGGGCACAGATGGTGCCCTCCTTGCATAATCCAGTCTACACCGGTTGAGGGACCCCCAGCCCCTGCTCTGGCACGAAACTGGACAAATAAAAGGGAAGTGACCACTCCCCTGTCCATCACCACCCCACGGGTGGTGCTCAGAGCTCCTCCAGAGAGTCCCTGGGGTTTGCCATCCTGGATTTCAAGGTGACAGGGAACTCTGGGAGCATCAGAGTGGCCAGTGCCAGCAGGTGACATCAGAGCCCTCCCCTAATTGGTGCTTACCTGTGAAGCTGACCAATCCCCCTTTCATGTCTATTTAGGGTCTCTCTCTTGGGTGGTTCTTCAGATTCGGATTGCAAGCCTCCAGCAGGAATCCTCTGCATCCTTTACTTCACTTTCTTACTGAAGAAACTGCATCTGAACCCTCCAGGAACTCTACACCTGTAACAAAGAAGCAAAGATGACTGCTGCAACATTGTGTCTTCAGCTTCTGCCAGCAACTGCAACTGTTTCCCGGTCATGCATCCTCAGAGAACAGCCTGTCTTTAGTCTGCACCAGAAGAAGAAAAGAATCTCCCTTGAAGTGATGGAGTCACTTCCTTGCTTCAGCAGGCACCCCTCTGCTGCGATGGCCAGTGGCTTGGGTCCCCTCTCCTGATGAAGTGCATGGATCCAGCATCACAGGTGGTAGACTGAAGTAGTCCCGACGGTCCTGACGTCCATCTGTTCAACTTTGGTGGAGGCAAGGGCTTGCCTCCTCATACAAGGCAGTACCCCGTGTACTGTGTGTTTTGCAGTTGCCAAGGCTTGTTGGCATCCTTCCAGGAACTTCTTCATGCACTGTACAGCTTTAACACCCAGAACTCTTTTCTGCGATGCACAGCCTTCTGCATTGTTCTGCGGCGGTGTGGGATCCCTTTGTGTAGTGCTGCATGGGCCTCCTTCTGAACCTTCTTTGTCCCCTTGATATGGGACTCATGTGCATGCTGCCTGGCCTTCTGAGGGCTCTCTGAG
Organism: Pleurodeles waltl; assembly: GCF_031143425.1. Classification (NCBI taxonomy): domain Eukaryota; kingdom Metazoa; phylum Chordata; class Amphibia; order Caudata; family Salamandridae; genus Pleurodeles; species Pleurodeles waltl. Next base: position 165,995,724 of record NC_090443.1, on the reverse strand, counting down.
GTGCTGAGAGCCCCCTCTGGATCCCCCTCCTGGGTAGAGTCCACCAGGTCCCACTTGGTCCTGGGCAACGCCATTTTCCGCTAACCACGAGCTTTGCATGCGCCAAGGCTTGTTGGCAGAATCCAGCAACGCAAACCAGACTGCAATCCTCCATCTAGCATGGGACATCTTCTGCACCAACCAGAAACCTGCATCTATCTTCTTGGGTGCAGTACTGATTGTTGTTCTTCACCAGTGGTTCTTCTTTTGTACCTTCATCCGGGTTAGCAGGGGCTCTTGTTCTCCCTGGACTCTTCTGTGCTTCTTGGACTTGGTCCCTGTCTTTCACAGGTCTTCAGGTCCAGGAATCCATTGTTGATGTCTTGCAGTCTCTTCTGGTTCTTGCAATATCTTCATTCTCATGTTCTTGTGTGTTATAGGAAAGTTACTATGATTTACTCCTGCTTTCTTGTGCTCAGGGGTGGGTTCCATTAATTACCTTTGGTGTTTTCTAATACTCCCAGTGCCCCTCTACACACCACACTTGGCTCGTGGGAAACCGACTTTCGCGTTCCACTTTCTTTGTATATGGTTTGTGTTCCCCCAGGCCCATTTCTAACTATTGTGATTTTCACTATTTACACTGTTTTCTAACTTTTTTTAGAGCTATTTCTGAATACTAGTTTATATAATTTGAGTATTACTGACCTCCTAAGGGCGTGTAGTCTCTATGGTATTTTTGGCATTTGTGTTACCAAAATAAAGTACCTTTATTTTTGTAACGCTGAGTATTTTCTTTCATGTGTGTGAGTACTATGTGACTACAGTGGCATTGCATGAGCTTTGCATTTATCCTAGTTAGGCCTTGGCTGCTCATCCACACTAACGCTAGAGAGCCAGGCTTCCAGACACTGTCTACATTTCACTAAGGGATAAGTGGACCTGGTATAAGGTGTAAGTATATTCTTGGCGCAGGCATAATGTGGCGCAAGAGGTTACAAAGTGGCTCAATGCAAGTATTTCACAACTTTTTAAATATGGCATGGAGTTTTTGGCCTTCCAAAGCAACAGTAGCGTAAACAAAATATGCGAATGTTGTGTTGGAATGGCACTAGGCCCTCTTAAATCTGGGACCGAATGTCTTCACATACATTCTATACCTGTGCCACAGTACTATGCAATTGAGCTCTATTCATGTTTCCTAAACTTAAAACTGGAGGTTTTACATAATAAAGTCTCCTTACTAAGTTACACTTTTTTTAATGATGCACAGCTAACATTCTAAAGTAATGAAAAGTGCTTTTACACACTTTCTTTGAAAGACATACCGGAAAAGGCCTTGCAAGCTAGTGTATTTCCTAAATTTGCAAGAATCTAATCCTTGTTAAATTATAATTTTCTGATTGAGACTTCTGCATGACAATTCTCTTAGGAACTTTCTCAATTTATCAATTCATTCCTGACGGATAGTACAAATACTACTTCGCTTCCCCTTGTACACAGGGACCTGTTTTCGCTTTTCTTGTACCTTTTTAGCTATGACTTGTTCTAGATTCCTAAGGTCCTATCTCTTCTTTTTCTATGGGAATAATGCATTTTACTTCATAGCAACGAACAGTTCTGTCAACTGCATACACTAATATATTCTATTGTAAATAACTCTCTTCATTAAAAACAGTTCTGTACTAGATGTGTGCACCCATTCACCTCTACAGATTTTGCAAAAAATCTTTCTGTTAATAAACCTTTTTCTTAATGCTCTTTTCCTCATGAACATTACTGTTTTATCTAGTGTCCACATTCTACTCAACATCAAGATAAAAATTTTCCTCTTCCAAGCAAATGCTTTCTCATTTATAATCTCAATATGTTGCTTTTGCTTCAGAACAGCACTTCTCCTCTTATACTTCTTCATTCGTTTCCACAAATTTAGAATTTTTCTGTTTCTAAACTTTTCACACTTGGGGCCTCATCACAATATTGGCGGGCGGCCACCGCCACCCGCCAAGGTTTAACCGTTGTGCGCCCGCCAATGCGGCCGCACTCCCGCGGCCCCATTTTGACATCCCCGCCGGCCCAGCGGGGATGTCGGCCGCAACATGGGAGCCATCTCCTAATATAGCCGGCGGTGTTGAGGCCGTGCGACGGGTGCAGCTGCACCCGTCGTGCTTTTCACTGTCTGCAGTGTGGGGCTGTGCCTGGGGGCCTGCACCCGTCGTGCTTTTCACTGTCTGCAGTGTGGGGCTGTGCCTGGGGGCCCCTGCACTGCCCCGTGACTCCCCTTCCCGCCAGCCTTTCCCGCCATGGACAGGCTGGTGGGAAGGGGACTCGTAATCCCCTGGGCAGCGCTGCAAGCAGCGCTGCCCTGGAGGATTAAAACCGCCGGGACAACCATGGCGGTAAACCGCCAGGACAACCATGGCGGTAAACCGCCGGGACAACCATGGCGGTAAACCGCTGGTCCCGGCGGGTCGTAATAGGCAAGATTGCACCGCCAGCTTGTTGGTGGTGCAATCGCCAAAACAGCCCTGGCGTAATGTGGCCCTTAATGCCTTAAAATGTTTCTGTCTCCAAGTCAAAGTCTCTGTTTTCTTAATAGTGTTCCAATTTTTAACACCATCCACTTCTTCCTCTTTGTGAGTACACTTGAAACTTCCTTTTTTAATTTACGTCTTTCCCTCATTTTACATTTTACGGCATATTCTTTTTAAAGAAATCCTTAGTACTCTTACCAGTGACTGTTTCCAATCTCTGCACATTTTCCACTTTATCTTGTTTTTTACTGTCAGTTTTAACCAGGTAGTACTATTGTTTGAATTTCTTTCTTTGTGTTTTGTTAGGCATCGTCAATCTTTACAAAAAAATCAAAGTAGATATCCAAAAAACAAATAAACAACACATTCATCTCTAGGAGTAGGGTTCTGCAAGTGATTGTCTAAGACAGTGAAACTCAGATGGACATGTTTAACCTTTTAATGACAAAGGACCCTGCTCTATGGTCTACGTGAAGCCTAGCTGAGGGGTAACATTTTTAATAGTAAAAGGAGAGTTTAAGGCTTATGAAGGGGCTTTTCTAACCCTATGTCAAGTTGACAGTAAAAGTGCATAGTCAGGATATGCAGCAGTAGGCCCAAGCCATGTTTAAAGGACTACTTCTCTGCATAGCTAACTAGGGGCCAGAAGTATCAAAGGTTTTTACCCATTCTGTGTCTATGGGAAAAAGTGTTGGTACATATGGCCCCTAGGTTGTGTCAGTACTTGCCTACATATTGAGTGTAGGAGTCCCCCTTGGGTGTGCCTCTAGATGTTTAAGAAAATTGGCAAGTATATATCTGGTTCTTTTAGTAAGTATATAGGCTTATAGATCTGCATGTCAGTCAGTATAGAAATTGCTTGCTGCCTATGTGGATGAGTACAGGGGTATGTAACTATGTGTGCAACTGGCTCTGATACTGCTCAATACATACCTGCTGTCTGGGTGTGTGCTTGAATGTATAAGTGGCTCTGTCAGTATCTGACTGGGTGTGTGAGTGGCTCTACCCTTTTGTAAATAGGCCTATGACTTGCAGTATAGGTGGCAGACTAAATAAAAACCTGGGCATAGGGGTCTGCAAGTACACATAAAAGTCAGTTAAACTCAGAACAACATGTTTTACCTTTTAATCACAAAGCACTCTGCTCTATGGGCTACCTACAGCAAACCTAAGGGGTGGGTTTTGTCCAGTAAAAATGTGAGTCTAAGGCCTAGTAGCAGTAGGGCTGAGCCATGCTTGAAGGACTAGTTCTCTGGATGGGTGATTAGATTGTTGCAGTACTTCTGTAGTAGACTGCATATATAACAGGCCATAGGGGTCTGTAAATTGAAATCTAAGTTAGTTAAACTCATAAGGATATGTCACACCTTTTAATCAAAAAGCACTCTCCTCTATGGCCTACCTACAGCCTACCTAGGGGATGTGCTAATGGGGGAGTGTAAAGCTTGTCTAACAGCTTTTCTAATGGAAAGTCTCTGAATGAGCAACTAGTTAATGAGAGTACTTAAGAACATATTGGAATGACCATACCTGTTGTCAAACATGTCTAATACTGCAGCATATACAGCTGCTGTCTGGATGTGTGCATGAATGTATAAGTTGCTCTTTCTGTGTCTGGCTGCGTCTGGCTTTATGCTCTTGCAAGTAGATAAGTGACTCGCAGTATGGGTGGGAGTCTGCATCTATAACTGAGCATAGGGTTCTGCAAGTGCATGCCTATTTTAGTGAAACTAAGAAGGACATGTTTCATCATTTAAGCAGAATGCACCCTGCTCTATGCCCTTCCTATAGCCTAGCTAAATGGTCAGTTTTGTGTAGTAAAAGGGCATTTTAAGGCTTCTCCAGCAGGTTTTCTAATGGCAAGTTGAGCTGACAGTAAAACTGCACACTAAGCAGTAGTAGGCCTGAGCCATGTTTAAAGGACTACTTCTGTGGATGGGTAAGTAGGCTGAATCAATTCTTGGCTACATGTTTCATCTGAATGACCAACAATGTTATGATAGTAATTGAGTACATATAGGAGTGACTTTATCAGTTAACAACTTGCTGTGATGCAGCAGCACACATAGCTGGCCTGCATGTATGCATGACTTTATAAATGGGTCCTTCAGTGTCTGACTGGGTGTATAGTGGATCTATCATTTAATAAGTGGATATGTGACTTGCATTATGGGTGGGAAACAGCTTATAAACTGTCAATAGGGGTTCGCTAATGCCCATGTAACTCAGTGAAAGTCAGAACATCTTTACTTTTTAAGGAGAAAAGACTCTGCTGTATTATCTAGTTACAACATAGCTCAGGTGTGGGGGTTGCATACAAAATTAGAATTTAACACTTGCAAAAGTACATTTGAATACCAAGTCGAGCTTGCAATAAAAGTTCACACTCCTGCTCCGCAGTAGTACGCCCAAATCATGTTTAAAGGACAACTTCTGTGAATGGGCAACCAGATTCTGAAAGTACTTCACTACATATTGTAGAGATTATGGGGCATATTTACAAGCCCCTAGCACCTCTGGATTTTTTATGTTATGGTGGCGCAGTGGGCCGGCCCACCTTGTGTGGCTTCTCATGGCCTTGTAAATATGGCCTCCTTTCACGCATTACTCCTTGTGAAAGGGGCATTCCATTGGTGTTGCTGTGGGTGTTCCCTGATAACACCCATGGAATCAGGTGCATTCCCAGATTTATAAGGCTGAGAATGTGTCTGATTCCTATGCCACCCCCGGGGTGGTATTAAAAATGGTGCAACGAGGACAAATAACTTTCTTTTTCCTAATTATTTCCTTTTTCTATGTGTTCTGCATTCTCTGTGCATTCTGCAGCACACATAGAAAGAGGAAAACATCATTATTGATTGTTTATGTGCAGGAAGTAGTTCCTTCCTGCACATAAATAATCAACACTGCAACACAGGCACCATTGCCCCATAGTGCAAGCAAGCCTACGCTAGCGCTAGTCTGCCAATTGTGCACCACTGCTGAGGAAAGTACAGGGTTGAATCATAATTGTGCAGATACGATGCATCCCTACACTTAACCAATGGCACAGCTCGATACTGCAAAGATGGCTTTCAGCGCCAGACTGCGCCATTATTTTGTAAATCGCAAATCACTGAACTCGCTGGCCTAGCTACAAACTAGCTCAGAGGTAAATTTTCTAAAGGGAAAGGAAACAGGAAGAATCCTTAAGCAGCTTTTCTAATTCCAAGTAAAGCCTTTAATTATTTCTTTAGTGATTTTTCTAATTTTCTTTTTATTAATCACAAACCTATTTATATTCCTTTTTACATATCATCAATATGCTGCTCATTTTCTTTCACCTTATATACACTCCTGCCTTCACTAATACATTTTAAAATAAACTGCATTTTACTACACACACCTGTTAAGTGAGTTTCTTGATGTGTATGTTTTTATTTCAGTATCAGTTAGAATTAATTTTTGCTGAAAATGTGCAAAACATAAAGCAGAAGAATGGTACACCACTCTCATACAAGGCAACCATTTATGGCATCCTTTTCAACTTTGCTTTCAAGCTTACTCAATCAGAAAACCAATAACAATCTCCTTTTTCATATTAAACTCATGTGATACCACTTATGACTTTTTGCTATAGTTATTCTTTTCCAACACTCCATAAAAGATAGCCAAATATTTGTGAGGTTTTCGGCGGATCCACAATGACGCTCAGCGTACCCATCTCCGTGTAACTTCATGGTGGATATGTGAATCCATATGGGAGTACAAAATTCGTTTTTGCTATGTATTCGAAAACAATGCCATGGATACACCTCTTTCTATAAAAAAATATAGTCACACCAAATAGTACTTTTAATGACTTTGCACCACTAGATTTGCAACTACAAAGTCACAGTTTAGTCTTTTTCTATCCCCTGCCCCCCTATTCCCTGCAGCTGTGCTACCATGGTAATATAATCTGCAACATTCTGCTGCATCAGATGGTCACAAGTTCACAGCAGTTTCTGAGTGCCCCTTGCTTACTTTTAAACCAAGTGTAGCAGGTGTGGTTGAATTTTAGAAACAATAAATCACAAACACCAACACTTTTTTGCAATTTCTACAAAACCAATCAAACATCTACTTACTTTTTACACAATATCACTACCAAGCTTCATGAATCAACATGTTACAACAACCAATCAAATGCGTTCTTTCAAAATGTAACTAATAGCTTCCATTTCAACTGCATATCATTTGAAAACTGATGATTCAATTGCAGTCTTTTCATGTGTAGTACTCCAGCTTCTATCCAGAAGGCTCAGAGTTTGGGTTGTGGGACATAGTTTTGTGATTTGGGCCAGAGAGAGTGCAAGAAAAAGTAGTATTGACAGGGACCTGGGTTTATCTAATGTGGATATTACTTGGGTTGGCCAGAGAGGAAAGTGGCATCAATTACTCCCTTTGGTTAAAAGCATTAAGGATTGCCAACATCCAGACCTCATGATTGTGCACTGTGATGGCAATGACCTGGGCTTAGTTACTAGAGTAGGATTGGAAATCCTAATGAAGGATACCTTTGGAAAATTAATGGCACATTAATGCCACTTTTCCCACACTCTGCCTTTGTTTTTTCTAACATTTGCCAAATGTAAGAGTTGAAGTGGTCAAGTGAATTCTGTCCACATACAGACAAATGCAGGAAACAGGTTAGTAAAATTATTTCTTTATTTCTCAGAGACCATAACATGGGCTTTAAATACTACAGTGTTTTACAATTTGATATGGATGATATATATAGAAATGATGGAGTGCACCTAACAGACAAAGGCAACAATGTGCTCCTGCAGAACTTGAGAGACTTCATCCTGTTTTATGTATAGTTATCACCTACACAACATAAACACAAAGGCTTTATACTTTCCTGTGAAATACTTACATTTTCATGGTAAAGACATCCATGGTAAAGGCTTATGTGTGGTAAAGACTTTCGTTGTAAAGGCATTTGTTGTTAAGATGCAGTAGTTGTTATTTGTTAATAGCTAACTTATCCACTTAGAAAGAAGATCGGCCTATTCTAGTAGGGAAGTGTTAGTGAACAAATATGGGAACCCAATTAGGTGGTCATACTTAAATGTTGTATCTCAGAGATGAAGAAGTCCAAGTCTTCGGAGTCATCGAATATTGATGGCTTGCCGTTGAAGGAGGCTTTCAGTCTTGCAGGTCCGATGAAGGAAAACTATATAGCAAGATTTTTGAGTGTCTTTCTCCTGGACAAGAAAGTCTTTCTTTTTTTTATCATGTCTTAAAGTAGTCTTGAGCAATGCCTATTGTGGCACCTTTCCATGGTATTTTCTGTACTTTCTTCATGTGTGATATGATCTGCTCTTTCTGAGAGGAGTGGAGAGGTCTGAAGATTAGCTTTTCACAAAGGCAGAGCAGGATGATGCATGATCTTCAGGGACATTTAGGAGGCAAAAGAGGCAGAGGTTTCCTCTCCTGTAGGGGTCTTCTGGGTCGGTGATGGTCTTCTAGGTTGGTGATGCTCCTTTCCTGTTGTGTGATCCATAGGGAGTTCACGGTTAGTGACTGAAACAAATTCAGGGGCATATTTATACTTTTTGCTGCAAAACTGCACAAACGCAGTTTTGCTGCAAAAAGTATAGCGCCAACTTGCATCATTCCAAAGCACCAGCCGAGTGCCAAATTTATGGAATCCGGCAAGCCGGTGCTCAGGGTGGGCTAGCGTTGGAAAAAATGACGTTAGCCGGGTGGGGGTGGCGGTACGTGGGAAGAGGGTTTTGCCTCAAAAAATGATGCGAGACTAGTTGGAGGCAAAGAAAATGCCTCTAACCAGCCTGGCGTCATTTTCTGACAAAAACCATCAATACCACATCAATCAATACCACATGACTCCTGTCTTAGAGAAGACAGGAGTCATGCCCACCACCCCAATGGCCAGCACAGGGGACCAGGGCCCCCCTGCATGACCACTGCAACCAGTGCCATGCAGGGGGGACAATGTCAGGGTCCCAATGGCACTTACATTGGTTCTTAAAATACTTACCTATACTTACCCTACTTACCTGGGATGGGGTCCCCCATCCTCTGGTGTCCCACTGGTGTGGGTGGGGGTGTTCCTGGGCCTGGAATACATATCCATGTTTCAGTTTCTAAATTTTTTTCTTTGAGGTTTTCAATGTCTTGTTTGACGCATGTGAGGTCGCTTTGCATCGCGTCTGTGCTGGCCTTTGTGGGTTGTACCAGGATGTGAAGGGTTTCATGTTTCTGCATGATGAGATCTAGAGCAGTGTCTTGTCACGCACTTACCTGGTTCCAGCCGCGGAGACGATGCTGGACTCCCAATCACACCTGGGGCAGCTTAATGAAAAAAAGTAACAACTGTCTAGTTCCATAACTGACTCTGGGGGGTGAAAGGAGATGGGACAATACAACAAAAGATAAACTTTGGTCACTGTAGGAACTGCTCTGCTGCCTTGTCCACTTCTAAGTAGGATCAGAACTCCCTGGACCTCATTATCCTTATGCAAGTGTGGAACACTAACAACAACAAGAGGCAATGTTACCTATAGGTTCTCAACTCCAAATTATCTATGAATTATGTACGGTATATGTACACTTATACACATCATCGCTATATGAGAGAGAGCAGAAATCATTTAAAAGATAAACTGGAGATTTCCTGGCACTCCAGAACATGCGAAGTTCAGATTCAAACTCAAATACATCTTCAAGCTCTAGAAGTTTCTTTTCTCCCAAAATACTAGATACAACTTGTCAAGAAGACAGTGACAGGTAATACAAAGTTCAGAGTGCTGTAATGCAAGAGTCTAGAATGCTGGGCATTATGGGGATTAATACTCATACAATGTCCAATGTCCGAAAACGTGCTCATGCCTTCATAGGAATCAGTCTTTGAATTATGTGCTAACCTATGGATTATTGCGCACTATCCTGAGGGGAAAGTTCTTAGCCATGTCTAGTACATTAACTGGAATCTGAAGATGACAGGAGGCTCCGTACACAAAGCTCAAGAGGAGGCAAAATCATACATCATGAAGGAAGACATTAGAAATGTTGTAGAAGCCAGGATCTTGGAACGTTAGAGTGCTGGAAGCTCCCAGTGACTCAAGAGGTGAGTGCAGGAATAATGCTTGCATAGGACTGGAATGAGACCAAGCACCGATGCAGGTTCAGAAGGGGCATTTATGCTGCAAGTAAAAGGTGTTCCAGGAGGCAGGTGTCCCATGTGGTAGCGTTGAATATTCCAAAGAACTGGGAGAAAATGAAGTGTTACATAAACAGATATGAGGCCATGCAGGTGCAAACGGTAACTGGAAACATTTAACAAATAGAACAGATCCCTAATTGCATGATAGTACAGTTCAATGGGTCTCAATGGAAGTGGAAGGTATCCTAAAAAGACGTGATAATCTGCAGATGCAAAACAGACTAAACTTGTTTAGCAACAGAACAGGAGGGTCAAGGGTTCAGTCTTCCTGGGAGGGGAATCATGGAATGCTCAAGACAGGAAGGTGCCACAACGGAAAGATGACTTGGAGCACTGGGACAGGGGGTGCCACAAATGAAGGGCAACATGAGCCCAGTGAGTAAAACCCACAGCACATAGGGCACAAGATGGAGTTGTGACATGTCTGTTTAGGTTTAATTGGAGAGGCTGGAAGGAGGGGATCATGCTTCAATCTCTTCTGTCCAGGTTTCAAGTCTTAGTGGACCCCTTTGGTATTTTGAAAGGGGTGGGTTCAGATTTGGAAGGGGTGGGTTTGGATTTGGAAGGGGTTGGTTGGAATGTGAAAGGGGTGGAAAGATGTTTGGAAGGTGTGGATTTAGATTTGGGAGGGGTGGATTGGGCTGTGGAGGGGTGGTTTGGGGTGTTAATGGGGTGGAAAGATGTTTGGGTTGGGTGGATTTGAATGTGCAAGGTGTCTGGGCCACGTCCAGGGAAGAAAGAAGGTCTTCAATGCGAAAATGGGTAGAGTAGTTGGCAGGGAGTTCTGGCTGGGAGGTATAGGGAGTGGAAGTGTCTGATGTGCATGTGTCTGATGAAGGTATGGGTGCTTGTGGATCTGGTGTATCTGCTGTATGTTTTGCTTTGTGCTTGTTACTGGGTGTCTGTTGTGTGGGTGAGTGTGGGTGTTTGTGTTCAGTGTGTGAATGGATGTGTCTGTTGTGGAGGTGGTGTGTGTTGATGTGGTATCTGTGGGTGTGCTGTACATGTGTGTGTCGTGCTGGATGTGCTGACTGTGTGCTGGTGGTGTGTGTGGGAGTTTGTGTTGTGGTGGGTTTACTGAGGGTGAGTGTGCTGGTGGCATGTGTGGGTGTTTGGATTGTGGTGGGTGTGCTGACTTTGGGTGTGATGGTGGTAGGTGCAGATGTCTGTGTCTTGGTGGGTGTGATGACTGTGGCTATGCTTGTGGTTGTGGTGGTGGTGGGTTGTGGTGTCAGCATGTGTGTGTTGGTGTGTGCATGTGAAAGTCTGCTTGTACTCTGGAAAGGGCTAAGTATAGGTACTGTGAATAAGGAAGGGGTGGGAGTTGGGGCACAAGGTTAGGGTGGGTGGGAGGCAGCGGTCAATGAGGAGAGTCAGACTCTAGAATGACTGCTGTAGGCCAGACAGGGCACTGTGAATGGCATTCAGGAAAGTCAGCATCTGGGTGGTCTGACCACACAGCCCCTGGATGGCATTCAGTAGTACGGTCTGGCCTACAGCGATAGTCCACAAAAGAACAACAGCCTCCTCACTGATCTCAGTCTAGGACACTGGGACAGGAGAATGGCCTATTGCAAAAGGAATGTCACCCCTGTTAGGGGGGCGGCTATGGCCAACTTGGGGGGGGGGAAGCAAGATTTAGGGTGGAGATTGTAACATGCATGGCGGATAACAATATAGGTGTAACTGTTGCTCCAGAGCTTGCTACAACGAAGGACTGGTCTTCATTGGAGTCCCTTCACCCTCTATGCCACTGGGTCCCTTGGTGTTTGTGGTGTCCACACCCAAGCCACAGTGGCCAGCTTCTTCTCTGCCGACGTGCCTGCTGTCACCATCGCCTTGCTCAGATGATGCGGAAAACACAGAAACAACAGTTTGAGTGTGTCTGTGTAAACAGAATTGAACATTAACTTTGATCACACAACATTTGCACAAAGTCTGGAAATTCCCCATTCTAGCTCCTGTATCATGTATGCCTTTGTCACTTATCCACTTGTAGTTCTCTCCATTAAAAAGGGCTTCAACCGCATGAGTAAACACATAGGCCTTGAAACATTTTGAACCCACTGCCGTACAGAGCTAAAATAAATTCTCATTTCCATAAGAGCCATCTTGACATCTTGATATTGACATCATGATATTGACATCTCAAAATGGGACATCACAACCGCTATGTGATGTAACCTTCCATCTGCAACTGTCCCTTTACATATCACATTTCTCTCCATCATTGAGTTCCCAATTGGACAGTATTAGAGCCCATATTAAAGAAAAAGTGGCACATCAGCTAGGATGCGCCACTTTTCTTATGCCCCCCTACTGGCAGCTAACGACACTATGGTTGCGCTGTATTTAAAATACGGGGTACCATGGTGATTGTAAGCAAAATAGCGTCAACACTTTTGACGCTATTGAGGCTCTTTGCTACACTAGCTTCAAAAATGTTGATACTAGTGCAGCAAAGTGCAAGGAAGGCCTTAGGTTTCTTTGGGTCATTTTAATGCCAGCTCGGAGCAGGTGTCAAAAATGACGCCAAAAGTGGAGTAGTGAAATCTTTTAAATTTCACTGCACCATTTTTGCGGCCCTCTTAGCACCAAAACGCCCCCTCTCTTGCATACATTATGCCTGGCAAAGGCATATGTGGTGCAAGGGGTTACAAAGTGGTGCAATGCATGCATTGCACCACTTTTTAAATATGGCGCAGCAGAAACGCCACTTAGCGCCCCCTTAGCGTAAAAATAAAAGACTCTATGGCGGCACTAAGGTGGCGCTAGGAACTCTTAAACATGCCCCTAAGTGTTTGTGTATCTCTCTCACAAATTTGGACACAAATTCCTGTCTGTTGCAATCACTACAGTTTCACGAACAAATTCATGTTGTTTGACACAGGCTGGCTTACATGCACATTTGTGAAGGACTATGGCTTTATGACAATCTGCTCCTGTCCATATGAACTGACTAGAATTTTGCAGTGAAAACTGGTTTTAAACATGTTTCAGATAAGGGATGATTCTATCGTACACATTTCCATTTCTTTTGTTACAGAAGCACATTATCATGTTGTCATAGCATCAACTTACCAATGTCAAGTCTGATACACTAACTGTATAATAAGTGAACATTTTGCCATGTCACCAGGAACAGAGCCTATGTTACCTATTCACATTATGGATAGAGCATCACACCTAACCCAATCCACAAGAAGGGGATGTTTGGACCAATTGTTCCTCATTACAAAGAGAAAATGCACCTCTTTGTTCGCAGGCAGCCATGTATCTGCTTAGAACAGTACTTAGCTTGTGATGAGGAATCTAGTGGCAACATTTAGCACAAATCAATACAGCAAACACAGCATCAGACACCGTCTGATGAACTTACACCTCAAGAAATCCTCATGTGCGTTGGATGTGTTTCAACCATCACGTTGATGCCATACAAATTGTTGGAAATGAAAAAGGTTAAACAGCAAACATACCTACAGATACTAACCCACAACCTTGATGCTGTTTCTGGGCCCTCGACTGCCTATCAAGCTCATGGTATGTCACTTGCAAGGATACCGGCCATTTTGGAAGTCAGGGTGCGGGGCACCTGCTAAGATCATTGGGAGGAGTGGATGAGCTGATCTTCCGCTGACTTACAGGTCCAGCTTCGGAGGTCTTCCCACCTCTTCCTTCTTAGAGATGGCCTTCCAGATATCCCGCTTTTGATGGGCGTTGACCTGTATGGATGACAGAAAAAAATAACAAAAAAAGAAGATTTGAGTGATTTTGTTTGTCTATAGTGCTGTGACACAATTTTGTTGCATCACTCACATGCATTCACCAAACAGCAAGTACAAATACATTCTTTATGGAAAACAATTAGAGGTTCGTAGGAAATACTGATCTGTTGAGTACCCTCAACACTTTCTATCTTCTCATGTAACCAATACAGGCCATAGACATCATCTAGGCCAGGGCTATGAAACCTTTCCTGTTGTGAGACCAACTCCTGATTAGTCACAATCGTTGTGAGCCTCTAAAGGCTAAACAGCCTGTGCATTAGTTACACATATCCTCACACACTGCTACTTTAGCTTCATGCTTAGACTTCTAAAAGTCAGATACTATGGTTTGCATCACATACAGTGGCTAAAGGCAGTATGGAATGGATACTATGTGTCAGCGAGAGCATGGATTTGGGGTATGTATGAACAAGTGTGTGTAGGAATGGGTCATACTTGTATGTATGATGAGAGCCTGTGTAAGTTGAACTTGCAGCACAGGAAATAGCTTTCCCCATATGTGGCATCATGACGATTAAACAATACAGTTAATCTCATTCTAGTAGTAGTAGTAGTAGTAGTAGTAGTAAGAAACTTTATTCGACTTTCCAACAAGCCATAAAAGCAACACATAAAACATGTCTTATATATAAAAGTACAATAAATACAATAAAGATAAATACCAAATATAAGATACATTGTCATATTAATTAATCCAATCACGAATATTTAAGTAGCCTAGTTAGGTTGATACCAGTGCACCCATAAACTTTCTTGCAGTTATTACGGAACATAACAAATTTGCTAAAATTCCACATGTTTCAATAGAAGATAAAGCCCCTCATTCCGACCCTGGCGGTCATAGACCGCCAGGGCCGCAGGTGACGGAATCACCGCCAACAGGCTGGCGGTGCTTCCTAGCCCATTCTGACCGCGGCGGTAAAGCCGCGGTCAGAAAACCGGGTCCGGCGGTTTCCCGCCGCATTTACCCCGGCTGAGCGAATCCGCCATTTGCAAGCAGCGCCGCCATGGGGATTCTGACCCCCTTACCGCCATCCTGTTTCTGGCGGTCTTTACCGCCAGGAACAGGATGGCGGGAACGGGTGTCCTGGGGCCCCTTGGGCCACTGGCATGGGCAGTGCAGGGGCCCCCTAACAGGGCCCCAGCATGCTTTTCACTGTCTGCCTAGCAGACAGTGAAAAGCGCGACGGGTGCAACTGCACCCGTCGCACACCTGCAACACCGCCGGCTCCATTTGGAGCCGGCTTCAGTGTTGCAGGCCCCTTTCCCGCCGGCCCAGCGGGAAAGTTGGAATGGCCCCAGCGGTCTTTTGACCGCGGGGCGGCCAAATGGCGGTTCCATCCAGGCGGGCGGCAACCGCCGCCCGCCGGGGTCAGAATGACCCCCAAAATCTGTAAATTGATATGCGCAGTGCAGCACTGTCGGACGTTAATAGATCTTAAAAAAGGCATTAAAAGGCGCTTTCTCTGTTTTTCATAAAATTTACAAAAAAGGACCATGTGTATCGTAGTTTGTGGTGCCTTTGCATCACAAGGACATGCCTCTAGAGACACACTCCAATCATTCATACTCAGAAAAGTTACTAAGCGGTGGAACGTATCTAACCTTAATCTTGTAACGACAAAACGATGCCAGGAATTTACCGCATTTACCAGATAGGGCTGCATGCTCTCTGTAGACAGAATTAGTTGATTAGACATAAAACAATGCTTTTTTGATTCCACTTCCTGTTGGACTTTTGCTTATGCAGGGTCATCCCCAGTCTTTTTGCCTCCTGCCTCCTATTTTTTTCTGACCTGTTGCTGTTGGCTTTTCAACTCTGAGCACTTTACCACTGCTAACTAGTGCTAAAGTGCATATGCTCTCCGTGTAAATTGTATGTAATTGGTTTATCCATGTTTGGCATATTTGATTTACTAGTAAGTCCCTAGTAAGGTGCACTCGAGGTGCCAGGGCCTGTAAATCAAATGCTACTAGTGGGCCTGTAGCACTGGTTGTGCCACCCACATAAGTAGCTCTGTAATCATGTCTCAGACCTGCCACTGCAGTGTCTGTAAGTGTATTTTTACACTGTATATTCGACTTGGCAAGTGTACCCACTTGCCAGGCCTAAACCTTCCCTTTTCTTACATGTAAGGCACCCCTAAGGTAGGCCCTAGGTAGCCCCAAGGGCAGGGTGCAGTGCATGGATAAGGTAGGATATATAGTAATGTGGTTTATATGTCCTGACAGTGAAATACTGCCAATTTCGTTTTTCACTGTTGCAAGGCCTGTCTCTCTCATAGGATAATATGGGGGCTACCTTTAAATATGATTAAAGTGTAGATTCCCCTAGAGAGTAGATGGACATGTGGGGTTTGGGGTCCTTGAACTCACAATTTAAAAATACATCTTTTAGTAAAGTTGATTTTAAGATTGTGCGTTTGAAAATGCCACTTTTGGAAAGTGAGCATTTTCTTGCTTAAACCATTCTGTGACTCTGCCTTGTTTGTGGATTCCCTGTCTGGGTCAGTTTGACAGTTGGGTTGTTTTTCACCTCGCACTAGACAGTGACACAAAGGGGGCTGGGGTGTAACCTGCATTTCCTGATTAGCCATCTCTGCTAGGAGGGAGGGGTGGAGTGGTCACTCTCATCTGAAAGGACTGTGCCTGCCTCTGACAATGCCAGCTCCAACCCCCTGGTGTGTGTCTGAGGCCTTGCCTGGGCAAGGCAGGATTTCACAAGTAGGTGTGAGTCCCCTTTGAAGAAAGGTGACTTCCAAGACTAAAATGGGTATAAGAAGGGCACCCAAATCTACAGACTTTAGGGAAACACTTCTGGAACCAAGAGGATCCTCTGCCTGGAGAAGAGCTGATAGCTGAGGAAGAAGTGCTGCCCTGCCTGTGACTGTGCTTTGTGGAGCTTTCCTGCAGTGCTGCTTCTGCCAGAGTAAGAGGGCAAAGACTAGACTTTGTGTGCCTTCCATCTTGTGAAGAAATCTCCAAGGGCTTGAGTTAAAGCTTGTCTCCTGTTGTTTGAAGTCTCAGGGACAGCAAAGACTTCTCTCTGCCAGCACCTGGAGTCTCTGGAGAGACTCCTGCCCCGACAAGTGGTGCCCTATCCAGTCCCTGGGCCCTTGAAAGGAAAGCTGGTGGAAATCCAAGGAAATCGACTTCGGAC
The DNA here is from genome assembly GCF_031143425.1 of Pleurodeles waltl. Lineage (NCBI taxonomy): Eukaryota > Metazoa > Chordata > Amphibia > Caudata > Salamandridae > Pleurodeles > Pleurodeles waltl. Next base: position 165,979,050 of record NC_090443.1, on the reverse strand, counting down.
GACTTCGGACCGACGCCGCTGCTGAATCCGGTAACGCCGCCTGCACCTGACGCTGTGACCTTCGCTGGAATGCGACGCTCTTCGCAGGCCCGACGCCGCAGCAGCCCCACTGAAGTCTGCGACTCCGTGGAAGTCGCCGCACCACGTCGTGACCGACGCCGCTCGAAGTGCACGGATTCAACGTTTCGCACAGACGCCGCGATCCCCGACTTCGCGCATCGGCTTGTTTTCACTCTTCACCAAAGGTACTGTACTTGGTGTCTACATGACTCCGTGTCCGACGCCGCTGGTGTCGGCTTGTTGTGAACGACTCCGTCACGACGCCGTGTTAACATCTCATCTAAGCATTTTTGTTTCTAAGCGCTATTTTTTAGTTTAATCTCTAAAAATTCATAACTTGACTTGTGTACGTCGGATTTTTGTTGTTTTGGTCTTGTTTTGTTTAGATAAATATTTCCTATTCTTCTAAACCGGTGTTGGGTCATTTTGTAGTGTTTTCATTAAGTTACTGTGTGTGTTGGTACAAATACTTTACACCTAGCGCTCTGAGGTTAAGCCTACTGCTCTGCCAAGCTACCAAGGGGGTAAGCAGGGGTTAGCTGAGGGTGATTCTCTTTTAGCCTGACTAGAGTGAGGGTCCTTGCTTGAACAGGGGGTAACCTGACTGTCAACCAAAGACCCCATTTCTAACACTTCCCATCGCTGATCTTTAAGTACTTCAAGGTCAGAGTCCTCAATTCCTTCCTGGTGAGTCTTTCCAGTAATTCTGGGTTTGTGTAATATTCTTTGTGGCCCATCTTTTCAAAAAAGGTCATGATATACCTCAGCCATGGAACTCTTAAAGAGTATGTTGATGCCATGCAGTCACGTAAAATTGCCTTGTTTAGTCCATTATATTCTGAGGTCCAAACTTTCTGCCATAATAGTAATGGCTGTATCTTTATTAAATCAACTAGGAAGGAGGCCCCTAGTTCAGCATAGCTGATGTATGATGAGGTACCATTTGGTACCATTAACATGTATCTCAAAAAGTCATTTTCCACCATTTGGATCAGGTTACAGTTGATATATCCCCAAATACCTGATACATACATGGCGGCCGGGATACATTTGGCTCTATAGACTTTCACTATATTCTGTGGGGTGATCCCCCCTAGCCTTTTGGAAAAATCTTCAGGGCTGCCGTTGTTTTCAAAAGTTTTTGGAGGGCTAATGGGGTCCGAGCCATGAGTACAGCATCATCTGCGTAGAGTAACGCCGGTACAGAGCGGTGGCCTATTTGAGGGAGATCTTTACATTTACTTATCAGTTCACGTTCTAAGTTGTTTATATATAATGAAAACAGGAGTGGAGCTAGTACACAGCCTTGACGTACTCTTCTATGTATACCAATGGACCTGGTACATTCCTCTCCTATCCCATATCTCACCCTTGCTCTGCACCCTGTGTACAGATCCCGTATGAACTGAATTATCGTCAGCTCTACCCCTATGCTACTTAAAATGTCCAGTAATTTTCCATGTATTACTCAGTCAAATGCTGAGGATAGATCTATGAAGGCCAAGTACAAGTTACCCTCCCTAATCATTGTATATTTCCCGATTATGATGTTTAAATTCAGTCCTTGTTCCACCGTACCTATTCCTGTGCGGAAGCCGTACTGTAATTCAGACAGAATATCATTTTCCTCTGCCCAGGATTGCAATCTGTTCAAAATAATTCTCCCCGCTAGTTTAGCTGATGTATCTAGCAAGGAGATTGGTCTGTAACAAGCTGGGAAGGCGATCACCTTTTTTATATATAGGGCTAATAATGGAATCTAGCCACAATGGTGGTGGTCCTTGCGTACAGGGAGCCCTCAGTACCTGCGTCAATAAGGGGCCACATATTTGTGCGCTTGCCTTATATAGGTCTACCGGGACACCATCAGGGCCCAGCGCTTTCCCCGCTTTGCTTGAGTTTATAGCTTCCACTACCGCCTCTAAACTGAACTGAGGTGTTATTATCATACGTGGTTTTTCCTGGATAACTAGGGTCGTTGAAGAATCTATTGGTTCTATCTCACTAACCTGACTATGGGGGTCATTCTGACCCTGACGGGCGGCGGAGGCCGCCCGCCAGAGTTCCCCCCTCCAGAACACCGCTCCGCGGTCATAAGACCGCTGCGGTGATTCTGGCTTTTGCACTGGGCTGGCGGGCGGCCGCCAAAAGGCCGCCCGCCAGCCCAGTGCAAAAGAGCCTTCCCACGAGGACGCCGGCTCAGAATTGAGCCGGCGGAGTGGGAAGGTGCGACGGGTGCAGTGGCACCCGTCGCGTATTTCAGTGTCTGCAATGCAGACACTGAAATACAATGTGGGGCCCTCTTACGGGGGCCCCTGCAGTGCCCATGCCATTGGCATGGGCACTGCAGGGGCCCCCAGGGGCCCCACGACAACCCATACCGCCATCCTGTTATATTCCTGCCTCCGCATACGTATCTCATTCAAGCATCTTGTTGGGGCACATAAGGCCTTTTTTAGTCTCTTATGTGCTTTTGTACAGTTGTGGTCAAACCAACATGTGTCCCTTTTCTGTCCTGCCTTTCCCGTTTTAATAGTAAGGGCTTCTTTCGCACCTTGTGTTATCACTGAAATGGCACTCAGGCATTTTCCTGGGTCTATATCATTGGTAAGGCAATCTACAAAGGCTTGATTATGGTCACAAATTAACTGTTTCAGTAGGGCCTTTGCATCGATCTGCATCCATCGCAATGTATATCCATTACGCGAGGCTAGTTCAATATCATTTGCCAACACAATGTTTTCCTCTAACACCGTATAGGGGGAGTTAGGTGAGACTTTCAAACTCTGGGGGAAATGATCACTTATTGCAATATCATGAAGTGTATAATTAGTAAGGTAATGTGCAAAATGGGTAGACATTAAAACACAGTCGATCACTGTGTCGGAGCCCCTCCCATTAAAAGTTGGTTTGAGCTGTGGGACTTCAAAATAAAGCTCGTTTACGAATGCCAAGTTATATTTTTGCGCCACTAGATTCATCATGTCACCTTGCTTATTATGTAAAAAATGAGGCCTCAGGCCAGTGTCTTCCATACCCCAGCCACACACCTTCTCCGAGGTTTCTTTACAGAGATGGACATTAAAATCACCACCCCATATAATAAGGGTTTCCCATCTAGTATTTGCACATATTTTCTATAAGTCCTCTCCCATCTCTGTTAAAATGTTAGGAACCTCTCCTGGTGGGGTGTTATTATAAAAATTAATAATCACTAGTTGGGTCTTCTGGTCTAGGTTACTCTCAATCATTTGATAAAATGCCCTTTAGATTCAATAGGGGAAGCTTATTGGATATGTATGTACATAAACCCCCTTTCGGCCTGCTGTGTTTAGTCTGTACTGCTGGTGTATGAAATGTTTTGTATCCATTTATGTGGACAGGATTTACAAGCCAAGTTTCCTGAAGACATAAACATGAAAAATCTTCGATAAAGTTCATCCAAAGCTCATTACTGGGCTTATTAGTTAGATCCCATCCTACAATATGGGCTGTAATCCCACTTGACAGGACAGCATCTGACAACTCCATAACTTTAGAGAATCTTCTTGCACTTAACATTTCTCTCATGTTGACATGGGCTGTAGGTTTTCACTTTTACTACTGTAGTACGGCAAGGTTTAGGTGCCTGGACAAGACTGGTCGAGCCTTCCTCTACTCACCCAATGGGGTGTGCTAAATCACGGTTGCCTGCAGCAGGCTCCACAATATTGCCTTGTGATGGAACATCCCAAATATTGCAGAGGAGGGAGACCATGAAGAGCCACCAGGTACAAATTTTGAAATGGCCAATGAAGATGATAGTGGTACAGAAGAAGTAATTGACCTACGTCAAGATGTTATTAACCACTTCTTCACCTGAGTGTAAGTTTACCTTTACATATTGTTACCTTCAACAACAGAGAAACTTCTGACATAAGGAACATATCAGCTTGCAATGATAATTTGGTAGGAATGGTCAGTTAAGGAAAGTCCAAGGCAAGGATGGATCAGAGTTTCCCTACATTGACTAATGTGGTTATTGACATGGATTAAGTTTGCTTGTGCTAAGTATGTGTCCTAACTTGTCATCTGAGTCAAATGTAAAATGTGAAGTCATTAATTATCCCTTGTTGTTCTGTTACAGGGTCCTTCACCATGTCACTTTCATTTGGAGATTTCAAAGCTGTTTCATTCACAGTGAAATGTTGCTGTTAGAAAGTACAATGTAAACATGTGTTGATCCTGGGACAGACACCCACTTGGGATGGACAGATATTGCACAGAAACAACTTGCACTGTGATTGAATGGAAGTTCAGGATACTGTATGAGACCTGTTTTCTGTGTGATGTTTCCTTCAAGGCAATATGTGCCTCTTAACTTGCTAAAACCACATGTATATGTCAAGCCATAGGATGCTGTTCTTCCTTCACATTGGCTCAATCTTCCAATTTGTGTTCAGTGGACGTAGCTGTTGATGTGTCTCCTCATAGTTGACATAACTTTGTTTTAACACACCACTAAATAGTGGTTGTGTCATTGCACCAGATACTGCTACAGTGTCCTGTATTGGGCATGTACACTCAAATTGTGTTACAACCATGATGTAGAATATTGGTGTTACTGATGTAGTATTTCTATTGTGAAGGTAGGATGTATGGTTCCAACTGAGGTCATGTATCAATGATAGTTTGCCTATTTAATTTGGTCCCATGAAATATCCCTTTTCTTCCATGGTGTCAAGATTGTGGGGCATCCACCCCTAAATTGCACAGACATTGGGTTTATGCATGATCTGTGAAACCCAGTTCTGATTTAATCTAAGACTTGTTACCTACATATGTGTGTTACCAATACGTTGGGATTTTGATTTGTGTTGTTTGAATGAAATGGGTAACACATTACGTCGCTGTCATTTCTAATTTTCCTTTGCAAACAATTGTTCAAATGATTTGCCAAAATGGTGGTGGAAGATAGACGTGAAAAATGAAATGCCACAATAAATGCAAAAACAGTCTTGTAGTTTCTGTCCAAAACATTTCTATGATACAAAGTAACAGAGAGGTTTTTCAAATAAAAAGAAAATGAACTAAAAAGTCAATCATGGTGGATGAAAGTAAAGTAGTAGAGGCAAAACCAGTTTGGAGTCCAATGCACAAAATACAACTGTCGACAGAAAAGGTAAATGTGTCCCTGAAATTGTCCACAGAGTGAATGCAAACACACACTAGAGAAAATTAGGATCTGCATCTCTTGGAGGTGGTGGTTGGGGTCTTGCCATCCTCTCCTGATGGTTGGGATGACAACCCTCCGGGGATGAGTGGGGGGCACAGGTGCAGGGACTGTGGATGAATGAGCAGGCTCCCCCTGTGACAGGGTCTCCCTGTCTGTGGCTGGCAGTGGTATACTTAATCCAGATGCAGAAGGACCACAGATGGGGCATATGGTATGGGAAAGGCCCTGCACATATGGTGGTATATGTCAAAAAGCATCCCAGTCAGGGAGCTCATTTTGTCATTGTGGTTGCATATTTCCAACATGAGCTCCTTATGCACCTTATTGATTTCCCTGAGCTCAGTAATGACGTGGCACAGAACATCTTGGAACTCTTGTGCTGCTTCCAAGACTTGGTCTATGGTGGTATGGTTGATAAAGACACCCGTGGCCTCACTTTCCTGGCCCTCTGATTCCCTCCCACAATGCCTACCCCACTATCCTGTGCCTTGGAAGCAGTGTGCCCCATCCCACTGGGTCCTGGCACAACTGGAGGCAGTGTTGGCATTGTCTCAACAGCAGCCAGGACTGGGGGGCACAAGATGGAGTGATGTTCCTTTGAACACAGGAAGTGGAGGTATCCTGAGGCTAGGGTGTTATTGCAGCTGGTATGGGAGGTGTAGGTGTGGGCCGAGTGTGATTTACTGGAGCTGTCTGCCCTGACAGACCAGATGGACCAGGTTACCCCTGATCATCGGGACTTGCAGTAGTGGACTCCTCACTGAAGGCTTGGTCCTGGTCTGGAGTGGACGTGTCTTGAGTGGCAAAGGGTGGTACACTGGGCTGGGGGGGCTGGACCTGAGAAGAAAGCATACAAAATGAAATTATAATCTGGTTTGTAGCTCATATGTGTCTTTAGCTACAAATGGAGCAACCTAAAAAAGTCAAATTAGACTGATAGAATGTTTAGTCCTTTGTGTTATTTCCATTGTTTCACACACGCAGGCTGATTTACACAGATACAAACTCCGGTTATGATGTTGTAGAGATGTCCTGAAATACAATATGTCATTTCAGTAATTGTACATTACATGTACAAGAAATTCCACCCAATGTAGTGGTGAGTAGATTAGAGTATTGGGCCAATATAAGGCCTAGCAGGTTACAAAACATTTGACAAACTGTGGTTCAAAATAACACTAATACTGACATTGGTCATTATATGGACAGTGCAAAGTAAATTGTGTGTGGATACTACTTTTATTCAGCATGCAACAGCCCATGGTAGGAAATCGTGGATTTAATAGCCTATGAATTATGGGAACATTCACATAAATGTATGTAGCTATGAGAAGTGTCAACATGCTTGAGGTATACAACTGACCTTTTCATCCATAGCATGACATGGTTACTGTCAAATGCCCACATTTTTTAGATGTGTGCAAATATGGAAGTAAAGGAAGGGAGAGCAACAATATATTGCACTATTGCTTTGTAGATACAAAATCAGGGCATCAAGGTAGTTGTAGTTATCTACTGACACCATAGACAATAGCTGTTAAGAAGTGGGTTACAACTATCTATTTCAATAACTATATTGGAGATGAACACACATTTATAACATATACACACATATGGGTAAGATGTGAATAGGTGAAAATACCACTTACAAATAGTATACCTACCTGTGCAAATGGATGGAGTTTTGGACCTGTTCTTGGGAGAATAACCACATACATTGAAAGAAAGAAAGGGACTAAGCAAATGCAAGGGATGATCCAGTGGTGATTCCTGCATCCAAATGGTCTGCTGCAGTGTGATGGCAAGGGATCATGTTGTAAAATGGATGGCAGTTTATAGTTTGTTTTGCAGGTGTTCACAATTGTTCAATATACAACAGGTGTGGACTACTAGCATCCACCAATGGCCACAGCCATAGTACTATACTAAATGGGATCCGCAACGGACTACCACCGCCATCGGACTGCCGCTGGTACACTGCCAGCACGACTATATTATCTAGATAGGCTCTGCAGGATCCCTTCATCAAGACGGCACTAGTGGCATATTCATGAGCATTGGAGCCAACTATGTTGGCTGGGGATGCACCAGGCGCGATGGAGTACACTCTGTTGAGGCGGTCTTTGATTCAGCCGCAATACATCTAAATATGGTGGGCAGAACACAGTCGACTTGACAGCCTTTTCGGGTCGGCGGCCAACGTGACTTGGGGGGGTAACACTGTCAAGATCTAAATCAGGCCCTTAGTCTGCATATATCATCAGTAAATGTTGATTTGTTCTGGCTACGTCACAGTACCTCATCCAAATGCCTAACCTGACCAGGGTATTAGATGTTATTTGTAACCTTGAACATGACCACTCCGATTCTGAAGGAATTCATGGAAACATATCCAACTCTTTCATTTGATACTTTTGCATGCCCAAGGTATAAACAAGAAAGATGTGAAACTGCATTTTCAAAACATTTATTGAAATGATCATAGCCTTTTAAAGCAAATGTGAACTGCGATGATTAGACAGATGAGACACACTACTATAACAAACATTATTAAATGACGATAACAAACAATTCAACTATGTTAATTGTTACTAATGTTGCTCTGCCCCTAGCTGTCTCTAGATCCTGTGTTAAATAAAGCATATTTTTGGGGTACCCTCTGCCAGATCAATTGGGATAGTCTAACCCCCATTACTGGGTCTTATGTATCATGATACCGGTCTAAGTGTATGGGCTATCTTCCTTCGCAGGATGAAGGTCGGAGTTAGCAGGGCTGACTTTTAGTAACAATTCACAGTGGTTCCATGATAATCCAAGCATGAAGAGTTCCTCTTACCGAGTCTAGCGTGAATAATAAAACACTATCCTTATTGCATTGTGACAGAGGTGCAGAAATAGCTACTTTGTTTTTTCTACCTTAAAAGGGCTATCTCCGACGATCATAGAAGAAAAAACAAGTGCATTGTGTTGTAATTGTATGACGCTGGAACTAAATGTGCAGACTACATGGCCAAAATGCCTACCAAGAATAAATGTATATACAGCACATTCCCATGTTATTGGAAAATATGTAAACATTCATCATTAGATAAAGATGTCAGCAAAAACGGAAATCTAAAATGGAGATTAAATGCAGGCCCTACAACAATGGAAGTTGATGAGGCTCCTTAAGCGTGTGCAAATCATCAGAGTTGGATGGGGTGGGGAGGAGTGGCCTGTCCCACACAAGCACCCCTTGACTTGCATCTGCTGTTGACAGCTCTCTCCATATTTAAGTTACAGAGGTTTGAGAGCACAAAGCTGGAGCTTTGGTGTGTGCATAGTTATCATCATCAATGAATAAGGGTAGACATTATACATGTCTAAAAAAAAAGTAATAGTCACCCAAAGGACTCCCTGTATTGCTGTCAAATGAGAGGAATGTTAGGGCCAAGAGGAAGACTCCTATCGCTGGCTGCACATCTGGACAGCCGGGAAATACATGAAATCACTTCTGGGCCTGCAATCTTCTCCCTCGCCTGCTGAATTTGGAAAGTGGCACATCAGTCATTTTTGGTTGGGATTGTTTTCCCAGACCCTTCCCTACATTATGCGGGACACACAGCAAAAACGGCCAGTTGCGGGTGCAACCAAGTAGAATCTGAACTGGTATTACAGACTGCTGATAAGTACAATTTTAGCTCTCCAACTTTTCATCTAGTTCTTCACCTCACCTCTGTTTTAGCTCTGCCAATTGCTTGTCATTGTGCTACTCTCTGCCATCCTATCATCACTCATTTAGAATTTCCTCAGCCTTTTCACCCCTTCTTCAACACATCTTGCCTACCTGCTGACCTCTTCACTTGCAGCCACTATCAAATCATTCTCTTTTACCACTACCAATATCACTTCACCTCTCTTGAAACTATTTCATCTCTCTCTCTGCTCCTATGCCTCTCCACGTGCAGATCACTCACCATTCTTTCCTGCAACTTTCTAATGCCTATTCTCTTTCTGCTCTCCTTCAGTCACCCTGCAGGTTTCTCATCTCCGTCAACACTTTCACGTATCCTCTTTTATCTCTCTTTAAAACATCTTATGCTTCCTGCAGCTCTAGCTTATCCCGCAGCTCTCTCTTCCTTCTTTTCTCTTGCATCTGTCATTTTTCTTATCCCAGTTCCCATTCTGTCCTGTCACCCCATCTCCAAATCACTTTTAGCACCACAGGTTCCCGATCACCCCTGTAGTGTCTCGCCCGTGACTTAACGGGGTAGCAGGCACTACTACAGTGTGTTAATTATGAGGGGTGTTGCAGGTGCAGTCCCTCTCCTATAATGTGTTTTAGCGTAGCCCAATGGTCACGTGACATAGTTAATAAAGTGACGCCGAGCCGGAAGGCGTGGGTCTTTGGGAGTGAACTGCGAGGCGAGCGTGAGACCACCACCTCTGGCCCGAGTGCTCAATGACGCCATGCACGTGTCCGACTGTTTATTTAAAGATAAAGAAAGCCCCCAGGTAGTGCAACACCACACTGGCGACGAAGGTGGTCAACACCTACCTGCACCTGGCGAAGCGGCGCTCGGCGCTGTCGGTACGCGCGGTGCTCGTGCCTCAGCCACACCCAACTCCACGTGGCGAGGCGGCCGATCGATACCCCAACAGCGCACAGTGCTCCTGCTTCGGCCACTCCTGCAGCCGGCTCCAAGTACACGGAGCCCAACCGATTGCCGGCCGGAAGAAAATAGCCACGCACACACTCGTGGCTCAGAAACGTCGGAGTCAGGCTGCCGCACACAGAAAGCCGGTAAGACACGCCCCCTGGATTCCATTCCAAATCCATATGCCTGCCCGACTGCCGTGTGCTGCAGACGTTTAAGCCACACCTCCATCAACTCTTTTAAAGGCACACAGCCCTGATTATTTGAAGGCTGTGAGGTGACTAGCCATGCCCCCAAGCCGGTCTTAAAGAGACAGTGCACACTAATCAGCTACAGTGTTCTGCAAGCCATACGACACCAGGTAACTAAAAAAAAAACAAAGCCCTGTTACAGGCACTCCTCACCCTAGACCACCAGGAGAGTACCCCTGCACCCTTGCCTCACACTAAAGGGTAAGAGAGGACGATAAACAGAGAACACCAGCTCACAATCACACGCTGGCCTCAAGATGAACTCACTACCCCCAATTGAGCCATTCATAGTTGAAGGGGCCCCGTCTGCACAGCCTTTGCGGTGGAATGATTGGGTAGAGCGTCTGACACTTTAGATTGAAGCTACAAAGACTGAAGATGAACAGAAAAGGGCAATGCTGGTGCACCTAGGTGGGAAAGACATCCATCGTATATCCAAAACAATAACTGAGGCAGAACCAAAGACACACCTAACACTCATCGCAGCGCTCCGAGCACACTTTGCACCAATGGTCAACGTCCACTATGAGAGATTCGTAGAATCCATTGACATGTTCTACATGAGGTTGAAGGAACTGGCAACTACGTGTGCATTCTACAACGATAACTATGAGATCTGAGGCCAAATCATCCAGGGATATGCATCCTCTAGCTTGAGAGAATGAATTCTCGAGGAATCAGGGCGCTCCCTAGCGGACATCCTAACAATGGGAAGGACAAAAGAGCTGTCCAAGGCGAGAGCATCCCATATGGAAGCGGCACTCCAGACCCCAGTGAAGATAGAACAGGCGGCGGCAGTAATGCTGACCTCTTCTAAGCCAAGACCTCAGAAGTCCACGCAGTCAAAGAGAACATGCGGGAGGTGCGGAGGACTGAATCATCCTCTCTCTAGCTGTCCGGCTAAAGGAAAAAAGTGTGCAGGCTGCGGAAAACTCAACCATTTCATCAAGGTGTGCCGGTCAACAAAAGGAGCAGTAGCCCAACCACAGTGAACACTGCCAGTGATATACAGTCTTGCGGTAGTGATATGGATGATGATGAGGACGAGACACAAGTAGTTCATTCACTTTTCACCATCAGCACTGCCACACACAGACTTGAAAGGCTGCCCACATGCAAAATACAAGTGGCAGGATGTTCAGTGTTGGTCATAGTGGACACCGGAGCGTCCATTAACATTATGTCACAGGTGACGTACCAAACTTTGAAGCCACTTCCACCTCTGAAGCCGACACACATTAGGGTATTCGCATATGGTCAAGTGCAACCACTTACAATGAGAGGGAGATTCCACACCACTGTATCTCATGGGACTCAAGAAATGGAGGCATATATCTATGTAGTGGAGGAAGGCCAGCGCACTCTCCTAGGATGCCACACCACGGAAGCTTTAGGTATCGTAACGTTCGCCTTCGGGATACATGTTGAGTCCCTCAGTGACATCTTAGACTCATTTGCCCACGTTTTCGAGGGCATAGGGTGTCTAAAAAACAAAGTCACGTTGCACATTGACTGATCAGTCCAACCAATGGCTCTAAGACACCAACGAATAGCATTTCACCTCAGACCCTTAGTGGAGAGAGAGTTAGTCAAACTAGAATCGTCAGGGATCATTGAGAAGTTAGACGGACCCACACTGTGGGTGTCCCCCATTGTGGTAGCCAAGGAACCCAAACAACCAGGGGAAGTCAGAATTTGTGTGGACATGAGATTACCAAATGCAGCTATAAAAAGAGAACGACACATCACACCCACCATCTCATAGGAGAGCTGAGTGAAGCAAGATGGTTTTCAAAGCTAGACCTGAGGTCTGGATATCATCAGCTAGTCCTAGCAGAGGAGTCCAGGCACATTATGACTTTCTCCACTCATATTGGACTCTGCTGATACAAGAGGTTGAATTTTGGGATCTCAAGTGCTGCAGAAGTTTTTCAAAATACTATACGAGAGCTACTGAGAGACCTGACAGATGTCATCAATGTCAGCGATGACATTCTAATTTATGCCAAGACCATCCAGGAACACCATACTCAACTTAAGAAAGTTCTCCAAAGAATCCATGAGTCTGGTCTCACCCTTCACAAAGGGAAATGTGAATTCTTGAAAGAAAAAATACAGTTCTTCGGGCACACTTTTTCGTCAAAAGGAGTTGCTCCTGATCCCGAGAAAGTGGCAGACATAATGAACGCTCTTCCCCCAACAACTGTGACCGGGGTCCGAAGCTTCTTGGGCATGGTGAATTATTGTGGTCGCTTTATCCAAGACCTCATAACACTAACACAGCCCCTGAGGGACCTCACCAAAAACGCAACGACCTGGTACTGGGGTCCAGAGCAAAAGAACGCTTTCCAAGCAACTAAAGAGGCGCTGTCAGCGGATACCACACTGCGATTCTTTAACCCCCCCAATGAGAAATCTTCATTGCAGTGGATGCCAGTCCAACGGGGCTAGGAGCTGTTCTCCTTCAGAAAGTCCAAGCTGACGAATGGGCTCCTGTTGCATATGCGAGCAGGTCTCTGACAGATACTGAGAAAAGATATTCCCTGATTGAGTGAGAAGCGATCGCCATTCATTGGGGTGCAAACATTTTCACCTGTATGTGTACGGGCACCCGTTCCCTGTCACCACTGACCACAAACCACTAATACTGTTGTTCCAGGGCACTGCTTCCAAACCGCCCCGCGCATCGAAAAGTGGATGCTCCAATTACAGGAGTACGACTGCACGGTGGAGTATCGCCCAGGGACAAACAACCCAGCGGATTATCTCTCAAGGCACTCACGACCTGCCACCCCAGTCGAAGAGAACGAAGCCATTGAAACCGAGGAGTATGTGAGGTTTGTAGCGGAAAGGTCTTGACCTCTACCCATCTCAATGGATACAATAAGACAAGCCACGGAAGATGACAACCTCCAAAAAGCGATGCACGCGGTGAAGAATAATAGCTGGCATGCTGCACAGAAACAATGGCGGCTTTTCACCTCCGAAGCACGTGTGGTTATGGAAGGATTGCACCGAGTTCAACAGGAACTGACAGTCAGTGATGACGGATGCCTTCTCCGAGGTCACCGGTTGGTGATACTTTCCCGCCTTACTGATCGAGTAGTTCAGCCAGCGCATGCTGGTCACCAAGGGATGGTAAAAACCAAGAGCAGGCTAAGAACAAAGGTATGGTTCCAAATGATGGATGAGAAGGTTGAAGAGTTGGTACGTTCCTGCCATTGGTGTCAGGAGACCGGAGGACCTAATGCGCCTGTCCCAATAGAGACTGAGAAACGGCCTCACAAACCTTGGATATCAGTTATCTTGATTTTGGAAGCCTACCCAATGGGGATCACATGATGGTAATGATGGATGACTATTCTCATTACCCAGAGGTAGAGCAAGTCTGAACCCTGACAGCAGCTGAAGTAATCCCAAAGATGGAGAAAATATTTGCCACTCATGGATTGGTCCAAGAGGTCAAAACTGATAACGGTCCACCACTTCATGGAAATGAATTTGGAGAGTATCTGAAGTCATTGGGCATCAAACACCACAAGATCACACCCCGCTGGCCTCAAGCCAATGGAGAAGTCGAGAGATTCATGAGGACATTGAACAAAGTAGTCCGAATTGCAGTGGCAAAGAGGGAAGCGCCCAAAAAAGCTGTGTACTCTTTTCTTCGTGATTATCGAATGACACCACACTCCACTACTGGAGTAGCTCCTGGTCACCTGTTGATGGGCAGAATAGTGACAGATGTTATACCGCATCATGAATCATAGAAGCCCGTCCCTGTCAATGAAAGACAAGAATATGCTAGGAGGAAACGATCGAATGACGTGGCCAGCCGGCACCAGAGATCACGTCCATCAGATGTCCAAGTGGGAGACCATGTACTCGTTCGAGATAAGTTCCCTGGTAGCAAATTCCGATTGCCGTTCGAGGACAAACCCTGGACAGTCACGAAGCGCCAAGGATCACTGGTAGTTGCAAAAAGAGGACTGGAGCAGATTGCTCGGAATGTGTCCTGGTTTAAAAGGTTTCAACCCTCTACAGAGTCACCTAGTTCCAACTTAGAGCAAGAACTTCCTATGACAGAACCTGGGGAGCTCATGAGAGACTATGAGCCTGAGAACACCCTGACAAGCCCGAACCCAACTGATACTGACCCGATACCAGCAAGGACAGTTGATGCTCCAGTCACAAACCCGGGTGATGAGATATCGCCTACAGGATGAGCATCCCAGTCAGGACATCGGTTGAGAAGTAACCCCATGCCCTCTACGAGGCTATATGATTTTTTAATATAAGTTAAGGACCATTGTAAGTTCTGTGTTTGATGCACAACCCATTCTTCTTTGATTCGTTCGCTTGTTTGTTTTGTAATTTTGGGGAGGGATGTAGTGTCACGCCTGTGACGTGACGGGGTAGCGGGCACTACTCCAGTGTGTTAATTATGAGGGGTGTTGCAGGTGCAGCCCTTCTCCTATAATGTGTTTTAGCGTGGCCCCATGGTCATGTGACATAGTTAATAAAGTGACACCGAGCTCTTTGGGAGTGAACTGCGAAGCCAGCGTGAGACCACCACCTCCGGCCCGAGCGCTCAATGACGCCATCCACGTGTCCGACTGTTTATTTAAAGATAAAGAAAGCCACAGGTAGTGCAACACCACAACCCTGGCTGTGGAAATATCTCTGTAGGTCCAGTAACTCATTACCTCTCCGTGCACTTCCCTGTTTTTCTCATTACGAAATGAGGCTTTCATGCCTCCACAGACACTCAGAAAGCTCAAACCCATCTAGACGACAAATGTAAGACATGGACTTTCACTCCCCTTTAGGGTATATGACTTTGACTTACCTCTTCGATGCCTGTTCATTTTTGCCTTCACAGGTAAGAGCGAGGCGGCAATGAATCATCATGGATCTTGAAACTTCTGCACATACTGAAGGCCTGATTTATGAAAAGTTAGGGCCCGCTTTTGCGTCAAAAATCACGTAAAGCCCGCGCTAACTTTTCATAAATCAGGCCTTGAGAGTCATTGCTGAGCATAGAACACAGGCGGCGTAGGCGCATGGTGCATTGTACAACTGTCTTAATCAGTAAAGTTAAGTCTGCCTTGAGCTTTACAATAATCCAATAAGTGATTTGCTTGAATATGTAATGACCTGTGTGTCGTCACAGTTTATACTCAATACTTCTGTTGGGTTACATATTATTTAATCATTTTACCAGTCTGAAAAGTTTTTGTTTTGCAAGTTTACCTGAACTGGAAAAGCGGAGAAAAAGAGATAAGCTTTCGCACTCGCATAGAGCTCTGCATGAAGGACGCATTGTTTAGTACGTTCCTCCTGTAGTGGGAGTAGATTCCTTGTTGCCTAGGACAAAACCATGCAAAGTGCAAGTCAGTTTCAGCAGGTCTCCATGCCGGTGGTCTTCCGCTATATTCTTGGAAGGCGGTATGCGTTTCCTGGGCAGCACCGGTAATTTAGGCTACATGAGACATATGTGGTTGAAATCTGTTGATGTTTACTTAACAGAGGGATGGTTCATTCCCAGCTCACCTAGTGGCCATTTTTACCTTGTTTTTTGAGAAATATATTTGTTGGCTGTCAATTTATGGTCGAATTACATTTTACCATGACTTTAATGCTTGATTTTAACATTGTGTTTAATTGGTGGCTTGGGTTTTTAAATTCTGTGTATTGCACTTTTTGACTGATGTAGGTTTTAAATTGTAATGAATTTTACTATCTGTACAATAAATTCTATTCCCCCAACAACAAAAAAGAAAGGAGGGAATTTAAAAGGAGAAGTATGTACACAGAAGTATTATTGGTAGTGTCTTTTCTTCTTCATCATGAGCTATATTGTCAGATGTCTTATTTGCCCAGCAACTGCAAAAATGCATCTGAGTTGTTTTGTTTGAGCATGAAGGGGAAACATCTATTAGAGAGGAGCCACTGTTCCTTTGAATCTACTTCAGGTGCAGAAGTCATATGCCTTCTAGAAGCAGCTTGAGACAAAATACAACAAGCATTTGCAATGCAACGGGTCTCGCGTTTGCTCATGTTAGAGCTGATAGCGTTGTAAACTCCTAACCTGACTTTTTCACCTATCGGGCAAAAGTGCATTTATATAAGTAACCCAAAAAAGTGTAATCAACTATGTAAAGCGCTCAACTTCTGCCAAGCAAGATTGCGCTCGTAAATTAGAGAAAAAGAAGTCCACGAGCCCGATGGAAAACAGCGAGCCTCGCATGTTTTCTGTACTTGGTTGCTGCGCTCGAGGAGGGCTAGCCACCGGAAAAGGCATGACTTATGCATGCCTTCGACTAATGAAAGCAAGCAGATTTTATTAGGCAAGCCCACGAACCAATAAAAAACACTGACGTGAAGTTGACAGGGCTCCGAGCCCTTTTCTGAACACTAAAGAGTCTTGCTGCTATACGCATGCGCGAGCGCATGCAACGCAGGCTCGACCCTAAAAAAGGAGGGTGACCAGGTGGGGAAACATTTATTGCTTGGTGATGTGCAGATCCTCCTTAAAGAACCAGTGGCTACTGCTCTAGAAGAAGAAAGAGCAAAGAGAAGAAAACTTGTTCATGATAGTGACTAATTTTCTGACTTTTAAGTTGGTACCAACGACTCAGTTGGTGGAAAATGTATATTAAGGGGAGAAGTGTGGCAACTCTTGGAGCACTTAAGGAATAATTTAGGGATACCCAGAATTATTGCAGCCTCAATAAAATGATGAATTGTTTCCACAGTGCTCAAAACCATCGACTTTAAGCATGTTATTTCATGATAAAATAAAGTTGCTTATCCATCGTAAATGAGACGACTTGGAGCATGTTAGAAAGCCCAGATTTCTGCACAAGATGTATGTTTTGGACAATGCAGATGAAAACCTCCACACAATTTTAAAAATGATGTCATGCTGCACACATTTGTCAATCCTTAAAATTGTACTCCAAAAGATCAGGTGGACAAGAGGTTTGAAAAACCAATGAAGAGATCATAAGAATCCAATAATATGCCTCTCTGAGCAGAAACTTTTGCAGCATACACAACTCAAAGCTTGTGTATGTTTTAAAGGGTATCAGGTTTTCTAAAAAAAATAGGGGGTACTGAATCCGTTGATGATTTCTGGCTTACTCTTATGTGTCCCAAATCCATGAAAAATAAATCCACTAATGGGTCGGCATTATTTTCAAGCTTCTTTTATTGGTTGCCATGGTATTTGCAGAATTATTCAAGTGAATACAGCCAACACGTGTTCCACCCCGTTACAATACCTGTTAAGCTGTGGCTTTCTCAAGGCCAATAATTCAAACAGTGATAGTTTTTAATACAAGGATGTTTTCAATCCTGTCCTATCACCACTCATGCAAAGAAGATTAGATCAAGGGTATGTAGTCCAGAAGTGCACTGGAAAAGAAACCCCACTTATGGAGAGGTTTAATCAGGAAAACAGTGTTTTGAAATATCTAGTTAACCCATCACACCGTGTTAATGAAATAGAGGTCAATCTTGAAAGTAATGTCAGGGAATCCAATATGAGAGGGAGACATGGAGAAGAGTAGTGGAAGAAACCAGAAGAGAGAGAAAGCGGAAAGAAAGAGTCAAGTAGTTGAAGGAAAAATAGGGTGGGAGAGGTTGAAGGTTTAAGGAAACCTCCTAGTCACATGGGAGTTTTGCATGCAGCAATACTGCAGATTAAAGACCAGAAGAAATCAGCCACGCTGCTGTTACCTCAAAGTTGTAGTCTGCTGAAAAGCATAATCATCAAAAAACGGTTTATTTCTGCAACTTTCAGAGTATAATAAAGTATACTGTAGCTGGAGGGAAGAAAAACAACACAGAGGAAAAATGTTCAGGCGGTTTTCATTTTATGTTGTTACCATTCGTATTGCTGTTATTGTCAAGTCTATGGATATTGGCGTAGTCTTTTGGGCTTTTACTTCATCCCATATGAGGACAATGTTATGTTATGTAGGCATGTGGGGAGACCAAATGAGAGATAACCAGAAGCCTTTTAAATGCCTTAAAAAGTTTATGTTACAATATATGTGTGGAGACCAAATGAATGATAGCCATTTTTGTTAGGGCGCCGTCAGGTTGTTCTAACATTGTAATTGGTTCCAGCAATAATAAGTAGAAGAAAATATCAGAAAGATTTGTAACAATGGTATTGGTTTGTTCCCAAAACGGGTAGAGGCGATTACATGGGTTCTAGGCAAATATTTTACAGCCCATTTTGAGTGTTTCTTATACGCCTGAGCAGGAGCAACTGGTATTCTAAGGTGTCGCAGGTGTAGTATCCCACAGTTGGGATTCAATTGTTCGTTATTCAGATACGTATTATTATGACAATGTTTTCTACTAGCATATTCTGGTCACATTACTGGTGGTATAAAGTGGACAAGCAAACTCGTGTCAACGTTGTTGTGCTAGGAACAGATAGGCAGACTCCTGTGTCCAGAGCCCGCGCTTTATAGACCCGTAGGATAGTAGCAAGACAAAATTATACCTCACTCAAAGCTGTGTTGGGTGGTCAGTTAGCAGCCATCAGGGAAGTGACATCTACTATTGGAGGTGGGTCGGGAACCCAAAAGAAAAAGGTGCTGTTGCCAAAGTTTTAGCTCTTACCTTATTCCGTGTCAGAAAAGGGAGAAGCAAAGTCTTTGTGGTCCGTTTCGGCATCTGGCGGATGCATTACTTAAGTTATGGGCACCGTATTTAGAGGCTGGTAGTCCTATCTTCCTATTGGTAGCCTAGCGTAGAACATTCACATTTGTTGCAAAAAGGCCCGCTATCTTTGAGTGCCTAACAAGAAATTGTAATCCTCTTGTCAGTTGCATTGATAAAGTGATTTTCGAAGGTGGTCGCAGAGGTGAGGATCTCCTCATTGATGAGCACCAAGATGGGAATCACACCACGATTCTCAAAGTTATAATGATAATTGCACAGTTCTTAAATAATATGTCAGGTCCATCAAACTAAAGGAGGACAACTTGAAGAGTGTATCCTTCTGACAGTCATCTGATAAATGCATAAACCTTCCTACTATTTAATTACTGTGGAGAAAAGCCCACATTTAATCGTGACTTATGGCCAGGCCCTGTGTAGGCCAGTTACTATTGCATCTATATAAATTTCTATAAAGCAGGACTTGGGTTGGTTTAGAATCCAAGTGACTTGCTCACCGCATGTATTACTCATTAAAGGGTGCGGTCTCCAGATTCCAACGGGATCAGTTACGAGTATAGTGAGGAGAGGAAAGTGAGGGGGGAGGGCAGGACATACTACCTACTGGGGTCATCACAGAGACATTCATTCAAATACAGCAAAAGGTGTGGTTGGTATGTATACAGTGTTGATCTCATTGGTGCAAAAAAGTGTTGTGGCCACCGTCATGAGCCACATATAGGAGCACTTTTCCTCCAAGAAAGAAAGACTAAATAAATCACAAGATTCCTTTAGGTTGTGAGATCCTCTTCAGTTCCACCACTGATGGAGTTCGGCATCCTTGTTGAGACCCCTTATTGCTGTGTTGTATTTAAGATTTAACCAACTCTCACATTTTTTAGGGTAGATTACAAGTCACCACCCCTGAGATTCCTTTTGCATTCTGTAAAAGGAAAAAAGTTCTTTGATTTGAATGATATTGTTCATAATGTTCAACCAAGGGTAATCTGACGTCTGATTTTCTGGATATTGCGATAGTGCTCCTGAATCCTATGTTTAAGATGTCTTATTGTGCTCCTTAATTAGTTTTTTTTTTCACATGGACAGATTATATTGTACACTACATACATACAACCACAGTTGATCCATTCTTTGATATAGTGTTTGCATTTACTGATGATACCTATCTTTGTTTTATTGAGGCCCAATTTGCAACTTGAGCAATTCATGCAGGAGAAGAAATGCGGTCATTCTGACCCTGGCGGTCATGGACCGCCAGGGCCGGGGACCGCAGGAGCACCGCCAACAGGCTGGCGGTGCTCCCAAGGGCATTCTGACCGCGGCGGTACAGCCGCGGTCAGAGACGGAAAACCGGCGGTCTCCCGCCGGTTTTCCGCTGCCCTGGGGAATCCTCCATGGCGGCGCAGCTTGCTGCGCCGCCATGGGGATTCCGACCCCCTCACCGCCATCCTGTTCCTGGCGGTTTTCACCGCCAGGAACAGGATGGCGGTGAAGGGTGTCGTGGGGCCCCTGGGGGCCCCTGCAGTGCCCATGCAAATGGCATGGGCACTGCAGGGGTCCCCGTAAGAGGGCCCCACAAAGATTTTCAGTGTCTGCCATGCAGACACTGAAAATCGCGATGGGTGCTACTGCACCCGTCGCACCCTTCCCACTCCGCCGGCTCCATTCGGAGCCGGCTTCCTCGTGGGAAGGGGTTTCCCGCTGGGCTGGCGGGCGGCCTTCTGGCGGTCGCCCGCCAGCCCAGCGGGAAACACAGAATAACCGCGGCGGTCTTCTGACCGCGCAGCGGTATTCTGGCGGCTCCCGCGCCCGGCGGGAGTCAGAATGACCCCCAAAGAGTCTTGTTTTTTTGCTTTTGTCCATGAAGAGAGAATTACAGACTTTCTGTTTTAGGTTTGGAGCTGTTTTAAAACTTTTGCAGAAACTGTTTGGTATCCTGTTGGAGGGAATTGTGGTGTGTTAATATCTGGCAGTGTTTGCACATTGACTTCCTAACATGGTGATGGCCATTGTGATTAGTTATAATCAGTCTAGTCTGTGATTGTGCTTTCTCTGGTCCATGTGGTTCTACCAAGAGGGAGTTCCTGTCAATCCATGCTGTTTCTTGCATAATGTTGACTAGTTTTTTTCTTCACAGCCTCGGGCTTTAAGTCGATCTGTTAATTCTGTTGCTTTTATCATGTAGTCCACTATTTTGCTGCAGTTCCTCCTGATGCATTGATATTCTCCTTTAGGTGTATTATCTATGGTGCTTATTGGATGACAGCTAGATCCATTTAGAAGAGAATTTACTGCAGCTGGTTTTCTGTGAAGTTTGTTAATGAGTTTGTTGTTTTCAACATATAGGGTGAGGTCCAGGAATTCCACTTATTATTTTTAAATGGCTGAGATGACTTGTATTCCCCATCTGTTCTTGTGAAGTTCGGCAATATATTCCTTAAAGGTGTTCTGAGAACCTTGCCAGACCATCAGTATATCGGCTAACAATCTATTCCAAAGAATAATGTGATCTGTTAATCTTTCATAGTTTTCATGTCGAGGTAAATATTTCTCCATTCCTCCCATGAAGATGCAAGTATACGAGGGAGCGAATTTGGCTCCATCGCAGTCCCCTGCATTTGCAGGAAGATGGATCCATTGAATGTGAAGAAGTTGTTGCACAGGCAGAGATCAAGCATTTCAAGGATCATCTGGTTCCTCTCTAGGAAGTGTCCTGATATACTTGACAGGGCTCTCTTCACAGATTCAATACCATCAGAGTGTTTGATTGGAGTACAGAGGCTGACTATATCTATGGTGGTCAGAATGTAATCATGTTGCCAATCAATGTTATTGGTCTTGAGGAGTACACCTTTTGTGTCCCTTACATAAGATGGAAGTTTTTTCATGAATGGTTGTAGTTCATGGTCTATGTATTCTCCAAGTTTTGAACAAACTGAATCTATGCCAGCTATGATCGATCAACCCTTTAGTAGAAGCCTGCTTTTTGTATCTTGGGGAGTATGCAGAGGGTTGCCATTACTGGATGTTTAATGAACAGAGATTGTTGTATGTAGAGGGTTGCCATTACTGGATGTTTAATGAACAGAGATTGTTTTTCTTCTTGGCTAAGGAGCCCTTTATCATACCATCCGTTAAGTAAATCCAGCAGGTGTCTGTGTCTCTTCTGTTGGGTTGTTTGTGAGTTTTTTATAATATGCTGTATCATTCAGATGTCAGTAAATTTCTTTCGGGTAGTCCTCCACTTCCAGGATGACAATATTACCTCCTTTATCTTCTTCTTTGATGATGAAGCCCGATTTTGATTACGGTCTTGAAGTGCCATTTATGTGCCTGTGTTATTGATATTGGTTTGCTATCTCCGCCTTCCAGAAGAAGAGAGAAAATGACAAAGAATCTGCTCAGTTTAATGAATCTTGAACAGTCAAGTGCCATTGTCAACTTTCAACACTTATCACCCCCATACCTGTATGTTATCACACACCCTCACTCCCATTACTCCACTCCATCCCACACACTCCACCCTCACATCACATTAATCCCAATGCTAAGCCCTGCATGCTGTACCAATGCATGGACACCACTCCCAGCCCTGCATGGACACTCATCACCAAAGCATGCACAGCCTAGGGAAACTAGCATATCCACTATACACCAACATATACAAGCAAAAGCTGGCAGGGGACCAACAACCATAGAGGGGAAGGTACAGAAGTTCAAATGTCAGACACCTGGAGCATAATACATCATTTACATCCCCAGAGGTACCCCAGCCAATGTCACTGGAGAGGAGGTGCCACCACTATCCAGTCCCCAACAGAAGAGGCCCACAGTGATGACAGTAACTCTGGACTTCAGGATCGGGACGATCTACCTGGCCTATCAGGGACCACTGGACAGTCGTCACCCAAGCCCAGTCACAGACTACCACAGAGCCTCCCCATCAGGAACCCCAACACCACAGCACCCACCCAGTGCCCCCAAACCTCTGTCCCCAGGACACATCAATCAGCAGTGTGCCCACCTGTAGAGGGATCCCAGGCCACACCTCGCACACAAGACAATCAGGAACCTGGGGTCAGTGGGCACACAGTTCAGAGGACAGAGGCACAGGCCAACAGGGACACTGAGAGGACTGCTGTGCACCAGGGGGAGAACAGCACCAGGGAACCAACTCTCCAGAAGGTGTTGTGTAGCCATTTTAGCCATAACTCCATGCACGTTATTTTAACATGCTAGGCCAAGGCGCTGCGCACCTTAACCTAGATACATTTTATTCAGCTTCATTTATTATTGTTATAATAGCCACTTTTAGAGTCTTGTTTTATTTTCTGTTTATCTAACTGTTTTTGCCTAGGCCAGCACTCTGTTCTCAAACAAGACATTCTTGATCACTCTGTGCTTTTACCAAGGCCTCAGCACAGTACATTGCTGGTGAACGTGGTAGAAGTTTAGTCTCCAACATTCGTAGAAAATACATGTCCTTACGTAGGGGCATTTTCCCAGAACATCAGCTGTGTTGTTATAAAAGCACCTTGGGGGTCATTCTAACTCTGGCGGGCGGCGGAGGCCGCCCGCCAGAGTTCCCCCGACAGAACACCGCTCCGCGGTCTGAAGACCGCTGCAGTGATTCTGTGCTTCCCGCTGGGCTGGCGGGCGACCGCCAGAAGGCCGCCCGCCAGCCCAGCGGGAAACCCCTTCCCACGAGGAAGCCGGCTCCGAATGGAGCCGGCGGAGTGGGAAGGTGCGACCGTTGCACCCGTCGCGAATTTCAGTGTCTGCTAAGCAGACACTGAAATTCTTTGTGGGGCCCTCTTACGGGGGCCCCTGCAGTGCCCATGCCATTGGCATGGGCACTGCAGGGGCCCCCAGGGGCCCCATGACACCCCATACCGCCGTCCTGTTCCTGGCGGGTGAACCGCCAGGAACAGGATGGCGGTATGGGGTGTCGGAATCCCCATGGCGGCGCAGCAAGCTGCGCCGTCATGGAGGATTCCTGAGGGTAGCGGAAAACCATTGGGAGACCGCCGGTTTTCCTGTTCTGACCGCGGCCAAACCGCCGCGGTCAGAATGCCCTGCGGAGCACCGCCAGCCTGTTGGCGGTGCTCCCGCCGACCCCGGCCCCGGCGGTCCTTGACCGCCGGGGTCGGAATGACCCCCCTTGTCCCTTAAACATTAGAGGGAGATTCCAGCCAGAGAACCACAACTGTATGCTGATTGCTGAATGCTTCACTACAGATGCTAACGCAGACCGCAGCCCTTTGCTCAGGTGTGGGGGAACCTGAGGGGCAGAATTATAGCTTAACATGCTGTGCTCTATCATAGGCTAGGTAGGAGTTAGTCTAATGAATATAGTGACAATATGATAGCGCTGTTTTTATGCTTCACTCTTCTCGTCCCAATTTTAATACTGTCATGTTGTGTCATCCTGGTTATTGCAGCTCACGCTTTGCTATCTAAGATGCAGTTGTTTTATTAAACTCATTATTCAAACATATACTGCTTCTGTTTGTCATTTATATATGAGACTGAATTGTAAATGAGAGAAACGGATGAGACCTGAGTGACCATGACTGCGCTGAGAAGCCAAGTATGTAATGTGCTCGACTGTCCATTCATCCCTATCTTTGGATAGAGATGAGGCACTGCTAGTTTGCTGGAGCAAAACCCAGATTGGAGCAACAGGTGTCACACGCAGTGGGTTAGGCTTAGCCTCCCACACCATGGGCGATTCTGTGGCTGAAAATCCAGTAGTCTCATTAGAATAATGCGACATGGCACCGCCAACGTTTGGTCAGGCTCTAGTTTTCGGGTCCTCCGGAGTATCTCTGTCTCATTATATACAATGACGCCTCAATACCGTATACGGAGACGTCCGTGGTACTGAGGATTTCCACTCCAACCACGTAGGTTATCCTACTTGGGGTTGGAGGTTGTTCCAGCTTCAACTTTAAAAGGAAAAACTCCATTTGGTGTGCCTGCTCTGAACGTATAGTCTGTCTACGATGTCAAATCCACAGCAGGTACAAATAGCAGTTAATATGAGACAACCTCTGACTGCACATTTACTAGCAAATGGCATAACGGCCCAGGGGGTCCCATCACATACGTGGTGGACGCCCATCCAGCTCATAGAACAGAACTCTTCTATTCTTGGGTCACATTTCCAGCAGTTGATGGAAACACAAATACCTTTCATCATTATACACTTGCAAACGCACCTGGACAATACAGGGCATACGCGCATTTAGAAATACCATTATCTTATCAAGAACATAATAATTGGCTTGATGGCGCCCTATCCCACACAGTTTTACCAGTAAGGTTAGGTCCTCTAAGTAACAATGGTCCTAACTGACTTTTATTTGCCACATATACACCACATCCTGCAGTTGCAAATTTAGAAGTAGCTGAGGTTCGTCGCTTATATACAGAATTAATAGCGATATGTAGACGATTAGTACAATTCGTAAGGCAAACATTAAATACAAACCCAGCACGTGCTCCTCCAGCACATCCACATGCAGTCACGCCAGGTATAAACCCTGCAACTGTACATTCGATCATGGGTAATGTACCCGCCAAACGAGAGGAAACACTGTTTTGGATAGCACAAAAAATAAATGTGCTGGAGGCAGTATTTCCCCATACAGGACCTCAGGATAACCATAGAATACTAACAATGTGTTTGCCATTTGGGATGGTCCCTACAGTGGGTAACTGTAATACCTGGGGCATGGTGTTTGCGGCGCTCTATACAACTGCACATGGTACACAGACACTGGCCAATTTACCGGAGGTGTTGAAACAAATTCAAGATGATTATGGGGCTGCCCCGGCCCTGGATTTGGGGATGCAATTGATGGGCAATTTTGCCATGTTATCCTCAATTATTTGAAGTAATCTTAAAGGGGAAGTGCACATTCAGCTCCGTGACGTTCCTCAACAGGATCAGAACGTGAGCTGCCCAAGATTATCGCAGAGACCTATTCTAGCAAAAGTCAAGATAGTCTTGAGGCCAGACCAACTAAACCACAATTTCAGGGCAACTCTAATAAAGATTTTCCCAGGCAAGCTCCTGAGGGTAATAAGAAACGCTGGGATAAAAAAAAAAAACTCCTAAAAAAGGGAGGGGAGAATCTCCACGTATGGAAACCCCACAGAATTGATATAATCTCAGAAATAGAGATAATATAAAAATGCCTGATAGATATCAATATACTGATACACACCAATCTCGTTCTGTTCAGGACTCATCGGAATAACGAAACGAGAGAGGTGGGCGATCAGAGCGAAGAGTAGAGTACGTGAAACCGAGACAGGAATCACAATGCTCATCGGAGGTTTCTTTTAAAAAGGAAGTGTGGTTCTAAAAATTCTGGACCATGTAATTTACTTTGCCACAGCAGTACGATTTTAGTATCAAAAAAACGATAATGACTAGTGCACTAAGCATGAGCATTTTCGCTCAATTCCAGCAGCGTTTTCACCTCGAAAACGCCATTTTCGTCCTGCACTCGTGGCTCCCATTTTATACACGGCAGCCATTTTAAAAGTTGCCCTCACATAGGCTTATAATACAGTCAGATTTGATTCCAAGGACACGTACACCTTGATTGACTTTTCTCTGACCTGGGCAAGCTGGAACCATTGCCTCAGGCCAAACCTGTTTGGTCAGTCCCTCTCCCAGTGGCCGAATCAGATAGCATCAAGGCACACCAGGCCGTAAAACCCTTATTATCGCTCACACACCCTGCCTAATCTTGCTCACACCTGCACCTGCTCTTTTCTTCTTCTTACTTTACGAGGGGGAGGTGCCCGTTTTTATTGGGGGTCCACACTTATCTGATGTAAAATACTAGGCCTTGCCGGGTAATTTATTATGGGTTGGATGACATGAAATATGAGGTTTCATCATGACACTGTTTTTTCCTTTGTAGTGAAAACATGTGAATGACCAACCAAAATGTCAAGAATGTTTGCCTGAAGCTTAAAAAACTGTATATAAGGAAACCTGACTTTGCATTGAAACACAGTCTCCTGAGAACATACAAACCGTGCTGTTGTACTTCTAGGACGCTTGTCACTTGGTTGCAGCCAATAAATTCGATCTTTGACTTCACCTAGAAGACTCTGAGTTTCTGTGGTCTGAATCAGGAAAGTACCCGAGGTCTTTGGGTGTACCCTGGCACCGCTGGGTTACCGGATCAGTACTGGTTCTGAAAAACCCAGTACCTCAGTTGGCGCCCAACGTGGGGCGATACCAGCGGTACCGGTCCAAGCCTGAGGTCCGTGGGGAGCTTTGTGTGAAAATTCTGGAGGAAGGCCGCCACTTCATCGACCCCTGCATGTCGACGTGGTCCGAAAGTCTTTGCTGCGAGGTTCCCCGCTTCCCGACGGCTACGAAGGACTGCTGCCCTGGCTATCGCCCTGATTTGGACCCTTGATGTTTGGTAGAGCGAAACGATAAGACGAGTCTTCTGGTGACGTCATCGATATTTTCAGTTAAGTATATGTGGAGCGTCTCCCAGTCCTTAGTTGGACACTTGGTTTGGTCCTTAGTTGGACATTTGGTTTGGTATCCCTTTGGGATCACTTTGATTTGGAACTTGCAAGTACCAAAGCCGAAGGACTCGTGTATTCACGAGACTATCGTAAACGATAATCCTTTGAAGTTTGAAGCTAGACTAGTGAGCGAAGATGCCTGGTCTTAGCAGACTTGGAAATTTGTTTTGTCTTGGTTGTAAAAGGGACTCCCGGTTGGAGGACTCATGTCCGGTTCCTCCGATTGGAACTCCAACCTATGAACTATATGTGAAGCACGGAGTAGGCCCCATCACGTTTAATAAAGTATGGGTCCGCTATTCTTGGAAATAATTGAGAAAAGTTTTTTTTTTTTTCTTGTGAATATGACTTACAACTAGGATCTGCAAACGGTTCTGTAAGTAAATTGCGACGGCGCTATTTATGAAAAATGGCTAAAGCGCGCTGTATTGTGTGTACTGAGTGTTTTCTGTTTATATCTGAAATGAGCTCATTGTGTGTTTGTGGGTCTTCTTGATGTTTTCAGTTTGTTAAGTAAAATGTTGGTTAATTAATATTAAGTAGAAACTTAGAAAAAATCCAGAAATGAACCATGTGATGTGCTAACATAGCTATATGTTGCTCTTTAATTTATAGAATGAGCAATTGTGCACATATACAAAACTGCCGTTAAATGCTTAATAAATTAGAAAACACATTCAATAGATATAAATAGGCCCCCAAAAAAACGAAATTATCTATTTTTGCAAAAAAAAAAAAAAAAATACATTTACAGCATTTTTCTTAGATGCATTGTATTAGATCTTCACAGGCAAACTTTTCAGCTGCAGTATATTTGATAGGAATGTTCAAATCAGCCAGCACTTTCCCAGTTAAACACGGGTGGAATTTTGCATAACCTTCCTTTTAAATGAAAGTGGCGCAAAAATGTGACGCATTTCAAGTTAGGCTTATGCGCTTAGGCTTGTGAGTTAATGTATCCCAAATAATAGGCAAGGGATGCAGCTTGCTTTTATATGTGGAATTATCACAAAAAAAAAAAGAATAATTGGGTTCTTATTTTTTTTTTAAAGAAAATTATTAATTATGGAAAAATTATTAAAAAAATTAGTGGCTTTCAAAATCGTTTTTTAATATTTATAAAGCTTAATACCTATACTATGACCTCCTAGCATTAAAATTTAATTTAAGTTATGTTGCACCGCTAAAATGACATCTGTATGTGCAATTTTCCCTTGGCGCAGGAGCAAACAAGCTCATTTCTATAAAGTATAAGTTAATATTTTCAATGGCTGACTCATGGATTGTGTAATAGACATTCTGGTAATGCATATTATGCAAGAAAATTGTAGGATATTGATTTTTTAATGCCTAAAATATCAAAGTCGATTTTGGGCAAAAGCACTGTTTAAACTGCATTTTCTTTCATTCAGAGTACTTTTTAAAGTGTCTCAGGCTTCAGTAAATGCATACATTTAGGTTTGATATATATTTGCAGGTTGTGCCTTCTTATGATTCAATGAGTCAATGTGCCAGTACAAAGGCTTGTTTTAATATCAAGGTTGAAGGTTCTAACTTCAGCTGGGCCTACTGAGACGTTCATTCATTCGAGGTTGATGAAATATGTACCATTGCATGGGATTGCAACAAGCATTTATTCTCACAACTGGTATGTGTGTTATTAAGGTTTGTGAATTATTCACAGTAAATGTAGTTTAATAATCTGGAAATAGAGATAATTTTTTTTAGCGCCTAAAAAGGAATAATTTTTTTTTTAAATAGAGTGAATTATTGCAGGTTAGAAGGAAAATAGGAAGGCCTACTGTCTTTGACAGATTCAGAGTGGCAGAAGCTAGGAGAGCTACAGAGGCTGGCTCAAGTCACGCTGCTGAGATGCTATCTTTAGTTTTCCCATAAACAATGGAGGAGGCTGTCATGTTGACACTTGTGACCTTTTAAATTAGGGCCTTGTCTCTGTAAAATGCAGAATGACCATACCGGGCCTCTAAAAGTGGGATTTCTGGTTTCTCCAGAAGAACATCAATACAATTAAAGAACTAAGGGCCAGATGTAGCAAATTTAAAATTTGCGAGGTGCAAAGTGCGAGTCCATGCGACTCGCACTTTGCACCTCGCAAATTGGCATGCAGTACAGTGTCTCAGACACCGACTGCAACTCGCTATGGGGTCGCAATGACCCACCTCATGAATATTCATGAGGTGGGTCGCAAATTGCGGCCCCATAGCGAGTATAGGCACTCGCAAACATGGAGGCCTGCTGTAGTCAGCAGACCTCCGTGTTCGTGACTGCTTTAAATATAGCAGTTTTTTTTTTTTTAAGTGTAGCCCGTTTTCCTTAAAGGAAAACGAGCTGCACTTAAAAAAAAACCGAAACCTTTAGTTTCGGTATTTTTTCAGGGCAGGGAGTGGTCCCTTGGACCACTCCCTGCCCTGAAAAAATATTTTTGGGTCCATTCACAATTGGAAGGGGTCCCATGGGGACCCCTTCCAATTTGCGAGTGGGTTACCATCCACTTGAAGTGGATGGTAACTGCGAGTCCATTTG
This sequence comes from Pleurodeles waltl, assembly GCF_031143425.1. Taxonomy (NCBI): domain Eukaryota; kingdom Metazoa; phylum Chordata; class Amphibia; order Caudata; family Salamandridae; genus Pleurodeles; species Pleurodeles waltl. Next base: position 165,949,081 of record NC_090443.1, on the reverse strand, counting down.
CGACCGCGTACGCGGTCGCAAATGGAATTGCATCCCACTGCGAGTCGCAAATAGGAAGGGAACACCCCTTCCTATTTGCGAGTCGGAAATGCATTTTGCGAGTTGGAGCCGACTCGCAAAATGCATTTCTGAATAGCAAAGTGGCTTTTGCGCCTCGCAAACGGCGATTTTCGCCGTTTGCGAGGCGCAAACACTTTGCTACATCTGGCCCTTAATTCCAAAGGGAAAATATTTAAAAAAGGGGTTTCTTCGAAAGTCCCAACATCATGTTAAATGCTCTGCAGAACTGATACATTTGTGTCTCCGCTCTAAAAAAATAAAATTATGCCTGCTAGTTGCTTTTATTTGACAGAAAACGAAGTGTTGCATTAAGTCTTAGACAGAAAATAAGATGCAGCCCTTTTCTAAAATTTTGAAGGCTACATGCCTTAATGAGAACGATTTGCCAATTAAGACTTATTTTTCACAGTGAAAATTGTAGGTGCCAAATTAATATGGAGTGTCAGTGTAACAATTTTTACTTTTAGAAAGGTAAAACTAAGGTGGCTTGATGTTGCGAAGTAACTGACAAGAGGGTAACAGTTAAGTAATGGAAATTTATTTTCATGTATTTGGTCCTATCATGAATTGTTCTTGCTGGTCCTGTATGTTAGAAGAGAAACAGTAAAGTTATATTTGACAGCAGATTTCCATTGCCTGGTGATCTACTGTCAAAAGGAGGGTAAGGATTTTAAACCTGACAAATTAAACAGGCCCAAATATTGGGTTTTGGGCTGCAGGTTTACAGTGCATAAAGTACATGACATGGTGTTGTGTGTCACCGCTTATTCACACATGCTATTGTTTTGTCTATGCTTTTTGTGCTTGATACAGAGCAAGTATATCTGATGGCTTGACGTTTTGTGCGTTTTTATTATTTTTTTTATTTGTTTTTTGCATGTTTGTTACTGCTTTTGATACTATTACAAGCTCCCCTGCGTTGTGAGGGGATGGTCATGACGATGCCCATCGCTACGCAACAGTTGGTTGAACTTGTTCTGGTTACTAAATTCCACAGATAATGATATTTCATGCTGTGAACATAAAAGACAACACTTCACCAGTGCATGTCTATTTGGCTATAATGGTATTGAAGGAAAATAAAAAGAGATATACAGGATCAAAGTGTGTCACCTGCAGTTAGTCACGTTACTGCCCCTTCCCTTAAAGGAACAGGCAGCCCTACATTTATGTAGCCTTGATTGGACCTAAGGATGAAATTATAGATCTGTGACTCAAGGTGGCCTAATTTCTATATTACATTAGTTAATGATGTTATGTTTCCTAAGTAGCATATGATTTTGTTCCTTAAAAGAAAACCAGGTTTTCATTTTTTCCTGAAGAAGGAACTGAAACATTAGCTAGGAGTACCGTATATGGTGTAGTCACCAACGGTAGAGTTAAAATTTGTGTAACTTTGGCCTTTGTGTATCACCCGTACTCTCGGTGTTGTGTCACATGCCTGATTATCACCCAAATAATTTTTTTTGTTCTTCCTATAGATTTTTTCTTTTGTTACTTCCCCTGACCAATGTCGCATCATGCTTAGTTATTGAGATTTTAGCTATGTCCTAGTCCCATTTCTCTTTTTCGAATTCCTTTCACCAGTAAGCCCTTTTATTATTATTGATGTACTGTTCAGGTTCACATTTCCAGACTGCAGTGATGTACCAGGGACCCCCATGTCATGTATAATTCCCTTTGGTATGACCAGACTGGTTTTCAAGAATTTGCCTTAGGCCTGCTTCAATGTTTTCCAGCCTGACTGTCAGGGTAGCGATAGACTGGTTAACTGACTCAATATTATAGTAAGACAAGTTTTCCATCTCAATAGGAGATATCTTATGTTTACCTTTTTGAACATGACGAATTTTCAATGTCTATTTTAATTTGGTTTTCGGTTCCCTTCTGTTCCTGTTACTTTAATTTTTGGTGGGATCAGATGTGTCCTAATCATGCAAATATCAGGACCCTCTAGTTCTTGTCTTTTTGTTTGCACATTTGACTATTAGCCTGTGTATTGCATAGTGCACCTGATGCACAGTTTTTAAAGGAAGGTTTCTACATGTCCCTGATAATCGGTATCATGTGATTTCTCTATTGAGATGTTCTAAGATAAGGAGGAACACCTAGACTTAATCATTGAGGAAAATATGTGTTTACCCCATTAGACAATGCCACTGTGTGAGGAAATCCATTCAGATAGAATTCTCATGTAGCTATAGATGGCAGAGAATAATGGAGAGAACCCAATTAAAGATGCTAGAGACCCTGTTTTGCCCTTCTGCCTTTGTCTTTGTATTTTATGCCCATGGTGTATGGCTACTCCTTTGAAGATTGCAGACCACCTGCTTGCAGTCCCCTTGTTAAAAACCATGAACTGTTTTTGTACTAAATTGAAGGAAACTAACAACTGTGGCACATTTCCTACGTCAGTAGATTCTGCGGGTATCAAGTCATAATAACCTGCAGGACATTGATTTAAGCCTAATTCCCATCAGTGACAGCTACAGATGAAAGACGGACGTCTTGGCCCTACAGTCTCAGCACCCAGAAAGTAGCAAAGCTGGACAGCGATCACCAGCGCATGGTATCGTACTTGCTCCATCAGACGGCGTTGGACATCACAAAACCAAAGTTTCAGTGTAAAAGGATTCCTGTTGTTGATGGCAGAGCTGTTTTGAGGTTTCATTTCTCTACCTGTCATGTGCTGGTAACCTCTGACAGTGTGCAATCCCTTGAGCCCCTTGGCTGAGTTTTGGCCACACACCCCCTTTTCTTTGCTCCAACGGAAGAAGGGCAGTGCACCGGAGATTTCAAGTTTTGGAAAAAGGCACTATATTGTGGTGCCCATGAAAGAGCAGCTTGAGCGTCCTCTGACACTAAATAATGAGTGTTGGAGTCTGAAAGTGCTGCTGAGCTTGAGCTATTTCCCAATTAATGGTGCTTGGGTCTGCATGAGATGATTTGTGCCCTTGATCAATGAAGAGCACATTGTTTGTAGTGTCTGCCACAGAGGAGAGACACTGGTGCATTGCTTTAAGACATTGAGACTTTTGAGTGAGCTGTGGGTGTTTGCCAGGAGGGCACTCCAACTAAGCAGTACTTTTCTCACGAAGAGGCCTGAATTGAGAGGCCCATGCGAAAGAAAACAACAAAAGAAAATTTGATGGACAATAGAAGCCTGCCAGAGAGGCTTTTTGAACGGACTCTGGGCATAGTTGGTTTCACAAGAGGTTTCCGTGTGATTGTATAGACTAGGTGTTAGGAGACTGATTGTTTTGTTGGCATTGTTTTAAAGTACTATTCTGTTTAGTAAAAGCAGAATAAAGTCCATTTTCTGTGGAAAGAGTACCCCCTTTTCACCTTAGAGCATTGATGAGAGTCACCACTGTTCCACCTGAACATACCAAAATTACTGAAATGCAGAGGAGCCCTAAAAATGTTACTAGATAATTTTAGGATTTGCTTTTTGGTTAGGGTTGTGAAAAATTATTATTTCATTTGTAATAATGGTCACTACTTTCTCCCGTTGTCTATATGTTCTTAATAACGTGTTTTCTAGTGTCTTTTAAACATGACGTTGTCATTTATGGGTGGGATTGTTTTTCTCTACTCAATTGACTTCTGCACCCACTTCCCAACCTATGTCTTTTCCTACTATTGTTTCTTTGCACTCTTTTCACCCTTTTCCTGAACATGAGCAGGTTAGAAAATCAGAATTCGTAAGCAATTCTTTTGTACAGCTTCTGCATCAACACTAGTTAGTAGTGAACATCACTAATTGTTGGGTGTGTGATCTTATGCCACCTACTGCAGATAGAGGTATTCCTTACTTTGTCCTGCCATATGTGGCCTCTGTGTTACATCATGCATAAGGAAACCTGCACCAAGAGACGAGCTAAATACTAGGATGATGTTACAGCAACATCTCAACGACTTTAGAAACATAGACCTGGACTCAGATTAGCATGAGAATAGGTTTATTGCCTATGTAAGGGCAAAAGGAGGGTTTGTGGTTCTAAAAATTCTGGACCCATGTAATTTACTTTGCCACAGCAGTACGATTTTAGTATCAAAAGACCGATAATGACTAGTACACTAAGCATGAGCATTTTCGCTCAATTCCAGCAGCGTTTTCACCTCGAAAACGCCATTTTCGTCCTGCACTCGTGGCTCCCATTTTATACACGGCAGCCATTTTAAAAGTTGCCCTCACATAGGCTTATAATACAGTCAGATTTGATTCCAAGGACACGTACACCTTGATTGACTTTTCTCTGACCTTGGCAAGCTGGAACCATTGCCTCAGGCCAAACCTGTTTGGTCAGTCCCTCTCCCAGTGGCCGAATCAGATAGCATCAAGGCACACCAGGCCATAAAACCCTTATTATCGCTCACACACCCTGCCTAATCTTGCTCACACCTGCACCTGCTCTTTTCTTCTTCTTACTTTACGAGGGGGATGTGCCCGTTTTTATTGGGGGTCCACACTTATCTGATGTAAAATACTAGGCCTTGCCGGGTAATTTATTATGGGTTGGATGACATGAAATATGAGGTTTCATCATGACACTGTTTTTTCCTTTGTAGTGAAAACATGTGAATGACCAACCAAAATGTCAAGAATGTTTGCCTGAAGCTTAAAAAACTGTATATAAGGAAACCTGACTTTGCATTGAAACACAGTCTCCTGAGAACATACAAACCGTGCTGTTGTACTTCTAGGATGCTTGTCACTTGGTTGCAGCCAATAAATTCGATCTTTGACTTCACCTAGAAGACTCTGAGTTTCTGTGGTCTGAATCAGGAAAGTACCCGAGGTCTTTGGGTATACCCTGGCACCGCTGGGTTACCGGATCAGTACCGGTTCTGAAAAACCCAGTACCTCAGAAGAGAAACCTATCCTACAAAAACCACAATTTAAAAAGAAAGAAGTGGCAGCTGTCGCAGTTCGACATGCCACACAGGAAGAGGGTCCTCTTGAAGAACAAGAAGTGGGCACTAGCACTGCTAGATAACGCAGCAGAGGTCACAATAGTTTGCTGGAGTCTTCTGGAGCATCTGGAGGTGAAAGCAACTGATGACTTTATACAGGTAGAAACAGCTGACATGCGTGTCTCAAAGCCTGATAGGGTGTATAAGGTAACGCTACAGTTAGAAGGAGACATTGAGCGCATAATAGACGCAATCTTTTGGGATCGATTAGTAAACATATATAATGTTTTGTTGGCCAAACAAGATTGGCCACCTGAATTTGTCTGTACCTGCCCATATGGGGAAGACGTTATTAAACATTCTTTCTCGCCCCTTTTTCCAGAGGAACTCACTGAATCCTATGCCATTGATTGGACCTTGGCACAGGCACCTCCGTTATACCGCAATCACGTAGGATGGGATAAAGAATCCCACTACCATGTAATTTCTATTAAAAATCAACCCCAACCACAATCTCAGTATCCAATAAAACATGATGCAAAGGAACCTGTGAGAGAAATACTCACACAATTAGAGTACCAGGGCGTAACTGAAACCTGTGTATCCGCAATGAATAATCCATTATTCCCAGTAGCTAAACCAGACCATTCATACAGAATAGTCTTAGACTACAGACACTTAAACAGTCACACACGCACATATGCTATACAAACTCACATAGAATAGCACTAATGGACAATATAGTGCGTAAAAAATACAAGTCAACCCTGGACATTTCCAATGGTTTCTTCTGCCAGAATATAGCGCCTGAGAGTAGAGACTTAACAAGTTTCAGTGTACTAGGCTCACAGAAAAAATGATGTGGTTTACCTCAGGGCCATAAGAACAGCCCAGGACTGTTTGCAGCTCGTGTGACAGCAATTTTGCACGAGATTGACCCTGAAGCATTGTCCTATGTAGATGATATTTATCTGATGGATGATGAATTGCTACAACATTTAAGACGGGTAGCCCGCATTGTTGTCGGAGTTGCTGAATTTGGTTACAAATTCAACTTCAAAAAAACAAAAATTGCCTTCCTCAGCATCCTGTTTCTGGGATATGAGCTGTCAAGTGAAGGAAAGAGCCTAGCGCCACAATTCGTAGAAAAATGCACACAACTACAACCTCCAAATATGCTAAAAAAACTCCAATCTCTATTGGGTTTCCTAAATTTTGGCAGAATTTACATTCCAGATTATGCTACACGCATAAAACCTTTATATGATTTGATACGTCCTGATTTCTCAAGTACATTTTGGTCAATTGAACATGCACAAATTCTTAGAGAAATGCAGACAAACATGCTTGCAGCACAACATTTACACATGAGGGACAATAAAACACACTTGGTCATCAGAGTAATCACTGGTGCCATCGGTTTCACCTATGTGACATTAAATGAAGGTGAGACAGTCCCGATTGCATACAAATCACACTTATACTCAGCGGCAGAACAACGCTTTGCTCCCACTGAGAAAATCATCATTGCTGTACAAATGGCTGTCATTAAAGAATGACCCCTAGCCCAAAGAAAACGCATTATTGTCGTGTCTCCAATCCCAGCCCTGGAGGCTGTTACAAAAGCCAGCGTTCCAAACGCAAAAGCATTACATCCATGCTGGATACAATGGGCCACGTCCTTGAAAGCCACAGATGTAGACTACATTTTTGACCCAAAATTACAAACTCAAGAATTTTTGCGGTATGAACTAGAATACCCAGTTCCAGCAAATACACTGCCTATTGAATAATATCATAGAGTCATGAACAACGATGGCTCTGCACAACCTGCAATTGGCACGAAACACCAATATTCTGCTTCTTGCACTCTCGTAAGCAGCTATATGGAGGACAATAAATTCTATCCCCTACATACATTTACTCAAACCCTAGGGGATTGCACTGCACAATTGGCAGAGGTAAAAGCGCTGCTAATGCCACTGGAACATAGGGATCCTACACAGCCAACGCTGATTGTTTGTGATTCATATTACTGTCTACAGTCATTCAATGAATACCTGCATTACTGGCGCCAGAATGGGTTCAGAGATTCTAAAGGCAACACCATTAAACAAAGACTTCTGTGGGGGAAGTAGCAGATCTAAAAGAGATGCTACCAAATGTCCATGTTGTACATAAACTTGGACACCAGTGCGTTGGGATACACGTTGCTGGAAATACATTGGCTGATGAAGCCCCAAAGTCAGCAGTGGCTGTGGCTGCTGTAGCTGCAATGTCTCGTTTGAGTTTAAAACCGGACGCAGACATATGGGCTGCCGTGACAGCTACGGCTGATGGTACGCCATATCCAAAAGGGTTTCCTGACAAATATTCCTACTGAATGGGAGGTATGCTGAACGCTGAGTTTAAAATACCAGGCGTAGGGGTACGAGATATTCCCAACAGAGATATAAGATCACAATTAATTAAAGCAGCGCATGAAGGGGTAGCATTTGCCCATGCTGGTGTAGCAGCTACAATTTCAATCTTACAAGCCTGTTGTTGGTGGCCAGGTGTTATGCCATTAATTGTGTTTGACCACTGACTTTGTGTTTCACTACTGCGCATATTAGTTGTTCAGTATTCACCAGTAGCACATTACATTTTGTATTTAGGTTAGCTGCCTATTGGCTTTAACGTGGCATTAGACATTGCATTCTGTATTCAGTTTAGCTGCCTATGGGCTTTATCGTGGAGTTAGACATTGCAGTCGAGACATTGCAGGTGAGATGTGTTTTTCCACATGGTAGACCAAGCTGTGTTTTTCGTATTTTGTTCACACCTAACCCTAGCGTGATAAGGGAGTGTATATTTTGGTGTTTCCTCTCTACCCAGCCTTGGGAAGGAGTTAGCTTTGGAGACTTGTCCACTCTCCAGCTTGTTTTTTCAAGCTGTGATTAGAGGAAAGGGCCTGTTAACAGGCTTTTTCATTATAAGGGGTGTCCCTGGGCAGCAGCAAGAGCGAATTTTCCAAGACTTCAGTCAGGAGCGGACGTCAGCTGCCTGACCTCCCGTATGGGTGGACAATCTCTTTCTCGCAGTTGAACAGGAGTCATCAACTTGCAGGCATAAGAAAGATAAAGAGCAGTGATAGGCCCTACGGTGATGAATTTTTACTTTTATTCTTTGCTTTGAAGTTTTGCTATAATATAATCACATGTATTTGCTGTGTACATTGCAATTGAAAATCACTTTGAAATATTTTCCTTTCATTGCTGTGACTACTTTTAAACGTGTGCCTCCAACCTACTAATCTCTTCTCTCAGGAACCTCGTGGTGAAGTAATAATAAATGTCTTCTTCAAACTAAGAAGTGCATTCCAGTGATTGTTTTCAGCTCGGTCATTTAGGAAAGGAAAACATTTTGGCATGAGTCGTCAGTCTGGGAGTGGAGATTGGAGGTGCACAATTTAAAAGTGTAATTGTTTTTTGTTGCTTAGAGATTTAAAGGAAGCACAGCAGACCATGTTTGGAAATGCATGTAAAGTTAAACTGCGTTATGGTGCTGTCTGAAACATGGTTTCTTGTTTATCAGGACTTTCTGAGTCTTGGGATGAGTGCTTGGATAAAGCAAAAGTGTTTTCATATTTAGAAAATGTGCTTTTTGAAAGAAATGATGTTCCTTTTGTTCTTGACAGAAAGGTTTGGATACTTTTGTCTGCTTACAGAAAAATGCATGAGAGATGTAAGCAGTTAGAACATGAAAACAAGAATTTACGTGAGCAAATTAGCCAGAACAAATTGTTGCAAGATAAAACTGAAATTTATAAAGCTGTTGCAGGAGAATCTGACTTTTCCCATTCCAGTAATGAGGAGGTTAAAAAAGGTGGGGGCCAGTGTGCACCTCATGAGCAGAGTGTAGATCTCCGTGCGCAGAGCAGCCCACAGTTTTTGGCAGGAGTTGAAGTGCATTCCTTAAAAGATTACACTGAGCACGAAGTTGAGAATGTTATATTCAGACCGCTTTTGCAAAGTACGATGTGTAAAATTAATTCAGACAAGGCAGAGGTACTGTCGCAAAATGTGCAGTTTCTGGGAATTCAGTGGAATCCAGAAAATAGGCAGATGTTGTCACAGCTAAAACAAAAGATTTTAGAGTTTCTTACTATTTGCACTAAGCAAGGGGCACCGAGTTTCACAAGCTTGTTTGATTTTTGGAAACAGTATAGCCCTCATCTGCGTAAAATCTTAACACGTTGGTACAAAGTAACTAGGAAAAAACATGAGTTTGAATGGAGTGAGAAGCAGCTGCATGGTTGGCAAATAAAATAATTCAACAGACTTTAGACTTGTGCACAGTACAAGAGGGAAACACTGAGTTACATGTAAATCAGGAACAATTTGCCATTTTGTGTATGCGGCAGAAACAGGGGAGGACAAGGGTGTCCCTGGAGCTTTGGATTAGAAAACTATCTGACTTTGTGGAGCGCTGTACTCCTTTTGAAAAACAGCTTTTGACTTGCTATTGGGCTCTAGTGAATACTGAGCAAATGACATTAAATGATAACGTAATTCTGAAACCTGAACTATCAATCATGCAGTGGGTGATGAGTTCACCAGGCACAAGAGGCTAGTATCATACTTTGGATCTGGTACATACAAAACAGGGCTCAAGTAGGACCTACAGGCACTACAGCTCTACATGAATATGTGTCACAAGTCCCTTTACAGGATGAGGAGAGAGTGCAGAAGGTACCACAGGCAAAAGAGTCACCACTGAAATTGAGTGCACCATTTGAATTCTTGTCCCCTGAGGATAGAAAGCGTGTTTGTTTGACTAATGATTCACTGAAATGCATGGATACTAAAAGACAATGGAAAGCAGTATTATACAATCCAGTTACTGAAAAGTTGTTGTCTACCACAGGAGAAGGAAAAAGTAACCAATATGCAGAGTTGTACAATGTGTGTCAGACTTTAAAGCAAGAGCTGCTTGAGACGTGTAATTTTTACACTGATTCTTGGTTAAATGCCAATGGATTAGCTGTTTGGTTTTCCACATGGCTTGTACATAACTGGTTCATATATTCAGAGGATGGTGATAAAGCCAAAGTTTCAGAGACAGAAGCGGCAATACCAAATTCTCACTTGGTGGGGCTGACTAAGTGGGTGCACCAGAAATGTGGACATCTAGGAAAAAAAGCCACTTACAGGTGGGCAGAGATTAGAGAGATGCAAATTCCACTAGATTTGATAAAAACTGTGATTTTGCAGTGTCCTATTTGTCAGCACACACAATAGAGATCTGTCCCACAAACAGTCAAAGATCAGTTGGGGCGAGAAATGTTACCTGGACAGATATGGCAAATTGATCAGGTTTTAGGGGGAGTGATTGCTGCAGATTACCAAGTTGAAATCAAAGTTATTCTGATAACTAGAAGAGAAACTGATTTATTCATACACATTGGAGACAGAATTTCCCAACTTGTCATAAGTGCAGTGAACGGAGGTTTGGTAAGGAGGAGTCTGCCCCAGCCCTTCTGACAGTACAAGGAAAGGGAAGCTGTGGTGCAGCAGATAAAAACCTCAGTGCTAAGGTGTGGGTTGAATCCCCAAATGACCTTCCAGAACCTGCAGAAATCCTAACAAAGGGCCCCAATAACATCCTGCTGATTATAAAACAAGGAAAAAAGAAAGCAGGGCACATTTCAGATGACAAATGTGATTTGCAAGAAAAGTCATACTTTTTTCTTTTGCAGATCCTACTACGACTCGCTGCTGAGCATGAGTGTGCTGTGTGGTCTCCCTTCGGGGGTTTGCGTGTGGGGTCAGGGGAGGGACCGCACCCCCCAACCTGAACCTGATTGATTAAAGTACAAACCCCATGGATCCATTTTGCGCAACTGGCGCCTTCAGTTCAAGTTCTACATGGGGTCAATACAGAGTACCATTGCAACTTGTTTGATTACATTCTTCAACTGGAACTAAGCAACATTGCCAGTTAACTGTCTGTTTTTTTGTGTGGAAAGCTGACTTTCACTTACATTCCAGCAAACCTTTCAGGTGGACCGTGTACCTTTACATGAGTAGAACTCATGCTACATCAACTTGCTATCTTAGAGACACTATTCAATCAGTTATTATCTCAATCAGAGTATATAAGCTTCAGTCTTTTCATTGTAGGTGTATCTGATTTGAAAGGTTATGAGATCAATATGTTAATCCACTCCCATTGCTTTACAGTGATTGTTTTGTCATTCAAATCTGATTTGCTTATAATGTTTTAGTTTTTTTTTTTTGTTTGTTTGTTTGAAATAAGAGAAATATAAACAAAAGTCATTGGTCAGAGGGTGGATATGTTATGCCATTAATTGTGTTTGACCACTGACTTTGTGTTTCACCACTGCACATATTAGTTGTTCAGTGTTCACCAGTAGCGCATTACATTTTGTATTTAGGTTAGATGCCTATTGGCTTTAACGTGGCATTAGACATTACATTCTGTATTCAGTTTAGCTGCCTATGGGCTTTATCGTGGCATTAGACATGGCAGTCGAGACATTGCAGATGAGCTGTGTTTTTCCACATGGTAGACCAAGCTGTGTTATTCGTATTTTGTTCACTCCGAACCCTAGCGTGATAAGGGAGTGTATTTTTTGTTGTTTTCCTCCCTACCCAGCCTTGGGAAGGATCGAGCTTTGGAGACTTGGCCACTCTCCAGCTTGTTCTTTTCCAGCTGTGATTAGAGCAAAGGGCCTGTTAGCAGGCTTTTTTATTATAAGGGGTGTTCCTGGGCAGCAGCGATGGGGGATTTTCCAAGACTTCAGTCAGGAGCGGACGTCAGCTGCCTGACCTCCCATATGGGTGAAAAATCTCTTTCTCGCAGTTGAACAGGAGTCATCAACTTGCAGGCATAAGAAAGATGAAGATAGGCCCTACGGTGATGAATTTTTACTTTTATTTTTTGCTTTGAAGTTATGCTATAATATATTCACATGTATTTGCTGTGTACATTGCAATTGAGAATCACTTTGATATATTTTCCTTTCAGTGCTGTGACTACTTTTAAACGTGTGCCTCCAACCTACTAATCTCTTCTCTCAGGAACCTTGTGCTGAAGTAATAATAAATGTCTTCTTTAAAACTAAGAGTGCATTCCAGAGACTGTTTTCAGCTCAGTAGTTTAGGAAAGCAAAACAGCAGGTCTCTACAAAGAAACCAAGCAGTATGTCCTTTGCTGTGACATCTGCCAACAAATCAAAGTTTCAACTGCCAAACACCCGCCGCAGACTCCCCTCTTGATTTCAAACAAACCATTACAATGTGTGTACTTGGACCATGGCGGTCCCGTAACACCGGACAGTGCATACAAGTATATATTAGTCGATGTTGATTCTTGCTCCAGATTTTTATGGGTGTGGCCACAACGCTCGGCTGAAGCTTGGACTGTTATTAAAGATTTGTGAGTCTTTATCGGTACATATGCGGTTGCGGCTTTCCACTTGGACCAGGGCCCTGCTTTCGCCTCAAGGTCATTCAGGGGCGCCAATGGCTTCGTTGGGGGTCCAACTCCAGTACTCGTCTCTACTTCATCCCGAGGGAAATAGTGTAGTGGAGTGATTAAACTGTGTATTAAAGTGATCCTTAACAGCCAGAGACTTAGATACGGAGCGTAGTTGGCTTAATCACCTGTATGGAGTTCAGAGAGCACTTAATAATCTGCCTAGAAGGTCCCTTGGGGGTTCGTACTTCATATGAGTGCCTGTTCGGAATTCAAATGTTTGTTCTAGATCTTGATGGTCCTGGAGTGGAGGCTGCAGAAACACCTTTTGACATAAATGAACATGTCACTGTCTCACAGGAATTACAACAGTTCTGTGATGATAATTCTTTTTTCAGTGCTGCCTCCACAGGAATCAAGAATGTACCTGTAACACCTCCCGGATGGGTTCCCGGAGTCGGGGAGCTTGTACGTGAAAAGGTGCTGTGAAAAAGGAATTTGGCCCTTCCTATCGAGGACCAGTCCCAATGTTGGGGATACACGGTACTAGAACTGTAATTCTAACACCGTTGGCAGGTGCCAAAGAAAATTGTTTTGTCTCCATTGACAATGTCAAAAATACACCATATGGCCGATCCTGCACAGCAGACCAAGAGGAACATCCAGTAGTTCCTGAATCCCTCTCACTACTGGTCAAGAAGTCCCTCTACAAGTTGTTAACAGCAACCCTGACACCTCTCTGAGCTTGGGGAGGGTGGAAAATGATCTTGCATTGGTTCCACTAACATCGAACAACACAGAAATAATTGACAGATTTGACTCAACTTCAACACAAACGGATGGTGCTTTTTATTTTGTACCACCACGAGAAACACCAACTCCACCAATGACCACAGCTCCAGCTTTTGCACGAACTGCTTCTGGATATTTTGCCGACTTCAATGATTACGTCTCAGACTCATTCGCCTCTTCGACACCTGAATTGTCAAAAACATGTAAGCTAATGAACTGGCTTAAAAAACATATTTTATTTTTCCATGGAACTATCTATGGCTTTTCTTGACTGTCCTAGCTTTCCTGCTGGATTGGTTTTGTTATTACCTTTTTCTTGTTAATACATGGTCATTTTCTCCCTGAAAAATCAACAGTTGAATTGGTGGAGGAGGTCTTAAAACCAAATTTTCATCACACAAGGTCCGAAGAGACTTGTCCTTTGTGAACATTTCCACAGTACCAATTCCTGATGGGATTGTTTGGGATAAAGTAATATTTGATATATACGGTCCCACGGAAGTTATTTAAATACCATATGTGTTCAAACTATCAATGAACGATATAATAATACCAGGCATTGTTTCTGATGATTGGGATGTGAAAACAGTTGATTCTATGATGACTGAATTGCAGTATTACACTGTATTTGAAAACGAGGATGTTTATCAATCTAAAGAAAATTATGGTGATATGTTTTGCTTTAATGACTATGGGCACCATTTCATACACAGAGCAAGCAGCCTGAAAACTATTTTAAATTTTACACACTGGGAACATTGCCCGACTCCACCACAAGGGAGTTCTAAAACATATTCTGAAAAGTTTACATATTTTTCTGGGCACAATGTAAGAAATGCTGAGTGGTATTATTTTAAATTGCCACATACTATGGATATACATATACTATTGACAAATACGAAATTTATAAATTTGGCATCCTTTGTTACCCGATTGTCTATTGAACGCTATGAATATTGGCTGAAGTCAACTGACTTGAAAAGTGTTTGGGGAACTGGACATTGGCAAATTAGGGGAAAGGAAGCTTTATTTAGAGCATGCCTGATACCTGTACAAATTATATTCTTAAATGAAACAGTACAACAAACAAGTTGTTTAGGCTTAGCTAAGATTAAGGAATTAAACATGCCCAGTATACCTGCCCCTGCAAAGTTTTATAAATGGCAAAAATATACAAATGCAACTGAAGATCAACTAGACGAATGGGTCCAGATGGTACATTTTATGTGTCTCACTTAAAATTCCTGGAGGGTGGGCATTGTGGCCAATAGATACCAACGGGTGTCATCAACGTTTTATTAACTCCTCGGGGTTTTAGAACTAGTAGGCCGGACCCTCGCTATATATCATCCGAACATGCGGGTATAGTTACAACATTTAGGGGGTCATTCCAACCCTGGCGGTCGGTGTTAAAGCGGCGGCCAACCCGTCAACAGGCTGGCGGTCCAAAAAATGGAATTCTGACCCTGGCGGGAACCGCCAACACAGCCCGCCAACTTAACACTCCGACCGCCACGGCAGGACAGACAAACAGCGCGGCGGTCACCGCCAACAGGCAGGCGGCAGACAATGTACCTCCCACCCTATCACAACTCACCAATCCGCCACCTTTTCCGGGGCGGGAGCCCCGCCGATAAAAACACGGCGGAAACAGACTACGAACGGGAAAACGCTCACCTCCATGCACTCCACGAGGACAGAGAACAGCATGGAACCCGAATTAAACATCCTACCAGCTATTGTCTACCTGCTCATCTACCACGAGTACGAACTCCGGCGCAGAAGACAACGGTGAGTACTGCACCTACGACACAGGGGAGGGGGGAGGAGGAAAGGTTACGGGCACACACATATGCGACCCCTCCTCCCCCAAACTATCTACACACCAATGCAGAGCACCAAGTCACAGTGACACCACCCAAACCCACCGGAATGATGCAAAGACATAATTAAAGTGAGAAACAAAATTTATCTAAAAAATCGGTTTGTTGACGTCATGGTAAAATAGCAAAAAGAAATGTAACAAAATCAAGTAAGAACATTGCGAAACAGATAAATATAGGCAATAAGTCCTGCACAGTCACTTAAATTTCCACTGTCCGTGGGCCAAAGTGTATCAACACACGGGCAAAGCCCACACAGGAGACCTGAGTCCGTTGGAGAGAACACTGCTGGGGCATCAGATGACAAAACTACAGGCACCTCAGGGGGAAGGGAAAGGGGGTTACCTCAGCCACATGAGTCCACGACGCCAGATCCACGAAGGGCCCACCATGGCCACTGTTCCATCCTGGGGAGTGCAAAGCCACAGTCTCTCAAGTCTCTACAGTGGGTGGGCTGCCCACTGTGCCATCCTGGGGAGTGCAAAGCCACAGTCTCTCAAGTCTCTACAGTGGGTGGGTTGCCCACTCAACCATCCTGGGGAGTGCAAAGCCACAGTCTCACAAGTCTCTACAGTGGGTGGGCTGCCCACTGTGCCATCCTGGGGAGTACAAAGCCACAGTCTCTCAAGTCTCTACAGTGGGTGGGCTGCCCACTGTGCCATCCTGGGGAGTGCAAAGCCACAGTCTCTCAAGTCTCTACAGTGGGTGGGCTGCCCACTGTGCCATCCTGGGGAGTGCAAAGCCACAGTCTCTCAAGTCTCTACAGTGGGTGGGCTGCCCACTGTGCCATCCTGGGGAGTACAAAGCCACAGTCTCTCAAGTCTCTACAGTGGGTGGGCTGCCCACTGTGCCATCCTGGGGAGTGCAGACACATAGGCCATCAGGTGGATTACAGACTCCACAGGTATTGGAGGAGGCATCGTGCCCAGAGTGCAGCGTGAACACTAGCTCAACACGGATCCGGCACTGTCAATGGGCCAGCGGTGGTTGAGACGGCAGGGCCCAGCGGAGCGGTGCTTGAGATGGCAGGGCCCAGCGGAGCGGTGCTTGACAGGAAGGGCCCAGCGGAGCGGTGCTTGAGACGGCAGGGCCCAGCGGAGCGGTGCTTGAGACGGCAGGGCCCAGCGGAGCGGTGCTTGACAGGAAGGGCCCAGCGGAGCGGTGCTTGAGACGGCAGGGCCCAGCGGAGTGGTGCTTGAGACGGCAGGGCCCAGCGGAGCGGTGCTTGAGACGGCAGGGCCCAGCGGAGCGGTGCTTGACAGGAAGGGCCCAGCGGAGCGGTGCTTGAGACGGCAGGGCCCAGCGGAGCGGTGCTTGAGACGGCAGGGCCCAGCGGAGCAGTGCTTGACAGGAAGGGCCCAGCGGAGCGGTGCTTGAGACGGCAGGGCCCAGCGGAGCGGTGCTTGAGACGGCAGGGCCCAGCGGAGCGGTGCTTGACAGGAAGGGCCCAGCGGAGTGGTGCTTGAGACGGCAGGGCCCAGCGGAGCGGTGCTTGACAGGAAGGGCCCAGCGGAGCGGTGCTTGAGACGGCAGGCCCCTTCTGTGACGGAGTCCTGGGCCCGTGGGTGTCCTCCGTCACACCCGGGATGGGGCTTGTGGGGCCCTCCTGGTCCGAACCCCTGCTGGCTGACTTCTCCGCCCTGCTGCCCTTGCCCTCCTTAGATGAGGCTCTCTGGCCCTTGCCTCCCCTGGATGTTGTGGCAGGTGACGGCCCAGGACATTGCTCCTTGGGGGCAGCCATGTCAGCCTTCTCGCGGCGGCCCTTGACTTTACGGGTCCTCTTACCAGGGGGGGGCTGGCTGTCCCCTTGCTGCTGGCCGAAGTGTCAGTGCTGGGAAAGGGTGGACTCCAAAACCCATGCACAATGTTGAGACTTGAAGCAGGGCTGGTGGTGGCTGAGGTGCTCTTGGGACTCTTCCCAGATGGAGGGGGTGGGTCAGGTGGGGCAAAGAGGTTAACTGTGGAGAGGTAAAGTTTTTTAGGACCAAGGTAAAGGGTAGGTTTAGTGGTTATGGGAGTGGAGGAAGAGGATGTGGTTGTAGGAGAGTCAGGTGTGCTGTCTGTGGGTGCAGGTGCTTGTGACGTAGGCTGTGGTGAGGTGGTTGGCTGTTGGGTGGGTGGCTGCCTGCGTTTGTGTGTCTTGGAAGAGGGGGTGACAGACACAGTGGGAGAGGACACAGGGGACGTGTAAATGGCAGTGGGGGTGGTGACTGCACGTGTGCGGACTGTACTGGAGGGTGTGCTGGTGGTGGAAGTACTGGCTGATGGTGGTGTGCATGCAGGTGTGAGTGGAGACGTCACAGGGAGGGAGGAGGGAGATGAGAAGGAGGGGGACACAGAGGTTGTAGTGACTGTTGCCATGTCTGCATCTGGGTGTTGCTTGGGTGAATGCTTGTGGGATCTGTGGTGCTTATGTCTGGATGAGCTGCCCTTGGGTGTTGAGGTGTGTGCAGGCTGGTCAGATGGTGTGGATGGGATAGGCTGAGGAACAGGAGACAGAGACAGGGTGGAGGCAGTTAGTAGAGGGAGGCTGGAAACGGGGACAATGGCTGCCGTCACTGCTGAGGCCAGAGCAGTGAACGATCGTTGATGGGCAGCCTGACCCGAATTAATGCCCTCCAGGTATGCATTGCTCCGATGCACCTCCCTCTCTACCCCCTGGATGGCATTCAAAAGGGTACACTGCCCAACAATGATGGTCTGTAGGAGGTCAATGACCTCCTCACTGAGGGCAGCAGGGGTAACAGGGGCAGGGCCTGAGGTGCCTGGGGCGAAGGAGATGTCTGCCTTCTTGGGCGAGCGGGCACGGAGCGAAGGTTGAGGGGCTGCTGGGAGGGCGGAGCTGGTGCGCTGGGTGGCGGCTGTACCTGATGAGGCGGGGGTCCCGGATTTTGCCGCCACCGCTAGGGAGCTCCCATCCGAGGACGTGTCGGTGTCGCTGGTGTCACCACGGGTCCCCGTTGTGAAGCTCCCCTCGCCCTCCGTATCACTGGTGACCTCGGTGTCTGTACCATGGCCCACCAGGGCCTTGTGAGTTGCAGCTCCCTCGTGCTCCGATGCCAATTCTCCTCCGCCTGATGATGCTAATGCACACATGCACAAGAAGATAAAGAAAAAGGGTGGGGGGAGACATAAAGACAGGTTGAGTGCATGCATTGTCAACACCGTTGGCGGAGAGGACAGATACAGTAGCCTCATGCACTACGCCGCGCAATCGGGGTACACTACTCAGTACTTGTGACTAGGCCAACAGGTCAATGGACAACAAATGCGCACATGGGTAATGCTGGACCATCGATTGCTGTACTTGGCACCCTACAGAGGTTGAGGGCGGGGGCACAGGGCCATGCCTAAAGGAGGGGACTACACTACAGAAAGCGCCCTGGCCTAATGTCACCCACAGCCCTCCTCCCCCACCCAGACGCCTCCACTGCGTGTAAAGATAGCTGAATGTACTGGTACTCACCCCCTTGTGTCTGCTGTGATGTCCTCACGCGCCCATCCAAATCGGGGTAGGCCACCGCCAGGATCCGGGACATCAGGGGGGTCAATTGTCTGCTGGCACCCCTCCTACGTTGGGAGGCCATCCCCAGCAGAGACTCGGCGGTCTTCCTGGTCCCGCGGCGGATGTCCTCCCACCTCTTTCGGCAGTGGGTGCCCCGTCTGTTGTGGACCACCAGGTCCCGGACGTCCTTGGCGATGGCACGCCAAATGTCGACTTTCTGATGGGCGCTGACCTATTTGACATGTACAGGGTGGAAAAGTAAATATCATTAATTCTCTGCATGTTAGATTTGATTGCCCCCCCCCAACCTTGCCATGTGGCACATGCTCTCATCTGTCGTGCCTTGCACTCCTCATTCTCTCCCCACCCCACCATCTTACATCCACCATCCAAAACCCAGGCATAGCCCATTCAACGTGCACCCAGTGTACTTACCTGTTGGTCTGGAGGACAGTAGAGTAGCGCATACTGGGGGAGGACCCCATCCACAAGTTTCTCCGACTCTTCTGAAGTGAAGGCAGGGGCCCTTTCCCCAGTCGCAGCAGCCATTGTCTCTTCCAGACCGAGTTCACAGCAGCACTTGCAGTATAGGTCCTCTCCTGTGGATGATCAGGTCTCGAGTGATTAATCAGATAGTAAATGGCGGTCACGCCTGCGGCGGTGCGTACCGCGGCGGTTCGTACCGCTGCGGTTCGTACCGCGACCGCCGGCGCACCTCGTCATTGGCTCCTGAAACCCATAGGGTTCAATGTTAACCAATGCGGCTTGGCGCCGCGGTCTTCGACCGCCTACCGCCACGGTGTGCCACGCCAGCGCATTGACCTCACATCCCACTGTCACACTTCTCAGGTCAGGCAGCCGCCATTTCAAGGGCCCACATGGCTTAATTTCTACTGCGTCACACAGGCCTAGGCCTTGCATTGCCACTCATACAAGCCATTCAATGCATAGCGATTCGTGTACTGTGCAAGCTGTAGTTACGTACCTGTGGGTTGCTTGACTCTGTACTCCATGTTGTCCTTCCTAGGCACCGTCCGCTGGGACTTGCGAGGAGAAGGAGGAATCCTCCAGTGTACCGACCGCTGGTGGACCTGTCGACAATGGAGGAACGTCATATAATACTGCGATACCGACTTGACCGAGCCACTATACATGAACTGTGTGCCCAGCTGGAGCCAGCACTGATGTCCCCCATCCGCCAACCCACAGGAATTCCCCCTCTGGTGCAGGTTCTGTCAGTCCTCCATTTTTTGGCAAGTGGGTCTTTTCAGACAACAGTGGCCATGTCATCAGGGATGTCTCAGCCTATGTTTTCAAAGATTTTGTCCAGAGTGTTGTCTGCCCTGACGAAATACATGCAGAGCTACATTGTTTTCCCTGAGGAGGGTGATTTGGCCACTGTGAAGGGTGATTTCTATGCCCTTGGACATATCCCCAACATCATTGGTGCCGTTGATGGGACCCATGTGGCCTTAGTACCCCCAAAAGACGATGAGCAGGTGTACAGAAACAGAAAAAATTACCATTCTATGAATGTGCAGGTGGTCTGTTTGGCTGACCAGTACATCTCCCATGTAAATGCCAAGTTCCCTGGGTCAGTGCATGACGCGTATGTTATGCGAAATAGCAGCATCCCCTATGTGATGGAACAGCTACAGAGACAACGTGTGTGGCTAATAGGGGACTCTGGTTACCCCAACCTGCCGTGGCTACTGACCCCAGTGAGGAATCCACGGACCAGGGCAGAGGAACGGTACAATGAGGCCCAAGGGCGATCTAGGAGGATCATAGAAAGGACCTTCGGCCTCCTGAAGGCCAGGTTTAGGTGCCTGCATATGACAGGTGGATCCCTAATGTACTCACCAAAGAAGGTGTGCCAGATCATCGTGGCCTGCTGTATGCTTCACAATCTTGCATTGCGACGCCAGGTGCCTTTCCTGCAGGAGGATGGTCCAGATGGTGGTGTTGTAGCAGCTGTGGAGCCTGTGGAGAGTGAAGAGGAGGAAGACGACGGGGATGACACGGACAACAGGGACACAGTTATACAACAGTATTTTCAGTAGCACACAGGTAAGAATCCCCCACGCCATTTTACATTTACTTCAGGCCTCCTGCATCTCTACTTTCTGTGTTTCCCCCCAGTTCCTTTAAACTGAATTGTGACTTTCCCTTCCCTTTTCAGAGCTGTATGACCCACTGTGTGACTTCTGCTTTGTTTGCCCATGGAGTAAAGCACATTGACATTGGTATGTTGTCATCACAATGTAACTGAACATTTTTGAACCGTTATGTGTAATACATTTGTTAAGAATACAAGCAGACTCCTGAGTTTTTGAAGTGCAATTAGTGATTTATTTTAAGTGCTACATATAGGTCCATGATAGTAAAACGGTGATGGGTGGGGGTGGAGTAATGTCCATGGCAGAGTCCAGTTCTCAGTCGCACAGGTGCATTGTCCATATGCCTGTGGAAGGATGGAGCAGGGGCAGTTCAAGGTTGGACAGGGTGACAATGTGGGACAGTGGAATGACATCAGGGGGTATCTTATGCTGGCGGGGGTCTTGGCATCCTACTCTGTCTTCCTTTGTGATCTCAGGTTCCTCTTGCGGGGTGGTTGATCTTCAGCAGGAGGTGGGGTTCTGGTGGCCTGTCGTTGTGTGGGGGCCTCCTGTCCACTAGCGCCGGCGGAGGTGGTAGGCTGTTCCTGGTCCAGGCTGGTGACAGGGGCCCTTTGGGGTGCCACATGGTCCCGCAATGTGGTGACTATTTGGTTGAGGGCCAGGACGATGTTCCTGAGCTCCTCACTGAACCCCATGTACCGTTCCTCCTGCTGTGCCTGGATCTCCTGGAACCTGGCCAGTACCGTCGCCATCGTCTCCTGGGAGTGGTGGTATGCTCCCATGATGGTGGTGAGGGCCTCTTGGAGAGTCGGTTCCCTGGGCCTGTCCTCCCCCCCTGTCGCACTGCAGCCCTCCCAGTTGCCCTGTTTCCCCGGGCCTCTGTCCCCTGGACGGTGTGCCCACTACCACTGCCCCCAGGTCCCTGTTGTTGTTGGGGTGTTGGGTCAGCCTGGGTGCCCTGTAGTGGCGGACACACCGCTGATTGACCTGTCCTGGAGACAGAGGCATGGGCCCGCTGGGTGGGAGCTGTGCTGATATTCCCAGAGGGGGTTAGGTCTGCTGTGGCCTGTGTCTGTGTGTGGGGAACCGACTGTCCAGAGGTCCCCGATGGTCCGGGCTGGTCATCAGGTTCTAGGTCGACAGAGCTGCTGTCCTCACTGGGGGCCTGTTCTGGGGGTGGGATGGACAAATCTGGACCCTCCTGGCCGGTGTGTTGGCGTTCGGGCCCTGCAGGGGTAAAAGAGTATGGTTATTGCTTCTGTGTGTTCCATGGCGTGCGATTTGTGGGTGCCCTTGTCCCCCAGTGCTGGCATTCCCTTGTGGGAGGAGTTGTGAGGGTGGTTTGTGGGGGGGGATGGGTATGTGCAGTGGTCATGCATAGGTGATGGATGTCCATGGTTTGTGTTGGCATTCAGGGTTTGGTTTTGGGTTGGGTGGGTTGTGCTGGTGAGACATTGGCAGGGAGGATGTGTGCTGGGGGGTTGGGGTTGAGAGTGGGGGTGTGGGTTGGCATGCTGGTGGTTGGGGGGGGAGTAGTTGAGATTAGACTTACCAGAGTCCATTCCTCCGCCTACTCCAGCGAGGCCCGCAGGATGCAGGATGTTCAAGACCTCTTGCTCCCATGCTGTGAATTCGGGTGGAGTGGGTGGGGGTCCGCCGCCAGTCTTCTGCACAGCGATGTTGTGTCTTGAGACCATCGACCGTACCTTCCCCTGTAGGTCGTTCCAGCGCTTTCGGATGTCTTCCCGGTTTCTGGGATGCTGTCCCACAGCGTTGACCCTGTCGACGATCCTTTGCCATAGCTCCGCCTTCCTGGCTAATGTGGTGTGTTGCACCTGTGTGCCGAAGAGCTGGGGCTCTACCCTTATTATTTCCTCCACCATGACCCTGAGTTCTTGGTCCGAAAACCTGGGGTGTCTTTGGGGTGCCATGGGGTGGTGTGGATGAGGTGTGGGGTGGTGTTTGTGGTGATGTGAGTGGTGATGTGTGCGTAGATGTGGTGTGGTTGATGATGTTGGGTTCCTGTGTGTGTTGTGGTTTGCGTTCCCTGTGCTCTCTATCTGTGTATTGCGCCTTCTCTCAGAATTTCGATATGTGGGGGTTTGTGGGTGTAATGGGTGTGTGGGAGTGGTGTGTGTATGTGTATCAGGTGTGTGTATTTCGAATTGTCCAATGTGGCTGTGTTTTGTAAAGATGTGTGTATTTTGAGCGCAGCGGTGTGTACCGCCAATGGAATACCACGGTTGAAAGACCGCCGCGTGGATTCGTGGGTCGTAATGGCATGGGCTTGTTTGTGTTGGCGTGGCGGTGGAGGTTTGGTCATCTCCAGTTTTTCGCTGCCCGCTGATGAGGCGGCCTTCCGTGGATGTCGGGTTTTCGGCGGTTTGGCAGTTGGAGGTCAGAATGACCGTGGCGGTTTACCGCGGCCGCAGCGGTATGATGGCGGTCTTCCGATCGGCGGTAAGGGCCTTTTACCGCCGAGGTCAGAATGACCCCCTTAGTGTAGGGAAACGATGCCAGTAGTGGTTAAGAACCTCCTCACTAGATGCGGTTAGAGAACACCTCAGTCTCCTGTCTAATAATACTGACTTGCAGGACTTCCTGTTAGGCCCCAGGAAACACAGCAGAAAGCGTTTCTTATATGAAGTATATAATGAAATTTGGACGCTTTCCCAACAAGAAGCAGCTGCCCAATTAAGGCAAATAGACCAGAAAAATCTGAAAAAGGCATAAGCTGTTGTGGATAATGGGATTAATACCTTGTCCGACCGGATATACACTTTAAATGACATTGCCTCTTCTGCTATAGACATCATACAAACAGATATTTCTTCTTTACAACATGGACAGAGTCAGCTAAGGTCCATTATGCAGTTGGGTTGGACACTTCAAACATTGAAGGCGGGTCTCGTTCCCTGGCAGCATGTCAGTGCGAGGGAGGTATTTTCTTCCTTTAATTTAACGTGACAACAACAACTAATGGCTAAGAAAGAAGTGACTCATGTCATGTTAAACATCAAGAAATTAGAAAAGTTGCCTTTTACTGTGGCTGAAATACCATCTGATGAGTGGCTAATACATGGGGTCATCAATCTGCCTATTTCTACACTACAATTCACCTCTTGTATAAAACACATTCCGGTAGGCAGATATGAAAGGCTGGATGATAGTTACATCCATGAGGTGTGGGAGCTTCCCTTCTCATACAAATGTCTCAGTGGCATGAAAGAAGTCTTTCTTAGAGGTAGTGAATGTCAGACTTCTGTCAGCCATTCAATGGTGTGTAAACAGCTGTCCTTGCATGGGGCGTGTAGCGCTTCTGCAGCAAACATAGCCTTTTATCTGAAGAGAGTTCCAGTCCTGTTGATTGGACCTACATTCGAGGTGCTTTCAAACGGCAGCTACGTCCTCCTCAATGGTGAAGACTGTTGTGGGATGCGATACTTTATGTCGTTTCGGTCTCTAGGGTCGTTGCAGGCAGTGGGAACGTACTTCCCCCACTCACTAGGATTAAAGAGGTAGCAGACATTTGGCCTCACACTGCTACTTCAAATGTGAATTTTGACAAGTTGAGCAGACTCAAGGCTTTATTGTTTCAAAAGCATGTGGCTCTTACATCTGCAGGCAAGACCTACGCACATCAGGTGGCAAGGTCGTCAGCAGAAATACAGTTCCTTTTAAATACAAACTTTCCGAGACACTTTGGTGAACTTGTGGGATGAATATTTAATGCGTCCAGTACAACTGGAATCACACATTTCTTTAAAGCTGTTGGTTCTGGTTTCATTCACACCTTCTCCTCCATATTCGGTTTAATACAATCAGCTATCTACTCAATTTTTTCTAGTATTTTGGGGGGATTTCCAATAACTTTGTCTTTATTAGATGGCATCCTGCTGTTGCTATTTTTTATGCGCAATGGCTGTCCCGCCGCAACAAGGAGGAATGAAAGCGCTCCCATCAGCGCAGCTGTGTCGTGAACGCATGATGAAGTATTTTGGAGCAACACTCCTGGAGCAATTGGAGTGTGGCTGGTCTTTGTCATTCAGACCAGTTTTACATTGTGTGCAGCCTGTGTTTCGATGCCTCTGGTGCTCTTTCAAACACGCACTGGAAGTTTGTCTTTCTACGCAGCGCTTGCTTTCATTGGACGCTGATCTGTTAATGTTCTCGCTGAAGGTTCATTACCAGACATGCGCCTTGAGGTTGCGTTTGCTACGAGAAGCTACTTATGAGTTTCCCTCCCTGATGTTTTATTCGGCTTCATTTATCATTGTTACAATAGCCACTGTTATGGTCTTGTTTTATTTTCTGTTTATCTAACTGTTTTTGCCTAGGCCAGCACTCTGTTCTCAAACAAGACATTGTTGATCACTCTGTGCTTTTCCCAAGGCAACAGCACGGTACATTGCTGGTGAACGTGGTAGAAGTAGAAGTTTAGTCTCCAACATTCGTAGAAAACACATATCCTTACTAGGGACATTTTCCAAGAACATCAGCTGTGTTGTTATAAAAACACTTCCTTGTCCCTTACACGTTAGAGGAAGATTCCAGCCAGAGAACCATGACTGTATGCTGATTGCTAAATGCTTCACTACAGATGCTAACGCAGACTGCAGGCCTTTGCTCAGGTATGGGGGATGTCTTCCTAAGGGAACCTGAAGGGCAGAATTAGAGCTTGACATGCTGTGCTCTATCACAGCTTAAGTAGGAGTTAGTCTTATGACTATAGTGACAATATGATAGCGTTGTTTTTATGCTTCACTCTTCTCGTCACAATTTTAAAACTGTCATGTTGTGTCGTCCTGGTTATTGCACCTCACGCTTTGCAATCTAAGATGCAGTTGTTTTATTAAACTCATTATTGAAACAGATACTGCTTCTGTTTGTCACTTATATATGAGACTGAATTGTAAATGAGAGAAACTAATGAGACCTGAGTGACCACGATTTCCCTGAGAAGCCAAGTATGTAATGCGCTCGGCTGCCCATTCATCCCTATCTTTGGGTAGAGATGAGGCACTGCTAGGTAGCCGGAGCAAAACCCGGATTGGAGTGACAGGTGTCACCCCAAGTGGGTTACGCTTAGCCTCCCACACCGCGGGCGATTCTGCTGCTCAAAATCCAGTAGTCTCATTAGAATAATGAGAGCCTACGGAACAAAGGCACTCTCTGAGATCCTGGGAGCCTACCAACATTCCCAGGAAACGATGGGCCAGATCCTAGATAACCTGCAGGAGAAAAGGCAGCAGCAGGAGGGACAGTATCAGGGGATCAGGGAGGACTTGCAGGCCATTAACACCACCCTGGTCTCCATAGCAGAGGTGCTGGCAGCCATGGCCAACATCATGAGGGAGGCAGTGTCACACCAGTGGGCCCCTATCACTAGCCAGTCATCTGAACAGCCCTCCACTTCTGCTGCCGCTAGTGGCCAGGAGGCCCCGCCACAGGACCAACAGGCCACCAGCACCCCTCCCCCCGCAGAAGGTGAACCACCCCGCAAACGTTCCCTGCAAACCAGGCAGAAGCCAGAGACACTTTCCAAGACCACTGCCAGGAAATTAGACTCTCCTGATTGTTCCCCTTGTGTCCCACCTTGAATTGCCATTGCTCCCCTTCCTATGTCCCCATGGACAATGCACCTGTGCTAAAAAACAGACTGGAACAATACCCTAGACTTTTCTCCATCATCACCCCATTCCATTGCACTTTCCCCTCTATATTTTAGCACTACAATAAACACCCTTGGACAAAACTCGACTCCTAGTATTTCATGTATTGAAAATTTGTATTGATTGAAGCAGCTACAACCATTGCAAATAAACTGTACATAGAATGAGCATAGAATTAATGACCTGTTGCTGGCTGCTGTGATCACACCAGGAGAATGTGTCATATCACCAACATCTGCAAAATGTTCATCCAGGGGTAACAGTAAGTGGGAAATGCCAACATGGCAATGCCATACAGAATACAACAATAGTCATAGAAATGTAAAGTTGCACTGTCTCATCTATGTGTCATTGGAAGTACTGATGTGTCACAGACGTTCTGTTGTCCACATACTCATCCTCTGCCTCCTCATCCTCACTGTCCTCAGGGTCCACTGCTGCCACAGGGGCATCTCCAGTCTCCTCCTCCTGCAGAAATGGTAAACGCCGTCTGAGGACCAGGTTGTGCAACTTGCAGCATACCACTACTATCTGGCAGACCTTCTTGGGTGAATAGCACAAGGATCCACCTGTCAGATGGAGGCACCTGAACTTGGCCTTCAGGAGGCCAAAGGTCCTTTTAATGATCCTTCTGGTTCGCCCATGTGCCTCATTATAACGTTCTTCTACCCTTGTCCTGGCATTCCTCACAGGGGTCAGCAGCCATGATAGGTTGCAGTACCAGAGTCAACTGCAAATATTGAGGGACAAAATTTAGCCACACACTATCCTATATGGCCAACACCATAGGCATACACCAACATATACTGGAGGGAACCAGGGCTCACCTATTAGCCACACCCTGTGCCTCTGTAGTTGTGCCATCACATTTGGGATGCTGCTATTCCTCAGGACAAAGGCATCAAGCACCAACCCAGGATACTTAGCACTGACGTGGGAGATGTACTGGCCGCCAAGTGCACCATCCGCAAATTCATGGAGTGGAAACTCTTCCGATTCCTGAACACCTGTTCATTTTGGAGGGGGGGCACAAATCCAATATGTGTTCCATCAATCGCCCCTATTATTTTGGGGATATGTCCCATTGCATAGAATCCGGCATTCACAGTGGACAAATCCTCAACTTGGGGGAAAGCAATGTAGCTGCACATGTGTTTTATCAGGGCAGACAACATTCTTGTTAGCACGTTTGAGAACATTGGCTGTGACATTCCTGCCGCCAAGCCCACTGTCACTTGGAAATAACCAGTTGCCAGGAAATGGAGCACTGTTAGCACTTGCACAAGAGGGGGGATCCCAGTAGGGTGACGGATAGCAGATATATGGTCAGGCTCCAATTGGGCACACAGCTCTGTGATTGTGGCCCTGTCCAGTCTATAGGTAAGTATTATGTGCCTGTCCTCCAGTGTAGCCAATTTTACCAGGGGTCTGTACACAGGGGTATGTCTCCATCTCCTATTCATCCACAGGGTTAGGTATCTAAGGGACAGAAGAGTGAGTAGGCTGTCACAAACTGAACAATGGAGCAACAACAGCAGTCCGAAATGTGCAAACATGTTATGGGACTGTGTAATTAGTGAAGTTTGTGCCTATTTATCCTTTGATGCAGCAAACATCAATAGGGCTGTTCACCCCCCCGCAATGGTAACTACCTGTCCTGTGTGTAGGGACAGGTGGAAGTAAGGTAATGCTGCTGATATTGTGCACCGTAGAGGTAGGCGGCCGTGAACCGCCATGCAATTCATCATTGGTTAATATTGGGCCCTGTGGGGTACAGTGGCCAATGGTGATCTACGCCAGCAGTGACTGTATGCACCGCCGTGGATGTGGCTACCATTTTCTATCTGATTCCTCACTTGTTTCCTGACCTTCCGTAGGAGAGGACCTACACTGCATGTGCTGCTGTGACCTGTGTCTGGAACCTACCATGGCCCGTGTGACCGGAGAAAGGATCCCAGCCTTCACTTCTGAGGAGTTGGAGCGACTGGTGGATTGGATCCTACCCCAGTACAGACTGCTGTATGGGCCTCCAGACCAACAGGTGAGTACACCTTGGGCACAATGCATGTGGCATGAATGCATGGAGTTGTGTGTGAAGGCCTCGTGTAAGGGGGGTGGGTGGATGCCCTTTTGGCGGTGTACATGTTGTGGGCTGGGCTATGTGTGTGCCAATGGTGATGCAAACGGGTATGGTGGGCCATTTGTGTGACAGGCTGGACAGTTTGTCTAATGGTGTTCTGTCTGTATTGCCTCTGCAGGTCAGCGCCCATCAAAAGAAGGGAATATGGTGTGCCATCGCCAAGGATGTGCGGACCCTGGGGGTCTATGGCAGGCAGAGCACCCACTGTCATAAACGGTGGAAGGACTTGAGACGCTTGGCACAAAAGACCCCAGAGGCCCAGCTGGGGATGACCTCACGATGATGAAGGGGTGCTTGTCAGACCATGATTCCCCTTATGGCCCACATACTGGCGGTGGCCTACCCTGAGCTGGATGGGTGCTTGAGGGCATCACAGCAGCCACAAGGGGGTGAGTACAGTGGCTATCTTTACAACTTACGGCTGATGGGGTGGTATCTGGGTGGTGGTTGTGTGCTCTTGGGTGCCCCTAGGCCAGGCCAGACATAGCAGCGTAGGTCCTCTGGTGGCTAAGGGTTTGAATGGGAAATACTGCTTACCTAGCTTGCTAGTATTCACTTCTGGGCAGGGCTGCATGGGTCCCAGGTGTGTTGCAGTTGGCGATGTGTGCCCCTCCTCATTCCTTGTGACTAGCCATTTCATGTGTAGTGCCATACATAGGGTGTAGGCCTGTTCCCTGTGTGTGACGGTGTGACGGTGTGACGGTGCTGTGTACGCCAACAGTGGTGTTGGTGCAGTCATTGACTCTGTGTATCCTTTGTCTCTCTTCCCCCTTTCTTGTTTTGTCATCCTGTCCTTATGTGTATTAGCATCATCTGGTGGAGGAGCAGAGGCACCGGTGACAGAGGGAGCTGCATCCCACAGGACCCTGGAGGAAGAGTTCACCGATGCTGAGGGAATGAGTGGGATGGAGGGCAAGGGGAGCACCATGGCGGAGACTGGAGGGGACAATACAGACTCTGATACTTCCTCCGATGGGAGCTCCCTGGTGGTGGCAAACACCTCTGTGACCACCCCAGCTACAGGTACAGCCGCCACCCCCATACCAGCACCTCCCTCCCAGTAGGCCCTCAGTGAGTTGCCCATGCCTGCTCACCCAGGAGGGTGAGCATCTCCTTTGCCCCAGGCACCAAAGGCCCTGCCCCAGTGAGCCCTCCTGCCCTGAGGGAGGAGGCTATTGACCTCCTGAGATCCATCTCTGTAGGGCAATCAACCATTGTGAATGCCATCCAGGGGCTGGCAGCCCAGATGCAGCAATCTAATGCATTCACAGTGGATTGGCGGCACAACAGAGATCGATTCAGGCTCTGGCTTCCTCTCTGATGGCAGCCATTGTCCCTGTTTCAACAGTCCTCCCTCAAACTTCCACTTCCCAGTCCCATTCTCCTCAACCCCAACCCACCCAAGCACACAGGCGGACGAGCATGCACACAGGACAACACCCAAGAGTGTTACAGCCAAACACAAGCACCACAGTTCATCCCACAGGCACTCACACAAATACCATTCAGTTGCAGACACGACAACATCCACTAACTCCACTGTCTCCCCCTCCTCCTCCTCCTCCACCGTCTACACTCACACCTGCATGCACTAAATCAATATCCATTACCAGCATCATCACCACACCAAGCAGAACACACACCTCGCTGGCAGACACCTCCACAACATCCATGCACGCATCCCCTGTGTCCTCTCCCACCGTGTCTGTCCCCCCTCCTAAAGTACACAAATGCAAGCACTCAGCCACCCAACAGCCATCCAAATCACAACAGCATACAGCCCATGCACCTGAACCCAAATCCAGCAGACAAACACCTCCAACAACCACTCCCTCATCCTCCACTCCCATTACTCCTCCCTCCTCCCATCCCAACGTCCCTATAAAGCTTTTCCGTGCCCAACTTGACCTCTTCCCTACCCCTCACCCCGTCCTGCACATATGGGCAGGGTAGCAAGGACCCAGCCAAGCACCTCAGCCAAATAGTCCACGGGCCTAGTGGTAGCACCACCTACTTGTGGAGGTAGGTATTCCAGGGCAACAATACTGAAAGGGAAGGAGCCTGCACAAGCTGCTAAGAAGGGGAAGGAGTCTGCACCAGCTGCAAAAAAGGGGAAGGAGCCTGCACCAACTGCAAAGAAGGGGAAGGAGCCTGCACCATCAGGCAGAGGGGGGGAAGAGTCCATCTACCAGTGCCAGGAAGGGTAAGGGATCCCCAACCCATGAGCAGGATGAGAGGAGGCAATCTACACCAGCTGAAGCTGTCACCCAAACACCGCAACCACCACTAGCTGTCACAGGGCCCCCACCACCAGCCGTGGTTGTGCAGCCATCAGAGAGTGCAGGGGCTGAGCAGGAGCCTCCCCCAACCACCACCACAGTGCAGCCATTACCGCTGGCGGATGCCATATAGTCCAGCCTCCAATGGCTGCTGTGCGACCTGCCCCCACCAGAACCAGTGGGCAAGACACCCACTTGAGAGACTGTGGCCTTGCACTCCCCAGGACAAAGAGCAATGGGCATGTTGCCCCCTGCAGAACCAGTGGGCAAGACAACCACTTGAGAGACTGTGGTCTTGCACTCCCACCTACAAAGAGCAATGGGCATGTTGACCCTTCAGAACCTGTGGGCAAGACACCCACTTGAGAGACTGTGGCCTTGCGCTCCCCAGGACAAATTACAGGACATGTTGCCCCTTCCAGAACCAGTGGGCAAGACACCCACTTGAGAGACTGTGGCCTTGCACTCCCCAGGACAACGAGCAATGGGCATGTTGCCCCCTCTAGAACCAGTGGGCAAGACACCCACTTGAGAGACTGTGGCTGTGCACTCCCCAGGACAAAGCACAGGGCATGTTTCCCCCTCCAGAGCCAGTGGGCAAGACACCCGCTTGCTAGACTATGGCCTTGCACTTCCCATGGTAAAGCACAATGGGCATGTTGCTCCCCTCCTGACACTCTGGCCTTGCACTCCCCAGGACAAAGAGCAAATGGCATGTTGCCCCCTCCAGAACCAGTGGGCAAGACACCCACTTGAGAGACTGTGTCCTTGCACTCCCCAGGACAAGGAGCAATGGGCAAGTTGCCCCCTCCAGAACCAGTGGGCAAAACACCCACTTGAGAGACTGTGGCCTCGCACTCCCCAGGACAAAGCACAGGGCTTGTTGCCCCCTCCAGAACCAGTGGGCAAGACACCCACTTGAGAGACTGTAGCCTTGTACTCCCCAGGACAAAGTGCAATGGGCATGTTGCCCCCCCCCAGAACCAGTGGGCAAGACACTCACTTGAGACACTGTGGCCTTGCACTCCCCAGGACAAAGCACAGGGCATGTTGCCCACTCCAGAACCAGTGGGCAAGAGACCCACTTGAGAGACTGTGGCCTTGCGCTCCCCAGGACAAAGCACAGAACTAGTGGGCTTGTTCTCGCATGCAGTTGAGTTGCCCCCTCCCCTGAGGTGCCAGCCTAAGTGACAACTGATGAACCTGCAGTGTTCTTTCTGGATTGGTGCAGGATTCGAGTGGGGCTTGGAATGTGCCCTGTGGCCATGTAGGCCCTTTGAACTATGAACTGAGCAGTATCCCTTTTTTATACAAGTGTACAGATGTGTTTCATGGCCAAATCGGATTGTTGATTTTATGGTTGGACTTATTACAATCATTTTTGTAAATTTCTGCTGCCTTTGCATGATTCTGCAGATTTTCATGGTCAAATTGTTTTTGTAACGCATATGGTTGTGTGTGTGGTGTGTGTATGTCGGATGTGTGTGGTGCTTGTGTGTGTCACTCTCGTTTTTCCTCCCACCATCCCTTATGTGCTAGGCGGCTGTCCTCACCATTGTCGTCTTCACTGGCACTGGTGTTCCAGGTGGAGCATAACGTAAAAGATCATCAGAAAAAATTGCAGTTCGGGTTCCATGCGGTGTGGTTCTTCCCTGTCTCTCCAGTGCTGAGTCCTTTCAATTCTGTGATGTGTTTCTGCCAGGCTTTTGATGGCATTGGTACCGTCCCGGAAAAGGTGGCAGAATCGTGTATCTTAAAATGGCGGGTGGTACTATGGCGGTCATTCTGACCCTGGCGGTCATGGACCGCCAGGGCCGGGGACCGCGGGAGCACCGCCAACAGGCTGGCGGTGCTCCCAAGGGCATTCTGACCGCGGCGGTATGGCCGCTGTCAGAGACGGAAAACCGGCGGTCTCCCGGCGGTTTTCCGCTGCCCTGTGGAATCCTCCATGGCGGCGCAGTTTGCTGCGCCGCCATGGGGATTCCGACCCCCTCACCGCCATCCTGTTCCTGGCGGTTTTGACCGCCAGGAACAGGATGGCGGTGAGGGGTGTCGTGGGGCCCCTGGGGGCCCCTGCAGTGCCCATGCCAATGGCATGGGCACTGCAGGGGCCACCGTAAGAGGGCCCCACAAAGAGTTTCAGTGTCTGCCATGCAGACACTGAAAATCGCGACTGGTGCTACTGCACCCGTCGCACCCTTCCCACTCCGCCGGCTCCATTCGGAGCCGGCTTCCTCGTGGGAAGGGGTTTCCCGCTGGGCTGGCGGGCGGCCTTCTGGCGGTCGCCCGCCAGCCCAGCGGGAAACACAGAATAACCGCAGCGGTCTTCTGACCGCGCAGCAGTATTCTGGCGGCTCCCGCCGGCACCGCGGTTACCGCGGCCGGCGGGAGTCAGAATGACCCCCTATGTCTTCTGCCTGACTGTAGGCGGCTACCACCGTGGTGACTGCTGCTTCTGCCCTGGCGGTCGGTGTGGTACGTTGACTGTCTATCGGAGACATCACTGCCATGGTCATATTTTGGCATTACTTACCACCAGCCTGTTGGCGGTATTACTGCTACTTTATCACCGACCTCCAAGGTCGTAATAGGGGCCTAGATGTATGGCCCCTCCATATGTGCAAACATTTAAGCATTCATAGAAAAATCTGCTGTACTCTGGATGTCTTACAACATTATGTGAAAGAGGAGTGAATTCAGATTGTTCAGGAGCACATTTGAGCAACATCATTTCCAATGCCCTAGCTGACCACAAATGAAACATGCGAACCAGCAAACCCTGCTTCTTCTCCACTTCCTTCCAATTTCAACAGAGTATACTCTTACATGGCCAATAAACATAATCAGACTTCACGTTTCAGAAATTTGGAAACACGCTAACACAGTCTGACCTGACTGGGGAGTCAGGAACTAGCTGTTCTCCATTCAAACTTCCCATAGGGAATTCTTTTTTCCCTTTAGTGCCTGGGACTGTTGTGTGGATTCCAATCTAGCCTTGATCACTGTCTCTTTCCAAGTGATTTACAGGCCATAAGCTTTTTCTTACACACAAATGCTCTGCCAAACACAGAATGTAATACAAACATACACAAGAATGTTGTGTGCTCGTCTTATGAGCTGCCATGTTGGTGCTGATAATGGTGGTAGTGATGATAGTGACAGGAGTATTGGTGGATAGAAGTAGGAATGATGGAGGGGAATAGTGCATATTGATCCCAGGTGTTGTGCATACTTTACCAGAGTTGGAGGGGCAAGGGCATTTACAAATCAGGGTGTGTTAGGTATACTTCTCCAGAGCAGAGAAAAACAAGAGATTGGTGAACTCTGCGACCTGCACGGGCAGTCTAGTCACGTGAATTAAGATTTCTGGGCTCTAAAGGATTGAATTTGGCTCACCCTGGTGAACCCAGATGGAAGATTTCAGTTGGGAAATGAAGACTGCCAAGGCATAGGCAGAAGAGATTATTTGGGCAGAAGTCAGTACGTCAGGAAAAATTCTCTCACATTAATGTCACTCATTGGTGAACTTTTGGATAATGGGTTATTCTCGTAGGCATCATCCTGCTCTGTATTAAAGTCTTCAGAAGGTGTGCCTCTTGTGTCTATAGATGGAACCTGTGCAGGGTCCAACTTTGCTAAGGAGAAGGGCTTGTGAAGGTGCTTGAGCTTACAAGTAACTTTACCAGTTTTGCCAGAGCTAGTGGATGGACACGTCACTTCAGCAGAAGGGATAGACAGGAAATCTTTATGTGGGAAACACTGAGCAGAGGTCAGTTTCTGGGTTGCATCTTCAACCAGGACTGTAGGCAAGCACTGGAATCTTCTATGACTTGGTGCAAAGGAATCAAAAGCAAGAGTGGCTGACTGCATTGTACACTCTCCTGGGCACACAATACAATAATGTAGGTCTCCCAATGAAAACAAGCAGTACAGAGTCGAGTGATTTTAGAAGAAAGGGAGTGGGACATGCTTTCAGCACTATACTTTTTTCTATTCTTGTTTGTTTTTACTTTAAATGGGTACAGTATAATAGATCTTTTAGGAAGGCTCTAAATTGCCAAATTTCTCTCTGCCATAACATGGATTACTTTATTTACTTTTTAGCACAAGTTAGTAAATCAGGACAAAAAGCTTCTGCACACTGTGACAGGGCTGCACCAGTGCAACTCACAACAATAATCACCAAGTCATCATTGATCGAGTACCGTTGTAGGCATGGTCCAATGAAAGATGACAGCCATCCCAAAAAGAGTATGATTTGAAACCCCAGGGCAAGATGGAAGACACTGCAAGCCTTGACAAATGATCCGTAATGACAAGAACACGGAGACTGGAAGAGACTCAAGAGCAAGAACAAAGAGTAAGAAGGAACTGAGTAGTTAATTACAGCAGCAGCTGCAAACCTCAAGGGGAGGGGTGGGCTGAGGGGGGAGGACTGGGGCTACAGAATAATAATCATTTTAAAAAACCTACCTGTGCTGCTGCTGCTGTCGGCCGCCTCTCTCCTCTTCTCTCTCGATTGTGATGGTGTCCAAGCAGTCCATGGGACACCGGCACAAGTTTCCCACGTAATCCTGGTGCTGCTCTCATGAATGAATCCAGGCTCTGGCCTCCTCTCTGATGGCAGCCATTGCCCCTGTTTCTAGCCTCCCCTCTCCAACTTCCTCTACACAATCCCACTCCCCTCAACCCCAACCTGTTCCAAGCACACAGTCAGACGAGCAGGCACCCAGGACAACATACAAGAGTGGACATGGCAAACAATCACCACACTTCATCCCACAGGCACGCACACAGACACCATCCAGATGCAGACATACCAACATCCACTACCTCCACTGTGGCCCCCTCCTCCTCATCCTTCACCTCCCTTCCAGTTGCGTCTACACTTACACCTGCACACACCACATCCTCATCCACTACCAACATCACCAGCACACCTATCAGCACACGCCCCTCACTGGCAGTCACGACCCCCACTTCCATGCACATGTCCCCTGTGTCCTCTCCCACTGTGTCTGTGCCCCCTCCTCCCAAAGTACATAAACGCAAGCACTCAGACACCCAACAGCTTTGCACCTCACAACAGCATCCCGCTCATGCACCTGCACCCAAATACAGCAGACACCTCCTCCAACCACTCCCTGTTCCTCTACTATCAAACCATCTCCCTCTTCCCGCCCCTATGTCCCTAAGAATCCTTTTCTCTCCACCTCTGACCTTTTCCCTAGCCCTCCCCCGTCCCTCACGTCAGGCCAGGGTGGTCATAACCCAGGCAAGCACCTCAGCCACCCAGTCCAGGTGCACAATAGTGTCCACAGCTACTCCAGGTGGGAGAGGATCCCGGGCACCAGGCAGCCACACTGACAGGGTGCCTGCACCAAGTGCTGTAAGGAAGGGCAAGGAGGTACCCCCAGCTGCTGCAAGGAAGGTCAAGAAGGCACCCCCAGCTGCTGCAAAGAAGTGCAAGGAGGCACCCCCAGCTGGTAAAAGGAAGGGCAAGGAGCAATCCCCGGCTGCTGCCAAAAGGAGCAAGGAGCCATCCCCAGCTGCTGGCAGTAAGGGCAAGGGGCCTGCACCAGCAAATAAAAAGTACAGGAGGCCTAGTGCTGGGATTCAGTCAGAGCCCCCACCACCAACCCTGGTGGTGCAACCATCCGATGCTGCAGGGGGTGGGCTGGAGCCTCCCCTCACCACTGCTAGCACCTCCACCAGCACTGCCACCAGCACCACTGCCCGCAACAACGGCCCCAGTGGGATGCAATCCGAGGCTGCAGGGGAGGGGCTGGAGCCTCCCCCTACCACTGCCAGCACCAACACCTGCACAACTGCCAGCAGCAGCAGCAGCCCCAGTGAGCAGCCATCCGAGGCTGCAGGGGAAGGGCTGGAGCCTCCCCCCACCACCGCCCGCACTGACACCAGCACCACTGCCAGCAGCAGCAGCCCCACTTGACAGCTGTCCAAGGCTGCAGGGGAAGGGCTGGAGCCTCCCCCCACCACTGCCAGCAGCAGCAGCAGCCCCAGTGGGTAGCCGTCTGAGGCTGCATGGGAAGGGCTGGAGCCTCCCCCCACCACTGCCAGCACTGACACCTGCATCACTGCCAGCACCAACACCAGCACCACTGCCGGCAGCAGCAGCCCCAGTGGGCAGTTGTCCGAGGCTGCAGGGAAAGGGCTGGAGCCTCCCCCCACCACTGCCAGCACCAACACCAGCACCACTGCCAGCACCAACACCTGCACCACTGCCAGCTCCGACACCAGCACCACTGCCGGCAGCAGCAGCCCCAGTGGGCAGCCGTCCAAGGCTGCAGGGAAAGGGCTGGAGCCTCCCCCCACCACTGCCAGCACTGCCACCAGCACCACTGCCAGCACCGCCACCAGCACCACTGCCAGCAGCAGCAGCCCCAGTGGGAAGCCCTCCGAGGCTGCAGGGGAAGGGCTGGAGCCTCCCCCCCACTACTGCCAGCACTGACAACTGCACTGCCACCACTGAGCAGCCATCACCGCCGGCAGACAGTGTGTAGTCCTGCATCCATGGGCTGTTGTGCGGCCTGGCCCCTGCAAATCCTGTGGGTCTGACACCCAGGTGAGAGACTGTGACCTTGCACTCCCCACGATCTGCATCACAAGGCACAATACCCCCTCCAGAACCAGTGGAGAAGCCATCCACTCACCACATCCTTCCCAGGATGAAGCTCAATGGGTACAATGCCCCCTCCGGAACCAGTGGAAGAAGCCATCCACCCACCCATCCTTCCCAGGATGAAGCTTACTGGGCACAATGCCCCCTCCAGAACCAGTGGAGAAGCCGTCCATTCACCCCATCCTTCCCAGGATGAAGCTCACTGGGCTCCAGAACCAGTGGAAGTAGTCACCAACTCGATAGACTGTGGCCTTGCACTCCCCAAGACAGAGTGATGGGCATGTTGCCCCCTGCAGGACCAGTGGCGTTGTACCATCTTCAGGGTGAGGTGCCCCCCCATTCTCTGTCCCGCTGAGTTTCCTGTCTATTTTCGACCTGATGCCCCTGCAGTGTTCTCTCCGTGTTGTTGCAGGAGTGAGGTTGGGCCTTGGACTTTGTGATGTGGCCCTGTGGCCCACGGACATTGAGGACTGGGCAGTGTCCCTTGCATTGTAAATATGTATATACTTTCTGATTTGGATGCACAAAATTTCACCCATATTTATCTTATTACAGCCTTTTTACACTATAGTAGTTGTCCTTGCATTATTCCTGAGGGGCACGGGGTGTATGTTATGTTACTGCATCTGGTTGTGTGTGTGGTGTTGGGGGTGGGGTTGTTGCATGTGTGTGTGTCGCTCTCTTTTTCCTCCCCCATCCCCTGTGTGCTAGGCAGCTGTACTCACTGTGGTCGTCTTCCACAGCTTGTCACGTACAGATGATCACTGTGACATCAGGGACAGTATTAAGATTTCTGCTACATAAGTCCCCCCTCTGATGGTGAATCAAGTCATCACATGACACTTCAGTCTCTCATTTGCAATGAGACAGCTCAAAATTTCTGAGATCGTTCCATGAAAGATCTTGAGGACTCCTCTATCTGTCTTATATCACTGTAATATAGGCATTGTCTAGTCTTCATCCTAAGTGCCCCTTCTCTTTCTCCTCACCTTGCTCTCACTTCCTTCATCTTCTTGTACAATTTGAATAGACCAAATGCACCTAAGATACTCAAAGCAACCACCAATATCAGTCTCAGGATACTTTCAACAAGTCCTCTTCCGTAGCCCCTAAACCACTTTCCTTCTGCTGATAAACCACTAGTTATTACTTAAGATGATTTTGTAAAACCATTGATCGAACAGCATCCATTTCTGTGTAAATAACAAGAAGGCATCTGCAGTATCTGTAGAAAGTTTATATACAATAGTTGACAACTTCATTATCTTGTGATCATTCAGGATAACACCCACTGATGGAAATATGGCACCAAAAATATCATCTACTATCTCTAAAGCATTGGCATTTCTTTTGACTTGGGTGTTTGACTTCTCATCACAAAAATGATCATTGAAATTCTACACGTGATAAATGTTCTGAAAGACTTCTCCTAGATAACATGTACCATACCAACCTGTCAGTAGTAAGTAGTAGGCATTTTTTACACAAATGAAATAAACACCTGCTATGGTGGGATCTTGTCCATTCCACATAAAAGTCCTAACACTTTTAACTAAAAACACCTGTCTACATTTACTAGTCCCTACAAAAATTGTGCCCGTTTTATTTAGGTCTATATACACATAGCAACACAAAAGGATGATGGACGGAGTGTTGAAACTTTTCAAACAGTCACGCCCAGTCACAGATCTGGGTTTAATCCATCGTTCTTCTGCTCACCATGCCACCCCAGTTTGGACCCAGCCATACGGAAATCAGTCTTGACCCTGTTCCCCACGGGAGCAGTCCAGCCCGAACTGCCAGGCCAGGTCCTCCCTGGACCGGAAAATAGCATCCTGGGACCGGTTTCAGGACATCACCCTTCATCAGCCAGGCTAGATTTAATCCATTGGCACAGTGAGCAAGGGACCCACGTCTGGGCATACCCTTCCCACTAAGGGCAACTTTAGCAACACAAAAGTATGATGGACGAAGTGTTGAAACTTTTCAAACACTCACCCCCAGTCACAGATCTGGGTTTAATCCATCGTTCTTCTCCTCACCATGCCACCCCAGAACGATGGATTAAACCCAGATCTGTGACTGGTTGTGGTCCCTTAACTTTGCGTGACAGATTTAGATGCATTCTATTTGCTGTACATTCTTGTTACAGATTCCTATGGATGTGACCACCGAGATCGGCTGATGCTTGCACTGTTATTAAAGATGTGCAAGTCTATATCTGGACGTTTGCAGTCACTGCATTCCATTCTGACCAGGGACCCTGCTTTTACCTCTGAGACTAACAGGGAAACTATGGGAACGTTGGGTGTGGCTGTGCATTTTAATTCGCCATATCATCCTGAAGAAAATGTGATTATAGAGAGGAAGAACCAAGACTCAAAGCAACACTTAACAGCTAGAGTATTAGGTTCATGTTGTAGTTAGATCCATCAAACTTGATAAGTTTAGCCAGCGCTGCATGCAGGAAGTGGAGTCGTGTGCGGGACAGGCCCTGATTGTCACCAGTATCGTGCAAAAGGAGCAAAGTTTTTGGAAGAGAAGGCGGTAGTGGCAAAACCCCCCACAGCGTAACTCCAACTGCCTCCCAGTATGGTTGTATGTTTGGACAGTTACAGCGACTATGTGTTAGGTCACAACTTGGATGGGACAGTGCCAGTAGTTCTCATGGGGCAATACTCTTGCTGTTCTAAGTTTCTCAGACATCCAGTACCATTCCTACAGGGTTTTAAAAAAACAGAATTTCATTTGAGCCTCCCCAGCACCCCGTTCCCGCGCCTCCAATAGGGCAGTCCATTCTTCCATATCATATTCTACCTGTAATTGAGCCAACCACTTGGCCTTTAGGGTGGTAGGAGGGACATAGAGAATAAGTGCTGGTTTAGTAGGTTGTGCAGACCCGATGTCACTCCACGGAAGGAACCCCAGATTTCTAAATAATCAAGCCCCGGGGAAAGCTGTAGGGCCCATGGGCAGGTCTCCATACGGCTATGAAGGCAGTGTGAGAGCTGCCGGTATTGCCAGGAATGGTAGCTGGGGAGATCAAATTGAACTTGTAACGCAGGGAACTGTTTCAGCATCCCATTATCCAGGAGTTGATTGATAGATAAGATGTCCTTGGTCCGAGACAGCTCTGGGGCCATAAAGCACATCTAGTCCTCGTGGCATATGTGATAGTGTGCACTCTGCCTCTACCCACAGTGGGGGGTCTGGAATACCAGGAAGCATGAAGGCCAGCTGAGAATGATGTAGCTCCAGCACGTAGTGTTTCACAGAAGGTAATCCCAATCTTCTACATTCCCGGTACACAATGAGATTAGCTTTGGAAAGCCGTTGGTCTCATGGAACCCCATACAAATGCGCCTATGCAACTATCTACCGTTCTGAGCATTGGTAGAGGTACTTGTAGCTGTAACATTGCATAGACATAAGTGTATCGTGGTAAGGTTACCATGCAAACAACCTGCACCCTCCCCAAAGGGATAGCCCCAGATGGGAGCATTTCTCAAAATCTCGTTAGGTGCGAGCGAGCAGTGGGTTCAGGTTATTCTGCACTATCTGATCCAAGCACCTATTAACGTAAATCCCTAGGTATTTAAGATGCAATTGCTTCCAGGAAATTTCAAAGGCGCTAGAGTTGCACTCGTGGTCAAAGGGGAAGAGCTTCACGTTTATCTCAGTTGATTTTTGTTACAAAGGGGGTCTTTGGTTAGCAGTCAGGTTATCCTCTGTCCAAGCAAGGACCCTTACTCTAGTCAGGGTAAGTCACACACAATCCAAATTATCCTGTGCCCGCCATCTGGTAGCTTGGCACTGAGCAGTCAGGATTAACTTAGAAGGCAATGTGTAAAGTATTTGTGCAATAAATCATACAATAACACAAGATAGCACCACAAAAATACACCAAACAGTTTTTAGAAAAATATATAATATATATCTGGATAAATGCATAATATATATCTGGATAAATGCAGGTCAAAATGATCAAAGATGTAATAAGTGAATGTAGAGATATCATTGAAAAGTGATATAAAGTGTCTTAAGTCTTTTTAAAGCAAACAAAGTCTCTTTCAAGCACAAAGTACCTGGTTCGGGGAAAAATCTCCGCAAAGAGCCTCAGAGAAGGAGATGCGTGGAAACAAAGGGGTGTGCATTGATTTCTCGGGCCGCACACTGCGATGGATCATTTAGTTTTCATGCAGGGACAGCTGTGCGTCGATTTTCCGGCGCTCAGTCGTGGATCCTCTTCGGGCTGTGGGGTTTTCAGATGCCCCGGGGACGATGCGTGGATTTCCTGTGCTGGCAGGATGAAGTCACTGGAGCTGCGTTGATTCGGTGGGTGTTGCGTCAAATTTTCCACCGCACGGCAGGCGCTGCGCCGATTCCCCTCTGGAAGTCGGGACGCGTCGTCCTGGTTCAGCTGTGCGTCGTTCCAGTGGGCCTTGCGTTGAATTTCCGGTTGCTACGCTGGTAATACGTCGATCTTCTTGTTGCAAAGTCAGACTGCGTCGTTCCGGATCAGCATGCAGTGAAATTTTCACCGCAGTGCAGGCTGTGTGTGTAGTTTCTGGCAGGCTGTGTATTGAATTATTTTTGTCCTGAGATTTCAGGGAACTGAAGGCAAGCTCTATCCAAGCCCTTGGCGAGCACTTTTTCACCTCAGCCAGAGAGCAGCAAGGCAGCAGGGCAACAGCAAGGCAGCAGTCCTTCACAGAAAGCAGTCAGGTGAGTCCTTTGGGCATCCAGGCAGTTCTTCTTGGCAGGATGCAGGTTCTGGTTACACGTTTCTTCTCCAGGAAGTGTCTGAGTTGGTAGGGGCAGAGGCCCTGTTTAT
This sequence comes from Pleurodeles waltl, assembly GCF_031143425.1. Lineage (NCBI taxonomy): Eukaryota > Metazoa > Chordata > Amphibia > Caudata > Salamandridae > Pleurodeles > Pleurodeles waltl. The sequence continues at coordinate 165,906,754 of NC_090443.1, read as the reverse complement.
ATACCCAAATGTGCCTTTGAAGTGGGGGAGACTTCAAAGAGTGGCTTAGAAGTGCACCAGGTCCCCTTTCAGTTCAATCCTGTCTGCCACGGTCCCAGTAGGGGGTGCGGCAGTCCTTTGTGTGAGAACAGGCCCTTCACCGTCCCAGCCCAGGAAGACCCATTCAAAATGCAGATGTATGCAAGTGAGGCTTAGTATCCTGTGTTTGGGGTGTGTCTGAGTGTATGCACAAGGAGCTGTCAACTAAACCCAGACAGATGTGGATTGTACGGCACAATAAGATTTAAGTGCACAGAAATGCTCACTTTCTAAAAGTAACATTTCCAAAATAGTAAAATTAAATCCAATTTCATCAGTCAGCAGGATTTTGTATCACTATTCTGGCCATACTAAATATGACCTTCCTACCCCTTTCAGATCAGCAGCTACCACTCAAACAATGTATGAGGGCAGCCCCAATGTTAGCCTATGGAAGGAGCAGGCCTCACACCAGTGTAAAAACAAATTTAGGAGTTTTACACTACCAGGACATGTAAACTACATAGGTACATGTATTGCCTTTTGCCTACACAGCACCCTGCCCTAGGGGTTACCTATGGCATACCTTAGGGGGGTCTTATATGTAGAAAAAAGAGAGTGTTAGGCTTGGCAAGTACTTTTAAATGCCAAGTTGCATTGGCAGTGAAACTTCACACACAGGCCTTGCAATGGGTGGCCTGAGACAAGGTTAAGTGGCTACTTAAGTGGGTGGCACAATCAGTGCTGCAGGCCCACTAGTAGCATTTAATCTAAAGGCCCTGGCACACATTGTGCACTCTACTAGGGACTTATAAGTAAATTATATAGTCCAATTGGATAAGATCCAATATTACCATGTTTAAAGGGAGAGAGCATATGCACTTTAGCACTGGTTGGCAGTGGTAAAGTGTGCAGAGTCTAAAAACCAGGAAAAACAGTAGCCAAAAAGTGGAGGGAGGCAGGTAAAAAGTTAGGGGTGACCACCCTAAGGCTGTCAGGTCTAACAATTTTATACCCCGATATTGCTTCAAATTCTGCTAGAATAGCTTGTAGTGCTGGCAGGGAGTGTGAATGGTCCTTGAGTAATATGTTATCGGTGTATAAGTAGATTGTGGAGTGTCCTCCCGGTTTGGGGACACTGGCAATGAGGGATGACCGTTGGATGAGAGCTGCCAGAGGTTCAACTGCCAAGAGGAATAGCAGCGGTGACAGTGGGCAGTCTTGCCAGGTTCATCGTTTAACTGAAAACATGTCTGAGAGGAATCCCCCACAGTTGACCTGTGCCGTGGTCATAAAACCAACGGACTTTGTTAATGAACCCATCTCCCAAACCAAAGCGTTTCAGGGGGTCAAAGAGTTACCACAATTCAATCCTATCGAAGGCTTTCTCAGCATCAAGGGAGAGAGCCACAGCTTCCTCTCTGGAGTCTTCTTGGTGGTGCAGAGTGTGTGTGCTACGGTACAAAGATGGTTCCTAGAGGACCACCCGGGTACAAATCCCACCTGGGTGTGGTGAATAAGGGACGTATAACCTTTTTGAGGCGGGCGCCAAGACTCCAGACTCCAGCCAATATCTTGACATCCCCATTGAGGAGAGAAATGGGGTGATAGCTGCAGCACAATAATGGGTCCTTCCCCAGTTTCGGTAAAACTGCTGTGGACACCCTATTAGAAATAGGGTTCAAGGAGCCTGTACTTTCCGCTTCCCGGAAGGCTTCATATAGGGAGTCAACCATTTCCGCTCCCTTCCATTTATAATATTCCGCCGGGAATCTGTCCTCCCCCGGGGCCTTATGGTAGGGTAAGTTGAATAGGGCTTGCATTATCTCCGCTTTTGCTGATCTCGCTCCCCAATAGCCCTTTGCCCTCCCCAGTGAGACTAGGTACATGGGCCTCCCTCAAAAAAACGCAGCAAGTCTGTTGTGGTCTGCTTCTGTTTCAAGAGTATAAAGTATCCGATGGAAGCACCCAAATTCACAAGCTATGTCCTTGGGATGTGTGAGGAGCGTACCATCTACATCTCATATGGCAGGAATGGATAGTGCTGCTTTCTGCTGGCGTAGTTGGGCTGCTAACAGCCAGCCTGCCTTTTCTCCTTGCTTGTAATGTCTATCCATCATCCTTTGCAGTGCATACTCTGCCTGTGAGGTACATAGAGCATTAAGTTCCATGTTTGCCTTTTCGAGGCAACACCGCGTGGATGGGGAGGGAGACGCAGTGTAGTCACGGGTACAAGTCGTTATAATTCTCTCCAGCTCTTGCTGGCGGGAGCTTCTCTAGGCGTGAGCGGGGGCGGGCAGTGTCCCTCATAACTTGCCTCCTTATTGTAACCTTCAACGCAGTCCACAAATCCTGAGGAGACAGAGCCTTTATTGTCAGTCATGTAGGCAGAGACATGGACGAGTAGTTGGTCCTTGTCCTGTGGCGAGCGGTATCGCAATACATTGACGTGCAAAGGCTTATGTCCTGGAGAAGCAAGGCCTAGGTCTAGTGCCAAGAAAACCGGGGCATGGTCGGATAATACAGCCTCCAGTATCCGGGATTCCCTGACCATGGGAACCCGTTTGTGGGAAATATGAAAGTACTCCAACCGAGATTGTGTCCCGTAGACTGGCGATATAAAGGTATACTCTTGATCGAGTGGATGTGAAAGGCGCCAGTGATCTATCAGCCCATGTCCGACAGGACATCCTCCAACAATGCTCTATTCGCGTAATTGCCGACATTTAATCTGCCCGTTCGGTCAAGGACACATGGGCCAGGTTCCAATCTGCATTTAGGAGTTATTGGAAGACTCCGATCTCCGTCAGGAGACGATCAAGATGTAGAAAGAATGAATGCTTAGAGCCCATAGGGGCATACATGGACCCAACGCAGATTGTACGATCCCCGAGTTTGAGTTTGGTGCAAATGTATCGCCCATCTGTGTCGGACCACGTCTTGAGCACTGTAACTTGTAAGGATCGGCAAAGAAGAATCACAACCCCACATTGAGCGCGGAGCCTGAACACCTCACCGTAGACGGTGGGCTACCAGTATAGGGCACTCGACCTACCCAGTCTCAGTGCAGTTTTCTGATTCTAAGGATGATAGATGCATTTCTAGCAAAAGGGCAGCATCTGGACATTTGGATTGCAAATAGGATAAGACCTTCTTTCTTTTAATATAGTGTGTGAGGACATTAACATTCCATGATACGGTTGTCAATGGGAGGGTAGACCCCATTCTTAGATCAGGCATGTGGGTCCGTGGAGGTGAGATAGTTACCATCGGGTCTATGAGGAACGGATTGGCGATTTGGATTATCTGTGTCAGAGTAAGTGGCAAGGAGGGAAGAAATGAAAAAAGTGGGAGGCAAAAGGGGTTCTGCGGTCACACTAAGGAGAGACAGACAAGTCAGAAAAAAGAAAGAAAAGAGAGGGGAAAGAGGAGAGAGTGAAGAAAGAAACAGAGAGAGAAGGAGAGAAAGTTACGAGGCTCACAGAAAGAAATGGAGAGGTAGCTTAGGTTCGCTTTGGCATTGGCAGGGGTACCTCGTGTGAGCTAAACCCTGTTAATCCGCAGGTCTAATCCTGTGAAACCCGCGGCCTGGGTGCACATGAGAGGGGAGGCGGGAAGCCAACTGTAAGAAAACTAGGACAGATCAGGACCAGGATGAGGGTGAGGATGCCAAGAGTCAGAAGTGGGGGTAGAAGAGAAGAGGAGGGGTATGAAGAAGAGAGCTGGCAGGGGAGGGAGGTGGTGGGGGCTGTCCTGAGGATAAAGGCAGTATCACCGAGCTCTCGAAGAAATAACAGCACCATCCGCAATAGGGGGGGACAATATATGAAATGATGTATAAATAAATATAAACAAGCAGCGTACTGACACTGGTTAGGAATATAGATTGGCAGGTGGTCCTAACGACATGACAACAATAGGATCTCCCTTATACTCCCAACGAATCTACTGAGGGGAGGTACATGGTGTCCATAGCCATAAAGTCGAAGAGCCTGGGGGGTTACAGGGTCCCAAGTTACAGTAGAGTTGTAGGCGATATGCCCCAACAGGGCATGTTGGTAATATTGGGTGTCCCAGAGGGTTGTGGGGGCGCTGAGTTGGTCCTAGGTCAGAGGATCAAGTCTGGCCTAAGAAAGGAGCGGAAGGGAATGACTATAGGAACACGAAGGCGAAGGGTACCGGTGATGGGATGAAGGTGAGTGAGACTGTCGAAGAAGAGGAAAGGGTGGGGAGGGGGTCTAAGGGGAGAGAGAGGGAAGACGGGGAGGGGTGGCCCAATCCAGTCATATGGTGGCCCTTAGGTCTTGGCGATAATAGGAGTATGTCAATAAAAGGGTGTGCCACGAAGGGTGCTCTCCGGACAGCAGAAATGCCCTTACAGATGTATACTAATGGATAGGTGCATGTAGATGAATTAACAGAGACAAAATCCCAAGAATACAGGGGGGCTCTTGGTGACCTCCATTCGGGCAGTACATGGGGCTAGGTAGCCCAGCAGGAGCGAATGGGTTAATGAGCACCATTCCTTACATGAATACAGAATCTTGACCATATAAGCATGCATTACTCATAGGATAACAGTGCAATAAACATTAGACCTGAGTCAACCAGAATGATAGGTTCACTAGGACTGCTATGGGCTGGTCTTAGGAATGTCCAGATACAGAGCAGAGGGATACTCACAACAGGGTGATTGATGCAGCAGTACCAACAGTAACAACAGTAATAACAGTGATAACAATCAAATGACAGTGAAGGTATAAATGCATGGTACTTAGCATTCAGGGGATGGTCAGTTTGGTTGTCCGCAGGTGGCTAGCAGGTGATCCACTTATTGCCCCCAGGAAACATGCAAATCAATCAGCAGGGGGTGTGGGCTTCAAAAGGGACCTTGATTTGCGTCTGTGCAACCCCTGAGTGTTGTCTTGTACCACTTCTTGCACTGCTTGAAGGGCAATGTCCCTGCCATCTTTAAACCTCGGTGGGCAGTCAAATAACCTGCCTCTTTTCTGTGCTGCAGAGTGAGTGTGGAGGGTGCCAGGTTTGGTGTCCATATGTAGAGTAGAGTCATTTAGGGTAGAGGGTCTTGACGTGAGGTCCGTGGATTCGTGGTCCATGGATTGGGCATAAAGGCCGTCCAAAGAAGAGCGCAGATCCGTAGGCTCAAAAAAGTCCCTAGATTTACCATCCATCATTATCTACATTTGGGTCGGCTCGAAGAGTCCAAATTTAGGCCCTCATTACGACTTCAGTGGTCTTACTAGAAGACCGCTGAAGCCGTGGGTGCCACTATACCGCTGGCGGTATTGGTGGCTCCCTATTATGACTTTTCCGCTGGGCCAGCGGAAAAGTCACATCAACATTGCAGCCGGCTCATAATAGAGCCGGCTGCGATGTTGATGTGCAGCGGGTGCAGCAGCACCCGTCGCGCATTTCACTGCCTGAAATTCAGGCAGTTAAATGCATGATGGGCTTGTGCCTGGGGGCCCCTGCACTGCCCATGCCAAGTGCATGGGCAGTGCAGGGGCCCCCAGGGGCACCCGAGCCCCCCTTACTGCCAGCCTTTCCCTGGCAGTGTTTACTGCTATGGACAGGCTGGCGGTTGGGGATTATGACCGTCAGGCAGAAGCCTGGCGGTATGTTGGAGGGGCCGGCGGTATGGCCGTGGCTTATGCTCCACGGTCATAATCCACTGACGGTACACCACCAGCCTGTTGGCGGAGTTACCGCCAGCTTACCGCCGGCTGTCAGGATCGTAATGAGGCCCTTAATGTTCAGTTGTCACAGTTGAGGCCTGAGTGCTAGGAACACTTTCCATTTTTCATTTGTTTCACATGAGAAGTACAGGGCAATACAGATTTCATGGCCTTCATGTTTGTATGGGCCATGGGCCCTCGCAGTCAATAGCAGCTGGCGGACCTGTTCATGCCGTAGGAAGCACGCTATGATGGGACAGGGTCTCCCAGAAGTGATCTTGTGGAGGAGGCCATTCTGTGGACTCGCTGAAATTCCAGCATGGGAGAAAAAGTAAGGCCCGTGAGAGTAGGGATGAAGACTTTCAGGAAAGCCCTCATATCTGCGTCCTCCTTGCTTTCCTGTAGACCAAAGAAACGGACATTGTCCCTCCAGCTCCTATCCTCTAGTTCTGTGAGTTTGTGTTGGAGGAATTGTAGTTCTGATTCATTATCCAACAGGGCTGCTATCCTGCCTTCGACAACATTCAGGCTGTGGTCCAGAGCTGTGACTTTATCCTAGAAACCAGATATGTCCGCACGGATTGACTTGGAGCCTTTAGGCTGGTCCTTGATCTTCGAGTCCATGGCTTCCAGGTGACGGCCCACTGCGGCAATTTCCCATAGAATATGCTCCAAGGCATTGTCTGACCAGGTGTCCACGAAGGCGTCCAGAGAGCTAGGGCCGAGCGTGACGGCGGGTGAAGACATGACCGTAGTTGTGAGATAGCATCGAAGAAGAACAGCTGTTGTGTAGATTTACCTGTCATTTTGACGGAGGGCATCTCCATGTAGAGGAGGACTGACAGCGCAAAGAGGGCTGTCGAAGCCCAGAGCCAGAGGTCCAGCATCAAAAGGGTGGCAGCTTCGGTAGAAATGCGGGGGTTAGTCGAGCACCCCAACTTTATCTTGTCCGCAGGGTGCAGCTGTGTCACCCAGCGGCGCTTGTCTCGTCTCAAAAAGATAGGGTAGGGTGACTCACCAGTACTGAGGACCACACATTCGGCGAAGGCAGCGGAAATAACAAACACAAACCCTGCATATGAGGGTTGTTGGTCTACAGGCCGATGATGGGTAAGTTACTGGGTGGAAGTGTCCACACCTCGATCCCTCCGCAACTGTTAGGGGTTCAGCGCCATCTTCTCAGGGTGGAAGGGGGAGCAAGACATAGGAAAAAACGACCCTTAAATGGATCTGGGTGTAATTGACTTATCAAGCATTCCCTCAGGACTTTCAGTGGTGCAACATACGTGTCCATTGTGCGGGGAGGTGCTCCGGGCGAGGTGTGTCCCCATTTACTCAGGTCTATGAAAGACTGGTGCGACATTCCGCTGGTCCATTCAGCCATCTGGGAGGGGGGAAGAAGTTGAAGGGTGCTCTGGGTCGCCGGTCGGCCTCTCTGTCCGTCAATCTGCTCACTAGCGTGGGCAATGATGGTGTTCGGTCCGGGTGAGGATAAAGAAGGAAATGTGGATTTAAGAAAAAAGAAAAAGAAGTCTGGCCTGCAGCTTTCCAAGGCGCTACGCCCAGGGTGACCCCTGCAGGGTTGAGGTGTGTTTAGTAAGGGAGGTGCGGGCCCACAGCAATGTGATAGATGCGTTCGAGACCTCTCCGGTGGGTCTCTTCCAGTGCACGCAGCCGAGCCGTCTCAATCTCTGAAATTGCTGACATCGGGCCCGTGGCTGCTCTTAACGTTGCAGGCTGCGGGCTCAGCTGTCACTCTGTGGGCTGTGACTGCACGCGTGAGACCTTTCTGGCAGGTCTCTTCCAGTACGTTCAGCTGAGCCACCGCTGTCTCTGAAATCGAGGCCGCAGCTGCACTTTACGTCGCAGGCCGCAGGGTCCTCTGTCACTCTGTGGACCCACTGAAAGGCCCCTGCAATTGCCCAGAGGTTGGCCCTTGTCTTCCAGGGGCGAGGGAGAAGAAATGAGGCTCCCCCAATGTCTCGTCATCTACGCCGCCGCCGCCAAACACACACTGGCCCACAGAGCTCGACGATCAGGCAGCCATTTTCCCAGTGGCTAAACCATGCCCCACATTTCTGTATCTTATCGGAACTGTCAAATATCTAATACTAATGCAGAAAGGAGGGACGTGGTGTCAAGGAGAAAGAGGTTTAACTTTCTTTTGAAAGCAGGTAAAGAAGGAACGCATAGAACTTTGAGTATGCATCCCAATAATGATTGGCCCCAGGGTGTGTGTTTTGTTGATGCCTGGGGTTTCCTTGACTTGATGCTGGCAAAGTAACTAAAAGAAGAACAAGAACACCATCATCATGTGTTGTCATTGTAAATAAAACAAGAAAAGGCAGGTCTTCACTCAATGTAAAGAATGGAATGAAATGCGTAGAAGATGTTTCAGTATTGTTGCCAATGTGAATAAAACAAAAAAAAACACTTTCTCCAAATGCCAAGTTAAACCTCAATACTTTGTGCACTACTTTTATAAAAACGAAGGATCTCATTTATATGAACCTGACACATCAGCCCGATACATCAGATTTTTGCGCTGCCCTACAATCTCCTAACAATGCTATGGATCACCTGTATTTACAATACAGAGCTCCATGGCGTACATTTTCACAGATGCGTCAGAAATTCTGATGCATCTGTTGCCACTAAACTTTTGTATTGCTGGACTATTGTCAAAAATATGACACTAATCCAGCAATGCGAGGAGGCCCCCATAGGGAAAAGCCATGTGTCAATTTTACGCCTGCTTTGAGCAGGCAGTAAAATTCCGATCCAGTGAAGTCGCAGAATGACGCACTGAAATGTAAATTTAATTGCATCAGTTCTGCGTGGCTTTTCTCGTGGTAACGCCAAGCCTGCATACATTATACCTGCCACAAGTATAAAGTGATGCAAGCATTTACAAACTGTCTCATTGGGCTCAATGAGTCAGTTTGTAAATCTGGAGCACTGCTAGTGCCACTACTGTGTCAAAATAAGATGACACAACAGTGGCGCAAAGGCCTTGCAAATGTGGCCCAAAGTCCCATACAAATTACAGATGATATCCTTTAAATCTATGAAGGACCGAACACGAGCGTTCATGTACAGCTAGTATCACAATTTAGTGAACATGCCATAGTCAAATGAATCTTGCTTCTATCTGCTCTTGTATACCTGAATGTTATTCCACAGCCGTAGGAAATTATCATGAACAATACATGTTACAGTGATATTTTCACAATAGTTGGCAGTGGGGTCAAACAAGGTGATAGGCCTATGTCACTGTGTGCCCAGTATTAAACAAGGGTACGTTATTAGCTTGTCTCCATTTCTTGTGCCTTCTGTTGCATTCCTGTGATGAGTGCAGGATACAATGATTTTGTGAGAACTAGGACACCGTTTTCTGGCAAGACAAACAAATCCAAAGAGATTAAATCCAGTTAGGTGCATTCTTTTAGCAATTGTTAAAAACACTTCAGTGAGAATAATGAGCTTGCTGCGGTCATCTTTCTCATACTATCAATCAACAAGATCTAATTTGAAAATTTGTCTTACTACTCTGTGCTCAGAAGGGAGTCATATTTCATGTTTTCTCGATTACTGCAAAAGGCAGTGCAGTGGAGAACGCTCTCCTGTACGTTATACTTATGAACTCAAAATATTTTTTTCAAAGAGGCTATATATGAGTGTAGGAGGCTGGCCTGGCTTGTAGTGGGTACCAGAGGTCCAGTTCCAGTTATCCCTTATTAGTGTAGAAGAGGTGTTTCTAGCAGCTTAGGCTGGTAAAAGGCAGCTATGGCAAAAGAGCTTAGGCTGAACTAGGAGACATGTAAAGCTCCTACTATACCACTGGTGTCATATGCACAATATCATAAGAAAACACAATACACAAAAGTACTAAAAATAAATGTACTTTATTTTTATGACAATATGCCAAAAGTATCTCAGTGAGTACCCTCAGTATGATGATAAGTTATATACACAAGATATATATACACAAACCAACATTATGCAGGTAATAGCAGGAAAAGTAATGCAAGCAGTGTAAAGTTACAATAGATTGCAATAGGAGCACATAGGTATAGGGGCAACACAAACCATATACTCCAAAAGTGGAATGCGAACCACGAATGGACCCCAAACCTGTGTGAGCTTGTAGAGGGTCGCTGGGACTGTAAGAAAACAGTGAGGGTTAGAAAAATAGCCCACCCCAAGACCCTGAAAGGTAGGTGTAAAGTGCACCTACTACCCCCAGAGAGCACAGAAGTCGTGATGGGGGATTCTGCAGGAAGAACAAACACCAGCAATGCAACAACAGTGGATTTCCGGACCTGAGTACCTGTAAGACAAGGGGACCAAGTCCAATAGTCGCGACAGTGTTGAGAGTGGGCAGGAACCCTGGAAATGCCAGCGGAGGGTGCAAGGAAGCTGCTACCAGATGGAAGAAGCTTGGAGTTTTGCAAGAAAGAAGAGAGCTAGGGACTTCTCCTTTTGAAAACGGATGTCCTACTTCGCGATGAAGCTTTCAGAGGTGTTCTCACACAGAAAGACCGCAAACAAGCCTTGCTAGCTGCAAGGGTTGCAGTAGAGGTTTTTGGGTGCTGCTGTGGCCCAGGAGGGACCAGGATGGCGCCACTTGGAGGAGGAGACAGAGGGGGTACCCAGCAAGTCAGGGAGCCCTCACAGAAGCAGACAGCACCCGCAGAAGTACCTGAATAGGCACTTGGAAGAAGAGTGAACCGAAGTCCACGCGAAGTCACAAAAGGGAGTCCCACGACACCGGAGGACAACTCAGAAGGTTGTGCACTGCAGGTTAGAGTGTCGGGGACCCAGGCTTGGCTGTGCACGAAGGAAATCCTGGAAGAGTGCACAGGAGGCGGAGCAGCTGCAAATCACGTGGTACCCAGCAATGCAGTCTAGCGTGGGGAGGCAAGGACTTACCTCCACCAAACTTTGACTAAAGAGTCACTGGACTGTGGGAGTCACTTGGACAGAGTTGCTGAGTTACAGGGACCACGCTCGTCGTGCTGAGAGGGGACCCAGAGGACCAGTGATGCAGTCTTTTGGTGTCTGCGGTTGCAGGGGAAGATTCCGTCGACCCACAGGAGATTTCTTCAGAGCTCCTGGTGCAGAGAGGAGGCAGGCTACCCCCAGAGCATGCACCACCTGGAAACAGTTGAGAAAGCCGGCAGGATGAAGCGATACAATGTTGCTAGTAGTCGTCTTGCTACTTTGTTGCGGTTTTTCTGGCGTCCTGAGTAGTCAGCGGTCGATCCTTTGGCAGAAGGTGAAGAGGGAGATGCAGAGGAACTCTGATGAGGTCTTGCATTCCTTATCTGGTGAGAGCCCCAAAGCAGAGACCCTAAATAGCCAGAAAAGGAGGTTTGGCTACCTAGGAAGGAGGATTGGCAACCAAGAGAGGTAAGAGCCTATCAGAAGGAGCCTCTGATGTCACCTGCTGGCACTGGCCACTCAGAGCAGTCCAGTGTGCCACAAACACCTCTGTTTCCACGATGGCAGAGGTCTGGGACACACTGGAGGAGCTCTGGGCACCTCCCCTGGGAGGTGCAGGTCACAGGAGTGGTCACTCCCCTTTCCTTTGTCCAGTTTCGCGCCAGAGCAGGGCTGGGGGATCCCTGAACCGGTGTAGACTGGCTTATGCAGAGATGGGCACCATCTGTGCCCATCAAAGCATTTCCAGAGGCTGGGGGAGGCTACTCATCCCCAGCCTTCACACCTATTTCCAAAGGGAGTCAGAGGAAGTCCTTTGTTCTGCCTTCCTGGGCCAGGGCTGCCTGGACCCCAGGAGGGCAGAAACCTGTCTGAGAGGGTTGGCAGCTGCAGTGGAGACCCCGGAAAGGCAGTTTGGCAGTACCCGGGTTCTATGCTAGAGACCCGGGGGATCATGGAATTGTGACAATTCAATGATCTTAGACATGTTACATGGCCATGTTTGGAGTTACCATTGTGACGCTGTACATAGGTAGTGACCTATGTACAGTGCACGCGTGTAATGGTGTCCCCGCAATCACAAAGTCCGGGGAATTTGCCCTGAACGATGTGGGGGCACCTTGGCTAGTGCCAGGGTGCCCACACCCTAAGTAACTTTTCACCCAACCTTCACTAGGTGAAGGTTAGACATATAGATGGCTTATAAGTTACTTAAGTACAGTGGTAAATGGCTGTGAAATAACGTGGACGTTATTTCACTCAGGCTGCACTGTCAAGCCTGTGTAAGATTTGTCAGAGCTCCCTATGGGTGGCAAAAGAAATGCTGCAGCCCATAGGGATCTCCTGGAACCCCCAATACCCTGGGTACCTCAGTACCATATACTAGGGAATTATATGGGTGTACCAGTATGCCAATGTGAATTGGTACATTTAGTCACTAGCTTGTTAGTGACAAATTTGGAAAGCAGAGAGAGCATAACCACTGAGGTTCTGGTTAGCCAGTTAGGCATCACACAGGGAACACATACAGGGCACATAGTTATGAGCACTGGGGCCCTGCCTGGCAGGGTCCCAGTGACACATAGACTAAAACAACATATATACAGTGAAATATGGGGGTAACATGCCAGGCAAGATGGTACTTTCCTACAATGAGTTTATAAGATGTCTCGGAAATTGCACCTACATGATGAGACCAAAATTCCCGGACTTCTGAAATGACTTACCACACACAATACTCGGGCCAATTTTTGAGCCATTTTTGCAAAAAAGTTTGACACAGCCGTGGCGCTAAGCAGTGCCTTACACAGCTCCAGATTTACAAACTGAGCATTGGGCCCAATGCACCAGTTTGTAAACCCTTGCATCACATTATACATGCTGTATGATGTATGTAAGGTAGGCATTCCTAGGCAAAAAGCCACACAGAACTGACGCAGTTAAATTTATATTTCACTGCGTCATTCTGCAACTTTTTTTAATGCCTGCTCAGAGAAGATGTTAAACTGACACAGAGAGTTTTCCTAGGAGAGCCCCTTTGCATTGCTGGAATAGAGACATTGTTTTACGCTAGTCAAGCAATGCCTCAGTTTAAATCCACAGTTGCATCAGAATTTCTGATGCATCAATGAAAACATGCGCCATGGAGCTCTATTTATTAAATACAGCACATCAGTGGCGTTATTAGGGAATCGTTGGGCAGCTCAAGAAATCTGACACATTGGGGTGATGAGTCAGTTTCTTGTAAATGAGACCCTTAGATTACCAAATGACAGTCAAGGCCCCTCCTGACTCATTTTTCTGTGTTTTAGCAATCAATACTTTGACCTTAGTCATAACAGCTTAAGCACGATTTCCTGTATTTCCTCATTCATGACTTCACATGGAAAGAAGCCTAGATGAAGGAGACACTGAAGTTCAGAACCCTAGAGAAACCATGGTCTCATGCTGACAAACAGTTAAGATTAATGGAACGAGGCACAGGATGCTGATGCTATTCCTCAGCTCTCTGTGTCAAAAGATATATGTCTTTGTAAGCTAAATATTTATTTTAGAAATGCCTATGCTACCTCAATAGTAATAGTGCAGAAGCAAGTGTTTTAAATAAAAAATATTAATGAATATTCATGTATTCTGAGTAATGGATTTGCGCAGAAAATTTAATAATATGAAGAAAAATAGTGCACGCATTTGAAAATGTGTCCACGTGAGTGGCCGCCAATGTTCATGAAGTATACTTATTAATGGCTTATTAATATGAAATATGGAGCTTATGTTTGATTAATGTAGTTGTACATCATATTAAGGGTTGTGCAATATATATTAGCTTTATTAATTTTAGGCCTAGTTGCACGGCCTCATGTCAAGCTGTATTTCTAAACCGATTAATAAAATGTTTGCTTAGAGAATTAAATTGTATTTTTCCACTGTATTGCCCTTGTGCCCGTAGCTGAAAGTCTTTCAGAACTGCTTGCTATAAGAGGCTGTTCCTGCTAAACGTAACAATATAAGTGTAATGTGTATAAGACTCACTTTCTCAGGAGGAGAACAATGAAGACAATGACTGGTGTATAAGCTGCAACAATATTGTTACCTGACGAGCCGTATGATTAGGACTTTACAAGAGAAGCCAATCAGCAACATGTGAACCGAGTACTAGTAGAAAGTTTAGTTTTGATATTTTAGTTTTATTGGACAAAGTGTGAACATGCGATTCCTTGACCAATATGGTCTTGGGAAGTAGTTTTAGGAAATCTAACCTAGCCGTACTGCATTGACGGAAGACAGCCCATTTGCCCATTTCCTTTCTGGCTGAAAGGTCGTTACTTTCTTGAGCATCTTGACAAGAGACATGCATAACTTTACTTCTTAAAGACTTTGGGCCTCATTACAACCCTGGCGGCCAAAGACCGCCAGGGCTGTTCTGGAGGTTGCACCGCCAACAGGCTGGCGGTGCTCACTTACACTTTACTCCCGCGGCGGAAGCGCCGCTGTCGCACCGCTGGGGCCGGCGGTTTTCCGCCACATTGGTCCCGGCGGATTCAATCCTCCAGGGCAGCGCTGCTTGCAGCACTGCCGAGGGGATTAAGAGTCCCCCTCCCACCAGCCTTTTCATGGCGGTAGGAACCGCCATGAAAAGGCTGGTGGAAAGGGGAGTCTTGGGGTCCCCTGGCACAGCCCCATGAAGCTTTTCACAGTCTGCATAGCAGACAGTGCAAAGAGCGACGGGTACAATTGCACCCGTGGCACCGCTGCAACACCGCCGGCTCCACTTGGAGCCAGCTCCCATGTTGCGCCTGTCATCCCAGCTGGGCCGGCTGGCTGAAACTCGGTTTCTGCCCGCCGGGCCAGCGGGGACGTCGAAATGGCCACCGTGGGAGTGCAGCCGCATTGGCGGCCTCGCGGCAGCTACAACCACTGCCCGCCAAAGTTGTAATGAGGGCCTTTGTGTTTTCAGAACTTTGACGCTGAATCCTGATGTCTTGCGGACCGAACTGATGTCCTGATAACGAAGACTATCTTAGCTTGCCGGTCCATTTGAGGAGAGGTATGTTATTACTGATGTGTTTCTTAAGACTATTTGATTTTTCTTCCTAGGTACCAATTGCACTATTTTGATTGAGCCATAGTTAGATGTTTTCCAAATTTGTGTTTACTAAATTGTTTTGCATGAAGCCCAACATGCTGATGCTAATCTGGTGTTAGTTAAGGGATCCTTATTAATGAAAGTCTGCTAGAGGGAATAAAGTTTAATGTCTTTTCTTTGCTGAAAGTAAATGTATGTGACATCGTTTGTGCATAGCTCTTGTTAATCAAATTGCACTGTAACTTTTGAATGTAAAGTGGTTCAAGCTTTGATTAGATTACGCTTCTCTCGCTGCTGTGGACAGCCAGTGATGTTTCTGTATGTGTATTTTTGATTTGAGATTACCTTACATGACATTAGCAATGTTAATAGAGCGAAATAAATATTTTAACTTTTACTAAATATGTGGTTATTCATGACTGAAAGGTCATGGTGTGTAACAATTATTGACTCCATTGATTACTAATGCTATTGATTATCATTGATGTCATTGATTAATTATTGATCTGCATGTACTGGAGTTATGGTGTGAATATCTTAATTGCGAGTCAAAAGGTTCATCGACCTATTCACGTCCCCTTGTAAGTTTACTTATTAAGGTCTGAGAATCAAATGGGCTAACATAAAGAAACAGCAGTAATCAACATAAAAACGCATCCCTGTGGCAGAGGGATTTCAAAAATAAAATCCATTGATATGTGTGCCCATGGTTGTGAAGGAGTTGAGTTAGTAAAGGTTGCAGCAACATGATTGACTTTCACGGTATAGATTTGCTTTGAATACATGCAACACATTCCACTACATAGTGTTGAATGGACACTCTTTGCTTAGGAGCAGAAGAAGCAGTTCACTGAAACCAGGGTCTTCTTTCCACCTGGACATACTGTACACAGAGCCTTGTGATATGACATAATTTCAGTGCTGTATATTTCTTCAGGAATATATATGTTTTAATCATGAAATAGCTATCCATTCTGTGTCTCTGTAAAGGAACACCCTTTAACCAGTTCTCTTGATCTATCTTATCCTGATCTTGCTAGATCTGTCCTAGAAGCATTTACCCAATTGCTAAACTGGACCGTTACAACAGTTAGGGTGTTATTCTGATCTGTTGTATGTTCTCTTCTCAGCAAAGTCAAAGCATCTGCTTTACTTTGTCTGATTCTAGGTGGATAAGTAATATTATTACATTATAATATTATGAAAAGAATGGAGATCTTTCTGCTTGATTGGCATTCACACATTTCATTGCTTTAAAACACTCAGGTTTTGATGATAAATCCAGGATGTAATAGCAAATTCCGAACCTTTTAATTAATGACGCTAGTGTGAAAAAACATAGTTGATAACTAATAACTCACAATCCCCAATAGTATAATTAATTTCTGCCGGTAGTAAAGAACCTTCAGTGGTAGGCTACTTGATGAATCTCTCCAGTTTCAGGATGTTTCTGCAATAGAATGGTGCCAATTGAAATGGAAGAGGCTTCTGTTTCTACAAGAAGTTTTTATTACAGCCTAGTTGTTAGAAAACTGGGGCTGTTTTAAAAGCTTCCTTTAAAATGTGAAGACCTGCTCTTGTTCAGGGCTCCACTTAAGTTGATGATTTTCTTAGTTAAATCAGTGATGGGTTTTGCATTGTAAGAAAAAATGTAAATGAACTACCTATGGAAACTGGTGAATCCTAAACATTTTTAATTAGCTTTATCAACAGATATAGACTATTCTAAGATGATTTTCCCCTTGTTTTGATACCTTTGGATGCATTGATCAGAAATACCACAACCCAAAAAGAATGGTTGATGAGTTTCACAGATACATTTTGTTTTATTTTGTCATTCACGGAATGGTGGCTGAGTTGAAAAAGAACTTCTTGTTTACTATGTTGAGCCATCTTTTCAGAAAAGGGCAAAAATATCATCTAAATAAATGACCACTGATAAGTGAACAGAATGTCTTGAAATACACCATTCAGGAAATGTGGAAAGGAAGCTGAAGCATTACATGAACCAAATGGCACCACCCAATACTCATAATGCCCATATTTGACTGAAGGTCATCCTCCACACATCCCTCTCTTTTATTCTCACAAGTTTATAGTCTCCTTGAAGAGCTAATATAGATAGAATATTGGCATTCTTAACCTTATCTAGTAGCATTGAAATGAGGAGAAGAAGATGTATTTTTCAAATTGTGATCTCATTCAGTGCTCTGTAATCCACAAAAGAAGGGAACACTCCATCTGCTTTAAGGATGAAAAAGATTGGTGTGGCTGCCGGGAAGACGGTATGATGAATAAATCCCTGTGCAAGATTTTCCTCTAAGTGTGCTTTGAACACAGCTCATTCTTCAAGGGTTAGAAAATAAAGATAACAATGCAGAATCTTGGACTGTAGTTTTAACTCAGTGAAGCAATCACATGTACAATTCGATATTTGTTAGTGGCTTTCTTGCAAAATACATCACAGAATTCTCTATAAGCTAGTCAGATGGCACACTTTTTTTGTGGGTCTTGCATGTCAAAACAAGTCAGTGGGTGTTGTTTTTGAAAGATGTCCTTAACCAGCAGTTCATCCAGTGATATTCAGATTCCACTACCATGCACCCATGTTTCCAACTCATTATTTGCTTGTTTTTTGTATCCAGGTAGTATCAAAGACTAATGAAAACATAGTACATTCAGTAACATACATTTTAGGGATTCAATATTTCCAAATCACATTGCCACTACCAGAGACTGTTTCCAATTCTCCTTCTCCTGATGTCAGAGTCGTTCCTTCTATGCCTACAATGGGTTCTTGTCAGGGTCTTTTTCACCAAAGAATTGAATGTTTCTCCCAAAATACTTCATCAATAAAACACCAAGAAACTCCTCAGCTTACCACAGCTATAGTCACTAATGGCACTTGAGGTGTTGTGATCGCCATTTTTAAATGAAAAATAGTATGCATGAGTGCCAAACTCTTGAAGAAAAGACAAGCTTCCCCTTAATTACCTGCACAAATAGCCTTTCTTTGCTGCACTACACGGGCAGATCCTCCCTCCTTTCTCTTTCCCTTTATTCCTTAGGAAGGAACTTCTTTACTGACCAGATTTGCCTTGGTTTTTCTCACAATTTGTCTGATCATGGATTTGCCAAAGTATACATGGGAATGCATCTTTGTCCTCCTCTTCCCTCTGTGTCACATCATGATTGTTGCCCCTCTAGTTGAAGCATTATGTCGATCAGGGCATCACGGGTCACTAGAAATTAAGCTACTAAGGATAGTATACTGTTTAGCTCTTTTTGTGGAAGACTGCTGCAGCAAACTCATCTCTCCATTTAGCTTCTGCATGCAGCTCGTGAAGTTTCAAATGAGCGGTTTGTTCAGTTTGCCTTCTGTCAAATACTTTTGAGAAATTCTCCATTAACAGTTGCAAGTAGTTTTATTTGCGGGGACAGTAGAGGAGCTCCCTATATCACAGATTCTCTTGTTAATACCAGAGAATGAATGCTAATTTAGACATATCAGTACGGAATAACTGCATCTGTTCATTAAAATGCATGAAAAATTGAAACTTTTGATAATCACCTCCACATTTTTTGGATCGCCCAACTCATTCCATTTATAGCAGGATTAAATACCACTGGCTTTTATTGTCATGCTGCTTCCAGATCCTTGTTTATCTTTGACATTTCTCACTTTAAAGTCTGGATGGGTTTAAAATCGAAATCCAAACTGTCTAGTGCTAATCCCCAATCCTCTGTCACAAGAAATGTGTGACCAGGTGTTACTATGAAACTCAGAGGCGTGCAATTGCTCCTTGAAAAATTGGGTGGTTAGGGAATGAGAGAGTGTGGCTTCCCCCTGAATGAATGGTTATGGCATCTTGGTTAGTCATGGACTAGTATCACACATTCCACGTAGGATGTAAAACTCCTTGTAAACAACAAATGAGAATTAATATGACTCACGAGTAGCACTGGCAATTCATACATGTCAATCAAGATTAAGATTTACCAGGTCTCCGAAGCAGAATGTTGGTAATGAGCTGATGAAGTACCTGAATTCCGTCCTGCGATTCTGAAAATCTGGAGGACTGGAGATAGTGGACAAGTGGAGCCAGGGACACCGAGGCAGGGAGATTGTAGCGAAGGCTGCATCAGGTGGTGGAATCATATGAACTCAAGCACAAGGTAAAATCTTCAAGACCATGGTAAGTGGAAGAATTACAATAAAGGTGTGGCACAGGAGCTGGTGAGTTAACTGGTATTCAAGGAACCATGCAACTATGTAGTTATGAGATAACTGTAAACCTCTATTGTTACTTTACATTTTTCTATGGAAGCACCCACATTCCTTCTAATTTGTATTTAAATTGGTACTAATGCTGTTCTGACTCCAAAGTCCTGCCTTATTCCTCTGTTTCCCAGCCGCCACTCTTCTGTACACCCATATCTCTATCCGCTGTGCCTATCACATTGCCTTCCTTCACTCCATTGTTAACCAAAGGAGGTCGAAGTGTTTCATGTCTTACTCTCGCTTGTATTTTTCCTGACGTTCATGATAAAACGGTGGTGAGCAAGCAATACCCTGTACCAAAGGCACTGTGCAATATATATTTCATCCACATTATGATGGCTTACACAATAACACTATATCATTGATACCCACTCCTTCGTGGCAGCAATTACAACCCATTAATGCTGTACATCTAGTGACCTTCTGTTCAGCAATGGAGCTGGAACACAAACATCTATTTTCTAAGACACTAATCCGAATCATTCATCCTGCTGCACTTCTCTTTCTTTTCTTATTGATGCTGATTATAATGGATTCCTTGGGGTATCTAATTTAGTCCAGTTGTATATCCAAATGGTATTTGATAATGGATATGAGGGGCTGTTAAGCAACTCCTTAACACATATAACTAGACAAATATTTTTGTTTTGTCACCCCCTCCATCCAACTCCCACAGTACCTGACTTGTGTTCATTCTGTGACCTGAGAAATATTGTACCGTGGTCAGAGTAGTCTATGCTGTCAGGTTCAACTTAACTGAGGCTGTTGGGAAATGTGAAACTCATTTGTTTTATGCTAAGAGATCATGCTTCAAGGGTTTGAAAAAGATGTTGAATGACAACACCAGGATCTAAAACAGAGGCTTTCCATTCTTCCCTTCAATTCTATGATTTCAATCTATATGAGCTGTGGATAAGCTGGGTATGATTCAGTGTTTTGCAATGCAACCATCAGAACTCCTAATCGCAAAGACTAAGGGGCATATTTAAGAAAAGTGGCACTGCACACACTGCAGAGCTACTTTTCATGCACCCCTTAGCGTTCACCAATGGCACCATGTGTGCACCGTATTTAAAATATGGCGCATCATGACGGTAGTTAATGCCAGGGTGTCCGTGTTGTCAGCAGGATTGTTTTTGTGCAGGATGGGGCACCTTCCTGCACAGAAACAATCCATAGAGCTGTTTTCCTCTTTCTGCAACACACATGGAAAGAGGAAAAAACGAGGAGAAATAAAAACATTTATCCTTGTTTCCTCTGCCCTGGGAAGACATAAGGTTTTGGTGCACCCCCCAGGCTCACAGGCTCTTGTAAATCTGGGAATGTGTCAAAATCCATGGGTGTTGCGTCAGAGATCACACTTCAAGGGTTTAAAAAAGATATTGAGTGACAACACCAGGAGCTAAAACAGAGGAGTTTACATTTTTCTTTTTACTTCTATTATTTTAGTCCACATCAGCTGTGGATAAGCTGGGTAGGATTCAGTATTTCACAATGCAACCATCAGAACTCCTAATCGCGAAGACTAAGGGGCATATTTAAGAAAAGCAGCACTGCACACAGTGTAGTGCCACTTTTCATGCGCTCCCTTAGCGCTCCCTAATGGCACCATGTGTGCGCTGTATTTAAAATATGCCAGAGCATCACAAAATGTCCGGTGGCACACTGGGCCCATAAATATGCCCCTAAATATTTTGTCCACGGCTGACCATGAGCTTTCTCTCTTTAAAGGAGATGCAATCTGGGGAGAGAACTTTAATATAATCCTTGATCCAAACACAGCTCGGTATCCCCAGGACTTATAACTTTTCACTTAAATATTGAAACCTGGATCTAGTTTAATGGCCATGCCACCCTTAAATCCCATTGACATCCCATTGACATTTGTCTCTTTTAAAACATTGGGTCCTCAGAATTTACCTACTTTTCATCTCCTCAGGTACCACACTCTCATATATTATACTTTGTAATTTCTTTTGGCATAACTACTTTAGCTAGCCTTGTGTTATTCCCCACTACCATAATAGATCACACTATTGTTTCACTTTTGATTCAATTCGACAATCCTGCATGTGCTCCTAGAAGATGGACATTTAATCTTCCCCTACATGTAGTCAATTTTGTAACTTTATAAGCTCAAAAGTAACTTATTTGTGATTCAAGTCTTCATCATTCAGATGCCCATATTGCATGTGCCAGGCATTTAGTCAGGCTCCTTATTCAAGGTAGTGTATTGCGAAATACAAGAAGGGCAAGAGGAAGCAGCACTTACATTTAAATCTCAGATTCCTTCAGAATATCCATCCAATGGCACTAATCTCTAGTGGCCACTTACGAGCTAGGAATTATTTGGAAAATTAACGATTTTAAGAATTAAAATATAGACTGAACATCTAATAAAGCATGGCACACACTACCATGTCTCAGTTAATGAGGCTTATGAGAATTGCCAACAGCACGGCTGCATCATGGCTGTTGCAATAAACAAATACAGAATTTGGAAGCACTGTGAGGGTCTCAAGGCGCTGAATTGAAGGCATGGGGAGAGTACGTGATTTGCCCAGAGTCACAGGATGTAGAACCAACCCCAAGACTCAGATCTGGTTCCCCCAGCTCCGAATTCAGCAGTTGAGGTCTTTACGCCACACTCTCTCCCTCTAAGAAACAGACAATCATATTCCTTGATAAATTATTTACAGGATGGAAATGGGGTCATACAGAGTTAGTCAATTTTAAGCTGTTTTATCTGTTTCTAGCAAAACTGCAGGGCTGCATACTTCCTTCATTTGGCAGTAGAACTAATACAAGAAATTATGTTTTTCGTTTGAAAATGGAGCGTGAAACCACGCAGACAGATGTTGGTACTATGGGACTACATTGGGGAGCCACAATTAACGAGGTCTGAACAGTAATATTAATAAAATCCCTTATGCATTTATTACATTTCTCATCAGTTCTAGACAATAACACCAGGGCTCTTAGGAGAACTCCGGGGGTTCCTGCTTCTTTAATCATATTAAAATAAAAAATACTTTAGCTCTAGCTGGAGCGTGGTGTGACATTTCTAAGACACAGAGCCTTGACGCAGTATCCTATGAGACATAAATCTGTGGTAATCCTCTCTTCTCAACCACTATTCCAGATAGGCTTTATCGTCACTGGATTAGAGCAAGGTAGTCCACTATGGTTTTAGTGCTTTCTGCACTTAAGCGTTATATACATGTTAAACAATAATCATATTAATCTATTTGCATTGCATTAACTAATCATTAGTAGGTTGGTACATTTATTTCTAGTGAAGGCCACACATATTCTTGAAATGTAATCATTATATTTGCTCATGCTAGCTGTACTTTTTTGGGATCAATTTTAATGCTAGTTAGCTAGCTTAACATGTAACCAGGCCTGAGTAACATGAATTTCATTTCATTAAATGCTTTGCCAGCATCTAATTTTTTCTTCCTTATGCTGGTGTCACATAATCGCGTTCATTAAATTAGAATGGACTCATTGTTCATTGTTTTGGACTGGCAGGCAGCTGACCCTTAATTGAAGTTGACCTTGGATATGGAGACTGAGATGGTGGGAGAGAGGGTCCTGTATCAGGCAGCCCGAACTAATGTTACATCTCAGGTCGCCTAGATCATTGCTCCTTTGTTGAGAGTTGGAAAATGAGGGAGTCTCCCTGAGAATACTGTCTTTGGATTGGCTTGTTTCCTGACAACTGATATGGAAAAGCCTACTAGAAACTTATTTCATGCTCTAATGTGTGTCTTTAGAATAGTTCACAAGACCGTATCCTGACTTCACTAAGAGAAGACTTCGTCTCAACTTTTGAGTTCCCACAACCTTAATGTTGAGCTTTATGCTCGAGCACTTATACTTTTCCCTTGTACCTTAAACTTGGTTGATCTAATGCTGACTTCTTCCTCATAGAATTTCCCTTTACTGCTTTCAATACTTTATTTAGAATAAGGAAGATCCCTTGTGGATCTTCCTTGGTTGATATTTTGTTTGCTGTATCTGATTCTATTTTGCATATTTTGCCTTATAATATACAAATTTAGACTGCATGATCATTTAAATATTAAATATGTATGTTCTTACAATATATTTTCTTCAGTTCTGCTCACTGGTTTAAATTGTAATTGGAACTAAGTTGTTAATAAAAGCCTTAAGGTCTGGACCCCAATCTCTCTGTTGTTCTTGTGAAGCCACATTGATTTCACTGTACTTGAAATGTATTGCTGATGTTAACTTCTTTCTTACACTTGAAGTCGATAATCAAAGATCCATATGACCAATAGGGGATTCTCTTTGATGATTTTACTAAGACATTGAGATTCAAGAAACCCTGCTGGATGAAAGGGACTTCATCTGTGGGTCAATTAACGCAAATCAACAGGCTCTAAGCGGTCATTGAGTTAAAACCATGTTGAAACAATAATACCACCCAATGATTTGAATATCTACAGGTTGAGAAGAGTTTCAAGACACACTTTCTGTCTGAATTCCATGGAAAACTCCATCTGGTTATTCATATATTTTTGGAATCTCACTCTAATTCTGAATTTTATGCTGCATTAAAAGAGAATGTTATTTCAGGCTCAGACAGACTAGCCTTATTCTCGTCAAAATATCTGCAATTTAATATTAAAGACATTACCAATGGAGGGGTGTAGCTTCAAAGGCCAACATGGCGTATGCTCTCTAATGGAGTGCTGTGTTGCGCCCCTTCAGTCCATCATTTATGCGATGTACCATTTGTAGTCGATGCCTAAGACGAGGTATCTACACCCCACATGAAGTGCCAAGGCCTTTATTGCCAGCTCTGAAGCTCCCCGCCTGCCCAGTAACCTTTTTTGTAGAGAGTTGCAGGGCTGAGATACACCACCTGAGCAGGTGAACTGCTCCGGTGCCGGTGTCTACCCGCTGTGTGGACCTGGCTGTTTCAGCCTTAGGTAGAGCATCACACCCATTGTCTTGTCTTCCCTGCCAGCCACTCAGATACTGGGCCCCCCGTGTGCAACCCTGCAGGTTGCCCCGTATGCCCGAGCCCATAGATGCGTTTAGGGTGGGTTGGGAGCAGTCTGAAACTTGCCGCGGGGAGTGAACTGCCTCCTACCAATGCCATCCCAGCACAGTGTCATCCTTGCCAGATCTCTGCATTCGGGGCCCTGATCGGGACCAAGCATCCACTTTTTAGTGGGCAGACCAGACGTGAACCAGCACCCTTGTACCGCACTGCTGGTGATGCGAGTGCAGGACGAGGAAATTAGATAACACACATATCAGAGACATAAAAGGTCCCCACGGCCACGACTATCTCCACCCCTACACCATTTTGCTGGGAGCTGCTGCCCCTGATGCTTCTGTGCTGATTGAACAACCGATGAAGGGCCAACTGAGTTTCATGAGCCTAGGAGGCTGCCTCACTGCCTGCTCCCAGTGCACCGCCATCCACCTGCAGCATCTTCACAGTAATCATGGCCCCTATACCGGACCAGATCACCATAAACAGAGGTGAGTGTGGTACTGTGGTGCTCTCATTGTAACATCCATTATTACTACTCTGCAACAGCCAAATGTGTCACATGGACTGAGGAGACAGACATATTAATCATCCCCTGCATTAGACTTTGGGATGCAGGTACCAATAAACTGTATATGGACCCCATATCAGCCACTGCTGAGGCAAACACTGTGAGTGTGATCACCTTACACATCCTACCTCGTGGTCATGCCCCAGTGTTAAGTGAGGTGGAACTGGCTAACCTGACGACAACTACCATGCTCCCACTAATTGCTGTGATCATTCCCAGCTGCATATTGTCCCTGTGGGTACTGGTGGTACTCTAACCTGCCCAAACTGGTGGTTCAGAAGCATACTCAGGAACACACTCATACCACTGCCTCACACAGAAGACTAAATTGTGCTCCCTATAACTTTTTGTTGGCCTTACCCCCTTGCCTTCCTGTATTCTACATAGGATGCATGCAGATAACAATCTCAGGCCCTCTAACTGGACACTGACAACCTGAAGCACCAGCTATCTAACACTTAAATAATCTAATTTGGTTCCTTGACGTAGACCCCTGGGGCCAGATGTATCAGAGGGTTTTTCCCATTCTGTGTCAATGGGAAAATGTGTTCGTACATATGGCCCCTGCTGCTTTCATACTAAATTTGAAGGGAGAAAACCGGCTTCAATATCAACTGGTCAATAAGGGATGCATGTGCAGCACAACCTCTGGTGTGCAAGCCTGTCGTGTTCATTCCTATATCCATCTTGTCAATGCCACTAGCCAGCTAAGATTGAATTTCACTAAGTGTCATCACCGTTCTTTTATACCCCATCATCACTTTACAATTGTAGAACCAGCGAGACAGCGGCTTGGACCCACAGGTGAGCTCCTCATGTTGCATTGTCATGCCATTGCCTCTGACATAAGCAAACGTGCTCACCAACATCACCCCTGGAAATCTGAGCATTATCAAGCTGACAAGCCAATCCAATGTCACCTTCGATCAAGCACCATGGGCTCAACCATGTCTGACACAACAGACCCTCCTGATTGCTCCAGCAGTGCCACAGCACTTGAAAACAAATTGGGCATAGTGTTATCAGCAACAGAGAATTCAAAACTCTCACTTGAAAACAAGATTGACATGCTTGCATTAGACCTTACTCTCTTCCATGCTGAAGACCGAAAGCTGGCAAAAAGGGTTGACGAAACGGAACAGTCACCAGCTGCTTTGCAGTTACAGGCACACACTACAGATACCCAACTTAACCAACTCACAGACCGAATACGCATCCTCGAGTAGAGGGCAGACAGTGCAGAAGGCCGCTCCGTACAAAACAATGTCTGAGTCGTGGCCTACCAGAGAACCCTGAAGGCCAGGATGCAGTAGCTTACATCAAATAATTGATTCCCAAACCTAGCTCTCCGTCAGCCCTCTCACCGTTCTTCTCTGTCTAAAGAGCCCACTGCGTAGCTGGCCCCAGACCTTTGCTGGGAGCCAGCCCTAGGCCACTGGCCTTTAAGATGCTGCATTACAGAGATCACAATCTCATCCTCAGAGAGGCACACAGGATGGCCAACCTTACTGTGTGCAATGGCCAAGTGATGTTCTTTACAGACTACTCTTTGGCAGTGCAACACCAAAGTGGCTCATTATTCTCTGTTAAACACAGCTTGTGTAAACAACATGAAATACTCCCTCCTGTTCCCAGCACAACTCAGGGTCTTGATGGACGGGAAATCCTATTTCTTTACAGACCCCAAGGAGGACTTCTTATCTACATCCAGCCGACACACACAACATTCTAGGTCTGGTATTTGCCATGTTCAACAAGGTCAGGCTCCATCACGTGCCCCCGTCAGCACCATGCCTGGCACCAATGTGATTACATGGAACGTTTGAGGCATGCACACCCCCTCACGCATATATTCTGTGTATTCCTAAATCCACTGTCGCAATATCCACATTGCTTATTTGCATGAATCACACTTGATAACTACTGAGGCTAACAAGTTACAAAGGCACTGGTGAGGGGAGGTATACTTCACTAATTTCTCAACATACTCAAGGAGAGTGCTAGCGTGGATCGGGGCAGAAGTTCCTTTTCAGGCAGAAGACACCAAGGTTAACCCAGATGGACAATATGTCCTAATACTGGGCACAATAGATAATTGTTGAGTTGTAATCGGAAGCATATATGCCAGTAACACGGACCAGGCAGCCTTCTTAACTAAACTGTCTGAAGAACTGCTGGTGGCCTGCCCTGGCTGTTGGGAAGAGACTTCAATATTGTCCTGAAGCCTGACCTAAACCGTTCATTTCTTCCTCTCCCCAACACAATTCCTACAACGAATGCCCAACATCACACAGCATGGCCAGACACTGGCATTTAGTGATTATTTGGCGTGTGCACAACACCACTACCGGAGTCTACTCTTTCTACTCCTGCCCACATGATTTGTATGTTCACTTTGACCACATAGTTGGCTCCCCAGATCTCTTCCCACACCTCACACATATCAATAATTTGTGGATCATATCCCTCTATTCCTGTATTTTAACTGGGAAAGGAGCCCCCACCAATACCCACTTAGTATGTACAACCAACGGCACTAGATGACCCCCCCTTTTGCACTTTCCTAGTCAGTGCCATCACTGACTATTTTGAGGCTCACACTGGCACCACCACATCCTACCTAAGAGAGTGGGATGCATATAAGGTAATAATAAGGGAATAGTGTATTGGCACCACTTGGAACATTTGTTGCCAATTAGACAAAGACATCATGAAAATTGAACGTGACATGCTGAAACATGAAACTCATGCCTTACAGCCCCCCACTCACTGAGTTCACCTGACACACACAACAGGAACACACTGACCTGCTGCAGAGACTTCGGTGCCTTAACTATGTGGCCCACTCGACCAGGACACATACCGTGGCTGGAGCACTACTGGCTTGGCTCATCTGACAAGAGCAGCCCTGTCACCCGATAATAAAACTACGTGCCACCCGGGGGGATCTCCTCTGCACCCAGTGCAACATACATGTGGAACTGATTGACCACTACTCCGCTTTGTACGGATCAGCTAACATATCCATTACATCTGACATAGACACATTCCTCGCTGTCGTCATTGTTCCACAAGTCACGCTCAAGTAAAAGCAGAATTCAACTTTTTCCTCACCCTCTGTCACAGTGCCCTTTCCTCGGGATCTGCACGCTGCTGACCAAAAGGCCCACCTCCCGGCGTCACCAACTCAGAAAGCTATCAGAGCGCAGAGTATTGATGAAGCCAGGTGGGGGTAAGGAAATTAGGATAGGGAACTGCAGTGAGAAAGATCTGAAAAGAAAATGGTGAGGACAAATATGCATATTCTCTTTCATAACTGTATGAACCCACCAATAGACTCTGGAACAAAGGCGTCTCCGTGATATCGGATTGAGACCCTTTGTGAAATGGGCGTAGCCCCTTCTTTGAATCAAGGAACAAGAACGAACTGCAATCTCTGTACCTAAAGATAACAAGAGTTTTGGACTATGATCATATACTGAATATTAACCATGTAACAATTATGCTTTCATAACATAAACGTTTGATTTCAGCCTAGAAATGTACAAAGATTTAAATATGTATCTCACATATTGTACTTCCCAAAAAACAATGAAACTACAGCTTGCTTTTCTCAACCGCTTTCACATTTTCAACTGAGGCCTGAAAAGTTTTACTAATTGAACTTGAAGTGCTTTGATCGTCATGCATGAAGCACTTTACTCATTATGATAGGGGTGCTTCTACTTGGGCGCTTTACTCATTTTGTCTTAAGCGCTTTGATCGTCGTGCCAAGGGCGCTTTACTCGTGTGGCCTGAAGCGCTTCGATTGTCGTGCCAAGGGCGCTTTCCTCGTGTGGACTGAAACGCTTTGATTGTCGTGCCAAGGGTGCTTTCCTCGTGTGGACTGAAGCGCTTTGATTATCGTGCCAAGGGCGCGTTACTCGTTTAGCCTGAAGCGCTTTGATTGTCGTGCCAAGGGTGCTTTACTTGTTTA
The DNA here is from genome assembly GCF_031143425.1 of Pleurodeles waltl. Lineage (NCBI taxonomy): Eukaryota > Metazoa > Chordata > Amphibia > Caudata > Salamandridae > Pleurodeles > Pleurodeles waltl. The sequence goes on along the minus strand of NC_090443.1, from coordinate 165,878,151 downwards.
GCCTGAAGCGCTTTGCTCGTTGTGCTAAGAGGTGCTTTACTCGTGTGGCCTGAAGCGTTTTGATTGTCGTGCCAAGGGCACTTTCCTCGTTTGGCCTGAAGCGTTTTGATCGTTGTGCCAGGAGCGCTTTACTTTTGGTCTAAATGGTTTTGCTCGTTTTGCTAAGGGGTGCTTTACCTTTGGGAGTAAACAACCCCCTTCAAAATGAGACTCATCAAGACCTTACCGATACGAGTAGGACCTACTCTTTTTTTAATTCACCATGGAAACAAGGATACTCTGACATGCTGCCACTCTGCCATGCAGGAAATCCGCTTTCTTCAGAAGAACTCCTCACAAGGTCTTCAAAATAGTGAGCAATGTGCTTGGGTGTGGCTGGGCTTTATAGGCCTGCCACACCCCAAAATGGCCACTGCCTCTAAAAACTTGGGAGTTGTAGTCCATTCATAGAATGGCATTGATAAGTGCATCTTGTCCACCAATGTCCTGACCCTGCAGCTACATGAGCTTTACCACAAGGCAGGCGATGCTGATGACCACTTCTGGAGCAAGCGGGGATGACAAGCAGCACGCATGACGCACCGCAAAGATGCGAAGCAGAGGTCAGGGCGGGTCCTGGACCATGCACAGCCTTATTCCTGACACCCTCTTTGAAATTTGGGAGGTCATTCACTCCTTATCCACAGGCATGTCGCCAGGCTCAGATAGTCTGCCCCACCAAATTCTATAGTACATACTCCCCGCTACGGGCCACCCAGCTAGTGACAGTCTATGACAACGCACTCCAGCCTTCTTGCCTGCCAGCTTCACTGCATGAAGCATTACTTATATTTCCTACTAAACTGTACAGGGATCCTACAGCACTAGGCTCCTACGGGTCATTAGCCTTTTCAAACACCAACTACAAGATCCTGGCCAAAGTACTCACTGACTGCCTTGCGCTTTTGGTACCGATATTGGTGCTTCTGGACCAAAACGGGTTTGTCCCAGCTTGTAGTACCTCGCTCAGTCTGCGCAGATTCTTCAGTCTGGAGCATGCTCCTGGCCACATCCAGGCTGCATGGTACTGGATGGTGAGAAAAAAATGTGATTCTCTAGAATGGCCCTTCGTCTTTGAAGTTTTACAAAGATATGTCCTTGGGTACCGTTACATTTGTCTGGTTAAGCTCCTTTACACTCTGCCATTGACACGGGTAAAGACCAGTGCCCTTATCTCTGAGCCCATTCCAGTTTCCAGAGGCACATGCCAAGGCTGCCTCTCTCTCTCCATCTTCTCCCACTAGCCATTGAGCCTCTGGCACTAGCACTCTGCTCTGGTAGCCACACCTGGTGAATCATGCTACGGGATGCCCTACACTCAGTATCTCTGTATGCTAATTACCTTCTGCTATATCTTAGGGATGTCACAGTGATACCAGAAGTCGAAGCCTCCACTTTTATTACATTTGCGGCCCTGTCAGGTCTGGCAGTCAACTGGACTAAATCTTGCTTTTTCCCATTCAATCCTGCAATAGCAGATCTGGCATCTACACTACATGTTGATTTGCCTTCGAAACCCGGTATGTTCCAATATTTGGACATTCGCAGGTATTGTTCGCCTACAGATAAATATGACAGGAATCTTACCAGAGCACTGACCTGACATCTGTGCGTGCTCTGGTGGGATTTTGGCAGTCTCTTCCACTTTCAGTGGTAGCCTGTACAGTGTCACACGTGCACCATCTTGTTCCCTATATGCAGTGGGTTTTACTCGTCGGGCTCATGTCACCCTTCCCTTGTGGCACCTCCCTGCAGTGAGTACTCCAAGTCATCTTTCCCTTGTGATGCCTTCCTGACTCAAGCACTCCGTGGTCCCCTCCCTGGAAGCTTGAACTATTGACCCTCATGTTTATTTGTTAAGTTTAGTCTTTTTGTATCTGCATATTATCATGTGTCTATTTGGGATAGTTATGCTTCACTATGAACCACTGGGTTGTACCATCATGCACTTGGGCTTCCGTTACACTTGTTTACTGTTGACAATTACCATTAGCACCAGTCAACTGCGAGGCCTCATATCTGCATGTAACACGTGATCTTCCCCATGTTCATTGGACTATTCCACACTTGGGACAAGTGCATTCTGGAACACTCTTTCCGTCCCAACATAAATTCCTACTCTGAATCGACATTAGCGCTTGGCCTTGTTCCAGTCCTGCACATGCATTGCTCTTGCACTCACCACCTGAGTCCCACGGAACTTCCAGCGCTCTAGTCTTCCAAGCCTTCCTGATGATCCCATGATCTTGGCATCTGCGACACATCCAGTGTGTCCCTCCATAATCTATGACTTCGCTTCCTCTTGAGCATTTTGCACCAAGTCTCCTGTCATCCTCGGATTTCAGTTAATGTGCTAGACATGACTAAGTACTCCGTCCCCAGTTTAGTGTCCACTTATACATACTTTAGCAAATAATTTAAAGACTTATTCCTATTAAGGCGTGAGCATGTTTTTGGACTTTGGAATTGTTTAAGTATTAACCCTCATGCTGCCCAGCGCTTTGGATTCTTTCATTACAGTGCTCTAAACTCAACCGTACCTGAACTCAAAGTTTCCCACTGTGTTTCTTGACAAGTTGTAGTTAGTATTGGGAGAAACGTGAAGTTGTATTCAAGTTTGATTCTGTACCCTGTTTGTTCCTTAGTGCTCGAAAATCTCCTGTTTATTCATGAAATGCTGATCACTCTCATGCAATATTTATGATGACGGCTGTAAGTGTACATATAGTGTAAACAAATGATAGGTCATTTTGCGTTGGGAACCAATGAGTGACATTGCCTCTTGATGTTTTTAGTTTAGTTTATCACACCTGCATTGAGGATAATAAGAGCAGTGCACAAGACCACAAAGCAGCCCCCTCAGTGATGCAAATTCATCTTTTCTTGTTTTATCCCATCCTCCTTTGCCCTCTGGGGGCGGTTTGTGGAACCAGACAGTTATTACTTGTTTCACTAAGCTGCCCAGCTGGGATTGGAGGTTCAGCAGCATTTCCGTGGTTGGAACCAGGTGAATGAGTGGCACATCGCCCTCATTAAAATTATTATACTACTCTGGTTCCTATACTATTTGAATAATCTTCTCCTCTATATTTTAAAGCCCTTTTACATCACACTCAAGTGGTTGATGCTATCACTGATCTGGCACAATACATGCTGCTGAGTTGCACTGCACAAACTATCTGCCCACAGATAAGGAGGGGTTGATGTCCCCAACTTTGAACAATATTATGTGGCCACTCAACTTCACTTGATGGCTGGCTCATACCTAACCGATACTGCCACTGCATCCCCAGTCTGGGACCTGTCAACACTACTTCATAATTCCACCCCTGCACATGGGCCAGGATGCCTAGCCCCATGCTAAAGGTTGCTTACCGTTGTTATAAACGTTGACTTTTTTTCACCAAACACATTCACTGAGAAGTGCTAGCACTTCCATTACTTGGAATGCCACACAGAGGGCTAATTACATTGCAGGTTGAACTGACAACTTGGCACGCTGCAGGGATCCACACACTTGGAAACTTGTTCGAGGTGGCACCCTCATACCACTAGAATCTCTGATAGAGGAAGAGGGACTGCCTGCACGTCACCTCCTTCCCTATTACTCACTGGTTCCTCTATTACTCACTGGTTGGAGTGCTGAGGAACAACTGGGGTGACAAACAACAAAAATGCACCATGCATCTCACCATACACTATTTACCCGTCATGGGAGCCGGCATATACAAGATGCACTGGTTCGCTGATTCCCTACGTACACACACACAGCTCTATCAGTGCTCCCTTTGTGCCACCATGGGAAGCAGATCTAGGCTGCCCATGCACAGATACAAAATTGGTCATGGACCTGGAGAGCCCCACTCGCACAATGCTCGCTTCTGCCTCATTAAACACTGTGGGGGTTATTCTAACTTTGGAGGAGTGTTAATCCGTCCCAAAAGTGACGGTAAAGTGACGGATATACCACCAGCCGTATTACGAGTTCCATAGGATATAATGGACTCGTAATACGGCTGGTGGTAAATCCGTCACTTTTCCGTCACTTTTGGGACGGATTAACACCTCCTCCAAAGTTAGAATAACCCCCTATGTCCTACACAGAGCTTACCTCAGCCACACAAGATGTATTGGTATTTTTAAGTCACCATCGCTACCTGCCCCCACTGAAGTCTCATGGGAACTGACATCATACAGATGCTAAGGACTTGCCATCCCTACACTCCTATTGGCATTAGGTCACAACCCGTCCAGCACAATGTACAGAGCACTCAATGATGTATACCTATGCTTACTGGGACTGCGCACATATGACAAAAAACACAGAGCCACAGACCGGTTTCTTGACCTAGGTAATTTATTAGTCAAGCCTTTAATCACACAGAAGTGGAAATCCTCCACTCCCCACACCCATGGCATAGGAGAGTTTGGCGATTGCCGGGGCTCAGGCAAGAAGTGTTGCCCTTCACAGAGAAGTCACAGGGTTTACCTAAATAGCCCTTAGCTAATAGCTGGGAATTTGCAGACTTCCAGACAGCCACTCTGCCGTCAGTTGGCTAATAGTGACCTCACTGCCTGAAGTGCATGTGTCTCAGCAACCATGCTGTTTCATGCATCGGTTTTACACAGCACACCCACCTCGACTAAAGGACGACGTTCCTGTGTACCTTCACTCCGATCCTCATCCAGCAATAGGTGTCAGACAATTACTCATTGACTACCCAGACTGGGTGCGGCTTAGTTCAAAGTTCATAAATTCTCCGGATTTGACACTTTGATTGTATTTTAACAAGCATGACAATCCATGTGAGACTGATCCAAAGGGTGACATCACATTCATTACCTTTATTGTGCATCTGCTCAGTGCTTCAGGTGGCTTATTATCTGCAGACACACAGTTAACTATTCGTAATTTAGGGCCATATTTATACTTTTTGACGCAAACTAGCACCAACGCAGGTTTGCGTAAAAATTTTTACCGTCTGCTAACGCCATTCCTACGAGCCATGCGGGCGCCTTTTTTAAGGATTGACGCTAGCCAGCGCTGTGGGCTGGTCAGAGTAAAAAAAAAAATACTCCAACCAGGCAGCTCCGGCGTAGGGGAAAATGGGGGTTGTGTGTCATAAAATGGTGCAAGTCAGGTTTGAGGCAAAATACATGGCTCAAACCGGACCTGCGCCATTTTTGGACGCACAACCCCCATTGAAATTACTCCTGTCTTAGCAAATACAGAAGTCATGCCCCTTTCCCACTGGCCATGCCCAGGGGACTTTTGTCCAGCCATTTTAGCAGCTTACCAGCCTCTAAAGTGTCTGCAATTACGAATTCAGACACTTTAGCGGCTGGTAAGGTTAGTTTATAGGCCGCACTGGTTTTGTGAACTGGGGCTTAGAGAATCCTCGGCCTATGCTGATCTAGAACCAGATCATTCTCATATGTTCATGGCTTTTACATTCTGGGAAGAGATTTTCTCTCAGATTAATCACTCTGCCATAGTTTCTTGCTCCCCTCGGCAGCAATTATTGTAACTCTTTGGCTTGTTTTGGATACACCAGTTTTATTGCAGAATTAATGTTCTATAAACAGTTGCTCGGTTATTACTGACTCGTACTTGGCAGGATAGAACTCACCTGTTTAGTTTTCTATGATTGTCGGGATTAGTCTGTGTTCTATTCTGAACGGGCAAATGTCTACGGAAGGAAATCTAGCCCGATACCATTCCAAGGCGAATGGACCCCACTCATTATCCTTCTTAATTGAAAATTTAAGTATTGTATAGCGAATATATGATTTAATATGAGTGTATTATTATGGTTCGCCCAGTTATGTCATCTTCATTCTTACTATTGTTTTGATTTATGATTTTAAATTACTGTTATCACTCTTACTTTAAGAAGAAAAAAATAAAAGAAAAAAACTGGGGCCACTGAAGCACAGCTTGTTTAGCTTCCACGAACAACCCTGCCTTCTATATTGACCGAACAATGGATCACTCCCTACATGCTGCTTTTTCAGTTTTCTCTTGCAACATTCAAGAGATTAGGGCCCACATTTAAGAAGCTCTTATGCCACATTAGCGTCATTTTTTGACACTAATGTGGCGTTAGGCTTCAAAAATTGCAGAGCCATATTTACAAAGTGGCGCAATGCATATATTTCACCACTTTGTAACTCCTTGCGCCACATCATACCTGCACCAGGCATAATGTATACAAGGGGGGGTGTTCACCCACTAGGAGGGCTGAAAAAATGGCGCAAAGAAAACAAAACAATTTCTTTGCGCCATTTTTGTGGCATTCTTAACGCCTGCACAGAGCAGGCTTTAAAAGGAGGCATCTCATTATTTATAATGGGCCTCAATGTGCTTTGGAGGATTAGTGGAAAAATATTTGACACTAATCCTGCAAAGCACCCATCTAGCTTAAACTTTTTCGACACTAGTTCCTTAACTACTGTAATGGTGCACTGTATCTTAAATACTGTGCAAACATGGTGTCATTAGCGGGGCGCTAATGGGCGCAAGAAAAGTGGCACTGCATTGGATGCAACGCCACTTTTTTAAAATCTGCCCCTAGGTTTGAAGTCAGGATTATAAATTCTCAAAACACTGTAACATCATGGCTTACGATGCAGGACACACATGCCAATCAAAGAAGGAGAGGTAACAGAGCCCATAAGAGAGAGGTAGGACAAATAGAGAGTGACTTTTTACTTAGCATTAACAGAAGTGTGTTTTGTTTTATAGTTTATGTTTTAGTTTTAGTTCAGGTTCAGTTATATTTAGGAGTTGTTGCTCTGGTTATACTTTCCCTGCAGTTTCATGGCTTGGTTTCTTTACATGTTTTCACTTTATTTTATATATTTTTCTGTTTGAGGTTTCTTTTTCTTTGCTTGGCATGCCAGATTGAAATCCATATGCCAAATGTGCAGCAATGTCCCACAGTTACTGATGGTGGTCTACTCGTTTTTGTCTTTAGAAGCCATAGCAGGAAATTGTCATTGAAGATTTGGAGGATTCGGTTGTTGTACCTTCTGAGGGTCAAGGGGTTGGCACTCAATAGATGCTGGCAAGCAAGAATGTGAGGGTAGCCGCTTTAGACATGGTTGAGTCTGAAACCTGTGATACTAGTGAACAGGAGGTGGCAAAACTGGCTTACCAGACCTTTATGATGTTGAAACAAGGGGGAAGGCATCACCGCAGACTGCCTCCATGACCTCTGTGTGGGTGGCTATAACTGTAATCAAATCTTGTGGTGTTGAGGGGTGACTTTGGCTTCAAGATGTGCTTTCTCACCCTTGTGTGACACAGAAAACGCTGGTTCGATGTACCAGCGATGAATACGAAAAACAGGTTATTGTAGCCCTGTAAAATACTATTCAATGTATAATTGACATAGAAGTATCGCTTCTGTGTTACTAACAATCCGAAAAAGCAGTGCCGGATTGCCAAATAGGCAAAGTAGGCACTGGCCTATGGGCCCCACTCCTTTTAGGGGCTACGGGACAAAGGATCACAAATAATATTGATTTGCTCTTGAAAGGAAATTGCAATCAAGCTTTCTTAAATTGTTTCCAATAGATAGGAAATAATTAATCAACTCAAAGAAACGAAAACATTACATTAAAGACTCTATAGAGAAAATACTGTATTAATGTAATGTGCCCATTTACAACTTAAAGTACATAAACCATAGACATCAGATTCACATAACAGTTGGATCTTAAAAACACATCTTCTGTCAGCTTGTAAAAAGATTTGATGCAAACTACATACGTGTAATGTTTGGTTTTGTGTAGTAAAATTGGGTTATTAAAATTGCTGGTTGGTAAAATTAAAAACGTATTATGAGATTATTTGTGAGGGGGCCCCTAAAATTTTGACTGCCTATGGCCTCCACAGGGTTTATTCCAGCACTGCCAAAAAGGGATTAAGAGCCCTGTGGCAGCAGTAACAAACCTTATTTTGTTATTTACAGTATCTCACATACACTGTAATTAAAAGAATGAGCACTTTTAAGTAAGAAGCATTTATTACTACAGGAATAATATGTTTCTCAGTACATTCTCAGTTATTACAACAACTACACAGAAGCATATGAAAACAGCAAAGAATACATGTAATAAATTACGAGAGTAAAATGTAAATTTCTAGCATATTTTAAAATGTCATTTAAAATATAACACCCTAATGCCTGTCTCTATGCACTACACTTAAGATAACTTGCAGTCTAGAGTTGTTTACTCCTTCGCTGCTAGCCCCCCCCCATTTGCTGATCCCTATTTTAGCTATTTGGCATAGTTTGATCTTAGGCCTCCATAACTTTTTGTGCACATATGCTATTGAAGTCACATTTGTGTCCCTTTTTTCTAATATTGTGGGGATTTCAAAGGTGCCCAGGGTTTGTGGATTGTTGTGAAGGGGATTGAGGAGATAGTCAAAATATAGCAAAATGTTGTGTTCCAGATAAAAGTCTCTGTTTTCCCCTAGAAATGGCATCCACAAATGGTTTGCTGTAGTAAAGTCACCTTCTTCCCAGCTTCTGGGAACATGGAGAACTGAATAAAAAAAAATCTTTTACCACAGTTTTAGTATTTTTCTAAGAAGTACCCTTGTGCCCATTGTTTGTGCTCTCAACCTACTTTCAGTTTAAAACCTATGGATGATCTAAGTGTATCCAAGATGGGCTGACAGGTGTGACTTTCACCACTTTTCCTTACCCAGAATCCCTTGCAAACCTCAAACTTTGACTAAAAACAAATTTTTCTCACATTTCTATGATAGAAAGTTCTGGAATCTGCAGGGAGCTACAAACTTCTTTCCAACCCAAGTATCTTAATAAAAATAGTACCTCACTTGTGTGAGTAGGTCTGGTGCCAGCGACAGGAACTGGCCCAAAACACAACATGGATGCAGCACATTTTTTATCCTCTTTTTCCGATGTGGGTAGCTCCAGATTTTGGATACTAGCTCAGCCAGCACCTAGGGAAACCTAGTCAACTTGTACATTTTTGAAAACCAGACTCGTGGGTGGATCCCATTAGATTTTATCACAGACAGTGCCCTGCAAACCTCAAACTTTGCCTGAAACCATGCATTTTTATGATGTAACCTTCCTGAATCCAAAGGAACCAACAAAATTCGTCCCACCCAGCATTTCCCCACCTGTGCTGATAAAACTGCTGACCAACTTTTGTGGTTGAGCCTAGTACTGTGACAGGAACGGATCAACCAAGGACAATGGGAGCTCTTGGTGGACTCCTATTGACATTGGACTCCCCTAGATGTATACTTTTCAGAAGTGACTGAGTCTGGTAGGTATTTCCTCATGCTCGTCAACCCAAACCTGAAAAGGTCAGCAGTTCACCATTGTAAGTGGGACAATATTGGGCGTTAGCCACACTTTTTCTGGCCCATATGTAAAATTAACACCCAAAAGAGTCCAATGTCATTTTGCTTTCCATTGGGGTGAGATGCTTTAGTTTACAGGGGAGCAGAAAGACTGTTGCCCCTCTAGGGAGCGGGCATAGCCATGCTCATGGTGGTGGGCAGACCCCACCCCTCTATTTTGTTTTGTAAACTCCCTGGTATCTAGTGGGCTGTCTGCCCGCCCTCTGGGGAGATGGTTTGGTGCTAATTATGCCCATCAGCCTCCCCGGGGGGAAGAAAGACTTTGGCCCTCATTCCAACCCTGGCGGTCATAGACCGCCAGGGTGGCTGTCCACGGAAGCACCGCCAACAGGCTGGCGGTGCTTCATGTGGTATTCCAACCGCGGCTGTAAAGCCGCGGTCGCCAAGCCGGGTCCGGCGGTTTCCCGCCGGATTAGCCCCAGCTGGGAGAATCCTCCATGGCGGCGCTGCAAGCAGCGCCGCCATGGGGATTCCGACCCCCTTCCCGGCAGCCTGTTTCTGGCGGTTTTCACCACCAGAAACAGGATGGCGGGAACGGGTGTCCTGGGGACCCTGGGGGCCCCTGCACTGCCCATGCCACTGGCATGGGCAGTGCAGGGGCCCCCTAACAGGGCCCCAGCATGATTTTCACTATCAGCATAGCAGACAGTGAAAATCGCGACGGGTGCAATTCGGAGCCAGCTTCTGTGTTGCAGGGCCTTTCCCGCTGGGCCGGCGGGCGCTCTCTTGGCGGGCGCCCGCTGGCCCAGCGGGAAAGTCTGAATGTCCCCCGCGGTCTTTTGACCGCAGAGCGGTCATTTGGCGGCGTAAGTTTGGCGGGCGGCGACCGCCGCCAGCCAAACTTAGAATGACCCCCATAGTCTCTGTTTCTTTGGGATGGGGGCATGGCCATGTCCATGTCCATGATGGGCGGCCCCCAGCCCTCTTTCTTTTAAAAAAAATATATTCCTGTTGTCCAGTGGGCTTTCACTAGCGGGACAGAAAGATTGTGCCAATTTTTTAGGCGGTGGGCGTATTGCCATGCCGAAACTGGGCAGCCCCCCTCCTGGATGAATAAAAAAGGAATTCCTGGTGCCTAATGGGCTTTCTGAGCCCGTGGGGGGGGGGCAGATCGGGGTCTATTGCTCCCATCAGCCCCCTAGGGCTGAACAATTTTTTAGGCAGGGTGGGGGCATTGCAATGCCCATTCTGGGCAGCACCTCCTACATGAATAAAGGAATTCCTGGTGCCTATTAGGCTTTCCGCCAACCCGAAGGGGGGGGCAGAAAACTGAATACGGCCTACAAAAACATGAGGAGCAAATCCCTTGCCCAAGGGGCCTCCCCACCCATCTTTGCGTCTAGTACGTGGATCCCTGCTTGGGGATCAGCTGCGTGTCGCGATCCCCAAGCAGGGATCCAATAATGAAGGGTACCATTACAAAGGAGAGATTCTCCCCTTTCCAATGATACTTCGCCCATCTGCCTCGGTGCTCAGAGGGCTGAGATAGTCCCCTTAGCATCAACTTTTGAGCTGATCAGCTCACTTCACTTTCGTTTTCAGTGAAACTAGTCAGCACACGTGCGCTGATCATCATGTCAGTGAATACTAAAATTAGCCTTGGGAGCTGGGAAAGCTCTTTCCCAGCTCTCCATGCTGTTTTTATGAAATGAAATCCCTCTGCTGGGGACAGCAGAGGGTTTTAGTGGTTGTTTGGAGAGGACAGAACGGTTCCATTCTCAGCACACGACCACCATGGCTGAGGATGGAACGGTTCCATCCTCAGCAATGAACAGGTGAAGGAGAAGAGACATACTGCATCCCTTGTTGGCAGCAAAGGCTGTCTTTATCAGTGGAGGCATGAAGACAGTTTTCCCCGCAAAGGGTACACACACACTGGGGTAACAGTAAGTTGGTGTTCCTGCAGAAGTCAGCTTTATCAGCCTCAGGCTTCAGGTGAGATGTAGCATCTGCGATGTGCAAAGTGTGCTGGCAGTAAGTGAGACCATCTCTGGCAGAATCTCGGGCAATCATCTGTGCAAATGACCTCTCTTGGAAAGTGTCAGTCCTTATATTACAAATCCTATAAAAATTTGTATTTCTGACATAAGTGTTGGAATGTAAGACATAGATTATGTGCATCAAGGCATGCATACCAGACATTTCCTTATAAACATATAAGCTAAGTGGACGTCAATCCAGACTGCATTATTTTGGTTATATGCCTGAATGTGTTCTTATTTAACCTTGACATGACAAAATTAGACATTTGAACCCAGACAAATGTTGCATCAATTGTAATAACTATGTAATCAATTGAATGGCTTGATGCTTTCACAGTTCTTAGAAAGATGATGTCAACCCACATCTGCGTGTAATGGCAGACATGACAATAGTTCTGCATTGATCAGCAAAGATGACAGCTTCCATTCTTTGAGAGTGGGAATATGGTGATATCTATCAGCCAAAATGGAGTTGGGACCTAGATAAGAAGGAGCCGAGCCTATGGGGGTTTTTGTCATCCCTGGTTTGTATGTCTGAATGTGACATCATAAGGGTGTATAACCAGGGTTAAGAGTGCATAACCAATAGGGATTTATCTAATGCATAGGGAAACCCATGCTCTAAACTCACCAATGTCTAAAAAACCTAATGTAAAATATACACTGAATCAAAAATGATGTGTGTAAAATATATCAAATATCTAAATGAAGAATTACACAAAGGCAATCAATGTATGATATTTGCAATTGGCAAAAATGGTACATATAATAAATATAGCACAGCACGAATCCTGTCAAGTTTTACATTGTTTCAAATATTCGATGTACATATTGTAATCTACTGTAAAATGGTTTACGTGTTGGTGATTAGCATACTAGTGATAATATGGAATAGGCCTAATTAAAAATATGTGGTAAAAATGTTAAAAAACAAAATTAAAAAAGATTCTGTTAAAAAGAAAAAGATTTTCTTTAGTCCATAGTTCGTACAGGCTTTTGTGGCATGTAAAGCAAATGCCTATCGTTGTTTGTTGGTCGACCCATGTATGGAATTCATTCCTCATGGTAGGATATGTTGACATCACCAGGTGCACACAAGCATACATGTGATCTTTGAGAAATCCATACAGAGCGGGTTCATAGTTAACAGTCTGTATATGTGATAGATCAGCAATTGGTTGCTCATCTGAGGCCCTCAAAGGTAATTGGTTTTCCTCTCGAGGAGGCTCGAGTGATAACAGCGAGTCAAGGCACTCATCAAGGCCTGTGTCGAAAGGAACCCCGCCTGACAGTGCTCTGTCATATGTAGCATCTTGTAGGAGGAACAGATGCTCTGCTCATCATTGTTTCTGGTGTTTATGTAGCAGTTGAATGGTCATTTCCATAACAAGAAAAGCCACAGGGTCTGCTCCAGATGTAAGTCCAAGATGACTTCTGTCAGGCAGTTTAGGCACCACAACACAGGTTTAACAGGTGTAGCATCCTTTTTGCAAAAGGTGAACATTCAGTGCTCACTGAATTCAGATAGCCAAGAATATCCTATGTAGCATGCTATAGTCTCTCTGCAGCTTTGTTCAGCTGGATACATGTACTCCATGTTGTTGATTTCCTTATTAGAACAGGAGAGAGATGATGATGCCACAGCTGATTAGCAGTATGATGATTGGAAATCCTTCAAAAAGGCCAGAGAACCCAAAAATTATAGAATTAGTCCAAACACTGTTTTAAATTCACTCGCCAGACCAGTTCTAATGTTCATATAAAGATGCAGACCAGTTGTCATAGACAAATTAAATATTGTTTGTCCACACCTGCAAAATACACTGGGTATTGTGTGTGTCACAGCCTCTAAATTTCTGAAGCAGTTCTGGATGTCTGCGATTATAAACTTCAACTACTGAAGTCTAAGGGACTTCTTTTTGCAACAAAACAGACAACAGCTTGTTTAAATTGTCAAAGCACATAGGGGGTCATTCTGACCCTGGCGGCCGGTGACCGCCAGGGTCACCGACCACGGGAGCACCGCCAACAGGCTGGCGGTGCTCCCTCGAGCATTCTGACCGCGTCGGTTCAGCCGCGGTCAGAAACGGAAAGTCGGCGGTCTCCCGCCGACTTTCCGCTGCTCGGGGGAATCCTCCATGGCGGCGGAGCGCGCTCCGCCGCCATGGGGATTCTGACACCCCCTACCGCCATCCTGTTCCTGGCGGGTCTCCCGCCAGGAACAGGATGGCGGTAGGGGGTGCCGCGGGGCCCCTGGGGGCCCCTGCAGTGCCCATGCCAATGGCATGGGCACTGCAGGGGCCCCCGTAAGAGGGCCCCGCAAAGTATTTCAGTGTCTGCAAAGCAGACACTGAAATACGCGACGGGTGCAACTGCACCCGTCGCACCTTCCCACTACGCCGGCTCCATTCGGAGCCGGCGTCCTCGTGGGAAGGTAGATTTGCCCTGGGCTGGCGGGCGGCCTTTTGGCGGCCGCCCGCCAGCCCAGGGCAAATCTCAAAATACCCTCAGCGGTCTTGTGACCGCGGAGCGGTATTTTGTCGGGGGAACATTGGCGGGCGGCCTCCGCCGCCCGCCAATGTTAGAATCACCCCCATAGTGTTCATACTTAAACTTGGACAAGGGGTGTTCCTAATGGTATTCCCAGGCAGAAGATGTAGGCCCTCATTACAACCCTGGTGGTCTGCAGAGAAGCGGCGGTCTTACCGCCAACAGGCTGCCGGTAAAAATTTTGCAATTATGACCATGGCGGTAATCCGCCACTTCTCCGATCCGACCGCCAGGGCGGAGACGACTGCTGGGCTGGAGACCTGGGTCTCCAGCCAAGCGGTCGTCACAATACCGCCGGCGGTATCATGACCCGGCTGACCGCCATGGATTTCATGGGGTTTGGAACCGCCATGAAATCCATGGTGGTGAGCACTATCAGTGCCAGGGAATTCCTTCCCTGGCACTGATAGGGGTCTCCCCCACTCCCCACCACCACCCCGAGTCCTTCCCCTACACCCCCCACAAACCCTGCCTCCCCCAAATGTGGCAGGACCCCCCTCCCCACCCCTACCCCCAACATTACATTACACATTCACACCCGACACGCACGCAGGCACCACTAACACACATAACCGCACACACACCAACATGCATGCCAACACACACATTAACACATACATGCACACATCCATACAGACATACATACAGACACGCACTCATTTCCAAACACACAACACCCCCGCATGCATACACACACTCACACACCCTCTCTACATACACACACGCACCCACACATCACACAACACCTCCCCCACCCCCCTCCCCTAACGGACAGTTAACTTACCTGGTCCGTTGATCCTCCAGGAGGGGACGGGATCCATGGGGGCAGCTCCGCAGCCAGCAACAACATTCAATTCAGCTTTGAACAGGTTGCTGAATTGCAGATAAACTCCCAGAGCAGAAATTGAATCCCTGTAAGCCTTATAGGCGACCACATGAATTTTTTTCTGAATGGAAATAATGAACTACTCTTATTGGCACTATGCACTGCAAATCTTTTGCTACTGCTGGAGCGCTGCTATTTCTCTGTGGCCAAACCCATAGAAATCAAGAACATGGATCAATAGACACCAATATATATTTATATCGGTTAGCCTAATGGAGGGGACCAATGTAGTCCAAATAAATCAAACAGAAGGGGATGTTTGAGATCATGAGAGGAGTTTGAGGGTCTTTTGGAACTAGAAGGTTTATATCTGTGGATACATTTCACACTCCCTAACATTCCGTAGTCTGTTTACATGAACTAGGCCACCAGTAACATTGCTGTAGCATTGCTATGGTTGCATTAATTCCAGCATGTGCAGATGCCAACCGCTCATGGGCTTCTTTAAAAAAATATTTTCTGGACAGATTATTAGGCACTATTTTGTCTCATACTCCTAGTTTGTAACTACATGAATGTTATCTGAATTAAGGGTGTAGGAGTATTTAGGAGAAAAGCCTGTAGGAGGTTTCCCAGCTTGTTTGGTTACATTTATGGTTGTTGTATGTGTCGATCTTCGTTTGAAATCTAGTTAGGACTGCCACTCTGGCAGTCTTTTCTGATAGGTCAACTGCAGAGTTCCAGTTAGTGTGATTTCCCTCACACTGATGGACCAATGTTTGCCTCACATTGGACCAATGGAAGCTTGTCTTGTACGACAACTCCCTACCCCCCATCCAACCGATGAGTAGTCTTCTGTGAGGCCAGTAGCAGTGCATGTAATTCTGCATGGTGTGTAGTACCGTCACCTAAGATTTTAGTGTGGGTGTGTTTAGGGATAAAGTCACCATCCTTCATTACATCTTATACTGCTGCGCAGGCTGCAGAGTATATTTATATTGTTTCTTCTGCAGGGAAGGCAGAGCCTTTGTATAGAAGATGGTCTTGTAAGACTCAATGTAAAGTTGCTAGAGTCAGAGCAACATCCTGTTCATATTATAGAAAAGCTTGTGCACTTAAAGAAGAGGCCCACTGTAACTATCTACGGTGTAGGGTGCAAGAATTGGGTATGCTTGTCTTTGTGACTGCCTCTAGTGCTGGTACACAAGAAGCAATTATGACATGTTTTCCTTGCACCAAAAGGCTCTCTTTTAACATAGCTATTTGCACATCCATCAGGATTTTTTCAATGGAAGCAAAATGTCAGGTCATCCAAGGGCTTCACTCACTCTGCGGGGTGAGGCAAATAAGCACATCCAAAATTAAGAAATCGTAGCAGGGATTGCACATTTTTTAATGTGTAGGAAGGTTGCAGGCTAGCACACTTCTGAAAGAAGTCCGGACCAAAACCCTTGCTCTTGACCGTCAGGTAGGCAATCTTCTATTTTTTTTAATTAAGGGTCATTTTTAAGAGCACCTAACGCCATTTTAACACCACATTCATGTCATTTGTTTATGCTAATGCAGCGTTAGAAGGCCCAAAACGCTGCACCATATTTACAAAGTGGCACAATGCATGCTTTGCACCACTTTGTAACCCTTTGTGCTACATTATGCCTCCACCAGGCATATTGTATGGAAAGGGGGCCTTCCCCATTAGGGAGGCTGAAAAAGTGGTGTAAGGAAATCAAAATGATTTCCTTGCGTCATTTTCTTCTGCACTTTTAATGAAAGGGGCATACAATTGATTACAATTGGCCCCTATATTTTGTACTCCTGCAGAGTACAATGATAGCGTTAAAAAAATGACGTTATTGCACCCTACCATGCGCCATGGTGCGCTGTGTTTTAAATACAGTGCACACATGGTGGTAGTAAGGGGGGCGCTAAGGGGCACAATGAAAGTAGCGCTGTACAAGGTGTAGCACCACTTTCCTTAAATATGCCCCTAGATTTGTAACCATACAATGTTAATATGGCCACCGCTGGCACTATTATGCCCTGATACTGCAACTTATATAGTATTGCTTTAATATCATGTTTCTGGCTTTATAGGGTATTGAGCCTGTGGTTGTGGTTCACTGCACAAGGAAATAACATGTGGAGTAGAGTGTTTGTCTCACCCTGCTTGATTTCTATATAAGGCTGGAGCTTGCTTTACAGCCAATTCACTGGCATAAATTATCCTGATATCCTCAGGTACTATGAGAGAGTGGGCTACTCTTATGACTTCCTCCCCCCAGATTGCTTCCCTAACAAAGCCTGGAGTTCAGTCTCCTGGATGTCATACTCATCAGATAATTGTGTGTCCAGAAAACTGCTTTGATAGGACTTTTTACGTCCTCTTAATTAGTATGTTTAAGTTGTGAACCTTATCAGGAGGATGTAAATGTGGATCTGGAGTTCCTATCTGTATAACGTAATCAGCTGTATTTGCAACCAGAAATCTTTGAAGCATTTCATGTACTATCAATACTTCTGCAGTGGTGTATAAGAGCACTCTCCCCCTAGTCCTGTTTCGCAGGAAGACTCATAGCTGGATTGGCATGTTTCTTAGAAGGTTCTGCTACTTTCTTCTTTTTTGGGGGGAGGGGGGTGTTTAGAGTGCAATATTTTCTCCTCCCTCTTCACGCTTATGTCAATCTTGCGTCCTCCTTCACTTTTTCTACTGTATTCCTCTTTTCATCGGTACTCAGACCAGCTCCCCCTTTCTGTTCTTTTACCTTCAGTGTCCCGAAAGGAAAGTGAAGCACAGCTATAAGGATACTGATACCGGTGAGGTTTTTTTCTCCTCTAGCGGTCTTTTAAGGTACAACCACCCATTGTCGGGTTCAGAGAAATGGTGATCCAGTCCGTCAATTATCCTTATCTTTCTGTTTATTTTCCTTCCATTGCAAATTTCTCTTTAATGGAACCTACAATGTCATTTTTAGGTTTTAAATGTGGCTTAACGGAAGGCCAGGGAATCTCTACCTACAGAGGGATAAACTTCTGAGGTTATTTTTGGTAGTTCTCATGCACAATCTTGAAATGGAAATTCTTTCAGTCTCTAATGTAAGGCAGAAATGAAGCCTCTCCCTTGACATTGCTTATGATGATAGGGGATACTGTAGAAAAGTTCTCTATTCACTTAATTCCTAAGTCCAGAGCTGGTGCAGCTCCATGCTCATTTTGTACCCATGTAAGTACATCAGGGAAGACTGTCAATGAAGGCGTACCAGGAGTACTGGTGTAAATGAATGCAAAGATGCTTCCCTCGGTGTTACACTCCTCTCTGGGAGGCACAATGCCAAGAGGGAGACACAGTCAGTATTCTTTGCTTTTCTTGGGGGCAGTGTACGGATACACTGCTTCTAACTGAGTGGTCTTATGAGCAATCCAGAAAGCCATTTTATCGCAATTTATGTGTATTTTTCTCCAGATAGCGTTAATAGCCTGAGGCCTAATCACTTGTATTTAGAAGTATTGCGTTTGGTTTGCTAACAATCCAATAAATGGATCAGGAGCCCTGTGGCAATAGTCACCAACTTTATTTTGTTAGTCACAGTATCACATACACACACACACACTGTAGGGAGAAGAATGAACACTTTTAAGTAAAAAGTATATATTCCGACAGATATAATCTTTCTTAGTTTGTCTGAACAACTATACAGAATATTATGACAACAGGAGAAGCACACATTATAAATAAGAGAATAGAAGGAACATTTCCAGCATGGTTTAAAATGTCATTTAAAATCTAGCACCCAAGTGGCTATTTCTGTGTGCTACACTCAAGAGATCATGGAAGGCAGAGAAATTGCAGTCTAAAGTTCCTTTGGCAGAATAGACACACTGCATACCTTGTTGACAGTAAAGGTTGTTTTTATCAGTGGAGGCATGAAAATTGTTCCCAGCAAAGGGCAAACCAATGCTGAGGTTGCATTCAGTTGGTCTTCCTCTAGGAGTCAGCTATATCAGCATCAGTTGAGACATAGCATCTGCAAAGTGTGCTGGTAGTAGGTGAGACGATCTCTGGCAAAATCCCAGGTGATAATCTGAGTGAAGAACCACTCTTTGCAAGTGGAAAAGTGGTAGTCCCTAGATACTGAGGGCCTCATTTACAAGAGGCCTGTGCCACCGGAGCGACACTTTTTATGACGTTTCGGTGGTGCAGACCTCTCAATCAAATCTATGAGGTGAGTCAAAGCCACCCTGCATGGCATTGCATGGCCTCATAGATCTGCAGTAAGGCAAGGCAGTGCAAAGCTCTATGTTGCCTTACTCTGCTTCAAGGAGGTGTTCCATGGGTATTGCAGTGGGTTTTCCCACGCAAAACCCAGGGGTTTGACACATCCCCAGATTTACAAGAATCTGTAAACCTGGGAAGGTGTACAAACTGTGCACCTACCCAGAGGAGGCATAACAATGAGAAAGAACTTTATTTCTCCTATCATTTTCCTCTTTCTATGTGTGCTGCGTTCTGCAGCACACAAGAAAGAAGAAGTCACCTCCATTGATCGTTTATGTACAGAAAGGTGTCCCTTTTTACACAAAAACAATTGTGCCAACAACGCAGACACCCTTGCACCATAGTGCAGGCAGAAAGGACAGGAATGCACCGTATGTCATTAATACAGTGCAATTTTTCCCTTTCTCTTTGAAGCACGGCAGCCTGCAAAAAGCCTTGCGGTGCTGCCCGTGCCAAAAAGTTGTAAATGAGGCCCAAAATCTTATCTGAAATTTGATTTTCTGACATAAACTTAGGAATGTCTGACATAGATTATGTGAATCAAAATGTGCATCCCAGACATTTCCCTATGAACATATAAGGTAAAGGTCATCAATTCAGACTAGATTATTTTTGTTATATGTTTGAATGTGTTTTTATTTAACCTTAACATTAACATGGTGAAAAGTAGACATCTGATCCTGACAAATGTTGCATCAAGTGTTGTATCTCTGTCATCAATTGAATGACTTGATGTCTTCACAGTTCTTAGAAAAATAAGGTCAGCGACATCTACATCTAATGGCAGACATGACAATGGTTCTGTATAAATCAGGAAACAGGGTTGTCAACGCTGAGTTTATTAATAAGGTTATTAATGAATATTCGTGTATTTTGAGTGTTGAATTTGCATAGAGAATGTATTAACTTAGAGAAAAATAATGCACGTATTGGAAGGTCTGCCCACCAGAGTGGTCTCCAATGCTCACGAAGTGTACCTTTTAATGACTTATTAATATGAAATGTTGAGTTTATGTTTGATTAATGTAGTGATATGTCATATTAGGGGTAATGTATTATGTATTAGCTTTATTAATCATAGGCCTTAAACTTAGCGTGGTCTTGGCCTAGTTGCACGGCCTCATGTCAAGCTGCATTTTCTTAGGCATTTTATAAAATGGATGCTTAGAGAATTAAATTGTGATTTTCCACTGTTCTGACCATGTGCTGGTAGCTGAAGTTCTTTCTCATGAGAAACTGCCTGCTAGAAGATGTTGTACTTGCTAGTGAAACAATGTTTAATGAAGTGTGTGTAAGACTGACCTTCCCAGGAGAAGACAATGGATGTACTGACTGGAGTATAAGCTGCAACAATATTGATACCTGACGAGCCGAACGATGAGAACAGGAGACGAGTAGCCAATCATCGACATGTTAACGATGTAGTAGTAGAAGTATTGATTTGGGTTTTTAATTTCATTGGACTAAGTATGAACATGCAATTCTCTGACCAATAAGGTTATGGGAAGTAGTTTTAGGAAATCTAACTAAGACAGACTGCACCGAAAGGAGATACGCCATTCTCCCCATTCTTCTTGAGAGCTAGGCCATTAGCTATATTCTTTCGAACTGCTTAGAGAGACTTTGCTTATTCTGAACTTCAATACTGAATCCTGATGTCTTGCTGACTGAACTGATGTACTATTGATTAAGACTGTCACAGCTTGCTGAACTAATTGAGGACAGTTATACTGACTGTGATACTGATTGTAATGTCTATTTGCTTTTGTTTCAAGGTACCAACTGCTATTTTGATAGAGCCATAGTTAGATGTTTTCCAAATTTGTGTGACTAAATTGTTTTGCCTGAAGCCCAACATGCTATTCTAATCTGATGTTAGTTAGGGTTCTCAATGATGAGGTTCACTACATGTAATAACAGTCAATGTCTTTTCTTTGCTGAAATCTATATGTATGTAATATTGTTTGCACATTTATTCTTGCTATTAATTTGTACTGTAACTCTAGAATGTGTAGTAGCTCATGCCTTGATTCAATTGCAATTCTTTTGCCGCTTTGGCCAGCCAGCATTGTTTCTGTATGTCTACCGTCTGATTTTGAGATTAAGTTTTGTGACATTAGCATTGTTATTAAAGGGAAATAAACATTCTGGGGGTTATTCCAACTTTGGAGGAGGTGGTAATCCGTCCCAAATGTGACGGATTTACCACCAGCCGTATTACGAGTTCCATAGGATATAATGGACTCGTAATACGGCTGGTGGTATATCCGTCACTTTACCGTCACTTTTGGGACGGATTACCACTTCCTCCAAAGTTGGAATAACCCCCTCTATCTTTTACATAAAGGTGTGGTTATTCCTGACTGCAAGGTCATGGTATGTGGAAATTACTGACTCCTTTTGATGTCATTGATTGCTATTTGTTACTCATTTGTATTGGTACGGGGTTATATGGTGGGAAAAACTCGAAGTGCAGTCAAAAGGTCCATTGGTCTATTTGCATCTCCCTTGTAAGTTTACTTAATAAGGTCTGACGCGCTAACAGAGATGGTAGCAGAGATTGATGATTTGTCTCCTTAAGGGCCCATCATGGTTTGTCCAGAAAGAGGTAGGTCACAGAGATAGTAAGTGGGAAATAACAGATGTCTCCAGAGATGGTAGTAGGGTAAGGATTAGTCTCCTAGAAAGAGCAAAATAATTCGCAAATTGGGTGAAATTGGTGAAATTTTGGATTTTTCTAGATTCGATGAGATAAACTGGAAAGAAAATGTGCCTCTAAGGCCCTAAAATGACTTTCCCAGATTGTTGGAGCTTGCCAATGATTGTTTGAGGATGTTCACAGCGTTCTAGTGACAATGTGAATGAAGTAGATTTTGCGCTTGCACAGTTTATGCAAATCACAGGTGAACTGTGATGGTTGTGGGGGTTTAGGAAGGTTGCATACTCCAAATGAAGTTGTAGAAAGATAGTGCATACTCCGAAGTGTGAGAGTAGGGAAGTTGTCGAACTTCACATGTGTGTGAAGCTTTGTGCTAAAGAATTGTCCACATGGTTTTTCATGTACGGACCCTGTGTGGTCTTAGACTCTGGAGTATATTGAAAAGTGTATGGGACACTTGGGTTTTGTTGTAATTTGTCTGGTTTAATAGGTCGATCGGACGTGGTCGACGAGTCAGAGTGTGAGACAAAGTGGGTGAAAGAATTTTTCGACAGAGATTTGGCGAGTCCTATGTGAACCAGGACAGACCCACTGATCAGCTGAGAGTGAAACTTGCGGGTTGAATTTTGCTTGTGAATCAGGGAAACTGAGGAAGAAGGAGTAGCTGCTAGGGCGAAATGCCATCAGTAAAAAATCTGTAAAGTTTCTGAAGCGATTGTGTTACCTTACCTGTAGTAAATGGACAAATTGGGTTTTGATTTTGTTTGGTGCTCACAATAATTTTGCATTTGTTTTGTGTGAATCTGAGTTTAGGAGGACAAGCAGCAACACTTTGTCAGCTGCAGTACGTGTGAGTGTGACGTCATTGGAGCTGCACTGGGATAGGTTGGTTAGTGAGAAGGGTTGCACATGGATTGCCAGCCATCCGTGAATCGCAATAGGTTGAGAAGGTGGGTGAAGAGAATTCTGGGATTAACAGTCACTTTATGGTTTGATTTTGAAAAACAAAGGTCACAAAAATGATATTTTTAAAAGCTTGAAAGAGTGCTTTAAGGGGAGATACATATATTACGAGTATAGGGGATAATACACTGCCAGAAGTTACACCGGCTTACATTGTGATCGAGGAGCAGGTTGTTGCACCATGTCTTTGGTTTAAACAGTGGTACAAAGTGACAGAGAAGGATGGGAGCTAAGCGTTTCCTGCTCACAGAACATTTAATTTGAGGAGTTTAGAGAATATGGGGAGGGTGCTGAAGGATCTGAAACCCCCTCTGAGACCAGTACAGTTTGAGGCATTAGCAATCTGGGAGTTATTAGCCCAACAGCAACAAAAAATTGAGAGAAGGATGAAAAGGGCAGAAAAGACACTAGCGGAGGCTCGATGGGACCATGCTCAGAAATTGTGGAGAGTTGAGACCTTACAGGGGATTAAAATGTTTCTAGCGATTACACAAGACAGTTAGAGAGAACGAAGGAAAGCTACCAGAAAAACAAACAGGAGCCCTTCTGAGAGTAAGGAGTGGAGACCAAAGGAGTGTGGAGGATCTTTGACATTTGAGGAAGAGTCAGACAATGATGAGTTTATTCAACAGTTATTGAGAAATCGTCCCCCACCATACCCAGCACAAGAAAGTGGGCCGAGCACACTAGTGTAAATCCTTCAGCTCTGACCCAGGCTAACATGACAACTAGTCCACTGCAGGTTAATCCAAGCATGGCACAGAGCCCAATACAGAGCAGTCTTAATGCACCTATTACTCCAGTAGCACAAAATCAGGTGCCACAGTTGAGTGTTCAGAGAATTTGCCCTGATGTAGCTGTAGTGGAAACTGCCACAAACCTAATAGTGCCTACAGGACAGGTTTTCCCGAAGTTGATGTTGGTTCAGACAGAGCCAACTCCACTTCTACTGCCTCAAGTGCAGCACAAGCAATGCCAAAGTACACTCCGATAACAGGGACCCAGACAGATGTGAAATTACTGACACCGCAGTCCTTGAATACAGTTGTGCAACAAGTGCCACATGCCCAGGCCAATAATATTTTGCTGCAAGGTCTGACTACCCAACAATTGACTGAATGGTTACACAAGATGAATACCCTGCAGAGTGCTCCCAGGGGAGGGGAGTACTTGAACTATACAAGACTAGGAATGGAAGCGGGGTAGCTCATTGAGGTAACTATGGGTGTGAATAGGCTAGAGTCCTACACAGAAGCAGAAATTAGATATCTGTGCCCGAAAATTACAAGGGAGGTGAGCAATGTGCCCTAAAGGTTAGTAGATGTAGCGGAAAAATACGGCATAGAAATGGAGAAAACAAAACATTTGAAACGGAGTTAGAGGTTAGATTTTGACGCAAAGGACTTCAAACACATGAGATCTGCAGGGATGAAGGCACACCTTAGGGCGTTACTCCAAAGTGTCCAGACATGGGGAACCTTTGACAAATGGGAAGGCAGATGGGCAAAGAAAAGAGATAAAAGAAAAGGGGATTCTGCAGAGCTGACTGTAAACATGTAGCAGGGCAAGGATCCAGTGAAAATCTTACCAATGAGAGAGATTCCAGGAGGGAATTTTGTTCATGTCCCTTTGAGCAGAAGTGACATTCTGTCTTTTACAAATGACTATTCCATGTTGAGAGAGAAGCCAGTAGAATGGTAGGTACCAGCAGACAGGCAGGTTTGTGAATCTTTCAAAGTATCTGTGGGAAGACTTAAACAATCTATTAGAGATAATAGTTCCAGCTGATTTGTGGATCGAGTGCAAGATGAGTCTAGATTGGCCAACAAAAGAACCAGAAAGAGATCAGGTTACGGTGCGCCATCTCCTGAAGCAATGAAATATTACTACAAAGTAATTGAATTTTTGAAAACGAGAATTTTGCCCAAAAACATTGATTGGCAAAGAATAGACAGGACAACTCACGAAGCAAAGGAGTCAATACTACGTATTACAAGAGATTGTTGCAGGCATTTAAGCATTACAGTGGTACAAAAACAATCGAGCCGTAAGACATGATTCATTTTGTGTTCAGATTTGTGGAAGGACTGAGACCTCAAATTAGCCAGATGATAAAGTCATTTGATTTGCTGGAAAGCAAAGCTGATTGGTGAGGTGTTGCAGTATGCAAAGCACTGTAGTGACGAGATTGAGTTGAAGCAGAGAAAGTTAAAGTAAAAGGCGATGGTGATGCAGATAAAAGCAGCACAAACAGGGATGCAGGGAAATTTTCCACAGCAGCAGCATGTAAACGTGGTGATTCAAAATCAGATGAGAGGTAGAGGTCGCGGAGGAATGGCTAATGGAAATGGTAGTCCTGATTTGAATACTGTAGTGGTTCAGAATGTTGTGCAGGGAATGAAGAGAGTGTTGCCTTGTCACGCTTGCAGAGCGCTTGGATATTGGAAGCGGGAGTATCCAATGATGGTGCAGGAAGGTGTAGTTCAGCAAACAAGTGACATTAACTCGTTCCAAAACATTAGAGGACTGAGGCTGAGCCGTCAAAATCTGAATTTTCATGATAAAGTGAATCAGATGCAGAATTTTTAACCTATGCAGCAGGTGCAAATGCCACGTGTACAAATGACACAGTTGCAGCCAATACAAGAGCAGGTTCAAATGGTACCTAGACAGCAAATTCAAATACCTCAAGCCCCAATGGAACAGCAGCAGGTGATGCTTCCTAAACAGGTCACAGGTCAGAAATCTAACCAAAGTAATAGCACAGTTCACCAATTCCTGTTACACAGTGAGAATCGAATAAACGATGATTGGGTGAGCAAGAGTTCGGATGAGGAGGAATGTGTGCTTGCAGCCTCTTTAGGAGTGGACCTGAAAGGCCCATATGTGAAGGGGAAGGTAATGGGTCACAAGGTTTCATTCTTGGTTGACACAGGAGCTACAAACTCTAAAGTGAGAACTGCAGACGTTCCGAACTTTCCCCTTTCTGGAAAGACAGTCCAGATTTTATGAGTAGCAAATCAGTATTTGACCATCCCAATTACAGAACTTGTTCAGGTTAAAATCGGCAACTTTAAAGGATTGCACAAATTTGTAGTCTGTGATTCATGTCTGGTATCCCTACTGGGAAGAGACTAGGGGCCAGATGTAGGAAACACTTTGTGAGTCGCAAACGGCAAAATCTGCCGTTTGCGACTCGCAAATGCGTGTTTCCTATGCAGAAATGCATTTTGCGAGTCGTTACCGACTCGCAAAATGCATTTCCGAATCGCAAATAGGAAGGGGTGTTCCCTTCCTATTTGCGAGTCGCAGTGGTATGCACCTCCATTTGCGACCGCGTACGCGGTCGCAAATGGAGTCGCAGTTACCATCCACTTCAAGTGGATGGTAACCCACTCGCAAATTGGAAGGGGTCCCCATGGGACCCCTTCCAGTTTGAGACTGGACCCCAAAACATTTTTTCAGGGCAGGGAGTGGTCCCAGGGACCACTCCCTGCCCTGAAAAAAACGAAACTAAAGGTTTCGGATTTTTTTGAAATGCAGCTCGTTTTCCCTTAGGGAAAACGGGCTACATTTAAAAAAAAAAAAACTGCTTTATTTAAAAGCAGGTCGCTAACATGGAGGTCTGCTGACGTCAGCAGGCCTCCATGTTAGCGAGTGCCTATACTCGCAATGGGGCCGCAATTTGCGACCCACCTCATGAATATTCATGAGGTGGGTCATTGCGACCCCATTGCGAGTTGCAGTCGGTGTCTGAGACACCGTACTGCATAGCAATTTGCGACTTGCAAATTGCGAGTTGCAGGGACTCGCAATTTGCAAGTCGCAAATTGCTTTTTTGCTACATCTGGCCCTTACTGTGTAAAACCAGGTGCTCAAAAACATGTTCAAATGATGGAATCGAAATACAGATGAACAGTGATGATGAGGATGACCCTGCTCCAGAGACAGAGTGTGAGACGATAAATGAGGAGAACCCCCTGATTCATTTCTTGCCAGTGTTCCCAGTGAAGGAGTTTCCTCCAGATTTACAGGGAATGGGTAAAGAGAAAGTGTGGGATCTGACAGGGAAAGAGATAGGTCTGATAAAGGGAGTTGAGTCAGTTAAAGTTCCTGTAAAGCCGAACACATTTTTTCCTCAGATTCCCCAGTATCACATGCCCTGGGATAATCTTATGACAGTGGCACACACAATTGAAGAATTAAAAAAACAGGGAGTCTTGACAGAGGTGTTGAGCAGCGTATGCAATTCACCAATAATGGGATTGAAAAAGCCCTGTGGGAAAGTTTGAATTGTCCAGGATTTGAGAAAAATAAAAGACCTTGTGATCAAATGTTGCCTCGTGGTGCCATATCCAGCAGTGAACTTGTTTCAGATTCCATGTGATGCTGAATGGTTCACTGTCACAGACTTGCCACAAGCGTTCTTTTCTGTGCCTCTTCACGATGACAGACAATTTCTCTTTTCTTTCAATTTTTTTGACCAAGTTTACTGTTGGTGTTGAATTCCTCAAGGGTTTTCAGAGTCACCTTCCATATTCAATCAGATCTTGAAAAATAATTTTGAACGTTCACGACAACGACCACTTTCTGTCCACATCATCTTTGGGTCCCCACACTAGGTTAGTGGGGACCCCAAAATAGTACCCCTCCCACCATTCAGTGTCTGTTTAAGGTCTCTCATGGCTGGAGCTTTTGTTTTATCTGTGGGAGTAGCTTGTGTTTTAAGGGCCTTGTTTGTAATATCATTACAGCAGGTCTGCTAGCCCTAAAAATGTTTTCTGAGGACTAAGTATATGGTTACACTGCATTAGTTTCTCTCATTTTTTTTTTAAGGGGGTATCCTTTCTAAGGGCTAACAATATGGTTACATGACCATGTTTCTTACAAATTATATTTTTGTTATGATGCTCTCTGGGGGCTGTTTTGAGCATTGAAGTCTAAGGCCAAAAGTTTATTTCTGATGACAGTTTATATGATAAATGTTTATGTTTTAATATTCTCTCCTTTTTACAGTTCTGACCATAATTCAGGCCAATATAACATCCTTATTACACTATGACTGTTTGAACACTCTTGATATGTTTGGGTGACCCTTCTAGTTTATTTCTCCTTTGTGGCTGTCTTGTGTTTTTTTTAGGGGCATTGTGTTAGCCAGCCAGCAACTCTGATGGTGCGGTGGTGTAAGTGGTATCCTATTGGAATTAGCATGGCAGGTTTAAATTAGGATGCTAAATGGCAACATGTTCATGTTTTGCTGTAGATAGAGGAAGAAGGTAAATGGAAGTGGTTTAGTTAATGCAGGGCGACTGGAATTAGATGGCAGCGAAGAACGAAATTATGAGGCTGGGTTGTTCAACTTATGTGGCAAGAGAAGTCGAGGTATGAATTTAAATTGTCAATAGCTGTAAACTCAAACAAACGCAAGACGTATTGCATTGCAAATGCTTGTTTATTTTTCATTTTGACATTTTTCAATGCTGCTGTGCTTTCTATCCTTTCTAAGCAACTCGATTAATACGGGACTGACTCATCTTTCAAAGGCCGGCTGGCAGTAAACGGTAAAAAATATCAGAGCTGATACATTATAAGGTATTGGTGGAAATGCAGGCAGTCTACATACCAATGTGCAGGTTGTGGCATGAAGATATTTCATCTTCGGTTAAAAAAGTCACACAATCTACTGTCTGTGGGAGTAAGCAGCAGAACAATATTTTGCCACGGCCCCTCAAATAATCTGATGCAACTAAGCGGCAGTGCTCATAACTATTCCTTCGGTGCCGATGGTAGCTGCTGGAACTTGGTTCATGTTCCCAAATACAAAACTTGAAATGTGTGAGTGTGTGTGTGTGTTATGCTTTGGATAAGACTATACCATCAGTAACCACAAGAGACAGCACAGCGCCCAAACACCTGATCCTTGGACACATGCTCCCATGGAGTGATATGTTTTTAGACATCTTCTGGTACCTTCACATGGGCATTGACTCCTCTTTTGTTACCTCTTGTTTCGCTTTGTCTTATGTAGCTTTGTTTTTCACTTTGGTTTAGTTTTAATTTGCTTTTTGTTTCCTGATTGAAGTGTATTGTTATGCGCTCTCCCGGGTCTTGTACTTGGTCTATGAAACATATAATAATTATGCAAGAGATTCTATTCCTTTACTGGGGAAGCTCCAGCACCCCTCTTTCGGTCTATGTATTAATACAGAATAACAACTACATTGTGAACAGCACTACAAACATTACTCATAGACATCCACAACAGGTGGTACTATGACACTGATATCGCACAACATTTAATCCAAGTTAGTGACAAAATCAATGGACACATAACGAAAACATGTATTTGTAAACAAAATATACAAAGGGTACTGGATTAAATCACGTTACCCTCAGGCTAATAACAACTTCATAAGCTGGATGAAAACACTTTATCAAAAGAATATAAATAAGGACAATCATTAAAAATCCAGATTTCAAACGATTCGGTTCGTAGAATGTTAGCATTGAGTGTGCCTGTCTCCAGCATTAACATGTTACGTAATCTGTATTCAAATACAGAGAACTATCTGTCCACCATGCCTACGAAAACTGAACGTGTGATCAAATGAGCAGAGTTGAGCAGAACTAATGCTCTTGGAAGAAAATGTCTTTTAATCTGACTTGCTCAGTATTAGAGCACCGGAACTTGTAAACATCTACCGGTGAGTCACAGAAATGTCAAAAAACATTCGTGTATAACTGGCAGCCAATGTAAATATCTTAAAAAAGCATCCACTGTTCGAGACTTTGAAGGCCAGTAATGAGACACCCCGCAGATTTCAGCGTTTTTTCCAAATCATTATTTTATAGGAAGGCGGGGCTGGCTTTAGGTTTGATGAAGCCCTGTGTGGGAATATCTGTTGGCTCCCCTTACACCTCGCCCCGTGCTTAATTTGTAAAAAAAAAAAAAAAAAAGAAAGGGAGGTGTGACCAAAATTGTACTGTGAGGACACCGCCCTCTTCATCTACTGGCGTGGTGCATTTCAACCAACTGCACAGCTTGGGGCCAGCATGGACTCTGACTGAATTCAGGTGTAATACTTGACCTGTTTTGCAGAGAGTTAAGAAGTTTGTCTTCCCCCACAAAGGACCAGGAGTGGGGTTGATGCATCAGACAAAAAATTTATTTTTTTTTGTTCCTTAATGCATTTTATAACAATAATTTCACTTACATTCGTGGAAAAGCTATATAGACTGAAATAGCACACATGAAATATTCCAATACTTCAATTGTAAGGAAATTACATACAAACAGGTTAATCAAGTTAAGTAAGATCAAAGAGAGCCAGATATTATGCTATTATGCAAAGTGGCTACAGATTGCACAGAGACAAGTGAATTGACATTTTGTAGGCAGAGTGATAATATGTCACCTTCAAGAGACAAATATTCCATTGGGAAAAGAGTAACGGATTGGCAATGTTGCTGCTGCGTACTCTATTGCCATCATGGATGCGGCCAACCGCCAAGTCAATTACAAAAACACAGTTGGCATGGTGGCCCCATTGCAGCAGTTAGCTGACGGTGGTCGGCTCCTAGTACGCTCTCAGCAAAGCACCAGAAAAGTCCCTTTGGATGGATTAAAAAATAACACAGCTGACATCCATTTGCCAAGTTGACCCACCTTCAACTCACACTACAAAACACACCCCATCACAAACCATGCTCCTTTGCCACTCCACTGCAGCACATCAAGACAGAGACCACAGATCATTTTTTCATTTTTGTTACATAAGGCAGCCCTTTTTCCCATCCCATTTCACACACTTCTTCAATTTTTTCCCCAGTATCACTTGTCCTGTTTAGTCAGTCACTGTCACCCACTTTAACTTACAGTCATACCATAACCCAAAAATCCATGTTTTTCAGAAGATGAGTTGAGATTCATGGTGGATGTAATCATACGAGTAGAGCCACAATTGTTTGGAGCCCAAGCCCAACATACTCCTCTCAGTAGGAAAAATGGAAATGTGGCAAAGGAGAGTCAACACAGGGAATGCTGTAGGCACCACCTTGCACACAAAGGAGGATATAAGGAAGAGGTGGAACGACCTGACGGGAAAGGTGCGTTCCCTGGCTTCCAGGCAACACATGGTGTCCCAAAAAACGGGTGTTTTTCCTCCAGTGCCCCATTACAGCTCTTTCCCTGAGAGGAGAAGGTCTTGGCCATCCTGCATCGTGAGGGATTGACAGGAATAGCTGGGGAAGTGGATTCTGGTAAGTTACACCACAAAGACTGTCACAAAACTTCACTGTCCTGTATGCTCACATCTCATTTTATGTCACTGTGTTGTGCATCTAATTTCCTAACAAGCAATACCCAAAATATCAGAGACTGTAGATTGTCAATCTGTATTGTCGTACACAACATAACATGTATCTATCTCCATTACATGCCGTATGTGGGAATGGGGTATGTATGTGTTTTAATATCAAAAGATCATGTCAGGACCTATGGTATGTGTCAACATGTACATGTATGGTCCAACTTAACTGCAGTGTGGCAACAGGTATATAAGACTAAACATTTGTCAAGTCTTGGGAAGTAGAGAGAGTGACATGACTACCACTACCACAAGGCCTTGTTTCTGTAACTCAAAACAAGGGCCATTGTGCACTTGCACAAAGACACTTGGTAGCCATGTCACATCTGATGTTTACTCATCATGGAGTTTACCGTTTGTCTAGTGTTGGGAGTTAGAAAGCGACATGACTACAACTACCATGAAGCTTTCCTTCTGTAACTCAAACAAGAGGCCATTATGCACTTGCACAAAGACACTTGTTTTCCATGCCGCAACTGATGTTCACTCATCATGGAGTATACCATTTGTCTAATGTTGGGAATGAGAAAGTGACATGACTACAACTACAATGAGGCCCTATTTCTATAAGCCAAAACAAGAGGTAATTGTGCTCTTGTCCAAAGACACTTGTTAGCCATATCACAACTTATGGTCACTCATCCTGAAGTTAATCATTTGTGTAGTGCTAGGAGTTAGAAGGTGACACGACTACAACTACCTGTTGGCTCTGTTTCTGTAACTCCGAACAAGAGGCCATTGTGCATTTGCACAAAGACACTTGTTAGCCATGTCACATCTGATGTTCACTCATCATGGAGTTTACCATTTGTCTATTGTTGGGAGTTAGTAAGTGACATGACTACAACTACCATGAGGCCCTGTTTCTGCAACTCGAAACAAAAGGCCACTGTGCTCTTGCACAAATACACTTGTTAGCCATGTTACAACTGGTGTTCACTCATCTTGGACTTCACCATTTGTCTAGAGTTAACAGTTAAAAAGTGACATGACTACAACTACCATGAGGCTCTGTTTCTGTAACTTACAACAAGAGGCCATTGTGCACTTGCACAAAGACACTTGTTAGCCATGTCACAACCGATGTTCACTCATCATGGAGTTTCCATTTCTCTAGTTTTGGGAATGAGAAAGTGACATGACTACAACTACAATGAGGCCCTATTTCTCTAACGCAAAACAAGAGGTCATTGTGTTCTTGTCCAAAGCCACTTGTTAGCCATGTCACAATGATGGTCACTTATCTTGGAGCTAATCATTTGTGCAGTGTTGGGAGTTAGAAGGTGACATGACTACAACTACCATGAGGCTCTGTTTTTGTAACTCAAAACAAGAGGCCATTGTGCTTGTTAGCCATTTCACAACTGATGTTCACTCATCATGGAGTTTACCATTTTTCTATTGTTGGGATTTAGAAAGTGACATGACTACAACTATCATGAGGCCCTATTTCTGTAACTCAAAACAAGAGGGCATTGTGCTCTTGTCCAAAGACATTTGTTAGCCATGTCACTGCTGATGGTCACTCATCATGGAGTTAATTATTTGTGTAGTGTTGAAAGTTAGAAAGTGACATGACTACAACTACCATGAGGCCCGGTTTCTGTAACTCAAAACAAGAGCCATTGTGCACTTGCACCAAGACTCTTGTTAGCCATGTCACAACTGATGCTCACTCATCATGGACTGAGCAATCTATATATAATGCTTAACTCGGAGACGTGTCTGCCTACTTAGTTTGATGTTGTCTGGTTACCCCATATTACACTATTGATGCCATGAATGACACCTTACCAAGTGTGTACATCAAGTAGTTGTAAGGCATCAAGGTGATTCAGCCGATTGGATGTGGCAGGTAACCCATTGACTCTGTACAGCTCACATGATGTCTACTGCTACATATGTATCTGAGTTGTGGGTTCACCTATATCTTACACAACAAGGCCTTGGAATGGTCAAATACACATGTTCCTTCTCCATTGTATTGGCCTAACTGTTTGTCAGTTGTCATGTTCATTCCTTAATCCAAAATGCAACTTATATGAATTTGGTTCATGTCATCCGCTGGAGTCAGATCGCCTACCTCACAAAAGGAATCCAACATCATATAATGCAAGATTCATACAGATGGCATTACAACAGTTCCTGATCACAGGATCATTACAATCCAATGCTTCTGCATCTGGTATCTGGTTGTATGACACAAACAAATTTCAGCAATGTGCTACAGTCACTTTGGCCTACAATTATGAAAAACATCAACAGCTATGTACAGTTCGTACAAAAAGAGTGCTTAGCCAATGTGAAGTAAAACTAACATGAATTTGGCCTACAACTACATATGTTCTGACTACATATGTTCTGACCACATGATGACACACATAATGCATCATGGCCACCACATGACAAGGAACAAGTCCAATGGAGTTTCCTTAAGTTTTCCATCCTATCACTGTGCAAGCTGTGTTGGCACAGGTCTTGTACACCCAAAGTCTGTGACATGCATTCCCAGGACCAATCCATATCTACTTCATATGTCCCAACAGCATCATACACCTGCCAATGGCACAACTCTGAAATGTCCACATGAAGATGTCATGGTTAAGGTACCTAAACAACGAGTATAGTTATGAAACCATTCATATGACTCACTTCACATAGATTCAGCCTCCTAACACTTTTCAAAAACTATACTCCTCACATCATCACAACAAGAGTTCATTTTACAGTTAAAGTCATGACATCTCATTACATACTTGCACTCATGAGAAGAAGCTGTCAATGAGATCGTGTCACAAGTCTGCTCCTTCCTCTTCACCAATATCATCATCATTTGTCATTTAAGGATTCTCAACCAGTGGCATCTCAGGCTTTCCCTCCTCTGGGATGTAAGGGATGTTCCTTTGCAGGGTGATGTTATGGAGCATGCAGCAGGCTATGATGATTTGACACACCTTCCCAGTGTGTCTTGTCCAGACAGAAAATCCGGCCTTCAGGAGCCCAAATACCCACTCCACTGGCTGCCGTGTTCTTCCTTGGGCCATAATGAAGTGGACTTCCCATGGTGTAGTTGGATTCCTCAGCGGTGTTAACAACCAAGGACTGTTGGGATATGCTGAGTCTCCTGTTTTGTAATAACACATAAGTGTTGCAATGAGTCATAGAGTTGCTGATTATGGGTCCTGACATTGCACACACTAATTATGGACAGATGTTACTTACCAACAAGCTGCTGTCCGGGGTTTCTGGTTGCAGTTCTGACATCAGCTGGGGTATGCTCCTGTTTGGCATTTCAAAGGAATCATGGGCTAAACCTGGGAACCAGGCACAGACGTTTGAAATGTACAAATCTGGTAACCAGACAACTCGCACATTGATAGAATGGAAGTGTTTTCTGTTTCAATTAATTTGTTGACTGGCATCTGGTGGCACTAATGCAATAAGGGTGCCGTCAGCGGCTCCCACCACATGTGGGAGGCGATCAAAGCCATAGACGCAAACCTTCACATTGGCTAAATCCTTACGTCCGGGGAACCTGATAAAGCTGTCAATGTGCTTCATCATTGCTGATAGCACATCTTTTAAAACGCCACTGAACATAGGTTGTGACATACCACCAGATATAGCCACTATATTTTGAAAGGATCCTGTGTCCAGAAAATGTAATACTGCCATGAGTCTCACAGTGGGTGGTGTACATGTTTGATTAGTGTTTTGAGGAATGAGATCTGGTTCCAGCTGATGACACTAATTGTATAGTTTGCCTATTCAGGCAAAACATCTTAATTACATCCCTTTCTTCCATGATCTGGAAATGGATGCACTTTTTAGGTTCTCATCTCCTCCTTCTCCCAGGGTACCTATGTGTGGAATCACATAAATATGCATTGGTTGAAGTGTCCAGAGCAACATGTATGATAAGTAAGACAAAAGTAATGTAACAAAACATTACTGGCTGAAAAACCATTACACACATTTCACATTTCAATTGGCTACTACCCAAGATCCAGCTATAATTCCAATTGCTGTCCACATATGTCTACAACATATATGGGCACATTATATACCTATATGATCCTCATGCGCACCTTGATACAGAAAAGTAGCTTTTGTCCTCAAGTATACCTTCACCAGCGGTGTACAGTGGGGTTAAAGCGCATTTATGTCCAGTAACGCACTACACTGATGATTGTGTAGAGCAAATTACACATCAATGGAGTATTACATATGTTTACATGTTACAAAACATCTGTAGTGGTAGTGACCCATTTACCAGTCGGCAATACTGCAATTTCAATCGCTCAAATTACAGATGCCTGACCTCGTATATTAGACTTTTGAAAGATGCCGCCCCCGGCGCAAGTCAACCGAGCAGTGGGAGGTTTCATCCATGGCAGTCATAGGCTAACGTTGTTGACTGTGACAGTCACGGACCAATGGCTGTGCCCATTTAGGCTGATGTCTATGTACGTGGCATAAATGTACTCTGTGGTTTGAACAATAACTCACTTGCATCCTGACACTGCTGCCATTAACAACTTTGCCACGTTAGCTGCTGTCCGTCCCTTCTGGGAGCAATCATACCAGGCCAAGCAGATGAAAGGGGCCCCTGCCTTCTCTCCAGAGGAGCTGGAGAAACTTGTTCAAGAGGTCCTTCCCCTGTATGATCAGCTCTATGGCTCACCAGAGGAACAGGTAACTACCTCATATACATATTTGACTATATTCAACACCATTCTTTCCTCTCTACAATGTGCTTCTGAGTCCCAGATATTTTTTTGGATGATTGTAGTTACATTTTGTGGTCCATACATAGGATGTACATGTCATGGATTGTGGAGCCCTTTACTTTGTGCATTTCAAATTACAATTGTGTTGAGTGATAAGCCTTAAATCATCCTTCTGTCTATGCAAGTGAACTTTTGGGGGTAACATTGATTTATTTGATGATCAGATTATGGTAAATGACAAAGAAATGTATTTGCATTACAGCATAAGCTGTGTATATATAGGATGTTAGCAATGTGTACAGTCCTACATATCACTCAACCCAGATCATGCCTAGGCAAGCTGTTGTCTGAGAGCTAGCTAAACCTCACTGATCCCTTCAGAGTGCCACACAGCCTTGAGCTCACATAAAGGATATATGATGGCCACAAGATGTACTGGTATGTATTGAAGTGATGGAAATGTGATGTTCATGTTGATTTAGTATTCTCAGCATGCAGAGAGCAGGGCCTGTCAAAGGTTTTCCCATTAGGGGCCATAGCCCAGGCTGGGGCAGAGTTACTGTGGCAATGCAACTAATGCAGATGGTAAACTCCCTGTAGACCTGCAGATCCTTGGATGTTCGCAAAGTGAGTCTTCTGAACCAATAGTAGGCCTGAATGCTTTAACATTGACTACATTTGGAATAGTGACTGAGGTCAACCCCTGACCTGCTACATTTTTCCATTGGCCCATTGACCTACATTGGCAATGCGTGACATTTACTACTGACAGGCTCCTAACTCCCATGGGTCTGTTGTCACATTTCCCTAAGTCATGTTTGCACTGTACTGGCCTATTGCACAAGAGACAAACATACAGTGCAGTTAATTCTGGAGAGATCATTACATATGAATCACTAGCTTTGTTACATTCAACCAATCAGAACAAACATACCATGGTATGTTGAATGTCATCTCAGTAAGAGTGACACATGTGGTAAAAGGTGTGTTTTGTAATACCAGTGCATACCACACAATCTCAATCAGATGTAGCATGAGATTTCTTTAAGTAGTCCACACATCCACAGAGAGGAAGCTCTCAGTGACACCCATGCATGCCAGCCCTTTCATTGTCACCTAAGTCTTGGAATGTAGTCTATACTATGGTAGTAGCCTGTATGGACCATATGTAACAAGTCAATGTGCCTGGATGTAAAGGTGTCTGTCATGCATAAGTAGTTTACCCTTCAGAAGGTGACAGTGGTGTATAGTGTTTCATAGTGGCTCACATCACAGTACATGTCCGTTTGCCCTGGGCTACATGAGGTTAGTGGGTTGGTTTAGTCAGTGTAGGTCATGACCAGGGTTGTGTATAGTCAGCAGATGACTACAGAAGTGTGTAGGTATGTCCCTGTGCAGCATGTGAAATTTCCACATGTAGTGTGTTAACAGTTCAAAACTGCTTGTGCTAGGTGTCTACAAAATGGGTTTTGACCAAACAGATATCCTAAATTATGCATGTATGATCTCTTCATTCATCTATTGTATCCATACAGGTCAACACCCATCGGAAGCAAGCCATTTAAGGAGCCATCACCCAAAAGATAGCGACCTTGGGGGTCTATCACCAACACAGTGCCCATTGTCAGAAAAGGTGGGAGGGCCTGAGACGCTGGGCCCAGGAAATCACAGGGGTCCACCTGAGGCTGCCCTCCCAATTTGGACCGGGCGCGGGCCGAACCTTGACTCCTCCCTAATGGCCCCATACTGGTGGTGGCCTACCTGGAGCTTGATAGGCAGTTGAGGGAATCACAGCAGCTACAAGGGGATGCAATTCATACATATTACAATGCCACCTTTATGTGCTAGAAGCAGCAATCTCCCCCTGCATGTTGGAAGTGGCCCATGTTCGACAAACAAAAAAAGTTATTATTTGTGTAGGTCTGCTAGTAGGTGCATGCTGATGTGCCTTGCCTATTGTCCAAATGACCGGGTATACAACAGGGTACAGTCCAATGCCAATATGCTCTCTTGAGCAGACACATGGCTCAGTACAGTGATCAATGAGCTAATGTTGTTTGAAGACCACTTGTCTTCAGTGTGTCACCGACAACATCAAAGAACTTGAGCTGATTGATCACTGTACTCAGCCATGTGTCTGCTCAAGAGATAGGCTTTGGTACCCAACAGGGCACTTGTCTTCAGTGTGCCATGAGTGCTGGTACCTCACTACTGTGTCTCATGTGATGGTGGCCTTCATACATGTGACATAATATATAGTGCACTTTGGGTGTAGCCACCACTGAACAATATGTTTCCTTGGTAAGTGGGGAATGTACAGTTACATGAGTGCATGAGTGGCTAACATCACTGTTGCCAACTGTATCTGTGCCTACATGTTGGCATGTGTACCTTTCACCTTTGTCATATCGTTTACACTACTGTTTCACACATGATCAACCTATCTTCATGGGATGATGTGTGATTCTATCACATATGTGTGCATACAAAAATATATTGGAAAATAGTTATATGTGATGGGTATACAGTTCATGTGCTACCACAGACAGGAGTGTGTGAGCATTGGTTGGTGGGTCACACATACCCTAATCCATTATTCTATGTCATTTGTCATGTCCAATTGCTAAGGCAATAAAGGATATAACAGGTAGACCTACAGTTGTTAACCACAATGTACATTTCCATGCCATTGATGTGGGATTATTAAGTTTGGTGATTTGCACATGTTTATTGGTGAAGGTTCATTAACTGACTGTTGACATACATCAAGGAGTGACATGCAGCAATTTGGGAATCATGTGTGAGTGTGTACACTCAGTAATACAATGGAATTTGTGTTTGCATGAAAAAAGGTACAGTGATGTGTCTTCCCATTGAGAAACAGATTAAACAACCTCCTCAGCTAATGGAGATTCCCTGAGCCTCAACAAAATTTAATGGACTATTAGTTTTTAGCTATACAGTGCAAGAATGGTGTTCTCACCAGTGCCAATTGCAACTGATGATTTGTCTAGGTCTAGCTGATTCATTGTGCTGTGGATATTTGTAGACAAATCTCCCAGGCATTTTTACTGGATTGTCTTGAGTAACTTTCATGAGACTATTTTGACAATGGACATATTAGGAAGTTACCATTGGGAAGTTTCTACAGTGTGAAACACATTTTTCCATGTCACCTTCTTCTGGCTACTGTACAGCTTGCTGCAACATAGCTGTATTAGTTGACCATCATTTCATGATGATGTAGTATTAGGTATATGAACATCTGCTTACTGTGTAGAATCTGTAGAACTACATCTGGCTTTGCCATAGTATTTGATGAGAACAGGTTACTGAGGTATGCTACAAGTGCCAGACCATTCAAGGTGACAAGGTCTCCTACTCGATACATGGATATTGTGACTGGACAACTTCACTAATGCAATTGGAGTTGTCTGTGATTCTGACTTTACTGTGGGCAATTGTTTACAGTTCATATAGCATGCATGCATGTAGGCTTGCAAATGTTGGATCCACATTTTGGTGGCCCTCGTAGCTCGGGTCTACTGTACATTATAGTAATGTTCTGTGAACTAAACTATTGGTCAAGCGTGTTCTGGCATATGCAATGAACCTGTTTGTATTTGTCATTTCAGCATCATCCAAGGCAAGCAGAGGAGACAGGGCCCACATCTGTGGGGAAACAGCTGGCCACGGTACCTCCAGTCGTGACACTACAGTCAGTGGCCAGTGGGCTAGAGGGTGAGGGGAGTGCCACCGAGGATACAGACTCTACATTGTCATTATGTGAGTCCAGCTACAGTGGACACTTCCTAGTGGTGGTGAGACATCCAGGACCATGTCCTACACCATCCTTGTCTGCCACCCCCACTACCATCTCCACCCTTCCTGTTGCTCCCCACCCAGTTGTCCAAGCCCACAAACCCAAGAGGGGAGCCGTCTTCATCGCTCCAGGCACCTCACCCTGTGCTCCTGTTCCCCCTGTTGCCCTGACTGAGGAGACTAGTGACCTCCTGAGAATCATCTCTGTGAGTGAGATGGCACTACTGAATGCCATCCAGGTGCAGGGCAGCCATCTGCAGCAGATGGTGGCCTACCTGGAAGGTATCCACAGTTCTATTTCTTCTCTACAGGGATCTTTCAAGACTCACTGCAGCCCTCCACCCATCCCATATAGCACCCCACCACCTGCCTCATCCCCATCCAATTTCCTTATTCCCATACCTGTCCCAAGCATACTTACACATAAGCACACACACCTCAACAGCACATGTAAACAGAAACACCACAAAACACACAAACATGCAAACTCTCACCAGTCACTCACTCCACTCACAACTACCACCAAACCCCACCAAATCCCCAGGCACCACACCCACATACCCACCCACCATCCCCACTATACTCCCAGATACCACACCCTCACCCACATACCCAGGCACCACTTTCACCATACCCACAGACACCACACTCACAGCAACAGACACATCCCCCATTCCCAGCATACCTAGCACTTCCACATCACACAGCGCAAAGAAACACACATGCCCACACTCACCACCCACACTCACCCACTCAAAAAACAGCTACAAAACACAAAAATCATACCTCAGACACACAAGCACACACACCTCAACAGCACATGTAAACAGAAACACAACAAAACACACAAACATGCAAACTCTCACCAGACACTCACTCCACTCACAACTACCACCAAACCCCACCATATCCCCAGGTACCACACCCACATACCCACCCACCATCCCCACTATACTCCCAGATACCACACCCTCACCCACATACCCAGGCACCACTTTCACCATACCCACAGACACCACACTCACAGCAACAGACACATCCCCCATTCCCAGCATACCCAGCACTTCCACATCACACAACGCAAAGAAACACACATGCCCACACTCACCACCCACACTCACCCACACAAAAAACAGCTACAAAACACAAACATCATACCTCAGACTCACAGACAGGAGCACCAACAAAACACCAACCCACACCTGACACTTCCACTTCCTCAACCTCCCATCCCCTAATCCCTTATGGGCACCCTACTCATTTCCCAAAAGAAAGTTTAATGTTTGCCCTTGCCCTTACCCCTGTAACAACTGCACCCCCTTACAAAGCCAAAGGGACCAAATCCAAAACCCAACCCATCTCTTCCACATATAAGTACTCCCCTGTGACACCTGTTACCACTCGTACTGAACCCAGCCATACACCAAGAAAACCACACAAAAAGGACACCCCTCCTAAAGTCAGTCTCATACCTCCCAAAACAACACTACCCATCCCAAAACTGATCCCTCACCCCCCAAAAGGACATAATTGAGGTGCCTGGACTGTCAACTAGATGCCCCTTCCTGGGGAGGTTCACATGGCAGTGTTCTGGGAGGCAAGTTTGGTGGCACAGCAGTGTGCTGAACCACATTTGGACAATTGGTCTGGCCATTGGCCTTGACTAAATGTGTTAATTTTTTTATAATAAAAATAAGTTGGACGTTTTCATACATATTAGTCCTGCCATTACTTTTCTGACATTTTGATGTTGATGGATATTTTGGTTTGTAGGAGTACACTTGTGTTTGTTTAATCTTGATTGATGATCCATTTGTGTGGTTGGTATAATCTGACCTTGGAATTAGTGCTGGAGTCACCGAGGACAAGGGGAAATGATCAATGGATGGATATGTGGAATGTTATCTTACTGGGGCAGACATTGCATTTGGTGATGTTTCAAATGATAAGTATTTCGTCTTAGCCAATATCAACATCAATTGGGTTACCTTTCTTCCTATGATGTAGGGTGGACATTTGTTTAATGTGTGCAAGCTAGAGATGTGTT
Organism: Pleurodeles waltl; assembly: GCF_031143425.1. NCBI lineage: Eukaryota > Metazoa > Chordata > Amphibia > Caudata > Salamandridae > Pleurodeles > Pleurodeles waltl. The sequence goes on along the minus strand of NC_090443.1, from coordinate 165,836,485 downwards.
TACCAACACATGCATGGTGTTCAATTAAACCTTTGTATACAATTTAATGGATGTGTCAATTTTCATGTGTGTACCTTACACCTACTTTAACTAAATGTGTGACGCATGCTGTCATTGCTGTATTTACTTTCATGACTTGCACTTACATATTTTCAACATATGGATGGCACTTAGGGCCAGATGTATCAAAAGTTTTTGCATTTGCAAACGGTGCGAATCGCAAAAATCGGCCATTTGCGAGTGCAAAAACGTGGTCTGCGATGCATGAAAGGCATTCGCAGACCAAAAATAAGAAATCGCAAAAATAGCGATTTTTTGCGTTGCGACCTGGTTTTGCAAGTCGCATTTTGCGATTCGGTATTTCCAGTAGGAAATTACGAGGCGCAAAATGCGATTCGCAAAATCCATGTCGCAAATAGATGCATCAAAAATTCGCAAATTGCGATTTTTCACAGAATGGCGTTTTGCACATGCAAAATACGACTAAGGGAAACCAGGTGGTAACCAGGTGCAACCTATATAAAGAGGCCCAGAATGCCTCAGACACTTTTCCACAATGGCTGCATTCTACGTAATGGCGAAGAGGATGAGGATCTTGGCAGGTTTGAGGAGAGGGAGACAGGAGCGCATTTTCAGAGTGCGCATTACACTTTTTGACCTGACAGAGGAGGAAGTGTATGAGAGGTATAGGTTGAACTCAGCCATGATACTTGATCTTATAGCTGAGCTACAACCCATACTGCAGCGCAGAACACTAAGGACTCACAGCATACCCACCCAGGTGCAGGTATTATGCTCCCTCCACCTACTCGCCTTAGGGAGCTATCAAGGGGTCATAGCAGCAGCTGGAGGGGTTTCACAGAGTACCCTCTCCAGATTTTTCAATGCATTTATCAACGCCATGCTAAGCAAACTCCAACAGTACATCAGATTCCCCCACACCCCACAGGAAATACAGCAGACAAAAATAGAGTTTTACCAGATAGCACAGTTCCCCCACGTCCTAGGTGCCATAGATGGCACACATGTGGCAATATGTCCACCATCAGCCACAGAGTATGTGTACCGAAACTGTAAATACCAACACTCCATGAATATTCAGGTGATATGCAATGCCTCCTATATCATAACTGATCTCGTGGCCAGGTACCCAGGGAGCACACATGATTCGTGCATCTTTCGCCACAGCGGCATTCACACAAGACTGCTAGCTGGGGAGTTTGGTGAAGGATATTTACTAGGTATTTTCCCTCTGTACACTGGTGCATTTATGCAGTAGTGACGTCTGATGGCTCACTTACTCATTGTACCCTCTGTTCCTTCCAGGATACAGTGCCTACACATTGCGCTCCTACATGATGACGCCCTACCGGAATCCCACAACACCAGCAGAACGGAGATACAATACAGCACACAGGGCAACCCGCAACATGGTGGAGCGCACATTTGGCCTGCTGAAGAGTCGCTTCCGTTGCCTCCACAAATGTGGAGGGGCACTACAGTACAGTCCACAGACCACATGTAGAATAGTGGCTACTTGTGCAATCTTGCACAATATCGCTACAACCAGGGGCATACCTATAGAAATCAGTGACACTGAATCAGATGAGGATGACGATCCCATACCACCTCTACAGCCAGCAGAAAGGACCAGTGCAGCAGAGGGAAGGCAAAGGCGTGCCGACATCACACAAAACCATTTCAGACGTGAGTATTAATGACACAAATCCACTGACAACTGTACCTGTAGTGATATATATTTATTACCTTACGTCAGGTAATGTATGATTGAGAAATAAATGAAACAGGTGATGTCACAAACGGAAAAAAAATAATGACCAGAGTCATGCACTATTCCCTCATTGTGGCAACAGCAGTGTAATGGCGGCAAGAGTCACTTTTTTCTCCCACGCACACCACTCGGGTGCCCAGTTAAGTCCCTGGCACCTCTGTTGTCACCTTCAGTGGCAGTGCTGTGCCTGGCACTGCGCCGTCTGGTGTCTGCTGCTGGTACGGCAACACTGCTGAGGCTTGAACTGTCCTCAGTGTCCCCCAAGGCTACCTCACTTGGAGTGGCAGATCTTTGTCCCATTATGTGTTCTATCACATTTGTGATTTGAACTAGTCCCTGGATAACGTCCCTGCTGCTATGTGCAGCCTCCACTTGCGCCGCCACTGCGCGACGGGCGATCAATGCAGTGGAAGTAGCCATCCTGTTGGAGGACCTGCAGTAGCTGCCAAACATTGTCCGGAATCTGTGTTCCTGTCTGCGCCGGCTAACCCTCTCATGGCGCAGCTCCTGCCAGAGGTCACGGACAGCACTTGTTAGGTCCCTGGTGTCCTCTGAAGCCTGCACCTGTCCCTCACGCAGCTGTATGATATTGCCATTGAGTGAGTCCAGTTGGCGATGCAGGCCCATTATGTTTCGGTTGTGTACTCACAGGTTTCTGTCTAAACTGAGGATCCGCTTATTTTGCAGACGATGCTGCTGCAACATAGCAGCTCAAGGCCCCCGAATAATGACGGACCCTCACCTGCCTCATGATGTTGTGCCCGGGACTCTGTCGCAATCCTGTGTGGTGCTGTTGTTGACTGACCCCTGTCCTCCAAACTCTGGCTGCGCCTGTCTGGTGCTGACGGTGTGCTTGGCCCTTCCAAGTGCTCATCAGAGTCGCCACTGAACTCTGGCAGTGGCAGTGCCCTGGGCCTGCATCGGACAGTGGACATGTGGAGGGACCCACTGGTGTTTGTATCCGAGGGCTGATGGGTGGCCGTCTCTCCTACACATGTACTTTGTGTGGCTGCTGGGCCTGGCCCACCTGCAACAACAATATGCAGCATGTCAGTTCTGTATGTTACATTATCTGTCAGAAAATGGCAATAAAGGTACAGGTACTGCTCTACACGGTGTTGTGTGTGTTGTGTTACCTTGGGTGTCACTATACTTCATTACATTGTTATGCTACTGTCTGTACTAGTTTGTGGACTGCCACTCCCATAATGCATTGTTGTGCTGCTTCTAAGATGTGGACTGGACTACTTCACACACTGCTTCATATTACATGCTAATTCCTAAGGGGCTTTTGTGCATACACATATAGGGTTCCTAAACATCATTGTACTTACGTTGGCTGGTACTCGGTGTGCCAGAGGTGTCGATGTCTGTGACCACAGTCACAGCTTCAGGGAGGAGTGTAGATTCCACCAGGTCTTCCAATGGTGTTGATGGTGCTTCTGTAGGTGGTCCGCCACCTGTACCCCTGGCCTCCGCAAGTCTCCTTGCCACCCTCTCCTTTGCACGGGAGTGCAGGTCGTACCACCTTTTTTTGATTTCTTCGATGGAGCGCTGTGCCACTCCAATGGCGCAGATTTTGGATTGTATGTCCAGCTATAATCTCCGCTTTTCACTCTCAGGCACCTGGAGTGAGCTTTTTCCGAACAGGCGGTCATGGCTCCTCACCACCTCCTCAGTCAGGACCTCAAGCTCCTGTTCACTGAATTTAAGCTTGCGCTTCTTTTCAGCCTTCTCCTGTCCTTGGCCTGGGGTCTCCATCCTGGCTCAGGTGTGCTGGCTCCTTCTGAGTGCTGCTCTGTGTGGCTTGGCTGCTCTCTCTCAGGATGCTGGTTTGGGTGTGGCACCTGAAACTGCCTGGGATGACTCATTTCCTGCTGGTGATGTCATCAGGCTCCTCCAGGTGTGCAATCTCGAACTTTCTTGCATTTTGCGATTTTTTACCGAATCGCAAAAAAATCACAATTTGCGAGAATGCAAATTGCGATGTGGTAAATGGGCCTCGCAAACCACAAATAGCGATTTTTAAGAAATCGCTAATTCCGAATCACAATTTTGTTACATGGCCAATTGCGACTCAGAAATAGCGATTTCTTAAAAATCGCTATTTGCGATTCGCAAGCTCATGTTTTCATACATATGGCCCTTGGTCTATTGGATGTCCCTGATATACATCAATCTACAGTTTCTGTGCAAATAATGGTTTTGAGGCATGTGCAAAGTGTAATGTGTCCAAGGGCACCAGCCTTCCAGTGATCTCCTTGGTAGAGGCATACCTATTCTGCAGGAATTCTTTACATTGTGATCTTTGAATGTTTCTCACACTGAGTATTTTGCACCCCATTTACCTTGCATTATCTTGAAATGTCAGCGATATGTGTAAGTCCATTACATAGACTTAGCAGAGAACGTATGTTTCAGTTTATTGAAACATCCATACAGATGTGTCTTTGATATCAAAACAGGCCATGGCAATTGAGCAATGTGAGGGTGTAACTTAGATTTGCAGGTGGGATATCGATGAGGAGTTGCTGTTGTGTGACACAATGTTATGGACACATCACTATCCCTGAATATGGGTTGTACACACATTTAAAATTTAGAAGAGTGTTTCTGTGCAGTGTCTGTGACCTGGCCAAAGAGGGAATCCTGGGGCTGTGATTGGGTTATACATTGAGTACAACTCTGAACAGGGGCACACAAAATATGTTTGGCCCATGGACCACGTAATCCATGCTGGATCCATGGCAGGGCATCGATTTGCTGTGGAGTTGATGGAAATACATAAGTGTTTGACTTATCGTTGGTTAGGTCCATAACAGCGTCGGTCTTGGGCGCCATCAAACAGCACAAGCAGTGGAAATGCATGTACGATTGGCTCCATGGCAGCACAGGAAGCTATGTACAGGTGAATTTCAGCCTTACATGCCTCCCTTTCTGCCAGCTCAGATGTGGTATTTGGAACCCCACAGTCACGTCAGCAGAAACCCACCTCATAATTGGTCTGGTGTTTTAACAGGCAGTCTGCCCTCCGACAGACCCATTGGCCTATCTCACCAACACCACGGTCTAGATTTGCTGGCAGTGCTGCTGGGTCTGCGGTGGTCTTTTGTCTAAGTAACCACATGCTTCGTAATATGGCAATGGGACCACCAACACTGCGGCAAGATGACTGTCGCCACCAGCATGGCAGTCCCAAGACCGCCAAACCCTTCATCAGGCCCTTAAAGTGTGCAACTCAACTCAGACCTGACCTGCAGCACAAAACGGTTAATTTAGCATCAAATCTCTGAAACGCTCTGCCAATAAACCAGAAAAACTGAACTGGAGCACTCCTGTTATTAGAAAATGAAGACTCATAAACCTTTGAGTCAATTCACTTCAACTCTGAATGTAGCACAACTCTATTACGGGATCAGTCACATAAACTGGTCCATGGATGCACCTCAACTCTGACTTCAGCAACCCCTTTTATTCCTGCACTACGGCCCCTCATAGTTCTTGCAATGATGACATGTGAAACAGAAGGTGGACAGTTCAAACTAATTTTCGCCTGTCTCTAGGTCATGGGCAACAAGTTTGGTCTGTGACGTTTCACAAAACTTCATAACTGCAGTTTCTGCCTGATATTTAGACTGGATAAGTCCACTTCTCATTGCGATAGCATCAGCAGTGTCTGTTACGTGTTGTGTCAGGTGAACCTACCCCTGTGCATGTACAAAATCATACCCACACCATTAGTCATCCCTACCATGGGCTGGAAGGTCAGCCAGTCTGGAGCAGTTCTTATGCATGTGTTGTTTTACGTTGTTCAGGTTCAGCAAGTCGTGGCAGTCTGTGCGCGTGCACATCATGGGGCTATAGGGGCAGATCCAGGAGTGATAAGCCAAGCTCTGCAAGCAGACAGTGTTGCTGTAGTCTGCTCGGAAATTAGGAAACAATATGTACATAGGTTTAACGTTAAGTTGTAGTCCAGGCTAGGCATATTGGCCCTCATTCTAACCCCGGCGGTCTCAGACCGCCGGGGCCAGGGTCGGCGGGAGCACCGCCGACAGACCGGCGGTGCCCCGCAGGGCATTCTGACCGCGGCGGTTTGGCCGCGGTCAGAAAGGGTAAACCGGCGGTCTCCCGCCGGTTTACCGCTGCCCTTAGAATCCCCCATGGCGGCGCAGCTTGCTTCGCCGCCATGGGGGATTCTGACACCCCCTACCGCCATCCTGTTCCTGGCGGTTCGCCCGCCAGGAACAGGATGGCGGTAGGGGGTGCCGCGGGGCCCCTGGGGGCCCCACAAAGTATTTCAGTGTCTGCCTAGCAGACACTGAAATACGCGACGGGTGCAACTGCACCCGTCGCACCTTCCCACTCCGCCGGCTCAATTCTGAGCCGGCATCTTAGTAGGAAGGTTGATTTGCCCTGGGCTGGCGGGCGGCCTTTTGGCGGCCGCCCGCCAGCCCAGGGCAAATCCCAAAATACCCTCAGCGGTCTTTCGACCGCGGAGCGGTATTTTGGTGGGGGAACTTCGGCGGGCGGCCTCCGCCGCCCGCCGAAGTTAGAATCACCCCCATTGTCTTTTACTGATATCTCTATAACTCTTAACTCTTACAAGGCCCAAAGTTCTTTCTTGGTGATCACATAGGTCTAACTCAACTGTTTCAATACTTGGACACAAACAGGTATGGGCACAAGGGAATGGTTCAGCCTAAATGCTGTAGAAGGTACTTTAGAAGTAAACCACAGACATATACAGACATAAGCCATATCAGGTCGGCTGAAAAATATATTTAATTAATTGCTCCATGCCAATGAATAACCAGTTATGTATGCAATTCTCATGACTGCACGCTCACACTAACAGTTGCCCTGCTGACCAACACTGAACTAGTCACATTCAAACTTGCTATAGGTGCAGGAGTGTCATACACATCAAGTTTCACGGCCAGTCAGACACACTGCTGTCTTCTCACATATCATTCTATTACTGTCCATAGGCACACTAATTTATCATTGATGCGCCCCACATGGATACACTCATTCAATGTCAAATGTACGCATACATTATTTTGTTGTATAGTCACAATACTCGTCCTCAAACACAACACTCTTGCTACGCTGTCACACACCTACAGGCTGTTGTTGCAAGCCTAACTGAAAAAAACCCCATTGTTTACACAACCAGCTGGCAAACTTCAGAACTCACACGCTCACTGACATTCTCACTGATGAAGACGGTGCGCTGTGACACTTTCAAACATGCAAAATGTTCCATGCTTGCATAGGGGCATTGTTACTAAACACCAGGGGAGCAACTAGACTTCAACTTCTGGTGGGGTTGGTAGGGAGGGATAGTAGTTCAAGCTAAGGGGGTGGAGTCATCCTTTGAGCCAGTATGAGAAAGCATATTAGTAAAGGCAGCAAGTGTGCCTTTAATGTGCTAACGCATGCAAACAGCATTTATTCATGCCTGTATTTTCTAGCCAGATCGATTGGCTTTGCCAGTGCTTTCACCTGAGACATTTAGCATTGCTGGAGCTTCAAACATGTCCACCAGGCCTGCAAGCATCAGATGTCTGCAAGATGATACCAAGTAAGTCCTCTGTCTGGTCTTCATGTCTGACATACAGAAAAGAAAGCACTGAAACCCTATTGGAAGGTGTCTTTTCTTAGTAAAAGCAACATAAGCCAAATTAATAAACAAATGGTTCAAAGGAATAAGAAGATATTTGGAGAAGGATCTCCCAATGAGCACATGAATGTGCTCCCACAGACACTGCGAAGTAGACTTACATGAATCCCATTAATGATGTGGAGTATGTACTAGGTTTAATTAAATTATGGGGGAGTATAGATGGGTATCACAAAATGAGGATGGGTCTCCAAGAGCTCAAACGGTATTGGGATTCACAAAGCGGAATACGTGGAGTACCTGTTTACAATGTAAAAACAAGTATGTAGTGATATTTATATTGCGCAGACCTAACTGGTTAGCAACAGAGCCCTGTACCTTCTGGAAAGTGATGCGAAGTGGGGGGCCTTAATCATTGAATTACACACATTTAAATTAGCATCTCACATATTTAAAGTTAAGGCATAGTGAGATTGTGTTTTGCCCAGAACTGCTTAATTTTCATTTAAGTGCCAAGCTGGATGCAAACCCAGGACCGCAGCTATCAAGGTGATGGTCATTTAGTGAAATGTGCTGTATATTTTGCCTTCACACCATTGTTGTGCTGCTTGATCTGAAATCACTCACTTTGCCATCTCTCATTTCACACCCTTCTCTTCTTTGCTGTCTCAGTCACATTTGCCTCTCATTTCTTTCTCCTCTTTTCCCTTTGTATACTCTCACACATTAGCTTTATACTTTTTCACTATTCTCTATGTCTTCTTTCTATCTCGCTTTACAATTTCTTCCATCAATCCCCTCTCTCTCACTCTCATCCTCCTTCTTTCCTCTACCTCACTTCCTATTATAGACATGCCATTTTGGAGACTAACCTGAGAGCGAGGAAAGTAGTATTTCCACTGAATATTAGCTGACGTGCCAAGTATCTCAAGCCCCACAGAGATCAGCTTTTACATTTTTGGAATGAGTACTGCAATAGCTCAGCTAGGCCTGTGAACTAGTTCTCTATGTACTGTATACCAGGGAATCAGCCGTAATACCTTGCAAGAAATCAACTGTCAGTAAATGAGCTCAACAATAAATATATATATGTATTCCGCTCCATCTGTGCTTGGAATCTGCTCTATCTGGCAGGGGTTCAGCACTATGGGGCAAATTTTCACCCCAGCAGTAAAAAAAAGCCTACTGCTGCGGCGACATCTGCCAAAAGACTGTCGCCACGGCTACCAGCCGTCCGCCGGATTATGACCACAGCCGGATTTCTGCCAGAAAGATGGCAGAAATCCGTCTGTGGCCACGCTGGCAGATGGCGATAAGGTGGCGCTGCTGCCTGCAGCAGTGCCACGCCAGTAGACCACCGGTGGCCGTATCATGACACATGTTACGACCTGGTGGAATTCTGCTGGTGGACACTGCTGCTGGCAGCAGCGCCCCATCCGTCTCCTGCCGGAGGACCCCATGATAACAGGTAAGTTGTGGGTGTTTGTGTGTATGTCTGTGCGAACGTGTATGCGGGTGTGTGTTGCGTGTTGTATGTGTGTGCATGTATGGATGTGTGAGTGTGTGTATGTTGTGTTGTGTGAATGCATGACTGCCTGTATGTATGTAAGTGTGTGTGGATGTGTGTGTGAATGGATGTATGCATGCGTGTGTATGTATGTTTGAATGGGTGTGTGTATGCGTGTGTGGGTGTGTGAAGGAAGGGGCGTGTATGAAGGGGGGCTGAAGAGGAAGGAGGGGTGGGGGGAATCTGTGGAGGGGGAGGGGGGCTGGGAAGACCCGTATCAGTGACAAGGAAGGGATTCCCTTCCCATGGTTTTTGTGGCGGTATGGTTGCCACAAAAATCATTGCGGTAGGCGGGGTCATAATCCCACAGGCAGGCAAGTGACGGCTGCCGTGCTGGAGAGTGAAGTCTCCAGCCAGGCGTTCGTTACCGCTGTGGCAGTCAGTGTGGTACATTGGCAGTTTGGCTTTATCCAAACTGCCAATGTCATAATATGGAGAAAAGTACCGCCAGCCTGTTGGCAGTACTTTCCTCCATATTTACGTCATCCGCTGGGATCATAATGAGGGCCTATGTATGCAGGGACTCAGCTGTATCTGTTTTGCAGCTCAGCTGTACAAGAAGATGAGACCTGTTGGTGACAGAGTCCCACTCTTTCCAAATGTCCAGCAACTAATTTTATCACCACATGCACTCAGTTATATCTACTAGAAGTCTATCCCTTACTCGAGACAAGAAATCAACTTTAATTTTAGGTTCCTCTCCTCAATAAAACAGCCACTGAAATGTGTTTTTCAGTCCCATGAAGTCCTAACCCTGCAATTGGTATGTTATGCAGCAACACACTAGACACCTGATGCTTTCCACTGCTGTTGAACATCTCATCTACATATTTCTCTCATATTCTAATTCATTCTGCACTCCACACCTCTCTTCCTCCCCCATCTTCCTCACCATCTACACTTTGTTGTGAATGCTGTCTCAGCAGTTATTGCTTTTAGCTCAATTTGATATTCTTTTTGGACTTCATTTGTAGTGGGGACATTTAGAAAGAGCAGGAACATAAAGGCATAGGATGAAGACAATGGTAAATAAAAAAGAAGACAAACTAAATTTAAGGAATGGGAAGCAGCAGATAGATCAAAAGGGAGGATGATAGAGCAAGAGAGGAGGAAGCGGCATGAGGAAAGAGTTGAGTGACCACAGGGATAGACAGTAGGAAAGAAGGCAGGATAAACAGTGCTAAGGTCTAGGTGATGGCCTATGGATGTAGCAACAGTAGTTGAAATACGCTGCAGCTCATGGAAAGGAAAAAGCGTACTTGAGCAGAAAAGCAAAAGGCAACAAATAAATGTGTTAACTTTCAAGTATTGCCTTCACACCAAGCTTGAGCTTTAAAATCCACTCTTCATGCAGACATCAAAAAAGGCAAGGTACCTGGACCTTACCTGGCCTTGTTCCTGAGAACAGAAAGCCAGGGATATTTTACTTAGAGGATCTGGACTGCTGCCTGTGGAACCATTTTTTAAAAGGGCCTGTGCCCATTAATAATTTGTGGCACTGGAGTTATGTAATTCTTCTGCCCCAGATTTTGTTTCACATCATTATGGATTTACGTTTGCCACATATTGCAGATTTTAGCAGAAAATGTGTTTCCAACTCAAATGGATCAATAGTTATTGAAAATGCAGTGACGTCTTGATGCACAATGGAAGGCCTTAAGCAAAGGCTGACTGGCCATCATTAGTTGCTTATTCCTGTATTCGGGAGGTAAGCTAGTACTAGTAAAGTTTATCCTTAGCTCAGATGCCTAAAAATGACGAACTAATGAAGTAATACTATCACAAAATGTGCCACATTATACCGCATAGTACACCTATTCTTGCTGCATAACTTAGTCAACCCTGTCACATAATTTCAGTGAACCTGTAAATAAGTGCCATCCACTAGCAACCACAGAAACACAGTACTGCCCATCAACCTATTTGCCAATACCACCTTGCAGGTTCTTATTGTTTAAGCCACTACTTGGATTTTGTTTTACAAGAAAAAACACATGCCTCCTGCGCCCTAACAGAATGGGAGATGTGATGCTATTGATAGAAAAGTCTGGACTATCCGGTGGTCACTCAACCATTACAAAACCTTTTTAAAAGGAAACATTTATCCCCTTCATTACATGTATATACTGCTTTTCCAGCTCCTCTTGGGTAAAAATGCGCAATATATAAATGCAATTGCACGCAATACATTTGGTCATTTTCTACCTTGTATTCCTAGAAGCATTCAAAGGGTAGCAATCAAGTTGGGGAGGGGGCAGAGATCAACTTTTAAGCGCTAATGGTGTCTCTCACCAGAGTGCTGAAAAGCAGTCATTAACTAGCTCTCCTTCAAAACAATACTGAAGGCTCAAGCACATTGCCCTGCCCAGCGAGAGCCCCCACCATCAGGGCTGCACTTTAGGATAGTGTGCATCACCAGTAACCTCCACCCCTTCATGAGAAAACATATCCTGGCAGAAGGAGACGCTGAACCTATCTTTTTTAATAAAATGAAATGTCTTCGACGCTGCTTTCCAAGCAGAGCTCAGCACGGTGGGCCGGGCTTTCACTTGTGACAAGTTCCCTTGAAGATGCAACCGGACTATGATCCACAACGGGAGTGGGGTAGAGGTGAGGCTGAAGCCCTTTTAGCCCAATGAGCATTGCGCGCCTGCTACACACAATCATAAATATGTAATTTTCTATTCCTATTATTGCACACACAAACAGCATGACATTTCCTGCCCCTGAGATCAATTGGAGGGTGGTGAAGCTGAGGCAGGATGGGGGCAAAGCCTCGGAGAGTCTCTCCAAGCTCAGAGCCAATAGTGGATGGGAATAGAAAACAACATGCACTGTTGTCAGCTTCAAGAAACGTTTTAAACAAAATACCTTCAGGCATACTGCACAAGTAGGGCAGGCAAGGAAGCAGCATAAGTAGATAATAGGGCCACAGCATGTCACATCCAAAGCAGAGCATGTTCTAGGCACTGTTGCCACTCACAAGCACTTTCAAGTCAGGTTGTGCGTTGCATCTTGCACGCAGCCCCTTTCACCGCGCTCAGCAAACCAACGTCAATTAAATAATAGGAAGGAATGCGTGACTGATGCACAATGACAGGCTGGGCCACACAGAAGATAACCCCATCACCAGTCATGTGACAAAGCCACTGAAGCAGAGTGTCCTTGTGCCAAAACATAAGTGTCGGGCGGCGGCACAAATAAATTACAGTGCCCCCTCATATGCCACCAAGGAGAGAGGATGGAATTGGCACATGAACTTTGAAAGCAGAGCCGTTGGAGCTCCCAGTGTTGCATCTTTTCAGAGCTCCTATGCAAATAGAGCTCCCCAGCTTGATGTCCGATGTGGTGGCACCACCCGCACCGCCCAAAAGCCGGCAATGTAGGAAGGCCTCCTTAAACACATTCTATATGACGCGCATTACAAATATAGATAATGATTTTTAACAGTACATATATCATTTCAGGCACAGGATGATGCCCTGATATACTCAGAACCAGAATTTCTTCCGGTAAAGTGCCAAAGCTGGCAAAGGAATTCAGGTCCCTAGTTTACAAATTTTGAAACTAACAGCACCATTTTGAATTTGGCATGCCCCTTCACAGGTCTCTATGAAGCCATTGCTTTACCCCCACCTGAGTAGAGTACCAGTAGAGAGCAGTCTGCCATATTATATGATTCCCACCTGTCTTGTAAGATCTCACTGCCTTAAGTTCTCCCATCAATATACTGAATGTGCTTAAGGCATATCTGAATGCCGAGAGGGCCCAAATATTGAAGGATTCTCACTCACATTCTACTTTGTTTTGCTCAAAGAAAACCCTAAAGTGAAGGTTTCGTTGTACGAAAAAAGAGAATACCTTCTGTTTTTTACTTAACCGTCTTGCTTTTTATGGCACTCCAGAGCAGGAAAAATTAGTTGAGGCAACCCATCCATTAACAGGTTGCAAGGGCGGATGGGCCTTCTGATCAAGTGTTTCCGATGGCAGAGCAGCTTGGTTTCCACCATCGAAAATCTGGCACTTCCCACAACTCTGGGGAGGGGTAACTGTTCTGCCTGATGCCTGGTGCTGCCTATTGGTGCAGCTCATCTCAGTCTCAGCCAACATTTAAATGTGGCAGTTATCCGTTAGACTGCATAAAGATAACTTAGCACCTTTAACCAGAGAAAACGTTCCTTTATCAAGACGGAACCACAGGGAAAATGATGATCATGCCAGAACGAAGGAAGACCCCACTTTTTTAACTTGCTTCAATAGTTCATTAATTCTTGAGGTTTAGCGTCCACTATACATTTGATTAAAACCCCTAGCCTCAAAAACTCTGGCTCTTAATAGTAAACTTCAGGCTGATTTAATGCACCGAGCCTGGCAAGCAACAAAACCCTTGGACACAGTGGTAAACTAAACTCATCTTCTCCTTTAGTGAAAATCAGGCATAACATCATCATCATTAGTGCAGAATGAACCAAAAATTACCGTCTCAAATAGAAAAATGGAGGCCTATTTTTAGCTATTAGGCAACCGAGGGTCAATTGGAAACTTTGTGGTACACCATTGGAAACGTATTTATATGGATAAAGAAGTTTACAATTTTTATCCTCCATTGTGTTATAAAAGCGACTGAAGTGGTTCACAGTGTAAAACAGTGCGAACAAGGCAAATAAATCCAATGTAGTCAAGGATCAGTCAGAATACACGGTCTGTAGACCATCCCTCACATTCAACAGTGATGACTCAACCCCATGCTTTGGGTGTAAACAAGATTCTACAGATTAGGTATTTTTTTCACTTTATTAAGATGACCTTTTAATTCCAATGAGACAGATATTTGAGAAACTGATACTTCAGATTTATGAGATCAGCAGCATCTCTGTTGTTCTGGAGTATTTCGCCCAGATATTCCACCTGCTAAAACCATACCAAGCCTCTGCATGAAATGGCAGGTGAAATGAAGATTGACAAGGGGAATTTCTTATTCCACTGGCATTTTTTAGTTTCTTAGGGACCTGAAGTGTCCCACTCATACTAATGGATAACTTAACCTCCTGGAATTATTGATGCACATATTATCAGTAACAATGGAAGGAGGTGTTTTTTTGCCAGAGTTTAATGACATGTATTAAGGCAATAGTTTTCCAACCCCAGAGGATCAAGGGTAACTATTTGCAATAAACTTGCACCCAGTGAGCTTTACAGAGGGTCAATAACGGTTCACCTGTTAAGGGAAATAATTATTAAAATGAGTTTAGTATCAACCAAGGTGTTGGAAAACTCTTGGCCTAGATCAAGTCTTCTCATGCAAGCCTCAGAGTCTTCAGTAGTGTTTACTTCTTTTTTAGAACCTTTATTCATTTAACACTCAAACTATTGTTCACAACTGAATAATCTCTAGAAACAACAGTTTTAATGAAGTCTGCCTAATTTAAAAAAACAACTAACTTAGGGACTGATTTACGTTTGGGTGGGTTGATCGATGTCTGTTAGGGTGGCAAAGGGCGATATGTCCGCGACCCTGAAGAACAACCACCAACCATATTGTGAGATCACAGCTACATTAATCCCTGTGCCTTCACAGGAACTGCCATGATGGCAGCTCTTATAAAGGCATTGAAAGTCTGGTGAGCTGCTGCCACATTTCAGGCAGTCTATCACCATAATATTTTTGTTAAAAAAAAAAAACTTCTAAAGCAGGAATTTCTTTCTGAAAATAAAAAAAAACAGGGTGTGGAGGTTATTAGCATTTTTTCAGTTTGAAATTCCCAGGATACAGCTGGCTGCCCTGACAGAAAAAATAAATCAGACCCTTCACTCTAGATGGGGGTGCCTGATGTTTTATACTGACAGGCCCTACTCCATCAGGTAGTCATTGTAAGGTTTCCAACAGCGGAGCCAGGAGGGGGACTGACCTCTTTAATCTAACAATCTGCCCTGTTCTCAGGGGAGCCATTATCTTGAGAGACATGTACTTTGCCTCGTTTGTGGTAGAGTAGCCTGTACACCAAAACGATAATATGTTGCACCCCTATATGCTGTGTTTTGCTTATGATTGTATAAAATAGGAAGTCTTGAACCTGTGAGCAATAAGTCCTTTGGTTAATTTAACTCTGTTTAAGCCAATCTATTTCTTTGATTTTCTAGATCTACTTCTCCTTCTGGTCTCCTCCGTCTGAATTTGAGGTTGTGGTATTTAGAAGCAATTGAATTATTAATTTATCAAAGCTTTTTTAATAACGAACAGGAAAGCTCTGTTGAGCTGCTCAACATTGATATATGTACTTAGAGCTCTTCACAGCAAGGATACAGCACTTTAAATTGGACATTACCAAACAGGTGTTTTATATACATTTCAGTATTGAGACATCCCACCAAGGCTACGTAGGTAAAATTCAAGACATGTACAAGTGTGGTTTATATGTCCTGGTAGTGGAAAACTCCTAAATTTGTTTTCCACTACTGTGAGGCCTGCTCCTTTCATAGGATAGCCTTAAGGCTAACCTCATACTCTGTCTGAGTGGTAGATTCTGATCAGAAGGGGGTAACCAGGTCATATTTAGTATGGCCAGAATGGCAATAAAAAATCCTGCTTATTGGTGAAGTTGGAGTTTATATTACTATTTTAGAAATGCCACTTTTAGAAAGTGAGCATTTCTCTGCACTTAAAATCTATCTGTGCCTTACAGCCTGTGTCCAGTCAACGTCTTGCTGGGCTGGTTGACAGCTTCCTTGTGCATTTCACCCAGACAACCACAAACACAGGACACTCAGGCCCTCATTACAACCCTGGTGGTAAATGCCGTCTACCACCGTGCCGACGGCCGCCAAGATACCGCGAACGCGGCGGTAATCCGCCACGTGTCTTATGACCCGCACTTGGAAATCCACCACAAAACAGAAACCCACACAAGTCCACCACACCAAAGGTCAGTAATAAACTGGCGAGAGCAAAACCCACACTGTTACACCAACAGGAATACGCCCACAGTATCATGACCCACAAATCAATGCAGCGGTCTTTCAACCGCAGTAATCTATTGCCGGTACACACCGCTGCGCTCAAAATACACACACACTTACAAAACCACACCACATTGGACAAATCGAAATACACACACCTGACACACACACCACACCCTCACACTCATACCACTATAAAACACCCCCCACATTACTCACAACCCCTTACAACGAAAAAAACAGAGACCAAGCACAGAGAGACAAGCAAAGAGCACACACTCACTCAGAGGAGCAGAACACCATCACCCATACACCATCCACGCACATCACAGTATACACCCCAACACATCACCCCACACAACAAATCACACATCCTCACACATATCACTCACACCACATCCATGGCACCCCAAAGACACCCCAGGTTTTCTGAGGCGGAGCTAAGGGTCATGGTGGAGGAAATCATCTGGGTAGAGCCACAGCTATTCGGATCACAGGTGCAGCAGACATCCATTACAAGGAAGATGGGGCTATGGCAGAGAATCGTGGACAGGGTCAATGCCGTGGGACAGCACCCAAAAACAAGGGGTGACATCAGGAAGAGGTGGAATGCCCTACGGGGGAAGGTACGTTCAGTGGTTTCAAGACACCAGATTGCTGTACAGAGGACTGGCAATGGACGCCCACCTCCTCCCCACAGCAAGCAACATTGGAGAAGCAAGTCTTGGCGATCATGCATCCTGAGGGCCTCACAGGAGTAGCAGGAGGACTGGACTCTGGTAAGTCATATCTTTACTACTATATCCCCCACCCTACCTGCATGCCATCACAAACTCCTACCACTAACCTCACCCCATCACTCCACCACCTCACATATACCCCACCATCACAACCCACCCATTCCAATACCAAGCCCTGCATGCAACAACAATGCATGGACCCCCGTCACAGACCTGCAGGGACACCCATCATCCCAGCATGCCCAATAGAGAGACTCACCCAGCCCACAAAATCACCACTCACACAAGGCCAAGCCGACAGGGAAAGCACAATCATACAGGAAAACACACCCATTGCACAAGATGGCACACACAATACATTAACAATGCATTTGCATCCCAACAAGACCCCTACGCAACGTCACCGGAGAGGAGGTTTCAGCTAAATCCAGCCCCCCCCAGAAGAGGCCCACAGTGATGAATGCAGCTCTGCATGCCTGGATCACAATGACCAACCTCGCCCATCAGGGACTTCTGGACAGTCGGTTCCCCTGCCAGAGTCCCAACCCACCACAGAGCCTCCTCCCTCAGGAAACACCAGCACAGCACCCACCAACGGGCCCATGCAACTATCCCCAGGAAACGTCAATCAGCAGTGTGTCCACCACTACAGGGATCCCAGGCAACCCCACAAACCCAGGACGATCAGGGACCTGGGGTCAGTGGCAGTGGGCGCACGGTTCAGGGAACAGAGGCACAGGACAAAAGGGAAGCTGGGAGAACTGCTGTGCGACAGGGGGAGGACAGGCCCAGGGAACCGACCCTCCACGAGGCACTCTCAAACATCATGGGAGCATACCACCATTCCCAGGAGACAATGGGCCAGGTACTGGCCAAGTTACAGGAGACCCAGCGGCTGCCGGACAGGATCAGGGAGGACCTAACTAAAATATACACCATCCTGGTCACCATTGCAGGGGTGCTGGCTGACATGGGCAAGACCATGAGGGATGAAGTGGCACAACAAAGCCCTGACACTAGCCCTGACACTAGCCAAACCGAGGAACAGCCTTACACCTCTGCCGGCGCTAGTGGACAGGAGGCACTGCCACAGGACCAACAGGCCACCAGCACCCCACCCCCTGCAGAAGGAACCACCCGCAAATGGTCCCTGCGATCCAGGCAGAAAACAGAGAACATTGCCAAGACCCCCGCCAGGAAATAAGACTCTCCTGATTGTCACCCTTCTGTCCCACTATGTCACCCTGTCCACCTTGAACTGCCATTGCTCCGCTTCCAATGCCCCATTGGACAATGCACCTGTGATACCAATAGACTGGACTCTAACTGGACATTAATCCACCATCTCCCCAGACCCTTGCACTTGCCCCCATACAATTGTGCACAAAAAATAAACACCCTTGAAACAGAAACCATACTGGAGTCAGTGTAATGATTAGAAAGATGTATTGTTACAACATTATCAAAGCAGTGCAACGTCTATGTTCAGTGAAATACACCACAGGATGACCTTTGGTGGGCAGTAGTACATATAGCAGTAGCCAGAATGGGGTACACAGATCTGAAAATAGAGATTCCAAAGAGAACAGCCAGTGTCCATAGACAGAGGGTAAGAGGCTGCCATGTACAATGTCCAAAAGTTTACTGTAATGTATATTTATCTTACCTGTGTGTCACTGGAAGTACTGCTGTATAATGTTTGTTCTGTTGTCCACATCTTCTTCATCTGCCTCCTCTTCCTCACTGTCCACAGGCTCCAACGCTGCCACAAGACTATCTCCAGGCTCATCCTCCTGCAGAAAGGCACCTGACGTCTCAAGGCCAGGTTGTGCAACATACAGCATGCCACGATGATCTGGCACACCTTCTTGGGTGAGTAGTACAGGGATCCACCAGTCAGATGGAGGCACCGCAACCTGGCCTTCAGGAGGACGAAGGTTCTCTCGATAATCCTCCTTGTACGCCCATGTGCCTCATTGTAACGTTCCTCTGCCCTTCTCCTGGGATTCCTCACTGGGTCAGTAGCCATGAGAGGTTGGGGTAACCAGAGTCACCTGTAAATATCGAGGGACAACTGTTAGACACACACTAACCCTTAGGGACAACCCCATACCCAGACACCTTCTTATAGTGGGTGGGGACCTTGAGCTCACCTATTAGCCATACCCGGTGCCTCTGGAATTGGCCCATCACATAAGGAATGCTGCTATTCCTCAAGATATAGGAGTCATGCACAGAGCCAGGGTATTTGGCATTCACATGGGAGATGTACTGGTCCGCCAAACACACCATCTGCACATTCATCGAGTGATAGCTTTTTCTATTCCTGTAAACCTGTTCATTTCTCCGGGGGGGGGGGGACAAATGCCACATGTGTACCATCAATCGCACCAATGATGTTGGGGATGTGTCCCAGGGCATAGAAGTCAGCTTTCACTGTGGCCCAATCCTCCACCTGGGGGAATATGATGTAGCTGCGCATGTGTTTCAGCAGGGCAGACAACACTCTGGTCAACACGTTGGAGAACATTGGCTGAGACATTCCTGATGCCATGGCCACTGTAGTTTGAAATGAACCACTTGCCAGGAAATTAAGAACTGACAGAACCTGCACTAGAGGGGTGATTCCTGTGGGCTGGCGGATAGCTGACAGGTCTGGCTCCAATTGGGCACACAGCTCTTGAATTGTGGCACAATGAAGTCTGTATGTGATGATAATGTGTCTGTCCTCCATTGTTGACAGGTCCACCAGGGGTCTGTACACCAGAGGATGCCGCCATCTCATCATGTGCCTCAGCGGTTGTAGCCTATGGAGGAGAACGGTGAGCAGAAGGTCATATTTCCACATAGAATGCACAACTCTTGCTGAAGTTAGGTCACAGAAGCAGTATGTGAAGTCGAGAGTCAGTTGATGGGCCAATGTCTGCTGTGATGCAGTTAGGTGCAATGCCATGTGCCCCCCTGAACTGGCTGCTGCCTGACCTGTGAGGAAGGAATAGTGGAAATGAGGTAAGTGCGCTGGCGTTGTGCGCCATTGCGGTAGGTGGTCGATGACCGCCCGCAACTTCGCATTGGTTATCATTGGGCCCTATGGGTTCCAGGAGCCAAAGGCGATGTACGCCGGCAGTGACAGTATGCACCGACGCAGATGTGACCACCATTGTCTAACTACTCACTCACTTGCTACCTGACCGTCAACAGGAGAGGACATACACTGCAAGTGCTGCTGTGACCTAAGTCTGGAAGCGACAATGGCTACAGTGTCTGGGGAAAGGGCCCCTGCCTTCACTGCGGAGGAGTTTGAGAAACTGGCGGATGGGGTCCTACCTCAGTACACGTCACTATGCGGTCCTCCAGACAAACAGGTGAGTACACTGAGAGCATGATTTGTGGGCAATGCTTGTTTTGAGTGGTGTGGATGAAAGCCACATGTTGGGGGGGGCTGAGGCGTCCTGGCCTGAGTGCTGCATGAGAGGTGGTGAGTGTATGTGCATCAGGGCATGGGTGGGAACTGGGGGGCAATGAGTATGCTGGTCCGGACGGGTGAGTAATTTCCTTTCCTCCTGTCTTTTCCCTCTAGGTCAGTGCCCACCAGAAAAAGGGTATTTGGTGTGGCATCGCCAAGGAGGTGCGGACCCTGGGAGTCTGTCACAGGCGGAGCACCCACTGCCGCAAGAGATGGGAGGACCTGCGCCACTGGATGAAGAAAACAGCGGAGGCCCAGTTGGGGCCTCCCAATGTGGAAGGGGTGGCCGTCGCACCATGACCCCCCCCGATGTTCCGCATCCTGGCGATGGCCTATCTGGAGTTGGTTGGGCCCTTGAGGGCATCACAGCAGCCACAAGGGGGTGAGTACACATTCGGATTCCTGACTTTGCATGCTTTAGGAGGTATCTGGGTGGGGTATGTGGGTTGTGGGTGACCCTAGGTCAGGGCGATCATGGCAGGGTAGGTCCCTTGTGTGCAGGCTCTGAAGCACTCCAAACCCAATGGTGTAAGTGGGCATATACTACTGGGCAGGGTTCTGTGGGTGTTAGGTGTGCAGATGCTGATGTTAGCCATTATCCCCAGGCACCTCAGGCCCTGCCCCAGTCAGCCCTGCTGCCCTCAGTGAGGAGGCTATTGACCTCCTGAGATCCCTCACTGTTGGGCTGTCAACCATTCTGAATGCCATCCAGGGTGTCGAGAGGCATTTGCAACAAATAAATGCATACCTGGAGGGCATTCACTCTGGGGTGGCAGCCCAACAGGGAGCATTTCAGGCTCTGGCCTCAGAACTGATGGCAGCCATTGTCCCTGTGTCTAGCCTCCCCCCTCCAACTTCCTCTACCCAGTCCCAATCCCCTCAACCCCAACCTATCCCAAGCACACCTTCAGACCAGCATTCACCCAAATCAACACATAAGGGTGGCTCAGGCAAACATAAGCACCACACCTCATCTCACAGGCACTCACACAAGCACCATGCACATGCAGACACAGCAACATCGACTGCCTCCACCCTGTCCCCCTCCTCCTCTTTGTCCACCCCCTCCCAGTCTCGTCTCCACTCACACCTGCATGCACTACATCCTCATCTACTACCTCCATCACCAGCTCGCCCATCACAACACACCCCTCACGAGCAGTCACTACCCCCACAACCATACACATACACCAAACGCAAGCACCCACCCACCCAACAGCCATCCACCTCACAACAGCATCCAGCCCATGCACCTTCACCCAAACTCAGCAGACGTACACCTCCTACATCCACTATCACGTCCTCCACTCCCAAACCCTCTCCATCTTCTCGTCCCAGTGTGTCTAAAAAACTTTTCCTTGCAAACTTTGGCCTCTTCCCTGCGCCTCACCCCCCCGTCCTTCCCCCCGGGCCAGGGTTTCACGATCCCATGCCAGCACCTCAGCCACCAAGTTGGCGTCCACGGTGCTACCTGAAAGTCCCACGGGATCAAAGGGGGCACCCGTCAGGGCTGCCAGTGTGCCAGCAACCCCTGCAAAGGACCAACCCATTACACCACCTGCCAAGGTGAAGAGGGTGCCAGCAAGCAGCACGGCCAAAAAGCAGGATCCACCCAGCAAGGACTCCTCCAAAACTGCATCTGCCTGTGCCAAGGTCCCAGCAGCGTCTGGCAAGGTGGGGAAGGGCAAGAAAACCTAGGGCAAGGCACTTCAGGTCCCGGAGCCTCCAGGTGGGGGACTGGTGCCCACCATAAGTACTGACAGCCCAGCAACCCGCCGCAGGCACCGCCACCTGCACCGCCATCTGCCCTGCCACGTGCACCGCCTCCTGCCTCGCCATCTGCACCGCCGCTGCCACAACAACAGCCAGCAGCATCATCCCCTGTCTGAGGCTGCAGGAGACCACCTGGTGTCTCCCTCCACTACTACCAGCACCTGCACCACGGCCTGCACGGCAGCATCTCTGCCACAGACACCGCCACAAGCACTGCCACCTGCACCGTCATCTGCACCGCCACATGCCCAGCCAGTGCCACTATATCTGTCATCAGCAGCATCCCCAGTGGGCAGCCATCAGGGGATGCAGGAGGCGGCCTGAACCCTCCACCCACCACTTGAAGCACCAGCACCGGCACTACCAGCAGTATGCAGCCTAAGTCGCCACAGGATGGAGTGTGGCTCTGCCTCCATGGAGTATCATGCTACCTGTTCCCTGCACATCTCGTGGGTCAGACACCCAGGTAAGGGAATGGGAACGGCCACACCACAGGTGCAGAATCATTGGGCACAAGGCCCCCTCCAGAACCAGTGGATCTATGCATCCACTATCACTTTCCTTGGAAGGATGAGGCACACTGGGCACAAGCCCCCCTCTACAACTAGTGGAGATATGCATCCACTATCACTTTCCTTGGCAGGATGAAGGAGACTGAGCAAAAGGCCCCCTCCAGAACCAGTGGAGATATGCAGCCACTATCACTTTCCTTGGCAGGATGAAGAAGACTGGGCACAAGGCCCCCTCCAGAACCAGTGGACATATCCATCCACTACCACTTTCCTTGGCAGGATGAAGCAGACTGGGCACAAGGCCCCCTCCAAAAACAGTGGAACATGTCACCCACTAGAGAGACTGTGGCTTTGCTCTCCCCAGGACCAAGCAGTGGGCAAACCACCCACTTGGGAGACTTGAGAGACTGTGGTTTTGCACTCCCCAGGACCAAGCAGTGGGCAAACCACCCACTTGAGAGACTTGAGAGACTGTGGCTTTGCACTTCCCAGGACCAAGAAGTGGACAAACCACCCACTTGAGAGACTGTGGCCTTGCACTGCCCAGGAACAAGCAGTGGGCAAACCACCCACTTGGGAGACTGTGGCCTTGCACTCCCCAGGACCAAGCAGTGGGTAAACCACCCACTTGGGAAACTTGAGAGACTGTGGCTTTGCACTCCCCAGGACCACGCAGTGGGCAAACCACCCACTTGAGAGACTGTGGCTTTGCACTCCCCAGGACCAAGCAGTAAGCAGCCTATCCACACAAGAGACTGGAGAGGCTGTGGATTTGCACTCCCCAGGACCAAGCAGTGGGCAAACCACCCACTTGAGAGACTGTGGCTTTGCACTCCCCAGGACCAAGCAGTGGGCACGTTGCCCCCTTAAGGAGGAGTGGCGTAGTACCATCTTCCGGCTGAGGTGCCCCCCCCTCAGGTGCCCGTGTGTTTTCGACTATATGCCCCTGCAGTGTTCTCTCTGTTTTGAGGCAGGAGTCCAGTGTGTTTTTTTGGCCCACTGGTCCACGGACATTTGCAAAGGACAGTGTACGGCCCTCTGTACATATTGTAAATATTTGTATATACTGTTGTTTACAATCATTAACTTTATCTGCATTTTCTAAATATCACTGATTTCACTCCATTCCTTTTGTCCTTGCGATCTTCCAGGGGGTTACGGGGTGTACATGTAATGTTGCTGCATGTGTTTGTGTGTATGGTGTTGTGGGTGAGGGTGGGCGTGGGGGTGTTGCGTGTGTGTGTCACTCTCTTTTTCCTCCCCCCCTCCCCTGTGTGTTAGGTGCAGTACTCACCGTGGTCATCACCGCCGCCTTCTTTGATATTCCTGGTGTATTAGCAGATACACCAGCATCGGCAGGACCTGTAGTTCGGGCTCCATGGTGTCCTAGTTCTTCGTTGAGTGTTGAAAGGTGAGTGGTTTCCCTTCCAAAGACTGTTTCCATCGTGCTTTTGATGTCGTTGGTACCGCCCCGGAAAAGCTGGCGGATTGGCACCTAAAAGCGTGGGCGGTGCATTGTCTTCCACCTGTCTGTTGGCGGTGACCGCCGCAGGGTTTGTTGCTACCGCAGAGGCGGTCAGAGTGTTAAAGTGGCTGTCTGTGTTGGCGGTTTCCACCGTGGTCGTGATTCCATTTTTTTTCCGCTGGCCTGTTGGGAGTATTACCACTGCTTTAACACCGACCCCCAGGGTTTGTAATGAGGACCTCAGTCACACCTGCACTCATCTGCATACTGAATAGGCATCTCTCAAGACAATTCCTTGTGCGATGAAAGTTGACGCACAGCCAGCTGGAAATGATGCACATCCGTTTTGCGACCAAGAAATTGCTGCACAGCCGAGCCGCAATGATGCAGCCTGACTTCCCAAGTGAAGATTCGACGCAACGCCTGCCTTGCGACTGGGAAAGTTGATGCACAGCCCTACCTGATCGACGCCCAGCCAAACCGGAACGACGCAGGTGATTCCCCAAGTGGAAAATTGACGCAGTGCCTGCTGTGTGACAGAAAATTCAAGAAGTTGCCATACCGGATCGACACAACTCTCGTGACTTGTCCCCGCAAGCCTAGGATTTCCCTGCATCATCTCTGGGCTCCAAAAAGATCCCTGCATTCCACTGAAGAACCAAGACTGTGTTCAGAAAAATGATGCAAAGCCCCTTGCAGCGTGGAAAGAAACAACGCATCGTCTGTGCCGCATCAGAAAATCCGACGCATACCCTATTTTTCCACACATCTCCTTCTCTGCAGTCTCCGTGCGTGCTATTTTTGTTGTATACCAGGTACTTTGTGTAATCAAGAGACAACTGCAGATTTTTAAGATTTAAGACTGTTTCAACTTGCAAAAGTGATAATTCAACTTGTGCTTATTGAATCTTTATAGTTTTGACCTTAATTTAACCAAATAAATATCATATATTTTTCTAAACCTGTGTGGTGTATTTTTGTGGTATTTTCACTGTGTTACTGTATGATTTATTGCACAAATACTTTACAAATTGCCTTCTAAGTTAAGCCTGACTGCTCAGTGACAAGCTACCAGAGGGTGGGCACAGGATAATTCGGATTGTGTGTGGACAGGGGTGTATACCTCTGCCAACTAGAGATCCCTTTTCTAACAATAAAGTGTTAAAAAATAGAATCAGGTGATACAGTCATTACGGCAAGTAAATCACCTTGCTGCTGTTTGCAATTCTTCACTTTCCTTTGCACCCTGATGGGCCTCGATTTATATTTATTCTTGCGCCCCTTAGTGCCCACCTAACGCCACCATGTGTGCGCCGTATTTAAAATACAGTGCGCCATGGCGATAGTCAGGGGGTTTAGCGTCATAATTTTTTACACTAGTCCGGTGCTTTACAGGACTAGCATCAAAAATGTTAATGCTAATACTGCAAAGCAGCCAGAGGCCCACTGAACACAATGGGAGCCTCTTGTTAATACCTGCACTTAGCAGGCATCAAAAAATGCAGATAAAAATGGTGCAAAGGAATCTCATAGATTCCTTTGTGCCATTTTTATGGCTCCCTAGCGTTGGAATGCCTCGCTTGCATACATTATGCCTGGCGCAAGGGATTACAAAGTGGTGCAATGCAAGCATTGTGCCACTTTGTAAATATGGCAGTCGTTCTTGCCCTTCCAATGCCACATCAACGTGGTATGGGGGGCTAGTAGTTCAAGCTAAGGGGGTGGGGTCATCCTTTAAGCCAGTATGAGAAAACATATTAGTAAAGCCAGCAAGTGTGCCTTCAATGTGTTAACACATGCAAACAACATTTATTCATGCCTATATTTTCTAGCCAGATCTATTGGCTTTGCCAGTGCTTTCACCTGAGACATTTAGCATTGCTGGAGGTTCAGACATGTCCATCAGGCCTGCAAGCATCAGATGTCTGCAAGATGATACCAAGTAAGTCCTGTATCTGGTCTTCATGTCTGACATACAGAAAAGAAAGTACTGAAACACAATTGGAAGGTGTCTTTTCTTAGTAAAAGCAACATAAGCCAAAATAATAAACAAATGGTTCAAAGGAACAAGAAGATATTTGGAGAAGGATCTCCCAATGAGCACATGAATGTGCTCCCACAGACACAGAGAAGTAGACTTACATGAATCCAATTAATGATGTGGAGCATGTACTAGGTTTAATAAAATATGGTGATCATATATATAGGTGTCACAAAATGAGGAAGGGTCACTAAGAGCTCGAACCGTAGTGGGATTCACAAAGCGGAATAAGCGGAGTACCTGTTCACATTGTAAAAACAAGTATGTGGTGATATTTATATTGCGCAGACCTAACTGGTTAGCAACAGAGCTCTGTACCTTATGAGAAGTGATGCCAAGTGGGGGGCCTAAATCATTGAATTACACACATTTAAATTAGCATTTCACATATTTAGGATCAAATCTTTTTTATTATTGTTTTATAGAAAAGCAAAACATAAAAAACATCTCACAGCACAGGGCCGAAATGGTATACATCAGCACAATGACACATCATAGTTTCATACAGAGGATCCTCTCTTAAATCCCAAAATCATGCTGATATGGACCTCCAAAGAGCCCCCTCCTTACTGAGTTATATGCCGATGACAATAATCAAGAGACCTAAACAATTCATCCCCGCCATTAAGAACCACACCAACATAAATAAAACAACAAAAAAAACATTACAACAGTACCTCCCAAAGAGACCGTGTCGTCCATCTGTCCCTCCCCACTCTGACCCCATAATATCAATCGCCTTTCCCCACCGTCACTCCCTCTCGCGCCCCCTCTTATAATTCAGATCAACCTCAAAACTCTTAGATAGGTCGGGCACGTCAACTCGGTAAATTCTACAGAGAGAAGCCGAACAAAAGGCATCCACAGTTCACCCAAGTCTTCCGGCCGCTGCTGGGCGGCCAGCGTACGTTTCTCCATTGCGAGGAGAAACCAGAGCTTCTGAAGCCATGCGACACGAGTCGGAACTCTATCTGTTCCCCAGAGCACTAGAATCAATTGCAGCGCTGCATTGAGCGCCAGCGCTATCTGCCTCCTCTTTAGAGATCTTAATGGAAAAGTGAGGGGATTAGGCAGCCCCAGTAGGATATATGATGGGAATCTCAGAAGCGTGACCTGGAATGCCACATCTATCTCATCTATAATATTTCCTGATGTAACTTGGGGCAGTGCCAAAGCAAGTGTACCAGTGTGCCCGTAGCTCCACAGCCTCTCCAGCAAAGGTCCGTCCTAGCCTGATCCCATGCATGCACTCGTGCCGGGGTATAGTACCAGTAAGAGGCGATCTTATATGATGTCTCTGTCCCTGCCACGCTGTAGGCTGTATGGTGTGTTTTATAGAATATGCTGCCCAATTCCTCGTCCGAGAGATCCCTCTCCAGCTCCTTCTCCCACCTCAGCTGGCCCTTTGACTTCGGTGGACGGCTCGCTCCTTGTAGAAGGTGATATAGCTCCGAGATAATTCTCTTATCATCCTTCTTTAAGAACAACCATTTCTCAAATGACGTGAGAGGCCTATCTATCAACGCTCTCTTCGCCGGCCAGAGAGCCCAATGCCGAACCTGGTATTACATTAGCCTGTCTGCCTCAACTAAGCCATAGGCCTCTCTCATCTGATCAAAGGACAAGACCCCATGCTCATCAAAGAGACTTCCCACTCTCTTACAGCCCCCTTCATACCAACGTCTAAGGCCTTCCAGACGGAGTCCAGGCTCAAAATCAGGATTTGCACCTATGGGGGTCATCAGGGAGGGAAAAGAAGTCAGCTCCGAACGACAAGCCACTGCATCCCACACTCGCAGCATTGTCCCAGTAACCGGGGAAATATAGAGACCTCTAGTCCTATGCCTACGCCGGAGCCAAGGCTCCTTACAAATATGAGAGCCAGCCACCGCCTGGTCCATAAAATACCAATGTTTCTCTGTAAGTGGGCGACTCCACTCTACAAGAAAGCGGAGTTGGGCTGCCTGGAAATACCTCTGGAGGCACAGGACCGCCAGCCCCCCACTGCTCTTGGGACGGTATAAAACCTGCCTTGCTAAGTGCGGCGGGCGGCTCTCCCATATGAATCTCAAAACCGCGGATTGGAGGGTAGCAATCGTCCGGGTGGTGGGGTCAACTGGAGTACCTGAAATATATATAATATTCATGGTAGTACTGTCATCTTGACCGCGGCCACTCTTCCCAACCAAGATAGCTTATGTTTCCCCCATCCCTCCAGATCCCACTGTATATCTCGTACCAATTTCTTGTAATTTAGGTTCGCCCTTTTTGCAGCAGACGTAGCTAACTCAACCCCCAAATAGGAAAGATGCGAAGACGACCAAATAAAGGGGTACCTCGTACGCAAATCTTCCTCATGATCCGTGCTCAAGAAAAGACTAAGGACCTGGGACTTCTGCATGTTCACTTTAAATCCCGAAACCCGGCTAAACTCACCCAACAACTCCATAAGCGCAGGCAAAGAAGTGGCAGGCTCTGCAAGGGTAAGAATCACATTGTCTGCATATAAAGTAATAAGGTGATGATCTCCACCAAATTTCACGCCAGAAACCAGGGGGCTATCTCGCAAGCGCTGCGCAAAGGGCTCCATGTTTAGCGCAAATAATAAGGGGGAAAGTGGACATCCCTGTCTAGTCCCACGTTCAACTGGAAACAACGCAGAAAGCACCCCATTGACTCGAACCGCCGCCCTAGGAGAGCGATAAGCACATTGGATCCAAGATCGAAAACCCAGACCCAGGCCAAAACGCTTCAAGACCGAAAAAAGATATGGCCAATGAACCCTGTTGAACGCCTTTTCAGCGTCAATTGAAAGAAAAAGCGTCTCTCTACGAGA
Organism: Pleurodeles waltl; assembly: GCF_031143425.1. Classification (NCBI taxonomy): domain Eukaryota; kingdom Metazoa; phylum Chordata; class Amphibia; order Caudata; family Salamandridae; genus Pleurodeles; species Pleurodeles waltl. Next base: position 165,807,713 of record NC_090443.1, on the reverse strand, counting down.
TCTATCCATTATGTCTATCAGATGTAAAAGCTGTTTCGTATTATCACCGCATTGCCGATTTGGAATGAAACCTGACTGATCTGGATCAATGAGACCCGGCATATAAGGATTAAGGCGAAAGGCAAGTATCCCCGTAAATAATTTGGTGTCTATGTTTAGAAGCGATATCGGCCTATATGAGGCACAATCCTCTGGGTCCTTGCCCGGCTTATGTATAACAGTAATAGTGGCATCCAGCATACTAGGCGCTAGGGTCCCCGTCGTCCGAAAGGAATTAAAAAGTCAGGTGAGTAGCGGGGCTAGCTCAGCACAAAAAGTCTTATAAAACAACGCCGTGAACCCATCTGGGCCAGGGGACTTCCCTTTCTTCAGGCGGAAAATCGCTGATACCACTTCTTCTGGCCGTATCTCCTGATCCAGTGACATCGCCTCCCTTTCCCCAAGAGGGGCGACCGCCACCTCCTCTAAATAAGAGTCTAGAGCCATCTCGTCCCGCGCATCCACTGCATACAAGCCCCGGTAAAACCCCGAAAAAGGCCTCCGCAATCGGATCACTCACACAGGCCACATCACCTGAGGGGGAACGGATCAGCTTAACCGTCGACGCAGCGCGCTGTGCTCGCAACCGATGCGCCAACAACTTTCCACATCTATTACTCCCAATATAGTACTTGTGCTTAAGACGTGCTACTGCGTACTCTGCCCTATCCCAATCTAATCGCTTCAGCTGGTGTCTCGCCTTCTCGAGCTCTCGCCAAATTCTGGGCGCACCAGTCAATTTATGGGAATGCTCGAGGACGGCCACTCTCTGCTCTAGCCTTTCTCTCATTTCCCTCCTCGCTCTATTATCCCTCGCCAACAGTGCCATAACCCCGCACCACTGCCTTCAGTGCCTCCCAAACAGTTTCCATAGAGGTGCTACCATTATCATTAAAGGCAATGTGATCCACAATCGCACGACGGAGCGACTCCACTGCTGACTCACTCTGAAGCAAGGAGTCCTTAAAGCTCCAGTTTGGTGTGCCGCCGTGACCTACCTCCATAGCCAGCTCAACAGTAATAGGGGCATGATCAGTCAAAGCCCTGGGCTCAATCGTAGCCTCCCTAACCCGGGACATGAACTCTTGCGAAGCCAAGAAAAGATCCAACCGGGCATAGGTCTTGGTCGCAGCAGAATAAAAAGAATAATCCCGTAGGGTTGGATGGGACTTCCTCCAGACATCACCAAGCCCACACTCCGCCAACCATTGACTTCCCATCTCCGACACTGCCCCAGTCTGTCCAAAGTGTTGGCCCGAGCCATTAAGCTTGTTGTCCATAACTAGATTAAAATCCCCCACTATTAGAATAGCGCTATCTGGGGAGCTAAGGACAGGGGAGATTGACTGTCTCAAAAAGGCCTCTTGTTGGGCGTTCGGGGCATAAAGGGAAGCAACAGTAAAGAAGAACGCCCCAAGTCGCATTCTAACAGCCAGGAGCCTACCTGGAATTTCGTGCACCTCTCCAACTATTTCCCCGGGGAACATCCTCAAAAGCAGTATCGCCACCCCCGCATGTTTCGTAGTAGTTGAGGACCAGAACTGCTGAGGGAACCATCGTGAGTGCATGCGGAACGTATCTTTATGTAACAAGTGGGTCTCTTGTAATAGGCAAATGTGACCCCTCAACTGCTCTAAACTCGACAGAATCGCTAGCCGTTTGGTTGGGTTGTTCAACCCCCGAACATTCAAACTTATACTTTTAACTGTCATGTCGTCACTGAGGGTAGGTCACCCAATGGCAAGGGGACACGGGGGCACACCTCCATGATTACTCCCAGACCGGACTCCCAGGGAAGCACAACAATAAACAACCATTGCGCACAACAGGTGCTCATAACCATATAGTCCTCTCACCCTCTTCTCCAAAGAGGAAAAAGTCTCGACTGGGCCGTGGGACCCCCTCAAGTTCACCTGCCAAGCCCATCCACCTAGCCGCCCAGGCCCCTCCTTGACAGCCCATAGTCAAACAAGTAGGCGACCCCATGCTAAGCAGTTGTCATCAGACGCCCCAGACTCATAGATTAGTCCCAGCTGCCACATTGTTCACTGCCGACTTCCGCTCCGATAACTTCTCTGATGCGGTAGGTCTCTGTTGCTTCCTCTTTTTCTCCTTTCTCCTCCAACTCAGTCAGACCTCTCCACTCGGGCCCGGTTGCACGCTCAAGTCCTGGCCACCCTCCGCCAGGTCCAGGATCCGGTTGGTTTCTGATATGGATTTCACCTGATGGAGCTGACCCTTCCAGTGAAAGATAAGGCGGAACGGGTGGCCCCAAGAATATGACACGTCCTGAGCACGCAAATGTTCCGTAATATGTTTAAATTCCTGACGCCTCTGCAGAGTTCGTGCATAGCGGTCCTGAAATAATTGAAGCTGGAGCTCTCTAAATTGAATCTGCGGCAGATTGCGTGCCCCTTGCAGTATACTTTCCTTGAGCCCATAATTGTGGACACAAGCCAGGATGTCCGGAGGGCGATCTCCTTCACCCCGAGCCCGACCCACCCGGTGCACTCTATCCAACGTAATCTCTCGGGACTCCCCCAGGCCAAAAACTGAGCAAAATAATTCCATCACGAACTCTCCAATGTCGTCCTTCTCTGCTCCAGTCGGTGCTCCTCTAATGCGGATATTATGCAGGCATGAGCGATGCACTAGGTCCTCCACCGTAATCTGGAGGAGGTCCTGTTGCTCCCACAAGCGGATGCATTTTTGTTGGAGATCCGCCACCTCCTCTCCCTGGGAGATTTCACATTCTTCCACCCGCTCACCAAGGGAGGTGACTTCTGCTCTCAGTTCTTTCACCTCGTGGGAGATATCCAGACGAAGCTCCTGAAGATCGCTCCTGAGCGAGTCGAACAGGGAGGCAAGAAAACCCCTCGTAACTGGGGCCCCCTCGTCGTCCTCCACCTCGCCGCTCTCTTCCGGGGCCCTCACAGCAGGTGGCTCCTCCGGCGCTCTGCCCGATAGCAGACGGGCCCCCGTGAGCATGTCTCTCACCGTCCGCTCTCTTGCCCTTAGTAGACTCCATCGCTCCAGTACCTTGGCACGTTGGGCGTCGAGATCAATCTAGGCCTTCTCAAAATACACCTGCGGATCACCCCAGACACAACGAAGGAGCCAACCACCACTAACCTCCTTTCAACATGGCGAGGCACTTCACCTCTCAGCCACTCCTTATTTCCTGGCGTCAGTAGAGAACTCCAAGGGCCACCCGCCCGACAGTCCATGGGCTCCGGGTCCCGTCTCACCAGCGGCTGCCCATCACCCAGGAACTGAATGCCTGGTCCAGCTGCGCCACCAATCACCACTGCATGATGGTGACACACCTCTCTGCTCGGCCGCTCCTCCAGTCACGGCGCCAGTAGAATCCCCTGCGGGCCGCCTGGTGGTATGGTTGCCACAAAAACCATGGCGGTAGGCAGGATCATAATCCCGCAGGTGGGAAAGTGACGGCGCTGGGCTGGAGAGTGAAGTCTCCAGCCAGGCATTCTTTACTGCCGTGGCAGTCGGTGTGGTACGTTGGCGGTTTGGCTTTAGCCAAACCACCAATGTCACAATATGGAGAAAAGTACCACCAGCCTGTTGGCAGTACTTTCCTCCATATTTATGCCATCTGCCGGGGTCATAATGAGGGCCTTTGTATGTAGGGACTCAGCTGTATCTGTTTTGCAGCTCAGCTCTACAAGAAGATGAGAACTGTTGGTGGCAAAGTCCCACTCTTTCCAAATGTCCAGCAACTAATTTTATCGGCACATGCACTCAGTTATATCTACTAGAAGTTCATCCCTATCTCGAGACAAGTAATCAACTTTAATTTTAGGTTCCTCTCCTCAGTAAAAAAGCCACTGAAATGTACTTTTCAGTCCCAGGAAGTCCTAACACTTCAATAGGTACATTATGCAGCACACACTAGACATATGATGCTTTCCACTGCTGTTGAACCTCTCATCTATATATTTCTCTTATCTTCTAATTCACTCTGCACTGCACACCTCTCTTCCTCCCCCATCTTCCTCACCATCTACACTTTGTTGTGAATGCTGTCTCAGACATTATTGCTTTTGGCTCAATTTGAGACTCTTTTTGGACTTCATTTGTAGTGGAGACATTTAGAAAGAGCAGGAACATAGAGGCATAGATTGAAGACAATGGTAAATAAAAAAGAAGACAAACATGAATTTTAAGGAATGTGAAGCAGCAGATGGATCAAAAGGGAGGATGATTGGAGCAAGAGAGGAGGAAGCAGCATGAGGAAAGAGTTGAGTGACCACAGGGATAGACAGTAGGAAAGAAGGCAGGATAAACAGTGCTAAGGTTAAGGTGACGGCCTCTAGATGTAGAAACAGCAGTTGAAATACGCTGCAGATCATGGAAAGGAAAAAGCGTACTTGAGCAGAAAAGCAAAAGGCAACAAATAAATGTGTTAACTTCCAAGTATTGTCTTCACACCAGGCTTGAGCTTAAAAATCCACTCTTCATGCAGACATCAAAAAAGTAAAGGTACCTGGACTGTGTCACAGCAATAAGGTTGTTAACCCACAGGACAACACTTGCTGGTTTGAATTTGGCATTGAGTTGTAGAAGGTGAAGCAGGCACCCGCTAAATTAAAAAATGGATCAACTTGAAGAGCAGCAGCAAGGCCCGGCATCTGCATAGCCAATATGCATTTCAAGTGAGCCTTTGAAATGGATGTGTGTCTTAGATCAACAGCATGGCTCCATCCTCGCTTCATCTCAAGGTTTCCAAGCACCAGCTGTCACTTGCTGAGATGGAAAAGATGATCAAGAGGTAGACCCTATGATTGCTGAGCTGTCTGGGGCATACCGTGCTGCTACAGCAGAAAGCTTCAGTGGGCGCAGTGCCAGGCTCTGTCCGTGCACAGTGCCAAGTGAATCCACATCTTCAGTCTATTATGTGTCAGTCCACCAAACACACAGAGGGACAGAAACACATATGGACCTTCTGTGAAGTAGACTATGAGAGGTTAGCACCCTCGACAAGACAAACCATAAGGAAATATTTCACCTCATGTGTATCCCTTCGTTAGTGTGGATGTCCTGCTCTAGTCAAACTTATCCTAATAGCTTATATGGGGCAAGGGAGCACAGTGACGAATTGCTCTGCACCACTGTCTCTGTATTGACTGTTAGAGTAACTGTGTGACATGACATTATTGTCAAGCCATCAATCTAAAGCCAATACTGCATAACAGTCTCACAAGCAACATCTGTTCTTGGGCCTTACCTGGCCTTGTTCCTGAGAATAGAAAGCCAGGGATATTTTACTTAGAGGATCTGGACTGCTGCCTGTGGAACCATTTTTTAAAAGAGCCTGTGCCCATTAATAATTTGTGGCACTGGAGTTATGTAATTCTTCTGCCCCAGATTTTGTTTTGCATCATTATGGATTTACATTTGCCACATATTGCAGATTTTAGCAGAAAAATGTGTTTCCAACTCAAATGGATCAATAGTTATTGAAAATGCAGTGACGTCTTAATGCACAATTGAAGGCCTTACGCAAAGGCTGACTGGCCATCATTAGTTGCTTATTCCTGTATCCGGGAGGTAAGCTAGTACTAGTGAAACCTATCCTTAGCTCAGATGCCTAAAAATGACGAACTAATGAAGTAATACTATCACAAAATGTGCCACATTACACCACATAGTATACCTATTCTTGCTGCATAACTTAGTCAACCCTGTCACATAATTTCAGTGAACCTGTAAATAAGTGCCATCCACCAGCAACCACAGAAACACAGTACTGCCCATCAACCTATTTTCCAATACCACCTTGCAGGTTATTATTGTTTTAGCCACTACTTGGATTTTTTTTACAAGAAAAAACACATGCCTCCTGCGCCCTAACAGAATGGGAGATGTGATGCTATTGGCAGAAAAGTCTGGACTATCCGGTGGTCACTCAACCACTGCAAAACCATTTTAAAAGGAAACATTCTCTCCTTCATTACAGTTATATACTCCTTTGTCACCTCCTCTTGGGTAAAAAGCGCTATATATAAATGCAATTGCACGCAATACATTTGGTCATTTTCTACCTTGTATTCCTAGAAGCTTTCAAAGGGTAGCAGTCAAGTTGGGGAGGGGGCAGAGATCAACTTTTAAGCGCTAATGGTGTCTCTCACCAGAGTGCTGAAAAACAGTCATTAACTAGCTCTCCTTAAAAACAATACTGAAGGCTCAAGCACATTGCCCTGCCCAGCGAGAGCCCCCACCATCAGGGCTGCACTTTAGGATAGTGTGAATCACCAGTAACCTCCACCCCTTCATGAGAAAACATATCCTAGCAGAAGGAGACGCTGAACCTATCTTTTTTAATAAAATGAAATGTCTTCGACGCTGCTTTCCACGCAGAGCTCATCACGGTCGGCCGGGCTTTCACTTGTGACAAGTTCCCTTGAAGATGCAACCGGACTATGATCCACAACGGGAGTGGGGTAGAGGTGAGGCTGAAGCCCTTTTATTCCAATGGGCATTGCGCGCCTGCTATACACAATCATAAATATGTAATTTTCTATTTCTATTATTGCACACACACACACACACACAAATAGCATGACTTTTCCTGCCCCTGAGATCAACTGGAGGGTGGTGAAGCTGAGGCAGGATGGGGCCAAAGCCTCGGAGAGCCCCTCCAAGCTCAGAGCCAATAGTGGATGGGAATAGAAAACAACATGCACTGTTGTCAGCTTCAAGAAACGTTTTAAAAAAAATACCTTCAGGCATACTGCACAAGTAGGGCAGGCAAGGAAGCAGCATGAGTAGATAATGGGGCCACAGCATGTCACATCCCAAGCAGAGCATGTTCTAGGCACTGTTGTCACTCACAAGCACTTTCAAGTCAGGTTGTGCGTTGCATCTTGCACGCAGCCCCTTTCACCGCGCTCAGCAAACCAACGTCAATTAACTAAGAGGAAGGAATGCGTGACTGATGCACAATGACAGGCTGGGCCACACAGAAGATAACCCCATCACCAGTCATGAGACAAAGCCACTGAAGCAGAGTGTCCTGGTGCCAAAAAATAAGTGTAGGGCGGCGGCACAAATAAATTACAGTGCCCCCTCATATGCCACCAAGGAGAGAGGATGGAATTGGCACATGAACTTTGAAAGCAGAGCCGTTGGAGCTCCCAGTGTTGCATCTTTTCAGAGCTCCTATGCAAATAGAGCTCCCCAGCTTGATGTCCGAATAGGTGGCACCACCCGCACCGCCCAAAAGCCGGCAATGTAGGAAGGCCTCAATAAACACATTCTATTTGACGCGCATTATTACAAATATAGATAATGATTTTTAACAGTACACATATCATTTCAGGCACAGGATGATGCCCTGATATACTCAGAACCAGAATTTCTTTCGGTAAAGTGCCAAAGCTGGCAAAGGAATTCAGGTCCCTAGTTTACAAATTTTGAAACTAACAGCACCATTTTGAATTTGGCATGCCCCTTCACAGGTCTCTATGAAGCCATTGCTTTACCCCCACCTGAGTAGAGTACCAGTAGAGAGCAGTCTGCCATATTATATGATTCCCACCTGTCTTGTAAGATCTCACTGCCTTAAGTTCTCCCATCAATATACTGAATGTGCTTAAGGCATATCTGAATGCCGAGAGGGCCCAAATATTGAAGGATTCTCACTCACATTTTACTTTGTTTTGCTCAAAGAAAACCCTAAAGTGAAGGTTTCGTTGTACGAAAAAAGAGAATACCTTCTGTTTTTTACTTAACCGTCTTGCTTTTTATGGCACTCCAGAGCAGGAAAAATTAGTTGAGGCAACCCATCCATTAACAGGTTGCAAGGGCGGATGGGCCTTCTGATCAAGTGTTTCCGATGGCAGAGCAGCTTGGTTTCCACCACCGAAAATCTGGCACTTCCCACAACTCTGGGGAGGGGTAACTGTTCTGCCTGATGCCTGGTGCTGCCTAATGGTGCAGCTCATCTCAGTCTCAGCCAACATTTAAATGTGGCAGTTATCCGTTAGACTGCATAAAGATAACTTAGCACCTTTAACCAGAGAAAACGTTCCTTTATCAAGACGGAACCACAGGGAAAATGATGATCATGCCAGAACGAAGGAAGACCCCACTTTTTTAACTTGCTTCAATAGTTCATTAATTCTTGAGGTTTAGCGTCCACTATACATTTGATTAAAACCCCTAGCCTCAAAAACTCTGGCTCTTAATAGTAAACTTCAGGCTGATTAAATGCACCGAGCCTGGCAAGCAACAAAACCCTTGGACACAGTGGTAAAGTAAACTCATCTTCTCCTTTAGTGAAAATCAGGCATAACATCATCATCATTAGTGCAGAATGAACCAAAAATTACCGTCTCAAATAGAAAAATGGAGGCCTATTTTTAGCTATTAGGCAACCGAGGGTCAATTGGAAACTTTGTGGTACACCATTGGAAACGTATTTATATGGATAAAGAAGTTTACAATTTTTATCCTCCATTGTGTTATAAAAGCGACTGAAGTGGTTCACAGTGTAAAACAGTGCGATCAAGGCAAATAAATCCAATGTAGTCAAGGATCAGTCAGAATACACGGTCTGTAGACCATCCCTCACATTCAACAGTGATGACTCAACCCCATGCTTTGGGTGTAAACAAGATTCTACAGATTAGGTATTTTTTTCACTTTATTAAGATGACCTTTTAATTCCAATGAGACGGATATTTGAGAAACTGGTACTTCAGATTTATAAAATCAGCAGCATCTCTGTTGTTCTGGAGTATTTCGCCCAGATATTCCACCTGCTAAAACCATACCAAGCCTCTGCATGAAATGGCAGGTGAAATGAAGATTGACAAGGGGAATTTCTTATTCCACTGGCCTTTTTTAGTTTCTTAGGGACCTGAAGTGTCCCACTCATACTAATGGATAACTTAACCTCCTGGAATTATTGATGCACATATTATCAGTAACAATGGAAGGAGGTGTTTTTTTGCCAGAATTTAATGACATGTATTAAGGCAATAGTTTTCCAACCCCAGAGGATCAAGGGTAACTATTTGCAATAAACGTGTACCCAGTGAGCTTTACAGAGGGTCAATAACGGTTCACCTGTTAAGGGAAATAATTATTAAAATGAGTTTAGTAGCAACCAAGGTGTTGGAAAACTCTTGGCCTAGATCAAGTCTTCTCATGCAAGCCTCAGAGTCTTCACAAACTATTGTTCACAACTGAATAATCTCTAGAAACAACAGTTTTAATGAAGTCTGCCTAATTTAAAAAACAACTAACTTAGGGACTGATTTACGTTTGGGTGGGTTGATCGATGTCCGTTAGGGTGGCAAAGGGCGATATGTCCACGACCCTGAAGAACAACCACCAACCATATTGTGAGATCACAGCTACATTAATCCCTGTGCATTCACAGGAACTGCCATGATGGCAGCTCTTATAAAGGCATTGAAAGTCTGGTGAGCTGCAGCCACATTTCAGGCAGTCTATCACCATAATATTTTTGTTAAAAAAAAAAAACTCCTAAAGCAGGAATTTCTTTCTGAAAATAAAAAAAACAGGGTGTGGATGTTATTAGTATTTTTTCAGTTTGAAATTCCCAGTATACAGCTGGCTGCCCTGACAGAAAAAATAAATCAGACCCTTCACTCTAGATGATGGGGTGCCTGATGTTTTATACTGACAGGCCCTACTCCATCAGGTAGTCATTGTAAGGTTTCCAACAGCGGAGCCAGGAGGGGGACTGACCTCTTTAATCTAACAATCTGCCCTGTTCTCAGGGGAGCCATTATCTTGAGAGACATATACTTGGCCTTGTGGTAGAGTAGCCTGTACACCAAAACGATAATATGTTGCACCCCTATATGCTGTGTTTTGCTTATGATTGTATAAAATAGGAAGTCGTGAACCTGTGAGCAACAAGTCCTTTGGTTAATTTAACTCTGTTTAAACCAATCTATTTCTTTGATTTTCTAGATCTACTTCTCCTTCTGGTCTCCTCCGTCTGAATTTGAGGTTGTGGTATTTAGAAGCAATTGAATTATTAATTTATCAAAGCTTTTTCAGTAACGAACAGGAAAGCTCTGTTGAGCTGCTCAACATTGATATATGTACTTAGAGCTCTTCACAGCAAGGATACAGCACTTTCAATTGGACATTACCAAATAGGTGTTTTATATACATTTCAGTATTGAGACATCCCACCAAGGCTACGTAGGTAAAATTCAAGACATGTACAAGTGTGGTTTATATGTCCTGGTAGTTGAAAACTCCTAAATTTGTTTTCCACTACTGTTAGGCCTGCTCCTTTCATAGGATAGCATTAAGGCTAACCTCATACACTGTCTGAGTGGTAGATTCTGATCAGAAGGGGGTAACCAGGTCATATTTAGTATGGCCAGAATGGCAATAACAAATCCTGCTTATTGGTGAAGTTGGAGTTTATATTACTATTTTAGAAATGCCACTTTTAGAAAGTGAGCATTTCTCTGCACTTAAAATCTATCTGTGCCTTACAGCCTGTCTCCAGTCAATGTCTGGGCTGGGCTGGTTGACAGCTTCCTTGTGCATTTCACCCAGACAACCACATACACAGGACACTCAGGCCCTCATTACAACCCTGGTGGTAAATGCCGTCTACCACCGTGCCGACGGCCGCCAAGATACCGCAAACGCGGCGGTAATCCGCCACGTGTCTTATGACCCGCACTTGGAAATCCACCACAAAACAGAAACCCACACAAGTCCACCACACCAAAGGTCAGTAATAAACTGGCGAGAGCAAATCCCACACTGTTACACCAACAGGAATACGCCCACAGTAACACGACCCACAAATCAATGCAGCGGTCTTTCAACCGCAGTAATCTATTGCCAGTACACACTGCCGCGCTCAAAATACACACACACTTACAAAACCACACCACATTGGACAAATCAAAATACACACACCACACCCTCACACTCATACCACTATAAAACACCCCCCACATTACTCACAACCCCTTACAACGAAAAAAACAGAGACCAAGCACAGAGAGACAAGCAAAGAGCACACACTCACTCAGAGGAGCAGAACACCATCACCCATCCACCATCCACACACATCACAGTATACACCCCAACACATCACCCCACACAACACATCACACATCCTCACACATATCACTCACACCACATCCATGGCACCCCAAAGACACCCCAGGTTTTCTGAGGCGGAGCTTAGGGTCATGGTGTAGAAAATCATCTGGGTAGAGCCACAGCTATTCGGATCACAGGTGCAGCAGACATCCATTACAAGGAAGATGGGGCTATGGCAGAGAATCGTGGACAGGGTCAATGACGTGGGAAAGCACCCAAAAACAAGGGATGACATCAGGAAGAGGTGGAATGACCTACGGGGGAAGGCACGTTCAGTGGTTTCAAGACACCAGATTGCTGTACAGAGGACTGGCAGTGGACCCCCACCTCCTCCCCACAACAAACAACATTGGAGAAGCAAGTCTTGGCGCTCATGCATCCTGATGGCCTCACAGGAGTAGCAGGAGGACTGGACTCTGGTAAGTCATATCTTTACTACTATATCCCCCACCCTACCTGCATGCCATCACAAACTCCTACCACTACCCTCACCCCATCAATCCACCACCTCACATATACCCCACCATCACAACCCACACATTCCAATACCAAGCCCTGCATGCAACAACAATGCATGGACCCGCGTCACAGACCTGCATGGACACCCATCATCCCAGCATGTCCAATAGAGAGATTCACCCAGCCCACAAAATCACCACTCACACAAGGCCAAGCCGACAGGGAAAGCACAATCATACAGGAAAACACACCCATTGCACAAGATGGCACACACAAATACATTAACAATGCATTTGCATCCCAACAGGACCCCTACGCAACGTCACCGGAGAGGAGGTTCCAGCTAAATCCAGCCCCCCCCCCAGAAGAGGCCCACAGTGATGAATGCAGCTCTGCATGCCTGGATCACAATGACCAACCTCGCCCATCAGGGACCTCTGGACAGTCGGTTCCCCTGCCAGAGTCCCAACCCACCACAGAGCCTCCTCCCTCAGGAAACACCAGCACAGCACCCACCAACGGGCCCATGCCACTGTCCCCAGGAAACTTCAATCAGCAGTGTGTCCACCACTACAGGGATCCCAGGCAACCCCACAAACCCAGGACGATCAGGGACCTGGGGTCAGTGGCAGTGGGTGCACGGTTCAGGGAACAGAGGCACAGGACAAAAGGGAAGCTGGGAGAACTGCTGTGCGACAGGGGGAGGACAGGCCCAGGGAACCGACCCTCCACGAGGCACTCTCAAACATCATGGGAGCATACCACCATTCCGAGGAGACCATGGGCCAGGTACTGGCCAAGTTACAGGAGACCCAGCGGCTGCCGGACAGGATCAGGGAGGACCTAACTAAAATATACACCATCCTGGTCACCATTGCAGGGGTGCTGGCTGACATGGGCAAGACCATGAGGGATGAAGTGGCACAACAAAGCCCTGACACTAGCCCTGACACTAGCCCTGACACTAGCCAAACCGAGGAAAAGCCTTCCACCTCTGCCGGCGCTAGTGGACAGGAGGCACTGCCACAGGACCAACAGGCCACCAGCACCCCAACCCCTGCAGAAGGAACCACCCGCAAATGGTCCCTGCGATCCAGGCAGAAGACAGAGAACATTGCCAAGACCCCCGCCAGGAAATAAGACTCTCCTGATTGTCACCCGTCTCTCCCACTATGTCACCCTGTCCACCTTGAACTGCCATTGCTCCACTTCCAATGCCCCATTGGACAATGCACCTGTGATACCAATAGACTGGACTCTAACTGGACATTACTCCACCATCTCCCCAGACCCTTGCACTTGCCCCCATACAATTGTGCACAAAAAATAAACACCCTTGAAACAGAAACCATACTGGAGTCAGTGTAACGATTAGAAAGATGTATTGTTACAACATTATCAAAGCAGTGCAACGTCTATGTTCAGTGAAATATACCACAGGATTACCTTTGGTGGGCAGTAGTACATATAGCAGTAGCCAGAATGGGATACACAGATCTGAAAATAGAGATTCCAAAGGGAACAGTCAGTGTCCATAGACAGAGGGTAAGAGGCTGCCATGTACAATGTCCAAAAGTTTACTGTAATGTATATTTATCTTACCTGTGTGTCACTGGAAGTACTGCTGTATAATGTTTGTTCTGTTGTCCACATCTTCTTCATCTGCCTCCTCTTCCTCACTGTCCACAGGCTCCAACGCTGCCACAAGACTATCTCCAGGCTCATCCTCCTGCAGAAAGGCACCTGACGTCTCAAGGCCAGGTTGTGCAACATACAGCATGCCACGATGATCTGGCACACCTTCTTGGGTGAGTAGTACAGGGATCCACCAGTCAGATGGAGGCACCGCAACCTGGCCTTCAGGAGGACGAAGGTTCTCTCGATAATCCTCCTTGTACGCCCATGTGCCTCATTGTAACGTTCCTCTGCCCTTCTCCTGGGATTCCTCACTGGGTCAGTAGCCATGAGAGGTTGGGGTAACCAGAGTCACCTGTAAATATCGAGGGACAACTGTTAGAAACACACTAACCCTTAGGGACAACCCCATACCCAGACACCTTCTTATAGTGGGTGGGGACCTTGAGCTCACCTATTAGCCATACCCGGTGCCTCTCGAGTTGGCCCATCACATAAGGAATGCTGCTATTCCTCAAGATATAGGTGTCATGCACAGAGCCAGGGTATTTGGCATTCACATGGGAGATGTACTGGTCCGCCAAACACACCATCTGCACATTCATCGAGTGATAGCTTTTTCTATTCCTGTAAACCTGTTCATTTTTCCGGGGGGGGGAACAAATGCCACATGTGTACCATCAATGGCACCAATGATGTTGGGGATGTGTCCCAGGGCATAGAAGTCAGCTTTCACTGTGGCCCAATCCTCCACCTGGGGGAATATGATGTAGCTGCGCATGTGTTTCAGCAGGGCAGACAACACTCTGGTCAACACGTTGGAGAACATTGGCTGAGACATTCCTGATGCCATGGCCACTGTAGTTTGAAATGAACCACTTGCCAGGAAATTAAGAACTGACAGAACCTGCACTAGAGGGGTGATTCCTGTGGGCTGGCGGATAGCTGACATCAGGTCTGGCTCCAATTGGGCACACAGCTCTTGAATTGTGGCACAATGAATTCTGTATGTGATGATAATGTGTCTGTCCTCCATTGTTGACAGGTCCACCAGGGGTCTGTACACCAGAGGATGCCGCCATCTCATCATGTGCCTCAGCGGTTGTAGCCTATGGAGGAGAACAGTGAGCAGAAGGTCATATTTCCACATAGAATGCACAACTCTTGCTGAAGTTAGGTCACAGAAGCAGTATGTGAAGTCGAGAGTCAGTTGATGGGCCAATGTCTGCTGTGATGCAGTTAGGTGCAATGCCATGTGCCCCCCTGAAATGGCTGTTGCCTGACCTGTGAGGAAGGAATAGTGGAAATGAGGTAAGTGCGCTGGCGTTGTGCGCCATCGCGGTAGGCGGTCGATGACCGCCCGCAACTTCGCATTGGTTATCATTGGGCCCTATGGGTTCCAGGAGCCAAAGGCGATGTACGCCAGCAGTGACAGTATGCACCGACACAGATGTGATCACCATTGTCTAACTACTCACTCACTTGCCACCTGACACTCAACAGGAGAGGACATACACTGCAAGTGCTGCTGTGACCTAAGTCTGGAAGCGACAATGGCTACTGTGTCTGGGGAAAGGGCCCCTGCCTTCACTGCGGAGGAGTTGGAGAAACTGGCGGATGGGGTCCTACCTCAGTACACGTCACTCTGCGGTCCTCCAGACAAACAGGTGAGTACACTGAGAGCATGATTTGTGGGCAATGCTTGTTTTGAGTGGTGTGGATGAAAGCCACATGTTGGGGGGTGCTGAGGCGTCCTGGCCTGAGAGCTGCATGAGAGGTGGTCAGTGTATGTGCATCAGGGCATGGGTGGGAACCGGGGGGCAATGAGTATGCTGGTCCGGACGGGTGAGTAATTTCCTTTCCTCCTGTCTTTTCCCTCTAGGTCAGTGCCCACCAGAAAAAGGGTATTTGGTGTGGCATCGCCAAGGAGGTGCGGACCCTGGGAGTCTGTCACAGGCGGAGCACCCACTGCCGCAAGAGATGGGAGGACCTGCGCCACTGGATGAAGAAAACAGCGGAGGCCCAGTTGGGGCCTCCCAACGTGGAAGGGGTGGCCGTCGCACCATGACCCCCCCCCGATGTTCCGCATCCTGGCGATGGCCTATCTGGAGTTGGTTGGGCCCTTGAGGGCATCACAGCAGCCACAAGGGGGTGAGTACACATTCAGATTCCTGACTTTGCATGCTTTAGGAGGTAGCTGGGTGGGGTATGTGGGTTGTGGGTGACCCTAGGTCAGGGTGATCATGGCAGGGTAGGTCCCTTGTGTGCAGGCTCTGAAGCACTCCAAACCCAATGGTGTAAGTGGGCATATAATACTGGGCAGGGTTCTGTGGGTGTTAGGTGTGCAGATGCTGACGTTAGCCATTCTCCCCAGGCACCTCAGGCCCTGCCCCAGTCAGCCCTGCTGCCCTCAGTGAGGAGGCTATTGACCTCCTGAGATCCCTCACTGTTGGGCTGTCAACCATTCTGAATGCCATCCAGGGTGTTGAGAGGCATTTGCAACAAATAAATGCATACCTGGAGGGCATTCACTCTGGGGTGGCAGCCCAACAGGGAGCATTTCAGGCTCTGGCCTCAGCACTGATGGCAGCCATTGTCCCTGTGTCTAGCCTCCCCCCTCCAACTTCCTCTACCCAGTCCCAATCCCCTCAACCCCAACCTATCCCAAGCACACCTTCAGACCAGCATTCACCCAAATCAACACATAAGGGTGGCTCAGGCAAACATAAGCACCACACCTCATCTCACAGGCACTCACACAAGCACCATGCACATGCAGACACAGCAACATCGACTGCCTCCACCCTGTCCCCCTCCTCCTCTTTGTCCACCCCCTCCCAGTCTCGTCTCCACTCACACCTGCATGCACTACATCCTCATCTACTACCTCCATCACCAGCGCGCCCATCACAACACACCCCTCACGAGCAGTCACCACCCCCACAACCATACACATACACCAAACGCAAGCACCCACCCACCCAACAGCCATCCACCTCACAACAGCATCCAGCCCATGCACCTTCACCCAAACTCAGCAGACGTACACCTCCTACATCCACTATCACGTCCTCCACTCCCAAACCCTCTCCATCTTCTCGTCCCAGTGTGTCTAAAAAACTTTTCCTTGCAAACTTTGGCCTCTTCCCTGCGCCTCACCCCCCCGTCCTTCCCCCCGGGCCAGGGTTTCACGATCCCATGCCAGCACCTCAGCCACCAAGTCGGCGTCCACGGTGCTACCTGAAAGTCCCACGGGATCAAAGGGGGCACCCGTCAGGGCCGCCAGTGTGCCAGCAACCCCTGCAAAGGACCAACCCATTACACGACCTGCCAAGGTGAAGAGGGTGCCAGCAAGCAGCACGGCCAAAAAGCAGGACCCACCCAGCAAGGACTCCTCCAAAACTGCATCTGCCTGTGCCAAGGTCCCAGCAGTGTCTGGCAAGGTGGGGAAGGGCAAGAAAACCTAGAGCAAGGCACTTCAGGTCCCGGACCCTCCAGGTGGGGGACTGGTGCCCACCATAAGTACTGACAGCCCAGCAACCTGTACTGCAGAAGTCACTGCCGCAGGCACCGCCACCTGCACCGCCATCTGCCCTGCCACGTGCACCGCATCCTGCCTCGCCATCTGCACCGCCGCTGCCACAACAACAGCCAGCAGCATCATCCCCTGTCTGAGGCTGCAAGAGACCACCTGGTGTCTCCCTCCACTACTACCAGCACCTGCACCACGGCCTGCACGGCAGCATCTCTGCCACAGACACCGCCGCAAGCACTGCCACCTGCACCGTCATCTGCACCGCCACATGCCCAGCCAGTGCCACTATATCTGTCATCAGCAGCATCCCCAGTGGGCAGCCATCCGGGGATGCAGGAGGCGGCCTGAACCCTCCACCCACCACTTGAAGCACCACCACCAGCACCGGCACTACCAGCAGTATGCAGCCTAAGTCGCCACAGGATGGAGTGTGGCTCTGCCTCCATGGAGTATAATGCTACCTGTTCCCTGCACATCTCGTGGGTCAGACACCCAGGTAAGGGAATGGGAACGGCCACACCCCAGGTGCAGAATCATTGGGCACAAGGCCCCCTCCAGAACCAGTGGAGCTATGCATCCACTATCACTTTCCTTGGAAGGATGAGGCACACTGGGCACAAGCCCCCCTCTACAACTAGTGGAGATATGCATCCACTATCACTTTCCTTGGCAGGATGAAGGAGACTGAGCAAAAGGCCCCCTCCAGAACCAGTGGAGATATGCAGCCACTATCACTTTCCTTGGCAGGATGAAGAAGACTGGGCACAAGGCCCCCTCCAGAACCAGTGGACATATCCATCCACTAGCACTTTCCTTGGTAGGATGAAGCAGACTGGGCACAAGGCCCCCTCCAAAAACAGTGGAACATGTCACCCACTAGAGAGACTGTGGCTTTGCTCTCCCCAGGACCAAGCAGTGGGCAAACCACCCACTTGGGAGACTTGAGAGACTGTGGTTTTGCACTCCCCAGGACTAAGCAGTGGGCAAACCACCCACTTGAGAGACTGTGGCTTTGCACTTCCCAGGACCAAGAAGTGGACAAACCACCCACTTGAGAGACTGTGGCCTTGCACTGCCCAGGAACAAGCAGTGGGTAACCATCCACTTGGGAGACTGTGGCCTTGCACTCCCCAGGACCAAGCAGTGGGTAAACCACCCACTTGGGAAACTTGAGAGACTGTGGCTTTGCACTCCCCAGGAGCACGCAGTGGGCAAACCACTCACTTGAGAGACTGTGGCTTTGCACTCCCCAGGACCAAGCAGTAAGCAACCCATCCACATGAGAGACTGGAGAGGCTGTGGATTTGCACTCCCCAGGACCAAGCAGTGGGCAAACCACCCACTTGAGAGACTGTGGCTTTGCACTCCCCAGGGCCAAGCAGTGGGCATGTTGCCCTCTTAAGGAGCAGTGGCGTAGTACCATCTTCCGGCTGAGGTGCCCCCCCTCAGGTGCCCGTGTGTTTTTGACTATATGCCCCTGCAGTGTTCTCTCTGTTTTGAGGCAGGAGTCCAGTGTGTTTTTTTGGCCCACTGGTCCACGGACATTTGCAAAGGACAGTGTACGGCCCTCTGTACATATTGTAAATATTTGTATATACTGTTGTTTACTATCATTAACTTTATCTGCATTTTCTAAATATCACTGATTTCACTCCATTCCTTTTGTCCTTGCGATCTTCCAGGGGGTTACGGGGTGTAATTGTAATGTTGCTGCCTGTGTTTGTGTGTATGGTGTTGTGGGTGAGGGTGGGCGTGGGGGTGTTGCGTGTGTGTGTCACTCTCTTTTTCCTACCCCCTCCCCTGTGTGTTAGGTGCAGTACTCACCGTGGTCGTCGCCGCCGCCTTCTTTGATATTCCTGGTGTATTAGCAGATACACCAGCATCGGCAGGACCTGTAGTTCGGGCTCCATGGTGTCCTAGTTCTTCGTTGAGTGTCGAAAGGTGAGTGGTTTCCCTTCCAAAGACTGTTTCCACCGTGCTTTTGTTGTCTTGGTACTGCCCCGGAAAAGCTGGCGGATTGGCACCTAAAAGCGTGGGCGGTGCATTGTCTTCCACCTGTCTGTTGGCGGTGACCGCCGCGGGGATTGTTGCTACCGCAGTGGCGGTCAGAGTGTTAAAGTGGCTGTCTGTGTTGGCGGTTTCCACCGTGGTCGTGATTCCATTTTTTTTCCGCTGGCCTGTTGGGAGTATTACCACTGCTTTAACACTGACCCCCAGGGTTTGTAATGAGGACCTCAGTCACACCTGCACTCATCTGCATACTGAATAAGCCTCTCTGGGCTAGAAGGTTGGAGGGCCTTACACTTACATTTCCTCACACAAAGGACCACCAGCCCCCCGACTGGGACCCTGGTAGACACAACTGTAATGAAAGGGTAATCAGTGCACTTCAAAACCCCGCTTTGAAGTCTCCCCCACTTCAGAGGCATTTTTTGGTATATAATCTGGGTCTCTGACTCCAACAACTCAGACACTTCTGGACTTGAACCTGCAACCTATAAAGAGGACCTGCCTGGCTGCCTAAAGGTCTCATCTGGACTGCTTTGCTGAGAAGGACTGCTGCCTTGCTGTTGCCCTGCTGCCCTGCTGTCCTCTGACTTTGCTGAGAAGTGCTCTCTAGGGACTTGGATTGAGCTTGCCTCCTGTTTTCTGAAGTCTTAGGGCCAAATAGACTTCATCTCTTAAGAAAATTCCTTGTGCAATGAAAGTCGACGCACTGCCAGCTGGAAATGATGCACATCCGTTTTGCGACCAAGAAATTGCTGCACAGCCGAGCCGCAATGATGCAGCCTGACTTCCCAAGTGAAGATTCGACGCAACGCCTGCCTTGCGACTGGGAAAGTTGATGCACAGCTCTACCTGATCGACGCCCAACCAAACCGGAACGACGCAGGTGATTCCCCAAGTGGAAAATTGACGCAGTGCCTGCTGTGTGACAGAAAATTCAAGACGTTGCCATACCGGATCGACACAACTCTCATGACTTGTTCCCGCACGACTAGGATTTCCCTGCATCATCTCTGGGCTCCCTGCATTCCACTGAAGAACCAAGACTGTGTTCAGAAAAATGATACAAAGCCCCTTGCAGCGTGGAAAGAAACGACGCATCGTCTGTGCCGCATCAGAAAATCCGACGCATACCCTATTTTTCCACACATCTCCTTCTCTGCGCTCTCCGTGCGTGCTATTTTTTATGTATACCAGGTACTTTGTGTAATCAAGAGACAACTGCAGACTTTTAAGATTTAAGACTGTTTCAACTTGCAAAAGTGATAATTCAACTTGTGCTTATTGAATCTTTATAGTTTTGACCTTAATTTAACCAAATAAATATCATATATTTTTCTAAACCTGTGTGGTGTATTTTTGTGGTATTTTCACTGTGTTACTGTATGATTTATTGCACAAATACTTTACAAATTGCCTTCTAAGTTAAGCCTGACTGCTCAGTGACAAGCTACCAGAGGGTGGGCACAGGATAATTCGGATTGTGTGTGGACAGGGGTGTATACCTCTGCCAACTAGAGATCCCATTTCTAACAATAAAGTGTTAAAAAATAGAATCAGGTGACACAGTCATTACGGCAAGTAAATCACCTTGCTGCTGTTTGCAATTCTTCACTTTCCTTTGCACCCTGATGGGCCTCGATTTATATTTATTCTTGCGCCCCTTAGTGCCCACCTAACGCCACCATGTGTGCGCCGTATTTAAAATACAGTGCACCATGGCGATAGTCAGGGGGTTTAGCGTCATAATTCTTTACGCTAGTCCGGTGCTTTACAGGACTAGCATCAAAAATGTTGATGCTAATACTGCAAAGCAGCCAGAGGCCCACTGAACACAATGGGAACCTCTTGTTAATACCTGCACTTAGCAGGCATCAAAAAATGCCGATAAAAATGGTGCAAAGGAATCTCATAGATTCCTTTGTGCCATTTTTATGGCTCCCTAGCGTCGGAATGCCTTGCTTGCATACATTATGCCCGGCGCAAGGGATTACAAAGTGGTGCAATGCAAGCATTGTGCCACTTTGTAAATATGGCAGTCGTTCTTGCCCTTCCAATGCCACATCAACGTGGTATGGGGGGCTAGTAGTTCAAGCTAAGGGGGTGGGGTCATCCTTTGAGCCAGTATGAGAAAACATATTAGTAAAGCCAGCAAGTGTGCCTTTAATGTGTTAACACATGCAAACAGCATTTATTCATGCCTATATTTTCTAGCCAGATCTATTGGCTTTGCCAGTGCTTTCACCTGAGACATTTAGCATTGCTGGAGGTTCAGATATGTCCATCAGGCCTGCAAGCATCAGATGTCTGCAAGATGAAACCAAGTAAGTCCTGTATCTGGCCTTCATGTCTGACATACAGAAAAGAAAGTACTGAAACACAATTGGAAGGTGTCTTTTCTTAGTAAAAGCAACATAAGCCAAAATAATAAACAAATGGTTCAAAGGAACAAGAAGATATTTGGAGAAGGATCTCCCAATGAGCACATGAATGTGCTCCCACAGACACAGAGAAGTAGACTTACATGAATCCCATTAATGATGTGGAGCATGTACTAGGTTTAATAAAATATGGGGAGCATATATATAGGTGTCACACAATGGGGAAGGGTCACTAAGAGCTCGAACCGTAGTGGGATTCACAAAGCAGAATAAGCGGAGTACCAAGATTACATGGCCAAAAGTGGTGTCCAACCCTCATCATATCAGAGCAATATATCAGATTTTTTTAAATAATTTGGCAGAGTATGAAGACCAGGCAGTGGGGAATATTCCGATTCTCAAAATACATGATAACATGTATACCCAACTACGGTCTTTTTTTTATAAAACAAGGCGGTCAAAGACACATGAAGGGAAAGGGGCAAGCAAGGGATGGTTTGATGAGAGGTGCTCAAAGGCTAAGTCTGGGTTAAGAGCTGCAGTAATGTCTGGTTCCCAGGGGGAAATTAAACAAGCCAGGTCCCTATACAAAGCAACTTTGTCTAATGCTAAAAAGCAGTGGGAGGATTCCCTGTGGCAGGAATTATTAGATGCTTCCAGAGAGAAGAACAATAAGCGTTTCTGGGAGCTTCTGTCTAAAAGAGAAAATGGAGGTAGGAGTTGTCCCAGCAACCATATCCAACCAGAAAGCTGGGTAGAGCATTTTACTACTCTCTATGCCCTACCAGAGGGCCCAATGGACACCAATGTGGTCCACTCTCCAACAGAATTGTTGGAACCAAATTCCCGTATGGCCCCCCAAGTGGAGTCTCAGTGTGCCCCTGAGCGTTGCCTCATTTTTAAAATAGAAGAGACCCTTGAGGCTATAAATAGCCTAAAACCAGGCAAAGCACCTGGACCAGACAAGCTCCCTGGAGATCTTTATAGATCAGAACCACATATCTGGTCCTGGTATATAAATGCCATTTCAAATAGTATAGCGGCAGGGGGGCAAATTCCAGGTACATGGAAGGGGGCAGAGATCATACCCATTTATAAAAAAGGGAATGCTAATCTCCCAGCCAACTACAGGCCAATTAGCCTTATAGACAACCTACAAAAGATCTTTGCAAAACAAATTTTACAGAGGTTAATCAATTGGGTTGAGGAGTACCAAATCCTTTCCCATCTACAGGCAGGGTTTCGTGCAAAAACAAGCACGATAGACCAGGTTTTTCGATTGGCCATATTGCATTGGAAATATGTACTTGTGGCCAAACAATGCCTGTATGTGGTATTTATAGACCTGCGATCGGCTTTTGATTTGGTCCCAAGAGCCAAACTGTGGGAAGTGCTGGGTAGATTGGGAATCCCAGAGGATCTATTACTCCTGTTAAAACGACTGCATGAGAACACTTATGCCCAAGTGAGGTGGGGTGAACAAGGCGAACTGACAGAACGGATTCCAATCAGAAGAGGAGTTCGCCAAGGCTGCGTGTTAGCCCCCCTACTGTTTACTATATTTATCAACGAAGTAGTAAAGGCTGTGTCCACAGGCCAGAATGATGCCCCTTCCCTGAATACACAAAAAATCCCTATCTTGCCCTTTGCCGATGATTCACTCCTCATTTCTAAGACACCAATAAAGAAAAAAAAAAAAAAAGCGGAGTACCAGTTCACATTGTAAAAACAAGTATGTGGTGATATTTATATTGCGCAGACCTAACTGGTTAGCAACAGAGCTCTGTACCTTATGGGAAGTGATGCCAAGTGGGGGGCCTAAATCATTGAATTACACACATTTAAATTAGCATTTCACATATTTAGGATCAAATCTTTTTTATTATTGTTTTATAGAAAAGCAAAACATACAAAACATCTCACAGCACAGGGCCGAAATGGTATACATCAGCACAATGACACATCATATTTTCATACAGAGGATCCTCTCTTAAATCCCAAAATCATGCTGATATGGACCTCCGAAGAGCCCCCTCCTTACTGAGTCATATGCCGATGACAATATTCAAGGGACCTAAACAATTCAGCCCGCCATTAAGAACCACACCAACATAAATAAAACAACAAAAAAAACATTACAACAGTACCTCCCAAAGAGACCGTGTCGTCCATCTGTCCCTCCCCACTCTGACCCCATAATATCAATCGCCTTTCCCCACCATCACCCCCTCTCGCGCCCCCTCTTATAATTCAGATCAACCTCAAAACTCTTAGATAGGTCGGGCATGTCAACTCGGTAAATTCTACAGAGAGAAGCCAAACAAAAGGCTTCCACAGTGCACCCAAGTCTTCTGCCCGCTGCTTGGCGGCCAACGTACGTTTCTCCATTGCGAGGAGAAACCAGAGCTTCTGAAGCCATGCGACATGAGTCGGAACTCTATCTGTTCCCCAGAGCACTAGAATCAATCGCAGCGCTGCATTGAGCGCCAGCGCTATCTGCCTCCTCTTTAGAGATCTTAATGGAAAAGTAAGGGGATTAGGCAGCCCCAGTAGGATATATGATGGGAATCTCGGAAGCGTGACCTGGAATACCACATCTATCTCATCTATAATATTTCCTGATGTAAC
This sequence comes from Pleurodeles waltl, assembly GCF_031143425.1. Taxonomy (NCBI): domain Eukaryota; kingdom Metazoa; phylum Chordata; class Amphibia; order Caudata; family Salamandridae; genus Pleurodeles; species Pleurodeles waltl. Next base: position 165,783,899 of record NC_090443.1, on the reverse strand, counting down.
TTGGGGCAGTGCCCAAGCAAGTGTACCAGTGTGCCCGTAGCTCCACAGCCTCTCCAGCAAAGGTCCGTCCTAGCCTGATCCCATGCATGCACTCGTGCCGGGGTATAGTACCAGTAAGAGGCGATCTTATATGATGTCTCTGTCCCTGCCACGCTGTAGGCTGTATGGTGTGTTTTATAGAATATGCTGCCCCATTCCTCGTCTGAGAGATCCCTCTCCAGCTCCTTCTCCCACCTCAGCTGGCCCTTTGACTTCGGCGGACGGCTCGCTCCTTGTAGAAGGTGATATAGCTCCGAGATAATTCTCTTATCATCCTTCTTTAAGAACAACCATTTCTCAAATGACGTGAGAGGCCTATCTATCAACGCTCTATTCGCCGGCAAGAGAGCCCAATGCCGAACCTGGTACTACATTAGCCTGTCTGCCTCAACTAAGCCATAGGACTCTCTCATCTGATCAAAGGACAAGACCCCATGCTCATCAAAGAGACTTCCCACTCTCTTACAGCTCCCTTCATACCAACGTCTAAGGCCTTCCAGGCGGAGTCCAGGCTCAAAATCAGGATTTGCACCTATGGGGGTCATCGGGGAGGGAAAAGAAGTCAGCTCCAAACGACAAGCCACTGCATCCCACACTCGCAACATTGTCCCAGTAACAGGGGAAATATAAAGACCTCTAGCCCTATGCCTACGCTGGAGCCAAGGCTCCTTACAAATATGAGAGCCAGCCACCGCCTGGTCCATAAAACACCAATGTTTCTCCGTAAGTGGGCGACTCCACTCTACAAGAAAGCGGAGTTGGGCTGCCTGGAAATACCTCTGGAGGCACGGGACCACCAGCCCCCGACTGCTCTTGGGACGGTATAAAACCTGCCTTGCTAAGTGTGGCGGGCGGCTCTCCCATATGAATCTAAAAAAAACACGGATTGGAGGGTAGCAATCGTCCGGGGGGTGGGGTCAACTGGAGTACCTGAAATATATATAATATTCATGGTAGTACTGTCATCTTGACCGCAGCCACTCTTCCCAACCAAGATAGCTTATGTTTCCCCCATCCCTCCAGATCCAAATCCTACCAATTTCTTGTAATTTAGGTTTGCCGGTTTTGCAGCAGACGTAGCTTACTCAACCCCCAAATAGGAAAGATGCGAAGACGATCAAATAAAGGGGTACCTCGTACGCAAATCTTCCTCATGATCCGTGCTCAAGAAAAGACTAAGGACCTGGGACTTCTGCATGTTCACTTTAAATCCCGAAACCCGGCTAAACTCACCCAACAACTCCATAAGCGCAGGCAAAGAAGCGGCAGGCTCTGCAAGGGTAAGAATCACATTGTCTGCATATAAAGTAATAAGGTGATGATCTCCACCAAATTTCACGCCAGAAACCAGGGGGCTATCTCGCAAGCGCTGCGCAAAGGGCTCCATGTATAGCGCAAATAATAAGGGGGAAAGTGGGCATCCCTGTCTAGTCCCACGTTCAACTGGAAACAACGCAGAGAGCACCCCATTGACTCGAACCGCCGCCCTAGGAGAGCGATAAGCACATTGGATCCAAGATCAAAAACCCAGACCCAGGCCAAAACGCTTCAAGACCGAAAAAAGATATGGCCAATGAACCCTGTTGAACGCCTTTTCAGCGTCAATTGAAAGAAAAAGCGTCTCTCTACGAGATCTATCCATTATGTCTATCAGATGTAAAAGCCGTTTCGTATTATCACCGCATTGCCGATTTGGAATGAAACCTGACTGATCTGGATCAATGAGACCCGGCATATAAGGATTAAGGCGAAAGGCAAGTATCCCCGTAAATAATTTGGCGTCTATGTTTAGAAGCAATATCGGCCTATATGAGGCGCAATCCTCTGGGTCCTTGCCCGGCTTATGTACAACAGTAATAGTGGCGTCCAGCATACTAGGCACTGGGGTCCCCGTTGTCCGAAAGGAATTAAAAAGTCGTGTGAGTAGCGGGGCTAGCTCAGCACAAAAAGTCTTATAAAACATGCCGTGAACCCATCTGGGCCAGGGGACTTCCCTTTCTTCAGGCGGGAAATCGCTGATACCACTTCTTTTGGCCGTATCTCCTGATCCAGTGACATCGCCTCCCTTTCCCCAAGAGGGGCGACCGCCACCTCTTCTAAATAAGAGTCTAGAGCCATCTCGTCCCGCGCATCCACCGCATACAAGCCCCGGTAAAACCCTAAAAAGGCCTCTGCAATCTGATCACTCACACAGGCCACATCACCTGAGGGGGAACGGATCAGCTTAACCGTCGACGCAGCGCGCTGTGCTCGCAACCGATGCGCCAACAACTTTCCACATCTATTACTCCCAATATAGTACTTGTGCTTATGACGTGCTACTGCGTAATCTGCCCTATCCCAATCTAATCGCTTCAGCTGGTGTCTCGCCTTTTCGAGCTCTCGCCAAATTCTGGGCGCACCAGTCAATTTATGGGAATGCTCGAGGACGGCCACTCTCTGCTCTAGCCTTTCTCTCATTTCCCTCCTCGCTCTATTATCCCTCGCCAACAGTGCCATAACCCCACACCACTGCCTTCAGTGCCTCCCAAACAGTTTCCATAGAGGTGCTACCATTATAATTAAAGGCAATGTGATCCACAATCGCACAACGGAGCGACTCCACTGCTGACTCACTCTGAAGCAAGGAGTCCTTAAAGCGCCAGTTTGGTGTGCCGCCGTGACCTACCTCCATAGCCAGCTCAACAGTAATAGGGGCATCATCAGTCAAAGCCCTGGGCTCAATCGTAGCCTCTCTAACCCGGGACATGAACTCTTGCGAAGCCAAGAAAAGATCCAACCGGGCATAGGTCTTGGTCGCCGCAGAATAAAAAGAATAATCCCGTAGGGTTGGATGGGACTTCCTCCAGACATCCCCAAGCCCACACTCCGCCAACCATTGACCTCCCATCCCAGACACTGCCCCAGTCTGTCCAAAGTGTTGGCCCGAGCGATCAAGCTCGTTGTCCATAACTAGATTAAAATCCCCCACTATTAGAATAGCGCTATCTGGGGAGCTAAGGACAGGGGAGATTGACTGTCTCAAAAAGGCCTCTTGTTGGGCGTTCGGGGCATAAAGGGAAGCAACAGTAAAGAAGAACACCCCAAGTCGCATTCTAACAGCCAGGAGCCTACCTGGAATTTCATGCACCTTTCCAACTATTTACCCGGGGAACATCCTCAAAAGCAGTATCGCCACCCCCGCATGTTTCATAGTAGTTGAGGACCAGAACTGCTGAGGGAACCATCGTGAGTGCATGCGGAACGTATCTTTATGTAACAAGTGGGTCTCTTGTAATAGGCAAATGTGACCCCCCAACTGCTCTAAACTCAACAGAATCGCTAGCCGTTTGGTTGGGTTGTTCAACCCCCGAACATTCAGACTTATACATTTAACTGTCATGTCGTCACCGAGGGTAGGTCACCCAATGGCAAGGGGACACGGGGGCACACCTCCATGATTACTCCCAGACCGGACTCCCAGGGAAGCACAACAATAAACAACCATTGCGCACAACAGGTGCTCATAACCATATAGTCCTCTCACCCTCTTCTCCAAAGAGGAAAAAGTCTCGACTGGGCTTCTGACTACCTTAGTGACTGGTTGGGCATGGCCTAGTGCATAGGGCTGATCCCTGTGTGTTATGTATGCCAACGGTAGTGGTGTTGCTGGCATTGACCAAGTGTATCCTCTGTCTCTACCCCTCTTTTTGTTTTGTCACCCTGTCCTTGTGGGCATTAGCATCATCTGGTGGAGGTGCAGGTGCAGGGGCATCGGCGACAGAGGGAGCTGCATCCCACATGGCCCATGAGGGCAAATCCACCGAGGGTGAAGGCACCAGTGGGATGGAGTGCGAGGGGAGCACCACGACGGAGACAGGAGGGGAGACCAGGGACAGCGACTCCACCTCCGATGGAAGCTCTCCTTTGCCCCAGGCACCTCAGGCCCTGCCCTAGTCAGCCCTGCTGCCCTCAGTGAGGAGGCTATTGACCTCCTGAGATCCCTCACTGTTGGGAAGTCAACCATTCTGAATGCTATCCAGGGTGTTGAGAGGCATTTGCAACAAACAAATGCATACCTGGAGGGCATTCACTCTGGGGTGGCAGCTCAACAGAGAGCATTTCAGGCTCTGGCCTCAGCACTGATGGCAGCCATTGTCCCTGTGTCTAGCCTCCCCCCTCCAACTTCCTCTACCCAGTCCCAGTCCCCTCAACCCCAATCTATCCCAAGCACACCTTCAGACCAGCATTCACCAAAATCAACACACAAAAGTAGCTCAGGCAAACATAAGCACCACACCTCATCTCACAGGCACTCACACAAGCACCATGCTCATGCAGACACAGCAACATCCACTGCCTCCACCGTGTCCCCCCTCCTCTTCATCCACCCCCTCCCAGTCTTGTCTCCACTCACACCTGCATGCATTACATTCTCATCCACTAACTCCATCACCAGCATGCCCATCACAACACACCCCTCACGAGCAGTCACCACCCCCACAACCATGCAAACGTCCCCTGTGTCCTCTCCCAGTGTCTCTGTGACCCCTCCTCCCAAAGTACACAAACGTGAGCACCCACCCACCCAACAGCATCCAGCCCATGCACCTTCACCCAAACTTTCCCTCAGGCCAGGGTGTCAAGATCCCAGGCCAGCACCTCAGCCACCAAGTCGGCGTCCATGGTGGGACCTGAAAGTCCATGGGAATCAAAGGGGGCACCCGTCAGGGCTGCCAGTGTGCCAGCGACCCCTGCAAAGGACCAACCCATTCCGCCACCTGCCAAGGTGAAAAGGGTGCCAGCAAGCAGCACGGCCAAAAAGGAGGACCCACCCAGCAAGGCCTCCTCCAAAACTGCATCTGCCAGTGCCAAGGTCCCAGCAGCGTCTGGCAAAGTGGGGAAGGGCAAAAAAAAACAGGGAAAGGCACTTCAGGCCTCGGACCCTCCAGGTGAGGGACTGGTGCCCACCATAAGTATTGACAGCCCAGCAACCTGTAGCATGGAAGGCACCGTCGCAGGAACCGCCACCTGCACCGCCATATGCCCCACCACATGCACCGCCGCTGCCACAACAACAGTCAGCAGCATCATCCCCAGTGGGCAGCCGTCCGAGGCTGCAGGAGACGGCATAGTGTCTCGCTCCACTACTACCAGCACCTGCCCCACGGCCTGCACCGGTAGCATTGCCGCCACAGACACCGCCGCAAGCACTGCCACCTGCGCCGCCATCTGTGCCGCCATCTGCTCTGCCACATGCCCTGCCAGTGCCACTACATCTGTCATCAGCAACATCCGCAGTGGGCAGGCGTCTGGGGATGCAGAAGCCGGCCTGGACCCTGCACCCACCACTTGAACCACCACTACCAGCACCGGCACTACCAGCAGCTTGCAGCCTAAGTCGCCGCAGGATGGAGTGTGGCTCTGCCTCCATGGAGTATCATGCTACCTGTCCCCTGCACATCACTTGGCTCAGACACCCAGGTGAGGGAATGGGAACTGCCACAACCCAGGTGCAGAATCACTGGGCACAAGGCCCCCTCCAGAACCAGTGGAGATATGCATCCACTATAACTTTCCTTGGGAGGATGAGGCAGACTGGGCACAAGGCCCCCTCCAGAACCAGTGGAGATTTACATCCACGATCACTTTCCTTGGCAGGATGAAGCAGACTGGGCACAAGGTCCCCTCCAGAACCAATGGAGATATGCAGCCACTATCACTTTCCTTGGCAGGATGAAGCATACTGGCACAAGGCCCTCTGCAGGACCAGTGGAGATATGCATCCACTATCACTTTCCTTTGCAGGATGAAGCAGACTGGGCACAAGGCCCCCTTCAGAACTAGTGGAACATGTCACCCACTAGAGAGACTGTGGCTTTGCACTCCCCAGGACCAAGCAGTGGGCAAACCACCCACTTGGAAGGCTTGAGAGACTGTGGCTGTGCACTCCCCAGGACCATGCAGTGGGCAAACCACCCACTTGAGAGACTTGAGAGACTGAGGCTTTGCACTCCCCAGGACCAAGCAGTGGGCAAACCACCCACTTGAGAGAGTGTGGCTTTGCATTCCCCAGGACCAAGCAGTGGGCATCTTGCCCCCTCCAGGAGCAGTGGCGTAGTACCATCTTCCGGCTGAGGTACCCCCCCTTCTGTTTCCCCTGAGGTGCCTGTGTGTTTTCGACCTAATGCACCTGCAGTGTTCTCTCTGTTTTGAGGCAGGAGTCAAGTGTGGGCTTCACCCATGTTTTTTTGGCACGCTGGTCAAAGGACATTTGCAAAGGACAGTGTACAGCCCTCTGTACATATTGTAAATATTGGTATATACTGTTGTTTACAATTGTTAACTTTATCTGCATTTTCTAAATATCATTGATTTCACTCCATTCCTTTTGTCCTTGCGTTCTTCCAAGGGGTTACAGGGTGTACATGTAATGTTGCTGCATGTGTTTGTGTGTATGGTGTTGTGGGTGAGGGTGGGGGTGGGCGTGTTGCGTGGGGGTGTCACTCTCTTTTTCCTCCCCCTCTCCCCTGTGTGCTAGGTGCAGTACTCACCGTGGTCGTCGCCGCCGCCGCCTTCTTTGATTTTCCTGGTGTATTAGCAGATAGAGAAGCATTGGCAGGACTTGTAGTTCGGGCTCCATGGCATCCTGGTTCTTCGTTGAGTGTAGAAACATGAGTGGTTTCCCTTGCAAAGAATGTTTCCGCCGTGCTTTTGATGTCGTTGGTACCGCCCCAGAATAGCTGGCGGATTGGCGCCTTGTAATAGCGTGGGCGGTACATTGTCTTCCACCTGTCTGTTGGCGGTGACCGCCGCGGTGTTTGTTGCTGCCGCCGTGGCGGTCGGAGTGTTAAAGTGGCTGCCTGTGTTGGCGGTTTCCGTGGTCGTGACTCAATTTGTTTTACCGCCGGCCTGTTGGCGGTATTACTGCCACTTTAACACCGAATGCCAGGGTTGTAATGAGGGCCTCAGTCACACCTGCACTCATCTGCATACTGAATGGGCCTCCAGGGGCTAGAAGGGTGGAGGGCCTTACACTTACATTTCAAAGGCTAGTGGACTGCCCTCACACAAAGGACCACCAACCCCCCGACTGGGACCCTGGTAGACACAACTGTACTGAAAGGGTAATCAGTACACTTCAAAACCCCGCTTTGAAGTCTCCCCCACTTCAGAGGCATTTTTTGGTATTTAATCTGGGTCTCTGACTCCATCAACTCAGACGCTTCTGGACTTGAACCTGCAACCTGTCAAGAGGACCTGCCTGGCTGCCTAAAGAACTCATTTGAACTACTTTGCTGAGAAGGGCTGCTGCCTTGCCATTGCTCTGCTGCCCTGCTGTCCTCTGACTTTGCTGAGAAGTGCTCTCCAAGGGCTTGGATTGAGCTTGCCTCCTGTTTTCTGAAGTCTTAGGGCCAAATAGACTTTGGGGGTCATTCCGACCCCGGCGGGCGGCGGGCACCGCCCGCCGGGCGGAGACCGCCAGAAGACCACACCGCGGTCAAATGACCGCGGCGGTCATTCTGACTTTCCCGCTGGGCGGGCGGGCGGGCAACCGCCAAAAGGCCGCCCGCCCAGCGGGAAAGCCCCAGCAACGATGAAGCCGGCTCCGAATGGAGCCGGCGGAGTTGCTGGTGTGCGACGGGTGCAGTGGCACCCGTCGCGATTTTCAGTGTCTGCTAGGCAGACACTGAAAATCATTATGGGGCCCTGTTAGGGGGCCCCTGCACTGCCCATGCCTGTGGCATGGGCAGTGCAGGGGCCCCACGACACCCGTTCCTGCCATCCTGTTCCTGGCGGTTTTTACCGCCAGGACCAGGATGGCGGGAAGGGGGTCGGAATCCCCATGGCGGTGCTGCGAGCAGCGCCGCCATGGAGGATTCTTTGGGGCAGGGGTAAACCGGCGGGAAACCGCTGGTTGCCCTTTTCTGACCGCGGCTTTACCGCTGCGGTCAGAATTGCCCATGAAGCACCGCCAGCCTGTTGGCGGTGCTTCCGCGGCACTCTGCCCTGGCAGTTTTCAACTGCCAGGGTCAGAATGACCGCCTTTATCTCTTAAGGAAATTCCTTGTGCAATGAAAATCGACGCACAGCCAGCTGGAAATGATGCACATCTGTTTTGCGACCGAGAAATCGCTTCACAGCCGAGCTGGAATGATGCAGACCGACTTCCCAAGTGAAGATTTGACGCAACGTCTGCCTTGCAACTGGAAAGTTGACACACAGCCCTCCCCGATCGATGCACAGCCAAACCGGAACGGCACAGGCGATTCCCCGAGTGGAAAATTGATGCAGCGCCTGCTGCGCGATAGAAAATTCAAGACATCGCCCTACCGGATCGATACAACTCTTGTGACTTCTTCCTGCACGCCCAGGATTTCCCCACATCATCCCTGTGCTCCAAAAAGATCCCTGCATTGCACTGAGGAACCAAGACTGTGTTCAGAAAAATGATGCAAAGCCCCTTGCAGCGTTGAAAGAAATGACGCATCATCTGTGCCGCATCAGAAAATCTGACGCATACTGTATTTTTCCATGCATCTCCTTCTCTGCGGTCTCCGTGAGTGCCATTTTTGATGTACACTAGGTACTTTGTGCAATCAAGAGACAACTGCTGATTTTTAAGATTTAAGACTCTTTCAACTTGCAAAGGTGATATTTCAACTTGTGCTTATTGAATCTTTATAGTTTTTACCTTAATTTAACCAAATAAATATCATATATTTTTCTAAACCTGTGTGGTGTATTGTTGTTGTATTTTCACTGTGTTACTGTATGATTTATTGCACAAATACTTTACAAATTGCCTTCTAAGTTAAGCCTGACTGCTCAGTGACAAGCTACAGGAAGGTGGGCACAGGATAATTTGGATTGTGTGTGGACAGGGGTGTATACCTCTGCCAACTAGAGATCCCATTTCTAACAATAAAGTGTTAAAAAATAGAATCAGGTGACACAGTCATTACGGCAAGTAAATCACCTTGCTGCTGTTTGCAATTCTTCACTTTCCTTTGCACCCTGATGGGCCTTGATTTATATTTATTATTGCACCCCTTACTGTCCAGCTAACACCACCATGTGTGCGCTGTATTTAAAGTACAGCGCACCATGGCAATAGTCAGGGGGATTAGCGTCATAATTTTTTACGCTAGTCCGGTGCTTTACCTGCTCTAACAAAATGTTGATGCTAATCCTGCAAAGCAGCCAGAGGCCCACTGAACACAATGGGAGCCTCTTTTTAATACCTGCACTTAGCAGGCATTTAAAAATGGCGCAAAGGAATCTCATAGATTCCTTTGTGCCATTTTTATGGCTCCCTAGCGTTGGAATGCCCCCTTGCATACATTATGCCTGGCGCAAGGCATTACAAAGTGGCGCAATGCAAGCATTGCGCCACTCTGTAAATATGGCAGTCGTTTTTTGCCCTTCCAATGCCACATTAACGTAAAAAAAAGGACGCTAATGTGGCATTGGAATGGTGCTAGGCCAGCATAAATCTGGGCCTTAGTTCTTAAATTTGCCACATTTTGTTTGCTGTGTCACACAAGAGGGGTGATAATTCGGTGGACGTAATGCATTAATATATGCTGACCATGTGCATTAATTTGATAACGACTTGTTAATGTGATTGTTTAATAGGATTTAAGAGATTCCTCCAAAATAAAGATAAGGTGGAGTTTTTCATTGCTTCTGCTAGCGTGGATTCCCTCCCCCTTCGCAGGATTCAAAGAATGTTTCCTTTCCCTCAGGTCGATGGATTTTTTCACTCAATGAAGAGCGTGGTAACCATTTACAATCAATTCAACACAAACAACAATTTAAACAAGATGACCCATGTGGCCACTGAAGAAAAATCCAATCAATTAAAGTTTCTCATGCACTGGTGTAATTCTGCACTTTGTCTTTCACAAACGCATTGAACCCAGCAACCAATAAAATGCTCACAATCACACACACTATTGCTAAACCTATACACACATACTTACACTTACTCCGTTTACTCTGATCCGGCTTTATAACTTGTCAGGAGTCGGACCAAAGAACTAAATTCAAAAATCAAAAACAAAAAACAAAAAACAAAAAGAAAAAATGTAAAGGGGCTTTGAAAATGCTTTTTTTCTCTTTTGTTCTTTCTTAACATGAGCCAAGCAAAAAGAAAATCAAAAATACTTTTTGCACTTCTTTACAATAGTTCTTGATCTTTCAAAAGTTAATCAAGTTTTTGTTTTTTTGCAAATGTTCAAAATCTGTATTAAAAGTTCAAATGTCTCCAGTAATACACCATCTGGTAATCACTGATTAGCACTTCCAGCATGTAATGTCTCTGCTCATGGAGTGACAATGAAATTTCAAGTTCTGGTCAAGAGCAATTTCAAATTCTAAAATATTCAGCTGAATCTGAATCGTCAAGACAAAAGGCAATTAATTCCTTTTCCCATTCATTAGCAGCAAAGTACATCCATTCAGGTGCTGAGTACCTGCGGCTTGGCACTCTTTTTCTTTTTGATCTCCTTGCTGCACAATTTTTACTGTCCCTTTGACCTGATTCTTCAGCTATTTCAGCTGTAGTTGGAAGCACATCTGTTGCTGGGTCTGGACTTTTTGCAGGCCACTGGCCTCCTCTTACAATTCTCGTCTCAGGCACATTTGGATTTTCAACATTCACTGAGCTAGCAGGAGTCGACTGACTCTGAAGTGACCCTCCTGCACCTTCAATTGCTTTTCACATGCCACTTGCCCAGTCCTCACAGTTTGGCTAACCTGGACCTCTTCATTCACCGATTTTGATCCAAGAGGAACAGGTGATGTATCTTCAAAAGGACTTGGGACTTTGCATTATGCCTCACATGAACCCAATATGGAAGACCAGCTCACGTCACAGCTGTTGTAGTCACCAAGATAACCTGGAATGGCCCTTTCCAGGGCAGCTGTAAACATGACTTTCTTACATGTTTTTCACCAGGACCCAATTAACTTGGCACGAGTCATGGCACTGCTCTTGTGTGGGCTGAACAGTTGCTTCTTCAACCTGGTGAAACAAAGAGTGAACCACATCAACTAGTCCTTTGCAACAATCCAACATTAAGTCATCTGAAACTTTCACATGTTCATTTGCAGGCACGGGTGACAACATGATAGCACAACCCATGAGTATCTTGTGGGGAGACAGTCCTGTCTTCCTGTCGGGTGTGCTACGCATGCTCATCAGAAAAAGTGGCAATGCATCCTGCCATTTCAACGTTGTAGATTAATACATTTTAGCCAGTCGAGACTTTAAAGGTCCATTCATCTGCTCGACCAATCCAGATGCTTCTGGTCTGTAACTGTAGTGCAAGTTTTGCTCAGTGTGTAATGCCGCACACAACAATATTATTAAAATGAGATCCTCGGTCTGATTCCAAAGAAGCTGAAAACCAAACCTAGGTTTCAGCTCCATTAAAAGCAGCTTTGCACCTGTAAGGCTATCATTCCTGTGGGATGGGGAAGCTTCCACCCAATGTGAAAAGACACACACCACCACCAACACATAGCTCATTCCATTTCACACAGGCATCTCAATGAAATCAAATTGCAATCAATTGAAAGGACCTCCCGATCTCCCTATGTGGCTCAGGTTGACCACAGTGTGTTTCCCTACGTTCATCCGCTGACATCTGAATCTGAGATTGTACCATGTTTGCCTGAATGTCCTAATCATGGCATCCCTGCCAATGTGTACCTGACCATGGTAATACCTTGCCATTGATGGTAACAACCTATTTGGCTACACTGCTTTTCCTTCAGTGGAAACCCAAATATCATCCTCATCTCTTTGAACAGAGCCTGCTCTATTCCAACCTCTGCGTTCCTCTTCAGCCACTTCTTCCTGCAATCTCTTAACCTTTTCCCAGGTATCAACTGCTGTCCTCAAATAACTTTGGTTTGTTTCACTGCTGCTACTTCCATGGCTTCATTCCTCATTAAAGGGTGTGCCATGGAGTGCACAGTATCTGACCACTTTCAACAACTGATAGATTCTGTCACAATTAAGGATAGGTGATCCAGAAGAGGTCATAAACCCTTGTTGGGACCATAACTGCCCAAAGGCTTGAACGACACCAAACCCATACTTACTACCCATGAAAATGGTCACTTTAAGCTGTTCAGAAACACAGCATGCTGGAGTAAGAGCCACCAATTCAGCAAATATCTTGAATATCAGGTCTTGGTTTGGTGCACAGTTTAGTCACATACAGACAGTCATGCTCCACTTCATGTTGATAATTAAGATTTTCAACGTTACTGGGCATAAGCATTGCAGGATTCTACATTGTGAATCGCTTAATGTTCACATTTGCTGAACCAAGAATCAACTGCTCATAGGGGGTCAAACGGGCAGTACTTAAATGTTGCATCTTTGTTTGGATCAAAAGGACCTCTACAGAGTGGTGCAGATATACATTCAGGAGATGACTCACAACAATGCTTTTGCACTGCTGGCTAAAGCAGCAGCTGCAGGATCCAGTGTAGCAGAAAAACAAGCCACTGGTCTGTTGACTCCTCCGTTTAACTGCGTTATGACAAAAAGCGCACAACTATTACATGCACAGCAAAACAAAGAAAAACATTTGTTGCCATCATTCATTCTCAGAGCTGGGGCTTGGCACAGGTTTTTTCTCAGCTTGGAGACGGCTTTCATGCATGTGTCATGGTACTGAATCAGATATTCTTTGTGTGTCAATTTGAACAATGGCTTGAACAGCAATGAAAAACTCAGGATCCACTGGCAGCAGTAGCCAACCATTCCCCGAAACATCCTGACTTCCCTCTGTATTACAGGTAGATTAATTTGCATAATAGCTGAATTTCTCTCTTGGGACACCTTTCTTGTACCTTTCTCTATGTGATGACCTAAGTACTTCACCTCCCTCTCACATATAACTGTAATTTTGCAGGGGATCACACCCAAATGATTTCACATGACAATGGTATCTCTTCTACAGGCTTCACCCATGTTTGATGCGACAATCAAATCATCAATGTACTGAACTAGAACTAAATGAAATAGCATGTTCAGGGACTCTAAATTATTTTTCAAAATCTGATAAAAAATGGATGGTAACTCCGTATACCCGTGTGGAGTACCACCACAGGAATATACACTTCTTCTGAATTTATATGCAAACAAAAACTGTCTCACTTCATGGAGCGGAATGGAAAAGAATCCCTGATACAAGTCAATCACAGAGAACCACTCTGCTTCACAAGGAATCTGGAACAAAATCACTGCCGGATTCAGTACCACTGAATGACAATTTTGTTCATCTTTCTAAAATCTTGGACTGCGCAATATTTTCCAATAGGCTTACGCAGTCCTAAAATAGTGGAATTACAAGAATATCACATTGATCAGTGTAGGGAAAGGTGGGGAAGACATTGTGATGAAAAAGGTTAATTAGTCTGAGCAGTGTAGATGAGCGTAATGCCTGCAGAAACCTGAACCTTACGTGGAAAAGTCCACGATGTCGCTTTCAAGCTTGTTTTCCAACATTCCATAGATAAAATTATCCGCAGCCTGTATGTGCAAGAAGCAGGAAGTGTTGGAGAGGGACGCGAAGGTCGCTCTAACCCTGAGAAAGGGAGTCCAGGAAAAGGCCAGAAAAAAATGGCTAGTGAACAACAGGGCAGCCAAGGGACATGTGTTGATAACATAGCTGGAAAATGAAAGAAAGGGATAGAGTCCAAGCTTCAGGTTATTTAAGCACTGAAGCGCGGGTGTGGTATTGAAGCTCGCAGATGGAGTTGTGCAAGCTGCCATCGCCCACACTGCTGCCTCCCTGGCTGTGCTGTTCTTAGACTGTGACGCTCGAGGGGGAGAGAGGTTCAAGCAAGCGGGAGAGGGCTTCCCAGCATTGCAGATAAAGTTAAGTTCCACCCAGGGATGAAAGGCCTTTGTTTCTCTGCTTCCTTGCGCTATGTTTATAATCTGATGTATTCTGTTCATTTATATTTGCTTTTTCCTTGAAGGTCTTAATGTGAATATGATGCAGTAGCTGAAATATGCATTTCGTAGACAGTCAACCAATGCAGTGTTCCTATTGGTGAACTCTTTGCTCACATGTGAATAGGTGCTCTTTATTGCTATTTTTCATTCTACTTTGTTTATGTGCCAAACGCATATATTTTACTGAAAATTCTATTAAAGCTAAGTTGTGTACATTATTGGTGTGTGGTCCTTCATTGAGCGTCCTTATTGATTTATACTGATCAGATCCGGTGTCACTCAATCACCTGGATAACACACCCATTGTCACGTAGGCTGTCATTATCCTAATGAGACTACTGGATTTGGGAGGCAGAATCACTTGCGCTGTGGGGATCTGAGTAAAAAACCACTACAGGTGTAACCTGTCGGCCTAATCCGGGTTTTGCTCCAGCTAACTAGCAGTGCCTCATCTCCACCCAAAAGCAGGAATGATTGGGCAGCCGAGCGCACAACACAATTGACTCTTCAGGGAAATCGTGGTCACTCAGATCGCATCCGTTTCTCTCAGTTACATTAGTCCCACATATACAAGGACAATCGGAGGCAGAATACATTTCAATAAGGCTTTATTGAAGTAACTGCATCTTAGATAATAAAGCATGTACTTCAATACCTAGGACGATAAAGCATGACAGGATTAAAATTGTGACAAGGAGAGTAAAGCATAAAAATAACGCCACCATATTGTTACTAGAATTGTTAAAATAATTCCTACCTAGGCTATGTTAGAGCACAGCATGTTAAGCTCTAGTTCTGCCCTTCAGGTTCCCCTGGGAAGACATGATCCCTCATACCTGACAAGAGGCCTGTAATCTACATAAGCAGCTGTAGCGAAGCACTCATCAATCAGCAATCAGCTTGCAGTCGTGGTCATCTGGCTGGAATCTCCCTCTAAAATACATGGGTCGAAGTAGTGTTTTATAAAACAGCTGATGTTCAAAGAAAGGATCCCTAGGTAAGAGTGTGTATGTTTCTATGAACACTAGAGACAAAGCGTTATCACGTTTGCCGTCAACCTATCTTACTGCAGCCTTGAGAAAAGCACAGCGCGAAAGAAATGTTTTGTTTAAGAATGCAGTGCTGGCCTAGGCAAAGAACAGCTAGATAGAGAGAAATGAAACAAGACCGTAAATGTGGCTATTGTCAAAATAATAAACAAAGCTGAATGAAATGTATCTAGGTTAAAACGGGCCGCCTGCAGGCCTAGTTCCCTAAAATAATGTGGATGAAGCTGTAAGTAAAATAGCTACACAACACCATGTTCTCTTTCAAGACAAGTAGTTCAACAAAATTCTTAATTACAGGTGTAATTCCAGCAATTACTTCTAGGGCCATATTATAAGGTGGTATCCTTGGAAACACTGCATTTGGCTTTACTGTGATTCTAAGTGGCTCAACTCCTCTGATGAATCCAATATCTTTCCCTGAAAATTCCCAAACTCTTACCAGAACTGCCTCTTGTATCTCTTCGGGCAAATCTTTAACTGTCATCATTTGCAATAAGGAAATGAGATGATGAATTTCGTCAATTTTGCAGGATGTCTCATCATGACTATTTGTCTGAATGGCTATTCCACTATGGCTGCAGATAATAGACCAATTTAATTTGCACAACAGATCATGTCCTAATAAACTTAGAGGACTTGAACTGCAAACCACAACTTGGTGAAAATCCTCAAATGACCCTATTTTAATTAAGATATGATCTGTAATAGGGTTTGTTAAATGTTGATTTGCTACTCCTACAACCTGTACTTTCCTTCATGACAAAGGCATGTTTGGCACTTCTGCGGTTCTGATAGTGGAATGTGTTGCTCCAGTGTTGACCAGGAACAAAACATCAAGTCCCATAATGTTGGCATTCACATAGGGTCCATGCTGATCCACCTCGGAGGATGCAGCCAGTACACATTCTTTTTCATCTGAACTGTCACTGTTATATGTTTGGGGGACTTCATCATCACTGAAATCAATTAACAGATATTGTTTGATTAGCTGATTCACGTTTGTGTTTGCTCTCTTATTGATGTTTTGCTGAGGAACCATCACTTGCTACTGATGTATTTGGGCATGAGAAACCTGCATTTGCTGAGGGACTTGAATCCGTTGGAGTGCCTGCATCTGTTGTAATCCAGTAGGAACAGTCAGATTTTGTATTTGGGGTCTTTTGAATTCCTGCATTTGAACTTGGCTATTGTCCTCAGTCTGAGCAACAGCACCCTTTTGCACCAAAATATTTACATTACTGTACGGACACTCCTGCTTCCAGTGCCCAAAACTACCACAAGCGTGACATTGGCTAGGCTTCTTTATTTACTGAACATCAACCACTTTGATCTAGCCGAACACCACGTCCTGTACCTCTAAACGGAGGCACGAAGTTAACCTGCTGTTGCATACCTTGCATCCCACTAGTGCTCACCAACACTTGTGATTTCTGTGTTCCTGTCTGGGCACTTTCTCATTCAACTTTTCCTTCTTCAATTCAATTTCATCACTACAGTACGTAGCATACTGAAGCACTTCATCAATTGATTTATTCTGCCAGCAAATCAAATGATTCTGAATCATGCTGCTAATTTCAGGTTTCAATTCCTACACAAATCTAAACACTAAATGACTCATGTCTTTTGGCTCAATAACTTCAAACTCACTATGCTGTTTGAAATCTTGCATCAGGCTCTCATAAAAAGCATGAATTGACTCCTTTGTTTCCTGTGCTATCCTGTCAATCTTTTGCAAATCAACATCCTTTGGGGAAACTTTATTCTTCAGAAACTCAATCACCTTATTATACCCTTTCATGACCTTGTTGGACAGCACACCTGTTACTAGATTTCTCTGCAGTTCACAAGTTGGCCAATCAACACTCTTCTTGCACTCAACCCACAAATCAACTGGAACCACAATGTCAAATAATGTATTCAAATCTTCCCACATCCATTTTGAAAGTTTCACAAACCTCTCTGTTTGCTTGCACCACTCTACTGGTTTCTCTCTCTATCTTGAGTAAAAATTTGTAAATGTCAATATGTCATTTCTGCTCCAAGGGACATGTATTTAACCTCCACCTGAAATCTCTCATTGGCAGCATTTTTACACTCTCATCAGCTTGATTTGTTCCAGCCGGAGGTAAATTCTGCTTTGCTTTCTTCTGATCTCTTTCATTTATCTACTGCTCCCCATGTTTGAATGTTCAGAATTCATACTTTAATGTGCATTCTCATGCCAGGTGATTGAATGTGTACAATGTCTTTAGAATTAAATTCTAATCGGTAACTCTGTCTCAAAGGCTTTGATTTCTCTGAATTCACAACATATGTTTCAGCCAATTCTGCTAATTTCTCATAAGTCTGTCCTGCACGATTTGTGACATCCTATCACATAAAGTGAAATTCTTCTTCATTGTACGTATCCAATCTTTCTAGCTGAAGTGTTCCCTCAATTCATTCATTTAAATCTAGGCACATACACTGTCCAGTCTCTTTCTGTGGTCTCTTCTGTTCTGCCACTATTGTTTACTGTACCCGTCGCTTCACTCAGACTGTCTATCCACTCAGTTAATTGCTGTGCTGAAAGTTCTTGCAAACCAATGTTGTTTCCTTGTGTCAGGTTTTGCGGTGCATTACCAGGGACCCTTATAATCTGTTCTGGTGCAGACATGTTGTAACTGGGGTTCCTGGAGGACATCTCACATCTATTATTTGACCTGTTCGATCTAATATTTGGTTGGGATCTGCAATCCACATGGGGTCAAAGCTGGTACAGACATAGCTAATCCTCCCATTTCCAAATTATTTGAATACACTGATCTTTGTGTATCGCACAGTGAAACCCCTGCAGACACAGGATTTGGAGTCTGGAGCATACTCCCAATATTTCCTGAAGCATACAATGGGACAACTGGATCTATGGTTATGGGGACTGTCAATGCTTCGGGTCCTGTCAAACTTGTCTGATTTTGCAGAACCATCATCCCTGCACTTTGACATGTTAGTACTGTACTGAAAGTCTGTCCTGATTGATTTGGGACAATATTTGGGGTTGTCGATATTGGAGAATACATGGGCATTGTCTGTCTCCAATTAAAATGTTGTTTGGGTGCTGTTACATTAGGCGTTGATTCAATCTGAATCATTTTTATACTTGCCATTACCTGATTCACACCAGGGTTCATAATTTGCTGCTCTGTGCTAACAACAGGGACTGCTGGATAAATTGTGGACACCTGCATCACTGAACTGACAGATTTCCTGAATCAGACTCTATGAAACCGGAGCTGTGGGAACACTTGGGACTACGTTATAAATTACTCTATCAACTGTACGATATGGCTGGGACGATTTAGTGAAAGCTGATTTATAAACTCATCTTCTAAGTCACTGTCATGTGCAGCTGTCTTCTGATTCTCATCTGCTGTCTGTTCCGACTTGTTTTCTGCTTCTTTTTCATTTTAGGTTTTGGACTAACTTCTCCTTCTGCAATAGCTGGAAACATTTTTGCCACATCTAATGTTTCTTGTCTCCATATTTTCGGTCATTCCTCATCCCATCTAGCTTCTGCTAATGTTTCCTCTGCTCTCCTCATTTTCTTCTGAAATGTTTCTGTTTCTTTTAGTTGTGCAACAAGGTCCCAAATAGCAAGAGCTTCAAATTTTTCAGGTTTTAGAGGAGGCTTTAATTCATAGAATATTCTCCTGAAATGTTCTAAAATTCTCAAATTAAAGGTTCCGTAACATGGAAAGATGTACGGCTTACACATCTGACTGTTTTTCACAATTACACATGTAAGACTTGACCACCAAATCTCCCCTGGTTTATACGGATCCTCCATGTTCACTCAAGAGTCACCTAATATCAACCAACAACTCACACTCACTTAAAGAAAACTACTGGTATTGTCAATGGCGCCTCATGATCAGTACCTCATTGCAGACAATAAATGAACCAAGTGTCTCCATACACTTGTGCGTTCCTCTGGAGTCTTAGGCCGTGACTGACTCTTAAAAAACATCAACCATCGTGGCCATTTTTTTAGTACAAACAGGGGCTTAAAAGCCTCAACAGAAAAGTACAGTTTAGTACAAAGCGCCACAATCACTTTGAGTATGATGACTCTACAAACCTCACAACATCACACTTCACTGCAGTTTATAGCAAGATGCACCACAAGCGCAACTCCCTACTTACCCAACCACCATACACTTGTAACACAACACTAAAACTTCATCAACATCTCAAAGTAATCATAGAACAATTCTACTACCAAATTTGTCACCCTTAATACTCATCAAAAAAACGAGTCCCCTCCTCAAGAGTCTGGACAGTCCACTGCTTCCAGCATTTGCTAGTGTGTTCTCCCTTCCCCTTCGCAGGGTTCGACAAGCGCTTCCTTTACCTCAGGTTGATGGATCTTTTTGCTCAGTGAACAGTGTGGTAACCATTTACAATCAATTCAACCCAAACAACAATTTAAATACCAGGAATCGAGTGGCCACGGAAGAAAACTCAAATTAATGAAATATTCAGAGCTTTCTTTATAACCACAAAGTCACATAAATTGTGCGCAAAATCAAATTGTAAAGATAAATGAACACCATAGGCTGATCAAATCTACGAAACATCTTTAATCTACTCAACCTCAACACCATTAGACATTCAAGAAGAATAATGCATAGAACTATTCAGAATTCAGGGATTGGGACACAGGATTCTCCCTACTACTAACCAAATTAGGACACGCATGTGTGGGAGCGGGCTACACATGCGGGTAAAAGTCAAAAGGAGAAGAGAAAAATAATTTGAAAAAACATCTATCTTGCGCTAAAGGAAACTAAGAAAAATAAAAGGCAGGTGTCAGCATGCTATCTCTACTCAGAAAGGTCAGGAAATAATAAAGGTTGCATTAAAATATGGCTTTCCTTGCTTCCAGCATTCAATTCAGTTTTGTCAGCAAAGCATGCATATCATCAGCAAAGTCCTTTAGAAACACCATCAGAGGAAAAGTACAGAACACGGGCTGCACAAGAAAATCAGGAAACCTCCAAGGGGACAAATTAACTGGGGACTGCCACTAAACCTTAGAGAGTCCTTCCCTAATTGTAAATACTCAAAATAGTTTGATTGGTCAGTTCAATGAGCCCACCTTAAGTGAAAGGGGCAATATTCAATCAGTCCATTGGCAAAAATCAACTTTGCAACATCACAGCAGTTTCATACGTTGAGTCTGGTGTCATCTTGTGACTCCAATACATTTAACAATTTGTACAACACTTGTTGCAATCCACGTAACTTCACATGGCACAAAATTATTTTCTCCTTTCCCACGGGAACAGTTTCTTTAAACAATAGTATTACTCTCCTTTCAGTCATCATATTCCAATGTTGAAACTCTTAAGGACACTGCAATGTAAAACTTGCACCTAATACAATAGGTCTCTTTACTAATCTTGTCAACGACATAGTGGAAAAATTCATGTTAGTGAGAAAGAAATAATTCTCTGTTTCACTTCTGCTACAAATTTGAAGACTTCAGGCCTAGTTATCTAACACAAGAAATATAATGCATTAATATTGTAATTAATAAAGCACACATAATAGACAAATGTATAAATTCAGAAATAATGCATCTTTTTCTACCAGATTTTCTCTCCAGGAGAAGCATTGAGAGAGGAAGAAGCTTTATATATGTGCCGCAGCAAGAAGCCAAGTAGTATTTGTTTATTTGTCTAAGAAAGAATCCAAGCAGTGTCTGTGCCCTTTCTGATGGACAGATACACACATCTGTGCCACCAAAAGTCTAAGTTCCCTTGTAAATCGGGCTGGCAGTCTTGAAACTGAACCAGGAAGGAAGGATGAGAACGTGTGAACTAGGAACAATCCAGGTCCATCCCCTTTCAATTGATACCTCTTAGTTCATTTTTTTTGTAGAATGGGAGAGCTGGGGGATGTAAAATCGGAGGTGCTAAGCTGTTTCTCCCAGTCTCTCTCCCATCTCTCTACCTCCCATCAACAGAAATATAACTATCTAGCTGATGGGTATGACTTGGGAGGAGCTGGTCTTTGTCCCTCTCATTGCCCTACTCACGACCTCAATCCTTGGATGGACCTTGGAGTAGCTGGGAATCCTTCCCAGGCTCATCCATATGTGCGACTTCACTAATGACATCATATGAACATTAATGAGGCAGTCCAGAAATGATCACTGGAAGGTCGAATTCAGAGTTTTTCAGTGCTCAGAAGGGATTGGGCACCAGCAAACTCTTGCTCCCTTCCCCTAGGAAGGGGACAAAAAATGTATAAAAGAGGGCTTCCACAGGAATAGCACACAAGCAATGGTGTATAAGTGTTACATAAGGGCAGTGGAAAAGTTAATGCGACCAGGAATGTTATTCTTCTGTCTTGGAATTTTAGTTAATGGCATTGTACATCAAAATGGTGGTATCCGACTATTTTAGACCATACAGACTCCTCAGAGAGACCACCCTTAATTATGTATTAGGGTAGACCATTGACTTTCCATAGAAACGTCTGCAGGCTGACAGGCACAAATGGCATCTCAGGTCACACTGGTCTCACTTGCTACAGCTAGAAGGCAGGTAAACTAGGGGCTAGACCACAGCAACAAGACCATGGTCAGTGAGGAAACTGAACACAACAAATTGTGTCGTCAAGAAGTGCGCTCACCAGGAAGTATCGCCACGGAGCTCAACTGCACTTTTAGCAGTAGTTTTCTTGGGCAGCCCTCCTATAATATTTGGTGATCAATAGAGAGGCCTTCAAGTTCTAGGTCCTGGTCTCATGGCTCCTTGAACCAGGATCGTGGACTTCCACACTGCCAAAGTTATAGCAGATGGACAGGTCAAGATAGTGTCAAGCAGGAAACCCAGAGATCATTACAGGTGAAAATGGGGAAATTGGGAAGCACCAGAGGTTGAGGAGCCAACAAATGTCCAGATCCCAAAATTGTCACCAAGCTGAACAAAAGATCCAGCTCATAGCTACATGTTCACACTGTTCAGCAACAAACCACAGCCAGTCATGGCATTCTCTAAATTCAAATGTTGCTGCCAATAATACTGAGGCAGTTTCCATCATCGACAAGGAGTCTGTGAAGTTAATTTCCACACAATAGATTGTACTGTGCATGTGACCAAGTCCTAGAAGCAAAGAACAAGCAAATGAAGATCAATGGGACAGGGTTGCCCTATTTTGGAAGCAAGCATCCTCTCCTTGCAAATGTCTTTCTTACATATTTAAATGTAAACAAATGGTGACAGGTAAATCTAAAAATAAGTGCACCGGTATTGGTTGTGTACCATTTACCTTGCACACAAATTCAGATGTTTGCAACAAATATTGCAAAGAGCCATGCTGATAATGTTGAACATACCAAACACATAAAAAAAAAAAAATTGAAGGGGGCCTTCTATGACTTGAGATTTTAAACTTTACAGAGAGAGGCAAATAAACAGCTTCCAAAGGTGCAGCTGCTGTAATCAAGATGTCATCAGCCTTGAATTTTACAGAGAATGTCGGAGGGACTCCTCCTTGAGATTATAGGGTGGGAAGATCAATGGAGTGCCTCTCCTTTCAGGTTACACCAAATAAGTGTCTCTAGGATCCACAAATATGCAAATTGGGATGTCCCACAGGACCTGGGGCCCAACAAGCCACTTCAAACACCCAAAATGTGATGAAATGAGTGCTTGAAAATAATCCACACCTCAACTGCCAGGTCCCATAAATAGCTACCAAAAATAGGAAAGGTAGAGGAACTTTAAGGGGCAAATAACCAGTGAATCTCATAACACTAATGCATAAGTTATTGGTGTGCTCTGTCCTTATTCCAACAGTGAATCAGGTTATTGAGAACCATGGATTCACACCTGCCTGAGATTGCTCCAGAGTTGGTATAGAACCCAAGAGTAACAACACCACGGGTAAGATACTAACCTACCATATTACCTTGCACTTTGCTCAGCCACAACTTACATGAAAGCACCATACCTTTTAGATTCTATTCTATTCTAGGTTTAAATCTATAACAACTGATAATACCCTATCGAAAGGGGAAACAGCCCTCCTCAGTGTTAAAATATAAACACTGATAAACACCTACACAACCACAAACTAAAATGCCATTTAAAGAAAGGACAGGGTGAGAGAACTAGTCATTTCTATTTATTCCTGACAGGGCCATCTCAATCTAACGTTCTTATACAGGCAACAGCGAGAAAGAATGGTCTAAGATTATTTTGCTTGAAGTTTTTTATCCAGGGATGTCACTAAAAGACTGTTTCTTCTTCCTTTTGCCTCCTCCTGTTTTATGCGCTTGAATTAACAGTGCATATTTAGTTCTGCTATAATTATTTTATTCACTGTTTAGAATATGGGAATTTTAAAATCATACTTGAACCTTTGGCAGTATTTACTCTTTACACTGATTTGTGACATTGTTGGCTTTTAGGAATCTTGGCAGATATGTACCATTTAATTTATCCACAGTATGGGAAAAAACATTTTTAGCGAGTCAGTATTGATATTAGGTCAATATCCAAACACTCCAGGCTATAAACATTTACATTAAGGTGTAGTAACAGTTATGACAGGTAGCTGTGAAAAGAGCTCCTCCACCATGCACATGGGATAGTGGTGTAAACAGGGCACAAGACTTTGCACACACCACAATAAATCATAGCTCCACGATGTCCCATTGTTATGTGTGATTTAATTGGCTAATCTGGCTTTTTTCCCAACTGTACTTTTCTGTTGAGGCTTTTAATCCCCTATTTACAATGTTAACAGTAAAATTTAAAGTCACAAAAAACAATCTGTTTCAAGGTCAAGCCTATCTCAAAGTGAGATGTTTGCAATGAGGACACTTGGCAGCTCTGAATGTCCACTAAATAGCAGCATCACCTCAATGTAGTCAGGCACATAGGGGGTCATTCTGACCCTGGCGGTCATCGACCGCCAGGGTCGACGACCACGGAAGCACCGCCAACAGGCTGGCGGTGCTTCCTTTTGTATTCCAACCGCGGCTGTGAAGCCGCGGTCGCCCAGCCGGGTCCAGCGGTTTCCCGCCGGATTACCCCCGGCTGGGAGAATCCTCCATGGCGGCGCTGCTTGCATGGGGATTCCGACCCCCTCCCCTCCAGCCTGTTTCTGGCGGTTTTCACCGCCAGAACCAGGATGGCGGGAACGGGTGTCGTGGGGCCCCTGGGCTGAAAATCGCGACGTGTGCAACTGCACCCGTCGCACCCCTGCAACCCCGCCGGCTCCATTTGGAGCCGGCTTCATTGTTGCAGGGCCTTTCCCGCCGGCCCAGCGGGAAAGCCAGAATGGCCTCTGCGGTCTTTTGACCGTGGAGCGGCCAAGTGGCGGTTCCCGTTTGGCTGGCGGCTACCGCCGCCAGCCAAAATCAGAATGAGGGCCATAGTGCCGAAAAGCAGTGGTGAGCATGTTTAAAGCATCAGTTTTCAAGTGCCTTAACATACAGAGCTACAAATGAATCTGGTGTAATTCAACATTTTAAAGGCTTCATAAGGTACTATGCTGTTGTCAGGGTTTACCACTCTTAAAACAGTAGTTGTGACCCGCCCCTAAAGTGTTCATGATTTTGTTTATTAAAGCATTTGGATATAGTACTTTTACATTTTAAAACCATTTATAGTCCTGTGAACCAGACAGAATCCTGGCAGAGTAAGTGTGAGAAGCAATTAAATGTGAGAGAAGGTAATGAGATGTGAGTGTGAGTGAAAGTGCAATACATAAACTTTCTAAGTTTAAAACAGTCTAACATACGTCTGTTGGACACACTGCAAAATGGAAGACCATGCATACACTGCATTATGCCCGCTTTGAATTACATATGTGCTTTATACTAATCAATTCAAAAACATAATTTGTGAACACTGGAAATACCGCTTTCGACTATTCTAGGGATGAGACAGCTGAAAAGACAGATTTGCTGGGAAAACACCACTTGAAAACCAGAAAAAATAAACACTGAAAACAGGACAGTCCAATTGTGTACCAATAGCAGAAATTAGCAAAAAGCAAGAATCAAATTTACCATTTCAAAAACAAATGCTACAACAGGAAGTGATGTATTAGAACAGGAGGACTAGTTACTATGAAGCACCTTAGCTTATGTGACCCGGCAGATGACACAGTAGCTGTAGCCAGAAATCCATGGCTATTAGTCTTGCTAATGTTAAGTGAAATATTTATCACTATTTACACAGACACTGTACAATGATCAAGAACAAATGGAACACTGTCCAAACTCCACTCCTCAGATCACTTATTTCAACTCTACACAGACTCTTCTACCGTGGAGAGGCATTTATCACAATCAAAATATATTTCCTTTTGCCTGATTTCTTGTGCTATTTTCTTCCGTTTCCTTTCTGCACGCTTCGGTAATTCTTTTTATGACGGTGATTTTGCCAGTTTTAGCTCACTCTTTTTTGCACTCTCTATATTTTTGTCTTTTAATATTTCTTAATTGTGTATTTCTGAGGTATTTTTGTTGTATGTACATTTTTACCCATTTTCCCACCAATCTGCCTTTTATTGGGAGGCAGAAAAGTGGAGGGCTGCTATTGTTACTTGAGGCCACTTTTGTAGTAGTGCGGCAGTTTTAAAAGCACAGCAGAGTTTCTTGTATATCCAACAGTTTTCAGGCAACAATAAAAGTGCCAAAATAACTTTGGTGAAAAATGTGCATGATGGAGAGGGATCAGGCTTTTGTCTAGTAGCAGGTTGACTTATCTTAGGTAGTGCAGAGGGTTAATATGCTTGCTACAAAGAATGTGTACTCTGCAAATCACAGAACAGTTTTTATATTTATAGTTCAGTGGGGTACTGTTTTTGTCACAGAACTCCTTCTGTTACATGCATTTCAGAAGTTACAATCATAATCCAGCACAGTGAGCTATGAACTGCCATCAAAGAGAAGCTTGAAAACTGCACGGTACACATTAGAAAGTCATGTTTTTTCAGTGTTTTTGATTATCCTAATTTTGCTGGAATGGGTTTGTTTGGGGAGAAATTATTATTATTAGTAAAGACCACCCTAACCACGTGTTACGTTCTGAATCGTGAGTTTATACTTCCGCAGACCAAGTACTCTTTAACAACGCCTACCAGTATGGATGACATGTGAATCCTACACCTTGTAGTCCCCTTTGTCAACATTTACTATACACTGAATTAGACTTATATTATTCATTGCCTCTGTATGTGCGTGTGATGTAAAGTGTAAAGTGCTCCAACACCCTAGCTTGTAAGAGAGGTGATATGAAACAAATGAAACACGAGTGAGAGGGGCTATGTAGAGATGAGAGGCATTGCTAGAGGGTGATGGTGAGGGAATCATTGAAGAACCACAATAAAGATTGCTGTATCCTGGTGCACTGTAAGGTCATCACTTACAATGCTTTAACAACGATTACAATTGAATATATAATGAAGAATGTGTTGTAGAATGCACCATTGCTGACATTTTTTCCCAATTTTCTTGGGGGAGTGAGAACCTCCCAAGCCCCATTGTAGTGGTCAGGCTTGCTCGCTTTGTACCCTATTGGGGATGGTCTAACAAAATTTGCCAGGGATGCTTTGGGTTCCCAGTCCGGCCCTGCCTATGATCATTATTATTTTGTTATTAAAAACACAAATTGTGTGATTGTTAGACACGTTGGGTTTTAACACCTAAACATACATTTCAAACATGTACCAGGCCTGCACTGCATGGCCAGTGTGTGCAGTTTTAAACTGCCATTTCATACTGGCAAGTGTACCCACTTGGCAGGCTCAAACCTTCCTTTTTATTACATGTAGGTCACCCCTAGGGTAGGCCCCAGTTAGCCCCAAGGGCAGGATGCAGTGTATTTAAAATGTTGGATGTGTACTTTTAAGTTTAACATGCAGATAGTGAAAAACTCTTAAATCAATCAATCAATCAATCACTGCATTTATAAAGCGCGCTACATACCCGCGAGGGTCTCAAGGCGCTGGGGAGGGGGGGTGCTACTGGTCGATGAGCCAGGTCTTGAGGAGTCTTCTGAAGGCCAGCAGGTCCTGGGTCTGTCGTAGGATGGTGGGGAGAGTGTTCCAGGTCTTGGCGGCGAGGTAGGAGAAGGATCTGCTGCCGGCGGTGGTTTTTCAGATGCGTGGGACTGTGGCGAGGGCGAGGTTGGCTGAGCGGAGGCTTCGGGTGGGGGTGTGGAAGCTGAGTAGGTTGTTGAGGTAGGTGGGTCCGGTGTTGTGCAGTGCTTTGTGTGCGTGGATCAGGAGCTTGAAGGTGATCCTTTTGTTGACGGGGAGCCAGTGCAGGCCTCTCAGGTGGAGTGTGATGTGGCTGCCGCGGGGGACATCGAGGATGAGTCGGGCCAAGGCGTTCCGGATGCGTTGGAGTCGTCTCAGGAGCTTGTTTCTAGTTCCTGAGTAGAGGGCGTTCCCGTAGTCGAGTCTGTTGGTGATGAGGGCCTGGGTAACGGTTTTTCTCGTGTCGAGGGGGATCCATTTGAAGATCCTGCGGAGCATACGGAGGGTGTTGAAGCAGGACGCGGAGACGGCGTTGACTTGCGTGGTCATGGAGAGAGTGGAGTCGAGGATGACCCCCAGGTTGCGTGGTCCGTGGGTTCCAGGGCTGTGCCTAGTGACGTTGGCCACCAAGAGTCCTCCCAGGCTGATGGGGTGGGTCCGAGAATGAGGATCTCCATCTTGTCTGAGTTCAGCTTCAGTCTGCTGTCCTTCATCCAGTCGGCTACTGCCTTCATTCCTCGGTGGAGGTTAGCTTTGGCGGTGTGGGGATCTTCGGTGAGGGATATGATCAGCTGGGTGTCGTCGGCGTAGGAGATGAAGTTGAGGTTGTGTTGTCGTGCGACGTGGGTGAGGGGGGCCATGTAGATATTGAACAGTGTCAGGCTGAGGTAGGATCCCTGTGGGACACCTCAGATGATCACAGTGGTTTTGTAGCGGAAGGGTGGGAGGCGGACGCTCTGGGTTCTGCCGGAGAGGAAGGATGTGGTCCAGGCCAGGGCCTTCTCTTGGATACCGGCGTCATGGAGGCGTGCTGATAGGTTGCGGTGGCAGACCGTGTCAAAGGCTGCTGATAGGTCCAGGAGGATGAGGGCGGCTGTTTCTCCTTTGTCCATCAGGGTACGGATGTCGTCAGTGGCGGCGATGAGGGCGGTCTCGGTGCTGTGGTTACTGCGAAAACCGGGTTGGGAAGGGTCCAGGATGTTGTTGACTTCGAGGTAGCGGGTCAGCTGTTTGTTGACAATCTTCTCGGTCACTTTTGCCGGAAAAGGGAGCAGGGAGATGGGCCGGAAGTTCTTGAGGTCCTTGGGGTCCACCTTGGGCTTCTTCAGAAGGGCGTGGATCTCGGCGTGCTTCCAGCTTTCTGGGAAGGTTGCTGTCTTGAAGGAACAGTTGATTGTTTTCCAGAGGTGGGGCGCGATGGCTGCGCTGGCTTTGTTGAAGACGTGGTGAGGGCAGGGGTCCGATGGGGATCCGGAGTGGATGGAGTTCATGGTTTTGATGGTGTCTTCGTCGCTGACGCTGGACCAGACGGTCAAGCGACTTGTGCGAGTGGTAGTCGCAGGGCTGGTGGACTCGGTGGTGGGTGCGGGGGGGAAGCGGTTGAAGCTGTTGTGGATGTCGGTGATCTTGCAGTGGAAGAAGGTGGCCAGGGAGTCGCACAGGTCTTGAGATGGCAGGATGTAGTTGGTAATGGAGCTGGGGTTGGAGAGTTCTTTCACGATGCTGAAGAGCTCTTTGGTGTTGTGTGTGTTGTTGTCTAGGCGGTCCTTGAAGGCGGTCTTCTTGTCGGTCCTGATGAGTTGGTGATGTCTGCGGGTGGCGCTCTTGAGGGCTGTGTGGTTGTCTGGTGTTCGGTTGTGGAGCCATTTCTTCTTCTCCAGCTTCCGACAGGTGTGCTTGGAGATCCGGAGGTCCTCGGTGAACCAGGCGGCTTTCTTGTTGGTGTGGTTGGTTGTAAAGGTCTTGAGAGGGGCGAGGGTGTTGGCGCAGTCGTTGATCCACTGTGTGATGTTGGTCGCGGCGTTGTCTGGGTCGGTGGGGTCGGTGGGTGGTCTCAGGGCGAGGGCGGTAGTTAGTTGGTCCTCAGTGACCTTGCCCCAGCAGCGGCATGGTAGCTGTTGGGTGTGGTGGTGTGTGGTGGGTTTTCTGAAGGTGAAGTGGACGCATCTGTAGTCGGTCCAGTGTGGTTCGGTTGTGTGGTTGAAGGAGACGTGGGGGCTTGCGGAGAAGATGTGGTCGACCGTGTGTCCAGCGGCGTAAGTGGGTGTCATTACGAGCTATTTGAGTACGAGGTTGGCGAGGTTGTCGATCAAGGTGGTGGAGTTGGCGTTGTTATTGTTCTCGAGGTGGAAGTTCAGGTCCCCGAGGAGGATGTAGTCCGTGGAAGCGAGGGCGTGGGTGCTGATGAGGTCTGCAATGGTGTCACTGAACTGTGGGCGGGGTCCGGGAGGTCTGTAGATGAGAGTTCCTCTGAGGGTGGTGTTGGGGTCGGTGTGGATTTGGAAGTGCATGTGCTCGCTGGTGGTGAGGGTGTCATTGGTGTTCGTTGAGACTTTGATGGAGTCTTTGTGGATGATGGCGATTCCTCCTCCCACTCCGTTGGTGCGGTCTCTGTGGGAGATCTTGTAGCCCTGTGGGATAGCTATGGCGATGTCTGGTGCTGAGGTGGCGTTCAGCCAGGTCTCCGTCAGGAAGGCGACGTCGGGGGCGGTGGAGTCTAGGAGGTCCCAAAGTTCGATGGCGTGCTTGCGAGCGTAGCGGGTGTTGAGGAGGATGCAGCGGAGGTGGTTGGGTTCTCTGGCTGGTGGTGTGGAGGGTTGGATGCTGGTGAATCTGCAGTTCCAGCAGGTGAAAGGCCCCTGGGTGCGTTTCAGGGTGGCCCGGTAGCAGGGGTGGTCTCGTCTGGTGTTGAGTGCATGGAGGGTGCTTGCGTCGTAGTGCAGTCTGGCGTTGCGGGGGGTGCGGGTTCCAGGGGTTCTGGTGCTGGGTGCGGTCCAGGCGCGGATGGGCGCAGACGGGTTTGCCTTAGGCGTGCCCGCTGCGCGCGTCCTCTGCGCGCGTCCGCTGCGCGCCCGCTTCGCGGCCTCCATATGAGGGCAGAGGGAGGGAGGAGCAGCTGGGTGGTGGGAGCGGGGCGGCCAATGGGAGTGAAGGGGGCGGGGCAGCAGGGGCTCAGCAGCAAGGGAAAAACCCGGGGAAAAACCCAGGGGAAAACCCGGGGAAAAAACGGCGGGAAAAGATGGCGGGAGAGGGACAACAGAGCACCGGGGTACAGAAAGCAAAACTCAGGGGCACAGAATGAAAAAACGAAGTGGCACAGAAGCCAAGCGCAGGGGTACAGAAAAAAGGGAGCGTGTAGTCAGGCGGCAAAAGCGGCAACGGAGGTTCAACCCACAGGGGGCTGCGTGGCAGATGGGGGGCGCGACCTGCCTGGTGACAAAGGTAAATCTGTTTGTCACTATTGCATGGCCTATCGCTCCCAGAGGATGACATTGGGATTCCCTTAAAACGTCTTTTAAGTGGAATTTCCAAATGGGGAAAGGTAGAAATGTGGAGTTTGGTGTCCCTGGCCTCCAAATTTAAAAACACAACTTATGGTGAAGTTGTATTTTAAATTGTAAGTCTGAAAATGCCACTTTTTTAAAGTTGGCATTTTCTTACTTCAACCATTCTGTGCCTCTGTCTGTCTCAGAATATACTTCTGGGGTAGATGTCAGCTAGGCTTTACGCATTCCCTCCAGACAGTCCCACATAGGGAGTTTAGGAGTGACTTAATGGGCCTTAATGATCCATTAACTGGTTGATGGGGGGGTGTGGCACTGCCTCACTCACACCTGAATAGGGCTGTGCCTCTCCCCACACAAAGGGCTGCATAACCCCCTGTAGAGTATCTGGAGCAACGGAGTGCAGAACAGGGACCTTGTGGATTTCAAAGGAATGCCTGGAAGTTTCTCCCACCTTCCAGAGCCAGAGCACCACAGTGTGAATACTGGACCCCAAACCCCACCAAATCAGAGGTTTGCTATAACCAAGGACACTCTGCCAGGAAGAAGGACTGCTGTGCTGCCAAGAGGGACTTCCCTCTGCAACTGTGGTGCCATGTTGGCCTACTGCTTGCTGTGTTCTGTGCTGTAGGAGGGACTAACACTTTGCTACTTTCTTTGATGTGTTGGCTTGCTGTCTGCTGCATCTTGCCTGTAGTTAGAAGGACTGGACCTGTCCTTTAAGCCAAGATTTTCCAAGGGTTTGTTGGCTTGCCCCCTATTCTTCTGCAGTCTCAGGGACATCAAAGACTGCTACCAACACACCTTCTGCAGCACCTGGACTCTGCCATCTGTGAGTCTACCCTTCCAATTGGTGCCACCCTTGTCCTGGACCCTTGGAAGTGGGCCTAAGGTGTTTTGCCTTCTGTGTTTTTCATCTGAATCGCCGTGAAACAATGCTAAGCCTTGCAAAGCAATGTAGCGAAGACTGCACACCAGGATTTAAGGTACTGTGCTTAGGGGACCCAAGTGGGTCCCTGTAGCCAGCCAGTGCTCCATTGCGGTCTGTCTGAATTTGTGACTTTGCCTCTGTCCAACGTGACCAGACAACCCGAGTTGGCACTTTGTGGTTCTATATGCTATTTTCACCTAAATCTTTCAAATTGCATATCTCAGGATGTGTTTTTCACTGTGATACTGTAAAAAAAAAGTGTTCCACAAATACTTTACACATTGCCTCTTAAGTTAAGCTTGACTGCTCTGTGCTAAGTTGCCTGGGGGTGAGCAGAGGTTAATTTAGGGAGTGTAACTGATTTACCCTAACTAGAATTATGGTCTCTACTTGGACAGGGTGCAACCCTCTGCCAACTAGAGACCCAATTTCTAACAACCTGAATTATACTAACAAAAATCCAGAAACCCATCCACAATTATTTTGAGGTTGGCTCCAATGCATTTCAGGACATTCATTTCCTTCATCAGGGTGATGTGTTAGTCATATAGAGGAAAGCACACCTACAAATGAAAGAGGCAAAATGTTAAACTTTCTTTAAATATGTTGAATAGTTCAGTGTTGAATAAACCCAATTAATAAGTGACATTGTAAAAGATAATAAACATTCATGTTTGATAAAAGTCATTAAGTCAAAGATCGACTTTGACAAAATAGCAACATTCAGATACCCTGTCCGAGGAGGAACTTGCTGGATGAAAAAAAGTGCAGCTTGCAAAAAAGAGGGTTAAAATTTTGTCAAGTCGTAATTGAATTATGGTACATTACAGCGACCTTTTCACATGATGGGACTTTAGACCCTCCTCTATGCTTCATACAATCTTACAAAAGGAAATAAAAACAATAGATGATACGGCAACTCTCACAAACGTGGTTAATTTGTTAAAAAAATAGGGGGGCAAAGTTTACTTAAGTGCCCTCTAAGGGAGCTGCGAAATGCAGAAGTAGAATAACAGAGCCGCTTAGTTTTGATTCTACCTCATTCCTCTTTCTTTTACTACCCGATAATCCATGTCTCTTTATCGCATTTTTGCAGGTTCTTTTTCATCTGTGCTTTCGCCATTTCTCACTGTTTTCCTATCTCGCTTTTCCTCCTTCTCCTGCCTTCCTATCTCATTGTTCTAATTCAAAGTCTGATGATGAAAAAGAAGTACTGGTCCCGAAAAATCAGCGCTTGTGCCCACCACATGGATAAATAAAGCACTACAGTTATTTGTGAGTCAGTGAGCATCCCTTTAGAATTCCTGAATCTGCTGTTCGCCCTCTTCCAAAAAATGTCCCCTTCAGGTCTGGATGAAAGCTCTCAGGACTCTCCTCTCCCACCTCCCTTTCCTCTAGATTCAGGTGCAGCTACGTTTCATAAATATGATGTGCGGGTGGCTAGAAGTATTAAAAGCTCATAAACTGAAAGCACAGTAGTGCATTTGTTTTGTGTACTGCAGGAGAAGCTTGTGGGGCTTTGTCAGGGCTGAGCAGTGGGGGGCGGTGGGGAGGGGCACAGGAGAAAATTGATAAAAAGGTTTTTAAAAAATCACTTACCTGCTCTGCTCCCAGCTGCTCTTCTCCCGTCGCTGCTGCAGGCACATGCTCCTAGCCTGCCCTACGGCCGATCCTGACGCTGCTCATAGCAGCGTCAGGATTGGAAGGGAGCACCCAGCCAGGTCGCTCCCAGGCAGACTGGGAGCTTGTGCAGGCTCTTGCTGGGCTGGAGAGAGCCCTGTGCGCATGTGTGTTTGGCCAGTCTGAAACGGCTGGCAAAACACAGATGCAGTCTGAGGGGGGTGACCAGTGCACTCTCCCCTGCTCGTCAGCCTCAATGCCCCTCCCCTTTCACAAGGAAAGGATTTGCAGCAGTTTCTTCTGGTGGAGGGGTGACGCTCCTCCATCCAAACAGAGGAGCCACGCCTGGTGTACTGTTGCTTGCCCTGCTGCGTGCTGTTAGAGTGAACAGAGCATGAATGTGCCAACAACTTAGGAGCATCAATCGCTCCAACAAATTGAATCTCCTGGGTGAATTCTGGTTTGGGGATGTCTGTGAAGTCTAGTTGTAGAGTGGAGTGGCAGATTACTGGAGAAAGATGGTCGCTGTGTGCGACGTGCTTCTTGCTTAATTTATAAATAATAATAATAATAATAATAATGTGTGCTCTGTCACCAAAACAAGAAAGGTAATATCTACCACCTGCAACCACCATCTCAAATTGAACGCTGTTTGGAGCTGAAATTACACAATACGATTACTAAGCACTAGAAGCTTTCTCTCAGCTTTACCTTCTCCAGCATGCATTGCCCTGGTTTTCATTGGAGTGGTGGTAATGCACGAGTAACATGGTCAGTTTATGAAGGGTACCTTTACTGTCATTTGCAGTCCTCATCCTCCTAAGCAAGCTGACATTCCCATACACATCTATTTGAGTTGAGAGGGACTGAGCCCTCACCTAATACCAGAACCCATATTCACTGATTCTGAATCTTAACTGAACTCCACTCACTGAGAATTCTGTCCTCTTGTTTCTCCGTTTCAGGCCCTTTTTGATAATTGAAGTTGAATCTGAAATGACTTGCTAAAAGAAGCAAATGTTATGCATCTGTTTTGTAATTCTTTGGAACCCCGGGTCTTTCTCAGGCAAAGGAATATTTGGTCTAGGAAAGCTGGTCTTGTGAAACAGAGAAATGTGCAAGGAAGATGGATTTCCATGATGAGTCAATCTTCCTTGTCCACTGCTTGAGATCCAATGCTTGGCGTGGGAACATAAGCAACTTTCATATCATATCAATGTGTACTTCTCATTTGTGCAGCATTATAATCGAACCTCCCTAGAGTATCCTCCGATGATCAATGTACACAGGCCTTCATAACTTCCAGCCAATATCAGTAGCAATCGTAGACTTTGTGGATGTTGTGTATGCTTGATTTTGTTTAGTGCTTGTAATAATTTTGCATTAGTTGGGTGTGAATTTGAGTTTAGGAGAACAAGCCGCAAGACTTTGTCAGCCGATGTACGTGTGAGTGTGACGTCATTGGAGCAGCGCTGGTATAGGTTGGTTAGTGAGAAGGGTCGGCATGGATTGGCAGACAACTGTGAAGGGCAAATGTTTGAGAAGGTCGGCAAAAAGGATTCTGGGATTCAAAGTTTCCTGATTTGATTTAGAATAACATAAAGGTCACAGAAATGAAATTTTGCACAGCTTTAAAGAGTGCCCTAAAGGGAGATACATATATTACAACGAATATAGGAGAGATTGCACCACCAGAAGGCACACCTCCTTACATTGTATTAGAAGAAAAGGGTGCTGTGCCATGTCTTTGGCTAACACAGTGGTGGAAAGTGGCAGAAAAGGATGGGAGTTTAGTATTTCGCACCCATGGAACGTTTAATTTGAGGAACTTAGAGAATTTGAGGAGGGTTCTTTGTGATTTGAAACCCCCTCCGAGACCAGCATAGTTCGAAGCATTAGCAATATGGGAATTAGTAGCTAGACATAAACAGAGGTTTGAGAGGAGAATGAGAAAGGCAGAAAAGACACTGGCGGAGGCTAGATGGGAAAGCAATCAGAAATTTTGGAGAACCAAGACTTTACAGGGAATTACGTTGTATCCTGCAATTACACAGGACAGCAAGAGAGAAGAAAGGAAAGCTACCAGAAAGTCATACAGAGGTTCCTCCAAGAGTAGGGAGCGGAGATCAAAAGAGTCTAGGGAGTGGAGATCAAAAGAGTCTAGGAGATCTTTAACACCTGTTGAAGAGTCAGATGATGAAGAGTTCATTTTACAGTTAATGAGAAATTGTCCCCCACCACAAGCAGCACAAGAGAGCGGTCCGAGCACTAATGTAAACCCTTCAGCACCAACACCTGTTAACATGACGACGAGTCCAGTACAAATTAATCCTGATTTGACACAGAGCCCAATGCAGAGCAGTCCTAATCTGCCTACTATATCGACAGCTTAAAATCCAATGCTACAGCTGAAAATCCCTAGAATTTACCCTGATGTGCCCATTGTGGAAAATGCAACAAACTTAATAGTGCCAACAGGACAGGTTTTCCCGAAACCAACTTTGGTTCAGGCAGAGCCAGCTCCACTCTAACTGTCTCAAGTGCAGACACAAACAGTGCCAAAGTACACTCCTTTAACAGGAACACAGAAATGTCCATACTGATGAGCCAAAATATGGGAATCATGCACCCCCAAAACCTGAATGTTAGACAAAGGCCAGATGCAGTGTCTGTACCAGTCACCATTGGTCCAGTCATACCATTGTTTGCCCATGGAGATAACAGCACAAATGAACAGGGAGTCTTGAGTCAGAATTCAATGAGAGGAGGACTCAGTGAGAGTACCAGAGTAGTCTCTCCTGTGGGATAGACTTTTGATGGAACAGGATCATTGTTAGACCTTAGTTCTTTCAGACTCCCTCCGAATACTGGAAGAGGGTCAAACATCAGCCCTAGACTGAAGTTACTGACACCACAGTCTCCAAAACTAACTGCTCAACCGTTACCAAATACCCAGCCCAACAACAGTTCACTGCAAGGTTTGACAGCCCAACAATTGACCAAATGGTTAGATAAGCTGAATAACCCACAAAGTGCTTCTAGGGGAGAAGAGAACTTGAACTATACTAGACTAGGAATGGAGGTTGATGAACTTATTGAAGGAACATTGGGTGTGAACAGACTTGAATCCTACACAGAAGCAGCATTGCAATACTTGTGCCCGAAAATTACAAGGTAAGCAGGCGAGGTGCATCAAAGGTTAGCAGACCTAGCAGAGAAATACGGCATAGAAATTGAGAAAACAAAAACACTTGAAGAGGAGTTACAGATTCAATTTTGACTCAAAAGATTTTGAACATGTGAGATCCGCAGGAATGAAAGCACACCTTAAGGAGTTACTCCAAAGCGTCCAAACTTGGGGAGCATTAGACAAGTGGGAAGGCAGATAGGTGAAGAAAAGAGACAAGAAGAAAAGGGGTTCTGCAAATGCAGAGCAGGTTGAGGACCCGGCAAAAATTCTACCAATAAGGAAAATTCCAGGAGGGAATTTTCTCCATGTCCCCTGGAGCAGAAGTGACATTTTATTATTTACCAATGATTATCCCAGGTTGAGGGAGAAGCCAATAGAATGGTACCAACAGACAGAGAGGTTTGTGAAACTCACAAAATGCCTGTGGGAGGATTTGAACACACTGTGAGAGATAGTGGTTCCAGCAGATTTATGGATTGAATGTAAGAGGAGCAAAGATTGGCCAACAAAGGAACTAGAGAGAGACCCATTCACAGGTGCACCATCTCCCGAGGTGATGAACTACTATGATAAAGTAATTGAATTTTTGAAAACCAGAACTTAGCCTAAAAACATTGACTGTCAGAGAACAGATAGGACAGCCCAGGAGGCGAAAGAGTCAATACTTACTTACTATGAGAGATTGTTGCAGACTTTTAAACATTACTGTGGTACAGAAACAATTGAGCTGAAAGACATGATTCATTTTGTGTTCAGATTTGTGGAAGGATTGAGACCTGAAATTAGCCAGATGATTAAGAGTCATTTGATTTGCTGGCAAGCAAAGACAATTGATGAGGTATTTCAAAATGCAAAGTACTGTAGTGACGAAATGTAATTGAAGCAGAGAAAGTTGAAAGAAAAGGCAATGGTGATGCAGATTAAAGCGGCACAAACAGGGATGCAGGTACATTTTCCATAGCAACAGCAGCAGGGAAATGGGGTATTTCAAAATCAGGAGCGAGGTAGAGGTCGCAGATGAATGGGAAACGAAAACTGTAGTCCTGATTTAAGTACTGTAGTGGTTCAGAATGATGTGCAAGTAATGAAGAGATTGTTGCCATGTCACGTTTGGGAGTGTCCAATGTTGGTACAGGAAGGTGTAATTCAGCAAACAAGTGACATGCATTCTTTTCAAAACATGAGAGACTAAGAATGAGAGGTCATAATCCAAATTTCCAAAGCAATGTGAATCAGATGCAAGATTTTCACCCCAGGCAACAGGTGCAAATGCCATGTATGCAGATGGCTCAGCCACAGCCAAGGCAATAGCATGTTCAAATGGTACCTAGACAACAAATCCAAATGCCTCAAGCCCCAATTCCTCAACAGGTCACCTGTCAAAGGTTTTAGCAGAGTAATAACACAGTACACCAATTCCCGTTTCACAGTGAGAATGGAATAAACGCTGATTGGGTGAGTGAGAGTTTGGATGAAGAGGAATGTGTGCTTGCAACTTCTTTGAAAATAGATCAGAAAGGTTCATATTTGAAGGGAAAAGTAATGGGTCATAAGGTTTTATTCTTGGTTGACACAGGAGCTACAGGCTCTACAGTGAGAACTGCAGAAGTTCCAAAATTGCCCCTTTCAGGAAAAACAGTCCTTATTGTAGGAGTAGTGAATCAGTACTTGACCAACCCAATTACAGAACCAGTTCAGGTTACAATTGGCAACTTTAAGGGATTACACAAATTTGTAGTTTGCGACTCAAGTCCGGTATCCTTACTGGGAAGGGACTTATTGTGTAAAACAATGTGTTCAATTACTTGCTCAAATGATGGAATTGAGATTCAGACAAATAGCGATGATGAGGATGGCCCAGCCTCTGAGACAGAGTGTGAGATAATAAATGAGGAATACCCTTTGATTAGTTTATTTCTAGTTTTTGCAGTAAAGGATCTTCCTTCTGATTTACAAGGAACAGTTAGAGAGAAAGTTTGGGATTTGACAGGAAATTACATTGACCTAATAAAAGGAGTTGAGCCAGTTAAGGTCCCAGTGAAGCCGAATGCAATTTTTCCCCAGAATCCCCAGTATCACATGACACAGGACATCATTGAGAAAGTTGCTCCCATAATTGCAGAATTTGTGAACCAAGAGTTTTGAAAGAAGTTTTGAGTAGTCCATGTAATGCATTGATAATGGGATTGAGAAAGCCCTGTGGGAAAGTTTGAATTGTTCAAGATTTGAGAAAAATAAATGACACAGTGATTAAATGTTGTCCTGTGGTTCACCGTAATTGACATGTCAAAAGCATTCTTTGCTGTACCTCTAAGTGAGGATAGTCAATTTCTCTTCTGTTTCAAATTTTTAGATCAAGTCTTCTTTTGGTGTAGAATTCCTCAAGGGTTTTCAGAATCACCTTCTATTTTTAAACAGATCTTGAAAAAGAACCTGGAGTAATTGGAAATGCCATTCCAATCAACATTGGTACATTGGTGATTTGTTGATTGCATCCAAAGCAAAGGAAGAGTGCAAATATGATATGATTGCCTTACTGAACCATTTTGGAAAGAATGGTCATAAAGTGTACCCAGCTAAATTACAGTACTGTCAGAAAAAAGTGAAATATTTGGGTCACCAGATTGAGAAGGGAATTAAGAAAATATCAAGAGAAAGCGTCACAGCCATATTGCAGATGAGTCCCCCAGCCACACAGAGAGATGTCAGGATTTTTGTTGGGATGGGTGGCTATTGTCGTCAGTGGATTCCCAACTTTTCAGTCATTTCAAAGCCATTGCAGAAGCTGACTCACAAAGAAGTCACTGATCCCTTAATGTGAGATCGGGCCTATATGAAAGCGTTTTCCGAATTGAGAGAAAGTTTCTGCAAAGTCCTGACTTTGGGAATACCTGACTACACAAAACCCTTCACGTTGTTCTGTCATGAGCTTGATGCATGTTCTTTGTCTGTCTTGACTCAAGTCCGTGGTGGAGTAAACAGCCCAGTAGCATATTTTTCAGCTATTTTAGACCCAGTTGCAGAAGCTTTACCACGCAGAAACTGCGGTTGGACAGAACCTCGCTCAGTGTGTGGGCACTGTAATGGTACATTCCCTGACTATAATGGTCCATCATTCCATTGAAGTTTTGCCTACCCGAACCAAAACACAGTATCTAACAGGCTCCAGGCTGGCTCGGTATGAGACGAGCATCCTGGGGTCCCCAAATGTGTCATTGAAAAGGTGTAGAGTGCTTAACCCAGCAACCTTACTCTCAAATGAAAATGTTGAAATAGAAAAACTGGAGTATGTTGAACATGATTGTCTTGAAGTAACTGATCTGTGCACAAAACCGAGACCCGATATCAGAGACACTCGATTGGAAGAAAATGACCAAATTATCTTTGTTGATGTTCCTGTCTAAGGGATAATAATGGAATACTGAGAGCACGTTATGCTGTATGCACAATTTCTGGTATACTTGAAGCGTGCTGGCTTCGAGGAGTATACTCTGCACAAGTGTAGGAACTGGTAGCCCTTACTAGAGCATCCCATTTTTCTGCACAGCTTAAAGTCACCATCTATATGGATAACCAGTATGGATTTGGAATAGTGCATGATTTTGGCCAGTTATGGTCACAGAGAGGTTTCCTGACCTCTTCTGGTTCACCAGTCAGAAATGGTGAGAAAATTCACAAACTGTTACAAGCTTTTCAAATGCCTGAGAAGATTGCCATGGTAAAATGCAGTGCGCATCTGAAATCACAAGATTTTGTGTCAATGGGAAATGGATATGTGGATCAAGTTGCAAGGTTTTGTGCATTGAACTGTATATCGTTCAAGGATAAATAGGAATTGTTACCTGAGGAAGGTGAGACATGTCCAAGTTATGACACTGCAGAATAACGTTGAGAGGGAGGAGAAAAGATCATGGGTCACAATGACATGTGTACAGTGTCAGGATGAACTGTGGATTTCAGAAGAAGGCCAATTGGTATTGCCTAATAGTTTATTAACACAAATGGCTAGATATTATCATGGTGAAGCACATGCTGGGATGGATGCAATGATTTGATTGTTTAAACAATTGGTTCAATCCAAAATTCAGACAAGTTGCTGATGCAGTTTGCCATCGTTGTGTCATTTGTCAACAAATGAATGCAGGAAAAGGGACAGTGGTCAATTTGAGCCACATTGGAAGAGCAGGAGGTCCATTCAGCAGAATGCAGATGGATTTTATTGAGATGCCTGTGTGTGGAGGATTGAGATATGTGTTGGTGATTGTCTGCATCTTTAGCCATTGGACTGAAGCTTACCCTCATGAAGAAATGACAGTATCACAGTACCTAATTTACTGCTTAGGGAACTGATACCACGTTTCGGGTTTCCGATCTCTTTAGAATCAGATAGAGGAAGTCACTTCAACAATTAAGTAGTTAGATTACTATGTTCAGCCCTAAACATTGAGCAGAAGTTGCATTGTAGCTACTGCCCTGAAGTATCAGGACTTGTGGAACAGATGAATGGTACCTTGAACTCAAGAATGGCGAAAATGTGTGTGTCTACACATCTGAAATGGCGTGACACATTAATGTTAGTTCTGATGACGGGATTGTCACTGCATGAGATCCTTAGGGGCAGAGCAATGAGGTTGCCAGCGGTTCCTACAAATGCTCTTGAGACATAACA
Organism: Pleurodeles waltl; assembly: GCF_031143425.1. Taxonomy (NCBI): domain Eukaryota; kingdom Metazoa; phylum Chordata; class Amphibia; order Caudata; family Salamandridae; genus Pleurodeles; species Pleurodeles waltl. Next base: position 165,742,890 of record NC_090443.1, on the reverse strand, counting down.
GATGAAATGGTGTTGGACCACTGCAAAGGTCTGGCTGATGTGGTTCACTCTTTCTCTCATCAAGTGGAAGCCACCACACTGCAATCGTCTTAAGATCAAGGACACAACCTGAGAGCAGGTGACTTGGTTGTGATCAGAAAGCAGGTGAGGAAGACATTTTTGGACCGTCGGTGGAAAGGCCCGTACCAGGTAGTGCTGATCACTACCACAGCTGTGAAGTGTGCTGGAGATCCAAACTTCATCCACGCAAGCCATACGAGAAACATGGCATGTCCTTTGGACAATGAAGAGGAGTTGTTGAGAGGACCAACAACGATCAGACCAACCTCAGAGCCGGAAAGGGGAGAAAGAGGAACTGAGACCGGATCTGAGCAAATCGAAAGGGGTTCAGTCACTCCTGTGAGGGACGAAGGAGAAGACCTACAGGAAGGTGGAAGTGAACCGAACTCAATTGAGGGAGCAGGAGAGTCTAGTCAGAGGAGGGTTCTCCCAGAAGCAGACAGTCTTGAGAGACAAACAGAGCAAATGGCAGACCCTGAAGGCGAAGGAGTTGAGGTGGATCAAAGCCACTGTGGTCTAACTCCTCCTGAACCAGTTGCAGGTCCATCAAGTCCTGCAGAGCAAGAAGAAGTTACAAGTTTGACATTGAAAAGAGCATTAACGAAAGGTCCACTGAAAGAAGATAAGTGGCCAGAGGCGCAAGCAAAGAGAAAAGAAACAATTAAGGAGGAAGTAGATACGACAAGGAGAGAAGATCTAAGTATTGGAGAATTGAATGGAGATCGAAAGCTGAAAAGAAAGAGAATTGCAATTCGAAGGTACGCTGGTCCTGAATGGGCATATGCAACAAGTGAAGGGCAAAGGGACTTTTTGTCTTTTTGTTTTGATCGAGGCATTCCAGGTGAATATTTTGCACTTGAAGGAAACCAATTAACTGAACTGTTGAACTTGTAAACTGAGAGAAGTGTAAAGAGAAAGAGACGATTTAAAGTAGCCGGAAAGGGGGGCGTGGCTTCGGGCGTCAAGATGGCAGTCGCACTCTGAGAGTGCTCTGGACCCCTCCGTCATCCGCCCGATGATACTGCTGTCTGTCGACCTGGTGGCGTCGCACCAACTGTCCCTGCGAGTTCCCCGATCCTTGGGGACCCTGCTATGAAGAGAGGTGGTGGAGAATAAGCCTCGGGCGCACGCTGTGACCCGATCGGCCTGAGGTTTAAAATGGCAGCCGAGATTGAACCGCCTCGGCGGGGCTGAGCCACTGACCCCCTGGCGTGGCCCCCTCGGATCGGGGACGCCGTGAAAGGAGCCGGAGCCGTGATCCGAAGCACGGACCCCCGTGGACTGGGGGGGGCGGCGCAACATCGACTCGTGCAGGGGAGCCCTTGGTGACCCGGACTGCCTCTGTGCCCCTACCTGGCGGCGCCGGGAGCGGAGGACCACGGCGGCTGGACCAGGAGGGAGAGGCAGGCCGCGGACCGCACTGAGGAGAGGACTCCTCAGATCAATTCGAAGCGTCGAGGCGGCTGCGTGGAGGACGCGCGCCTGCGGCCGCTGAACTTCGGCGCCCTGATCGGGGCAGGCGGCACGCCAGAGACCCCTGAAGTGGCAACCCGACTCGCCGGGAGCGGCGCCGCGGCCGTGACGCGGGCCGCGGCGCACTGAGAGGAGCGTAGCGGCACACCCAAAAGAAAGGAGACCCCCCCCCGGGGAGGGGGGAGGAATATGGGAAGAGAGGGGAAGGGAAAAGGAAATTAAAAGAAAAAACCTCAAAGGGAAAAGTGAAAAGAGAGCCTGGTGGCTCGGGCTGCCCCCCGGGTCCCCGCCCCGGTGGGGCCAACCATTGATTACCGCAGCGGCTTGGAGCCAGCCACGAATCAGACTGGTGGAGATGGGCTTCCCCTGGCTCCCATCAAAATGTGGAGCTGCAGCGCGGACAGTGCGCACCCGCCGACTTCAGCTGTGGAGACCAGTGGCCTGGCCGGGGTGAGAGTGGACCTGTCGGGGAAGCACCGGGCCCAAGGGGTGTGAGGAGTTGGATCCCCAAACCAGTGGAGTGCCCGCGGAGGGGGGTCGCTTCCTCCTACTTTCCCCCCCCGCGCTGGGGGTGCGACGGGAGGACTGCCGGGAGAGAGCTGATTTGCCGACCACCCGCGTGGGACCAGTGGTGGGGGAGCATGGATGTGTCCGAAGGGGGCTCCTGACTTTGTGGCCTCCTGGCGGTCCTGAGCTGGTGGCGCCCGACGGGGTCATACGCAGAACCGAGTGACTTTCTGGGGCTTCCCCTCTCTGCTTGACGAGGCGGCCCGGCCGAGGGGAGGGGCGGACCTGTGGCTATCGGGCTCCAAATAAAGAATTGAGACCGCACAAATCCGCCTATAATGACAGAGCCCCACCAGTGGACCTCCTTTGGAATGCCCACCTTGGATCCCCGGTAGTGCGAGAGCGCTTCAAGTGCTGAAGCTCGGACTGAATTACCACAAGAGACAACATAAACCTACCCCAACTCCCTGAGATGAGATGGGGAGAGACAAAGCGAACAAACAACCTCCGGCCTCCCAGCAAAAGATCGACCAGTTCACGACGCCGGCGGGCCCACGGGGAGACGGAGATGCGGCTAATGGGGGCCCGGGGCTGGACGGAGTGAGTGCCATCCTCCAGGCAATCCAATCATCGCAGTCAGCAGTGGAGACCAAAATCGGGGAAGTGCGAGAGGACATGGGCCTTATTAGGCAAGACCTCAGAAACGCAGTGAGCCGAATCACCGAGGTGGAAAGCCAGGTCTCCCAGACTGAAGATGAATTAACTGACCTTAGAACCAAAGTGGCCCAGTTGCAGACTCGAACCAGTGAGTTGCACCGCCGTGCGGAAGACGCAGAATATCAATCAAGACGCAACAACCTGCGCTTTATCGGATTCCCGGAAGGCGTAGAGGAAGACAAGGCTTCTGAATTTTTGGAGTGGTGGATCAAGACCTGGATGCCAGATCAATCTCTTTCACCCTGGTTCGCGGTAGAACTTGCCCACAGGGCCCTTGCTCCGCGCCCCCCACCGGGCTGCCCAAATCGCCCGATGATTGCACGCTTCTTTAATTTCAAAGATCGAGACAATATCCTTAAGGAAGCTAGACGCTCTGAAGATCTTTAATGGGAGAACCATAAGATCTTAATATTCCCAGACTATACCCGTGAAGTCCAGACCCGTCGCCTGTCATATGAGCATGTCAAACAAAAACTTAGAGCGATGCAACTCTCATACATGCTCCTCTTTCCTGCACGGCTCAAAGTCCTTATGGCTGGAAAGGTGTAGTTCTTTGAATCCCCGGAGGAGGCGTGGGACTGGCTGACCGAGGGGGGCGTCGGAGCCCGGAGGGGACCCCTGAGACCAACGGGGGGCCCTCCCGTGATGGACCCCCCCCTTTAGGGGGACCCCGGAGGAGCCGGAGGCGTACCAGATCTCGAAAGGGGAGGTGAAAAGACTCAGACATTCTTACGAGCGGTGAGGTGGCTCGAAACCCTGGTTCACAAATGGAGGGGGCCCCCATCGAATCCCCAGAGGTTCGGGACTCGGCTCGAGCTGCAGATGACAACCGCCTGAGCCAGTCCCCGGTGCTTGGCTGATATGAGACGTATGGCCCCCATCGGGGTGCGCGGGGTGGCCGGGGCCGCCCGGTTCGCACCTGCGGGCCCTGGAGGAGGCACCACTGGTGGTTCAGTACCTCTTTAATGCCTGCCACATATGGCTTGACTTCCGACTGTTAATTGCAAACGATCCGACTAAAGGGAGGGGTCCACCACTCCACTCCAACGTCAGTCCTTCTGGCTGTTCTGTTCTGTTTGGGTATTTGGGCGACAGATGCTTCCTGGGTGGAAGTATGGGGAGGGGGTCGGTTAGGGGGTGAGGAGTTTGAAATGGGTTTAGATAGTAAGGTGTTGATAAGTTTTCTTTGTTGCCTTAATATTTAATTGTTATACTTGGAACGGTCGTCCCTAGGTCCACAGGCAGACACTCAACAATATATAACACCCACGCAACCCTGCCTGGCCCTCACTGACTCAGATCATCTCATGGAATGTAAATGGCCTGTTAAACAAGATCAAGAGATCTGCAGTATTCAATACTCTCCGCAGATATTCCCCCTCAGTGGTACTACTACAAGAAACCCACCTCCTTGGGTCTAGGTGCCCCATGCTCGCGCGAGGGGGATATGACAGAGTTTATCACGCAGGCTTCTCCAGAGGCTCTATAGGGGTGGCTATTCTACTCCACCGTTCATTACCTATGGTGATTACAGCCACGCAATCTGACCCACAGGGCAGATTTGTAGCAGTCACAGGGTTACTTCATGGGTCACCGCTAAACCTTGTATGTGTATATGCCCCCCCAGCGGGACTTGATGCCTTCTTACTCTTGCTCCGCCTGGTAGCAGCGGGACTCCCTCAGGGAATCACCCTGTTGGGAGGGGACTTTAACGCCATTCTCGACCCCAGTCTGGATGTATCCGGCGATATAACCGCTAGGAGATCCAACCGGGCTTCGAGTCTTAGTGGCTGGGCTGAGAGCCTCGGCCTATGTGAGGTGTGGAGAACTTGGCATCCCAGGGAGCATCAATACACACACACATCGGCCGCCCATCTGACGCACTCCAGAATCAACCTCATATTTATGCCTGCTCTAGACATCACCAGCGTCACGGGAGTGGAGATACTGCCTCGTGGAGTCTCGGACCACGGACCGGGGCGTATCCGGCTGGGCGGAGCGGACCCCGGCAGACTCCCGGTGTGGCACCTGAATGCATGGTACCTACAAGACAACGAATACACCCTTGAGGTTAGGGACCATCTCGCTCAATATTTCGAACTTAACCTGGGATCGGTCCGATCTCCAGGCACAATATGGGCGCCTGTAAAGTCACTCTCAGAGAACATGCCAAATATCTCCTTCGTTCACGCAAATGTGCTCGAAACTCACGAGTGTCTGAGTTGGAGGCCAGGGCATTAAGCATGGAGTGCCAACAAGCGACCTCAGCGTCGGCCTCTAACCTGAGGCAGCTCACTATGGTTAGAGACGAAATTAAGCACTTAGTTCTAGAATCAGCAAAACACATTTGGAGGGCCTCAGCCGCCCGAGTGTATGGTTGGGGGGACAAAAATGGGAAGCTTCTACATTGGCTGGCCACCCACCCTCTAGCTAATAGATTCATACCTGAAATTATGGAGGACTCTCGTTCTCTTTCTAAAACACCCATCGAAATCGCACAAAGCTTTGCCTCCTACTACGCTCGCTTATATGCAGAGCACCCCCGGCCCACCATCGAAAGGGAGTCCCCCCTTCTAAACGATATAACTCTTTCCAGAGTTTCCCTGGCGACAAGCAATAGGTTAGACGAAGCTATTAGCCTTGCGGAAATCGCTAACGCGATTGCCAGTCTGGCATCGGGCAAGACCCCAGGGCCAGATGGATTCCCGGCAGAACTATACAGCAAATGCAGCGATATTCTGGGTCCCCACCTGCTTGATATGTACGAGGAAGCTGAGCGACAGGGCCGTTTCCCCGCTGGGATCGACCAAGCCACAATTGTAGTGATCCCCCAAGACCCAACCCCCGTTGCGGCACTGCTCGGCATACCGGCCCATCTCACTTCTAAATACCGAGATCAAAGTACTGTCCTCAATCCTTGCCTCCAGATTGAAAGAGGTAATGCCCACATTGGTGCATCCCGACCAATGCGGCTTCATGCCCACCCGTAGTACTAGGCACTGCATTAGGCGGTTACATCTAGCCTTGGCGCACCACAAGACCCTGTCACACACCCCCTTGGCGTTACTTCTATTCGACTTTGAAAAAGCCTTTGATACAGTAGACTGTTCCTACCTCGATCACATTCTGCAAAGAAACTGACTCAGGCCTAAATTCCGAGGCCTGGTGAGACTACTCTACTCTAATCCAATGGCACGGGTCCAGGTGAACGGGGTGGTCTCTGACCCGTTCCCCATTGGCCGTGGCACCCGACAAGGGTGCCCGCTATCCCCTCTGCTCTTTGCACTAACAATAGAGCCCCTGGCGATACTGTTGCGAGAGGACCCTCTGATTGAGGGTTGGTCCTGGCCAGCTTGCTCAGAGGACCGGGTGGCGCTATATGCGGACGATGTCCTATTGTACATTTCTAACCCGGCCAAGAGCGGTCCTCGCATTCTACAAATTCTGGGGCTCTTTGCGGAGGCCTCAGGACTGATTCTAAACCCCAGCAAGTCTCTATTGGTCCCCCTCCATCGCTCCCGAGACTGTGTGGACTGGCAACAAAACATCCCAGTGTGAAGAAACAGTTTTAAATACTTGGGAATACATGTTTCACTACTCCCTGAGTTAACATGGGAACTCAAAATTACACCACTAACTAGAAAAATCAAGAATGACCTGCAGCGCTGGAGGACTCTCCCCCTCAACTTGCTCGGAAGAATAGCACTCTATAAGATGATGATCCTCCCCAGACTCCTTTACCTACTACAAAACTTTCCGCATCCTATACCCATGAGATGGTTCAGGGCGATGGACTCGTTGGCGCGCCAATTCATATGGAACGGCGCCCGTCCACGACTGGTGCTCAAAACCTGCCAGAGAGATGTCTACGATGGGGGATTGGGCATGTCCAATAGCCATTATTATCACCTCGCGATGCACCTGCTCGTGATTAATGACTGGGTGGGGGGTGGATGGACAGATCCGGCATACCGACTGGAACTCCAAACGCTGAGCTACCCGCGGATCTTTGATTCCCTGTACGGGGCCCCGATCTCCCGGGATATCCCGGATGTGACCAAGGTGATCTTAATGGGGTGGCGGGCATCCCAGAAGGTGTCGAGATGGTGGGGGCGCCTCACCCAGCAGACCCCGTTATGGCACGGGAAACACTTAACGGAGGTAGCTGGCCTGGAAAGATTTCAGAAATGGGACAATATAGGTATTTCCACACTGGGCGACATTTGGGGCTGGTCACACATGCGATCCTTTGAGGACCTCCAGAAACTCTTTTCACTAAACAAGACACAATTCCATAAATATCTCCAGCTCCGCCATGCCCTACTAGTACACGTTCAAGCAGGGGATAACATACCTGAATATAGCCCGATGGAGGCAAGGGCACTGATGGGGAACCTGGGCAAGGTAGGTGTTTCCCAGACATACCGCACCTTGGTTACCAGCACTGCTTGTTCCCTGGAGGGGCTCCGCCAGAGGTGGGAGGGATGGGTGGGTCCTATGGAGGAGGTAGACTGGGACGAGGCACTGATGGCCCCACGTACCTTAACAATGGCTACTCGCTTCCGATTAATACAGACCTACTACTTCCACGTAGCTTATCTTACTCCCACCAAATTACATAGAGCGGGCCTCCAGTCCACAGCTGATTGCCCCCGATGTATGAATCCTGCAGCTGATTTCTTCCACATGGTATGGGCATGCCCGGTCATAGCGACCTACTGTAGGGCGGTCTTGCAGGAAGTCTCCGGAGTCTTACAGGATGATATAGGGGTGGTGCCACTGCCTCTCCTGCTAGGGATCATGGGAGACATAGGTTTGAGAAGATCGGATTGAAACTTCCTTGGGGTGGCATGCCTGGTGGCCAAGAGGGATAGAATGGCTGACTGGAAGGCCAGGGGTGCACCGGCATTGACTAAATGGAGGCGAGGGGTGGATTGGTGTGCGCAACGTGAAAAACTTGAATATGAGGCCAGAGGATGCCCAAACAAATATAACAAGGTATGGGCGAAGTGGGAGGCCGCAGCATGTACCCTCCCTACAATATCGAACGCCACTACATCGGAGAGGGCCGGTGTGAACCTCCCTCCCCTCCCCCTAATTGGTGTGTGGCATCCACAGGGTTATTTTAACTTTCATTTACAATGTGTTGCCTGGGACAATGGGTTTGACCACTGTTTAGGTGCCCGTTGGCGCCTTGTTAAGTGTATGTATTATCATCTTATTTCTCTGCAAAATCAATAAAAATTTCTTTATCAAAAAATAAAGTAGCCGGAAAAGGTTTTTGATAACCTGATTTGACAAGCTAACCTGATTTGACAAGCTGCTAAACCGATTTTTTACAATCTTACCAATTTTGACAAAAAGGATCCTGGAAATAAGACTGAAAGCTAATAATTGCCTAATTGCTAAATACTTGCTGAAGAAGATTAAAAGTTTTTTGTGATTTTTGTTGCATAGTTATAATTTTTCTCTTCTACCTTCTGGTTCTTTACAGATCATGAGTAACTTTAGCCAGCAGGGTAGGAAGAACAGGTGCTATACTTGAGTATTGGTCTGGCAATTGTATGCATGATATTGTGCTTGGTATTGATTGTGGGTATGACTGTTCTTGACAAGAGTAAAGCCAACCCTACTTCATCTTTAGAGACAACTACAGCACTCACAGAAATAGAGAAGTGTAGGTTAGATGAGAAATATCTGCATGTAGATAATGCACAAGGAGAGCTTTCTTTTAATGTTTTCTATCACTTATTGAGTGAGTATGTTGAGATGATGGATGCAAGAAATTGTTATGTTTGCACGCAGATTCCTTCATCAGTAGAGGAAGGAGTTACCTATCATAGTTTGCCCCTCACGTATAGGATACGTTGTAGTCTGTTACTAACAAAATTCTATAACCAGGTGTACATTCAGAATTTCTATTTCTTACGATGTTGTGTTTTCGTTTATCCCTATCATTAAGTACCTGAGTAAAGTAGCTAAGTAGAACATTAGAGAAGTAGTGATAGGATTCTTTGAGCCTACATTTACCTTTGGCACTGCATATGCACATAGAAACAACCTGACATGCTTGCTTACACCCATAGGAAAGTGCTTCTTAGTTCCGGCAGATGATAGGCGAAAAGCATTAAAGGAGAGGTTAGAAAAGGGCTTAGAGAAAAGGACTTCTAGAAATGACTCTGCTTTTAGTGAAATAAAAACACAAGGAAGGTTAGATGCGCAACACATCGGAAAGCTTTGTATTTATGCCTAAATCTAGTACTGATACGTTGTTTGTGTGAACGAGTGAATGTAGACATGTGTTTTTATTTCAGAGTAAATGGACGTTCATGTTGAATGGACAGGTTCCAGCAATTCCTGGAGCTCATTATATCTGTGGATCAAATGCCTATTACCATCTTCCAAGAGGATGGTATGACACATGATACATAGGGATACTTTTCCAAAAGATATTTTAACTTGAAGACTTAAAAAGATTACCAAAAATGACTGAGTTACACCATGTTAAACAAAAGAAAGAATCTTTTTCTAGTATAGTGGGAGATATATTTGGAGCAATAATTTCGACAGTGGGAGTCATTCTAAATTCTATGAAGATTAGAAAGTTGTCTACTATTGTGGATAACATGTTGACAAATTATTCAGGAGTTGTTCGTATATTTCTGATAATAGTAAAGAAATTAGAAGCTTATTTACTAATCTGACTAATGATAGTGCTGGTTTGAAAGAGCTGAAAGAACTAGGTGTTTGGGAGAAGTTTGGCAAAGGAATTGCTTCAGTGGGAAATTGGCTCAACAACATTGGGAAAGGGATAGTATTGGAAATAATACAGAGGATATTGATTATTGTGATTTGTATAATTGGAGTATGGGGATTATGTAAATAATATCATGTGATTAAATCAAAGAAGATGAAAAACGATCAGAAGAGGGAAGAAATAAAGATGGAAAAATTAGAGAAAATTCAAAGAGAGAACAAAAAATTAAAAGGGGTAGGGTTGACAACTTTTAGCTGAAAATTTATGTGGGGAGATGTAAGTGTGATGACATATTTAGTCATCAGAGGAGGGATTGTTAATGCTGAAATTTTACTAATAAATATTCATGTACTTTGAATGTTGAATCTGCATAGAAAATGAATTAATATAGAGAAATAATTTTAAATTGTGCCTACTTGAGTGACCGTCAGTAATCATGAAGAGTTCTTATTAACTGCTTATTAATGTAAAATGTGGTGCTCTTGTTTAGATTAATGTAGTAGTATGTTACATTAATGGTCATGTATTATATATTTGCTTTATGAATCATAGGCCTTAAGTTAGCGAGGTTTCGGGCCTAGTTGCACAGCCTCATGTCAAGTTGCATTGCTTAGACGAGTCACATACAATGGCTGCTTGGAGAATTAGATTTGTGATTTTCCATCGCATTGACCAGATGCTAGTAGCTAAATTTTCTTTCCCATGAGAACTGCTTGAATATGTTGTACCAGCTATTGATACTCTGAAGAACTTAGAATGTGCAAAGGCGATGTTCCCAGGTACTAGCAATGGATGCACTGACTAGAGTGTAAGGCGATGCAAAATTGTTACCTGACAAACCCAATGACGGGAACAGAAGAATAGAAGCCAATCATCAACATGTGAAAGACAGTTTAGTTATATCTTAGATTTGAGGTTCTATTTCATTGGACTAAATGTAAATGTCCGATTCTTTGACCAATAGCAACGTGGGAAGGTGTCCTAGGAATTCTAACTTAGCCAGACTGTACCGAGTGGAGACACACACTTTTTCCTAACCGTCCCGAGAGAGAGCACACTTTTTCCACTACTTCTAATGAGAAGTACCTTTTCTATTTTGCCTGTTCCTGAAACATTTCTATCTTCAACTTTATTGCTGAGTCTTGATATCTTGCTTACCGAACAGATGTCCAATTGACGAAGTCTGTGACAGCTTGCTGAACCATACAGAGGCAATGTATAAGACTGTGTTACTGATTGCCATGTCTATTCGCTTTTGTCTTTAGGTACCAACTGCTAATTTTCACAGAGCCATAGTTAGATGTTTTTCCTAATTTGTGTTGACTAAATTTTTTGCATGAAGCCCAAATATGCCATTCTAATCAGAAAGTTAGTTAGGAGACTCACTGAAGATGCTTGCTAACCATTGATGACAGTTGATGTATTTTCTTTGCTGAATCTAAATTTTTGCTATTTTTATTGCACAGTTATTCTTGCTATTGATTTGTACTGTAACTCTGGAATGTGTAGTGATCCACACATTTATCAAATTGAGATTCTTTAGAAGATTCGGTCAACCAGTATTGTTTCTGTATGTGTATCGTTTGATTATGAGACTAACTTATGTGATATTGGCATTTTTAATATAGGGAAATAAACATTCTAACTTTAACATAAAGGCATGGTTATTCATGGCCAAGAGGTCATGGTGTGTGGAAATTACTCTTGCCCAAGATTATTGATGCTACTCATTGGTATTGTTATTGATTGTTATTGAAACTGAGCCTTATGGTGGGAACTACTCTAAGCACAGTCAAAAGGTTTCTCAAACCTCTAACGCGTCCCCTTATAAATTAATGAGAAGAAACCAAATAAGGTCAGACGTACTACCAATCCTCATTGGAACCAACGTGAAGCAATGTGAACCCTGTAATATCTCACTAAACAGCTGCCAGCCTCAGTGGAATTGACGGCAGGTGGTGCAAGGCTCCGCAAAGCCTTGCCGCATAGCTACAGACCCTTTGGAACCAACAAACATTGATGCCAACCCCTGCAAAGACTTGTAGCACAGATCCCCGGGACCAAAGCAAAGCGACGCCAAGCCCTGCAAAGCCTTGCCACACAGCTCTCTGGGATGAATGCGTAGTGATGGTGTGGGAAATGGCCCTTTCTTCAGGGTTATCCCCAAACTTTTTGCCTTTCTCCTCCTATTTTCTTGACCCTCTTTTCTGGTTTTAGGACTCTGGGTACTTTATTTCTGCTAATCAGTGGTAAAGTACATTTGTTCTCTCCCCTAAAACTTGGTATAATTGGCTTACACCTGTTTGCCTTATTTAATTTACCTGTAAGTCTCTTATAAAGTGATACACCATATACCCAGGGCCAGTGAATTAAATGTTACTAGTGGGCCTGCCATACTTATTGGGCCACCCACAGAAGTAGCCTTTCTAACCTGTCTCGACCTGCCACAGCAGGACCTATGTGCACAGTTTAGTGCCACATTGATTTGGCAAGTGAAACTACTTGCCAAGGCCTAAACTCCCTTTTTACTACGCCTAAGTCACCCCTATGGTAGGCCATATATAGCCCTATGGCCAGGGTGCTGAGTAAGTAAAAGGTAGGACATGTAGTTATATGTTTGCCATGTCCTAGTAGTGACAAACAACCTATTTCGTTTTTCACCACTGTGGTTGCTGCTTCTCTCATTGGTTTGCTTTGGGCATTCCATTATATACATCTAAGTGGTAATTTCTGATCTGTGAGGAGTAGCGTAGGCATGTTTGGTATGTTTGGAATGGTAATGAGAAATCCTGCTTACTGGTGTAGTTGAATTTTACATTACTGTTTTAGAAATATTTAGAAATTGGGCATCTATCTGTGCTTAGAGCTCTGGCACTTTGCATCCTGACTCCAATCCACGTCTAGGACAGTGACAGCCCCACATGTTGCATACTTTCCAGACAGCCATTACAGAGGAGGGGCTGGGTGTGACAGAAGAGACAGCTGCATACTGATAGTTATCCTGGGCTGGGGAGAGGGAGGGTTGTTCACATCTTACATTTCAATAAGCTGTGTTCTGCCCTCATACAATGAGCTGATTACCCCTATGGAGACAGGGCTGGGTTGAGAGGGAGTTGAACTTCACTTGAAAGGATTCTTTTGAAGTTACCCCCTGAATAAATTAATTTTTGGAGTATAAGTACAAGGGCTCTGACCCCATGATTTCGAGAGCACTTTTGGAACTGAGACTGAACCTCTGTCAGACAGACCACTGAGCTGCACAGAGGACTCATCTGGACGGCTCTTCTGTGGTTGCTCTGCTACCTGGTGCTGCTGGGTGGCATAAAGGACTCACTGGATTGCTTTTCTGATTGTTGCCCTGCTGCTAGCTGCTCCTTGACCTTGTTCTGTCAATGCACTGTGGGACCGCCGGGGGAGGAGGGGTCACCATTTGGACAACCTGCATTGCTGAGCTGGCCTGCTGTCTATTGGACTGCTGGAGGGACTGCCACTAGGCTAGTTACCTCATGTGCAGACCTGCTACCAACTCTCTGTCTGTGCCCAAGTACTCTCCCCTGGCTTGTAGGAGACCCAGGGTCATAAAGGCTCACACTAGAGCGTTATTTGGCCTTCTGAATTCATTAGCGAGCAGGGGAGCCCGGTATTGCAACTCAGTGCATGAAGAGCACTTCCCTTCCACTTTGCCTGCTGCACATTAGTGCATGGTGAGCCCCCCACCAGCCAGCAGTGTCTAGTGAATGCTTCACAACTTCCTTTTGCCCTCACAAAATAGCATGTGGGGAGCACTGTTTACTGCTTTCAGGCACCGTGCCTGAAATCACACTCCTGCATGCTCCTCTGATAGAGCACACCAGGCAGCTGGTGAGATTGTGTATTGTGCAATGAGAACACCCCTCAAGGGTGCCCTGTCACTGGACTAACATGCCAGATTCAGTGCCACGCTGCAAGGGTCCCCCCAGCACAGTCCTCTCCACCAGCTGTACAGAACCAATGTTGGAGGTGCCTGAGCCACGCTCCAGCACAAGAGGCCTGAGTTCGGCACTAGCAGCCCAGGAGCCCTGTTGACTGCAAACCCCAAAGCAAAGCCTCGGAGGACAGCAGACCCGCACAGTCCTGGTTGTGTCCGGGTATGACCCTACATCTCTCTCTGCCGAGTACTTTTGCCGGATGGAGTCATTGTGAGCCCTTCCCAGCACCCCCTACAACCCGCTCTCTGTGGGGATTGCCTTTGGAACCCGGTCACAGGAGATAGGGTGAAGGCGTACCGCAGGTTCTATCTTCTGGGGAGCTCAATTATAGAGTGGTGGCCAGTTTAAAGCCATGTAGAAAGGTCCGAGTGGGCCATTTGGGGGTCTTCTTCAATGCAAGGAATTTGGTTGGTATTTGGATCATGTGGTGGATGAAGACCAATACTGTGACATGGCGGCTAAGAGCACAGGTGTCCCAGCCTCCCAACTAGATAACATCTTACAAATCCATGTCTCATTTGCCAGTGATGCATTGATGATTTTCATGGGGGTCAGTGACTCTGGTGTCTTCCGAACCACATTGTGTTGATTACCCTAATGTGGGATATAAGTGCCTGATTCCCTTGACCTGATGGTATCTTGTCTTTATACCAGACCAAAAGACTTACACACTTGTGTCAATCTATATGCTTTCATTTTTCTTAACCGGCAGCATATGTGTTTAGGATCATACTTGGTGATGAGATGTTCCATTTACTACTTGTTGCATGTGTGTGCTGATCACAGTTGGTGAATAGGGGTTTTCATTCATTGTGTGCTGCATTTCATGCTCTGATATTGGGGTATGTTGTTTTTCTGCCATATACTGCTCAGGTTACCGAGTACTATATCAGGAGACTGCATAATATGCACAGTAAGGGTTTCTTTCATGATGTGTGGCAACCTAGCAGAAGTTCCTTTGTTGCACTCCTTGTGAAGTTTGGGACAATTGCCTAGTGGCCAAGTAATTACTAATTTATGTTGTATTAGTCTATGATTTATGCATAATGTACTTTATATTTTTTTATAATATTGTGTGGAGTCTCTTTTGTGGTGAATTTATTGTGTCACTGATGTGAGTGTGGTTTGCAAAAGCTTTACACATGACCTCTTGGGATAAGCCTGACTGCTCTGCATCAAGCTACTAGGGAATGAGTACAGGTTATCTTTGGTGTGTAACTAACTTGTCCTCAGTAGGGTAGTGGGTTCTGCCTGGCTGAGGTGCATACTCTAGCCAACCAGAAACCCGATTTCTAACAGTTGCCAAGCCCTGTAAAGCCTTGCCGCACAGCTTCTCAAAACCGATGCCAGATAATGTGATGCTTCACAAAGCAGCAGACCGTGCATAAGGATTCAAGGTACTATGTTCAGTGGGTTCTTGTAGCCAGCATGTGCTCCATCGTGGTCAGCCTGAATTTGAGGATTTTTCCCAGTCAGGCTTGACCAAATATGCACAGGTGGCGCTTTGCACTTATATGCACTATTTTCACCTAAATCTTTAAAACTGCATTTCACAGGATCTACTGATTGAATTCTTTTCATTTTGGACTTGTATTCATTTAAGGAAGTTCCATTTTTATCGGCGAACACAAAGTACTCCGTCCATTCTGTAATCTCTCTTTGGGCTTGAAACCACGCCCATGACACGTCAGTCACTTACATTGGTTCCTGGGCTTGCCTTTTAAAATCCGCTTGCTTTCATTTGTGAATGGCATGCATACGTCATGCCTTTTCTGGTGTTTAGCCCACCTACACAGCACCGGTAAAGTACCAAAAACATACAAGGCTCGATGTTTTCAGCCTCGAGTCCGGACTACTTTATCTGTTTATTTCCACGCAGCGCAATTGCGCTGCATTTTACATAGCGCGATTGTGCTGTGTTTTTTTTTGCTTTACATCGCTAATAGCTCTAACTCGAACAAATGCGAGACCCGTTGCATTGAAAATGCTTGTTCTACCTTGGTGTGGATACTTTTTTGGTGGTGTTTTCACTGTTTACTTTTCTATGTGTGTGCATAAATACTTTACATATCACCTCTAGGTAAGCCTACTCTGTGCAAAGCTATCAGAGGGGAGCTCAGGTTAATTTGGGGATTGCTGGTGCCTTTTCCTTACTCGGATTGTTGATATTGCTTGACCAGGGCTCACACCCCACTGAACCAGTAACTCAAATTCTAACAAATGTCTAATACTTTATCAAATTTTACTCCACTTTTCAAAATTCGTGTGGGTGTTCTTTTGTTGTGTTTTTACATTATTACTGTCTGAAGCCCTACACTAATACTTTACACATTGCCTCTAAGTTAGGCCTCACTGTTTTTGTGCTAAACTACCAGAGAGTTATGCTCAGGTTAATTTGGGGTTTGCTTGTGTTTCACCCTGACAAGAATGGTGGTTGCTCCTTGAGAAGAGTTTCACCCCTTCAAACAGTAACCCAATTTCTTACACTCTGTAAGTGATTAAACTTGTTAACTGAGTAAATCAAAGGGAACCACTGTTACTGTTTGCTATGATTTTATTCAGATTCTCAAGAATACCCTGTTGCTTCTTGTCTATTTAATTTCCTTTGAAAAATAGACTAGACAGGTGCTATTGGGGTGCGAAAGTGCTAAAGGGATGCACAAAATCAGAAATATATTTGATGTGTTAGCCTGCTATAGGCGCTGCTCAAACAGCACTCTTTTACGTTTGTGTCTCTCGTGTTTGTCTTTTGTGTATGCCAGAGGGCCTAGAAACATAATCGAGGGTTACTCAAAGTGTTAGTATTTCTTCTTAAATAGAGCATAGCTGCTGAACGTGTCCGATTTCCTGAACATGCTCTGGAGTTTATAGATGTGCCACATGGATGCCCTTAGGGTCAGGACTGCTGTTCATTATGCCACAGGGCTAATGGTGTTCAAATGTCACAGGGTTCCCGCATTGTTATGAAATATGCAGTGCCTGTCATCTTCAAGTTTTAGGATATCAGTCTACGTGCAATGCCCTGTGCCAGAAGCCAGATTTCTGTTCAGCAAGAAGCTTGTTAGATTCGTGAAAAGCTTTTCACTGGGCTGCTGCTTAATTTTCCAGCAGTTTATACAAGATCTAGAATATGTTCGAACCTTTCTGCTTTGTTCATATCAGCTGCAGGTTTATTAAAGTGGGGTTATGTTCGAACCTTTCTGCTTTGTTCATGTCAGCTG
Source organism: Pleurodeles waltl (assembly GCF_031143425.1). Taxonomy (NCBI): domain Eukaryota; kingdom Metazoa; phylum Chordata; class Amphibia; order Caudata; family Salamandridae; genus Pleurodeles; species Pleurodeles waltl. Next base: position 165,726,187 of record NC_090443.1, on the reverse strand, counting down.
CAGGTTTATTAAAGTGGGGTTTAACAAAGCTAGTTTTTTGCAAATCAAGAATGCATCCTATTTTTAATTAGTTTAGTGTTTTGATCCATGTAGAAGCTAAACTCGAGCAAAATGTGAGACCTATTGCATTACAAATATGTGAACTCTGGACGCATTTTGCAGCGCCTACTCTGTTTTTTCTACTTTACAAAAAATGTTTATGTTTTTCTTTTCTCCTGTGCACATCGAAGCCACTCTGTCTTCATTTCGTACCGACACCCACTTTCCTTCCCCATATATTAAATCTTTGCAGGGTCTTTCACTGGAAATTAGACTGGGGATGACAGAAACATTGAGTTCGCGTCCAAGGCGAGCCATTGCCAGACCCAAATAAAACCTGCGTTTGCAGCTACCCTTTTTTGACAAACAGGCCGTAATCCTGGGATTAGAAGAGAAGGTTTGCTCTGAATAATGACCTTTCCTGTCACACTTCACATAAGGCATCTTTTTCTCATGCTTCTGGTCATCTGAAACATGATACACTGAATGCTACCATCACAGATTTGAGAAGAACCAGATGCTTTTGCAAACTGGGCCGCGTGATAAGAATTTACATTTTACTATGATATTATAATTACCTGAACTCGCATGCCAGAGCCTTGTGGCAGTTGACCGTTTGAATCGCTTTAAAGGTTCAGGTTCCTTTCTTTGGCCGACTTTTTAGATGATAAACAGTTGTTAGCTTAGCATTAAGTTACAGCTTTACAGGGTTTTCGGTGCTCATATAAATATTTGAATAGTGACATAATATAAACGAGGTTAATTTGTGCAGCAGAGATGGTGCTTCAAAAATAACTGTATGCAACAGGAAAGGTTATTTTAATGAAAAAAACTTACTGCGCAGTAAGTAATTTGCTTCTTTGCCTTAATTATAGCATTTATTATGAGAACAGTTTTACTGACAGTACTATCTTGATAAATATATATCTGATTTGTTGGGACTGAAAAGATGCCAGTTTTTCCCAGTGACCCTGTAATGAACAAGCAAGGAGCCAGTTGTACCATTTACTGGTATTACATCAATTATTTATTCCTGCCTTCATCAGATGGAAATCTTAGTTTCTTCATTTATTTGACTGATTCAGCTGGTTTGCGGGAGGGTTTATTTTGTTGGTATTTTATTCACCACGTAGGGCCCCCCAGGGTGTGCTGCGGTCACAGACTTCCCCAGCATTCTCCCCCAGTCACAGACAGGCCTAACCCAATTCGATTGGTGTCTGTGAAATCACTATAAATGTTTTGGGTCTTCCTCTTTTGTGTCAGAAACTGAAACAGAGGATCTACAACACTTGGACAGAAAACCTAGAAGGAGTGATCCCGAGAATCCAAAAAATGAAGCCCAGAGGAATGGCTTAAAAAAGAACTCCAGATAGTAGAAGCCTGTAGTGGTAATGAGGTGTAAAGACATCTATCATTCAGTCATCCAGGGATACATCCCTTTCCGGTCCCAAAGAATGGAGGGAGGGAGTCTAAGCAATATCTGCAACAAAAGCTTGCCTATTCTTCAATTAACATCCTAGAATTAGGAAGCTAATTGAGGACAATGGAAATACCGTGCATGAAATGTAAGGGATGAAAAAAACAGACCATAGCAGCCCATCAAGAAAAGCCTAATGATTGCATGTGAAGACCACATAATTAGAAACGAGAGCCAACCGGGAAGAGGGATGGAAGTAATAAAAAATACCACAGTGAACCACAAAACTGCTCCACATAGAAACTTTCATCCGGCAAACATTGCATGAGGCATGCCATATTATCTCGTCCTCATAGTTCCGCATTCCAGAAATGAGTGGTTGGGATTAGATGACTGGAGGGTACCAACAGAATTGAATGGTTGATATAATTAAGTCTGAAACATTTCAATTTAGAAAAAATTAGTGTCCACACTCCCATTCCACTATAGTCTTGGTGCATTGAATGTGTACTCTCAGCTTGCCCATCACTAGGGCGGCCTGGCCTATAAGGCAGTCTGGCAGTGCCCAAAGTCCTGCTCTGGCAGATCAGTGTATGGGCTGTTTTTGGCTGTTTGTGGGCTTCTTCTATGGACCAGTGGGCCGGTTTTTACTGTTGATTTCTCTGATATCACCACAAACATTGACTGTTTCAAGCAGAAATGCATGCAGTGTCCCACATCTTGCAAAACAGCGATACAGCTTTCTTTTACAAGCTTAAAACTGTCCTGATTTTCAAATGCGGGCCACTTTTTTGGCTATCTGATTTATTAATGGGTGCCACTTTTAATTTGGTGCCCGGGCATATTTTACATCCCAGTCCAATCTTGCCCATCACTTTACCCCAGCTAGCCAGGTGCATGCTGTAACTGTGGCATTTGAAAACAATAAAAAAAATTAGGTCGAGCACGCAAGCTCTTCGACCTGTTGTAAGTATTGTGGACTTTTAACCACACCCACTGCACACCCATCACTTTCCCTCATTCCTGGGATTGCCTTTCAGAAATCCCTTATCATTGGTAAATGTTTGACGTTTGTCCCTCCTTGGGGTGGTTTTATTACCGCCTTGCAGACTGCCCCTGCTACATGGATAATTGCACGGTTGCCGATACGGTTGCCTGCAAGCGAACTTCTTTTTACTTTTGTGTCTCTCATTCACGCTCATGGAGCTTTGAATAGGCTTGCTTATGTCAACTGTTTTACTTTTCATTTTAAGTTTACATGGCAAGAAAAGTCTCGTTAGGAATTTACAATGCTAATAGCTCTCACTCATGCAAACGCGAGACCCAATGCATTGCAAATGCTTGTTTAATTATGCCATTACAATTTTATGAGCAGTTTGTGAGAGATGGTGCAATTTTTCCTCCATCTTCTTTCAAGGATGTGGACATTCTTCGTTTCAAAGTTTAGATCCTCTGATTACTACCGGATGTTAACTTTTTTCCCTCTTCCCTTTAGGAAGAGCTAGTTCTTTAAAGGTGTTGGGCAGAGTTTTGTCATAGCATTCGAGCAGTTTGTCTGTTTCATTTGGGGCATTCTGTCAGGAAATCAGTGCATTTATTATTAAACTGAAAGAAGAGAGTTGCCGCCAAAAAGTAAATCTAGTAGACTCCACTTTTATCATAATTTGTCTCCATGAATTCACCACTGGTTCCCGATTGGATTTGAGCATAGTTACCCTCTTGGAGGCCCATTATGATATTAAGAAGTCTGCTTGGAATTCCCACGTTTGCCAGTACTTCTGAGAGATTAGCTCTCTAGACTAAGTCGAAGCTGGGGCCAGTGAAGGTGATAAAAAAGTTTCCTCTGCTGACATCAGTGGTCTTCCACTTGGTTATCAAAAATTTAAAAACTTGGTCCAGAGTTCCAGTTTTCATAATGAAACCTGCTTGTAAATGAATTAGGGCACGATTGTCCAGAATCCAATTGGATAGTGTTACAAGAACCTGTTTACAATTTTTTTTGGGAGATTATTCAAAGACTGATGGGGCGATAGCTAATGGAGAGGTTCCAACACCCTTTTTTGAAGACTGGAACAATCTCAGCTTCCTTCCCGGTCAAGGGTATTGGGGCTCCAGCAATTACTGTCAGGGCGAAGCATATTAGCTAGGAGCTTATCCAGTCTGAGGGCCATGCCTAGGCTATGGAACACAACAGCAGGGTACGTGAAACATAGATAAAGCAGGGCAGGCCTTGGCAGCTGGTCCGTTCCTGATATCGCACACAAAAACTGGAAGCAAGTGTGCATGGACAAAAATAAAGTGGTTTAAAGAGGGCCATCCACTCTTTGAAGCTGAATGTCTACCTCAGGGGTCTTTGCTAAATGTTTCCCACCCTGGCTTACAATGTGTCAAAAGATTTAAAGTATTTGTATTTGGCAGCTTCAAGAAGAATCTACCAAGTACTTTTACCCCAGATTTAGCATGTATTTAAGCTTTCCTGTATAACACTCTAGCTTCCCTCACCATAAACCTGTCTCCATGTATTATAGAAGCCAAAAAACCTTCCTTAGCTTCACCACAAGACAGGGGGGACCACTCCTGTGTTTTAGGTGATCTATTCTATTGGTTAATGGTTCTCACTTGTATATAGTCACATCAGATGGGTATGTGGAGTGTGTGTCTGCACTTCTAGACCAATTTTGGATCAGATCCTCTTTCATCCAGCTTCTCCAGGCTGTTCTTTAGACACAGTCTTTGTGGACACCGATGCCCCTTTCAATAGGGCAATCTTCAGCCTGGAGAAAGCACAGCAGACACACAAAGTGTTCATCAACAGCAGCAATGAACAGCAATCAGGAAAGAGGCAAAAGGCTGGCCTCACCTATATGACCAGTTACTCTGAACATCAGCGACTATAGCCCTAACCTTCACCCCCACAATCTGCCAAATGGTTGTGCTCAAGAGACTAAACAGCAGATGATCTCAGCAAAAAGGCCTTCATTGAATTTCTGAAGGAAGGCCTGTCTCCTATTTCACCACTTCAGTGCTTAGGTCTCCTCCCTCCAGCTTTTATAATGTTGGCAATACACTTCCACTGTCTGAAAAAACAACCTGATTTTCATTTTGTGCACATGAACAGGCAGGAGGTTTCAAAAATGGGACCACAGGCCCCCATTACTTTCGTCTGCGAAATAAACTTCCCTGCTAACCTAATAAATGTATCCAGTTGGTGCGTGATGGGTGACTAGACATGTTGAACATGCAGTTATGCTTCTTGACATCCCAATTTATTATTGTCAATAATGCTCTTTGGACAAAAAGGGGGCCTGTCTTTCAAATATTGGTGGCTAGTTTTGTGGAGATAGAACTGTTAGCTATGATGTAAGGTGGCCAGATACCCTCAACTAAACTAAATTTCGTTACTGCTTAATTGCTGTTATATGGGACAGTGCCGGATGGGTTGTGACCTTAGACTGACCTTCGAGACCCCACTCTGCCGTAAGACTGTCTAACGCCCACAACCAGGTTTCTGCAATTTAAGAAGTTTGACCTGATTTTTGGGAACATAGCCATATGAAATCCTTTTTGGCCGTAAGTAAGACGCAGCCTCAGCACAACTGGCAAGTCTGTTGATACCTTCAATTATGTCATGCTTCACTGACAAATAAGTCGTATTTGATCTGCCTTCCTGAGTTTAATTGACTGGAAGCCTGACTGGTGACTGGTCCGCTGAGGGTAAAGAAGATATCTGAGTTATATTACCTCTTGGCTTTTACTTCCCCAGATAGGTTCTCAGAGTTGCAATACACTTGAGAAAGGATCTGGTATCAATGGATGAGATTATGATGGCAGCCAAACATTTACCAATATTTTCTATCAAATATAAAACTTTCATAGAGTGTACTACACGCCTGACCAGCTATGGAATATAGGCAGGATGTCATCTCCAAATTGCCTTTGCTGTCAAGTTTACACTGGATTTCTTTCATGTTATCTCGAAATGTAGGGTAGTCCGGAAATAATGGCTAAAGGTCTTCCTTACATTGTATGAGGCACTGCGCTGACCTATTTACTTGGGCCCCAGATCGCCATACATGCTATTATGGAGGAGTCAGGTTTTGTTCAGGGTGCCCACTGTCTTACTGGTCTGGTGTTCTTTTTGTTGACTAAGATGGGTTTCAGTAAGTATTCCAGGTAAGCTTCAGACATGTCTCTTTGGACGTTTTTTAGGGGAATGGATAGGAATTCTCTGCTAGAAGAACTGATTTGTCAAGAAAGGAGATACCTTTGCAAATAGTCTGAGATACAGGGTGTGTGGTTTGATCCTTTTAATATGTCTACATGACTATTACTCAGGGAATGTATGTTCTTGCCCTCTTTATTCTGATTTCACGTAAGTCACTCTTTCTTGAAGAACTGGTATGTTGTCTAGTGTATGAATAATTATGCCGATGCGAGTCATTGTCTGAACCTTTGTTGTAATTGTGGAATGCTAAAAAAAAATGTGTTATAAAAAACGAGGAGTCTGGAAAAGCCCGGCCAGTATGAAGATAGGGAAGTCCAATGTATCACTGTGAATAACAGCTGCTATCTCAGTACCTTTGGATCTGGCCGTTCTGCACATTTCAGGTGGTAAAACCTTCTCGTTTTGGAATATGTGGAGTTGGAGAAAAGAACATGTTGGAATGATGTGTTGGTGATGGCAAAGAAAAAGTGATTTTGAAGATCTATGGGTTCTGTTGAAGGAGTGCTCTGAGGCCGGTTAGCATTTCAGGTAACGACTTTCACTTATGTTTCTGTTGATCAAAGAAGTTGTCCTGCAGTTGCTTTTTTCTGATTGTTTGCTTGTATGAGGTTTTGGTCCAAAGGTTCGGTTTATCTACAAGAACAACAAAACAGAAATTCTGTTAGATGGATCAAGAAGAGCACTTGCCGCACAGCTATCCTGTTGAACTTCAATATGACAGCACAACCCCATTCATATTGAGAGCAACACCCAATCACTGCAGGACAAATTTCAGCTGAACTTGTCAAAGGTCTATCAATCAAGTTTCTGAAACAATTATTACTGATAAACCTCCACCACACACGGGTAATTGTCCTAAATTAAATTAAAAGAGCCACACGAATAATTGTAGGTATAACAATCAGCGTGGAAACATTGTTTAACTTGATTTCCCCAAAACATTACATTCATCATCACAAAAAATCAACACATTGTGGATTGCAAAGCAATGTGCCGGCTTAAATTCCATGGTACTCCCACATGCTTAGAAATCAATCCTAGTTAAAGGTTGAAATATGAGTCAAACTGAAACTGTTGTGATGACACATAAAATCATATATGGGCCCACACACTTCAAAAAGTGAACAACTCTTACATCCCATAAAGTAATGTACGAATGGCTATGCTACACCAATCATATGCCCTATCATGTAGGATTCAAAGAACGGGAAAAAAATTGTCACAGTGAAAAAGGGGGCATGGAATAAAACACATTTCCACAGAAAATTCGGATTTAATCAGCGTGTCTCCTATTCAACAGTATGTCAAGGGGCATATTTCTACCCCGTCTGCGCCGATTGTGCGTCCAAATTTTTGACGCACAATCAGCGCAAACATTGCCCCGTATTTAAACTTTGACGCCCGCGGACGACAAAATTCCGCTGCGTGCGTAATTTTTTGGATGCGACAAACTGCCTTGCGTGAATTATATGCAAGGTAGGCGTTCCCGTCCAAAAAATGGCTTAAAGGGCCGTGCGTTGTATTTATGCTTTCGGGTAAAAATGACGCACGGCCGGGAGGCCTACTGTGCCCACCACAGCCACCACAGAAACAACCACCAATCTGAGCCAGGTGGCCCCACCCACAGCTGCCTCTGTTGAATCTACATCTACAGGACTTCCTGGCCCCAGCATTGCCACCGGTGCAGGACAGCCCACACAGACCTCCTCCACCGGTACCCAGACTGCCACTGCTCCAGCTGTTGACCCTGCAGCCTTCAATAGACTTGAAAACAAGATGGACAAAGTGCTGCGCAAGGTGAGCCACCTGAGCCGGGACGTGCAGCACATTAAACGGCGGGTCAAGGATATCAAGAGGACCCTCCGGAGGGCCAACCTCTAGACAGTTGAATAGATGGACATGATACCCTCCCCTCCCTCCTCTTTCCTTGTTCTTATACTTAGTGGGCTTAGGGGGCTTAGTGTTAGGTTAGTATAGGCTGTTAGTTTAGTCAGTGTTAGTGGGTGGGGGGTTGGGGGTCCTGCTTGTTTCTTTTTTCACTTATTACATGTGTGGGTGGGTGGGTGGGGTGCTATGTTGGGGTTCTTGTGTGTAAAAAAAAAAAAAAAGCAAAAAACATAAAAAAAATATTTACCAAAAAAATGTATATTTGTTTAGGATAGTATAGTATGTGTTTAGGTTAGTATGTGTTGTCCTCAATGTGTCCCGTCTCATAAGGGGGGTGGGGGGTAGATGGTTAGAACGTTTCGTTACATGTGATAAGTAAGTGTAGCTTAGGTTAGTTAGGGACAGTTGTGGGTAATGAGTAGTCAGGGTAGATTAGGGTAGATAAGATTTTTCCCTCAGTTTCCTCATCTATGGTTAGCTTTTAATAAATATTTGGTTACCCCTTAATAGTATGTGTTGAATGGTACTTGATCGTGGGTTTGGATTCCGTGTACATCTCTTTTGTACTATAACATCTGTGTCCAATGCTACAAACAAATCCCAACTGAGCTGTACGATTGGCAGCTAACCCAGAGCTACCTTGCAAAGTGTCTAACCTTTGTTGCAACCACCAATCACAGTTAATATGGATGACAATGTGTTTCTGTTGATAAGTGTGTTTTCAAAGTCACTCTAGTGCTTCCAGACTTGATATTGGGGAAACAGTTTTAGGTCTGACTGCGGTGTGATGATCATGCACACCCTTATAAGATGAGTTCTCATTGGCAATCTTGTATTCTTGTCTTCATGACCCTCATACATCATTTGTGACACAGTTCGGCATGATTACCTATTTGTATGTTAACTCAGACACCTTCATTTATGCAGTTTTAAAACATTTTTTACTTAGATTAGTGTGGCATGTTTATTGTGTTATTTTTGCACGTTGACAACATTGAGCGGGCACTATTTGATGACTTTGTTATCCCCTGAGGAAGCATTCTTCTGTCCAACACAGCATGGTGGTGTATGGTTTCTCACTTCATCAGATTATTCCCTCAGGATGGGCAGAGTATGATGCAATCATGGTCACTGTGAAGATTTCTCTAACTACATAATATCTGGACAGTTGTATTGACAAGCTACGTTATTTGACAGTAGGGACATTTCAATTATCTACTGCGCAGTTGATATGTCACATTACCCAGAGACAGATTTGTTGTGTAAGTGCTATTTATTGAAAAGTGCTGTAGTGCTATATGTACATTGTCCATGATTGTGAGTCCATTATAGTGATATCTTCCATTGAGATCCAACACAAGGGTTTACCAAAATGCATTTGTCATGCTGGGGTTGCTGTTTCAGGCAGTGCAGAGGGACAGACTTAGCCAATGAGTAGGAGAGAGACAATCACTGGGCTGGGTGACAAGTTATATAGTGGTTAGCAGAACAGTGCTTGAGTACAGTTGTTGTAATACTGTCATGTTTCAAAACGCAGGACTTTGGTAATAGTTGGCCATGTGGCAGGAACTAGTGCTTCCGGGTCATTTTCCTTGTGAATGTGATCTGTTCCATGTCTTCTTCTTCTGATGTGTGTGTTGACTGCTTTGTCCTTGTTGTTGTTGGTTGTGAACACACACCTCTGTTTTGGAAGACGTGGAGTCAGACATCCCGGTCGCTGCTCCCTTCGAAGGTCTTAAGGGCAGTACTGCTGCAAGGAGTATCTGCTGGTTCTTGAGAATAGCAGCCACATCACGATGGTAGGCAGCCAGGTCGGCCCTGAGTGGTTCAATGTTGCATTCGTGCACGCGTTGACAGGATTGCTGCTGTAGGTGTTGGGTCAACTGTATTACAGCTGTGCTGATTTCCTTCTGGGTTTTCTGCAGTTCCTGCAGGATAGATGTTAGGGCTTGCATAGCTGCTGCCTGATCTGCGGATGACATCATGCCCGAACGCATCCCCCCAAGGCTGGCTGCCATATTTTGCATCCCCACCCACACCTCCTTGGCCAGCTCCCGCTGCACTCCAACTACAGTTCTCTCAAAGCTGGTGCCAGTGTCGTCTGAGTCCTCAGCTGTATTGGAGCTGGCAGGTCTTATAATTGGAGTGGTGGGTGGATCCTCTGCGATGGCTGCTTGTTCTGTGCTCCTCCTTGTGACTGAAGGTGGGGTCTGGAGGGTTTCAAGGACCTTTTGGATAGTCTCCTGGGGAATGTTTATTGGCTCGTCATCCTTGTCATCAGGGAAATCTGGGACAGGCATATCGGCATGAGATCCATATTCCTCTGCAATGAAACAGGGTACAATTAGTGTGTCTGTGTTGTGACAATTTTGACGTGACGTGCCTGCCTTTTGATGAATTCACTTTGTGATCTTGTTTTGTATTAATATCTGCAGTCCTTCAGATGGGCATTGTTTCAGGCCTATGGCCCACCTGTGTGTCAAATGTATGTTATTGAGTTATCAGACTTGTCAGCCTCATCGCCTCTAGGTGTTGCTTTATGCCAAATAGAGAATTACCACCTTCTTTTCCTACTCGACCATCCGTGTATATCCATTCTCATGGTGAGACCTTTCACTGGCTGTGGGTGTTCTGATGGACCTGGCAGCACACTTAACTATCAGGACCTGCCCCAATCCCTGATCGTTCACATCGACTTAAATGTAATTGACATGTTGCATATCCTATGCATGGCAATGTTATGATGTGATATGAATGTTGACATTGTTAATGGGTCCTGCTGATGTTGGGTAATGTGTGTTACATTGGAATACCCTGATAGTCGTATCAGTGTCCTATTTCGTCCTCTGACAGTGCAGGTGTATTTCAGTGACCAGTTACATGTGTCCCCTCCTCAATGCTGTTGTCTGAGCAGTATGACATTTTTGATGTTGCCTTGTTACCCAGGCACAGGATGGACCCTGACATATGGAGCATGGGTGTGTCCTTAGTGCTGTGTCGCTCCTATTGTTGTTTACTTTGGCTGATGTTAGTGACAACTATGGGCATTGACATTTGAGTCTACTGGGGCCTTTGTCTTGTTTCAGGAGATTGTTGCAGATGTCATCCTCACCCCCTAATTTAGGTATGTATGTTCCATGGGGAGGTTACTGCCATTGACTACTTGAGCTGCACACAGCTCAGCGGTGGTAGTGGCAACTGTTGTTGCAGTTACATTGCAGTAGTCGGTTTGGCTAGAGGATTGCTAATAGGGCCATAGTTAATGTAGGAGGTATGTTGGATGACGAGTGCCAGGATGTCAGTTTGACATAGTGGCCTTCCCTCCTGTTGTGGCTTTCCCTTTGCTCCATCGTTGGCATGACAGCATGCCCCCATGGGACTGTTGTTGGTGTTGTGTAATGGTGTGCCCCAGGTCTTCTCAGAACGGGCCATGCCCCCCTGCCGTGCCCCTTTACCCATGCCACTCCATGTATATGATGACTTACATGCAATGTGTAGTAGATATTTCCCCCCCCCCCGGTTGCAGTTGACATTCGTGCATTTCAATTCCCCATGCGACTTACCCTGCATGTGCGTTGTGTCCTGGTAGTCTGCGCTGTCCTGTCCTTGAATCCCTGTGACGATCTCCTCAGGGATGACGGCTGCGACCATCTCCTCCATGTGGTCCAGGGCCTCCTGGTGTGCTGGACTCCCCCGTCCAGTCTGCAGTGCTGCCTGTTCCTGGCCATCTTTTCCTTGTTCCTGCGTTTGCAGTCATGCCACCGTTTCTTGCACTCAATGACAGTTCTGCGTACTTCAGCCACACTGTTAATCTTGTCGACAATTTGTTGCCATATAGCCTCTCTCCTACTGATTGGCAACTTTGATGTGACAAACAGTTGGTGCTGGTGTTCCGTCACCTCTTTAACCAGGATTTCCTGCTCCTCTGCACTGAAGCGACACTTTCTTTTCTTCTTAAAAGTGTCCTGGTTCTTGTGTGGGTCCTCCTGGCTGGTTCCTGGTATGCTGTCATCTTCCTGGGGTCTGTAGTGGCATCTAGGATCCATTTTGGCTCTCCCCTGGTGAAATGGCTGTGTTTGCTGTGTTTTTTTACGCTATTGCGTAAAACAAAAACGGCGCATATCCGGTTTGCGGTGTCGTAAATCAACCCAAAATCATTTCCACCGCGTTAACGTCGTTTTCCTTTACGATTTGACACCGCGGTGTGCGTCAAAAATAATGACTTCCACCTGTTGTTTGCGCCGCCGTTCGTCAAAGTATAGATATGACGCCCACACGGCGCACCAAAATGGCGTTAGCCGGCGGTAATATTTTTTGACGCAAAACAGCGCCAGCTCAGTTTTGCTTTAAAAAGTATAAATATGGGCCCAAATATCAATTTTTGAGCAACAAAAATACAAGTGCTTTAAGTAAAATTTATAATAGAAAACATCTTGCAGTAAACTGGAAAAAAATGAGGGCGTATAAGGTCGTTGGACAAGCCGAGATAAATGTCTCCACAAAAATATCTTAAATTTTTTTTTAAATGGAGCTGTGTTAGACGGCAAAAATGTGTTCAACTTGTTAGTGCTTTTCTTGGAACCAGAACAAGGATAAATCAGAGACATTCCCTTTTATCTCCCGGCGTTCCCGTGTAAACAAGTTAAAATTTAAAATTATTTAATTTGTTGCTTTTTATAATCTGTGCGCAATGCAAAATATAATGAATGCTTTCAAACTTTAGGGGTGACTTTCTCTGAGTTAAAATAGCTTTATAAAAAGGCTACAGGTGGCTGTGTGATGTGTAGGTTTTCATGAAGATTGTGTTTTTTCTACTCAGTGTTACCATAGTTACCAGTACCAATACGTGACCCATTTAAAGAGATGTTCCTTGCTATAGCCAGTATCCCATGTCATTTTAGCTCTAGGGACCAATTAAGTCATTAGCTGCCTATTGATTGTTAACAGTAGGTGACCATTTATGCGCAGCATCACCTGTTGTTCTGTAATACTGAACTGATAACTCCTCTCAGGATGTGCTTAGCTGCCAGGTTTACCCATGACTCACTGAAAAGCGACAGTAACATGTTCCATATTGCATCCTATCGTCTGTCCTCGTCCACTAGTAGAATTCAGTCAGCTGCGTCATTGATCAGTTTCCTTCCTTTAGTAAAAAGACGGACAGCCAGAATAAGGGAAATAATGATTGCCCCAGAAGTAGCATAAATGCCGCTCTGTAAGGTCACTTGGGGCCAGAATAGATACTTGACTTGCACAGTCAAGATATATGGCATATGTGCGAATGTGAAGAATAGAACCTCAAGTGAGACATGAATCACAATGCCTTTCCCCTCCCTGGTAAGAAACAGTATATTACACTCAATTATGTTATTTTGATTATTGTCTTTTTTTATACTGAGCCTGTTTTGATTGTATGATTTTAACCTCTTTGGTGCTAGGCGTTTTCCTCCCAGTGCTGAGCCCTTTTTTGGCTATTTCGGGTAATTCACGCTTAGGCCTCCATAATTTTTGTGCACATAAGCTATTCAAATTTGTGTCCTTGTTTTCTAACATTCTGGAGAATCTTAAGGTGCCAATGGCTTGTGGACTGAGAAAAAATGGAAAATGTAGTGAAATTGTAAATGTTTTGAGAAAAATATGGAAAATGTGCTCCAGATAAGTGTCTGTTTTTTTCATTAAATATGGTATCCATGAATGGTTTGCTGTACTAAAGTCACCATCTGCCCACTTTCAGGAACATGCAGAGCTGAATAAAAAAAAACACATTTTGTAAAACAGTTTTAGAATTTTTGTAAGAAATAGCCTATTTTCCTATTTTTTCTGCTCACAACCAACTTCCAGTTTGTAGTGGAAACCAGTGTGAAACCTATAGGCAATCAAGAAAAGCTGTAGATTTTTTAAAATAAGTTAAAATTCCAAATTCAGCAAGGGGTCATATGCACAGATCCTTCAAGGTTTTCTCTAGGAAAAATAGTGTTGAAAAATATAAATATTTAAAATGAGTACGGGAAACAGGCATTTGTGTCAACGTGTTTATCTGTGACTTTTTGTCACAATGGCAGATTGACAAAAGCAGTATACCATTACATCCACTAGACCCTTCTGGTGGCGGGTATATATAGGGTTTGTAGGTTCTCCTAGAACCTAAGGTTCAACTGAGCTGTACCACATGAAGGCTTTTCATTGAGTACCAAGTATAGACCAATTCCTATACAGAAATAGGAAGAGTGAAAAATGTTATCAAGGAAACTTATGTATTTCTGAAATGGGTACAAGATATACGGGCAGATTTACTAAAAAATTACGCTGCACCACAATTTGAAGCACTGTGCTGCGTCACTTTAGAAAAGCAAGGAAGAGCTGTAGTTACTGAAATAGGTCGCACCTGTTGGAGTGTGTCTTTTAAAATTAATATTAACATGAAAAGCTTGCAATATAGTGTGTAATGAAACTGCATAGAAAATGTGTTAACGTAGAAAATAATGCACACGTCTGAAATGTGCCCACGGGGAGTGGCCACCAATGTATACAAAGACTAATGAAACTCATTAATGATGAATTAAAATGTACTAATGTTTGAATTTGTATTAGTATAACATAATTAGAGTCATGTATTTGGGGGTTGTTAATTACATTACTAGGCCTTAGTTAGCAAGGGTCTGGGCCTTGCTGCCTGGTCTCATATTAAACTGTGTTTTTCCTAACATGCAATGTGCTGTTTCCCTGAAGGACACGACACTGTACTTTTCCAGAAGTTAGATGTGTGTGTAGCTGTAGTAAATTCTTTCTCATGAGACCCGACTTGCTCAAGGAGACATTGCTGAATGAAACAGTGTAATTCGTAACAGGTGCAAGGCTGCCTGGAGTAGGAGAAAACAATAGAGCTACTGACTGGAGCGTAAAGTATAACTTTTCTTACATGACATTCCACCCGATGAAGACGTCAATAACATGGGCCAATCAACAAAATGAAAACTGTGTTTTGTGGAAAATTCTAGTGAGGTGCATGGAGAATTATTGGACAGAGATAATGATGCACCAAATATTATCCAATGGGGAATTAATGGCTAGTTCGACAGTTTGGATATAACCGCATGACCCGAGGAGAAATCAGCCATTATTCGGACATTCTACTTTAAGCCATACTTTGCCATTGCTCTTTTGAGACTTTGCCGTTTATTCTTCCTGATACTTTAATCATCCTCTATCTAAATCCTTCTGATACTTACTTCTCCTCCATGTGAGGGAAGTGTCTTACTCTTTGGCTATGCCATGCTGAGACTTTGCCCTGTTCTATCTTTGCTGATGGTGAATCGACTGATGTCCGGAGGACGAAGTCTTACGCTGTTTGCTGATTCGTTGGAGGGATAACTATCTGATGCTAATTGTAATTGTCTGTTTGCCTTTTTCTTTCTAGGTACCAACTGCTCCTTTGATAGAGGCCATAGTTAGATGTTTTCCAAATTTGTGTTTTGTTAAATTGTTTTGCATGAAGCCCAACATGCTAATGCTAATTCGAGGTTAGTTAAGGTGTTCACTAATATCTGACGCAAATAGACAAATGACTGAGTTCTTGCTTTGTTACTAGAGTTACTAATGAGATGAATTGCTAATGAGATTAACGGAGATGACAATAGATTGTAACCAATAGGGAAATAAATATTCTAACTCTTAACTAAATTGGTGTGGTTATTCATGACTGAAAGGTCATGGTGTGTTCACTTTATTGATTCTTGTTAAATGGTATTGATTAGCTTAATGATTAGATATTGTGAATATTGATTGAGTTATTGTCATATTGATTGTGATGCCAAAAAGATATCGCGTACTGGGAAGTCCGCGAACGTGGTCAAAAGGTTCATCGGCCTAGGCGTGTCTCCTTGTAAACTTAAGTTGCCGGATTACAAGGAGACACACCTATGCCGATGAACCTTTGGACCACGTTCGGGGACTTCCCAGTACACGATATCTTTCCACTATTCTATGCTCCTGATAAAAATGATACCTCACTAGTGTGGGTAGGCCTAGTACCCACGACATGAAACAGCCCAAATCGCAACATGGACACACCACATTTTTCCACCAAAAACTGGACCTCTATTTCCAGGTACCTGGGAAAAACTAGTCAACCTGTACATTTTTTAAAGCTCAACGCCTAGGGGTATCCAGGGTGGGTTGACTTGCATGGCTTTCACCAACTTTTTATTACCTAGGATCCTTTGCATACCTTGAACTTTGTTTAAAAAACAAATGTTTGTCACATTTCTGTGATGGAAAGTTCTGGAATCTGTGGGGAGCACAGCATTTCTCCAAGTGTCCTGATAAAAATAGTACCTCACTTGTGTGGGTAGACCTAGTGCCTATAACAGGAAACGTCCCAAAATGCAACATAGACGCAGCACATTTTTCCACCGCAAACTGATCCTCCTTTTCTGATGTGGGTAGCTCTACATTTTGGAACCTAGGGAAACCTAGCCAACCTGTACATTTTTAAAAACGGGCTGACTTGCATGACTCTCATCATATTTTTCCCTGAATCCCTTGCAAACCCCAAACTGTGACTAAAAAATACATTTTCCTCACATTTCTGTGATGAAAAGTTCTGGAATCTGTGGGGATCCACAAAGGTCCTTCGACCCAACATTTCCCCAAGTCTACTGATTAAAATAGTTGCTCACCTGTGTGAGTAGACCTAGTGCTCACAAGAGGAAACGGACAAAAACGCATCATGGACGTAGCACATTTTTCCACCAAAAACTGACCCTCTTTTTCTGACGAGACGAGGTTAGCTCTAGATAGCTTGCACCAAGAGAAACCTAGCCAACCTGTACAGTTTTGAAAACTAAACACCTAGGGGTATCCAGAGTGGGCTAACATGCATGGCTCCCACCACTTTATTACCCAGAATCCCTTGAAAACCTCAAACTTTGACTAAAAAAACAAGTTTCTCCCACATTTCTGTGACAGGAAGATCTAGAATCTGCAGAGAGCCACAAACCTCCTTCCTCCTGGCATTCTCCCAAGTCTTGTGATACAAATTGTACCTCACTTGTGTGAGTAGACCTAGTGCCAGAAACAGGAAACAGCTCAAAACTCAACATGGACGCAGTGCATTTTTTCACAAAAAAGTTACCTCTTTTTCCGATGTGGGTAGCTCTATCTTTTGGACCCTAGCTAAGTCAACACCTAGGGAGACCTAAGCCAGCTGTGCATTTTTAAAGACAAAACACCTCGGGGTATCCAGGGTGGGCTGACTTGCATGGCTCTCACAATGTTTTTTTTACCCAGAATCCCCAGCAAACCTCAAACATTGACAAAAAACACATTTTCCTCACATTTCTGTAATGGAAGTTCTGGAATCTGCAGGGAGCCACAAACTTCCTTCCACCCAGAACTCCCCCATAAAAATGGTACCTCACTTGTGTGAGTAGACCTAATGCCAGCAACAGGAAACATCCCAAAACGCAACATGGAGGCAGCACATTTTTCCACCGAAAACTGACCCTCTTTTTCCTACGTGGGTAGCTCTAGATTTTGGACACTAGCTCAGCCGGCACCTAGGGAAACCTAGCCAACCTGTACATTTTTAAAAACCAAACATCTAAAGGAATCAAGGATGATGTTACTTGGGTGGATCCCATTAGATTTGTTCCTCACAATGTCCTGCACATTTTAAACTTTGCCTGAAATGACACATTTTCCTTACATTTCTGTGATGGAAACTTCTGGAATCTGCAGGAATCCACAATATTTCTACTACCCAGCACTGTCCCACCTGTGTGCAAGAGAAATCGTTTAATCTCTTTTGCTGCCCACATCCCTGCGGGCAGGGAAAGAGATTAATCTTCTGCTTCCAGCGAGTGGGAGCACTTTGACAGGTCGTGCCCACAGAAAGCGTAGTGTTTGCTCTGACTTGGCAGGAGCGGTCAAAGCTCCAGCCAAGTCAGAGCAAGAAGCTATGTCCCAGAGGCGGGCACCATGGACCACAGCAGAAGCCAGCCCTGGGTGGTGGCTGTCCCTAGGGCCATGTATGGCTCTACGAAGGGGGCCAGGGGCACCTCCTCAAATGTTTAATTTAGTCCTGGGGAAGTGGTGGTCCCATGGCAAGGTAGGGGGCTGTTCCCGGGGCTACAGGTGGTGGGAGTCCCGTCCTTAATTTGAATGAATTTTCCCAGGGTGGTGGTAGTCCTAAGTGCATGTACTAGCCCTGGGGATTGATGGACCCCCCAGGTATTATAGATGTATCTTGGCTCGGGGAGGTGGTGGTTCCTAGGGCTAATATAAACCCAATGAGGGGGGCCACACCCTTCCTTTTTTAAGCCACTAATGCCCCCGAGACCTGGCCCACCTGGGACAAACTAAAAGAAAAGGGCAGGAGACTGCCCTTTTAAAAAAAAAAAAAAACATCATAAAAATCAGAGGATCTATCCAAGTGGGTCCCTAAATGGCTGCCAGCACTTTATTGTTTAAGTGTTGGCAGCCAATCAGATATCAGCACGGGGAGAGTTGGATCTGCGGAGGATCCGCGACCATAGATATCTAAAGTTGTTAACCCTTTAATATCTCTAAAACTACTGAACGGATTGACACCACAAAAATGACAATAACAAAAAGCACAATCTGCAGAACAGGATCTAGCTTGCTGCAAATTTGGTGTAATTCCGTTCAGCTGTTTGGGCTGTAAGCGACTCTTAAGACCCTATGAATGGGAAAATGCACTCATTTGACTGATCACTCCAAAACTATGGAGACAGCAGCTGAACCAACTAGAGAATAAGTTTTGAAAATTTTGGTGAGATTTGTCAAGCAATGCCAAAGTTATTGGCAAAACAAATATGTTCTTCCTATGGAAACTAGGTCCTAACTATAACGACCTACTCACAAATGCCAGTAGATAATATGTATATATTTATTTGTGTAATTTGCAAATCCAGATAAAAATTTGAAAAAAAACAACCACCGCAGCCAAACTGCATTCAAAGGCAGAGCACAGCTTGGGTTTGTGTGCATGCATGATTGTTGACTGCTTGGCCTGGCCATAGGCGCTGTTTATATTTATGTTTGTGCGTGCTGAAAAAACATAGAAATTCACTAAAAAAAACAAAGGTTAAAGGGACGTTATAGTTAGGTTCTGAATTTACTTGCACAAAACCTTAGAAATTCAGCAGTTATAGTTAGAGGTATTTCAAGTATCTCTAACTTGCGCCCTAAGGTAACTATACCTCGCGCCCTCACCATGCACTGTTAGTTACCCCAGATATTACAGCACTCATGAAAACTTCTATAACGTCATTATAAATGTAAATGAAACATTAGAAGTCAACTTATTGAAGAAAAAATTGTGCATGGGGGGGGCACAAGGTACAGTTACCTTAGGACGCAAGTTATAGTTATAAACTCTAACTATAACTGATGAATTTCTAAGGATTTGTGCAAGTAAATTATATATATATAGTTACGGTTTCTTCACATAAGTATGACTATAACTGCTGAATTTTTTGGGTTTTATATGGGTAAAACCAAACTATAACATCCCAGTAACCTTTGGTTGTCTCAGTGAATTTCTATTTTTTTTTAACGTAAAGTAATATATAATTACCATACATTAATACAACCACTAATGCGCACGGCCTTCGGCCATGTGCAGCCAAACCCAATCTGCGCACACCCTTTGGCCATGCATCGCAGGGGTTTTGTGTGGCTGCATTTTTTAAAATCTGCTTTGGATCCACGTATCCTTCGTGATTTTTTGCACAAGGGCATGCTGAGCGCCACCATTGATCCGCAAATCAGCTGATAAATAAATTGGGCAATGTTTTGCCCATGAGGGTTCCCTGAGGGACTTCTCCATGTGTCCTATGGGGTCAGGATACCTCTATCCTGACCCCTTATAAGTTTTACCTCTGTTTTCCTCCATACCCCGGCCCACGTGGGAAATATAACGGAGGCCGCAACTTTTCTTCTTTCTAATCAGGGCCTTGCTTTTGGTATGGGGTCTGCGGATCCCCCACGAGTGGATCCGCAAAGAAACTGCGTCCTTAGATAGCTATATTATATTTCCTTTAATTACTATGAAACTACTGAATACATTAACGCCAAATCACAAAAAGAGATTTTTCGGGACCAAGATCAATCTTTCTGTCAAATTTGGTGTAAATAGGCTCAGCAGTTTGGGCATACACCCCCATCCCCAGGCCCCAGAGCCCCATTTCCAGGGACCTGGTGCATTTTTTTAAGCACAGGGGGGCACATGGGCCTCCCTCCCTAGGCCACCTTAGTCCCTGAGGATCCCATCCCCCAGGGCCTAGCATCATATTTGAGGGGAAGGGGGCACAGAAACCCCATCACTGGGCCGCTTTGGCCCGGGGACCCCTGCCCCAGTGCCCAAACAAATATGGAAAAGGGATGGAGGCCGGACGGCCCTGCCTCCCAAGGCTGATTTTGACCCAGGGGACCCCATAATCTGGTGGCTGGCCAAAAATGCAACGGGATGGGGACTTCTCTGGCTGCTCTTCTCTGGTTGGATTTCGGCCTCATTCTCCAGGGCCCGGCCAAAAAAGGGTGGGTGCCCTAATGTCCAGCCAGGGCACTATTGTTAGGGGCCTACATGGGGAGCCTCAAGTCCTCCCACATTTAGCGGGAGTCGGCATTGCTCCCATCTGCAGGGAGCAGCTAATAATGTTGCTTAGTATAGCTGCTCCCTGTGGGCTGGGGCAATCTTTTCATCTGTTTCCCTGCCTGCTTCATTGTGGGCAGGAAATCAGATCTGAAGTCTGCTCCCAGTGGTTAGGGGCATTTTTCCAGCTTCTGCCCTCTGGGAGCAGACTTGGTGTTTGCTACCACCTGGCAGGAGCTTTGAATTTGCTCCCTCCAAGCTAGAGAAACACAGATTTCCCAGCATGTGCTAGTGCAGGCAGGAAAACTGCTATATTTAGGGAGGTGCTCCCAAGGACTTAGTCTGGGCTGGCCCTGGGGGATAGGGTTCCTAGATCCTTTAATGGCTCAGAGAGGGGGCTATTTGGCCAGGAAATGGGGTCCCTGGGGCTAAAATCAGCCTGGGGAGAGTGGAAGCATGACCCCTCCTCCTTTGCATATTTGTCTGGGCTCCAGAAGTATGGGGTCTCCAGGGCTGAAATCGTCCGGGGAGGTGGACAACTTACCCCTCAAAATTCAAATATTTGTACCGCAGGGACCTGACCTACCCGGTGGGCATTAAAAAAGAACAAGCGTGTGAGAGCAGATGGTGAAGAAAAAACATCAGTCACTGAGTTTTCAGAGTCAGCCTTTCTTTCACCATTTCAAGTTGAAGACCAATGAATCACAGGCCTGAAATGAGAAGAGTCCAGATGGCTAGGCAGTCACCATGTGTCCTTTGGTAAAAAGCACATGGTAAGGTTCAGCATCATATGAAGCATCAGACTTGGATTTGTGAATCTGTCTAGCAATCACCCAGTCACCTTTTTTTAAACATGATATCCTTTGCATGTTGCCTCTTATCAGTATGAGCTTTGATGTTTTGCTTGTTAACCAAATCCGTTATGAATCATGTTCTCACTCTGGTCTCTTTTGATGGTCCCTGGAGGTAACTTGGTTTGTTTTTCTCTCCCAAACATCAAAGACACAGGACTTTCACCTGTGGTTGAGTGGGGGATTGAACGATAAACTTGTATAGTATAATTTAGTACTGTTTTCAAAATGAGCTTTTCAATAGTTGCACACGCTGTACTGCTTTCTTTAGTGTACTCATAAAATGCTCAACAGATCCATTGGCCTGTGGCCACAAAGGTGTCCTCCTCTGATGCTCTATGCTCAGATGCAGCAGATATTCTTTGAATTCTTTACTGTTACTAGCTGGGCCATTATCAGACATCAGAATGGTTGATATGCCCCATATCACAAAGATGCCATCAAGTTTTTCAATGATTCATTCTTGAGTTGTAGATGAGAGATCTTCAACTAAAGGGAACAGTAAATATTCAATAGCAATTATCATCAGGTGATGTCCATTCTCCATTGGGCTGAAGAAATCAATGGCTATTCTCTCTTGTGCATGCTAAGGAAGTTCTGACATGTTCAGAGTATGTTGAGTGACACTGGAAGAAAGGCAGTTGCATATGTGACAGGCCATGAGTTGTTTCTCAACTCTTTCATCTAAGTACAGAAACCAAACTCAGTCTCGGAGAGACCTTTTTGTGAAATGTCCTTCGTGTCCTTGTGAGCCACTTCAATTGTAGACAACCTGAATGAGGATTCTCGACCCTTCTGGTATGACTCCTTCTTGAGTTACGGACAATTCATTATTAACATTTTTGTATTTTTTATATTCATCATCGTGTGAAGGGTCTAGTGTGTTGTTTCCATGACTGACATGTAATTATGTCCTTCGACTTCAGCATGTCACTATCACAGCTCCTGGCAGTGACAATTTGGACTAACTAAATGGCAGTTGGTGCACTTGACTTGATGATGAAATTAATGTAGGCTTCAGACGTCTTGGATGAGGTACCTTGACGTTGGAATGCCACCCTCAAAAAGCAGTCAGCAGGATTCTGATCCTTTCCTGGACGATGCACAATTGTATAATCGTATTCTTGCAATTAGAGTCCCCAGGGTTCAACGAGAGGCGGCATCTTGGTTTTTGGATTGCCAAAGGGAGTCAGCATAGCTTCATGATCAGTTATCAAAATGAAAGGCTTTCCATATAAGAATGCAAGGAAATGTTCACAAGCCTATACTATGGCCAAACTTTCTTTCTCAGAGTGTGAGTAAGCACGTTCCATTTGGGACAAACTTCTATTAGCATAGGCCACAATATGCTGTTGAGCATTTGGGCATCCAGTATGCTGTGCAAGGAGAGCGCCTAACCTGTCCAGGTTGGCATCAATGACAACCTCTAAAGCTTTGGATTAAAGCATGCCATTCAATGGCATGCTTTATCCTCTTGAAACTTCTCTCACATTCTTATGACCATTGAAAAGAAACATTTTTCTTTGTTCATTCTCATGATGGAGCACTAACAGGAGCAAAATCTAGTATGTACCTTGAATGATACCTGTCCATACCAAGAAAGAAACTTACCTTTGAAACATCTTGCGGGGGGTCAGCATTTTACAGAGCTAGTACTTTTGCAGGATCAAATGTCATACCCCCACCAGAAAAAATATAGCCAAAGAATTTTAGTTATGTCTTGTTGAACTCACACTTGTCACTTGTATGCATTCAAAGTCAATCCTGAATCAGTGAACAAATGACATACTTGTGTGAGAGCGCTATCATGCTCCTTCTGTGTAGCTCCAAACATGAATATGCCATTGCTATAATTGAAAACATTCACAATAGCCTGTATGATATATCAGATCATGTGTTGAAACAAATCTGCAGCTGATTACACACCAAAGCTAAGGGCCTGATTTAGAACTTGGCAGGTGGAATACTCTGTCACCAATGTGACGGAATTCCCGTCTGACATATTACAATCCCCATAGGCTACAATGGGATTATAATAAGGTGTACAGGATATCTGTCAGGTTTGTGAAGGAGTATTACCCAACACCAAGTTCTAAATCATGCCCTAAGTCTTTTGTACCAAAACAAACCAACGTGTGTAGAAAATGTTGTAATGTACCTGTAACTTCCTTCAAATTCCAACTGAAGATAACCTTTAGTTAAATGAAGGTGAGAAAAGATCTTTGCACCATTCAATTACATTATCATGTCAGCAATGTGTGGACCTAGATGTGATTCTTGTTTAATCGCCATGTTTGCCTGACGGAAGTCAACACAGATGTGTACAGCTCCTTCACTGTCCTTTTTGGGCACTTTTGCTGAGGGAAAACCTCTATAATGTCATGTTTGAGTAGCGATTCAAGTTTTTTTAAAAAGCTTCTTGCACATGAAAAGCACTTTGTCTATGTGTCTGAGCAACAGGGCGGACCTCCTCATTAGTATGCTGTTTTACTTTCATAGTGTTAAGCTTTCCTAAATCATGAAATAATGAAGGAAATTGACTTACTATTTCATGAAGAGCATTTATGTTGTTATTCACAGAAGTCAGTCCAATATCAGGAGCCGTAATGAATATGAGTAAACAGGCACTTGAAGCTGCAGACTGAAGCACATGGATCGGTGCTTGTACCTCCGTTTTCTTATTTTTCACTGTTGCTACAAATGAACCATGAGTTTTTATGGACGTCGATGCAGCCCATGATTACACTGTGGTCTTTGATGGCGTGTTGTGATAATGGAGGCAGCTAATTGTATTTCTCCTCAGACATGATGTTTATCGATGCACAGCTGTCAATATTGAAAGGTATTGCACAACCATTTAGTTTCAGTGTAATCTTTGGACAGTGTTTGTTTGACTTTACTACTTTGGCATGTCGATTTTTCTTTGACTGACATTTTTCTTCACATGGGACCAGTCCAACATGCATACGTTTCTCTGAGGTAAACATTGACATTGCGCAGTTGCTTTCTTCACTTTCACTTGATATTTAAACAGAAGAACTGTTTGATGATGTTTTAGATGACAATCAAATTGGTTTAGTGTCAATTTGCCTCAACTGATTCGCCTCTTGGCCTCGTGGGCGCCTGTCGAAAGTTGCTTTTAGAACATTCTGGCAGTCATTTTGTCTTCACTGAGTGACACACTTACATTTTCCTTCACTAAACACCTTATCCCACAGCCTTAACATATGTTTCCAATGGCAGGGCAAGTTCCTTCATGTGGAAACGAAATCCAGGTCTGAAACATAACTTCTTTTTATGGGTGGACTTTACTTTGTGTCTTTCAGTCTTCTGCATCGGCTTGTTTTTCACACTCATGACTGATTCGCTATGGGCAACTCCGGCCTCCATGTCAGCATCTCATCTTTCAGCATGCTTCTCAGCTCTGGCAGCCATTAACACTCACTCCAGGCTAAGGGGCATATTTATGAAAAGTGGCGCTACACCCAGTGCAGCACTACTTTCCTTGCACCACTTAGTGCCGCTCCAACGCCACCATGTGTGCACCATAGTTAACATACGGCACACCATGGGGGGACTGAGCATCAGTATTTTTGGCGCTAGTTCGACGCTTTGCAGGATTAGTGTCAACATTTTTTATGCTACTCCTGCAGAGCACCCAGAGGCCCATTGTAACCAATGAGAGCCTCCTTTTAATGCCTGCTCAAGCAGGCGTTAAAACTGCTGACAAAAAACTGCTGAAAAAAATGACACAAAGAAATCTCTTAGATTTCTTTGCACCATTCTTTTGGCCCCTCTAACACATCTTTGCATACATTATGCATTGCAGCACTTTGTAAGTATGGCACAGCTTTTTTGGCCATCTAATGCCACATTAGAGTAAAACAAATTATGCTAATGTGTCGTTAGAACAGCGCTAGGCCCTCTTAAATCTGGGCCTAAGAGTTTCTCTCAGAGTTTGTTGTCTGAATATCCATCAATAGATCTAAGATGCATAGCTTTTTTGTCATTATATTTGTTGAACTTAGAGTGTCTGATGGGTGCACCGAGTCTTTTCACAAACCCATTGATAGTTTCACCAACTCTTAGACGTTTTTGACTGAAAATGTATAATTCATAATCAACGTTTGGTGTTGGAATGAACTTGATAATCAATGCATTTTCAATCTGACGGTATTCAGCTCTCGGCATGTTTTTTATAACTTCTGCCACACCATCACAAGACAGATTTATGAGATACTTGAGGATCTTCCTGTTAGCAGTCTCTTCAAGTGTGTCAATGACATCCTCAAATGTCTCTATCCAAGCAATCTATTGCCAAAATATTGCTTTGTGGCAGTATCAAAAGGTGGTGGTAGTTTCAGGAAGGCGGCAGCATTATAAACTAGTGTAGACCTTACTGACTCTGAGAGTAGCATGCTCTCTGATGACATTTTATGGTCATGTTTATGTAAACTTTCTCTAAAGTCTTTTTATGTGTGGGTCTCAGGATCATCTTTAACATTAATTAGGACTGTGTCTTCTCTCTTAGCTACCATCATCAAAACTTTACAAATCCAACTGTTGCCTTTAACTCTTTGCTCTTTGAAGACTTATCAAGTTGTTCTGAGTCCCACTCAGCAGCCTGGTGTGCAGCTGCTTCGGGTATGGACAGCTCTGTAAGCACAACCCTAAGCACTTCTCCTTGAACCACGCCATTGAATGCAAACTTACTGCACAGGCCAGAATTCATTCACATGCTTTCTTGACTGATAGCCTTATCAGGCCAAAAAATATGGTTGAAGCATTACTAGGGATAGATTTTGCCCAGAAGCCCCAGGTTGCTTGCATTATGTGTAACTATTAATCATGGTAGAGAAGGGAACCAATCAGCGATATGAGTGGCCTAGCATGTGTTTAGCTGCAGAAAAAGTTGACATCCTTTTTCTTTGCCCCCCTGATAGCTCTGGTTTGGTCCCTCTCCAAATTTGTTCATGGTGAAGAAAGAACACTTGCAGGGACATACTCCTGTGTGCTCATGTAACAGGGATAATAAGGAGTGGTCAGGAGGACAAGTTGGAATTGGTGGAGAGGACATCGATTTAGTATTATGCAAGAGAGCAGGATGTACATTTATGGAATTTTTGGACTTACTGTCACAAAGTGGCATTGATACAATGCATCAAATTTCAGAGGAAGTGTTAGCAAGGGGAAAATAAGTTGTTTTTATAGGGCTAAAATTATTAGTAATCTAGACATGTTGAAAGGGGAGGAGGCAGAATATTCATTTTTCAGGGAAATTCAGAACATTTTGGGATTGAGAAACTGCACAAATGGGGAGAATGGAGGCTACTATGGAGCAATGAGGATGAACATATGGCCAGGTGTACAAATACCCATTTACATAACAGAATAAGTAATTTGCATATCATTTAGTTTTCTAAATGGTTGTAAAATTTACGATGTGACCTGTGTACTAATAGTTCACACCACAAATTGCCCATTCACGGGGAGTTGCAAAATGACTGGCCTAATGAATATTAACTAGGCACGTTGCAAAAAACAACCCTGTGTGATTGGCTGAAAACGCATGGATGGAGGCCTGCAAGGCACAGTAGTTTCACATCCTTGAATTTGCATTGCCAAACAGGAAACATTTTTGGAAGAAGCCACTGCCCCTAACACATGAACTTTTAATCTTTTATTATTGCATATTACACATTGTGTATCAGGAACAGCCCGTCTGGCACATACCGCATTGTAGTGCATTGAGAGCTTATCCATGTTTTTATCATGACACGTTTTGGCTGTTGTTGCTTCCAGAGTAGGATGTGGAATGCTTTCCCCCAGCCGATGCAGCCTGTTCAGTCCAGGACTCCTGCTAAGGACAGTGGCTAGCTAACTGATGCCCACTCACAGTCCAGCTCTGTTTTTTCTACAGTCATTTCTTGTTGTCTTATGATGGGGACTCAGAATGATCATCCTCTGTACTCTCATCGATGGTGCGACATAGCCGCTACCCTTGCTGAAGCACAGTCTGTAGCGGAGCACAGTGAACCACCCTGCCAAAATTGCCTACTAGGAGCGGTTGCAGTGTAAAGTGTGATGTGACAGCCTCTGTAATACATAATGCAGTAGCAAGGATCCTTACTTTCCATGAGAAACATCATATTAATCAGAGATCTTCTCCTACAAGGTGTTGGTGGAGCAAGGGGTGAGCCACTGCATTTGTGGTGGATCAGTGCAGTCCCATCGATAATGCCATTAGCAGCAGGTGCATAAACTTATTAGCAGGTGGTTGTTTGTGCTGGCCTACGACCATCCATAAATTAGGTGGTCTTATACCAAGTACCCTAAAGACAAGGAGAGTGAATAACTTTTAACTTTTACATGACGTTCAATGAGTTTCATAGGTATCTGTCACTTTAAGAAAACCATTTCCCTTAACTTACCATACCATTACGTTTGCATGTTATACTTTATTTAACTCACCACAAAGAACGATACACTCATGAAAATGTTCATCTCATTCATTTTCTCAGTTGTTAACAATCAAGTACCTTTTTAGGTCTCGCTTACACAGCGCATGCGCTGTGCTTGCGAGGGGTATTTTTAACAGTACGGGGACTGAAGCCCGCTTTACTTCCCATTTATTAACTCCATTGTCCCTCTTCTTTGCTGGCTCCTGATTGACCAGCGCAGCCCATGCATCACTTTCTGTTTCCAATCTGGCGCATGGACGAAGTACAGTTTGATTATTTTTTATAAATCTCCATCCGCTGCTCCTGCTGGCATGAGGTATTATTTTTATTGCCCATTGTCCAGAAACTATTGTTCGCACTAGGGTGACCACCTGGCATTGATGCAAATTCTGGACAGGACTGTAAAAAATTCAGGACAAACGGTCAAAATTCAGGACAAAAATTCAGGACAAAGGATCAAAATTCAGGACACATGGTCAAAATTCAGGACAAAAATTCAGGACAAAGGATCAAAATTCAGGACACAAATTCAAGAACAAACATCAGTTTTACATACACACGCAAGAGAGGCCATGCCTCACTAAGTTGTCAGTGAATTTATTTACTTTTTAACATAGCACTATTTATTCACTGTGGTCTTTTTGTGATTGCCTCCTGGTATGCTACATTCAGGTATCACATTACGTCCTTGTTAAGTAGTAAATTAATGCCCTTCAGTACTGCTGCAAGGCCATCACCCCTACCCAAATCTGCCCAATCTTTCTTGAAGAGAAAGTAACAGCAAATTTTTTATAATGTTCCTGAATGTTTTAAAACCCCTGGCAAAGTTTAGGAAACATTAAGGATATTCACCTTATGTAAGTTTAAACACATTGAACAAAAACATCTAGCTTACCCCAACCACCCATGGACTTTCAATCTAAAAAAAATGTAAAGAGGCAGGGCAGATGGTGTGGCCGACAGTCTCACACCTAATTTGAGGATGTGAGGTAGCCACAACTTGTCTGTAGTCTCACAACACTAGAGTGTATGTCTGGGACTCTACATTAATCTCACGAGTCTACTCTGCACTCTGACACTGCACCACTCTGCATTACTGCACTCTCTGCCACTCTATTGTATGCCACTCTACTCCACTGCACTCTATGCTACACTACCCCATGCCACTCTATGCCACTGCATTCTGTGCCAATACACTCTAAACAACTGCACTGTATGCCTCTGCCCTCTACTCTGCATCACTGTACTCTACGCCACTGCTCTCTGTGCCACTCTACATCACTGCACTGATTCTACTCTGCAACATATCACTCTCTGCCACTGTACTGTACACCAATCTACTCTGTATTCCTGAACTCAAGGCCACTGCACTCTGTGCCACTCTACTGTGCATCACTCCACTCTACGCGACTGCACTTTACAGCACTACACTCTACTCTGCACTGCACCACTCTACATTGCGCTACGCCACTGCACTCTCTGCCACATGAGTCTACTCTGCACTCTATGCCACTGCACCACTCTACACTACTGCACTCTCTGCCACTCTATTGTATGCCACTCTACTCTACTGCACTCTATACCACTCTACTCCGTCCCAAGCCACTCCATGCCACTGCGCTATAAACCACTGCACTCTACGCCAATGCACTCTAAAAAACTGCACTGTGCCCTGCATCACTGGGCTCTACGCCACTGCTCCTATGCCGCTCTACTCCACTCCACTCCACACCACTATGCCACTAACTTTTAGCCATGAACAGCAGCCGCTCTATGTATAACATGGCTAAAACACATTGGCCAAGCCAATAACTCTTGCGCAGACAAGACCTATTGGCTTTGCCAGTGTTTGTTAGTACTATGAGGTACCAAGGCCCCTAAAAGAACTGTGAATGTGTAAGTTCTTATTTTAAACATGCATTCAATGTTTGTCAGGGATAATAAGCGCTAAATAAATAAACTTACATCATAAAATAGGCTGCTACAAAATGCGCAAATACATTTTGGTTAAATATTTAAAAAATGCTTCTCAATTACAGATGTGAATAATATACAGTTTATACCTGTACTAACTTTTTTTTATAACACTCCATTAAAACCACACACTCCACAGCTCACCTTAGAACACCCTTAATGTACCTCTCTAAAAGAAAATATCTTTGCCATCAGAAAGCTTTAAGTGACTCCTTTGTTTAAAGTCAGTGCAGGTTTTCAAGCCCCTTTATATTTGCAGATTTACCAGTTTGCACATTTGCATTTCTTTAGGGGAGACACCTTGGCAAGAAGGCCTTTTCTTATCTGCCTGCCCCTCCCTCCCAGCACAGGAGACTCCCTGCCTTTCAATCCAGCTGGGGAAACTAATCTACCCGTAATTTCGCCCTGCCTTCGGTATCCTTTTGGTGAAAGGCTAAAATTACGGACAAATGCTGTCCGTTAAGGCTTTCATCACGGACAACCGACGGTAGGGCGAAATTACGGGCAGTCCGTGAAATTTACGGACGGGTGGTCACCCTAGTTCGCACATGACGCAAAATTCTGCTGACATGTTGTTTAACTATACTTCTGGCTTTATGTTATCATTTCATGTTATATGTGTCTCGCGTGACGGCTTCGAAAGGACCAGCTGCATTACTGCCTTATAATGTTACCCAAAATGTGTCCAACCTGTTTAGGTGATAGATTTTATTGAGACGTGGAAACAGTACTTTATAATCTTATGTATTTCTGTGCGACGGTAAGCGTTAGGATATGTAAAATCTATGTATCTAGTGGGTCTCTGAGGTAAAACTGTTTTTCGTGATCCTGCACATTAAAATAAAAAAAAAAAAAAAAAAAAGAACAAAGCCTTTGAAGCTGAAAGGTTGTTTTTGGGATGCAGTGGTTGAAAGTTGGGTTCTCCAACCCGTTTTACACAAACAAGAATCAGTACAATCGAGGGTCGCTGCAGTTTATGAATGCGGTCACCACATGACACTTGGGTGGCTTGTCAAGGGAATTAGTGGCTTCGGTGACGAGGGGAAAAAAACAGTCTCATGAATCCAAATGTCAGGCGTCATTGGTTGAAACATTAATACATTGTTTTTATATATAGCATATAAAATCGCACATCTCCTGTCTTTACGAGCTATAAATAAACAGTACGAGCAGAAGGAATCAAGGGCGCAGGGCATAGCCAAGAAGTACTCCATAAATCATAGGTTTTACCCAGAACTTTTCCCCGCCCCGAGCTCAACATGCAACATCAGTCAAATAGTCACAATATTATTACTGTATTCACTTCTGATCTTTTCCCTGGCTTAATCAATTGTAAAACAGAAAGATAATTTCACAGACAATTTCACAGGCAAACAACATATTCCATAAACTGTATTTTAATTTCCCTCTCGGGTTTCCTTCACCCTGTACCAAACTGAGAACTACCCCGTACTTATAAAGGGCTCTCGTGGCTGTTCTACTCTCAGTTCGCGATATGCGTCACACCAAATGAGCACGTAATATGCTCCATCGTTTTCGTGCCCCCTGCTTGCAGTAACGTTTCCAAACTCGAAACCTCATTACACTACAGCTATTTGGGGTCTGTGATAATAACAAAAATCCCTCACCTCATTTCCTATAAGGGCGGTTCGTCTCTGTTTTTTTTTTATGAAAGGCGAACCCCCGGGTGTTTATTTAGTAATTGTTACAATTGCCATTATGAGATGTCCATTTACACATTATTAAAAAAGACAAATACAATGTTCAAGATAGTAATTTAAACACTAGAACAGGAACAGGGTTAAAAAAATAAAACAACCCAGTGCATCAAGTTCAATGAAATGTGTGTGGCAATATTCCATGTAGTACCATAAAATGAATTACCCAAAAATACAATAAAAAGGAAAATGCCACTCGCTGTAATTGTACAATTTTACAGAACAACTAAGAATATTAAGCTATTAACCCCTTTGTTGCTGGGCCTTCCCCCCACCAGTGCTGAGCCCTTTTTTGGCTGTTTGGGGTAGTTCACGCTTAGGCCTTCATAACTTTTTGTCCACATAAATTAGCCAAATCTGTGTCCTTTTTTTCCAACATCCTAGAGATTCTAAAGTTATCCAGAGTTTGTGGGTTCCCCTGGAGGAGGCTAATAAATTAGCCAAAATACAGCTAAAAAATGTTTTTTCAGAAGAATTGGAAAAAGGGCCGCAGAAAAAAAGCATGTGATTTTTTTCCCTGAAAATGGCATCAACAAAGGGTTTGTGGTGCTAAAATCACCATCTTCCCAGCTTTCAGGAACAGGCAGACTTGAATCAGAAAAACACATTTTTCAACACAAGTTTAGCATTTTACTGGGATATAGCCCATTTTTACTATTTTTTGTGTGTTCAGCCTCCTTCCAGTTAGTGAAAGAAACAGGCCTTAAACTAATGCTAGATCCTGGACAGCTACACATTTCTGAAAAGTAGACAAAATTATGAAGTCAGTAAGGGGTAATTTGTGTAGATCTTTCAATTTTTTCCTACAGAAAATAACAGCTAAAATAAAAATATATTGAAATTGAGGTAAAAAAGGGAGCCATTTCCAGTCACATTTTCTTCTGTAACTTTCTCCAGCTATGGCAGATTTTTGAAAGTAATGTTGGACTCTTCTGGTTGTGGGGACATATAGGGCTTATAGGTTCATCAAGAATGCTAGGTACCCAGAGCCAATAAACAAGCTGCAAGTTGTAATAGTTTTTCTTTGTTTACTGGGTATACAGCAAATCATTTGGTGAAATATAAAGACTGAAAAACAGGTATCAAGGAAACCTGTGTATTTCCAAAATGGGCACAAGATAAGGTATTGAGAAGCAGTGAAAACTTGTACATCTCTGAATTACGAGGTCCCCATACTAGCATGTGAATTACAGGGCATTTCTCAAATAGACTTCTTTTTTGCACACTGTCTTACATTTGGAAGGAAAAAATGTAGAGAAAGACAAGGTGCAATATCACTTGTTCTGCTATTCTGTGTTCCCCCAAGTCTCCCGATAAAAATGGTACCTCACTTGTGTGGGTAGGCCCACTGCCCGCAACAGGAAACGCAACATGGACACATCACATTTTTACATTGAAATCTGACATGTTTTTTGGAAAGTGCCTAGCTGTGGTCTTTGGCCTTTAGCTCAGCCGGCCCCTCAGGGAAACCTACCAAACCAGTGCATTTTTGTGAACTAGACACCTAGAGGAGTCCAGGATGGAGTGACTTGTGGGGCTCTCACCAGGTTCTGTTATCCAGAACCCTTTGTAAACCTCAAAATTTGGCAAATAAAACATTTTTACCTCACATTTCGGTCCTGCAAAGTTCTGGAATCTGAGAGGAGCCACAAGCTTCTTTCCACCCAGCATTCCCCAAAGTTGTCCGATAAAAATGATACCTCACTTGTGTAGGTAAGCCTAGTGCCCAAAACAGGAAATGGCCCAAAACACAATGTGGACACATCACATTTTTCCAATGAAACGGACGTGTTTTTTGGCCTCTAGCTCATCCGGCACTTAGGGAAACCTAGCAAACCTATATATTTTTTAAACAAGATACCTATGGAAATTCAAAATATGGTGACTTGTGGGGCTCTCACCAGGTTCTGTTACCCAGAATCATTTCCAAACCTAAAAATTTGGCAAATAGAACACTTTTCCCTCACATTTCGGTGCTGCAAAGTTCTGGAACCTGAGATAATCCACAAACTTCCTTCCAC
The DNA here is from genome assembly GCF_031143425.1 of Pleurodeles waltl. Taxonomy (NCBI): domain Eukaryota; kingdom Metazoa; phylum Chordata; class Amphibia; order Caudata; family Salamandridae; genus Pleurodeles; species Pleurodeles waltl. The sequence continues at coordinate 165,692,978 of NC_090443.1, read as the reverse complement.
CCAGCATTTCCCCAAGTCTCCTGATAAAAATGGTACCTCACTTGTGTGTGTAGGCCTAGTGCCGGTGACAGGAAATGCCCCAAAACACAACGTGGACAAATCACATTTTCCCAAAGAAAACAAATCAGTTTTTTGCAAAGTTCCTAGCTGTGGCCTTTGGCCTCTAACTCAGCCGGCACGTAGGGAAACCTACCAAACCTATACAGTTTTAAAAAGTAGACATCTAGGGGAATTCAGAATGGGGTGACTTGTGGGGCTCTCACCAGGTTCTGGTACCCATAATCCTTTGCAAACCTCAACATTTGACAAGAAACACTTTTTCCTCACATTTCGGTGATGGAAAGCTCTGGAATCTGAGAGGAGCCACAAATTTCCTTCCACCCAGCATTCCCCCAAGTCTACCTATAAAAATGGTACTTCACTTGTGTGGGTAGGCCTAGTGCCCGTGTCAGGAATAGATCACACAGCGGTCAATGTTGGTCCTAACATGAGGGTCAAGTAGATTGCAGTGGCATAGAGTTCAGTGGCGTAAAGTGCAAGGACGTAAAGTGCAGTGGCATAGAGTAGATTGTTTCAGAGTAGAGTGAACTGACATAAAGTGGAGTGGTGCAGGGTAGAGTGCATTGAGTGGAGTTCTGCATGGTAGAGTGCACAGGTGAAGCAGTATCACAGATGGCAGTGGTATAGAGTGGTGTAGAGTGCAGTGGCGTGGAGTACATTGGTACAGAATAGATTAGAATCGCATGATATAGAGTGTAGAGGCGTAGTGTGCATTTGTGAAGAGCTGAGTGGTGCAGAGTAGTGTTCAGTGGTGAAGAGTACAGCGCTGTAGGGTAAAGTGAAGTATGCATGATGTGACATTAAAATTTGGAGTAACCCTATCAGAGTAAATGTCTGTCTCTTTTGCTTCAGTTAAGTGAACAGGACCACAATATTGGGTAAGACAGACTGAAAAAAGATCTTCCTGTAATACGCTTGCAGAAGAGTTTGTGAAACTGACTGCATACTTTTCAATTCACACACATTAAATGCTGGGTGGAAGGAAATTTGTGGCTCCTCTCAGATTCCAGAACTTTCCATCACCGAAATGTGAGAAAAAAGTGTTTCTTGTCAAATTTTGAGGTTTGCAAATGATTATGGCTAACAAAACCTGGTGAGAGCCCCACCAACCTTTAGCCATGCTCAACTGCAGCCACTCTGGTGTACAAACTGGCTAAAACATATTGGAAAAGCAATAGCTCTGGCATGGGCCAGACTTGTTGGCTTTGCCATTGCTTGTTGGTTTTCTTCTTATGCCTCTCATTCTCTTCTCATTCTTTTATCCCATCGCCATAGAAACACGATTGGCTAGACCTAGAGGTTTTTACATCAATGAGGCCTGACCTCTGGGTGCCACTAGCAGTGTAATGATCTGAATACCTGCGCGACCTGGGTCTTTACCACTAGCTCACCCAATTGTAGTGTGTGAACATGGAGCTGCTGTGCGCTCTTGCTTGTTTTTAGCCTGCTAGCCCTGGAGGGAATGAGGGAATGAGGGAATGAGGCAGGGTTTGTTGCCAATACTGAGTTTAGATATTATAAAACCACAGAGCATGTTATGGGAATTACAAAGCCTGAAGCACTGTTAGAGCCCATCTCTCGCCTACAATGGTATGTTTTTGAAATTTGGAGTTCTCTTCCACCCTGTGCCCAGCAGCTCAACGTGAGAGTCGAAGTGGTGTAGGAAAATAAGAAAAAGAAAAAACGTGACTGCAATTTAAGCAGAAGAGGTGCCAATAAGGGTTGACATCCGTGCTTAATTGGCAACAAAATATAATTTCAGAGTCCTAGTCTTTATTATGTAGTCCACCTCTAATGCCATCAAATGCCGCAGCTTCGTGAACACTAAGGCAGCCTCATCTTAATGTTACCTCAGGCCTGTTACACTTTAAACTTCCCATCTTTTTATATCACGTTGTTCTTTTTCGTCCCTATTTTCTTCCTTTGTCATGTTTTTTTTCTTCTTCTGCCTTCTTCTTTTTCCGGAATCAATAATTCTTTTATACTGGGCCTCATTACAAGACCCTTCTGCCGCTGCTGCATCATTTTTCTTTTACGCAGTGCTAGCAGTGCACTACACTGTTCCATATTTACAAACTGATGCATTGGCCCAAATGGGTCAGTTTGTAAAGCACTGCGTCACATTATACCTACGCCAGGTATTATGTATGCAGGGTAGGAGTTCCCACAGAAAAAGCCAAGTAGAAGTGACACAGTGAAATTTACAACTTTTCACTATGTCACTCTATGACTTCAATGTGTCAAACTTTTACCACCTGCTCAGGCTAGGCATAACATTGCTGCAGGGTTTTTCCCAATAGGACTCTCCTCACATTGCTGGAGGTGCATTAGTTTAACAACACAACTCCAGCAATGCGCCACTTTAGCACTTTAGCACCAACAGATGTGTTAAAATTTCTGTCGCATCTTTAAATACATAGCATCCATGGCATCGTTAGGGGATGTGCGGCAGGTGCAAGAAATCTGACGCATCGATGATGACTCATCAGTTTCTGTTAAATTAGTCCTTCTGTATCCGAAAAGCATGTGGCAGTTAGCTGTTCTTTCTCTGTGTTGTGTGCCTGCCGCATAGACATGGCGCTTGTCCATGTTTGATGCTGTCACTGTTCCACATGAAACATTCTTCTTCGCGCCATTCCATTTCTTTCATGATAACGTATCTCTACCACTTTAGAGTGAACCCACAGCTGCGGCAGTATAGCTCTTAAATTCTCTTTACAAAGAGGTAAAAGACTTTGGCCCACATTATAATATTGGCGGTAAGTGCCGCCTACCGCCACGGCGACAGCTGCCAAAAGACCGTCGCCGGGGCTAACATCCGTCCGCCATAATATGACTGCCACAAGAAGGGCGGGAATCCGGCTGTGGCCATGCTGGTGGACGGTGTTAAGGTGGCACTGCTACCACCAAGCAGTGCCAAGCCAGTAGACCGCTGCAAGCTGTATTATGACAAATAATCCTGGCGGTGTTCTGGTGGTGGTCGCTTCTGGCGGTAGCAGCGTCCCATCCCCTGCCAGAAGACCCCCATGGATGCAGGTAAGTCGGGTTTCCACAGGGGAGGGGGGTGTTGTTTGTGTGTGTTGGGGTGTGCACATGAGTGTGTGAATGTGTGCGTGAATCTGAATGAGTGTGTAGTGTTGTTTGCATGTGTGTGCATGTGTGAATGAATGGAAATGTGAATGTATGCCTGTGGGTCAGTTTGAATGTGTATAGAGATGTGTGTGTGAATGAATGGATGCATGCGTGTATGAATGCATGTATGCCTGTGTGAGTAAGTGTGTGAATGTGTGGTGTGTGCCTGCGAGTGTGCGTGTATGGGGGAGGGTTGGAAGGGAGGATTGGTCTCCTACCAGTGACAGGGAAGGAGTTCCCTGTCACTGGTAAGGCCTACCGCCATGGTTTACGCCACGAAAACCATGGCGGTAGGAAGGGTCATAATTCCGCCAGCGGGACAGTAGCAGCCGCTGGGTTGGAGATTGTTATCTCCGGCCCGGCAGTTGCTACCGCCATGGTGGTCAGTGTGGTACATTGGCGGGTTCCAATGTCATAATGTGGCGGTATATACCGCCAGCCTGTTGGCGGTACTACCACCACATTTACACCAACCGCCGGGGTAATAATGACCTCCTTTCTTTTTTCCTGACACTGGTAAATGTGCCCTGCTTTGAAAAAATTCCCTGAAGTCCAGATGCCATTGATTCGTCAGGCTCTCAGCTCTCTGACATTCGCAAACCCACTCATCTCGAACTGCAACATCTTTTACAAGTTTTATGGAAAGCACGGATTGGTTGTTAGCAGCCATTTCGTGTTTTGCATGCACTTCTGATTTTCAGAGTTGTCATCTAAAATTGAGCCCGTCTGCTATAGTGTATTCATCCACTCCAAAGTACATTAACACGATGTAGAATATTTTCACTGTGATATATCATTCCAATAGAATATTTTCACTGTGTGAAGTATTTATCTCCTATTTGAATTTTCAACTTGGAAATTAGACATAACATACAGAACCTTCTGTGTAGTTCCTTACCCTAATACATTTAATGATGTTAGATCAGCCGAAATCTGTCATGGGAAATTTGTGGTGGGGCAGTGTTTACTGCAAAGCCTGTAATTGGAACCCACCTGTAGCCTATTTTTGCGAAGAGTACAGAATTCTTTGTCTGAAATACACAACAAACTACGCTATTCCCCATATTGAAGGGCAAAACCTGTGACTGAAGGTAATTATCAGACCAGATGAATTATGAAGACTGGGGCAGGGCTTTAGGTTGGCCAACTCACTCCGGGTCTCAGTCCCAGTAGTAATTAATAGCGAGTATTGAACTGGCTCCTATCTGGCTCCATATACATGTCCTTAATTTTGCAGGCAGAAACACATCGATTTCTGACCAAAGTATGTAGAAAGCATTAAAGTAATCTATGTCAGTGATTTAATTCCTGTTTATGTTTCACATGTTTTACTTAATCTTGCATTATTTACTTAATCTTGCATTCCCTAATAGAGTTCCCTGTGTTCAGGTCTATGTACCCGATTACGACATTGGTTGTCGGAGGACTGCCAATCCTGCGGTGACAGTCAGATGGGCGCAACCTGCCACATTACGAGGTTGGCGGACAGACCCGTCAAACTACTGCTGTCCCTGTCAGGATCATCTATCTCTACCGGCTGATGGCCGGTGCAGGTTGTAATCAGCCAGGGCGGTGCTGAACACAGCACCACTCAGCTGATTACAAGGTCAACCAATCCTTGGTCTCTTGTCAGAGTGCACGGAGCAGTGGTCACATATTCCAATTGCATTTATGATTCTGTGCAAATGTGTGTGAAGGAGGTGCACAGTTGTCAAAACATTCACAAGGCAAAAGTAAACCAGTGAGTGGGTGTGCTGTGTGTATTGTGGATGATGAAATCAGTGCTTAATTTCTAATAGAATGAGGGCCAGTGTCCCAACCTCTGTTCAGTAGTAAGTGGCCAGTGCAATTGAATGACAGTGCGCCCATTATGAGGCCCGTATAGTCTTGCATCCACCTCATGCCTCTTTGATGCACAACTGAACCGTCACTGCCCCAATATCATACTCATGCAGTTTCCACAGTTCAATTTGGGTGAAACTTCTTAAAATACTTTGAAGAAGATGTAAATTGTCATCTTTTTAATGTCCTAGGCACTGGACTGACCACTCTTGCATTTGCCCTGTGGGCTGCATGGGAGGGTTGCTTTCAGAGCTGGCTTGACTACAATGACCCAAACATGAATGGCACCACGGTCCAGTAATAGCAGCAGCCTCTTGCAGTGAGGGGCTGTTTGGATGATTTTTATCCTTTAAATTTCTAGTCTTACCCTGAGCAAAATACAAGTAATAAATGAATAGTTGTGTGTTTAAGTATGTATCTAGTCCTAAAAGTTGATTGAAAAACAAATTTTAGAGTGTGTGCAAATTCTGTTTCTGCTCTATCACTGCAAACTAATCACAGCATTTTCTACTGCATTCTGTCTCTTGATTCTCCACTCACCATTGCAATTTTGAAATATTTTCTAATTACCATCCTTGTCCTGAATATTCCAATATACCCTTGCCAGTAGCAATGCAGGAACCTTCAGATTCATCTGGTGGTATCATTGCAGCATTTAGAGTTCAATATTGGGTTTTGTTTTATAAAATATTATTTGGGGCACAGTTCCTAACTCTAACATTATTACATTTGTTGATGATACCTGCCAAGTTTCCCAGATCCATGCGTGAAGTGCTGATCCAGTCCAGGTTTTTCCTTTGAAAGCTGGGACTTGTAGTGTAATAAACATAACTACAAGTCCCAGAATTCTAAGAAAAACCTGGAATGGAGCAGTACATCATGCATGGACCTTGGAAACTTGGCATGGCTGGTTGTACTATGATGTATAAAGGCACCTCATTGGTACTTTGTCCAGAATGCAGGACTGGGTCATATGGTTCCCTCAGTGGATGACTGCGCCACATGGGGGGACAGTCATCCCTGTGATTTATACTACCACACATGATACCCTGAGACCTGCCAATTTACCGGCAGTATTAAAACAAAATCAGAACGAACACAGGCTGCTCCAACCCTAGATTTGGGGATAAAATTAATGCGTAACTTTGATGCAGTCGCCTCAATAATACTCAGTAACATTAAAGGGGAAGCGGTAGCATTGGCCATACGCCAGAGGCTCTGAGAAATTCTACATTTGGAACATGAGGAACAGCTACCGAAAATAATTTTCAATACCTATACCAGTATAGGACAGGATAGGGAGCAAAGCTGAAAAAGCCTGAAATACATGGTACCACCCCCAAGGGAGCTACCAAAAGAACACAGGAGGGTTCTAAAAAGTGCTGGGATAAACAAAAGCAAATTAAAGACATGAAGTCAGAGAGCAAATTCTCCACGCTCGGAGACCTCTGAATGGAGATATGGGCCCTCCTTATGAACACAGTGGTCGAAACCGCCGTGTTCATGCTGGCGGTCGAACCACTGACCGCCAGCGTCCCTGGCCGTATAATAAACATTCCTGGGGGGCCGGTGGGCGGAAACATTGTTTCCGCCCGCCGGCCCACAGGAATGCCTGGCAGGGACATTGACAGTGGCTCCACATGGAGCTGCTGCCAATGCCTCTGTGCGGCGGGTGCACAGAGTAGTGCAGGGGCCCCTAGGGGTGGCCCGGTGCACCCCTTCCGCCAGCCTTTCCCCGCCAGGGAAAGGCTGGAGGCTGAGGAATCATTATCCGAGGGGCAGCACCGCTGCCCTGTCGGATAAAGATTTAGCCCGTGACAGGCTGCCTGACGGAGGCAGCCTGGCGGTGAGTGAGGGCTGCCGATGGCGGCCCTCATTGTGTTCTTTATGTGGAGGTGTAGCCCGCCATGCCAGCTGGCGGGTTTTCCCGCCACCGCCGGCATGGCAGGCCACACCGCCAAGTTCATGTTGACCACCATAATCTCAGAAATAGAAAAAATATAAAAGCTCCTGACAGATATACTGATTCAGGTCCCTCTTGTCCCTTTCAGGTAGCACCAGATAGATGTAGCGAGAGAGTGTGCCCATCAGAGCAACATCCTGACTACTTGAAACAGAAGAAAGACTCACCACAGTCTTCAGACAAAAAAGAAGACAAGTCCCCACAATAAAAGCCTCAGTTTAAAAATAAAAAAAAGTGGCAACATTGTCAATTAAAAATGCCAGTAAACTTGAGAACATTGGTAAAGAACAAGATGTGGGCTGTGACGCTGCTGGACACCGCGGCAGTAGTCACAGTATGTCACCAGAGTCTGAAAGATCATCTGGATGCCACAACAACTAGCAACTTTACTGCAGTTGAGATTGCGGACGGGTGCGTTCTCCCACCCGACAGGGTTTACGATTTAGATATCCAAATTGATGGAGACATAGAGTGTACCGTTAGTGTGATATTCTGGAATGAACGTAGTTGTGATATCCTATTTCCCGGAAGAGACTAGCCACCAGAGCACGTCGTAAGCATACACACGGGGAAGATGTAATTTTGCCTTCTTTCTCTGATCTTGTTCCAGAAGCAGTAAAAAAAGCCTACTCTGTCAACTGGGCTTCAGCGCAGGCATCTGCACGACACCGCAACCATGTAGGTTGGGATAAGGATTCTCCTTACAATGTAATTCCTGTTAGGTCTACACCCCAGCCTCAGCCCCAATATCCTGTCAAACAAAAAGCCAAAGCACCGGTGAGGGAGATCCTCACTCAGCTCGAGTACTAGGGTGTAATTGAACCCTTTGTCTGTACAATGAATACCCCATTATTCCCCATCACAAAACCTGACCATTCATATAGAATAGTCTTAGATTACAGACACTTAAACTGTCATATGCAATACAAACTACACACTAATTAACAACATAGTGCATAAAAAGTAGAAAACAACCTTGGATATGTCCAATGTTTTTTTCTGGCAAAACTTGGCACACGAAAGTCGGGACCTGAGTGCATTCTCATTTGGCTCACAAAAACACTTCTGTTGTTTGCCCCAAGGCTACAATAATAGCCCAGGGCTCTTCTCAGCCATGTAACATCAATATTGCATGATATTGATCCCAAGGCGTTGTCCTATGTGGATGATCTCTAGCTCACAGATGACGTCCTCAACATTCATCTTTCCAGGGTTGATCGATCATCTTAGGATTTACAGTCCTTGGTTACAACTGTAATTTTAGGAAAAATAAAATAGCCTTTCTCAGTATATTGTTCCTGGGATACAAGCTATCAAGCGAGGTCAAGAGCCTGGCCCCGTCCGTTTTAGAAAAATTTGCTCAACTCCAGCCACCAAATACTATTAAGAAACTTCATTCTTTACTTGGTTTCTTAAATTTTGGCTGAACTTACTTTCCCGACAACGCAGAACTCATCAAGCCACTTTCTTCTAGCAGGCACTAGACAGTTGAACATACATGCATCCTTAGAGGATTGCAACAGGACATGCTAGAAGCAAAACACTTACACACCTGTGACAACAAAACAAATGTGGTCATCAGAATAATTGCTGGTGCCGCTAGGTTCACTTATGTCACCTTTATTGAATGCGATATGGTGCCCATAGCATATAAATCAAATGTATATTCCAATGCAGACTTTGCACCCGCAGAAAAAATTCTAACTGCAGTACAGGTGGCTGACATCAAGGAGAGGCCACCTGCCCAGGGGAAACGCATTACTGTCATGACCCTGGTTCCAGCTGTAGAGTCCGTCTCCAAAGCTAGCATTCCTAACACAAAAGCATTTCATACATGTTGGATTCAGTGGGCAACCTCCCTGACTGCCATCTATGTTGATTACATCTTTGATCCTAAACTTCAAACACAAGAATTTCTCTAATACGAACAGGAATAACCCGGAACTTTAGACATCTTGTCGCTTGACAGATACCATACTGTCATTTACATTGATGGTTCAGCGCAACCAGCTGTAGGTGCTAATCATCAGTGCTCAGCCACTTGCGCAGCCGTAAGCGGGGTGATGAAGGATGGTACATTCCACCCTCACAATGCCTACACGCAGACCCTGTGGTACTGCACAGCTCAGCTGGCTGAACTTAAAGCCCTTATCCTAGAGCTAGAACATATGGATCCAGGACAACTCATATTGATTGTCTGTGATTCATACTACTGTGTTCAGTCCTGCAATGATTATCTTAATCATTGGTGATTGAATGGATTCAGAGACTCAAAGGGGAACGCCATGAAACACAGACCTCTGTGGGGGAGAGTGGCTGATCTTAAGGATAAACTACCGAATACTCATGTAGTCCATACACTGGTCCACCAATGTTTAGGATTAAACATTATTGGCAACATTTTGGCTGATGAAGCAGCCAAATCCACAGTAGCTAAATCTGCTGTTCCTGCAGTGACTCGTTCTCAGATAAGATTAGATAATTAAATTCTGGCTGCGGTGAAAGCTTCAGCTGAATGAAAGCCTCTAACAAAAGCATACCCTACAAAGTACCCATACAACTCCAGTGTACAGAATGTTGCCTATGCACCATTTCCTGGGGTGAGAGACTGAGTAATCCCCAATTTAGAGCAGAGATTAGATCTAATCAAAGCAACGCATGAGGGTGTAGCCTCTGCACATGCTGTTGTTGTGGCCACAATAACACTCTTACAGAAACACTTCTAGTGGCTAGATCTATACAAACAGACCAGGCAATACGTTTTTTGCTGTGACATTATGCAAGCTGATAAAGGGCTCAAACATCAAATGCCCTCCTCAGATATCCCTCTCACTGTCCAACAGGCCACTGCAATGTATGTTCCTGGAACATCGTGGTCCTCTTCAACCTGATGGGGCATACAAATACATCTTAGTCGCTAAGGATTCTTGTTATAGATTCCTGTGGGTATGGCCACAGTGGTCAGCTGACGCTCAAACTATTATAAAAGACTTGCTGATCTTTATCGGTACAAACGCGGCTGCAGCAGTCCATTCGAACCCAGGCCCTGTCTTTGCCTCTAAGGCATTCAGGGACACCATGAAGACAATGGGTGTTGAACTCCATTGCTCCTCACCCTACCATACCAATGGAAATTTGGTTGTGGAGAGGATAAATTGAGATCTAATGAAGTCCTTAACAGCTAGAGTAATAGGTTCTGGCCGCAGCTGGCTTCATCACCTATATGGGGTCCAGAGAGATCATTCTCGCACCTCGCCATCAAAACGTGGAACACTCTTCCCACCCACCTACGCCAGACCAAAGACCTCCTTAACTTCAGGAAACTTCTCAAGACCTAGCTGTTCGAGCAATAGCAGCGCCTCCCCTGCCCTTCTCCCCTCCCCCCTCCTCAGCGCCTTGAGACCCTCACGGGTGAGTAGTGCGCTTTACAAATTCCTGATTGATTGATTGATTGAATATTCTACCAAGAAGGTCCTTGGGAGGACACACTCCGATTAAGGGTCTTTTTGGGATACCTATATATGTACCAGATCTAGATGGCCCTGGATTGGTGGCAGCAGATACACCTTTAGACATAAATGAATGTCTCACTGTCTTACAGGAGCTTCAGCAATTTTGTGATGATAATTTATCCGTCAGTGCTGCCACTTTAGGAATAAGGGATTTGCCAACAACTTCTACTGGCTGGATTCCTAAAGTTGGGGATCTGGTTCATGAGAAGATTGCTGTGAAGAAGGAATTTGGCCAATCCTACAGAGCACTGGTCTAAGTCTTGGGAATACAAAGTATCAGAATTGTCATCTTACCACCACTGCCTGGTTCCTAAGCAAACAGTTTTGTCTCCATTGACAACACTAAACTATAACATGTGGCCAATCCTGCACAGTGTACCCAGAGGTCCTTTGAGTAGTGTCCGGTCTCCTCTCACTACCCAACAGGACATAACTCTTCAAAGAAGAAATAACAACTCTTATGACTACAACAGCATGTACAACGATACTACAAATGCCTCCTCAAGCGTGGGGAGGACGGAAAATGAGCTTTTGCTGATTCCTGTTACCACTTCAACTACTACACCTGTCAAAGATGTGGCTGTCTTCCATTTCAACTCAACTTAAACAGCATCTACTATGACCCTCCACGCGAAGTGGATCCATTCACCAGTAATGCACTGGCTCCTGCATTTGCAGAGACTGCTTCTGGTTATTTCATCAACCTTGATGACTTTTCCTCAACTTCATCCGCACCTGCAAGTTAAACTGTTTCAAAGACACGTAAGCTGTACTTATGGCTTAAAAATAACTATTTAATTTATCCATGAAATTATCTGTGGATATTTCTGACATTGCTTGCCTTCCTATTATGGATTGGTTTTGTGACTCTTTCTCCTTATAAATGGTCATTATTTTCCTGAACGCTCTTCTGTCGAGCCAGTGGATGAAGTCCTAACTCCATATCTTTCCTCACGTAAGGTCCGAAGAACTTGTCCCTTGTGAACATATCAGCAGTACCAATTCCTGCTGGAATTGTGTGGGACAAAGTTCCATTTGATATATACTGGCATACTGAGGTCATTCAAATTCCATATGTTTTCAAAATTTCAATGACTGATGTAATTACACCTGGTATTGTTTCTGATGAATGGGATGTTCAAACAGTTGATTCCATGCTTGCTGAATTGAAGGATTATACTGTATTTGAAAGTGAAGATGTGTGCACTAACACAAAGAAGTATGGGGAAATGTTCTGTTATAATAACTGGGGGCATTACTACCTGAACTGTGCAACTAGGCACAGATCAGTATCTAATTACACACAGTGGGAACACTGGTCAACTCTGCCTGTGGGGAGCCAAAAGCATTATTCAGATAAATTCACATATTTTTCTGGCATGACATCAAGAACACCACTGAATCATACTATTTCAAGTTACCATCTTCTACAATTAGGAAGATTTTGCTAACAAACTCTAAAATTATCTATTCAGATTCCTTTGTTTCCAGACTTGCAGTTAAAGGATACAAATACTGGAAGAACACTACTGCTGTAAAGAGTGTAAGGGAAACACAAGATTGGCAAATTCAGTGTAGGGAAGCTTTATTTAGAGTGTGCCTTATTCCTGTCCAAATGATCCTTTTGAATGACACAATACAACAGACATCTTGTCTAGAGTTAGCAAAAAAGTAAATGAAAGTAAATGAATGCTGCCAGTACCCTATGCCATCGAGGGCAGAACCCCAGAAAAATTATTCCGGCCCTGTATGTTTACCAGCCCCGCCTATTCACGAGCACCAAAACTATAGATTGACTCCTGCCCAGAACCCAACCCAAAAACCTCTGAATTCAGAAGTATTACAGGACTCTATAAAATTACAGTCTCAGTGGGGTACAAATAAACGGGAAGGCTTAGTGGGCCATGAGTTTACAAGAAATCAAATAGCCTGCCTGAGGATTCTGCTGGCATGTGCCCCCTATATTTTAATCCTCGAAAATGCCCCTGTATTAGAAAATACTCATCACGAGTCCTATGTGTCACTGTTAAATAAAGTGACACACTGGATAGGAAAACATTCGGGAGGGCGGGCAGATTTCTATAGGGAGAAGGGTCCCCTGGATTGGCTCATCCCCTAAAACATCACCCGTGGATTGTATTATAATAAATTTTAGGAGTCCCTGGACCGCCAAGGCTTTGTATTACCATCTTTCGACTATGAGGCCATCTGCAGGGCCTATAAGAGCGCAACGTTTGACCCAATTTATATTCCCGAAATTAAATCCACGCTATCCTGATTCATCTCGTTATGGGAATCAGAACTTCAGCAATCCTGGTCCCTCTAACTCCCTTGACACTGTCTTGACATTGTCTAACAGGTATGAGCTTTTGGCTTCACTGGAGCAGATATATTGACCATCAGTAATTGAGCCTTTATCGCAAGGCCCTTTGGAGACAAATATACTGTCACAGTCCCTCTCACAATCTAAGGGAGCCTCCGATATATATGACACACAGGGTACGACAACCCTAGGGATTATTTCCTGGAGCGTTGCAGGTTTAAAATCAAAAATTGGAAACCCTGACTGGATAAAATTGGTGACAGCAAATCTTTTTATCTGCTGCCAGGAGACCTGGCTCATAGAATCCCCGCATATTAATGGTTACACCACATACAGTGTTCCTGCAACTAAGGCCTCCGCAGGTAGAGCTAAGGGCCGTTTGGTTACTTTTCTATCCGTAGAGGCCGGAGGGATGGAAGCACGTGTCGTGGGCACATCTCCTTTCTTTCTGGCTTTATTTTTGAAATTAGTAGAGCCATTTGATATACTACTGATCAATTATTATAATAATACCTTTGACAATTCTGACATAAGTGTGGTTAGTAGTTTGGAGACGTTAATACATAAGGTAACAACTATTAGCAAAAAGGACCTAAGAATAGTCTGGTCTGGTGATTTTAATGCCCACCTGTGCGAGCCAGAGTTCTTGGATTGCTGTGGACTTCTGGACGAAAATGACAACCCCATTCAACATTTTAAACACTCCCCATATGGGAATGCTCTTAATTCTTTGATAACAGCAAACTCTCGGTTTCTCCCCATACCAGTTATTAGAGGGATACCAACATTTGTAAGGGGGGATACTCATACTATTATTGTTTACATTATTTATTCTAGAGAATTATCCTCTATTGCAGGACAATTCAGGTTGACCCCGACCTGTATTAGTGACCATAACCCCCTATCTATTGTGATTAATTTGGACCTGACGAGCAATTCAAGAAGAGGGAAGCGACACCCTGCTATGAAGCTCTCATCCCAAAAAGGACTCACAACTAAATGGGGAAAGATAAACAGTAATATCTTTTTTAAGGACTTATTCCTGAATAAATGGTCAGATGTTATGACGTCCTTGGATGAAGATAGGGCCCCCCATGAAATTGTCTGTGCATTTTCCTCTTGGACAAAGTGTATGGCGGAAAAATTACAGCCCTCTCGCATTAACAAAGTCAATGGCTCACGATGGTTTAACCACGCATGTACCACGTCCTTAACCTGTTCTGTGCCTTGGACGAGGTGACCTCGTCCAAGGCTACAGTTCCCGTGTGCCTTGGACGAGGTCACCTCGTCCAAGGCACTGGAACTTGGGGGAGAGCTAGCACGCCCCCCCTGTGCACCCCCTTCCCCCCCAAGGTGGGGATGGAAGGGGAAGACCTTCCCCTTCCACCCCCGACCCCCGCCCACCCCCACTGTGAAGTCAGCGCGCGAGCGCGCGCTGATTTGTCACAGGGGCCTCCCGCGATTGAAAGAGAAATGCTCAGCATTTCTCTTTCAATCACGTGGGGGAGGCCCGGAGGGGCTTCAAAGGGAAGGAAATGTATTTTCTTCCCTTTGAAGTCTCTCCCAGGGTTTAAAAAGCCGGATTGCTTGCAATCCGGCTTTTGAAACCCCACTAGACACCAGGGATTTTTTTTTCTTCCAGAAAGTGACAAAAGGGAGCGACCCCTTGGGCAAGGGTCGCTCCCAGGGGTGGGCATTTTTTTGGGAAGGCCTTCTCTGCCCCCCCTGGGGGCAGATCGGCCTATTATTAGGCCGATCTGCCCCCAGGGGGGGCAGAAACCTCTAGGCACCAGGGATCATTTTTTCTTTTTCTTTTTGTTATGTTTTTTTTTTAGGTGGGGAGCAACCACTTAGGCAAGGGTCGCTCCCCTAGGGGCAAATTATATTTAGGCCATTTCTGCCCCTCTTGGGGGCAGATTGGCCAATTTTGATGAGGCCAATCTGCTGCCAAGGGGGGCAGAAACCACTAGACACCAGGGAGTTTTTTTTCTTTACGTGAATTTCACGCAAGGGGAGCGACCCCTTAGGCAAATTTATTTTAGGCCATTTCTGCCCCCCCTGGGGGCAGAAACCTCTAGGTGCCTGGGCAATTTTTTTTTGTGTTTTTTTTTTTGTTTGTTTTTTTAGAGATGGGGAGCGACCCATTAGGCAAGGGTTGCTCCCCTGGGGGGCAAATTGTATTTAGACCATTTCTGCCCCCCTTGGGGGCAGATTGGCCGATTTTAGGTCAATCTGCCCCCAAGGGGGCAGAAACCACTAGGCACCGGGTATTTGTTTTTTGGTGCCAATGTCACGCAGGGGGAGCGACCCCGTAGGCAAGGGTCGCTCCGGGGGGGGGTGTTGGGGGTGGGGGGACAAATTTATTTTAGGCCATTTCTGCAGAAACCTCTAGGCGCCAGGGCAAAAAAAAAATTGTGTGTTTTTTTTTTGTTTGTTTGTTTTTTTAGAGATGGGGAGCGACCCATTAGGCAAGGATCGCTCCCCTGAGGGGCAAATTGTATTTAGACCATTTTATTTTAGTGCATTTCTGCCCCCCCCCGGGGCCGGCTGAGCTAGAGGCCAAAATCCACAGGTAGGCACTTTGCAAAAAACACTTCTGTTTTCTGTGAAAAAATATGTTGTGTCCACGTTGTGTTGTGGGCGATTTCCTTTCGTGGGTGCTAGGCCTACCCACAGAAGTGAGGTACCATTTTTATTGAGAGACTTAGGGGAAAGTTGGGTGGAAGGAAATTTGTGGCTCCTCTCAGATTCCAGAACTTTCTGTCACCAAAATGAGAGGAAAAAGTGTTTTTTTGGCCAAATTTTGATGTTTGCAAAGGATTCTGGGTAACATAACCTGGTCAGAGCCCCGCAAGTCACCCCATCTTGGATTCCCCTGGGTTTCTAGTTTTCAGAAATGTGCTGGTTTGCTAGGTTTCCCCAGGTGCCGGCTGATCTACAGGCCAAAATCCACAGGTAGGCACTGTTTTCTATGAAAAAATGTGATGTGTCCATGTTGTGTTTTGGGCCATTTCCTTTCATGGGCGCTAGTCCTACCCACACAAGTGAGGTATCATTTTTATCTTACCCAAATTTTGAGGTTTGCAAAGGATTCTGGGTAACAAAACCTGGTCAGAGCCCCACAAGTCACCCCCATCTTGGATTCCCCTAGGTCTCTAGTTTTAAAAAAATGCACAGGTTTGGTAGGTTTTCCTAGGTGCCGGCTGAGCTAGAGGCCAAAATCTACAGGTAGGCACTTTGCAAAAAACACCTCTGTTTTCTTTCAAACAATGGGATGTGTCCACGTTGCGTTTAGGGGCATTTCCTGTTGCGGGCGCTAGGCCTACCCACACAAGTGAGGTATCATTTTTATCGGGAGACTTTGGGGAACGCTGGGTGGAAGGAAATTTGTGCCTCAGCTCAGATACCAGAACTTTCTGCCACAGAAATGTGAGGAACATGTGTTTTTTTAACCAAATTTTGAGGTTTGCAAAGGATTCTGGGTAACAGAACTTGGTCAGAGCCCCACAAGTCACCCCCATCTTGGATTCCCCTAGGTCTCTAGTTTTAAAAAAATGCACAGGTTTGGTAGGTTTCCCTAGGTGCCGGCTGAGCTAGAGGCCAAAATCTACAGGTAGACACTTTGCAAAAAACACCTCTGTTTTCTTTCAAACAATGGGATGTGTCCACGTTGCGTTTAGGGGCATTTCCTGTTGCGGGCGCTAGGCCTACCCACACAAGTGAGGTATCATTTTTATCGGGAGACTTTGGGGAACGCTGGGTGGAAGGAAATTTGTGCCTCCTCTCAGATTCCAGAACTTTCTGTCACAGAAATGTGAGGAACATGTGTTTTTTTTAGCCAGATTTTGAGGTTTGCAAAGGATTCTGGGTAACAGAACCTGGTCAGAGCCCCACAAGTCACCCCCATCTTGGATTCCCCTAGGTCTCTAGTTTAAAAAAAATGCACAGATTTGGTAGGTTTCTCTAGGTGCCGGCTGAGCTAGAGGCCAAAATCTACAGGTAGGCACTTTGCAAAAAACACCTCTGTTTTCTTTTAAAAAAATGGGATGTGTCCACGTTGCGTTTTGGGCCGTTTCCTGTCGCGGGCGCTAGGTCTACCCACACAAGTGAGGTATCATTTTTATCGGGAGACTTGGGGGAACATAGATGAGCAAAACAAGTGTTATTGCCCCTTGTCTTTCTCTACATTTTTTCCTTCCAAATATAAGAGAGTGTGTAAAAAAGACATCTATTTGAGAAATGCCCTGTAATTCACATGCTAGTATGGTCACCCCGGAATTCAGAGATGTGCAAATAACCACTGCTCCTCAACACCTTATCTTGTGCCCTTTTTGGAAATACAAAGGTTTTCTTGATAGCTATTTTTTACTCTTTATATTTCAGCAAATGAATTGCTGTATACCCGGTATAGAATGAAAACGCACTGCAGGGTGAAACTCATTTATTGGCTCTGGGTACCTAGGGTTCTTGATGAACCTACAAGCCCTATATATCCCCACAACCAGAGGAGTCCAGCAGATATACTGCTTTCGAAAATCTGACATTGCAGGAAAAATTTACAGAGCAAAACGTAGAGAAAAATTTATTTATTTTTACCTCAATTTCAATATTTTTCTTTTTCAGTTGTTATTTTCTGTAGGAAACCCTTGTAGCATCTACACAAATGACCCCTTGCTGAATTCAGAATTGTTTATAACTTTCAGAAATGTTTAGGTTTCTGGGATCCAGCATTGGTTTCATGCCCATTTCTGTCACTGACTGGAAGGAGGCTGAAAGCACAAACATTTGTAAAAATGGGGTATGTTCCAGTAAAATGCCAAATTTGTGTTGAAAAATTGGGTTTTCTGATTCAAGTCTGCCTGTTCCTGATAGCTGGGAAGCTGGTGAGTTTAGCACACCAAACCCTTTGTTGATGCCATTTTCAGGGGAAAAACCACAAGCCTTCTTCTGCAGCCACTTTTTCCAATTTTTTTGAAAAAAACAAAATTTTCACTGTATTTTTTGGCTAATTTCTTGGCCTCCTTCAGGTGAACCCACGAAGTCTGGGTACCTCTAGAATTCCTAGGATGTTGGAAAAAAAGGACGCAAATTTGGCTTGGCTAGCTTATGTGGACAAAATGTTATGAGGGCCTAACCGCAAACTGCCCCAAATAGGCAAAAAAAGGCCTGGCACAGGAGGGGGAAAAGGCCTGGCAGCGAAGGGGTTAAGCAAGCTAAAGAAAATAACCAATGCTTCTCCCCACGATCAACAAGCAATTAAAATAGCTAGGAAAAATTACAAAGAAGCACTTGCCAAAAGGAAAGCTGAACTAAGTGAGTCTGCGTGGGAGGAATTGATGGAAGCAAGTAAAATGAAAGATACAACTGCATTTTGGCGTGTGGTTAACTCTTCATTGTTGAATGATAAATATGAGATGTCCATGGATACTGTTATTCCAGCCAAGATCTGGGTGGATTATTTCAAAAAAACTTTCGCCACAGAGACAAATGTTCAATCAGAAACATGAAACTGTCTGAAGCTTGCAGGAAATGATCAGCTAAGTCTGGCCTTTAGTAATATAAGCGTGGACGACGTCAAACAAGCCATTCAAGACTGTCCCTCTGAGAAAGCCCCTGGCCCAGACAGAATTCCTGCCGATCTATACAAAGCACTTCCAGATTTCTGGGGACCATTGCTTACCAATGTCCTGAAGTCGGCTGTGGCAGGCCCTTTAGTAGATTCCTGGAAAGAGGCGATCATCGTCCCGATTTTTAAGAAGGGAGACAGGGCAGACCCTTTGTGCTATCACCCAATCTCTTTATTGGATAGTTCAGTCAAAATTTTAGGGCGAGTGATCCTAAATAAGCTAGAAGAATGGGCGACTGAATCTCACTCCCTTTCAGAAATAGAATTTGGCTTTCGGCCGGGTGTGGGCACAGTAGAACAAACTTTTAACTTGACCCTTATAGTCCAGAAATATACCAAAATCAAAAGAGGCTGTATACATCTAGCATCCATGGATCTGTCCTGTGCCTTTCATACAGTTAATAGGGAGAAATTGTGGATGGTTATGCTGGATATGGGCGTGGATAAAGATATAGTTATCCTACTTAGTAAACTTCACGCCTGTACAGAGGCTCGGGTCCGTTATTCCCAGGAGGGAGGTATGACAGAGAAATTTCCTTCACTAAAGGGGGTTAGACAGGGTTGTGTTCTTGCCCCTTTTCTTTTTCTCCTGTATATAAAAGGGTTAGAGAAATTTCTTTGTGAATCAGGGAAGGATTCCCCAGTCATCAATAACTCTCCAATCCCCGTACTCTTGTATGCGGACGATGCAGTACTCTTCTCAAGGACAGCAAATGGCCTCCAGATTTTATTAAATGCTTTAAACACTTTTATGGGGAACCTCGGTCTTAAAATAAACCGAACAAAGTCATTTGTGATGAAGACCGGACCCAAATTAGCAAAAACGAAAAAAAATGTTTTAGATGGGCATGAGATACTCGAGGTCCCACATTTTACATATCTGGGGATCCCCATTGATGTAGATTTTAATTGGAAATTTTTAGTTAATATACGCTCAATTCAATTCCAAAAAGCCATTGAAGCAGTTTTTAGGTTTGCAAAAAGACTCCGACATAAACCTGTTAAGGAAATGATGACTGATTTTTCCTCTAAGTGTCTCTCTATTGCGACATTTGGAGCTGGGGTTTGGGGGCATGCAGAATGCACAGGACTTCAGATTATAGAAAATAATTTTTTAAGAAGGTTATTAGCAGTTCCCCAATCTACATCAGTAATGTTCTGTCACAAAGAAGTAGGTTTGAGATACATATCTAGCTATATAAAACTTCAACCTGTAATACTGTGGGTAAAAATTTGGACTAAGCCAGAAGCGTTTTTATGCAGAAAGGTGATACAGGACTGTCTCCTTTTGTCACGATTCCTGGATATACCCTGGCTTAGATATGTTTACCTCCCTCTCCTATCATTAGGACTAGGAGAATTTTTTCTTAAACCAGATACTCTAACAAGACAGGATATTAAGAAGGTTAAGGACATATTCTGGCAGAAAAACCAGGCTATGGAGTTAGCCTCTGGTGCAACGAGATTATGGACGAGGCATGAGACACAACAACTTCAACCAAAGCTCTATCTGACTATTATCAATCACGAGCGACAAATGTTTTTACTCACGGGGCTACGTTTAAATATCCTACACTCCCTGGTAGCATTTCCAGTATGTGGAACCTGGTTCAAGAACCTCCCTCCCTGTCGCTGTGATGGAAAGACATCTCAGAGTACATTACATTTTATGCTTTTTTGCACTTTATATGCTGCTCCGAGAAAAAAGTTTTTACGGCCGTTATTTCTGTCTAACAGTATTAGAACTAGCCACCTTGCTTATTCCCACTTACATAATCTGGGAAATATGGACATAATCCAGGCTGTGCTAAATTTTATATATGCTGCTCATGGTATTCGGAAAATGTATTATTAACGTTTTTTAGTAATTATCATGATTGAGAAATTTGTGTGTTTTATTTATTTGATGTCTTTTATGGTCTTTTTGTACAGAATAAAGTAATGAATGAATGAATGAATGCTGCCAGTATCCCCACACCAGCAAAATTCAACAATTGTCAGTCCTTCCTGAACGTCAAAGAGGAAGAATTAGATGTAAAGGTTCAGGCTGGTCCCTATAATGCTTCACTTTCCAGTCTCGGCTGATGGTTATTTGTGGCCAATAGACCAAATGGGTGTCAGGCACGTTTTGTTAATTCCTTAGGGGGTTTCAGGATTAGCTGGCCGGACCCTCACTTTGTCTCAGGTCAACACTCAGGTATAGTTATTACATACAGTGTGGGTAAACTGTGCCAAAAATGGTTGCAGACTAACACATTAGCAGCAGTTAAAGAATATCTTAATATGCTATCTGAAAGCCTCACTCTAAAAGATTCATCTATGCCAGTGCTTAATTTGTGCTTGTTGTTTCAGGTGCTGAGCACAGGCTCTCATTTTTGAGGGCCGGGGCTCATTTTTCTGCCTCAAGCATTTGCTGCGAGCAAAAGACACATAAGGGAAAGACGGAGGAAGGGAAAAACAAAAAAGCGCCACAAAGGGTGAAAGTAGAAAGCTGCAGAGTGAGCTGAAGGGGCAGGGAGTACCTTCACATGGATAGAAGAGGCCCGAGATGGCTTCAGGATTACGCTGCCTCAGTATTCCGTGTTTGCACATTTAATTGCAGCAGCCGCATGTTTAAGAGGAGGGCTTTGGGCACCAGCACCTTTTTATTTACAAATTAAGCACTGATCTATGCCATATACAATGAGATCTGGAAGCGTTCTCAAATTAAAGCAGCTGCGTTTTAAAGCCAGATAGATAAGGACAATTTAGAAAAGGCTTTAGCTTCTGTCAATAATGGCATGAATACTCTGTCCAAAAGAATTTACTCCCTTAATAACATAGGGGGTTATTCTAACTTTGGAGGAGGTGTTAATCCGTCCCAAAAGTGACGGAAAAGTGACGGATTTACCACCAGCCGTATTACGAGTCCATTATATCCTATGGAACTCGTAATACGGCTGGTGGTATATCCGTCACTTTACCGTCACTTTTGGGACGGATTAACACTCCTCCAAAGTTAGAATAACCCCCATAATGTCATCTGTGATAGACATCATACAGAACGACATGTCCTTTTTAGACCATGGACAAAGTAAACTGCGTTCCATTATGCAGGTAGGTTGTACACTACAGATCATTGAAAATAGCTGCATTCCATGCAAATACATTAACTGTAGTGACCTGTTTGCTACTTTTAATTTATCCAGGTAAAAGCGGACAATGGCTAAAAGGGAGGCAAGCTTCACCAAGCTTCATATAGAAAAATTAGAAAAGTTGCCTTTCATGGTTACAGAAAGTCCATCAGTAGAATTGCTCGTACATGGCATTATACATCTGCCAATTTCCTCCTTTCATTTTTTTCAGAATGCTTGAAACATCTTTCTGTGGGCAGATAAAAGTGGCTAGGCAATAGCTATATTGCCCTTTGAATCTAAATGTCTGAACTGCGAAGCAGAAGTCTTTGTCAGTGGAAGTGAATGTGAGACTACTGTTAGTCATTCAATGATTTGCAAACAGGTGTCCCTTCAAGGCCTTTGGAATGTGGGGGTCTCAAACTTGGCCTGTTTTCTGAAGGGTTACTGCTGTCCCTTTGATACATCCCGCATTTCATATACTTTAGAATGGAAGTTATGTGGTCCTGAACAAACAAAACGGTTGCAATATGAGACCAGGAATTGCCTGCGCAATTTCAGTCTCCAAAATTGTAACTAGTTGCAGACATGTTTTATTCCCCCCACACAAGAGATAGGAGTAGCAGAAATATGGCCTCACATTGATACTACTAATATAAATTATGACAAGCTGAGCAGACTAAAGGTGCTACCATTCCAGAAACAAATTGTGTTGACATCAGCTAGAGAGACGCATGCTCTCCAGATAGCAAGATCATCAGAAGAGATGCAATCACTATTAAATACCAACCTCGCCAAACTCTTTGGAGAGCTGGTATCCAGAATATTCAACGCTTCAAGCCCTACAGGAATTGTGCTCTTCTTTAAGGCTGTTGAGCCAGGATTCATGTCCATCTTCCAAACTATCTTCGGACTCATTCCTTCAGCCATCCATTCCCCTAATTTCAAATGTGTTTGGTGGCTTTCCTGTGAGTTTGGTATTGATCGGCGGGATACTACTGCTGTTGTTCCTGATATGCAGTGGTTGTGCCTTCCCAACTAAGTGGAGTGATGAAGCTACTACCACCAGCCAGCTGTGCCATGATTGCATGGTGCAGTTCTTTGGTGCTTCGTTGCTGGAGAAATTGGAGCATGATTGGTCACTGTCGTTCTGACCAGACTTATGGTGTGTGCAACCGGTCTTTCACTGCACCTGGTGCCTCTTCAAACATTTACCCTCAGTGTGCCTTGCTGTTCCGCTATTGCCTCCAGTGGACCAAGAACTACTGATTCTCCTGTGAGGGTTCATTCATTGTCCTGCCCCATGACAGTGAGGCTTAAATGTGAGGCCACTTTTGAGCCGCCCTTGGTACCCTATCTGGCTCCTTTAGGACCTTTGGATGGTGCTGCCCTCGCGGGTGATCCTGCTCCTGAGGTTGCTGCGCACTACTACTCTGTGGAATCCGTCTACCAATCCTGTCATCGATCTGACATCTGACAATGTGGTTTCTTTCCTGGATGCCCTTCCTTTTGATGGCTTTGCAGACATTCTTCAAGATCATGACTACTGTTAAATGAATTTGACCATTGTCTTATTCTAAAGTTTCAAAGTTTTGCCAACATTGCCTTTAACTTTCGCCTGCTGTGCTTGTCATGATTGACATGTTGTCTCTGTACATTTTAGCTATTTTTAACTAGTTATAATTAGGTTTTAGGTATATTTTAATATGATTTTAGTTTGTTTTAGTCCAGAGCATTTTAGCTTGGGTTCATTTACCGTCTTTGGCATCATCATTATGACATCATATTTGTCCCAGCAATGGGGAAGGTGCAGTGGATCCTATTTGGTTTTATTGGGAATCAGGAGATAGTTTAGCCTTCTGGCTTGCAGGCCTGTGCCCCATCTCCTAGTGACTTTTAACCTACTTAGCCTGCTCTGTTTTAGCACATTTATGTAATTATTTCTTCCAAAATGGCTGCTATTTTTATAGTTAGGAAGATGTTTTAATTTCACGTTATCAGTGCCACTCTGTGAAGGCGTCCCTATCAGCATCAGAGATTATTTATATACGTAGGTATTCACATCATGGACTTTCCCACTTACGTGTGACAGTAACATAATGTACCTTTTCAGGGAATTGTTTATACAACTGCCACCCCAAGCAGTCCTTGCTATCTATTATTTGGGAATATACCTGCACCAAGGGTCCTTCAAGATCTGTATAAATACATCTCATGCAGACAGGGATATCAGAGGGATTCCTACTAGATGACATAAACTCTATCTATGCTACACGTCACCTTGATACAGACCCAGCCTTCTTGTCCCCACGGAGTCTGATCTGGAGACCTCATTCCAAGGTAACAAGGGTTAGGGGGCTCATTGCAGCCCATGCATTTTACAGTAGATTGCAGTCTTGTTTATAAAACCTATTGAAAACCTTACTGCACCTCCTTCATTGCTTGTGTGTGACTGAGACTTGTTGCTCATGTGAGAAGAAGGTCATTTCCGTTTAACCACGATTCCCCTGAGATGTTGCACTCTTGAGTCCATGTGTAAAGGCTGCCACAAATCGCCTTTTACTATTTGAGTTTTTGGTGAGGTACTGCTTGTGAGCCGGGAGGGTTGGGCTGACAGTTGCGACGTGTTGTAGGATTGGCATAGTCGTCTACAAACAAAAGTGCTGCCATCCCTAAACCAGCAGCCTTGCATGGGGCAAGAGTCCAACTATGACAGCCTCAAGCGACACAAAGAAACCTGACAAATTTCCCTACCTTTTGTAACACCAGGCAGTTTGGAGCCCGAACCAGGGGAAGGGAAAGAGCTGACCAGAGCAAGTTTTGGGGGTAGGTCAGGAAATTCCTCCACACAAAGGCTGGTACCAGGTGTAAAAAGAGGACCTTCAGAACCACTTTTCAGAACACTCAAAGTCCTGTGGAAGATTCAGAAGAAGGATTGCCTTGCTGTTTAAGAAAGGAGGTTTGGCCCTGCTTGCTGTGATCCCAGGCTACCCAAACTGACTCCAAGGCCAGTTTACTGACCTACTGTATGAACTACAGGAACACCAACATGCTTCAAGAGGACACCCTGCAACTCCCAGCTAGCCAGTTGCGACTGGACCTGCCTGAGCCCTGCTGCTCGCCTCTGCAGGATCCCTAAGAGGTACCCCCCCAGGTTCTGGACCCGTGGATGGTGTTAGAAATTGGGTCTTTGGTTGGCAGTCAGGTTACCTCCTGTCCAAGCAAGGACCCTCACTCTAGTCAGGGTAAATCACACACAATCCAAATTATCCTGTGCCCACCCTCTCGTATCTTGGCACTGAGCAGTCAGGCTTAACTTAGAAGGCAATGTGTAAAGTATTTGTGCAATAAGTCATACAATAACACAATATAGCACCACAAAAATACACTACACAGTGTTTAGAAAAATATATAATATTTATCTGGATATTTGCAGGTCAAAACGATCAAAGATGCAAATGTAGAGATATCATTGAAAAGTCTTTTTAAAGCAAACAAAGGGGGTCATTTTGACCCTGGCGGTACGAGATCGCCAGGGCTAAAATGACGGAAGCACCGCCAAGAGGCAAAGATGCAATAAGTAAATGTAAAGATATCACTGAAAAGTGATATAAAGGGGGTCATTCCGACCCCGGCGGTCCTTGACCGCCGGGGCCGGGGTCGGTGGGAGCACCGCCAACAGGCTGGCGGTGCTCCTGAGGGCATTCTGACCGCGGCAGTATGGCCGCGGTCAGAACCGGAAAACCGGCGGTGTCCCGCCGGTTTTCCGCTGCCCTGAGGAATCCCCCATGGCGGCGCAGCTTGCTGCGCCGCCATGGGGGATTCCGACCCCCTCACCGCCAGGAACAGGATGGAGGTGAGGGGTGTCGTGGGGCCCCTGGGGGCCCCTGCAGTGCCCATGCCGTAAGAGGGCCCCACTTTGAATTTCAGTGTCTGCTTAGCAGACACTGAAATTCGCGACGGGTGCTACTGCACCCGTCGCACACCTTCCACTCTGCCGGCTCCATTCGGAGCCGGCTTCCTCGTGGAAGGGTGTTTCCCACTGGGCTGGCGGGCGGCCTTTTGGCGGTCGCCCGCAAGCCCAGTGGGAAACCCAGAATGACCGCCGCGGTCTTTTGACCGCGGGACGGTCTTCTGGCGGTCCCAGCCAGGCCGGCGGCTACCGCCGCCGGCCGGGGTCAGAATGACCCCCAAAGTGTCTTAAGTCTTTTTAAACCAAACAAAGTTTCTTTCAAACACAAAGTACCCGGTTTGCGTGAAAAGTCTCTGCAAAGAGCCGCCGAGGAGGAGAAGCGGGGAAACAAAAGGGGTGTGCGTCAATTTCTCCGGCCGGCTGTGCGTCGATTTTTGATACTTGGGGGGTTATTCTAACTTTGGAGGAGTGTTAATCCGTCCCAAAAGTGACGGTAAAGTGACGGATATACCACCAGCCGTATTACGAGTTCCATAGGATATAATGGACTCGTAATACGGCTGGTGGTAAATCCAGTCACTTTTCCGTCACTTTTGGGACGGATTAACACCTCCTCCAAAGTTAGAATAACCCCCTTGGTCTTGGATGCTATCCGGGTTTTGGGGTTTTCAGATGCCCCGGGGTCTGTGCGTGGAATCCTGGGCTTGTGGAGCGAAGTCACAAGCGTTCCATCGATACTGTGGGCGTTGCGTGGAAGCTTCTTCCGCTCAGCAGGTGCTGCGTCAATTTCCTCTCTGGAAGTTGGGCTGCATCATCCCAGGTCAGCTGTGCATCAATCCAGTGAGTTGTGCGTTGAAGTTCCGGTCCCAAATCAGGCGCTGCGTCAATCTTCTCCTTGCGAAGTCGCGCTGCGTTGTTCCGGTTCGGCGTGCAGTGAACTTCTCACCACAGGGCAGGCTGTGCGTCAGCTTTAGCAAGCTATGTGTCGAATTTTTGCCGCACAAGGAGTCCAGTTGCAAGAGAGAAGTCTTTTTGGTCCTGAGACTTCAGGGAACAGGAGGCAAGCTCTATCCAAGCACTAGGAGAGCACTCCTTCACTTCAGCCAGAGAGCAGCAAGGCAGCAGGGCAACAGCAAGGCAGCAGTCCTTCACAGAAAGCAGTCAGGTGAGTCGTTTGGGCAGCCAGGGAGTTCTTCTTGGCAGGATGCAGGTTCTGGTTCCAGTTATCTTATCCAGGAAGTGTCTGAGTTGGAAGGGGCAGAGGCCCTGTTTATATACCCAAATGTGGCTTTGAAGTGAGGGATACTTCAAAGAGCGGCTTAGAAGTGCACCAGATCCCCTTTCAGTTCAATTCTGTCTGCCAGGGTCCCAGTAGAGGGTGTGGCAGTCCTTTGTGTGAGAGCAGGCCCTCCACCCTCCCAGCCCAGGAAGACCCATTAAAACTGCAGATGTATGCAAGTGAGGCTGAGTATCCTCTGTTTGGGGTGTGTCTCAGTGAATGCACAAGGAGCTGTCAACTAAACCCAGCCAGACGTGGATTTTAAGGCACAGAAAGATTTAAGTGCAGAGAACTGCTCACTCTGTAAAAGTGGCATTTCTAAAATAGTAATATTAAATCCAACTTCACCAGTCAGCAGGATTTTATATCACCATTCCGGCCATACTAAGTATGACCTACCTACTCCTTTCAGATCAGCAGCTACCACTCAAACAATGTATGAGGGGAGCCCCAATGTTAGCCTATGAAGGGAGCAGGCCTCACAGCAGTGTAAAAACTAATTTGGGAGTTTTGCACTACAGGAACATGTAAACTACATAAGTACATGTCCTGCCTTTTGCCTACAAAGCACCCTGCCCTATGGGTTACCCAGGGCATACCTTGGGGGTTTCTTATATGTAGAAAAAGGGGAGTTTTAGGGTTGGCAAGTACTTTTAAATGCCAAGTCGAATTGGCAGTGTAACTGCACACACAGGCCTTGCAATGGCAGGCCTGAGACAAGGTTAAGGGGCTACTTAAATGGGTGGCACAATCAGTGCTGCAGGCCCACTAGTAGCATTTAATCTACAGGCCCTGGGCACATGTAGTGCACATTACTAGGGACCTATAAGTAAATTAATTAGTCCAATGGGGTATGATCCAATGTTACCATGTTTAAAGGGAGAGAGCATATGCACTTTAGCATTTGTTAGCATTGGTAAAGTGCGCAGAGTCTAAAAACCAGCAAAAACAGTGTCCAAAAAGTGGAGGGAGGCAGGCAAAAAGTTAGGGGTGACCAACCTAAGTCTGTCCTGTCTAACATGTGTCCCCTCCAGCTGAAAGTGAGGAGAGCTACCCAACCTCCTGGGAGCTCTCATCCCTAAGGCGGAAGTATCCGTAGAGACCATCAGCTTTGGCGTGGTCAATCCCCGGGCGATGCTCCACCGTAAAGTCCATCCCCTGTAGGAAATGGACCACCTCAAGAGTTTTGGATTCACACCCCTCATCTGCATGAGCCATCTGAGGGGCCTGTTGTCTGTCTGAACCCAGAAGTGAGTCCCAAACAGGTATGGTCTTAACTTCTTCAGTGCACAGACCACAGCAAATGCTTCTCTCTCAATAGCGCTCCACCTCTGTTCCCGTGGTAATAGCCTTCTGCTAATAAAGGGTACTGGTTGGTCTGAGCCCTCCTCATTTAGCTGTGCTAGAACAGCCCCTATGCCATTCTCTGAACCATCTGTCTGCCCAATAAATTCCTGGGAGTAGTTAGGGGCCTTGAATACAGGGGTCGTGCATATGGCTTCCTTCAGAGAATCAAGGGCTTTCTGACACGCCTCTGTCCAATTCACCAACCTAGGTTGTTTCTTGGAAGTGAGTTCTGTCAAAGGTGATACAATGGTACCATAGCCCTTGACGAATCTGCCAGGCCTTGATAGTTTCGATCTTGGCCTGGAGTGGCTGCACCTTGCCACCACCTACTAGGTGTCCCAAGTACACCACAGAACCCTGCCCAATCTGGCACTTACTAGCCTTGATGGTCAGGCCTGCCTGTTGCAGAGCCTGAAGCACTTCCTTGAAGTGGAGCAAGTGTTCCTCCCAGCTGGAACTGTAGACAGCTATGTCGTCTAGGTATGCTGCGCAGTAGGCATCCTTGCCAGCTAGGACCCCGTTGACCGTCGTTGGAAGGTAGCAAGGGCATTTTTCAACCCAATTGGCATCACCCGGAACTGGTAATGGCCATCAGGTGTGGAAAATGCAGATCTCTCTTTGGCCCCCTCAGTCAGGGCGATCTGACAGTACCCTGATGAAAGATCAAAAGTACTCAGGAACTTGGCAGCGCCTAGCCTGTCAACAAGCTCATCAGCTCGGGGGATGGGGTGAGCATCAGTCCGTGTGACTGAGTTGAGACCCCAGTAGTCCACGCAGAACCTGAGTTCTGGATTCGCACCGGGGCAGCAGCCTTAGGAACCAGCACCACAGGGCTGGCCCAGAGACTACTGGATTTCTCAATAACCCCTAAAGTCAACATCTTGGAGACCTCCTCCTTGATGCTGGCCTTCACCTTATCCGATAACCTATAAATTTTGTTCACAGAGGGACCATCACCTCTGTCAATGTCATGAACACATAAGTGGGTCAGTCCAGAAGTAAGGGAGAACAGGGAAGATAACTGCTCTAGCATGTCATAGCAGTCTCCTCTCTGATTCAGAGTCAGAGAGAATGACACCCTCGACTAACCCATCACCTTCTTTGGAAGAGAGGAGGTCGGGGAGAGGTTCACTCTCCTCTTCCATGCCCTCATCTGTGGTCAGGAGTATACTGATCTCAGACCTCTCAAAGTGAGATTTAAGCCTGTTGTGATGAAGGACCCTTAGGGGGTGCCTAGGGGTCTTGAGGTCCACTAGGTAAGTGGCTCCCCTTTACGCTCCTTGATTTCAAATGGGCCAGTCCAGTGGTCCTGGAGAGCCCTGGGCTCTACTGGCTCCACCATCCAAACCTTGTCTCCAGGTGAGAACTCAACCAGAGTGGTCTTCCGGTCATACCACTCCTTCATCACCTCTTGACTGGCCTTGAGGTTACTCTTGGCCTGCTTCCAGAAGCGTTGGGTTTCGTTGCGGGGGTCCAGAATGTAGCTGACCACATCCTGGGGAGGTGTCTTGGGCGCTTTCTCCCAGCCCTCTTTAACAATCCTTAGAGGTCCCCTGACAGGGTGACCATAGAGAAGTTCAAAGGGGCTGAACCCCACCCCTTTCTGGGGCACCTCCCTGTAAGCAAACAACAGGCATGGTAAAAGGACATCCCACTTACGCCTCATGGCTTCAGTCAGGCCATTAATCGTGCCCTTCAGGGTCTTTTTGAATCTCTCAACAAGCCCATTGGATTGAGGATGATAAGGGGTGGTAAACCGGTAGGTCACCCCACACTCATCCGACATGGACTTCATGTACGCAGACATGAAGTTTGTGCCCCTGTCAGACACAACTTCCTTAGGGAATCCCACACAGGTAAATAATCCCAACAGGGCTCTGGTCACCACCAGTGCAGTCACTGTTCTCAGAGGGATTGCCTCTGGATAGCGGGTGGCATGGTCCACCAAAACCAGGATAAACCTGTTGCCTAAGGCAGTTTTGGGGTCCAAGGGACCAACAATGTCGATGCCCACCCTTTCAAAGGGGGTGCCAAGGACGGGGAGTGGAAGCAGGGGAGCTTTAAGCTTTTGCCCTGTCTTCCCACTAGCCTGGCAGGAAGGGCAAGCTCAGCAGAAATTATCTGAGGCTAATCTCATTCTGGGCCAATGGAAGTGGGTGACAGGCCTGTTAAAGGTCTTGTCTTGGCCCAGATGCCCTGCCTGGGAAATGTTGTGAGCCAGACCCAGTAGGAAGGCTCGGTAATACTGGAGGACCACCAGCACACGTGCTGCCCCTGGACCTGGAACATTAGGCTCACTGTAAAGGAGATCATTCTCCCAGTAAATGTGGTGATTGCCAGAGGAGTCACCTGCTGCTTGGGCTGTAGCCTGTCGCCTCAGACCCTACAAAGGTGGGGCATTCCTCCAGAATTCTGCCCTGGTTGGCCCACCCTCTACTTGCCAGCCAGCCAGCAAGTTCAGGCAGGTTACCCAGGTCAGCTATGTCCTCC
Source organism: Pleurodeles waltl (assembly GCF_031143425.1). NCBI lineage: Eukaryota > Metazoa > Chordata > Amphibia > Caudata > Salamandridae > Pleurodeles > Pleurodeles waltl. The sequence goes on along the minus strand of NC_090443.1, from coordinate 165,662,378 downwards.
CAAGTTGGCTCAGGGGCCTCCTGCTCTTCAGGGGTCCCGTCCACCACCGTGGGATCATCTGAGGCGGGTTTCCTGCGCCTCTTGCCATTTCTCTTTGCAGCTGTCTGGGCCATTGTTCCAGGCTCCAGACGCCCTTGACTCCCTTCCCGGGCAGCCATGGACCATGTGGTTAGGCAGACCTACTTAGGGAAACCTAACATCTCCAGGTGGGATCTGAGCTCTACCTCTTTACAGGCAGTATGCTCAAGATCATTGCCTAACAGACAATCTACAGGCATGGCAGGACTCACAGCTACTTTCAGAGTACCAGAATCCCCCCACTCAAAGGGAACCAGAGCCACTGGTAGGTGACTCTCGCGATTGTCAGCGACTATGACGTGGTGGAATGTATTAGGGACTATCTGCTCTGATGACACCAGCTGACTCTTGACAGTAGTTATACTGGCTCCCGTGTTACGCAGAGCCTCCACCCTTTGCCCATCAATGGTGACCCACTGCCTATACGTGGAAGTATTTTATGGCATGTAGGCTAGACAACCCAGGTGTCTGTCCAGTGGTGGACTGTGCCCTCTTGATGCACTGGGAGTCGCCCTTAGAGTGCCCAAGCTGGTAGCACTCTAAGCATTTGGGGATGAATTTCCCTAATGTTTTATCAAAATACCCAGGCTTCTTCCCATATCTAGAAGAGGAATGATATCCACCCCCCCCCCCCGGAATTCTTTTGGGGGCCTTTTGAGAACTCCTTCTCTTTAAGTTTTTCTCCCCCCTCTTTCTTCTGTTGGGAACCCTGACCACCTTTGTGGGAGTCCCCCCCAGATGCCTTCTTGGACTCTCTGGTGCTAACCAAGAGGTTCGCCTCCTCAGCAAGCTTCCTGGGGTCAGTCAGCTTACTATCTACCAAGTGCTGGCGCAACTCTGTAAAAGAAATACTGAGCATATGCTCTCTCAGAATCAAGTCATATAGCCCTTTGTAATCATCTACTTTGCTGCCCCGCACCCATCCATCCAGTGCCTTGTTGGAGAAATCATAACAATCCACCCAAGTTTGTGTTGAAAGTTTGGTGCTGTCCCTGAACCTCTGACGGTATCTCACAGGGGTCAGCCCAAACTTGGCCAGTAAAGCGGCTTTCATATGTGGGTAGTCATTTCTATTCTGTGGAGCAAGTGTGAGAAGTCTGTCTCTCCCTAAGGATGGTACATAAAACTACGTGGCCGCCCCCCATCGCTCCTCAGGTGTCCGATGGGCCCTTACTGCAACTTCATAAGCAGCCAGCCACTTATCAATGTCATCTCCCACCACAAAACTTGGTACCACATTCTTGGGTATATGAACCTATTTGTCCCCAACCGGTCCTGTATGTATGCTGCCACCATCACTGCTGGACTCAAACTGTCTCTCCTTGATCTCCAGCTCCTTGAGACTCAGTTCATGAGCCAACAAAAGTTTTTTCTCAGCCAAGGCTCTCTCAGCTACAGCTTCAGCTCCTTCAGCTTCAATCTGTTTGGCTGCTCTTTCAGCCTCAGGTTGCTTGGCTTCTTTCTCTGCTCTCCTTTCCTCTTGTTGAGCCTCAATATTTGACTTTGCCATCTGCAACTGAAACTCTCTCTCCTCTCTCCTTTCCTCTGTGGTCAGGCTTTGATCGGAGACACTGCTCCCTGGTTTTGCAGGGTGCAAAATTGCAGCACTAATCTCATCTAGTGAGGGCAAAAAATCCTCTGAGGGGCCATCTTCTGGACCCTCCTCCTCATCATCCTCCTCAGCAGGGGCTTCTGCCCAGGCCCTCATCGCCCTTTGGAATTCCTCCTTCCTGGAGGCTTTCTGGATAGGTACAGCCATATCCCTGCAGAATGCCCTCAGCTGTTTAACAGTGTAGGTCTCCAACATAGCCATATCAAAATCTTCATCACCTGCTTGAGACCCAGCTAGAGACATGTTGATTTTAGGATTTTAGTCAAAAAGTGAAAGAAAAAACGAAATTGCAGAAAGGAGATAAAAATCAATTTGACCTTCAACTGTGGGTAGGTAGTGAAATACTTAGCTACAGTATGTCACTGCACAAATACAAGTCCTAACCTCACCGCTGATCACCAATGATAGAAATGGGGTCTTTGGTTGGCAGTCAGGTTACCCCCTGTCCAAGCAAGGACCCTCATTCTAGTCAGGGTAAATCACACACAATCCAAATTATCCTGTGCCTACCCTCTGGTAGCTTGGCACCGAGCAGTCAGGCTTAACTTAGAAGGCAATGTGTAAAGTATTTGTGCAATAAGTCATACAATAACACAGTATAGCACCACAAAAATACACTACACAGTGTTTAGAAAAATATATAATATTTATCTGGATATTTGCAGGTCAAAACGATCAAAGATGCATTAAGTACATATAGAGTTATCACTGAAAAGTGACATAAAGGGCCTGATTACAACTTTGGAGGAGGTGTTAATCCGTCCCAAAAGTGACGGTAAAGTGACGGATATACCACCAGCCGTATTACGAGTTCCATAGGATATAATGGACTCGTAATACGGCTGGTGGTATATCCGTCACTTTACCGTCACTTTTGGGACGGATTAACACCTCCTCTAAAGTTGTAATCAGGCCCAAAGTGTCTTAAGTCTTTTTAAAGCAAACAAAGGGGTTCATTTTGACCCTGGCGGTACGAGACCGCCAGGGCTAAAATGATGGAAGCACCGCCAACAGGCAAAGATGCAATAAGTAAATGTAGAGATATCACTGAAAAGTGATATAAAGGGGGTCATTCCGACCCTGGCGGTCCATGACCGCCATGGCGGAGGGCAGCAGAAGCACCACCAACAGGCTGGCGGTGCTTCCTGGGCTATTCTGACCGCGGCGGTAAAGCCGCGGTCAGAAAAGGGGAACCAGCGGTTTCCCGCCGGCTTCCCCCTGGCCCAGGGAATCCTCCATCAGCGCCGCCATGGGGATTCCGACCCCCTTCCCGCCAGCCTGTTTCTGGCGGTCTTCACCGCCAGAACCAGGATGGCAGGAACGGGTGTCGTGGGGCCCCTGGGGGCCCCTGCACTGCCCATGCCACTGGCATGGGCAGTGCAGGGGCCCCCTCACAGGGCCCCATACAGATTTTCACTGTCTGCTTAGCAGACAGTGAAAATCGCGACGGGTGCCACTGCACCCGTCGCACCCCTGCAACTACGCCGGCTCCATTCGGAGCCGGCTTCCTCGTTGCAGGGGCTTTCCCGCTGGGCCGGCGGACGGCCTTTTGGCAGTCGCCCGCCGGCCCAGCGGGAAAGTTGGAATGACCACTGCGGTCTTTTGACCGCGGGGCGGTCATTCGGCGGTAACCGCATGGCGGTCAGAATGACCGCCAAAGTGTCTTAAGTCTTTTTAAACCAAACAAAGGGGGTCATTCCGACCCTGGCGGTCCATGACCGCCAGGGCCGGGGACCGTGGAAGCACCGCCAACAGGCTGGCGGTGCTTCCTGGCCAATTCTGACCGCGGCGGTAAAGCTGCGGTCAGAAAAGGGGAACCGGCGGTTTCCCGCCGGTTTTCCCCTGGCCAAAGGAATCCTCCATGGCGGCGCTGCAAGCAGCGCCGCCTTGGGGATTCCGACCCCCTTCCCGCCAGCCTGTTCCTGGCGGTGTAGGCGGGCGGGAACGGGTGTCGTGGGGCCCCTGGGGGCCCCTGCACTGCCCTTGCCACTGGCATGGGCAGTGCAGGGGCCCCCTAACAGGGCCCCATAAAGATTTTCAGTGTCTGCTTGGCAGACACTGAAAATCGCGACGGGTGCCACTGCACCCGTCGCACCGCAGCAAATCCGCCGGCTCCTTTCGGAGCCGGCTTCATCTTTGCTGGGGCTTTCCCACTGGGCCGGCGGGCGATCTTTTGCAGATCGCCCGCCGGCCCAGCGGGAAAGTCGGAATGTCCCCCGCGGTCATCTGACCGCGGGGCGGTGTTTGGGCGGTTCCCGCCCGGCGGGTGGCGCCCGCCGCCCGCCGGGGTCGGAATGACCCCCAAAGTCTCTTTCCGGTATTCCACCAGATTTGCCCCGGCTAGCAGCGCTGCCCAGGGGATTACGAGTCCCCGTCCGCCAGCCTTTTTCTGGCGGTATGAACCGCCAGGAAAAGGCTGGTGGTACGGGGAGTCAAGGGGCCCCTGGCATGGGCAGTGCAGGAGCCCCCTGACAGGGCCCCATGCGGTTTTTCACTGTCTGCTAAGCACATCTGCAACACCGCCGGCTCCATTTGGAGCCGGCTCCCATGTTGCGGCCCACATCCCCGCTGGCCCGGCGGGCGGAAACTTGGTTTCTGCCTGCCGGCCCAGCGGGGATGTCCAAATGGGCACCGCTGGAGTTCGGCTGCATTGCGGCCACCCGGCGGTTACAGCTTGGCGGGCGGCGGTAGCGACCCGCCAAAGTTGTAATGACCCCCAAAGTCTCTTTCAAGCACTTGGTTCACGTGAAAAATCTCCGCAAAGGTCCGCAGAGGAAGAGAAGCAGGGAAACAAAGGGGTGTGCGTCAGTTTCTCCGGCCACACACCGCGTCATTTAGTTTCCTTACAGGGACAGCTGTGTGCAGATTTCCGGTGCTTGGTCGTGGATACTCTCCGGGCTGTGGGGTTTTCAGATGCCCCGTAGTCTGTGCATGGAATCCTGGGCTTGCAGCGCAAAGTCAAAAGTGATGCATCGTTCCGGTGGGCGTTTCGTGGAAGTTTCTTCCGCGCGGCAGGCGCTGCGTCAATTTCCCCTCTGGAAGTCGGGCTGCGTCATCCCAGGTCGGCCGTGCGTCGAAGTTCTGGTTGCAACGCAGGCACCGCGTCGATTTTCTCCTTGCAAAGTCATGCTACGTCGTTCCCGTTTGGCATGCAGTGAATTTCTCACCACGGGGCAGGCTGTGCATCGGTTTTAGCAAGCTGTGCATCAAAGTTTTGCCAGAGACCATGGAAATTGACCCAGGGACACCCCCACCAACCCCCAACCACACCAGGAGGACACCTAAGGATGGGGGACGCATCCAAGGTAAGTCCCGGTAAGTATCGATTTTTTTTATCTAACACCGTTCGGGGGCCCTGACTTGGGGCTCCCTGCACGGCGATGGCCTCAGTGGCCATGGCCATGGCTCAGGAGATATTCATCCCCTGGGCATGGCCACTGGGGTGGTGGGCATGGCTCCTGTCTTTACTAAGACAAAAGCCATGTCCATGGGGGTTGCGTGCCAAACAATGGCGCTACACTGCTTAGAGGCAGTTTTTCTGCATCTGAACAGAGTAGCACCATAATTCGGCGCACCAGCCCCGGTTTCCCCTATGCCTCCCCAGCCCTGTTAGCGTCCTTTCCAAGGACACCGACAGGGCATTAGCGCCGGCTAGCACCATTCCATAAATATGTCGCCCGGCTGGCGTCTTGGAATGGTGCTAGCCGGCGCTATACTTTTTCACGCAAAACTGCGTTAATGCAGTTTTGCGTGAAAAAGTATAAATCTGCCCCCTAAGTTTGATAAAGAAGTTTACTTTGGGTAATAACAAAATGTTGTTAATACAGACAATTTCAACAGCTGTGTTTCTCCTAACCATGCACTCTTAATATAAAATGCATACCAGTATGAACAGTGACTCCCACATCTAGAAATGCTGTTTTTTTATTTAGCATATCCTGTATATTGATTGACACAGGTGTAGGATCTATTGCCTCTGCACTAAGGGTGGGTGTGATGTAAAGGGCTCTGACAACCTGTATTGGGATAAGTAAGGCATACTGTATAAAAGAATACAATTTAAAAAAATGCTATTTAAGTTGCTTTTTGTGTAACCACTCGTACATTTGACATTCTTACAGTGCATGCTTTCTTTTTAAATACAGCAGCTGAACAAAGTCAAAAACCTTCCTCTACAGTTTACCTTTAGAGAAAAAGCCATGTACCTTTTTCTCCCACCATTGAAATTGCATCTAAGTGTTTGCTCCACACAGCTCCCAGCCAGGATGCTATTTGAACAAAGGGAGGGCTGATGGTCCTTTAAATTGTGCCTTTGTTTTAGATCCAGTTGGAATTAAAAATCAGAAAGGCCTTCTCTGCCTGCAGTTTGCTGCGTCTCATTGAGAAGAAAACAGACAACATACGGGCACTACTGAATGTGTCAGCCGGATTCCAAATCCAGCTCCAGCTAGATCCAAAACCCTGAACAGTGTGGTGCTGTTTTATGGCATTCATTGACAAAATATTTGTTTTCCCTAGTTGGATGATGTAACTGTTGCTGCTAAATTACACTGAATAGTTGCAACGTTTTTCTTCATACCCATTTCTCACACTGCCCCATCTCTAGTTTCGTTTTTTCCACACTATCTATGAACACTTCGAAATGTCGGTAGGTGCTGCAGATGCAATATCTTCCACGATCAGTCAACTGAATTCCTATGCAAAATACCTTCTGTGAAACATTTAAATATAGCTCTGTCCTTAGCAGACCTGTGTAGGAGGCTGCGCTTGCTTCCCACATCTGTGCTTCTGAGCTGGCGCACAGGTTGAAAGGAGCTCTGACAGGCTCAGCTTCTGGCCCATTTAATGTCTAGAATAGAAAGGAATGAGAGGTAGACCTCTGCTCAGACAGGAGCCTAATTAAGGACCAAGAGCACTTATGTTTTCAGAGGCTATCTCATTACAGACATACTGGATTTTTTTTTCTATATGCTTACGAGAGAGTTCTGTTTGTTGGGCAGCAATGTTTAGTGAATTCTTGCATTTCATTTTAGTCACAAATGTTACAGTGTATGTAAAAGTATCATAAGCCCCTTTTAATGGTACAGGAGTGGAGTTGTGCCGTGCCGGTCAGAGAAAAAAGGCAGGAGAAGCGCCAATACTGATTAATAATACGGAGTTCACAGGTCACTAAGGGGGTCATTACAAGCTTTGCGGGCAGCTACCGCCGCGGGCAATGCGGCAGCACTCCCGCGGACCCCATTACAACATCCCCGCTGGGCCGGCGGGCGCAAACTTAGTTTACGCCCGCCGGCCCAGCAGGGATGAGGCCGCAACATAGGACCTGGCTCCTAATGGAGACGGCGGTGTTGCGGCCGTGCGACGGGTGCAGTAGCACCAGACGCACTTTTCACTGTCTGCTATGCAGACAGTGAAAAGCTGCACGGGGCCCTGTTAGGGGGCCCCTGCACTGCCCATGCCAGTGGCATGGGCAGTGCAGGGGCCCCCAGGGCCCCAGGTCTCCCCTTACCGCCAGCCTCTTCCTGGCGGTTCAAACCACCAGAAACAGGCTGGCGGTAGGGGAGTCATAATCCCCAGGGCAGCGCTGCTTGCAGCGCTGCCCTGGTGGATTATCACCGCCTGGGCTAAAACGGCGGGAAACCGCCGGCCCCGGCGGTGCGACTGCAGCGCTACCTCCGCGGTCGTAATACGGGTCTCCGTACTGCCAGCCTGTTGGCGGTACGGACGCCACATTACCCAATGACCCCGGAAGTGCTTGCCGGTTAATCACAAACATGCTCCAACCCATTACCAAATTAGAATGGTGCTTCATACACAGACAGATGTACTGATAGAAGTGACCTATCAAGTAAAATAACCTCATGCAACCAACAAGAGATGACTCAGTGGATTACTGCTGTGATTGATGTGCAACCTGCAGCGCACGATTCGGTCTCAATTTCTTGACCTGTCTCTGCCATGGTTCATCAAAGAAGTGGGGTTGGGCGTTAAAGTTGTAACATTTGTTAATGGAGCCAAGAGTAGTTCAGATTGCAGGGTGAACATTGCAACTATGCTGTAGTCTGTGGTGATTCGTGCTCTGTTAAGGACAGAAACGTTGTGTGTTTTTTAATGTGTGCTTCTGAGAGTTCTGCCAATTGAGAAAAAACATGTAGAGGGGTGCGAGGAGCTTGGCCTTGAGGGAAATGGTGGCTCCCCTTTCAGGTTCAGAGGAGGGGAGCGAGGCCCGAAAATGTCTTTGGCTTCCCGAGCTGCATCACGAGGAAGGAGAGCGTGCTCGGAAGATCCACAGAACCTGAGGTGAACCTTTGTTTTTATGGAAAGGCTTTCTTAAGACACTGTTTCTTTTTCATCTCTCCCTTCGTGGCAGGCATTGGGAATGGAAGAAAGTGGCTGGGAGCGCCGTTTGTTTGTGTATATGGGCTCCAACTGGAACAAGCCTGAACTACTCATCAGACTGTAAATCAAGCCATAACACGGTAAATATGGGATTTTACTGATACGCCTCACTATTAAAAGGCTCGGAACGAGTTTCCTGGTGCCTAATACTAGATTTTAGGGGCAGATTTAAAAGAAGTGGTGCTGCACACAGTGTAGCGCCACTTATCTTGCGCCCCTTAGCGCCCTCCTAATGCCACCATGTGTGCGTCATATTTAAAATGTGGCGCACCATGGAGGTAGTATAGGGGACGAGCATCAGAATTTTTTAAGCTAGTCCAGCGCTTTGCAGGATTAGAGTCAAAAATTCTGACGCTAATCCTGCAAAGCACTCAGAGGCCCACTGTAACCAATGTAACTCTCCTTTCAACGCCTGCTCTCAGCAGGCGTTAAAAGTGCCTTGCGCCATTTTTGTGGCCCCCATAACGGGCAAACACCCCCTTTGCATACATTATGCCTGCCGCAGGTATAATGTAGCGCAAAGGGTTACAAAGTGGCACAATGCATGCATTGCTGCACTTTGTAAATATGGTGCAGTGTTTTTGGCCATCTGATGGCACACTAGCATCATAAAAATGATGCTAATGTAGCGCTGGAATTGCGCTAGGGGCTCTTAAATATGCCCCTAAATATTTTTCTTTGATGCACGCCCACAATACTAAACTCTTCTACAGTGAATTGAATGTTATTACGCTTGATATATCCCTAATGTATGGTTATGTATTGAACTGAAATCCTGCTTGAGACTTGATGATTTTTTAATCATCCAGCTCATCTATGTTTTATTTTCATCAATGGCATGCAATATACCAATCCATGTTATAATCTAATAAAACAATCTAAAAGGATATAATAAAGACAATCTTCTCAGACCAAGGGGAATGTGATAAACCAGATAAAAGCAGGCATTATGAATATTACAAGAAGTATTGATTTGTGGTAATCAAAGAGATACCATTAAAAAACTGGTAACAGATCCACAGAGAACTTTATTTTTAAAGGATTTATTTTGTGACAAGATTTTTTTCTTGGACCATTTGCAGTAATTGCTTTGTTGATGCAAACCACAGGATAGGATTAGAGTTATATTTCTACTTTCGATCTGGGCTTAATTCACAGGAGTGGTCCATATTTCTTTCTTGCCTATCCCATTTCTCATGTTGAAATCTAAACATATGAGGCACCTGAATTATAGTGAGGATTTAGAGACAATACCATCTATCATAGACAATTCTTCCGACAACAATCCATAGCAATGGATATCTTACTTGAGGAAATACTAGACATTAAAAATCTCAGTTAATAATGTAGTCATTGCTTATAGACCATTAGAACAGTCTGTCAGGGGAGAAGCAAACCAATTTCAGTCAAGACTGCAAACAATGGATAACTGCCTCATCAAGGTTATTTCAAGACTTGATCATCTTCCTGATCATAGCCATGACATTTGGTATCTTCAACAAGCAATTATTGAGTTAAAAGACCATATTAGAAGGGACAGTATCAGAATTGTAGGTCTTCCTGAATCGATGGAAAAGGACTACATATTACAATTTCTCGTACACTTCATTCCAACATTGATGAAAATCACATTCTCCCCACAACTCGAATTTCAGCGTTCACATAGAGTCCATTCCAAAAACTCAGCTTGTTCATCTCAACCTTGTCATGTATTAGCCTGCTGTCTTTGCCTTCATTAAGCTTGCCTGATCATATCTGAGGCGATGAAACACGGTCCATATACACATGAAAAAGCACAGATCATCATTACAGCAGATTTCTCAGCTCCTACCAATTTTAAAAGAAAACAATTTCAGGCTCTTCACCCTAGGTTGAGAAAAAGGTAGATAAAGTATAGACTCCTAGAACCAGCCACCATGCATTTAACCCACTAGGGAATAACAAAGGAATACTTTGAGCCACACGACTTGGAATCTTTCTTGAACCAATTGGATGAAAAAGACTCTCACATGGAACATAAAACTGTATCTCCCGAATCAATACAAGATACATTCAGTCACACTAATGTAAAACCAGGGCAACGAGACAGCTGGGAAAATGTAACTCAAAATTGGTCCCAAGGTGGTAAATTTAAAACTGGAAAAGAACAATTACAGAGAGCCTAAGCAAGATCACTGTTAAAAGCATGAACATAGCCACTCCATATGTCAATTTTGTTGCATCTGTCTGCGGTTCTGCAACATACACGTTTCTTTATTTTTATTTTTTTACATCTCTAATTATTGTATCTTCCTTATACTTATCTTCTTTCTCTTCCAAACCTGTTTCTTCTCATAACGTTGATACTTTCTTGAATGTCATTTTGGTTAAATATAGGCCATAAAATGTGATTATTATATTTTAAATATTTTCCTTCCCTTCTTCCTCTTTCCTTTCTTTTTTCTCATCTATTTTGAAGCAATATTTTGGTGTGCTGCTTATAATTTGTTTCAGGCAAACATTATGGTTTCAGCTTTTTGATATAATTATTGTAAGGGATGTGATATTCATATTATTGTTGGCCTTGATTATCTCTGCTCCACGTTGCATTACATGCTTCCTCCCAGTTCAAAGTTTATTAGTTGAAGGTTTTCAAAAGCTACTCTTCATTTTCTTAACATTTATTGTAGGGAACATATCTGATCATTGCTCATAATTTTGTAGATTTTACTCAATTTAGAAAAATTCTCAACAATGCACCTAACAGTATTCCATTTCGTATCATAGACTTATTGTCTCACACTAATAATATTGTAATCTGCTACACTGCCATTTCTTTTTTTATATACTTATTGACTATATTATCGTCTCTTCTTAAATCTTTTACTTCAAATATGTAATAAACCTGCTTGAAACTGTTAAAAATCATATATTTCAATTTACATGGATTGACCCATTTTATCAAAAGAAAAAAATACTCACTTTTATTGGTAACAATAAACCGAACACTGTTTTGTTACAAGAAAGACATCTTACTCCCCAAGAATGTGAAAAACTCAAATGTGATTGAGTTGGTCAGGTTCTTCGTGCCAGCATTGCTTCCAAAAAGAAAGTTAATGATTCTACTCCACAAAGAAAATGTGGTGTTGCCATTCCTCTTAACAAACACTTACCCAATAAAAGTTTACAGACTTGGGAAGATATAGAAGCTTGTTATGTCTTCGCAAAACTTCAAAATTGCAATACTTTCAAATCTGTAGGCTTAATTTATGCTCCAACATATTCTAAACTTACTTTCATATTCCAATTTAGTAGATTATTAACATCCTTCAGTTTCACTCGAGTATCACTGGGAGGAGACTGGAATATCACCATAGCCCCATTCATCGAAAGATTGGGCAAATCAGACACACATCATAACAGAGACAGACATACACTTTTTGATTTTATTAACAATCACTCCCTACAAGAACCCTGGAGACTATTACATCAAAATGAGAGGGACTATACATTCATCATCATCATCATCAACAACACATCGCTTTATTTGGTTAATTTAAACCATCAAAGCATAAATCACACAATACAAGAATAAAATTTAAAAGCATAAATATCTTACATTCAACAATACATAAAAGGTATAAAAACAAAAATACTAAAATCAAGGAGGTATTTCTCTTCACACAATACATAGCTACCTAAACCTTGTTTCTAAAAATAACCAGAAGGAAAACCATCCAGCGAACTAATACCATAATCATGGGCCTCGTAATAATCAAGAAGAATTTTTTAACTGGCAAATTCGTATGTGCCATGCAGCCGCAAGGAACTTGCTAACTGCACAGAACAGGGGACAGGACTTGTCCCTCATCATAATCCTTAAAGCATCTATACAACATCTAATCCCCATGTTCTTACAAACTGGACGTAGCCACCTCTGACGAGCAATCCTATATGCTAGGCATATGAACATAAAATGCACAATGGTTTCCAGAGAAGTGCTACAACTCGGGCATAAATCAGTTCTCGAAGCAGAATCTCGCCTAATGCCAAAAGATTTAAGAGGCAGGCATCCATATCTGAACTGAATATACAGACTCTTACTTAATGGATCAGTAATAAGATCCATAAACAGTTCAAAACACGGATGCCACTTGGTGTCAAGAAATTGAGAAGTCAATCTGCCATGAGACAAATGAAGCAAGTTGTTTCACCTGACATACGCCCAATAAGCTGTTTTTAAATGCTTCTTCTGCTCTTTCCTTAAATTATAAGGATGGCTCCAGTAGTTGTTAAGACCCAGAATGTAAAACCATTTTGCAATGTGTTTAAACCAAGGAATAGTAAGCATGTTAGGTCTATATAAAATATCTTGGATGGATTCCTTATATGTGAGTAGCTCAGGAATAGTCCAAACAGGTACCCAGAAAAGCAGCGGTCTTAAAGCTATAATGTCTGAGATACGTGCAAGTCCGAGGTATCAATACATTGGTAACAAAGGAGTATTACGTGGACAAGCCAAGAGTGATCTTACAAAATTATTTTCTCCTATTGAATGTTTACCAGCATTTGAGAATCCCCAGACTTCTGCCCCGTACGCCACAGCACTCTGAGCCTTTGCCCAATAAATTACTGCTGGAGTGACTACTCTCTCGATAGTCGACTTGTGGAAGCGCAGAATTGCTCCAGATCTATATGCCAGGAGGGCTGAGCTTTTATTAATCTGGGCCTTCCACTGCATATCCTTACTAATTCTAACCCCCAGATAATCAATGGAACAAACCTTACTCAATGGAGTCCCTTTGTAAAGGATGGTATATCCTTTGGTGGGACCACATCCCAGAGTCATAACTTTGGTTTTGGTGTGATTAAGCTCCAACCCAAAGTCATCACAAAACAAACTAAACCTATCCATTAATACCTGTAGGCCCATCGGTGTTCGGGAGATCAAGAGAGAATCATTCGCGAATAACAGAATCAGGCTTTTTGTGTTATTCAAAGAGGGAGCATCATTTTGGCAATTAGTAATAACTTGCACTACCTCATTGATAAACAGGATGAAAAGAGTCGGAGTAAGGACACAACCCTGTCGTACCCTCCTCCTGATATCTATTCTGTCAGTGAGTTCCCCCTGGTTGCCCCATCTTACTTGTGCATAAGTGTTCTCGTGCAATCTTTGGATTAAATGTACTAAGTTCTCTGGGGTACCAATTTTGTTCAGAACTCCCCACAGTTTCTCTCTTGGCACAAGATCAAAAGCAGATCTCAGGTCTACAAAGACCACTTATAATTTCTGTCTGGCTGAGGTAACATACTTCCAGAATAATAGTGACAGCCTAAAAACTTGGTCCATAGTGTAAGTTTTTGAAAGAAATCCAGCTTGTAGAGGGGATAAAATCTGGTTCTTCAAAACCCATACCGTAAGTATGGCCAGAATTTGTTTCGCAAAAATCTTTTGGAGAATATCAATAAGGCTAATCGGTCGATAGTTCGCTGGCAAACCTACATCGCCTTTCTTATAAACAGGGATTATTTCTGCACCATGCCATGAATCAGGAATGGGACCACCTGCTGCTATGGCATTGGACAATGAATTAATATACCATGCCCATATAGTGGGCTCAGATTTAAACAAATCCCCAGGTACCTTATCGGGGCCAGGAGCTTTATCTGACCTCAGAGAATTAATAGCATCAGTTGTTTCGGCTAAAGAAAAAACAATACTCTCTGAGGAGCTTTTTGTAGGAGCTACATCAACATCATAACTGATAACCTTAGGGTCATGCAATACATGATAGGCATACATTTCAGAGAAATGGGTCACCCATCTATCGGGTTGAATATATGAGCTGATAGAGTCCTTTCCCCCTCTCGATCTGCGAGCCAGCAGTCTCCAAAAAGAACCATCATCCTTATTTTTAACTGCAGCCAATAACCTCTGCCAGATTCCAACTTCCCAGCTTTTTTTTTGCTTGCTTCAGGGCCTTGGCATATTTAGATCTAGCATCCACAATATCTTCTTGAAAGAGGTTTTTTAATGCCTCTTTTAAATTAGATCTTGCTAGAGCGCAATCCTTATTATACCATTCGTTAGAGGGGATGATATCATATGACCGCTTTAGGCGAGTTTCTTTATAGAAAATACCATGTATGGTATCCACCAATTCCGTATGAATTGTCAGAATAGGTATAGTAGCGACCTCTTGTTCCCCAAAAACCGAAAAGAGATTTAGGAATGATAAATAAATATCCCTGATCTGATATGGATTTGCTGCCACATTTAGCCAACTAACACGAGTTCCTCTATGATTCAGTCGAGGGATTGGAACGTTAGTAATCTCTATGTGACGCATTTTTAGGAAAGCTTGGTTGGTTAATACAAGGCACAAGGGATTATGATCACTGTCATGGCGAGAAATGATTTCCATATCTAGTGTGCGAGACCAAAGCCTGATATCCACCAGAATATAATCGATAATACTAAAAGAAAGCCCTCGCTTGAATGTAAGAGCATGATTTGGATAAGATCTAGTGCGACCGTTGCATTCTCTCAAACCATATTTTAAACAGAGTGCGGCCAACTGCATAGATACACACGATACAGGAGAGGGAATCATTTCCTTGGGTTGAGGGATACCCCATAGTTTATCTTCCTCGCTAATTAAGGTAGTAATAGTGCCATCAGGTACAAAGGAACAGTTAAAATCACCTGCAATCATCAAAAAATTTGAAGGATCTAAGGTCTTTACAAACTCAGACAAATGTGTGAGTATCTCAGATTCAGTGGTACGTGGAACAGACCTTGCGTATATGTTTAATACAGTTAACCTAAAGCCAGGACAAAATGTGAGTTGTATACCCAACAAATCATGAGAGTTAAATTCAATCGCAGAATGATCGCAATCTAGCCTATTATTCAATGAGATCATAAATCCTCCTATACATCTGCCAAATCCTCTAGTAGCCGATTGGGTAGGAGAGAAATAAGACGTGAAACCCTCTAGATGGTACGATTCCACAGCCCAAGTTTCCTGAAATAAACAGACATCGTAATTGTTAACAAAGCCCAACCAATCTGGGTCATCTAGCTTTGATTTTATTCCCGCAATGTTCCAGGACATAACATTAAGTTTTGGTTGTGAGATCACCGTTTGCGTTCTTGTTTGAGGTACAGTCATTAAACTCCCTTTGTATTCTTCCTGACCTTCTCCATTTGTTGTAATTGGCATTTTTACATGAGAAGCAGATAGTCAGTCCAAATCGGAAAGTGAAGGGGACTGATTCTCAGCCTTGGATGATAAACGGATGGGTGGTAGACTAACAACTCCATCTGCCTGATTTCCAATTGAGCAGCAGCCCCTGTACAACATGTCTCCAGGAGGGTGTCTGCAGAGTCTAAGGACCGACTTCCTACCAGAACTTAGAGAACTGGTCAGTGCATCAAAGGATATGAGGTTGTAGACAATAGTGCTATCATAAAAGAGTATAGATATAAAATCAAAATCCGACCCCAGTTGATTATGTCTTCGGACCTCTTGTATATCAGACCGGATGACAGAAAGACAACTCCTTTGTGTACTTATCCAAAAGATTACTTTGTTAGTGAGAGAATCCTTGGATTCTATATTACCCTGTGGCAATCTGGATACCCCAGTTAAGTATAAGCAATTACCATCCCTCCTTCGTCCATATGTTCCTTTCGGATCAAGCGATTGTATAGTTCTCACGAAATCGAAGGAAGAAACTCGAGGGGGACTTGCATGAAAATCTGCTCCAGGAAATCACTCATGGACTTTGTACGAAACTGTAGGACAAACAGTATCTGAATCCCGCCGCCCAACAGAACAAACATATTTATTGGCACCAGATTTAAATGTTCCCTCATTAATATTATTAATGGGCTGGCAGGATGGCATGTCGATGGTTCCCCTGTCCCGGTTGCAAATAGGAACGGAGGTCATTTTGCTATTGCAATTAGATAAACTTGGAACGTTATTGCTTGTTACCGGATCGAGTTTAGGAGCAACCTCATTGACCAAAATACCCTTGGAATCTCCCCTCTGGTCTTTGTGATTGGAAATTTTATTCAAAAGTGTTATCAGTAATGACTTTGGGGGTTTGCCGCTCGGCATATTATGAGTGTTGGCTGCTCTCCGTCGTTATTCCGATGGAGAGCCGCCAACAGCCATACTTGCGGGCGGCGGGGAAATGGAGGCTCCACCGCCACGCCAACAGAACACCGCCCAGCGAATCACATCCTGTGATTCGCCGTGGTGGTGTTCTGTTGGCAGTGTGGTGTCGGCGGAGCTGCCCCCATGGCTCCCGTCCCCTCCCGGAGGATCGACGGACCAGGCAAGTCGATCGTCCATTAGGGGAGGTGGGTGTTGTGTGTTGTGTGCGTGTGTGTATGTAGAGGGGGTGTGTGGGTGCGTGTATGCTTGCAGGGGGTGTTGTGTGCATGGGAATGAGTGCCTGTATGGCTGTGGGTATGGCTGTATGGATGTGTGCGTGTATGTGTGAATGTGGATGTGCATGTCTGACTGTGTGTGTGGATGTAGGCATGTATGTCGGGGTGTGTGCGTGTGTGTGTTGGTGGTGCCTGCATGCGTGTCAGGTGTGTGTGAGTAATGTTATGTTGGGGGTCGGGGTGGGGAGGGGGCCATGCCACCTTTGGGGGGTGGAAGGGGTGGTGGGGGGTGTAGGGGAGGGAGTCGGGTGGGGGTGGGGGAGACCCCTATCAGTGCCAGGGAAGGAATTCCCTGGCACTGATAGTGCTTACCGCCATGGATTTAATGGCGGTTGAAACCGCATGAAATCCACGGCGGTAAGCCGGGTCCAAATACCACCGGCGGTATACTGACGGCCGCCGGGCTGGAGACCCAGGTCTCCAGCCCGGCGGTCGTCTCCGCCCTGGCGGGCGGGACGGAGAACCGGCGGATGACCACCGCCATGGTCATAATTCACCAAGGTAAGACCGCCAGCCTGTTGGCGGTCTTACCGCCGGTTCTCTGCCATCCGCCAGGGTTGTAATGACCCCCTTAATGTCATCCAGTTTGTGGGAGATGATTACCAATTGGGAATCTTCATTACTGCCCACCTTACAAACCTGGATCCCCTTGTTAGTTCCATCTGCGGGTAAAATTTGAGGGCTTTCCGGTCTCATACTGCTAGAGGAGAGAACCGAAAACCTATTGGAGCATGGAATATCAATAATAGACGGTGATAAAAAACTAAGGCGTAAGACGTCCTTAGCATGAAGTTGTCCTGCTAATTCCACGGAAGCTAAAGATGACGAAGACTTCTTTGGAGGAGAGGGGAGTATATCCTGAAGTTTGGGAGGAGGATGCAAGTCCACCTCAACCTCCATCCTGGGCATAGATGTTTTTTTCTTAAACAAATCAGGAATCTTCTTGGGCAGGGAAGAGTCTAGATTGGAGAGAGTAGCAATGGATGGACTCCTCAGTATTGCCTCAACCTCTTCAAACAGAGAGTCAATTGTTTTAAATTGGTTTCGATTTGTGGCACAACGCCCAACCAAGATCTTATCGGGCCGTTTTTTTAGATTATACATTCACTTCCTGCCCACATTCTATACAGACCAGAATAGATTACTTCTTGACCTCTTTACCTGTCGTGCAAATAATAACAGACAAACATAATTCCCTGCAGTGTATCAGATTACTACCTTATTGAAAATTGCTTAGATCTCAGACTTTCCCATTCCCCCAAAAATTCCAATCTCTTCTCATATAAGACCCCTCAAGAAAAACATAAACTGTGTACCTACGTTGAATAATATTTTAAAGATAATGAACATTCAATTCATAACACACACACATTACAGGGGGCCAGATAAGCAGTATTGAGAGGTATTATAATGAAAGATACTGCAGTTAAAAAGAAACACGTAAATAATACCAGGAATAACCTGGAAACAGAAATTGCTCATCTTACAACCCCTTAACTCTCAAACACTATCAGCAGACACCTTACAGAAGTTACTATCAGCAAAATGTATTCTTAGTAATCTATATATGTCTCAAGCTGAAAACTGTATTTTCGTATTTGTCAAAGACACCATGAAAGAGGGGAAAAGCAGGGAGACTTCAATCTTATCAACTACAACAACAATAATCGTCTGGAGTGGTTTCCGCCATTAGAAACTCTAAAGGCGAAATAACTACACACCCATCAGAAATTTTATCTCAATTTCAAAATTATTATATAGCATTATACACTTCTATAAATTGCAAGGATCAATCAGAAGAAGTCTTCTTCTCCAAAATCAACATCCCTAAATTAACACAGGAACAGAAGTAAGAACCTCAAAGTTAAATCACAACTGGAGGAAATGTTAAAGGCCATTGATTGCCTGGCCACTAGCAAAGCTCTCGGAGGAGATGAGTTCCCCATTTAATTTTATAAGATTGCCAAAAACATTACTGTGCTGATCTTAAAAGCTGTTTTTAATGAAGCACTATAAATGGGTCATTTTCCATCTGAATTTCTAAGGTCCCGTGTGACGTTCATACCGAAACCTGGTAGAGACTTATTGGAATGTTATAGCTACAGACCAATTGCCTTAATAAACATAGATGTAAAAATCCTAGCTAAAGTCCTAGCCAACTGACTTAGGCCCTCATTATGAACTTGGCGGTTGAGACCACCATGCCGGTGGCAACGGAAATTACCGCCACCGGCATGGCAGTCTCGACTGCCACATAATGAAGGCAGTGGGGACCGCCACATAGAGCACAAGCAGCGCCATGTTCTGCTATAGTGGCGGTCCATACTCCTCCACCATTAGCGCCACGGCGAACCACAGAGCGCATTCAAAATACACAGTCACCCTTGTGGTCCACTATGCAGCAGTTAGCCAATGGTGATTGACCACCGGTGTCCGCGTTCAGAAAAGTAACAGACACGTACATATTGGATGAATTAAAAAACAACATAGCTAACAATTATGAGCTCAGTGGACTCACCTGCAAATCACACTACAATACACACCTTTTCATCGATCATAATCCTTTGCATCTCCATTGGGGCACAGCAAGACAGAGACCATACAACTTTTTGTAATTTCCTGTCACAGCCCTGTTTCACCATCCCATTTTTCACCTTACACACACTTCTACTTCCTTTCTTTTTTCATTTGTTGTCCAAATATCAATTGTCTTCTTTACTTTGTCACTGTCAAACACTTTATTTTCAGTCATGTCAGGCACCAAAAATCCACGTTTTTTTAAAGGATGAGTTGAGAGTCATGGTGGATGAAATCACAAGAGTAGAGGCACAATTGGCAAGGAGCAAGGTGTGTTCCTTGGCCTCCAGACAACAGATGGAGATCAACAGGACTGACGGTGGCCCTCCCAGTGCCCCATCACAACTCTTTCCCTGGGAGGAGACAGTCTTGGCCAGGCTGCATTTAGAGGGCTTGACAGGAACACATGGGGTAGCAGAGTCTGGTAAGCTACAACACAAAATCTGTCCCTAAGCTGCAATGTCATGCATGCTCATAGCTTAGCTTTTGCCATTGTGTTGTTCATTGACTCTAACAACATTCAATAACCAGAGTATTTGAGATGTAAGTGTATTGTTGGGCCTAACATCACAGCTACTAAGGCCAATCACATGCCATAAGTTGGCATGGTGACTGTAAGTGTTTCAAATGCAAAAAATCATCCAATCATCCCAGGACTCATGGAATGTCTCAGCATGTAAATGTATGCTCCAATCTAAATGCAGTCTGACTACAAATATGTAATACCCGACATTTATCTAGTGTTTGAAGTAGAGGGAGTGACCTGACTGCAAATCCCAAAAGGCCCTGTTTATCTAACTCCAAACACCAACCCAGTGTTCACTTGCCCAAATACATCTGTTAGTGAACTCTAAATTGAAGTTTACTCACCTGGGAGTGTGCCATTTATCAAGTGTTGGGAAATAAAGGGAGTGATCCGACTGCAAATCCCAATAGGCTTTTTCCTGTACCTTCAACCACCACCCCAGTGTTCACTTGCCCAAAAACATCTGTTAATGAACTACTAAATGAAGTTTGCGCGCCTGGGAGTGAGCAATATACAGATCATGCTCAGCTGAATGTGTGTAATTGACTTCTGACAGGTACCTTACTCCCACAGCCCACAGTAAAGTTTGTCACCTTTACATAAGTCATATTTGTCCAGTATAGGTGTATTGCACAACTGACAAACCTACCGTGCAGATGGTTGGTTGATTCTGGGGCGGGCATGACATGCGACTCATTAGCTTGGTTACATGCAAACAATCAGACGAAAAATACCTTTGTCTGTTGGATGTCATTTCTGTAGTTTGCCACATATGGTCAAAAGAGTGTCTGTGCTAAAAGTACATACTACACAAACCCACCTTGAAGTGGTGTAAGTTGACATTGGGTTGACCACATATCCACAAATGCACAGGGAAGAGACTTTCTGTGCCCCTCATGGCAGCCTTTCCACTGTCACTCAAGTCTTAGTGTGAAGTTTGTATTATGGTAGTTGCCTGTAGGGACTGTATGCAGTGAGTCAATGTGGCTGTCCAGTCAGGCCCAAGGAATTTACCCTTCAGAAGGCCACAATGGTGTGTTGTGTTTCATTGTGGCTCACATCACAATACATGTTGCTTGAGCCTGGGCTATCTGATGTCAGTAGACTTGCTTAGTCTGTGTAGTCCGTGAGCAGGGTAGTGGGTTAGTCTGCAGATGAATCCAAAAGTGTGTAGTCATGTCCCTGTACTTATCACCATTGTAGTGGATTCTTTTTAGTTTTAATGGGACTCAGGTGTTTAGCTGAGCCTTCTGGCTTGCAGGCCTGCACCCCCATCTTCTAGTTACTTTTAACCTACTTAGCTTGCTCTGTCCTAGCCTACTTATTTCATTATTTCTTTCAAAATGGCTGCTATGTTTATATTTAGTTAAATGTTTTGATTTTACATTATCAGTGCCACTATGTTAAGGCGTCACTTTCAGCGTCAAAGTTAAGTGAGATACGTAGGTATTCACATCATGTCCCTTTTCCACTTACATGTGACATGAACATAATGTACTTGTGGAGGGAATTGCTTACATAATTGCCACCCTAAGCATGCCTCCTTATCTATTGTTTAGGAACATACCTGCATCAGGGGTCCTACTAGATCTGTATAAATACATCTCACAGAGACAAAGTTATCAGAGGGATTCCTACCAGATACCATCTATGCTATCTATGCTACACTTCACCTTGATGGCGATCCAGCCTTTGTGTCCCCACGGAGTCTGATCTAGAGACCTCGTTCCAAGGTAATGAGGGTTGGGGAGCTCTTCTCATGGACATGGCACTGGCAGATTAGGTTTATTACACCTAGCTCTCTTCAGATTAGAGAATAGGTTTTCCATGCTAGGGTTTTAATGATCTTTTAAATTTCATGTTATTTCAAGACGGTGGGGGTCTTTGTATTCATGGCCATCATCTTAACTATTCTGCTTCTTGCATTGTTCATTATCCTAATCATTGCAGCTCATGCATTTTACAGTAGATTGCAGTCTTGTTAATAAAACCTATGGGAAACGTTACTACATCTCCTTCATTGCCCAGGCGTGACTGAGACTTGTTGCTCAAGTGAGAAAAAGGTACTCTCGATTTAACCGCAACTCCCCTGAGGTGTCGCATTCTTGAGTCCATGCATAAAGGCTGTCAGAACTCACTTTTTACTACTCGTGTTTTTGGTGAGGTACGACTTGAGAGTCTGGAGGGTTGGGCCGACAGTTGTGACCTGTGTAGGATTGGCTTAGTTGCTTACTAACAAAAGTGCTGTCATCCCTAAACCAGCAGCGACATGGTGCCACCAACGATGGTGTTTTGGCACTAATTTACGGATGCCCTGAGTATCTCTATCTCACACATAACGGGTACCTTAAGTACCATTATACTGAGACGTCTATGGTCTTTGGGGTAATCCTCCTCAGCTTTACAGGGAGCACCTAATTATGCTGTAGGTTGTTCGAGTTCAAACTCCTTAAAGAACTTTCTCCCCATTTGGTGTTCCATCTCTTTACCTATTTCACAATATGGCTAACGCCATAGACATTCACATACACATGCATTAACACTACATCTAATAATAGAGCATGGCTTAAGAGATGAGGTCGGGTCACCTTTCCTGAGGAAGACTCTAGAACATACCCAATCCACACATGCTGAGTTGCAAACGTCCCACAGCAGTTCCAAGCCTACCAGTATCTTGAAATACCGATTTCTTATCAAGAACATCAGAACTGGCTTAATGGCACACTACCACACGTAATACAACCCATGAGATTAGGTCCCTTAGGTAATGACGGACCAACATGGCAGCTGACCTGCTCGACCTTTACAATGAGCTAGTAACATTATATAGATGACTTGTTCAGTTCGTAATGCGAACTTTCAACACAACACCAGTGTGTCCAGCACCACCAGCACCACTAGATAGCAATTGGCCACTACTGGGATTAACCCATAAACAGTGCATTCTATCATAGGCAAAGTGCCCACGGAACAAGAGAAAATTCTGCTCTGGACAGCTCAAAAACCTAATCAGCTGGAAGCTGTGTTTCCCCATATGGGACCACAGGAGAAACATAGAATTCGCAGAAGGTGCTTGCCATTCGGAATGGTTCCCTCAGTGGATGACTATGCCACATTGGGTACAGTCTTCGCTGCAATTTACACTACCAGACATGGTACTCCAACACTTGCTAATTTACCAGAAGTGTAAAAACAAATTCAGAATGAACACGGGGCTGCACCAGCCCTAGACTTGGGGATCAAATTAATGCGTAACTTGTAGTTTCCTCAATAATACTAGTAATATTAAAGGGGAAGCAGTAGCATTGGCTATATGCCAGCGGCTCTGAGAGATTCCACAATTCGAACAAGAGGAACATCTACTGAGAATTATTTCCGATACCAATACTAGTAAAAGACAAGATAGTTTGGGAGCCAAGCCAAAAAAGCCTGAATCTCGGAGTACCACTCCTAAGGAAGGTACCAAATATGCACAGGATGGTTCTAAAAAGCGCTGGGATAAATAAAAACAAAATAAAGACAGACAAAGTCAGAAAGCAGACTCTCCACACCCGGAGAATTCTGAAAGAAAATATAATCTCAGAAATAGAGAAAACATAAAACTTCCTGACAGATATACTGATTCATATCCCTCTCATTCCTTTCAGGATGCACTGGATACACGTAGTGAGAGAGTGGGCGGGCTAGAGCATCGTCCTGACTATGTGAAACAGAAGAAAGACTCACCACAGTCTTCAGACAAGAAAGATGACAAATTCCCACAATGAAAGCCACAATTTAAAAAAGAAAAGGTGGCAGCAATTTCAATTAAAAATGGCAGTAAACTTGAGAACATTGCTGAAGAACAAGACATGGGCAGTCACCCTGGGCAGAAGCTATGGTATGTTGCCAGAGTCTGAAAGATCACCTGCGTGCAACAGCAACTAGCAACTTTAATGCAGTCGAGACTGCAGACGGGCACGTTCTCCCACCCAACAGGGTTTATGATTTAAACATCCAAATTGAGGGAGACATAAAGTGCACCATTAGTGTAATAATCTGGGATGAACTTGGTTGTGATATCCTATTGGCTGAAAGAGACTGGCCACCCGAACACGTCGGTAAGCTCCCAAATAGGGAAAATGTCATTTTGCCTTCTTTCTCTGATCTTGTTCTAGAGGTGGTAAAACAAGCCTACGCTGTCGACTGGGCTTTACGCAAATATTGCAACCAATTAAATTTGGGACAAGGATTCTCCTTATCATGTAATACCTATTAGGTCTACACTCCAGCCTCAGCCCCAATATCCTGTTAAACATGAAGCCAAAGCTCCGGTGAGGGAGATCCTCACTCAGCTCGAGTACGAGGGTGTAATTGAGCCCTCTGTCTCTGTAATGAATAACCCCTAATTCCCCGTTGCAAAACCCGACCATTCATATGGAATAGCCTTA
Organism: Pleurodeles waltl; assembly: GCF_031143425.1. Lineage (NCBI taxonomy): Eukaryota > Metazoa > Chordata > Amphibia > Caudata > Salamandridae > Pleurodeles > Pleurodeles waltl. Next base: position 165,638,310 of record NC_090443.1, on the reverse strand, counting down.
AATTACAGACACTTAAACAGACGCTTAAACAGTCACACACGCACCTATGCACTACAAAATTCACACAGCACTAATTAACAACATTGTGCATAAAAAATACAAAACAACCTTGGATATTTCCAGCGTTTCTTTTCTGCCAGAACTTAGCACATGAAAGTCGGGTTCTTAGTGCATTCTCATTTGGCTTACAAAAACACTTCTCTCCTTTGCCCCAGGGCTACAAGAACAGCCCAGTGTTTTTCTCAGCCCGTGTAACATCAATAGGCATGATATTGATCCAGGGGCGTTGTCCTATGTGGATGACATATATCTCAAAGATGACATTCTCAACATTCATCTTGCCAGGGTCGATCGGATCGTTGTAGGATTTGCAGCTCCTGGCTAAAAATTCAATTTTAAGAAAACTAAAAGAGCCTTCCTCAGTGTATTGTTCCTGGGGTATGAGCTATCAAATGAGGGCACGAGCCTGGCCCCATACTTTTCAGAAAAATTTGCTCAACTTCAACCACCAAATACTATCAAGAAACTGCAGTCTTTACTAGGTATCTTCAACTTTGGCAGAACGTACATTCCTGACTTTGCACAATGCATCAAGCCACTCTAAGACCTAATATGCCCAGATTTCTCAAGCGGACACTGGACAGTTGAACATCCGTAGAGGATTGCAGCACGATATGTTAGAAGCAAAACACTTACACACCCCATGACAACAAAACAAATTTGATCATCAGAATAATTGCTGGTGCCACTGGGTTCACTTATGTCACCTTTAACAAAGACGACACAGTGCCCATAGAACATAAATCCCATTTACACCCCAATGCAGAACAATGCTTTGCACCCACAGAACAAATTCTGACTTCAGTACAGATGGCTGTCATCAAGGAGAGGTCACTTGCCCAGGGAAAATACATTATTGTCGTCACCCCGGTGCAAGCCTTAGAGGCTGTCACCAAAGCAAGCGTCCTTAACACTAACTTATTACATCTACACTAGATCCAATGTGCAACGTCCCTGACTGCCACCAATGCTGATTACAATTTTGACCCAAAAACTCCAGACACAAGAATGTTTCCAATATGAACAGGAGTACCCCGCACCTCTTAACATCTTGCCACTTAACAGATAGCATACACTGATGTTCAGCACAACAAGGTGTAGGTACAAAACATAAATATTCAGCCATTTGCGCAGCTGTGAGTGCAGTAATGATGAATGATGTATTACACCCTCACAATACCTACATGCAGACCCTGTGGGACTGCACAGGACACTTGGCTGAACTCAAAGTTTCATCTTGGCACTGAAACATACAGATCCAAGACACCTTACACTGATAGTGTGTAATTGGTACTACTGTGACCAGTCCTACAATGATTATCTTAATCATTGGCAGTTTAACAGGTTCAGATACTTAAAGGGGAACACCATAAAATACAGAACTCTGTGGGGGGTGTGGCTGATCTCAAGGATAAGCTACCTGATGCTCATGTTGTCCATACATTGGACCACCAAGGTGAAGGTGTACACGTTATTGGCAACATCTCGGCTGATGAAGCAGCCAAATCCACAGTAGCTACGGCTTCTGTTGCTGAAGTGACTCATTCCCAGACGAGATTGGATGATGAAATTCTGGCTGCTGTGAAAGCTTCGGCTGAAGGAAAACCTCTCCCAAAAGCATACGCAACAAAATAGTCATGCCATATTAGTGCACAGAATGTTACCTTTGCAACAGCTCCTGGGGTTGGAGATCAAGTGATCCCCAACGAAAACCAAAGATTAGATTTTACCAAAGCAGCGCATGAGGGTGTTGCATCCGCTCATGCTGGTGTTGCAGCCACAATATCAGTTTTACAGAAACCTTTTTTGGTGGTCAGGTCTATACAAACAGACCAAGCAATATGTCCTTTGCTTTGACATTTGCCAGCAGATTAAGCGCTCAAACATCAAACACCCTCAGCAGACATCCCTCTTAGTGTCCAACAGGCCACCACAATGTGCGTATCAACCATTGTGGTCCCCTTCAACCTGTTGGTGCACAGAAATATGTCTTAGTCACTGTAGATTCTTGTTCTAGATCCCTGTGGGTGTGGCCACAGCATTGGGTGGATGCTCAAACTTTTATAACAGACTTGCTGATCTTTATTGGTAAACATGCTGTTGCAGCATTCCATTCGGACCAGGGCCCTGCCTTTTCCTCTAAGGCATTCAGGGACACCATGAGGATGATGGGTGTTGAACTCCATTACTCCTCACCCTAACATCCCGAGGGTAATTTGGTCATGGAGAGGAGGAAGCAAGATCTAAAGCAGTCCTTACCAGCTAGAGTATTAGTTTAGGCTGCAGTTGGCCTCATCACCTATATGGGGTCGAGAGAGCACTAAATAATCTGCCAGGACGGTCCGTGGGAGGACACACTCCTTACGAGGTCCTCTTTGGGATACCTATGTATGTCCCAGATCTAGATGGCCCAGGTTTGGTAGCAGCAGATACACTTTTTGACATAAATGAACCTCTCACTGTCTTGTAGGAACTTCAGCAATTTTGTGATGATAATTCATCTGCTAGTTCTGCCACTTTAGGAATAAGGGATTTGCCAACAACTTCTACAGGCTGGATTCCTTAAGTTGGGGATCTGGGTCGTGAGAAGATTGATGTGAAGAAGGAATGCAGCCCATCTTACAGAGCACCGGTCCCAGTCCTGGGAATACAAGACACCAGAACAATCATCTTCCCACCACTGCCAGGCTATAAAGTAAACAGATTTGTCTCCATTGACAACAACAAATTGCATCATTTGGCCGATCCTGCACAGAGGTCCCTTGGGTAGTTCCCGGTTCCCTCTCTCTACCCAACAGGAGATACCTCTCTAAAGAAGAAGCAACAACACTTCTAAATACACCAGCATGTACAACACTGTTACAAATACCTCCTTGAGCGTGGGGAGGGTGGAAAATGAACTTCTGCTAATTCCTGTTACCACCTAATATAGGAGGCTGGCCTGGCTTGTAGTGGGTACCAGAGGTACTTACACCTTGTGCCAGGTCCAGTTATCCCTTATTAGTGTAGAAGAGGTGTTTCTAGCAGCTTAGACTGATAGAAGGTAGCTATGGCAAAGCAGCTTAGGCTGAACTAGGAGACATGTAAAGCTCCTACTATACCACTGGTGTCTTATGCACAATATCATAGGAAAACACAATACACAGATATACTAAAAATAAAGGTACTTTATTTTTATGACAATATGCCAAAAGTATCTCAGTGAGTACCCTCAGTATGAGGATGAGAAATATATACAAGATATATGTACACAAACCAAAATTATGCAGGTTATAGCAAGAAAAGTAATGCAAGCAGTGTAAAGTTACAGTAGATTGCAATAGGAGCACATAGGTATAGGGGCAACATAAACCATATACTCCAAAAGTGGAATGCAAACCACGAATGGACCCCAAACCTATGTGAGCTTGTAGAGGGTCGCTGGGAATGTAAGAAAACAGTGAGGGTTAGAAAAATAGCCCACCCCAAGACTCTGTTAGGTAGGTGTAAAGTGCACCTACAACCCCCAGAGAGCACAGAAGTCATGATAGGGGGATTCTGCAAGGAAAACCAACACCAGCAATGCAACAACAGTGGATTTCTGGATCTGAGTACCTGTAAGACAAGGGGACCAAGACCAAGAGTCGCGACAGTGTTGAGAGTGGGCAGGAGCCCAGGAAATGCCAGCTGAGGGTGCAAGGAAGCTGCCACCAGATGGGAGAAGCTTGGTGTTTTGCAGGAACGAAGAGGACTAGGAACTTCAGGTGTCTACAAAAACTAGGATTGTGTCACAACTTTGACTTGAAGGTAAATCTTCAATCAAATCCATAGTAATGGTGTGCCAGAGATATGGTGCAATGGGAAGAGGCTGAAGCTCAACTTCAGGAGCTAATCATGTTGTCTTTCCCCGAATGCATTTATCACAGGTTTGAATATATTGTCTTATTTGAGGGATCATGGCAGGCCACCAGAAATACCTCTTAATTAATTTGGTAGTCTTCAAAATTCCTTTATGGCCAGCTAAAGGATCATCATGACATTCTTGTAGCTCTAGTTTTTGCAACTCCCGAACTGGCAAATATAAAGCATTTTTAACAAAAGGAAGATTTTACAAAAATCCTTCTTTCTTCTTTTTTGTTGGCCCAATTTGACATTTCTTGGTCAGACATGGATTCTCAAACCTTCCTTTTTATTTCAGAAAATTGTAAGGTACAAACAAACTTGTCTGCTGGAATAATTGGAGTCTTTTCAGCTTCCCCGGCTCCAGGTATGTTATTTATTCTTGCTAACTCATCTACCTTACCATTGGCAGAACCAGGTTGATAGGTAATGGTAAAATTAAAATCTGCAAAGTACAAGGACCATCTCAATTGCCTTGGAGTTAATGTCTTATCAGACTTTACAATCTGAAGATTTTTATGATCAGTGAACACTGTGACTACATGACGAGCCCCTAATAAATAATGCAGCAGTTTCTGAAATACATCCTTCACTGCCAATAGCTGTTTGTCAGGAATTGGATAATTTCGTTCAGGAGGAGTTAATTTCCTGGATTGAAATTCACTGGGTGAAGTTGACCTGTTTCCTTGTGCCTCTGAGACAATACACCACCAATCGCTTGGTCGGAGGCATCAGCTACGACAAAAAATGGCCCCTCGTGGTTAGGATGGAGAAGGATTGGGGCTGTTGTAAAGGCTGTTTTGAGGAACTGAAAAGATTCTTCAGCATCAGTTGACCAATGGAAGGGTACTCCTTTTCTCAAACGTTTTGTAATGGGGACCACCTTTTTAGAAAACTCTTTTATAAATTGGCGGTAGAAATTGGCATAGCCAATAAAACTTTGCACCTCCTTCACCGTTTTAGGAGAAGGCCAATACAGGATTGTTTGAATTTTAGCAGGATCCATGGAAACTCAATTTTCTGATAAGACGAATCCAAAGAACTCTACTTCCTTCACATGAAATGCACACTTTTCGAACTTCACATATAGGTTATATTCCAACAATTTCTTTATAACTGCTGTCATGTGATCTCCATGGTCTTGCAAATTCTGGGAGAAGATTAAAATATCATCAATGTAGACTACTAAAAATTGATTTAAAAACTCTCTCAGAACATTGTTAACAAAGTACTGGAAAGCCACCAGCGCGTTACATAGCCCATAAGACATCACTTGGTACTCGTATAGACCAAACCGGGTGCGGAAGGCTGTTATCCATTTGTCTCCCTTAGCAACTGGAATTAAATGGTACCCTCCGCGAAGACCTAGTTTTGTGTAGATATTTGCGTCTTTTACCTGATCTAGCAGTACTGAAATCAAAGGCAGGGGATATCGATTCTTTACCGCAACTTGATTCAATGCTCTATAATCAATACAAGCTCCTAACTCTTCTTTCTTCTTCTTTGGGATGAAAAAAGGGGGGGAAGAGACTGGGGATTGAGAGGCACGAATAAACCGTTTGCCAAATATGTTTCCAAGTATTCTTTTAAGAACTTGTTCTCCTTTTCAGTAACGGCATAGATATTACTGCAAGGTAGATTCACACCTCTGCTTGGTCAAACACTGTAGACAATTCTTTATATTCTGGGGGAATGACAACATTTTCCAGGGCACAAACCACATTGGATTTAGTAGCTAAAACTTGAGCAGGAGGTGGTGCACTACTTATCTCTTGAGGACCATAACAATGCTTCTGACAGTAACTTGAATTTATTTGGACAGTCCTCTTTTCACAATTAATTTCAGGGTTGTGTTCCGTAAGCCACAGTAAACCCAAGATCAGCTGAAATTGAGGAGCATCTATGAGATTGAAAGATATCTTTTCTTGATGTCCTAGATGATCTTTCAGAACTATAGGTTCAGTTTCGTCTGTGATAGGACCTGAAGACAAGTTTGTTCCATCCACCGCACGAACAGGCTCTGCTATTCTCTTTTTTACAAAATGTAGTCCCCTTTTTGTGGCATACTGGATGTCGCAGAAATTTCCCGTAGCTCCTGAGTCAATCATCACTGAAACCTCCTGCAGCTTCCTTTCTCTGAATATGAGGTCAAAAGAGATGGTAAAATGAGGGGAAGCAGACTGTAGGGTGTTTGCTACTAATTGGGATTCAGGGCCTGGTTAGTGTTGTAAGTCAACCAGGGCTACTCTCTTGGAGGAATGAGATTTCTCTTTTCCTGAATTACCTTGTTTAGGCTTCTTTGGGCATTCTCTTACAAAATGCCCAGACAACCCACAATAGAGACATAGGGGGTCATTCTGACCCTGGCGGTCATTGACCGCCAGGGCCAACGACCACGGAAGCACCGCCAACAGGCTGCCGGTGCTTCCTGGCCAATTCTGACCGCTGCGGTAAAGCCACGGTCAGAAAAGGGAAACCGGCGGTTTCCTGCCGGTTTTCCCCTGGCCAAAGGAATCCTCCATGGCTGCGCTGCAAGCAGCGCCGCCATGGGGATTCCAACTCCCTTCCCGCCAGCCTGTTCCTGGCGGTTTAAACCGCCAGGAAGAGGCTGGCGGGCACGGGTGTCGTGGGGCCCCTGGGGGCCCCTGCACTGCCCATGCCACTGGCATGGGCAGTGCAGGGGCCTCCTAACAGGGCCCCAGCAAGATTTTCAGTGTCTGCTTGGCAGACACTGAAAATCGCGACGGGTGCCACTGCACCCGTTGCACCCCAGCAACTCCGCCGGCTCCATTCGGAGCCGGCTTCATCGTTGCTGGGTCTTTCCCGCTGGGCCGGCGGGCGGCCTTTTGGCGGTCGCCCGCCGGCCCAGCGGGAAAGTCAGAATGACCGCCGCGGTCCTTTGACCGCGGTGCGGTCTTCTGGCGGTCTCCGCCCGGGGACCCCCATAGATTCTTAGATCTTTACTTGTCCTTTTCCTCTTTAGATAGGGGACCTCTAACACTGTCGATTTGCATTGGCTCTTCCCAAGAGTGTGTCTCGGAGGTCTTGATACTTTCCACTTTATTCCTATCGAAACGTGGCAGGATAGGATGAAATTCTCTCTTGCGTTCAGCTTTTCTTTCAAACAGACGCTGATCAATCTGTAAAACTAGATCAATTAATTTTGACACATCAATAGGTCGATCTGGAATTTGGGCTAGTGCATCTTTTAGTTCTTCTCGTAAACCTCAAAATCAGCCCTTTTGCTCTTATGCCCTCCACAACACTTTTCAATCTCTTTTATTTTAGTGATCATGCTTCATATTCTGTAAAGTTCACGTTTTTTTTCATATTTGGTGTAGTGCACTGGGATGGCACTGTCTGAGAGATCCAACTTGCATTGCTTTACAGGCCTGCTTGCCTCGTAATATGCAGGCACTGTATGCTTACTGTATATTAGGTCAAAAAATTGAGTTTGAAGTTCTTTGCGGTGGACATTCTGATAGGGTGCAGTTCCTGAATAAAAAATAGTTATATTGTATGTTACTATGTGTCTGTATTTGGGTGTCCCTGGTGGCATAGTACTGTCTTTACTTTTTATTTGTTTTTGCTGTAACATTTATTAAGTAAACCCTAACTCAAAGGTGGTGTGGTGCTGTACAAAAGCAGATACAATATATATTCTGACAGAAACCTTTGCTGAACATGATTGATCACCAGATCTAGGTCTAGAGTTTATGGCTTGTTTGCTGGTATGAAACTCACCTTGTTATATTTGATGGTCATGATGAGCGGGGTTGTCATGTTTCTTTAATTTTTAGGACATTGAATTGTAGAAATGTATTCCAATTTTCCTGACATAAAACTCTCACAGTATGGTTTCTAGACCGTGAGTTTTAAAATTATATTTTCATAGATTATTTCATACATCAGTGATGTCCTCCAGAGACAGGCTGCCCAAAGGATGTTTAGTTTACATGAGAACATGTATTACATAGTGTACACCTGCCAATCAATGTAGATCACACCTAATTCCTATTATTGTATTCTACCACATGGAAACTGAGGGAAAGACATGGAGTGGTTCCTGATTAATACAATTGATGAACAATAACTAACAAAAAAGAACACTATCCGCATCAGCGGCAGTAACAGCTATACACTGCAATTGTAATACTTTATATAACCCACACAAAAAAACACAAACTTACACTATCGTTTTGACTTGCTGTTAGAGAAGCCTCACCTGGGGAAAGATGGGCTCGTATTTATAACACATCATTCAGTGGCTGAGTCTATTTATCAATCCTTAACCATAGCAGTGATCGAGATGTCGATATAACACTATAACAGGAGATATCTACTAAGCAGATGGGCATTTTTTAATCATTACCTGAAGGCAAAAAGTCAATGTACAGCAGTGTACTTTTACTTGTCAAATACTTAAGCTTTCTTTTAAGGTGGCAGTTAATAATGTAATTTGCACTTTGAAATTGTAGTTCAGCATGTAACACAGACATTTTTAAACAAGTTTCAAATATGTATTTTTCTTTATGGAGATGTAAATATGTATTGTACTGTCTCACAATAGATGCATTCCAGAGATAATACTAAGTCCATATCTGGTGTAAAATCTAACTAGCATATGTCAATGTTCTTGATGTGAGCTAGACCACCAATGCATGCTCAAAGGCTTATTGGGTTGTACCTGTTAATGGATTTAGCATGCTCGACCTGGAGATCTTCTTCTGAAGAACTTACATTAGGTTACGTGTATATGCATGTCTGCATGAAAGCTATGGCCGGTCTACACTGCTGAAAGAAGTGCAACCCCAACTCCCTCTTTATCCAATTTCCTAATCCACTGTTGTTGCATATCAACAGACTATTGGGCGTTTCAGCATTGCCCATGAGGACAAAAAAGGTAGAACACGTCCACCTCCTCCCTCAAGTTGTTCTCCTGTGTCTCCAAAAGCATCTTATCATCTAAGAAAACAGTTTTTCTCTAATTCCCCAGTCCACTCCTCAAACTCTACCCCACCCCACACTTCCCATTTTTGTACCTCAAAGTACGCATCGATTAAATAATCCTTTTGCCCTTACCCCACAACACACACAGAATTTTTTGCAGTTAGAAAAAAACAATCCTAAAGAAGACCCTCTGACTTGTTTTTTTCTTCATGAGGCAATCACACTCGAGACTCAGATTCTCATGAGAAAAGGCCATTGATTAGGACAGGATTGCATCAACATTGCAACATGTAACCACAACATTTTGATAACCTTAAACATATTTACCAATTTTAACATATCCCTCCCTTAATCCACCCACCGTTCTCCCACCCATTACTTCCCCTATTCCCTACACCTTGTACCCAATCACCGCCTTACATCTCCACCATCTTCATCACATCTTTTCCAAGACAACCTCTAAAGACACCCTCTCTGTCCTGCCCCATGTATCCTACCCAAACCTCTTCTTTCAATGATACTCCCTTATTGCTCCCCACCTAGGGGTGGATCTGTGCGCACATGACTCTCCACCTCCCAACTATCGGCACCCATGATATCCCTGGAGGGTGTTTTGCTGTCCCTCCCTTCTTCACTACTGCAACACACTCACTCCCAAGCAGACCTGCCACACCAAAACCTCACATTCCACAAATTTCCCAACAAATCCCTCAGTTCCAGTATATAGTATGCATAACCTAGATTGGAAAGATGCATGCCATCAATCCGGAAAAAAAACCTTCTTCCTCCTGGATGCCCACATGTGCAACCATTGTGATGCCTCTCTCCGAACAAAAAACCCTCATTGCTCTATTGAGCTTCCTGAGTGCCTTGTCAATCGCTGCATTTTCCATTGCTCCCCTCCATTTCTTAGGAGGCAAAAATTGTGTACATACCAAACAAGTCCCCACCATTGTGTGTTTCAGCACTCCCATGTCTCTCTGCATGTGTTGCAGTATTGTGAGTCCCGATAATTGAACCAAATTGTTTTCTCCAAAATGCAACACCAGCATATCAGGGCAACCCCATTTAAGTACCATGGTTGCTAGAAACGGCAGAAGACTGCCCCTGTCTCATTCCACTCAACACCAACAATCTGACCTCATGCCTGCTAGTAGGCAATCCAATATTCTGCCCATAAACATCTTTCTGCAGATTTTTCAGCCCAATGGATGAATGAATGCCCCACTATCCAGGTCATCACCTTTTGATTCCCAGAGCCGTTCATGCACCCTACGGGAAAAAGCATAGATTACAACTTGTTCCCGCTAAAGATGTCACCCATCATACCCATTCAACACTCAACCATCACTTCCTCACATACCGCTCACATCACTTAGATCCCCACCGCCCAATCTTGCCAATCTGAGACGTACTCCACCCCAAATGCGCAGCAGCTGTTGCGGCCCAATCCAAAAACAGTGAGTTCCAAACTTAGCCAGGTCATACCCCAGGCTCACCAAAGCCTTGTGCATCATCATCAGGAGCTGAAAAGCCATAATCTTGGCTACATCCTTGTGGCTGAAAAAACACTCCTTGTCGGCGACTCGAAGGTGCCCTAAACTGGCACCACTCTCTCACCGGACTTGCCATTTCTCAGCCACCTTCGTTCAAACATATCCATTTTTCCCTCCCTGCTTGATCTGTTTTTGATTTGCGCAGACATGTCCCCACTCCCCCAGTTTCAAACACACCTCCCCTCCCAGCAATTCAGACATTATGAAAGCCCCAAAAACATCCATATTGTGCACGAATAAACAATGCTACCTTGAATTTGTCATAACAGCAGGTCTTCGAACATCCTAACAGTTCAGCGAACAATATAAATAAATGTAACAACTGAATGCAATGCCCTACCCCTCCCACACCACTCCCTACCACAACCTTTAACCATTCCCCAAGCATTTTGCTGGGATAAATCCCCAAAATATTTTTCCATAAAAGGACAATCCAGCCAGCTTGCCTGCAATTGTTGTAGATGACCAACCTTGTCAAACAAAGTCAGAACAAAAAGCATCACCCTTCCTTCCCTTTCACTTCAATCCTGTCTCAACAGCCTCGCTGATCCTTTGACAAATGCCTGAAATTATCTTCACGCAAGCTGATAAGGCCTTCTGATAGATTCAGCTAACCACAACTCCAGCAGCCTCAGTGCTCTCATACACCCCACTCCCAGACTTCAGAGGGAACCAGTGTCTTGTCATCTTCCGCCCCAGGTGCTAGACAGCGAAAACAGTGCCACTGTGAACGAGACAATGAATCAGCAATGGCATTGTTCACTTCCAGTACATGCGAAGCCCTGAAAACAATATTCTTATTCAAGTACAACAGCATGAAATGCCGCAGCAGTCTCAACACTCTCCTGCCCCTTGCCCTCTGCCTATTTACCAGGTCAACCACTATCATGTTGTCCATGTGAAATATTATTGTCCTGTTCAACAATTCACCCCCCACACTGCTAAGGCCACCAGCAAAGTAAAACATTCCAAAAAAGCTATGCTCTATCCCTGCTGCAGGCAAGGAAGGGTCCAACACTCCACAAACCATCACCCAACCCTGAATAAGCTAAAGCCATGAGCTCCTGCCACATCCAAGAAAATGTGAACATTCCACACTGTTCTGTTCTCTTGAGACCACATCAACACAGCATTGAATTCTGCCAGAAAAGACTGCCACTCCCCCAAGTCTTCCCTCACTGCCTTAGAAACGTTACCTTATGATGGGGTAATGTAGCACCACACATAGCCAAGCCAGGCTGTCCTAAAAAAATCTGACCCCTCCGCATCACTCTACAAGCAAAATTCCGGAGTCCTAACAGTTTTAGAACTCTCCGAAGCTCCAGCTGTCTTTCTCCTATCACCTCTTCAAAAACTTCTGCATTTCTGTAACTTTTGCTTGCTGCAGTCATGTCAACTGTGTTCAACTCAATGCCCAGAAAGTTTGGAACCTTGCTGTGGCCTTCAGATTTTTCAGGTGCTAGTGGCATCTCAAAAGTACTTGCCATCTCCTCAAAGACATTCAACGCTTTGGTGCACTCATCTGACACTGCACTGCCCACAAACAGAAAATCATCCAAGTAGTATGATACCTCCCTGTATCCACTTGATTTGGTAAAGACCCATTGCAGAAAGGAACTGAATGCTTGAAAGAGGACATATGAAATAGCACACCCCATTGACAAAACTATGTCCACATAGATTGTGCCATCAAAATGCATGTCCGGTAAAGAAATATCATCAGGGTGTATCAGCAACAAGTGGAAAGATGACTTGATGTCACACTGCACCAGCTGCGCCTTTTGACAACAGAGCATGACCAATCGAATGGCGTCATCCAATGAGGCATAAACCACCCTTGTGTCCTCCAAAGCAATAAAGATTGACCGACACGCATTCAGATCAAGACAGATGATGAATCAACCTACATTCTCCTTCTTGCTTTTTAAATACTGCACCTAATGGAGATATGATCAGGTCTGCCAGTGGCCACTCATAGAAAGGGCCCACAATCCTACCCTCCTTCGCCTACTTTTGCAATTTTGCTGCCACAACCTCAAGGAGATTTTTGGCTGATTGCAAATTGTCAGCCCACCTGCGGCTTCTTGGACCCTGATACCCAATCTGAAAACCCTTTAAAAACCTCACTCCAATGTGTCTTTTTCTGGGTATAGTAACAACCAGGACAACATAGCCTCCAACCCTACTGACATAGGAGCCTTTAGGCCCAAAAAAACCTAGTTGTCCCCTACACTTACTTGCCTTCCACTGTTCAGAGGGGCTGGCCATTGAGAACTAATGGGTAATGGCATGTCATTCCCCACATTTGGAGCATTCATGCTTGAACTTGCAGGGTTTTCTTGAACAGAATCCCATATTGAAGCTCCAACAGATCCCCAAATTGTTTCCTGTGGTGAAATTCTTTGAAACATTACCCATTCCCATTTGAGAGGGACACGGGAGAAAGGGCTTACAGGTAATAGACAATCCACTCGCTGTATGGGTTGAGGCAGTTGATTGTGTAGAAGATATCCACTGCATCCAGTATTCAGAATCCACATACCCCCAGGGCTTGTCAGGATTTTCGGTGACTCTGACCCCAAATTCCTCATTAAAACTGAACCATGCAAACCTCCAAAGTGCATTTGATAATATCCATGTATTTAAAGAACGCTATGGCCTGGTCTGGATATTTCTCACTGTACATGGTAGGATTTTAAAAATGCCAACTTCCAGTTCTCCATGGTAATGGGAACCTCGGCCCTCCTTGCTAACTCCCATTCTTCCTTTTCGGACCCTTCCTTAGCCTGAATGTCCCTGTGTAGGAGTTTGAAAACATCCACATATTAGTGCTTTCATATCTTGGTTTTTATATTGTCTGATAGGTGAGACCCTAGAGGCATGGCCAGCCCCATTTAAGGTGATTGTTTCCTATGCTCATCCCCCTCCTTACTCTCCTCACCCTCCCCATCACCTGTTTTGGAGGCCACCGGGACCCCTGAGTTGTCCTCCACTTTTTTGTCACCACCATCCTTCTATTGTTCTCCCACCCCTTCAACCATCCCATCCACCACTCCAATGGATTTACAGGCCTTTCCCCATTATTATCCTTTTAGGTGTCCCACACAGCCTACCAGTCTTTCTTACCTGACAGCGGTCCTGCCGCATTTCTCCTCTGTCTGCTCCACCCATGCAAGCTTCTTTCCACTGCTCTGAAGAGCTCCCACATCCGCACTTGACTTCTCGAAGGCACCAATACCTGCAGCCATAGCTACACCCTCTCCAAAATCTCCCCCAGACCTGCACCCTCCTCCTTGTCCTTACGAACCTCACCATCCTCCCACTCATCACTCCCTTCATCATTGTCCAACTCCAACTCATCTCCACCTGCACTCTTTTCAGGCATCATTTTGTCTGTCAAATTGCCCTCTAGAATATTCAAACTCACCCCGTCGGGGCCTGAGCGTGACAGAGATCCAAGCATTCATGAACAATCCTGCGCTATAGGGAGGGCCGCCGTTGACCCCCCATGTCTTCAGACCAACGTCCAGGGGCAGTCATACTCCCTGTTGGTTTTGTCACCTGTCTGCCAGCCTCAACTGTTGGCCTCTACTTACTAGCCACAGGGCCGCTCCAACCTGGTGGATCTCAACTGCCACCATACCCTCAAACCACACTAGTTACATTCACCTGTCCCGCTGTCTCCACTATCCTCTACCACCTACAGCCAGTGTCCACATGTGCCTTGATCACTAAAGGGCACCTTGGACCCACTACTCCCTGACACCCCCTTAGCTTTTTTCAACTAGTGTGCCTGATTCCCTTCTAGTTTCCTGGCTCTCCACAGATGCTCCCACAGAGCCTCATATTCTTCCACTGCCTATGCTACTGCCTAATCCTGGCTTCCAAATCACATTCTGACCAACTGGTAAAGTGACCATCCCCAAACTCGCCTGCTGACGCATGGCTCCCAACCTGAGATTGGAAAGTGCTCTATCCTCTGTTTGGGCCTCCTGCCACATATGTTCCCTGTGCATTAGCCCTCTGCTAGTACTTGCCCGTCCATCAGTTACTTCAACCCCAATGACCTGCGTCTCCCAGTGCTCCTGCTCCGGCACTCCCTTTGCCCTCTCACCTGTTTCTGCTTGCCTGCCAAGCTATGTTTCTGGTCGCCTGGCCCCTTTACCCCAATCCTCATGGATAAATCTAAAAGGGCCTCACAGAGATGGTCCCCTGTATCATCCCAAGAGCTGTTGCCTCTTGGGCCCCACCCCCACTGAAGCTGCCTGTTTGCCCCCAGCCTTCCCCTCCAGCTGCCCTGTTCCTGGGAGACTCCTACATTTCCCTGCCAGTTACTTGGATGCTGCCACTGGGGAGGCACTCCTGTCCCCACCTTGCTGCTTTTGCAAGATGCTACTGCAGCAGCAACACCTTTGGCAGCAGCCTCTGTAGGGCGCACCATCCCCAACCAGGCCTGGTCTAATGCACCAGGCCTGAGCAGGTTAGTACACCCGGCTGCTCAGGACGTGTGCAGGGCAACGCGCACTGCCACCGCTGCCTTACCGACATCGCACTCACACTGTAATGTCACGTTGTACTGCCTGAGAAAGTGCCGCACAGGCACCCAGGAGTGCTGCACCAACCACTCCAAGTTCTTCCCTGTCCTGGCAGTGGAGTCAGAAGAGGCCACAACTTCCTGTTCCAACACCTTAAATCCGTAAATCCTCTTGTAAGCGTCACCCGCCCACTTCACCCTCCCACCCTCAGATCCCGTCCTCTTCTTCCCTCCTCACAAAATCTCCCGGGGGAAGACTAGTCAGCAACTAGCTTCCCCCAGGACCCTTCATTTTTACACTATTTAATTCTCCCCTTTCTCACTTGCAAATATCTGCTATGATCAAATAGTTTCTTAAGTTGTTTTTTGAATTTATACAGAAATAACAGCTGTTGAATGTTACAAGGTTATACTGCAGGACCACGCTATTATTTTTCAAGTGGTTTCAAGGCTCTTTGTATGTACTTCACCTGGCACATGGAATAACACACTTCATCTCTTATTTTAAGTTTTGGGTTTTGGTGTTAATGCCCTTGCTTGTTATGTAAAATATTTTTATTTTGCTTCCAATAAAATAACTCTTCAGAACTCTTGAGTCAAGAATTTATGACAAATATGTCATAGTGTATTATTCCATTTGCTTTTAATAGTTGACTTTGTACAGGGTTTGGAATATGGTTTCTTGGAATGAAAATCTTTGCTGATAGCACACTGTTCTGTTCTATACTTTCCACATATAAGTCCTTCTTTAAGTGTTCATTCTCTGGCAGTAGTGTAGGATCTAAGAAGTTGACAGAGGATTGGCCCTCCTTTAATTTTATTTCTTAGTGTTGACTGTTTTTTGTTTTTTAGAAATTCTGCAAACCGTTCAAATTTTTATTTTGATCTAATCCTTATCAATAGGATATCACCTTTAAAGCACCACCAATGCTGGATGTAGCAATTCCATTGTGACTAGGTCCAAACTGAGGTGGCATAGTCGACAAGAGAAGGATTAGTTGGAAGGCTAACCCAAGTGATTGCCAGTGGTTAGAATCATTTCAAGAATCCTCCCATCTTCTTTTGATGTGTTTTATGTAACACAATAAATGGCCAAATGTATGCTCAGGCATGGGTCCCTTGCTCCCTGTGCCACAGGAAATACACTGCAACGACTGATGAGTTCCAGTCAGGGGAAAATCAGTCAGGTTGCTTGTTTTTTCAGTTCAGGGAGGACCTGGCCTGGAAGTTCTGACTAGACTGCTTCTATTGCAGTAGGGTGAAGACTGACTTGCATAAGGTTTGTTCCAAAATGAGGTGGCACAGTGGGCAAAAGAATGATGAACTGGAATGCTACCCGAGCAATTGCTAGTAGTTAGACTTATTGCAAGCATCCTCCCATTGCTGTGTTTAGATATCAAAGTGTTATTTTTCTACTTGCATTTATCTTGCATTAGTTGTTATGTATGTGCACGTTTTATTGCAGTTGTATCATGGGGAATTCAGGAATTGGACAGTGGATGGATGAATGGGTGCATGAGCACAAAGATGAGTGGCAGAATAAGTGTATGATGACTTATTGACACGCAGAATCCAATCAATGGAAGGTTCTGGTAGATGCTTTACAAACAAAAGACTCAAAATTGTTCTGGAAGTTGGTGGCAGACAAAGGTCACTCTGATAACATGGAGACATACAGTGTAATTCAACCAGCACTTTGGGTATCATATCTTAGAGCTGTATATAGTGTGGATCAAAGTAGTAGTCTTACTGTCTTGTCACCCCTCGAGGGGTCCTTCCATTCACCTGTTTTTGGTCCAGCTATTGCACCTAAATTCGATCTGGCTCCATTTTCCTTAAAAGAAACAACTTTGGCACTCCAAACGCTACGCAAAGGGAAGGCCCCAGGATTAGACAGTATCCCAGGTGATTTGTATCTGTCCCGACCTAGAACCTGGTCCCTATACTTAAACACACTTAGCAATGAGATTCTGAGAGGCGGTGGGCTTCCTTCCACATGACAAGGAGCTATCATAGTTCCCGTTTTAAAAAAGGGTGCAAGGGAACTTCCTTCCAACTATAGGCCAATAAGTTTAATTGATATCAGCCACAAAGTTTTTTGCAAGCAAATTTTGGGTAGACTGCAGGTGTGGATTGAGGACTCATATATCCTCTCTGGCCTCCAGGCAGGTTTTAGGAAGGGCGTGAGTACTATCGACCAGGCATTTAGGTTCAACCTTCTTTGTTGGAATCACTTGACATTAAACAAGGGGCAACTGTACGTGGTAAGCTGCTTTTGATATGGTCCCAAGGGATTTACTGTGGAATGCCCTTGAGTCCTATAAGTTAGATAGCAAGATGTTGAAATTGATTAGGTATCTCCATGAGGGCACTTACGCCCAGGTACGCTGGTCCCAAGGTGGAGATTTGAAAGAAACTATACCAATTGACAGGGAGGTCAGACAGGGGTGCATTCTGCCCCCCACGCTGTTCAATCTCTATATCAATGATGTGGTTGACCAGCTGTTGTACTGCAATCATGACGCCCCAAAGTTAGCAGGAACTTCTGTCCCTATTTTAATGTTCGAAGACTATACCTTACTGATTTCACGAACCCCAATGGGCCTACAAAACGAACACAACGCCTTTTTTAAATTTTGTGTAAAGAAGGGCCTAGAGATACATTTTTCTAAGACTAAATTTATGGCTTTTAATCCTCATAAGTCTTTTAGGGGGAAAATGACTCTAGCAGGCCAACCGATAAAGTGAGGTAAGCAATTCGATTATTTGGGGATTAGGATATCTGATGACCAACAGTGGTCGGCTCAAATTTAGAAGAGTGTGTCCATTCTACGACAAAGGTCGACTGTGATAGCTAGAAAAAATTGCCAGCACCACGGAAGGAGAAATCTCACCTGCTATCACAGTATATAAGGCAGCGGTCGTGGCTGCTTCAATCTATGGCGCTGAATTTTGGGGGCACTGCAATTCCAGCTGCTTGACGAAGGTGGGAAATCGTTTTATGCGTATTTTTCTGCGCTTACCGACAAGTAACCCACTTATACCCCTAAGACTGGACCTAGCCCTAAATGAGATCCATAATGAGGCTGCCTTAAGACCCCTTATGTATTGTGTCTGCCTTTGGACATCCGAATACTTGTCTCCCTATCAAACAGCAGTGGCTGAACTCTTAGCGGACCGCGGTGTGGTAAAATTTCCTTGGTTTAAATACATTAGAGATACGTGTCAACTTATTAAAATGGATAAGGGGTGGAAAGACCCACATAGTTTGACAAAGGAAGCAAAGGCACGGATAAAGCGGTGTTACTGGGAGTTCATTCTGACACAACATTGGTCCAAAAAGGACCATGATAGTAGGACAGCGCAGTTTTTGGACCACAAGTGCAGTCCCAAGTTTGAGGCGTTTATGGACAATATTAATCCCCTCTATGCCAAATCGTTATTTATTAAATTCAGATTAGGGGTATTGCCTCTTAACACATTTACTGTAAGATGGTGCAAGGAGGTTCAAAAATCGAGATTCTGGCACTTCTGTCCTGAGCAATCTGAGACATTGGCCCATTTTGTGTTTTTTTGTCCTAGATATTTGGCGCCCAGGAAGAACTGGATAATCCCCCTATGTAGATCTACGGGGATAAGGAAATATAATATATCCTTGCGAATTCATACTAGTGATACAAGAGACAAGGTGGTCTTTGCCTACAATATGCTTGGGCTATAAGAATTAGAGAATACACCGCTGACCGATTGGATTCGCTATAATTACCCTAGGCCGCAGTTAACTATCATGGGCATGAAACTACGAAGGCTTGGTTGTTAGAGAAAAAGGAAATGTGGCCTTAGTTTTGCACTGTTGCTATAATTATATGTATCAACTGCTCATTTTTTTACACAATCTACTGTAGGAAGAAATAGACTATTTTATGGAATCAATTTTAGGCAGGCTTCCAGGTCTATAAAACGAGATAGTTGTTCTGTATTGTTTTAACCAATGAGTTTTTAAATTTTAATTCAGCATAATTATTAGTTTCTCTTTTTTAATGTCCTTGTGGAATTTGTGTTTTTTTTACCATCTATAATCTTATTGTATGGTACTGTCTGTTATTTATTGGATACTTTTATGGCTTTCAGCCGAAATAAAGTTATTTATTATTGATTGACTTATTGAGTGCCTATCAATGACACAAATAACACACTTCTATAAGCTATGCCTATTGTCATTGCCAATGTTTCTTGAGGACTGGGACTTATTTTGCATTTTCAGAGAAAAACCAATAGCGAGAGAAATGCAGAAATATGATAAATAAGTAAGAAGAGAAAGGTGAAAACAGAGTAGAGAGAATTCAAGAATGGAAAGAACCTGCAAGACCGAGATGGAAACTAAACAAAGAGAGTAGCAAAGAAAGAGGCCTGTGATGTAATTAAGACTAGGCAGCATTGTTTATTCAGGAAGCCTGAGTGTGGCAGAGCTAGCAGCAAGCTTCCAAAATAAAAATAAAATGTACATTTTTCAACAAATTAGACATTGTGCAGTTGACATTTGACATTATAATTATTTGCATCACATTATAAACCCCTCTTTTTTACATATGATGAGACGTCACAGGAAGTAACATTTTAAGAGGTGGCACCACAGGGCCTTTACACTTCTTTCGGATCATTGAAGTGACTTGCAAGATGCAATTTCTCAGAAGTAGGTATCAGTATAATGGATAAGAACATAAATACCCCAAATAAAACAAGTCCACATATTTTAGAGCTGTTAGTGAATTACAATCCTACTGGATGGAAACGCGGATCTCAGGAAAACGGGTATCTTTACTCTGTTTTTTCACTGCCCAGTGTTAACTAATTACAAGCACCTCTTTTTAGGCAATCTGAGCTGCACAGAGGTGGCTTACTCAAAAAACAAATTCCTTTGGTGCCTCAATGAAGTCAAGCGTTGACGTTGGACCTCAGCCAGGACCTCAATGAGCAAGGTACACAGCAAACAGCTTGGTACAAAGTGGTTTACTGCAGAACACTATAATTGTGATGAGTTTTAAGATGAACCCAGCAGCGCCAGGCATGTGATGCTGAAGAGGAATATAGAAAAATATGAATTTTGGCTGAAACAGGATGGAGCAGTCAGGAAGCCTGAGACTGCGTAATGTAGGAATGGAGTGAGTAGGCAGACATTGGGAGGTGTAGGGTAGAGCTGAGGGTGTTTTAGTGGTGGAACAGTTAGAACTGCATAAGAATACAAGAGGCAACTGGTCCTTAGTTTTCCTGGGAGTAAAGCACTAAGGCTACCACTGAAAAAGAACACCTAAGAGCAAGTAGCTGCCATCTCCTCACGGCTTTGTAGCCATGTTACAGCACTGTGAAGCCCAGGGGAGGGAGCCCGCTCTCCAGGCCTATGCAGCAATCATCTTGCATTGTAAGGCCCAGGGGAGAAGCCCATCCCTGCCAAATATCACTCATCACTAGTCAGACAAATGCATATATTAGTCTTCACCGTATTTCTGCACTGAAGCAGTTTGTCACACAATTCAGAGTTAATTTAACTATGCAACAGTTCATGATTTTGCAGAAGGAATAACAGTTATTTGCCAGTTTGTGCTTGTAGAAGACTGACAGCATTTAACTGCTATTATTGTGTGGAGCCCTGCTGGATGGCCTCATGTTGAGGGAAGGTAGGCGCTGTGACAAGTAGCTTATAAACATGGAGGCATGTAGCAGATGAGAGTCATCATTTAAAAGAAGTAAGTTGGTGCAGAGTTGAACGTCTGTGCTACAATTAATACTCCAATCAATCCTCTTTGTCTCTGTGAGTGCGTCAGACCTTAATAAGTAAACTTACAAGTGAGACGCTAATAAGTTGATGAACCTTTTTTACTCGCTTTGAGGTTTTCCCACCATGTATTCTGTACATGCATATCAATAATAAATAACAATCAATAACATTAGTAATCGGTAAGAGTCAGTAATTGTCACACACCATGGCCTTCTACTCATGAATAACCACACCTTTATGTAAAAGTTAGAATGTTTATTTTCCTATATTAACAATGCTAATGTAACGTAGCTCATTCTCAAAATCAAATGCTAGACATACAGAAACAACACTAGCTGAGCAAAACGGCAAAAGAATCTCAGTCTAATCAAAGCTTGGACTACTACAAATTCTAAGGGTACAGTGCAAATTAATAGCAAGAATAACTGTGCAAACGATATTACATATATTTAGTTTTAGCAAAGAAAAGACATCAGCTGTTATTCCATGTAGCGAACCTCATCAATGAGACCCCTACCTAACATCAGATTAGCATAGCCTGTTTGGGCTTCATGCAAAACAATTTAGTCACACAAATTTGGAAAACATTTAACTATGGCTTTATCAAAACAGTGGTTGGTACCTAGAAACAAAGGCAAATAGACATAGCAAACAGTATCATAGTCAATATCTCTCCTTAGTTTGTATCATCAAGCGATGACAGTCTTCGTCCTCGGGACATCAGTTCGGTCAGCAAGGCATCAGGATTTAGCATTAAGTTCAGAAAAGGCAAAGTCTCTTTAAGCAAATAACGTTAAGCATGTCTCTTCTCAAGACAGTCAAGAAAATAATGGCATTTCGGCAAAATAGAAAATGGGCAAATGTGCTGGCAAATGGCAAAATGCTGTCTTCTTCTCAGTGCAGTATGTCTACGTTAGATTTCCTAAAACTTCTTCCCAAATCCTAATTGGTCAGGGGATCGCATGTTCACACTTTGTCCAATAAAACTAAAACTTCAAATATAAATTTCTACTAGTACATGGGTCACAGGTCGATAAATGGCTCCTTTTGTCCCGCGTCAGGTAACAATATTGTTGCAGCTTACACTCCAGTCTTTGGTCTTTGTCTTCTGCTGGGAAATTCAGTCTCACACACATTACGTTGAACATTGTTACATTAGTGAGTACAGCATCTTCTAGCAAGCAGTTCTCATGAGAAAGATTTTTTTAGCCACGCGCACATGGACAGTACAGTGGAAAATCACAATTCAATTCTCTAGACAGCCATTTTATTAAATGCCTAAGAAATACAACTTGACATGAGGACATGCTACTAGGCCAAGACCTCGCTGAGTTAAGGACTCCGATTAATAAAGCTAATACATAATGCATAACCCTTAATATGACATATTACTACATTTATCAAACGTAAGCTCATCATTTCATATTAATAAGACATTAATAAGTACACTTCGTGAGCTACGGCGGCCACTATGGTAGTCGCACGTTCAAACGGGTGCATTATTTTTCTCTATATTATTACATTTTCTGTGCAAATTCAACACTCATATTACATGAATATTTATTAATAATTTCATTAGAAACTCAGCTTTAACAGTCTCAGATGCAAAATAAGGCTGGTTGTGGTACTTATGCTTGATGGAAGGTATCGCAAGAGCTCTGTTCACAAAAACATACATGATTATATTTATACCTTAACTGCTTGGGTGCCTTGGACGAGGTGATCTCATTCAAGGCACCGGTTCCTGGGTGCCTTGGACAAGATCACCTCGTCCTGCACCCGGGAACCGGGGGGAGCACTAGCGCTCCCGCCATGGGCCCCCCAAACACACACCCCGGTCGTGGATGTAAGGGGAATCCCTTCCCCTTCCACCCCGACCCCCCACCCTCCCCCCTGTGACGTCAGCGCGCATCGCACGCTGACAATCACAGAGGCCTCCTCCATGAGCTTTCAGCGTGATCGGAAGAGAAATGCAAAGCATTTCTCTTACGATCACGTGGAGGAGGCCGGAGAGGCTTCAAAGGGAATTGAAGTCTCTCTGAGCGTTTCAAAAGCCAGATTGTAAAGCAATCTGGCTTTTGAAACGCCCACTAGACACCAGGGATTTCTTTTCTATTTGGAAATTGGCATAAGGGAGCGACTCCTTGGACAAGGGTCGCTCCGGGGGGGGGGGGGGCATTTTTTTTTAAGGCCTTTTCTGCCCCCAGGGGGGCCAGAAACCTCTAGGCATCAGGGATCATTTTTTTTGTTTTGTTTTTGTTTTTGTTTTGTTTCTGTTTTTAGACGTGGGGAGCGACCCCTTAGGCAAGGGTCGCTCCCCTAGGGGGCAAATTATATTTAGGCCATTTCTGCCACCCTTGGGGGCAGATCGGCCTATTTTAATTAGGCCGATCTGCCCCCAAGGGGGGCAGAAGCCACTAGGCACCAGGGATTTTTGTTGTTGTTGTTTTACAGATGGTGAGCGACCCCTTAGGCAAGGGTCGCTCCCCTGGAGGGGCAAATTGTATTTAGGCCATTTCTGCCACCTTTGGGGTCAGATCGGCCGATTTTAGGTCAATCTGCCCCCAAAGGGGGCAGAAACCATTAGGCACCGGGGATCTTTTTTTTGTGCCAATGTCACACAAGGGGAGCTACCCCGAGGGCAATGGTCGCTACCCAGGGGGTGGGGGTTCGGGGGGAAAAATTTATTTGAGGCCATTTCTGCACCCCCTGGGGGAAGATCAGCCTATTTTTATTAGGCAGATCTGCCCCCAGGGGGGGCAGAAACCTCTAGGCGACAGGGCAAAAAAAAAAAAATTGTTTTTTTTTTGTTGTTGTTGTTTTTTTAGAGATGGGGAGCGACCCATTAGGCAAGGGTCGCTCCCCTGGGGGGCAAATTGTATTTAGACCATTTCTGACCCCCTTGGGGGCTGATTGGCCGATTTTAGGTCAATCTGCCCCCAAGGGGGCAGAAACAACTAGGCACCAGGGTTTTTTTTTTTGCGCCAATGTCACGCAAGGGGAGCGACCCCGTAGGCAAGGGTCGCTCCCCGGGAGGGTGGGCGGGTGGCATGGGTGGGTGGGAATTTATTTTAGGCCATTTCTGCCCCCCCCGGGGGCAGATCAGCCCATTGTTATTAGGCTGATCTGCCCCCATGGGGGGCAGAAACCTCTAGGCGCCAGGGCGATTTTTTTTTTTTTGTGCGGTTTTTTTAGAGATGGGGAGCGACCAATTAGGCAAGGGTCACTCCCTGGGGGGCAAATTGTATTTAGACCATTCCAATTTCTGTTAGGCCAATCTGCCCCCATGAGGGCAGAAACCACTTAGGCACCAGGGATTGGTGTGTGTGTATGCATGTGTTTTCTTTAGGGAGGCAGCCCCTTGGGTGAGGGTCGCTCCCCATGGGAGCACATTACTGTTGGCCATATCTGCCCCCCATTGGGGGCAGATGGGCCTATTTTTGGAAGGCCCATTTGCCCCAAGGGGGGGGCAGAAAGCCCACAAGAGGCCAGGGAAGTTTTATTTCCAAAAATAAGAGGGTTGGGGTATGGCCATACCCCCACCCCAAATAAATGGGGCCAAAGTTGGTCTGCCCACTAGTGGGCAGATGGGGCAATTACCCCTGATCCACACTCCGGGGGGGGCAGAAAGTCTACTAGATGCCAGGGAATTTAAAAAAAACTACAAATATTGGGGTGGTGGCTGCCAACCAGTATGGGCCTGGTTACGCCCCCACCTCAACTGAAGGGGGTAACAGTCTTTCAGCTCTCCCCCGCACTCTAAAACATCTTATCCCACAGCAAGCAAAAAGGCATTTGATTATTTTGGGTTTTAGTTTTACATTTGGGCCATTAGAACTTGGCTTACTCTCAAAATCGTCCCACTTGGAATGGTGAGGGCTGCACTTTATGGACTTTGGGACCCTGCCATGTAGAAAAATCCACAAGACCTAGACACATCTGAAAACTACACATCTGGGTGATGCCAGACTGATGTGTTTCACATGCACCCACACCATTTTTGTACCCACAATCCCCTGCAAACCTTCAACTTTGCTGGAAATCACACATTTTTCCCACGTTTTTGTGATGGAACCTTCCGGAATCTGCAGAAATCCACAAAATTCCTACCACCCAGTATTGTCTCATCTATACCGATAAAAATTCTGCTGCACTTGTCAGCCTAAAAATGTTTTTTGCAAACTGCCCTTTTGGACCCCCTTTGTTCACCCTCAATATCGACATGTTTTTGGCTCTTCCCTTTCACAAGCACTTGCCCCACCTACACAAATGAGGTATCATTTTTACCGGGAGACTGAGGGGAACACTGGGTGGTATGAAATGTGTCCCAGTGCGGTGATGCCACACAAAAATGTGGGAAAAATTTGATTTTTTTAGCTAAATTTGAGGTTTGCTGAGGATTCTGTGTAAGAACACATTGGGGGATCCACGCAAGTCACACCTCACTGGACTCCCATGGGTGTCTAGTTTTCAGAAATGTCTGGGTTTGGTAGGTTTCCCTAGAAGGCTGCTGAGCCCAGGACCAAAAACGCAGGCCCCCCCCCCTGCAAAAACAGGTAGTTTTGTATTTAAAAAAAATTTGATGTGTCCACGTTGTGTTTTGAGCCATTTCCTTTTGGGGGCGCTAGGCCTACCCACACAAGTGAGGTACCATTTTTATCAGGAGACTTGGGGGAACGCTGGGTGGAAGGAAAATTTTGGCTTCTCCCAGATTCCAGAACTTTCTGTCACCGAAATGAGAGGAAAAAGTGTTTTTTGGTCAAATTTTGAGGTTTGCAAAGGATTCTGGGTAACAGAACCTGGTCAGATCCCCACAAGTCACCCCTTCTTGGATTCCCCAAAGTGTCTAGTTTTCAAAAATGTGCTGGTTTGCTAGGTTTCCCCAGGTGCCGACTGAGCTAGAGGCCAAAATCCACAGGTAGGCACTTTGCAAAAAACACCTCTGTTTTTTGTGAAAAAATGTGATGTGTCCACGTTGTGTTTTGAGCCATTTCCTTTCGTGGGCGCTAGGCCTACACACACAAGTGAGGTACCATTTGTATCGGGAGACTTGGGGGAACATAGAATAGCAAAACAAGTGTTGTTGCCCCTTGTCTTTCTCTACATTTTTTCCTTCCAAATGTAAGGCAGTGTGTAAAAAAGACGTCTATTTGGAAATGCCCTGTAATTCACATGCTAGTATGGGCACCCCGGAATTCAGAGATGTGCAAATAACCACTGCTTCTCAACACCTTATCTTGTGGCCATTTTGGAAATACAAAGGTTTTCTTTATAACTATTTTTCACTTTTTATATTTCAGCAAATTCATTGCTGTATACCTGGTACAGAATAAAAACCCATTGCAAGGTGCAGCTCATTTATTGGCTCTGGGTACCTAGAGTTCTTGATGAACCTACAAGCCCTATATATCCCCGCAACCAGAAGAGTCCAGCTGACGTAACAGTATATTGCTTTAAAAAATCTGACATCACAGGAAAAAGTTACAGAGTACAACGTGGAGAAAAATGGCTGCTTATTTTACCTCAATTTCAATATTTTTCCATGTTATTTTCTGTAGGAAACACTTGTAGGATCTACACAAATGACCCCTTGCTGAATTCAGAATTGTGTCTACTTTTCAGAAATGTTTAACTTTCTGGGATCCACCATTGGTTTCTCACCCATTTTTGTCACTAACTGGAAGGAAGCTGAAAGCACAAAAAATAGTAAAAATGGGGTATGTACCAGTAAAATGTAAAAATGTCAAAATTGAATTGAAAAATGGGGTTTTCCAATTCAAGTCTGCCTGTTCCTGAAATCTGGGAAGGTGGTGATCTTGCCACCACAAACCCTTTGTTGATGCCATTTTCAGGGATAAAACCACAAGCTTCCTTCTGCAGTCCTTTTTTCCCATTTAAAAAAAAAAAAAAAATCACTGTATTTTGGCTAATTTCTTGGTCTCCTTCAGGGGAACCCACAAAGTCTGGATACCTCTAGAATCCCTAGGATGTTGGAAAATAAGGACGCAAATTTGGCGTGGGTAGCTTATGTGAACAAAAAGTTATGAGGGCCTAAGCGCGAACTGCTCCAAATAGCCAAAAAAGGCTCGGCACAGGAGGGGGAAAAGGCCTGGCAGCGAAGGGGTTAAAGGAGTTTAGTTTATTAAAATTAAAGTTTATTCTGTGGACGGGATATCCATTGTCTGCAAACCCTAAATCAGGCTTCAAGCTCTGCTAGGTTGCCCTTTTTTTGCTTTAATAATCCTGGAGCAATAATATAAGACAACTCACAAATAATTTAAAAGTGATTTCTTCGTGTTTTTGCTCTTTTACATTTATATTTCAAAATGGAAAGAATTCCATATTTTACCAATTTTCCTAATTTGTTTAGACAAAAAAAACAGCGCTGAGAAGCCCAAGGAAAAGGGGGCCCTCTTGGGCCTTGTAGCACTGTATCATGGCTCAGAGACTATTGGATGGGACTCCTGGGGTCTGATAGCCATTACTCAGGGCTGTGAGGACCAGTGAAGAGAATAGGCTCTTCACTCCATTGTAGTGCTAAGGGGCCCTTTCCTGGGCTTCGCAACTGTTGTACGGTGTTGTGAGGCTCAAGGAAGGGGACCAGGATCAAGGGCACCTGGACCAAGGCAGTACAGCCAGGACTGAACACCGCATGGCCAAAGATACAGGGAAGTATCACATAGAGAGACAGCACAGCCACAATCAGAAACACCAAGAAGCAGAAGCAGACACAGAATAGTGTCACCCTAATATTGTGCTGCTAGGAGCAAATTTGATGCTGATTCTCTACATTGATGTCCCAGTGAGGTAGTGGGGACTGGTGGGCATTTTATATGAAGCAAGCTCTCATCCTCTCCTGTTTTCTGGAGGTTCAATTCTTACAGAAATGACCCAGTGTGCCAGGTCCAAGACAGTGAGGGACAGTGGCGGCCGGCAGCATTAGGAGGGAGTGGGGTGGGCGGGAAGCACACACACACACTCATTCTTTCAGACATACACGCATGCATCCATTACCAACACTCATAACATTCAAACATGCACACACGCACCAAACATTCATTTTAAAGGATCACACACACTCATTCTTTCACACACACAGGCACACACGCACATCCATTAACAACACTCATAACATTCAAACATGCACGGATGCACCAAACATTCATTTTAAAAGATCACACACACACACAGTTACCTTCAGCCTCGGATGTCCCAGGAGGGTTGGGGCCGCAGTCCCAGCCTCATCACAGAGTGGGATGGGGTCAGTGAGACTGCTGACCCCACTCCACTCCGTGACGAAGTGTCACTGATTGACAATCACCCTGGGCGCTTCAGGGCTTAAACCTGAAACGCCCAGGTTGAAGTCAGTGGGTGACGCTTTCCTCGTCACCCAGGGGAGGGCATCAAAGCACTTTTACTGAGCCGAGGAGGTCACACCCATCGGAGCTGTGACCTCCTCAGCCCAGCAAAGTTCAGCTCAGGCAGCCAGGAGTCTGCGCAGATGGTGCATGTCTGCTCCTGGCTTCCTGACCTGAACATGAAGAGTGTCTGTCAGGCTGACCTTTGTTCAGCCTGACAGATACTCTTCATGAGGGGCAAAAGGTGGGGGGTGGCCCCTCCACCCTAAAGGACAGCCCGCGCCTGGTGAGGGGAGGTCTCCCTGGGGCATCTAAATGCTGAATCATGGTGGTCTATTAGAAGGGGGCCCCTCTACTTGAATGGATAGATGATGGGTTTCATTGGTTGACTGATGTACACTTGGCGGGATTTTATTGGTAGAATGGCTGACAGGTGGATGGCGGTACAAAGAAACTGGCACATATAGGTTGAATGGAATGATGAATGCACTTAGAGGAATAAATGGACTGCTAAAACACAGTGCAACTGGCTGTGATCCCTTATTAACGAGCACTTCTTTTAAACATGAACAACCAATTGTCCACTTTTTTACCGGTCTGACTTGTCTTATAAAAATACCTCTTCCTTATAGTTAGACTTGAGCAGGCAACAAACCTCTTATTCCTAGCACAGAGTGGAAGTGGTCTACACTTATAAGTCTGTAGTTGAAATCAAACATAGTTTTATTGTTCATAGAGGCGTGCTTCTCCCTTGCACCTCACAGCCATAGCATTGCTTCACTAAGTCTGAGAGAAAGTCCCCTCCATAGGGTCTCACAGCTCTGAATAATGGCTATGAGGCTCAGGAACCCCATCCTTTGGGCTTGACAGACCCGGTGTAGCACTATGAAGACCTGGTGTGCCAGTTCGGGCTGGACTGTTCCCACAGGAGCAACTTCAAGACTGATTTGCGTATGCTGGGTCCAGACTGAGGTGGTATTTTATTCAAAATAACGATGGACTGGGATGGGGCTCTGAGTAATTACCAGTGGCTGAGATTAGTTCAAGCCCTCCCTCATTCACTTTTTTGTATCCTTTTATGGAATATTGCATGGGCGGCACTCTGGCACTGTTATTCCAGCAACTGATGGAAAACTCATCATTAATGATTACGACCAGTGATTTTCCCAGCTTCTCATTAGTGATAGAGGAAGCAGGTCAGCATGCTTATTTAAAATATAATTCTGTTCAACATGTGGATATCTGAAAACGTTAACACCTAATTAAATGGAAGATGGCAGCACTGAATTTAGCTTCCTTGCACTGGCAAATTGAAGCTTCTCCCAGTGGTTAATTCCTGCAATCGAAACACCTCCTTTGTGCCAAATTATAGAAATTACTCATGGGAAGTGCAACAAGAATCTGTGTTTTTGCATTACAGGTGCTGTTTGTTATAAACAAAAGGGTCCCAGATGTTTGTAAAACCACATATATAGCACTGAAATCCCAATTGTAAGAGCACACTGTTATCCCCCATGAAATGTAAAATGGGCTTTCCGTGGTATGTGGCTGTGCAAACTGGGACATGGCTGTACTTTCCTTAATTTCACAAGATTGACCTGCTTTTTACCCTGCTCCGAGAGAGAGATCTGGGATTCACTGAACCCCAAGGGCTTCTAAGATTCCTGCTGTGGTCTTGAATCCCTGCTAACAGCTCTGGAGCATAGTTCTTGGATAAACACTGGTCCCTCGTGATAATCCTGACATGATAGCAGCAATTATAGCAAATCCATCCATCTGAAACACAGAGTCAGGGAGTGGGCAAGCAATTGACTAAGTGAACCATGCCACAGTGTGTGGAAATCTTCGCCCCCACCTTCACCCACTACAGATGTGTGACTTTAAAGGACTTCACCCCATTGCTAATGATGGGACCGCTATCCACAGACATCATGGGTAAAGCACAGCAAGAGACTGTTGGGGACTTTTGACCCATTGATAGGGCTTATAAAATACTCTGTTCACCAGAGAACATCTACCAGTGACGCACCTCGTCAAAAGACGAGGGGTGTGTGGAAAAGGAAGTTGATGTGACTGGAGCAACAAAGCCTGAACAACTAATGATCACCTCCGTTGGAGAAGTACATGATAAAATGGACATCATTTAACAGAAGATGATGGCCTGCCAATCCGAACCTCACCGGTTGGAATCCCTAATGACTAAAATGCCAAAGAATGTCACTTCTGCTGAGGGAAGAGTTAAACATACAGAGATGGCAGTGCAACAAATAAAAGATGAGATGAAAACCTCAGGGTTCCAGAGTTTCACAATGACCTTGATTGTCCACCTGGAAGATCAACTAGACCACCACGAGAACTTGTGCATGCCCAGGCTTGAAGGAGTCTTTGTCCTCTGAAAACTCTTTATCCCTCTTCTCTGATTTCTCTTCTTTTGACAGACCATTTTAGGAGTTCTGGGGGAGAAAGAGAATCAAAATCAACACTTTAAATTACTTACTAGTGTAACCTATTGGTCATTAAATCTCAGAATCTGAGATTAAAGTTTGAAGGTTTATTAAGGCCAAACTTATGTAAATGAGTCTCAAACACCTGCTATATAAGTACAAAATCCCTGAATGCTGAATTCATATGTTTGCATAGTATGTGTTTCTTTATTAATGACAATATAAATGTCTTGTATTTCTTGTGTTAGCATAACTAGGCTTGAAGTCTTCATATTTACAGCCGCATAGAATGTTGAATCATTTTCTTCTACTAGGTTGTTTCACATGATTAGTATGGATTCCTATTGTATTATGTGTAAGTTTCACACTGCAGTGTCCTTGAATGTTTCGACATTGGAACATGATGACTGAAAGGAGAGTAGTACTATCGTTTAACAGAACTATTCTTGTGAGAAAGGAGAAAAACGCCTTGTGCCATGAAATGAAACATGGATTGCAACAAGTGATGTACAAATGTAAATTATTCAGAGTCACACGGAAAGGAGAGATTACTTCACACCAAACCTGGGAATTTAACAGGATGTTGCAAACTTGATTTGTGTAGTAATTTTGATTGGATAATCCCCCTTTTGCTTAATGTGGACTCATCAAATGGACAAATCAAAGTGATTTAAGTAATTCCAGGTAAGGGAAGAATTTGTAAGTTTCAGTGGCACTTGTTCTGTTAGCTTGTCCCCTTGGACATTTCCTGATTTCCATGTGCAGTCGGTGTTCTGCACTTCCCCCTATGGTGCTTCTGATGGCATTTTCTGTTCATCTATATGCTTTGCTGACAAAACTGAATTGAATGTTGTACCTAGGAAGGGTACATTCTAATGCAAATGTTTTTTACCACGACCATGCTTTTCTGAGTACAGTTAGCATGCTGACACCTGCCAGTTTTGTTTTAGGTAACTTAACTTAGTCCGAGATAGATGCTTTTCCAAATTATTTTTCTTTTTTCTTTTAGACTTTTCCCCCCATGTGTAGCCCGCTTCCACACATACTTGCCCTAATTTGGTTAGTAGTAGCGAGAACTTATGTCCCAACCCCTGAATATTGTATCTGTGCAATTGATTTGACTAATGCACTTAGAGCCTGAACTGAAACGTGTCTATGTCTCACAAGTGATTGCTTTATTAATATGCATGATTCTTATTGAATCTCTAATGGTTCTGACTTTGAGTAGATTAAACTTGTTTCATAGAGCTGGTCAGCCTATGAAGTTAATTTATCTTTACAATTTGATTTTCGCACATAATGTGACTTGGGCTTTGTGGTTATGAAAATAAAGCTTTGAAACTTTCATTGATAGGAGTATTCCTACCATGGTGTTTAAATTAGCGGATTGGGTTTGAATTGATTGTGTATGGTTAACACACTCTTCACTGAGTGAAAAGATCCATCGACCTGAGTGAAGCAGAAAAATTGAGTTTTTCGAATCCTGCAAAGGATGAGGAAAACACGTTAGCAAGGACCCAAGTTTAGTGCCAGCTGTCTCACTTTTCAAAAAGCTTCTGAAGCACACACACTCTCTCTAGTAAATATGAGAGTCCAGTGTCCACATCCCTCATCCCTGATACAAGCTTCTTTGACTTCTCATCTTGTAGTCAGTCAGTCAAAATAACTTTATTCGGCGTTTAGCCATAAAAGTATACATACATACATAAAAGTCATCATAAAATACATTACTTATGGCATTCATAAAAAGCAAATCTATTAAGTCTAAGCTTACCGCTCAAGCTTACTAAAACAGTATAAGATAATAAATACTTATAAAAGCGTATATAATGATAAGACAATATAGTAATAAGACAATGCCTAGTTTCTCTTAATAAATAGTCACATTACCAGTTCATATCGGTTTCTAATGGTGATAGCGGATTTAATAAAACTAAGAATAGAAATGCAAATTTGTTTGGATGAGAGGCTTTGGATGCCAGTCAATCCTTCTTTGTAGGAAGAAGTGTGCAAGTTACGCAAAATGGGTAATAAAAAGGATTTCCTGGGAACTGAGTAAAGTTTACAGAATAAAATAAAGTGGCAAGTACTTTGTTTCGAAAAGTTATCACAAGGGCATGGCGGTAGTGTTTTTTCCCACACACATTTTATCGGGAACGCCACTCTAAAATGGATCAGATTAAATCTAAAAAGTACAAGTAAAGAGTATAAAGAAGGGGTCGGGAACCAAACAAAATAAGGTTCTAGCAAGTCTGATGATAGAATTTGTATGTATGAATTAAAAGAGCTCAATTTCTCTGCCACTTGGTATCTAAGATTCATAACATGCTCTTTATGTCGAAGTTTAACAATTTCTTTCGCATTAGCTGGCAGGAGCTCTGGTTAAAAATACATATACTCCAAATCCAAGTTTCGGAAGCCATTGTGAACAAAATTTAGCCATGGAATTTTGTTACAGTTTGTTAGTGAAATACAATCTTTTACACAATCGTGTGTTAAAGTATCCGCCGGATTTTACCATACTTTTATCCATAGCAAAAGTGGGGCAATATCTGTCAAATCTGTAATGTAGCGGATTCCCAGTTCCTCATGCCATAAAATGTTCGCTATGTTCTTAGGTACCATAAGTAACCGATGAAGGAATTTATTCTCTGCAAGCTGTAAAATGCTTGGACTGGTATATCCCCAAAGGCCACCCCCATAAATCGCTGCCGAAACACATTTAGAGTTGTAGGGCGTGAGGATCTGGTGGATCGGTCTATGCCCTAATCTGCGGGCAAAGCGAAAGATTGCCTCAGCATTTCTTGCCAGTTGTTGAAACTTAAAATTCAAATGGAATTTCCAAGACAGAGTGGAACTTAGATACAGACCTAGATAGCAAAAGTCTTTTACCTTTGTCAAAGTGTTCCCCCCCATTCTAAAACATTTGGTACGAGTGTTTTTAGGACCGCAGGTCATAACGTGTGATTTTTTAAAATTGACTTTCAAATCAAGCTCTCGTGTGTGTGTTAAAAAAAGATCCAGGAGAGTCTGTAGACCATTGGCCGTGCGGGCAATTAAAACAGCATCATCAGCATATAATAAAATTGGCAATTGTCTAAAACTCATCCTTGGGAAATCCTTACCATTTTGGACCAAACAATTATACAAGCCGTTTATGTACAGTAAAAACAGGAAAGGTGCCAGTGTGCCGCCCTGTCTAACACCTCGATTGGAAACAAGGGGATGGGACCTTTCGCCGTGTTGTCCAAACTGAATTAAAATACAGAGGTCAGAGTATAAGTGTTTGATCAAAACTAACAAATCTTGCTCAATCCCCATTGTATCCATTATGTCCCACAGTTTTGCTCTGTTCACCATATCAAATGCACTAGACAGATCTATAAATGCTAAGTGGATAGGTTCCCTTTTGGCAATAACATATATACTGAGGATGAGATGTAAATTTAGGGCCTGGTCCACTGTGCCTAATCCAGGCCTAAACCCATATTGAATTGGCGATAAAATGTTTGTCCTTACAACCCAATCCTCGAGCCGGGTCAGAATGACACTCCCCAGTATCTTTGCCGTGGAGTCTATTAAAGAGATGGGTCTATAGCAGAAGGGGTCAAGCCTATTACCCTTTTTGAAGATCGGAACGATTATTGCCATTAACCATGAGGAGGGGATAGCACTTTGAATAGCACTGTTCAGAACATTTGTGATTAATGGAACCCACAGATCAGGTGGATATTTAAATAGGTCCACCAGTATCCCATCAGGGCCAGGAGCTTTCCTTAGTTTCATTTTAGTTACTGCTGCACTGATCTCATGTGCCTCAAGTAAAATGCCGCTCTTAACTGGAATTGGAGTAGCCGAACATGGGAGGCCACATACCTCCCCTCCCTCATTGGGATTATTTGCAGATTGAAGTACAGATGAAAAATGGTCTACCCAAACCCCCTCTGGTATCAAACAGTCGTCATCCCTATTTTCCTTTCCTGAAAAATATGGGTGATTAACCACCTTCCAAAATTGAGAGGGATCCCGTAGTTCCGTCGCTGCCATAAGGTCTTCCCAAGCGCTAGTGCGTATTTCATTCTTTCTCTCTTCAAGGACTGATTTATATCGGCCCCTGGCCTGTTTAATTAAATCCCGATTACATGGAATAATTTTGATCGCTGACTTTAGATCTCTATGGGCAGCCGTACAGGCAGAATTGAACCACCGTTGAGGTTTTGCACCTTTGGGATATTGGGCACACATCAGTGCCTGAGAAATAGCACAGCTTAAAGATTCAAAGGCAGTTATAAGGTGGAATGGAGTGGATTGCAGGGACAAGCAAGTGTTGATGTCAGCCTTATTTTGAATAATAAGGTTCGTGTGAAAAGGGTTAGGGTTTACTCTCTCCCACCTCATGCGAGGGCCAGAATTTCTTTTAAAAACCTCTTTCCCTTTATATGCAGTCCTAGGTAAGATTACTCTAGTTTTAAAGGATAATTTTATACTCAAAGGGTTATGGTCACTGGCACAGTGAGATTTAATTTTAAAATCCACTATTGAACGTGAAAGTGAGGAATTAATAAGAATAAAATCAATAATGCTGCCGTTAGTACTTCCTGTATAGGTGGGTGTTTCTCTTATCTGACTGTTTGCCATATCCCTTGCAAAAGCAAGATCAAATTTATAAATAAGGGTATTCAAAGCATTTCCTAAATTAGAGTGAATAAAATGAGTGAGTGACTCTCTGCCTTCTGTAGCGGCACCACATAAGTGAGGTAATTCATACTTGCATAACTGAGCATTAAAATCTCCAACCCAGATTGTATCAAATTCCCTGTCCTGGGGTTTCCCGGCTGAGTCTAGTTGGTCTGTAAGCTCTTCGAGACTTCCTGGCAGAGCAACACTTGGAATGTTATTGTAAAAGTTTAAGAGTAAAATGTCTTTCCGTCCGGATATTGATAATAAAACTACCAAAAAAAAGCAGAAGACCAAATCCATGAAACCTCAATTTTTGGGAGTAATAATGACACAAGTACCAGAAGGCCGCCACTTGCTCTGCCTGCTCTAGATGGAGTAGCTGGCTGAGATACAGAGTAGTAGCCGTCTAAATGGAAGGGTGCCGTAAGCCAAGTTTCTTGAAAACAAATGATATCAAATGTGGATATAAATTCCAGCCATTCAAAATTTTCAACTTTAGAACGCAACCCAGCAATATTCCAACTAATTAAAGATAACAATGTGTTACTTTGCTGGGGCATTTTCCCAGACTCCTCAGTTATGACAGTGTCTGTTGTAAGATGTGGAAAGCTAACTAACTCGTCAGACCCTATGGGTGATTCCAAAAGTGTATGCAATCCCATCAGCTCTGGTTCCTGTAAATAATCTTTTAGGAGCCCAAGCCCTCCAATTGTCAATCAATTGCGTCAAGGGAAGAGTGATTTTGGGTACCCCCAGGGTCAAGGGTGGGGTTCTGTAAAGGTGCCTTTGTTAGAATATTTTTACCATGGGAAGCCCTCGTAGGAGGAAGTGATAAAGTGGGCGGCGTGTAGAAAAAGCTTAACGGATAGACTTTGATCCCACCTTCCCCTTTTGGACTCGATGGTAGAGACACCAACAAATGATTAACACAATGAGAATTTGCTAAATTAATCACTATGCAATCGCCTTCATATGCTTTTTTAGACAAGCCTAACCACTTCACCCTTCTAGCCATAATTATTCTATTATTTAGATCATCTTGATGTCTAAGTTTTTGGCTCATCCAATGTGCACATTTCCTTATTAGCGCATGAGTATCTTCCTTCTGAGTGCAATCAAGAGGAGGAACGTTTGCTAAGACTAAAACATATGGCAAGCTATCCGGAGGAAGCTGTAGAACCTCCTTTGTACTAGTGGAAGATCTAGGTTTAGAAACAGTTTCAGGCCTCAGTAAGGCAATCGCACCACCAGCCAGAGTAGACAGGGAATCAGTTAATAAGTCATCATGGTAATTGCGGGTAGGTATGCGATGGAACAGGAGTTGGTTGCAATTCATTAAACAGTTAGCCTGCTGAGAGGTATTGGGATCAGACACCAATTTCGGAGTAGAGGGAGGGGAATTTGTACTAGATTTTAGAGTGGACTGCTGAGGCAGATATTTAAAAATAGTTTCTTGTAACTGCTCAAATTTGGAATCAATAAGTAATGTTAGCTTCTCCTCTAAAGCCGAAAAAAAAGGTTTGAGGATCGAGTCTAAGTTGGTCAAATGATTGTCTCTTAGAATCCTGCAGTCTGAGCCTAGTTCGCCCAATGATGGAGTTTCCTTTGGAAAAGGGTCGGCCGGAGTATCCAATGGTGTAGAAATACATTCCTTAGCCTTCGTTGGATATTTGAGTAACTTATTACACTTACGGAGTCCTCCAGCTTTCCTTTTTTTGGGGGGAGGGGGAGTGTCAGCTAAATGTTCGATGTTAGCTGTGTTAAAGGGCTGTAAAGAATGCGAAGCATTAACGTCATCTTCAGGCAGAGGCGAATTGTACTCAAGGGGAGCAATTGAAGAGACTGCAGACTGTATATAAGTTGTGGGTTCTAAAGAGGTTCTTTGAGTCAAGTTATTTGCCACCCCAATTCTTTCTTCCACTTGGACAAGTTCAGTTTCAATGGCCCGATAACTGAAGATAAGTAGCTAGTTATTGATGATTGGACGGGCATAGCGTGTGCTCCATCGGCCCCAGGTGTGGTGGTCTTTCTTTTACCCATCGTCTTGCAAATAATAGTGGGGCAAAACGCCAATCTAAGCCGATATGAGTAAAATACAGGGAAGCAATGGCAGTGTGAAAATAGTAAATAGATAAGTGGAACTGCTCTCTTAGCGGATCTTACTTAGATGCCAGTTACTTAGGACCTCCTAAGCCGTGAAACCCAAACAAGGGGGGTTATGGAAGAACAATCAGGAGAGAAAAATGCAGTACCTCTTAGGAGTCCAATGAGCCTGATCCTGAAATCCCAAGGGAGTTCTCAGGGGGGTGGCACAGCCCAGCCTCTTCCGGGCGCTGACGGGCAAGGACGGGCCCGCCCTTGGCCAGGGCTTCGCCCGGGTGCCGCCCGCGCGCGTCCCGCGACAGCGGGAGCGCGAATCAAGTTTAAAGGGCTCCTGCCCTGTGGACCGCCCCCCCCTCCAAAACGCACTTCCCGTGACAGCGGGAGCGCGAATCAAGTTTAAAGGGCTCCTGCCCTGTGGACTGCCTCCGCCTCCAAAACGCACCTCCCGCAACAGCGGGAGCGCGAAACAAGTTTAAAGGGCTCCTGCCCTGTGGACCGCCTCCAAAACGCGCTTCATCTTGTAGTCTAATTGTACACCTTATAGTGTTAACAGCTACAATTATCCCAATCTTTTTCTCCAGTTCATACAAACCTCTGTTCCACACCCCACCTCACCCTCTCTGAAGTCAAGGTCCTTATCAGTCCCGAGCCTGGGTGTCCTGGCACCCACTTGACTGAAGGGATGAAATAGCCCTCCCCTCTACCATTGTCACAGATGGTCACATATTTCATACATTTTGGACATTTGAGCCAATCTGATTGAATGACACCTTCTATGAATTGTTAATGATTCAGCATGAAAGCCAATTATTACAAACGAGCCACTGAGGCTGAAGGTTACCATAAATAATCCTGTCATACCCTTAGTAGGGACAAGAGAAAGTGGAATGCACTGCAATCCCCCCCCCCCAAGATGATTACTGTTGGTTTATCCAGTGGCAGACTTTGGTGCATACTACTATTTATGATGAGGGAAGGATCAAAGGTTTCTTGGAGCTGTGTCCACATGACAATATACTCCTCGTTTTAATGTTCTTGCAGACTCATTACATTTTTTGGTGCAGGGGACCTCACATATGTTACTACTCTTTCGACCAGTGATCTATATGATTATAGCTTGTGGCTCCATTTGGTAAGCTCTGTTAGGTGTTGGGGTCCATCAGCATTGGTCCTTTTTAACATGTCTGGCTTTTGTGGGCATGACCCTGTTATGATAAGTTGGTGCTGGTGATAACTAATTATAGTCATACATAAAGAACCTCATTGCACCATTTCTTTGAGCAGTGGACAGCTGTGTTTCTGACCTTCATGCACTGCCTTTTCTTCAAACGATAGTTAAATGTGTGAGGCGTGTTTGCATGTCACAGCAGCTCCCAAGTTCTTCAACCCTTGCATGGGCAGCTCAAACACAACTTCATTTTACACAACCACTGCTGAATACTCTCCCACGCAGCCAGGACTTCAGCTTCCACCAACGCAGCTACTGTGCAACTGCTGACCACTAGCACACAGTCTTGTGCACTCCCTGACACCCTGCAGTTAAAATTACAAAGACTATTAGATATCCAACTGTGCAGAAACCAAACTACATCATGTGCTGTGCTTGGCTAGTATGCAGGGTTAATCCTTGTTAACCTATGTCTTGTTTATCTGCATAAATCTACAAAGCAGTTTTGTTACAAAGTAACCTAGGATGTACTATTGGGAGATAACGTTGATGCAGTAAAATCTACTAAAGTTGCTGCGCATGTTTCCAAAATTATAACGAACGTCTTGCACCTTTTACAAAATGTATAACACGGCTTGAACATTTAAAATATTGCAAACTATACATATGGAATCTGTTATGGATGTTCTACCTGAAAACCTTCTTCGATGACTAATACTTGA
Source organism: Pleurodeles waltl (assembly GCF_031143425.1). Classification (NCBI taxonomy): domain Eukaryota; kingdom Metazoa; phylum Chordata; class Amphibia; order Caudata; family Salamandridae; genus Pleurodeles; species Pleurodeles waltl. Next base: position 165,599,080 of record NC_090443.1, on the reverse strand, counting down.
CAAACAGACCTCACTGCCCCAAGAATGTCTTGCCTAATAAGAAAGTACTTGGCAATTCAGGAGCTTGTAGTAGTACCTGTCTATTGTATCTCTAGGAACACCTACAATATGTGTTACAAAGATTGGATAACTGCCCTCAAGTTGCACGCACATTGGCCAGCTGGCTTGACCATAAGCTTCTAAATGAAAGGGCACAAAAGATTAGAATGCCAGTCTTTTCGACTCATTTCTATACCACTGCATCCTCAGGGAGAACCACTATTCTTGAGAAGGCTATGATAAAGCCCAGCTGTGAGCCAGGGTAAGTATTTAGATTTGTTTGCCAAAGAGACAGTCTGTGAGATGGAAACCGACACATGAAAGTGACTACTAACCTAAAACTGCCTGAAACCTCCCTTCTTATGAGTGAACCAGACTATTTTGACACCCGGCTTATCTACTCACATAACATTTCTTTTGGATTTGAGCAAAGTCATTAATTTTGACAGCAGAAACAATTTCATCCTAGTGATGCACTGCCTCTATCATAACCAAGCTGAAGGTGCATGATGAACTGGATATGATGTAATTGCCATGGAGGTGAAGGCCCAGGACTTTGGGCCTGATTACAAGTACGACGGTCTTAAAACTGCCGTACCCACTGTGGCAGTCTGATGCTGGTGGTCAGACCGCCCCACAAGACCGCCTCCACCGGCAGGATTTTGGATCACGATACGTTGGTGGTGAGGAAAGCTGTGGTCAAGCAGGGCGGTGCCGATGTCAGCACTGCTATGCTGATCATGACTTGCTTTTCACCGGCCTTTTCATGCCAAGAACACCACCATGAAAAGGCAGAAAGGCAGAAACGGGGCCACAGGAGGTGAAGGCTCAGGACTTTTGGCCTGATTACAAGTACGACGGTCTTAAGACTGCTGTACCCACTGTGGCGGTCTGACCGCTGCATCCTTGGTGGTCTGACCACGAGATTAGGATGCTGGGTGTCGGACCGCCCTACAAGACCGCCTCCACCAGCAGGATTTTGGATCACGACACGGTGATGGTGGGGAAAGCTGTGGTCAAGCAGGGCGGTGCTGACGTCGGCACTGCTATGCTGATCATGACTTGCCTTTCCACTGGCCTTTTCATGCCAAGAACACCACCATGAAAAGGCGGAAAGGCAGAGATGGGGCCACAGGGGAACTACTGCACCATCCATGCCCATTTCATGGGCATTACAGAGGCCCCCCTGTCAGCACGGATGGAATGTGCAGTGTCTGCATTGGTAACAGTGTGCATTCCGGCTATGCTTGCGGCGCAGGCAGCGGCATTGGTCTTGGCTCTCCCTTAGACACAAAGCCAAAGCCACCGCACTGTCTCTGCCATCCAGCTGGGGGGAGCATCATAATACTGAGATGAGGAGGCCACCAGCTTAGCGGTGTCATCCCCACTGCCCTATTGGCAGTCCTTCAGTCGGACTGCCAACTTCATAATCGGGGCCTTTGTCTTGGTGGTACAAGGGTTACAGAATGGGGGGAGGATGTGGCTGAAAGCCAATGCTGATACATTCGCTGCTATGAGTGGCCCCTTGTGAGGAGAAGAAATGTTTTCCACAACTGGGAGGAGCCATGGAATGTGCCACTCTTTTTTAAGTCTTCTCTACACACATCAATAGCAGTCTTTTGGCAAGATGAATAAGTTACTAACCTTCGGTAACTCTTTTTCTGATGGATACAGTAACTACCTGTGGATTCCTCACCCAAAGAATTCTCCCCTCGCGCCAGCCTTCGACGGAAATTTCTTCTAACTCTGCACGTCGACAATGACGTCACAATCGCCCGACTCCACGCGACGCCACATGATGTCATCCAGGCAATAGGAAGCCCTCGTCGACGTGCAGATGTCAGTTTTCACCATTTTTTTTACGTGCCATAGAGGCGAACAGGTTAAACCTAAAGAGCACACATTCATCCAGAATAGATGAAAATAAAACATTTAATATAAAAATCAATATAAATCACAGTTATGGATGCTCAATTCGAGATAGAAATAAATATATATATGTATAATTCCAGACCAAAATGTCCTTTTCACTATCTTAATTTGCAAAGGAAAAGTATATACAATGAATACAACTATATGCATGAAAAAGCTATATACATAAATATATATACAAGATCAAGGATGTGCACCCAAAGAGATCTTGGTTTGACCAGTCAGGCAACGGGGAGGTGGCTGGGACCGTGAGGAATCCACAGGTAGTTACTGTATCCACCAGAAAAAGCGTTACCGAAGGTAAGTAACTTATTCTTCTGATGGATACACCTACCTGTGGATTCCTCACCCAAAGAATAGAGTCCCCAAGCAGTATAACCTCCGGAGGTGGGTGCTCGAATGGTCAAACCAAGAAATCTTGCAGCACCGAGCGAGCAAAATGGCCATCCCTCCTGACCTCAGAGTCCAAACAGTAATGCTTGGCAAAAGTATGGTGGGATGCCCAGGTTGCTGCCCTGCAGATGTCAGCCACAGGAACACCTCTAGCCAAAGCCGATGAAGCTGCTTTGGCCCTGGTGGAATGAGCACGAAGCCCCACAGGTGGATCTCTCTTCGCCAAAGAATAGCAGATCCTAATACATAGAATGACCCACCTGGATAGTGTTCTCTTGTGGACCGCTCTACCTTTCCTCTTCCCCACTTATCCAACGAAGAGCTGTTCATCCTGTCTGAACTCTTTCGTCCTGGCGACGTAGAAGCTCAGTGCTCTTCGCGGATCCAGCCGGTGGAGCCTCTCTTCCTCCTTGAATGGGTGAGGTGGAGGGTAAAAGGAAGAGAGAGTAATTGACTGCCCCAGGTGAAAGGGTGTAACAACCTAAGGTAGGAAAGCCGCCTTGGTCCTCAACACCACTTTGTCCTTGAAGAAGGAAAGGAATGGGGTTTCTACATTTAGAGCCTGAAGCTCACTAACCCTCCTGGCAGATGTTATTGCCACCAGGAAAACAGTTTTAAATACCAGGAACTGTAAAGAACAAGAGTGCATGGGTTCAAACGGGCCCCCATAAGAAAAGTTAAAACCAAGTTAAGGTCCCACTGAGGTATAACAAATGGTGTGGGAGGATACTTATTAGTAAGTCCCTTTAGAAACTTTAAAACAATTGGTGATTTAAAGAAGGATGGTTGATCAGGAAGGCACAAAAAAGCAGATAGTGCAGATAGATAGCCCTTAACAGTGGCAACTGAAAAACCTTTCTGTGCCAAATAGAGCGCAAATGACAAAATGTCAGATAAACCAGCTCTTAAAGGATCTAAACTATTCTCTCCACACCAGCTTGTAAACTTAGCCCAACGATTTGCATAGATTGACTTGGTGGAGTGTCGCCTGGCCGATAGAATAACTTCCACCACATCTGGATGGAGAGAAAAGGAACTCAGATTGCCCTGTTCAATCTCCAGGCATGAAGATGTAGGCTCTGGAGGTGGGGGTGTAGAATCTGCCCCTGCGACTGCAAGAGGAGGTCCACCCTGCAAGGGAGACGGAGCGGAGGGCACTGAGAGAGTTGGAGTAGGTCCGAATACCACACCCTTCTCGGCCAATCCGGAGCTATTAAGATGACTTGAGCTCGATCTTGGCGGATTTTCCTGAGAACTCGAGGAATCAAGGGTATGGGGGGAAATGCGTAAAGCAACTGACCCTTCCAGGACATCTGAAACCCGTCCCCCAGAGCTCCTTGCACCGGATACTGGAGGCTGCAAAACAGTGGGCACTGCGCATTCTCTTGAGTTGCAAACAGATCTATTTGTGGATATACCCACATCTGGAAGATATACAGAACTAGATCTGGATGAAGACGCCACTCGTGGTCGACCGAGCTGCGTCGACTGAGAATGTCTGCACGCACATTCAGGACTCTGGCCAAATGATGTGCAATCAAGCAGATCTTGTGGTCCTGAAGCCAGGACCAGAGTCGAAGAGCTTCTCTGCAGAGAAGATACAACCCCACTCCTCCCTGTTTGTTTATATACCACATCGCGGTCGTGTTGTCCTTTAGAACCTGGACTGACTGACCGCAAATGGAAGGGAGGAAGGCCTTGAGTGCCAGCCGTACTGCCCGCAATTCTAACAGATTGATGTGTAATTTCTGTTCTACTGGAGACCAAAGGCCTTTGATCTCCAGGTCCCCCAGATGAGCTCCCCACCCTAAAGTGGAAGCATCCGTTACCACTGAGGCCACTGGTGGGGGTAGCGAGAACGACCTTCCTTGAGACAGGTTGTCGACCGCTGCCCACCACTGAAGATCCACTGCAGTGTCTCTGGAGATCTTTATCGAGTCCTCAAGATCCCCTTTGTGCTGAAACCACTGCCTGCGGACGCACCACTGGAGAGCTCTCATGTGCCAGTGTGCATGAGTGACCAACAGTTTGCAAGAAGCAAACAGACCGAGCAGACGAAGGACTTTGAGGATTGGAACTACCGCTCCATTTCGAAACATTGGAATCGAAGCCTGTATGTCCTGAACCCGCTGTGGCCGAGGAAAGGCCCGATTCAATGTTGTGTCCAATACTGCCCCTATGAACAGGAGGCGTTGAGAGGGCTCCAGGTGAGAATTGGGTACATTGACTGAAAACCCCAGGTCGTACAACAATTGAGTCGTCGACTGGAGATGGCACCGCACGAGCTCTGGAGTACTGGCTTTGATCGACCAATCGTCCAGATAGGGAAACACAGCGATCCCTTTTCTTCTGAACTCTGCCGCTACCACCGCCATCACCTTCGTGAAGACTTGAGGTGCTGAAGTAAGACCAAACGGGAGGACCGCAAACTGATAATGTTGTGATCCCACCACAAAACGGAGATACTTCCTGTGCGATCTGAGGATTGGAATATGAAAATACGCGTCCTGCAAATTGACCGACACCATCCAGTCTCCTTCGTTCAACGCCAAAAGAACCTGTGAGAGGGTCAGCATTTTGAACTCTTCCTGTTTGAGGAACCAATTCAAAATCCTCAAGTCCAAAATCGGTCTCAGCCGACCATCCTTCTTGGGAATCAGGAAGTATCTTGAATAGCACCCCTGACCCCTTTCTTGCTCGGGAACCAACTCTATTGCACCTTTTTGTAATAGGGATAATACCTCCTGCTGTAACAGGAGAAAATGGTCTTCCGAACAGAAGGATGGGCGGGGAGGGAGGGTGGGAGGAAATTCCCGAAAGGGAAGAGCGTACCCCCTCTTCACAATGTCGATGACCCAGGAGTCTGATGTTATGACCTCCCACATTGGAAGAAAAAGGGTAAGTCTCCCCCCTACTGGAGACGAGTGGACAGGGAATGGTGGAGGACTACGGCTGCTTTCCTTGCTGCACCCCTCCCGAGGAAGAGGAAGAGGCAGAGTGCTGCAAGGTGGCTCTTCTCGTACGGACTCTGCCCCTGCCCCTGAAGGATCTGTAAGGTAGGATAGAAGCAGTTTGTTGTGGTCCTTGCAGCCTTCCTCGAAATGAACCACGACCAAATCCTTTAAATCTCCGAAAGCCTCTAAAGGTGGATGAGGCCGACGACTGGAGTCTCAAGGATCTAGTTGTCGCTCTGCTCTCTTTAAAACGTTCTAAGGCTGAGTCAGCCTTAGAACCGAAGAGCTTTTCCCCATCAAACGGAAGATCAAGGAATGTAGCCTGCACGTCCGTCGAGAAGCCCGATGATCTAAGCCAAGACTGCCTCCTAGACACTATGGTCGTGCCCATAGCCCTAGCCACCGAGTCCGAAGTGTCCAAACCAGACTGGATCACTTGCCTCTTCCATAAGGGCATGTACGTAAAGTCCCAGTATGCATGTGGCATTGGAAGATTTCAGGGCCATACTGCACGATGAAAATGTCTTTTTAGCAGTATGGTCCATCTTTTTCGACTCTCTATCAGCAGGAACCCCAGGAAACGAGCCAGGAGAGGATCTGGAGGAACATGAAGCTTGGACCACAAGGCTCTCCGGAGTTGGTTGCCTGGAAAGAAACACCGGATCCCCAGGCGCCGTCCTGTAACGCCGAGCCACCGCTCTGTTGACCGCAGCGGTGGAAACAGGTTTCATCCAAATATCCTTAATAGGGTCCAGCAGAGCCTCATTGAATGGAAGAAGAGGCTCAGCAGAAGCAGATGTGGGATGGAGGACCTCTGTCAATAAATGTATCTTAACCTCCGCGGTAGGAAGAGTAATATCCAAAAAGTCCGCAGCCTTACGAATGACCTTATGGAAAGAAGCTGCTTCCTCTGTGATCTCTCCAGGAGAAGCTAGATCCCATTCCGGGGTTGTGTCAAGGCCACTAGCTGAGTCCAGACCCTGGAAGTCACCTGAGGGCTCTACAACTTCTCCTTCCTCCAGGTGTTCCCTCGCGTACTCCTCCTCTTCCAAGAGACGAAGGGCCAGACGCCTTGATCTAAGTCTGGACTCCAAGCCTGGAGTCGACAAGGCGTCAGCCGACGCCGAAGATCTCCGTCGGCGCCGAACCTCGGATTCGTCCGAAGCCGGAGGCTCCGGCTCCACAGCGTTCTTGGACGTCGATGGGATCCGGGGCGAATCCGACGGCGCCGTAACAGGTTTGCGCCACCTTTTAAACCCTTTGCGCCACATCATGCATAATATAGGATGATGTATGAAAAGGGGACATTCCCTCTTTAGAGGGTCGCTAAAAATGGCGCAATGGAATTTACATTTCTAGCATCATTTTTAATGCCTGCTTAAAGAAGGCATAAATTGAGGCTCCCATTGATTACAATGGGCCTCTTAACACTATACTGGATTAGCATTTTTTTGTTTTACACTAATCCAGTACAGTGTTACAATAGCATAAAAAATAATGGTATTGCCCCTTACATGTGCCATGGTGCGCCATATTGTAAATACAGTGCTACTATTGTGGCATTAGTGGACACAAGGAGGCCAAAAGAAAAGTGGCGCATCACTATTGATGCACCACTTTCTTGTAAATATGGCCCATTATCACTTATTCAAACACATATACTTTGAGTGGGTTTTGGATTAGCCGCTTTATCATGACAGGATAGCTTTGTCATTTATCTCATGTGTCTGCTTTTAATTTGATAACTTTCTTACCCATTCTTGTGTTTATCCTGCCCATGACCATTTCCATAACTTAGTGTTATGATTGGATTAGCTGTATCCATTGGCTGTTGAAATAATGGGACTCCATGGGACTGCGTTTCCTTGAGCTCACTCCTGCTTGTTTCTGTATCCTGTGCACGCTCTCTTTTAACTTCTGTTCTGACTGCCCCTTCTCCAGCTTTCCAGTGCTCCAATTCCCATCTTACTTCCAGTTTTACATTTATTTCGTATGTGTGTTTTTTAGTTACTGATCTATTTATTTATCCAATTATTAGCTATAAATTAGTTAAATATATAGATGAAATGTGACAGAAATATTTTCATAATGTGAGCATCGTTTGAAAGGTTTAAGGAAAATGGGTCCCGGGGGGGAATTGTCGAATGATGAGGTCTCCCCCCTGGGATTTTTGGGGAGGGTGGTATGGCCCACGACGTAGTTGGGCGGCTTTTGGTATGTATGGTTGGTCGTCGGGTGGGACATATAAACTGACATTTTACAGCCCAGCCACCATTTTGTCAACTGGTGACATGGTGGCCGGTTCTGCTTTTTGGGGGACTTTTGCAATCCCTTCCCTCCCTCCCTAAGAGTTGTCCCTGAGGGGGTTGCTTTGTTGTTGTTTGTGATATGCAGGACGGGACGTTCTGTTGGAGCTGGTGCACGTAAGGGCTCGGGTACATGAATGTTGTCGCTTGGAACAAGTGTTAGTGAAGCAGAGAGGGCTTTTCTTACGGTTACTGAATCACGTGCGGAGGGTAAAGCTGGCAGGACAATTTAGGTATGGGGGAGCAGCAGCAGGTCGCTATGGACAGGCAGGTAGCTTAACATTAGCGTTCAGGAGGAGAAGAAGCAGGTATGACGGGAAAAGAGGTAAACATGAGTGGAGAAAGGGAAGGCAGGATAAAGTTATAGGGAGGGGGAGGTCAGGGTAGGGGAGGGGGAGGATTACTTGGATAGGAATTTCGATGTGTAGTGAGGTATTAATTTTGTAAGGCAGAGGCCAAGGTATTTCAGGATTGTAAGTGCACCTGTTCCAATAAAGCGGCCTTTTCCGCACAACAACGGTGTTGTGGTGTCGTTCCCTCCTCCCCAATGTGCTACTTTGGAACTTGTAACAAGATACGTGTTAGGATTCCGTGAATCAATGCACAACATTGTCAGCCCCAGACCCTACTCTGTAATCTAGAAGATACAGGGGGAATATTGTCATCACCGTTAACCCCAGACTAGAACAAAACAAAGGGGCGAGAAAGAAATCCTGGTCTGGACTCATCCCTGAGGATAAGCTCCAGCAAGGCTTTTTTTTCAATTTAGGTATATATGAAATAGACAAAACGTGATGAGTGAAGTAAAATCTATATAAAAGGGAATGTCGGAATAAAGAGAATAGTAAGCAAGGGTGTAGTGCTTGGATTTCACCCAGCAGTATGTGTACAGATCTCCACAGTCGATCAAGGACCATCCTCCCAAAACCCTGGTGAAGCGTATGTTACCAACCTAAGTGCAAAATATAAGGCACACATCGAAGGAAGCTGAACATATATGCAGAAGAACAAGGGCAGGAAAACCCAGCTCTGAGGGAACACAGTAAAATAAATGAATAAAACATTTGGTATAAGTAAGGCAGCATGCTAATTGAATGGGGTAGAAGAAGCGATGTGAATCTGAAGCAAAATAAAAAAAACAAATACAAACACAGGCTACCATACTTATTTTATTACCCCCCCCCCCAGGGTAGGACAGGGTCCATAACTCCCCTACCTGTGCCTCATAGGGCACCGGGGACCCCTTCCACCGGGGCTGCCATTTTAATTAAGAGGTGGGGGGGCGCCTCCTCCTCCCCAAGCTGTTTTCCCTAAGTATTGTTTAAGGGGAGGGGGACATGTGCACCCCTCCTCAAACCATTTTTGGCCCCAGGGGCCCCTTCCCCCAGATCAACTTTAAATATTCAGGGGAGGGCGTGCACAATCCCCCTCCCCAAGTCGTATTGGACCCCAAGGACCCCATTCCCCTGGGTCCAATTTATCTAAAAAGATGTCAGGAGGCCTGTGTCCCAAAGCCTTAATAGAGCCCAAGGACCCGCAGTTAAATTCTTTTAAATAAAAGGAAAATAGGCTGGGCTGCCCTCCCTGCATCTTTATTGGCCTCGGTGACTCCCATCCAGCCAGGCCGGCTCACTTTCTGTGTCCCTGGGACCCCACCACAGGATACAGTAGTTTCCCTGCCCGCAACTACAAGAGCAGGGAAACCTGTGTTTGCTTCCATCTGGCAGGAGCATTTTTGAATCTTCTGCCAAACAGGAGGCAACACTAAAGGCCTCATTATAAGTTTGCAGTATGTGCACCGGCATGGCGGTGATCCAGCCACCATCGGCTTGATGGTCGGACCACTCTATAATGGGTCATGGAGCAAAGACCGCTGTGTTCCAGCCGGGACCACCAGGTAGCGCAGACCGCTGTAGTGACAAGGCAGCACAAACAGGCCAACGGAGCCTGTGTTTCCACCGGACACATTAGGAGATTGCACACTGCCAATGTGACCGAGGCGTTCCAACCACCATGTCTCAGTAGGCGGAAGCATAGAGTATAAAGGGAGCAACTCACCTTCAGGAAGTGTTACACGTCCTGTGCCGTCATGGAGCCGATCACACATGTCCTGCTGCTGTTGTTGTAAATCGAAGGTGCACAAAATCCACACCAACGTGGATGCAACAGACGGTAAGTACATTATGCTCAACAACAGATTGTCATGCCATCATCGACACGAGATGGGGGTCATGGTACGGGCACCAAGCACACTTGTCATTGTGTACACAGTCAGAGTCATTCACAAAGAAGGACACATTCACAGCCACAAAACACCACCTTTGGGCATGTCACTCACACGGCACTGCAGCACTACACAAAACACGTCTAGACATCTTAGGGGCAGGGACAGTGAAGTGTACACAACATTATGTCCCACTACACCAACAACACAACATCATCACATCTACCAATACAACTGTCACACTCACATTTTACACATGCTGACTGTCGTCAGAATCAACAGACATATGTATGGATGTGTCATGGAACACAAACACACCTCCCATTAAACAGCCCTGTAATGGACCCACACATTACCCAAATTGCAGCACAATGGAAGGACAATGTGATGCACAATAGTCAAAGAGACACATATCCAAAGCTCACAAGGCAAACAATATCTGCACAATAGGGATGGGGGCATCAGGAGCACTCAGGGAAGGATGCTGCTCTGGGACACATAACATTTTGCACATGTCTACACAAAGAAAACTCAAGCTGCCAGACATGAGATGAATCTACATTACATATCAGGGGGACAAGTCTAACAATATACATGCTGACATTGGACCACACAAGATTAAATATTTACCATACCAAACATGACACAATGCAATGACACCAAAATTGCATCAACAAACACATGTCCATACAGTCAACATCTACCCTTGTTCTGGGTGATACCAGCACTGCCCACAAAGTTAGATATTGCAAACTACAGCAAATAGATCAGCAAGCAGACTGAAACACACACAACTGTAGACAGACAACACAAATTACTCGGGAACAACATAAAGGTAGAAAAAGAATTGCAGGACAAATTTGTACACAAAAGAACAACGATCTGGGTGTATTAAACAGAAAATGCATAATAGCAAAGGCCATTGGCCAGTCCAGGTTTAAGTCTATGCACAGAAGTGTGCCCACGCTTGACTCCTATCACCGCCAGGGAAACTCCACAGGAAGGGACATTAAGTGGGCAGGCAGACACCTCAGCGATCAGGGGCAGGAGGAGGATTTGGGATGGATTGGGGTGGGTTTGGGAGAGGTGGACTGTTTCTTAGGAGGGGTGGGCTTCTTCTTGGGGGAGGGACAAGGGTGCTTACAGGGGGCATGTGTGACAGCTGAGGACTTGGATGTGGAAGGGATGGGTTGGAATCTGGGTTGGGCCTCTTGGGTTTGGGAGGGGGTTTGGAGGGAACAGGGGAAAGGGCAAGATTGAAAAGGAAACTCCCCTTTAGAACACAGGAAGAGTCATCAGAAAGGGTTGGGGATTTGGAAGTTGAGGGAGTGGTCATCTGGTGTGTGGGTGTAGATGTCTTGGGTGTGTGTGAGGTATGCTTCTTTTTGGGTGGTGTCTGTTGCGTGTGTGTGTGGGCATTTGCATGTCTTGGGGGGCTGGGAGGTGGAGGTGCTGGGTGATGGAGTGGTGCATGTGTGTCTGTTGGGGTGTTGTCTGTGGGTATGCTGGATGTTGTGGATGTCTGTGTGTCTTTTGGGATGGTGTCTGCATGTATGTTGGTTGCAGTGGATGTCTGTGTGTCTGTTGTGGTGGTGTCTGCAAGTATGATGGATGTGGTGGATGCCTGTGTGTCTGTTGGGATGGTGACTGCAGGTATGGTGGGTGTGGTGGATGTGTCACTGGCTGTTGTGGTGGTGCCTGTCTGTATGCAGGATGTGGCGTGTGGGTCAGTGAGGGAGGTGAAGGTGTCTGCTGAAGTGGTGGCTGATGTTGTTTTTGTGGGTGTATGTTGGGTCCCTGTGTGCTGGTGTGCCTTGTGGTGTTTGGGTTTATGTGTGCTTCTTGTGTGTGTTGAAGTGGGTGCATGCGGATGTGTATGTGTGCTTGGGATAGGTAGGGGAATGGGGAATTTGGATTAGGAAGAGAGAGGTGGAGGGGGGGTGGAATGCGGGGGTGACTGGCTGTCGTCAATGACGAGGCCAGAGCCTGAAAAGATCTCTGTAGCCCAGACATGGCACTATGAATGCCTTCCAAGAAAGCATTGGTCCACTGAGGTTGGCTGGCCAACCCTTGGATGGCATTCACAGTGGCAGTCTGACCCAAAGAGATGTTCCTCAGGAGGTCAATAGCCTCTCTCACTCAGGGCAGCAGTGGTAACAGGGGCTGAGGTGCCTGCGCCAAAGGAGAGGCACGGCCAACTGTGTGAGGAGCAACAAGTATGGTGGCGATAGAACTGCAGGTGGGAGACAAAGATGGTACAGGAGTAGTTCCTGATAGTCCTCCACCACTAGGGAGTGGCCACTGGAAGTAGAATCTGATGAGGATGTAGATCCAGTCTCCTCCGTGGCACTCCACTCACCCTCGGGCCACTGAGTCCCTAAGTGTCAGTGGTGTCTTGACCGGAGGTACCATGACCACATGCATGCCCACTTGGTTGTGCCCTGTCTCCTTTGCTTGCCTGGGTTTTTGCTGAAAATACAAAGAGTAAAAGGGTCACCACAGGTTCCTGATCACACTTGAACAGCAGCTCTTATTAGCAAACATTACCATGATGTCAAGTAGGCCCCAGAAACAAAATCCACCAAAATGGCCCCTATATGTACCGTACCATATGCCTGCATGCCCTCTGAACTGTCAACAGTTGCTCACAGAAAAATCTGAATCTCAGACAATTACAATTGCATGGCTGAAGTTGTGAAATCACAGTAATCACTGAACAGGTAGGAGATCACATCACCTTCAATGATTTGCCTCATGAAACATACCTCAGTTATCTGTTGCCATACAATAGAAGGCCAATGCCAACTTCATTCCAACAAATCACACACAAGGTCATGCAGACATTTATTTATCATATACACAACACAACAATGTGATAATGATGCTCCCAGAACATGCCATGTTGCTGACAACAGTACAGTAGCCTGGAGAAGGTGACATGGAATTACTCATGTCACACTGGAAACATATCAACAGTACACAATTCACCAGGTGAACTTGGTCGCAATAGAGTCATGGACAGAGTACTAATGTAGCTCAGATATGCCACACATTTGGCATGGAAATGTACATGGTAGATATAGGGGGTCATTCCGACCCCGGCGGGCGGCGGGCACCGCCCGCCAGGCGGAGACCGCCAGAAGACCGCACCGCGGTCAAATGACCGCGGCGGTCATTCTGACTTTCCCGCTGGGCCGGCGGGTGACCGACAAAAGGCCGCCCGCCGGCCCAGCGGGAAAGACCCAGCAACGATGAAGCCGGCTCCGAATGGAGCCGGCGGAGTTGCTTGGGTGTGACGGGTGCAGTGGCACCCGTCACGATTTTCAGTGTCTGCCAAGCAGACACTGAAAATCTTGCTGGGGCCCTGTTAGGGGGCCCCAGCACTGCCCATGCCAGTGGCATGGGCAGTGCGGGGCCCCCAGGGGCCCCACGACACCCGTTCCCGCCAGCCTCTTCCTGGCGGTGTAAACCGCCAGGAACAGGCTGGCGGGAAGGGGGTCGAAATCCCCATAGCGCCGCCATGGAGGATTCCTTTGGCCAGGGGAAAACTGGTGGGAAACCGCCGGTTTCCCTTTTCTGACCGCGGCTTTACCGCCGCGGTCAGAATTGGCCAGGAAACACCGCCAGCCTGTTGGCGGTGCTTCCGTGGTCGTTTGCCCTGGCGGTCAATGACCGCCAGGGTCAGAATGACCCCCATAATGTGCAAATTGACAGGGAGATATGTCTCTAAAATCCACAACACAATGAATCAGCAATAATACGAAAATCACCACTAATGTCTGACAACCCTTACAATTACATACTCTGATTGCATCAGTAGACACCTTTATTCATTTGGATGTTGGAGGGGCTCAGAGATTTGCAAGTATTTGTATAAGCCCCCTCATGTTGCCCAATGGGAAGCTCCATCACTGTTTCAATTTTGGTCCTGCACACCCAGATGTCTGTGGATGAATGGTTGTACTCAACCACATGCAATTCGAACATAACTACAAGTCACTCCATGATGCATGCCAACCGTCGTGTTACAAACCTTCCCCATTACATATGTGCAGTGCATTTTGCTACATGATGCCACATCAAGGGCCTGGAAATGCACATTGTGGCTAATAAAAAATCTAGTCATACACGTCTTGTCCCTCATTGCTATTGCAGTTGTACATGCCAAATGACATGCAATGATGGTTGAGGGTATGTGTCAGCCAACAATCAATGGTGGCACACTCCTGTCTGTAGCACCACATGAAATGTACTCCCATTTCAATTGTCCTATTCCATACACAGGTTGGCATGCACATATTTGTGAGGGAATACAGAAATCATCCCATGGAGACAGGTAGACCATGCTCGAAACAGCAGTGTCAAAAGAGAAAGGGACACATGCTAACATGTAGGCACAAGGAATGTTGGAAACAGTCATGACACACAAATCATGTCAATGGAGATTCCGTACTTACCAATGGAAAGTATTGATCTGTAGCTGCCCCAAAGAACAATGTATGCTCGGTCACATGTATGATGGACATCTTTACTTTGCAGACATTAGTAAGGCACCAGCATCTGTCACACTCTGAAGACAAGTAGCCTCCAGGGTGGCAGATACCAATATGCTCATTTGATCAGACACACAGCTGAGGACAGTGATTCATTGCTTCCTTTCTTTTGACCTGTAACACTGAGGGGTAGTGGTATGTTGCATGGAATTTACACCCACTACAATAGCAAACAGTACTTGATTGATCAATGTAGACAGCCATATGTTGTCCCTGGAGAGCAAATTGTTTGTGGTTTGTACATAGTTGGGTCCTAGGCCCCTGAGCCAATAGGTAAGGCACATCAATATGCACCACATGACATATCTACACAAACAGTCACCTTCCTGGTCACCTTCTGGGTGATGGCTCTGCATATCTCCTTATTCTGATGGGCATTTACCTGCATGGATGCAAAAAAAATCAAGAGATTACGTTCACAAATTTTGGCACACATGATTGAGTCACACACGTATCAGAAACACCAAACTAGAAATGTTCAATTTGTTAACACTCCACAAGTGTAAGTCACACAAGCCAACAAATACTGGGACATGACTACCGATATTTATATCCATCTGCAAACTAACACACTACCCTGCTCAGGTCCCACAATGACTAAGCAATCCTACTGTCATCAGGTAGCCCATGCTCCAGCAACATGTACAGTTATGTGAGCAACAATGAAACACGACACACATATGTGGCTTCTGAACGATAAACTCCTTAGACCTGAATGGATCAACACATTCACATTCTGCAAGAATGACTCACTGCATAGAGTCCTTGCAGGCAACTTCCATAGTACAGACTTCACCATCATACCTGAGTGACAATTAGGGGGCTGGAATGGTGGGTACAAAAAGTGTCTTCCTTGTGCATGTGTGGGCATGTGGCCTACCAAAAGCAGACTCATGTCACTTCAGAGATGGCATCCAACATACAAAGGTATGCATTGCACAATTTCTGCTATGTAACTAAGGTACTGATTCACATATCATGGCCTCCTAGGAATCAACAAACTGTCTGCACTGTGGGACTGTCATTCGTGCAATAAGCCTGTACAGAACACATATGACTTATGTGAAGGGGAGAACAGAGCTGTGGGTGTAGGGGGCCTGTCACTAGTAAAAGACACACATTGACAATGATGCAAAATGCACATATGGACTTCTTCTGGGATGTACCTCAGGACCCATTCCTAATCAAGCCAATGGACTGAGGTATTCAGTGCAAGGTTTGCCACTAGACCATCATATTGTCCACATGCCAATATCTTCTGGTGTACAGGGAATGGGCACAGTGCCACAGTGGCATAGCCACAGTGACTCCCCCACACCCTGGAATATGTCCCATACTGGGAGATACATTTGACATGCCCTGGTCTCTGCAGGTAGAGCATACATAACCTACATGTCACTCACATTTCCATCACTACCAGGCATAACAGTACATCAGGTGGTTATCAGCAATTTGGCATGTGGTTTGTGTGGCAACCGTGAAGGGCAGAGTGAGTCAGGATATGTATTTCAGACATCATTTTGGCAAGGCCAGATGTGGGTTGAAAGATTTGTGGTACTATACTCATGGTTTACAAAATCCTCAAAGGACTCATACCAGATGCATTCATAGTTCATAGGGTCACACACATACACGTTGTCCAACATTTACAACAATCATGAAGAAAGAGAAGTCATTGGATGGCAGTGAAGTCTAGTTATGTGCATCCAACACAAGGAGCATTTAGGAACACAAAAACCTCACACAACACAATGTGACTGAGCTTAACATATAGCACTGGCCACCAATACCTGCACAATGTACATCCCATTGATGCCACACAGACTACACCAACAGACACACAAGAAATGTGGGGCACATTGTAGTCTGTGAGCTTGCAAGGAGGGAAAGGATGGGGTTGAACAGAGTCCATTGTGCCAGTGAGGTACTTACCTGCTCCTCTGGTGAGCCAAAGAGCTGTTCATACAGAGGAGGACCTCATCAAAAGGCCTCTTCAGCTCCTATGGAGAGAAGGCGGGGGCCCGATCACCTGCTGGATGTGGCATGATTGCTCCCAGAGGTGGCACACAGTAGCTCAGGTAGTGTAGCTGTTGCTGGCAGCAGTGTCAGGAGTCAAGTGAGTGAATGTGCACAACATGGCAGTCACGTATGCCATGTATGCAGTATCATTGCCAGGGGACACAGCCATTGGGCTGCAACCGCCACAGGCAACAACATTAGCCTATGGCTATGTCCACCACAGTTTGAACCGTCTACCACCCTGATGACTTCCGATGGTGGTCGCAGACAGTTCCTAATGTCCATTGGAGTAGGTCAGGCATCTGCCATTTTGGCAACATTAAATACTGTATTTGGCTTGGTAAACTGTGTCACACCTACAATATATGTGCTGTAGCATCACAACGTCCTTATTCTCTCATGTGATGTAGGTCTTCTACACAACCACAAGTGTAGTATGCTGCAGGGCACAGATGGCATTTGATGGCGGTGCACTGTCCACTACCCCCGATGATCATTTTGGCGATCGGAATACACAGTCACATTTTGAGGGGCAACTGTGTAATACATCTTTAAGCTTCATAAAAATCCAAATTGTGGGCACATGTTGACAACCATGGGGTCACATGTGAACCATGTACAGTTGCCAGCTGTGATATGTACGGGGTGCCAGGTCTATACAGTCAGAAATGCTTTGTCACATGATATTATTGGCATGCATCATGTATGTTGCTGAGGACACACTGACTAATGTTACAAATCATGTCTTGTCAAACATAGGTACCCTGGGAGAGGGAGGATGGGACAACCTCCATTCTACCCTCCACTGCTAGACCTTCAAACCATGTAGCAAAGGGATATATATATCCAGTTCTGATGCCAGCTATTAGTGATCCAACCCGCATACCACCCACTGTACAAGTCATGTCAGTATTGCACTTCCTAGCCACAACATCATTCCAACATACAGTGGCTCTATCTGCTGGTATGTCCCAACCTATGTTCAATCTGGTGTTGAAGGATTTCCTCTCAGCAATGTAGAAAAACATTGACAGTAATATCAGGTTCCCCGGATGTGAGGATTTGGCCAATATGAAGGCTGACGTTTATGGTTTTGCACACAACCAAGATGTGGTGGAGGCCATTGATGGCACACATGTTGGCTCGGTGCCACCGCAGGCTAGTGAACAGAATTTCCATTACATCAATGTGCAACTTGTCTGTTTGGCGGATCTTTACATCTCAAACCTCTGTGCCTGCTATCCAGGATCAGCCTCTGATTCATTCATAATGCAGAACAGCACCATTCCCCAGCTGATGCCACAATTGCACCCAGAGAGGGCTTGACTAGTTGGTAATTCATGTCTTTCCTGAATGTGTGTTTTGGACCACCACTGGATGACCACCAGGAAGGGACTGCCACGGCGACTGTGTGCTTGTAATATGCTTGGCGGTTGTTTGCGGTGCTGGTGGCACTGGAGGTCGGACCGCCTATTTCCATGTCACTGCGCTGCTGGTGGTCCGCCAGTTTTGCTTGGCCATCAGCAGTCCTGCCTGTGAAACTTGTAATAGGGCGGTCTGTAAGACTACCAACATGGCGGTCTTTTCAGGACTGCCAAACATGGCGGTCTGGCAGTCCGATCTCCAAACTTGTTAAGAGGACTAAGGACCAGATTTAAGAGGGCCTAGAGCCATCTAACGATACATTAGCGTAATGTTTTTTTACGCTAATGTGGCGTTAGATGGCCAAAAACACTAAGGGGGTCATTCTGACCGCGGCGGACGGCGGTCGCCGCCCGCCACGCGGTTCCCGCCGAAAGACCGCTCCGCGGTCAAAAGACCGCAGCGGTCATTCTGGCTTTCCCACTGGGCTGGCGGGCGACCGCCGAAAGTCCGCCCGCCAGCCCAGCGGGAAACACCCTTCCCACGAGGACGCCGGCTCAGAATTGAGACGGCGGTGTGGGAAGGTGCGACGGGTGCATTTGCACCCGTCGCGAATTTCAGTGTCTGCTAGGCAGACACTGAAATTCTTTTTGGGGCCCTCTTACGGGGGCCCCGCGGCACCCCCTACCGCCATCCTGTTCCCGGCGGGAGAACCGCCAGGAACTGGATGGCGGTAGGGGGTGTCAGAATCCCCATGGCGGCGGACACCGCCGACTTTCCGTTTCTGGCCGCGGCTGAACCGCCGCGGTCAGAATGCCCAGCGGTGCACCGCCAGCCTGTTGGCGGTGCTACCGCCGACCTCCGCCATGGCGGTAATTACCGCCAGGGTCAGAATGACCCCCTAAGTCATATTTACAAAGTGTCGCAATGCATGCATTGCACCACTTTGTAACCACCTACGCCACATTATGCCTGCGCCAGGCTTAATGTATGCAAAGGGGGCGTTCTCCCATTGGGGGGCAGAAAAAATGGAGCAAAGAACTCTAAGAGATTTCTTTGCGTAATTTTTTCCTGCATTTTTTAACGCCTGCTCAGAGCAGGCATTAAAAGGGGGCATGCCATTGTTTTCAATGGCCCCCTATAGACAGTTCAGGGTTAGCGACAATATTTTGGTACTAACCCTGAACAGTACATCAATAGCGTCAGAACTTCGCGGGGGCTGTTGCTCCACTCACACCCTGGTTTGTTATGCTTGATGGGTGCCTGGGTGGGCCACGGCACCAATCTATAACTGATTTGGGCCATGGGGATTGGGGTCCCCAGGTCCAAATTAGGCTTGAGGAGGGTAATCGCTCAGCCGCCTCCCCTTTTAAAAAAGATAAGACCTCAGGGGATGTTGTCTCCAGGGCACAAAAGGGCTTAGGGACGCTGCACTGAGCGGTCCTCCTCTCCTTTTATTGATATTTTGGCCCAGGGGATGGGTTTCCTGGGGCCTAATATGGCTCGGGGGAGAGGGGGCTTGCAGTTCCCCTCCCTTTAAAATAAGATACAGCCCCAGGTGATGGGGGTCCCTGAGGCATAATAAGGCTCAGGAAGGGGGCAAAGTTGCCCCCTTCCCTTTTAGTTATATCTCAGCCCCGGGGCCATTTGAGGCAGATGGAGGGGGCCACATTGCCCCCTCCCCTTAGAAATCACCCTGCAGCATGGGACCTAATAAGGCTCATTGAGGTGGACTGCTTAGCTCCTTCTCCTTTTTTTGGTGAGTTTGGCTCTGGGGGATAGGGACTCCGTGGCCTAATAAGGCTTGGGGTGAGGGGCTGCGAGTTCTCATCCCCTTAATATGTATGTTTTGACCCCAGTGGATGGACTGCCTGTGCCTAAAGGCCTACCCTACTCTGTTGCCAAAAGGATGTCTGCAGTGTAGGATTAGCTGCCTGTGGCCAACCTCCCACCGTGCATGGCTGAAGGCCCTGCACAGTGTGATATTGGCTACCATTGAAGGGGGTGGCCAGAGAGCCTAGGCGCAGGCCAGGCACTGTGGCTAAGCCTCCGCCATGCACAGCCAAATGTTGTGTGCAGCATGAGTTTGGGTGCATGCAAGGAGCTGGCTGCAGGCCAGGCCCTGTAGCAACCCTCTGCCACACAAGACCCAAGGCCCTGCGCAGCATGAGTTTGGATCCCTTTGTGGGGGGTTGGCTGCATGCTGCGGCTAGCCAAAGGCTAGAGCCCACAGCCAACACCCCACCATGCACGTCCAAAGGCTATGCACGGCGAGGGGTAGAATTTACATATGGTAGAAAATGCTATAGTTATGTGAAATGTTCAGTAACAATGCAATATTCACCAGTTATATATATAGTTATCTCAAGTAACTATCCTTACTCATGTCCTAAAGTAACTATAACTCGCCCCCTTGCCATGCACTGCTAATAGACCCCATATTTTCCATCACTCATTACATCTTCTATAACATCATTGATAATATTACTGCAACATTTGTAATGCAATTATTGATGAGAAACCTATTCATGCTGGGGGCACCAGTTATGGTTACCTTAGGACACAAGTTATAGTTACTTGAGATAGCTTTAACTAGAACTTCAGTGTTTTTTAGAGGTTTAAACATTATATTGTTACTGAACATTCCACATAACTATAACATTACTTTGAAAGGTGTATTTTCAGTGAATATATATATATACATGTGGATTCAAAATTATTTCTTAGTTTATTGACAAAGTGCTGTGTTAGTTAAGATTCCCTCTTTCAATACTATAAATCCAATGTTAATAATTGCATAATCTAACTTAGTTCTTGTGATTTGTGTATTGTAATCAGGAAAGGCAAATAAAGAGGAAACTGCTCTTCTCAAATGCATACATCTTTGATAAGTAAGAAGTTTGCTGCACATCAAGACATTATTTTGGTCTTCAATGTGGTCAAATTCATGCATGATAACTTACATTTCTTCATCATTTGCAGACATACTAATGTTAACAACAAATCTCCATTTACATGTCCTTTTTCGATATGTAAATTGTAATGTAAAATAAGGTGGCACATTTTAGATAAATGCAATTCTTTCTCCAATCATCCTGTTCATGAAACAGATTTTTTCCAAATTGTTCAATTCTTTTGCTAAACGTTTGCTAATAAGTAGGTCGACTCTGTGACTCTCAACGTTATCCTTGCAAGGGAAATGTACATTATCTTGGTTTTCCAGATGTAGCATGGCATTGTTTATTTCCACACATTCCTGAGGAGCTGGCAATAAGCAAACCATGGTTTGTGATATTGAAAGCAGAAAATACATATCTTCAGCAGCTGAAAGAAGGTTAAGAAACAATTTGCTTCCACGTCATACCTTTAGCATAATCTTAGCTTCTTTAATCAGAATGCCAACATATTGGCATATTCCTTGTTATTAGGTTGCTTCATATTCTGTGTTAGTTCTCTGTGTGTAAACTTCATCCAGATCTTAACATTCCCTATACTTCCAAAAGAATTATGAGTTTGGTCCTGCAAACATTTTTTGAAAATTAGTTTACTTTTAAGATGTATAAGCTGTAATAAGTCTCTAAAAACAATCATCATTGCTCTCCAAAGAGGACCTCATAGTTTGATACCATGCTGACTTAATCTATGATTAAAACCTCTAGTTTTTTGTAACTCTCTCACGTTCCTGACATGTATCTGTATTTAATTTTACATATTCCAATTTATTATGATGCTCTACAGGCAGTAATGGTAGACAAAATAAAGTTATTCCTTTGATCTTATGTGCTGCCAATCCTGTAGGAGCAGTAACTACAGAAGCTACATTTAAACTGCTAGCCTTATGCACATAAGCAGTAATTATTTTAACAAAAAAGCATTTCCGTCTTCCAGCTTGACCTCTACCATATTGTAATGTAAGTTGAAAAGAACTACACTCACATAATTCACTTTTATGTTGATGTGCATGATCTACAGACTACTTGAATCACTTTCTATATTTATAGTTGTTCTGAATGTAATTGTGATACCAAGCAACCCAAAATGTCATCAGCATTTTTTACTTGGTCAATTGCATCTTCAACTTTTTCAATGGCAACCATAGGTTCATTATTGATTCTCGGTTGTCTAAGTGGGTCAACATTTCTGGAAGTGGGAGTATAATTTGTTGAGAGAATAGTGAATTGTTTTTCTGCATTAATACTGTTCTCTTCTGCTATTTCTTCTTCCAGCATTTCATTGTAAGTCTGAAATTGAGGTAATGCAATGTCATTTTCATGTACATGAAAGGCATTGTCATAGGATTCAATGGTGCCTATAATGTCTTCTTCCTTCTGCCACAATTTAAATAGTCATAGTAGTGATAAACACTAGATTTTTTTTCTCCTGTTCCACAACCCAGTTTACAGTGATTAGTTAACGGAGGTGCACAATGACATATAACACATCCATTGGGCCCTTGAACTGAGCTCCTTTATATAGCAATGTGGTTTCTATCAAAATATATTTGTTTGGGTAGAATGTGTCCAACATATAGGGGGTCCAGAAAGTCAAAAGACCGCAGCGGTCATTCTGACTTTCCCGCTGGGCTGGCGGGCGACCGCCAAAAGGCCGCCCGCCCGCCCAGCGGGAAAGCCCCAGCAACGAGGATGCCGGCTCCGAATGGAGCCGGCGGAGTTGCTGGTGTGCGACGGGTGCAGTTGCACTCGTCGCGATTTTCAGTGTCTGCCAAGCAGACACTGAAAATCTTAATGGGGCCCTGTTAGGGGGCCCCTGCAGTGCCCATGCCAGTGGCATGGGCACTGCAGCGGCCCCCAGCGGCCCCATGACACCCGTTCCCGCCATCCTGTTTCTTGCGGTGAAAACCGCCAGAAACAGGATGGCGGGAAGGGGGTCGGAATCCCCATGGCGGCGCTGCTTGCAGCGCCGCCGTGGAGGATTCCCTGGGGCCATGGGAAACCGACAGGAAACCGCCGGTTTCCCTTTTCTGACCGCGGCTGTACCGCCGCGGTCAGAATGGCCCCTGAAGCACCGCCAGCCTGTTGGCGGTGCTTCCGCGGTCGTTGGCCCTGGCGGTCCATGACCGCCAGGGTCAGAATGACCCCCATAGTTTTTTTACAATCTCTTTGTTAATCACATCAAAATGTGCAAGGTATAACATTTCAGCTGAGCTTTTGAAAATTCGGCCACATATTGATGACATTCCTCAATGAAGCCACATAATTGCCCAAGATTTACTGTATAAGCTTGAAGAACTCAAATGGTGATATGTTTCATAGCTATTGACCTCTCAGTGAGATAACATTTTAAGGCTAAACTGGCACAACCTTTTATTTTAAAGATTGCTCTGTGCATATTTCTTCCTATACTTCCTATATATCTGTCTTTTCATCTTTTATAATGTAGGAATTAGAATAATATGCAACTGCTGTAGAGTTACCTGCAAAAAGTTGTACAATTATGTTCGCATCCCACACATGTAAAATTAAAGGTTTGTAGTTGTTGATGCATTGTGAACCTTGTGATCTCCTAAGATTGTAAATATTCTTTGGTGATTTTCTTGTAACTGCATGTGTTATGGATGATGTGAAATTGTTGATGGGGTACGGCAAGGCTGTGTATTAGCACCCTTCTTATTTTCATTATACATAAACGGTCTGGAGATAGAATTAGTTAACAAGTGTAAGGATCTCTCACAATTTGGGCACCATGCAATTCTAGCCCTCCTCTACACTGACAATGCCGTCCTCATGGCAGAGACTCCAATGGCCCTTCAGTGACTTTTCACACGCTTTGCTAGTCGCATGCAGAATTTAGGGCTCACAGTCAATCAATCTAAAACCTCCATTATGAAATGGGGTAGCTGGTCAACTAAGTGATGCGATATAACCATAAACGGTGTGTAAAACCTGATACCACAGCTACTTTTTCATATTGGGAAATTCTTTTTAATAGAGAAGGTAGCTGGTCACAGTGTGTCAATGCCAGAAAATTGCAGCTTAAAAGGATAATACAGCTGTAAAGAATTTTGCCAAGTGATGAGAGACGAATCCTCCCAATGAAATGCTAAAAATGTACAGAGCAAAATGCGTGTCTATCACTACATATGGGGGAGGCCTGGGGACATACCATATGTAGTGTGCTGCAAACAGTAAAAACAGCTTTCTGAAATCTCTATTATCTGTACCAAAAGCACCTCATCATTTGTTTGTCACACAGAAACGGGGGTTACTTTTCTCATTGATTTAATAATGGTACATCCAGTCCTCTCATGGCAGAAAATCTAGACATTGGAGCATGCAGAGTTAAATTTGGGCCATTCTGAGGGACTGCTTAGACACAAGTCTCCCTTTCAGAATTTCTTGGTTGAGCTATATTAAGAATTTTTTCAATGATTTGGGTCACTCAGACTGTTATGGGAAGCCAAAATTGCAGACTGCAATAAGTAGAAAAGATCTAAGATCTGAGTGTCTCACTCATCTAGCAGAACTTAGGTTGTCTGCAGAATTGCAGAAACCTAGGTGGTCGTTCCGATGTGGCAGTAACCTGACCACCACGCCGGCAGCGGTGTAATGATCGCTGCCAGGGTGGTGGTGCAGACTGCCATATAAAGAGTAAGGCAGTGAACCCAACGCAACACAGACAACTCACCTCCAGCACCGCTGACGAGGAGCATCCGGCGGCAGAAGCCAACTTCATGCAGGCTGAAGCCAATGTCCTGCCCACCATATTCCGAGTCACGACGCCGCCAGGATATCCGGGGCGGGCTGGCCTCTACGAAAAACCTGGTGGAAACTGAAAGTAAAAAAGCAGACACCCACCTCCAGGCACAGAGACCCCTCCGCGGCCACCATTGCAAACTAACTGCTAATCTTCCCAGCATTGTATCTCGCCATACACCTTCAGGGCCACCAACAACGATGAAGATGGCAACCATAAGCACGCCTAGCACAGAGAGAAGGAAATGGCAGTGATACACTCCCACACATAACACACATTCCTCGCACAGACAGCTAAGGCAACACACAGGCACACACAATATACGTCAATGCCAAGTACCCAATACACACACAAAGCCAAGCAGATACATACCAAACATGCAGCACAATGCATACCAACACCACCAACACACCCCCATAACCACACACCAACAACTAGACCACAAACACATCAACTCAGGGATAGACAGGCACGTTGTGCGACACCACACATACACAAACATCATGAACTGTATGTAGCAAAGGCATACAATCAATAGCAGTGAACACACATCCAAACAATGACACAGGTGACACAACACATACAAACATCAATCAAGGAAATCCACACATGCAGCACCATACACACGGATGCATACAACACCCCATACAATCCCACAAGCAAGCAGTCACACAAATTACAACATCCCCATGGTCCAACCCATCTACCCAGCGCATTCAACAACACAGACACAATCCATATACATACCTCACACACCTTTGCACACAGATGTCACACCACCAAGTAGAAGAAAGCCAGGACAAGCAACTCAACTTGCCAACCACAGCAATGTGGGCAGATGTAATTGGAACCACAAAAAAATCAAAATAAATATATACATAATCTGCCAAATGACAAGTCCAACCTGCATTAATACAGAAGCACATCAAGTCCATATCTATATTATGGCCCCAACGTGACTCCAGACTGCAATAGGCTTCCACGTCATAGGGGCATCAATGGGACAGGGAGGCACCCCAGGGGTGTGGGGCTGGTGGAGGAGGCTTGGATGTGGAAGGGGCATGTTTCAGTTTGGGATTCGGAGGGGTGACTTTGGCACTGGGAGGGGTGGATATCTTGCTGGATAGAGGAATAGGGAAAACACGATAGAGGCACCAGAGGAATGGGAGGTGGAAGGGTCTGAGAGGGGCAGGGGTACACAGTGTTTACGGGAACACGGGTTAGGAGAGGATTAGGGAAGAGGTCAAGCGTTGCAAGGAAAACTTTCTAAGGTACACAGGGTGGTCACATGATTGAGGGTTGGGAGTGGAGGTAGATCGAGTGCTCATCTGATGTGTTGGTGTACTGTACATGGATGCTGGTGTTTGCAACGTGTGTATGTGTGTGGTGGCTGAATGTTGGGTGGGTAAGTGGGTGCATGTGCATTCATTGGGAGGAGGGGGGCAGAGATGCAGGGAGAGGGAATGGGAGATGTGTGAGTGAATGTTGAGGTGGTGTGCGAAAGTGAGGTGGATGTGCTGCAGGTGACAGAGATGGTAGTTGTGGTGAGTGCAGATGTGGTGTGTGGGGTGTGTGTCTGTGAGTCTGCTGTTGTGGTGATTGAGGGTATGACAGGAATGGTAGCAGGACCAGTGTGTGATGATGCAGTGCTGGCAGGTGTGACTGGAAATGTGACAGTGAGGGAGGAGGTGGTGGGGGAAGTGTCTGTTGTTGTGTCTGCAGATGTGTGTTGTGTGTGTGTATTCCTGTGTGAACGTTTGGGATGCCTATGACTGTCTTTGCTCACCTTGTCTGTTGGAGTGGGTGTATGCTGGTATGTAGGTGTGCTTTGGACAGGTATAGGGAGAGGGGTTGTGGATCGGGAACAGGTAGCTGGAGGGGGGACGGAAGATGAAGGGACACTGGTTGTCGTCAACGAGGAGGCCAGAGGCTGAAACAATCTCTGTAGGCCAGACAAGGCACAGTCAATGCCTCCCAGGAACACATTGTACTACTGCATCTGAGGTGCCAGTCCCTGGATGGCAATCACAATGGTTGCCTGCCCCATAGAGATGGACCTCAGGAGGTCAATAGCCTCCTCACTGAGGGCAGCAGGGCTGACTGGGGCAGGGGCAGAAGTGCCTGCGGCGAAGGAGATGCCCACCCTCCTGGGTGAGTAGGCACGAAAAACAGGGTTGGGTGCTGCAGGGACGGCGGTGCTGGTAAGGGGGGTGGCGGGCAAGGATGGTGCTGGGATGGTCCCAGATGGGTCTGCCACCACCCGGGAGCCGCCATCGGAGAAGGAATCTGTATCAAATGTGTTGGTATCTCGAGTCTCCCCCGTGGTGCTCCCCTCGCCCTCTGTCCCACTGGTCCCCTCGGCTTCACTGGTGTCAGCCTCCTGGGTCCTGTGGGCTGCTGCATCCCGGTGTCATTCCTTCTTCGCCAGATGATGCTAATGCACACATAGACAGAGGTGAAGAGAGAGAAGGAGGGTGAGAGAAACAGAAAGTTAGGAAATATTGATAACCCACACATCTACTTCACATACAAACAATACAGATTACAGCCCCTTAGCAATCATTTACTATTGAGTCATGCAAGCGATACCGAAACTCACCTGAACCCTGCAGCCTAAACACCTGAATGAAAACCACTACATGACTATAAACTGCCTAAATGACTTATCCAACAAACCAGCCCAGGAACATACCCATCCACATGTCATCCATTACCGGATGATACAAATCAGAGCACAGAGGGACTGAGAACAGTAACTAACTGACAGGAATGTGTGGAGTACATGTGGTGCAGAGGTCCATTGATGTACCATGTGAATCAATTGTAATGTTCATGTAACATGCCTGCCATTACACATATACAGTGCCAAAATGACCAGCTTGTACTACAACAGTGCACGCAGAGATGGAGGATGCAGCCAGTGACATGATAGCATACTTGAGCGACCCATACATACAGGTGAATGAGTGTCACAGCACCACTACTTCTTTTTCTGCATGGCTCAACATAGCTAACATGACACACTCCTACATGATGGGTGTGACAACCAGGACTGTACACTCCCTAAATCACATCTGACCATGTAAATTCCAAGTCCAGTGAGGGTCACAGTACCCAACCATGCAGTAGTCACCTGACAGTCAACACTTACCCCCTTGTGGCTTCTGTGCTGCCTTCAAGTGTCCATCCAACTCTGGGTAGGTCACCGCCAGTATGCGGGCAATTAGGGGGTTCAGGGTCCGACGGGCACCCCTCCCACGTTGGGAGGCCGTCCCCAGCTGGGCCTGTGCCATCTTCTGGGCCCAGCGTCTGAGGTCCTCCTACCGCTTCCTGCAGTAGGTGCTCTGCCGGCTATGGACCCCCAAGGTCCACACTTCCTTGGCGATGGCTCTCCATAACCCTTTTTTCTGGTGGGCGCTGACCTGCATGGGAAACATTTTGAAAATGGGGGACATGGTCTTAGTTATAACAATACAGCAGCAATCTTTGGTGACACACAGCAAACACGGACCATGCACACTGCCAATATCCCACACATATCATGTGCATGCTAAACACCTGATCAGTCATGACATGTCAATGTGCACACACATACATCGTCAAACACTACCCGACATGTGGCACAAAGGACGTTGTACTGACCTGTTGCCATGGAGCACGGTACAACCACTCATTCAGGGGTAGGACCCCTTCCACCAGTTTCTCTAGTTCCTCCGTAGTGAAAGCTGGGGCCCTATCCCCTGCAGTGCATGCCATCGTTGCTCCAAGATACAGGACACAGCGGCACACAAAGTGGAAGTCTGTTTTGCCCGAAAGCCAGGAGTCAAGTGTGCTAGCCCATACAAAATGGCAGATACGACAGCAGCGGTTATGACTGTCACTGCTGGCGGTGATCGGCTTTGGTCCCAGTCTGCATAGATGCCAATGTTAACCAGTGGGGAGTTGCACGGTGGTTCAGACTGCCTTCCGCCATGACGACTGCTAACGGTGGAACAAGGTCACTTCCAGCTGTCCAATGCATGCCGGACAGGCGGATGCCATATTAGTCTGTAACATGACTGTCCTGGGTTCACACTGCGTAATTAACTGCAAGTCATCACAAAGATACATCAGGTCACACATTGTGGATAACGACACATGTAGTGAGTGTCTGGTGACATCACCACACTTGTTACTACAGGGGTCAGCATAAATGATAAGTATAGTGGAACACATGGAATGTGTACGTGTCCATGTACTGTATATGTCCATTGCCAGAGGGATCATGTGCCATCGTCTGGTTAGGAATGGAGTGTGGTGTAATGTGTCTTCCCACAACAAGACAGCTAACTTGCATGAATAAAACTTCGTGACTGTCGTATGTCATACTTGGTGCCCTCTTTGTGAGAGGTTCCCAGATTGTTGCTTGTGTCCCTGCCCAGAAATTGGCACAATGGAGTGATGACGAATGCACCAGTTTACCGGCCACTTGTAGATCTTGATACCATAGAAGAGGGTCACATTATCCTGACCTATCGACTGAACTGTTTGTGCATCATGGAACTGGTCGCACAGTTGAAGCCAGACCTCCTGCCAGGTTTGAGAAATCCCCATGCCATTCCTCCAACAGTCCAGGTGTTGTCAGTCCTGCAATTCCGATTACAGTGGAACTGGCTGCAGGGTTTTCACAGCCCCAGTTCAGTAAGGTATTGCAGGATGTACTGGATGCCCTACTTAAGCATGTGCACAGGTACATTAGGTTCCCACAACGTCCAGAATTGCCCACTGTAAAAGCAGGCTTCTACAACATATCAAATGTCCCACATGTAGTTGGGGCCATTGATGGGACTCACATTGCCTTGGTACCTCTGAGGACCAATGAACAGGTCTACAGAAATCTGAAGAGTACATATTCGCTCAATGTACAAGTAGTGTGTCTTGTAGACGAGTACATAACACATGTGAACACAAAATTCCCAGGATCAGTACATGATTCCTACATCCTGAGGAACAGCATGCCCCTGAAATGAAGTCGCAGCTACAGGGAGAAAGGGCCTGGCTCATAGATATGTGTACTGCCCTCCATGTCAGACATTTGTACCCCTCATAACACAGTCAGCACTCTGCCTAGCATTGTTACCCATTGTCATGTTCCCTTTTCCACACAGGTTACTCCAGATTCCCCAACCTGCCCTGGCTCCTCACACCTTTGAGCGATCCAACTACAGGATAGGAAAACAGGTACAATGAGGCACATAGACGGACGAGGTGAGTGATTAAGCGGACTTTCGGTCTCTTGAAACTAGATTTTGTTGTCTTCATGTGGCTGGTGGTGCCCTACAGTACTGACCAGGGGAAGTCTGCAAGATCATTGTTGCATGCTGCATGCTCCATAATCTGGCCCTCTGAAGGCACATCCCACTGTTGGAGGAGGGGTACATTGATGCTGGAGCCGTGTTTGGGGCCAGTGACTCTGATGCTGAGGGGGAGGCAGACGAGGATGAGGCACATGACATAGACTGACATGATTTGTCACTACTTTCAATGATGTACAGGTATGCGTAAATTGTATGTCATCTGCACATGGAAGATGTATTGGTGAAGCCAGTCTGTAGCCAGTACTTGCATGCATCAAGGTGTGTGTAGGGACTGCAGCCTTCCATCTTGGTTTCCGAACTTGAAGGGTAGTTGACTTACCATGAGGGGTAGTGGAAATGCACTGCTGCTAAGTACATGTGTAGAATGCTGGTGCCATTGCGGTACAGCCTTATAGTTGTAACAAAGGTTTAGGGTCCTCAGTCTGGCTGTTTGGGAATATGTTATGGGGAATTATCAGTCTTGTCCTGCTGCGTAGGCATGTCATACTGCATTGTCAGCTGCTGTGTGGCAAGTACCTGTTCCTGATTACTCAGGGAGGTGAACAATAGAGAATGTTACCTATATTACAACTTCCCTGTCCCACATGTGTGTGAGTGCCTATGCAGGCCCTTACATATGTGGTATCATAGCTGCTGGGCCAGTCATCTTGTGTATGTGTTCAAATGCTGTGGATGTATTTCTTGGTTCACATGCCTTACAACATTGTGCCTGATTCCATTTCATTTTCCCTCTTCAGGTCACATCTCTGTCTAAAAGTTGATTTCTGTATTGTCTGTTGCTATCGTTGACACTGGATATCATTACAATTTGGATGTACTTACACACCTGCTGGGATGTCCCACTACATCTGTCACTTCAACATTGTGTATATATTTGCTGCTTGGAAACAGGATTGTCACTACATACAATGAAGAGTCGTGCACTATCGCTTGTGTGAATTTTTGTTTATTAAGTGTATGACATCACAGTCCAGAGGAGTGGGGTAATGGTGTGGGTGCTGATCTGAGTGGGTGGTACAGCTGCTTGTCTCACAGGTCCTGTATCCATTTGTCCAGTATGATGTGTACTTGGTATTGGACAGCCAATAGGGTGTAACAGTGGCACACAAGGGTGACAGTTCAGAAGAAGGATCACTTCCTGGTGGAGGGTTGTTCATGGCCTCAGGTCCTGCAGGATGTCTGGATGGGCCTCCTCTTTTTCAGGGGGGTCTTTCAGCTGTAGGGGTAGGGGTGCTTGTGGCCTGTGGGTCCTCCTGCTGTGCCTCAGTTCCAGTAGCAGTTGCTGATGTTGTTAGCAGTGGTGTTGCCTGACTACTGGATGGGGCCTGCTGTTGGTTTGAGGATGTCCGCAGGATATTGTTCAATTCCTTGAACTCCCCTAATATGAAGACCATGGTGGCATTAAGTCCCTGCCAGTGCTGCATGGCTTTCTGGTTGTATTCCCCCTGTAACCTTTGCGTGTCCTGCAAGGTGGTGAGTATCTGGCCTATCTTGTCGTGGGATTGCTGGTAGACTCCCAGGACTCTAGAGACGGCCTCCTAGCCAGTTGTGCCCTGTACAAGCCTCGTCCCTTGGCCCACAATTGCCCTCCCACTGGCCCTTGCCCCCTGTGCCTCTGCCCTGGTGCAGTGTGCCTCCTCCCACTGATACCAGGACCGTCATTGTCTTTGGTTTGCACCGTTGACTCCTGCCCCTGGGGTACACTGTTGTTTGATGTGACCTTGGGACACAGGTATGGGAAGCTGGGCTCTGCTGTGCATTGGCTGCCATAGGGAAGGTGTTTTCAGTTGTGGGCAGGGTAAGGCTGGTGGTGGTGGACTGACCACTCATGCCTGATGGGGCAGGTTCATCGTCCATATCCAGACTTCCAGGGGAGTCCTCCCCTATTGGACCTGTTCCAGGCCTGGGCTTTCTATCACTGGGCTCCTCTGCTGTGTGGCAGTACTTGGGAGACCTGTGGAATGAGAGGTATTGTGTCAGATTATGGTATTGTGGCAGTGACACAAATGGTTGTATCCCATCATTAACTGGATTTCCAGGGCAGTAATGGCATTGACAGTTACCAGTCCATTGCTTGTGTTATCATCAGTGAAATGTTGCAATGGGCTTATTTTGAAGGATAGTTAATGTTGGTCTTGCTACTGTTATTACCATGTACTGATGTGCTTCCCTATACTTATTGGTAATGGGGAGTGACATGGTTTAACGTGCAATTGCAGAGATGTGATGTGAATGTAGCAGTCATGCAACGGTAGGGAGTGTTGTATTATTGTAGATGTGGTACTTGCTGCAGTGTGTGGTATCCATGCCCTAGGTGAGCCTGTGAGGGAATGGTGTCAGTAGGGTGCTGTGGTGTGAGGAGGTGAAAGGGTGGTGGGGGTACATGCTGTGGACGGGGACATGTTGGCCGGGGAGTACAGTAGACTTACCAGTGTCCAGTCCACTAGGTATTCCTGTCAGCCCTTCTGGATGTAGAATGGCCAGGACCTTCTCCTCTCACGGTGACATTTCTGGGAGAGCTGGGGGGGGCCACTACCTGTCCTCATAACGGAGATTTGGTGCCTGGAAGACATGGCCTGTACCTTCCACCTAAGCTTATTCCACCTCTTCCTAATGTCCTCCCTTGTGCGTGGATGGTTCCCCACTGCATTCACCCTGATGACTATCCTCTGCCATAAGTCGTTCTTCTGGGCTATGGATGTCTGCTGGACCTATGCTCTCAGTACCCTCAGCTCCTCTTCTGTGAATCGTGGGTTTTTTGGAGGTGTCATAGTGGTTGTGTTGTGGGTGTGGGTGTATGTTGTGCAGGGCTTCTGGGTGTGCTGTTTGTTGATGTGAGTTATGTGTAGTGGTATGTGTGTGTGCTCTGTGTTGTTTGTGTGCAGTGGTGAGTTGTGTGATGCGTGTTCAGTATGATGGTGCCTGTGGTATCTAGGTGCAGTGCCTTCTTTCAGTATGCTCTTGCCTTACTCTGTCAAAGTTTCTGGTTGCAAATGGTTCTGAGTATTTGTGGGGGGGTGTTTTGTAGTGCTGTGGACAGTTGTATGTATGTGTCTCAGGTGTTGGGTAATGGTATTGTCCAATGTGGAGCAGTGTTCTGGTGGTAGTGCTTTTTTTGCTCGCGGTGGTTCGGACCGCCAATGGATTGCCGCCGTGTTAGGACCGCAGTGGTGATTTGTGAATCGTTATTTGGTGGGCGGGATATTCTTGGCATGGCGGTGCTGGTTGTGCAGCCACCTCCTTTACGCCATCGTTTCGGATGACAGTGTTGGTTTTTGTGTGTATTTTGGGCAGTTTTGTGTGGGTGACTCGTAATGCGGCGGTCTTTACTCCACCATCAAAGGTGGCCTTTCGGCAGCCACTTGCACGGCGGGCTTCGGTGATGACCGCCAAACTCGGAATGAGCACCCTAATGTCTTGAGGAATCAATTTATGCTGACAATGGATGGCATGCATCCCGACTTAATATTTGTAATGAATACCAGGCGCCATTTTGCCTTGCTCGTCTGAGATTGTACATGTTCCCTTGTTTGACTAGCTTCCCTGATATCAATGACTGATCTGTGACATTAATGAATTGTCCTTGTGATTCTGTTTCACTGCAAAGTACAATACACATTGTTTTTTTGTGGACTGTGTGTTAGTCAGAGGAAGCGTTATGTAATGCCTTTATTAAAATCTCTCAATCTACACCAATGCCGCCCAGCCTATTTATATTTACAATCACTTCCGGCCATCGAAGTATGCTGTGGTTTGTCAAATTTTCTATGCATTGTACTTAATGCCAGAAAGAGATTAAAATAATTGAATGTTCATATGACTGAAATAGATGATCAAGTGCAAGATGAAGATTGAATAATGCTTTGTATATAATATGCTTCTGCATTGCATTTTAGTATCTGTTTTTAAGGGTACATTTAAATGAACTGTATGAAATTCTTTTTAATGTATTTGCGGTTATGATCTTTTTGAAAAGAATCAAATAAAGTGCTATTAAAACTAACACACTTATGTGACTGATAATGTAAAACTTGTTCATAGAGTTTTTCATTGAACTATTTATTTTCTATGTTATAAGTGACACAACGTCAAATAAAATCTAAAACAGGTTCATCTGAGCCATGTCTAAACTTAGGTGCATCTTTGATCCATAGAAGCACATGAATTTGTGGTGCACCTCTTACTTGATATTTGTTTCTCAAAAGAATCCAAGTATCTCACCAGCGGTATCTGTCTTTTGTTGGTTCTGTATTGTAGCATTGGGTGAAATTTGTGGTTGAAATATCTGCAAATGTTAGCAAGATCTACGGAACATAATTCTGCAGGAGCTTTGGTATCAATATCTGTAATAACACCATTTGCCTCAAGTAGAAATTGATACAAGTCATCCCATGAACATTCTGCTCAGCTTAGAGTAATGAACCATGTTGATGTTCCTAAATTGTTCAGCATACGTTTGAGTTCTCCTTGACTTCTAAACCAATATTCTATTGTTCCTCGCTGGCATGCCATAATGTTGATTAAGTTATAGCCTAGACTCTCATCTTTGTCATGCACCTCTTTCATATAAACCCACCGCTGACATATTGTTAAACCCAGTTCCAAAGTACATAACACAAGTTACAGCATACAAACTGACAGAAAGTTTACTTTCAAACAGGAGTGTGAAAATGTGAGAAATGTCTTGATAGAAAAGTGGATCCTTTGAATGTAGCCTTGTTGTTTGGTACTTGATGCTGAAATTTAGACTTGACCATCATCGTCCCACCCACCTTACCCAGTAGAGAATAAATGTGGATAACATCCGGCTTCTAACGTTTTTTGACAGACAATAGAAACTTTCCTTTAGCTTTTCTCATCTGATAAGGCTCTAAAATATCACCCATCATTTCTTGCGTGTAGAGGGTGTATAGTGTAATGTTCATATATTTGTTCAGCTTTTTCCTCATTGATTGGTTGAAATTGTCAACTTTCAATTTCTTTGTCAAACGGTAAGTTGTTTGAACAGATGAGGTTAGAAATGAACAAATCTTTTAAGTGCATGTTAGCTTTTTGAAGGTAAGCTATAGTTTTCTGAACTTTGTCTATGCTTATTAGCCATTGCCAAACTTTGTAGTTCTTTGTTGGTGCTCCATTGACCAAAACGAGAAAGGGTTCCTCTATTTTGTGTTGTATCCCAAGAGTGTTTATGTTTTTTGTGAAATCTAATGGAAGAATAACTAATTTTCCTTTGAGTGCACATAATAATTTATATGGTTGGAATGTTCCATATTTGGGTTGCAATCTAACAATAGTTTGAAAAGGATGTACAGTTTGAATTAAAATGCTTTCATGTAAATTATGTTGGTTTATTTCTGATGGAATTAAACAAATTTCCAATTTGTTGTGAATCCCACACGTAGGAATGCAGTTATGGTCTACTTTTCCTAGACAGTAATTGCTGGCTATCTGAAATTCAAAAACATCATATATTTCTTCCCTAATTTTGTCTTGAAATTCTAAAATAGTAATTACTGAAGTCCATTAAAGTATTTTTAGTTCATTCAGAGTGAAAACAACGTACGGACAAACAGTAGTTTCAGAAAGAGCATTTAAGTATATAGATTGTATGTGGTGTCTTGTACTATTTACTTGTGCTTCGTTACAACGCAGTATCACAGAATTTAGGGCCAGATGTAGGTAGGTTTCCTTTTGCGAGGTGCAAATTGCGAGTCCCAGCGACTCGCAATTTGCACCTCGCAAAAGGAAATGCAGAAAGGTGTCTCAGACACCTTCTGCGAGTCGCTATGGGGTCGCAAAGACCCACCTCATTAATATTAATGAGGTGGGTCGCAATTTGCGACCCCATAGCGATTCAGGGCACTCACGGGGATGGTGGCCTGCTGGGAACAGCAGACCACCATGTCCGTGACTGCTTTTAAATAAAGCTGTTTTTTTTTTTCAAAGTGCAACCCGTTTTCCTTAAAGGAAAACGAGCTGCACTTTGAAAAAAAAACCGAAACCTTTAGTTTCGGTATTTTTCAGGGCAGGTGGTGGTCCATTGGACCACTGCCTGCCCTGAATTTTTTTTTTTTGTGCCAGACACAAAGGGGAAGGGGTCCCATGGGGACCCCTTCCCGTTTGTGCCTGGGTTACCATCCACTTCAAGTGGATGGTAACTGCGCTTTCATTTGCGACCGCAATCGCGGTCGCAAATGAAAATGCATACCATTGCGACTCGCAAATAGGAAGGGAACACCCCTTGCGACTCAGAAATGCATTTTGCGAGTCGGTTCCGACTCGCAAAATGCATTTCTACATATCAAAGTGGCTTTAGCGACTACCAAACGGCGATTTTCGCCATTTGCGACTCGCTAAAGCTTTGCTACATCTGGCCCTTAGTTCTTCTAACTGCACTGATGCTGTTTTAATACCATGTAATGTGAGCACAAGCTTTGTGATTGTTTAATGATGTGTTGAAAGCATCTTAATAAGATAAAATGGGTTATTACACGTGATTAGTGAGGCAAGCTAAATAATGTCCTTAGCAATAGTTTGAAATGGGCACACGTCTTTGTTCTGTAGTATTTACATTTTATGAAGTAGTCTTGATTTTCTAAATGTCATCAGAAATCGCCTTTGTTTTTAAATGGATGTTTCTCAAATATTGCAAAGAAAAATTCAATTCCATTCATATATGTTTTATTTTTTCAACCAAATCATTGCTTGATAATATTTTTCATTTTTTTTTGTATTTGCTTTCTGTTCCCACTACTTTCCATGTAGAACATCAGAACACCGGCCTTCTTTTGTTGTGGTATTCAGACAAAATATTTATTCTAAAATATCAAGGTACAGAAATATCAAGTTTAAAAATCATGATCCAATGTATTGCAATGTAGGAATATCGTTGACAAGAATATCAATTTTAGAGGTAAGTATTATCGATGTTAAAAATCTCTATGTTGTAAATATTGATGTTAAAAATCTCTATGTTGGAGGGGCGTGGCCAAGGCGTCAAGATGGCAGTCGCACTTTAGTAGTGCTCCGGACCCCTCCGTCATCCGCCTCAAGTAGGGAAAGGCCATCCGTTCTCATCGGTGCTGCGATCGCTCCCTGAGAGTCCCACTGTCTCGCCCCCACATCAGCGGCGAACTTTCCGACCCTCCCCGGCCCTGATATTGGACAATCCGTCCGGAATCGCCACAGGCCAAAATGGCGGCTAGAGAGTAAGGCTGGGAGATGGGATACCCAGAGCAGGCAATCTGCGGCGGTCCGGAACACCTGGGTGCCTAGCGGTGGGTCCCCGGCGTTGGGAGGTGTGCCCGGTGCTCTGGGGCGCGGCACCCGGGGTCGGCCTGAAGAGGGCCCCGGGCTGGGGATCGACGGCCGTGCAGCCCGCTGTCCCCTCCTCCCCCCTCTCCCCTACTGACACCGTTCTGCTGCCGGCAGAGACTGAAGAAAGGGCGAAATATCCCCCTGGCCTAAGATCGGGACCGGAGCCGAGTGACACCCCGGCAGAGGGGAAACCCGAAATCGGGCCGGGAGGCGGCACCCGGCGGGGGTGCGGTCTCCGGCACGGGATCGTGACTGGGGTCTTGTGGTGCCCCGGCAACGTAGAGACGGCGCCCAACAGTAGAACACAGAGAGAGACGAACAAGATTATACAATTTTGCAAAAACCCTGCAAGTTGAGCCGCAGCTGTGGACCGAAATGCGGGGATAACACGGGATATGCTGAAAACGGCGCCCTTGAGTGAGACCGGGCCCCCTCGAAGTCAGAGCTCATGGATCCGGCATAAGGCCCAGACACTGATCGAGGGCCCCCTCCATAAATAAAGAAAATAAAGAAAAGAAAATCCGCTGCGGTAATTCCGCAAACAGGCCGGCGGACAAAAAAAGGGAATTATGACTGTGGCGGAAACCGCCAACATAGACAGCCACTTTAACACTCCGACCGCCACGGCGGTACAGACAAGCAGCGCGGTGGTCACCGCCAACAGACAGGCGGAAGACAATGTACTGCACACAGGTATCACAACCCGCCAATCCGCCACCTTTTCAGGGGCGGATTCACCGTGAACAAAAACACGGCGGAAACAGCTTTTGCAATGGGAAAACACTCACCTTAACACACGCCACGAGGAAGGAGGCCACCATGGAGCCCGAACTCCAAATACTCCCTGCGATTGTGTTCCTGCTCCTCTACGATCACCAGCAACGTAGGCGCTGAAGACAACGGTGAGTACTGCACCTACGACATAGGGGAGGGGGAGGCAAAAGTCAGGGGGACACACACGCAACACCCCCAACCCGACCATCACCCACTACAACACACACACCAATGCATTTCCAAACAGCACAGTAACAACCCAAAACCCCCCAAGAAGAATGCAAAGACAAAAGGAAATCAGTTCTAAGATTGTAATGTATCAAAATATAGTAACCAAATATATACAGATATATATAAACAGTCGAAAATCATACATCACGAGTAGTACTGCAGGTATAAACATATCAATGTCCGTGGACCACTGGGCCCAAAATGCATGGGCGAGGCCTCCATGGGAAACATTTTGAAAATGGGGGACATGATGTTAGTTATAATAATACAGCAGCAATCTTTGGTGACACACAGCAAACACGGACCATGCACACTGCCAATATCCCACACATATCATGTGCATGCTAAACACCTGATCAGTCATGACATGTCAATGTGCACACACATACATCGTCAAACACTACCCGACATGTGGCACAAAGGACGTTGTACTGACCTTTTGCTCTGGAGCACGGTACAACCACTCATTCAGGGGTAGGACCCCTTCCACCAGTTTCTCTAGTTCCTCCGTAGTGAAAGCTGGGGCCCTATCCCCTGCAGTGCATGCCATCGTTGCTCCAAGATACAGGACACAGCGGCACATGAAGTGGAAGTCTGTTTTGCCCGAAAGCCAGGAGTCAAGTGTGCTAGCCCATTCAAAATGGCAGATACGACAGCAGCGGTCATGACTGTCACTGCTGGCGGTGATCGGCATTGGTCCCAGTCTGCATAGATGCCAATGTTAACCAATGGGGAGTTGCACGGTGGTTCAGACTGCCTTCAGCCATGACGACTTCTGCCGGTGGAACGAGGTCACTTCCAGCTGTCCAATGCATGCCGGACAGGCGGATGCCATATTAGTCTGTAACATGACTGTCCTGGGTTCACACTGCGTAATTAACTGCAAGTCATCACAAAGATACATCAGGTCATACATTGTGGATAACGACACATGTAGTGAGTGTCTGGTGACATCACCACACTTGTTACTACAGGGGTCAGCATAAATGATAAGTATAGTGGAACACATGGAATGTGTACGTGTCCATGTACTGTATATGTCCATTGCCGCAGGGATCATGTGCCATCGTCTGGTTAGGAATGGAGTGTGGTGTAATGTGTCTTCCCACAACAAGACAGCTAACTTGCATGAATAAAACTTTGTGACTGTCGTATGTCATACTTGGTGCCCTCTTTGTGAGAGGTTCCCAGATTGTTGCTTGTGCTTGTTGTTGCTTGTGTCCCTGCACAGAAATTGCCACAATGGAGTGATGACGAATGCACCAGTTTACCGGCCACTTGTAGATCTTGATACCATAGA
This sequence comes from Pleurodeles waltl, assembly GCF_031143425.1. NCBI lineage: Eukaryota > Metazoa > Chordata > Amphibia > Caudata > Salamandridae > Pleurodeles > Pleurodeles waltl. Next base: position 165,559,605 of record NC_090443.1, on the reverse strand, counting down.
AGAGGGTCACATTATCCTGACCTATCGACTGAACTGTTTGTGCATCAGGGAACTGGTCGCACAGTTGAAGCCAGACCTCCTGCCGGGTTTGAGAAATCCCCATGCCATTCCTCCAACAGTCCAGGTGTTGTCAGTCCTGCAATTCCGATTACAGTGGAACTGGCTGCAGGGTTTTCACAGCCCCAGTTCAGTAAGGTATTGCAGGATGTACTGGATGCCCTACTTAAGCATGCGCACAGGTACATTAGGTTCCCACAACGTCCAGAATTGCCCACTGTAAAAGCAGGCTTCTACAACATATCAAATGTCCCACATGTAGTTGGGGCCATTGATGGGACTCACATTGCCTTGGTACCTCTGAGGACCAATGAACAGGTCTACAGAAATCTGAAGAGTACATATTCGCTGAATGTACAAGTAGTGTGTCTTGTAGACGAGTACATACCACATGTGAACACAAAATTCCCAGGATCAGTACATGATTCCTACATCCTGAGGAACAACATGCCCCTGAAATGAAGTCACAGCTACAGGGAGAAAGGGCCTGGCTCATAGATATGTGTACTGCCCTCCATGTCAGACATTTGTACCCCTCATAACACAGTCAGCACTCTGCCTAGCATTGTTACCCATTGTCATGTTCCCTTTTCCACACAGGTTACTCCAGATTCCCCAACCTGCCCTGGCTCCTCACACCTTTGAGACATCCAACTACAGGATAGGAGAACAGGTACAATGAGGCACATAGACGGACGAGGTGAGTGATTAAGCGGACTTTCGGTCTCTTGAAAGCTAGATTTCGTTGCCTTCATGTGGCTAGTGGTGCCCTACAGTACTGACCAGGGGAAGTCTGCAAGATCATTGTTGCATGCTGCATGCTCCATAATCTGGCTCTCGGAAGGCACATCCCACTGTTGGAGGAGGGGTACATTGATGCTGAAGCCGTGTTTGGGGCCAGTGACTCTGATGCTGAGGGGGAGGCAGACGAGGATGAGGCACATGACATAGATTGACATGATGTGTCACTACTTTCAATGATGTACAGGTATGCGTAAATTGTATGTCATCTGCACATGGAAGATGTATTGGTGAAGCCAGTCTGTTGCCAGTACTTGCATGCATCAAGGTGTGTGTAGGGACTGCAGCCTTTCATCTTGGTTTCCGAACTTGAAGGGTAGTTGACTTACCATGAGGGGTAGTGGAAATGCACTGCTGCTAAGTACATGTGTAGAATGCTGGTGCCATTGCGGTACAGCCTTATAGTTGTAACAAAGGTTAAGGGTCCTCAGTCTGGCTGTTTGGGAATATGTTATGGGGAATTATCAGTCTTGTCCTGCTGCGTAGGCATGTCATACTGCATTGTCAGCTGCTGTGTGGCAAGTACCTGTTCCTGATTACTCAGGGAGGTGAACAATAGAGAATGTTACCTATATTACAACTTCCCTGTCCCACATGTGTGTGAGTGCCTATGCAGGCCCTTACATATGTGGTATCATAGCTGCTGGGCCAGTCATCTTGTGTATGTGTTCAAATGCTGTGGATGTATTTCTTGGTTCACATGCCTTACAACATTGTGCCTGATTCCATTTCATTTTCCCTCTTCAGGTCACATCTCTGTCTAAAAGTTGATTTCTGTATTGTCTGTTGCCGTCGTTGACACTGGATATTATTACAATTTGGATGTACTTACACACCTGCTGGGATGTCCCACTACATCTGTCACTTCAACATTGTTGTGGTGCTGACGTGTATATATTTGCTGCTTGGAAACAGGACTGTCACTACAAACAATGAAGAGTCGTGCACTATGGCTTGTGTGAATTTTTGTTTATTAAGTCTATGACATCACAGTCCAGAGGAGTGGGGTAATGGTGTGGGTGCTGATCAAAGTGGGTGGTACAGCTGCTTGTCTCACAGGTCCTGTATCCATTTGTCCAGTATGATGTGTACTTGGTATTGGACAGCCAATAGGGTGTAACAGTGGCACACAAGGGTGACAGTTCAGAAGAAGGATCACTTCCTGGTGGAGGGTTGTTCATGGCCTCAGGTCCTGCAGGATGTCTGGATGGGCCTCCTCTTTTTCAGGGGGGTCTCTCAGCTGTAGGGGTAGGGGTGCTTGTGGCCTGTGGGTCCTCCTGCTGTGCCTCAGTTCCAGTAGCAGTTGCTGATGTTGTTAGCAGTGGTGTTGCCTGACTACTGGATGGGGCCTGCTGTTGGTTTGAGGATGTCCACAGGATATTGTTCAATTCCTTGAACTCCCCTAATATGAAGACCATGGTGGCATTAAGTCCCTGCCAGTGCTGCATGGCTTCCTGGTTGTATTCCCCCTGTAACCTTTGCGTGTCCTGCAAGGTGGTGAGTATCTGGCCTATCTTGTCGTGGGTTTGCTGGTAGACTCCCAGGACTCTAGAGACGGCCTCCTAGCCAGTTGTGCCCTGTACAAGCCTCGTCCCTTGGCCCACAATTGCCCTCCCACTGGCCCTTGCCCCCTGTGCCTCTGCCCTGGTGCAGTGTGCCTCCTCCCACTGATACCAGGACCGTCATTGTCTTCGGTTTGCACCGTTGACTCCTGCCCCTGGGGTACACTGTTGTTTGATGTGACCTTGGGACACAGGTATGGGAAGCTGGGCTCTGCTGTGCATTGGCTGCCATAGAGAAGGTGTTTTCAGTTGTGGGCAGGGTAAGGCTGGTGGTGGTGGACTGACCACTCATGCCTGATGGGGGAGGTTCATCGTCCATATCCAGACTTCCAGGGGAGTCCTCCCCTATTGGACCTGTTCCAGGCCTGGGCTTTCTATCACTGGGCTCCTCTGCTGTGTGGCAGTACTTGGGAGACCTGTGGAATGAGAGGTATTGTGTCAGATTATGGTATTGTGGCAGTGACACAAATGGTTGTATCCCATCACTAACTGGATTTCCAGGGCAGTAATGGCATTGACAGTTACCAGTCCATTGCTTGTGTTATCATCAGTGAAATGTTGCAATGGGCTTATTTTGAAGGATAGTTAATGTTTGTCTTGCTACTGTTATTACCATGTACTGATGTGCTTCCCTATACTTATTGGTAATGGGGAGTGACATGGTTTAACGTGCAATTGCAGAGATGTGATGTGAATGTAGCAGTCATGCAAGGGTAGGGAGTGTTGTATTATGGTAGATGTGGTACTTGCTGCAGTGTGTGGTATCCATGCCCTAGGTGAGCCTGTGAGGGAATGGTGTCAGTAGGGTGCTGTGGTGTGAGGAGGTGAAAGGGTGGTGGGGGTACATGCTGTGGACAGGGACATGTTGGCCGGGGAGTACAGTAGACTTACCAGTGTCCAGTCCACTAGGTATTCCTGTCAGCCCTTCTGGATGTAGAATGTCCAGGACCTTCTCCTCTCAAGGTGACATTTCTGGGAGAGCTGGTGGGGGCCCACTACCTGTCCTAATAACAGAGATTTGGTGCCTGGAAGACATGGCCTGTACCTTCCCCCTAAGCTTATTACACCTCTTCCTAATGTCCTACCTTGTGCGTGGATGGTTCCCCACTGCATTCACCCAGATGACTATCCTCTGCCATAAGTCGTTCTTCTGGGCTATGGATGTCTGCTGGACCTATGCTCTCAGTACCCTCAGCTCCTCTTCTGTGAATCGTGGTTTTTTTGGAGGTGTCATAGTGGTTGTGTTGTGGGTGTGGGTGTATGTTGTGCAGGGCTTCTGGGTGTGCTGTTTGTTGATGTGAGTTTGTGTAGTGGTATGTGTGTGTGCTCTGTGTTGTTTGTGTGCAGTGGTGTGTTGTGTGATGCGTGTTCAGTATGATGGTGCCTGTGGTATCTAGGTGCAGTGCCTTCTTTCAGTATGCTCTTGCCTTACTCTGTCAAAGTTTCTGGTTGCAAATGGTTCTGAGTATTTGTGGGGGGGGGGTTTGTAGTGCTGTGGACAGTTGTATGTATGTGTCTCAGGTGTTGGGTAATGGTATTGTCCAATGTGGAGCAGTGTTCTGGTGGTAGTGATTTTTTTGCTCGCGGCGGTTCGGACCGCCAATGGATTGCCGCCGTCTTAGGACCGCAGTGCTGATTTGTGAATCGTTATTTGGTGGGCGGGATATTCTTGGCATGGCGGTGCTGGTTGTGCAGCCACCTCCTTTACGCCATCGTTTCGGCTGACAGTGTTGGTTTTTGTGTGTATTTTGGGCAGTTTTGTGTGGGTGACTCGTAATGCGGCGGTCTTTACTCCACCATCAAAGGTGGCCTTTCGGCAGCCACTTGCACGGCGGGCTTCGGTGATGACCGCCAAACTCGGAATGACCACCCTAATGTCTTGAGGAATCAATTTATGCTGACAATGGATGGCATGCATCCCGACTTAATATTTGTAATGAATACCAGGCGCCTGTTTGTCCTTGCTCGTCTGAGATTGTACATGTTCCCTTGTTTGACTAGCTTCCCTGAAATAAATGACTGATCTGTGAAATTAATGAATTGTCCTTGTGATTCTGTTTCACTGCAAAGTACAATACACATTGTTTTTTTGTGGACTGTGTGTTAGTCAGAGGAAGCATTATGTAATGCCTTTATTAAAATCTCTCAATCTACACCAATGCCGCCCAGCCTATTTATATTTACAATCACTTCCGGCCATCGAAGTATGCTGTGGTTTGTCAAATTTTCTATGCATTGTACTTAATGCCAGAAAGAGATTAAAATAATTGAATGTTCATATGACTGAAATAGATGATCAAGTGCAAGATGAAGATTGAATAATGCTTTGTATATTATATGCTTCTGCATTGCATTTTAGCATCTGTTTTTAAGGGTACATTTAAATGAACTGTATGAAATTCTTTTTAATGTATTTGCGGTTATGATCTTTTTGAAAAGAATCAAATAAAGTGCTATTAAAACTAACACACTTATGTGACTGATAATGTAAAACTTGTTCATAGAGTTTTTCATTGAACTATTTATTTTCTATATTATAAGTGACACAACGTCAAATAAAATCTAAAACAGGTTCATCTGAGCCATGTCTAAACTTAGGTGCATCTTTGATCCATAGAAGCACATGAATTTGTGGTGCACCTCTTACTTGATATTTGTTTCTCAAAAGAATCCAAGTATCTCACCAGCGGTATCTGTCTTTTGTTGGTTCTGTATTGTAGCATTGGGTGAAATTTGTGGTTGAAATATCTGCAAATGTTAGCAAGATCTACGGAACATAATTCTGCAGGAGCTTTGGTATCAATATCTGTAATAACACCATTTGCCTCAAGTAGAAATTGATACAAGTCATCCCATGAACATTCTGCTCAGCTTAGAGTAATGAACCATGTTGATGTTCCTAAATTGTTCAGCATACGTTTGAGTTCTCCTTGACTTCTAAACCAATATTCTATTGTTCCTCGCTGGCATGCCATAATGTTGATTAAGTTATATCCTAGACTCTCATCTTTGTCATGCACCTCTTTCATATAAACCCACCGCTGACATATTGTTAAACCCAGTTCCAAAGTACATAAAACAAGTTACAGCATACAAACTGACAGAAAGTTTACTTTCAAACAGGAGTGTGAAAATGTGAGAAATTTCTTGATAGAAAAGTGGATCCTATGAATGTAGCCTTGTTGTTTGGTACTTGATGCTGAAATTTAGACTTGACCATCATCGTCCCACCCACCTTACCCAGTAGAGAATAAATGTGGATAACATCCGGCTTCTAAAGTTTTTTGCCAGACAATAGAAACTTTCCTTTAGCTTTTCTCATCTGATAAGGCTCTAAAATATCACCCATCATTTGCTGCGTGTAGAGGGTGTATAGTGTAATGTTCATATATTTGTTCAGCTTTTTCCTGATTGATTGGTTGAAATTGTCAACTTTCAATTTCTCTGTCAAAGGGTAAGTTGTTTGAACAGATGAGGTTAGAAATGAACAAATCTTTTTAGTGCATGTTAGCTTTTTGAAGGTAAGCTATAGTTTTCTGAACTTTTTCTATGCTTATTAGCCATTGCCAAACTTTGTAGTTCTTTGTTGGTGCTCCATTGACCAAAACGAGAAAAGGTTCCTCTATTTTGTGTTGTATCCCAAGAGTGTTTATGTTTTTTGTGAAATCTAATGGAAGAATAACTAATTTTCCTTTGAGTGCACATAATAATTTATATGGCTGGAATGTTCCATATTTGGGTTGCAATCTAACAATAGTTTGAAAAGGATGTACAGTTTGAATTAAAATGCTTTCATGTAAATTATGTTGGTTTATTTCTGATGGAATTAAACAAATTTCCAATTTGTTGTGAATCCCACACGTAGGAATGCAGTTATGGTCTACTTTTCCTAGACAGTAATTGCTGGCTATCTGATATTCAAAAACATCATATATTTCTTCCCTAATTTTGTCTTGAAATTTTAAAATAGTAATTACTGAAGTCCATTAAAGTATTTTTACTTCATTCAGAGTGAAAACAACGTACGGACAAACAGTAGTTTCAGAAAGAGCATTTAAGTATATAGATTGTATGTGGTGTCTTGTACTATTTACTTGTGCTTCGTTACAAAGCAGTATCACATAATTTAGGGCCAGATGTAGGTAGGTTTCATTTTGCGAGGTGCAAATTGCGAGTCCCAGTGACTCGCAATTTGCACCTCGCAAAAGGAAATGCAGAAAGGTGTCTCAGACACCTTCTGCGAGTCGCTATGGGGTCGCAAAGACCCACCTCATTAATATTAATGAGGTGGGTCGCAATTTGCGACCTCATAGCGATTCAGGGCACTCACGGGGATGGTGGCCTGCTGGGAACAGCAGACCACCATGTCCGTGACTGCTTTTAAATAAAGCTGTTTTTTTTTTTCAAAGTGCAACCCGTTTTCCTTAAAGGAAAACGAGCTGCACTTTGAAAAAAAACCGAAACCTTTAGTTTCGGTATTTTTCAGGGCAGGTGGTGGTCCATTGGACCACTGCCTGCCCTGAAAAATTATTTTTTGTGCCAGACACAAAGGGGTCCCATGGGGACCCCTTCCCGTTTGTGCCTGGGTTACCATCCACTTCAAGTGGATGGTAACTGCGCTTTCATTTGCGATCGCAATCGCGGTCGCAAATGAAAATGCATACCATTGCGACTCGCAAATAGGAAGGGAACACCACTTGCGACTCGGAAATGCATTTTGCGAGTCGGTTCCGACTCGCAAAATGCATTTCTACATATCAAAGTGGCTTTAGCGACTACCAAACGGCGATTTTCGCCGTTTGCGACTCGCTAAAGCTTTGCTACATCTGGCCCTTAGTTCTTCTAACTGCACTGATGCTGTTTTAATACCATGTAATGTGAGCACAAGCTTTGTGATTGTTTAATGATGTGTTGAAAGCATCTTAATAAGATGAAATGGGTTATTACACGTTATTAGTGAGGCAAGCTAAGGAATGTCCTTAGCAATAGTTCGAAATGGGCACAAGCCTTTGTTCTGTAGTATTTACATTTTATGAAGTAGTCTTGATTTTCTAAATGTCATCAGAAATCACCTTTGTTTTTAAATGGATGTTTCTCAAATATTGCAAAGAAAAATTCAATTCCATTCATACATGTTTTATTTTTTCACCCAAATCATTCCTTGATAAAATTTTTCATATTTTTTTTGTATTTGCTTTCTGTTCCCACTACTTTCCATGTAGGACATCAGAACACCGGCCTTCTTTTGTTGTGGTATTCAGACAAAATATTTATTTTAAAATATCAAGGTACAGAAATATCAAGTTTAAAAATCATGATCCAATGTATTGCAATGTAGGAATATCGTTGACAAGAATATCAATTTTAGAGGTAAGTATTATCGATGTTAAAAATCTCTATGTTGTAAATATTGATGTTAAAAATCTCTATGTTGGAGGGGCGTGGCCAAGGCGTCAAGATGGCAGTCGCGCTTTAGTAGTGCTCCGGACCCCTCCGTCATCCGCCTCAAGTAGGGAAAGGCCATCCGTTCTCATCGGTGCTGCGATCGCTCTCTGAGGGTCCCACTGTCTCGCCCCCACATCAGCGGCGAACTTCCCGACCCTCCCCGGCCCTGATATTGGACAATCCGGCCGGAATCGCCACAGGCCAAAATGGCGGCTGGAGAGTAAGGCTGGGAGACGGGATACCCAGAGCAGGCAATCTGCGGCGGTCCGGAACACCTGGGTGCCTAGCGGTGGGTCCCCGGCGTTGGGAGGTGTGCCCGGTGCTCTGGGGCGCGGCACCCGGGGTCGGCCTGAAGAGGGCCCCGGGCTGGGGATCGACAGCCGTGCAGCCCGCTGTCCCCTCCTCCCCCCTCTCCCCTACTGACACCGTTCTGCTGCCGGCAGAGACTGAAGAAAGGGCGAAATATACCCCTGGCCTAAGATCGGGACTGGAGCCGAGTGACACCCCGGCGGAGGGGAAACCCGAAATCGGGCCGGGAGACGGCACCCGGCGGGCGTGCGGTCTCCGGCCCGGGATTGTGACTGGGGTCTTGTGGCGTCCCGGCAACGTAGAGACGGCGCCCAACAGTAGAACACAGAGAGAGACTAACAAGATTATACAATTTTGCAAAAATCCTGCAAGTTGAGCCGCAGCTGGGGACCGAAATGCGGGGATAACACGGGATATGGTGAAAACGGCACCCTTGCGCGAGACCGAGCCCCCTCGAAGTCAGAGCTCATGGATCCGGCATAAGGCCCAGACACTGATCGAGGGCCCCCTCCATAAATAAAGAAAAGAAAGAAAAAAAAATCCGCGGGCCACATAAGATGAAAGGACAACCGGGTCATCACGAAGAATCACCTTGAGAGGAGGTGCGAGATGGGAAGAAGGCCATAAAATGTGCGCGTGGAGAATAGGGCGCGGAACCAAAGCCACAAGGTGAGGAGACCTCACAATCTCTCCCCCCGTTTGCTCTCTCACCGGGAGGAAGACTCAACTCCAAATCAGTGCACTGCATATCCGTGGGGCAGACCCTCCTCGCCTTCTTTCCTCCTCCTGCGAATCTCTTCTCTTCTCGCTCTGGCCTCACGATCCCCCTCAAATACAAAAGGGACTAGACCCAAGATCACTTTTGCAAATAATTCAAAATACCACAGAACTGAAAGCTGACCCGAACAACAATAAGGACATAGGTGGTCATTACAACCCTGGCGGACGGTGTTAAAGCTGCGGTAATACCGCAAACAGGCCGGCGGACAAAAAAAGGGAATTATGACTGTGGCGGAAACCGCCAACGTAGACAGTCACTTTAACACTCCGACTGCCACGGCGGTACAGACAAGCAGCGCGGTGGTCACAGCCAACAGACAGGCGGAAGACAATGTACCGCACACAGGTATCACAACCCGCCAATCCGCCACCTTTTCCGGGGCGGATTCACCGTGAACAAAAACACGGCGGAAACAGCTTTTGCAATGGGAAAACGCTCACCTTAACACAGGCCACGAGGAAGGAGGCCACCATGGAGCCCGAACTCCAAATACTCCCTGCGATTGTGTTCCTGCTCCTCTACGATCACCAGCAACGTAGGCGCTGAAGACAACGTGAGTACTGCACCTACGACATAGGGGAGGGGGAGGCAAAAGTCAGGGGGACACACACGCAACACCCCCAACCCGACCATCACCCACTACAACACACACACCAATGCATTACCAAACAGCACAGTAACAACCCAAAACCCCCCAGGAAGAAGGCAAAGACAAAAGGAAATCAGTTCTAAGATTCTAATGTATCAAAATACAGTAACCAAATATATACAGATATATATAAACAGTCGAAAATCATACATCACGAGTAGTACTGCAGGTATGCACATATCAATGTCCGTGGACCACTGGGCCCAAAATGCATGGGCGAGGCCCACACTAGATACCTGTCCACAAACGGTGAGAACACTGCAGAGGCATCAGATAGAAATACAACAGGCACCTCAGGGGGAAGGGAAGGGGGGGCACTTCAGCCGGATTACAGCACCACGCAAGATCCACGACGGGGCTCCATGCCCATTGATGTATCCTGGTGAGTGCAAAGCCACAGTCTCTCAAGTCTCTACAGTGGGTGGCTTGCCCACTGTACCATCCTAGGGAGTGCAAAGCCACAGTCTCTCAAGTCTCTACAGTGGGTGGTTTGCCCACTGTACCATCCTGGGGAGTGCAAAGCCACAGTCTCTCAAGTCTATACAGTGGGTGGTTTGCCCACTGCTTTATCCTGGGGAGTGCAAAGCCACAGTCTCTCAAGTCCCTCCAGTGGGTGGTTTGCCCACTGCTTTATCCTGGGGAGTGCAAAGCCACAGTCTCTCAAGTCTCTCCAGTGGGTGGTTTGCCCACTGCTTTATCCTGGGGAGTGCAAAGCCACAGTCTCTCAAGTCTCTCCAGTGGATGGGTTGCCCACTTCTTAATCCTGGGGAGTGCAAAGCCACAGTCTCTCAAATCTCTCCAGTGGGTGGGTTGCCCACTGCTTTATCCTGGGGAGTGCAAAGCTACAGTCACTCAAGTGGATGCAGGTCTCCACTGGTTCTGGAGGGGAAATGGTGCCCAGAGTGCTTCATCCTGTGAAGGACAGACAGAGTGGATGCAGGTCTCCACTAGTTCTGGAGGGGGACTGGTGCCCAGAGTGCTTCATCCTGTGAAGGACAGACAGAGTGGATGCAGGTCTCCACTGGTTCTGGACGGGGAATGGTGCTCAGAGTGCATCACGCTCCCCGTGACGGTCCCAGTTCCGTCACTGTCCCAGCTGCACATGGGCTAACGATGCTTGATTTGGCGGTCTTTGCCCTGTTCAGCGGTCTTCACCATGGCGGTCTTTGCCCTGTTCAGCGGTGCTTGCCTTTGCTGTCTCTGACCTGTTCAGCGGTGCTTTGCCCTGTTCAGCGGTCTTCACCATGGCGGTCATTGGCCTGTTCAGCGGTGCTTTGCCCTGTTCAGCATCTTCACCATGGCGTTCTTTCCCCTGTTCAGCGGTACTTTGCCCTGTTCAGCGGTCTTCACCATGGCGGTCTTTGCCCTGTTCAGCGGTGCTTTGCCCTGTTCAGCGGTCTTCACCATGGCGGTCTTTGCCCTGTTCAGCGGTGCTTGCCTTTGCTGTCTCTGACCTGTGCAGCGGTGTGTGGCATTCCGGTCCCTCAGTGCCCAGCGGGGCTGTGGCTGCCGGGGCCCTCCAGGGCACTGACTCTGGCGGTGGTCTCCTGACCAGAGACAATACTGCTGCCCTCCCGGGCACTGACTCTGGCGGTGGTCTCCTGACCAGTGACGATGCTGCTGCCCTCCAGGGCACTGACTCTGGCGGTGGTCTCTGGAACAGTGACGACAGTGCTGGCGGTGGCGTCCCGTCCGGCGGGGAGGATGGCGCCCTTCTCCGCCATGCTGCTCTTACCAGACTTTGGAGACTTCTTCTGCCCCTTCATCACCTTGGGAGGAGTCACAGCTGACTCAGCACTCCCCCCGGGACCCTTGTGAGCTGTTTTGCTGGTAGGAGTCTTCACCCTCTCCTGTCTGCCACTTTCCAACTTAAGGTGCTTTACAGGGGGTGGCAGTGCTTTGGCTCCGTGTCACACTGGCTGCCCTGGTGGCCGGTGCACTCCACACACCTTTAACACGCACCACTGGTACCGGACTTTTTTTGGCTGAGGCGCTACTACGGGACCTATGAATTGGAGGGGTGGGGGATGTTGGGTGTGTGGGTGCCCGCGTTTGTGTACTTTGGGAGGGGGCGTCACAGACACACTGGGAGTGGACACAGGGGATGTGTAAATGGTAGTGGGGGTGGTGAGTGCAGGTGAGCGGGGTGTGGTGCTGGGTGTTCTGGTGCGAGTCCTAGTGTCTGTAGATGTAGTGCATGCAGGTGAGAGTGTAGACGACACTGGGAGGGAGGAGGGAGACGACGAGGAGGGGGACACAGTCGAGGCAGTGGATGTTGCTGTGTCTGTATGTGGGTGATGCTTCTGTGAGTGCCTGTGGGTTGTGTGGTGCTTATGTTTGCCTGAACTACTTTTGTGTTTCGAGGTGTGTGCATGCTTGTCTGATGGTGTGCTTGGGATAGGCTGGGGTACAGGGGACTGGGTCTGGGTGGAGGAAGTTGGGGGGGGAGGCTAGACACAGGGACAATGGCTGCCATCAGTGCTGAGGCCAGAGATTGCAGGGTTCGATGACAGGCAGCCTGACCAGAATGAATGCCCTCCAGGAATGCATTACTGTGTTGCAACTCCCTTTCTACACCCTGGATGGCATTCACAATGGTAGACTGCCCAACAGTGAGGGACCTGAGGAGGTGAATGGCCTCCTCACTGAGGGCAGCAGGGGTGACTGGGGAAGGGGCTGAGGTGCCTGGGGCGAAGGTGATGCCCACCCTCCTGGGTGAGCAGGCACGGAGCGAAGGCTGAGGGGCTGCTGGGAGGGCGGTGCTGGTAGGGGGGGTGGCGACTGTACCTGTAGAAGTGGGAGGCACAGATGGTGCCGCCACCACAAGGGAGCTCCCATCACGGACGAGTCTGTTTCTCTGTTTGGTGATCCGGTGACCGACGTGAAGCTCCACTCGCCCTCCGTCCCACTGGTGTATTCAGAGTCCATGGTGTGGCCCTCCATGGCCATGTGGGATGCAGCTCCCTCGTGCTCCTGTGCCACTGTACCTCCGCCTGATGATGCTGATGCACAAAAGAACAGGGAGAGCACAAAAAGGGGGGGGGGGCAGAAGAAAGACAGGTTGAGTGCATGGCTTACCGCTACCGTTGGCGGACAATACAGACACAGCAGCCCCCTGCACTACGCTGTGCTCTTGGCCTCTAGAGATGCAATTCCTGGGATCTGGCCTACATGGCTATGAGTGTCATCCGTCCACATAGATGACACAGGGGCATGTATACCTGTACTTGGCATTCTACAGAGGTGGGGTGGAGGGCCACACGGCCATGCCTTACGAAGGGGCCTAGCCTACGTAACTCACCCTGGCCTACGGAAACCCACAGCCCTCCTCCCCCACCCACACCCCTCCACTGCACGCAAAGTCCGCTGAATGAGAGTGTACTCACCCCCTTGTGTCTGCTGTGATGCCCTCAAGCACCCATCCAACTCCGGTTAGGCCACCGCCAGGATCCGGAACATCAGGGGGGTCATAGTGCGACTAGCACCCCTCCCACGTTGGGAGGCCATCCCCAGCTGAGCCTCCGCCGTCTTCTTGCTCCAGCGGCGAATGTCCTCCCATCTTTTACGGCAGTGGGTGTCCCGTCTCTGGTGGACCCCCAGGGTCCGGACGTCCTTGGCGATGGCACGCCAAATGTCCTTCTTCTAGTGGGCACTGACCTACATGACATGTACAGGGGAAGAAGAGAAGTCATTACCAACTGCACCGTCGAAGTGAGTTGCCCCCATCCCTACCCTTGCCATGTGGCACATGCATTCACACTCCTTCATGGTCGCAGAACTCTGCCCCCTTCCTACTGACATCCAGCCCTCTCCACCCAGCATAGCCCATACGTGCTCCCTGTGTACTTACCTGTTGGTCTGGAGGACCCCGTCAACTAGCTTTTCCAATTCCTGAGCAGTGAAGGCAGGGGCCCTTTCCCCAGACGCAGCAGCCATTGTCTCTTCCAGACCAAGGTCACAGCAGCACTTAAACTGTAGGTCCTCTCCTGTCGAAGATCAGGTATTGAGTGATTGAACAGATAGAAAATGGCAGTCAAGTCTGCGGCGGTGACGTCCGCGGCGGTGCGTATCATCACCGCCGGTGCACTTCATCATTGGCTCCTGGGACCCATAGCGTCCAATGTAAACCAATGCAGCCTACACTCAACACACATACAGGAAGAGATTTGTATTTGGTGTCGTGTTCTGTGTAGCTGTGGGTACAGACCTGAGAATTTGTTGACTCTGTGGTCGCTGTTGTCCTTCTTAGGCACCATAAGCTGGGACATTTGAGGAGATGGCAGAATCCTCCGGTGTACCGACCACTGGTGGACCTGTTAACAATGGAGGAGCGACATTTGATCATCACCTACAGGTTTGACCGTGCCACAATCCAGGAACTGTGTACCCAGTTGGAGCCAGACCTGATCTCACCAATCCGCCATCCCACAGGAATACCCCCTGAAGTGCAGGTGCTATCAGTGCTCCATTTCCTTGCAAGTGGATCCTTTCAAACAACTGTGGCCATGGCATCAGGGATGTCCCAGCCTATGTTTTCCAACGTGTTGTCCAGAGTGTTGTCTGCCCTGCTGAAACACGTAAGGAGCTACATCGTTTTCCCTCAGGTGGAGGATTTGGCTACAGTGAAAGGTGACTTCTATGCCCTGGGACATATCCCCAACATCATAGGTGCTATTGATAGCACCCATGTAGCTCTGGTCCCCCCACGCAGGAGTGAACAGGTGTACAGGAACCGGAAGAGTTATCATTCGATGAATGTACAGATCGTATGTTTGGCAGACCAGTACATCTCCCAGGTAAATGCTATGTTCCTGGCTCAGTGCATGACGCCTACATCCTGCGGAATAGCAGCATCCCGTATGTGATGGGTCAAATCCAGAGGCACCGTGTGTGGCTATTAGGGGACTCTGGTTACCCCAACCTGTCATGGCTATTGACCCCAGTGAGGAATCCCAGGACCAGGGCAGAGGAACGCTACAATGAGGCCCATGGGCGGACTAGGAGAGTGATAGAACGGACCTTCGGCCTCCTGAAGGCCAGGTTCAGGTGCCTCCATATGACAGGTGGTTCCCTATTCTACTCACCAAGGAAGGTGTGCCAGATCATCATCGCCTGCTCCATGCTTCACAATCTTGCTTTGCGACGCCAGGTGCCTTTTCTGCAGGAGGATGGTCCAGATGACGGTGTTGTGGCAGCTGTGGAGCCTGTGGGCAGTGATGAGGAGGAAGCTTAGGAAGAAGACATAGACAACAGGGAGTCAGTCATACAGCAATATTTCCAGTGACACACACAGGTGAGAAATGTTTTTTTACTATTACATTCACTTTCACACTTCTACCTCTATCCTGTCCGTCAATTAGAAGCAGTATTTGATAACTGAGTTGTACATTTCCATTACGGTTTAACAGGTGTGGTTACCAACGTGTGTCATCTGCTTGCATCCTTCATGGACTTGTGATGTGTGACATAGGTATGTTGGCATTACATTTGAAAACGCATTTTGTCACTGTCATAGCAAATACACATTTTCAAAATCACAGACTGACTCCAGATTGTTTTGTGGTTCAAGGGTGTTTATTGAAGTGCTAATTATTGGAGGAGGTGGTAAAATGCTGATGGGTGATGGTGGAGGAATGTCCATGGCAGAGTCCAGTCTATTAGTCACACAGGTGCACTGCCCATACTGTATGTGCATAGGAAGTGGAGCTGGGGCAGTTCCAATCCGGACAGGGTAACAAAGTGAGATAGTGGGAGGACAATCGGGGTGGTCTCATTTCCTGGCGGGGGTCTTGCCATCTTGCTCTGTCCTGTTCCTGGATCTCAGGGACCGTTTGCGTAGTGGTTGTCTGTCTGCAGGGGGTGGGGTGCTGGTGTGGTGGTCCTGTGGCGGGGCGTCCTGTCCACTAGCGCCGGCGGAGGTGGTGGGCAGTTCACCGTCCATGCTAGTGTCAGGGGCCCCTAGGAGTGCCACGGTGTCCCTCATGGTCTTTTGTATGTCCTTCAGCACCCCTACGATGGTGCCCAGGGCGGAGCTGATGGTTTTGAGCTCCTCCCTGAAGCCCAAATACTGTTCATACTGCATGCGCTGGGTCTCCTGAAACTTGGCCAGGACCGTAGCCATCGTCTCCTGGGAGTGGTGGTATGCTCCCATGATGGAGGAGAGGGCCTCGTGGAGAGTGCGTTCCCTTGGCCTGTCCGCCCCCTGTCGCACAGCAGCCCTCCCAGTTCCCCTGTGTTCCTGTGCCTCCGTCCCCTGGACCGTGTGCCCACTACCACTGCCCCCAGGTCCCTGTTGTTGTTGGGGTGGTGGGTTACCCTGGGTTCCCTGTAGTGGTGGACACACCGCTGATTGATGTGTCCTGGGTACGGAGGTATGGGCCCGCTGGGTGGGTGCTGTGCTGGTGTTACCAGAGGGTGGAAGGTCAGTGTTGGGCTGTACCTGTGCAAGGGGAACTGACTGTCCTGAGGCCCACGATGGTCCGGGCTGGTCATCTGGATCCAATTGGCCAGAGCTGCTGTCGTCACTGTGGGCCTCTTCTGTGGGTGGAGTGGAGATGTCTGGACCCTCCTGTGTGGTGACGTTACGTAGTGGTCCTGCAGGGGTATAAGAGCATGATTATTGCACTGTGTGTGTCATGGTGTGCAATGGGTGGGTGTGCGTGTACCCCAGTGCAAGCATTCCTATATGGGGGCTTGTATGATGATGGTTGGGGGGTTGTTATGGGTATGTGCAGTGAGCATGCTTTAGTGCTGGGTGTCCATGCTTAGTTGTGTCATGCAGGGCTTGGTGTTTGGATGTGTGGTTTGTGTTATTAGTACATTAGTGAGGAGTTGTAGTGATAGGGGAGGGGGTGAGCGTGGGGGTGTGTGATAGCATGCAGGTAGGGTGGGGGATATGATAGTTAAGATTTGACTTACCAGTGTCCATTCCTCCACCGACTCCTCCGAGGCCCTCTGGATGCATGATGGTCAAGACCTGCTCCTCCCATGTTGTCAGTTGTGGTGGAGGAGGTGGGGGTCCGCTGCCAGTCCACTGAATCGCGATGTTGTGCCTGGAGACCACTCAACGCACCTTCCCCCGTAGGTCGTTCCACCTCTTCCTGATGTCCTCCCGATTTCTTGGATGCTGTCCCACAGCGTTGACCCTGTCGGCGATTCTTCGCCATAGCTCCATCTTCCTGGCTATGGAGGTGTGCTGCACCTGTGCTCCAAATAGCTGTGGCTCTACCCGTAGGATTTCCTCCACCATGACCCTGAGCCTCTCCTCGGAAAACCTGGGGTGTCTTTGGCATGACATGGGGTGGTGTAGGTGATGTGTGGCATGGTGTATGTGTTGATGAGTGTGGTGATGTGTGGTGGTGTGGGGTGTTTTGAGCGTGGATGTTGTATGGGTGATGGTGTTGTGTGCCTCTGTGTGGTGGGGTTGTCTATTGATGTAGTCTCTGTCTGTCGCCTTCGTCTTCAGTTTTTGGTCGTAGGGGTTTGTGGGTGATGTGGGTGTGTGTTTTATATTGTGTTGGGTGTGTGGGAGTGTTGTTTGTATGTGTCTCAGGTGTGTGTAATTCGAATTGTCCAATATGGCGGTGTTTTGGAGATGTGTGTGTATTTTGAGCGCGGCGGTGTGTACCGCCAATGGAATACCGCGGTTGAAAGACGGCTGCGTGGATTCGTGATAGCATGGGCGTATTTCTGTTGGCGTGACGGTGGAGGTTTTGTTTTCGCCAGTTTATCACTGACCTTTGGTGTGGCGGACTTGTGTGGGTGTCTGAATTTTGGCGGATCCATGCTGTGGGTCATAATAGCTGGGGCGGAATTCCGCAGCGGTGTATTGGCGGTCTTCTGCACGGCGGTAAGCGCCTTTTACCGCCAATGTTGTAATGACCCCCATAATCTAGACACTAAAGCACTATAATTTTCTATAGCTCTGAACCTGTCTATCTAATCCGGACTGCGTAGAGGGACACAGCGGACAAGTACCAAATCCACAAGAGAATATCGTTTGGCCTTCAAATAAAACAAGACAACTTCATTAAAAGACATGACCGGCCGAGCATTGCAGCCCCTGTAAGCACAAAACCAACACCAAACACCATGGGCAAAGACAAATCTGCCAAACAGGCAACAGCACAAACTCGCATAGACCAGTTTACTACAGGGGCGACGGGCCCCCGGTCGGAAGACCCGACCCCAAACGAGGGCGGCGAACCGCGGACAACATCTGGCGACTTGGCAGCAATCCTTCAGGTGATCCAGGCCTCCCAAGTGGCGGGCGAATCCAAAATCAGAGAGGTTAGGGTGGATGTCGCCCTGGTCCAACAAGACCTGCGTAACGCCACGGCCCAAATCACAGAAGCCGAATGCAGAATCTCCACAACAGAGGATGAGATAGCTGCTCTTAAAGCCCAGGTCTCATGGCTAACTACGTGCACATCGGAACTACACATGAGAGCCGAAGATGCTGAGAACAGATCGAGACGCAACAATCTCCGCATGGTAGGGCTCCCTGAAACCACCGCAGAATCATCCCTGGCCACCCACCTGGATGAATGGATTAAAACCTGGGTACCCACAGACCACCTCACACCATGGTTTACGATTGAAAGGGCCCACAGATCATTGCGGCCAGAACCCCGCCCGGGTCCCCACCCCAACCGGTAATAATCCACCTCTTTAATTTAAAAGATAGAGATATGGTGTTGCAAGAGGCACGCTCCAAAGGGGATCTTCTCTATAATTGGACCAAAGTCCTCCTTTCCCAGACTACACATATGAAGTCCAATAACAACGCCGGTCATTTATTCACATAAAACAAAAACTAAGATCTATAAATATCCAATACCGCCTCCTGTTTCCAGCGAGACTTCGGGTGATCTATAAAAACAAGACACAGCCTGGTCGTGGTTGACAGAAGAGATCCCATTGAACATAGACAAACCGGGACAAAGGCCGCCACCCAAAACAATGCCGACCCACTAAAAAGGGCGACCGGCCGGCCGGCGCCGGTGCACTCGCTCGCAGCGAAGAAAGGACAGACATGGATCTCGCTCGAGCTCCCCTATGGGAACCCGCTGACCGGGACCGAGGGAATCACGGTCTCTCGAAAACTCTGTAAATACTCCCGAAAACCAGAGTCCACAGAATGCCACCCGATCGCAAAGGGACTCACCTGAAGACACAGGTCTATCCTGCAGCCCGACTCTATGAACCCACAGGCCTAAAACTGCTCCGAGGGGGGAAATTGAACCAATGAGTGAAATCAAGGCCTAACTTGGACACCTACTAACTAATCATTATGCATTCTTCGATGATCCGACATTATGGAGCGGTCAACCGCCACCAGTACCACAACCCACCAGTTGAAAACCACCTCACCAGTTATAGAAGTGAGGTGTCATATATATATGGGCGACAGATGCTTCTGCGGGGAATTATTGGGGGGGGAGGGAGTTGGGGGACAAAGGGGTTCAGGCCTAGTTTCCAAGGCCACTGTTCAATCGGTTCTGTTACTGCAATGTTCATGTTCATATTTGTTAATTAACACACAAAGCAAGGGTTTTAAAAATACTATTGACACAACTGGGGTGCAAAATCAGCTAAAGGGAAAGCAAGAAGTAAGCTCCCCAAAAATGCATGTCTCCATAACTAAAAACAAGGACAGCCATTGTGAAACCCTACTCAAAACCAACCATCCACCATGAGACACAGATTATTTCATGTAATGTTAATGGTCTCCTTGACAAAATCAAATGCACCGCAATATTCTCATATATACAGAGATATCAACCAGAAATACTTATGATGCAAGAAACGCACCTGCTAGGTGATAACTGTCCCTTTCTGGCCCGCCGCGGGTTTGATAGAGTGTATCATGCAGGATTTACACGTGGATCACGAGAGGTAACTATATTATTACGCCGCACGTTCCCCATGACACACATCCAGGTAAGGAGAGACAAACAAGGTCGATACATAGCCCTCATCGGCAAAATTGAAGGAGCCACAATCAATATAATCAGTGTCTACACTCCTCCGTCCTTGATCAGCAAAACACTCCAAGCTCTCACCACACTCCTTTCCGACCTACCCCCGGGATGTACTATACTAGGTGGCGACTTCAACGCAACCCCAGACCCAACCCTTGACATAACCGGACCAATCTCAACACACAGGTCCACATTAGCGACAGAGATCAATGGTTGGCTCTCAGCGACAGGGCTTTGCGATGCCTGGCGAATATGGCACCCTAGAAAGTGACAATTCACTCACACTTCGGTAGCTCATGGCTCCCAATCTAGAATAGACCTGGTGCTTCTCCCAAGCACTGACTGTGCAGCCCTTACACATGTGGAAATTTTAGCAAGAGGGATCTCGGATCACGCTCCACTCCGGCTTACTCTGGGCCAACCTCAACCCCAGCTCCGTCCGATGTGGTGACTAAATGCATGGTACCTTCAAGACAAACAATACAGG
Organism: Pleurodeles waltl; assembly: GCF_031143425.1. Lineage (NCBI taxonomy): Eukaryota > Metazoa > Chordata > Amphibia > Caudata > Salamandridae > Pleurodeles > Pleurodeles waltl. Next base: position 165,539,531 of record NC_090443.1, on the reverse strand, counting down.
GAACAAATACAACAGGCATTAACAGAATATTTTCACCTAAACGAAAGATCAGTGTCCTCGACAGGCACTCTAAGGGCAGCGGGTAAAGCGGTACTACGAGGTGTAGCGAAAAATCTGATACGAAATCAAGAACGCACCAAAATCCAACTAATCACACAACTAGAACTCCGGGCGATCGCCCTTGAAAACAAAAACACAACAAACCCAAGGAAGAAGCAAAAGCGGCAACTCCTTCTAATCTGAGAGGAAATCCGAGACCGCTCCCTAGAAACTGCAAAACACATATGGAGGGCAAACACCGGGAAATTATACGGGTGGGGGACAAAACCGGCAAAATGCTATACTCACTAATTTCCCCATCAACATGCCTCCAGAAGTCTATGATAAATGAACCACCCTCGTTACAGGACACTCCGAAATTGCAAATGCCTTCGCCAAATACTACACTGCTCTATACCAGGCATCCACACAAATAGACCTACGTCAGGTCCGCCAAACACTAGAAGAGACCCCCCTCCCACAACTGCCCACAGTAGAAATACAAATATTGGAAAAACCCATCGGGGCAGAGGAAATTGGAGAAGCAATCTCAACTCTAGGCACGGGCAAGACGCCAGGCCCTGATGGGTTCCCTTTGGAGTATTACAAGGCATACAGGGAAGAACTGACCCCATACATGTTGCAACTTTACAGGGAAGTTGGGAAAAATGGGTCCTTCCCCCAGGAGCTGGACACTGCCACAATTGGGGTGCTCCCCAAAACCCAACCCCCCACACCACACTGCGCAGATTATAGACCAATATCACTAATTAACACTGAAATTAAAATCTTTGCATCCATCCTTGCCACTCGTCTCAAAAGGGTCCTGCTGCAACTAATCAATGTGGGTTTATGGCAATCCGTAGTACACGGCACTGCAACCGCAGACTACACGTGGCTTTGACACCGACTGCCCTGAAACCTTACCCTCCTGCTCATCGATTTCGAAAAGGCATTCGATTCGGTTGATTGGGGTTTCCTTCTCTTGGTGCTCCAACGAGCAGGTTTTGGAACACGATTCCGTCGATTGGTCCAAGCGTTGTACACTAACCCTACGGCTCGGGTGCAGGTCAGCGGGACACTGTCCATTGCATTTGACATCCGCAGGGGCACACGGCAGGGATGCCCCTTATCCCTTCTCTTGTTTACCCTGGCCATTGAGCCTTTGGCCCAGATGATCAGGACCGACGCAATCTACCACGGGTGGAGATGGGGCCCCTCTGATGAGCATAGGATAGCACTGTACGCTGACGATGTCTTGCTATACATGGAAGAGCCCAACATAACCAGCCCAAGAAGTCTTGATCTTTTACGACAATATGAACAAATATCTGGACTCAAGATGAACTCTACTAAATCAATTCTGATCCCGTTGGCGAACTCACGTGATTGCTTTGACTGGCAAAGCACAATACCCCTGCGTAGGCTCAGCTTCAAATATTTAGGTATCTGGGTATCCCTCCTGCCTGAAATGACATGGGCTAAAAACCTATCCCCTTTGCTAACACAAATCAAACTAGACTTACAGAAATGGCAAACCCTGCCACTAAACGTGATGGGCCGAGTGGCCCTATATAAAATGATGATCCTACCAAGACTCCTATACATATTTCAGAACTTTCCCCTTCCTATCCCTCACTCCTGGTTCAGAAACCTCAAAGGCATCACAGGGAAATTTCTTTGGCGAGGTGCCAGACACAGAGTAGCAATACACCACTGTCGGAAAGTAGTATATGACGGAGGCCTAGGCGCATCAGACCCCTACCTGTATTACCTGGCCACCCAATTAATTGTGATCCACGATTGGTTCACTGGGGGCTGGGACGACCCGGCTTACAAAACAGAACTGACAATCCTGGGCTTCCCTTGTGTTCTTGACATGCTATATGGTTCACCGCTCCCCTGGGATATGAAAGGCGTAACTAAGGCAGTCTTCCTGGCTTGGTGAGCAGCATTGCGGTACACCCATTGGAACGCCATTGTCACCCTCCAGACCCCGTTATGGAGAGGGAAATGGCTGAGCGCCTCAGCTGCACTAAAGGGATTTACGGAATGGGACCGAATAGGTATTTCCTTGGTGGAAGACATATGGAAAGGGAAATCCATGAAATCATTTCAGGAACTCCAGACAGAATTTCAACTAAACTCGACACAATTCTTCAGATACCTCCAACTACGACACGCCCTGAGAATACACTTGCCCACCACAGGCCATATACCAGAAGTTAACCCACTCGAAGCCAAACTACTCATGGGAAACCTAGAAGGGAAAGGCATCTCTCAAATTTATAAGACACTAATTAATATTATCCCAGATAAATTAGCCCCAATTAGGACCAAGTGGGAAACCTGGGTGGGAACCCTGGAAGAGGCGGAATGGAGAGAAGCCCTGATGGCACCCAAGGTACTGGCGGTGGCAACTAGATTCCTTGTAATACAATTCTATTACCTATACGAAGCATACCTGACACCATCCAGACTTCACAAAATGGGAGCCCGCCCCTCTCCCAGATGCCCAAGATGCCCGAGTGACCCAGCAGACTTCTTCCATATGGTATGGACCTGCCCAATAATACAGAAGTACTGGGATGGGGTATTTCAGGAATTGGAAAGAGCCCTGTGGCAAGATATACAAAAATCCGCGAAATTAACTTTATTAGGAATAATGGAAGAAATGGATGGAACACGCACAAAACGCACCCTAGTAGCCACAGCATTATTAGTTGTCAAAAAGAGACATTGCAGCGGCCTGGAGTCTCCCTGGGGGCCCATCTCTCAAAAAATGGAAGAGGAGGGTGGACTAATCAGGAGAAAATAGTATTCGAATCTAGAGGATGCCCACAAAAATTCCGAAAGATCTGGGGATGATGGTTAGAATTATTGACATAAACCAGAAAGATCACATGGCTAAAAACACTAAAAATACTGTATTGTTGCATGATTGTAATATGGTAAGGAGGCATGGAAGGCTACTACAACAATTGTCAGCCCCTCAAACAACAATGCTGTCTAAACATTACTATAAAAATGGAAATGATAACAAAATTTTGTAAGATGCATACGTCCTTTGCTTTGTACCTTTTCTTTTTTCCCTTCCCTTTAAAAATAATAAAAAATGTTTATTAAAAAAAACAAAAATATCTATGTTGATATATTGTACACAAAAATATCTATGTTGTTAATATCAATGTTGACAATTTCTATGTAGTTAATTGTATATGTTATAAATCGTTTGACTAAACATTGTTGATGTTTTTTAATATAGTTTCTAAATTTGTAGTTGATTTCAAGGTATTTAATTGTTTATATTAATTTTAATGTTGTAGCATGTTGTGGGCTTAGTAGGGGTGTAGGTTTGGGAGTAATTTAATTATGATTTAATAATTAATTTGTAAATAGTATTAATGACTTCATTGATAATTTATTATGTAAATTGTATTTGATAATTATGTTAAGTTATATTTTAGGTGTGCGAAGTTTAGCTTTCACAGTAACGGGGAGAAGGTATTTAAGTAATTATAAATTTAAAAAAGTTTTCAATTTTCTTATTTTCTTTTACTTTCTTTTCTAATTATTTCATAGGATAATTGTGTTATACTTCTTTATTCTTTATTACATTTGCATTTTAATTGTTGGCGGTTATGTTTATCAGAATATAGGCCCTCATTACAATGCTGGCGGTCGGTGATAAAGCAGCGGTAATACGACCAACAGGCCGGCGGTAATAAACTTGAAATTATGTCCACAGTGGAAACCGCTCAGACAGACAGCCACTTTAACACACCGACCGCCAGGGAGAAACCAACAGGCACCATGGCGGTAACCGCCAGCAGCCAGGCAGAAGACAATGCACAGCCCACAGTAATATGACACACCTATCCGCCACCTTTTCTGGGGGGGGTACCAACGACATCAAAAGCCTGGTGGAAACACTGCACAGAAGGGAAACGACTCACCTCTGGAGAATCAGGGAAGAACCACGCCGCCATGGAGCCCGAGCTGCATGTCTTCCCCATGCTCTTCTACCTTCTGCTCCATTACGAACACCAACGTCACTGAAGACGACCAAAGTGAGTACTGCCGCCTAGCACACAGGGGATGGGGGAGAAAAAAGAGAGTAATACACACACACAACAAGTAACAACCCCACCCCCAACACCACACACACAACCAGATGCAGTAACATTACATGTACACACTACTATAGTGTAAAAAGGCTGTAATAAGATAAATATAGGTGAAATACGTGCATCCAAATCAAAAAGTATATACATATTTACAATACAAGGGACACTGCCCAGTCCTCAATGTCTGTGGGCCACAGGGCCACATCACAAAGTCCAAGGCCCAACCTCACTCCTGCAACAACATGGAGAGAACACTGCAGGGGCATCAGGTCAAAAATAGACAGGCATCTCAAAGGGGTGGGGAATGGGGGGGGCACCTAATCCGGAAGATGGGTCAAAGCCACTGGTCCTGTAGGGGCCAACATGACCTGTGCTTGGTCCTGGGGATTGCAAGGCCACAGTATCTCAAGTGGGTGATTTGCCCACTGCTTTGGGCCTGGGGAGTGCAAGGCCACAGTCTTTCAAGTGGGTGATTTGCCTACTGCTTGGTCCTGGGGAGTGCAAGGCCACACACAGTCTCTCAAGTGGGTGATTTGCCCACTGGTTCTGGAGGGGACATTGTGCCTAGTGAGCTTCATCCTGGGAAGGATGGGGTGAGTGGATGGTTTCTTCCACTGGTTCTGGAGGGGGCACTGTGCCCAGTGAGCCTCATCCTGGGAAAGATGGGGTGAGTGGATGGCTTCTCCACTGGTTCTGGAGGGGGCCACATGCGCTGTGATACAGATCTTGAGGAGTACAAGGTCACAGTTTCTCACCTGGGTGTCAGACCCACAGGATTTGCTGGGGCCAGGCCGCACTACAACCCATGGATGCAGGACTACACACTGTGCGCCGGGAGTGACGGCTGCTCAATGGTGGCAGTGGTGGTGCTGGTGGCGGTGCTGGCAGTCATGGGGGTAGGTTCCAACCCTTCCCCTGCAGCCTCCGACGGCTGCCCACTGGGGTTGCTGCTGCTGGCTGTGGTGCTGGCTACGGTGCTAGCAGTGGTGGCGGTAGGCTCCAGCCCTTCCACTGCACCCTCGGAATGCTGCCCACTGGGGCTGCTGCTGCTGGCCGTGGAGCTGGTGGCGGTGCTGGCAGTGGTTAGGGTAGGCTCCAGCCCTTCCCCTGCAGCTTCGGACGGCTGCCCACTGGGCTGCTGCTGCTGGCAGTGGTGCTGGTCGCGGTGCTTGTAGTGGTGGGGGGAGTCTCTAGCCCTTCCCCTGCAGCCTCAGACGGCTGCCCACTGGGGCTGCTGCTGCTGGCAGTGGTACTGTTGGCAGTGCTGGTGGCGGTGCTGGTGGTGCTGGAAGTGGTGGCGGGAGGCTCCAGCCCATCCCCTGCAGCCTCGGATGGCTGAACCACCATTGTTCTCAATAATGCTGACCAGAGTGTTGTCTGCCCTGATTAAACACATGCGCAGCTACATCGTTTTCCCAGTTTGGAGGATTTGGCCGCAGTGAAAGCTGAATTAAATGCAATGGGACATATACCCAACATTATTGGGGCAATTGATGGTACACATATTGCTTTTTTCCCCCCCGGCCGAAGGAACAGGTGTTCAGAAATTGAAAGAGCTTTCACTCCATGAATGTGCAGATGGTATGCCTGGCAGACCAGTACATCTCCCATGTCAATGCAAAATATCCTGGGTCTGTGCATGATGCCTTTATCCTGAGAAATAGCAGCATCCCATATGTGATGGCTCAACTCCAGAGGCACAGGGTGTGGCTAATAGGTGAGCCCTGGTTCCCACTCTGTATATGTTGGTGTATGGGTATGGTGTGGACCCTAAGGGTTGGTGTGTGGCTAACAGTTGTTCCTCGTTATTTGCAGGTGACTCTGGTTACCCCAACCTCCCATGGCTACTGACCCCTGTGAGGAATCCCAGGACAAGGGAAGAGGAACGTTAGAATGAGACACATGGGCTAACAAGAATTATACAGAGGACCTTTGGCCTCCCGAAGGCCAGGTTTCATTGCCTCCATCTAACAGGTAGATCCCTGTACTACTCACCCAAGAAGGTCTGCCAGATCATCGTGGCATGCTGTATGTTGCACAACCTTGCCTTACGTCACCAGGTGCCTTTTCTGCAGGAGGATGAAGTTGGAGATGGCCGTGTGGCAACAGTGGACCCTGTGGACAGTGAAGATGAGGAAGCAGAGGATGAGGACAACAGAAGTGCAATAATTTGACAATACTTCCAATGACACACAGGTAAGACAGTGTAACTGCACATTTAAATGACTGTTTTGTGTTTGACATTGTCAATGGCAGGCTGATTTTCCCACTTCTATGGCCACTCACTGTACCCTTTGGCATCTCTATTTGCAGATATTTGTGCCCCACTATCGCTCCTGGTGTGTTGACCGCAGTCAACTACAGGTCATTCCTATGTATACATTACTGTACAGCTGATTTTCAATGTTTAAACAAATACATACTTAAATCATTTGACATACTCCATACTTTTTTCAAGGGGTGTTTATTTAATTGTTAAGAAGTAGAGTGGGATGTGCAATGGGCTGGGGTGATGGTGGAGGAAAGTCTGGGTTAGAGTCCAGTCTATTTTGATCACAGGTGCATTGTCCAAAGGGGCATAGGAAGGGGAGCAATGGCAGTTCAAGGTGGACAGGGTGACAGAGTGGGACACAAGGGTGACAATCAGGAGAGTCTTGTTTCCTGGTGGGGGTCTTGGCAATAGTCTCTGGCTTCTGCCTGGATCGCAGGGAACGTTTGCGGGGTGGTTCTCCTTCTGCATGGGGAGGGGTGCTGGTGGCTTGTTGGTCCTGTGGCGGGGCCTCCTGTCCACTAGCGGCAGCGGAGGTGGATGGCTGTTCATCAGTTTGGCTAGTGGCAGAGGCCCGGTGGGCTGCCACTGCCTCCTCATAGTGTTGGCCATGTCTGCCAGCACCCCTGCAATGGAGACCAGGGTGGTGTTGATGTCCTTCAAGTCCTCCCTGATCCCCAGGTACTGTCCCTCCTGCAGCCGCATGTTCCCCTGCAACTTGTCCAGTATCTGGCCCAGCATATCCTGGGAATGTTGGTATGCTCCCAGGATCGTGGTGAGTGCCTCCTGGAGAGTCAGTTCCCTGGGCCTTTCCTCCCCCGTCGCACAGCAGTCCTCCAAGCTTCCCTGTTGTCCTGTGCCTCTCCCCCTGAACCGTGTGCCCACTGCCACTGACCCAGGTCCCTCATCATCCTGTGTTTGTGGGGTGGCCTGCGGTCCCTGTAGTGGTGGACACACTGCTGATTGACGTGTCCTGGGGACACAGGTATGTGCCCACTGGGTGGGTGCTGTGGTGGTGTTTCCTGAGGGGGGAGACTCTGTGGTGATGTGAGAGTGTGCCTGGGTAACCGACTGTCCGTAGATCCCTGATGGGCGAGGTTGGTCATCCAGATCCAGGTGAGCAGAGCTGCTGTCATCACTGTGGGCCTCTTCTGTGGGGGCCTGGATGTTGCTGGCACCTCTTCTCCGGTGACATTGGCGGGGGACCTGTGGGGATGTAAATGCTGTGTTTCTGCGTGTGACATCATGTGCATGGGTGTGTTGCCCTCTATGGTTGTTGTTGCCCTGGCAGATTTTCCTTTGTGTGAGTTACTTTTGGAGGGCTAGGTGATTCTCTTCAGTGTGCATGCAGTGGAGATAGGTGTCCATGCAGGTCTGTGAGGGGTGTCCATCAATGGTGGTGTCAATCATTGGTGTCCACACCAATGTTACAAGCAGGGCTTGGTATTGGGATGAGTGGGTTGTGATGGTGGGGTATGTGGGAGGTAGTGAAGTGATGGGAGTGGAGGTAAGGGTGGGGGTTTGTGATGACATGCAGGTGGGGGGGTGATAGTAATAGAGTTTTGACTTGCCAGGGTCCAGTCCTCCTCCTACTCTTGCCAGGCCCTCAGGACGCATGATTGCCAAGACTTGCTCCTCCCATGTTGTTAGTTGTGGGGGAGGAGGTTGGGGTCCACCGCCAGTCCTCTGTACAGCTAGTTGGTGTCTTGCTGCTGTGGAACGTACCTTCCCCTGTAGGTCGTTCCACCTCTTCCTGATGTTGTCCCTTGTTCTTGGGTGCTGTCCCACGGCATTGACCCTGTCCACGATTCTCCACCATAGCTCCATCTTCCTAGCAATGGATTTCTGCTGCACCTGTGAGCCAAATAGCTGTGGCTCTACCCGGATGATTTCCTCCACCATGACCCTTAGCTCCTCCTTAGAGAATCTGGGGTGTCGTTGTGGTGCCATGGGTGTAGTGTGAGTGGTGTGGGTGAGGGTGTGTGGGGTCATGTTTTGGTGTGTGTGATGTAAGGTGCGTGGATGGTGTATAGGTGATGTTATGTGGCTCTGATTGTGTGGGTGCTCTTGTTCTCTCTCTCTCTGTTGGCAATGGTTTGTATTCGGAAAGGGTTGTGGGTAATGTGGGTGTGTGTTTTATAGTGGTGTGTGTGGGTGTGGTGTGTGTATGTGTGTCAGGTGTGTGTAGTTTGAATTGACCAGTGTGGTGTTTTGTTTGAGTGTGTGTATTTTGAGCGCGGTGATTCTTGGGTCATAATGCAATGGGCGTAGTTCTGTTGGCGTAAGGGTGTGGGTTTTGATACCACCAGTTTATCACTGACCTTTGGGCTGGCAGACTTGTGTATGTGGCTGTATAGCGACGGATTGGTATGTGTGTGTCAGAATATGCTTGGCGGTTATCCACCGCGGCGGCGTTATTTTGGTGGCAGTCGGCATGGCGGTAAGCGGGATTTACCACCAATGTCATAATGAGGGCCATAGTGTGGTATTTTAATTATATTAATAATATTTGTGTTAATTGCTAATAATTATTGAAATTTGTAACAGTTACGTTATTTTTCCAAAAAAATGTTAAAAATAAGAGGAGATTTAGGGACTGATTGCGACTTTGGCAGTCTTGGGACAGCCATATTGTTTTTGGCAGTCCGACTGCCACCTCCTTGGCAGTCTGACCACCCAGTTATGATCTGTGGGATCGGACCACCACCAGACCACTGCCATCGTCGACATTTGAGCTACTGTGGGGGTAACAACTGTGGCAGTCAATTGTGGCGGTGCCGGCATTGGCACCGATGTCTGTATCATGATCTGCCTTTCCATCTACGTTTTCTTGATGGGGACAACACAATAAAAAGGTCGGCAGAAAGTCAGGTAAAGGGCCACAAAACTGGCCCAAGGTGATGCGGCCCATGTGGATTGTGGCCCCGGCCCATGTTGTTCTCGCCTATGACTGCAATGTTCGTGTGCACACTGTTTGCCATGCATGACATGGTGCATAGAAACAGTGTGCCCCAGTTGCCGGAGGCGCAGTAGTGTAACCGGCATAGCTTCAGGCTCTCACCTAGAGCCGAAGCATGCCACCACCTTGAAGCCGACACACCGCCAGCCCCGCTGGAATTTTGTAATGCACCATTCAGGATGTTCCTGGCTTGGCGGTATTCTCCTGGTCCGACTGCCAAAGTTTTAATCAGGCCCTTATTTTTTATAATTCGAATGTTATATTTTGGAGTATTAATACATTTGTTAAAATACATTGTTTGTTTGAAGTATTCTCTTTGCAATGTACCAGTGAATAGGGTAGGAATAATCCATTTTACCTCTTCTGAGTCTGACGCTTTCCATACTGTTGCATTGACTGGAGTGGGAATAGTAAATTTTACGCCTTCTGAGTCCAATCCTTTCCCTACTGTTGCACACACTGGAGTGAGAATAATACATTTTACACCTCCTGAGTTCAACGCTTTTCCTACTGTTTCACTTACTAGGGTGGGAGTAGTAAATTTAAGGGCAGATTTAAGAGCCCCTATCATCTCCTTGCACCACATTAGTGTCATTTGTTTATGCTAATGTGGCCCAACAATAGTACATTTGACCTCACCTGAGTCCAACGTTTTCCCTACTGTTGCAATTACTGGAGTGGGAATAGTAAATGTAACCTCTCCTGAGTTCAACACTTTCCCTACTGTTGTACACACTGGAGTGGGAATATATTTATTATTATTGTTAATTTTCTTTAAGTATATATTATTATGTGTTTGTGTATTTTATTTTATATTATTTAGATGTATAATTGTATGTAGTTTTTTACCTATTTTTAGTTAAACGTATTTTTATGTATTGTTTACTTTTTTATATATATTTAAATTGGAAATATTTATCATTTATTTGCAGGCTAATTTTATGTTTTCAGATATTATTTAAATATATTTAATTTACATTAGATTAATGTTATAGGTTAAATTATTTTAGATTTCCTGATTTTAACTACATATATCTTTAAAAATATATTTTTTCAATACTAGTGTTAAATGATTTTTTTTGCTCTGTATTTTTGTACTTACCATTGTATGTATAGGAAAATATATTTTTGTGATCCATATTTTTGACACAATATTTCTCTATCATGGTATTTGTGGTTTCGATATTGTGTATAGAACCATTTGTTACTGAGAAAACACAACTCTGTTGATGGTAATGCTCCTCATGAAAGTACAGTGCAGTGCTTGATGTATGTGTCTATGTTACAGAAGTTGAGTCTACTCAGTTAAGTTGTACATAATTTATGTAACATAATTGGAAATTAAACAATCTAGGCTTTTGATGCGATTCATAATGAAAATGAACATTTTTCTTTTCACAACAGATGCTTTATCCACAATACGTTGAATATATAGTTGGTATTTTAATTTGTCCTTGTTTTTAGACAAAAACAGAGCAACCGTACAAAATATAATTGTATGCAGCGCTAAAAAAGTATAAATCACACCCAATGTTTGTAGTGTTTTGCTGTTATATTCATAATTGTATCTCTTTTTGTAAAAGTGAAGGTTTTTTTTAAAGGCATATCATCTGTTTGTTTACAATGCATAAGTGTGGCTAGATGTTTGTTTGGCAATTGTTTAGCACAAAAATGTCTACCGTTCACAGAACTATTATTTTAAATATTTCAATGTGAGTAAATCTGGCTGCAAAAATATATTGGCAACATGGTTGTAATAAAGTACTTAAGAAATTGCCAACTATTTTACTAATTTAGGGTTCAAACAGTATGAAAGTAAGGTATATACCTGTTTTATGTAAAAGTATGTTGATGTATTTGGTGCTGTTTGTAAACCAAAATCACTGTGATATGTGTGTAGAAGTAGGACAGTTGTATTGCTTTCCAACAGTCACCACAATGGCAATGGCGGTTGCTGTTATTTGTTAGTTTTGTGCTATGTTTATAGCCCACTTAGAAATATCAACCATTGAGATGATGGAAAGGTTGTATAGTATTGTGTTTTCTAATTTTCTATTGGTTTTCAGTGTCATGTGATGCAAAATATATACTTAATAGCACTAGTCTGTTTCTATAGACATGTTTGTGTGAGAGTCAGCCCAGGGGGAAGGGATCCCTGGGGCCTTGTGAGGCTTGGGGAGTTGTCCACATGCCTCCTCCCTTCTATTTTTTGTTTGGCCCAGGATGATGAGATAACTTGGCCCATTTGTGATCAGGGAGGGTGGCTGTGCACTCCTCTCCACCAAAAATCAAGGGCCTCATTATGACTTCGGCGGTCGGACGATCCAACCACCAAAGCCACAGGAAGGAGGCCCCTGCCCCAGCTGTATTACAATGTTTCCACCGGGCTTACTGGCGGAAACAGTGCCACAGCATTGGCCTCGGCTCCCCTATGGGAGCCTTAAGAAACTACATCTCCCAGGGACCCTAAAAGGAATAGTGGTGGCACACTTCCCATAGGATATTTATTTAGAATCACAATGAGGCTGTGAATAAAATTCTGTGAACAGGGCCACACAATGGCCGAAATGCGTCGGAATTAGGCAAATGTGTTATAAGCTGTCATTTGGTGAATAATTGAATTACTGCTCTTCTTACAGTGTGTAGCCATTGGTGTGAATGTTTCACGATTCTGATTCACTTCCTGCAACAGGTTTGAAATTGCTAACTGTTGCCAGCACCATGTTTGAGCGGCACCCCAAATCTAGGGATGTGCACCAATTTCTCTATCTTTTTACACTGATGCTATCTATCACTTTGCAATTGTTTTATGGTTTGGTTTCTATGAGACCAGAAGAGGCATGTAAACGTGTTGCAATAATAATAATAATAATAATAATAATAATAATAATAATAATAGATGACAAAAATGTTGATGCTGTTGTTCCTAATACTGTCATGATGCACTGTATCATAAATACGGCGCACACAAGGTGGTGTTAGGGAGTACAGGGGGGCACAAGGAAAGTTGTGCGGCATTAAATGCAGCACCACTTTTCTTAAATTCAGCCCTGTGTGTTTTTTTGGGGAACATGGAACTCAGGGATAGGTTTATTGCGACAAAAAGTCTCCTGGAAAGGAAGCCCATTATTCTGCTGGAAAAATGACAATAGAAAGCACCGGGATTATATTAGGTCTGGCTAGGGTTTGTCACATATCAATGAAGTCTGATTGGGAGCACACTGCCTAACATTCCAGTCGAGTTCGCCCCTTGCATCCTGATACATGCAGTTTGAACAATTAATGCTTGCTTGAAAAAATCTGTAGTATTTCACTAAAGTTAGTGCAAACAGTACTGTTCATCTCTAGACAGGTGTTTCTGGGTTAGTGCCCTTCATCAGTAGAGACCAAAGAACAACAAAAATATTTGGGGTTGCTGGAAATGCCGCCGATATCGTCTCAGGTTTAGTACCACTCCCCGGCTCACAGATGCGTCTCCACAGCTCGTCAGCTCAATGGCTCGAGGGAGCCTTTTAAACATGAAGTCCGATTGGGAGCACACTGCCTAACATTCCAGTCGAGTTCACCCCTTGCATCCTGGTACATGCAGTTTGAACAATTAACGTTTGCTTGAAAAAATCACCAAAACCCAAGCCATTAGGGATGAATACTACATGAAAATATCACACCACACAGAAATGGAGTAAAAATGGCGACTCTTTCATTTTGTCCCTCACCCAAGCCATTAGGGATGAGTACTAGATGAGAATATCATACAACACAAAAATGGAGTGAAAATCACTACTCTTTCTTTTTGTACATGAATTAGCACACCAATCTCTCACCTCGCAAAAAGCTCTCAAGAGAGTCTGTTATGCATTAACAGGATGGTGATAATGAGGAAATGCCTGATGATAAAGCATGCCACATGGATATGTAAGGATTAGTATTCTTTTGTAACAACAGCCACAAGAGAATTAGCAAGACACTTTCTTGAAATATTTGGTCCTATACCACTGTGCTCTCTAATCAGAACTTTCATATTACCTCCACCCGAGGGTACCTTGCTACATTTTCATCGACCATTTTTGTGAATTGCTGTAACATGCTTAGATTTCTAGACTGAATGGAATTTGGAGAGGGCTAGGAAACGTAAGTATGTAAACAATCTCCTTTCCATGTCTGCCCGTCACCAGTTTCACAAGTTTTCTCATCACCTGGTTACTTAGTGACATATCTCAATTCAGAATGCCATCTAAAAAGACAACCAGGAGTTTGTTCCATACTTCCCTAATATTTTTCTCACTTGGAAAATGATATTTTAGCTAGATTGTAACAATGTCTTTTATTGTTCAGGGCTTCCTGATGTCTGCTCAGTGCACTCTTTGTCCAGTGACCTCTCTATTTTCATTTTATCAAAAGATCTGGGCGGTGGGGTGCAGATAGGCACTTCACAACATAAGGCTCTGTTTCCTGCTTCTTATTTACTCCTTTGTATTATTCTTCCTAATACAATTTTCCAAATCCTCACATATCTATATGTTGGCTTCAGTTGTCAAGCCTTCTTATCTGCTGATGAACCAGCTGTCACCAGCTAATGAATCTTCTGGTTGTTTTCCAAAGCCCTAGGTCCAATCTGCTTCATGTAAAAAATGTGAATAAAGATAAAATTGTAAAACCTCTCTTGTAACTTCCATCTTTGATGTTAGCTCCTAACATTGTTCCTTTGGGACATCCTTAAAGGCGGCTTTGAGTTCTGTTTTTTTTGTCATGAGAGTGTTTTCTGTCTTAGATACCATTTTGTGAAATGCTGTAAATGCTTAGGGTGTATGGACCCACGTTGATTCAATAACTGACATTTAATTATCAGTACATCTAATTCCAGAGACCAATGTTTTGCATCACATGTGGCAGTATTGTGTGATGTGCTGCATGAGCTTCGGATGACAGCCGATCCAGTCAGCCTCTCCAACAGAATTGATCAAGATTGCACCAACAAAAAGTTCACCCAAATACATCTCCTTCTCCAAACTTGCCCATACTGTTTGCTGCCTTCTTCATCAGACTTTTTCCACCCTCTATCCTTGCCACAGATAGTCAGGGTATGAAGTAGGTGGCCCTCTGTTGGTCGTTGAAAATATGCTCCAAAAACATGGGCAATCACCCCACCTTCTCACTGATCTTGGTTTGGGTAGCAGCCTTTGCTGTGAATCCACCTGAGTTCAGAACCAAGTCTCACTGCATTCTTTCACACACTCATCCATGTTGCACTCAGTGTACATCTCCACTGCCATTGTCTATGGGACAGATCTCCTCCTATGGGTTTGCCCATTTTAGAATTACTCAACTTTCAGAGAGAGAATATTGTGAGATAAAGTAATGGTGTGCAAGCTATTGAACAGCTCAATACATGTGGTTATCATTTACATTGCTTCTAATTGGGGTCAGCAAAAAATTGGACTACTCATCAATACTCAGGATCACAGAATGACCTGCTGGTGAATGGACATGCCCACATCTGAATAACTTCCTTGGTGAATCCAAAGAGTGCAAACCGTGTTCAGCAGGCTTAGTAGCAAAAACAGGCAGTTGTGACACTGCCCACTGGCCATACCCTGGATTGCCCTGGGCCCATCGCTAATCAGTCTGCCATCTCTGACTCCTCTTACAGTATGGGTGGTGCTTTTGCTGACCCTTGGGCCATTAAAATGTATTTCTCTTCTTCTGACGGACCTCTTTAAGGTGCTAGACAAGTAAAGGAGAGTTTAAATCAATTCTTCGAATCTGTTAACAGTGTAACCTATTTGGTCACACAGTAGATCCAGGAAGTGGAGGATTCAAACCTTTATTACCAATTAAGAGTCAAACTGATGTATATGAATCTCAAGAACATGCTATATAAGTACAAAATCATCAAATGTGAAGTAAAGCGCTGAATGAGTTTAAATTGTATAAGCATAAGGCATACGAGAATTTCAGATGAAGCAATACAAAAGTTGAGAACTAGAATCGGATTATCTGTATACAAATTGTAGTCCTCTTGCCTAATCATTGGATGTTAGAAATTGGGTCTTTGGTTGGCAGTCAGGTTACCCCCTGTCCAAGCAAGAACCCTCACTCTAGTCAGGGTAAGTCACACACAATCCAAATTATCCTGTGCCCACCCTCTGGTAGCTTGGCACTGAGCAGTCAAGCTTATCTTAGAAAGCACTGTGTAAAGTATTTGTGCAATAAATCATACAATACAACAATATAACACCACAAAAATACACCACACAGAGTTTAGAAAATTATATAATATTTATCTGGATAAATGCAAATCAAAACGATTAAAGATGAAATAAGCAAATGTAGAGAAATCACTGAAAGTGATATCAAGTGTCTAAGAGTTGAAATGTTGTTGTAAAAGCAATAAAAAGTGTCTTAAGTTCTCCTAGAAACAACAAATGTCTCTTGCAGGGCAAAGTACCTGGTTTGCGTTGAAAAATCCTCGCAAGGGACTGCAGAGGAGGAGATGCGTGAGAAATAGTGAGTGTGCGTCGGTTTCGCCCCTTCGAAAACAGACTTGCATCGTTATTTTCCACGCAGGGAAGAACCTGCGTCGATTTCTGGCATGTGGACTTGGATCCTCTTCGGGTTACAGGGTTTTCAGACGCCCTTGGGACGATGCGTGGAATCCTGGGCTTGCGGAGCGAAGTCACAGGGGTGCGTCGATTCCGGTAGGCGATGGGTGGAATTTTCTTCTGCACAGCAGGTGCTGCATCAATTCCTCTCAGGAAGTCAGGTGTTTTCGTTCTGAGTCGGCTTGCGTCGATCCAGTAGGGCTGTGCGTTGAAGTTACAGTCGCGTTGCTGTCGCAAAGGCAGTCTGTGTCGTTCCAGACTCGGTGTGCAGTGAATTTTTCACCACGAGCAGGTTGTGCGTCGTTCTTGGCAGGTGGTGCATCGAATTTTCGCCGCACAGGGATTTCAGCTGCAGGAGAGAAGTCCTTTTGGTCCTGACACTTCAGGGAACAGGAGGCAAGCTCTATCCAAGCCCTTGGAGAACACTTCTGCAGCAAGGCAAGAGAGCAGCAAGACAGCAGGGCAACAGCAAGGCAGCAGTCCTCTTCAGAAAGCAGTCAGGTGAGTCCCTTAGGCAGCCAGGCAGTTCTTCTTGTCACGGTGCAGGTTCTGGTTCAGGTTTCTTCGCCAGGATGTGTCTGAGTTGGTAGGGCAGAGGCCTTGTTTTTATACCCAGATGTGCCTTTGAAGTGGGGAAGACTTCAAAGAGTGGCTTAGAAGTGCACCAGGTCCCCTTTCAGTTCAATCCTGTCTCCCAGGGTCCCAGTAGGGGGTGTGTCAGTCCTTTGTGTGAGAGCAGGCCCTCCACCCTCTCAGCCCAGGAAGACCCATTCAAAATGCAGATGTATGCAAGTGAGGCTGAGTATCCTGTGTTTGGGGTGTGTCTGAGTGAATGCACAAGGAGCTGTCAACTAAACCCAGCCAGACGTGGATTGTAAAGCACAGAAATATTTAAGTGCAGAGAAATGCTCACTTTCTAAAAGTGCCATTTCTAAAATAGTAAAATTAAACCCATCTTCACCAGTCAGCAGGATTTTATCTCACCATTCTGGACATACTAAATATGACCTTCCTACTCCTTTCAGATCAGCAGCTACCACTCAAACAATGTATGAGGGCAGCCCTAATGTTGGCCTATGAAGGGAGCAGGCCTCACAGCAGTGTAAAAATGTCTGTCCCCAACCCAGCGAAAACTCTGTCCACAAGGACAGAAACCAACAGATGCGACAGACAGCTGTCAGTGTCAAGAGCCAGGCCCCAGACCATCCACTGCTAAGTGGAGACCCTGAGGGGGGCTTTTGGATGAGCTTCCCTTCCGGCTTGGGGGCTGGTAGGGAGCTCCCATGAGGCTCCTGAAGCATCCCAGAATAGGGGGCAGTAGCCCCTGGGGCCTTGCACCCCTTCTCACCAGTTCAGGGGTGGGTCCCCGATACTGGTCACTCAGCCCAGGGTTTGTACCCTGAGGCTGAACAGAGGACAAGGGTGAGTCCTTCCTCACCTTGCCTCCACATCTGGGCTCACATCACCTCCTCTGGGGAGTGAAACTGCCAGATATCTGAACTGTCAGGGCACCCCTAGGGGTCAACCCTCTCAGTTCTCCTTACACTAGGGGTAACTCATTCCCCAGAATGCAGTCAATGGGCACATGGGGACTAACTATGACCCGCCTCTGGGTCACCTCCCCACCCAGCTATAGGGACACCAGGGCCGTGGGGCAGAAGAAATCCTCCCCAATGGCTGGAGTCACTCTACACACCTGTCCGGTGTACTGCTCTGGTGACACTAGTCTCTAGTCTAGATGAAATAAGCAAATGTAGAGATATCACTGAAAGGGATATCAAGTGTCTGAGAGTTGAAATGTTACTGTAAAAGCAATAAAAAGTGTCTTAAGTTCGCCTAGAAAAAACAAGTGTCCCTTGCAGGGCAAAGTACCTGGTTTGCGTTGAAAAATCCGTGCAAGGGACCACAGAGGAGGAGATGCGTGGAAAACAGTGAGTGTGCGTCAGTTTTGCCCCTTCGCACACTGACTTGCGTCGTTATTTTCCACGCGGGGAAGACGTTGCATCAATTTACGGAGTGCAGACTTGGATCCTCTTCAGGTTGCGGGGTTTTCAGATGCCCCGGGGACGATGAGTGGAATCCTGGGCTTGCGGAGCAAAGTCACAGGGGCTGTGTCGATTCCGGTAGGCGTTGGGTAGAATTTTCTTCCACACAGCAGACGCTGCGTCAGTTCCTCTCAGAAGTCGGGTGTGGTAGTTCTGAGTTGGCTTCCATCGATCCAGCAGGCCTGTGCGTTGAAGTTCCAGTTGCGTCGCTGGTGCTGAGTCGATCTTCTGTCGCGAAGTCAGGCAGCGTCGTTCCAGACTCGGCGAGCGGTGAATTTTTCACCGTGAGCAGGCTGTGCGTCGTTCTTGGAAGGTGGTATGTCGAATTTTCACCGCGCAAGGATTTCAGCTGCAGGAGAGAAGTCTATTTGGTCCTGAGACTTCGGGGAACAGGAGGCATGCTCTATCCAAGCCCTTGGAGAACACTTCTGCAGCAAGGCAAGAGAGCAGCAAGACAGCAGGGCAACAGCAAGTCAACAGTCCTCTTCAGAAAGCAGTCAGGTGAGTCCTTTAGGCAGCCAGGCAGTTCTTCTTGTCAGGGTGCAGGTTTTGGTTCAGGTTTCTTCTCCAGGAAGTGTCTGAGTTGGTAGGGCAGAGGCCCTGTTTTTATACCCAGATGTGCCTTTGAAGTGGGGGAGACTTCAAAAAGTGGCTTAGAAATGCACCAGGTCCCCTTTCAGTTCAATCCTGTCTGCCAGGGTCCCAGTAGGGGGTGTGGCAGTCCTTTGTGTGAGAGCAGGCCTTTCACCCTCTGTGCCCAGGAAGACCCATTCAAAATGCAGATGTATGCAAGTGAGGCTGCGTATCCTGTGTTTGGGGTGTGTCTGAGTGAATACACAAGGAGCTGTCAACTAAACCCAGCCAGACGTGGATTATAAGGCAACAAAAGATTTAAGTGCAGAGAAATGCTCACTTTCTAGAAGTGGCATTTTTAAAATAGTAATATTAAACGCAAGTTCGCCAGTCAGCAGAATTTTATATCACCATTCTGGCCATACCAAATATGACCTTCCTACTCTTTTCAAATCTGCAGCTACCACTCAAACAATGTATGAGGGAAGCCCTAATGTTAGCCTATGAAGGGAGCAGGCCTCACAGCAGTGTAAAAAACGAATTTAGGAGTTTTACACTACCAGGACATGTAAACTACATAGGTATATGTCCTGCCTTTTGCCTACACAACACCCTGCCCTATGGGTTACCTAGGGCATACCTTAGGGGTATGTTATATGTAGAAAAAGGGGAGTTTTAGGCTTGGCAAGTACTTTTAAATGCCAAGTTGAATTGGCAGTGAAACTGCACACACAGGCCTTGCAATGGCAGGCCTGAGAGAAGGTTTAGGGGCTACTGAAGTGGGTGGCACAATCAGTGCTGTAGGCCCACTAGTAGCATTTAATCTACAGGCCCTGGGCACATATAGTGCCCTCTATTAGGGACTTATAAGTAAATTAAATAGCCCAATTGGGTATGATCCAATGTCACCATGTTTTCAGGAGAGAGCATATGCACTTTAGCAATGGTTAGCAGTGGTAAAGTGCGCAGAGTCCTAAAGCCTGCAAAAATGAGGTCAGAAAAAGAGGAGGAGGGAGGCAAAAAGTCTGGGGAGGACCCTGCAGAAAGGCCATTTCCAACATATCCCCCTTCCAGCCTAAAGCCAGGGTAGACTAATCAACACTCTGATGGACTTCCCTGCTTAAGGAGATAGAACATGGACAATGGCCCACTACTGCAGGGGCACTTGCCAGTTCTACGCCTTTCTGACTCAGTGAGGCTCATCTGTCTATACTCTCTGGGGCCACTGAACTGACCCATGGGAAACCCTTCTCATCACCTAAGGACCCCATCTGTGAAGCTCCTAACTTTAATTTGCTCACAGATGCATTCCGGTATGCAGAGAGTACCACCATGGCCAACAAAGTGATGTGGCCCGTTCCATTCCTTGGGTCTGATGTCTGTCCCCCACCCAGGGAAAACTCTGTCCACAAGGGCAGAAACCAACAGATGCTACTGACAGCTGTCAGTGTCAAGAGCCAGGCCCCAGACCATCCACTGCTAAGTGGAGACCCTGAGGGGGGGCGTTGGATGAGCTTCTCCTCCGGCTGGGGGATGGTAGGGAGCACCCAAGGGGCTCCTGAAGCATCCCAGAATGGGGGGCAGTAGCCCCAGGGGTCTTGCATCCCTTATCACCAGTTCGGGGGTGGGTCCCTGATACTGGTCACTCAGCCCAGGGTCTGTAACCTGAGGCTGAACAGAGGACAAGGGTGAGTCCTTCCTCATCTTGTCTCCACATCTGGGCTCACATACCCTCCTCTGGGAGTGGTACTGCCAGACATCTGAACTGTCAGGGCACCCCTATAGGTCAACCCTCTCAGTTCTCCTGACACTAGGGGTAACTCATTCCCCAGAATGCAGTCAATGGGCAGCTGGTGACTAACTATGACCCACCTCTGGTTCACCTCCCCATCCCACTATATGGACACCAGGGCCATGGGGCAGAAGAAATCCTCCCCAATGGCTGGAGTCACTCTACACACCTGTCAGGTGTACTGCTCTGGTGACACTAGTCTCTAGTCTAGATGAAATAAGCAAATGTAGAGACATCACTGAAAGTGATATCCAGTGTCGCAGGAAGCGCTGTGTGCAGAGGAGGAGGGGCAGGAGCCCTTTAAATACTGTTTGCGCTCCCGCCGTCGCGGGAAGCGCTGTGTGCAGAGGAGGAGGGGCAGGAGCCCTTTAAATACTGTTTGTGCTCCCGCCGCGCGGGACGCGCGCGGGCGGCGCCCGGGCAAAGCCCGGGCCAAGGGCGAGCCCGTCCTTGCTCGTCATTGCCAGGAAGAGGCAGGGCCATCCCCCTGACATCCATCCAAAGACGTCAGGACCAGACAGCCCAAATGTACATGGCTACCTAAAGGTACTGTGCCAGTGATTATTCTCTAAAACAAAGAGGGTCTCCAGGAAGCGCGTTTATGGTGCCGTTGCTAAGGAGTACTGACTTCTAAATTGAAGGACGCGCCCCCCCTCACGTAAGGACTGACACAGGCAAATTACACGCAAGGCGTAAGTCAGGCCTACCACTCCACAAATGCAGGGGACTCGGTGTGGTAAAAGGCTGTGACTGGACACTTGAACCAAGTAGGGCATGAGTATAATTTGGTTCTATCTTTTCCCCAGGCAGGGGATCTGAGTCTGATTTATCCGTTAAAAGAAATTTGCGGTGCCCTATCTTGGATAAAAGGGACTAGCCTGTCAAAATGGGAAAACGTAAGGGAGACAACGGGGGAAGGGAACCCACTCAGGAGGCCCCCCCACCTAGGCTAATAACAAGTTACCTAACGTCTGTAATGGGTGCCATTGAGACAGAGATAGGGAGGGTAGAAGCTACTTTAGAGTCGTCTCTTGAGAAAGCAGGAAAGACTGGGAGGGGGGACGGAATCCACCGGCACCACCGCTGCTGAGTAAGACTAAGAAAAGAAACCCTTGTGTAACAACAGAAATTGACTTAATTGATTTAATTACTCCTACAACCCCAGAGAGTCCACCCTAAAAAAAAAACAGGCCAATAATTACCCCCCTACGGCAGTAACCCCCATATACCAAGTGGGATCTCCTGTAGATAGGGAAGGCTTTGGAGAGTCCTTATCAGGAACTAAGAAGACCAAGAGCAAATGTCCTTCTAAAACCCCAAAAATAAAACGACCTATAGGGAAACAACCAAAAGACTGTAAAAATTCTGATCCAATTAAAACTTGTTTTTTGCAAATTGAAGAACAACTCAGAGACATTAAAAAGTTATGCTCATCTAAGCCACTCTTTGAAGTCTTCCCCACTTCAAAGGCACATCTGGGTATAAAAACAAGGCCTCTGCCCTACCAACTCAGACACTTCCTGGCGAAGAAACCTGAACCATGTTCTGGAGAGAGTGGCCATTCTCGAGCAGAAGGTTGAATCTATAACGAACATAAAACCTAAACCACCGAAGGCGGAATCTCAGAACATTCATTCCATTCCTGAATGCTTGCCAGCTCCACCTACTTATCAGCATCTGAACTCTAGAATATCTCCTGCCCAGAACCCAACCCAAAAACCCCTGAACGTAGAGGCTTTACAGGATTCTACAAACCTACAGTCTCAGTGGGGCACAAACAAACGGGAAGGCTGGCTGGGCCAGAAGACTATAAGTACCCAGGTAGCCTGTCCAACTATACCACTGGCATGTGCCCCCTATGTTTTAATCTTGGAAAATGCCCCTATATTGGAAAGCACCCTCCCCAAGTCCCATATGTCACTGCTGAATAAGGTGACTCACTGGATAGGAAAACACACGGGAGGGTGGGTTGATTTCCACAGGGACATTCTAACTGTAAGAAGGGTACCTTGGGTTGGCCCATCTCCTAAAACATCACCTGGGGACTATATTATAATAAACTTTAGGACCCCCTGGACTGTCAATGCATTGTATCACCACCTCTCAACTATGAGATCATCTGTAGGGCCTATAAGAGTCCAACGTTTGACTAAGTTTATTCCTACTTTACCAAACCCATGTTATTCTGAGTCAACCTACTCTGGGAATCAGAATCCCAGCAACCTTGGTCTCTCTAACCCCTCTGACACTGCTCTGACATTATCTAATAGGTATGAGACCCTGACCTCACTAGAGCAGCTAGATTGACTATCACTAACTGAGCCATCCATGCAAGGCCCTCTGGAGACAAACGTTCCCCCACAGTCCCCCTTAGAATCTAAAGAAGTCCCTGATATACGTGATATACAGGGTATGACACCCCTAGGGATTATTTCATGGAATGTTGCAGGTCTAAAATCAAAAATTGGAAACCCTGATTGGATAGATTTAGTGATGGGAAACCTCATTATTTGTTGTCAGGAGACCTGGGTCACAGAATCACCACATATTAATGGCTATACCACATACTATGTTCCTGCAACCAAGGCCCTTGCAGGTAGAGCTAAGGGCGGTCTGGCCATCTTCTTATCTGTGGAGGCTGGAGGGATGGAAGTACGTGTTGTAGGCATATCGCCTTTTTTTCTGGCCCTATCTCTGAAACTAGAAGAACCATTCGATATACTACTGATCAACTACTATAACAACACCTTTGATAACTCGGACATTAGCGTGGTCAGTAGTTTGGAGACCTTAATACATAAGGTAACAGTATCCAGTAAAAAGGACATAAGAATAGTCTGGGTGGGTGATTTTAATGCCCACCTCTGCGAGCCAGAGTTCCTTGACTGCTGTGGTCTCCTGGACGAGAATGACAATCCTATTCAACACTTCAAACATTCCCCGTACGGGAACGCTCTTAATTCTTTGATAACAGTAAACTCTCTTTCCTTTCCCACACCCGCTACTAGAGGGATACCAACATTTGTAAGAGGGGACACTCACACCACTATTGACTATATTATTTACTCTAGAGAATTGTCCCCTATTACAGGACAACTCAGGTTTACCCCGACCTGTTTTAGTGATCACAATCCCTTGTCCATTGTGATTAATTTAGACCTGACAAATAATTCAAGAAGAGGGAAGCGGCACCCTGCTATGAAGCTCTCATTCCAAAATGGCTTACAATTAAATGGGGGAAGATAAACAGTAATAATTTTTTTAGAGACTTATTTTTGAATAAATGGCCAGACGTTATGACATCCCTGGATGAAAATAAGCCCCCACAGGACATTATTCGTGCATTCTCCTCTCTGACAAAATATATGGCGGAGAAACTACAGTCTCAACGAGCTAATAAAGCCCACGGCCCAAGATGGTTTAACCACGCATGTATCACATCCCTAAGCAAGCTAAAAAAAACAGTAAATGCATCCCCCAAAGATCTACAAGCAATTAAGATTGCCAGGAAAAACTATAAAGAAGTTCTTGCCAAAAGGAAAGTTGAACTAAGTGAATCTGCGTGGGAGGAATTGATGGCTGCAAGCAAAACCAAAGATACAACTGCATTCTGGCGTGTGGTTAACTCTCCACTATTGAGCGATAAATATGAGACGCCCATGGACACTGTCATCCCAGCCAAGACCTGGGTGGACTATTTAAAAAAAACTTTCGCCATAGAGACAAACACCCAATCAGAAATGCTAAATTGCCTAAAACCTGCAGGAAATGATCAGCTAAGTCTGGCTTTTAGTAATATCATAAGCGTGGATGACGTTAAACAAGCAATTCAAGATAGTCCTTCTGAGAAAGCCCCGGGTCCAGACAGAATTCCTGCTGACTTATATAAAGCACTCCCAGACTTCTGGGGTCCACTGCTAACCAATGTCATGAGATCGGCCGTGGTGGGCCCTCTCGTAGACTCTTGGAAAGAAGCAATCATCGTCCCGATTTTCAAGAAGGGAGATAGGGCAGACCCCCTGTGCTATCGCCCAATCTCTTTGCTGGACAGTTCAGTCAAAAGTTTAGGCCGAGTAATTTTAAATAAGCTAGAAGAATGGGCAACTGATACTCACTCCCTCTCAGAAATACAATTTGGCTTTCGCCCAGGGGTGGGCACAGTCGAACAAACTCTTAATTTGACACTTATAGTCCAGAAATATACCAAAGCCAAAAGGGGGTTTATACACTTAGCATTTATGGATCTCTCCTGTGCTTTCGATACAGTCAGCAGGGAGAAATTGTGGAAGGTAATGCTAGGTATGGGCGTGGATAAAGACATAGTTATATTACTTAGTAAACTTCATGCCTGCACAGAGGCTCGGGTCCGTTACTCCCGGGAGGGAGCCCTGACAGAGAAATTCCCCTCTCAAAAAGGGGTCAGGCAGGGATGTGTTCTTGCCCCTTTCCTCTTTCTCCTATATATAAATGGGCTGGAGAAATTCCTTTGCGAATTAGGGAAAGACTCCGCAGTTATTAATAACTCTCCAATTCCTGTACTTTTATATGCAGATGATGCAGTATTAATCTCAAGGACAGCAAATGGCCTCCAGATTTTATTGAATGCTTTTAATACCTTTATTAGGAACCTTGGTCTTAAAATTAACAGAACTAAGTCATTTGTTATGAAGTGTGGTCCTAAACTAGCAAAAACGAAAAAATTTACTTTAAATGGGCATGAGATACTTAAGGTCCCACATTTTACGTATCTGGGGGTCCCTATTGATGTTGATTTTAACTGGAAGTTTTTAGTTAATATACGCTCAATACAATTCCAAAAAACCATTGAAGCTGTTTTTAGGTTTGCAAGAAGTCTTCGGCATAAACCTGTTAAGGAAATGATGACTGTCTTCACTTTTAAATGCCTCTCTGTCGCGACATTTGGAGCTGGGGTCTGGGGGCTTACAGAATGTACAGGGCTCCAGATTATAGAAAATAAATTTCTAAGAAGACTACTATCAGTCCCCCAATCTACACCAGTAAAGTTCTGTCATAAAGAAGTAGGTTTAAGATACATATCTAGCTATATAAAACTTCAACCTCTTATATTGTGGGTAAAAATCTGGACTAAGCCTGAAGCGCTTCTATGTAGAAAGGTGATACAGGACTGTCTCCTTCTGTCACGATCTCTAGATATACCCTGGCTTAGATATGTTTATCTCTCTCTCCTATCATTAGGACTAGGAGATTTTTTCCTTAAACCAGATACTTTAACAAGACAGGACATTAAGAAGGTTAAAGACATATTCTGGCAGAAAAATCAGGACATGGACCCAGGCTCTAGTTCAATGAAACTATGGACAAGCTATGAGACACAACAACTTCAACCAAAGCTGTATCTGACCATCACTAATCATGAACGACAAAGGTTTTTACTCACAAGACTACGTTTAAACACTTTACATTATCTGGTAGCATTCCCAGTTACTGGAACCTGGTTTAAGAACCACCCTCCTTGTTGCTGTAATGGAAAGACGTCTCAAAGTACATTACATTTTATGCTTTTTTGCACTTTATATACTGCTCCAAGAAAAAGATTTTTATGTCCGCTATTTCAGTCTAACAATATTAGAACTAGCCAACTTGCTTACTCCCACTTACATGATTTGGGAAATATGGACATAATCCAGGCTGTGCTAAATGTTATGCATGCTGCTATTGGTGTTCGGAAAATGTATTAACAATGCTTTTAGAAATTTTTATGACTGTAAAATCTGTATGTTATTTATTTATTTTATGTCTTTTATGGTCTTTTTGCACCGAATAAAGTAAGCTATGATGATGATGATGATGATATCCAGTGTCTAAGAGTTGAAATGTTACTGTAAAAGCAATAAAAAGTGTCTTAAGTTATCCTAGAAAAAACAAGTGTCTCTTGCAGGGCAAAGTACCTGGTTTGTGTTGAAAAATCCTCGCAAGGGACCACAGAGGAGGAGATGCGTGGAAAATTGTGAGTCTGCGCCGGTTTCGCCCCTTCGTACACAGACTTTCATCGTTATTTTCCACAAGGGGATGACGTTGCGTCGATTTCCAGCATGCAGACTTGGATCCTCTTCGGGTTACAGGTTTTTCAGACGCTCCAGGGACGATGGGTGGAACCCTAGGCTTGCGGAGCGAAGTCACAGGGGCAGTGTCGATTCCGGTAGGCGATGGGTGGGATTTTCTTCCGCACAGGAGGTGCTGCGTCAATTCCTCTCAGGAAGTCAGGCATCGTTGTTCTGAGTCGGCTTGCGTTGATCCAGTGGGGCTGTGCGTTGAATTTCCAGTCAAGTCACTGGCACTGCATCGAACTTCTGTCGCGAATTCAGGCTGCGTTGTTCCGGACTTGGTGTGCGGTAAAGTTTTCACCACAAGCGGGCTGTGCATCGTTCTTGGCAGGTGGTGCATCGAATTTTCGCCGCACAGGGATTTCTGATCCAGGAGAGAAGTCTTTTTGGTCGTGACACTTCAGGGAGCAGGAGGCAAGCTCTAACCAAGCCCTTGGAGAACACTTCTGCAGCAAGGCAAGAGAGCAGCAAGACAGCAGGTCAACAGCAAGGCAGCCGTCCTCTTCAGAAAGCAGTCAGGTGAGTCCTTTAGGCAGCCAGGCAGTTCTTCTTGTCACGGGGCAGGTTCTGGTTGAGGTTTCTTCTCCAGGACTTGTCTGAGTTTGTAGGGCAGAGGCCCTGTTTTTATACCCAGATGTGCCTTTGAAGTGGGGGAGACTTCAAAGAGTGGCTTAGAAGTGCACCAGGTCCGCTTTCAGGTCAATCCTGTCTGCCAGGGTCCCAGTAGGTGGTGTGGCAGTCCTTTGTGTGAGAGCAGGTCCTCCACCCTCTCACCCCAGTAAGACCCATTCAAAATGAAGATGTATGCAAGTGAGGCTGAGTATCCTGTGTTTGGGGTGTGTCTGAGTGAATGCACAAGGAGCTGTCAACTAAACCCAGCCAGACGTGGATTGTAAGGCACAGAAAGATTTAAGTGCAGAGAAATGCTCACTTTCTAAAAGTGGCATTTCTAAAATAGTAATATTTAACCCATCTTTACCGGTCAGCAGGATTTTATATCACCATTCTGGCCATACTAAATATGACCTTCCAACTCCTTTCAGATCAGCAGCTACCACTCAAACAATGTGTGAGGGCAGCCCTAATGTTAGACTATGAAGGGAGCAGGCCTCACAGCAGTGTAAAAACGTCTGTCCCCAACCCAGGGAAAACTCTGTCTACAAGGACAGAAACCAACAGATGCTACAGATAGCTGTCAGTGTCAAGAGCCAGGCCCCAGACCATCCACTGCTAAGTGGAGTCCCTCAGGGGGGCCGTTGGATGAGGTTCTCTTACAGCTGGGGGGCTGGTAGGGAGCTCCCAAGGGGCTCCTGAAGCATCCCTGAATGGAGGGGCAGTAGCCCCAGGGGCCTTGCACCCCTACTCACCAGTTCAGGGGTGGGTCCCTGATACTGGCCACTCAGCCCAGGTTCTGTACCCGGAGACTGAACAGAGGACAAGGGTGAGTCCTTCCTCACCTTGCCTCCACATCTGGGCTCACATACCCTCCTCTGGGGAGTGGTACTGCCAGACATCTGAACTGTCAGGGCACCCCTAGTGGTCAACCCTCTCAGTTCTCCTGACACTAGGGGTAACTCATTCCACAGAATGCAGTCAATGGGCAGCTGGGGACTAACTATGACCCGCCTCTGGGTCACCTCCCCACCCCACTATAGGGACATAAGGGCCATGGGGCAGAAGAAACCCTCCCAATGGCTGGAGTCACTCTACACACCTGTCAGGTGTACTGCTCTGGTGACAGTAGTCTCTAGTCTAGATGAAATAAGCAAATGTAGAGATATCACTAAAAGTGATATCCAGTGTCTAAGAGTTGAAATGTTACTGTAAAAGCAATAAAAAGTGTCTTTAGTTCTCCTAGAAAAAGCAAGTGTCTCTTGCAGGGCAAAGTACCTGGTTTGTGTTGAAAAATCCTCGCAAGGGATCACAGAGGAGGAGATGCGTAGAAAATTGTGAGTGTGCGCCGGTTTCGCCCCTTCGTACAGCGACTTGCATAGTTATTTTCCACGTGGGGACGACGTTGTGTCGATTTCCGGCATGCGGACTTGGATCCTCTTCGGGTTGCAGGGTTTTCAGACGCTCCGGGGACGATGTGTGGAACCCTGGGCTTGCGAAGCGAAGTCACAGGGGCTGTGTCGATTCCGGTAGGCGATGGGTGGAATTTTCTTCCGCACAGCAGGCGCTGAATCAATTCCTCTCAGGAAGTCAGGCGTCGTTGTTCTGAGTCGGCTTGCATTGATCCAGTAGGGCTGTGCGTTGAAGTTCCAGTCGAGTCACTGGCACTGCATCGAAGTTCTGTCGCAAATTCAGGCTGCATCGTTCCGGACTCAGTGTGCGGTGAATTTTTCACCACAAGCGGGCTGTGCATTGTTCTTGGCAGGTGGTGCATCGAATTTTCGCAGCACAGGGATTTCAGCTGCAGGAGAGAAGTCTTTTTGGTCGTGACACTTCAGGGAACAGGAGGCAACCTCTAACCAAGCTCTTGGAGAACACTTCTGCAGCAAGGCAAGAGAGCAGCAAGACAGCAGGGCAACAGCAAGGCAGCCGTCCTCTTCAGAAAGCAGTCAAGTGAGTCCTTTAGGCAGCCAGGCAGTTCTTCTTGTCACGGTGCAGGTTCTGGTTGAGGTTTCTTCTCCAGGAAGTGTCTGAGTTGGTAGGGCAGAGGCTCTGTTTTTATACCCAGATGTGCCTTTCAAGGGGGGAGACTTCAAAGAGTGGCTTAGAAGTGCACCAGGTCCCCTTTCAGGTCAATCCTGTCTGCCAGGGTCCCAGTAGGGGGTGTGGCAGTCCTTTGTGTGGGAGCAGGCGCTTCACCCTCTCAGCCCAGTAAGACCCATTCAAAATGAAGATGTATGCAAGTGAGGCTGAGTATCCTGTGTTTGGGGTGTGTCTGAGTGAATGCACAAGGAGCTGTCAACTAAACCCAGCCAGACGTGGATTGTAAGGCACAGAAAGATTTAAGTGCAGAGAAATGCTCACTTTCTAAAAGTGGCATTTCTAAAATAGTAATATTAAACCCATCTTCACTGGTCAGCAGGATTTTATATCACCATTCTGGCCATACTAAATATGACCTTCTGACTCCTTTCAGATCAGCAGCTACCACTCAAACAATGTATGAGGGCAGCCGTAATGTTAGCCTATGAAGGAAGCAGGCCTCACAGCAGTGCAAAAACGTCTATCCCCAACCTAGGGAAAACTCTGTCCACAAGGACAGAAACCAACAGATGCTACAGATAGCTGTCAGTGTCAAGAGCCAGGCCCCAGACCATCCACTGCTAAGTGGATTCCCTGAAGGGGGGCCGTTGGATGAGGTTCTCTTACAGCTGGGGGGCTGGTAGGGAGCTCCCAAGGGGCTCCTGAAGCATCCCTGAATGGAGGGGCAGTAGCCCCAGGGGCCTTGCACCCCTACTCACCAGTTCAGGGGTGGGTCCCTGATACTGGCCACTCAGCCCAGGTTCTGTACCCGGAGACTGAACAGAGGACAAGGGTGAGTCCTTCCTCACCTTGCCTCCACATCTGGGCTCACATACCCTCCTCTGGGGAGTGGTACTGCCAGACATCTGAACTGTCAGGGCATCCCTAGGGGTCAACCCTCTCAGTTCTCCTGATACTAGGGGAACTCATTCCCCAGAATGCAGTGAATGGGCAGCTGGGGACTAACTATGACCCGCCTCTGGGTCACCTCCCCACCCCACTATAGGGACACCAGGGCCATGGGGCAGAAGAAATCCTCCCCAATGGCTGGAGTCACTCTACACACCTGTCAGGTGTACTGCTCTGGTGACACTAGTCTCTAGTCTAGATGAAATAAGCAAATGTAGAGATATCACTAAAAGTTATATCCAGTGTCTAAGAGTTGAAATGTTACTGTAAAAGCAATAAAAAGTGTCTTCAGTTCTCCTAGAAAAAACAAGTGTCTCTTGCAGGGAAAAGTACTTGGTTTGTGTTGAAAAATCCTCGCAAGGGACCACAGAGGAGGAGATGCGTGGAAAATTGTGAGTGTGCACCAGTTTCGCCCCTTCGTACACCGACTTGTATCCTTATTTTCCACGTGGGGATGACGTTGCGTCGATATCCGGCATGCGGAATTGGATCCTCTTCGGGTTGCAGGGTTTTCAGACTCTCCGGGGACAATGTGTGTGTGAGAAAACAGGGCTGATTGCAGAGGCCCCCTAACTTTTTTGCCCCCATTTTACACTTTTTGCTGGTGTTTTCCTGACTCTGATGGTGCCCTGGGTACTGCTAACCAGTCCCAAGGCCTGTGCTCTGTGTAAAATGGATATGCAAATTAGGCTAATTATAATTGGCTAAGTTAACCTACCTATATGTCCCTAGTATATGGTAGGGCATGTAGGTTTTGGGACCACAGCATAGGTGGTGCACCCAAAGGTGCACTGCTGAGGTGCCCAGTGTCATTTTAAAGGCAGGCCTGCCTTGCTGGCTGCTTTTAAATTAAAGTTATATGCAAATTCGACTTTGGAATTAAAAGTAGTTCCAAAGTCTTAAACTACCTTATTTTTACATATAAGTCACCCCTAAGGTGTGCCCTATGTGCCCCTAGGGCTGGGTGCCATGTAACTATAAGCAGGGACTTTATAAAAATAGTTTTATAAGCCCTGGTGAGGTAAAAACAGCCAAATTCGTTTTTCCCTCATTGTAGTAAATGGCCTTCATAGGCTAGAATGGGGAGACTTTGTTTTAAATTTTAAAGTCTCCTTAAAAGATGCATACCAAGAATTTGGTATCAAATTAATTGTTGTAATAAATCCCACAACTTCCAGTTGTTGGATTTAATATAACTTGTTCAGGTAAAGAGTTTTAGACTTTACCTAAAAAGTTGCCAATTTCAGCCCTGCATTGTTTTTGCTGCTGTGCTCTGATTGGCCAGCCTCTAGCAGCTTAGCCAAGCTGCCTTGATGAGGTGTGAAGTGGCCTGGCTTCACACAAAGGAATGTGCCTGTGGGAGAGAATCTCCCCTCAGCAGATGGTGAGGCAGGAAGGGGGAGGGCTGCCAAACTGGTCTTCAAAGGCAGAGAAGGACATTTGGAGCAACCAGCAACACCCCCACATCCTGCAACCCCAGACAACTAGGTGCCCCCTTGATTAGATTAGGAGAGGGCAGGAGAGGGGTGTGTTTATGATTTTTAGCCACACCAGTGGGTGGGCTCAGCCAGATGTAACCTCCAAAAATCAGATTCAGCCATGTTGGATTTTTAGAGAATGTTGCCCTCTGGGATGGATTTTTGCCACACTTCCCAGGAAGTGGTCATCGCAGGGGGAAGGACCCTGCACCTGATTGGAGAACCAGGACCCCTCTGCTTTTCACCCAGGAGCAAGGATAAAACTGGCAGACCTGCACCCACAGATCAGATCCCCATCAGATTCCAACAAGGAAGAACTAAAGGAGAAGAAGGACTGCCCTGCTGGACCCCTGGCCTGCACCTGGAACCTGCACTCAGAAGGACTGCACCAGCTGCACACTTGGGCTTCACCACAAGAAGGACTTTGCCTGACTTCAACTGGTTCAAGGAGGGACTCCC
Source organism: Pleurodeles waltl (assembly GCF_031143425.1). NCBI lineage: Eukaryota > Metazoa > Chordata > Amphibia > Caudata > Salamandridae > Pleurodeles > Pleurodeles waltl. Next base: position 165,507,499 of record NC_090443.1, on the reverse strand, counting down.
TGTTTGCTACAGGTGAAAAATTGCTAACCAGAGTCCCCTGCACCAACTCCTGAAGAAAGCGACCAGCTGACCACTGCCCAGTGGCCAAAAAGGAGTTTGCTCCAGGTGCATTCTGGGAGTTGTAGTCTGCACCCCCCAAGGACCATCTCGGAACTTCTGGACCCTTGGGGTGAGCTGTGGACCCCAAAAGAACCTTAAAAGGACATCTGGGTGAAGCCCCAGAAGTTTGGAGAAGTTTGGAGAATTTTTGTAAAAAAGCTCCATAGAGGGACCGACCCGCCGTGGCAACTCTAGCCGGCTTGCCTCAACCGTGACCCGGCCTGATTTGCTGGTTCGTCCTGGTAAAGAAAAATCTCCGAAAAAGAGACTAAGTCCGAAGGTAAAAAGTTGACCGGGACCTCCCAGCCATCGTATCCGAGAAGGGCTCCATGGACGGCGGATCAAGATCCAGGTTTACCCCGGTCGAAGGATTTTCACCTCGAAAAAACGACTAAGTCCGAAGGTAAAAATCTCCACCGAGGATTCCAGCATCGCGTATCCGGAGAAGGGCTCCAGGAGGTCAGATAGGACTGGCAGGTTCGTCCCGCTGAAGAAAATCTTCAAAATAAAGACTAAGTGTGAAGGTAAACTTTTAACCGAGGCCTCCCGCGACCTGTAGCCGAGCAGGGCTCCATCGCGGTCGGCCTGAAACGTTGACTTTGCCCCGGTCGAGGTGCAACCAGATGACCCGATTGGCGCTTTTTGATTCTAAGCGCTAGAAAAATAATAATTCTTTAAAAATTCATATTTCCGGTTCCCTTTATCCGATTTTATTCGTTTTTGTGTCATTTTAAAGATAAAAATATAAACTATTTTTATAAATTGGTTTTGGATTTTTAAACTGTTTCCTGTGTTTTATTTAATTACTGTTTTGTGATATTTGAATGCTTTACACACTCTCTCCTAAGTTAAGCCTTGACGCTCGTTGCCAAGCTACCAAGGGTTGAGCTGGGGTTAATTTACTGAGACCTAACTGGACCTAAGTGGAGGTTAGTGGCTTGTTGCTAGGTGTAGGTACCTACCTGCCCTTACCAGCAACCCATTTTCCAACATTTTTGGTGGCAGCGGTGGGATCCTGTACTTGTGTTCAGTATCACGTTACAGTTTTAAGTAAAACAAATTAAAAAATCCTTTAAATTGTCTTAGTGCAAAAAAAATTTTAACAAAAAAATGTTTTTACATTTTTTAATTTGGATTCATTTCTATTATTGAATTTTTGTAATTTTTCTAAATTATTGTTTTCAATTTTTGCAAAAAGTTTTTGTTGACACAAAACTAGGGAACCATGGAGCTTGATCTGGCTAGCCTACCCACACTGACAGTAGTCCAGCTTAGGGGGTTGTGTACTGAAAGAGGGTTGCCTGCAACCACTGACCTCAGGAAGCAAGTCCTGATCAAATCCCTGACAGCATGGGCTGAGGCCCAAGAGGTAGACCCAGGGGAAGCTCCAGAGGAGGGAGAAACAGGGGAGGATGCTAGCTCTAACCACTCAGGGGAGGGAGGGCATCTGAGCCTAAGTGAGGATGAGGAAGACCGGTCCTCAGTACATACAGTCACTAGGGGCAGACCCAAAGCTAGTGGTGGGAAGGGGGTCCCTTCAGGAGGAGAGAACCCATCCATCAGAGAAAGAGAGCTGGAGGCCCAGCTAGCATACATAGCTTTGAAAGCAGACAAGCTGGCCCTAGAAAAGAAAAAGTGGGCAAAGAAAGAGAAAAGAGATGGTGGCAGCGACAGAGAAGTTGAGGTGTCCATGGGTGGGGGAGTTTGCCCCAGATTACCCAAGGGGGTGGTTCCTGCTTATGTAGAGGGGGATGATATAGACAAATGGTTGGAGGCCTTTGAGAGGGCACTCCAAATGAGAAGGGTTAGGCCTCAATACTGGGGTTCCCTTTTGTGGGAGTTGGTCCCCAACTCAGGGAGGGATAGGCTTCTGACCTTAAGGGGGGAGGAGGCAGATTCGTACCCTAGTATGAAGAGGTGCTTAACCAAGAAGTTTGGTCTGACCCCAGAGCAGTATAGAATGAAGTTCAGGAACATCCAGAAGGTCAGACCCAGTCTTGGGTTGACTTTGTAGACACCTCACTTAAGGCACTAGAGGGCTGGATTATTGGTAACAAAGTAAATACTTATGAGGGGTTATACAATCTGATCATGAGAGAGCACATCTTGACCAATTGTACCCAAGAAAGGTTACGCCAGCATCTAGTGGACTCTAAGCAGACCAACCCTATAGAGCTAGGGGAGGCAGCTGATGAGTGGTTGAGAACCAGGGTGGTTGTCAAGTCCCAGGGGGGGTCGGGTCCCCAAAAACCTAAGGAGGGAGGCGATAAGCCCACCACAGAGACTCCCTCTGTACCCCAGAACCCTAAGAAGGAGGAGAGTAAATCCCACTCCCACTCTGACAAGCAGAGACAGGGAGACCCAGGGTTAAAAAAGCTCTTGGACAGTAGGGCTTGCTTTGACTGTCAGCAGACAGGTCACTTCAGAGGAGATGCAGCCTGTCCAAAGAAGGTGGTTAGCACTGGGCTGTCCAGTGTAGCCATGGAGGAGGACTCCTCAGATGATGAAGTCCTCCTAGCATTGAGCTAGGAGACAGGACCAGATGGTAAGCTAGTGATCCCTGAGGGTGGAAGTAGGCACTTCCACCCCATTCAGGTGAATGGGATCCCTACCACTGGCCTGAGAGACACCTGTGCCAGTCACACTATAGTGAGTGACCGGTTAGTGACCCCAGACATGTATGTCCCAGGAGAGACAAGGAAAGTCAGGATAGCCACAGGGGAGGTCACCTCCAAACCTGTAGCCATAGTGCCCCTAGAGAGGGAGGGTATCCTTGACTGGTTTAGGGTGGTAGTCAGTGCTGACCTCCCCCTAGATTGTATCCTGGGCAATGACCTCCCAGAGGTGGGTCTGGTCCCAGATGGGGCGGTCGCCCAGGGCGCCCCCCCAAACCAAAGTCCTGGGGAGTCAGTCCCTACATTTAGGAGACAGGGGTCCCCAAGAAAAGGAAAGAAGAAAAGGAAGGGTAGGCCACTCTTAAAGAGAGTTCCAGGGAGCCAAAGGCCTTTTGCCCCAGTAAGGGGGGAGCCCAGAATTGGCACTGGTGAGGCCTCACCTGACCCCAAGGAGGTCCTGAGTAGTCAGGCAGCTGTCCAGATGCAGGGTGTTGCCCCTGCACTGACAGAAGGGAGAGTGGAAGGAGGGTGTCTGCAACATGAGGTGGTAGCCCCCAACTCCAGACAGCAAGGGAGGTGCCAGGACCCCACAATTGCCCCTAAAGCAGCTCAGCCACCTGTCAGTGGAGAGCTTAGGGTGTGGTTCTGGGTACTGACAGCTGTCAGTAGCCTCTGCTGGGTGCTAGCCTTCCTGGCAGCACTGTACCTGGCCTGGGAGGCAGACCCCAGGGCCAATAGCAAAGTAGGCCCCCTGACCCTATTGGTCATGGTGGGGTTGCTCAAGTGTTGGGTGACCTCTTTGGGTAAGCTAGGTGTTGCCCTAGCAAAGTTAGGAGTAGGGGAGGTGGGCACCTCACTACCCAAGTTGGCAGAGAGAGAGGAGGAAGACCCCCCTAGAGGGAAGTTTCAGTTTGAGATGGGTCCTTTCACTGTTGGGATGGCTTCACTACCCAGAGGGAGTGACCGTGACAGGAGGATGTAAGGCAGAGTAGGCCCTGCAAAGGAACAGCCAGTTTTCTTTACTGTCTTCCTCGTCTAACAAGCCAGGAAGACTCTCCCAGGGTTGGGCTGAGTCTCCTGGGCGTGTGGGCTGGGGGGGGCTTGTGTGAGAAAACAGGGCTGATTGCAGAGGCCCCCTAACTTTTTGCCCCCATTTTCCACTTTTTGCTGGTGTTTTCCTGACTCTGATGGTGCCCTGGGTACTGCTAACCAGTCCCAGGGCCTGTGCTCTGTGTAAAATGGATATGCAAATTAGGCTAATTATAATTGGCTAAGTTAACCTACCTATATGTCCCTAGTATATGGTAGGGCATGTAGGTTTTGTGACCACAGCATAGGTGGTGCACCCATAGGTGCACTGCTGAGGTGCCCAGTGTCATTTTAAAGGCAGGCCTGCCTTGCTGGCTGCTTTTAAATTAAAGTTATATGCAAATTCGACTTTGGAATTAAAAGTAGTTCCAAAGTCTTAAACTACCTTATTTTTACATATAAGTCACCCCTAAGGTGTGCCCTATGTGCCCCTAGGGCTGGGTGCCATGTAACTATAAGCAGGGACTTTATAAAAATAGTTTTATAAGCCCTGGTGAGGTAAAAACAGCCAAATTCGTTTTTCCCTCATTGTAGTAAATGGCCTTCATAGGCTAGAATGGGGAGACTTTGTTTTAAATTTTAAAGTCTCCTTAAAAGATGCATACCAAGAATTTGGTATCAAATTAATTGTTGTAATAAATCCCACAACTTCCAGTTGTTGGATTTAATATAACTTGTTCAGGTAAAGAGTTTTAGACTTTACCTAAAAAGTTGCCAATTTCAGCCCTGCATTGTTTTTGCTGCTGTGCTCTGATTGGCCAGCCTCTAGCAGCTTAGCCAAGCTGCCTTGATGAGGTGTGAAGTGGCCTGGCTTCACACAAAGGAATGTGCCTGTGGGAGAGAATCTCCCCTCAGCAGATGGTGAGGCAGGAAGGGGGAGGGCTGCCAAACTGGTCTTCAAAGGCAGAGAAGGACATTTGGAGGAACCAGCAACACCCCCACATCCTGCAACCCCAGACAACTAGGTGCCCCCTTGATTAGATTATGAGAGGGCAGGAGAGGGGTGTGTTTATGATTTTTAGCCACACCAGTGGGTGGGCTCAGCCAGATGTAACCTCCAAAAATCAGATTCAGCCATGTTGGATTTTTAGAGAATGTTGCCCTCTGGGATGGATTTTTGCCACACTTCCCAGGAAGTGGTCATCGCAGGGGGAAGGACCCTGCACCTGATTGGAGAACCAGGACCCCCCTGCTTTTCACCCAGGAGCAAGGATAAAACTGGCAGACCTGCACCCACAGATCAGATCCCCATCAGATTCCAACAAGGAAGAACTAAAGGAGAAGAAGGACTGCCCTGCTGGACCCCTGGCCTGCACCTGGAACCTGCACTCAGAAGGACTGCACCAGCTGCACACTTGGGCTTCACCACAAGAAGGACTTTGCCTGGCTTCAACTGGTTCAAGGAGGGACTCCCTGTTTGCTACAGGTGAAAAATTGCTAACCAGAGTCCCCTGCACCAACTCCTGAAGAAAGCGACCAGCTGACCACTGCCCAGTGGCCAAAAAGGAGTTTGCGCCAGGTGCATTCTGGGAGTTGTAGTCCGCACCCCCCAAGGACCATCTCAGAACTTCTGGACCCTTGGGGTGAGCTGTGGACCCCAAAAGAACCTTAAAAGGACATCTGGGTGAAGCCCCAGAAGTTTGGAGAATTTTTGTAAAAAAGCTCCATAGAGGGACCGACCCGCCGCGGCAACTCTAGCCGGCTTGCCTCAACCGCGACCCGGCCTGATTTGCTGGTTCGTCCCGGTAAAGAAAAATCTCCGAAAAAGAGACTAAGTCCGAAGGTAAAAAGTTGACCGGGACCTCCCAGCCATCGTATCCGAGAAGGGCTCCATGGACGGCGGATCAAGATCCAGGTTTACCCCGGTCGAAGGATTTTCACCTCGAAAAAACGACTAAGTCCAAAGGTAAAAATCTCCACCGAGGATTCCAGCATCGCGTATCCGGAGAAGGGCTCCAGGAGGTCGGATAGGACTGGCAGGTTCTTCCCGCTGAAGAAAATCTTCAAAATAAAGACTAAGTGTGAAGGTAAACTTTTAACCAAGGCCTCCCGCGACCTGTGGCCGAGCAGGGCTCCATCGCGGTCGGCCTGAAACTTTGACTTTGCCCCGGTCGAGGTGCAACCAGATGACCCGGTTGGCGCTTTTTGTTTCTAAGCGCTAGAAAAATAATAATTCTTTAAAAATTCATATCTCCGGTTCCCTTTATCCGATTTTATTCATTTTTGTGTCATTTTAAAGATAAAAATATAAACTATTTTTATAAATTGGTTTTGGATTTTTAAACTGTTTCCTGTGTTTTATTTAATTACTGTTTTGTGATATTTGAATGCTTTACACACTGTCTCCTAAGTTAAGCCTTGACGCTCGTTGCCAAGCTACCAAGGGTTGAGCTGGGGTTAATTTACTGAGACCTAACTGGACCTAAGTGGAAGTTAGTGGCTTGTTGCTAGGTGTAGGTACCTACCTGCCCTTACCAGCAACCCATTTTCCAACAGTGTGGAACCCTGGGCTTGCTGAGCAAAGTCACAGGGGCTGTGTTGATTCCGGTAGGCGATGGGTGGAATTTTCTTCCGCACAGCAGGCGCTGCGTCAATTCCTCTCAGGAAGTCAGGCGTCATTGTTCTGAGTCGGCTTGCGTTGATCCAGACTACGGAATTCGGGCTACGTTGTTCCGGACTCGGTGTGCAGTGAATTTTTCACCACAAGCGGGCTGTGCGTAGTTCTTGGCAGGTGGTGCATCGAATTTTCGCCACACAGGGATTTCAGCTGCAGGAGAGAAGTCTTTTTGGTCGTATCACTTCAGTGAACAGGAGGCAAGCTCTAACCAAGCCCTTGGAGAACACTTCTGCAGCAAGACAAGAGAGCATCAAGACAGGCGGGCAACAGCAAGGCAGCCGTCCTCTTCAGAAAGCAGTCAGGTGAGTCCTTTAGGCCGCCAGGCAGTTCTTCTTGTCACAGTGCAGGTACTGGTTCAGGTTTCTTCTCCAGGAAGTATCTGAGTTGGTAGGGCCGAGGCCCTGCTTTTATACCCAGATGTGCCTTTGAAGTGGGGGAGACTTCAAAGAGTGGCTTAGAAGTGCACCAGTTCCCCTTTCAGGTCAATCCTGTCTGCCAGGGTCCCAGTAGGTGGTGTGGCAGTCCTTTGTGTGAGAGCAGGCCTTCCACCCTCTCAGCCCAGGAAGACCCATTCAAAATGCAGATGTATGCAAGTGAGGCTGCGTATCCTGTGTTTGGGGTGTGTCTGAGTGAATGCACAAGGAGCTATCAACAAAACCCAGCCAGACGTAGATTGAAGGGCACAGAAAGATTTAAGTGCAGAGAAATGCTCACTTTCTAAAAGTGGCATTTCTAAAATAGTAATATTAAACCCATCTTCACCGGTCAGCAGGATTTTATATCACCATTCTGGCCATACTAAATATGACTTTCCTACTCCTTTCAGATCAGCAGCTACCACTCAAACAATGTATGAGGGCAGTCCTAATGTTAGCCTATGAAGGGAGCAGGCCTTACAGCAGTGTAAAAACGTCTTTTACCCCAACCCTTGGAAAACTCTGTCCACAAGGACAGAAACCAACAGATGCTACTGACAGCTGTCAGTGTCAAGAGCCAGGACCCAGAAAAGCCACTGCTAAGTGGAGACCCTGAGGGGGGCCATTGGATGAGCTTCTCCTCCGGCTGGGGGGCTGGTAGGGAGCTCCCAAGGGGCTCCTGAAGCATCCCAGAATGGGGGGCAGTAGCCCCAGGGGTCTTGCACCCCTTCTCACCAGTTCAGGGGTGGGTCCCTGATACTGGTCACTCAGCCCAGGGTCTGTACCCTGAGGCTGAACAGAGGACAAGGGTGAGTCCTTCCTCACCTTGTCTCCACATCTGGGCTCACATACCCTCCTCTGGGGAGTGGTACTGCCAGACATCTGAACTGTCAGGGCACCCCTATGGGTCAAACCTCTCAGTTCTCCTGACACTAGGGGTAACTCATTCCCCAGAATGCAGTCAATGGGCAGCTGGGGACTAACTATGACCCGCCTCTGGGTCACCTCCCCACCCCACTATAGGGACACCAGGGACGTGGGGCAGAAGAAATCCTCCCCAATGGCTGAAGTCACTCTACACACCTGTCCGGTGTACTGCTCTGGTGACACTAGTCTCTAGTCTAGATGAAATAAACAAATGTAGAGATATCACTGAAAGGGATATCAAGTGTCTCAGAGTTGAAATGTTACTGTAAAAGCAAAAAAAAATGTCTTAAGTTCTCCTAGAAACAACAAGTGTCTCTTGTAGGGCAAAGTACCTGGTTTGCATTGAAAAATCCTCGCAAGAGACCGCAGAGGAGGAGATGCATGGAAAACGGTGAGTGTGCGTCGGTTTCGCCCCTTCGCACACTGACTTTCGTCGTTATTTTCCACGCGGTGATGTCGTTGCGTCGATTTCCATAGTGCGGACTTAGATCCTCTTTGGGTTGCAGGTTTTTCAGACGCCACGGGACGATGCGTGGAATCCTGGCCTTGCGGAGCGAAGTCACAGGGGCTGCGTTGATTCCGGTAGGCGATGGGTGGAATTTTCTTCCACACAGCAGACGCTACGTCAATTCCTCTCAGGAAATCAGGCGTTGTCGTTCTGAGTCGGCTTCCGTCGATCCAGTAGGGTTGTGCATTGAAGTTCCAGTCACGTCGCTGGCACTGCATCGATCTTCTGTCGCGAAGTCGGGCTGCGTCGTTCCGGACTCAGTGTGCTGTGAATTTTTCACCACGAGCAGGCTGTGAGTCATTCTTGGCAGGTGGTGCATCGAAATTTCACCGCACAGGGATTTCAGCCGCAGGAGAGAAGTCTTTTTGGTCATGACACTTCAGGGAACAGGAGGCAAGCTCTATCCAAGCCCTTGGAGAACACTTCTGCAGCAAGGCAAGAGAGCAGCAAGACAGCAGGGCAAAAGCAAGTCAACAGTCCTCTTCAGAAAGCAGTCAGGTGAGTCCTTTAGGCAGCCAGGCAGTTCTTCTTGTCAGGGTGCAGGTTCTAGTTCAGGTTTCTTCTCTAGGAAGTGTTTGAGTTGGTAGGGCAGAGGCCCTGTTTTTACACCCAGATTTCCCTTTGAAGTGGGGGGGGACTTCAAAGAGCGGCTTAGAAGTGCACCAGGTCCCCTTTCAGTTCAATCCTGTCTGCCAGGGTCCCAATAGGGAGTGTGGCAGTCCTTTGTGTGAGAGCAGGCCCTCCACCCTCTCAGCCCAGGAAGAGCCATTCAAAATGCAGATGGATGCAAGTGAGGCTGAGTATCCTGTGTTTGGGGTGTGTCTAAGTGAGTGCACAAGGAGCTGTCAACTAAACCCAGCCAGACGTGGATTGTAAGGCACAGAATGATGTAAGTGCAGAGAAATGCTCACTTTCTAAAAGTGGCTTTTCTAAAATAGTAATATTAAACCCATCTTCACCAGTCAGCAGGATTTTATATCACCATTCTGGCCATACTAAATATGATCTTCCTACTCCTTTCAGGTCAGCAGCTACCACTCAAACAATGTATGAGGGAAGCCCTAATGTTAGCCTATGAAGGAAGCAGGCCTCACAGCAGTGTAAAAAACGAATTTAGGAGTTTTACACTACCAGGACATGTAAACTACATAGGTACATATCCTGCCTTTTGCCTACACAGCACCCTGCCCTATGGGATACCTAGGGCATACCTTAGGGGTGTCTTATATGTAGAAAAAGGGGAGTTTTAGGCTTGGCAAGTACTTTTAAATGCCAAGTTGAATTGGCAGTGAAACTGCACACACAGGCCTTGCAATGGCAGGCCTGAGACAAGGTTAAGGGGCCACTGAAGTGGGTGGCATAATCAGTGCTGCAGGCCGACTAGTAGCATTTAATCTACAGGCCCTGGGCACATATAGTGCCCTCTACTAGGGATTTATAAGTAAATTAAATAGCCCGATTGGGTATGATCCAATGTCACCATGTTTTAAGGAGAGAGCATATGCACTTTAGCACTGGTTAGCAGTGGTAAAGTGCGCAGAGTCCTAAAGCCTGCAAAAATGAGGTCAGAAAAAGAGGAGGAGGGAGGCAAAAAGTCTGGGGATGACCCTGCAGAAAGGGCATTTCCTACATTGGAGAATCTCAGTTAATCTAAGTACTCTAACCTAAACTATTGGGAAAACCTAATTAAGTCCCAGAAATTATAGGAAAGTGTCAGCATCGCAGGAAACTCAGTAGAAGTTCTGAAAGAGAGGTGGTGCATAGCATAAAGCCAAACAAAGGAATAAAGAGTAGAGAGGCCTGAACCCCTCTAAGGGCTATCCGTTTGGGAATCACTAATTGAGAGTCGCAAAACAAAATGTACAACAGTGTTAAGCACACTTTTTGATTTCCAATGGGGTCACAAATGACCTACAACATCAATATATGTGAGGTCGATCGGAATTTGCAACCCCATTGGGAATGACCAGCACTCACAATGATGGTGGCCTGCTGGGGACAGCAGATCACCATGTCTGTGACTGCTTTTCAATAAAGCAGTTTTTTAATTGCAAGCTGTTTTCCTTAAAGGAAAATGGGATGCATTTCAAAAAGAAAAAGAAAAAGTTTTCTTTTCATATATCCAGAGTAGGCAGTTGTCCGTGGGACCACTGCCTGCGCTGAAAAAATATTTTTGCATCACAAAGGAAACCCCTTCATGTTTGCGAATGGCCTGGTGGTAATTTTAAAATGTTTTGAGACCTCATTTTGTTTGCAAAACATTTGTACATACCTTTCATAATCGGTATTAGGGAGGGATGCCTTGGACATGCCCCTTCCTAATACCGAATAGCAAAACCCATATTGGAATTCGGTAACAAGTTACCGGATCACAATTTGGGCTTTGTACATCCCAAAAAGCATTTTCCTAGTCGCAAACGGTTCTGCAAATCGGCCTGTTCGCGACTAGGAAAACGCTTTGTACATGTGGCTCTAAGTCTCAAAGGAATTTGCTCTCATATAACTAGGTGAAAACCAATTAAACCTACAGAGCCTTTGAGAAAGCTATGTCATCAATGGAAGTAGTGTTCTACCTTCCTTGCACAGCTGAAATTGGCAACTGCTCTCAAGTTTCTCATCACACAAATCTAACATAAGGACAGCCCTGAAGACTTCTCTATGTCTGGTACAAAACAGGAGTATTTTCTTCTCAGTTCGTTAGCACTCCCTGTCCTTGCAAAGTATCCCTCCGTACACCACTGTCTTCAATATACACACATGCATTTCATTAACTGTAGACTCACATGGGCACACCTGCAAAGAAAGAATATTGCAGAATGAGCAAAACTCCACGTTGAAGGTTAAACACATGAAACCAAATGTTTCAGGCCTTTGGTTATGCTAACTTGACAAGTCATTGAATGCACATTCGAAATTTATGATTATAAGTGCATCTTGCAATCATAAATGGAAACAAGAATTATAAGCGAAAAAAGATTATACGCAGTTTCGCCATAATACCATATGCAGAGTATATGAACATAAATGTGCATGAGTACATTTCAGCATGTTAAAACCAAACATTAGAACACACATATATATGAATTTTGTAATTCTCTACTATGAATACACCTTCAGAAATACGATTTAGATGCTTCGCCTTACATTAGTAAAGTTAAAGCACACAATATAATCATTGTCGATTACAGTATTATGTCACTCCCATAGCACATGATGGTATGACAACAATTATGCGTTACCCCTATCATAGGCACTCACAGCTCCCTCAAGTAAAATAGGGGAGTGTCATCACCTGTTTTTTCCTCGAAAACAAACTGCTGTGGTAAAGTTGAATTCAAACTACTCAGTGTTCATGGCTATCATTTTCCTTACGGCTAGCCAATCTCTATGGACACATATGAATAAGGTGCATGGTGCCTTGAAAAATGTTGGTGGTTTGGAGGAACTTTGACCTTACCTGTCTGTAAAAGGCCGTGAATTCATACATATCATTGAATCTTGCTAAATTAACACACCAGCTAATATAATGAAAAACAAATGCTAAAATGAACCATTCCACTATTTTGTAGCATAGTGAATCATTCTTGGACAAAATCTCTAAAATCTATATTCTCCATAGTAAGCAGCAAGAATTGCATTTCATAGTGCCACTTTATTCGCTAATCTGTAGACCTTCTGACCTTTCTGCGGATTCTATTGTTTTTTCTGTATCTGGTTTATGGAACTGGACAGCCTAGATTTGTTCTCCCTTCCCCTCCGGCGTCTTTAATAACAGTCATATGAATTCTTCCTTTTTGTAAGTTTTGGGTAAAACCTTAATTCCACTAGAGCAATTTGATGAAATTCATAATTTTGCAATTTCAAGAAACTGCAAAAATCTGATTAGCATTTTCATTTATACCTCTAATTCGTATTCATATTTTTTTAATAAAAGGTCAATCTTCATGTGTTTTTTCATCAAATAAGTGAAAAAAACTTCACAAAGAAGGTTTACTCATTTCGCTGACAAAGATTGGCTTACTCAAGTTGCTGTTTTTTTGATCCATAACACCTATCCAAACTATTCTTTTACTCCAGAACATTGTGGAAGAGGGGTCACATAGATTTGCACAACGCATGTCACCCGTTTCGTGTAACAAACAAGTTTGAATTAGCTTCACCGCACAGATCTCTGAGCAATCTGTGAATCACAGTTTGGAATCCTTCAGGGCCTTATAGTTGTTCACCCCTAAAATGCGTACTATTGAGCTATTTGAGCACATGTTTTTTATCTGTATAGGAACAGTTCAATTATGTTTTATATAAATGACAAAATCACATTATTAAGGTGAGATTTAAGCAGATATTTCTAAAGCAAATCCAAAGTATTATTTCCATACCGGGACATGAGCTTGGTATCAAACTTTCCCTTTTTCTGATCCAAATGTGCAGAAAGCGATATCCAATGTATACACGCACACCTCTGCCTTCCATCCACATTGCTCCATTGCAACCCTCAACCCTCCCTCATCTTCACCTCTAGTTTTCTGGCGACCCCTCTCCCTGTTTGGGAAACCTCCATTGTGGCTGTTCTTTCCTGGGACTTGCAGAAATATTTTCTTTGGTTAATAATGGTCCCAGCAAGTTGATTTTACTGTCTGGATAGAGCTATCTGTTGGCCAGAAGTTGGCATGCTTCTTTCAAGAGCTCTCTCTGAGTACCCTGTAGAAAGTGTCTGATATGATAGCGCTACATTCCTCCAGTTCTAGGGTCAATATAGGAAGAACCTGATCACAAAGAAAATGCTGTTTTAATGAAATGGTGTATGTTAGAAATTGGGTCTCTGGTTGGCAGAGGTATTCACCCTGTCCAAGTAGGGACCACAAGCCTAGTAGGGTAAGTCACAACACAATCCAAATTATCTTGTGCTCACCCTCTGGTATCTTGGCACAGAGCAGCCAGGCTAAACTTAGAAGGCAATGTGTAAAGTATTTGTACAATAACTCATACTGTAACAGTGAAAACACCACAAAACGTACTCCACACCAATTTAGGAAAATAGATAATATGTATCTGAATAAAATAAGATAAAAATGACAAAAATCCAATATGCACTAGTCGAGATATCACTTTTTAAATGAGTCTCAATCCTTAAGAATCAATGGTTATATCCTTGTAACAAACAGTACCTAGGATGCATCAAAAATAATGATGCATGCGGCTGCAGAGGAGGATATGTGTTGAAAAATAAGGCGTTGTGTCAGATTTTCTGGCGTGGCACAGACAATGCGTCATTTCTTTCCATGCCTCAAGGTGATGTGTCGATTTCCACGAGAGCAGCCTTGGCCTCTCACCTGCGATGTAAGGATATTTTGACACCCAGAGATGATGGGTTGAAAATCCTTGACGCGCTGGTAGAAGGAGCAATTTTTCCACCGCAAGGTTCTAGGGTGAATTCTTTGTGGTCCTAAGACTTCCGAACAGGAGGCAAGCTCAATCCAAACCCTTGGAGAGCACTTGTGGGGAAGGCAGGGTCCTTCCAGCAGAGTCGCAGGCCAACAGGCAGCAGTCTTTCTCAGCAAAGCAGTCCAGATGAGTCCTTTGGGAAGCCAGGCAGTCCCTCTTACACAGTTCAGGTGTAGATCCAGGAGTGTCTGATATGGAGGGCTCAGAGACCCAGTATATATACCCAAAAAGTGTATTTGAAGTGGAGGAAACTTCAAAGAGTAGTTTTCAAGTGCACAAGTTCCCCTATCATCCCAGTCCTGCCTGCCAGGATCCCCGTGGGGGTTATCAGTCCTTTGAGTGTGAGGGCAGTCGACTGGCCTTTCAAGTGTAAGAGAGAGTCCCTTCACCCTTCCTGCCCAGGGAGACCCATTCAGTATGCAAATGAATGCAGATGTGACATAGGCCCTTATTACAACCCTGGCGGTAAATCTCGCTTACCGCCATGCTGACGGCCGTTGAGATACTGTGGCGGAAATCCGCTACAAGTATTACGACCCACATCTCGTAATCCGCCACAATACAGACACCCACACAAGTAAGCCACACCAAAGGTCAGTGGTAAATTGGCGATAGTAAAACCTACACTGTCAAGCCAACAGAACTATGCCCACACTATCACGACCCACGAATCAATGCGGCGGTCACTCAACTGCGGTAATCTATTGGCGGTACACACCGCCACGCTCAAACTACACACGCATTTACAAAACACAACCACATTGGACAATTCGAAATACACACACTTGATACACATACACACACCACACCCACACACTCACACCACTATAAAACACACACCCACATTAGCCACAAACACTTACAACAATATACTTTGAAGAAACAGAGAGAGAGAGAATAGCAAACACAACACCAGCATCCACAGGCACACCACACCATCACTTATTCAACATCCATGCACCTCATACAACACACACCAACACAACACATCACACAGCACAACAAACAGCACTTCACACATCACCCACACCAAATTACGGTACCCCAAAGACACCCCAGGTTTTCTGAGGAGGAGCTCAGGGTCATGGAGGAGGAACTCATCCGGGTAGAGCCACAGCTTTTCAGATCACAGGTGCAGCAGACATAAGACATCCATTGCAAGGAAGATGGAGCTATGGCGGAGGATCGTGGATAGGGTCAACGCCTTGGGACAGTATCCAAGAACAAGGCAAGACATCAGGAAGAGGTGGAACGACCTACAGGGGAAGATGCGTTCCGTGGTATCCAGACACCAGGTAGCAGAACAGAGGACTGGCGGTGGACCCTCCCCTCCTCCCCCACAACTAACAATATGGAAGGAGCAAGTCTTGACAATACTGCATCCTGAGGGCCTCGCAGGAGTAGCAGGAGGACTGGACTCTGGTAAGTCAAATCTTTACCATTATATCTCCCCTACCTGCATGCTATCACAAACACCTAGCCCAGCCCTCATACCCATCACCCCAACACCCCACTGATAACCCACTATCACAATCCACACATCCCAATATCAAGGCATGCATGTTACACCAATGCATGTACACCCATCACCAAAGCATG